>NC_139142.1:17950001-20398866 GCF_964270905.1 Leucopleurus acutus | reverse complement strand
CATAGCATGAAGTAGTGCAGACAAGCTATAACCAGGGAGTGATTACTAACTGGTGTCAGAGTTCAGCTTGGACAGAAACATAAGTTTGGGGGAAAGGCCGATACTTTCTGCTTTGCACTAAGCTACCAGTTTCTTCAAGAGCTCCCAAGATAAGGCAGGCCCCTGATGATTCTTCCAGAGTAATTGGCCCTCAAGGGCTGACCTCTGGCTGATTTTCCAGGCCATTGCCTGCGGCTTCACGCTCAGAGCCCCCACTGGCATTTGGGGGAATAGAGTCAGCAGAACAGGTGCTGAATGTAGGGCAGAAGCTATGGGGTGCAGCAATACCCCACTGATGCTGTTTCCTCAGTTTAGAACTGTTCTCAATCATTTTCCCATACTAGGTGTATTGGGCAACATGTGCATTATGCCCTAGTTTGGTGGGCTTTTTAAAGGAAAAAAAAAACAACCTTGGTGGCTTCTCTACCTCAGTTCTTTAAGGAATTTTACCTTATATAAGTATACAGTCACATTTTTAATCCCAGCCTCAGAGTTCTGCCCTAAGTGACGTCTTTTATCCTATGGTCCCTCATCCTGTTTGCTATGATAATTCTAATGTTTAATATAAGGCCTATTAATATATTTCCCAGTCTAATAACTGACTTGTGCTTCTGCTACTTTTCTATCCTCTTCTAATGTGGATTGTCTTGGAGTTTAGGGAAACAGATTATGTTCCCAATGTCAGCACTTTTTTAAGATGTGACTTTGGGGAAATAATTGAATCCTGCTGTCTATGAAATGGGTGGCAACATTTCTTTCCCATAGACCTCTTGAGAGAATCGTGTAAATAAGTGAGAACATTTGAGATGTTTTATACTTCCTAAGGAATAGAATGCATACAGGGAACTACAGGAATGCCGTTTCTGAGATTCATGCAAGATCCCTTTCTCCCTCATAGCCCCATTTTTACTTAGATACTCTAATCCATCTTGCTGCCTCTCTTGACCACTCCTACATTAAGACATTTGCTGCTCTTATATTAGGTGAGATTTCTGCTTAGTGTTGCCTTTGATATTGATCTTTTTGAATCTATTGACCTTATTACAATATTACATTGAAATTATTATCTATTAATGAAACATAACTCAGCCTTGAAATAATCATCTCCTTAGAATGAGACCTTATAGGTTCCTAACATCTCTGTGTCTCTCTGGCATTATGTCCTCACCACCCTTCTCTCCCAACCCAACACGCTTCTAAACAGATCTTTTCCAAGCTCACACAAACTAAGCTGTGTGTGATCTGTATTTCCCTGCTGCATTAGCTTCTGATACCATCTGCTTCATTGCCTCAGCAAGAGAAACACGGAATGGGCTCTTTTTTGACATGTTGCCAATTACATTAAAGAGGGAGGGAAAAAATAAAAGACTGAAGAACAAAATGAAATGAGCAGCACCTGGGGACAGTGTTGATGTGCTCACACCACCTTTCTTGTTTGTTGACAACTTTAAATGGAAATTTCAAGCTGCTTTTCTGAGTAAATGTCTGTGTCCTTGTTTTCCAGTCTTAACATGGTCTGTTTGCTTTCTCTTGACTCTTCTTTCTTTGTGACTTTTCTACATCTTATTTCCCCAATTTTCCTAAGCACAGAAAATGAATGACTTCAACAACAATGGACTGCAGTAAGTGGATCCAACCCCAGTTCACTTGGTTACAAGGATCCAACTACACCAGCCTTCTGACTGCCACCTCCTCCATCCCAGCCTCTCCCTTCTTTTCAATTAGGTGGTCAAACCATGAAGTTTTCTTTTGTCCTCCTTCTCCAAGATTTCACTTGCCCTATTTGAGGAGTTTATTAGGGTGACCAACCACCCAGGTTGGCCAGAGGCTTTCCTGGATTTAGCACTGCAAGTCTCCCGTCCTGGGAAACCCCTCAGTCCTGGGCACTCTGAGATAATTGCTCATCCTACTTCTGATTTATTAACTGAGAATCATGAAATACATGTTACATCACATTATGCTGCGTTCAGCCTTTCAATTGAACTCAATCCTGTGTGCCTCCCGGGTGGAAAAGCCACAGCCCATTAGCCAGATTCAGCCTGGGGCCTGTTTTTTGTACAGCCTGTGACTTCAGAATGTTTCTTACATTATTAAAGAGTTGTCAGAATAAAAGTGAATATATGACAGAGACCACATGTGTACTGCAAAGCCAAAAAATTTTACTCTCTGGCCCTTCACAGAAAAAATGCTGACCCACAGATTAAAGACTTCTTCCTTTGTTGTGTAACAACAGGGTTTGGGATGCTCAACCAAAGTCCATTTTGCCAATGAGATGTAAGGACAATATAGTGATTTTTGATTATTGAAAGCAGATTCTAGAAATGACTCTCCTATCACTGTTAATATTTTATTATTCTGTAGAAAAGGGAAAGCTGTATAATATGGAGCATAAATGACACAGAATTTTGTTAAAAAGAAAGTTGCTTTTAATTTTAGTTAACAGTAGTGAACAAAATATAGTGTTTGTGTATAAGTGGCTAATAGTTTTCTCGTATATCTAGATTGTTTCCCCATCTCTATCTGCAATAAATGATTAGTTTAAACCAGTAAACCTTTCCTGATCCAGGGATAGCATGTGTCTGAAATTGGCCTAATCAGACCAAAGGAAAGGATTTACATTCCATTGACATTAACAAAAAGGTATTGCACCTGTAACTTGGACTTGTGTGCAAGTTTCAAAATTTAATAAAAGTGGAGTAAAATCCTTCAACTTATTAAATAGGCTATCCTCTTTCTTTTCTTCCTTCCTCCCTCCCTCCCTCCCTTTGGTATCAAATCACTATGTTGTGAGATGATATCTCATTACATAGTGATTTGATACCAAAGGGAGGGAGGGAGGGAGGAAGGAAGAAAAGAAAGAGGATACCTTTCCTCCTTCACAGCTTCCTCCCATTGGTGCAGGTCCTGTCCCTATCCTTTTGTCTCTGTTTATTCTTTTTCCTTTTGCCCTACCCAGGTACGTGGGGACTTTCTTGCCTTTTGGGAGGTCTGAGGTCTCTGCCAGTGTTCAGTAGGTGTTCTGTAGGAGTTGTTCCATGTGTAGATGTATTTCTGGTGTATCTGTGGGGAGGAAAAACTACAAATAGAACTACCATATGACTCAGCAATCCCGCTACTGGGCATATAACCTGAGAAAACCATAATTCAAAAAGAGTCATGTACCAAAATGTTCATTGCAGCTCTATTTACAATAGCCCGGAGATGGAAACAACCTAAGTGTCCATCATCGGATGAATGGATAAAGAAGATGTGGCACATATATACAATGGAATATTACTCAGCCCTAAAAAGAAATGAAATTGAGCTATTTGTAATGAGGTGGTTGGACCTAGAGTCTGTCATACAGAGTGAAGTAAGTCAGAAAGAGAAAGACAAATACCGTATGCTAACACATATATATGGAATTTAAGAAAAAAAAATGTCATGAAAAGCCTAGGGGTAAGACAGGAATAAAGACACAGACCTACTAGAGAATGAACTTAAGTATATGGGGAGGGGGAAGGGTAAGCTGTGACAAAGCGAGAGAGTGGCATGGACATATATACACTACCAAATGTAAAATAGATAGCTAGTGGGAAGCAGCCGCATAGCACAGGGAGATCAGCTTGGTGCTTTGTGACCACCTAGAGGGGTGGGATAGGGAGGGTGGGAGGGAGGGAGACGCAAGAGGGAAGAGATATGGGAACATGTGTATATGTATAACTGATTCACTTTGTTATAAAGCAGAAAATAGCACACCATTGTAAAGCAATTATACTCCAATAAAGATGTAAAAAAAATCACTATGTTGTATACCTGAAACAAATATTATAAATCAACTATATTTTAATAAAAAATCGGAAGTCAATTATAATAGTCATGAACAGGTTCATCAGATTTTTTTGTGCAAGGCTAAATTTTGTTCCAGTAAACAGGCTTGAAAAAGCCCTAGGAGTTGCTTGATGAAGTCACCTAGTGATTGCCCAAACATGATTATATAATAAGTTAGGGCTCTGGTCCACTGGTTGTAATTCTAGAGACCTTTCAGGATTTTCCCAATTAGCAGTTTTCATCAACGCTGGGCCTGGCCTTCACTGACAAGCATATGAACTAGCTGGTATATAAGTCAGAAAAACCAGGTTGATAAGTTTGAATGGCTATATTAAATTCCTCAGCAAATCTGTGAGGATTTCAGCTACTTTGGGAAAAGTTTTAACTATGGCTTGTAATTCAGGGAAATACAAGAGTCTCGGAATCCTCAAAAGGCTTAATTTTAAAGGGGCAGGTCCTGACAAGTCCAGAAGGAAAGAGAGTGGGGTGAGTTTCAGAGAAAAGGAGAAGATCAGTGAGAGAATTAGCATGGAGGACTTGAGGGTATAGAGGAGATGAAGATGGCATAGAGGGGAAAGAGGAAGATGGTGCCAGATTCAGAGCCTGAGGCTTCAGGAACCATTTTATTTTTCTTTAATTGTTTGCTTGCCTCCTTTAATCTTAATCTTACATTGTAGAGAGGCAGTTTTGGACTTCTGATAACATTTGGAAGCTTCAAAATAACAATCAAAATAGAAATTTTTAAGCTCTTGTAGTCCAACTCAGTTTTAAGGAAATTAAGTTTGGGGATTTCAAAAATTTCCCTAATGGCCATTGATATTCTAAATTGCCATTGGTCTGGTCAGTCCATTTAGTTAGAAGTACACATGAAGAAGGACTATAGTTTTTAAACATAAAACTGGCTGAAGTCCCTGTAAGGAGGCCCTCAAAATATTTATATAACTGGAATCCTATTTCTCGGAGGTTTTTCTCTAGAGTAAAAAAACAATTTTCAAACAGTTTAAATAGCTTACAGCTCAAACAACTCAATTCAAACAGCTTGCAAGCTAATCTCAGCCAATTCTAAGGAAACAGATTGGTCCCAGAAGATCCAGGCCAAAGACTTTTCAGCCAGTTTCCAGAGAATAACCCCTTCTAGAGGTAAGCCAAAGGCTGAAAAGCTGGCAGTTTCAGTGAAGTAGTCCCTGTTCTGGAAGGAATGGGCTGAAGGTGTTTTAAGCCAGCTTAGGTTGAAATAGTCTGATCTTAAAATCAGATCGAAGTGCCAAATGAGTACCCACATACAGAAACAGGCCTTTACCAGAAAGACAAAACCTTAAAATAGTTCTTGAATAAAAGCTAGAGAACTTCAAATGCAGAGAGGGCATGATCTTCCTCATGATCCATGAGGAAGACGTACCTTCAAACTCCAAGGTCACTGAGAAGGCAGTGAGTGACAATGGGCTCAATTGTGGTTACTGCACCTGTTTGCTCACTAGCCCTGAAGCCTTCAGGGTCTCCTCTGGTCCCCATACAGGCACTGAACTACTGGCCTGAAATAAATATATTGCCAGATATTTCTCCAGCAAAAATGGGTTTATTGGGGATCAGCAGAGAATTGCAATTCAGAGTCTGCAACCATGATGAGCCACATACAAGTCTCCACGTGGCAAGGGAAGGAGAAGTCTTTAATAGTTAGGAAAAGGAATTTGGGGGGGCTATAGTAAACAGAGTCCACAGCTATTCATTGTCTGAGCTACTGCCAGGAAAATGAGGAGTCTTACTGTTGGGCTCTACTATCATCGCAGAGTGGGAGAGATTCCCCTTCTGTTCTCATTTCTGTTTATTGATTTTCTTTTACAGTTTTATTCTGAGACTAATACCATTTCTATTCTAATGCGAATGCTTTTAAACAACAGAATTGTGAAGGTTGATTTTGTTTACTGCTCTTTGAAATAGAGATAGCTTACCTCCATTCCCTTTAGAATGTCCTTTACTGATATTTACATGTGACCTTGTTCTTGACAGTGATCAGTAGCCAGGCTTCTCATGGGCGTGAGGGATTTCCTTTTCTATTTCTTCATATTGTCTAGCTAAAACCTTTTTTACAATTGAAAATGGTATAAGAACCCAGTTTAGTACAGAGGCTGTTAACCAGTGGTCAGATGATTTCTAGTGAATTCATAAATGGGCTTTAAGGAATGTCTTGAAAATGTATGCATTGAATATACATTTTGGGGGAAGAGTATCAAGCTTTGACATTCTCACAGAGAGCCTTGCTAAAGAGTAATACAAAATGATTCTAACTATTCATGGTATAGATGGATAAAGTGAGGCACCAGTGGTTATGGGACTGATCATAATCACCTATCTAATTAAAAGTCCCGTGTTAGGACTGAAATGAAGGACATCTGGCTTCCAGTCCAGGGTTCTTGTCACATGAGGAAAATGTGTGAGGCAAGGAGGGAGGGGATGGAGTTCTCAGACATATTCCTCCCCCAGCTTACCGTGAGTCTCTATATAGGGTAGCCTTTCCAGAAATGTGATTGATTTTCACATGTGGCTTGAGAAACCTGCCTTGTTTTTTCCATATGTCCAACACTGATATGTAACAGAGTTGGGCCCATTATTGTAGTGAATACATTAACAGATGATGTCATAGCTTTAAACATTTAAATTTAAACCTACGAAATTTAAAATTTAACTTAAAAATTAACTATCATTTAAGTTGCCATCTGTAGATAAGTTAAAACCTGTGCCAGTCTAATTAGCAATCAGGAATATGGTAATTGCTTTTGGCATATGAACGTGGAGAACTTCTCTGGAGTAAAATAATGCCAAGTTGTGCATTTCTGAGTCTTTTTTCTTTAAAATTGACAGTGTAGTGTTCTTTGGCATTTTTTTTTTTTTTTTTTTTGCGGTACGCGGGCCTCTCACTGTTGTGGCCTCTCCCGTTGCAGAGCACAGGCTCAGCGGCCATGGCTCGCGGGCCCAGCCGCTCTGCGGCATGTGGGATCTTCCCGGACTGGGGCACAAACCCGTGTCCCCTGCATCGGCAGGTGGACTTTCAACCACTGGGCCACCAGGAAAGCCCTTCCTTGGCATTTTGTTTGAATTCTCTTTCAATTTTTTGTTTTCATTTTTAAAAAGAATATTATCTATTTTTTATAATATCATCATCATCATCATCTACCTATCTCCTTAGGTCTAGAGCTGAATTTCTCAAGTGGGCACTATTAACATTTTGAAACAGATAGTTCTTCGCTATGGGGGACTGCCCTATATACTTCATAGGATGTTTAGCGGCATCTCTTGCCAATACACGCTAGATGGTAGAACCCTTTCCTCCCATAGTCATGATGCCAAAAATATCCTTAGACATTGTTCCTGGATGATAACACAAGTATAGAGCATTTATTCTATAGACTGAAATTTCTTGAACATAATAGAACACATGATTAATGCTTCTGGGAAAATGGCTTTCTAAAATTAACAGAAAAAAATGTTAGGCCTCATGCTTAGATCATCTACAGACCCACTGCAGATACCAAGTTGTTTCAAGAAATCACACTTTATTTTTGTTTGATATAGATATGTGTCATGTTTCCTATTTGAAGGGCCAATAATTATGGTTTATTAATTTATTGTTTTACTAAGTATTCAACTTTTGTCATGGTTCATATTTTTCCTGCCATGTATTTTCATAACAAAAATCCCTTTCACATAGTAAAAATACGTTTTTTAAATATTAGAAGAATATTTAAAGTACAGAAGTACTGCGCAATTGCACAGGGTGAGTCTTCACTGAAATAGGGGCTATTTGTTGTTGGGTTGATGCCCTCAGCTATTAGAATTGCCACCCCATGGGTAACACTCAGATATTTACCTGGGTGACGCCCCTGGCCTTTGCAAAGATTCTTTTTTCTATGCCAGGTTGCTAGGAAACAAGAAGGGATGGATCCCCAGGAGGAATAAATACGTATTTTGTTATACTGATGGGCAATCTTGGAAAAGACCCTCCACTTCTACCACCCATTCCCGTTCAAATGTATATTTCTATTTAGCCTTCAGACACTTGACTTTCAAGTGCATTTTCAGGAACATGTTTTGTGAGAAAGTAGAGGATTGCTTTTATTTTCTTTATATTAATTATATAAATTACTCAGCAGATGTAAATCGTTGTGTTTTTTTTTTTTTCCTTTTCCCCAGTATCCCTTTTTGTGCTGGCCAGGCCAGGGTGATGTCTCAGATTTTCTTCTGGACTCAGTCTTGATATTATGATCCTTAATCTGATAGTGTTTTCCCAAGTAGAAGTTCTCAGCTGTCTGGCTATGAATCCCCACCCAGCACCCCGTATTTGGAAAGCAGTTTCATCTTTCTTCATGTCACCTTGTTTGAAGAGCAATGAAATCCAATTATTCTTTACAATGATTCGTGAAGTAGCAAATGGTGTTGACATCTGTTCAGCAAAATTCTGAAGACAGTCTATTTTTATTTTGCTCCCTGTGGAACTAATGTCATCATAGATTTTGTCCTTTGGCCTTGCTTTGGTCCCTTGTTATAGCCTTGTGATAGTCTAAGCAAGACTGATTTTAAAAATAAAAGGAGAAGAACAGGGAATAAGAAAGAAATGCCTTTTCATTATACAGTGGGAGGGGCAATGTTTGGTCCTAAGCATTTAATTGAGTGGTCAGGATAATTAAGTAACATAAATAAACTTTGTGGAAATTTATTATTTAACTATATTTATTGAACCCCTATAATGTGCCAGGTGATTTTCTAAGTATGGAGGAGAGGGACGTGAATAATACAATTTCTGTATTCTCATGGGAGCAGGTAGATGATAAAGAACTAAATCAATGTACAAGCAAGGTAATTACTGATAGTAAAAATTGCTATGAAGCGAGTAAGGGAGACTACCATGATAAAGAGGGAAGCAAATGCTACTTCTTCAGGGGGATCAGGAAACAATATTTAAATTGAATTCTGAATTGAAAGAAGTCAACCCTCCAAATGCTGGGAGCAGATGAAGGGGACCAGAATATAACACGCTAAAATATGCCACTTTGGCATAAGGATTATTTTAAAGCTAAAGACAATTGAGAATCAGTATACAAGAGAGAACTCTCTGCCCTTCCCCTTTCTGCTTAAAAGCAGAATGTAAATTTCCTTTGGTAAGTGTGATAGAAATTTTCATTTGTAAGCAGAAGAGGAGAAAGACTCTTAATCATTGGAGAGGACTCGGACTTACCAATGGAGTCAGCACCAATAGTGTCTGCATAACAAACTTTATTAAACAACCCTAACCTACCATACATTCCCTGGTCACCTTTTTATAATTTCCCTCCTCTAGAAGGCCAGACTCTCCCTTTCCTTTGCCTAGTCAGTTCTTCACAATTTATTGCCCTTTGTTAAAATAATGTATAAGCTCCTGATTCTAACTACTTCTTAAAGTTTTCACTTCTGGGTATCCTATGTGCATGTAAATTTAAAACCATAAATTTGTGTGCTTTTTCTTCTGTTAATCTGTTGTTTGTTAGTTTAATTCACAGTTCACAGATACAGAACTTAAGAGGGTAGAGGAACAGTTTCTCCCTCCCCTACAGCCGGGGTATATCTCCGAGAGAAATAGTGAGTGAAAAATTTCTGAATCAAGAGCTACCTTGATATGTTTAAAAAGAAAAAAGTGCAGTAAAGGGGGGAAGGGTTTGAAATGTAGGAAGGGGCCAGATTATGGCTTTATAATCTATGGAAAGACACTTGGGTATGTATGCATGTATATATGTATTAAACTAAATGTGAGAAGAAACTATTGGAAGCTAAGTAGGAGAATAACTTAGCTAACTATTGGAAGCTAAGTAGGAGGAACAAAATTATTTTTTAAAACATTGCACTGCCTATTCTGAGAAGAATGGTTGTTAAAGAATGGAAGGAGGTGAAGGAATCTGGGAAAATGACAACAGTGTCAGAAGAGGTTTTTTTAGTCTCTTTAAATTGTCTCATAATAACAGAACAACTAGATATCAAAACAAAACAGAAAAATATAGACAATATTCAAAACAAAATCACATTGCAAGTTACTCCCAAGAATCTCTAAATATGAGTGGAGTAAAGACACCCCGCTAGAGGCATGTGTTTATGGGAGGGAGTGGGGGAGAGTACTGAGGTAGGTCAATTTTAGAAGAGTAGCTTTGAAAGAAGGGGTTTGCCCTGTCCACACTTGCATTAGGAAGGACTGAAGAGTCTAGAACAGTCTAGTCCCTCCAGTTGACTTGCTGGGTTTCTTCCTAGAACAGGGCCCTACAATGAGGAGACACTGCTCTAGGAGTGGAATCAAAAATCAAGCAGAATAGGGACAACAGAGCTGAAGGCAGGAGATGCTTTAAACTGAAGTGAGGGACAGCAAGAGAGCCAGGACATCTCCGAAAACAGTCACCATATTTTTCAACACTATACACGTAAAACAGAAGAGGGAAGTCTGTGAAACTTGAGAAGCTTTTCTGATTCTTCCCCTCTTTTGAAAAAAGTTTGGAAAAACTAATTTCAAATAAAAAACATTTATAGTGATAAAGCCTCATTGTTGCTTAAAGGGTAAGTAAATATGGAGAACATGTAGGTGGTGATGATGCGGCAGATGACATAAGTGAGTTTAAAAAAATATAGTGGTTAAAGTAGTCTACAGACCAAATGCTTCTTTAGATAAATTCTATTTGATACATTAAGAAAAGTTATTGATTTATTGATTTATTGACTTTAGCTCCTAGTAAGCTGCGATTAGGAGAAGCTGCGTTACTTAGGTTGGTGCCTTTGTAACCACTGCATATCCTTGCATGTGGTTTTATTTTTATAAATTCTGTTTTTTAAAAGAAGTCTGGAGGCTTACACCGCATTTGCATTCACCTTTCATTCAATTTCAGCAATTTCTGAGCTAACGAAGTATGCATCACAGGAACCCTTGTCAGTGTAAGCTAAGGAAAGCAATGTTTGACTGTTTCAATGTTCCTTGTCTTAGACTTGAATTTCTGTCAAAGCTGAAATGTTAAAGTTTAGATATTGATCCTTAAAATAAATGATCATCATTTGAATTTCTTTTCAGATGATTTTGTCCCTTTTGACCTAACATAAACTGGCCAGTTGTGGTTTTCTTTTACATGAAGATTAACTTTTTTATACAAACTTTCTGTTACAAAGCCTGTACCATGAGTTTTCCTCCAAAATGTTCTACCACACAGCAAGCACTTTCTAAGCTATTGGGGAAAAATGGAATGGGCAAAGTTATGAGAGAAAATAACTAGGGAAACATAGAAAGAAATGCTAGACGCTCTTTTACTTAATAATACACTTATCTGTGAGTCTTTTATTTATGTAGACAAACAGCTGCTGCCATTTCTGCACCTCACATGGATGTCCCTGTCACACAGGTGTCTTTCATTTCACCTGTCACACAGGTGTCTTTCATCGGAGCCCTCACCATGGCTATCAAGGGACAAAGGGAGCAACTGGAATAGTGGCGTCTGCCCAAGGAAGCCAGTGGCTCTGAGGTCTGGGTACCAACGCCTAAGAGGTTGCTCCGTCTGCTGGGAGGCACAGCCATCATTTCCATCCTAAGGGCCAACCTTCCACGAACTCTAATAGCACCTGTTAGGGGATTCTGACTCACCAATCTTTCTCATCCCATAGGGAGTGGTCCCTGCCGCTTTTCCTCCCACTACTATCATCTTTCTCCATCTCATGCTCTATCCTGGCATCTTTTCCAAAGATCCACTGCAAACAGAAACCACTGAATTTTAAATATTCTGTCCATTTGTCATGTCATGGAGAACACCATGTATCCTGCCTTTTGATTCAGAAAATGTGCTCATTCCAACTCTGAAATCCAGTCAATCTGGATGAAATGGAAAGTCTGTTCATATTATATTGTGTTGATCTTTCCTTGTTAGTGCAGGGGAGGTAAGGTACATGAGAATTAGTCCTGACAGCCTTTGTTAGAACCTGGGTTGTATATTTTCACAGAGATTATGTTTTTAGTTATATAGTTATAGGAATTCCCTGGTAAACTAATTTCCTCTATGCTATTATTTCTAGGGGTAAATAGTTTTCAAATTTCAAGCAATAACTTATCAAAGACCATTTGGAAGATAGTCCAATCATTGGCTGTAGACTGACTAAAAGAACCCTAAAATACTTCCTATGTCTCTTCTTTGTGTTGATAATATATTCACCTATGTCATGTATGTACTCTAAATGTATACAGGGTGGAAGTCCAAAGAGCATATTATTTAGTTAAATATTACCAAAGACTAATTTTGTAACCATGCCAGAGATATATAGGCAAATAAAATTTTATTCTCTCTTCAGAAAGCTCATTTTGTGGGGGAGAAACTCACATCAATAGACAATAATAAAATATTGAATAAAAGTACTTCAACCAAGATAATAGTTTGCTATGGGAACATACTGAAAGAGATTAATTCTGCCTGCTGGGGTTGAGGAAAGCTTCATAGAGGACTAGTCATTTAAGCCAGGTGTCCAAGTATAAATGTGAGTCCACTGGAAGGAAGAAGGGGGACAGGGTATATGGGGCATGAGCAAAGACAGCAGATGGGTCTTCTGTTTGAAATGTGATACAGCTTTTACTGTTCATCTCCCATATTTTAGTTCTTTACTACAGCCCCAAAACTGCTGTGCTTTTCTCTTTACTCCTTTGTTCAATTTTCCCATTTCAAATAGCCAAAGACAGCAATATACTGCTTGATGTCCCTGACTTAACATTTTCTGGAGATAGCTTGAGTGTAAAAGGCAATGGAGTCCTATCTGCTTCTCCCCACTCTTCCCTACCAAAGCTTTCCAGGAATATATCCAGATAGAGGCAAGAAAAGCTATCCTCAGTAAGTTTCTTTCAACCCTATTGTTCCATCCATTCTGAATTATTCTCAGGCATCAACAGGCACCATGTTTTCTTTCTCCCAAGATTTTGCACACTCTGTGCCTCCTGCCTTGAGCATCTTCCATCACCATTTAGCTTAGTTTATTTCTGCTTATTATTCAAATTGTAATTTTGGAGTTCTTTCCTTTGGGTAGCCTTCCCTGAGTTTCCAAACCTAGCAGACCATTGCATATTAGGTGTTTCTGCTTTGTGCACCTCTTAAAGCTCATATTTCTCCTATAAAGTAACTCTGCATTATAATTTCTTGTTTAATTCTCTACTCACCACCTGATGAAAATTCCTTCAGAGTAAAGACTGTCCTCTTTATTATTAAATTCCTTGCATCTACCCTAATACCCATTTAAAATAACTCTTAATATTTCTGAAATAAATTAATGGAATTGTGTAAAATAATACTACCAATAATATCTCTGATTTATTCATCATTTGTTATTTCCAGATACTTTAAATATATTATCTCACTTTAATTTAATTTCAATTTAATAATTTGTGAGAGCTATTATTATCCATATTTTTAAACAAAGAAACAAACTTGGAGAGGGAAATTGCCAGAGATTTCACTGTTTTAAAATGGGGCCATTTTGGAGGTTCTAGAAAGGATTTATTTTCTCCTAATATGCTTCTGTTTATAAATCATTTAGCCTAATAACATTGCATTGCTATGCTCTGTAAGAACTCTATTAAATCCATCTTTTTTTCTAGAAATAGAAAAGCGCATTTGCCAACAGTCAATAAACAGGTATCTCAAGTGGTTCTAACTTGAAAGGTAGACATCAGAAGCTTTGAGAAACACTTAACCTTGACATTCTTCCATTCTAATTGACAAGCCTGCTGTTGGTTACTTGCTGAGATAAGAGAGATTTTCAGTGTATAATATGCAGGTCATTGGTTTTAAGTTGGGCCCATTATAATTTATTGGAGTCCTGACAGTTCTAGGTGATATAAAGAAGAAAGATTGGTCTTATTAGGTGATTTCCCCATCTTCGGTAGTGCTACTTTAATAGATAATAATGGTTAACAACTTGATGACATTTCTCTCATTTTATTTTAGCATTTGGAAGGTGATGAATTCTAGGACTCACTAATGTTAGAATGAGGTCATCACCCAGAATAGTGAGCCTGGGAGTTGCAAAAAGTCCATTATCCCTAAACTTTAGCCTCATGGTTTTAGCTCTGTGCCTCTCCAAGTACAACCTGACATTTGTGTCCTATTGGCTGAGAGCCCTTAGAAGCTATTAAGAGTACACTTGGATACCAATCCAAATATTCAAACTTAATTTATTTCAACAGAAACAGAAGGCCTAAGTGGTTTGCCAAGTTTGGAGAGAAAGCTTTTGATACCAGTTCATATTTAGAGTCAGCCTTATATGTAAGCAGCTTGGTGACCTCCTTTTCTGGTTAAATTTCAGGGACATAGGCAAGTTACCCTCTCCCCCAGCAGCTCCTCTACTTTATTTCCAAATCCCAGAACTGAAACTTTCCATGTCGTGATTAGAGATAAGATTGCAAATAGCCATAGAAATACTCACACCTTGGTGTATATTTGTGATTTGACATATGTAATTGTAATAGATTTTTCCTTTTGATCTTTGTTAGGCTAAGAGCGAAGGAACATCAGAGTGCTGGCTAGATGAAAGCAGAGAGGGGAGAGCTGGTGCCCTGAAGACAAGATGGCCATTTTATACTTTTTCAAAGAACTGCCCCGGTCTACTCCCATTCATCTTCACTGTTCTTCTTTCCTTCCTTCTTTGATCTTGGAACCACCTCTCCTCAAACTCTGCAGCTTTTATGATAGGGCTTGTTCTTCACTCAGAAGGGCTGATAAGGTAGCTAGAATTCTAAGAATGACCCCCAGTGACCCTTCCTTTTGAGTATAGATGAAACCTGTGAATATGATGACATATTATTTTGTGGTTATCCCGTGATTATATTATCACATATAGTAAAAGTCTGAGCCTAAACTAATCATGTAAATGCTTTAAAAGCAAAGTTTTCTCCAGCTTGTGGTAGACAGAAGATGAAATTAGAGACTCAGAGTTCAAGGGGGATATGATGTTGTGGGCTTTGAAGATGGAGAAGGCATATGATAAGGAATGCTGGTGGTCTTTTGGAGCAGAGCGAGGGTCAAGGCAGACTGCCAGAAAGGAAATGGGATCCTCATTCCTATAACTGCAAGCAACTAGATTCTTCCAACAGCTGAATAAACCTGTAAGAGGATTCTTCCCAAATCCTTCAGGTAAGAGCCCAGTCCAGTCAACACCTTGATTTCAGCCTTGTGAGACCCTAATCACAAGGGAGAACCCATTTGAACCGATCTGGACTCCTGACTCACAGAACTGTGAGGTAACAGATGGGTATTCTTTTAAGCTGCAAGATTTGTGATAATTGTTTATACAACAATAGAAAACTAATAGAAATGGCAATTTCTCTCTTCCTCTCCCATGGAAATGTTTGCCAATTTGTACTGCAATTCACAAATACAAGTTCTCAGCTGTTAAAGACATTATATTGTCTATGATTTTGTTGTTAATGAAGTTTTACTGTGTTCTGCTCAGTTTTGATTATAGATAATTTTTCTGTACTTAAAAAATTGTGTTTTTTTCCAAAGAGCACTTCCATATATACCATAGAGATGGTAAGCATTGAAGAGTGTACTGATATTGAAATTATTATGTATGTATCATCATAACCATCATTGTCACTTTTTAGTACGAGGTTTTTTTCAACTACGAAGTAGTTATGGGATCTTAGAGTTAAGGGACTTTAAAGACATAGGATCCAATGATGCTCAGCCTGGGTGAAAAAGAGAACTACCCCCACAATGGCACATCAGTATCTTTGTGAAGAATTAGGTGGGAGGGGACTTTTAAACCTCAATTAATTTTTGTCATTTATATCCTCTTTTGGTAAACACCAAGTAATCAAACTTCTTTATTTTTAAGGGATGAAAACAAATCCAGGAAGGTAAAAGAACCTGTACAAAACTGTACCATAGTTATGGGAGCAGAATCAATTTTAAAGGTCAGAGTTTCTTCTACATTATCCTTTCTTGTCTCTGGTCTTTTTCAGGCCTCCCAGATTATAAACTCAGTGTATCACAGTCTCAGTTCTTCCAGGGCAAAGAGGATTCCCTGGGATTGAATACATTCAATTGTATTGTAAGAATTGCTTATAAAAGCCATCAGTGTCCGCATCACTCCTTATCTCTGCAAAGTCAATAAGTTCTGGATTATTTAGAAAAGATCCTGCCTATGCCTTTGGAAGCAGAGAAATCACACCCCCCCATTCCCCTTTCCAAGAGTCACCAAAGACTTCTAACACTATAATGCACATTTGTCTTTGAATGAAAAACACATAAATCAATAATGTTATATTTCTAATAGTAGAAAAAAAATGTGTCCTTGGAAAAAATGTAAGACCAGGGTTAATGAAATCACTGATTGATGATCTAAGTATAATCAGGTGTTTGCTTGCATCTTCCTAGCCGAGGAATTAAAAGTCAAGAACGTGTGTTACAGTACTTGAACTTCAGTGTACATCAGTATCACTTGGAGGGCATGTTAAACTACAGCTTATTGGACTACACACCTAGAGTTCCTGATTCAGTAGGCTTGGGGCAAGACAAAGAATCTTTGGTATTGGAACTGCTCAGCTAGCTCATAAGGACTAGCATGACTCCAGTGGGATTTAGAGCCTTTCAGGGCATGACGAGAAGTAAGGATGTAAATACAAATATCCCTAGGAAAAAGGCAGTGGCTTATTTATTTTCCAAAAATTTACTGGGGATTTTATGTGGCTCAGCTCTCTTTCTGGCATCGTGAATAATGTTAATAAGTCATTTCCCAATCAGAAAAAGAGGAACAGAAACAACAAAATATAATGTGGTAACTCTAAAGATAGAAGTCAGCACATTGTAGTTTAGAAGGACAAAGTTGGGGCTACCCAAAATATCAGGAAAAGAATGGCTCATGAGTTGATTATTAACTTGCAAAAAATGAGCTGATACTTCGAGAAATATGTGTTTAGATGGCATGCTGAGCACAAATCATATCTTATTTGACATTCATACACACATGTGTGTGTGTGTGCACACGCACACAACCTTAGAGTAAAATGTTATTAACCTTTGATTGTTCTAGATTTTATCTCTGCTTACCTAGTCAGGGACATGGCTCAAAGGTCCCTTCAGTCTTTGTTCTATTATCAGGTTTTCTCCTTCTATTAGATTATTTCCATCAACAGAGGTACATGCTATTAATCCTCCCATTTGAGAAAAGAGGTTTCCTACATTTGGCTCTTATGAATGGAGCAACTCTGAGCATTCTTGGGGAAGTCTTTGTATGGACATCTGTTTTTATTTCCATTGGGTTAAGTATGTAGGAATGGTTTTGTTGGATTGTTGCGTAGCTATATATTTAACTTTATATGAAGTTGACAAACAGGTTTGCAAAGTTGATGTACCATTTAGGGTTATCATTTCTTATCTCAAAGACTGCTCTATCTGATATTAATATAGCCACACCAACTTTCTTTTTAATCTCTGTGTTCTTACATTTAAATTTTCCCTCTTATAAACATTTTATTTTTATTCTTTTTTAATTTTTATCTAGTTTGATCATCTGAATTTTAATTGGAGTACTCTATTTATATTTAATGTAATTACTAATTTGGTTAGCTTTTTAAGCCTACTAACTTGCTATTTGTTTGTGTGTGCCATCCGTGTGTTCCTTTGTTTCTCCTTTTCTATATATACTTGTGTGAATCTAGTATTTTTTTAGTATTCCATTTTGTTCCTTTGCTGTTCTTTAGCTATGTCTTTGTTTTAATTTTCATTTTTGTGATTGCTCTAGGGAATAGATTATACATCTTTAACTCATCATGGTTTAATACAATAAAACTTTACAAATGAGAAAAGAGCCTTACAACAGTATAATTCCATTTAACCCTAGTTTTGTCCCTTTCTCTGTTGTTGTTCTTACATTTTATTTATTTTTACCTATATAAATATATTTTTACCTATTATACTTTCTTCACTTCTAAATGTTGGAGGGGCCTAGGCGTGATTCCTGGGATCTTCTCACTTTTTAATCTATACTCATTTTCTTAGTGGTCTGATGCAGGCTCATGGCTTTAAATATGCTGATGACCCCCAAGTTATATATGTAGCCCTAACCTCTCCCATGAATTTCAGACTTGTGTATTAGACCTAATACTTGACATATTAATTTTGATTTCTAATAGGAATCCTAATATTTCCTCCTAAAAGTATTGTGCTTACAATATTCCTCTTTTCATTTCATTGTAACTTCATTCAATAAATCTGGTCTGTTTGATTTTCCACGTATAACCAGACTGATTGCTTTTCATCACTTCCAGTAGTACTCCCCTGACTCAAGTCACTTTAAGTTAAAAATACAGTAGTCATTTGTCTACGTTGTAATCACCTTGATTATAAGAAAATCAGACATTCCAAAATGTCCTCATCCTTACCTTGACTGTCATACACTTTTTAAGAACTTTCCTTGGACAATGAATCTTGTGCCTATAATCATCTTATAGAACCCCTGGTGCCTCAGGGCTACAACACATGAGTCTTCCCAACTCTGGTCACTCCGGCTGCCAAACTTGAATCTCAGGTGGTGGACTGAGATAGATACCTAATAGCGGTTGTATAGGGTTTGTCCTGGCCTCTTGTAAAGTAATACCCATATCCATGCTTTGAGCCCTCTAGGATCCTCATTGTTGCCCCAGTATTGTTCCAGGTGTAGGACACATTTTGTTGACAGGGATGAGAATTAGAGTTTCCATCAGTGCTGCTTAGCTCTGGTCTACCATTAACCTGGCATAGTATGTAAAGTCCCTGAGTCTCCCCAAACTTGAGCTAAACTTTTTTTTTCCTTCAATTTTTGTTCTAGAGGCTGAAAGGAATAGGGAAAGCCCAACTCTCTTCCCAAATCTCCATTCACCTTCTAACTACCTTCAACTACTCCAGACTCTCCAGAATCTCCATACTTTCCTTGCTACTTCTGAGCTCTTCAACTAAAGTTTTCCATTTAAGCCTGTCCAACTAAAGCTCAACTATCCAGATACATAGAGAACATTCAATATCTGAGTATTTTTTTAACCTGGCTATTTAGCATCATCCAGATACTCAACTATTCCCAAGCCCCGTCCCCATCCCATCCCACCCTGATTCTATTCCTTGGATATCTAAAAATTAATATAAACAACACTGATTCGATACCAGGTATTCTACTAGACACTTAAAAAGAAAAAAGCTAAAATTTTGCTATTCTTTTTAATGAGATAGTCTCGTTTTTCCAATTAACATTAAAATATTTCTTTAGAGCTTACAAAGAATATTCACATACCTAATCTTACTTTTTTCCAAGAAGTGACAGGTGAGGTAGATAAGGCAACAGTGATCCAATTACCTCTGCCATTTACAGATAAGAAATCTGAAACTCAAGGTGGTGAAGGAGATCTGCCAATGTCACTCAGCTAAAAAGCACAGAGCTGAGACATAAACTATATTTTTCAAACCTGGGAAGAATGTATCTTATGTGGCTCTGGCTCAGCCTTGGAATGTGTGGAAAGGAAATACTCAATAAAAGGTCTCCGTTAAACTGCATCTGTTGTATAATAGGGTTAAATTAGATTTTTTGCAGAGGAGAGACAACAGCATCCACAGGAGTTGAATTCAGGGGCTTGGATGACAACACAGCATCCGTTGCTCCCTTTATCATCAGTTGGCTGCCTTGGCTGCCCGTGCCTGTGGCTTGGATGGGATTTTTATGGCAATGTTCACTCCATCCCACATATGTAACATTTTGTGCGAGTCAGTTACTTGTGATTTAGGATTCAGCACTGCACACTGTAGGTTACACACCTAAACTCCCTGCGACCATTTGGAGAAAATGTCAGCATGAGGAAGGGCCTTCAATTCCCAGTAGTTTCACCCCTAGACATAATGACAATAGACTGGAGCCTTATCAGGGGCTATTTCCCATCGTTACCAACCAGGGGAACCATTTATTTTCCAGGCAGGAGACATGAATCCTCTGACAATATTCTATTATGATGTTATCTCGAATGAGATAATTTGATTTGATAAATGTAAATGCAGAAGATTGGCAGTTACTACATTTTCACCCTTTTAAAAGGATTTGAACTTTTTTTTTTTTTTTTCCCCGGTACGTGGGCCTCTCACTGTTGTGGCCTCTCCCGTTGCGGAGCACAGGCTCTGGACATGCAGGCTCAGTGGCCATGGCTCATGGGCCTAGCCGCTCCGCAGCATGTGGGATCTTCCCGGACCGGGGCACAAACCCGCGTCCCCTGCATTGGCAGGCGGACTCTCAACCACTGCGCCACCAGGGAAGCCCAAGGATTTGAACTTTTAAATAGAATTCAGTTTAGGTGAATAATGTCAGATTCCCAACCCCTTTAGCAGGAGCAAGTAACCTTGAAACCTTCTTGTTATCCTGAATCCCAGGAACTAGTCTTTATCCCTCATTTAAAGAAGTCTTCTAAAACCTCATGTACGTCTATATAACACCCCACCCCACCACCAAGTCAATGAATAGATAAAGTAGAATGAGGAAAACTACATATGTGATATAATTTAGAGTAAAAAATAAAGTAACCATGTGATCAGTTGTAGGTTTCACTGTAACTTTACTAGGTAGTACTAATATTATGAAGAAAGAAAGAAACTTTTACTATATATCAATATTTCCATATTTTGGGCTTTAGATACCATAGTGAAAAGGTCTTAGCTTGGAGATGGGATGGGTCTATGCTAATGAAATAGAAATATTCACTATTTCGTCACTGCATACTGCATTTTTCACAGTGTTTGGCCAAAGTATGTGTTCAGTGCATTTACTGAAATAATTTTTCCATATTTTCAATGACTAAAAAGTAAACTCATATTAATAATTACCAAATGATATCATCTGATGGTAAGAAGGGGACTTTATTTTATTTTGTCCCCTCATTATGCAGATGAGAGAGCTGTGGCCCAGAGACATTACATGATTTGCCCAAAGTCACAAAGTTTAGAGACTGAGATGGGATTAGAATGGAAGTGTTCAGGCTGGTAGTCTATGTGGCCTTAAATCACTAAGGTAGAAAGTCAGCCCTTTATTAAATAATCAGTAACAGGTTATTTACATGTCATTTCTATAGATTCTTACATTGGAACCTATTAGCTATGTCTGGTATCTTCCTTAGTTCTTAGAATTGAAAGTCATAAAAGATTGTTCTGTTATAACAACAAGAAACAAAATCTCCATTTCTGGATTTATTACTAATCTTAAGCTGTTGTATAGCTTTTGTTTTTTTTGTTTTTGTTTTTTTTTGCGGTACGCGGGCCTCTCACTGTTGTGGCCTCTCCCGTTGCGGAGCACAGGCTCCGGACGTGCAGGCTCAGCGGCCATGGCTCACAGGCCCAGCCGCTCCGCGGCATGTGGGATCTTCCCGGACCGGGGCACGAACCCATGTCCCCTGTATCGGCAGGCGGAGTCTCAACCACTGCGCCACCAGGGAAGCCCATAGCTTTTGTTTTTTTAAGGTACATGATATCTGAGAGAACAAACTGTTTAATTCATGGTTCCCATTTTTCTCTTCCCACTCAGTTCCTAAAATTGTTTTGTTTTATTATTTAAATTTTGTTTTTAGAGGATTTCTCTATTTTTTTTTTACTAATAATAAATATCAATACAATTAAGTGCTATTTATTTCATTTCCTTAAAGAAAGACATCAAAGGAATAAATTCTAACTTGCTAGAAGTGAGAATAGAGTGTAGTTAGCCATTCTTTGGAGGGTGACCTGGGAGAAGTAAAAGGATGGGCATTATGAGTCAGAGTTAAAAGCATTAGTGAGGAAAAATGTCCCATTCCCCCCCTTCATACTAATGGCATAAATGTGTTTGTGATTGTGGTGATGGCCATTTCTCATGAGGCTAATAGCTGTGATGTGTCTTCAAAATGATTCACTACTGTTCCTACTCACATGCCAAATTACTCCTTCTAAGTGTGTCTTAGATACTTCAATTTCCTGAATGTGTAAATATAGTCCATTCTATTTGGTGTAATATTAGGGAAAGGCAGTATTACTTGCCAGTAAACTATAATCTTGTAATGTTGTAGAAATAGCAACCTTCTTCATGTTTTTAAATAAAATGCTCATCCACCTCTCCTTCACAACACCCAAAGGAGTTCGAAAAAGTGACAAGTCATGAGAATCAGCTGTTAAAGGAAGACCTGCTTCTGGCTGATGTACTGAGCCAATTTATATTCCATCTCAAGAACAATATGGCTACAAATGCCAGTGCATAAATTAGCCCTGAATGTAGGTGGAAACACTCTTGCAAGCTGACAGAGTATCACCCCAAAATATCTCTGATAGCTTATAAATAAAGAAGTCTGCTTTTCTGATCCACTAGGCAATCAGGCACAACAGAAACAATGGGCACTTCAGAGTCTCTCAGTCCAAACTGGAGTTAAAACCCAGGTTTGCTATTTTTTGTGTGGTCTGTCACAAGTCAGTTAACTTCTGTGAACTTCAGTTTTTCTCATCTGAAATCTTAGAAGTTGGATAAAATCAGTTACCTTACTGTACAATGTGAAAAATGGATAATGTTTGTAAATACTGGTTGTTATCCAATGCTAGTTTCTCTCCTACCCTGGTCATGTTGAGGGGTGTTTCTTGCAGAAACCAGATTCTGGTTTGGTAAGGATAGGTATAAGAGAAGTTTAAGGATTATTTCAAAAAACAATGCTCTTATAACTGCTGTTTACCAAGTGTTTAGTTTATGCTATGCAATAAGCAAAATTCCTAACATATATTTATCTATCACAAAACCCTATCATATAGTATCTCTATTTTGTAATAAGGAATGCACAGGTCTGAGTGGTACAGTCTGATTCATTGTCAATTACTAAATAATTAAAAGACTTATTCTACAGATATTTATGGAGCCTGCTATGCACCGGACAATATGCTCCATGTTGAAACACTGGTGAAGAAACCAGGAAATGTCAGAGCTGTGACATTCCTCTAGAGAAGAGAGACTATAAAGAAGTGAACAAACTGTGATAAAGCCTACAGAAGAAACACAGCGGGCTGCTATGGAAGTGGGTAACGAGCGTAGTAACATGGAAGAGAAAATGGTAGACGCTGGAGTGGGGCCCAGGCACTCTAACCACTGTGCATTCCCCCAGGAAGGAGCAAATGGAGGAAAGAGGCAGGCAGCAACCCTATGACCAGCAGACACTCTTCTTCAGGGAATCCTACCACTAAGGAAAAGAGCTTCTAGGAGAATACTGAAATCCCTGAATTTAACGTAAGAATTGAAGGAGTCAGCTAGGGATAAATACAAAGGAATAAGCACCTTTGTTAGGTCAGAGGTCGGAATGGCCTAGGGCTGCCCCAAAGGCATCTGGTTGAAGAGGGAAAGAGGAGGAGGTTCCAGACCTGAATTGGGCCCTAACTGGCTGGGATTCATTGAAAGATACCCTAAATCTCTGGGGCCCCAGACTTTTAGGCAAAGGCAAAATGTCTTTTCTATATTATGTGAAAGATGATATGGTCATCACAGGGACATGCAGTCATACAGACCTAATTCACTGCTCCTTTGGTGCCACTAAATCCCAAACATTCAACTCACAATCATCAGTGCTCGTTTTCAAAGAGAGCATGGATTATGCCTATTTCCACGCAAAGCAATTTTCACACAATATATAGGAGTTTGCCAGTTGGCTCTACACATTCTAATCTTGGTACCTGCCCTCTGTTCTTGGACCTTGTCATTTATCTTTTGTCTGGACTGCTGATCTTAAGAAAAAGTCATTTTCCTTTTTGCAGACATGCTGATCTGCCAGCAGATGCTGCCCTCCTGCACTAAACTGAACAGATCTGTTTGTCCTGCAGCCTGAGCTATCATCCTTTCCCAGCTAAGCCAGCTTTGGAAGATGACAGACACACTCACTGGCACTTGAGGTTTTAAAGAGCAAATGCTACCAGAAGAGTCTTTCAGATTCTCAGATACATTTCGGCTTAAATGGCATTCTCTTGCTGGGAAATATTTAGAGTGAATCTCCTTAGTTTATTAGAGAGTAAAAGCTGGAGGAACACTGGATTCTCAGGCTTGACATGAAATATAAAGAATGCATGATCAGTCAGAAGAAAAACTCCACGTGCACGTGGGTTCTGAACAACTTGACACTAATTTCAGGGAAGAGAGAGACCTGGTTCTCCCAGAGTTGAGCTGTGACTTTGGGCAAGTTACTTCATAGTAAGTAACTTCATCCTTAGTACGTCTTTTGAGAGTGAAACAAAATAATGCATGTAAAATTGTTAGCACAGTGACATGTCAATAGTAATTACTCAATAATTTTAGTTTGTCTACATTGTCCTTAATATTATAATGATTACTGTTGTTAAAAGTGTCAAGTGACAAGAAATATGATGGCTCAAGATCATTATGTGGTCTTTGGATTACCTGTACGGAAAGATTTTTGAGTATCTGTTTAATTTTCTAGATAGAGCACCAGAAATGATCTGGGAAAAGGTCTGTTTACTGTACTGTCAGTTTTCATCCGACCCCTTAATCTCCCTTCCAAACTTAGTTTGTTTATAGCACTATTTACTGATTTTAGATTTGTCAATAAAGTACAGAAGTCAAAATCTGAATTCTGACAATAAGCTTCTTGCTAATCCTGAATAAACTGAATGGTTGTGGTCTCATCTCACTCTGCCACTCCTCAGGAGAGTGGAAAATTGACCTCTTGGTTTCTGTTTTATTTCAGAAATAACAATTCCTGCCTGCCTCCAAGATTTAGAGGGACATTGAAAATGACACTTTTTAAGACAAGATTAAAAATGACAATGGGGCTTCCCTGGTGGCGCAGTGGTTGAGAGTCCGCCTGCCGACGCAGGGTACATGGGTTCGTGCCCCGGTCTGGGAAGATCCCACATGCCGCGGAGCGGCTGGGCCCATGAGCCATGGCCACTGAGCCTGCGTGTCCGGAGCCTGTGCTCCGCAACGGGAGAGGCCACAACAGTGAGAGGCCCGCGTACTGCAAAAAAAAACAAAAAAAGCAAAAAAAACACAATGAATCTGAAGTTTTGCAGACAAATATAGTTTTAATTTAATAGCCTAAGAATGGGCTTAGTTTCTTTACCAAAAAATGATTTTACCTTTCTCAGGAATAAAAACAAAATGTCTACAAAGATGGTTAACTCATTAGTGTATAACTGGCACATAAAAGGCAACAAAAATATTGCTTTGTAAATGGATGCTTTTACTTGGTGATGAGTTCCCTGAAAAGTGCTATTCTGGCATCTATAAATTTTAGTGCTACAAGTATGGGCTAAATGCACATGAGAATTGTGAGAGGGTATGGTTTATGTAGAGAAAATGGCAGCCTGGGAAGCCCTACAAAGAAACCAAAATAAATGTGTGTCTGATATTTTATTTATATATTTATTTATATATATTTTATTTATATATTTATTTATATATATATAGTAACTATATATAAATTTTAAATATATATTTTACATATATATAATGTAATTTTACCTTAGAAAAATTTAAAGGCTGACTCTCTGACAAATAGCAAATTCCTTTTCCAGAGCTAGCATTTTGAGATGATATCCATTTACATTTGAGGGTGTGTGAGCCTCAGGTTCTTTTATAATAGTTCAGTTGTGCATTGATTTGAAGAAAAAAGAGGAATATCGTGAAACGCCAGTCTCTGAAACAGTGAGAACAACCCTCTTAACTTTGCCCAATAATTTGAGTCTCATCAAGTAATAAAAAATGTAATTTTGAATCAAAGGAAAAATACCAGTAAAA
Organism: Leucopleurus acutus; assembly: GCF_964270905.1. Classification (NCBI taxonomy): domain Eukaryota; kingdom Metazoa; phylum Chordata; class Mammalia; order Artiodactyla; family Delphinidae; genus Leucopleurus; species Leucopleurus acutus. Next base: position 20,373,228 of record NC_139142.1, on the reverse strand, counting down.
GGTAGCTAAGGCAAGCCAGGTATTTAGAAATAAATTACATTCTTTGGAGCCACAAAATTTGCCTACATAGGTTTCCAAACTAATGTTTGAGAGGGAAAACCATCATTTAAAATATAGTGCCTCCTAAATACAATTAAAAAAAAATCGATCTCAACTTTAAAACAATGTTAAGTTTAATCAAACTGATTTATATTTAAAGTCAATAAGTACAAGTGCCAAACATATATATACTCACTCACACACACATAATTACCTAAGATAGAAAAAATATATATATGGAGAAAAAGTCATAGAAGTGTGTGCAAACTCAAAGAATTTTTTCCCCCTGAGTAAAATGAAAACAAATCTCTATTCAAACACCTTTCAGGCTCTGAAGGTCCCATCTCCAGTCAGTATCTGTGTGGCAGCGATGGGCTGGGTGACTGAAGCACTTTTTGCATCCCGTGAATAATTATCTCTGTCCTGAGTGCTTGCAGCATGACGCATCTTCATTTCATTAAGGGAAAGAAGGACAGGCTGGAATTGGCAATGGCAGAATTCATTTATCACGTTTAAATGGAGAAGCAGCTCAGGAAGGGCAGGCCTAATGAGATATTTCTAAAGAAATTAGCCAGTTTCTATTAAAGGGCCATCTCCTCTCTGCCCGTGGTCATGATGGATAGCAGGGGCACAGTTCACGGAGAGTTCCCACCCTTCCCTCTGTTTTGCTTTGGTTTTCTGAGGCACATGATTATTTTTGGATGATCTACCTTTCAAATGCTTGAATTAATCATGTTCGCAAAGTTATACCAATTTTTAATATGGAGAAAAAGGGACCTGGTTTGATTTTCTGGATTTAATTTACAGAGAGAGACATACCTATAGACCCAGGCTTGTCCCAACATTAATATCGCTAAAACTACTCATGACTCAAGCTTGCAAAATAGAAAGTTCTCTCTCATTTTTGTTATTTTTCTTGTCATTGTATCAATATCCTTAGTTTGGAGTATAAGCAACTAAAATTATTCTGACAGAATCCCCTTCCAAAATTTCTGACGATGACAAAAAACAAAAACAAAAAACCCTTTAATTGCATTTTGATTCAAACTCAATTTCCCAAGGCATAATATACATAGTACTTGTATCAGATGGTATCCTAATCTTGCATTCTATGTTTTCCCCTATTATTGCTCCAATGTGACTAGCAATAAGAAATGCTCAAGTGCATCACGCAATGTGAATGAGTAACTGACTGTGTGCCTCATTCACCACTGTTGTTTTTCTTTTTTATTTATTTATTTATTTATTTGTTTATTTATTTATGGCTGTGTTGGCTCCTCGTTTCTGTGCGAGGGCTTTCTCTAGTTGTGGCAAGCGGGGGCCACTCTTCATCGCAGTGCACGGGCCTCTCACTATCGTGGCCTCTCTTATTGCGGAGCACACGCTCCAGACGCGCAGGCTCAGTAATTGTGGCTCGCGGGGCTAGTTGCTCCGCGGCATGTGGGAACTTCCCAGACCAGGACTCGAACCCGTGTACCCTGCATCGGCAGGCAGATTCTCAACCACTGCGCCACCAGGGAAGCCCACCACTGTTGTTTTTCTATTGATAAAGGAGTTTTATGCTGCGATCCTTATGCTGAAATTTACATAAAATTGGTGATAAACAGCAGAAAGTTAATACAGACTTCTTTCACAAAGACTTAGAAAATATGATTGATCGTAGTCTGTGCTAAAAAGTAACAGGCCAGACCTTTGGTGGTTTATTTACCCAACAAATATTTATTGAGCTTCTACTTTAGGCCAGAGACTATGCTAGACAGTGGGAAGATATTAGTGAATAGACAAAGATTCTGCTCCTAATAAACTTACATCTTCATGAAGAACACACACAACAAACAAAAATAAGCTGTGTGTTGGCTAACTCATAGACTTCATTGCGTTGTTTACATATTAAATATGGGAATGCTTTAAAAATCAAACATTTATTTTGGTACAAAATACTGTTAGTAGGGTCAGTGTTGAATCAAAAGTTTGACATCAGTATAATTTTTAGTACATGAACCTGAGAAGAAAATCAAGAATGTATATGAATTTAAGTGTGTACCTCAAAGTCAAAAAAGGCCCAATTCAACACTAGGAATAGTTTCAAAGGCCAGAAAAAAAAAAAGAGGACTATTTAACATTTAGGAAAAAAAATTATAAATAAGGTCCTGGGGCAAGAAATCAGAGAGGCAGACACATTGGCAAGAAAGAGCAGTGATCTTGGCACAAATGTGTTGGATAGATTCAAATAAAAAGTGAACAACACAGCTAGGAAACAGAAGGCTATAATAAGCAAAGCTGGAAATGTGTTGGGTATGAACTAAATGTTTGGCTTTCTGCCTTATCAGATTTCCATCTGTTGTCCAAACTTTGCAGATTCTCAATAAACCCTATGTCTTGACATCTTTTTCCTACAAAAGTATGTATTTTTCTTGGGTCACCACAGAGTCTGTAGGGGCTGTCCAATATGGTAGTTCCCAGCCACAGGTGACATTGAAAATTTTTTATATACAAATAAAAAGAGTGCCTTAGTCACACTAATCACATTTCCAGTGCTCAATAGCCACAAGTGGTTAGAAGCTGCATGGTTGACCAGGCAGAAATTATAGGCAGTTTCTACCGTTACAGAAAGTTCTTTCAGACAGCACTGCTCTGAAGGACTGGGAGATGGTTTAATGTGTCTTTCACAGAGTGGAGCTTAGTGGACCTGTTAAATGGGTGTTGAATGAATGCAATGTGTACTGCTCAAACATCATCTCCTCAGAGATCAGACTGGAGCAGGTCCTATGCAGCATGCTCCTTTTGTCTGCTATAATTCTCTGTATCATTTATAAAGTGTCATTAGTAATTATGTTATTAATATGTAATATCTGCCTCCCCAAATAATTGCATAAACTGTAACAAAAGTCCATTTCCTCCTTCTTGTACCCTTTCCTACCTCTTAACATTGTGAACTACACGGTTGTGTTGTTTTAATGAAAACATTTAAAAAGTGATGTAGGAAGGGATGGCATATTCTTATGAAATCAGGTATCACTGCACACAGTTTTGTGTGCAGCTAATTAGGTGCCACAGAAACACCTAAGCCAGATTGGGGACTGGCAGGACATACAGATGTGCAGGTTATCCCTCTTCCAGGGCTCTAACCCTGTCTATTTAGCAAGATCAAGGTCTTGCTGATGCATTGACCTCCTCAATGGAGGAGGTAGGTCTGGCTTGAACCTATTGTGGCATCCTGAACTACAAAGAAGGATGACTAGCCACTGAGTAGAAACTGAATATACATCTTGTAGATGCTAGTCCTTGCGAGACAAGCCTGAGGCAATGAAGCACGTTCCCTGGTCCATGCAGTGACCACTGGTGCCAGGGAAGTGCCATCCTGCATAATGATTAATTATTCAGGAAAATACTATGTCCCAACCTAGTGCTACACCAAGTAGAAAAGTCTGCAGTCACACTTCCCAGAGTTCTCCAAGTTCTGACATGATATTACATATGGTCACAGGGAGGGATGCATTGAGCCCCTGGCTGGGGAGAGTCAGTACAGCTGGGTTATTGAGCAATGCTTTGAAGAAGGGTATAAATGTTTCTGTCTGTCAGGATAAACAAATGAGCAAATTCTGTGAAAGAGCCTGACAGCACAAGAAGCTGCAGTAGATGGGGAAGTGTGGTCCTGTGCTGGCAGCAGGGCCATCTCCTGGGAATTTGTTAGAAATGCAAATTCTCATGGCTCTGGGGGATGTGGTCCAGCAATGTGTTTGGACACAATGTGTGAGGACTGCTTGGTTAGAGGACAGTGAAATGCTGCCGCATTCCTGCCCCTGCCCCTCTGAGCTTGGGCTCAGAGCCCAGTGACGGAGGCTGGGTCTGCGGGTCCTGCTCCCACTACATGCTGCAGGACCCATTTCTTAGTACGCCCTTGAGGAGAAATCCTTCCCTGGCATCAATGCTGAGTGAACAGATCCTCAAGCCCTTGCAAGACTGAGTCTGGAAAGGAAGAGCTTCAGATGATGATGTTTTCCCATATATTGGAAGAGCGTTGCGTGGGCTCAAGCTGGTGCCAGGAGCATTAGGTCAGTATTTACTGCAACACCTGGTACACTGAGGACTGAGTAACACTACCTTTCCTGTCTCCACAATAATCCTCTCCTTTCTGAGGTAGAACAGCTTCCATTTTTCAAGTCCATAAACACAAATATCCTGTAATATTGTCACTCTGTTTCTGAAAATCTCTCCTTCAGCTCCTTTAAGGGATTTCAAAATGGCATTTTGTCCTGTCAATCCTATACAGTTAATAAGCTAGTCCTTTTGGAGTGAAAGAAGATGAAAAACCAAACCCAAACCCAAACAAAATGAAACACTAATTTGCTCTTGGGTGTAAAATAATTTTCTTATAGGAAAAAAAACACTAAAATATTTGAACTCAAAAGAATCCATCTTTCCCTCCATCTTATTTTGGTGTGCTTGAAGATCTGGCTATCACTTTCTCGTGACTATATCCAGAAAATAAAATTTTAGAGCTTGCTATGGTTATACATCTCAGTCAGTAAGTTAATCCAATCTAACCTAATGTCCTGATCCTAACCATTTCCCCCTCTATCTTCACAGTCAGTACTTAGTGGAGAAAGGAAACAGCTGGCTAGCATCTTATATGTGATTGCCCTAGGCATTGACTTACTTTTGGCAACAGAGTTGTTTAATCATTGGCTGTGGGAGAGGTTATAGGGACAGACACTATAGAAAATGACACCAGATCTCAATCAAAAATTTTTCTTGGGAAATTTCGAGCAGTTCCCTGCCGGCAGAATGATTATAATCTTTTGATAATGAGAATCAAATGGTAAGGTGATCATGACCACATTCTCACAGCGAGCTCCATCTGGATGTAAGCAATCCCTTTGAGAAAAACAAGTATGATAAACTCCATTGAGAGAACCTTCCACATCAAGGCAATTTCATTCCAACTAACAGAAAACATGATATCAAAATACACCAATTTTCAAAATATGATAACCTCTTACTATAATGCAAAGAACAGAAGACAATAGTTTGATTTCTCTTTTGATATGCCTATGATGTCATTACTATTCATAGGTCTAACCCAACAGACTGTGTTTTGAAATCATTGTAAGATATAGGAAAGCGTCATTGTTTCAAAGCTCCTTGAAACAGGATCCTTGTAACAGGATCTCTTAAATCATCTAAATTTTCTTCTTTGTCACTGTATTAGTGTTCAAAGAAGATTAATGTTCAAAAGATGACCGACCCCAGAGTTTATGAGATCCTTTGGTATCAAAGAAAGATTAAATTACCCTCATTGAACTGTATCTGTAAAGGAAGAAAGAGGGGATTAGCAAAGTTTTAAGAGGTTTGAAGAAAGGTGGAAGTAAAAATAAAATGAGACAGCAGGATCATCAATGGTTGCTAAAATTATTAGGTAAAATATTAGAAAACAGGATGGTCACGCAGTGTCAAAATATTATCCCATAGATGTCTTGACAGTCGCAAAAGGAAAAATATACTAGAGATATCTGGTGGTGGCCACCTTAACATCATCAAAGTTAGTATTACTGATAACAGAACAACCTGACAGTACATGTCCTCCAGTGTGATACAACTCGAAGTTCACAGTATCTCCTATAAATTATTTTTGCCAAAAGTGTTTAGCCCAAATCTCATCAAGCCTTAAAACCTAATCTTTATTGTATAAGAGATATGGGACATAGAAGAACAAGTTAAATGACACGGAAGTAATAATTAGGCAAATCCAGAGTGTGGGGCATTCTATAAGACAATTGGCCTGATCTTTTCAAAGAATCAGTATCACCACACACTGTAGTAGGCTGAAAATGGCACACTAAGAGCTCCAGAAATTAAGATTAAGAAATCTGAGTCCTCCAGACATGTGTTACTTTATATGGCAGAAGGTACTTTGCATATGCAATTAAGGATCTTGAAATGGGAAGATAATCCTGGTTTATCTGAGTGGGCTGTAAATGTGTCACAAGTGCCTTGTAAGAGGAATGCAGAGGGAGATTTTACTACAGTAGAGAAAAGGTGATGTGTCAAGAGGAGTAGAATTTAGAGGGATGTGGCCAGGAGCTAAGGAATGCCGATACCCTCTAGAAGTGTAAGATGTAATGAATGGACTATCTCATGGACTCTCTAAGGAACCAGTCCTGAAGATACCTTCACTTTAGTCTTTAAGACTCATTTTGCACTTATGATCTCTAGAACTGTAAGAGAATAAATTTTTAAGCCACTAAGATTGTGGTAATTTGTTACAGTGGCAACTGGAAGTACACACAGAGGTAAAAAAAAAGACACAGGGGAGGTGGTGCATTTCTGGTTTAAAAGATTAAAGAGATATTAGCAGTTACTAAATCCTGACTGGAACACTAATATATCAAAAGCAGCTATAAAATGCAATTTTTGAAACATTTGTGTGTGGACTAGATATTATTAGATAACTAGATAAAAATCATTGCCATTATTTCCCTGTCTTAAGAGATACGTTCTGAAATATTTTGGGACAAAGCCTCATGATTTCTGTATCTTACATTTAAATTTTAAAAAATTATATAAAAATATATAGAGAGAGGGAAAAATTTTAAAGCAAATATGACAATAATTGTTGAAACAAAGTGATGGTGTGTGGATTCATTACACATCTTGTCTTTAGTGTATGATTGAAGCTTATTCTTAATTTAAAAAACAACTTAAGAATTTATTGTGTACATTTTTATTAATCAGTCTAAAAATATTAAACAGAATGTCATTGTATTAGGGTATAAATAGCTGAACAAAATGAAATTTCATTTCTCAATCATGCAATAGTACAAAGTGGACTTCTGGTCTGAAAGATCTCCTGAGCAATTTACCTGAAAGTGATGTCACAGGGTCCTTGGCACTTTCCAACTTATATTCCCACCATTCCCCAGGATTTTTTATAGCTGGTGGCAGGGGACAGGATAGGAAGAATCAAGGATTGCACAGGAAGTTGTCCATGGCCTGCCCTGGAAGTGTGGCCCATCACTCATCCTATATTCCATTAGCTAGAACACAGCTCTATCGCCAACCACATCCAACTGCACAGAAGTTCATCTTTGTCACCCACTTGTATCTTCAGGAAAAAGCTCTCGTTAAGATTTAGCAGTCACTGTCCAAATCCCTTTTTTTATATGACAGTGTAGTGCCATGATTTCCTCCAAGGATGTATGTTAGGAAAATCTAAACTGCCCTAAGCATTTTATTGACCACAAATCTAAGTTAAATAATTGAGAGAAGCTATTAAAATAATCCTACTGGAAATTCTTATTAATGTTTTATCCCCTATTTATTTCCTACAAATGAAAAAGTTATTGAATTAGGTTAATGTTATTGAACTTTATAGACATGTGTATGTACACATACACACTCAAACTTTGCCAACAAAATGAAAATGCACTTTGGGATATTACCAAACACTGTTTTCTGAACTCATGTAAGTTTCACCACATTTGACTGAAGCCCTGTAGAACAACTGGTAAGCTTGCTCTGTTCTGTGCTTCCCTTAGTCATATATTCTTGCTTGCATCTATTTTGCAGCTTGAACTATAACCTCAGACATTTGTTCCATCCTTCATTCTTTCAAAGATTTATTAATATTTGAAAGCCCTGTGAGAACAGGGACATCTTCATGCTCATAAAAAAAAAAGTTGGAGGGAATATGGGCTATAAGAGTAAAGAGACAAACATGGAGTAATAGTTCAAGGTGCTCTCATAGATACAAACGCAGAATGAAAATGAGTTGTCGATTCAATAGGAACGGATTGAGGTCAAGAAACTTGCTAGAGGCAGTGATGCTGAAGGGGAGTTTTTTAAAAGGAATATGGTAAGTCTGTGTCTTTATTCCTGTTTCACCCCTAGGTTTTTCATGACATTTTTTTTTCTTAAATTCCATGTATATGTGTTAGCATACGGTATTTGTCTCTCTCTTTCTGACTTACTTCACTCTGTATGACAGACTCTAGGTCTATCCACCTCATTACAAATAGCTCAGACTTACTAGAGAATGGACTTGAGGCTATGGGAAGGGGGAAGGGTAAACGGTGACAAAGCGAGAGAGAGGCATGGACATATATACACTACCAAACGTAAGGTAGATAGCTAGTGGGAAGCAGCCGCATAGCACAGGGAGATCAGCTCGGTGCTTTGTGACCGCTTGGAGGGGTGGGATAGGGAGGGTGGGAGGGAGGGAGACGCAAGCGGGAAGAGATATGGGAACATATGTATATATATAACTGATTCATTTTGTTGTGGAGCTGAAACTAACATACCATTGTAAAGCAATTATACTCCAATAAAGATGTTCAAAAAAAAAAAAAAGGAATATGGTATTTTCTAGGCTAATCAATGAAGGAGTCATTTGGGACAAAGTTTTACCTGGCATGAAGTGTCACCTATAGAGTGGTGTTAGTTAATCCCTTCTTCTGGGAGATTTTTCTACTCATCATTTCTTTTGGTAACTTTCTGAGCACTATCTGCAAGTATTTAGTATCATTGTTTTACAGTGAAGAAACCTGAGACTCAAGGAGGTTAAGACAACTGCTCAAGGGCAGGTAGCTATTAAATGTCAGAGATGAATTTTGGATCCAATCTGCCTCTTTCCAGAAACTTTGCCCTTTTTACCATACATATAGGCATCTCCAATGATATACAAGTTTATTATGTGGATAAAAAGAGTGCAATATAGGCTCATTTGTTTAATAAATTACATGAAGTAAAACAGCTGTAACTTTTCATGAACTGATTTATATTGTCTTGCGATTTATCTTGTAAACATAATTCGTCATTGCAAGCTGCTTCTTTGCTTTAGCATTCCAACTTTGCAAAGCCACAGGAATAGACTAATCAACTGAACAGAAAATTATGAGGATGTGGGAAGGGGATCCAATTTATTGTGTTAGGAGAAAAGAAAATCTTGGTCCGCCCAACATTTCTTGTTTTTAATAAAGGTGAGACATACAGGGTAAGCACTTAGCAAAATTCTCTGACTTGTCTGAGCCCCTGAAATATGTCTGAAGGTATCATAAACAGGCGTGCACACACACACATTTCTCATAATACTTCCTGTGACCCTGCTCTCCGAAATGCAGCATAATCTATTAAATACCATCATACTGAGGGTCAAACTTCATACCTTTATCTAAGCATCACAGCCCTACAGCTCTACCAGGAGTTTAACCACCATTGCTTGTTTTACAGTTTATGCATGGCATTTATAAATAAAAATATCTTTAATAATGAGGTGTTCTATTTTAATGAGGTTTATGGCAACAGCTTTGTCTCTGGCATTTTAGAAATTCTAGCCTTGCTATAGAAACTTGTCCTAAAGGATGGCATGTCCAGATGAGGGTAATGAACCATAGTTAACAATTTTCATACTTGACTTAAGTCACTGTCACGTACACTGAAGACCATGAGGGATTGGCTTGGCTAAAATCCAGTCATTTTACTCCATGAAACCTCTCTCCCATGGTTTGTCTTTTTCTACATCATTTATGATCTTTGTAATTTACTCTTTAGATTTAACTAAAATATAGATGTACTAAAGAATTCAACATAAGCTATGCACAAAGGTCTCCTGATTGCAGAAGAGAACTGGGTGAATTTGACAAGCACTGACACTTGTTTTTACATAGGTGATCACACTCACAAGGACTGTTGGCCCAATTTCCAACCAAGAATAATGAACTCTTCAAACCCCAGATATTCAATCTATGAAAGTGATAAAGTGAATCACAATTATTGTGATAAAGATAGCTTTCAAAAGTATTAAAATCAAGACTGGACATTTTAGGAAACAACTAATAAAAATACACAATAAACAAAATAACTGAGCTCTTTTTAAAAATAATTTAACTTTCGGGACTTCCCTGGTGGCACAGTGGTTAAGAATCCGCCTTCCAAGGCAGGGGACACGGGTTTGAGCCCTGGTCCAGGAGGATCCCACATACCACGGAGCAACTAAGCCTGTGTGCCACAACTACTGAGCCTGCGCTCTAGAGCCTGCGAGCCACAACTACTGAAGCCCATGCAACTAGAGCCCATGCTCCGCAACAAGAGAAGCCACCGCAATGAGAAGCCCACGCACCGCAACGAAGAGTAGCCCCCGCTTGACGCAACTAGAGAAAGCCCGCGTGCAGCTATGAAGACCCAACGAAGCCAAAAATAAATAATTTTAAAAAATTAAAGAAAATAATTTAACTTTCATATATTTGTCAATGTACTATAATAAATAAAACGTTTTTGATGAGTTCAATCCTCCTGCAGAATTTTTTTCCCATCTAGGCATTATTCATTTAAAAGGTGTGGGAACTTCTAGAAGAGTCTTAAAACCAATTCTTTGTGTTCTTGGCTTTTGGTCAGAGAAAGTGTTAGTGAGGATGTAATGTGAATAAAAAGACTAACCTTATATGCACTATAAATGATCACAAGTAAAAACCTGATGAAAGAGATAAAAGTCATTATCAACCTTTTGTATTAAAAATGTATAAATAATAAAATGAGAAAGTACAGAATCCAGAAAAACAACTACCAGGTGTCAAAGCTATGTCCAAGTGTATACCATATATTTCTATAAAATCCATTTAAGGAACATATCACACCATTTAGAGCTATTTACTTATTGACAGATATTGGAGGAACAATCATTCCTCTCTCATGCTTAATCTGAACTTTCAATTTTAAAACAAGTTTATGTTTTGCCTTATTTTTTTTGTTGAATCATTCCCATCAGCAAGTAAGTGATTGCATGCAAAGTCATAGAAAATCCACTGTCATTTGTTTTCAGGCTACATTGATCTCAGTTTGAAACAATTTGTCTATACTCTGTTTTGTGTTGGAGGAAGTTTATTTTTCTCTACAGATGATTAGTGTCCCTTTCTTATTTATTCTTCAAGGGTTTCACTTTCCCCCAAAGTTCTGAAGTCATACTTATTAGAGACTGGACTGGCAATACATTATTCTAACACTCAAGGGAAAATTTCTTTCTTTCTTTTTTTTTTTTTTTTTTAACCATCTTAGCTGTAGGGAGCAGCTATGACTTAAACAAAATTTTTGTAAGATTATGAAAAATACAGAAGTGATAATTTCACAATAAATAGTTCCTAATTTGGGGCACCCTTGGCCTAAAAATCAATGCAGAGAAATCCTTGTGTTCAGCTCTTTGCCTGAATAAACATATAGGGCATTTGGTTAGTTATTACAAATAGTGATACCTGAAAGTAAATTTTGCAGGGAAGGGAAATGTCTTCTTCCTTAAAAATCACTTATCTGAGCTGTTGTGGATTTTTTACATCATCTTCTACAAATAGGTACTGAAAATATGTAAGTAAAAAATTATGAAAATGACATGTCCTCTTTTTTTCTATATGATTAATCCCTTTCATTGTTCCATGTGATGTTGTGGAAAAGCCCTACCCTATAGCCAGAAGTCTGCAAATGCGATTTCTGTAAGTTTTAAAGAATAGCCTGAACTGAGAACTACCTATATATCTATCTACACAGTAGCAGAATGGATAAATAAATTTTGTGTTATATTCTCACAATAAAATACTATACGGCAATGAAAATAAATGTACTAGATGTACTAAATGTACTAAATGTACTAAATGTGATAGATTCTCACAGACATAATGTTGAACAGAAGAAGTTATATGCCTGACTCCACTATACAGCACAATAACTAAACCATGCTTTTGGAAGTTAGGATGGTCGTTATTCTGGAGGAGTGGCTTATAACTTGAAAGGGGAAGAATAAACTGGGACTCTGCAGTGCTGTTTGTTAATGTTCTGTTTCCTAATCTAGGTTTGAGTTATTCAGGTGTATCCAGTGTGTGAAAGTGTGCCCATTTTTATATTTATGTGAGATACACTTTTTTCTATATATTATATTAGATTAAAAATGGACACAAATGCTTTTGTACTTCCCCATAGAGGGGTGGTGTTTATTTTCACTCCTCTTGAATGTGGGCTAGTCTTAGTAACTTATTTAATCAACAGAATGCAGAATATGTGATATGCTGAGACATTTAAGTCACAAAAAGCTTGCAGCTTTTACCCAGGCCTGTTGGAAAACAATTTTTTGGAGTCCTGGGCCATCCCATTATCTGATTACCCTGAGGGTGCCATGCTGTGAGGGAACCCAAGTCACTTGGAGAACGCAAGTCACTTGTCTGGTTGACTGTTTTCCAGTCATCACCAGTAAGGCAAAGATATGTGAGCAAAGCTGTTTTAGATCCTTCAGACTAGACTATCTGTCCACTGATTATCACTGAGTGACAGAGTTGATGTCATATACAAAAAAGAATCACTTAGCTGATTGCTAAGCAAAATCCTGTCCCTCAAAATCATGACATGATAAAATAGCTATTGGTTTAAGCCAAGTTTTAAAGTAGGAGAGTACCAAACTAAAACATACATTATATTTTTAATAAAAGGTTTTTTATCTCAAGAAAGTAATTTACAATCTTTTGAAAATGTAAATTGCCCCTTGACTGACAGAATGCTGCCAGTTTATAGGCTGCTAAAATCCACTGAAACTGTTTTTTCACAATATCACACTGTTGCCAATTGCAGAAATAAAAGTTATTTAATCAATACTTTTGACAATAATTATAGCAAGAGCCTAAGTTCAATATATGTCCAGTCACCTATGGTAAATTTCACCACTGATAATTAAATTACGTATTAACAATGGAGTTTTTATATCATACTTTCAAAACCACAGACTTTCGATGATTAAGCAACAGCTGATAAGATTTTCCTATTTGATACTGTGATTTTTTGTTACCTTAAAAAGGTTAGGCATCATGTTATTTGGTCAAAATTATTCTATCAGTTTTAAAATGTTGATATAATCAGCCCTCTTTGTTTCCTAAATTTTCATTTTAAAAAATAGTAAACCTTAGAATTCTTTTTTTTATGGTAATGGCATTTGAAATTTTTTCCTATTTGTAAGTAAAATGAATGTTTTTGTCTTAATTAGTAAATAATGATCTGAACAAACTGTATTTTGAAAGTGATTAGCTAAGAATAGAAAAATCTCAAATTTAGCATGTTATCAAAAGGAAAAAAAAGGATAAGTAGACTTATTATAAGCTTTCTGTGCAAGTAATAATAGAGTATAAATGACTTTGAAGGGTTATACTAACACTTTTATGTACTCAGGGATAGAATAGAAAGTGACCTTAAGGGAAATATTACCTGCTGGCCATTACCCTGCTCTCTGGTCCACATGTCCTCCACTTTCAGGAGAGCTGGAATTGGTACACTTACAACAGAATGAAACTCCAGATGCTCACAGATGGTAAGCCTACAAACTTAATTAAAACTCATGCTTTATTATCCCAAAACAGGAAAATTGAGAAAGCCTTGCCCAAAGAAAATGTTTATGTTTTCTCTGTCTCATCTCCAACCATCCAGAAAACTTTAGGGGTTGTGGAAATGGAAAAAAAAAAAAAAACCCTTCTTGTTGCCAGGCAAGGGAGTAAATTAGAGTTACAGTCCATTAACCTAAATACGGCTTCAAATTCAAGTTCAACAAACAATTATGAATTGTGTACTATGTACCTAGCACTGTATTATTGATTTAATCAGGGTTTAATGAGATTATTATAAAAAGGAATTAAAGGACAAGCATCCATCACCAAATATGTACTGAGGACTTATCATATTCTGGACACTATATATGTTTGATTATACATTTTTCTTGTAACTGTTAAGGGCACAATTTTACTTTCCCTTCAAAGATACTGAAATGAGATTAACTGAGCATGCTATGTGCATTTATATGCACTTTAGACACGTAGAAAAGTTTTTTTTCCTTTGTATTGCAAACACATATTATGTTTTTACACAGACTCATACCTAGGTAAATAATACTGAAATGTAAAGATTGTGTTCATTGGCAAATGCAGTTGCTTCTCTGGATGCTCACTGTGGACTTGATTGTCCTGTAGCTAAAAGAGTAGATACATAGAAAGAATGGTCTCTCAGAGGTCCACTTCTTTGACGGGTTTTATAGTCTGCTAGATCTCTCCTTAGTTAGCATGGAAGAGGTATTTCATTTTAAACAATATTACCTCTACTGAAAATAAATACTGTACTCGCCCTGTTAGCTCCATTAACTTTCCTCATAGAAATATGAAAATATCTAAATTGTTTTCTTTTTGTTGACAAGGTACATACCACGTACCAGCTATAAATTTTTTTCATAAAAACTAACATCCATATTTGTAGGCATCAAGAAGAGCAGAATTCAAATTACCTTATGCCAATTATTCAACACCTTAATAAATAAAAGTTATTTATCTGAATGTTCAGATTCTACATTATCAAGTTATTCTAGTATATTTAAATCTATTGATTTTTTAAAGATTAATTTTGAGGACAGTCACATATTTAGACCATCTTATCTGCTCTGATCATTCCTTTTGGTCCATCTTTGACAACTTTTCCTGCTTTTTTATGGTCAACTGTGATTTTTTAAATCTAGGACAGTTATTGTATTTTCTAAGCAGAATAGTTTATTTTAGTGGTATATTTGTTCATTTATATGTTTCATTTTGTTTCAGCTAGAGAATCTAATTCCTGATAATGATCATGACATTTTTCTTCACTTTTCCAATATTTGTATATTTAATTTAGTTTTTCTTGCCTTATTAGGTGACTAGCTCTTCTGGAAAAAACAGTAAATAGTTATGCTTCTAAAGACTTTTTTGTCTTTCCCTTATTACAATGAAAATGAATGTTTTGCTTCACAATTGTAAATGCTCATTGGTAGGCATATACTCAGCAGCAAAGAGTGCTTGATGATCACAGATAGACTTTTAAGAGACCGTGTATGGTAGATTTATTTATAAGAATCCCAAGTTGGAAATACCATCAAAGATAGAATGTATTTTAAAAATTGTGGTATATTCATATAATTTAAAACTACACATCAGTAAAAATAAAAGCAAACTACCAACACATGCAACTACATAGATAATCTCAAATAAAAAAAATTATATCAAGAAACCAGACACAAAGGACAGATATTTTATAATTCCATTTATATGAAATTCAAGAATAGATAACATTAATTTTTGGATATAAAGGTTAGAATACTGGTTCTCTGTAGGGTGGAGGATATTATTTGAGACTAAAAGGGGTCTCTTGGGACCATCTGTGATGCCAGAAATATTCAACAGTTTAATATTTTGATCTTGGTGGTAGTTACACAAATGCATAATTATATAAAATGTATTTGGCTGTGTAATAATTTATGCATTTTACTGTATATATTTTTATCTCAAAAGTGAGTAAAACCAATGATAGCAGCAGCAGAATAATGCAGAAAAACTTTCTCTTTTAGCTAAGATGGAGTCGCTTGTGGTAGATAAGTGATCCCACTTAAAAAAAAAAAAAAACTAGATAGACTATGTAAAATTACAAAAACAATTTGAGGGCATCGGTGAGGTTCCAAGGCAACTAGAACTTGAGAAGCCAAGACCTATGAGCCACTTTCTCTTAGTGGCAGTTGCAATTTATGTTACACAAGAGGTGGAGAAATCCAGGCAGAGGGCCATGGCTAAGAGGCAGAAAAATCAGCAGAACTTTGAGGGATGACATAAGTCTGAGTAAACCAAAATCAAAATTCAGTGCAGCCAAGCAGCTAGGATTTAAAGGGCCAAGAACATGGTGAGTCAATCTTAAACAATTCATAGTTTTCTCTTTATGGTATTTGCATATTATTTGTTTCAAGGCAGGGAACTAAGGAGATAAGCAGAAAGCCACTAAAAAGTAGAGTAAGTTATCTGCAATCTTACAGAGCTTGTTACTCAAACAAACTTGTGTCCACTTGCCTGATGTGCAGCAAAGCCAATCTACTGATACCCGGTTGTGGTGAAGGAAAGTACAGCATTTATTGCAGGGTCAAGCAAGGAAAATGGGCAGCTCATACTTGAAAGATCCAAACTGCCTGATGACTTCCAGGGAAGGGTTTTTAAAGACAGGGTGAAGGAGAGGGTCATGGAGTTCGTGATCAGTTCATGCTCAATTTTCTGATTGGTTGATGGTGAGGTAACAGGGTGATATTTCAGCAATCTCAATTGTTAACCTGTTGGTTCCAACCAGTTTGAGGTCTTTGTGCTGGTGGTCAGCATGTAGTTAACTTTTACCTGATGGGGTTTTAGTGTATGTAAAACAACTCAGGGATGTGGCTCAGGATATTATAACCCTAGAGGAGGAACTAAAGGTTCTTGACTTTATGGCCAATCTATTATTATTTTGTCTTACTTGACTGTTTTCCTTGTTTCTACATTTTCTTATTTCTCTGATTAAATTTGCTCTTTGGAACTCAGGGAAGGCTAAGGAGGCTAGAGCTTTCTTATAGACAAGAGGAAGGGGACATGGGAGGGTCTGTCCCTGTACCACAAAGTCCTGCTTGGTTTCAAGCTGAAGAGACAAAAGAAGAAAAAGGTGGAATATACAGACAACCAAATAAGAGAAACCCTAGTTATCACCAGAGACATTCAGGTGGGATCCCTGGAGAGCTACTTCTTAGTAGTGCAAGAGTGCAAGATGTTGGTAAAACTGATCCTCTAAACCAGTCCAGTCACTGGTTTTATATCATCCCCTCCAAGCTATCTATCAGAGGATAGAATGGACCTTCTCTGGATAAAGAATACATCTTCCAGGACTTCCACAATTTTTCAGATATGATGGCTGATATTTAAAAATAACACCAAATATACCAAGAAAAACAACCAAAATGAAAATAAAATATTTTAGAAACTGACTCACAGAAGACCCATTATTGAAGTTATTAGACATAGATATTAAAATAACTATGATTAGTAAGCTGAATAATACAGATTACAAGGTGCATTATACTAGAGTCCCAGAAAATAAAATTCTAGAATTAAAAATGGAATAATTAATGTATTGATAATGGTTCATTAATTGTGATAAGTGTACCATACTAAGATAAGATGTTAGCAATAGGGGAAACTGGATGTAGGGTATATGGGAATTCTGTGTACTATTTTTGCAACTTTTCTGTAAGTCTATAACTACTCTATAATTAAAAATTTTAAATGGAATAGTTGAAATTATGAGCTCAAATGTGAGTTAAGAACAAATTTTATAGAGAAAAAGAAAGGATTTATCAAAGAATGACAAGTCAGAAGAAAATATCTGGATTGAAGTATAAAGAACAAATGAATAGAAAAATCCAGAAAAGAATGTAACTATGAAAAAAAGTGAAAAATTCTAACTTTTGTAATTGAAGCCCTAGTAGTAGTGGAGAAAAAGAAAGGTGTATAAATAATATTGGAAGGCATAATGGACAAGAATTTTCCAAAACTGAAGACATCAAACCACAGATTCAAAAAATGCTATAAAACAATCAGGATACATATATAGAATGTCACACTGGAGCACACCAATGTATCATTCTTGTAAATCAAACACAAAAAGAAAATATTAAAAGCATCTAGAAAGTCAATAAAACTTATAGTGACTTCTCAACAAAAATGAAGAATAGAGAATAATAAATTAACATCTTTAAAATGCTAAAAAATAAAATGAGCCATCCTAAAATTCTGTACTCAAGTGAAAGTGAAAGGACATTTCCAAACAAACACAGTGAGAAATCTTCACCAGCACATTCCCCTGAAAAGTTAAAATGGAGTTCTTCAGGCAGGAGGAAAACCATATTAGATGGAAAAGTGGAAATGAAGAACACTAGAAAAAGTTTATATGTGAATATTGATATAAAATAGTAATATGAATATTAATGGTATAAAGTAATAAGTATAATACAGGGCCTAAATATAAACACATACATACTATACATATATACACACACATATACTCTACCTATATGTATGTGTGTGTGTATATATATATATATATATATACATAATTTAATAACATCAATAATATAAAAGTTGGGATTGGAATTGTGGGTAAATGGAGTTAGCATTCTAAGATCCATGCCTTGTCCACTGCGTGGAAAAGAAACTAAAGTATACTGAAATAATATCTATCTACTGAAATATATATATATATATATATATACACACACACACATACACCTTTTCATTTATCTTTCAATTTGTGTAACACACAAACATAAATTTTCTTTCCTTGTCTCTCTCTCTCTCTCCCCCTTTTTTCATCAATTTTTTTCTCTTTACAATTTAGCTTATTCATGGATATGCTATTTGGCTTGGAGTGGATTGTTGATACAGCAATTGGAATATTTGTGAAAAATCCTGTTCTGTTCACAGCAGGGATCCCTCATCAATAAACATTTATTAAGCAGCATGACATATTTTCCTGTTGTTACTGATGCTGTACGTGTTCCATGACCTAAATAAAGAATTTAAGTCTGTGCTGATAATTTGGCATGTTTCAAATGCATTACATTCACTTGAAAGGAGAACAAGAATAAACTAATAAAAAGTAAGTTATATAAAAAAGCGATAACTCTGAGTTTAAATAGAACTAAAATAACTTTATGGCAACTGGTGTGTTGTCCCCCAACTTAAGACACAAATTTCCACACATATTTAGATATTTTTGCTAACTGGTATGCTTGAAGGTTGCAATAGGGTTGTAATCGTGTGAAAATCTGTAAGGATATATAAAACAAAAGTAACAAGGTGGCAGTGACAGGGCAAAACTATATCACAATTCCAAGAGGATGGAATGATAAATTATCTGAGTGGATGGTTCTAGGGGGCCCAGTTCTTAGAGTTACCTCTTTCCCCTCTGGCACAGAGCTCTCATTGCCTTACAATGAAACTCTGATCTTGAAGAGAAAATTGGAGTCAGGTGAATTGAGTCCATTCTTATGCCCTATCTTTGCAATAATTTTAAAGGACATATGTCTTTGAAATAATTCTGTTGGATTTGATGGTGGCAACAAGAGGTCAGTAAATGTATTTATGACAGAAGGAAGAGATAGAAATATATAAAAGGGAAAATCCCAAATCACAGCAATAAACTCCTCTCAGAGCTGAACATAAAAAGGAATACTTTCAGAGGAGCTTAAATCAGCAATCCTTGGAAATGTGTAACGTTTCAGTTTGCATCTTTTTTTTCTTTTTTCTTTCTTTTTAATCTAACAGAAGAATCTTTGAAAACTTGTCAGAAATCTTTTATTACTTTACAAGCTTCCACTGATAATTCAGTGCAATTCAAGGAAAGGTTTGGAGAGGCATGTTTATCTGGTGGTTTTGCCATCCCCTATACTTAGGGTGACTCATAACCTGTGAGAATCGATGAATCTTTATTAAATATGTTCACAGCTTGCTGCCTCCAATGCCTCTCCCAGCACCTTATTTATACTTGGACCATGGAACTGACAACGCTTACTTCCACTGCACTCTGAGCTCCTTAAGGGCAAAGATTATTTCTTTATTCAGCTCTATATCTCTAGCATCTCTATATCATCTAGCATCTAGCAGAAATCGATAAAAGTTTCCTAAATAAATAAATGATTAAAGGAAATTTTAGGTTGAGGGTAGAATGTGGTATGTTGCCTCATCTCTTCTAATTTGTGAAGGGATACCTGATTTTTGACATAGATTTTCATAAACTTGTTTGTTTGGAAGATCAAGAAAAATGAGGAGATGAGACTGGCAGTGAGACACAAGAGGCAGTGTTAGGAGATAATAAGGGTTTTGAGGTCAACATCTGTTAACTCAGATATTTATTCCTGATTAATATTTGCTACCAAATATTCGGGATTTGGAAATTAGCTTAGTGAAAGATACTCACACAGTAGGGATAGAGTATTGAGGAAGGCAATCATTACAAAACATACCTTCTAGTGGGATAGGGAGGGTGGGAGGAAGGCTCAAGAGGGAGGGGATATGGGGATATATGTATACATATAGCTGATTCACTTTGTTATACAGCAGAAATGAACACAATATTGTAAAGCAATTATACTCCAATAAAGATGTAAAAACAAACAAACAAAAATACCTTCTAGAGGAGGAAGATAAACCATTAACCTCTTGTTAGTACATACACAGACAAGGAAATTAGATGCAGATAAATGCTGTGAAAAAGAAAAGAGGTGAAGTGGCATGGAGGCATCACAGCTAGTGTGGTCTGAGAAGCGCTCTCTGAAGAGGTGATATTTGAAGCAGTCATATGGGGAAAGTGTTTCTGAAATAGGAAGAACAGCAAATGGAAAGGCCTAATATTGGAAGAAGCTACACAGGTTCAAAATACAGGGAAAAAAATGCCACTGTGGATGAGTTTGTTGAACAAGGGGTAGAGAGGGTAGATACTAAGTTGAAGGAGATATCTATAATAGGTCTTAGGGGCTTTCAAACACAAGGCTACTATTTACTGGTACATATTTTGGGGTGCTAGTTGTTAAGGTGTTGAAATATTTCTATACTACTTGATAAATAGTATACTACTTCTATACTACTGGCCAAAACCCTTAAAATGCCTACTTTGATGACTTCAGTCTGTACCTGGGACCCCATAATCCTCCTGATTCGGCAACTAAAGGGTAAATGAGATCTGCAACAGGCAGCCTCTAGGGCCCTGCTTCAGTACTCTCACCTGTGCATAGTCTAACCCTTAGTGCACATGCTGTGCCCAGTGATAAATATTTTGAACATCACTTCTGATTTGGGGCAATGGAGGAGGATATAAGTAGATTTTATTCAAAGAGCAATGGGAAGCTATTGGAGGTTTTCACATAAAAGAGAACAATGACCTGATTTAAACTTTAAAAAGATTACTGTGGCTGCTATATGGAAGGGCACAACTAGTAGGAGGAACTAGAAATGAGAGCCCTGGCAAAAGTAGATTATTAATAGGTGAGAGGTGATGGTGGCTTAGATTGGAATTGAAGCAATAGAGATAAGAAACCATCGGATTCAGGATATAATTCAGAGATAGAGTTGTTTATTTTTTTAAATTAATGTTTGGGATATGGGATTGGAAAGAGAGGAGTATCAAGAATGATTCTTAATTTATTAATTTGAGCAACTGGGTATGTAGTAATGCATTTTACTGAGGTTGAAAAAAGCATGGGGAGTCAGGAGCAAGTTTTTAGAGGGGTAGGAATCCATAGTTATATTTTCACCAAGTTAGGTTTGAAATAACTACTAGATATCAAATTGGAAATGTTGAGTTGGCAATTGGGAATTTAGGGCAATTGGGAATTTAGAAAGCAGCAGAGAAAGGAAATAAGTTCTGTATATAAAGAATATACACACAGAGATTATGAATATGAGATTAATAAATAAACCAGTGTTTGAGGCTGCGGGAATGTGTCTCTACTTATTCACCATAGATAGAGTGCACGTAGACAGGAAGAAAGGAGGGCCAAGGATCTGTTCCTGGCTGAGGACTGTCAACTTATGGACTGTTATACAGAAGAAGAATAAATATAATAAATTTCTCCTTCGTTTAAGCCTCTGTAGTTTCAGATCTCTTTGTTATAGCAGTTCACCCATACACTAACTAATTCAAGAGGTAAGGTTGCTGGTGTTAATATCTTGCAGGACTATTGATAGGGGAGCCCTTACCTGGAAGGAGCTCTTCATTGTACAAATATTTACAGACTTATGCATGAGGTTCCAGGAATCATTTTATTTGCTTGGGATACAACAGTGAACAACAACAAAAACAAAACAGAAAAAAATCTCAGCCCTCATTGAATGCACATTGTAAGCAGGGTTTTTTTTCTGAGGTTAACTCTTCTAACCTATTCTTCTTAACTTTTCCATCCTTCATTTGTGTTGGCTGCTGCTTCTTGCTGACTATAAAGAGGTCCAAGCTATCTTTTCCTATTTCTTACAGATACTAATTAAGTAAAATCTACTCTGTGGAGAAAACTTTTGTTGAATTCCATTAAGCAAGTTAAGTCCTTCAACCACTGAGCATTAATAATACTTGCCACTAACAGCACATCTTTTCTATTAATTTTCACACTATAATTATATTCTGTCTTTTTATACGTGTGTAAACTACTACACTTTTCATATACCTAGGGCAGGGACTTATTTATTTTTTATATTCCATGTGCATGTATAACATGCTCAAAAAATGCTGGTTGAATATATGATCCGAATTCTGTCATTCAGCATCTCTTATCATTTATCATTCATTTGCTGATTTATTCATCAAACAATTATAGTGTCTGCTATGAATATGTCTTAGGTATGGTATACAAGGATTTATGCATTCAGAGGACATGCAGAGAAGGGAAGATAAGAAAGAAAAGTGAAAAGCTGAATTCAAACTCTAACTATTTAGGTCTTTTATTATTTTGCTGAAGTTTCTTTTTAATATTTTAAATGACAGATAGAGAATACTATCACTGCTGGCTGTTCAAACTGCCAACAACAGAGACCAGTGCTGAGCCCCCAATATGGCACCACTGCTTGAGAAGATGAACTGGGCACCTAATGGCAAGTTGATTATGTAAGCATATTCCAAGAGCAGGCAGGGTCTCAGCCAGCACCATGTCCAAGGGCTTATGATGTGTTTGATCTGCTGACATGGGAGTCCATGAGACATCATATCACACTAAGCAACTGACTTCACAGCAAATACAGTTCATGAAAGGACCCACAACCGTGGTATCAGCTGGTCATATCACATACTGCACTCCCAAAAAGTTGTCTATCAAATAGAGCATGGGAAGAGCCTGATGAAGATAGAGCCAAAGCTCCAGATTGGAGGAAATACTTTTCAGAAATAGGACACCATCCTTCAGGACACAATGTGTACCTGAATCAATGGGATTTATATGCTACTTTTTCCCCAGTAGGAAGACTACATAGGTTCAAGATGCTCAAATGTTCCCATTTACCACCACCTGAATGGCTCACTTGGGGAATATATGCTTCCTGTCCCTGCGACTCTGGATTGAGTAGGGTTAGAGGTCCTGGTCCCCAGGGGGAAATACATGCTAGAGGACATGGCAGAAGTGTCACTGAATTGTAAGCTTGACTTCAAGCAGGGCACTTTGTGTTCCTGTGTTCAAGGACTTCCAGGCAAGAAGGGACATCATCGTCTTGGATTATTAAGCATTGATCAGCAAAAAGATGGTAGGATTGTTGTTGTACAATAAAGATAGGGATATACTGAATATCCAGGCCATCCACTTGGCTTTTTATTGCTTTGCCCAACTGTCATGGTAAATAGTCTTGTTTGGTAATCACAGTCTGTTATGGGCTGAATTGTGTCCCTCCCGTATGTTGAAGTCCTAACCCCCATGTGACATTAAGATACGGCCTGTGAGGAAGTGGTTAAAATTGATGGGTGGAACTCTAATCTGATTGGATTGATAAACTTCCAAGAAGAGGAAGAGACTCTGGAGATCTCACTCACTCTCTCTCCACATGCACACAGAGAAGAGGCCAGAAAAGGCCACAGAGAGAAGGTCATCATCTACAAGCCAGGAAAAGAGGCCTTATGAGAAACCAATCTGATGGAATCTTGATCTTAAACTTGCTAGCCTCCAGAACTGTGAGAAAATAATTTTTTGTTGTTTAAACCACTCACTCCATGGTATTCTATTATGGCAGCCTAGGAAGACTAATGCATAACCTTAGTAGGGCATGATGACCAGGAACTCAGAGAGAGAGTCTGAGTAATATCACCAGCAAAGCCACTGCAGCAAGCAGAATTGCCCCCTGAGCAGCAGATCTGGCTCACTCATCAGATCAGCTGTTACTGTAACTTGTCTCAATAATCTTTCTCCACTAAGTTTCCTCTAATAAGAGAGGGCCATCAGAAACTTGGAGGAACCGCTTCCTGGACATGTATGAAGAAGTGCATTTGAGCAGCACAAGAGGTGGACTGCAGTCAACAAGGAGGATCACTGTAAGCTCTTGTTGCCCCAGCTGCAAGGAGTGTGCTCAGCAAACTCTCTTCAACTGTCAGCTTGTTAGGGATGGTCCCAACTGCAGAGAATTGCCAATAGCAAAGCCACACCCTTCTGGCAGAAGCCCATATTTCATATCTGTGGAGGCAGAACTAAAAAGATCTCGCCATTTTTAGTAGGACAACTATGAAGGGCCATTTCAGGTCCTGAGCTTCCCGTGGGGCTGGGTGAGGTACTGGCTCTTAATCAAGGCTCCACTTCTGTCTCTACCCAGTCCTGCTTCCTCCCCTCCCTCCTCAGGGGTGATTTCAAGGTCACTTCCTAATAAACTTTCTGAGCAATAAACTGTCTCGGAGTCTGCTTCCCAGAGAACCCAAGTTGTGACATGCTCTGAATGACATCAATGATACAAATTGTCATTTAGTCCAGACACTGAAATTATTTTTTAAGATTCCATAAGTAATGCTTCATATAAAATAACTAAAGATTTTTCTTAAAAAATCAGAATAAGGACATTTTTATATTTTTATTTTAAGGTTAGTACTAGAATTTATAATATATTAATAAGGTTTACACCTAATGATAAAATGATGCTTCTAACTACTAAAAAACAAAAATTCACTCAAGTGGAAAACATTACAAAAACAAATTCATTTTTCAAAAGAATTTAATTTTGAAGTTTTAAGCAATCTAATATGAAACGTATATAACATATTTTTCACTTTTGAATTAATTTATTAACTTAATATTTTATTTGCAAAGAAAGGTAGCATTAGATTAAAAATAGACAAAGTAAGCCAAAGTAAGCCAAATTTTCATATAAATTCAAAAATAAGATTCAATTTATGTTTTGGACCAAAGATTGTATACATTCCTTTATCTCAAATCTTTACTTAATTGCATCTTAATAGTTGTAGTAAAACAGCCCATATGGTGGTAACTGCATAATACATTTATGAAGTGGCAGTTTTTCACATATGAGATGTGTCAATTTTCTGAGAACAGAGAACTTTCTTAATTACCTTGGTTGTTCCTATTTGCTACTTTAGAAATTTCCTTCTCAATTCAAATCTACTGGAACATAGTTTTAACATGCAAGGCAACAACTCTAAGCTTCAACACATATTTGCATATGTAAAGTAGAACTCATGTTTGCACTCCATGCTTTTTATAGTTAGCTTGGTAGTCTTATGCAAATCCATTCATAAAGCAAGTTTCACATACATTTATGGAAATTGCAGGTACATGGTTAGAGTCCGCTTTTCTTTAGAGTATCTGTAAAGATTTATGAGATCCTTGGCAAAGGTTACTATGCAGGAAGAGTCCATACAAAAAAAATAAGGCATATGCCACAGCTTTGTTTTGCTTCAACGTGCAAATAGAACTGTCCCTCTTGGGATTTTCCACATGTATTGTTTGATTTTTCTTTTCCTCCATAACTAAGAAATAAATTCTCAGCCAGTTTGAACTTGCTTGAATGGATCATGTAGGCTCTGTAGGTTCTGAACTCATTTCTTTGCTTTCATATTCAGAAGTGTGGTGATGGTGAAAGAAAAAAGGTCAGGATATTAACAATCTGAATACGGATAGATATAATACACATAGAATATTTGAGCTCTCAGGGCATAACGACTGCACCTAGGCTGGGTCTCTACAAGCCAAATACTTCTAACTCCAGATAGATGACAATATCTAGGTGCTGGAAAATAAAGTGTGGTTGGGCATTGCAGCAAGCCGAAGAGAGTACATTCTATCTAAAAGCAATAACACACAATTTAAAAAATAGACTAATACTTCTGCAAGTTTTAATCAGTGGGGCAACACTGATGACCCCTACTAGTCTACCCAAACTCATTTTTTTACTGATTTTTTTTTTTACTGATTCCTGAGTACAGTGATTGCAGAGACTATAATATTGAAAATGAATCTTTTCATAAAGAATTTGAAGGGAATGGTCTGGAGATGGAATTAAAGTCTCCTGACACCCAATTTGGAGTTGTTTCTCTGAGGTTAATGTCTTTGAGATTGAACAAAGTTTGCTCTCTTCAATTGGACATTCCCAAATTCAAGATTTAACAATTATTTTCAAATGCAACTGTGATGTATTAGATTTTATTATATTGACCATCTAAGCCTCTTAGAACTATAGGAAGCTAGATATTCTTTCCTGGGGTATCCAGATTGTGAGGCAAATATGACACATGATGTCAAAAAGAAATGCTGTTTATATATTTCTATTCGTGAAAAATAATTTCTGTTTGAACAATTCTGTTAATTTTCCCATATGGTGGTATTTTTAGTTTCTAAGCCAGGCATGTCAATGCACAAGGAAAAAAAAAGCAATTTACAACTTTGCAAAGAAATACAGCCTCTTCCACTTCATCTGTGTTTCATCTTGATTATCAACACATTTGTCATCCCCCTGTAATTTATTCATTATTTTTACCAGAGGAATATGAAGGGAAAAAAGAAGATAAGCACACTTGTCAAAATGTGAAACAGATGCTCTAACAATGATTGGAGACAATTAATGTTCTCAGGGAGAAACAACAGGCTGGGTTTGTGTTTAGCTTCAGATTTTTACAGCAAACAGACTTGGGAAAAATGCAAATGTAAAATAAAGGTTTTATTTTCCAAGCAAGGGAAAACAGTATTCTCTGACTGCATTGTTGTACATTTCTGTTATGATCTGACAGTTTAGACCTTTTCAGCAAAATCTTTAAGAACAATGGGAGCAAAATGCAAATGAGCAGCTTTGAAGAGTGACTCAATGACTTTTCCTTCTGAATCACCAAATTGAAAATGTCCTGCAATTGAAATGGCTGTGGGATGGTGGACTGACAAGCAGAATGAAGATAAATGTTTGTGTCTGATCACACTTTAATTCCAAATGGACACAACAAAGTAAGAGTGCCTCCACTCACCTTTGCAATATTTCTATTTGTTCTTTCTTTTATTGAAGAGATTTCAGTTCTACCACCTTTTGGACTCTGACACTAATTTCCTGCACGTCATCTAGCAACCTACTCCTATAATCTTACTCTAGACATTGTAATCAATATAATCTCATTCCTTGATCATTACCTCCTACCATGATAGCTCACTTATCTTTTCCACTCACTCCTGCACTTCCATTTTCCAACCATGTGGAATTTATTATTGCTGTAACCAATATCTGATTATCCTCTGCTTTAAGATTCTTGGCAGGATCACATCACCCAGAATCAGGATTGGACTCTCTTCAAAGTTATGACCACAAATGCCAGTGTGCCCTCAACACTAACAACCAATCTGATGTGTTAGGATAGGTTAGGCTGTGTGGAAAATACACACAATGGCTTAAAAGAAGTTTACTTCTCATTGACATAACAGTCCAAGGTGAATCTTATGATTAGGTCACAAGACCTAATTAGGTCATGAGACCTCCTAATCAGAGGAGACCTAATAGATCTCCTCTACTGGTCATCTAGGGACAGGGACTTCTTCCATCTTCTGGATTTGCCTCACCAGAGACTTATTGTCTGCATGCAGCTAGCACAAAGAAAACAGAGGGCACAGAGAAGGCTTCTCTTCTCTATGAAAGAAGTAGCACATGCCCCTTCTGCTTACAGGCTGCTAGACAGAGCTCACTTGATAGCCACCATCTGAAAACTGCAGTCTGATTCTGTGACCAGGAAGAAGAGGAAAAAAGAAAATTATCTTGATGAACAGCTGACAATCTCTACCACATATGTACTCTAATTTCCTGAAACTGTGTTTTTTCTACTCTTAAAGAAAACTATTACTTCTCTCTCTTCAAATCGTAAACCTCCAAAAATGATCTGACTTCACTGAGAAGGTAGATACAATCAGATGAGAATGGCCACTTTCTTCCCACCTTCTGAGCTGCCTAGGAGCCCACATACTTGATTCTCCCTTTCCTCATGACAGAGTAAACACCCCTGTGTGATCTAAAGACAAAGCCTCTTTTTGTTCCCTAGGTAGAATTTCTTCTATATTTCTCAAGGACTTTACTCCTGCAGTCATCTTTTTTCTAACCTCTATCATCAATTTCTTCTGTTGGACTAATGACAGTAGTGTGCAAACATGCCTAATATCACTCATATTTATACAAGTAAGGAAAAAAAAACCTCCTTTACCCCACATCCCTCTCCACTTATTGCCTCATTTCTCTACTATCCTTAATAGAAAACTGTTAAAATATTCAAATATGTTATTGTTTCTACACTTATACCTCCCATCTTGATCACCCTTTAATAAGGGTTTCATTCAAATCATTTTAATAAAATGGTACCTATCGAAGTCACCAATGATATGCATCTTGTTCATGTCAATGCCAATTATGTGTCCTTAGCCTACGTCTAGTAACATCAGACATGCATCATTTAAGTTTAAGATGGTCCAGAATAAGTAATACATCTATTTACTTTCTAAATTCATTGAACATCTGAGCAGTATTTGCCTGAGGTTAATCTAAATATGTTTTACTCACTTATATTGTGATATTAGGTAAACTTTATGATTTTCCAAAGGACAACCAATGTTTCTTTGGTAAGAAAAGGCAGACAGAACACCAGTATAATATTTTACAGACAAGGGAGACTTCCATTTTGTTTCTAGGCACCTCTTAGAGTCATTATGAGAATAACACTAGATGAGTTGGGTGCTTCAATCAGACCATTGTTCAAGTTAATGGGGTGGTAGCATTCTTCAATTTAATACCATAAATGAACATGCATACATACTCATCACTGCACTAGATGCTTCAGGTATTATAAAAATGATTAACTCAGCTCAAGGAAACTAACCTGAAGGAGAAAATAAACACATATTCATCCTACAAAAACTGAGAAAGTACTTCTTGTGAGACTGGTTCCCTGTAAGTTATGCCAGATTGTATTTCTTTTTTTTGTTTGTTTGTTTTTTGCGGTATGCGGGCCTCTCCCTGTTATGGCCTCTCCCGTTGCGGAGCACAGGCTCCAGACGCGCAGGCCCAGCGGCCATGGCTCACGGGCCCAGCCGCTCCGCGGCATGTGGGATCTTCCCGGACCAGAGCACGAACCCATGTCCCCTGCATCGGCAAGCGGACTCCCAACCACTGCGCCACCAGGGAAGCCCCTAGACTGTATTTCTTAAAGGCAGTTGCAAATACATCTGTCATCCTACAAGGTCTCCTACACATGAGTGTCTGTTTCTCTACTCCTTGAAACTTGGTGGTCCCTATGACTTCTTTAACCAACAGAATACTGATGCTTTGCAAATTCTGTTTGTAGCTCTAACTACTTTGGCAGTTTCTGCTTACGCTGCTTGACATTCTACGCTTGAGATGTCACTCTCAGTACCCAGCTACCATTCTGTTAGAAGCACAAGGCAAATGAAGCAACCATGTGGAGACTCTTTGATAGACAGCCTCCAATGAGATTCCAGCTGATGTCCAGCAACAGTGGTCCGTTAAATGACTGGGTCATCCTGAATGTTCATCCGTCAGATGATTCCAACAATAGCATCTGAGTGAACTGAATGAAAGCCCATGTGAGAAAATGCACAGATGAACCCAGCCAACCCACAGAGTCACGAGGAAAAATAACCGTTTGTTGATTTAACCATTAGAATTTTGGATGGTTTGTTGTGCAGGAATAGATAACCTGAAGGTTAGGCCTGAACAATAAAGATCATTTAGGTATATTTTCTACACCTGGGAACCCACAGTCTAATGTAAGATATTAATGAATGCATTAAAATGTGAATATAAGGAAGTTATGGTGACGAATATATGAGAGGTATGATTACATGTGGATAGAACAGGAAAGACTTGTTTAGAAAATTGCCATTTGAGTTAGGATTTGAAATGGGTGTAGAAATTTTCTAATTGCTATTTGACAAGGTGGAAACTTAAGGAATTTTACAAAGAGTAAACAGCTTGAGAAAAGAAATGTATAGGGCCAAAAGCTGAGTAATATTAGCTTGCATAAATTAAATTGCTGCTAAGGTTTGGGAACTTCACATAAGTTACTTCTTGTCTTTATCAAAACAATCTAGAAAGAAAGGAATTAAATCAGGGTTCAAATGTAGTGCTGGAAACCTATGCTCTTTCCAGGATGCTACCATGCCTCAAGGAAAGGATAGGAAGAAAAGTGGGAAGAATCATTTAAGTAGTAGCTTGGGGCACTAACATAGAGAAAGTTGAAGGCCCTGGAAGAGCTTGTCTCCAGTCACAGTAACAAAATGGACCCACTAAAGATTTCTCAGTAGAGAAACTCGTGTTTTCATTGCTACATAAAATATTTACATGATTTCCTTTTTTTTAAATATTATTATTACTTTCTGATTTGGTTGTGTAGATTTTTAATGTATAGGCAGTCCTTGGTTTCTCATTTGAGTAACAGAATCATATCTCTTAGTAATAATTTGGCTTTTTTCAAAAGTTAGGGTAAGAGACTCTTTAAACTTATTAAATGGGAGAACTGACTAATACAACATGGATTTAAATTAGTAAAATGTGGCATCTCTTCTAAATATTCATTTTATTAATGTAAACATTAAAACAATTAAGCATGATTAAATTTGGGGGATAGGTAATTTAAACATTTTCTGCGTAACAGATTTAAATCTTTACACACCATCTTGGTTGATTTTAGAGCATTGCATATATAAGAATTTCTATTTTATTACTTTCACTTTTTAGGCAGGAATATTTAAGCTCAAAATTGTGAAGGTTCACACAAATTAGCAACAACAATGATGCAGAAGACAGCTAACTAGGAAACAAAAGAACGGTACAGTTAATTTGACTTCCACCTGAGGGTCTTGCTATGTTAAACTCACTTATTTTTAAAGACTTCTCTTGAAGAAGTCATCTATTTGTCTCTCCCTGAATAAATAACAATGTTAGGAACATAAGCATGTCTTTGATTTTCAGAATGAATTTCTAGAGGCCTGACAAAAGGCTCAGCTATGATTATTTAAAATTACAGATATATAAGGCGACAAAAAACCTTCAGTAAATCTTTACTGGCTTGAGGCCACACCTCGGAAATTTAGATGTTTATTTAAAAGATTCCCTCACGGGCTTCCCTGGTGGCACAGTGGTTGAGAGTCAGCCTGCCGATGCAGGGGACACGGGTTCGTGCCCCGGTCCGCGAAGATCCCACATGCCGCGGAGCGGCTGGGCCCGTGAGGCATGGCCGCTGACCCTGCGCGTCTGGAGCCTGTGCTCTGCAACGGGAGAGGCCACAATAGTGAGAGGCCTGCGTACCGCAAAAAAAAAAAAAAAAAAAAAGATTCCCTCATATAATCTTCTCTTGTCTCTCTCCCATTCTTTAGTGCAGTAGTTTAATTTTACGGAACTCTATTTGCATTTTTCTTTTATAAGAAAAGAATACTATATTATTGGCTATAAAAGTAAGTCATGACTATAATAGACAACATGGAAAATACAAAACACTATAAAAAATAAAGAACCACATTTAACTTGTCCACCTGGGCATGACAGCTTCTTTTGTTTATCCCCTACTATTATCAACTGACATATTGTATTCCTTGTGCATCCAGAGTTGTATCATGTTGATTATTATGTCTCCAACACTATCACAGTTTCAGGTGTATAGTAGGAGCTCAAAGATATATTTTGAGTAGAAAATAATGGAATTCATTCCCTTGTTTCTTTCTAAAGATTTTTGAATAGTTGGAATTATTCCACATTAATGAACTTACACTCACCCAACATCTTTCACGCAAAATATTATCTCATATCATACGATTCCTTCGTGTGGGTACATCAAATATTATCCAAATAATCCCTTTTTTTTTTAAAAAAAGGGATTATTTGGATAATATTTATTTGGATTATTTGGATAATATTTATCTTTATTGGAGTATAATTGCTTTACAATGGTGTGTTAAGTTTCTGCTGTATAACAAAGTGAATCAGCTATACATATACATATATCCCCATATCTTTTCCCTCTTGCATCTCCCTCCCACCCTCCCTGTCCCACCCCCCTAGGTGGACACAAAGCACCGAGCTGATCTCCCTGTGCTATTCAGCTGCTTCCCACTAGCTATCTATTTTACATTTAGTAGTGTATATATGTCCATGCCACTCTCTTCATCCCAGCTTACCCTTCCCCCTCCCCGTGTCCTCAAGTCCATTCTCTACGTCTACATCTTTATTCCCGTCCTGCCCCTAGGTTCTTCAGAACCATTTTTTTTTTTTTTTTAGATTCCATATATATGTGTTAGCATATGGTGTTTGTTTTTCTCTTTCTGACTTACTTCACTTTGTATGACAGACTCTAGGTCCATGCACCTCATTACAAATAACTCAGTTTCATTTCTTTTTATGGCTGAGTAATATTCCATTGTATATATGTGCCACATCTTCTTTATCCATTCATCTGTTGATGGATACTTAGGTTGTGTCCATGTCCTGGCTATTGTAAATAGAGCTGCAATGAATACTGTGGTACGTGATTCTTTTTGAATTAATCCCCTCATTTTAATCACTTAGATGAGTTCTAAGTGTTTGCTAGTATAAATCACTTGGTTTTCAAAAACCATAGATGCGACTACTTTTTATCTGCCTAAATTCATTACTAGCCCCCACCTTTATTTCCATTGTAATTGATTTGTAATCAGTTGGTTGGTCATTCAGGGACTGTGATTTCTAGTCCCTCCTTTGCAGCAAGGTGTACTCATGTAACTAAGTTCTGGCCAAAAAATATGAATGAAAGTGTCCTCTGCTTCTTTCAGAACAGGTCTATATATATCCAGGAGAAATAAATAGCTTAGGTGTATAAATTTCCACAAGATGAACACTCATCTCTGATGATTATAAACAAGGAATACTTTGTTCCTTTTTTTTTTTTTTTTGGCTGCCCCACATCATGCAGGGATCTTAGTTCCCTGGCCAGGGATTGAATCCGTGCCCCCTGCAGTGGAAGCACAGAGTCCTAACCACTGGACCATGAGGAATTCCCCAGGAATTCTTTGTTCTTGAGCCAGCATTGTTGCTGAGTCTCTTGTAAGAGAAGCTGAGTCATTGGTCTGTAACTAATACAGTCTATATTAATACAGCCACACTAATACCATCACATCCCCCCCTCACTAAATATGTTTCAGCTTGCTCATCTGTTGTGATCTTGACTCATAAGTGTTCCGGTCTAAGTAGGAAACTATGTTTCCAAGAATCACTTCTTCTTTGTTGTTTCAGGTTAGAGTTTACCAATAAGGGACAATAGACCAGAGGTTGGTTTCCACTTGGAAATCTACAGGATGAGAAGATGCCTGACCATCTGTGTTGGTGGATCAGGCATACTGGAACACAGGTTCTTAAATTTTAGGGAGTTTCGGAATCACCTGGAGGGCTGTTAAAGCATGGATTGCTAAGTACACCCCCAGGGTCTCTAGTTCAGTAGATGTGGGGTGGATTCTGAAAGTATGTTTTTTTTTTTGCGGTATGCAGGCCTCTCACTGTTGTGGCCTCTCCTGTTGTGGAGCACAGGCTCCGGACACGCAGGCTCTGCGGCCATGGCTCATGGGCCCAGCCACTCCACGGCATGTGGGATCTTCCCGGACCGGGACATGAACCCGCGTCCCCTGCATCGGCAGGTGGACTCTCAACTACTGCGCCACCAGGGAAGCCCGAGAGCATGTATTTTTAACATGTTCTCAGGGGATGCTGATGTTGCTGGTCCTGAGACTGCACATTAAGAACCTCTGTTCTTGAAGAACCAGAGCTCAATTCTTTCAGAATGGCAAAGAAGAGGGGGAAATAAAGTAAATAAAACCTCCCCAAGTTTATTTCTGTAAGTTTTAAAGGAACTTTATAAAAGTCAGAATTTTCTCCACAGGACAATAATTATTCAAGCTATTTCACTTGTCTTTATATTGCTAAATAGGTGGCAAATACTATGAACATACAGTCTGATTGCTGCCTTTTGTTTTTTCTTCCGAGGCAGCTCTAGTGAACACATGGAGGAACTAACACTGCTGACATCAAACGATCTACATATCTACTGGATCACTGGTCTGTGACAGAGTGCTTCTTTCCCTACTAGCTTGTTCCAACCATCAGACGGTTAGCTTATCACTGATGCTTAACACTTTAAATGATCCACTTGTCAAGTAGGGCTATTAATCTTCATGGTTTAACAGAGGATTCTAGACATCAAAAAATGCGAGAAACATCTGACCACTGAAACTACAGCACAATACTTTTCACTCCTGCATTTTGGCCATTTCATTGGCTTATAGAACAGAACTCCCGAGTTCAGAGTGTTAGGAAGGTAACATTTAGAAACCTAAACCTATCTCAAGCCTGCAGGGCATTCATTTGCAAGAGCAGAGGCCTTTCAGCAGATCTTTTCTCTGATGTTTTAAACTGCAAGACTACTTACAAAACTTTTTAAAAATCATGTCCCCTTCCCATTAAGGAGACTGTCACTCCTACTGTCCTTTGGATCAAAGTGAATTTTTTCTGTCATTTTTCTGCCAAATCAGGATATGGTGATGGAGAGGGTAGCTCACCTCAATCATCAGTACCAGCTACCTCTACAAGGGCTCATAACATTTATGAATAATACAAAACAGATATTGGTGCTTATTTTTAGTCCAATCTTTACTCTCTACAGAAGAGATGCCATAAGTAGAACAAATGATCATTGTTATATAATACCGCATGCTTCAGAAGATAAAAAGACAGTTACGTCTGCAAATGAATCGAAAAGCTTTGCACTTTCTGATTAAAACTCACCTGTTTTACGTGTGACATTGCCAAGAACATTATTTGCCCTTTATATCATATGTAATTATATGCTCCATACTCTAGAAGGGCCAATGCATGAAAAGGAGAAACAGAGTTGGCAACTGTGAAACTTCTGTTGGACAAAAGTCCTCAGAGAAGTAAATCATGGGTTTCTAATTCAGACATTTTAACCACATAAATTTTACTTTCTGAATCTTCATGCTCTTTATTTTTAACGTAAATTCACATTAGGTACTCACCCGAAAAGTGAGGCAAAGTCACAGCCATCCTGTATTTCCAGGTCTAAAGAGAATTACCACAGGCCACTAGTATGACCAAGATAGAAAATTATCATAGCTTTGCTTTTAAAAAATTTAAACAGGTCACAGTAGTAGTGACAGTTATTGGCATTTGATATATTCCCTGGAAGCATCAAGAGTATCTGAGTATAAACGGCCTAAGGCACAGCCGCTGAATCAGGAATCTATGAGTCCAGCTTCAATGGTCCGGTGAACCTGTCTCTAGTTGGTTGGGTAATGACAAGTGTTGCTGGGAGAGGTTCTCTAGCAGGTACCACACCTGCTATTGTGCAACCGCAAGGAAACTATTTAATTCAAAGGGAAAGGAATAATAATTGTATTACACAGTTGGTGCCAATTATTTGAGTATATTGAGAGTTTAGGTCTGCTGACACTTATATCATATCCTTCTTAAAATTTGGGTTGATTCATTCTTAGAATGTTTCAAGACACCATCTTAATATAAAGAATGACCTTTCTAATATGTTTTATTGGGCAAGTCCTTGATATTGTCCCATCACAGGTCACCCACAGCTCTGGAGTCAGATATCTGGAGGTGGGGACCTCTGTATTGCCACTTACTAGCTCTCTGGGCTTGGACAAATAATTTAAATCCCCTGATTTAACTGTGTCTTAAATGTACTATTTTTGGAGGAGAGGATGAAATAATGAAGAAACCACACATAGCAAGTGCCTAATGCAAGTTAGGTACTATGTAAATTTAGCCAATATTATTAGAACATGACTAATCTTTTTACCTAAATATGTGTAAGGCTATATGAGGGAGACTGGAGAAAATGCCACTGATAAATATATCTTTCTCATTGAGCAGTTGCTTATGAAATAACGTTGTTTGGTTAGAGGAAATATCTGATTAACATGTAGGTGCAACTGCAGATATAAAACTTTAGTTGGTATCAGTTATATATCTCTTTAAGGTAATTTTTGTCATAATTTCTGATAGAAGAATGAGCTAAGAACAAATGTTATTAAAGGGAAAGAAGGATCTTGAAACTATGTCTACAGGATGATTTGGTACATAGTTAAGCAAACCATTTTTGCTTTAGTCATTTATCCAGTACATAATTGTTGAGTGACTGTATGTGCTAGCCAAACATACAAATCATCTAGGGCAGCGGTCCCCAACCTTTTTGGCACCAGGGACCGGTTTCATGGAAGACAATTTTTCCACGGACCGGGGCAGGGGGGTGGTTTCGGGATGATTCAAGTGCATTACATTTACTGTGCACTTTATTTCTATTATTATTACATTGTAATATATAATGAAATAATTAGGCAGCTCACCATAATGCAGAATCAGTGGGAGCCTGGAGCTTGTCTTCACTTGCCACTCACTGATAGGGTTTTGATATGAGTCTGCCAGCAATTGATATATTATGGTCTCTGTGCAGTCAAACCTCTCTGCTAATGATAATCTATATTTGCAGCCGTTCACCAGTGCTAGCATCACTGCCTCAGCTCCACCTCAGATCATCAGGCGTTAGATTTTCACAAGGAGCTCACAACCTGGGTCCCTCACATGTGCAGTTCACAGTAGGGTTCGCTCCTAAGAGAATCTAATGCCGCCCCCGATCTGACAGGAGGCGGAGCTCAGGCAGTAATGCCAGGGATAGGGAGCGGCTGTAAATACAGAAGAAGCTTTGCTCGCTCACAACTCACCTCCTGCTGTGCGACCCAGTTCCTAACAGGCCACTGACCGGTACTGGTCCAAGGGTTGGGGACCCCTGATCTAGGGTAAAACCATACACATTGCATGTTAAGGCCTGTCCTCACGGCATTTGCATTCTACTTCAAATCTTTTCCAAAGTGCTGTCCCCAGTTGAATATGATACACTAATTTCCACTAAAGCTGTGAATTGTACATTTTCTGTTGTAATTGTCAGAGAGGTTTCACCTGGGACTTTTTGTTTTAAGGAAATTGAGTGAATGCTCTTGTTTATTTGATAAATGCTTAGTATCACCTTACTCTCTGCTATTTTATAAATGTAAATGTATTATATTTTTATCACAAACGTATCAAATAGGTATTATTATTATCCCCATTTTATAAATGGGAAACTGAAACACAGAAAGGTTAAGTAACTTGCCAGAAGTCACACAGCTAGTAAGTGGTAGGGCCAAGATTCAAATCCAGGGAATCTGATTTGAGAATTTGGGATCTGAACCATTAAATTTATTCAGGAAATGTTAATCTTGATTTCAACTTGAACTAAAAATGTTGGTTTGTTCAATGTCATTAGGAATCTCACCTTCATTTCTAGGATCCTCTCTTGTTTTGAACGAATATACTCATTATTCTTTAGAAAAGTGCCACTGGCTGATACTGTACTTACCTCTGCATTTCTTTTTCTTATTCCGCAAACAACCGCTATAGGAATATACAAGATTTGCTGTGTAAACATGCATGTCACTTTTAACATTATTTTTGACCTCTGCTTCTTATAAGTTGTTCCAAACTTTTCTTGTTTTCTTTTCCTTCTTGCAACCCAAATGCAGTTTATGTTTCACTTGCATTATATAAAGAGGTAGACTGATATGATAGAATATTAATAGCTAATACACATGAGGACTTTTTTTTAGCTTGTACTGGCACTAGAATAAGTGCTTGATCTGTATTATCTTTAATTCTCACAATAATTCACTAAGTTTGGATTTGCTTTTATCTACATTTTATAGGTTATAAAGCAGAAATATGTAGACCAAAACATTCTACAAAGTTTTTGGCATATAGGATGGAATATAGACATGTCAGAATTTTAGTACAAGTTCATGAGATACCAAAGTCCAAACTCTTAACCAATGATGATACTTAAAAAGCAAAGACCTGGCTTGATGTCTGAGTCCTAACTAGGCAGTGTGTTCTTAAGTGCGTTACTCAGAGTATCTGTCCTTCAGTTTAGCTATCTTTAAAGTACAAAGCATTCCTTCATTGATGATACATTTATTCATAGTAACATTCTATGCCAAAACCTGTGCTATGAATAGATTGTACAAGGATGAATAAAATATCTTTCATTAATGACCTTGGAAGGTAATGGTAGTATAGTATTTACATCATAGAGTTATGTAAGGATTGAATAAATCAACAGATAAGCTCTTCAGGATAAAACCCACATTATAGTGATACACACACATGCATTATTAATATATTGGTAAAGACTAAGGGTGGTAAATAATGTGTGTGTATGTGTGACGGTCTTATATAGATGAGAGCCTCCATGTGTTTGCCTTCTAAGTATATGGCAGAAATTCATGTCAAGGACAACATTTTGAATGATATAGAAGGTCAGTTTTGAAAATGCTTTTCTCCATGGAATCTGCCATAGAGTCACATATCTACAAAGAAATGATACTTGGCGCTTCCCAACTACATTTCAGGGAGGATGTAGTAAGATAGGTGGAAATGCATGCCAGGTTGCGTGTAGTCTATCTTTAGTTTGCTAGTCACATTTATAGCCTACACAGAGATTCTTAATTAAGAGACAAATATTTTTATAATTTTTACAGTATTAATAAGGATTTATGAATGATTAAGTATGCATTAAGGTAGCTATTATGTGTTTGGAGACACAACTGAGGACCACTTACTAGATATTATGGCATCATTAACAAAGAATACTAAACATTTGACAAAATAAAGCTATCTGGATTATCTCTTCAGAGGCTTGAAATGATTATCTTAAGAAGTGTTGCAGAGAAATCGAAGTAACTTCCATGAATGACTAATGAGATTAAAGGCATTCTATGCAGACAGATATTAATATAAATATCATTTTCCTCAAGAAACACTTCACATAATTACATCATTTATGTTAAATTTAGATAATTTTTGACCCATACATACTAGTTCTAAATCGGTATTTCAAAACAGTTCTTAAAGCTAACACTTTCTACATTACTATGAGGCAGTGTCACATGAGAACTGCAAAGAAAGAAAGAATTGAAATATATTAAAAAAAAATGGCCATTGCTTTGATTTAAAAGAAGAATGGGTGACATTTTCCTCTGTGATCTGGCTTGTTTTGTTTGGTAGCTGATTCTACTTCCTGTCATGTACTTGGTTTTAACCTTTGGACTTCATCCTCTTTCAGCTCATTGTTTAATTACAGGGCATGGAATCCTCTGGGCTTCATCCTCAGTTTCTGCAGTTCACTCTTCACTTGACCTCACTAGCTGACTCAGAGCTCCACTTTCTCATCTTGACCTTGAGTTGGAGGGACTGGGAACAGAAGCGCAGCTCCCTTGGGCTCAGCATCTCTCCAATTTTGCTACTAGTCTGGTCCTGCCTGCTGCCACCTCCTTTCTGGTCCTTCTCATTCTGGGTCCTCTCCAGTTGCATCAGTTTCTCTGTTATTTTCTCTGCATCTGAGTCCCTTTTTTAAAGTGGTATCAAGCAAGGCAATGCTTCTCAAACTTTATTTTGGCGCCACTCTCCTGATTTTTGCCATTCAATTTCCACTTATATTGTTATTAAATGGTACACTATTTTTAAATTAAATGAACTCATTTTTTTTACTAGCTTTTTAAAAATTCAAAGTCGTTTGAAAGCAAACCTCATATCCCTCTACTATATGGAAAAGGAATATTCCTTACCTTAAAAAAGAGTAGCTACAGAATGAAATTTAATGAAGACAAAAATCATGTGATCAAAGTCTCTCCAGATATTGTTTCAGGCCTGAGGACTATTCTCTGATAATAATAGAGACTACCAAGTGGTAGAGTGAAGTTACTGAACATAGTGACAATAAACTGAGTTCTCTTCTTTCCATAATCAGAATGCCTAAAAGATAACCAAGATCTGATGACGGTGACAAATTGAGACAGCAATGCAGAATTTCCCTACTCTCAAATTCCTAACACAATTTTAAAAGCCAGCAATAAACATTTAATATAATAACCACTAGCAACTAAATAAGGAAAGGGGCATGAGAACACAATCAACTTCCCAAACTAATGATGCGGGGTGGGGGGTGGCACAGGAGATTCTGGAACAGGGTAGAAAGGTGCT
This sequence comes from Leucopleurus acutus, assembly GCF_964270905.1. NCBI lineage: Eukaryota > Metazoa > Chordata > Mammalia > Artiodactyla > Delphinidae > Leucopleurus > Leucopleurus acutus. Next base: position 20,333,236 of record NC_139142.1, on the reverse strand, counting down.
GAAGAGTTTAGCTCCTTACCCTAACCCTGGTCCCCAGAAACCATAGTGATGTGATGATTCTCCTTACTTCCTGGTATGAATAGAAATGAAAAAAAATAGATATTAAAATAACTGTTCCATTTTAAGGGATAAATACTCCTAGTTTATGACTATGTATGAAATATTTTATATAGGGTGTTCTGGTTAGCTTTCAGTATTTCTTTTTTGCCATGCTACTTCATAAAACACAGAATATAAAAATTATTAAGGTAAGTCCTGATCATAAGGAAGGTATAGTACTGACCATTTCCATGATTAATTGAAAAGTCTTTATACTACAAAATGCTTGCCTATGTGGTTTCTGAAGTTCATTTTAATTTATATACCCTAAACTATGCTCAGGTTCAGTTACAGAATCCTTTAATAAAAAGAGTTGCCAAAACTTTACACTACTCTAAAGGAAGTCCTTCCAAGCTGAAATTTTACAAAGCACATCTTATAGGTGATGATATATTAAATAAAAGGTTACTTTAATAATAATTTTTTTGCCAGCACAGCTTCAATGCCATATAAATGTTTCCTATTCAATTACCTGCTCACATTTTTCATCCTCACTGATTTTGCAGTGATCAGAATATTTCTCTTAAACCCCACTACATTAATCCATCAAAGTGCTTTTTTCATTAGGTGATGACTTTTCCCACCCAGAATATTGCCAGGGAGGATGATGACATTTCCTATTGTTCTGCCTCTAGACCGTTGCTTGTGAGTATATTTTTATTCCTCTAACCTCCCATTATTCAAGAATCATAAGGGATTTACTGTGCAGAAGGTAAAATTGGAAACGAACTAGAATCAGATTCCTTAAATCCTTCAAAGGAAACTTTCTGTCTATCCTCAACCCCTTGCAGAGTTACTTAATCACCTTTTCATTGGTTAATTACTCAATGCATTTAGTAACTGGAATGTTCATTCAATGCAGTCAAGCTCAAAAATTTAAAAATAATAATAAACAGTCTGCATTACAGTAGGCATCAGAACATCAAAAAAAGATATCAAAAGCTCCTCTAAGAAGGTTGATGGCTGAAGAGGATAAACAAAATCTCTTGAAAGACTGAACTCAACAACACAGCCCCCTGTACCAGAATGCGGGCAAAGAACACTTTTTTTTTTTTTAACTTTCTCATTGTTGGTTTCTTCTTTTGTTTATTATCTTAATATTTTGATGACATAGAGTTAACTGGTTTGCCAGGAACAACCACAAGTTTCCATCAGAAGAAGGAATTATAAACAATTGCAGCAGAGTTCTATCCTGGATTGGTACTGAGAACAATGGCCTCTGTATTGAATTGAGAGGAAAAAAAAGATATCTGTTTCCAAAAAAATTTTTTTTGGCCTCCTAAAACTCCTATATTTGCATCATTCCCTCTTTAATATCTCATTGAAGGTTTACACACCTTGGCCTTTTGACAGACTGTGCGAATACTTGATGGGGAGGCTAGGTCAGGTCTGACCAATCTGTTATTTTTTTTTTTTTTACGGTATGCGGGCCTCTCACTGTTGCGGCCTCTCCCGTTGCAGAGCACAGGCTCCAGACGCGCAGGTCCAGTGGCCATGGCTCATGGGCCCAGCCGCTCCGCGGCATGTGGGATCTTCCCGGACCGGGCCACGAACCCGTGTCCCCTGCATCGGCAGGCGGACTCTCAACCACTGCGCCACCAAGGAAGCCCTAATCTATCATTTTGAAAAAGTAAGAAGGGTGGGAAGAGTAGGGTCATAGGAAATCTGAAGTATTGTATCATCTATTTTCCAATTTAGCTTAGACTAGTTCTAAGCTAGTCTAGAACAAGTCCTGAAGTAATAGGTATTTACTGAGTTCTGTACTGGAAAGTAGACTACTGCAGGAAGCAGCTTTCTTTCTTTACAGAAATACATGTTAGCCAAGAGAATGCATAAATAAATGTAGTGTGCTGCAGAGTAAGATGGTGACTCTTCATGCAAAGGAGGTTTTGAAAAGGGAAAGTTCAACATGAGCTAAAGCAGGCAGAGACACTTCCTTGGAGAAGTGACAATTAACCAGACCTTACAACACAGGCAGGATTTCCTAGGCGGGGACTGTGTTTTGGATGTCTTGAATGGGAGATAGAGAGGAGGGCAGAATGAGAAAGCAAATAAGAGCAGGGAATCTAATAATGGTTACAACTGGGTAGAGCAATTCTTGCTTTCTCAAGTCTGGATTTAACTCCTAAAGCCCTGCCTGAAGTATGGAAGGAATGGAAGAAAACTTGGGCTTTAGACAGCGAATAAAAATGTCTAGAGACATGGCCCAATTTTATTCATTAGGTGTGTGTTCATTTAGTTAGTAACTGAATATAGGTAGACATTCATGACCTGATGGATGAAAGAGGACCAGGAATGGCCCAAAACTTCATGCTTGAAATATAGTAAATGGTCCATTGAAATATGGTACATTTGTTGCTCTGAACCTCAAACTCTCCTTAGACTTGGTAAGTCTTATGACAATTTCTGCAGATTTTTTTTTCTGGGTTTCATTTGTTTTTCTTCTGGGGCTGCTTTCAATATTAGAAGCTGTTGTGTTGAATGCTGCTCAAGAAATTGAAAAGGGATGGGATTACAAATGTAGATATTTGATACAAGAGATTAAACCTAAACACACAGGTCAAACATAAGACTAGATATATGTGCACCAACAGGAGAACAATAAGGTCTCATAAGGCATGTGAAAAATGCTGAGTTTGTTATAAAATATACATGAGGGTGAGTGTGCATTTTGTGTTTAACATTGGGGATTATTAACAGGATAAAGCTAGAGAGTAGTCTCTCCTTCCCTTATTTCACATTGTTTGGACCTTTAGGAAGCTTTTCTTGATTCCCAATATAAAGTATTAACCCTTAACCACATGACACCATCCATCCAAACCCACATCCCTCTTTGGCATATCTTCCTGAGATATTTATTCATGACAACATCACTGTGAAATGATTTCATTTATTGCCTTTGTTTCGCAGTAGAATAAAACTCCATGAAAGCAGAGAATTTAATTACCTTGGTTATTATATGTAGAACAGTGTCGGACACATTGTAGCTGTTTAATAAATATTTGAGTTAACAATCATATAATTTTCTTGATCCCCTCATGTATAAAGAATGCGGAAAAATAACTGAATTTGTAGTAACACCTTCTTGATGGTTCTTTACTATGAAAACAATATAGAAAACTAAGCATAGAGGATAAAGACATAATCTCTGTTTTGAACAAAAGGAAGATGGATAATAACAATAATAGACACAAAGGGACTGAATAGTACGTATTAGAAAAGGGAAACTGAAAACTGAGCTTGCCCAATAGTAGGGGCTCATTAAATGCATAAGAGGCTTTACCATGTCTAATTTCAAAAGTTGTAGAGTGCCTTACAATTGCCTGTTAGTTATGCCACTTGATTGTTCTGGCCTTTAAAAAATCCTGTCCTTAAAACATCAGAATATAGTACTTCAAGATTCATTACAACACCTTCCCTAATACAGAGAATTTATACTGTCTTATCTGGAACACACACTTACATGAAGGGACCTTACCAATCTCATTCACCACTGTTTCACAAGTGCTGAAAAGATTATCTGCCACATGGAGGGACTCGGTTTCAGTCAAATTAATATAAACATTAGTTATTCAGACTGTACACTTTGGAAAATTCAGTCTTGGGAACAAACCTCCCAGTAGTTTAGGGAAAAAGAGCCCAATAAATTAATTACATAATATCCTCTACACACAAAAACTATATGATTTAATTGTTTTTAAAACAGTATTATTAAAATTTTAAAGACAGATCTTAAGAACAGCATAAAATTATGGAGGTAGTAAGTTTAATTAGTTAGATTTGCCCTGAATTTTAATCATCAACCTTGAGACAAATAACTTCTGGGTAAAAAATGGTTCACTTAAACAACTTTTGGGTGACTTAATTTTTTTTTTTAGTTTATTGTTGTTTTTATTTTCCTCACTTTCATAGCCAATTTTAGGCTCTGGACAAAAATCTCAAAAGTTACAACTGAAATTTTATAGGAAGGCCTAATATTACAAGGTTTATCCTTCAGTTTATGAGATTTAAGAGTTGTGGACAGTTTGAATTAGGTTTTGCTAGAAAGGCATCAGTGAAAAAAAAAAATTTTTTTTTTAAAGAAAAAGTGACTCTCCTCCTACCAATAAAACTTCTAAAAGTCAGTACATATGACTTTGTTTTCAAAAACAGACATTAAAAATGGCAGATTTAGGGCTTGCTCAGGCAAAGACTGAAAACAGAAGATAAAGGAAATTGGCTGAAATAGGAACATTTCTCCAAGAGAACTGGCAATGAAAGTGTCATAGGTCAGGTCCAGGGAAATGGTCCATGCATCCAAGATTTGTGTGCAGGGGTGTTTATTGGGGAGGGTCTCAGGAGACTCTAAAGAAAGGGCTAAAGAAAGCAGCATTGGGCAGGTGATGCTGAAGTGCAAAGCTATTGAAAGAGAGGCCTCAGACAATCCCATGGGGAGTTCCAGACCTGGCACCACCCTTCAAAAGTTGTCCCAGTTTGAGGTCAAGGCCCAGGCCCTTATACTGCGGCATGAAGCTTTCATGAGATTAGGACTGCCCTTGTCAGGGGGCATCATGGTGGGTCTGACTGAAGATAAGACCTGAAGAGGGACTCAGCTCTAAGAGCCATCAGGCACGCCATCACCAGCGAACAGAAGAAACAACTCAGTTTTGGCAGAGAATCTGGGCTGCACATCACAGGATCCAGACAGAGATTATGCTATTGAAAATGATAATATTTACAAAACTCTTCTTTTGATTTTATACAGGAAGTTCTAGTGTACACAAACACACACACCCACACACCCCACATAAAATAAAGACATGTTGCCTCCTTAAAAAAGAAAAACAAGGGAAAGAAAAGAGAAAGCACAGCACAGGGAAAAGGAATTGTCTCAATGTGAGCTACTTGAGATAAAGGGCTCTGCCGATCTACAGATAGTTTACCACTTAAGAGTGTTTGAAAATAGTCTGACACATACCAGTGTTCAAAACTTACTGTTTGACATAATAAATGAATCAATTGTTCCTAGGCTCTTTTAAAATCAACAAAAATAGTTTTCTATTAAAACAATAGGCAGAAACTCTCTTTTGGTTGCTTGGTTGGAAGTTTTGTAGACTCCTTTCTGTAATGCACTACTTTTTTCCCATTAAAAACAATGCCAGCCACTGCAGTTGGCTCAGCAGTCTTCTCAGAAAGGAAAGGGAAGAATCATCTAAAGGGATGACTGCGTGTTCTCTTTAGGCTCATGTTAACTTGCCCAGTGCTCTGAGTCAGAGTTTGGTTTCAAACTGGGCTTCAATCACTTAACAGTTTTGTGACCAAACCCTAGTTTCTCAACCTCTCTCAGTCTCAGTTTCCTGATTGCAAAAGTGAAATGTTAGTACAAACCTTGCAGACTTGTTGTGAACTTTAATTAAAGCTATTTGTGGGGGATAGCTTCAAGATGGGGGAGGAATAAGATGGGGAGATCACCTTCCTCCCCACAAATACATCAAAAATACATCTGCATGTGGAACAGCTCCTAGAGAACACCTACTGAACGCTGGCAGAAGACTTCAGACTTTCCAAAATACAAGAAACTCCCCACGTACCTGGGTAGGGCAAAAGCAAAAAGAAAAAACAGAGACAAGAGAATAGGGATGGGACCAGCACTTCTGGAAGGGAGCTGTGAAGGAGGAAAGGTTTCCACACATTAGGAAGCCCCTTCACTGGTGGAGACGGGGTGGCAGAGGGAAGCTTTGGAGCCACAGAGCAGAGCACAGCAACAGGGGTGCAGAGCGCAAAGCGGAGAGATTCCCGCACAGAGGATCAGTGCCAACCAGCACTCACCAGCCTGAGAGGCTTGTCTGCTCACCCACTGGGGCTGGTGGGGGCTGGGAGCTGAGGCTTGGGCTTCGGAGGTCAGACCCCAGGGAGAGGACTGGGGTTGGCTGCGTGAACACAGCCTGAAGGGGGCTAGTGCACCACAGCTAATAACAAAGGAGTCCTAGAAGAAGTCTGGACCTGCCTAAGAGGCAAGAGAGAATTGTTTTGGGGTGTGCGAGGAGAGGGGATTCAGAGAACCACCTAAATAAGCTCCACAGATGGGCATGAGCCGCAGCTATCAGGCGGACACCAGAGACGGGCACAAAATGCTAACGCTGCTGCTGCAGCCACCAAGAAGCCTATGTGCGAGCACAGGTCGCTCTCCACACCTCCCCTCCCGGGAGCCTGTGCAGCCCGCCACTGCCACGGTCCCGTGATCCAGGGACAACTTGCTGGGAGAACACACGGCGCACCTCAGGCTGTTGCAATGTCACACCGGCCTCTGTCACTGCAGGCTCGCCCCACATTCTGTACCCCTCCCTCCCCCCGGCCTGAGAGAGCCAAGCCCCCAAATCAGCTGCTCCTTTAACTTCGTCCTGTCCGAGCGAAGAACAGATGCCCTCAGGTGACCTACATGCAGAGGCGGGACCAAATCCAAAGCTGAACCCCGGGAGCTGTGCGAACAAAGAGAAAGGGAAATCTCTCCCAGCAGCCTCAGGAGCAGTGGATTAAATCTCCACAATCAACTTGATGTACCCTGCATCTGTGTAATACCTGAATAGACAATGAATCATCCCAAAATTGAGGCGGTGGACTTTGGGAGCAACTGCAGACTTGGGGTTTGCTTTCTGCATATAATTTATTTCTGGTTTTATGTTTATCTTAGTTTAGTATTTAGAGCTAATTACCACTGGTAGATTATATTATTGATTTGGTTGCTCTCTTCTTTTATTATTATATATATAATATATATTATATATATATACTTTTTTTCTCTTTTTGTGAGCATGTATGCGTATGGTTCTTTGTGTGATTTTGTCTGAATAGCTTTGCTTTTACCATTTGTCCTAGGGTTCTGTCTGTCCGTTTTTTTTTTGTTTTAGTATAGTTTTTAGTGCTTGTTATCATTGGTGGATTTGTTTTTTGGTTTGGTTGCTCTCTTCTTTTCCTTTTTTTATTATGTTTTAATTTTTTTAAAGGATCTCATTCATATTTCACGGAGAAATTAAAACCTTTACAGGCAAGCAAAAGCTAAGAGAATTCAGCACCACCAAACCAGCTTTACAACAAATGCTAAAGGAACTTCTCTAGGCAGGAAACACAAGAGAAGGAAAAGACCTACAATAACAAACCCAAAACAATTAAGAAAATGGTAATAGGAACATACAAATCAATAACTACCTTAAAAGTAAATGGATAAATGCTCCAACCAAAAGCCATAGACTGGCTGAATGGATACAAAACAAGACCTTATATATGCTGTCTGAAAGAGACCCACTTCAGACCTAAGGACACATACAGACTGAAAGTGAGGAGATGGAAAAAGATATTCCATGCAAATGGAAATCAAAAGAAAGCTGGAGTAGCAATACTCATATCAGACAAAATAGACTTTAAAATAAAGACTATTACAATAGAAAAAGAAGGACAATCAAGGGATCAATCCAAGAAGAAGATATAAAAATGATAAATATTTATGCATCCAACATAAGAGCACCTCAATACATAGGCAAATGCTAACAGCCATAAAAGGGGAAAGCAATAGTAACACAATCATAGTAGGGGACTTTAACACCCCACTTTCACCAATGGACAGATCATCCAAAATGAAAATAATGAAACTCAAGCTTTAAATGACACATTAAACAAGATGGACTTAATTGATATTTATAGGACATTCCATCCAAAAACCACAGAATACACATTCTTCTCAAGTGCTCATGGAACATTCTCCAGGATAGATTGTATCTTGGGTCACAAATCAAGCCTTGGTAAATTTAAGAAAATTGAAATTGTATCAAGTATCTTTTCCGACCACAACGCTATGAGACTAGGTATCAATTACAGGGAACAAAAACTGTAAAAAATAAAAACGCATGGAGGCTAAACAATACACTACTAAATAATCAAGAGATCACTGAAGAAATCAGAGAGGAAATAAAAAATATACTGAAAAGGGAATTCCCTTGTGGTGCAGTGGTTAAGAATCTGCCTGCCAATGCAGGGGACATGGGTTCGATCCCTGGTCTGGGAAGATCCCACATGCCGTGGAGCAACTAAGCCCGTGCACCACAGATACTGAGCCTGCGCTCTAGAGCCTGTGAGCCATAACTACTGAAGCCCATGCACCTAGAGCCCATGCTCCGCAACAAGAAGCCACTGCAATGAGAAGCCTGTGCAGCGCAACGAAGACCTGATGCAGCCAAAAAAAAAAAAAAGGAATACGTTGAAGCAAATGACAATGAAAACACAATGACCCAAATCCTATGGGATGCAGCAAAAGCAGTTCCAAGAGGGAAGTTTATAGCAATACAATCCTACCTCGAGAAACAAGAAACACCTCAAATAAACAATCTAAACCTATACCTAAAGCAATTAGAGAAAGAAGAACAAAAAAACCCCAAAGTTAGCAGAAGGAAAGAAATCATAAAGATCAGATCAGAAATATATGAAAAAGAAATGAAGGAAACAATAGCAAAGATCAATAAAACTAAAAGCTGTTTCTTTGAGAATATAAACAAAATTGATAAACCATTAGCCAGACTCATCAAGAAAAAAAGGAGAAGACTCAAATCAATAGAATTAGAAATGAAAAAGGAGAAGTAACAACTGACATTGCAGAAATACAAAGGATCATGAGTGATTACTATAAGCAACTCTATGCTAATAATGGACAACCTGGAAGAAATGGAAAACTTCTTATAAAAGTACCACCTTCCAAGACTGAACCAGTAATAAATAGAAAATATAAACAGACCAATCACAAGCACTGAAACTGAAACTGTGATTAAAAATCTTCTAACAAACAAAAGCCTAGGACCAGATGGCTTCACAGGTGAATTCTATCAAACATTTAGAGAAGAGCTAACACCTTTCCTTCTCAAACTCTTCCAAAATATATTAGAGGGAGCAACACATCCAAATTCATTCTACGATGCCACCATCACCCAGATACCAAAACCAGACAAAGATGTCACAAAGAAAGAAAACTACAGACCAATATCACTAATGAACATAGATGCTAAAATCCTCAACAAAATACTAGCAAACAAAATCCAATGGCACATTAAAAGGATCATATGCCATGATCAAGTGGGGTTTATCCCAGGAATGCAAGGATTCTTCAATATATGCAAATCTATCAATGTGATAAACTATATTAACAAATTGAATGAGAAAAACCATATGATCATCTCAATAGATGCAGAAAAAGCTTTTGACAAAATTCAACACCTATTTATGATAAAAACCCTCCAGAAAGTAGGCATAGAGGGAACTTACCTCAACATAATAAAGGCCATATATGACAAACCCACAGCCAACATTGTTCTCAATGGTGAAAAACTGAAACCATTTCCACTAAGATCAGGAACAAGACAAAGTTTTCCACTCTCACCACTATTATTCAACATAGTTTTGGAAGTTTTAGCCACAGCAATCAGAGAAAAAAAATAAATAAAAGGAATCCAAATTGGAAAGAAGTAAAGCTGTCACTGTTTGCAGGTGACATGATACTATACATAGAGAATCCTAAAGATGCTACCAGAAAACTACTAGAGCTAATCAATGAATTTGGTAAAGTAGCAGGATGTAAAATTAATGCACAGAAATCTCTTGTATTCCTATACACTAATGATGAAAAATCTGAAAGAGAAATTAAGGAAACACTCCCATTTACCACTGCAACTAAAAGAATAAAATATCTAGCAATAAACCTATCTAAGGAGACAAAAGACCTGTATGCAGAAAACTATAAGACACTGATGAAAGAAATTAAAGATGATACAAACAGATGGAGAGATACACCATGTTCCTGGATTGGAAGAATCAGCATTGTGAAAATGACTATACTACCCAAAGCAATCTACAGATTCAATGTAATCCTATTTAACTACCAATGGCATTTTTCAAAGAACGAGAACAAAAAAATTCACAATTTGTATGGAAACACAAAAGACCCTGAATAACCAATGCAATCTTGAGAAAGAAAAATGGAGCTGGAGGAATCAGGCTCCCTGACTTCAGACTATACTACAAACCTACAGTAATCAAGACAGTATAGTACAGGCACAAGAACAGAAATATATATCAATGGTACAGGATAGAAAGCCCAGAGATAAACCCACCCACATATGGTCACCTTATCTTTATGAAGGAGGCAAGAATATGCAATGGAGAAAAGACAACCTCTTCAATAAGTGGTGCTGGGAAAACTGTACAGGTACATGTAAAAGAATGAAATTAGAACACTCCCTAACACCATACACAAAAGTAAACTCAAAATGGATTAAAGACCTAAATGTAAGGCCAGAAACTATCAAACTCTTAGAGGAAAACATAGGCAGAACACTCTATGACATAAATCACAGCAGGATCCTTTTTGACCCACCTCCTAGAGAAATGGAAATAAAAACAAAAATAAACAAATGGGGCCTAATGGAACTTAAAAGCTTTTGTACAGCAAAGGAAACCATAAATAAGACGAAAAGACAACCCTCAGAATGGGAATAAATATTTGCAAACGAAGCAACTGACAAAGGATTAATCTCCAAAATATACAGGCAGCTCAATAGCAAAAAAGCAAACAACCCAATCCAAAAATGGGCAGAAGACCTAAATAGATATTTCTCCAAAGAAGATATATAGATTGCCCACAAACACATGAAAGGAGGCTCAACATTACTAATCATTAGAGAAATGCAAATCAAAACTATAATGAGGTATTATCTCACACCTGTCAGAATGGCCATCATCAAAAAATCTAGAAACAATAAATGCTGGAGAGGGTGGGGAGAAAAGGGAACCCTCTTGCACTGTTGGTGGGAATGTAAATTGATACAGCCACTATTGAAAGCAGTATGGAGATTCCTTAAAAAACTAAAAATAGAACTACCATATGACCCCACAATCCCACTACTGGGCATATACCCTGAGACAACCATAATTCAAAAAGATTCATGTACCATATTGTTCACTGCAGCTCTATTTACAATAGACAGGACATGGATGCAACCTAAGTGGCCATTGACAGATGAATGGATAAAGAAGATGTGGCACATATATACAATGGAATATTAGCCATAAAAAGAAATGAAACTGAGTTATTTGTAGTGAGGTAGATGGACCTAGAGACTGTCATACAGAGTGAAATAAGTCAGAAAGAGAAAAACAAATACCATATGCTAACACATATATGGAATGTAAAAAAAAAAAAAAAGGTTCTGAAGAACCTAGTGGCAGGACAGGAATAAAGATGCAGACATAGAGAATGGGCTTGACTACACGGGGAGGGAACGGGTAAGCTAGGACGAAGTGAGAGAGTGGCACAGACACATATACACTACTAAATGTAAAATAGATAACTAGTGGGAAGAAGTTGCATAGCATAGGGAGATCAGCTCAGTGCTTTGTGTCCACCTAGAGGAGTGAGATAGGGACGGTGGGAGGGAGATGCAAGAGAGAGGAGATATGGGGATATATGTATATGTATAGCTGATTCACTTTGTTATACAGCAGAACACACGATTCTAAAGCAATTATACTCCAATAAAGATTTATTTTAAAAAAATAAATAAAATCAGAACTAATTTAGTCCTAAAAAAAAGCTATTTGCAGAGCTAAAAAGATACTTTGAAAAGTTTGTTAACAATTATATTGAAGTGGGAAATTTATTTACACAAAACCTAGAACTCATAAAGAAAAACTTCGTGTGTGGTATATTTTTTAACTTTGCAGAGCTTCAATTTCTAAAACAAGAATATATTTGAAACATTTAACAGAAGGCTAATATTTTAAATACACCGAAGCATTTTATGAAATACTGAGGAAAAGGCCAAGAACCCAATTAAAAATTGAGAATGGACATACAGATGTAGCTCCAAGAAAACAAAATATAAATGATATATAAATAGATATATATATACACATATAAATTTATGGTTAAGGTTCATTATAATGCATAATTTAAAAATAAATAGAAATAATAATGTGATATGTTTTCACTTTTCAAAAAGCAAAATCTAAGAAAGAAAAAAGAAGTTACAGCATATACTGTATCAGTGACAGTCCAGTGGTTCAGGTTCTTGGTTGATAGAAGTGTAAATTAGTGTGACCTCATTGGAGAATAATTTGAAATTAGGTATTAAATTTAAAATAAACATTCTTTTACTCAGCAATTTAAGCTCTAGGAATGTATATTACTGATAAATTTGTGCCTCTATAAATATTTTTTGCAGCATTATTTGTAGCAGGAAAAGACCAAAAACAAGCTGTATTTACCTTAGGAAGGCATTCACTCAATAACAACATATATGTTGTCATTACATGTATATACATACACACACATATATATATACATATATAGATTAATTTATGTTCTGAAAACAAGGAATTTTTATATATTGCTGTGGAAAGACATAAAGATAATTGTTAAATAAAAAAATAAAATATATGGAAGACTGTAAAATATACTTCAGTTACGTAAATAATTATATAAGAATATGCATATTTGTAGACAAATTATATTGAAATAAAAGAAATTGGAGGTTTATCTGCAAATATTTGCCTCTGAAAGAAGAAACTGGGGTCCTGGGATGAGAAAGAAACATACTTTTTCATTGTATACACTTTATACAGCTTGATTTATGAAGTATATACATACATTGTTTTTAAATTTAAAGTATAGTTACTTAAAATGAGAATTTCACAGGGCACTTACTTAGTTTATCTCATTTAATGCTGTATCACTATTACCTGGAGGTTAGCCTAGCACATAGTAAACATTCAATATTGTTGAATGAATCCACACTTAAAAATTACAAAAGAAAGTTAGGATTCCTACTACATACCTCCAGCCCAGATTATTCTCTTGAGTTCTAGAAATGCACCTCTACCCGAATGTCCCATAGCTACCTCATACTCAGCACATTCAAAACCTGCATCCATAGTCACCTCTCCTCTAATATCCTCCTCATCTTTTAAACTCCATCTTACTTAATAGTATTACCATCCACTGAAAACAGCAGCCAAGATTTTGATCCCTTTTATCATTAATGTTATTGACATTGACTTAGTTCACTTAAGCTATTGCAATAGAATCTTTCTTCTCTTCTTTGCAATATAGATTTATATTGCAGCTGGAGGGAGGTTTCTGAAGTGCAATTATCATCATATAACTCCTGAGTTTACAACTCTTTCACGATCTCCCACTACCTGCAGGATAAAGACCCAAGTGCTGCATATGGCCTATGTGGTGTTCCATGTTTGATGTCCTTCCCAACTGTGCAGTCTTACCTATGAGCACTCCTACAAACACTGAACTACTTTTATTCTACTTGTGACATGTTATTTCATGCCTATATGCCTGTAGACACTCCTCCCTCTGGCTAAATTACCCACTCTCTGTTTTTATCTTAGAATATACTATCTCAACTCAATGTACAGTAGAGGTGTTGTGTCTTTTGAGAAGACATTAGTCAGACCAGCTATTCTCATATTCCCAAATGCGCTTCTATTACTACACTTACAAAACAATGAGATAACTCTCTGCATGTCTGGTTCTTCACTAGACTATCATTTAGGGTGTTGAGTAATAATAGTACTGAGCTGAAAGAAAATACGGAGGTCACTGTAGGTAAACATCAGGTGGGCAAAGTTGGAACTGATGGAATAAAAGCCATAACTTACAAAAAGGAGCTAAAATTTATTTTCTATTATATGCAAGTCATTGTGACTTTCCCAAAAACTTCCCAAATTTTTGTTAATAATATCTTTATTAAACTCTCCTGAAATTACCCATTTTGACAGAGCCATCTCTTTTCTGCCAGCCCCCTGAAATGCAATCTCATTCAAAATTGATGATTGTGAGTTCATATTCATAGTAATTACTAAGCTGTGTTAAATTACTAATGTGTGTTTTCCCAATAGTTCCTGTTAAAAATAAAGTAATTGAGCGTGTACCCTCAGTTACTTTTTTTTGTATGAGAGATTTTGTAAGAACTAGTTTATAAGGCAATTCACACTTCTGAGGACAATTTTGTGAAAAGTTGTTACTCATATTCTGGCACACAGGTTAAATCTTATGGAGAAACTACTTCATCTTTCCCCTTACTTCTTATAGTCTCTGCCCTTTGCTCTAATCCTCTTCTCCTGCCCTCAAGAAACCCACATCTTTATGTATCTATAAGCATAGAATTATTCATCAATGTATTCATTTAAAACTATTTTCCCCATCTAATTTACATTATTGGCTATAAGGATTGAGATCATTTATCAGAATTCAGTCTCCTTTGTGTAAGGCTAATATCAAGAAAATTCCAAAAAGAAACAATTCTTTCAAATTCAACATTTCTGTTAATGCTCAAAACCTGCTAATATTTGATGAGAATTATTGATACAGAAATGAAGAAGGAAATTTTTCATCTATATTGATTACTAGTCAAACTATAATTATACAACCAATTTTAACCAAAGAACTTTTATTGTTCCTGTCAGTTCTAGGTGAGAATAACTTTGATTTTGTGACTTATTTAGTTGATAATGTTGAAATATGGAAAACTAATGCTAAAATGATAACACTTTAAATTAGCAAAAATAGAATTAAAAAAGAGAAACTATTCTATGTAATAAAAAGAACTAATTAGATTTGTTTCTTTAATGGAAGAAAATTAATATCAGTTGAGCACAATATACTAGATATTGTTTAGTATTTTCATGTAGCATTTCATTTAATCTCCACAGCAATTTTCTGAAAAAGTATTACTATTTTTCTTTTGTTGTTGAAGAAATGATGGCTCAGAGAGATTTTGAATCTTGACAACCATAGTGGGCAGGTCAGTATTCAAATCTCAGACTCTAGATGTATTTGTTACTGTAGCATTACTACCTGCTGTAATATCTCCCAAATCCTGATTTTTTTTCCTTTTTAGACTGGGATATTTCTCTTTATCAACCTGTCTAGCTATTTAAACTAGCTATGTATGTATGTATGTATGGAAAAGTGTCTGAAATGGTATATATCTATTGTTAATCATGGATAGCTTAGATAGTAGGTTTCAAATGACATTAAAAATACTGTTCTTTATTCTGGTCTGTACTGATTCTTTTAAAAAATGAGCAGTTATTACTTTTATAATTTCTGTTCTAATATAACTAAAGAACATACTGCTTCTATAAGTATTTAGAAGGTCCCATGTTTCAGCTTATGTCAAACCATGGATTTATCCATCCTACTGTGGGTTTTTTTTTCAATTTTATTGAGATATAATTGACATATAACGTTGTATTGTCCAAGGTGCACAACACAATTTGATATATGTACATACTGCAAAATGATTACCACAGTAAGTTTAGTTGACATCCATTACCTCACAGTTATAAATTATTTTTTTTGTAATGTGTACTTTTAAGATTTACTCAATTAGTAACTTTCAAATATGTGATACAATATTGTTAACTATAGTCACCATGTTGTACATTACATTCACCAGAACATATTTATCTTATAACTAGAAGTTTTTATCTTTTGACTACCTTCACCCATTTTCCGCAACCCTACCCTCCACGTCTGGCAACCATCAATCTGTTTCCTGTATCTATAAATTTGGTTTTGTTAGATTCCACATATAAATGAGGTAATGAGGTGTTTGTCTTTTTCTGTCTGACTTATTTCACTAGCATAATGCCCTCAAGGATGATCCATGCTGTCATGAATGGCAGGATTTCCTTCTTTTACAGCTGAATAATATTCCTTTATTATTCACATGTTTTTCATCCATTCATGCATCAGTGGCCAATTCGGTTGTTTCCATATCTTGGCTATTATAAATAATGCTGTAACAAACATGGGGGTGCATACATCTTTTTGAGTTAATGTCTTTGTTTTCTTTGTTACCCGGAAGTGGAACTGCTGGATCATATGATAGTTTTATTTTTAATTTTTTGAGGAAGCTCCATATTGTTTTTTTGTAGTGGTGGCACCAATTTACATTCATACCAACAGCGCACATGGGTTCCTTTTTCTTCATATGCTCACCATCACTGGTAATTTCTTGGTTTTTTTTTTTTTTTTTGGTATAAGAGCCAGTCTACCAACTGTGAATTTGTATTTGCATTTCCCTGATGATTAGTGATGCTGAGTACCCATACCTTTTGACCATCTGTATGTGTTCTTTGGAAAAATGTCTATTTAGGTCCTCTGTCCATTTTTTAATTGCTTTTTGTTGTTGTTATTGTTTTGTTTGTTTGTTTTTGCTGTTGAGTTGGATGAGTTCTTTATATATTTTGAATATTAACCTCTTATCAGATATATGATTTGCAAATAGTTTTTCCCATTCTGTAGGTTGCCTTATCATTTTGTTCATGGTTTCCTTTGCTGTGCAAAAGATCTTTAGTTTGATTTAGTTCCACTTGTTTATTTTTCCTTTTGTTGTCTTTGCTTTTGGTGTCAATGTCCAATCCTGGTAGTTTGACTGTAGTTTTTTGTCTTGCTGATACTGTAAGTACAATTGAGGTGGGGGTGAGAAAAAAGCAAGCTGCTGCCAATTCCATGCAGTCATGCAAGATCCCCCAAAGGGGGCTCTGCTCTATTTAACATGTGGCTGCAAGGTCACCTCGGACATCAACATCAGTTGGCACAAAGGGATGAGAGTGAGATAGGAGGAGAGAAGGATCACTTGAGAGGTTTTATGGGCCAGGCCTGACAGTGGTGCATGTCAAACCCACACACATTCTCTTGGCTAGAATTCAGTCATAGTAATATTTAAATAAAAGAAGGCCTGAAAAATAAGTCTAGGTGTGTGCCCACTGGAAAAGGGAAATGGATGCCGTGAACAACTAACTAGTTTCTACAGTAAAAAACTGGGTGCTCTTTACTAAATTTCAATTATAATAGCCTCTCATCCTCTTGTAAATTACTAACTTTCCCAATAAACCATCAATTACATTAACATGTACTAGGCTAGGTCTATAGGACTGTGCCAGGATTAGGGTTTTTAAAAGTTTCCATGACTGCTTTATTTTTGGGGGAAGGGTCTCACTAATGATATGGATCCGCTGCTTACCATCACATGAACTTCCTCTAAGGATGCGATAATGACTAGCAACATTTCCAAGTTTATCTATTACTTGTACTTTTTCAATTAAATCTATGAGAAAGCTATCTAGGAAACTCTGACCTATTTCTACCCCCAACCCTCAGCCTAAGAATTTAATTTGTCTTAAGTATTAAAAAAAAGTTAATCATTCCCCTAACCTATTTCAACAGCTTACTAGAATGAATATGTTGGATAAAAATACCTTAATTGCTACCTTTTTCATACTCCTCAGTGTCTATCATGAATATGGGAATCACTGTTTAAAAAAAAAGAAAAGCACTTGGCACAGTCCCTTTCAATGAAAACACCAACAGCCCAGCCTCCTTAAATACACTTCTTATCTCATTTGTAATACAAACATACACTTTTATCACAAGGGAAAAATATCATATATAAAAATAGTAATTGATTTGCTGCAATTCTTGATCCTACTAGATTTAATAAAATTTTAGATATACTGGATATTTTCCATATAAGTAATAATGATTTAACTTTTTGACAAATTAAATTTTCAAATATGCCCATAAAAGGAAATATTAATAAACAAATATCCTAGCATTCAGATTCATGATTTGGGCTTAGGATCTGAAAATGGATCCAGAATTAAACAGGTGTTAAGGAATTTGATTCAAAATTTCTGAAGTAAGCTTCTACAACATCTGGGGCTTTTTTTTTTTTCCTAGTAATAACTGACCAGGGTAAATATGGTTTGGCCAAACATCTGCTTGGTTAACCCCAGAATTGAATAGGTTTCATCTTACAGCCATACTTTTCCAGTCAAAGATAATAATGAATCAACCATAAAAAACAAACTACCTATTGTGTTTAACTTCCTAATCCTCAGAAAGCAAATATATAATTCTTTTTACAATTTTCTGATCTTAAATACCTTTTTTTGGTAAGAATTGCCTTACATCAACTTGCTGTGGTCCACTTGGTAGAAATACTTATTTCAAAGTCCATTTCAATGAAAGTGAAATATGAAAAATGTTCAAATCTTTGTATCTAAACTCTTAAAATCTGCTTTGAAGAATAAAAAAACAGGCAAGTTACAACAACTGCACGAATATCAATTATCACGCAGTTGAATATATATGCACATTTTACTTGGTTTACATCATCCTAGAGAAGCAGAAATTGCTTCATCATGAACAGAATTTTTTTCATAATAGAGCGTTTATCACTTATATGATACAAGCCCTTTCAGAGCAGACTGAGCACATTGTTATTGACAACTGAACAGTGACTTTTGAAAGGACTAAAACTGAAGGTCATTTTTACTTTTCTCATTTTCTAAGACTTCACAAAAGCACAGAAAATTTCTGGCATTATTTTTTCCTATTATATGTGTAGACATTAAGTCAGAAAGGTAATGGTTTAATCTGTTATATGAGCTTCACTCTTAAATATTAATAAAATTATAGCATCCTTTCATTATGTTTTATTTTTCAATGACCAACAAATAATAGAGGGCTTGACTGGTTCCTGAATGTACATTAGTTTTTATAACTATCTAAATAGATGTCAGCAAACTATGGTCCATGGGCCAAATATAGCTGTCTACCTGTTTTTGCCATCTAAAGTAAAATGGAACCATTTAAAAGCTCATTTAAAAGCTACATCATAGTTTGTCACAAAGCATAACACCTTTCATCTTTTTATTTCAGAAAAAGAGGGTTCAGTAGGGTACACGGAAATATGTGCTCTACAACCAGTAGAATGTGCATGGCACTGTGTGGCCAGATGATATGATTAAGAATGAGTTTGCATTTTACAGAAGCATTCCTTGCTAAGTCTCAACATTAACCTGGTAATTAGTTCCTCACATCTTCAACTTCTGAATGCCTGAGGAAAAGTAAGGAGGAGAGGACATGAAAGGAAATAAAGCCCTATAGATTACATCTGAAATGATTTATAGAAATAATATAAACATTATATTATCTAATACACTGAACACATTCCAGGTGGTTATATTTTGCTTTTGGTTTACAAAAAATTACTGATTTGGTATAAAGGATGTTCGTTTTATGACAGCAACAACTTGATACCCTTTCTTAGGGGAATGTGTAGCATATTTCATCTGAGAAACATGTATGAATTTTATAACAGTGTCAGTAGTGACACAGGAAGATGGCTAAGCAAAATCAAAAAAGATAACACAAATATATAGGTGTCTGAACAAACTGCAAAGCTCATTACTTCTGTGGTTCTCTGATGTGGCTTAAATATGTTCATCCATCACTGAAGCCTATAGAACTTCCAGTGTTAATTTAGACTTGCTGACAGTTGTGTGGGAGGAATGGTGTCAAAAATACAGCCATATATTTTGCACCCCTTAGTTAAATGTCACTCACAGTTTCTAACACGAGCCTTTTATTGACTGAGATTTCACCTCAGAGGTGAAGATTGGCAGCCCAGAAAGCCTGGTTGTTTTGGATTGGTTATTTGTTTGACGCAGAGTCAAATAAATGCCCAAGTCAATCTAGAGATTTCCAAATGCCTTTGAATTTTCAGGGTGTAAATAAAGCTTTGCCTTTGCAAGGACAGCAAACAACTTCATGTTGCAAGATCTGCATCTATGTCATTAGAAGCACCATTTTTCAAACGGTTCCCAGGTAGAAGATTTAAAAAAAAAAAAAAAAGTGAATCCTGGCCACCATTCTGACATGTTTTTTCCTCAGGGATTTAGAACAAAATTGTCACCATTAGTTTACAATGTGAATTGATGCCTCTGGATATTTTTAGGAAAGAAAAACTTTAAAACAAGTGAGGTATTATATCCATCTAAAAAAGCTGCAGCCCAAAGGCATTATGCTTTGTGACAAACTGTGATGTGGCTTTTGAATAAGTGAATCCCAATTTTCAGTTATCACTCTTCTTGCTATTATATATGCTGGGAATTGTGGGTAAATTTTCTGTAAAGAACACTGCTTATCACATTAGTACCCATGGTGAATGCAAACTAATGACTCATCTTTACATTTTAAACATAAACTGTCTTAAAAATTTACATGTAAAAGTCAAAAAAATAAAGTTCTGAAAAATCTGGCTTACATCGTATCTTGTTACCATCAAAAAGTGGATGTGAAAAGAGTGGATATCTACTAGAAAGTATGTCTTTTGAATAATACATTCAAAATTGATACATCCAAAAATAAAATAAAACATTATTCAATAACATGATTCTAATGAGTTTATTATTTTATCTAGTTTATTTTAATGAAACTGCACTCATAGGCTTTTTGTTTTTTAATACTTGGTAAATGATTCCCAGCTGAATTATGAAAGCCCAGCTTTAACTTCTCTGTTACTCAACCAGGCAGAATGATGTGGTGGTGGTGGTGATAACTATGAGACAGAAGCTACGACTACTACTAAAAGCATCAACTAACCCATTTTTGAGGGCTTACTATATGCTTGACCCTGTTCTACATAAATACTATTAATATCCCTAATGTAAGTACTATGAATAGCCCCATTTTACAGATGACAACATAGATATTTAGAAAAGCTAAGGAGTGTTGCTAAGATTACACACTAGGAAATGGTACAGATATAAAGAATGACATGATCTGGCTAATCCAACATCTTGCATAAGTTATCAATTCACACTTTCCATGGATTTTTATACTCAAATGTTTTGGACTTACTGTAAAAGCATACACCAACATTTTATTTATAATTATACATTATTGATAGAAGAAGACCCAGGAGAAAGAACGTCTCAGACTTATCAAGCATACTAGTCATTAATATTTTGAATTTCCCTAATACAACTGGGTTTGGATGTTGGACTAGAGGAGGTGATGAGTCCCAACTTCACCTCTTATTAGCTTTGGGACATTAATTAATCTCTTTGAATAAATTTCCCCTCTTTCATGTAAGAATAATGAAAACACCCACATCACATTCCTGTGAGAATTAAAGAAGAAATGTAATTAGAATGACCCTGGTAAGGTGTAAAGTGCATAAAATTACAAGTTACTGTTATAGACACAAAAATATCATATACATATGCTATATAATAGGAAATATCCTACCAATAAATGCATGTTTTATGCATGCACATATCAGTTTTTACTTTTTGATATCCTTCAGTGTTTCTTATTATAGAATCAGGTCCTAGAATCTGGAAATAGCTTAGTCTCACTGCTATAGGTATTGAAGACAAGTTACTTAGCATTACTTGGCTGCATTCTGACAGCGTACAGCATGGTGACTATAATTAACAATACTGTATTATATACTTGAGAATTGTTGAGAGTAGAACTTAATTGCTATTACCACACACATGCACACGCGCGTGCGCACACACACACGTAATTATGTGAGAGGTTGGAGGTGTTAATTAACCTTATTGTGTTACAGAACCTTCCTGAGGACTTTCAGGGAAGAGGTTTTAAAGGCAGTGTGAGGGTGAGCACCACAGAGTACCTGATCAGCTTGTGCTCAATTCTCAGGTGAAGTTTTGAGCATCATCAACCTTCTGGTTTCAACTGGTCTGGGGTCTCTGTCTTTGCAGTAAATAGTTTTCATCTGGTAGGGGGCCTGCCTTCTATAAAAACAACTTAGGAATGTGTGTCAGGCCTTTATCTATATCTTTTAGGGAACTGGGAGTTCAGTGATTCTCCTATGTGGCAGATTTATAGTTTAAATTATTACCAGTTTTCCAGCCCAACATCTATTCTTTGTTTCTACATCTTCAAATTTCCTTAATCATTAACTCTTGAGCCAGGCTTTTGAGACTCTGGGGAGGCCTGGGAGGCTGAACCCAAAGATTTTTGCTTCAAAAGACTGGGATACTGGGGCTTGTATATGGTTTCAATCCCCCCTTTTCTTTTATACTCCTCAATCTTGAAGGGAACAGGTTCACTACCAGAAAGAGAATAACTTTTTTGGATAGAGTTGTTAATCATAAATTTGGCAGAAGAACTCGGTTTTAGGGTGACTCAGATTCAACTGTGGTAATCACTTTGCAGTATACACATGATCAAATCATCACATTGCTCACCTTAAACTTATGTATGTTATATGTCAACGATATCTCAATAAAACTGGAAAAAAATAAGGTAAACATGGGAGAAATAACTTGACTGGCACATCCTGGGCCATATGCCCACCACTGAGTATAACCACTATGGACACCCAATCCCTTGGCCAAGGGCAATACAGATGCTGGGCAGACTAGCATTACAGCCACTTCAAAACACAAGCAAACTCAACACACCACTGGGAAATGAATTATAATAATATATGTGTATACTAAATGAATGTTAGACAAAAGAAAAAAGAAAAAAAATTAACACATGAAGTCTAGGATAATCAATTTTTATAATAAATAAGAGAGCATAGTTTAAAAAAATTCTCAAATTTTGTAAACAAATCTGCTCTGAAGAAAATTCCTGGAAGAAGATTCAATTAAGAGAAAGAAATTCAGCAGAATACTGCAAGATGTATGAAAGTAAGGCCAATAAAATAACTTCAAGTTTACTATTGTTTAAAAAGTCAAGGGTAAAATAAAAGAAAAAAATCACAATCAAAGCATCCAGAACTAAGTCGTTAGACAATATTAACACAAGCTGAGGTAAGAGGGTAGGGCAACAAGGGATATCAGATTCAGTTAAAGTACCAGTCTTATTAGGGGAAGACATACTCATTGATGAATGTAAGAAATCGAGATGGCTTAATAAATATGAGTACAGGCAGTAAGTAAACAGCACTTAACATAAGAAATAGAAAATATCATTTTTACATTAGCAGAAAATATAATGTAAGCAAATGGAGGAAAGGAGAAAAGAATGTATAAAGAAGTACAAGAAATTGAATTCATGAAATAAGATGGCAAAGGATTTCTAATATGTCAGTAACTTCAGTAAATATAAAGTTCACAATAGGCATCAGAGAATCTCAATTTGATTTAAAATAAAACCTAAGAAATCTTAACAAAAAATATATTCCATTAGAAGGAAATATAAAGAGAAGAAAACATTTATACCAGGCAACTGGGAAAGGAAGGAAGGAAGGCAGGAAGAAAAAGAAAGAAGGGAGAGAAAGAGCAAGAAAGGAAAAAAGAAAGAAGGAAATTGTAGTGGCATTTTAACATCCGGGAAAATAGAATTCAAGGCAAAAAATAACATGAGAGACAGCAATACACTGCTAAGTGGAAAATATAGCAAGAATATACAACCCTCTAGGCCACATATTGATATAAACCCAAAATATAGCATCAAATGGATAGCAGCCAGAATTGAAGAGAAATACTCAACAGTTGTGTCTAGAAATTCTAGAATTTCCCTTTAATGAAGTGATAGATTAAGCAGAAAAACAGAGTTAAACAGAATCTGAATAATATAAGTTATCAACCTGATAAAGATTATACCTCTACAAAGATTACTTAAAAACAATGCAAATAAAATATATTCTGAAAAAATGGAAATGTAGTCCATGTTCTTGGGTGGAACAGCTCATTATAAATCTTTCATTTACTCCCAGATTAATCCATACATTAAATGAAATGAGGAAATAAACAAGGCTACCAAATTAAAATAGGCAAAAGCTATTTTTGCAGAGCTTGCTATACCAAGGGAGTTGGCCACCAACCTCACTTGCCTTTCCGCAGAGACTCAAAACAAAGGCAGGCAGAAGAGTGAGAAAGCTTTACACGGGAAGGTTTAGGTGTGCCCTGATTAGAGGCTGGTGATGTGGAGAAACTGCAGGCAGGCTTAATAGAAGCAGATCTTATGTGATTGTTTAGGGGTGCACGTTTGACTTTCTCTGGTTGGTCCTAAGTTGGAAGTGGGGACAAAAATTAGGAAAGTTATCAGTTATTAATCAAGTCCTGGCTGTTTTGGGCCTATTGTTCCAGGAGTTATTGTTTGGTTTCCTTGATTGTTTGCTAGACATAGTGGTCTGACTTCTCATAAATCTAACTTATAGATAATAGGCTGGCTTCTTGGGCTGATTACTGTAGATAACGGGTTCATTTCCCGGGCTGGTTACTGCAGATTATGGGTCAATCTGGACATTATTTTTATATTCAGTCTTTCACAATCAAAATCAACGATTCTGGTGGATTTTGGGGGAGAGCTTAACAAATTCATTTAAAAATTTGTATTGAAGAATTAAGGACCATAAAGGGCTTATTTAACTTTGAAAATGGAGAAAAGAAAGCTTTATGGTAAAATACATACTCAAAGTCTTATTAATAAAAACAGTATGTTAATGACACAGTAGGACTTAAATAAACATATGCAATAAAATAGTTATTTCAAAAGGAGTTTCTTACCTATTTGGGAACTTAACCTCTGTGATTAAAATGACACCACAAACAACTGGTAAAGGACAAACAGTTTAGCAGATGGCACTGGGAAAATAGCTTCACTAAGGAGAAAATAAAACTGAACCCTATCTGTAAGGATAGAAATATCAAAGGCAAATCTAAAAACTTAACAGACAACCACAAGGGAAAATATATTTTTATATAAAACTACAAGAGTACAAATTATAAATGAAATAAAGATAACACCAAAATTAATTCTCTGAGTGAAGGACAAAAGAGCAATTCTAATAAATGTAAGATTAAGAGAAGATACTTGAAATTTCTAATTAAAAAACAATAATGGATAAACTATAAAATTTGCCAGGTTATCAAAAAGAAAATAACAGGGATCCAAATAGAAAAATGAACAAAGAACATGAAGAAGCACTTTATAGAAAAGCCCAAAGACAAGGAAGCATGTCAATAGATACTCAATTTCATCAGAAAATTAAATAAAATTAAAACAGCAAGATATCTGTCTCACCTAGCAAGTTGGCAAAGATTAGAGAGTGTATCTGCCAAGTGTTGGTGGGCATGTAGACACCTGTATTGGGTTGGTCAAAAAGTTCATTCGGGTTTTTCTGTAAAATCTTATGGAAAAACCCAAACGAACTTTTTGGCCAACTCAATACTACTGAGGTGAGTGTAGACTGGTGCAGCCATTCTGAAGAGTAATCTGGCAGTGCTTACTCAAAGTCAACATGTATGTATACATACCCTCTGATGCACCAATCTCCTTTCCAAAAGTATACCCCAGAGAAATGTTTGCAAAAGAACACAGTCATATAAGGATGTTCATCACAGTGTTGTTTACAAAGACAAGAGTTGGAGGTAATTTAGATAGCCATCACTCAGGGAATGATAAATAAAACATAGTAGGTATCTGCTGTGGAATACTACATAGCAGTAAAATGAATATACTAAATGTGTACACAACAACATGGAAAAAGCATAATGCTGAGTGAAATAATAAACAGAATGAATGTATAAAAACACACACCATGATATTATTTTATAAGAACACATGTGAATAAAATCAAGCACACTAAACATGTTAGAATGGTTGCACATGGGATAAGAGTAAGAATGAGTATAAAATAAATGAATAAATTAATAAATGGAATAAGAGAGACCTAATGCAAGCTAGTGATGAGTGTTTTATTAACTAAGGATCTATAATAACTCAGACTTATGCACTTGAGGACAAATAAAATAATGTATACGAACTGAAAGGATTTATTCTGAAAATCGCAAATTACTGAAAGATTCTAATAAGAGGGGGGTGCAGTCAGAGTATGGGTGCCTGCAATGTCATTAGGAGCTCTGAAGACATCACAGGAATGCACAATACCAGAGCGTATACAAGAGGAAGGTAGGGAGTTATAACCAAACACATAATGTTGTAGGGATGTGATGGGAAGACACATTTTTCAGAAAGCAAAAAGACAAAACAGTAAAAACAAACAAACAAACAAAACAAACAAAAAAACAGATCATATTGCCTGGTTTACTGCAGTCATCATCCAAACTGATAATCAATGGATGGATGAGCAAGGGGGTTCCAGGCTGTTTCCATATTCCCTCTGAGATCCTTTCAGATTGTGAATCATCTTGGTTTAGCTGGTGACTCATTCACAGCCAGATTATCAAAATAGTCCTTAGGTCTTTGCAGAAAGAGACAGATTTTATGAGAAGCTTTTTTTTTTTTTAAACTTTCTTTTCTAGAAATTTAGGAAAAATTATGTATTCACTTCTGAGCTATTTAGAAATGAAATGCAGATTTTTTAACAACTGCACCTGCTTCATTTTAATATTGTCTGCCAACAAATGCATACCTCATTTCATTCTTAGTTCCATCAATATCTATTAACTGTTTGGGCCTGACACTGTGCTGGTGCTAAAAATATGATAATGAAAAAGTTATGGTTTCTTTCCTTGAGGAACTCACAGATATAAATATTTTTCATGCACAGTTAGAGCCAAAATTGTAAATAGAGGAAAAAAAAAAAAGGGAAATCTCAGTACCAGGTGAGGTGAAGGGACTAAGTAGATTGAATAAGATGTGCAAAAACAGAAGTTTGAAAAATTTGGTTTGTTTGGAATGTTGAGAATTTTTTCTAGCAAGAGGGATTGAGTAAGAAAGGGGTGTGGTTAATGCAGTTGATATTGGGTTATAAATGGTTTTGGATGCCATCATCATGGATCTCAATCTCACCAGAAGAAAATGGAGGAAATCTCTCAGGTTTTATGCAGAGTGCCAGGATCCATGCTGAATTTTGAACAATAACCCTGGCAATGAACCTTTCTAGGCTGAGAATTAGGGTATAGTATAAATATGGGCAGAGGGCCAAATAATAAGTACATTTTATCTCTAGACAGAAATAGACTCCTATTATTCCTTCACTCACCCCAAATACTCATTAACACATTCCTTTTAAAACTGTGTGTTTTGAAGTCTACTCATGTCTCATGGCCTTATTCCAAATTCTAAATATTTACCAAACCACCCTACTGAATATGAGGCTTATTTTTCTGTTCATCTATTACATGAGTTGTTTCTGTTCTGACTCTTTTATTTGATATTTTTGTGTCAGTTCTGAAAAAGTTCAATCAAGAGTTAGGCTCTTGTGTTTGTTGTACAAAACCATTTTACCCTGGGGGATGGCAAGGAGAAAGTTAAAGGGCTGGGGCTCTCTGGCAAATGGTTTTATTCCTCTTCCTCTAATTTCTGCATTTTGCATTAAAAAACAGAGGGAGGAAGGGGAAGAACAAAGATCGATGGCTCAACATTTTGGAAGAATATCTTGGAACTGTGAAATATGACAAAGTGTGTTGAAGTAGAAAAACTGAGATATGTTATTTTTTTATGCAGGTTAATTTTGTGGTATGCCTAAAAGTCCTGGAAATCTTTTTTGTTGTTGTTGTTACATCTAAGTTCAGCTAGATTATTTTAGTTTTCTTTCTTTTTAGAAAGAATGTATATTATTTTTACTTCTGTGTCCACCCTCACAGTCAGCTGTAACTTGTTATTCAGATTTAGACTGTGATTTGATGCCAGCAGTCTGCCATACATTTTTTTAAATAGTTTTGAATAAGAATTCATCAATAAGAATAAATACATATTTTATAGGCACTGTTCCAAGAACTTCTGGTGCTGCTTATTTGTTCAATATATCAATATTACTAGATGATAAAGATACCATATAGTAGACAGGTTATGGTACAAAATACTGATCATTTACTGCCACAATTATTATGTATTTTTATTAAAATAAATTTATTTTAGAAATGTTGGGAAATTCATAAGATATAAAACCATTATGAATAATCTATTCCTTCCTTTCTGGCAATACCTTTTGTATAAATCATCCTGTCTTGGTTTTATGTATTCATATATCTTGCAAAGTAAAATTTTATTTCACTTACCAATATCATAGACATTTTCTCATATTATTAAAAAAACTCTTAAAATCATACTTTTTATGGATACAAATTATTCTTTAATAATGGATGCTCTCATTTGGAAAACTTTATAGCATAGACACTATGAACCTGAGCCTCAGGGTCAGATTGCCTGAGCTTTAACCACTGCTTTACCATTATTGACATGTGAACTGGAGCAAATTCATTAACTTCTCATTCTCTCAGTTCTCATATAAGAAAACTGGGAATAAAAACAATACCTACTTCATAGGATTGTTTTTCTAGTTAGATGATTTTACATATGTAGAGTGATTTAAACAATGCCTGCAACATGATACATACTATTTAAATACTGGATAACATTATTACCATTTATATTTAAACTCCCATATTGTGATACATTTGAATTGTTTCCAACTTTAAGGACCTTTGAATAATGATATGCTCAACAAATTTGAATATAAATCTTTCTAAGAATATCATGGCCAAAGGATTTGTGATTTTTATATATAATGCAAAATTGCCTTCCAAAATGTTATAAAATTTATCTACCATCTGTCAGCTTGCAAGAGACTACTTGACAAGCACTAAGAGGCTTCATAATAAACTAGAATGCATTTGATTGGTAGAAAAATTAAATATTTTTTATTGGTAATTTATATTTTTCATTTTAAAAATTGCCTAGTTATTTCTTTTTAAAATCTTCCTTTAGACATATTTTTATAGTTTCAATATTCTATAGATGATGATAGTTAACTTGTCTTATTTATTGCAAAATTCATCCATTTTTTGCTTTATATTTGAATATCATGAGTGGAAATTATCTGTCTAGTTTATGCTTTTTGATTGTGCATACTTCTTAACATTAATATTGTTTTCTTCACATGCTTTCCTGGCATGTTTGTGATCATCATCTCATTTTAGTTTCTCTGTGTTTTCTGTTTTAGACAACCTCTTGAAAGTACCATACATTTAGACTTTGTTTCTGGTCCAATCTATCTTCTAAGAGTGAAATTTAAGCCGTTCACATTTATTGCTTTAATTAATACATTTGCCCTTGAATCTGCCATCTTTTTTAATCTTAATGTTGTATACTTCACTGTTCTTCCCATCCTCTTAATTTTGATAAATATAACTAATGTCTTCCTTTTTCTTTCTTTTTCTGTCAGAAATTATATCTGTCAGCATAATGGTTATTATTAAATTTATTTTTATCTAATTTCAAAGTCAATACTGAAACCCTATCAGTTTTCTGGTTCAAAAAGGTATTTGGCTAAAGCCTTTACTGGAACTTCTTCATTCTGTCACTTAAATACATATAAAAACTGAAAACAATCCTTGCTAGATAAATGGATTCTATAATACTTGAGGAACACCCACTACCTATAAGTATAATCTGTCTGCTGCAGATGTAATTCAGGAAACAGATTGCTAGAGAAAAAGGAAGCTGGAAACATTATGTATCTCCTTCCATGTCTGACTGACACAAAAGCTCAGATCCTGAGTCACTGGGAAAATTAGATAGCTGTTCATTGAAACTAGAGGAAAATATGGTAGGCATAAGCAGAGAGAGTGTTGCTTCTCTAGAAAAGAGCAGATAAAAAAGAAATTATCATTTATAAAAAAAGAAAAAAAAACCTAGCTAAAAGGACAGGAACACAGAATAGCAGCAGTATGGCTGTCACACTTCTAGGCCCTGGGGTTTGATTATCACAAATTAAAGATGAGAATGTTGGATAGAGCATGGATATGTACAGTTTTATGTTGTTCTTGACAAATTTTTACTGTGGATGTAAAGGATAACAGTAGTCAATACTGACAACTACCAAAAGCTATTCATTCTCATGTACAAAACTAGCTTGAAAAAGCTATATTCCCAATTTATCAAGATGGAAAGAGTAAATATTTTTATTGTAAGCTACTTGGCCTCTCAGCCAGGGTAAATGTGTTCACTTGAAAAAAAAATATGTATTATATTCTGGCTCCAAAGTGATGGAATAGAATATGTTAAAAGTTAGCAAGGATCAGAGCTTTGAACTTGAGGCAGTGTATAAATTCATAAGTGCCAAAATACCTAGTTGGAGTGTTTTATTGAGCTGGTGTTTCCAATCAATATAACATGTACAACATCAATGTGCCATTAAGGCTAATCAGATTTATGTAGGATCACCAAATGCTGTGCAGTTGATATTTGTGGGGAAAGGGGGAAAAGGAACCACCTTTCCTGAAACCTGTGAATATCCTTGACTTCAGCAAGTATGTACTTCACATAGTTAATCCCTAGGGTCTTTCACTAAAAATAGTCAACCTCAAATCTTCACATATTGATTTGCTAAATGCGAATCTTGTAAGGAAAACTGGATGATGGTGATTATGATGAAGATGCTAATAAAACCCATCATTTAATGAGACATATATGTGCCTAATTTTGAGATGTTATTTATACATACTGCTGAATTAGACCTTACAACAATGTTATTCATTTCTCCATTTCATAGGTGAAGAAAATTCTTGTGACAAGAAGTAGGTCATTCACAATGACATGGTTATAAAAAGTTAGAATTGGGGGTTAACACAACTAGTTGACTCCAAACACCAGGATCTCAACTTCTTAGCTATAACGCCCCCTTAGGCATTATATCTTACAGCCGTTGTATATCATATAGCCAGTTGATGCCACTTGTTTGTTCTCTCTAAGGTTTGGTTGTATTCCCAGAAAGGAGAGTGTTATTGGCTGAAGTGTGCCTCTTTCAATTCCCCAGGAAGACATTTTAACTAAGTAACATCTCCATTCTATTGCCATTATGAGGTAGGTCTTTCACAAAAAAGATAGGGTTCCTTCCATTGTCGTTTCCTACACAGAGTATAACTGTATTTCACTTCCGTTTCACTGAATCAGTTTTTTTCATCCCTTAAGGAAAACTGGAATATTTCTAAGGATAAACTATTAGGAAAAATCCGTTTTCTACCGGTGAGATCTCATTTGTATTTAAGGGCTACAAAATAGCTCATTTACTAGAGCGTGAACTTGATTTGCCAGACATTTTGTATCTTCCCACCTTTTTTCTGGTCTCCACACAATCAATTAAACTGCCCTGCACTTTTTTTTTCTTCTTAATGAAACATGCTGATTGGCACACATGAGTTAAAATAAAACTATTTACAGTAAATTGTTTGTATTTAATAGGAGAGTTTGAAAAACTGTTCTGCAGTTCAAGAGAATATACCTAGGAATGAATATTTCAGGCCCACAGAGGGACTGCAAAAAGGGCAATTTGGAACAAAAGAATAATCCTATCACATAAGCAACCACCTACTTTTAATCTGTGGATTACTAACTGATTGTGTTTTCTCCCCATCATTAGAGGGGGAGAAAAAGCCAGTCAATGTTGGAGACCCATAGACCTGGTACCGTGATCCAGCTGAACTACTTTTGATTTGGGGCACAATGATTAATCTTTCTAAGCCTCAATTTCTTCACTCCTAAATAAGGGGTAATAATATATACAGAACTTTGGAGAATTAGACATAATGAATAAAAGTACCTAGCACAAATCCTCTGATTTCAATGCACATCTTAGAATTAATCTTTTATTCCTTTTCTTATCCTCCTCCTTTTCTTTCTACTCTTCAGTTTCTCCCATGCCTTCTTCTTATTATTATTATATAATTTCTATAAATGAACAACGCTGTGGTATTCTTATTCATTTATGTATGTATTTATTTATACCGGCCTGACTTCTCTGCAACATAGCGATCTACACTATCCCCCTATATAGGGCAGTGACCCAAACCAAATCAAAGATGTTATTTTGGTGGAGTATAAAGGACACAATTTCCTATGATGTGGTTATTGGAAGCAGGTTCTTTAATCATGGCATTACAAAGTTCTAGTTTCACATCCATTCTACCACATTACCTATACCCAATATACAGGTTGTCTTATGAGACTCAACAATTGAAGCATATTCTTATTAAATCTTTATATCTAATATAAAGAGTAGCTAGGAATTTAAAGATATATACTTGTTCATATATTACATACACATGCATATATATAAAACATATATATAATATATATCATATCATTCAAAGTAATCTATGATAACTTTGGAATGAAATACATACAGCTTCAAAATTCTGACATATTTTTATATATATGATGTTTTATTTGGTTTATTTATGTTTGCTCTGACATTTCTGTGAGCCATGTAAGTGCAGTTTGATATAAGCTCCTTCTATATTACTGTATTATCATATTCATCCTAGAAAATTCTACAGTTAATGTATCTACAGATTCCTATTTATATATTTGTCTTCAATTCTACCTTCTTCTGAGATTTGTAACTCCATATGCTTTCTACCACCAAGTTAAAGATTAGTACAAGAATAAATCTATGTACAAACTTTCTTATGTCAAATTTTGGCCATGATAAATAATATTATGGTCCCTTCTGGTCTTCCTGAGAACATCTCTGACAAAGACTTACAGGGTCTTGCCCCTCTTACTGTAATCATACTAAGGTCCAGGATTTTAACTGTGTTGTGGAACCTTAATTTGATCAGTATCTTTGGGTTGAGACAATTTAACCAAACTCATAAGAGATTACTAAGTAAACTAGAATTCCATTATGTTAATAAATATGTCAAAAGAACAATAATATTTTACTAGCTGACCAATACACTGTCTTTCTTCTTTAAAAAATTACCTAACTAGTACATAATGAAATGATTGTTTATTAAACATCAGTTTAGATCAAAGAGAGTTAGTTAAATAATTTTGGTGACTAAAATCCCAAATCCTGATACATCCATCTCTACCATTAAGTACTGTGTTCTTTTCTCAGAGCTCCTATAAAAAAAAATTACCACAAACTAGGTAGCTTAAAACAAAAGGAATTTATTCTCTAACAGCTCTGGAGGACAAAAGTCTGAAATCAAAGCATTGCCAAGGCCACACTCCCTTTGGAGACTCTAGGGAGAATCCTTCCTTATCTCTTTCAGCTTCTGATGGCTCTCAGCATTCCATGGCTTCCTTGGCTTGTGGCCCCATCCCTCCCATCTCTGCCTCTGTATTCACATCACTTTTTCCTGTGTTTCTGTCTTCTCCCTTTTATCTCTTATAAGGACTCATTATTGGATTTAGGGCCTACCTGTGTAATTCAGGATACTCTTATCTCAAGGTTCTTAATTACATCTGCAAAGACTTTTGTCCCCCCCCCCCCCCAACAAAGTCACAGTCACAATTTTCAGGGACAAAAACATTATTTTTTGAGGTCACCATTCAGCCCACTACAGGCACCATCTGCTTGAGAACTGGAATGTCAATAGTTAATTGTCAAAGTACTCTCTGCCTCTGCATTGAACAGTACAGAGGATACATGAACCATGGGCATATTTAACTTCCTCCTTTCTTGTCTTTAGATAAAACCTGCCCTTTTATGAACTCATTTAATATAATTTCGAGATTGACAGAAGATATAGTGTAAAAGGAAGTGAGTGACATGAGATGAGTTTCTAGAGGTAAATAGAGACTGGTTAATGCAGCATCTTGGAGGCCACAGAAAAAGTGTGAATTTTATTCAAAGAGCAATGTAGCACTTACAACTGGTGAAAGCTGTCTACATTTTAACGTACATTTAATTATGGGTGTCTCCATACATGTTACTATTTATGTCAGTGTCCAAATTCAAGAACACCATTTACTCTCTACATGCAACACTAGAACTTTCAATACTGAATAGGTTGAGAACACTTTCCTTGGAGGCCAGGGCAACATGGAGAGAAGATACATTTACATTTTTGTTTCCATGTCCTATAATTCAGTTTTTCCATTCATCTTGCTAAGGTGCTAACTGATGTTGGTTAAACGGTGAACAAATGGTCCTTGTTGCAGAGATAGAGTGAAGGCATTGTATCAGCATTTCCAATTTTGCTACTGTTCTCCTTTTTACTTCAGAACTTCACACATTCTACAGTCTTTGTTGTAGACTCCAGAAGGTAGTGAAACCCTCTTCCCCTTTCTCCCTCAAATTCCCACTTTTATACACTTTTTTGTTTTTATTGTTTTTGTTAAGCCATCATTCCCTTTCCTCCTTTGTTAGCTTTCTCCCACACCATACCATACCATACCATGACCAGGTTACCACACAATCCACTCTCCCTCACTCAAGCAGATTCTAGAATCTCATCCATTCCCCAGCTGGTCAATGATTAATTAAAACACAGAGCAATGTCCCATGTCTATACCACTCCTTTATTCCTCTGCCCAAATAACTATTCACGTTCTTGAACTTCCCTTTCACTCACCACTTCACAAAATATACTGATTTCAGTGTTCATATATAATGTTAAGAGTTTATTTTATGGTACCGTTTAATGTTTGCACAGTTGTCTGGATAGGGCCCTTTGTCTTTCCACACAAAGGAGCAGACATTTCACATTATGTCAATGGGCTGTTTCTAATGCCATGTGGACTCACATGGAATGTGAAAACCAGCCTGCAGAAAGCTTGATCCACATGTGTCAAGAAAAATAATGTTTATGTTAATACTCATAGTATTATCTAACTATTAGCAGCATGTGTCGTTCAACCCACTGTAAAGTGTCCAGAATTTTATAGGAGGCAGAAGACACAGCCTCTGATATTTGGGAATTTACAGAATAAATGAATGCATGTGACTGGAAATAAGAAACCATACAGAGGAAACGAGAGATTTGGGCATTTGTTGGAGTCATGGTGCATGAATTATCCATTGCCAGACAGATCTGAAGAGTTTTGAGATGTCACAGGATATGTGGTGGTGGTTGTCATCAAGAGGCAGGGAGAGGAGTTACTGAAACTTGACTCCGATACTAATAACTATATATCCTACAGTTTCCTATTTTTCACCTGTAAAGTGGGAATTCTGGTCTTCCCTTTCCAGGACTACTATGAATATTAAATGAATATGTATATGCAAAATACCAGGCATATAGAGTAGTTGCTTACATGTTAATTCTCTGCCATCCCCACCTCAACCATGATGTAGACTTGGTGTCAGTAATGTAAATTCAGCATCACAAGATTTTTGTCTTGAAAGGGCTATATCAATGTGGCTACAGAACCCATAATTAAAAGAATGACCAGCATCCAACAAAAAAGCTAGGGAAGTCCCCATGCATATTATGGAAATTTTACTAGCTATTTTTTTAAATAAAAAGTTAATGACACAGGGACTTCCCTGGTGGTGCAGAGATTGAGAGTCCGCTTGCCAGTGCAGGGGACACGGGTTCGATCCCTGGTCCGGGAGGATTCCACATGCCGCGGAGCAACTAGGCCCATGTGCCACAACTACCGAGCCTGCACTCTGAGAAGCCCACGCACCACAATGAAGAGTAGCCCACGCTCTTCACAACTAGAGAAAGCCCACATGCAGCAACGAAGACCCAATGCAGCCAATCAATCAATAATTTAAAAAAAAAGTTAATGACATAAATAGAACATAAACAAGTGAATATATTCAAATTTAACCTTGTGATGTCTTCAGAAATAAACGGAAGTAATATTTCAGTTTTTATTATTTTTAGGGATGGTGCCATTTAAATAGTCCTTTCTTCTTTTTGCTAATTAAAAAATTTTAAACCTGTGATGTTTTGCATTAATATTCATCAAGTTAAACACAGATATCAGGAAAATATATGTCTAACTTACTGTAATATTACTATAAGCAATGCTGGTGGCTAGGCACTGTGTGAGTAAATATGTATTTTTTGTGGCTATATGATTATATTTTTATGCATTTACTTTAATTAAGCTTGCTGATTTACATCATAATACTGAAATTATAAGATCATGATACCTGAGGCATATAATAACATCTTTTTCCTAAAGAATAAAATATCCCGGGGAATGAGGATAAGAGATTGCATGGAGGGAATGAGAGGTATAAAAGAATATTATGAGTAAAAAACAAACAAACAAAAAAATCTGGAGGTTTTCTTTATGAGTTAACTAAAAGAAATAAAAATGCATTTCTATTGCATTTAGATTAAGATTAAAGCATAGTTATGATCCTGCAGTGTTTCTCCTGTTCAACAACTCAGTAGCCTCTATTAAGATGTCAGAAAATTCTGCTGTCACAACAAATGAAATTCCTACTCTATCATCTATAAAGTATTCTCAGTTACTGTTACAAGTCTCTAAACCAAACCCTGAACGAGTGAAATTATAGCCTTTGTGACCAGCAAGGCATCTGTTATATATTGGTGAGCACAGTGAGTTTGAGAATTAGAAAACATGAGTCCAAATTCCAGGTCTATCATTTAAACACTGCCCTCTCAAGCAATCATATAGCTATTTCAAGTCTCAGATACTTCAGCTCTAAAATCGGGATGATATACGAAAATGGTATCTCAGAGGATCAAATGGCACAATAGTTCGGCATCAGAAACTAGCTATTCATTCATTCAAAGCAAATAATTTTTCTCTTCCATGCATCAGATCTAATCTAAACTCCAGACAAATGAGCTCTGGCTCAAATACTTATGTATATAGTAATTGATTCATTCTTACATAGATCTTCTGTATGGTACTTTCAGTGGGAAATCAGCCATGCAAATACTCTGGATATCATATTGGAATATTACCACCATCATTACCCATACTTGGAGTAATACTGACCTTGATCACTGCCTATTTTGAAGACAGCAAATCCTGTACTGTGTCAAACTGTTCAGAGAACTTATTTTAAATTTCCATAATAGAGGAATATTATATCATGCATTTTCAATTAACATTAAGGAATTTAGTATAATAAGAGCAATGGTTAGTAATACTTGGGAATGGTTCAGAAGAAGGGCTGTTGAGGGAAAGTACTTTAACAAATGTGAAATATCTTACATGTCTCTCACAATGTTATAAAATTGACCTTCTGAGGGGGTTATTCTAAGGGAAGGGATGCATGGCCCCAAATGCACCCCTTCCCTTAGAATAAGTATTGTATGATTGATGATGGTGTGTTATAACCCTTAGTTGTGTTGGAGTAGAAAATGGTTAAGTAACCATTGATTTTAAAAGCATAATTTGTTTTTTTAATAAAAAATAACTTTATCACTTATTATGTGGTTTCTCATAGCACGCCTTTCCATTCCTTGATTTCTATTTTGCATCAGTAATACTTTTTACACTCTACTACCATCACCCACTCACAGGGATTCTATCTTAAGTGATCACCAGACCTGCAACGACTACAAAATATTTCAACCCCTCCACTCTTTAAACATTTTCTCTTATTCCTCCAGCTCACTTATTGCCTACCTGGACTCTAATCTCTTTGAGAGTTTCAATCCATTAACTCTAAGACTTGTTTTCTATAATGCCTTGTCTCCCCAGGTCTTCATATCCCTACTCAGATGAGATTCCATATTTTAATATTAGGTACACTTAAATGTATCTAATTTGAATAAAATGAATAAATTGAAATTTTATTTCACCTTTCTTGCTCATCTGTTAAGAAGTTCTTGCTTGACAAACCTCTATACATGCAACCACATGTAGCATCAGAACATTGCTGGCAAAAAAAAAAAAAAAACTGAAAATACTTCGATGACTAGATTCATCTAAAATTTATAACCACAAATCTCAAATGGATACTCAACGCTGTCAGACAATCCTTCAATATGTGCCTGGTAAATTCGTTCTCTTATTCTCAAAGGGGACTCTTTCACAACTTTTCTCTTCTCAAATCTCTCTCATTCTTTTCCAACCCCCTGTCATAACTTTGAGCTGATAGTACTGCAACATCTTTTATTAAGAAAATCCATATGAACATATATTTATAACTTAATCATTTTGCTGTACAGCAGTAATTAACACAACATTGTAAATCAACTATACTTCAATAATAAAAAGAAAATCTATATGAGAACTGCCACAAATCTATATGAACCTGTACCATGATAGTTTGACTTCCTTATTGCTACAGTAGATATGTCCTTTTGCTCTCTAAATCGAATCCTCCATTTGTGCTGTTCTGTTTATTATCTCCTTGCAAACTTTCAAGAATGTTACTCCCGCAATTAGCTCCTATATTTCTTGCATCAACATTTTCTCCCTCTCTGCTGGGTTATTCACATTGACTTTAAAACTCTTGTCAGGTTTACCCGTGTCAGAATATCTTGTCTACATTTTCCTCCAACCATCCTCAGTATTTGTTGGCTTCCCATTCATAGTAAAAATCTTTCTTGTGAGTTGTCTATGGTGGCTGTCTCTACTTTGTCTCCTCCCATTCTCTCTCAACCCTCTCCAGTTGGGCTTTTATCCCACTGCACCATAGGAAGTGACCAATGTCCCTGGGAATAAAAGCTGGTGAAAACCATATATTCCCTCATCTTACTGAACTTTCAGAAAAATTTTACACTGTTGAACACTCCCCACCTCCACTCCATAAACATGCTGTCCCCTAGTCTTCCATGCCTCTACACAACCATGTTTTCCTCCTGCCTTACTGAATACCCCTTCAGAAAAGTCTGAAGGCAATTATCTAATAATTTAATAATTATTTCAGGCAATTATTCCTATACTAGGTCTCCAATTTTGGCAGAGATTTTAATCCCTGTTCTAAATCCTCTTCTCACTTTATGCCCTCTAAGAAATTTTGTCTACTTCTATGGTTTCAAAGACCACTCTGTAGGTTGGTGAATCTCCAGTTCATTTCTCTACCCCTTACCTCTTCCTTACAATCTGGACACATGCCGAGGTATCTTCTTGGTATCTCCACTTAGACACTAAATACTTTCAAATTTAATATGTCCAAAACACGTTCCAAACATTTTCCCATATAACACACACCACAAAGTTTTCCTTGCCAAATAAATGACACCATCCATTTCATCAGACCAAAACTATACAATTCATTCCTTATTCATTCTTTATTTTTACTTCTCACACCATATCCAGTTGGCTGTGCCTCCAAAAATATCTTAAATCTTACCATCTTCCAAATGATAGGCATATGTTACCCACACAACAGCCTTTAACTGGTTTTATTATTATCTCCGTTTTTGCACCTGGTGCTCGCCAACACCAGAGTTTAGTATCCATGTTTTCCATTTCTAATAGTTGCATTCGCATACTTTAATAATTTTCATTTGCTGTCACTACTTTTAAGAGTTAATTATTAATATGTATACCTTTAGACTCATTTATTCCATTTCTTAATATTCCTAATTTATATATTATAATGATGGTGTTTGCCTTCAATTCCTTCCTTTGTTCTCAAATCTTCCTTTTCATCTCACTTTATTATTAACTATAGTTTGATCTCTTGTTTTATGAAACCTATATTTTTATAAATATAAATAATTTTATATTTATATAAAAATATATTTATATAAAATATATTTTATAAATATTAATAAAATTTATACTTTATGTATATTATGTTTTTATAAAGCATAAAATGATAAAGAGGATTTACATCCTATTCTTTGTGCTGTATTTTTTCTAGGATGATTCTTTGTCCTTTTGTTTCCTTCTTTCTTCCACCCCTCTCGCCTTCTTTCCAATGTATCAGGCTCTCATTTATATTTAAATTTACAGAGAAAAAACAAACTGGCCTCTGGCCCAGTGGAAATAGAGTCATGATCAATTAATCAATCAATCAAAATTTCTCAGAAAAGGAAGGTTTGAACAAAGCTGCAGAATGAAAGTCTGCCTTTTTTTTTTTTTTTTTTTTTTTTGCGGTACGGGGGCCTCTCACTGTTGCGGCCTCTCCCGTTGCGGAGCACAGGCTCCGGACGCGCAGGCTCAGCGGCCATGGCTCACGGGCCCAGCCGCTTCGCGGCATGTGGGATCCTCCCGGACCGGGCACGAACCCGTGTTCCCGGCATCGGCAGGCGGACTCTCAACCACTGCACCACGAGGGAAGCCAAAGAAGTCTGCCATTTTTTGGTGTGGCAGCCTCTCTTGTGTCACCGGGGAAGTAGAGGAGCAAGCAGGAAAATTCAGCTGAAACTGCACTCTCTCTCCTGAAAGATTCTTTTTCTTTTTTTCTTTCTCTCCATATGGAAGTGATATATATTTTTCTGGGAGGATTGGTAAGGGTATGGGTCATTTCTCCAACTCAGTGTTTTACTGTTTGGTTTTCACTTACTCTTGTTAGCAAGGTGCATTATGAGAACTGTCAGTTTTATTAAATCTTAAGTAAGACTTCTATGGAATCATTCCTTACTGTATTTATGTGTATTGTGATGTTCCTGGTCATCACTTTCAAGTGTATTGCAGGAGGTTGTGCCGCTTTTCTCAATGGATTGCTGATGGTGACTTTTTGTCCCCATTTTTACAGGCATTAGGGGAGGGACTTGATCCAAGGAATTTCCTCTCTTTCATTTCAGTGGTGAAACCCACCTGAACAATGTGGTTTATTTCCCCAATATAAATAAGTATCCGTATCCTCTGCCACTTTACAGGTTGGCTGCCTCCATATGTTAAAAAGTATTGCTGGACTTCCCTGGTGGTGCAGTGGTTAAGAATCCGCCTGCCAATGCAGGGTACCCGGGTTCGAGCTCTGATCTGGGAAGATCCCACATGCTGTGGAGCAACTAAGCGCGTGCGCCACAACTACTGAGCTTATGCTCTGGAGCCCACGAGCCACGACTACTTAAGCCCGTGCACCTAGAGCCCGTGCTCCACAACAAGAGAAGCCACCACAATGAGAAGCCCACATACCACAACAAAGAGTAGCCCCCCGCTTGCCACAGCTAGAGAAAGCCGGTGTGCAGCAACAAAGACCCAATGCAGCCAAAAATAAATAAATTTATTTTTTTTAAGTTTAAAAAAAAAAAAAGTATTGCTTATTTAGCTATTTCCCCAACCCTAACCCCTTAGCTCATCAAATCATCCCAGCAAGTTTTGAGCACAAATTGCTGAAAGAATGTGCCCTGCAACTACCTTTCCTTACTTTATAGTTTCTCACTAGTTCCAGCTTAGGCCCATGGGCATCAAAGAGAATGTCTGGGCTGGAAGAAAGCCTAGAAACCATTTAATTTAAAAATATCTTTGAATAAAAGCCTCCACCACTGCTTGGGATTGTTAAATTCGTTCTCTAGACCTGTGTGGAGATTTCATGGACAGGAATGAAATATGAGGACATAATTTAAGGTTTTCTATTTTCCACAGTTTGGTTTGTACAGAAGATTTTATAGACGGAGGTTAGTTATTATAGGCAGGACACCTTTACTTCCTTTGGCTTAATGGACTAGTTCCATTTTTCTCTTCAGAAAATCATGGGCATGGACAGACAATATGGATGGATGGCTTCTGTGATAAACGTAAAGTCAAATATGGAAATGCTAATGACTTCGTATCCTATACACATTTATTAACACACAGTGACAGCTTTAATAGATGAGCAGATTATGTGTGTTCATCATGGTCTATCTATAGATTAATAAATACTGAATCATATTTACTCCACTGAACAGAATAAACAAATTCCTCTTAAAGGAGCACTTTGTGACCTACTACGGAAAATTGCTTAAAATGCAAATACTTGGGCAAACAGTTTTTGACTAGCTTCTGAAGTTTTTAGAGTGAAAAATCTCAATAATTACTACTAATATCTACAACTTCTAACTCATTTATTAAACACATCAACTAGTATACAAAGACTTATAGAGGTATGTTTGATGAGACATTAATGACACCATTCTGCTCATAATTATAAACACTATTATGAAAATATTGCATTGATCATGACCTTGAAAAATGTAAGAGAACCTGGTAAGCAGAACCATATTAAAAATGTTATTCCTCAAAAAAAAAAAAAAAAAAATGGGCTTCCCTGGTGGCGCAGTGGTTGAGAGTCCGCCTGCCGATGCAGGGGACGCGGGTTCGTGCCCCGGTCCGGGAAGATCCCACATGCCGCGGAGCGGCTGGGCCCGTGAGCCATGGCTGCTGAGCCTGCGCGTCCGGAGCCTGTGCTCCGCAATGGGAGAGGCCACAGCAGTGAGAGGCCCGCGTATTGCAAAAAAAAAAAAAAAAAAAAAAAAAAAAAAAATGTTATTCCTCTTTTCTTCTGAGGTCTTTGCCACTCTTGCTAAGCCTTTTCTCTGCCCCCATCTTTCCCCAACTTTTGAACACTATCTTCTATCATATTTTTTACTTATAAATATTACATAAGTGCTTGACTTTTAAAAATTAAGGCAACATACATTCAATGTTTATTTTAGCCAGACTCTTCTCTCATTCTCTGTTTATTAAGACTCAAGGAGGGGACTCCCTGGTGGCGCAGCGGTTGAGAGTCCACCTGCTGATGCAGGGGACACGGGTTCGTGCCCCGGTCCGGGAAGATCCCACGTGCCGCGGAGCGGCTCGGCCCGTGAGCCACGGCCACTGAGCCTGCACGTCTGGAGCCTGTGCTCCGCAACAGGAGAGGCCACAGCAGTGAGAGGCCTGCATACCGCAAAAAAAAAAAAAAAAAAAAAAAGACTCAAGGCCAATTGACAAAACAAATTAATAGAAAACACCTTTTTATCATTCAGCTGTTTATTTTATTCTGGTAAGTTTTAAATCATCTTAGTAGCAAAGCTATTATTCAATGGGGACTAAAGACTATAAATGCTTCAAGTTTTACACCTGCTCCAGGTATGAAATTTATTGTCCTTTGTTGAAAAAGATTTTCATAATTAAAATAAATAGGAAGGCCAAAAAAAATTCATCTGACTTTTCTTTTTTACCTTCTCTGGTAGGACACCAATGCAATTGAATTGATGTAGTTTACAAGACAATGAATAATTGCATTTTTAAAATTTATCTTTTGTGAGAAGTAATTGCAATTGTAGATTTTGAAAGCCCCTGGAATATTTAATTGCAGGGAGTTTTTCAGATTAGGTTTTTAGATAGGACTTAGGTAAAATAATAGGACAAGGATTTGCTAAGCTTGTGGGACATTACATCTAAATTCAGATATTGCTATTGTAATTTAATGGAAGTCATTTTTTTAAAGAGTAAAATTTCATAAAATATATTCAGGACTATTGCCACTTACTAAAAATCTAATAATGATGTAATTCTGCAATTCTAATGAATAATTCTTCCTTGAATTGGATTTATGGACCTCTCTGATGTTATGTTTTATCCTCAGGGAACATGGTTCAGTGAGACTCTATTTTACTGATTATTGTTTGGTCTGTAATGTTCTGGACCTACTTCTCCTTATCTTTGGAGAGATGATGCATGCATATCAGTCCTACCTCCAATTCAAGTACAGCAGATAAAAAAGGCTCTAGGCATTTGTTTTGCGTTTGCTTTTCAAGTTCATAATCAATTTTTTTATAATAAAGAAGGTACTTTCCTGTATAGTTTATAAAAGGTCTTTATTCCTATGCTTAGTCTCCTTATTTTCCTAATGTCATAAAAAATAATATGCACACAAAGTCTAACTCCATATTTTACCCATTCACCATGTATTTTTGAGAAGTCCTTTTGAAGACGCATTTATAACAAACTAACATGGAATCAAAAAAGTTCCAGACTCTGAAAGGTGCTCTGAAGCAGCTTTAATTTAATTATATGAATTATTTAAGAGGAACATCCTTTGATGTACAAATGCTGCTCCTGGAAATCTGTGTGCTAAATCTGGCAGCGGAAGCACAGAAACATCTTTGTAACTGTTAACTTAAGGAAAAAAAGAAAGAAAAAAGCCTACACAAAATCAAATGTCATAACATTCCTTAAATTAAAAATTAAAACTATGCGTTTTCATAAATAGACTGACTAAAACAAGCCAAAATACACAGCTGTTTTGCGCTTCAATAAAATAATTATAATAGCAATTAAGAATTAAAGGGAACCAGAATGCACAGAACCTTCTACTGAGCAAACTCTGAATTAAACGGAACCAGAACTCGCAGAAACTTCCGGAGTACCCTGAGCAAACTCTGAGTTAAACGGAACCAGAACTTGCAGAACCTTTCAGAGTCCACTAGGCAAACTCTAAATTAAACGGAACCAGAACTCCCAGAACATTTCGGAATCCACTGGGCAAACTCTGAATTAAACGGAACCAGAACTCGCAGAACCTTCCGGAGTACCCTGAGCAAACTCTGAGTTAAACAGAACCAGAAGTTGCAGAACCTTTCGGAGTCCACTGGTCAAACTCTGAATTAAACGGAACCAGAACTCGCAGAACCTTTCGGAGTCCACTGGTCAAACTCTGAATTAAACGGAACCAGAACTCGCAGAACCTTTCGGAGTCCACTGGTCAAACTCTGAATTAAACGGAACCAGAACTCGCAGAACCTTTCGGAGTCCACTGGGCAAACTCTGAATTAAACGGAACCAAAACTCGCAGAAACTTTCGGAGTCCCCTGAGCAAACCTGAATTAAACGGAACCAGAACTCACAGAACCTTCGGGAGTCCACGGGTCAAACTCTCAATTAAACGGAACCAGAACTCACCGGGAGGCTCCGGGCTCACAGAACCTTCGGGAGTCCACCGCGTATCTTTCCCCGCCAGGCTCGGTGCTCCGGTTGGTCGCTGCTGTGCTGGGCTGTCCTCGCAGCCTGGCTGCTCTGACCCCTCCTGCGGCTGCGGCTGCGGCTGCGGCTGCGGCTGCGGCGGCGCCGAAGCTGCTGACGGGATATCAGCACCGTTTGGTGTGACTGCCTCTCCCTGTAGCCGGGGCGGAGCCGAATCCTCCCCGTGCACCGCGTACCAGCCCATTGGAATCACCTGCATCTTGTTAAAGTGCCGAATCCTAGGCCTTCAGCAGCTGCAGCGGATTTTTAGAGAACCTGCGTTTGACAAGGTTTCTGAATTTTCTAGAGCTACATAACAAATCACTTCGAAACCTAGATTCTAAAAACAGTAAACATTTATGACCTCCCACCATTTCTGAGATCAGGGAGCAGTTTCACTGGGTGGCTCCAGCTCAGTCCTTCCTAAGACTGCGGTAAGATTTGGCCAAGGCTTGCCTGGGGCCGGAGGGCCACTCATTGCCTGGCCAGTTAACGCTGGCGTGGCTGGAGGTGACAGTTCCTCATCATGGGGCCT
This sequence comes from Leucopleurus acutus, assembly GCF_964270905.1. Classification (NCBI taxonomy): domain Eukaryota; kingdom Metazoa; phylum Chordata; class Mammalia; order Artiodactyla; family Delphinidae; genus Leucopleurus; species Leucopleurus acutus. The sequence continues at coordinate 20,288,264 of NC_139142.1, read as the reverse complement.
CTCCACCCCACGGGACAACTTGAGAGTCCTTACAACATGGCAGCTGGGGCCTCCCAGCAAGTGGTCCAAGAGAGCCAGGAGGAAGTCCCAGTGCCTCCAAAGTCACCTGCGTCATTACACAGGTTGGCCTCACTCAGGCTGGGCGGGATGACCAGGGCCATGACTGCCAACAGGCAGGCTCACTGGTGCTGGTGTGAGGCTGCCCACCAAACCCATTACAGTTGGAGCATTAGCTTCTCCCCAGGCTTACACACTGATGCACAGGGGCTGGGAAGGTTTTTGAGATTCGTTGGTGTTGGTGGCATGGGGTCTCCTTCAGGGCAATGGGCGCTTGCACAGGCCGGTCCTGGAAAGGCCTCGCTCATCCCCTGCTGCAGACACACCCGTCGGATGAACACACCACGACTCAAGCAGGCTATCTGAACAGTGCGTGGCCAGTGAGTACCACTGTCTCCCCAAGGAGTTAAGATGACTCGCTCTCCCACCGGCATCTCCATTCCTCCACAACCCATCAGCACTTGGTTTTGTCCAATTTCAATTTTTTACCCATTTGGTGGGTGTGAAGTGGATCTCATAGTCTTCACATGAATTTCCGAGATTACTAATAAGACTTATTAGCCATTTAGATTTCCTTTGTGTGAAATGCCCATTTTTCTACTACACTGTTTCTTTCTTGATCATTGGCATCCTTTATATATTTGGGATATTAATCCTTCCCAGTTACATGTGTTACAAATTTTACTGAAAGGCTAATTCTGGGTAAAACTACCAGATGCTGGAGAAGATGCAAATGGCTGATTAACTCTCTCCCCCATGAGCCTTGAAGCCCTGAATAGTGATTACTTGGCCTCACTCAATAACCATACGCTTGGAGCAGACTTTTCTTTATGAAAAATTAGTATTGGAATGAGGTGCCAAAACACCTCATTGTATTGTATAGCCAAAAACTATGTTGTATAGCCAAAAACAGTCCCTTGGAGGATATTGCTTCACTGTAGAGAAGGATTTAAAAGTCCCTCTAAGTTTTGAAAATTTAAGGCAAATAGGCAGTGTTCACCAGTAAAAGTTTCTGTGTAGATGTAGATATAGGTATGTAAAAATGGGTATGTGTTTCTTGCTTAGCAACATTTGCCTTTCACCTTTATGCGCAATGGGGGGATCCCTTGTTGGGATGTGCAGAAGTGGTCCCATGCAGAGGGAGCAAACCAGGCTCCACGGGGAAGACTTATTCCAGCACCTAAGGAGGCTGGGGCTAGGTTCTTCTCCAGCATGGCCCAACTGGCACCATGCTAAGGATTAGGGGGACATGGCTGAGCATGTGAGTGTGATCTAGAAGAGAAGTGTCCTCAGAGTTCAGGGGGATGCTGCTGGGGTGATGGAAAGAAAAGAGCTGAATCAGTAGGAATATCGTAGCAACCATGAATAAATTTTCTGCGGTTAGAATGTGCAGGACCACCTGTAACCTCACGTGGCAGAGACCCAAGCCACAACATTAGTGGACTGGTCACACTTGCTGGTTTCCTCTTGCTTCCTGGCTTTTTGCAGCAGGATGGATCTTTGAACTAAGTCCCTAGAGTTCCTGACCAAGTAAGGTGGTTGGTGGAGGCCTTGGGAAATAAGGGCACTTCTGTCACTGAGGGCAAGTGGGTGCTCGAGCAATAAACTGGAAAAAAAAAAAAAAGACACATGTGTTTTGTTCCTTATGGTTTGCAAACTTCTTTTTTAAAAAAATCTCATATTTGATCCTGGGACCAACTGTGAAATAGGCCTTATTAAATCCCAGATTGTTAAGTGAAGGAACTGAGACTAAGGAAGATGAAGGGATCTAAGTTCACAGAGAGGAGACTGATAGCCTGATCTACTAAATAGCAAAACTCAGTGTTTCCAGAGACTCAAAATTACTACTTCACTTATTGACCCTTTCCTTAAATACAAGTTAATTCTCTAGCAATGAATGCCACTTTCATTTGAGAACATTATCATATTTTTGTTTAATCATCCAGTAAATTATCCTAGTCACTATGGTTGGCAGAATGCTTATATGTCCCCCATGATTACTGACCCCTGATATGTACAGTCTGTATAAGCTTCTTGAGTGAGGGCAGACCCTGTGAATATGATGAAATATCTCTTTTATGATCATGTTATGTTATATGGCAGGGAGATTAGCCAGACATAATCAGGTGTGGTGTAGCCTGACTTAATCAGGTGAGCCCTTTAAAAGCAGAGAGTGTTCTCTGGCTGGTTGTAGAGGAAGAAGAGAAACACATTTAGGCTGGCCTGGAAGGAAGTAAACATCCATGTTGTGAACTGTCTATGGGGTACGTGTAGTAAGGAACTGTGGACAGCCTTTAGGAGCTAAGAGTGGCCTCTGACTGACACCTAACAGGGAAAGAAAGAGACCTCAGTTATTCAGGTGCATGGAGATGAATTCCAACAACCAGGGAGCTTGGAAGAGGACTCCAAGGCTCACATCATTTTTGCTAGTTTATATCTTCATTACAACCTAGTGAGCTCCTGAGCAGACAATCCAGCTAACCCACACCCAGACTCTTGAGGCACAGAAACCTTGAGCTGATCAATCTGTGTTGCTTTAAGCTGCTGAGTCTGTGGTAATTTGTTAGGCAGCCATAGAAAATGAATACAGTCCTCTTTCCTGATGATATTAGTATGCATGTCAAATGTAACTTAATTTCCAAGTGACTATAATGTTCAATATTAACCAAAAAAACCCCAACAGAATTAAAAAAATATTAGACTGGATGGAGATTTTTGAGGGCTTTTCCCCCAGTTATACTGTCACAGGCCACCTTTCGAACAGCAAATTTCCTGAAATTATGCAAAAGTTTCTAAGTATCTTGGACTAACAATTACTTCACCCTTGATATGGTACATCATCTATCTTCCTGTTACAGATTCCCTACAGTGTTTTCCTCTTCTTAATTCTTTTCTCTGGATATTCCTGTTATTCTTTTCTCTTCGGTAAATTCTGGTAATTGGAGAGCTATACTTTCACATTATTTTAGATGGAATGATGTCTTCCTGGTCCAGGCATACAAGTTGCTTTGGTTCTTTCTTGTAGGCAAAATAATTTTTCAGTGTTTCCATAATGTGCAAACAAATGGGAATGTAACTGGTATCTGCCTGTAGTACCTCTGAGACAGGAGTCATGGGATCACTACTTTCTCAAAAACTCATCATGATGTGAACTTCACTAGTGAGGTTTTGCAGGCTGCTAAGCCAATGAAAAACGTATCTTGGGCCTCAAAGGAACAGAACAGGGAGCACTGCAACTCTTTTGTGGAGCTTTTGTCCCTAAGGACAATGCTACCTTTTGCTATCTTTTTCTAGCCTTAATAAACTGTAGAATGAAATAGCAGCTTGGTTTCACCTTTTGAGCCAACTCTGCTTAATTGGTAGTGTTAGTTAGTTGCTCTCAGGCAGGAAGGGTTCTGAGGCCAGTGAAGTAATACAGTGATTGATTAATAATGTCTGCAAGGGTCATGACACAGAAAAATGTTCACACCCACATGAATTACATGGATGATAACAATGAAATAACTATAACTATCCACCCATAAAATGAATTGAAAATATGGATCACTTATATTAAGGATTTTGAGAAATAAAAACATGTAATGGAGGGAGAAATTCTCATTTCAGCTTTATGTTATTTATTATCTAAATTTATCTGTCAATAGATATTTGTCCTTTCTTAGACAAATATAAACAGCCATACAACTGTCTTGTTATATCTCATCCTAAGATTTATTCAGACATTTAAGAAAATCATAAATTCCAAAATTGCTTCCCATCTTAAAATTGATATTTTATTTTTTCTCAATTTGATAACCCTTCGAATCTTGTAATGTATTAACCAGATACTGCATAAACTATCCTCTTTATCTTTAAATACTTTATTAATATGGTGATGTCTGTGAGCCTATATCTGAAAGTTGGTGCCTGGAGAATGAAAACATAATTACCATCCATGTGCAGCTCTCTTCTCCACTTCTAATCTGTGTGGAAATTGCATAGCAGCACTGAAATGATGGCATTTACTTTACTTTCCTACGCTACGGAATGGGACTAATTTCAAAGCTATTTATCCTACTCGTAGAATGAGAGTGGGAGTTTGGTACTAATTTAACAAGTATCTGGGCTGTGGAATTCTCCTAGCATCCTTATGTTTCCTAGAGAAAATAAAAAATGGGAATTAATTATGCTACAATCCACAAAAGGCAGTGGATGAAACCTGTAGGCAGTTGCTGGCCCCTGTAGGCATGAGAGGCCCAGCGCTCACTACATTTTAGTCTCCATTTTACAGAATCATTGGCATCGGATTAGCACTGGGGAGATATGTATTGTACTAGGGATTTTGCTCTTATCCAAGATAACATTGACCAAGAACAACAAACTTAATTGAGGGTCTACATAGCAGAAAATGCTAAATTTTGCTAACCCCTAAACTATGGAACCTTATGTCATGGTCTGAATGACATCTTATGAAGGTAAAAATAAAAATGCAGCTGATCATGCCTAAACACAGATATGAAAATTAGCCAAGCTATCAATGGTTTGGATCTACAATATGCGGTTCTACTACAATATTTCAGCCCAATTACATCCGTGGTCTTCATAGGCAGAGAGAAGGTCATATTACACAGAAAACATACAGCTTTGTGTATAAACAGAGAAGAATAGCTACTTATATACTATGATTTGACAGAGCATAGGAAGATCCTCTTCTAGAAGATATGAACTTGATTGATTATCGATCCACCATTGCAGTCATCGTGTCATAAATACAATCTAAACTTCAACGTGTTTTTTTTTGTTTGTTTTGCTTTTTGTTAACTTTATATCTAAATAGAACTCTATTGATTGCAATTTTAGAAATATCTCCACAATCTGCCACCATTCTCTAAGCACTCAGCAGTTCTGGCATGGCTTATTTTTACAAACTTCCTAACTGATCTGTTCATGTTAATAACAATTGTTAGCATTTATTAAGTACTTATTATTTGCCAGACTCTGTCCTAAATCACTTACCTGCATTACATCATTGAATCCTCAGAGCAACCCCATGAGTTAGGTCATTTTTTACCCCCATTTACAAATGAGGAAATGTGAAGGTCCCATAGCCAACTGAGTAGTGGAGATGAGATATGTACTAGTCTCTTCCCTGCTGCAGTTCACCTTCACTAAGAATCACAAACTCAGAAGTCTATAGGAGCAAGCAGGAAACAGAAGTGCATGATGAAAGCAGATTCTAAATTGTGCTGTGCTCCACTATAGTTACTGCCTGGTTACATCATTTTTTAAAGTATAGCACTGACCAAACAATTCCCTAAGGGATAAGGGCCACTAGTTATAAATTTCTGACATTTTTCTCTATGCAATAATCAATGTAGTATTATGAAAACAAATTTAGCCCTGTACTCCTTCTGAAACCCTCACTGGGCTCTGCACTGTATTTGAGATTAAAAATAAGGGCAGTTGCCCTTTACAAAAACCCTTCACAGTGTGATCTTAAATTATCTCATCTCCTACCTACCTGGTCAGACAGCCTGTGGTCCAACCACAATGAGCATTTGACTTACCCGGATTAACTCTTTCCTTTAATACTGTGTCTCTCTAATTTCTGTTCCCTCTACTTAAAATACTCTTTCTTTATTCCCACCCAGATAATGCCTATTCATCCTGTAAGATGCAAATCACACATCACTAGAACTTTACAACCATTTCCAAGTCATATTAAAAACACTGTGTGCAGTTAATACTAACCCAGCATGATGACTGTTATTCTAGCAGTGTAGACAATATTGCTAGACAAGTACAGGCCCTCTGAGCCTGTCCTTGAGAAGGAGCATTGTTTGAAGCAGTTTTATCTAAGGAGTTTTATCCAAATAAATGTTTGAAGAATAAATAATTGTGTTTTCCAATCAACCTTCTCGCTATGCCCAGCACCTCTATTCCTCTAGTTCTGTCTTATTAACTGTAGTTTCAGATTTTTCAGACTTGGATTAAGGAAGAGGAAAGCCCTGACTTGTCTGACTTGCACATGGAGAGCCAATTTTGGTGCTGTCTGATCTTGGCAGGTGTTTCAGATATTTAAAGTTGACTTTCCTCTTAGCATCTTCATGAATTTTTAAGAGAGCCAATCATTTCTCTCCATACATTCGATGTCCCTGGCTGATAGTGGCCAGGGACATCGAATAGTTGATAATGGTTGATAATGAAGGCAGGTCAGTTCTAAGGAGTTGTTCACTTCTGGGTCAGTCCTGGGCATCCAGTAGTGCTTTCAGCATCCTTCACAAGCCCCCTCTCAGAGCCCTCCTGAATAGGCTCCAAGAACACCTCTCTTTGAGTTTCTCTCACAAATGGCTCTCATCTAGTCCAAGTAGGATTGACAGATGAAGTACAAGACAATACGTTACATTTGAGCTCCTGATAGGCAAGAACTAATTTTTTAAGTATGTCCAAAATATCACATGCAATATATTATATTAAACAGATATCGTTTGTTTATCTGAATTCAAATTTTACTGGCACCTCTAAATTTATTTGCTAAGCCTGACAACTCCCAGTCCAAGATATACATTCACACAGTCTTTGTCCTAGCAAACTTACAGCATAGACTTGAAACAAATACCTCTCTGTTTGGTTCACAATCAACACAACCAGCCTCTTTTTGCATTAGGTTTCCTAGACAGTGTCAGATACTACACAAACGATAGGGGCACATTAACATCTCTAAAGGAAACTCTTAAAGCATTTCTCTTTTTGACTTGAGGTCAGGAGAGAAGGAAGGGAAAGAAAAACAACTGTCTCATGACTCACGGCATACAGCAGTTTTCTCTAATAATTCTAATAATTAAAAAATCTAATAATCCTAAAAGTCTAATAATCCTATTCTAATCTTCAATTTCTGACCTTTATTTACTTTTGATGTGGGTAAGAGGTTAAGAGATACATAACTGGGCTTGAAACATCTATGTAAATCCAGAGCCAGGATCTCTTACCTCACTTTGGAATGTTGACCCATGTCTTAGTACCTCGGATAAAACTTTTATTTTAACATCCTGTAACACACACACACACACACACACACACACACACACACACACGCAAACACACTGCTCACAGTTTTACTTACTGGTTTGAAAATCATATTTATGACTTAAGTTTTATGTTCTGTATTTGAATGATTTTCACAGTGATTGCATATTGTTTTATTATTTTAAATTTAGTATAAAGTAAATATAATTTTCAAAAAATATGATAATGATTAATTAATTTATGATGAAGTAAAGGAAAACAAGATTCAAACTTTGAAAAAGTTTTATTAAAACACTTAATGATAAAATGTTAGGTAATAAAAGAATAAAATCTTTACAGACCATATAATCCAGGAATGTATGTGTGACTCCTAAATGTTTCAAATGGAAATATATTAATGGTGGGATAGTGGATTAGTTTTGTTTTCCTTATATTTATTTTGTTTTGTAATTTAAAAATTATTATATATTGTTTTTATAATCAGAAAAAGCAAAATTATTAATGGCATGATGTAGACCTAATTGGATCTCAAAATAACTTAAGAATCTACTAGAACTATACCTATGTATGACTGACAGTTCTAGCTTGCTTTATTGAACTTAACATTCAACACACATTACTCTTCTAAAAGGATGAATCCTGCAGTCACTTCTCCACAAATTTCCATAGAAAAAGATTGTGGAAAAGTTTCAGTCTTTATAATAAGCTGGGACGAAGTAAGAGAATAGCATTGACATATATACACTACCAGATGTAAAATAGATAGCTAGTGGGAAGCAGCTTCATGGCACAGGGAGATCAGCTTGGTGCTTTGTGACCACCTCGAGGGGTGGGATAAGAAGGGTGGGAGGGAGACGCAAGATGGAGGAGATATGGGGATATATGTATATGTATAGCTGATTCACTTTGTTATACAGCAGAAACTAACACACCATTGTAAAGCAATTATACGCCAATAAAGATGTTAAAAAAAAAGTTAATGAAAATAAAGTCTCAGTCTTAGAACAAATCTATATATGGTAGTTCATGTTTCTTAGTTTCTTTTACCTTTCCCAGAGTCAGTGAGTTTTGTTTTGTTTTTTAATACAAAGGTTCACCTTTTTTCGTTTTAATCTCTAATACCTTTACTTTTTCACAAATCAAACCTACACATCCTGCTACTGAATCGGAGAAAATTTACTGTGGGCACTGTAGTTAGCTGCATTTAATGACTCTGCAGTCATGGCAGTGATTAAAATGAGTTAAAACAGGTAGAGAGGAAAACCATTGGCCTGTCTTCGTTTCATATGCACAAGATAGCCTTATTATACCTCGTAAAATAAGTGGTTATATTCTACCTATTCAAATAAGAGATAAGGATATCTATACCTTCCAATACTTTCCTCTAAAAATGAAACACTATTGATAATGAAACATTGATCCAAGTGGTGGTCACAGGAAGCAAGATTTTAAAAAAATAATAAATTCCACATCATAAATTATCATCAATCGTATTATCAACGATGATGAAATGATCCTGGAAGCTCATTTATTTTGTGTATAACCATGTTTTGAAATCTGGAAAAGATTATTCCAGTTTTGTTTAAAATATAACGCTTGAATCTTCCAGGATTTTCAGTTTGGGATTTTTCATATACAACTAAGCTAAATTATTTCACTAGGACTCAATCCCCTTCTCATACGTCATTCAATAGAAGACAATGACAACAATAATTGCTCTCTATAACCCAGTTAAGACCATCTCGAATACATTTTACAGTGGTCTCTGCATCTTAGGTAGAAATTAGAACAATTCCTTACAACCATGAAAAAGCACGATATTTATTGGTTTCAAAGGCAGGAGCAAGGGTGATATTTTCTGTCTTTTTCATTTCATTTGTAAGGAAGAGACTAGACAGGTTAGGAAGTACCCTAGTCAGAAGGGGCTGAAAGTTGTGAGACCTGGCTTTTTGCTCACCACCTGGGCACCTGGGCCAGTTCCTTTACCATCTGGGCTTCATTTTTTAGGGTTGTTTTCTCTAAAACAGGGAAAATAGGAAAATCTACCTGTTTCTACTGAGTTTCAAATGTAAAAATGTAAGTAAAAGATTTCAGTAAATTATAAAACACTAAATAAAACATTGTCTATTTTTTTCCTTCTAAAAAAAGAGCCCTGCGATTTTATGGTTACATATAGGAGGCAAAATCACACTGGAATTCTTCAATAATTGAAACTGTTTATTCAGTATAATTTGAGGAGTCATCAGCAATACCTTCCCACAAACAGAATAACCTTTTTGAAGGCACTTTGACAATCTCTAAAATTCAATTGAGAAGATATGTATTTCTCCAGTAACTACTTATTTCCTTGGGTCAACTCTTCAAGCCTCTGTTTTCCTACAAAGGCAAATATGACTAGGAGTGGTTAGCTCCTAGGTGTGTTTACAATTTACTGAAATGAAGCCTGACAGACCTTTATCCCAGATAAGTTTTGGAAATGGGCGATCCTGGGAACAGCATGAGGAATTTGGGTGTCTGGTGGTGGTAGGACAAAGGACGATTATAAAAGTAAGGACAAGAGAGCAACATGATGTCTGAAAGAACATTGATTTTGTATCACTGAGTGGATGCATGAACTTGAGCAAGTCATTAAATCTCTCTGGATTTTAAATTTCCCATCTTTAAAATAGGGATATGAACATATACCCCACACACAACTGACTATTAATTGAAATAAAGTGTCTAAAGTGCTTACTAAAACCAAAATATCTTCTATAACCTGGGACATAGTACATCACAAATTTTGATTCCCTTTTCCCCAATAAACGTTACGGATGTATTTAACTAAATTTAACCTCCTGTGGATGACTTTACTTGGAACTCACCCAAAAGTTTTCATTTATGTGAAAAGTCACCTTATTTTGCCATGATTTTCATAGCCAAATTTTCCTATAACTAAGTTTCACATACTTTAATTTTTCATAAATGTGTGTGTGATAAATTATATGACATCACATGGATATTATTTGGAAGATATAGAGTTGACACCTTATGGACTCTGAAAAGTATTGTATCATGTAAGTCCAAAATAATATTTATCATCTCCTCAATGTAAAGTGATATCCCACAGGAAAAAATTTTTGAAATTTGTAGAATAAGAAAGACATAGACGCTTTGTGTCTCATGGAAAACAAAAGCTTTCCCTCACTTCACTAGACATTGTTATTATAGGTCATATATACTTGTCAAGTGTTGAAAAGTTCAGGTAATTATTTGTGGTTCTTAACAGGTGCCATTTATTTTTCTTCATTTTATTCTAAGTGAAGGTCATTTCATTAATTTCTCACTGGCTCTGCTAACTCCACTGGCATATTTTTCATTGTATATTTGGAGTAAAATAAGTTCTGAAGGAAAGTGTTTGAACTAAGGCTGTGCAATTTTCTCATTTGACGGCGCAACCTAAAACTTCTAGACCTTTTTTTACCTGAGTATTTGTTTATTATGCACACTTGATTTGCCCAAGATGATGTTTGATAATTTATTTTCCACAGTTAAACACTTCATACATACATGATCAATATATGAGGGAGAATTGGTAATAACCGTAAAATTATATGAAGTGCTGCTTCCAACTTGAAGTTGCCAGTTATGAGAATGAGTCCTACATGCCTTTCCATATTAGGCAATTGGGCAAGGACACACTCTGAATGTTCTACATTTTTCTGAGCTCTAAAGAGAAATCTGAATAACTCAATCAACCTAAATTTTAAAAACTCAACCCCATTTTCAAATTTTATGTACATACCTACATCTATATAGATATATCTATAGCTATACTTATAGTTTATATCTATATCCATATCTATATGTATATCTATATACACATGCACACAAAAAAATTAATAGCGTAGAGCACACAGTCCAAACTTACAGCTTCTGGGATTTGCTGCCTTTTCCCATGTGACCGCAGCTTTCCCTTCTAATGATAGCACTCCCTTGTTCTCCTAACAGCAGTTGTATCCAGCCTGAGACAAATTCGCTTGCTCGTTTTTCCTCAGTTGTGAGGGATAAATGAGGTAATGCTTAAGTAATGTGCTTTCAAACCAATAACTCATGATACAGCTTATGAGATGATGATGATGATGATGATTTAATGCCTATTTTTTATGATCTAGGTCAAGTTTGATTTCTTCCACAAAGCCTTTCCTCACCAGCTTGGGTCACCACAATCAATCTTTTTTCTGACATTACATTAGAGGTACTTTTTATTTGCCTCTTATATGACTCATGGCCCAAAAAACAGTGCAGGTTCCGCAAGAAAGCAAGTCAAATGTCATTTCTCTTTGAATATCCCAAAAGTGCCTGGCACAAGTTCTCACGTAGAGAATGATGAATGAATATTTACTGATAACTCTGTGCAATACCTAGAGGCCAATTAAAATCTTTCAAAAAACAAGTTACTTATTTAAACAATTTATATTGGGTTGGCCAAAAGGTTTGTTCCGTTTTTTCGGTACAATGGCTATAGGAGCACTTAGTTATCTTTAACTTCACTGAAACAATTTTGTTAGATTGTATGTGACAGCTATCATATCAGCATGTATTTAAAAAAAGACATCAAAATTGCTGAATTTCTGTTTAGCCATTTTAATATTGAAGATGGAAGATAAAAGCAACATTTTCGGCATATTATGTTTTATTATTTCAAGAAAGGTAAAAACACAACGGAAATGCAAAAAAATGATTTGTGCAGTGTATGGAGAAGGTGCTGTGACTGATCGAATGTGTCAAAAGTGGTTTGCGAAGTTTCGTGCTGGAGATTTCTTGCTGGACAATGCTCCACGGTCAGGAAGACCAGTTGAAGTTGATAGCGATCAAATCGAGACATTAACTGAGAACAATCAACGTTATACCACACGGGAGATAGCTGACACACTCAAAATATCCAAATCAAGCGTTGAAATCATTTGCACCAGCTTGGTTATGTTACTTGCCTTGATGTTTCGGTTCCATATAAGTTAAGCGAAAAAAGCCTTCTTGACCATATTTCTGCATGCGATTCTCTACTTAAACATAATGGAAATGTTCCGTTTTTAAAACAAATAGTGAACCTAGGGCAGGAGAGGAATAAAGATGCAGATGTAGAGAATGGACTTGAGGACACGGGGAGGGGGAAAGGTAAGCTGGGACGAAGTGAGAGAGTGGCATGGACACATATACACTACCAAATGTAAAATGGATAGCTAGTGGGAAGCAGCTGCATAGCACAGGGAGATCAGCTCCGTGCTTTGTGACCACCTAGAGGGGTGGGATAAGAAGGGTGGGAGGGAGACGCAAGAGGGAGGAGATATGGGGATATAGGTATATGTATAGCTGATTCACTTTGTTATAAAGCAGAAACTAACACAACACTGTAAAGCAATTATACTCCAATAAAGATGTTTAAAAAAAATTGTAATGGGCGATGAAAAGTGGACACTGTACAACAATGTGGAACAGAAGAGATCATGGGGCAAGTGAAATGAACCACCACCAACCACACCAAATGCTGGTCTTCATCCATAGAAGGTGATATTGTGTATATGAAGGGATTGGAAGGGAGTCCTCTATTCTGAGCTCCTTTCAGAAAACCAAAGGATTAATTCCAAAAAGTACTGCTCCCAGTTAGACCAAATGAAAGCAGCACTTGACAAAAATCACCCAGAATTAGTCAACAGAAAATGCATAATCTTCCATCATGATACAGCAAAACCGCATGTTTCTTTGATGACCAAGCAAAAACTGTTACAGCTTGGCTGGGAAGTTCAGATTCATCAGCATATTCACCAGACATTGCACCTTCAGATATCCATTTATTTTGTTCTTTACAAAATTCTCTTAATAGAAAAAAATTCAATTCCCTGGGAGACTGTAAAAGGCACCTGAAACAGTTCTTTGCTCAAAAAGATAAGTTTTGGGAAGATGGAATTATGAAGTTGTCTGAAAAATGGTAGAAGGTAGTTGAACAAAACAGTGAATACATTGTTCAATAAAGTTCTTGGTGAAAATATAAAATGCATCTTTTATTTTTACTTAAAAACCAAAGGCACTTTTTGGTCAACCCAATATGTTTCACCCTTTCAATCTTTTTAAAAAAACTTTCAAGAAGTTTCTCATGGAAAACCAATGCACAAATATCGGAAATAAAATACACCTGCTATTTGTGTGGTGTACTAGACATGAATGTAATTTTAAGGTTCTCTTGTACCGTTGCTTCAACGTCTGTTTTTATTCTAGTTCTAAATTCTACTCAGTATCACACAGTTCATAGCCACATGTTTTTCGGCTCAACCCATGCTTTCCAATGCCTGGGTGTGGATTAAATTGATCAGGTAGCAAACTGGCTCACATGAAAAGAGTTTCTTAGTATCATTTTATTTCAAAAACTTTCCATCTTTTATGAGTAAGCACTCTTTCTGAAAAATAATCAATCCAGGCTATTTTATTCTTGCTGTTATGTTTCTTTTTAATGAGGAACTTATGAAACCAGAAATTGTATTTCATATTCAAGCATCCCAGAGGCTTTCTACACTGTATTGTATCCTGTCTCCTGTCGACTTTCCAATCCATTTCATGCTGTCACCCCCTCCCATTGCCAAACCAATAAATAATCCTTTTAAAATGCAAATATTGATATTTAAAATAATGGAATACCTTTTGTAAGTAGAATTGTGAGATTTACAGGCAAATGAAAATCTAGTCTGGAAATTGCTTCAATAACTCTCTGTGGCGTTTTTTGTTTTTTAAAGCAGAGTTTCAGGAAAAAAAGGATATAGTCCTATTGTTACATAAGCACAGTAGGTAGCTATTTCACTTACCTCTCTCCATGAAATTTAGTCCTAGTACAGACAGTTACAGACTATATCTTTCTAAGCAGAATATGTTGTTACAGAATTATCACTAGATTAAAAACAAAGGCTTCAAACTGTCTTTAAAATTTGCCAAGTAATTTGAGATCTTTTGTTATGGATAATTTTTAAAATACCATGAGTTTATCACAACTTTTTAAAAATAAATTTATTTATTTATTTTTGGCTGCGTTGGGTCTTTGTTGCTGCGCATGGGCTTTCTCTAGTTGTAGTGAGCGGGGCTCTTCTTCGTTGCGGTGCGTGGGCTTCTCATTGTGGTGGCTCCTCTTGCTGCAGAGCATGGGCTCTAGGCGCGCGGGCTTCAGTAGTTGTGACACGTAGGCTCAGTAGTTGTGGCTGGAGGGCTCTAGAGTGCAGGCTCAGTAGTTGTGGTATGCGGGCTTAGTTGCTTCGCAGCATGTGGGATCTTCCAGGACCAGGGCTCAAACCCGCATCCCTTGCACAGGCAGGCGGATTCTTAACCACCAGGGAAGCCCCATCACAACTTTTAAAATAACAAATGCCAATACTAATTCAAATTTCCCTAATGCTTCAAGTTATTTTAATCAATTATTCAGTATAAACTGCCTTTCATGTTCTTTGTCTGCCCTTTACAGCAAACAAACCTATTGGAAAAGTAGAGATCAAATATGTCACTGTTTTCTGGTATTTGCTTATCTTTAAGAGAAGAGATTTCTATAAGATACCAATTGCACCAGAAGCCCCAGTACAATCACAAATGTGCTAGACTAGTTTCTGTACAGAAAAGTCTTACTTTGCTACCAATGGATTTCTTGTGGTTAATCTCCTTCTCATGATGTTGTCACCAGAAGTAGCACCAGGATAATAAATTTTACTCGACATTATTATGATGGATGGATTACTAAAACATTGTAAATGATGTAAACATCTCAATAGCGTTAAGAAGCCAAACTAAAATGTTTATTGCAGAAGATGTGTGGTATGTCTAGACATAGTAAAGTAATACAGAGCTGCAGAGAATAAAAATTAACTCTACTCAAATTCTAATTGCAAAAATTATTCATTAAATTGGAACAAATAACTATACTTAAAACTGAATTAAAGTGACAATGGAAATATTGAAGCTGTTTGGTTATCATGCATTTGAAATTGTTAATATAGAAGTAAAGCGTGAATAAGAGGATTAAAAAGTTAGCTATCTAAATAATGCCCCCCAAGTGTATTACAATATTAGTCATACTACCAAAATTTTATCTGGGATGTGGTCTGTTCTAGAATTTCCGTTGAACAACAATAGTAATTTTCTTTCTATTTTTGGTTTTGATGAAGGAGAATTGTCCTGACTCAATTTCTGTGGGGCTTATTTTTAATTTCTTAGAAATGATCCTTTGCTTTAAATATTACATTCTTTTTTATAAATATACTTTGTGGTTTATTCTTATTGAAACCAAAGGAATTGTCCATGCCATCACAGTAATTTAGTATAAAGTAATATCATTCACCAATTATACTATTTAGAGCAAAAATTAAATTTCCTGTTATTTAAACTCAATTGAACTTTAAATAAATGTAATAATAAACTAACACTACAGTAAAATCCCTTTCCCATACTCTAACACTGACAAGATAAAATCTTTGAAAAAGAAAAATGTAATTCAAAACCCCAACCAAATTTTGGCTTACTTTAAGTCATATTTAATAGAGTAAAGGATGAGCCCAATCAAATAATGCTCAGATGCTTGGAAACTGTTGAAATGGTATTGTATTCTCAGGATACCCTGAAGAGGTAGCAGCCTTATCTTGTTTTGAAAATATAATCAACACAGATAGAACTGTTAGTTTAGAGTTAAACAGAAATTGCTTGGGAAATATAGTCTTGATCAAATACAACCTCAGACAATTACATTAGGCAAATCAATCTTTTGGGGCTTTGGGTACGTTCAAGTGTCAATACTATGATGGTTAAGGGCCAAGCTTATTTGGTTTAAAGCCTGGCTCTGCCATTTACTAGTTTTGTTTTCTTAAATAAGTAGTTTCATCTCTTTGTGCCTCAGATTCCTCATGTGAAAAGCTGTAGTGATATTAGGGTTCTTATGATGTTTAAATATGTTAATATACATAAAACACTTAGAAATGTGCCTGTCGTAGAGTTTTTCCATAACTATTCACTCTTACAAGTGTGACTTTTTGCCATAATATTTTCTTTTATTCATCCCAATGTGTTGGGACCAAACCAGAGTTCCTCATCTGAACCACAGAACACAGAAAATGATTTTTTTTTTATCCATCACCACACAGAGTTACAAATTATTTTCTTGTGATAAGAACTTTAAAGATCTACTCTCTTAGCAACTTTCAACTATACAATACAGTATTATTAATCATAGTCATCATGAGGTACATTACATCCCCAGGACTTATTTTATGAGTGGAATTTTTTACCTTTTGACAACCTTCACCCATGATTTGAATGTCTATTTCCTTGACTCTCCCAAAGACGGTACAAAGTTCATGCCATTCTAGAGGCATAGGAGAGTGGTTAATTCATTACATACAGTGTACATTGTGGTAGGCTAAAAAATGCCCCACCCCCAAAAGATATCTATATCTTTGTTATGGGTTCAATTGCATACACCCAAAATTCATTTGTTGAAATCCTAACCCCAGTACTTCAGAATGTGACTGTATTTGGAGATAGTGTCTTTAAAGAGATAATTAAGTTAAAATGAGATAATTAAGTGGGCCCCAGTCCAATTTGACTGGTGTCTTTTTAAGAAGAGAATAGGACTCAGACATACACAGGGGGAGGACCCTGTGCAGGCACAGGGAGATGAGTGCCATCTATAAGTCAAGAAGAGAGACCTCAAAAGAAATCAACCCTGCTATCTTCCATACTGCGAGAAAATAAAATTTTGTTGTTTAAGCCATCTGGCCTATTGTAGTTTGTTATGGCAGCCCTAGAAAACTGCTGTACAGATTTCATTTAATGAATACACTACAATTTATAATTCATTCTGCTCTTGATGTATATTTGACTTCTTTCAATTGTTGCGGTTATCAGCCTTTTTATAAATAATCTTACATAAATAAACATAAATTTTTTTGTGGAGTATCTACCTAGACAGAGATGTATGGGGCCATGAGATGTGTGTATGTTGTTTGAGCAAGTACTATGAAACATTTGTGAAGTATCAATTTCAATTTTTCAATTCTACTAGCAGTGCTTGAGAGTTCTAGTTTTCACAGACTTAGCCTTTCTGGTAGGTTGGTAATAATAACCTATTTTGAATTAAAGTATCAGTAACATAAAATAAATTGTATCCATTTTAAATATAGGGTTTGATTAGATTAGACAAATACATTTACCCATGTAACTACCACCATAATCAAGATACAGATCTTCCTCAGCTTCCAATGGGGTTAAATCCTGATAAAACACATTGTGAGCTGAAAATATCCCAAGTCAAAAATGCATTTAATACACCTAACCTACCAAACATCATAACTTAGCCTAAGCTACCTTTAATGTGCTCAGAACACTTACATTATTTTATATTACTTTACATTTAATAAAAAGTTGCATAGCTCATGTAATTAATTGAATACTGTTCTGAATGTGAAAAACAGAATGGTTGTGTGGGTAGAGAATGTCTGTAAGTGTATTGGTTGGTGCCCCTTGTGATCATGTGGCTGACTAAGAACTGTGGCTTGATGCCATTGCCCAGCAACAGAAGAGTATCATACCATGTATCACTAGCCTGGGAAAGATCAAAATTAAAAATTTGGAGTAGAGTTTCTACTAAATGTATATCAATTTTGCACCATCATAACATCAAAAAATCATAAGTCAAATCATTGTTAAATTGGGGAGCATCTGTTTAGAACATTTCCATAATCTTAAAAATTCCACCATGCCCTTTGTAGTCACATCTTCACCCTTAGCCATAGGTCACCACCCCATTTTCCATGGCTACAGATGAGCTTCGTCTTTACTAAAGTTTATATAAAATAAAATTATGAAATATATAATATTTTTTTCTCTTCTTTCATTTAGAAAATTTCTGATATTCTTCCTTCTTGTTTTATGTATCAACAGTTCATTTCTCTTTATTCCTGAGTAATAAGGAATTCATTGTAAGGATATACTACAATGTGATTATTTCCCCACTTGATGAACATTTGGGTCATTTACAGTTTGGGACTATTGTGAATAAAATTTCTAAGAATATTTTTGTACAAATTTTGGTGTTACCTATTTTTACTTTTCAAGGGTAAATAGGTAGGAGTGGAATATTTGAGTTATATGATAAATATTTATGCAGCCTTATAACACAATACCAAACTCTTTTCCAAAATAGTTGTACTATTTTACATTACCAACAAAATGTTTTGGAGTTATAGTTGTTTTATATATTGCCAACATATTGTATGGTATTTTAAATTTACTGATCAAATAGATTTGGTGTCTAATTTTGATTTAACTGGTTTAATGTTTATATACTCTTATCATAATCCCTGATGACTAAAAATTATTGAGCATTTTATTATGTACTTATTGACATTTGTATATTTTATTTTATGAAGTGACTTTTCAAATGTTTTGCCAATTTTTTATTGGGCTCGTTTTAAAATATTGAGTTGTAGGTGTTCTTTATACCTTCCAGATATTTGTCCTTGGTCAGATAAATGAACTGAAAACACTTTCTTCCAATCTGTGCCTTGGCTTTTCACTACCTTAACAGTACTTTTCAAAGAGAACTTTTAAATTTTGGTGAATTTTATTAACCTTTTCTCTTATTAAATATGCATTTTGTGTTTAGTTAAGAAATTGCCACCTATCTCCACATTGTGAGGATGTTTCTTCCATATTTTCTTCTAGAAATTTTATAGTTTTAGCACTTACTTTTACATCTGGGATGCATTTTAATTTGTTTTCTTTTATATAGAATATAAGGTAGGAGTTGAGTTTTTGTTTTTCTCATGTAGATATTCAGCTCTTTCAGCATCATTTGTGGAAATGTTGTTTCTTTCCCTAATTAGCTGCTTGGGCACCTTGATCAAAAATCAAATGTACGTATAGATGTGGAAATCTATTTCTGGGCTCCCTTTTCTCGTGTACTGATATACACATCTTTAAATTCCTACCATATTGCATTGGTTACTGCATTGATCAGATAATTATAAGTCCTTCAATTTTGTTTTAAATTTTGGCCAGTGTAAGTCCTTTGCAATCCCAAATAAAACAACGAAACAAAACAAAACCAAAAACACAACTGCTGTTATTTGAATTGGCATTATGTGAAATAAATTAATGAATTTGGGGAAAATTGGCATCTTAAAAAATTGTTTTTCAACTTTATAAACATAAACTTTATAATATAAATTTATTATATTATTTCATTTATTTAATTCTTTCAAGAAAATTTTTAAATATGTGCTTTCATGGTACAGATCTTATATAAATGTTATTAAATTTTGCCCAATTTTATATTTTTGATGCTATTGTAAATGTAATTTTTACACATTTTTAATCCATGATACTTTGTTTCTGGTTTATAGAAATATATTTTCTTTTTTGATATTGACTTTATATTCTGAGACCATGATATATTAAATAATTAATTCTAGTAACTTTTATCTAGATATATTATGAGGTTCCACTTACTTGACCATGTTGTTTACAAACAGAGATGTTGTATTTTCCTTTCCAATCCATTTTTCTTTAACTTCTTTTTCTTGCCTCATTGAAATACCTAAAACTTCCAGAATAATATTGGACAGAAGTAGTGAGAGTAGACAGTCTTGCCATATTCCCAGTCCTATGTGGTAAACATTCATTTTTTAAAAGCCATTAAGTTAGCTTTAGGATCGTCTAGGTATTTCTTTATCCATTCATATTCTTTATTATAAATGGGTACTGAATTTTGTAAAATGCTTTCTCTGTATTTATTAAAATACTTATATTTTTTTCTCTTCTATTTGTTGATATGGTGAATTACATTGATTGCCTCCTTGTGATAAATCCCACTTGGCTATTATGTATTAATTTTTTACAGATTAACATATTTGCTTTGTCATTTTATTTTTTTAAAAGAATTTTTTCCTGTATGTACATGAGGAAATTTGGTCAGGACTCTTCTTATAATGTTCTTATCCAGTTTACCATCACATGTTTCTCCCCACTACTCTATGAAAGCACTTGAGGGGGTTATTATTTTTTTCCATGAATGTTCAATGGGATTCTCCAAAAAAGTGATCTGAGCCTGGTGTTTTCTTTGTGAGAGGTTTTATTTAATAGGTATAGTGCTATTCAGATTTTTCATTTCTTCTTGATTCAGTTTTGGTATATTGTGTCTGTCAAGGATTTTTCCATTTGTCTTAGTTGTCAAATTTCTTAGAAAAAAATCATTTACAATATTTCCCTTTTATCCTTTTAGCATCTGTTGAATGTTTTATGATGTTCCTCCTTCATTCCTGACATTGTTAATTAATTAGTCTCTTTCATTCCTGACCTTGTTAATTAATTAGACTCTCTCTTTTCTCCTTTCTCTCTCTCTTTCTGTCTCTTTCATTGGCCTAGATAGAAATTCATCAATTTTATCATCTTTTCAAAAAATCATCTTTGGTTTCATTGACTTATTCTATTTTTTATCCATTTCCTATTTCATTGGTTTCAAGTTTTCCTTTCCTAGCTATTTTAGATGGAAAATTAGATTTGATGTGAGAATTTTTTTCTTTTATAATATAATCATTTAAAGTTAGCAATTTATCTCTGAGCACTGCCTTAGCTGAGCCCCATAAATAATAATTGGTTTAATTTTAATTCTGTCAAAAATTTTCTCATTTACCTTGTAATGTGACATTTAGAAATGTGTTGTTTTAATTTCCCTGTACTTGTGAATATATTTATGTTACTGATTTAATATAATTCCATTGTGCTTCAGAATAATTACTTCAAAGGACATAATATAGACTCTGTATATTTGCAATACTCTATTGATAGTTATTTTCTTTGGACTAGCATATGAACTTTATTGATGAATGGCCCAGGTATTTTGAAAAAGATAAGTGTTAAGAAATATATTTCTGAAAAGTTTGGAGTTGAGTATTTTTAAGATGTCAATTAAATCAAGTTTTGACAGTTTTGTGCAGGTCTTATATATCTCAGTGATTTTTTTGATTTCTGCTCTGTCAATTATTGAGATTGTTTGAAATTTCTGACTATACCTGAGAATTTGTCCATTTCTTCTTCCAGTTCTGTCAGTTTTTTTAAAAAAATTATTTATTAGAGTATAGTCGCTTCACAATGTTGTGCAAGTTTCTGCTATACAGTGAAGTGAATCAGCCATATGCATACACATATCCCCTCCCTTCTGGATTTCCCTCCCATCTAGGTCACCACAGAGCACTGAGCAGAGTTTCCTGCACTATACAACAGGCTTTCACTAGATATTTATTCCATAAATAGCAGTGTTCATGAAATTAGAAGCTCTTTTAATAAGCCAGTTACAAAATTACAAATACTGTATGATTCCACTTATATGAGGTACCTGGAGAAGTCGAATTCACAGAGACAGAAAGTATAACAGAGACTGCCATGTGCTGGGAGTATAGTGGAATTGGGAGTTATAGTTTATGGGCACAGAGTTTCAGTTTGGGAAGATGAAACAGTTCTGGAGATGGATGATGGTAATGGTTGTACAATGGTGTGAATGTGCTAATGCCACTGAACTAGACACTTAAGAACCATTAGAATGGTAAATTGTATATTATATATAGTTTATTACAATTTTTTAAAGAATTTACACTTGACTTTTTTAAAAGATAGCTGTGATTTCTCGCTCTGTTTCTATTGACTCCTTTTCCTCTGATTGTTGGTCAAAATATCCTGTTTCTTCACATTTTTAATAAATTTTGATAGAATGCTATGAATGTTACATTGTTGCTTGATATCTGTGATTAGCTCTCTTTACTTTTAATTTTGTTTTAAATGGCAGACAGTAAGTTTCTTAGGGATGAGCTTGATCTTTTTGAGGCAAGGTTTATTGTTTAGGTCTTAGGGTAAACTTTACTCTAGGACAATGGTTCTCAACCAGGGGTGATTTTGTCCTACAAGATGGCAATGTCTGGAGACAACGCTGGCTGCTGTGCCAATATATCAATAGTGACAAGATTGAGAAATGTTTCAAGGCTAGGTTTGCCCTATTATTAAGCTATGACATTTCCATGATCTGAACTGAACGTCCCAGTTTTCAATGGAGTCTCTCTAATTTGGCTAGTTAGTATCTCTCCTAAGTTTAGGTCTTGGAATAGGTCAGCTTTCTGTTCAGGCTTGTGCAGTTTTACCCTAAACATGCAAAATTTGGTGTTCAGCTACAGAGTCAAGGGAACATTATGAAGATTTCTGGAGCTCTTTCTCAGCATACTTTCTTCCTTTCTGATTCTCCACCCACATATCCCAGATTTCACATTCTCTCTTAGATTTCCTTAATATTGTATCTTGTTTGGGTATACCCTGCCCTTGTGCTGTAGTCTGGAAATTGCCTTCCAACAGAAAGCTGAGGAGATCTTAGTGTTCACTTTTAATATTCTCTTCCCAAGCTGAGGAGATCTTAGTGTTCACTTTTAATATTCTCCTCCTCTCAACAATCACATTCTTGTGCTATGTGCTGTCAATTGTTGAAAATAGTCATTCCATATGTTTTTCCAGATTTCTAGTTAGTTATAGTGGGACCACAGAGCTGTCTCAATTACTTCATCCTTGCTGGAATTTGAAGAACCTTATTTTGGTTTGAATTTCCATTTCAAAATGATTAATTACATTGAAAACCTCTTTTTTAATGTGTCCATTGGCCATTTATATATCCTATTTTATGAATTCCCTATTAAAGTTTCCCCCATTTGTCTATTAGTCTTCCTTTTAAATATGGATGCTGAGCATTTATTTTTATGTTCTAAATATAAGTTCTCTGTCAACTATATGTAGTACAAATAGATTCTCCCAATCTGTGACTTACTTTCTAATTTTTTAATGTTTGCTTTTGATGAAAAAATGTTCTTAGTTTTAATAAGCTTCCATTGATCGTTTACTTTCTTTTCTCTGTTAATGTTTCATGTTCTTTGCAAGTAGTCTTTGATAACCTGAGGTCATAAAAATATTTTCTCATGTTTTAGTCTAAAAGCTGTATTGTTTCACCTTGCACATTTATGTTTATAATCCACCTGAAATAGACTTTAAGATGTACAGTTGGGGTAGAAATTCAATTTTCCCAGCACCATTTTATAAAACTGCCATTCATTCTCCACTGCACATCAGTTTATCATATATGTGTGGAACAGTGTCTGTAGAGTCTACTCTAGTAAATTGTTCATTTTGCTATATCTCTGCTGCTTTAATTAACATCATTTAAAATAAAGACTATGTCTTGTCTGTAAGTCTTCAAGGTTTATTCTTCTTCAAGATTGTTTTTAATATCTGGACCTTGTAGATTTCCATATAAATTATACAATCAGCTAATTTTCACATAAAAAAAAAAGGCTGTACTTTTTTAATGGAAATGCATTAACTCTAGATCAATGAGTGGAGATTTGACTTCTTCACAACATTGAGTGTCCCATTACCTGAACATGCTATATTTCTCCAAATATTTAGATATTTTAATGTTTTAATAGTGATTTGGATTATTCAGAGTACAGGTTTTACAACCTTTTATTAGGTTCACTGGCAGATATCTGAGATTTTTTTGATGATGTTGCAAGCTATTTATTCCTTAAATTTTCATTTCTATTTGTGAGTGGTATATAAAAATAAAATTGAATTCTTTATATTTACACTATAACTTTAGATCTTCCTAGACAACTTATTAAATCCCATAGTTTCTTTAGATTTTCTATGTATACATCATGGTAAATAAAAATTGTGACATTTATTTCCACTTTTCTGATAATTAAACTTTATTTCTTTCTCTTACTGATTATGGTAGCTCACCATTAAGTCAGGTGCTTATTAAAAGTTTGTGTAGATACTCTTCATTAGACTGAGGAAGTTCTTTTCTAATTATATATAGTATGTTAAGAGACTTTTAAAAAAATCTTTCATAGTTGTTAAACTTTGTCAAATGTTTTTATTGCATTTATTAAGATTGTCATCTTTTTCTACAAATGTAGTAAAATACACTGGTTTATTTGGTTTTATAAATTAAAATATAATTTACATACAGTAATTTCTATCCTTATTCATGCAAACTTTTGCAAAGTTTGACAAGTTGCATAGTTAAGTTAACAACACCACATTCAAGTTATAGTACATTTATATAATATCAAAAAATTTCTTCATGCCTCATCAGTATCAAACTCTCTCTACATCCTCTGGCAAACACTGAGCTTTTCACTGTCTGAATCATTTTGTCTTTACAGATGCCATGTAAAAGGTATCATACAGTATGCAGTCTTTTGAGTCTGACCTCTTTCACTTAGCATGATGTATGTGAGACCCATCAATGATGTTGCATGTGCCAGTAACTGCAGTCCAATAGTAATTCATTGTGTGGATGTATCACAGGTTGCTTATTCCAGTACTGAGGAATATGTAGGCTGTCACCCATTTCCGTTAATAATGAAAAAAGTCTCTATGAACAATTACATCATGTTTTTTTGTGAACATACATTTCATTTCACTGGAGTAAACACCTAGTAGTGGGACTGCTGGGTCATGTAATAAGAATAAGTTTAACTTTATTAAGATATTATTAAATGTTTTCCCAAAGTAGTTTTACCCATTTTACATTAATTCCAGAAATATATTTGAATTTCATTTGTTCTGCAACTTTGTCCACAATTGATATGGCCAGTATGTGTTGCTTATGATGTTGGTTTTTCAGCCATTCTAACAAGTATGTGTATCACATTGTGGGTATAATTCACAATTCCCTAAAGGCTAACGATGTTCAGAAAATTTTCATGTGCTTGTTTGCCATCTATATATCTTTTTGGTGATGCATCTTTTCAAATTGTATGCCCATTATTTTAATGGGTTGTTTATTTTCTTGTCACTGGTTTTGGAATTTCTTTATGTATTCTAGACACAGTCTTTTTCCAGATACATGATTTGCAAATATTTTCTCACAGTCTGTGGATTGTTTTAACTTTCCTAATGTTGTCTTTCAAAAAACAGAAGTTTTTAATCTTGATGAATTCCAATTTATCATTTTTTTGGTGTGTGTCTACCATGATTTTGGTATCATATCTAAGAAGTATAATACATCTAATCTAATATTGTAAAGGTTTTCTCCTAGATTATCTTTAAAATTTTGAAAATAATATTTGGTCTTATATCTTGGTTAATGATAAATTTTGAATAAAGTGCAATATAGTACTATTTTAATCACTATCATGTTATACTAATTTTTAAATTTAGGTATAGTGGGTCCTTCAAATTTGATCTTTTTTTTCGGGATTGTTCTGGCTATTTCAGTTTATTATCTTTCCATGTAAAACTTAGAATCAACTACTTTTTTAATACAAACATTTTGGCTGAAGTTTGATTGGGACTGCATATGTATAGGTTAGTTTGGAAAGAGCTAACACCCTACTAATCTTGAGTCTTTCAATCCAGCGACAAGGTAGATCTCTCCATTTACTTAGATCTTCTTTGATGACTTTCATCAATGTTTTGTAGTTTAATCATACAAATTATACATGCATTTAAAAAAAATTTCATTTAAGTATTTCATGCTCTTTTTGCAACTATTACAAATGATACTCTTAAAAAATTCAGTTTCCAATTGTTCATTGCTAATACATAGATATACAATTGATTTTTAAATATTTAATTTATACTGTGTTACCATGAAAAATAACTTACTAGTTCTAATATCCTTTTGTGTGGATTCTTTTATAATTTTTATATAGGCATGGCATCATGAGAATGGAGAAACTTTTGTTGTTTTCCTAATCTGTCTGCATTTTATTTTTTTCCATGGCTTATTGCATTGCATAAGACTCTCAGTATAATGTTTTATAGGAGTGTTAAAAGGAGTCATCATTGCCTTGGTACCCTTGTAAATGTCATTAGCTATAAGTTTTTGTAGATTCCCTTGATCAGGTTTATTCTTAGTTTGCTGAGAATTTTTATCATTAATAGATATTGAATAATGCCCAATGCTTTGCCTGCATCTTTTGAGCATATCTTTGTTTATTCTTTTTTGTCTATTGAGTTGCTGAATTATATTGATTAATTTTAAAATATTGAAACACAACTTCCATTAGATTATTTTGAATATTACAATAATCTGGTTAAATTGTCCATATTTCAACTTTGTCTTCATGGGTTTTTTTTCATATTTTTAAGCATCTTTATCATAGTCATAGTGACCTTTATGATTAAATGCAGTGTCTGGAATATTTTTGGATTTTCCTCTGTTGTTTGATATTTTTCTTGCATTTTAGACATGTTGCCTATGTTATGACATGTGAAGTAATTTCCAATTAAATCTGAAATTATATATAAATAAAAAGTACCTGGCGAGGCTATCTTCTTCCAGAGAGGTGTTTGCTTTCTGTTTGCTACACTTACAGATTGGGGACTGATTACTTTAATCCAGCAAGACACTGTTTTGCCTAGTGGCTTACTTGTTCTCTTGGTAAGGCTCAGTCTCCAGGTTTTCAACAAAGAGCTTGTTTTCTTTAAGCCTCTAACCCTTGATAAGTATGGAACACTAACCTGTGTTTCAAGAAACTGTTGAAACCTCAATTCTTCTTTTTAGAGTCTTTCTTTTTAAGTTTTTAAATCTATACCTTCCAATCTATGCTGCTCCAGAATATGGCTAACATATCAATAGGGCAACTAGCTATGCTCTTAAGTCCACCTTCCAAGTCTCTGTCCAGAATTTTGCTGTTTTATTCTGAACACCGGCAGAAATTCTCAGTGGATAAATTTTCAACTTCCTGCCCCTATTTATAATCAGAAAGTGCTTTAAGGGCAAAAGTGACTACATATAATCAGATCACTCTTTTGAAGTTCTTCCCTTTCTGGAATCTTGGCCCATCGAGTTCTCAGTTCTCATTGTATCTAACTTTCTGCTGTCTTCCAGCATATATTTTTGTATGCTATGTAGTATTTTGTTTTGTTCTATTTTTACTGTGGCTGCTCTCAATAGCAGCACTGGTCTGTCACTGGGCACTACATATCATCCACAAGACATTTTCCCTCAATTTCAATAAATTTTTTTCACCATGAGGTCAGAGGTTTTATTTGTCATTTTAATACTTTCTCTGATTCCCAGATCACAAACAGTATCTCAGACATAGTGGACTCTCATTGAATATCTGCTAAGTGAGTGAATAACCAACATACTTACAGCAAAACAGACAAGTCCATTAGAAGATAAGTCATCTTATTTTGAATGTGTCAATTTAACTCTAGATAACTACATTTTATGTCACTATTGTGTCCTAATATTTTTTGGTAATTACGGGTTTAGTTTCTTTATAATTTTAATTTTTTGTTATAGTAATAAAGAGATATTCTGTCACTATCCTACCTCACCTTATTATTGATATTTAAAAGATTTAAAAAGAGAGAAGGCAAAAGGAAAATAAAGCTTGATATAAACATAGATGCACTTACTGGACATTTTCTGAAATTTTTCCAGAATGATTTGTGATATCTCTTAAAAATATTTCATTAAATATAGGTGAGAAGTTAAAATCAGAATACCGGTGAGTATGCTCTCTCAGATAATATATGATAATACACAAAGAGTTTAGTTGTTTCTGATTTCTATTACAATATATTGATAGATTTTCTCTACATAAACTACTGCAGCAGGAAACAAGAGAAAATTGTCTCTTGAAATGCTTTTATTTGAAGAGTATCAGTTAAATTGATTCCTCTGGAGGTGACTGAAATCAAGGGTAGAGACTGACTAGGAATATTATTCACTAAAAGAATAAAAAGATCTTCTTATGCAATGTTTATTAGTAGGCCCTGACACAGATCCAAAGAATTTGAATTTTATTTTGAGTCCCTGGGGTAAGCAAGCACTTTTGAATTGGTTATATTACCTTTTAGTTGACTGAGATTACAGATAAAGAATTAAAAGTTATCATGAAATGATGAATTTCTACCATCAGAGAATACCTTAGTGGGCACAGGAATCATATCACAATAAGCCTTAAACTTATATTTTAGTGTTAGGATTTGATCATTTCCAATATTCTTAGCTTCTGGGAGGCATGTACTTGCAGACATATGAGTGATGTCTATTTATTTTTTACATAAATCCTTACATAATGCCAGGGAGAGATCCCCATTCATTGCTTTTATTTTCCTTTAATGTGTTTATTCTCACCTTACTCTGACCATTGACATCATTGGCTTATTACTAAATTTAAGAGGAAAAAAAAGTAAGGGACCTTTTTCTAGGTTTAGCAAGTCATAAAAATTCATCAGAAATGAGCTCTCAAAACTGGACTGTAAGTTTTGTATTACATTTCCCAGCATGAGATAAGAGTTTTTATCTCTCAATCTGAAATATCCAAATGACCCTGGGCTGTTCATTTTAGATTAAAGCCCTAATGGTACCTTTGTCTGTTGCAGCACAACTCTATTCTTCACTTTTGTGAAGCACCAGCCTTAAAGGAACTGCTGTTATTATTTAAGGGCATTTCAAAAGGAAAGCTGACACTACCAAATAAACACATTTAATGAAGTGAGATTACTAGTCACTAAGGCGCTAATGAACTGTAAGATTAGCTGCAGCAAACAAAATTTCTCCCATTTCCCCTCCTGCCAATATCCAGGACTCCAGCTGGAGAGATAAGATGTAGAATTCATCCAGTGTTCAATACTCAGACAGCTGAGACAGTATTCTTCCTCTATAACCCTACACTCAAAATAGCAGCTGCATTCTGGGTCAAAATGAGTATGTGGAGACAGATATGGAAATGTGATTTTTTTCTTTTTTTGTTTCACTTTCACAGAGTTCTTCTTTATAGTCTTTGAAATATATAACTTACATATTAGTAAAATTTTTCTTTTATTTTGCCAAATGTCTTTACCACCAAGATTCTGCTTAAAGATATGACATTATTGATCATGGAAGAAATACTGCAAAATTGTCTAGGACTATATTGGGCAAAATATCATAATAATTTTTTTTTAATCCAGTACTGGGACTTCCCTGGAGGTCCAGTGGTTAAGACTCTGCACTTCCACTGCAGGGGGGGTGAGGGGCAGGTTTGATTCCTGGTGGGGGAACTAAGATCCTACATGCCACGTGGTGCAGCCAAAAAATAAAAATAAAAATAAATCCAGCACTGACTTGGATATTGCCAAAGAAACCGCACAGACTACATCTTCTCTTAACACTGCACCACCATCCCAACCTCCCCACCTCCCATTAACCCCCTACACAAACACTGCCCCACCTCAAGACTGTAAAAGAACACTCTTCTCTGTTTGCATGCACTTTAAGCAGATAATTTGTTTTGTTGATATACTGTTTGCCAACTAACCCTTGCAGAGCATTACAGTGAACTAACAAATACAATGCTTAGATGCAGTAAATGTGAATATCGCACATGCACATGTGAATGTAGGGGATGAAGAAAGAAGGAAAAACTAAGAAGACTGAACAAGGAAGGGGTAGTGAGAGGGAGGAGAGAAGGAGGGAGGAAGACAGGACACAAGCGTTTCAAATTGTCTACTAATCAAAGGTATAGGCATTGTCTGTGGATCGATTTAACAAAATAAGTGGCAGTTATGCATATATTTGAAAAAAATGTACCTTGTAGTCTGTTAATTTTGGTTGTTTAAAGAATTGCTGTGTAATCAATTTGGTAGTAGCAGTCAGAATCGATCAGAAAACAGACATATTGTCTATACAGGGCCCTATTTATTTGCTCACCTACTGTGTATAAGCAGGCTTATTTAGAACTGAGAGGATTCAATCCACTAAAACAAAAAACCTTTTGTACGACAAATAAGTTGCTAATGCAATTTCACAATCTAGTCAGTACCGAATTTGTGTTATCATAATGCTCACATGGTGAATATGCTATGGAGTGATGCAAGTTACTCACCAACGTTACAAAAGTGATGCATGTCATCTTGCTTCTTCTTAACCTCACTATTTAAGGCTGCTCTACTGGAGCTGTGTTAGGGGAGCATCACCACAAGGCTGCTTAAAATCATAACTTCAATACATTCAGAATAGGAAGGTAGAGAGAGAAGCAGATCAACATATTCTCCCTGTGGGATCAGATGGGTTTTGCAAGATTTCAACAGTTCAGTTATTTTCAGCCTTCTGGAGGAAATTCATCAAAAGCACTTTTTTTTTTTTTTTGGTACAGTTTGCTTCCCTCCCACCCTTTGTTCTGCAAGCCTCTTGTCTTTATACTTTCTGCATCTGTTTTTATTACATCTCTAGCTAGTTGTGAATTCCAGCTTCTTACCCAAAGAAAAATCTTGCCTCTGTGAATCACCCTACGTAATATCCAGAAGGGAACACCATATAAAGCCCATCCGAAGTTGGAACTAAAGAACAGGTAACAGGCAGCAAGGGAGAACTACACATTGTACCTGGTTTCAAGGAATGCTTTTTCTTTTTCTTGACAACATAAGCAATGATAACAAGTCTTTGCTTTTTTTTTCCAGTTACCTTTTTTCTTGTACTAAAAGTGTTTTATAAACAATGTTACACCACTGATCCTTTCTAGAATAAGGCAGAGTATAAATATGAAAGTAAAGTTTGCCAGGTTTGGAATTTACAAAGACCTTTATATTTAATCTTGCCGATGATCTCCACTTAAAAACAAAGGTCGTGAAATTCAGAGAGACTACACAACTTGTCCAATGTCATCTTTGGTAGTTTAGAAACTGAACTAAAGTTTTCTAGAAATTAAAGTCTTTTTGATGAACTTTCATAATTTCAATAACTCAGCTTCTTTCAGTTCTGGTGGAAAAACCCAGCAGTTTTAGAATGACATGCAAGGCTTTTCCCTCATCCATGCATGTCTCCTCTGCTGGCTCTATTTTCCATCCAGCCCTCACCTGCCTCCATGTTTTCCAAGCACAACAAATGATCATTTAGTTCTTAAAGATGCTCTATCTCTGACAGGCCATTACTTGTGTCTTTTAGTCCATTCCCTGATCTAATACTATTCCCCTCTCTGCCTGGACAACTCCTGTTTTCTCTCAGTGACTATGAACATGGGACCTGGGGTCACTGGTCTAGGTAAAAGATCTCATTCTGCTACTCCCAGCTAACTTTTAGGTAAATTGCATAAGTGTTCTGTGCCTCAGTGCCCTCCTTCATGATGTGAGGCTGGTTATAATTCCTTCCTCATAGAGCTGCTTGCAAGTTAAAAGATTTAATCTATGGAAAACCCTGAGACAGTTGTTGATTAACCAGAGTCCAAAGAGTAACCTAGTTTTTCCATACATCTCATACCATAAGCTACTAGACCCTGATATATTTTTTTCCACATTGTGGTCTTCATAACTATTTCCTCTCTTAAATTTCCTCTGCCAGTTGTATAACCCTGGCCCTCCTCACTTACTGTTGGATTTCCGTAATTTTCTGTGACATGCTATTCCTGCTACGTGGCTTCTCCTCATCTAAGGTATTCCCCACAATCTTGGCAGTTTAGTCTTTCTAACCTGCAAGTCTGATCAATTCACTCACTTCAAAACTCTTCCATAGCACCCTATAGCTTTCAGCACACGTAAGGCTCTACATGCTTCAATCTCTGCTCTGCCCCCTAATGTAATTTGAGCAAGTGTACTCATACCTTCTAACTTGCAGAAAGTGCTAAACAATAGTGAATGAATGGATGGACAAATGGTTGATTGCACAATGAATCATGGTATAAGCATGTTCACTATACAATGATGTCCTTTCTGATCTGGTATCTAGGACAAAGACCCAATCTATGTCTTAGGTAGGATTAGAGGGGAAGTTGCATACTGAAATATGTTGACTGCAGAATAATCAAATGTTTTTATCATTCTTTAAGGACTAATGATGCTGAAAATCATTTAAAGGGAAAACAAAGGAATCTAAAAAGCTGTGCCTTTCCTTCTCACACGGTTTCCTTTCACTTGCTTATAGACACAATGCCTTGGGAAGTTATAGACCTCTATGGCATTCTTACTTAAAAAAATTGAAGTATAAATACATGCAAAAAGTATAAAATATGAATTCAAATCTACAGTTTGTAGATTTTTTACATTTTTCTAAACCCATGTATTTACCATCCAGATTAAGACAAATATGTTAAGCACTCAAAAGTATTTCCTCGCGCTCCTACTTCCCAGGCAATACCCAGCCACCCTCCAGATGTAAACTTGCTATCTTGACTTCTTCCAACGTTAGTCAGTTTTTTGTTTTGTTTTGTTTTGTTTTGTTTTTGCGGTACGCAGGCCTTTCACTGTCGTGGGCTCTCCCATTGCGGAGCACAGGCTCCAGACGCGCAGGCTCAGCGGCCATGGCTCACGGGCCCAGCTGCTCCGCGGCACGTGGGATCTTCCCGGACCGGGGCACGAACCTGTGTCCCCTGCATCGGCAGGCGGACTCTCAACCACTGCGCCACCAGGGAAGGGAAGCCCCGTTAGTCAGTTTTGACTGTTTCGAATATGTACTCTTTGTGTCTGGCTTGTTTTATGCCACGACATATCTATGAGATGTATCCAAGATGTTTTGTGTGTCAGTAGTTGGTTCTTTTTTATTGCTGCATAATATCCTATTGTATAAATATGCCACAATTTGTGTTTGCCAGTCTCCTGTTGCTGGACATTTGGGGTGTTCCAAGTCTGAGGCTACAATGAATAAACATTTATGTATGTGTCTTTTGGTGTATACATGCATTAATTCTCTTGTATATGTATATATCTAGAGTGAAATTATTGGGTCACAGGATCCTATGGCTTTTGATGTTTTGATTTTCCTCTTTCCTCTCTTCATACTTTTTTAAACCATTGAACAGCCCCTCTTGACTTTTGCATCCATATTCCCACATTATATTATTTTTCATAATTATTCTCCTTTTATACAATCTCAGTTTCTCTTTAACTAGACACCTAATCTGGAACAATTAGGAAATCTAATAATACAAGGAGAGATTAACATTTTCTTAGTTCAACAGTTGGGATCTTTTTCTTCTACATTACAAAGTATTACAAATCACTGACATATGCCACCAAAAATCCAGTATTTGTTTGGAGATTTCTTATTTTGGAATTTTATCTGTGCAACCACCCTTTTGATTTTTGACCCCTTTACTAGAGTACCAGGCTATGACTGTAACTTATTTGAATTTTGTAAATTGGTTAGCTTGGCTTTTTCATAGATAAGTGCTCCTGTTATATATTGTATGCATGACTGTCCTTCCAAGCATTCATTTGTTTGTCAGTGCTTATTCTTGGGGAGGGGGCGACATCAAAAAGAACACTTGCAGTTTCATCCTAAAACACATCTCAGATGTGTAGCCTCAGTCCTTTGAGTCTAATTCCAAGTGGCTAGGCAAAATATTCAGACTTCTTAGTGACCTTCGTTTCCTTCATGGTTTCAAAATAACAGAATTTTTGTCTTTGTGATTCCCCAATTTGCTGTAAGAAACCACTTTAATGACTTCTGCAATGAAGCCTCAGGTTTCACTTTAGCTGTAACATTTTTGGAAGGAAAACATGAGAACTGAAGAATGCTTCAGCAGAATCTGAAATAAAAGAAAAAAAAACAGGGCTTTTAGTGTTCTGAGGCCGGATAATAGTGTTTCTTTGTTCTTTCTGGGAAATGCAAGTGATAAATATCAGAGACAGAATGAAGCATATGATAAAGAAGAACAAAATATGAAGTAGGAAAGTAGTCTTTGATACTGCTGATAGTGGCAATAAAATCCCACCCACACTAACATGTAAAACGTGCACTCCTTACTAAAATATATGGAATATTAGAAATCACTCAGAATTTAAGCTTTATTCAGATGTAATGAAACTTTTCACGCAGAACTAGAGATTATCTCATAAAAATAATTCATTCCCTCTGATTTACCTGGGACAAAATAAGATGGTTCTTTCCTGGTTATCAGTCTAGCAAGAACTTTGTCCAATCTGATTTCTACAAGCGTCAAACCAGTACTTAGGGCAAATATTTACGATGCTAATTTTCTCAAAAGAGCTTCTATATGTCCTTTCCTTTTTTTTTCATTTTCTGTCTCCAACCCATCATAACTTCATTGCTAAGAAGTGACAAAGTATCTTCGAGAACTTTGAGGCAATTCTGAGAGACCAGGTAACAGATACCACAGAATGCTGTCACTTCACTGTAGCTTAGAGTTTAACACAGATCTGACAACTTCTGCTTTAGCAAACACTTTTTCTGTGTTGCAACAATTTATCTCAGACAGCAAAAATACCATTAGAGGTGTAACTAAAAGGTAGAGTGTCATCATTTCTTGTATATTTTGCAGGTTTATTGCTCCTTATGAAGACAGTATTACCATGGAAATCAGGCAGACTGACAAATCCTCCTGAGTCCACGCTACTGGGTATGTGACCCTTTGTTAGGTTATATACAGTCTATGATCCTTGGCTTCCCTTATCCATCACACAGAAATAATTATACCCTCACGTTACAGAATTGTAGTAAGAATTTACTGATAAATATATAAACTCTTGCATCATAATATGCATCATAATACTAGATCCCTTACAAAAGTACTTTTCCAATTGAACTTGATTTCATATGTTTATAAATTCTGGTAGATGCAGGGAACATAATGTAACTTTGGAGGGCAGTGTGCAATAGACAAAAAAAAAAAAAAGAAGGCAGCAATTGGAATCATACAAACTCAGGTTGCAATGGAGGCAACACAACTAACTTTTGAAATTTGACCAACCTCTCTGAATCTTAGTTTCTTCAACTATAAAATAGAAATTATAACTAACTAATGGGAACCACTGACAAGCTGCTTCCAAGGATCAAAGGAGATATAATCTGGTATAATGCATCTTGTAATGGCTTAAAAATAGTATAAATCTCTTCTATAATAGGATTTAAAATAAATATCTGGATATATACATATATACTCTGGACATACCATAAGGTTTTCCCATCACACTTAGAATGACATTAAACCCCTCTTCCTGGGCTGGTCCTGAATACCTCTTAGACCTTGTCTCCCAGCATCTCCCATATTTACTTTACTTCAATCAGCATGGCCTCCTTGCAGATTTTCAAATAAGCCAAGCTCATTTCCAACGTAGGACTCCTGCAGTTGTTCTTGCTTTGCTGAAATGATTTCCTCTCAGGTATTTTCAAGGCTCATTTTGTCATTTCATGTATGCCTCTCCCAAATATCTACTCCACCTTTTATAAATGAACCTCACTTGCAAAACTCTAGTATTTACCATGTCTTATGTGTTTTGATATGTGTATTAAAATTTGATATTAAAGCATGTATCCATTTGTTTACATAAGTATTCTCTACCTACCTTGGACAAGAGCAGGTGCTTACTATTTTATTCGTCTGTATCACTAGCTGTAGAGCAGTGCTTTATGTATAATAATAATCAATTAATACACACAGGTAGAATGAAGGAATTCATCAATCAGTCAAATCATACTTAATACTTGGGAATACGTAACATTCTTTTCTGGCCATTTTGCCAATATTTTGTCTCCAAAATATGCATACAAAGAAACACTATATTCAAAACACTATATTCAAAACAATACTTGAATTGTATATTCAAGTAATTTAATTTAGGATAATGACTTATCTTACAAGGGAGATATCTGTAATGTTCACATCAGAGTTACAGACAGTCAAGTTATATTTCTTACATATTTTTACTAGTGTTAATGGTGGACTAGGAAGAAATAATTGTCCTGGTAAATAAATTTTGACAACATAAATACATTTAATTTAAATACCACCAAGTTCTCCTAATATGGGTTATATTGTTGTCTTCTGATAGTACCTATGAATTTCCATAGTATTTTTTTATTTTCCACAAGCTAAAAAAATAATTCCTTCCTTTTTTTTTTTTTTTTAACACAGTGCCTCCTTTTTTCTTTAGTTTCTTCTGGTACAATCAGAGAAATATGTGTGGCGTTGAAATTTATTCAATGTAAATGACTTCTGTTCTAATCAAATGTCTAAGCTGTCTTTTACCGTTTAGTCACCCAAAAAGCAGTTTATTGCCTTCCTTGATCCTCTGCCATAAATACTAAATTTTAATTAGTTTGGCAGTTCCCTAGATTTGCAGCCAGGATTTCTGCACAAATATTCTTTTATATATTCCAGTAGGTGAATGAATATTATCCCACTTAATTTGGGAAACTGGCAGAAATGAAAAACTCTCTAGAACAAGGACAGCAAAAAGCAAACAGTCAAGGATGAATTGAAGGCTCATGAAAAACAGCATTTTGGCAGGGGATTGATGTGTATGTTAAAGAGTAGTAGACGTGGCTGCTTTCAGGAAAAACTTCAGAAGCATACTACATTTGTACAAGAACACACGAATGAAAATGTAAACAATAAAGACATCAATATTTGTATAAGAAGGCAATGAGTGAATATGGGATGATTTCATGGAGGAAGTGAACTGATGCCAGACCTTGAAGGATGAGTTAAATTTGCTTAATCATCCAGGTAACATCTACTAAATGCTTACTCTGTAATGGGCACTTTTACATCCATTTTTATTATTAATTTAATTCCTATGAGAACAACACTATAAAATGGTACTGCTATTTTCCCCATTTTACATTTGAGGATATTAGACACAGTCACAGTTTACTCCATTCCTGACAAATTACTTAAGAACAAAAAACATAAAGCTTGGGGTTAATCTTTGGTCTATATAATTTATTTTTAATTGGCCATAACTGCCTTAACATTGGATTTCAGAATATTTTAAATTCTGGATAAATCATCTAGAAATGTCTATTAAATTAAATTTATAAGTCCAAGAAGGTCCAAGACATTATTAGTAGAATTTCTGCTTCAAATATTTGGCTAGAACATTAATTCATTCCACAAATAGGTACCAAGAAGATTTATATGCTACGTTCTCTGATAGGAGAAACTTCGTGTGTGTTGTTTTTTTAATTTGATCTATTTGCCTAAAACATCATTATTTTCACTTAGTGCTTACTAATTGTTAGATCTCAGACTTTCTTTTTCTTTTCTTTTTAAATTTCCTTCTTCTTTTCTTTTTCTTTGACTCCATATCAAAGAAAAAATAATCATCTTATGGTTGCAATGCATTCACCTTGGGGAAAGCTGTGATGGCTCTTTTATATGATTATTTTAATGGTATGACTTCCATTAGGAAGAAGACATTTCTATTGCCCCTAACATTTTTAGAAAGGCAGTGACACAGTAAAATAGAATCTTGCTCTAATTTCCACTCATGGTATAATTCTTATTTAGGGGATTCTGTTTGGTGTTCACAACTAGTTCTATAGAGCCCAGGGATTACTTAGACAAAATGTGAATCGATCCATGGTCTGGGCATAGGTAGACAAAATATTTGCATAATTTAACAGCTTATGGTAGAATCATACAACTAAGACCCAAAATTTTAAGCAAAGTTATATTTTAACAAATTCACTATCACTTGGTACCTCTTAATTGAACTTAATGCTAGATTAATGACATGCAAATAATAACTACATTATGAATTTTCCAGAAACTTCTAACTTATTAGGAAAGCAGGAAAACAAACTGCATGGACCTCACAACAGTTTATGAATGAACAAAAGAAAGAAACAAACAAAAACTTCCCTGAGCAGAACTGTCCAGTAGAAATACAATGTAAGCCATATAAATAACTTAAAATTTTCTAGTAGTCACATTTTAAAGTAAAACAAAACTAAAATTAATTTTAATAATATATTTTAATTAACACAACATATTATTCAATATATATTTTAACATGTAGTCAATATTAAACTATTGAGATATTTTACATATTTTCATTCTAAGTCTTTGAAATTTGATGTATATTTTACAATTACAGCACATCACAATTCAGATTTCAAATTTTTATTGGAACTAATTCACCTGTATTTAGATTTTTAAAGCTATAGTTTGAAAACTAGATTCACCTATTCAAGCTGTTCTAAACACTTCTAAAAGTATTCCAGGAAATAAAACGTACTCCAAAAAATATTTTTACTTTAATATTAATATTTGTATACACATTGACAAAACTTTTTCATCTTTTTTAAAAGAATTGATTTAGTTTTAAATCAACAGCATATCAGTTTCAAACTGTATCTGTCTAACAAAATTAAACGTACTAACTCCTATGCCAACTCATTAACATTAACAATGATTTCAAAAGAGTATTGCACAAATTAAATAGAAATTCTAAAATTATCAATATCAGTACATTTTTTCTTATAGTTTTGCAGCCAATTTATATAACAATGTTAATTAGAATTAAAATCCTCTGTATATTGATTCTTATTAGAAAAACATGTAAATTATTGTTATTGGTTTTTATCTTGAAAAGTTTCAATATTAATATAAATTCATTTACCTCATTAGCTAGTTTGTCAAAAAGATTTTCCTTTTCTTAGAACTTCAAATTTAACTCACTTATATGTTACCTGAAACTGGTGAGAAAATATAACACACAGTGCCATTTTTTTGCCACTATTATTGAATATTGGGAAAATATTCCTTTTGTTTCAGGAAAGATTTGAACTGTGGTTAACAGTTCAGTACAGATGGTCTCCAAATTAACATGGTTCGACATGATTTTTCAACTTTACCATGGTATGAAAATTATACACATATTTAGTAGAAAACATAGTGCAAATTTGGAATTTTGATCTTTTCCCTGGCTAGTGATATGCAGTGTGGTATGATACTCTCTCCTGATGCTGAACAGTGGCAGTGAGCCACAGCTCCCAATCAGCCATGCAATCAAGACAGTAAATAACCAGTACACTTATAACATACAACTATTCTGTTTATCACTTGCAGTACAGTATTCAATAAATTACATGAGATATTCAACACTTCATTATAAAATAGACTTTGTGTTAGATGATTTTGCCCAACTGTTGGCCAATGTAAGTGTTCTGAGCACATTTAAGGTAGGCTATGCTATGCTATGATGTTCAGTAGGTTAAGTGTGTTAAAAGCATTTTGACTTTCATAAGTCAAGGAAGATCTGCAAGTCTTTGCAAAACACTTCTGTGTCTTATGGAACACAAGATCCTTAATTCATTTTCTTCCATTTCTTTTAATAGTTTCCTGGCATCCATAGCATTTTTACCTATATACTTAACAGTTTAAGAACTATATCCATGACAGTTTACTTAGAATTTGTTTCAGAAAATAGAAAAATATTTTCAACATACATCATGCTGTGAAATAAAGCAATCAGATAGATTTCAATCCATTGGGATAGAAACTATTTTTTTCATATCTACCTAAATTTTTTCTTTGAAAGATATAAAAAATTTTAAAAACCTATTATTTATTAGCCTTAACACATTTTTTGGAATCTTTAGGATTTTGTACAGAGTGTATTACTCACAAACAGATGTAATTTTACTTTGTGGTTTTTAGTTTGGATGTCTTACATTTCTTTTCCTTATCTAA
Organism: Leucopleurus acutus; assembly: GCF_964270905.1. NCBI lineage: Eukaryota > Metazoa > Chordata > Mammalia > Artiodactyla > Delphinidae > Leucopleurus > Leucopleurus acutus. Next base: position 20,248,728 of record NC_139142.1, on the reverse strand, counting down.
TTGCTTTGGTTAGAACTTCAAGTACAGTTAGCCCTCTGTATCCATAGGTTCCCCATCCACAGATTCAATTAACCATGGATCAAAAATATTCAGAAAAATTTCCAGAAAGTTCCAAAAAGCAAAATTTGAATTTGCCACATACTGGCAACTATTTACAAAGCATTTGAATTGTATTTACAGCTGTTTATATATCATTTACATAGTATTCGATATTATGAGTAATATAGAAATGATTTAAAGTATACAGAAGGATGTGTATAAGTTAACGCAAATACTATGCTATTTTATATAAGGGACTTGAGCATCCCTGGTGGTAGTCCTGGAACAAATCACCCACGGATACCAAGAGACAACTGAACAATGTTGAATAAAAGTGGTGCAAGCAGGCATCTTTTCCTTGTTCCTGATCTTAGAGGAAAAGTTTTCAGTCTTTCACCACTGAGTATAATGTTTGCAGTGGATTTTCCATATATGGATTTTATTGTGTTGAAATAGTTTCCTTTCATTCCTAGTTTGTTGAGTGTTTTTAATGATGAGAAGGTGTTGAATTTTGTCAAATGCTTTTTCTGAATCAATTGAAGTGATCATGTGCATGTCTGTGTGTTTTACCTGATTCTGTTAATGTGGTGCACTACACTGATCAATTTTTATATGTTGAAACATCATTGCATTCAAGGAATAAATCCCACTTGGTTATGTTGTATAACTGTTTAATATGCTGTTGAGTTTGGTTTGTCAGCAACTTGTTTAGGTTTTTCCATCAGTGTTTATAAGAGATATTGGTCTGTAGTTTTCTTGTGATGTCTTGGTGTGGATTTCATATCAGGTTGACCTCAAAGAATGAGTTAATAAGTGTTCCCTACTCTTAAATATTTTGGAGAAGTTTGAGAAGGATTTGTATTAGTTCTTTTTTAACTGTTTGGTCAAGTTCACCTGTAAAGCAATCAGGTACAAAGTTTTTCTTTGTTGGGAGATTTTATTATGGATTTAATGTTCTTACTAGTTATAAGTCTATTTAGATTTTTTACTTCTTTGGGACTTAGTCTTGGTAGATTTTGTGTTTCTAAGAGTTTGTCCATTTCTTCTAAGTTGACAATTTGTTGGCAGTACTTTCTTATAATCCTTTTTATTCTACAGAATTAGTAATAATATTCCTACTTTCATGTCTGCTTTTAGTAACTGGAGTCTTATCTCTTTTATTCTTAGTCCACCTAGATAAAGCTTTGTCAATTTGTTGGTTTCAAATAAGCAAATTTTAATTTCATTGATCTTTTCTATTGTTTTTTCTATTCTCTATTTTGTTTACCTCTGCTCTAATATTTATTATTTCCTCATTACTGCCAGTTTTAGGTTAAATTTATTCTTCCTTCTCTAGGGCCTTAAATTGTAAAGTTAGATTGTTGATTGGGAATCTTTTTTGTTTTTTAATGTAAGTATTTATAGCTAAAAATTTCCCTTTTAACACTGCTGTTGCTGTGTCCCATAAGTTTCTGTATGTTGTGTTTTTGTTTTCATTCACCTCTAACTATTTTCTAATTTCTCTTGTGATTTCTTCTTTGATCCATTGGTTAAGAATGTGCTGTTTAATTTCCACAATTTCATAATTTTTCTAATTTTCCTTCTGCCATTGTTTTCTTCATCTCATTATGATCAAATAATTTATATGATATCTATTTTTTAAAAAAATCATGAAAATTTGTGGCCTAACATATGGTCTACCTTGGAAAATATCCCATGAACACTTGGGAAGAATGTATATTCTGTTGTTATTGGAAAAGTGTTCTCTGTATGTCTGATAGAATTAGTTGGTCTACTATGTTGTTCAAGTCCTCTATTTCCTTGTTTATCTTCAGTCTGGTTCTTATATTCATTATTGAGAGTAGAGTATTTAAGTCACCATCTATGTTTGTAGAATTGTCTATTTCTCCCTTCAATTCTGTCAACTTTTGCTTCACTGATTTTGATGGTCTATTACAAGAAGCATCCTTTATTTTTTTTAATTAGAAAAATAATTTAATTATGATTAAAAAACAGTATTTTAATTTAAATGCCAATTACAATCTACATAAATATAATTTTAACTCAGGTTCTCTGCATAAATGATTCAAATAAGACATTTTACAATGTTATATCAATGTGTAAGAAAACTCATTTAATTAAATCAATCCATTAACACCGACTAGATCAGTGAAGTGTTTATCTGCAAGGCTGTGTATGACATAAGTGGCCTAACTCAACACACTACCACAGTGATGCCCTTTATGATGCAATGGTTAAAGTGAAAGGTAGATTTACCAAATAATAAAGCCGTGTCCAACATAACATGTGTTTTACAAAGTTCATTTTTTAAGTAAAATTCAAATTAAATGAAATTTAAAAATTAAAAATTTAGTTCCTTTATCATATAAGCCACAGTTTATGTGTTCAATAGACATATGTCTAGTAGCTAACATACTGGACCATGTAGCTCATTTAATGTTAAGGGGCACTTACATTTTCACATGATGAAGTTGACATTAAGAAAACTTCTCAATTGAAATTTCAGTCATTAGGTGAAATTAGTGTGATTCTAAATCACAAGCTTTGCCATATCACAGGGCAGGGGTTAAATATATCTATTATTTGGCAAGCACTCAATAAAGAACAGACATTGTTACCAGTATTACTATTGTCAGTACCACTGCAGAGACACCTTGATGAGACACATGAGATCATTTTAATGCAAATTTTAATGTCTTGGCTTAAAAGTGATGTATCATATAGAACATTAGCTCTAGTCACTTGAATTTCACCATAAATCTGTATTTGGGTAACTTCTTTTATTTTTATGTTAACTTCACATTTTTCTGATTTTGTTGTTGTTAAACAAAAATTTTCTTAAGGTGCCTAATTAAACAAAATATTCATTCTGATATTTTGTGAATAATTGTTTTTGAAAAGTTTAATCTGGGAAGGCTAGACAAATGAAGCTTTAGATGGATAAACATAAACAAGAGGAGGCAAATGGAATTTTTTAAAAAGTTCTAAGTTGCTCTTTGGGAACATTTTTACTGGAGAAGACCAATCCTGGAACTTGCATGATTAATAGATATAATTAGTTTACAAAGGCTGAAAATCAAGGTTATCTAATGGCCAATTCACTCAATAGTGCAGCCCTGGCCAGAATCAATATGATAATGATCATTGTTTCCCCAATTGAGAGAGGCGTGAAGTGCAGTGAATGTGTGTATGTGTGTGGTGGTAAGGGCAGTGGTGAGTTGGGATGGGTCCAGAGCAGAACAAAGGCAGGCGTCACTTCTAGGCCACCATCTGTTAGATTTCCAAGGATTTCAATCCTGGACAGAAGACATTGGGGCTTATCTCCTTTGAGTCTAATTGCTGCAGAGGATAGTAAAATATTAACAAATGAAAGATAATGAAAGCACATGTTCCTTGGAAAATAGGAGAAAAAATGAACATTGACTTTTCTGTAGTTGTTAGACAGACAGATAACCTCTGTAAATTTAGTAAGGGATGTCTGTTAACTAAAATAATTCACCTTTACTATCTCCAGCAAAGCTTCAAACCAAAATGGAACATTAAGTACAATTACTACAGAAGGATAGAAATTACATAAGTATGCTTTTATGAAATGTTAAACATTTCTAGAACCAAGAAATACATATGTTGCATCCTTTTTGACCCTCCTGGTGACTTTGGGCAAATAACTTAAATTCCCTGGTCCATAGTATCCTTATATGTTTAATATACCTCATGAGATTTTTTAGACATGCTGTATAAATCATATAGCAAAGAAGCAGGCAGAGAATAAAGCATTAAAATATTTATTTTTGTAACTTATATTATTATAATGATTTTTAGATAACATGGTTAATTCAGAACAGTTAAATGGAATGATAGTGAATCACTGCAGGATATTATATATAAATATGTAAAGGTAGATGATAGATGGCTGTATGGATAGATAGAATATTAAACTATATTTACTATTAAATATAGTTAAGGAAAAGGTGGTTTCTCTAGGAAGTGGAATATGGTGGCAGGATCATTAGCCACTCATTGGAAGTCTTGATTTCTACTTTAGTTTTGCTATTTGTTAGTTTTTTGAATGTAGGTATGTGATTTGTCTTTGGTAAACATGAGTTTCTTCTCTGGAAAAGATAGCAGAACTAATAATACTCTCTCTGGTCTTCCAAAAAGAATTATTTAGAGATTCAAATAAAAAGATAGATGGAAAGTACTTTATGTCTGTGTAAAACTTTCCAATTTTCAAATGTTGTTATCAATAGAAATGTCTTATTAGGTATGGGAGAGAGAGCAAAGTAGGTGACTAAGATAAAATGATTAATATAGAAGTTAAAGAAGTTTAAAGGAAATTTATTATCTAGCTTGCAAGAATGGAGGGGTTATGATTTTAATCTCCTTAGACCTTGTATAGCTCATGACAAATAGTAGAAAGGAAATCAAAATGGTTCCAGGCTTAAATTCCAGTGCTGCCACTAATAGTTTACTGGGTATAATACCCAGCTTACAGGGTTTTTTTAATAGTAAAAGAAAGTGTGTTTTTATAGCACTTAACATAGTGGCTGATACATACTCTCAATAAGTGTAACTAATAAAAATTAATTACGGAGTAATCCCTCATGCATATTTCAAAAAATAAATCTAGGGATTTACCATGCTCTGGTCTATAAAAAGGCAGAGTTTCAGAGATATGAGGATCATATGGCAATATCTGTCACAATGATTCAGTATGGCAATGCAGCTATAATAAATTAAAACCAGATTCATTGTACCTATAAAAGTGAATACAAAAACCAGTAATAATGACAAATATGAATCACACTTTTAGAGTCCACCTCTGAGTCGAAATTGCTTGGCCAGGTATCACCTCATTAATTCTCTTACCCTCAAGATAAATGAACCAGTTTTATAATCTTAAGAACACTGAATTATATTTCAGAGAATAATCAGAATTACTGATAGAAGAGAACATACTTGAAATCTCCCTGATTTTATAAGCCTTTACATTTCAATGCAAAGCCAAGGCCTTTTTTAGAGGCTGAGCTCTATTTATGGCTAGATTTTTAAAAACTTCTTGATTAAAGAGAAAAGATTGAAATGCCTCATAAAAGGGCACTTGGACATCAAATGGACCTGACTTGACTGTATTTTGATGACTTTAGTATGGATTAATCACACACATAGAGATAAAAATTCCCTTGAAATACATATTCAGTTTTTAAATTAATAAGATAATGTGCTTTGAACAAATTGCTTTTGGAGAAAGCAACTATAAAATTCAAAGTATTTTCAACCAGTGTCTTGCACCAAATCTAACAAAAAGCAGGACACATTCTCCAGAAGCAAACTCCAGTACTACTGATATTTGTCTCTTACTAATGTTCTTTAGTATTGGTTCCTGGAATTAATGATTAAAATTGGCCCGTGGAGAGAGAGATACCAGGGTTATATGAAACCTGGGTTAAATTTGAAGTTGCAAAACTTTTAGACAGAGTTCTAAGAAGATTGTTGTTCTCTGAGGTGGTAGGGAGTGTGAGAGCTGGGACAGCTGAGAAAAACTGAGAAGAGACCCCTACAGCCATGCAACACAACAGCATCACATATTACCTTGTATAGGTACTGGGTGTTTGTGCAAGATTGCATTTTAGGAGGTAAACAACAACAACAACAAAATAATTGCTCGCCAAATAAACCTGGAACCCACCAAATTTGAGGATGAAATTTTTATAGACAAATGTCTGTAAAGGTAATCCAAAGTTACAGCATACTTCAGATTGGATATGGGGAACTGGAGAAATCTTGTGAAATTCCTTATTAAAATCATTTTCCATGTTGTCTTTTCTTTGGAGATATTTTTCCATGAGTTTCCTGGCAATAATGATGGTGAGGAAGAGGAAGAGGAGAAGAAGGGTAGTGAGGAAGATAATAAGAATATAGCCTTGTTCTTACATGTATCATGTACCAGTAAGTCTTTTCACCTCATCACTTTTTAAAAATTTCACAACTTTTCTCCACAGAGAAATCATGGCCTTGTTGACTAATTTCATACTGTCGTTTGAAAATGTTCCATCTGCAGACTCATAATTGAAAGCCCCTGGTGTCTTACCTTAAATGTATTTTTATATAGGCACAACTATTTTTAATATCTCATTCACTAGGAAGGGAATGTCAATGTTCCCCCACCCCACATTATTCTTTTTTTTTTTTTTCAGATCAGCAACGGATTTGTATGCATTCTTCAACATTAGGTTCAGTGTAACAGTTATCTCTGCATTTTAAAAAATTAATTAATTAATTAAGTTTTGGCTGCGATGGATCTTCATTGCTGCGCACGGGCTTTCTCTAGTTACGGTGAGCGGGAGCTACTTTTCATTGCAGTGCGCGGGCTTCTCACTGTGGTGGCTTCTCTTGTTGCAGAGAACAGGCTCTAGGCGCGTGGGCTTCAGTAGTTGTGGCACGCGGGCTCTAGAGCACAGGCTCTGTCGTTGTGACGCACGGGTTTAGTTGCTCCGCAGCATGTGGGATCCTCCCAGACCGAACCCGTGTCCCCTGCATTGGCAGGCGGATTCTTATCCACTTCGCCACCAGGGAAGTCCTATCTGTGCATTTTGAGAAATAATATTACCAGATAGTTATGCCAAGAATTTAGATGGCATGAACAAAACACATAAGGTTAAGTAAGGCATTAAGATGATACAGGACATATTATATTTCTCTATGTGTGGGACTTACTCAGCTGAAAACATACTGTGGGATTTTACTAGACTTATTACCAATGAATACTCTTTTTCCATACCCTTCTATCAAAATCTGTTGTTTTTTTACCTTTCTCTCTCTCTTTTTTTCCCCTCCCTCTTATGTAAAATGGCTGATAGCTTCACAGGATTATCATCTCCAGGAAGAGTTGCATATTATCTTTTCACCAGGAGATGAAACCTATATATTGGGGAAATAAAACATCAGCAGTGGGGTATGGCGTTTGGTGAGGAAGGGCATGAGCCGAGATCCCTTCAGGGTCAGAATTTAGAGGAAAGCTGATTTGTATAGATCTGGATTGGATTCCTGACTCAGAAGCTGATATTCATGTAATGTAGGAAGTTATTTCACTCGATGTCTCAGTATGCCTTGCTGTAATGAACATGCAGTGCAAGTGAAATGCCCAGCCATGTCCTGGAAGATGGTAGGTACTCAGTGAATAGAGTGTCCAGTTCTTTCCAAGACATTGTACCTGGGAGGCAGTTACAAGCACCTGGCTACTGTTCAGTTAAATAGCCAGAATGACTTTAAATATTTCTTTTTACCCCAACAGATGAATAACACATTGGTAGGAAAGAGCCCAGAGATAGATTCTTTTGCTGTAAATAATTTGTAGATATAAGTCCTGTCTTCTTGTTTTTAATACTGTAATCTATTATAATTCACTTCATCGCTGTAGGCAAATTGCTCTTTCTGTTTGGAAGTGTTTCTTTTTACCCTTGGAGTTAAAAAGTTTTCCAGGACTCTGGAACTCCATAGTCCTTTTAATCTGCAGACACAGGACTTTTTTCAGTTCAGGGAATACATTTTTCTATTATTTTTTTATTTTCTCTTCCTTATGATTCCTTTCCCCTTCTGGAATGCCTCTTCAAGATACTAGGTTTCCGAGATATATCCAAGATAAATCACTTTTTTCAAGATTTTTATCTCTTTACATTTAAGTTGACCACATTTTCTTCTATCCATACACTGAACTACTTTAATGGCAAATCATGTTTTAAACTCTAGAAAGAGGTATTTTGGGGGGACAAGAGAGAGCTATATTTGCATCTATAATCATAAAATCTGTAATCATCTTATTAGTTTTCCTTCTTAACTTACCATTGAAGTATAGCAAATTTAAATTTCATAATCTTATGTGAATCACAAATTTAATTTTACATATATATCCAAATTCTAATTAATATAAAATATTAATATATAAAACCCTCATCCAAGAAGCCTCCTTTATATCCTCACACAGTCAACACCCTCCCTCCATAATTACCATTCTGACTTTAGCCAGCATTGGATGGTTTTGCTTGATTTTGAATTTTCTATAAATGGAATCGTATAGAAGGTATGTGTCTGGCTTACAGCATTATGTTTGCAAGATTCATCCATGTTATTCTCTATAATAATTTATCACTGCTGTATATCATTGAATTGTACAAATAAACCATACATCAGTAAAACATCTATTTATTCTAATGTTGATGAACATTTATGTTGCTTCAAGCTTTTGGCTATTATGAGTAAAGCTGTTATGAACATTTTGTACGTTTCATGGAAAACATATACACTCATTACTACTGGAGTTCTGAAGCACTGAGGATGGACATTTCCACCTACAGAAGATACTGCCAAACAGTTTTATAAAGTTATTTACCAATTTTCATTTTTACCAGCAGTGTATAAAAGTGACAGCTTAACTGCTAAGTATTCTTATTATTTGTAATTTTAATTTCTGTCTTTTCCTAAAGGTCTTGTTAATCCGATGTATTTTCTGCCATTTCTGACAATTCCTTTTTTCTTCCTTTGAGCCTCTTTAATGGATTCTTATTATTATTGACCACATGGCAGGACTTAAGCCTTTAAGTTGCAGTTTCCTGAGTGGCAGTAATCCAAGAGGAAGTGGAAGAGGAAGTGCTCCCTTAAGCAGGTCACATGGCTCAGCAAAAATATCTGAAAGGTTCATGCCTACTTACTCTCATGCCTACTTGTACCCCTCAGTCTTAGGGACACAGAAAACAGTCTATATCAAGTTCATTTTTCACTCAGGCAGACTAAGGACTCTTATACAAGGACAGTGTCAACCTGCCCAGTGGGGTCAACAGATGACTGCAGGTTAAAGTCTGCCTATCATGAGGTGATGTTTTCAAGTCCGCTCAATGAGGCTATAATTCTATAATGCAAGCACCACCCATATCCACAAGGGATAGAGCCACACACTACTCACTCCACTTAACTCTTATAAAACATTCATGTCTCTTAGGGTAAAATGTAAATCATATTTTCAGCAAGCTAGTTACTCGGGCAAACTTGCTTCCTCTTTCTAACACATTTTCTGTTCTGTATTTCTTTCAAATGGCTTGAAAATTTCACTGTTCTTTTTACATTCAATGCTAAGGGCAAAAGTAACATTTCTTATGTTTGTTAATTCATTTAAGTTCCCATTAAAATAAGTTGTTCTTTTCAGAGACAAATAATGAATTTGTATGTTACTGAAAAGAGATATTCCACGCTGCAGCTCGTACCTGTTTAACTTCCAGTACAATGGCAAGCAGAAACGTTTATAAGATCAAGTATATTTGAACAAAGAAAGATGTCAGCTGTTAAGTACCAAAGGTAATATTTCCTTGATATCAGCCTAGGCTGTCCTGCTAGTGACTGACTTTTTACTACTGTATTGTAAACAAAGTGTAGTCAAATGTTGATCTCTGGAGCCACTTGAGGTTTTTACAGCTCTCTGAAGCCTATCATAAAATGTAGACTTGCATATTTCCCTTGATATATATTTTGTAGCTCAGTTTATGGACTGTTTACAAATCATCATATATATGTGTAGAAATATGGATGAATTATAAGCACACATATTACTTCTTCCACTATATAATTCTAGAAATAATTTAACCTAAACTATTTACATGAGTTTGAGATTATTTTTACTTGAAATCATTTTTGGTCTAGAATATTAATTCAAGATGTTCTCTATTCTAGCCTTCTGCCAAGAGTAAGAAGATTTAAATCCTAAGCACATAAACCTGAAGTTATCCCAAACAATAATTTATTGATCCACGCTCAAAAGAATCTATTTCCGAGCTTTGGAAGTAGAAAATAAATATGTAGAACAATAGATTCTCAAGATAGAATAAAAGTATAGATGTCACCTAAACTAAACCACTATTTCATTGCTTGAATGTGTTCTCTGATCTCAGTTAAGAATTGAACACTTCCAGAGTGCTCCGCAAAATCTCTCTATGTTGAAGTAAAACCTTTCATTTAATGGTTGTCCTGATCCTAGTTGTGCCTTCAGGTTCAAACGGCACAGATTTTAACTTTCTTTCAGTGACAACTCTACAAATATTTAAGGGTCACTCTCCAGTCTTCCCTGTAACTCACCTTCCTGGATTAAACCCCCAGTTCCTTCACCTGTTCCTTCACCTGTTCAGAAGAAATTCTCTTTTATTTTGAGATATCTATGTGTCCATATCTTTATATCTCTTCCCAAATACCAATAATCCAATAAAAGAAGTACTTTACTTCAGTTTACCAATTTAGACTTCATAGTTCCTAAGGACAGCTCCTGGGCTCTGGAAGAGTCAATATGAAGTTCAGCAGTGGCAAGCAGGCAGTACATTTGATAAGTTTAGGCAGAGTTTGGTGACATTCTCGGTAAAGTGTCAAAAAAGGCATTCTCTTTTGAATTGGCTAGGTCAAGTCTGTCTTCATAAATCTCTTCAGTGAGCTAACTACTAATGTGATCCATTTCTTCTTTTCAGGTTTGGAGCAGACTAATAATTAAAGATACCCTTAATTACTCCTTTTAACACTGAGAAGACTGCAAGGGAGAAGGGAGGTTACCAATATTTCAGAACTTCATACTTCTACAAAATTATATATATAAGACTCTTCATTGGAGCCTTTTGAAACTAAAATATTTCAGCACTTTCAATGTCCTAGACAATTTTTTAGACATTTTGTACCTCTATTTACTTTCATCTTCACAATAACCCTCTAAAGTAGCTATTAGTGTCCCTATTTTATAGAAAAATTGAGGCTCATGGAGTTTATTAAACAAGATATCTTGATTCAAGTCTTACAGCTATTGATGATTATAAGCAGAATTTCTCAGTTATTTCTTAACTTCTAAATCTCTACTCTTTATAGGAGATACATAGACCTTTTTCTGAAAGGTCTGGGTTATCCATGAATAAACTATCTTATATACGTCATGACCTCATCACTTCAATTTGTGTTCCTTTTAGACAAACAAACACAAAAAAAAAAAACCCTACCAACCCCTTAGCATCAGTTTTGGCTTTTTGGGCTGGATATGAAATATTTCCAGAACAAATGGAATAGCTGAGACTATCAAAAAATGTAAGCTATTTGCTTCTCTTCACTGCTTCTTTCATGACTGAGTGAATATTGCAAAAACACAGAAGCAATGAGAGAGGATTCATGATCAGTCCAGGATCACAAATCCAAACTCTTTAAATAAGTCTTAAAGTAGGTGAGAAGTTTCACAAGGCCCCGCAAGAACATTGTAGAAACCTCTCCTCTAATGAAGTATAATATTAAAATGATGAAAAATGTAACCTAAAATGAGATAACAAATAAATTGTAAGCTTTGGCAGTATTTCTGATGCAAGAGCAATGATTGGAGTAGGGACACAGTTTAAAAGGTCTACCAGTAGTACAAGATTTATTATGAAGAAAAACAGCAGTCTCCTTTATTACCTTTATTTCCCCCATCCTTCCATCTTCAACATCATATATCAAAATAACTTGCTTATGATGATGCTTCTTACATTATTTTCAACTTTAGAAATTATCAACCAAGTATCAAATCAGTTGAGGATTTAGCTATTTTTTTTACACTTCCACCATAACATGAACATTCTTGCACCCAGTATTTCATATGCATATGAATATACATGTATATATTTTGGTTTATATGACTATTCAGCATTTATATTACCATGGCTAAGTAAATAGCATGTATAACTAAGCCATACATAATGCTTTAATTACTTGTGTTTCTCTCAAATTTTTATTTTGCTTAGATTTTGTTTTCACCACAAATTTATTACTATACTATTTCTCAATTTTCTTAGAATCCTCTCAGTAGAATCAAACATCCCAAATAGTCTCTCAATTTTATCCTTTTCTGGATCTCTTTCTGAGATCTTCCTGACCTGCTGTGGGATGGACTGGTTGCTGTTTAAACAACTCACATCCTGGACTCTCCCTTCAACCTCATCTCAAGGAGTTCCTTCTACACTCTTGATTTGGATCCTCTGTTGATTGGCCCTAGTGCCTATCACTGTGTAATTTGTTTTCCTCTTTTGGTGGAACATATTCTCAAGGAGACTCCTGAGAAAGGGTGTTCTTACAGGAGTGATTATGTCTTTTGCCACCTTTATGATTAATTGAGGGCTTTCTTGCATAGAGAATTCTACATTGTAGCCTGAGAATCCCCCTTCTCTCTCTGTTTCTTCTACTTATTTTTCTGTTTGCTTGCCTTTGCCTCTGCTTTTCATAGAGTGGCAGTTTTGTGAATCCTCAGATGTCTGCTCACAAGTTATAGTGGAACACCAAATTCTAACTAGAAACTGTGTGCCCATGGATGGGTCGTGTCAATGTGAAATAAACTGTAAAGTAATCTGAATGAGGCAATTTCTCTGGAGACATCATAAATTAAATAAATAAATTTTGTCAAGGAAATTCCACATCTTCTCTGTGCTGCTCAAAGTATATTTTAATACATCACAGCTGATAGAAGTGATAGAAAAGTATGTCCCCACTGGTTGGATGGCTACTATTTCTAAATGCATACAGCCTTCCTACTGTTCCATTCTTCTGTTGGCCTGTGGTTAATGCTATTCTCAGGGATTGATAGAATGATATAGTCAGTCTCTTTCTGTCTCTGTCTCTCCCTCTACGAAAAATAGAGATCTTCTTTCCCTCAAAATTGTTCAAGTGCATGGTTGGACTGGGTCGGAATTGTAATTTAAAAAAAGGTTTGGGGCTTCCCTGGTGGTGCAGTGGTTGAGAGTCCGCCTGCCGATGCAGGGGACACGGATTAGTGCCCCGGTCCTTGAAGATCCCACATGCCGCGGTGCGGCTGGGTCCGTGAGCCATGGCCGCTGAGCCTGCGCGTCCGGAGCCTGTGCTCCGCAACAGGAGAGGCCACAACAGTGAGAGGCCTGCGTACCACAAAAAAATAAATAAATAAAATAAAATAAAAAGAGGTTTGGAGTGAAATGTAAGGATATAATAAGGAAGCTATAAGATGTATATTCATTTTACTCTCAGAGCGGAAGTAGACAGCAGGAAAATGTGGGTGGCTGGTGAATTACTCAGAGATTGCTTCTCTTATTTAAAGGCCGGTGATGCCCACACTTACTTTGGAGAGCACTGTTATTATTTTTTAATGACATTATTTATACCAATTTTAAAGTAAGTTATCACACTTTAGTCAGATGTTGACATAAAGCAAAAACTTCATCGATTGTTTTTTCCTCTATCCCTTACAGAAGAAACTATATGAAAAAAGATTTAGAAAATGTGAAGACTACTCACCTCTCCCAGTTCTGCTCACTTTCTCTATTTTAAATGTCAGCATGAATGAGAAATTATTTACATACATATAATCATTCATCAAAATTGACAATTATCTCTAGTGATTTACATGCATGGAAATCAATTCTTGAGATATTTCTCTTTTGCCATTTGATGCTGTAACACAGATTTCCCCCTTACCAGCAGTCTTAGACTAGTTTCTCCAGAAGCAGAGTCGGAGGCAGTGTCTCATGTGCTACTGTTATTTTTTATTGGGGAGTGCAGTCTTCATAAGGAGGAATGAGAGATAAGAGGTGTTATATTAGATTTCTAGGGTTATCATAACAAAATACCGCACTGGGTGCCTTACATAACAGATATGTATTTTCTCACAGTTCTGGAGGCTGGAAGTCCAAGATCAAGGTGTTGTCAGGTTTGGTTTCTTCTGAGGCTTCCTTCCTTGGCTGGCAGATGGCTGCCTTCTCATTGGATGCTCAAATGGTCTTTTCTCTGTGTTGTGCATACCTGGCATCACTTTGTGTGTCCAAATTTCTTCTTCTTGTAAAGACATCAGTCAGATTGGATTACGGCCCACTCTCATGGACTCACCTTAACTTAATTTCCTCTTTAAAATCCTTATCTCCAAATACAGTCACATTCTGATGTACTGGGAATAAGAGCTTCAGCATAAAAATTTTTTTGGTGGGAGGGTGTATACATTCAGCCCATAAGATGGGGGGTAACGTAAGGAAGGAAGAATAACCAATAAAAAGTACTAACCAGTACTTGTGATAAAAAACAAAGTATTGCTTTATTTTTCAGGGCATGTTCTGAAAAGCTATTTTAAAAAATTGCTTTTCAGGACAGTCCAGGCAGAAGAAGGAAGAGAAAATAATATAGCCACCAGTTTTGGTGTCCCATTAGTCAATGTTTTGCTCCATGGGCTGGTAATTTCCTCAGGGGCACTCTTGGGTTTTGAATGCTTAGTGCAGGGCAAATCTAGGGAGTACCATGGAATACAAAAGCCCTGGTATAACAGTATGGAAATGAAGCACTGTCTGGTTATATTTATATTAGGTTGTTTGGAGGCCCTCAGAGCTGGCCAATGTGTTAGAGGCTGAGGCAGGAGAGTTACCTGAGCCCAGGAGTTCTGGGCTGCAGTGTGCTCTGCTTATCAAGTGACACACTAAAATGGCATCAATACGTGAGGCACCCAGAGCAGAAGACAATAAGCTCACAAAATGCAAGAGGCAGGTGAAGTCAAGAGAACCTGATTGTGGTGTTTTAGAGATCCTGAGATAGTCACTTTGTGACTTATTCCCTCTAACTCCTAATTTCCATTTCTGTAAAATAGGATTGTTGCAATGCTTACTGCAGATAATGCATGTCAAGTGCTTAGCCTGAAGCCTGACATTCAAAATATACTGAAAAAATATAAACTAGTGTTATTGCTAAAATCTCTGGTCCATTAAATGGGAAGAGTTATTTGGTGGGCTAGAGATAATATATCCAAGGCACCAAGTGTTTGGAACATAGTTGATGGTAGGTAGCTTGTTTTTATTTTTGTCATTATTATCATTGTTATTGTTATTGCTATTAAGCCCTATATAGGTTAAAATGCACCTTCTATTAGGGAATTTTGAAGGTTCACAGAAATAAAATACATTTATCAAATTTCCAATGAAAAGTCAGAAGATGACAATGAGGAAAGGGGGAAATTATTTTTAAAAGTATTCCTATTTGGGGGGGAAATTCACCAGTATGGTGTCATGTTTTAAGATATTGATAATATGATGCTTTCTGTATAGGTTAAGCCAAAATAGACAAGTAAAATGCACCCATACACATGGAGTTCCTGGCAAAGTGTAAGTTCTCACTAACATCTAATGAGCACCCTGGCTCCCAAAGGATTTTTGAGTGTGATTATTAATACTATGGTGATATTCACATGGTATTCAAGGTCTGGCTTACAGGAATATAAGAGACTAGGCAGAGACCTTATCATGGAGTCCCAGACACATATGAATTTCTTGTAGGAGGCTCTTGTGTAAAAAGAAATTGCAGGACTTAACCCCCTATATATCACTATGTTGCTTACTAAGAAGAGATTGTTTCAATACAACCATTTGCCTATTAAACAGTTTTTATCTTCTGAAGACTGCTTAATATTCTTTAATATTTTATAAAACAATCCAGAAAACACTGAGAAATACTCACTGTACTATTTACTTGATATATGGAGATATAGCTGTTAAAAATAGCACTTTTTTAGAAAGCACACACACACACACATATGTATATATAAAGTGCTATGAAGCTAAGATACAAAGATCATACAAAAATTTGTGGTGAAGAATGGAAGAAATGGAATACCATTGAACAACTGGGAAAAGAGGGAGCACAACTAAAAAAGTGTTTTCTAAACAAACTCCATAAAAGCAAATTTTCCAAGATTTGTACGTATTTTTATTAGACATTTTTATCATTCTTAAGAAATGGAATCTCTGGAGACAAAGAGCTTCTTGGATATACAAAAGAAAGAGGTAGAGGCATTTAATAAATCTTAAAATAGTTGTTTTGAATAAATTTTCATTAAGGTAGAGAAAATTCATGACAATTATTTAGAGTGGGTGTTATCTTGAAAAGACTTGGTTGTCAAAACAACAATTATTATAAAGATGAACACTGTGGAAAGGTTTTTAAAATCTCTTTTATGACATGCCTATCATTTCCCATGGGAGATGCTCAGACATTTTGAATAGGAACACCTATTAAAAATTGGGAACATATGTATATATATAACTGATTCATTTTGTTGTGAAGCTGAAACTAACATACCATTGTAAAGCAATTATACTTCAATAAAGATGTTAAAATAAAAAATATATATATATATAAAAAAATTGGGGCTCCAAAAACAATTTCTATTTCCTTTTATTTAATTTTATGACATTTTTTAAAACCATATATACCATTAAATTAATGATTTTCATTGTTAAATGTAGAGTTTTGATGGCAAAGACTTACTTTAATATCCTCCAAACTATCCCTTGAACTATGATGATTTTTGTAATTCTATTCTATTTTAGTCCTCTTTATACACCACAGATAAGTGAATTAATGGATGTATTTATGTAAAATATGGCCTCACTCCTATGGCCATCCTTAAAGCCCACATTTACAAAACCACCTTACTAATGATTGTTGACAGAATAAACTTGGGGGGGGGTAGGTAATTAATTTCTCTAGAGAGACATGCAAATTAACTCCTCATTGAATTATATCCAGATGCATTATTAAATGTAACCAGCATATATGCTATTGATATTTTACAACTCTTCAGGATGAAATAAAAACTTCTTCACAACATTGCACAATATTTTAAATATTTCCTTATTTTTTTTCTGAAAACACTGTTCTTCTCTAATCATCTGAAATTATGCAAAACAATAAATGTAAAAAAAAAGACACATTTATTGTGTGTTATGTTTGGATGCTTTATGTTTATTATCTCATTTAATAGCTGTTAACAACCCTATTTCACAGATGCAGAAACTAAAGTTCAACAGCATATTTGTATGCCTTACAGTATATTATGTTGACAAAAGATAATCTTCATCCATGTTTAATTATTTCTCTTGGTTTCATGACCTACCATCCGAAATGTATTTATTGATAGATATTTTATGTTAATCTTGCTTAAAATAAACAAGGAAGGTGTCAGTCCATAACCTACCTCAAGAAGTAGAAATTATTCAGTACAGTTGTGCCAAAGCCTAGTAGTAGTAAATGTAGAATTTCAAGGTACATGTTGGCCAAGACAGTGTTCCTCATTTAGTACTTATATCTCTTAGATTTGTATATTTCAATCTAATTTTAAAAATATACCCTGAGAGATTAAAAAATGACAAAAGAGAATGGGTACATTTTAAGCATTATGCTCTACACTCAGGAATAAACAACAGAAACTCATTTACAATCCCATGAGAAAAATCAATGACTCCATAGATTCAGCTTTTCCCAAAATGCTTATTCACTAATTGGCACTATAAACTCCTACCAGGAGACTTTTGTCAAGAAGTGTGTGAATAAAAACTCAGCAAGGTAAAGTTGAGGAGTAAAAGAAATAGAATTGAAGATAAAAAGACTTTTTCCCAAAACCACTTTGTAAATGTTTGAGCATTCCCTGAGCTCCTATATATCAGTCCCATTTAACCAGATCACCTGGAATTCCTTAATTGCTCTCTATAGTTAGCTTCAGATTTAAAATCAAATGTTTGCCAAACTAGGGTGTTCAGCCTCATCACTCCACTGTACATGATTTGGGGCAACTGGATAAATTCAGAAAATAAAATTAATTTTTAGCTTGTACCACGAACTATTAATATTTGCTATAGGGATGAAGGAAGAGAGAGGAAAAGGTTGAGTGAGTACAATTATCATTAAATGCAAAGAAATGAATTCATAGTGTCCAGAATTTGAAATCAAATGATATAGAATTTCAAAGTTTGGGAATTTATTAAATTTTATGTCTTGGATCACAGAAAATGGAGATTGCATTTCTCTTAAACAGAAGTAACACCTCTATCCATTACACAGTCTCTCATTAAACCTTCATGAATGCTTGATTTTATCATCACAGTGGTTATAAAAACTTTAGGGCAGGTCAAGATATAGTCTTAATTCCAAAATTCTTTATCCAACTGTTAGATTTTTTAAGGCAAAGATTTGCACTGTTTTCATTTCAGAACTACTGTGCCTTTAGTGAATGATACCTTCAATAAAGAAGGACCACAGCAAATGCTTTTTAAAGTTCAACCTTGACTTGCATAATTCAAAGACTCAGTACATAGAGCAGTTAATGAATTTTTAATTAAGATTTTATTTTTTGGAGTATTAGCTTCACAAAATGAAAAGAAAGGTACAGAGATTTTCCCATTGCCCCCCTGCCCCCACACATACATAGCCTCTCCCATTATCAACATCCCTTACCAGAAGGGTACAATTGTTACAATTAATAAACCTACATTGACACATCATAATCACCCAAAGTCCATGTTTTACCTTAGGGTTCACTCGTGGTGTTGTACATTCTGTGGGTTAGGACAAATGTAAGATGGCATATATCCATTAGAATAATATCATATGCAGTATTTTCATGGCCCTAAAAATCCTCTGTGCTCCACCTATTCACCCCTTCTCCTCCTGCCAACCCCTGGCAACCACTTATTCTTTTCCTGTCTCTATAGTTTTGCCTTTTCCAAAATGTCATACAGTTGGAATCATACAGTTATGTACCCTCTTCAGATTGGTTTCTTTCACTTAGTAATATGCATTTAAGATTCTTTCATGGCTTTTCATGACTTGATAGCTCATTTCTTTTTAGTGTTGAATAATTATCCATTGTCTGGATGTACTACAGTTTATTGATCCATTCACCTGCTGAGGAACATCTTGGTTGCTTCCAGGTTTTGGCCATTATGAATAAAGCTGATATAAACACACATGTGCAGGTTTTTTTGTGGGCATAAGTTTTCAGTTTCTTTGGGTAAAGAGTAAAGAGTGTCGTTGTTACATTGTATTGTAAGAGCATGTTTAGTTTTGTAAGAAGCCACCAAACTATCTTTTAAAGTTCCTGTACCTTGTTGATTCCCACCAGCAATGAATGAGAGTTCCTGTTGCCCCATATCCTCACCAGCCTTTGGTGTTGTCAGTTCTATGGATTTTGGCCATTCTAATAGGTATATAGTGGTATCCCATTGTTGTTTTAATTTGTATTCCTCTGATGACATATGATGTGGAATGTCATTTTATATGATTATTTTCATCTGCATACTTTCCTTGGTGAGGTGTCAAAGTCTTTAGTCCACTTTTTAATCAGATTGTCATACAACAGTGATTTCTACAACACCTCCATTAAATAGGTATTATCCCTATGTGACAGATACAAAACCAAAGGCTTAGGAAGATTAAGTATCTTGCTTGAGGTCACATATCACCAACTTGAAGAAAGTAACAGAAATCAATTCTGTATAATCCCAAAGCCCATGCTAAAATCGCTATGCTTAAATGACTCCTATTTAAGAGACCAGAAATGATACATGTGTCTAAATCTGACTCAACCTAATATATGAAAGCATATTTTAAAAACTGAGATATAAGCATTCCTCCAGACAGGGGAGAGGGACTGTGACTGGAGTTAATAGTTAATCATGCCTACATGAGGAGCCCTCCATAAAATCCCCAAAGTAGGGGACTTCCCTGGTGGCGCAGTGGTTGAGAGTCCGCCTGCTGATGCAGGGGACATAGGTTCGTGCCCCGGTCTGGGAAGATCCTGCATGCCACAGAGTGGCTGGGCCCATGAGCCATGGCTGCTGAGCCTGCGCATCCGGAGCCTGCTCCACAACAGCCTCTCCACAACGGGAGAGGCCACAACAGTGAGAGACCCACATACCGCAAAAAAAAAAAAAAAAAATCCCCGAAGTAGAGGGTTCAGAGAGCTTCCAGGTTGGGGAAGCTTTGGGAGGGTGACACATACCAACTCCACGGGACAGAAACTCCTGCACTCAGGACCCTCCCAGACATTGCTCTCCATATCTCTTCGTCTGGCTCTTCATGTGTATCTTTTATCATATGCTTTAATAAACTGGTAAGAACACAGTGTCTCCCCAAGTTCTTTGAGCCACTCTAGCAAATTTATGGAATGTGGTGGGGGGGTGTCATGGGAACGTCTGATTTGTAGTCAAATCAAAGAGAAATTGTGGGTAATCTGGGGAACTATTACTTTCTTTTTTTAAAAGTTAATTTAATTAATTGATTTTTTTTTTAGGACACCTATTACTTTCGATTGGCATCTGAAGTAGAGTGGAAGCAGTCTTGAGGGACTGTGCCCTTAACCTGTGGAATCTGACACTATCTCCAAGTAGATAGTGCTAGAATTGAGCTAATTTGTAGGACAATCAGCTGGTGTCACAGAGAATTGTTTGGTGTGGTAGGAAACCTCCACACGTTTGGTGACCAAAAGTGTTAGAATTGAAGTGAGCTGTGTGAGTAGAAAAGGAGACATGCAGTGTGGAAGACTGGGTGGTTTTTCTAATAATCAGTAATTCATTCCTTTTCAGGAATGAGGTCAGAGACAAATATTAGAATAAGAGAGTCTCCTAGTGCTATTATCACTTAGGAAATTACAAAGGTTTTAGGAGCTCTCTCCATGCCAGGAACTGAGGGCAGAGACCAATATGTATTTTCTATTATCTCATACTGGTATATGCAATAACATTGATGAATCTCAAAGGCAGTATACTAAGTAAAAGAAGCCAGAGTCATACATATATGATTCACTTTATATGATTTTATTATATAGGTAAAATGTTAAGGACAGAAATAGATCAATGATTGCCAGTGCTTGGTGACAGTGGGAGAGAGTAAACTACAGAGGGGCATAATAAAATAATCTTGGATGATAGAACTGTCCTATATCTTGATTGTGCTGGTGATTTCATGACTGTAGGACGTAACTCATAGAACTGTATTCTTAAAAGGATAATTTTTACTCTAGGTAAATTCTACCTCAATTAAACATGCACATATTCCTTAAAAATCTGAGATATAAAGCTAATGGAAAAGAAGGAGGAGCATATTTATTAGTTACTATATCCCTTCTTGTATTAGTTTACTAGGGCAGCCATAACAAATTACTACAAACTTGGTGACTTAAAGCAATATAAATTTATTCTCTTACAGTTCTGGAAGTTAGAAGTCTGGAATCAGAGTAAGTATCAGCTGGGCCATGCTCTCTCTGACTGCTTCAGGGAGCCTGAAGACATTAGGGCCTACCCTAATTCGGTATTACCTCATTTTAAATGAACTAATTATTACCTCATTTTAAATGAACTAATTATATCTATAAAGACTGTACTTGTTATGGAACTCAGGTTCTGCTGCTCACCATTCAAAAGTCAATACTTGAGAGGCAAGTGTTGGTAGAAAGGAAAGTTGCTTTAATCAGAAAAATCTGGCGAGAAGGCAAACTCATGTCTGAAGATTCTGTTAAGCCATGAAAGTTTCTAAAGGGAGAAAGGGGAAATAATCTCAATTAATCATTAAGATAGGAGGTCAGATTCTTCATCATTTTTCTGTTGTGTGCAGACCTGCTGACTTCTTCTGATCTTTCTTTAGATGCTGTCTTGTGGTATGGTCCACCTGCAATTGTATGCTATCTTGCCCACGTGGTCTGCTTGCAAATTTGCTAAGGGGGAGGCTGAGGGGAGCAAGTCAGTCATTCTTTAACTACTTAATTCTTCATTCATACCCCTTTTAATCTAGGAAAGGAATCAACAGGTTAGGCAAGGCATTGTGTACATTAGGTAGAGCAGAAGTCAGGAGTTAGGTTAAATGTTACCTAGTGATCTCATTTTTATACTTAACATTTAAGGGGAACAGAAACAGGCAAGCAGAAATGGGACAAACGACCTGCTTAAATGTTTCCAAATAAAGTTACATTCTGAGATTCCAGGTGGACATGAATTGGGTGGAGGGCACTATTTAACCTATTACACTCCTCATGGAAACTATATATATTAAGTTATATTTTTGGCATGGTGACTTTATGTAGATATTTCCAGATATTTTTCTATACAATTAATTACCTTGAGAAAAATCTGAATGTCTGAGATTCCCATATCATAAGTGTGTACAACAAAGTTTAAAATGAGTAGGGATGTGAACAAGAAGGTTAGATTCAGCATCCAAATGGAACAGCTGGGACACATTTGGCAAAAGATTAAAATCTTCTAAAGAGATATTGCAAGAATATTTCAAATAATTCTAGCTCTTTTTATGAAAGTGTCAGAGGACCATTTTATAATTGGTCAGAATTTCTGTGTAGCTTTTATCTAGAAGCAATAATTCCAGCAGTGCTGGTTCAAATGACTTTATTTGCCTATCTCCCCAAATCCCATCTGGTTCTAGTACTCTGGCTAAATACATACAGGACAAATAATTATGGTTACATAATGCCTCCCTGAGTAAGAGCAGATAAGCCTACTTCTTAATAAGAATATCAACATTTCCTTATATTCACCAAATGCTTATTTACAAATTCATGTTGCTTATATAAAAATTCAACCTTAATTCTTCACCTTTGGGCAATAGCATAAAGCAAACCTGATATTTTGGCAATTCCAAGCCTATGTTTCAAATGGTTACATGTTTCCACTCTTTTTCTCTCCTGGAACCAAGCCTAAATAAATCAGGGCTAGACTACAGTACAATGAGAAACATATTGCCTATTCACCCCCATCATTTTATTGACAATAAATTCCCGGATACATTAGTAAGGCCATCTTTGTCCAGTTGGTCTCAGCCAAGCTGACGCTCAGACATAAAGACTGGACAAAGGAGTCCAATCAAAAACAGCCAAGCCTGGCTCAGATTAGCACAGCTGCCTTGCTGACCCAAAGACATGTGAGCAAAAACAAATGTTAATTGTTTTAAGCACAAGTTTGTCGATAGCAATGTATATTGTTATGATAGGGTTAAGAAATACCCATAAGCACCATAAAAGAGTATTTGATGAGTCCCTGTTAGGTCAATGTAGATGTGCTTCCATATTTTATTTCAGTAGAATAGACAAGTGGGGGATCATTAGTACTTAATTAATCCAAATCAAACTATCCATAATCAATTCTTTTCTAAAGCAATGGTCAGTCATTTGCTTCCCGTTGTGTCTTCACCATTTTATTTTTATTAAATTTAGATTCTGGAAAATGTTTCAGTTAAAAACATAGAATTCATCATTTTTTCTTTTTTTGCTTTATTGTGCATCTTCTTTTGTTGTTTAGAATATGAACACAGCAAAAGTACTAAGTGTTCACTGCGGCAATATCCACCTGAAACATGCAAGGGAGGCAACCAGAATATCTCATTCAGATTATAAGATGAAAAGGTGATCAAGAGTGATAGAACTATCTTTCATTAAATTATGTGTGCTTTTTTTTTTTTCTCTCTAGCTGTCTAAAATGTTTGGCTAATTCTCTTTCCTTTTTACTCTTCACCTATGATCGCTTCAGTCAATGAATCTCACTGCAGTTGTATTTACTTTAAAGCAATTCATTTGCATCTTTCAGTTCATGTAAAAATTGTAACAGGTAAATTACTTTCTATCTCCCTTAATTCTAAAGGATTTTTTCCCCACAGATTATGTCTTCCATCTACCTTCTTGAACAAAAGGACACAAAACTCACCAGATATTTTGAAGAAAATTCATTTACTTCATTGTAATATGTTAAGTCATTTCATGATGATGATGCCAGCAATGAAACATAACAGCAATGAAACATAACCCCTCCAGGCCAGCATGTGATATTACTTTCTCTAGAGAGCTGGTCTTCATTTTAGAATGGCATTTCATGATTATTATTTATTAGCAGGGTCTGAATGATGTACAATAGTGTACAATAGTGTACAAAAGATGTACAATAGTGCCAGATTGCTAACAGAGACACTATGAGGTCACACTATGTTTTTTAAGAACAAATTTAACTGCAGGAGATATAGGGGTTTCTGAGAAAATAAGATTAACATTGATATCCAAAGCCCTCACCCTGTGTCAATAGTTCAAATCAAAGCTACACATGTTTAAAGGTCAATTATTGTTTGGTGATTGTGGTTTGACAAGTAGACCGACTTGGGTCTGATTCCAAAAGTCCAGGTATCTCTCTCACATTTGTGACATTAATTGACCCTTCTGTGGCTTTACAGAGGCCAAAGTTTGAATAAACCTTGGAGAATGGACTTCTTATTTACCACATAAATTGTTCTTTGCTTTATTAGTAGAACAACTTGAAAGTGTTCTGTTTTATTTCTATATGCAGAGTGTAGAAATAATGAAAATCACTTTCTGAGCTGAAGTAATGAAAATGGAGCTCAACAAAATCTCATTTTCAGTCATGATCCTCCTAAGGTTCTGTCCATCATCTATTTCTATTTTTTGTTTTTTGTTTTTTTGTTTTTTTGCTGTACGCGGGCCTCTCAGTGTTGTGGCCTCTCCGTTGTGGAGCACAGGCTCTGGACACGCAGGCTCAGCGGCCATGGCTCACGGGCCCAGCCGCTCCACGGCATGTGGGATCTTCCCTGACCGGGGCACGAACCCATGTCCCCTGCATCGGCAGGCGGACTCTCAACCACTGTGCCACCAGGGAAGACCTATCATCTACTTCTATTCGCCATAAAATTTATGGGAATATTTTCAAATGCTATTCATTGTTCTCAAGATTAATGTCTTCTATTACAGAACCTGTGTAAATTTCAACACCTTTCTTCCAATCTTATTTTTCTAAAAATTAAAATAATCTAAATATATCCTCAAGTCATTTTATTGTTTGGTTTGTCTTTCTGTGACAACTATCATCTCTAGCAATTTTGATTCTGCCATTGTTGTCCAGAATATGGCTTCAGAAGTGCAGATTAATTTTAGAGACTACACATGGAAATGCCAGGCAAAATTAACCCTCAACTGAGAAAATTCTATAAAAGAAACTTGAAAGTTCCTCAAAAGTTGGTCTCAGCCCAATTTTCTCACTTACAAGGCAGTGTAACCTTTGCTTGATCCAAAATGCTTCTTGTCAGAGTATAGCAGGGTGCACTAAGACCCATTTATGAAGCTACATTACCCTAATTAAACATCTCTCAGGCTACTGCCTTTTAGAAAAGAAACAATGTTTGCAATTTGGGGTATCTGATCATTTCTCTCTTTTTCTCTAAAAGTTACAAGGTTATTTCTTGCCATCCAGTTACTATCATTTTTTTTTTCCTTCTGGCTACTGTTTTTTCCGAATTATATTCAGCATTATGCTTTCACAAAAGTACTATTTTTCAAAGCTTTGTATATTAAATGATTTTTCTTCGAAGTATTTTCTTTCTTTTAATTGAGAGTGCTTCTCTACCTTATTTAACATTCTATAAACATTCAAGAAACAAACAAATGAACAACAGCAAAAAAAAAAACCCAGGAATGATAATTTAGAATGTTACTGTGGGGTGAGTTTTTTTATTTGAATAAGAGTATGAAATCTAAATTGTTTCAGAAAGTTACAGGATAAATCCAATTCTTAACAAAATTTAAAAAAAAAACAATTTAAGGTTTTGGACAGATAAGATCTAATGACAAAAATGAGTCCAGATGAAATAAAGTATACTTAGAATGACATGGGAAGGATATATGAAGTTCAGAATATAGTTTCTGAGAGCTACCCAACAAACAAGCAAAAAGCAAATGGAGAATTCATCAAAGTAGCTTAAAATTAGAAATTAGGAAAAGAGTATAAAAGCTAATGCTTTTGCTATGTCTAATTCATGACAGTGTTTCTTGAGAAGGAGATATAAAATAGAAAGGATGAAATTGACTAATGTTCAGCGGAAAACTAGGAGTAAAGTTTTAACAGTGTTAAAATCTCAGATAATCACTTATTTTTTGACCTGAAAAATTTCTTATAAAGAGATGCTGTGAGATGGATGCTTTGGGTCTCTGTTGACTATTATTGTAATGTTTGATTAAAAGTCTTATAGAATTTAAACATATCAACCAAGAAAGTCAGAGACATAATGTATAAATTCACATACATATAATACATATAAAATATACAATACCTATATTTAGAGGGTGGAGAGAAGGGAAGGAGGCAAGAAGAAATTATAGTAAATTCCTATTACCTTTTTTCAGTAGATAAATATGTACGATGTTGTAAACACTTGTGCAATATTTGCTACCAATTAAAGATCTGTCACTTGATGGAGGTAAATTTATTTATCATGTTCTTAGGCAAGTATTTTGGGAATATTTATACAAAATATTTCAGCTATACTGAGCATTTATTACAGAAAAATGGTGACTAATTTTTAAAGCAGTATCTTGGCCTGCTTGACTCTACCTGCAACTCTTGAAAAAGCAGCAGTGTAGACTTAAGGAGCCCCAAGAAGTGGAGTTCTGTGTCTTAGCTGAAAGGTTGTGTTCCTATCTGTGTAACTCAATTAACAATTTATAGCCAAATCTACAAAGGATTAAGGTAAAAAATGTACAAATTCACTTCATGGAGCTGGGTCAGAATTTCCAAATTTAATACAATTCCTGTTTGTACTGCAATTAGTGGTAAGGTATATCATAAATTAGATCAGTCTTTTAGCTCAAATGAGTTACCATTCTTAATTCTGCATCTTTCACCTAGAATCTGATAGCACTTTGCAGGAAGGCAGTTTATAGGCCACTCAATACAATAAAAAGAAATCATAATTTGATGCACAATTAAAATACACCTAACTCCACATAAGCTGATGATCTTCAGTTTTTCAAAATTCCTCAAATTACCTAAAATATCAGGCAATTTATATTTTTACTTTTAATTTTGATTATTTTAGCACAGAAAAAATTTGAAAGGAAGGCTTTTTTCTTTTTCAGCTGTTGTGTTTACCCAAAGAATGATATTTGCTTAAGAATCCACAATGATTTTCCAATATTTACTTTGGTAAACATGAAAATAGTTAGTTGCTATTTTTAACATGTTAACAGAAGAACAGAATTATTTCAATACATTGGTAGAGTGTTAACCTGTTAAGTCCGTCATTCATACCTATTAAGAGGTTAAGTACTCTATGAAAAACTATATGAAAAAACACGGAAGTGGATTCTGAGGGGATTTAAAAGTATGAAGACACATTCTTCTTTTGTCCTTGCCTACATAGGGAAAAAACACAAATTAATACATAAAAACGCAATTTAACAATATTTGTTGGAGATTTAAGAATTCTATTATAAGAAGCCTAATAGCAATCTGCTACTAGTTAGCTATACATTTTTGAACAAGAAATTTACCTTCTTTGTTTCCTCAATTAAAATTCATTTATTTATAAATATTTATTCATTATATATAACTTAGAGTGTAGTCAGAAGGTTTCTGAACTCCATGAAACTGTGACATTCTAAGCTAGCCTATGGACTTTAGGAAAAAATAATAAATATATGTATATTTACATTAGCTTCTATGAGAGATATAACTAGTCGGAGTCCAGTGGTGTTACCCTTGGGTGAGCATCCCTCTCCTGTCTGAGCCTCCTTCCTGTCTGATCCTACCCATATGTAACATACAGTATGTGTACTTTGCTAAAGCACTGTGCTTTGACTTTCATGTGAACACCTTCAACAGCGCAGAGGCTGTCTTTCTCGAACAGAGAAGTTGGTAACTATGCACTACAGTAATGGAAACAATATGAAACTTTTAATTGATATTTTTTCATATTTTCCTTTCTGAATATATCTACCTTTGTATTTCTTAGTTCACAAATCGTGAAATGGATTCAATCGTAATGAAAATGTAAAAGCAATCAGAAATATAAAAAATAAATGAATTCTTGTAGATTATTTGAAATCAAACTCAAATTATTGAGTACCAAGAAACAAAAAGTCTACCATCAAAAATCATTGTAAACATCATCAGTTAAGACTCAGACAAAAATCAGTATGTCTTCCCAGAGGACAGCACAAATGACTCATATCATTAAACTGTCCAGGTATAACCCCAAAAGTCAACCTAATAAAATTTATTGAGAGAGACTTAAGCTATTCAAGTTGTTTCCACATATAACTGTAATTTGGAGAACAGTTAATCACATTAAGTTATGATCCTTTTCATTCTAACAACAAAAACCTGTGACAGAGAAGTATGAAGGGAAAATTAGCCTCTCATTTCATGAAAGAGCAGACCGGATGTAGAGTAGTCGATAAGCATATGGGCTATTTATGTGCGCACATGTGTGTGCACATATGCAAGTCTCTGTGTGTGTGTGTGTGTGTGATGTGTTGAGTGTTCCCTACAAACTTCTTTAAATAAGTTTAAAATTACCAAGCCAGCTTTCTGATTATTTTGTATCTTAAATGTATTCATTTTAGTCATGAAAAACATAGTGCTATCATAAATTAATTGAGCTTTAAGTCCAATTTCAACAGAATGTAAACCAAAAAAGACAGACAACAATAGCATTACAGATTGTAAAGCCAAATCCTTTCTTGGGGTATGTGAGGAGATGGAACAAGTCTGGTAATTCTCATTCAAAGACAGAACTACCCAGTGACCTTAATACTAAAAGAGGTCTCTGGGTGAAAGAAAGAATTAGAACTCAACTTTGCAATTTTACTTGACTGACACATTCGTCAGTGTCTTTTGTGATGCAGCTGACCCACCTTGACTGAAAGCCTAGCTGTATTTCCAGGATCTAATGAAGGGCTGTTATGTTGCACTACTCAAGTCTGGCGCAATCTTACATTTAATATCATGGGTTAAACAGGACAGAAGCAAGTGTTGGTTGAAACTGTGTTTTTCGTTTTGCCACCAAGGCTGATCTTATTACTTGCCTTTGAGCTGTTGGAAGAAAATCTTAAAGATAATTTTAAACTTTTTATAGTTTGCCTGTAACTTTGACCCTACAGGATGAGAACCGGCTGCAATATTGTTCAAGATTATTGTCATTTGACAACTTCTGCCAAAATAGCAAAGATTCCAAATGTCTCTGTCTGTAGATAAATCTGCAGGATTTTAATTTTATTTATTTATTTATTCCCATGGGAAACAATTCCAAAGAGAGTTGGTTATATTTAATATTTCAAGACTAATTAATCAGAGTAGGATTTAGGTTCCAGCTAATAGCTATAGTGATTGATCATGAGGTTCATTTTCTGCTGAGGACTGAGTAGGTGTTTTGCTGTGCATATTGAAGATCGAGCAAAATAATTCTGCTGCATATTTTTTAAAATTTTTTCTTGAGGTAGCTATTGTAATAAATAGATGAAGCTCAAATCATGACCAAACCCGTTGGCTATAGGTCAAACTCCTTTTAGTAGAAATGTGATGTGGGCATTATTTGGCTCTGTTTTATCTTCTTTTATTTTCCATTTCAAAGGTTGTCCTTTCCCCCCAGAAAACTGTGTTGTTGTCTTCTCTACTCCAGTGGTTCTCCATCTGAGCTGTGGGGAAGTAATTTGATTCTTTTCTATTGAAATGGACTAGAAAAATCAGCTCAAGTGGACTGAGATAAAATAGTCACCTGGATTAGCACAAGGGGTGGAACACGTCTAGGAGATTTTTACCCTGTGGTGACTACACTAGGAAAGTTTGAAACACGACAATTACGTTGAGCCTCCCTAAACCTCCCCTGCAGAATCTCTATCCAATATTTATTCTCCATGAGCTCTTGCCTGTAAATTGGTCACTGCACTCCCAGGTTATTTCTGTAGGGTATTTCTCCTATGAGGGGTCTTTGGAGGCACAGGTGTACTTGGTTAAGTTTCCTGATGACAGAGGCCAGCTAATTGAATTTCTTAATCTTTAGGGTTTGTTTTTTCCTGTGGAAAAAGTGCTCCTTTTAATGAATATAATACTCTAAGACACACACATTTACTCAACTTACTGAAATTTATGGAAAACAAACTGCTTAAACCTAGGTTTGTTTAGATAGCACTTCCTCTCAGAATGAATGTGGAAACTATTTCACATCCTTCTGAAGTCATGGGAAATAAAAAGGGTAAAAGAAACTAATTTATATTTTTATAACTATGCATTTTATAAATCACAAGGTTGGTCTTTTTGCAAAACAAACACCATAGGTGACATTAAAATATAGCTGCTATCTTGAATGAGTGGAAATCATAAGAAAACAAATAATTTGTTGCTTTCATGCCTTTTAGAGAGTGGATTTCTTTTCAGATAATCATAAAATTCAATAAACATATTCTTTTTATATTTAGTTTGCAATTATTTATAAAACACTATATAGTAGTAATAATAACAATAATACCAAAATTTATTAAGCATTTATTAATTGTCAGGCAGTATATTAAAAGTTTTCTAAACATTGGCTTGTGGTATCTGTCAGTTTCATTATGGAGTAAATAATTATTATGTTAAACATGCTGAAATTGAGGCTAAGTCATATTAAATGGTATACTCCACATTCACACAGCAAAGACATGGCAGAGCTGAGATTTGAACCTCAGCGGTTGGGAATCCATTGTGCCATGCCCAATGTTAAGTGTGTAAATCCAAAATTGAACAATGTAGGATGATATCTCTTATAAGGTTAACTATGCTTAGGAAAAGGAAAAAAATTAATAGAACACCTAACTTAGGTGTTACTTAGGGTTAAGAAGACTGCTAGGGGAAGGTGACATTTACACCAAGAACCAAAGAATGAACAGGATTAGCCAATTAGCCAATGTGGGAGGGCAGGGTGGTTGTATTAGTCAGGGCCTAAAAGGAAATGGACAGTATCCACAAAATAGAATAATTTAAGGGTAATTTAATGAAAAATACTTACAAAATGTGAGGATGGTATAGGGAAGCCACAGGAATAGTATAGTATCCCAGGAGCAGTAATATGAATGAGCTCCATGGATGGCAAGGGGAGGGAGTACTTTGTGAAGAATGCCTTTTTATGGAGCCAGAGTCCCTCAGTCCAAGTATACAGTCGTGGTACTATGCAGGGAGGGAGAGGAAGAAGAAGAAGAGCCCTGTCTTCAACCTCCCTCCTCTAATTTTCTGGTGCTGTTCTTCACTGACCAAACCCAACTGGACTACAGAGGGCATGAGGTCTGTGGATGTAATCAAAACAGAGCATACTCTGGAATTTCTCTGCAGTGTGAAGGTTAGCAGTATCTAGCACAAGAGTATAGATAGCGAATCATTGCAGGCAGAAGAAACAGAATGTATGAGAGTCCCAAAATAAGAATATATCTTATCCAAGGACATGAAAAAGTCGGTAAGCCTAAGCATAGATTATGCTTGGGAATGGGGTGGCATATAAGAATGTTTGATGAATTGGGAGAT
This sequence comes from Leucopleurus acutus, assembly GCF_964270905.1. Classification (NCBI taxonomy): domain Eukaryota; kingdom Metazoa; phylum Chordata; class Mammalia; order Artiodactyla; family Delphinidae; genus Leucopleurus; species Leucopleurus acutus. The sequence continues at coordinate 20,217,532 of NC_139142.1, read as the reverse complement.
TAACACTTGGATTAACACTAACAAATTAGGCTATCAGATCATTTACAGACTTGGAAGCCATGCAAAAATATTCCCATTTTGTCTAAGGAGCAAGATAGAGTCTTGGAAGGATTTTGAGTGCAGGGATTGACATGACTGTCTAATTCATAAGCAGCCAGAAGAGTAAATTGGTGAGAGTATGGGGAAGACCTCACTATCTTAAACAACATATTTGTGTTACACATCATGTGAATATGTCCTATGAGTACACGCTCATAGCAAGTCTCTGTGTAATTAGATTTAAAACATTATAAAGCAGTTTGAATCCAATGTACAGACATTATCATTTTAGGTAAGCATATTTAAAGTGTTTCCAAAGAAACTAGAGAAAAAATAGGCTCTAGGACATCCCTGATATTCAGATGGGCTATGTCCTTCAACATCTAATTTTTTGCTAGTCCTTTATTCTACTCATTGCTATCTCCATTGAGAGTCACCTGTTGAGTAGCATGGCTCCCGTGCATACTTTTAAACTACCAGTTTAGCTGTACCATGTTCAGTTGGCAGGCAAAACAAAGCATATGATTTGGTGTTTGATGGACTTGGGTTCAAATCCCACCTTTATCAATTAGTAGCTGGGTGGTTATGAGAAAGTTCCCTAAACTCTGCAAACATGTCTCAGTTACCTCATTTGTAAAACAGCAATGAGGTAATGGTAGTGTGGATTCTTAGGTTTGTGGTCAAAGTTAAATAAATGTGACCTCTTGTTAGACTCAGACTATGATGACACATTCAAGAGGCATATCCTATTATTGAATGTAATTACAAAGCAAATCCTTTTTTGCTCACAAGTCTTGAGACCAGTTGGTATGTCACTGGAATTGCTATATCTGTGGAGCAGCACATGTAGCCTGACCAACACTGAGATGTTCCCAGCTTCCACAGGCCTTGGCAGCTGGGAGGCTCCCAATGTTTGCTTCTGCATATAGTGTGATAAAGAGCCTCTCTCACCTGGGATATACTGAATTTGTCGGGTTTTAAACCTTAAAAAGAGTTTAAAAGAGCACAACATCGCTTCTCCAAATATCCTTGGCTCTGACAAGGAGCAGCTGCCAGAGAATCATCCAGAGATATTGCCTAGCTCCTTGACAGTGGCCTCCCATCCATTAGCAGATCAGTCCAGAAACTGATCAGCAAAAGTACATGGATACTTGTGTGCATGCCCAGGTAGAAAAAATCTTGTGTTAAAATCACAAATTCCAGGAACCTGTAGTGATATTAAGGTATCATGTGGAACATTGTAAAATAAATCCATTAAGGTATTTAAGCAAGTACTAAATGCTTAGCATTGTACATAGCCTTGAGAAATGTACAAAATGGGATGTATCTCATGGGCATCACTATCAACAAATATTTGATTAAATTACAACTTTATGACTATCTATTATCCTCCGAGAGAACTTCAGGTCATATGGATGCTTGACAAATGTTAAGTCTCAGTTTGTTGCTTGTATGGAATTTGACTATATTGACACATTCCTGCAAAGAATAAAACCATTTGCTGAGCCTTCAAAAACTTTACATACTGTACAAATAAGTACTATAATTATTGTTGCCATCTTTTCTAACTGTCCTAGCTCTGTAATGGGATGTAATTTGTTAGAATTTAAAATAAAATTTTTATTTTTTATCTTTTTTGCTGGATTTTGAATTTTAAAATATAAATAGATATAAAAAGAAAAGAAATACATTTTTTTTCAATTAGAGATAGTTTCACTCTCCCCACCCCCAAATAATAACAAAAACATATGAAGTAAGCATAATGGAAGCAAAAACACAGAGAGAAAAGGAAAACAAAAAACTAAAGAAACCCATCTAAATAAATACAAATAAAGATGTAGAAGGAAAACATAGCTGGTTCAATGTATGCTGATAACCTTAGAATTGTACATTACAAAGCACATCTGCCCTTGGAGTCTTCAAATTGACATTAGTTCATTGTATGAAATTATGTATAATTTATTTTCTTTGCTGGTCCCAAGGAAGATATTCTTTCTCTTATCTATTTGACTATTTTGGAGGGTGGAAATTAGAGAGGAAAATTGAAAAAAAAAGTTTCTTTGTTTTTCTTTTGTTCTTAGTTCTTTCCTTGTTACCAAGATTTATTTTTAGTTAGGGTTTTTTTCCTATTAAAATGACTTGTTATTCAATCAGGAGTGAGTGAATCAGCTTACAAAACTAAGTATCTTTAGATATAAATCAAGTTGTATTTGACTTGAACTTTTAGGTGAGAGCTTTAGATTAGCTGGAAAAAGATTTTCTTCCTTCTATTTATGAAATGCTCTATTTTCACATTCTCAGATTCCCAGCAGGGATGAGTATTCATGCATCAAACTACAGTTTCAAGAAAAACTATTATTTTCTACTATAACTTTAGACCAAATTTGTTATGTTCCTGAGTCTATCAATCAGCAACTAGGGTTTCAATTTTTTAATACAAACTGACAAATAAGTGTTTGCATCTGTTATCTACCCACAAGTATTTGAGACCCTTGTGGATAAGATTTATGCCCTGATCTTCCTAGAACTAGTCTTCTTTGAATCACAATTTCTTAGTACACAATTTCCCAAGATGTTGCATGGAACAGATTTGACAATCAGTAAAATTTATTGAACAAATCTAATAGTATCATGGGTTTGGCACATTCTTTTCCTCAAACATTCTCCTAGAAGTAAGGTATTAGAAAAATAGAGAGTCTTCAAAAAATTATGAGACAACAGATTTCATATATTTCTTTTATTCTTTTTCTCTTTGTCATACATAAAAAGGTGAAAGGTATAAGGTAAAAAATTCCCAACCATTCCTTTCCCCAGAGATAAATGTAACTTTCTGTAACCTATTTATCTCTATCCACCTTTAAAATCATGCCTTATAATGATAACATCTCATAATTTTTTTTTAATGTTTGCTATTGGATACTTAGGTCAAATTAAATGCCTACTTTAGCTTGCTTTAAGCCACAGATATATACTTATCACCTACTCTTTCCAAGGTGCTATGAGATGTCCTTTATGTAGGTAATTGATTTTTATATATTGACCTTACATCTTGTGCCCTTGCTAAACTTGCTTATAAGTTCTAGAACGTTTTTGTACATTTTTTCAGATTGTTCTATGTAAACAACTATTGCATTGTCTGCAAGTGGAGGCAGATTTCATTTCTTCACTTCAAATCTGCATGTTCTTATTTATTTATCTTGTCTTGTTGAACTGGGTAGGATTTCCAGCATAATGTAATTAAGAATGGTGAGTGTGGAGATACTTGCCTTATGACCAAACTTAAGGGAAAAATACTCTATCACTACTGTTATCTAAAGTTCCTTGTAGATAATCTTTACAAGGTTAAGGATGTTTCCTTCTATTGCTAGTTTGCTGAGTGTTTTTAGCATGAATGTGTATTGAATTTGGCAAATTATTTTTTTCTATCTATTGAGTTGACCTTATATATTAATTTTTTTTCTTCAGTTTGTTATGAATTACACTGATTTATTTTGAATGGTGAATTAGCCTTGTATTCCCAGTGTAAACTCAGTTTGGTCAAGATGTATTTTTTTAATAGATTGCTGGATTTGTTGAGGCAATTTGCTTCTCTCTTCATGAAAGATATTGCTTTTACTAGCATTATGTCTTTCTTTGGTTTTGATATCAAGGTAATACTAGCCTTATAAAATGAGTTGGGAAGACTACCATGATCTATTTTCTGGAAGAGATTGTGTCAACTTGGTATTATTTTTAAAATGATTCATAGAATTAACCAATAAAATTATACTGACCTTGGGTTTTCTTTGAAGTATGAATTTATCTTATTTAATAAATAAAAGATAATTCAAATTATCTTTCTTCTTGAGTGAATATTGATGATGTGTTTCTTTCAATGACTTGATTAGTTTCATCTATGCTGTATAATTTATGGGCAGAGAATTGCTCTTAGTCTTTTCATTATTTTTTTAGTAGTTGTAGATTCTACAGTGATTTTCTATTTTCAATCCTGATATTGGTAAATTGTATCTAGCTAAAAGTTAAACAGTTTATTGAACTTTTAAAAAACTAGCTATTGGTTTCAGAGATTTTCCTTGAGAGGTTTTCTCTATTTATTTCCATTTTTATCTTTATTGATTCATTTTTGATTACTTTGATTCAAAGTGTTTTTGTTTTTCAAGTTTCTTATGGTAGAAGCATAGATTTTTGACTTGAAACATTTATTTTCTTTTCTAATGTAAACCTTTGATGCTATGAATTTTATTTAAGCTCTTTTTTAACTGCATCACACGAGTTTTTGTTATTTTTTTATTCAGTTCAAAATATTTTCTAATTATCCTAAGAGTTTCTCTTTGTATTGATGTGTTATTTAAAAGTGTTTAATTTAATTTACTTTCCAAGTGGTTGGCGATTTCTCTATGATCTTTCTGTTGTTAATTTCTTGTATAATTGTGTTACGGTTAAAGAACATACTTTGTATGGCTTATATTCTATTACATTTGTAAAGGCTTATTTTATGGAACAGATTATGATCTGTCTTAGTAATGACTCATGCACACTTTAAATGAATGTGAATTCTGCTGTTGTTTGTTGGAGTGTTCAATAAATATGTCAGGTCGAGTTGGAGAATACTGTTGCTTAGATCTTCTATATCTTGCAAATTTTATGCTTTTCTGTTCTACCAATTATTCAGAAAGGAGTATTCAAGGATCCATAAATAACCGTGGATTTGTCTTTTTCTCCATCAAATTCTATAAGTTTTGTCTCAATTACTTGAAGTTTTATATTTAGGTTCATATGCTTTTTATTTTGCTGTGTTTGCTTGGTGAACTGATCTTTTATCATTATGTAATACCCCTTTTTTTTTATCCTGGGTAATGTTTTTTCTTCTAAAGTCTACTTTGTCTGATATTAATATAGCCATACCAGCTTTTTAAACATTTGTGTTTATATGATGTATATTTTGACCCTTTTTCTTAAAATTATTTATGTAATTTTGGATAAATGTGTTTATTTTAGACAGCACATAGTTTTATCTTCTTGTTTAAAATCCAGTCTGACAATCTCAATATTTGGCATATTTACCACATTTACATTTCATGTAATCTTAATAGTTTTTGAAATATAAACCAATTTATAATTTGGTCTGTTTTTTTATTTACTTTGTTTTTTATTCCTCTTTTTCTTCTAGCCTGGATTCTTTCAGTTTATTTGAATATAATTTTATCAATACATTTGTTGATAGAAACAATCAATAAACAATCTATGATAGGGGTAGGAAAGAGTTTAATTGAGCTAAACTGAGGACTATAGCCCAGGTGGCACAGATTCAAGAAGCACTTGAATTATGTTCCACTGGACTACAAAGTGGGGGAGGCTTATGAAGGTAAAAACTACAAAATTACATAAGTTTCTGTCAAGAATTATCATTGGAGTTGGTGAGAAATAAGAGTGCTTATTAAGCAAAGGTTGGTTGAGGTATGAAATGGTTGCTAGTTACAAGGGGAGAACTTGAAACTATAAGATTGCAGCTGGCAGCTGGCAGATATTGTTTTGAGAACTAGTGGTGTCCTTCAGTCTGATACAGTTCAGAAAATTCAAGTTCTCAGTGATGCAGGAACATGTCTGCAACCATATCCACAACGGCTACCTGGCTCCATTTTGGATGCCTGAACCACAGTTATATCATTTTGAGTTGTAAATGCATTCTTTTCTTTAATGGTTAAAGCAGATGTGCCATGCATGTTTGATAGGCTACAGACAGGCTGTTTTAGTTAGCATAAAGTTTAAGTTAAATCACATATAAGCCAGAATGGCTCTGTGTATCTCAATACATAAAATTTTCTTCTACCATGTTTTATTTCTCTATTAACATTTTAGGTTGATCTATTTGTATTATTTTTAAGAAGTTGCTCTAGGGATTGCTACATACATATCTGATCTTTCACAGTTTATTTAGAGTTAAGTTTTGACCATTTCAAGTAAAACATTTATGCTATAGTTGCATATTGTATCTACATACATTGAAAAGCCATCTAAAATGTGTTGCATTTTAAAGACCTTAAGAGGAGAAAAATAATCTGTAATATTTAACTAGATATTTACCATTTGTGTTACTATTTCTTTATTCCTGAACTTCCACGTTCTCCTCTGATAAAATTTCTCTTCAGCCTGAGGACCCACTTTTAACATTTCTTTTAAAGGATGTTTGCTGGAGCTGATTTCTTTTAGTTTTTCTTCATCTGAGAATGTCTTTTTTGTTGCTGTCATTTCTGACAGGTATTTTCAGTAGATATAGAATTTGGAGTTGACTCTTTTGTTTTAACTTTTTAAGCACTTTAAAAGATGTTATTCCACTGTCTTCTGGCCTCCAAGTTTTCTGATAAGAAATCTGTAGTTATTTAAATTTTTGTCCCCACATATAAAATACTAGCTTTCTCTGGCTCTATAAAGATTCTCCTTTGCCTTTGAATTTCAGCATATTGATTATGTTTTGAATGGATGAAGTTTCTTTGAACTCCTTCACTATGTGCCTTTATGCTTTTTTCCCATGTTTGCAAGGTCATTACTTCCTCCAATTTTTTATGAACCAAATTTTTTTTCTTTCTCTGGGATTTCATGATATGAATAGTAGATGATTTGATATTGTCCCACAAGTCTTTTAGAGTCTTTTTTTTAATCTTAGTTTTTCTCTTTCTTCTGTCTTCTGTCTTCTGCTATTGAGACTGTTCTTGTGGGGGTGTTGTAGTTGTGTTTTTACTTCAAATATTGTAATTCTTCTTTCTAACTGATTACTTTTTAATAGTTTCTATTTCTCTGCCAAAAATTTGTATCTTTTCATTTATTTCAAGAACGTTTATCTTTACCTCGTGGAACATGGTTATTACAGCTGTGATTAAGTCTTTGACTAATAATTTCAATATCTGGGTCATCTCAGATGGCTTAGCATCTGTTAATCATTTTTCTCTTTGAGAATCTGTCACATTTTTCTTTCTTCTTTGTATATTTAACAGTTTTATGTTGTACCCTAGATATGTTTATTTTTCTGTTCGATTCTCTAGGTCATTTCAAAATCCTTTGTGGAAAGTTGATTTATTTTTATTTTAGTAGCCTATCAGCCAACTAGGGTTTAGATCAAAATTTCTGCCTTGTTTTTGTAGGTGGTTATTTCAGTGTTACTTCAATTTCCACAGCCTTTGCTCTGTCTCTTTTGGCCTTTTCCCTGTATATGTAGCTCAGGCATAAGCCCAGGGCTAAGGTTGTCTCATATATAATATCAGGGAACCCATTTTCCAGGTCTCCAGGATTTGTTTCACAATCTCTGTCTCTCAGGGTTAACTTTTTCCAGTCCTATAAAGGCAGGGCTTTTTGTTTTTTCTTAGAATTTTATTCCTAAGCAATGTTTCATAATCCTTATGACTGGAATTGCTATCTGGACAATGCAGTGTAAAGTGAAAGAAACAGTAATGATATCCCCATACACTCTTTGGTCCACTGGGGATAATTTTTTTTCAGTTTTTCTGTACAGAAAAATGTTTATTTTGCTTTGTTTTGTTTTCTGGATTTTATATGTGTGCACCACAGCGGTTGCCCCTGCAACTGCAGTTCTGCAACTGAGGACCCCTTAGGGTAGGGCTGGGAGGGAAAGCAGATTTAAAATAAAATATAACAAAATACAATAAAATGGAATTGAAAGGAAAGAGAAATAGAAAAGGAAAAGGAAAAGAACAAAGAAGAGAAGGAAAGAAAAGGAAAAGAAAAAGAAGAGATCCCTATCCCTGGTCCTCTAGCCAGAAATAGATCGGTACTGCTGCTGTCCAAGCCCACTGCACAGTACTACACAAGAACTGCTTTTAGGTAAAATCTGGGCAGAAAAAGATATAATTTCACCTCTTAAAGATCCATTCTTCAAGTTTGTCTCCCACTTCCGTTCTGCCTACTATTACTAACTTTTCAAAATCCAAGGTAGTTGCTTTTTATATTTCCTTAAAAGATTTTAGTCATAATCAATGGGAGAGAGAGGCTGTAGTATGTCTCTTCTAGCTTGACTGTCACCAGAAGACTTCTCTAGAAATTTTTCATGTAAATACTTCGTCTTTTTTCCTTTGTATTAACAGGCTTACATTATGATATATACATATATATAGTTGACCCTTGAACAATGCAGGTTTGAACTGCAAGAATTCACATATGTAGATTTTTTTTCTATAAATATATAGTCAGTTCTCCATATTCATGGCTTCCAAATCGTGGGATTCAACCAACTGGTCATCATGTACTATGTTTATGATCCTTGATTTGTTGAATCAACAGATGTAGAATAGAAGGATATGGGGTGCCAACTAGGGGACTTGAGCATCCCTGGATTTTGGTGTATGCGTGACATCAATAAACATATTGATCTTTGTATGGTTTGTATGTTGTCCTATTATTAGACATTCATATTTGTACAATTTTTTCATTTTTTTCATTGTCATAAAAAATGCTGTTATGGGTACTGTTACATACACATTTGTGATAGTCAATCTCTGTTTTCAGTCACCTCCCTGATTATTTGCTTAAAAACTTTTTCCAAAGTGAAGCAACTGTGACAAAGTTATGATCAGTTTTTTAAAATGGTGATACTTTTTGCTATAATTCCATCTAAAATAACATTCTACCACCAGTGTAGAGAGTTCTTCCCTCTCCTGCTCTCAAAAAACACTAGGCAAAATCAATTTTAAGAAGAAGTTTTAGTCTGATAACTGGAAAAGAATATTGTTTTTTTTTAATTTGTGCTTCCTGGTGTTAATGGGTTATATTTCCAAATGATGGCTAATAGATTTTGACCTTTTTTGTGTTTCCTGTTCTATTGACATCATCCTTTTTGATTCATAAAAATTCTTTATGCTGTATTATCATAACATTTTATCATTTTTTATTTACCATTGTTTGCCTTTGACTTTATTCACAGACTTTTATGGCAAATAATTTTTAAATATTGCCAATCTAGTGATGATTTTTTTATTTTGATGTCACACTTAGAAAGTATTTTACATCCTCATCATAATGTAAGATTCACACACAGGTTTTTCTAGTATTTATAGTACCGAAATTGATTTTGGTAGTGTATAAGACAAAAATGTAATTTTTATTTCTGTTTTATTCAAATGTTTTAGAAAGCTTTCCTAGTAAGCAATAGACATTTATTAGTATAGCCACATATTAGTCAAAGCATATATAAAATACTCATTAGATAGCAGCTGGTTTTAGTTGACAATATTCTAGCCAAAAGTTAAGGATTTTTTCTAGGCAATCTTATGTTGGGTTCAATTTTTAATTTTTTGTAACACTTTTTGAAATATTGAAAGTACTATTCAACCCCCTTTGGTACCTTGCAGAGTTCTTAGAGACCTACTCTTTGGTTCTTCAGTTACACAAACTGGGAAACAGAAGTAAACTATCATCATTTATTTTTGGAAAAGACAATGTGTTTTTCCAAAGAGGGAAATTAAAAGGCACAGGATATTTTGTTTTGGAAGAGGAATAGATCTAAATAACTAATGACCGGGGTATTATAATATTTGAATACCACATTCATTTGAGGTTTTTTTTTCAAGGCTCACTTAAAAAAAAAAATCTCAAACCATAAATGATATAGGCCAGCAACAAATTGCATGAGTATTTAGTGGAGGAAAAAAATTAAATGATTGAATCAGACCACAGTTTTCTAACTTAAATTAGAAAACTCTTTATGAAAATCACTGAACTTACTTCTTCCTAAACAGTAACTAACTGTATTAGAGCATTCTTTCACCTGCCTTCTAACTGGTCTGAGCAACAGGCATGTGACGCAATGACTCCAAACTTTACTTAAAGATAGAGTCAGACAATAAGCAAGGACTCTCTTCTGAACTTAAAGAAGTAAAATAGCCTTAGTATTCACTGTATGAGCTTCAGTATTGCCTTTTGTTTTATAGTGCGATTTAGATTTCCAGCAGCTCTAGGTGATTGATTAGGCTTTGGCAGATCAGGGCAACAAGGCAAAAGGGAAAAGAGTAAAGTGAATTGAGTCATCGGTGGAAAATAACACTGGATTATGGCAGACATAGTGCAGTGGAGGTTTTAGCTGCTGAGTGCTGAAACATCCCATTAAAAGTTACACTTTGGATGATCTCATCCCATTATTGTAATGGGATAGATTATTAGGTGGATGGTGTTCTTTTTATTGCTGGGCTATTCTTACATGATGCTTGGGATTTTAATATTGTATTCACATTGCAGTAGATTCAGAGCAGGAAGAAAATGAGGAAATAACTGGGCATAACTGACGTAATAGTGCTGGGCATAACTGACTTAATCCTGGGTTATATTTATACATAGCTTTAGCCTGGAATTCCACTGAGCAAAGACATATAAGAATGACATATAGAGGAAGGAGAGCAGTTGAACAAATGCTGTAATGTAGCCTCAGTCTTAAATTAAATCTGGACAGAGGCAAGATTGACAGAGGCAATTGGAGCTGCATAAAGTGCCTATCTGCAGTGGGTCAGGAAAACTGGGAGTTAGAGAATTCTAAAGTAGTCTGAAAGACAAGTACAGGAAGCCCAGATCAGAACAATAAAGTTTCTACTCCAGCTTGGCATGGAAATATCCGAAGGCTAGCTTTCATGTTGCCAGGTTTAACCAATAAAAATACAGGACCCCCCTATATTTGAATTTCAGTTAAACGATGGATAATATTTTAGTATAAGTATGTCCTAAATATTACATGGGACATACTTACATGAGGAAGTTATTTGTTGCTTATGTGAAATTCAAAATTAACTATGAGTCCTATATTATATCTGGCAGCTCTATGCCTAACCAAACCCTACTTTCTTATTAATTCATGATTCTAGAGGTCAGTAATCTGGGATTCAATCCCAGGTCAGCCTGGGATTGAATCTCCTGAGATTTTTATACTTCTCTGGTGAAGGGTGGGTGGAGTTAAGCTGAATAAGATTCAATGCAGTTGCAGAACTTAAAACAAACTTCTCTAAAGAAACAAACAAATTTATCTGAGTCCTCTAATTTTGGAATGAATGGCTTATCAATATATTGAGAAACCTGCGTTAGCTACCTCTTTTATAAATACATTTCTTAATAATGATGGTATACAATATTATGTTAACATGTGTTTCCTCCCTAGATTATCTCATCAATATATTCAGCCATATAATATAAAAGAAAGGCCATATCTACAAAAAATATACACATGTTTTTGGAGAAATGAGGTAGTCGAAAATATTTGAAATGGTCTCCTTTTGACCTATGGATTAGAACTGTTTGAGATCTCAAATAAATAATATTCCCAGATGATAGTAATCTTGACTTTCCACAGCCTACATGAAACTTTTCCCAATTATTTCTGATTTTACTTTATTCTATAGTGCACAGAAAGACATGCATATACAATCCTGTGTGAAATACTTTTGCACATTTTGACAACGAGCCGTCATCGAATATTTATTGATAGGCTAATGCTTTCTGACAAGTCCATGTAAGTTATAAAAGACTGCAGAGTAACTGCATTTTAACCAGTTTGGGCTCTTGGGTAAAAATTATTGAAAAATAATCTTCAAAAAATAAAATAGCATTGTTGTGGTGATAAGCTAGAAAGAGTGACATGGCATGAAGTTAAAGTTGTGGTCGACACACCTCCCTCGACACACTCTATGCCTTGCAGCATAGAGTCGAGAAATCATTGGTCCAGGTGTGTGGCATCCATCCTTCTGTCTCTGAATCACAGTTACTGTAGAGAGTGGAGAATGAGTTTATACTGTTCCTAGGATGAGACACAGAGCTGTATCTGCCACCCACTCTGACTTGCTGATTGAAGGCGCATGAATTCTCCCAGGTGACTCAGTCTCTACTTATTGATGATGATGTCACTTAACAGCTTTGGCTGTAATAAGCTGCCTTATTGACTTCTGCCTTGTCACTCTTCTAGCCAACTCCTTGTCACAGGCACCACTGTTGTGCATCAGTCTGCCTTTGCTTTATTGGCTTATTGATAGTCCCATCCATCTTCTTGAAGGAGGTTGACAGGCTGGCATTTGACTCTTCTGTCTCCTTGTGATTTTACAGCCTTCAGGATGGCTGCCTGAAGTCCCTGGTGTTTTGCCCAAATAGCCAGTATGCAAACCACTTCTCCCCACTGTACCTAGGGATGCTACAAATTCTTTATTGCAAACTATGGAATCGTTGACAAATCTTCATCTGCATGTGTTGAGCTGCAAGAGGGAGCTACTATTTGACCTAGTAACAGCTTGAGATTGTTTTCCCAGGTTCTCCCTGTGAGAAGCTCTCTGATTGTTACACCAACAGAGCAGTGTTTTTCCCCAGGTATCCAAGCAGAGCAAAATAGCTGCAGGGGTGTGAACTGATTCCCTTTGGCTTTGTACAACATCAAAACCATGTCAGAGGAACTCTGACAAGATTCTTTGGTACTGAGGGAAAGAAAAGACTAATTCCCAATACTAAACTCATTGATTTTCAAAGACAGAATAATAACAACTTGATTTTTTTTTTAATTTAAAGTCAATGTTTATGCCTCTGGCATGTGGGGAAATCATTTGACTTGTAAACTGAGTGTGTTTGATTTGAAACCAACCAAAGAGTGATATAGCATGATGTAATGAGAGCTTTCGTGGGAAAAGAAAAGATGGATTATATGGTAAGAAAGCTTTCAGGGATCCACACTGTTAGATATCATTAAAAATGCAGTTTTATCTTATCCTTAATCGATCTTATTCATGAAAATCATCTAGGCAGCATCTGTTAAAGATGAATTAAGGAGTTATATCAGATGCAACCAAAAGTCTAGTAAAATAGTTTTTTTTAATTTAATTGATCTCTTTAGGAATTTGCAGTACCTCTGGATGAGCTTCACACCAATGCTTTTAAAACATGCTGTTTTCTTTTGAAGAACTGCATATGCCTTTTAGGGTAAACTAAAAGAAAATTTTAAAAAATCAGAACAGGATCTTCCACTTATCGCACCATGATGATGATTATTACATGATTTACTTCTTATTAAAATCCTTATTAAAATTTATATAAAACAAGTATGAATTTACCATTACCAGATGAAAAAATTGAGTCATCTAGCTATTCTCTTTATCTCCAAAGTCCAGTCTGGTAACTGTTGTGTGGCTTTATCTCACCCTGAACATGTAGATTTCTGGTTTTTATTATGAAAGTTTTGAAACAATAAAATCTAGATATCTAAGGCAGACCATGTTATGTCTGGGAAGAACAATAAATACTTTAAGACAATAAAATAAAAAAACAATAAAAAACAATAAAAAACAATAAAAACTTAATTAATTTGATTTCTGATTATGATAAGGAAACAAGGCCAATAGAAAGTAATTAGGAGAAACTAGTAAAATATCAATAGATAAATATTTATTTTTACTTCTAAAAAACAGCAACATTAATTTACTTTCAAGTCGTTACTCCTTGTTGTTACAAAAACAACTAAAGAATCCCTACCCTCGCCCACCATCTTTAGGAGTCTGTCCATTATAGGTTTATTCCACACTGCTAATATTTTTGGAATATGATATTTAACATTCCATACTCACTCTCTTCTCTTTATGAAACAAACATTTCAAAAATCGTACTTCAGTCTTGACAACCTTGTGGACCCTTGACTATCTATATAGGTAACATGATTTATCTCATCTACTATTGTTGTATAGAGAGAGCACTAAATTAGAACATAGCATTCTATTTTAGTTTGGTAGGGATGCCGTCACAGATTACCATAAATTGGGTAGTTTAAGACAACAGAAATGTATCTCCTCACGGTTCTGGAGGCTAGAACTCCAAAATCAAGGGGATCAGCAAGTCCATACTCCCTTTGAGACTCTGGGTAGAATCCTTCCTTGCCTCTTTCTAGCGTCTGGTAGTGGCCATTAACCATTGGCGTTCCTTGGCTTGAAGCTGCATTATTCTAATCTCTGCCTCTGTTATCACATTGTCTTCCTCTGTGTGTGTCTATCTCTGTGTCCAAATTGCTGTTTTTCATAAGGATGCCAGGCATATTGGATTAGGGCCCTCTTTAATGACTTCATTTAACTTGATTGCCTCTGTAAAGACACTATTCTCCCTCTCCCCCCCCCCCCAAAAAAAATCACATTCTTAGATACTGGGGGTTTGATTCTCAACATATCAATTCAACCCATGACCTATATGACAGAGGGCAGAGCAAATATACTTTATGCCACACCAAAAGGGTTAAAATGACACTGGTTAAAGGAGGAGGTGGGAGAGAGTGGAGGATCAGGGCAGCCCTACTTTGTGTATTTCTGCTTGGATTAGAAACTCCTTATCAAAACAGACATGATACCTTCTTCCGCTGTCTCTCAGCAGGTCGGGGATGTCCCTCACAATATGTTTGGAGAAGAGTCCATAACATCTTACAGGAAGTGCCTGCTGCATCAGCCCTCCTCCTCTGGTAAGGAAATCAACACAGTCTCCATTCATTTCAGCCTGGTCACAAAAGGTTTAGGGATGGGCAGTGGAGTGACACGTTAGAGAAACCCTCGCCACCAATATCCAGTTGCTTCAGAGTTAAGGTAACACGATTCTCATTTATATTGCTGAGAAATAAGCAGTCCTTGAAGTTAGATGGTGTCTGGATCATTTAACATGAAGAAATAATGGAAAAAGAAGTTACTCTACTTAGTCTGAACCATGTTAAAAAGGACTTAGTTTGACCTCCAACAAATGAAGGAGTAGTGATGCCCCAGCACTTTTTAAATGGTGGACATGATAAGCATTTTTACAGCAAGAAGAAGTAGAGAGCCCAGGGGCCTGCACAATCTGCCTTTCACCTCAGAATAGAGCAGACAAGGATCAAATTAAGAATAGGTTGGAGACATTCTGTTGCCAGGAGAACATTCTCACTGACTCAAATTGAATAAAGCAGAAAACTGTTCATTAATAATATTGAATTATAATTTTATTTGGGAAAATGGCATCATTTAAAAATGAATTAATTCACTTTTTTGTTTGTTTATACATTTTTTATTTTTAGAAATCATGTATACTCAGTGTCTGAAGTAATATTTGCTATAAACCAAACTAACACATATTTATTAAGTGCCTACTGTGTGCAAATTAATGCACTTGGCTCTGGAATACTTAGGTTGGAAGGCCTTGGCTCAAGGTTGTTTTATTTAATGTTTTACTTTTTTTTATACTGTGCAACATTGGTGTTAGGCAGTTCATCACAACCAATATAGACAACAACTGCTTTAAAGGCAAGAAGAAACAAATTTGGCCAAATGCTGCATTTATTAAATTAAGGACAGACCATGTGGGCTGTTCCTCCTGTTCCTCCTGTTAACTGGCATTCTGTAAGTAGAATTAAACCACTCTACAGAAATGTTGAGATGTTGCAAGTAAAGGGACAATTTTCTTTAGATGTCATTCTTCCTCCCCAAATTACCTATCACTTTGAAAGCATTTTCAGACTCTGAGGTAAATATTTAAATTGATTTTAAACATATTTTTTCTGGCTCTTGGCAAAAATTTATCGATTGGTAAAATAACACCTTTACTGTGTCATTTTTTATTACCTCTGCGGTTGGGTGATAAAAACATTTTAAGTCAAGTCCCTCCTCTTAAGGTTAATTGGGGATATAAAACATAAACAAATGGCCATGATATTGTGTGCTGTATCCTGTGTTAGAATGACATGGGATCCAGGAATTCAGAGGAGAAACTGTATTACGGCAATGACCTAGGCAGAGTGAAGAATGTCCTAGTTGAGGTTAAGAAAACCAGATGTGTGTCGCTCTGTATTATCTTCTCTCATCCCCTTCCCACCCAGGGCTGCTGAATCACTGGGAAGAAAATAAAGATATTTGTGAGTGCAATTCTCTGTATATACATCATTCTTCCTTCTCAGTGGATCTGAACACTTCACTTTGAAAAATACTTGTGAGTTGTTACAAGAATGATTCATCTTCATTTTTTAAATCAAATCTTATTCACATGTTCCTCTTAAAATATACATTAAAGTTTCACAGTTCCACTCTGCTGTGGTTTTGACTCTGCCGAACCAAAAACTCCCCAGCAACTGATTATTTCCATTTCTCTCTTGTATGTTCCAGACCGATAATAGAGAAGCAATAAACACACTTAACGATGGAGTGTACATTGATCAGTTTTTTCTCTCACCTTTCCATTGTGCAGTTGACATAAAGGACTTTTGAGAAGTAGATAGCCGATTTGATGAAGTGTTTAATCTTTCAGTAAAGCTAAACAATGTAAATGCTAATAAGACATCCATCTGAGAATTTGGCCAATGTGTTTCTCTAGTTCTCCTAATGACATGATCCTGGCCTCATTTGAGATGTTTGAAGATGAGCAGAAGTCTTACCTCTGAGACTTTTCCTTCTTTGCTATGACTGCCTTTCTTGTACCGTTGCTGTTATTTCCTCTATTATTCACCTTCCAAGAATTCGACAACTACATAAAGAGCCGTGCTTGTCTACTATCTTGTCTATTTGTTCTTTTTCCTTCTGTGACTATTTTCTCTTTTATCCTCCTCTCTCAATTTTTCTCATTAGACAAAATCTTACTAACTTTCTCTTTTATGGATTCCCATTATTGCCAGTCTTCCAAGGATTCTATTCCCAAGGGTATTGTGCTAGTCATAGTTCTTGGCTGCAAACAGCTAATGTCACTTCTGGGAGGTTAAGAAGAAAATGAATTTAGAAGAGAATAACAAAGATCTCACAGGCACTAACTAAGGGAAGCCTGGAGAATCAGGCTGTGGAAGTGTCAGGAACCTGTAGTGGGTAAGTGGTGAGCACCACAGCCCTCCCACTCACAGGGAGAATCAGGTTGGGACATTGTTGTTACTGCTGCTGGGCACCCATGACAGTCACCATCACACTGCTGCCTGAGTCACCTGCCTGAGTCACCTGCCTGAGTCACCCTGTCTGCCTGAGTCACCCTGTTGCCTGCACTGAAATGAATGTTCTATTCCTCTTTGGGTCACTTACTCCAGGGTGAAAATCATGGATACAAGTATCCTATCTAACTGGTGAAACCATGTCCATTCCCTTGCTGCAAAGAGTTGAGAAGACTGAGTGGTGGAATTTATTGTTTTTAAAATGAGAAGTAAGGTTCTGCCTTCTACCAAGATTTATACAGCAGTTAATTCCTCAGGGACAGAAGAGTATCACATCCCAGGCAGGCAAAAGAAAAAAAGGCAGGGGGTGGGGGCAGACATTGATTACTGGAAATATTCTATAACATAAGCACATTATGTAGAATGACTAAGTCATGACTCTAAGTCAATTTCTCCTTGAGGAATTCACAGTTCATTTGAACAGACACTGATACAGACAAATGAAAACATGAGGTTCTTGTATATATCATGAGGCATTTTACAGATTACTTTGGGATCACAGAAGTAAGAGGAAAGAATTTTGCATATAGGAACATGGGAAGACTTCACGGAAGAGATATTTGTCCAAAGACTAATACTTGTGCCCATTTGATAACTGCTATTGTTATTAAGTTACTAATATACGTAAATTCCTCACATATATTAACATTTTCGAACCTCCTACCAGCAATCAGAGACAGGTGTTACTACGGCCATTCTGCAGACAATGATCAAAGAAATTTCTGCAATAGTGAATGACCAAATGAGAATGTAAATTCAGGCTTTCACAGATATTCTTTGTCATCTAACCACCATATGAGGATAAGACCAAGTCAAACAAGTGCAATCAAATGGCCTAGAAAATTTGGAGAATTGTGAAAAGCCAGGAAAGTAATAATAAATATTTTATTGGGGACAATTATATGCTAAATATGGATCCAAGAGTTTTTCATGTCTTGCTAATTTAATACACCAACCCCATGAACTAATTGTTATTATTAGAATTCCAATTTTAAAACGAGATAATTAATAAAGTCAAGTGACTCCCAAGCTTTCACAGTTAGTGTGTGTTTCAATAATCTATTGCTATCAAACAATCCAAACTGAGACTCAGTAGCTTAAAATTTAAAAAACAAGGTTTTTTGTTTTGTTTTGTTTTTCATGATTCTAGCATGACTGGGCTCAGCTGGAGTATTCTTTTGGTTCGAGTGGGCTGGAGTGTTCCAGATGATCTGGCATATCTGGTGTGTTTGTGGGGATAGCTGGAAGGTTGGACCTGCTTCTCTATGGAGTCTATGGGTCGCTTCACAGACAAGTGGTTGCTGTCCCTATGTGGTCTCTTGAGCAGGGTAACCAGATATTTTACATGGGACCTCAGGGCTCCCCAAAGCACAAAAACAAGAGCTGCCATGTTTTCTTAAGGCTTTTACCTGCAACTGAAATAGCTTCACTTCTACTGTATTTTGTTGACCAAAGTGAGTTATAGGCCCAGTCCAGATTCCCTGTGCAGGGGGGCTATACAAGAATATGAATTTGGGGAAGAGATGCGCACAAAGGCCACCTTTGGAGAACTAGTTACCACAGTAAGTTGTGTGGCTAGGGTTGACAGCTAGGTGCCCTGAGCCTGAGCTGATACATTTTAGCATAAATGCTATGGAAGTCAGGAATAGGGGAGGATAGGAAGATAAAGGAGAATAACAGGAAACAGGCCATAGAGTCACACTCTGAGGACAGAGGCAAAGATCTGTCTGCCAAGCTAAGGGACATTTTTCCTTGTTGTTCACTTGTCCACTAACAATTCATGCTTAAACTTGTTCTTCATAACTATATTATATATTGGAAGAGGGGAAAATTCTTCAGCTTCTTGAAAATGGTCATCTTTCCCTCTTTAATTAAGAGTACTGCTTCTTCCTATAGTTCACTTTCATGGAGAAATGTGCTGGGTTAGAGGCAGGAAATGTAAATCCTTCACTGACCAATTTATTCAGGAAACAGATTCTACATTTAATGTACCCCTCAGTCTTCCGTTCCCTCTTTCATTTTCTTCCCTTCATAATCTTTAGTTCTAAAAGTGGCAAAAATGTATACAATCATGTGTTTTTACAAGTTAAGTGTGCATTCCCCTGCTGTTAATTGAAATGTCTATAGGTGCCACATTGAGGAACAGACAATTAAAGGATTTCACTGGGGGTAAAGACAGAATGACTGATGAACTATGGTGGGGTGGGAGGTCTTGAGAGAATCAACGATTGGTGTGATTCCCATTAGAAGGAACAACAGTACAGACAAGGAACAGGTACACAATTAAGTTCAGCTGCCATAAAGTTTAGAAAAGTATCTGATGATAATCAAGTTGGTGCAAAGCTCTACTAGAAATTTTCAGGTGTCTAAAAATTTTCCATCTGAAAATGCATTATTTTCAATTAGTGTCCCCTGCTGACTCAATGATAACACCTGCAATTCTTCAAGATCAAATTCTAACTTCTCACAAATAAAAAAGTAACAATTTCTCCATTAATCAACAACACTAATCCAAAGCATTTTTCATGAATTGAACGCCATTGTCTTATTTCATTTAAATGTAGTAAAATTTTCATTCCTTAACAGGATGTGTGATTATTTACCATTTTCTCCTTCCTAGAGCAAAGTAGTTCAGAAGTTCTTCTAAATATTATATTCAAAAGGGAGCAGACCAGTTTATGTTCAGGTAAAAGAGAAAGTTCCAAACTGGAAAGAAGTATTTTTGTGAGGTCAAATCAAAGATATATATAGGAAATAAATTGAATTAATTTGGGGAAAAAAAGGCTGCACACCATCTTTGTGAGTTTCCTGTTAATGAACAGAAAATTTGGAAAAGTTACTGTATAACTGCTTGTCAAGGAGATCACTCTATATTTGCTAATTCTATCAGTCTTTAAAAATTAATTCTATATATTAATTTCTCTTATACTATCAACTAAAAGATTTAGGTGTATCAGAGGGAAATTTCTAAATGGTCCTTTTTTTCATTAGAAAAGTATAAAAATTGCAATAGACTAAATATTTAAATCCCCCCCCGAAATACATATGTTGAAATCCTTTACCCAAAGTATACGTTCCTGTTTCTACAAAACCTAGAACTACACCTGAGTATCAGATATCTGTTGTCTTCATATTATTAAAAAAAAATAATAATAAGTCTTTTCAAGCCTGCAAAAGAATTCACAATAAGTTACATGTGAGATTTATGAGGATTTACTTGTTTGAGTTAAATCACATTTGATTTGAAACTTAGACCAAAATAAGTTTTGTTTTGGTTTAATGTCTTGGTTAGCAATAATAGTATGGACTAATACTATAATTTGGGAAAACATAAATTTTGTATATTTAAGAACTCCCTAAAAATTATAGAAATGAACTCTTGAACTTTCCATTTCTAAATTTTTGTTTTTGTAACTTTAATATTCTTACACCAAGTTTATCTAATGTAGTTGGACACAATAGCCCTCCCATACAAGTTTTCCTTCAGGGACCACTTTTGTCTTTTTAAAAAATATTCTTCTAAAACTGTTGTAGAAATATTTTATCCTCTATAATTTTCTATGCATATTTGTTCCTTTTATATAATTTTTACACACATGCATTCCTTTTTATTCTTATTCTTTAAACAAATGATAGCATGCCCTAAACTGTGCAGCTTGAATTTTAGTTCATATAAACAGCATAATACTCAATGGCTATGTAATAGTCCATGGATGGTTTTACCATAGACTTTTAACATTTTCCTCCATTCACTACAGCCTAAATGTCTAGCAGCTTTTGTTATAATAGCCAGTGACCGAGTGGGAATCATTACACATGCCATTTCTCATTATGAAATGATTACCACAATAAGTTTAGTGGACATTGATCATTTCACATGGATACGAAAGAAAAGAAAAAGAAAAAAATTTCTTTGTGATGAAAATTCTTAGGATTTACTCTCAAGAATTATGAGCATCTTATTTATTTTCTATTTCTTCTTTGGTAATGATTGATCTCTTTAGAATTTCTACCTCCCATAGGGTAAATTTTGGTAATTTCTATTTCCTTGAAAATCATATATTTCATCCAGATTTATATAAAGCTGAGAAAATTGTCCCTGGTGGTGTTTTGATTTCCCCTGTATCTTTGGTAATTCAACATTATAATTTATTGTTTTGCACATTTGGTTTTCTTTCCTTTTTTCCCTTTATTATTTACTTAGGATTCATTTGTTCCTTCCTCTCAATGAACAAGATCTTGGATATTTGATAGTTTTAAAGATTTTTGTTTGTTCATTTCCTATCCTGTTTTATTTTGGTTTTATTTGTATTTATTTCTCTTTGGTTCCTTTCTTTCATTTTTTTATTGTTTTGTAAAGCTTGAAGTCTGATATTTACATTATTTCATTTATTAATACATACATTAAAGACTGAATTTTCCTTTTGTCCTTGTTTATTCTTCCCATATGTTCTGATTTAAAATGTCTTAATTATTACCATTTTATTCATGTTAGACAATTATGGCTTTCATTTTTATTTGAACCCATTGATACTGATGCTTTAGATTACTTATTATTTTTTAATTACCAGGTGATAACATTTTAGAGTTTTTCTTTTTTCTTTTTCTTTTGTTTCCAGTTCTGTTAATAATTTCTAACTTTATTGCATTGTGAAAAGAGAATACTGGCCATGAAATAACTCTGTTTTTGAAATTTATTAAATATTCATTTCTAATTGTAGTACTATCCTTTTCAAGAAAAGGATATCCTTTTTATCCTTTCAAAGAAAAAAATTAAATTAAGCATGTCAATATAAAATAAAGATCTGACTGCCTAAAGAAGAGAAGACCTCTGAAACATCACACAGGAAGGCATTCTTGAAGAAATTCTCATCAAGTACTTCTGTCAAACCAGCTTCAGCTAATCGTGCACAAGGAGAAAGTGAAAATGGCTGGACTCTCACTAAGCAGTTGTTATAATGTGTCATTTAAAAACACTAAATTTACAACCACCCAAAGACCTTCTTGGAAGTGAATGTCTTCATCTATCTAGAGATGTGTCTTGACTTTGATTTCCAGACTTTTTTTTTTCCCCACTGTAAAAGGCACACTTCACTTGTTAAGCATGACACTGCAGGATAGAGCTTGATTTCTCAAGATCTGCAAACATCTAGTGTTCCCTTGTCCTTTTGTCCACGGTACCTCATTTCTTTTCTTAGTTTGAAAAGAAAGAAATAGATAAACAAGGAGCATGTGATGATAACTAAAGGTATGATACTTTTTTTCTATCATCAGCCTAGCTGTAACAGTCTAAGATAACGTTTTCATAACGTATTTAATCTTAACTAAAACCCTGGCATCGTGCTTTCCTGCATCTCTATTCCACAACATAATGCAGTTCCCAAACCAAGGGTGATAATAATAAATGTGGAAAAGGGTTCAAGGCAAACTTGACACACCGTCCTTTATACGTGTTGTTTAAAATTGCACACACACACACAAACACTCCGTACAAATTTTCACTTGGAATCACTCCCAGAGCACACCAGAACTATCATGGTTACAAGTAATCCTAAAAAGAGCTGGGAAAATAGGGTTGGATCTTACTTCCTAAGAAAAGCCTGAGCACTAATGTTGGTACTGAGAAATAAGGTTAAATTCTTCCAGATCTGCTTCGATGACATTCTCTTTAGTTGGCATTCTTTTCATCTTTATGTTAAATTGGAGCAACCATGCATTCTAATGAAGAGAGAAAAAAATCATCAGTGATATTTAATCTGGAAAGAAATTCAAAGACTGAAGACTGTTTGTTTTCCCAAATTTAAGACTAGTTTATATCCAAGTATATTCTTCAACTTTAATTCCTGGTAAAATGAATCCATTTCCCTGACCCCTTGGATGCACTGATCCATCCCTTACTCCCTGGGGGAACTGACTATATTTTGAGACCTTATTTTATTTTATATTTTTACATCTTGATTGGAGTACAATTGCTCCACAATGGTGTGTTAGCCTCTGCCCTACAACAAAGTGAATCAGCTATACACATACATACGTTCCCACCTCAAAGACAATTCAAAATCCACTATCTTCTTCTGACCCAAACAGAAGGTTCCCATGACTTATGTAAATACAATAAACATTTTCTGGGAAAAGTTTCATCCCGGAGTTTTAAATTTTCTCATGTAAGATGTTACTAGTCTCATCATTCACATATTGCAATGAAGCAAGATGATTTCTCTAGGAAATTTGTTCCCAGTGAGAATGCAATTATTAAATACCATCATCACTGATAAGTAAACTTTATTACCACAGTTTCAACCTTGTCAGATCTGGCTCCCCAGAGGGGCAACTGTATGTGAGAGGCTTTAGAAAAGAGTATAGTGAAGAGTACAGTGTTAAAACTAATGGAACACCTGACCAGGGACAGTGCCTGAGAGCCCAAAGACTGTGCTAAAGCCCTCTTTGTATAGGGTTGCAGCATGACTCTGCTCTGTTCTTGCTGCCTTTAACCCATGTTCAAGAAAGGAAATTCTTTCCCAATAAGGAATAAGGATGCTAGGAATCAAAGTTAAAGCAGGTTGGAGGGAAGGTGACAAAGGAGTGTTCATTAAGAGAGAATGAATGATAGTCACTATTTTTAAGCATCATCTCAGTGCTGGGCACTTTTTCTCTTATAGTGGGGGCTAATAGATAATAGGTGATTTACCAGAAATCCATTTAACTAATAACTGTAGAAAGCATATTCAAAACCAGGCCACCCTGCTTCAAGATGCATGCAGAATTTTTTTTCTGTCTACACTGTGCTGTCTTTTATTGGCGAGAGGAAAAACATATATATGTGAAGGAGATAAATGAGCAAAAATTTGTTTACTGAATGTTGACAAATATTTGGCTGCAGTTAATTTTAACTCAGCTGCTTAAAGTGCACAGTAATTAGCCTGCTTGCCTTGAGAATAATCTTACATGAGGATGCCTGGACTAAGATCGCTATGATGCACAGAGGTAGTCAAACATGTGTAGCTGGTAAGGATGACACTAGGTGAACAGGGAAAAGCAAAGTGCAATTTTGCATGTTGAAGACTTAAAAAAAAAAACTCACCAACATCACGGTCAATGGAAAGTTAATCCAGCCTGGTATAGCCTTGGGTGCAACTTCTGCCTTTGAATGCAACTTCTGCCTTTGGATGCATAGGACCTCACATGATCATGCTAAGTTAGAAACACAGTAATCCTATATTTACGATTCTGTGGATGCTGAATTTAAAAGACCTTATTTAATAAATAAATAAATAAGGCCTCATTTCCTTTTGGGTATTGTGCTTAGCCTGCATTGTTTTCCTTTATCTGTTTTGAACTCTCTAGATACCTGTTTTCTTAATTTTTACAAAATATGAGAAATTTTTGACTCCAAATGTCACCCAGACCCAGAGTTTGGTACCAATTCTGGAGAAAGCAACAAGCCAAGAATGAGAAAGTTTCGGCAAATGGCAATGAACTTCATGACCATAAAATTCAACTTTTCTGCTATCAGTCTGATTAGTTAAAATGGAAATAAAGATAGGGAAATATAAATAGCTTCTTGAAGGTAGGGAAAAGTCCAAAATAATAATAGTGGAAGGAAGAGGTGGGCCAAAAAGCAAAGAGTGAAAAAGTAAATTTAAAAAAAAGCATTATGATTCACCATATGATGATTTAAACATTTTGAGGAACTGAAATAGGGTTGACTCTAAACCACTACTCATTTTTTGTTTTCATTAACCAATCTGACATTCCATATAAAAATAAAGCATTTTTAACTGATTGATTTATGTTTTTAATGCTAAAGCTTCAAGTCATCTCTTCAAAGTTAATTTTAAAAAGAAGACTGAGTAGGAGAGAAGGATGGAGAAAGAAGAAGGGGATGAGTGCTTCAGAAGAAAATGCAAAGTTTTACTCTATAACATGAACTCCAAATTTCAAATAAGTAGTGAGTTTAAAATAGGACCCATGAGGATGGCTTCACATCTAAGATGGGGACACACTTTTCTCTGTCCTTCCTTTCTTTTGAGCTTTAATAGTCTCCCAGATTTGAAGCAATTCTTAAACACACACACAAACACACACACACAAAAGTAATCCTCCATTTTTTTTCAAGTAATCTTGATTCACACATTATCTCTTCAATATAATATAGGTTACTAGGCAAGTCTTTCAGCTGTGAACTGTGCAGTAGCCAGGGAAGGAAGATTTAATACTAGAGAGAAAGCTGCCCAAAGAGAAAGGCTTAATGCCAAGACAGGGAGGAGAAGACCCCTCACCTCTGGATATGGTAGGTTTTTTAGATACTGGGCCCTGGAGGCAACCTCTTTATCCTCCAGGGTTTCGTTCCATCTTAGTCTGTTTCTGAGTCTTGCTTCCCATCCTCTGCAGCCATTACCACTCTCTGGAGGCAGTGGGGCCTGCTATCTGTTTCTAGGAAGACTGAGGGTTCACATTTGATGGTGATCCTTTTGCAAAGCTAATGTTTGCTTCTGTATCTCTTTGCAGAGTATTTCTTTTGAAATTCCCTAGGACAAACGTTTTGTTGATAATTCCCAGTATTTGAAAACTTGTTATGTGCCAATGAGATCACAATTTGGCTCTTTTCTCTAGAGACTAATTGACCTTTAAGGAGGCTTCTCTTCTTGATAGTATGGCACATAGTTTCCATTAATGTACTGGAGTTAAGGGATCATCAAGAGATAATAGACACTATGGTGAGAGCAACGGAACTTAATTTACAACGTGTCAAAACAAAGGCTCCTAAAGAGTTGACCTGGTGAGGCTCTTCAGAAATTTTTGTCAATGGCAGCTGGAAGAGGTGGTGAAGCTGCTCTGATATGCATTCTATAAACTCCATTTGGATTGGAGAAGGGCAGCTCTTTTCCTGTAGACAAGCAGATATTTCATGTTAATGAAGTTTGAGTTTTGGGATCCTCATTTGTATGGGTCATTCCTGGGCCACATAAAAAATTTTAATTTGAAATTTTGCATTATTTATAAAGTGGGTCTCTACTAAGGTCTGACTGTTTGGGTCCTCCCTAAAATTCATAGGCTGATATCCTAAGCATCAAAGATAATGGTATCAGGAGATAGGCTCTTTAGGAGATGCTTAAGTCATGAGCATAGAACCCTCATAAATGGGATTAGTGCCCTTATAAAAGAGGTTCTGGAGAGATTCCTAGACTCTTTCACCATGTGAGGACACAGAGAGATGGTATTGACTATGAACCAGGAAGCAACCCTTTACCAGAGGCAACAATGCTGGCACCTTGACCTTAGACTTCCCAGCCTCCAGAACCATGGGACATAAATTTGTCTTGTTCTTAAGTTACCCAGTCTGTGACATTTCATTATAGCAACCCAAAGAGACTAAGAAGGTCTCCAAAGTTGTATAAGTTGCAAGTAGGGTTAACAGGTTTAGAAAAAACAACAATAAAATAACCAATCAGGAAAAAAAAAAAGAAATTCCAGGATGCTAAGTTAAATTTGAATTGTAGACAATGAGTATTTTTATACCATAAGTATATCCCATTAAATATTTATCATGCATTATTTAGGGATATTCTTATGCTAAAACATTATCAATTGTTTATCTGACAATATTCAAAGCCCTGGGGAATCTGTAGTGAACAAAACAAACAAATCCTCTTTTCCAATGGAATTTATAGATATCAAGGCAATAAGTAAGACAAAATGTATAGTGTGTCTGACGTTGATTTTATTTTTGTCAACTGACATGTAAATAAGTGTTTCCCTATAGGTATAAAATAGAAGGAGGAGAGGAATAGTTTTGGAAGAAATATGGAGGCAATATGAAAAGCAGAATTTTTCTTTAATTATAATCTTTATTATTTAAAAAAGTTTTTGATCTACAAAATAATTGAGCAGATAATACAGAAGATTTGCATATACCTCATACCTGCTTTCCCATTTTATATACATATCCTTAGATATCCCTAAATGTAACCTTATACATCTATATTAAGCTAAACTTCATACTGTTGTCTCCATCTCTAATTTGTTATTGCATAGAAGGTGTTAGCCTCCTTCTTTTACTTATCTGTGAATTCCTATTCCAACAGTGAGAAATCTGTCTCCCACCATCTGTCATTCATTTACCTAAATTTTTCAATTCAGTATATATATTTATATCTACACCATCTATAGATATATATAGTAGTTTTAGAATTGTTAATTGGTGCCCCCTTCCCTGGGTTTATAACTTTATCAATTAGAGTACAGTACAATTAGATTATGTGCTGTTCCTTTTGCTTTTAGTCTTAGAGACATCACCCATTTATAAAGTTACTTAGGTCAGCACTTTTCCCCACTCTGCCTTCATTGAGGTTGTCTCATATATTTGAAGTACAGTTAGATTCTCTTATCATGTCCACATATCTTCCTGGGATCCCCTGACCTCCTCAATGATTTTTTTTTTAATTTTGTTTTATTTATTTTTTTATACAGCAGGTTCTTATCAGTTATCCATTTTATACGTATTAGTGTATATATGTCAATAAATTTGCATATATTAACAGTTTACTCTTTGTGTTGTAAAGTTCTGTGAGTTTTGACAAATTCATAATGTCATGTATCCACCATCCTGGTATCATACAGAATAATTTTACTGCCCCTGTGCTTCACCTGTTCATGCCTATCCCTCTCTGCTAGCCCCTGGCAACCACAAATCATTTTACTGTCTCAATAGTTTTGCCTGTCTGGAATGTCAAGTAATTGAAATCATACAGTATGTTGCTTTTTTTATTCACTTAGAAATATGCATTTAAGTTTCTTCCATGCCTAATTTTGGTTTGATAGCTCATTTCTCTTCAACACTGAATACTATTCCATTGAATGGATGTACCACAGTTTATCCATTCATCGACTGAAGGATATCTTGTTTCCAGTTTTCTGTTATCATAAATAAAGCAGCTGTAAACATTCAAAAGCAGATTTTTGTGTATCAGCTGAATTGAATATATAACCAGGAGCACAACTGCTGGATTATATGCTAAGACTATGTTTAGGTTTGTAAAAATCTAGCAAACTGTCTTCCAAAAGGGCTGTGTTATTTTGAATTCCTACCAGCAATGAATGAGAGTTCCTATTGCCCTACATCCTCTTCATTTTTTTTAAATTTTAGCTATTTTAATAGGTATACAATGGCAGCTCATTGTTGCTTTAATTTGTAATCCTTTTATGACAAATGATATTGTGCCTTTTTAAATATGCTTAGGAAAGCATAGTTTTAATACATACTTTGCTGAGGAGATTTATAAAAATAGAGGGAAACCAAAGAACAGTAAACTCCAGCCTCCAGAATTTCCCTATAACATCTGTGAAGGTGGAGTGGTAAGTGACAGATAAATCAACTCAAGAAAAAATTTTGTACATTTCAACCTGTGCTGAGGCCAAGTCCTCACAGATGGAGAAAAGGGAAATTTAATTCTATTTGTACAGGTATAGATGATTACCCAAAGTTAAGAATGGTTACCCAAAGTTTTATTTGAGTGCTTAAGAAAGACTTTCTCTTAAAAGAGGACTCCATGGTATTATTCACTAGGCTGGGTTACCCTCAAAACAACATTAGTATCTATGGAATACTTACTATGTGCCAAGTGCCAGGTGCTGATACAAGCAAAATGCTGAGAGACCCTGGAAGGTAGGCCCTATGATTACCCCCATTTCTTTTGACAAAAGCTAAGTAACAGAACAGCTAAGTATCTTATCTAAAGTACATAACAATGTGCAGAAAAGCCTGGATATGAAATCTAGCAATTTTGACTGCAGAATCTGGTTTCTTAATCACTTCAGCATACAACAGACCTCATACAGCTTATCCTTTCACAAATCAAGAGGAAAAGATGAGAAAAATAATGAAAGGTAAGAGGTTTCTTGAAAATGGAATCATATTCAGCTCCTGAAAGAAGAAAACAATTCCACAGTAAGTTAAAAGTATATGACAAGAACCCATTTCTTTGTGATTGTAAGAATCTAGAACTGTAGATGTGGAAGAAATCTCAGAGATCATGAGGACTTTGAAGCCAGAAATATTTATTGTCTTATACTGAATTGATGGTCTTGTTGATAGCTGTAACAGGTCTTCAGAGCTAGTGTCACTTTCACAACATCATTATTTTTCCATATGACCTTTACAAAATATTATAGATTAAAAGTGTTTTCATTTTTTTTCTGGTCAACCTGTCATTTTCTGACCAGAGCCTCAAAGTGCATTAATGGGAGGGTAGAATCCAGGACTCCACTTGCATTTTTTATCTCTGTTACATCAGGTAAATATAAACAAAGAAACCATCTGTGTGCCTGGCTACCATCATAAACCCTAGGCTAATGCTCACTTCATTTAAAAATAAATTATTCTCTTCTTTCTAAAGGAAGTCATGTAAATCTAACTAGCAGAGAGCATTTCTGTTTTCTTTCCCAAGTGACACAAGCAACAATGCCACAGTGATTTGGTCATGATTACTACAATATCAAAAGAAAACTCTTGTGAATGGGGTTGATTTTTTTCTAAGAGATCAGGGGGAAGGGGATAGCTAGCTCCATACTTCTAATTCCTTGGTTTGCATACTGGTCTCAATATGAGACCAGAAAATGAAAGGGAGGTAACTGGAAATAATGCATGAAATTATTTTGTTATTAAGATTTTATTGGTGGTGTAGGGAGGGGAGAGAGTAGCTAAGAAAACAAAGCTCAAGTTAATTCCAATTCATAGCTTTTATAGCATTTGATAAATCTTCCTGGGGAATAAATAGCAAGAGATAGTGAGCTGGGGGATCTTTTCAGTTTGTTTTGTAAATGAAGAAAGTATATTTGAACCTAATTAAAAGTGTTAATAATATAATTAATGTAATTTTGAATGTGTCTATCACTAGATATAAATTATCTTGTAGTCACTAGAACAGATAACGATATTGTTCTTCGTGATTAGCGTGCTGTACATCTTCTGAATATGAATGCTGTTGAACTAAGATATATTGGTGACCAAATAAATGTTTTTCTAAAAAACAGACATCTTCTTTAACACTAGCTTAAGGTGGTGGAAGTAGGTGGAATCTGCCAATGGACATGTTTTCTTCCTGGCCAAAAATCAAATTCATGAAGGGTGTAAGGAGAAAAACATAACTAAATTCAACAGGAAAATAATATGATGCAAATAAAAATAATGCCACAGGAAAAAAAAAACATGTCTTTTAAAGTTAAAGAAAAAGAATATACCAGTTAATTAAACAAGGAGACCATTAGACTGAGGTGGTTCTAATGCCTCAGCATGTACACAAACAAACCAAAACCTAAGCCTATAAACTCCTCAAGGTTTAAGAAAATGAAACCTACGGATAACAAATCATAGCCAGTTAAGCTTTCCCAAATAAGGCAACCACTTAAGCCAATCAAATAACTTCCTTACTTTGCTTCCTTGTCTTCTCAGTAGAACTCCTTCCCTGTTGGTAGAGTGTTCCTAACCTCTGCCAGTTTGGTGCTGCCCAAATGGAATAAATTTTTGCTCAAACTCTTAACATTTTTAACATGCCTGTGCTTATCTTTTAACATACTGAATTAGAACTTTTTATTTTCAATTACTATCATTTATTCTCACCATCCTGAACCCTCATAATTCATGATTTCATTTTGACAGGAAATCTTCATAATCCATAAATTGAAGGGTAAAACATAAACAAATTCTCATGTTTTGAAGTTTTTTCTCTTAAGCCCATCTTAGATTTTAAGTAAATAGTAAAGTATTAAATCTAGAAGATTAATTAAACTTAAGAAAACTCTAGAAGTAGTGTGATACAGTGTGCTAAATTCTTTCTATATCCTTACATATTCTACATTCCTGTGAGGTAGATGGTATCAGAATACATTTTCAGCTGATAAAGCTGATGATTTAGAGGTTAAGTAATAGACCCAGAGCACTCGGTACAGAAAATTACAGATCTGGGATTTGAATTGCAGCCTCTCTAATGCCAAGTGTCATGATACTTCCTTACCTCTCTTAAATGTTAACCAAATATTTTGCCAATTTATAAAAGAAAATGCCTCAAATTTGAGTTACAATTTATCATGAGATAGTTTTATAGGCTTAGAGTAACAACATTGTAGGGAGCATAAATCATTTCAAGGTGTTAGATTTTTACATAGTAAAACTCTTGATTTAAAAAAAAATCCTGGAAATGTGATCCACCTCCCACTGTCAAAGAACCAAATTATCAATAAGTCATGGTTCTCATGGCTTATTTCATGAACTATTTAATAGTCTTATCACATTTGTTAGCCACATGTTCCCTCACTACTGGCCCCGTGGTAGCATACCCTCAGCTTCTGGGTGGGATGATGTAGTTGGTGCCAAATGAGACCATATTTATTACTTCTGGACTCCAATTCTGCTACAGGAGATCACCACCTCATCCCATTTCAGAAAGTAGTGTAGAGTTGTGGCTCATGATCAGATGCATTGTTATGGTCTTCCTGTTCTTCAGGAAAGACCGGCTTCTCTCTGGCTTCTTTACTCCAAGGCTGATCCATCAAAAGCAGTCTTAGCTCTCATTTGCTTATTTCCCATGAATCTAAGAGATCCAGAGGTCCATATGTTCAACAGTTTTCTTACTTAAAGCATTACTATTTAAGAATTAAACTTCAGTGCTAGAACTGAATCCCAATAGAACATAAATCTCGGCAAGAATAATGGAAATAAAAACAAGTAAGGAATAGAAAGAGGCATTCTCATGCCTATGTTCTTTCACAATTAAGCTCATTCAAAAAATGTGTGTGTTGGCTTGGCCCTGTAGAAACTCAATGTACTCAGACATGACTGACTCATGTCTCTGTGTGTCTGAGCCACAGAGTATAATGAGCCATGAAAAATAAAAATGCTCTAGTAGGTATATTGGAATGCTAATGCTGCATAACAAAGCACTGGAGATCTCAGTAATATATAACAATAAAAGTTGATTTCTCATGCATCTGCAGGATTCAGCATGAAGTTGCCTATCTAGTCTGTGTACAACCGGGCAGCTCAGCTTCATATATCCCTTACCCACCCTCTGAGCCTACCAGGCTATTTCACTTCCTTGATTAAGTTAATTTCTAAATATTGTGTTCTTATTGATGCCATTGTAAATAGAATTGTTTTTGTAATTTTCTTTTCAGATTGCACATTGCTTGTGTATAGAAATGTAACTGATTTTTGTGTGTCGACTTTGTAACCTGCTACTTTGCTGAATTCATTTATTAGTTCTAAGAGTTTGCTTTTTGTGTGTATATGTGCATTGAACTTTTAGGGTTTTCTACATAAAAGATCATACTGTTTGCAAATACCGATAATTTTGTTCCTTCCCTTGGAAGTTGCAAGCCAGATTCCACAGTTCCAAAATAGTTACATCAGACAGATTCTGCCAGTAGAATTGTTGGCTAGGTATGAAGACAAATTCCCAGCGCTTCCTCTTCTGCCATTTCCCCAGAATCCTCCCAGTAGACTTGGTTTTAATACTTAGTTTCTAAAACATTTAAAAAATTTTAATAGTCCCTCAAAATGAAAATTGACAATTAAGCAGATTTATTGGTAATTCATGGTTAAAACAATATTTGTTACACAAATATCCAGGCCATTAAGTTTAAGTGCTTTAATTTTTAGTTATTCACTTGATGATAGAAGACTCCCTTAGACTTCCTTAGAATTCTGTACATCCAGAATAAAATAATACACCTAAAGATGGGATTATCCCAAAATAATTATCATCTCTCTATTGAAAATATCCACTTTCTCTTTTGCAATTTAGAAATTTTTGATTATTAAAACAAAAAAGCACGGTAAGAAATAGAAAGAATACTTGGCTATTCACTGGCACTAAGGTCTTCTGTAAATATGTTTCTCAAGGAGAAGGTAGATAACTTGATTGATATGAGCTTCAGGCTGTATTTTGCCTTGAATGTTTAGCCATTCCCAGATTTTCTCACTACTGTAATCAGTTCTATAAAGTTAGCCCATGTGCCAAATTAAGAGGTATTACTACCTACCTACGTAATAAACTTGCTATGGTATACTCAAATTCGGATTAATAAGAAGCCAATAAAGAAATCACTGTTTGGAGATACATTAAATGTTTCAGTTTCAAGTTAAATTTTATTGCATGAAATTAAAGCATAATAACCCAAGTGGCATTAGGAATTAATTTGCTACTTTCTAACGATATTAAAAATGTTTTATTCATAAAAGTTTAACGATATTAACAGTAATCAAACAATCCAGAAAACATCTTGTATATAGAATTTTGATAAGTAGTTATTTACAAAATAGCTCCAACTGGTGAAAACAGGACACTGTAGTAATTCAGTTGCTAAACTTTCAAAATTAGATATAACCTTAAAGTTCAGCAATAAATATTCTTTTTGAATAAAGATAACTGAATAAAGAACATAAGAGTTTATATCCTTTGTTTCAATAATTCAATTTCTAAGAATAAAATCCTGGGGGAATAATAATTTTTTTTCAAATATTTATACACAGATAAATTAAAACTATATACATCCAATATAAATGGTCATTTCTAGAAGAAACATTTAAGAAAATTATAGCATATCCATACCATGGAATATTATGCAGCTATTAAAAAGATACTTATAAGTTTCAAATAAATGAATAAAAATCTTATGATATCATTATAAGTGAGAAAGAAGGCTACACAGTTTTATGTGCACTATGACATTATAAAATGATGCATAATACATAGAGAGTAGAAGGAAATAAAAATGCCCACCTTTGATAGTGATCATGTTATAAATTATTGCTCTTTCCTTTTCATATTTTTCTATATTTTTTTTCAGTGAACCTATATAATACATTATTATTTTTAAATGTTTTTAAAAATGTTTTTAAAAAACATCATTGAACATCTACTAAGTATGATGAACTGACTGTGCTGAAAACTTAAATTTAGCAACATTATCTTTACTACAGTTTGGGATTTCTATTTTGTTTTAGAAGGCTTGGTTACTAACTATGCATGATTAGAGGATACAAGGGATTATTTTAATATTTACTCATCCTGCCTAGTAACAATTTTAGAACTGTTATTTTTTAAGAACCTAGTTCATTCTGTACCTTAAAGAAATCTTTAAGGTGCTTGCTCCTTTGCAATTAAAGAGGCCTCATAAGACCAAAGATTAGTAACTATAATCTCTTGGCTGTCCAAGGAACCCAAATAATTACTTATCAATGGTGATTTCTTAGGTCACTTGCTTACTGCAATAGTTGCTTTAGGTAACACATCTTCAGAACTCATAATGTACTAATATATTAAAAATACTTTTTGAACAATAGTTCCTGTCTTCTGAGTTGACATTCCCATAAGACTAGACTACTGTAAAGTTGATTTTCCTATTTTTGAGTCTGTCTACTTGTTGGAAAGTGGTTGCATTTTAGAGTCATGCCTTTTTCAGGCATATTTGCAATTATTAAGGAGTAAATTGTATTGTTTTCACGACAGAGTTAACTTTCTGTCTGAACCAAAACACAATTGAAAGCAGCAGTCAATCCCAAAGATGAGTCAGCCCCTTCTCCTTCTCCCAGAACTAGTTTCTCACTGATTTCCTGAAGTGAAGACATAAAGGTGAGTTTTCTGAATTCATTTGGATAGTACCAGTCTGCCAGATTCAAGCAACTCAAAAACCCTTGTCACTGAGTATTTTTCATTTTTTTAATGACTGAGCCTAAAGCAATAACAAATGGTTCATAATGTTTTGCAATGTAATCTGAGATGAAGATGAGGTAGGACAGATTTAATGAAACTAAAGCTGGGAAAGTCCACCTCTTAAGTGAGTGGTGAGAAAGGTCAAGTGGAGATGCTTCTATTAAAGAACCAAACTATGAGACCATCATTTTCATTGTTGTTACACAATTTTCTATAACTTGTCTTATGTTCCTAATGTTACCTTCAGACTGCATAGCTCTTGAGGCCCTATCAGTCAGCCCTCGGGGAGAAAAATGGCTTCTGCTGAACAACCTCCTTAAGAACATTCTGTAGAATCAGAGAAGGCTTGAAGAATTGCCCTACAAGCAAGAGGAATTTTATTAGAAAGAATTTACTCACTTGGAATGAAAATAGCTCACCAGAGGCTAATACCACCAATCATAGAAAAAAGGATGGTGGAGTCAAAACTGGGAAGAATTGTAATTTATCTAGATCCTTCTTCAAGCTCCAGAGAAGATAATAATTCAAGCATTGTGAACTAAATATTTCTCCTAAGTGTAAAGTTGACCAGAGTTAGTTTGTTCCCCTATGATTTGGGATCTAATGCCATGAAATTTGTTGACATTCAGTAAATATTAATTATTAATAATGATTTTAAATCTTCAGTGAAATATCACCGTACTCTACAATTTTTTTTCAGTATCTAATGTAAAACTCTTCTGTGACAATTAATTTTAATCTATTCTATACTTGTTGTAAATGAAACATCATAAATTGAGAATGACTAATGGCCTCCTTAGACAATAGTTTTTATATACAAGGTAATATCATGGCCGTTGTTTTCCCTGGGTTTAACTAGTTACTATTTGTCTCTATTTTTAGTCCATCATTCTCTACATCATCTATGAAATCAATGAGAATAAAATATCTTTGAAATATATTTGCTACAAAATATCCCCCTGCACTAAAGTCAGGGCATAAAATGAAAGCCGTTATTTATATTTTTTATTAATAAAATTTAAGGAGACCCTTTCTGAACATTTTAACTATGTAGCCAACATTAAATTCCATTGTTCAACAATTATTTATTGCTAAGTGTGCATGAAGAAGGACACTTTGAGTTTTAGACTACACAAAACTGTACCTTCTTAAATCATAAACCACCTGTCAATATATTTGTGTCTTCTCAGACATCTCCCTTGTCCCAAATTACCAACTCTGGCCATTTTCATTTCCTAAAGCTCATGATATGATTGGAGAGCAAGGACATTTGGCTGCAGATTATAATAAAATAACTGAGATCTATTTGAGTGTCTTGAAGATACTTCAAGGGAAAGAAAACTCATCCAGTTGTATTACATAAAAAAAAATGCTCCAGTAATTTCTTAATACCTTCAAGAAATAACCCTATCCTAATTTTACCCTTAGCTTATTAATATAGGTTATTAAGGTACTGGACACATGTAATAAGAAAGTATTTTACCTTTCTAGATTGCTATTAATAAATGGAGATGCCACCCTATTGCTTTGAAAGTGTAGGTGAAAGGTGATTTCCACTCATGCAAGCTTTTGAGGTCTGCAAGCCTCTTTGAAAGCCTAATACTTCTTTACATAAATGTATACAATTAGATTAACTAGGTTTGAAAAGTAACCAGGTCTAACTTAGCACCAGATAGAATCATTAAATTTTGCAACTACATACTATAGTCTCTGCCTTAGGGAGACATACTTCATGTTAGCATATAAAGGTTGCAGGTGATCCTGCAGTATATGAAGTGTTTAACTTTCTTAACCAGAAAATTCATTTGTATTATATCTCTAAGCATTTTATAATAACTATGTTCTTCAGAAAACCATTCATAGAAGCTAATCTGAGCCAACTTCTTTTTTCCAGATAAAGAAAATGGAAAAAATGATTGGCTAAATATCTTATGCAGGATTATAGTCTGTTAATGGCAGAAATTGATGTCAATGCAGATATCCTGACATAGATGTATATGCTCATTCTTTTCTTTGGTTATCCTCTGTTCATTAGTCATTATTCTGTAAAAGTAAATTAAGTCACTTTTCCATATACCTTAGCAATTATCATAAAATTATCTTCAGATTGGGTTCATAGCTACAATCATTGAAAGGGTTTTCACCTTTTAATGATATTTTTTGGTACATTAGCAACTACATCATGTTGAGTGAGATTGATTGTCCTCCATAACTAACAGCGATATAGTGCTTTTCCAGGGAAGTTTCCATAAAACACACAGCTTGAATATTTGTCTCAGTCCCCATGTCTTGAATTAGATAAACAATTTTACCCTTATCACCATATGTCATGTCCAACCTCTGGGTTTATTTTAAATTTCTGTTGTACCCATTTGCACTGGCCTCTGCAAAGAATCAAACAAAAGAAAGTGGTCTTAGAATGTCTCTCTTTACAAAATCAATTAGAGTAGTTACATCATTTTTTGGTCCACTTCCTCCTTATAAGTCAGACAACTGAGCCAAAGCTCCTTTTCCTGAATAAGTCAAATGAAATATAATTAAGTCATCCTTGCTTCTCCATATTGTGTTGGAATAAATCATTCAGGATTGGAACCACGCTTATTTCTGAACGAGGGCTCATTTTAGGTGGAGCCATTTGTATACTCTCAAAATATTAATTTCATGTAATTCTATCAGACATGTAATGTCTGTAGTGTGTATTCCCTAGTGTGTATTAGTCACTGTGCTTATGGAGATCAAGCATATGGGCCCAGCTTTCAAAAATCTCATGTTTTTAAATGGAAATAGAAAAGAAGTAAACAAAATGTGGTATCATAAGTGCCACATAACAGAAGTGTGCATAGGGTGCCAGGAGTGGGAGAAATCCTAGAGGACCTAATGTCATGTCTGTGACAAAGAATTGCAGCACCATTTCCCATTCTTTATTTAAAATTTCTTTCTTTTTCTGTCTAAAGGAATTAGAGGAGAAGGTGATTAACAAATATGTACTGAACAGGCAAGGGGATGAGTGAGTGTGTGTGTGTGCGCGTGTGTGTGTGCGCGTGTGTGTGTGCACACACATGTGTATAAGTAAACAACTGAAACATATTTGTTAGGATCAAAAATCATAAATGTTAATATGAAAATAATAAAATGCATTCCAGGAAATGGTATTAACCCGCATATGAAAATCAAACCCTTTCCTTCAGCTCCAGCCCTCATCAGGGCATCTACAGCCCTATTTGTCAATGTTAACATGGAATGCCTTTCCTTTCTGGCCTAGTGTATGCTCATCAGAAAGTATATTCAACTTTCCCACAGACTACATGAAATAGAAAATCTAAGCAAAGACTCTAATTCTCTCTCTTAAAGATTTGGTAAACACTCTAACCAGTCCTTCACATAGCTGATAACTTGTCTTCCATTGCATTACCTTGCTGCTAAAATTCAGACAGGACTCCAGACAAACTCAAGCAAACTCTGAGAAATACATTTATAACCTAGATCATTTCATTCTGTTGAAGTCCCAAGAGCAAGAAATATTTAGCAGCTTTTAAACCATAATATTCCTAATATCATAGAGAGATAGCATTCTGTTCAGTAGCTAATTATCAGAGGAAATGATTAAGAGTCAGCCTAAGCCATGTAAAAATTTAAACAAATCGTAAACCTTGTGGAGAAAGCCCACTTAATGAAATAGACCTAGGATAGGAACATTTTTTCCATTCCCATGGTAGATACCTAATAACAGAAATTAAAATAATATTTGAAAAATGGAGATTAGTGTGGTAAAAATGTTTTAACTGCTAATAATGAAACCACATACAATATTCATAACTTTATCAGGGGTTATAGTAAACTTGTATGTCTAGTCTGAAATTCTATATTCTCCCTCCATCCCTTAATCTGTAATTAAAGCATCTGACATTAAAATAAGCAAACCAGAAACAGCCCAATTCCACCACACAATACTTCCTTAAACAACCAAAACGTGT
This sequence comes from Leucopleurus acutus, assembly GCF_964270905.1. Lineage (NCBI taxonomy): Eukaryota > Metazoa > Chordata > Mammalia > Artiodactyla > Delphinidae > Leucopleurus > Leucopleurus acutus. Next base: position 20,178,875 of record NC_139142.1, on the reverse strand, counting down.
TACATTTCACTGGAGGCTGCATGATCTGGACTATGCGTGTTTTCTCCTGTAGAGCATGAGGCAAGCATGAGGAAGAATAGCAAGGGGAAAATGATTTTCACAAACCCTATTTCAACACAGTGAGGGTCTGTGAGTAATATCTGGAAGAGACAAGATTTACCATGGAATTTCAGCTTTTTCATTCCACACTGTATTCTTTCCTACATTCCCAAGTCTCCATAAAAATTTGAAAAACTCTGTGGACATTTTAAATCATCATATCTCCCTCAAGACACCTATTATATTCTACCCCATATTATTGATATTTCACTTGGATAAATAGGAGAATGCTACGGGTATCAGAACTTTACAGTGAACATTGAGAATATTTGCATCCAGATTTGCTATTGATGCCTAAAACTTGAAGCTAAAAGTAAGGTCTGGGTCAAGTTACTTTCAGTTTTAAATAATAACAAAAACAAAATAATGGGAAAGTGAGTTAAGCAATAAAGGAAAATTATTGTTACAAGACATTGGGATAAACAGGCATCCACCTGGAATGTATCAATGTTGCTCAGGATACACAGATTTTTTTTTTAATGTAGCAATTCTATATCTAAGAATTTACCCTAAGAAAATAATTAATTTTATGAACAAAGTTATTGACTAAGGTAATCAAAGTGGCATTATTAGTATTATCTTTGTCATTAGTGTTAGTAAATAGCATTAGTATTAATTTGCATGAGAATTACATAATTACCATAGTGTATTTGCTATGCTGAGATTTGAGTTAGACTAAGAACCCAATAATATGCCTAGTTACTTAGAACTAGTACTCTTCTGTCGTCTGTGCTGGATGTCTGTTCACATGATTCCTGCTGTCTTTGTAGGGATGATCATAAAGGGATGACCTTTATGATCTTAATGGGGTTACTGTTGGGTAAATGGATCAACAGGAGGTTCATGTCAGACTGAATTGTTGCCCATCCACAAGATTAACTCAGCCTATGCAGCCAAAGCCTCATTCACTGTACTCACATTGCCTCTGTTCATCAGTATCATTGAGATCACAAGAAATCTAAGAATTATCTTTATCATAAGGGACATATTAATGAATATATGTATTGACTCTGTTCTGGGCATGGATATACTTTTCATAGTCTAATTTTAGTGACACAGGGGAAATTTGTGGATTGGTTGAGTTCACAAATAACTGGTTTCGTCATAGGAGCTTTTTTTCTTAATGATTTCCAGGTTTAACTATTTTTAATTCCTAAAAGTGCCCACCATGTTAGCTTCTGTATTCACTGCAAAATATAGATTTCACTTTGTTTCATCATATACTCAAAATCTCTGTATTGTTATTTCAAGAGATAGGGAGATAGATATTCAAACTCACAGCCCAAGATCACAGCAGCCTAAGTTGACCTCATTCTTTCTATTATCCAGAGTCCAAAATTTGTTATTTCTATTTAGAAAAACTTGTATTGTCTTACTATAAATGATACTCATCCTCAAATATTACAATCACATCACTTCAAATAATGACCTCAATTTTCTGCCAACTAATTTATTCAAATGGAACTTGGCACAACCTTGACAGATAAAGGTCAAGGATACATAACAGGATTTACCTATCAGTGGTAAGATCAAGTGCTAAAAAAGTTCAGTGAGCTGAGTTATCAGGAGATGTTGTAAGGCAGAAAGAAACTGAATATCATTTAAAAAAAAATCAATGGAAAGTTCAGTAAAAAATCCTGAAGAGAAAGTTAGATAGAGCCAGCCAGGATATGTTGCTCTGCATTTCCATAGTATTATTCTTAACCAAGAAAACACCAAAGATTCCAATTCAACATTATCTAACATATGTAGATAATGTTCCACTTTGAAATACACCACCTTATAGCTGGGGCGAAGAACTGAATGAAGTAGATTACGGATAATGTAACAATAGACAAAAATAGACAATCTCAGTATGGCCCATGACAAAACCTAGGTAAATCCAATTGAAGAAATATATGAAAATTCAAAATTACCACTTCCTGACCATTCACAAACAAAAAATGGCCATGTTACTCAAGAAATAGAGACAAATAGAATAAAACTTAAAACAGGATTCTGCCTATGAATTATTCCTATTAATGCCTTGTGAATCTCATTAACCTTTTTCTCTAAGGAAAGATGATATAATTATTTATATCATGGGATTTTTTTTTCTCTATTCAATTTTGGTTATTACTAACCCAAGAAATCTGGAAAAGTTATTATGATTCCAAGTTACTTTCACATACGACTAGCTTAACAATAGGAGATCTCAGATTGTTTAAGGACACATTTTCTTTCAGATAAAGTAACATTTCACAGAATGCTGTCATCAGACACTTGGCAATTCCCCTGCCTTCTAAATAAGAGCCTTGCTCAGCATATGTGGGAATTGAGAGATTGCACACATTGGTTCAACTAGAATTCAAGTAACCAACATGTGGAAGCCATCAGCAAAAGTTATTCCTATGATCTCACATTGGCAAATATGGTGCTCTGACTCTTTCCAGAGTAAACAGATCGTTCTGTTTGAATGTGCACACCCATGTGTGAACACGTGTAGACACACAGGGAACTGAAGAAATGGAGTTATGAGGAAAGAGCAGAAACCCAAGAAAGAAGGAAGATGTGCACCACTGGATGGCTATAATCAGGCAAGGTAATCCACACCATTGAGTCCTAAAGATGGGCACTCAGTCAAAGGAAAATATTGTAGGAGAAGAGAGAAGAATGAGAAAATGGAAGAAGAATCCATTTTCCACTTCACCTTAACCCATTCATATGCATGGCGAGCCACACTAAAAATTTAAGATTTAATTAAGTTTGGAATCTAATTGACTATTTTCTTAAGATTTAACTTGGTAAAATGTGTGACTGGGATTGCAGATGTGAGAAGGGCAGAAATAAAATACATTGACTGCTCCCACAGCAACTCTACTGGACTGTTATTTCCTGAAGGAATTTGGCTGCCACCTTTTACTGACAAGTTCCCTTATAAATAATACTAATGTGAGAAGAAAGGTACTTGTTTATTGAAAGTTCCTGACCAAAGAAAGCAGGAAATACCCTGAGCGTAGCCAGGCTTTGTACTCTCCTCAAGGATGCCTGAGAGTCAAGACAGAGGTTTGGCTTCATGCAAGTTATTTCTTTTTTTTGAAACATTACTTTTGATTTAGAAAGTCAGTTACTAATGTTACCAAGACTAAGAAAAAGAAGATATATACCAGCCTTGCTTCCATTTTCCAATTTTCCAATATCCAAGTGATATTCTATTGATCTTTTGGGAAGGAGTCAAAAATTAAGACTGCAGCTTGAGGATTTACCTGAAAATTGACAATTAATCACATATCTAAGTCTTGCTGCAAGGAAGGTTGATACATTTGTTTGTTATTTTAGGTGTCATAAATTTTATTATTATGGAAGAAAGTCACATTGAGGGGCAACTAATTGTTACCAGTCTATCGCATAATATTTCTAGTTTGGAAGCCTGTGACAAGCAATTCATATTTTTCTTTCCAAGATCTAACAAAATCATGACCAGTACAAAGAAGTGTCTGACACATTTATTAATATCCCATTAGAGGAATAAATAGGTAAATAGAATTTTCACTAGGACATTCTTAATCTCTGTAGCTTAAACATTGTAAAGAAACAACAGAATGCACTGTAATGTTCACTTTTATCTAATTCTATTTATTTTTTAATTCCCTTGGAGTTTATACAGATTTCATACTGGGATACTTTAGTTATGTTTATTGAGTAAGCATAAAAGACTTTTAATGTTCATAGGATCCAAAACTCTAAGTTGAAATTCCTATTAGGTAAAGTATTTTTATACATAACAAATGTGAGGTCCAGAGAGTAAATTAATCAAAATTACATAATTAAAACCTATTGATCTTTTGGATATGCAAGGTGAGGGTTTTTCTGCTTTTATATTCTGACTTACCTTTACTGTGAACTGAATGTCTTGAAATTTTACAACCTTTACTGAATATCTCGAAATTTTCAAAATTTAGAATACAAAAAGATAAGTTAGTATGAGAGTAAATAAACCAAGAAATCAAAATACGGTTGTATTCAGTGCTCCAAACTAGGCTAAGCTTTTTATCATTAGTATTTTGCAAATGACTATTAAGTGGTTAATAGCTAAAAAAGTTTTTTTTTGTTTGTTTTTAAAGCAGGGAAGACTGATTTAAAATATCTTTTCCTGATTTAAAATATTTTCTCCTGATTTAAAATATCTTCTACTGAACATTTATATACATTTTTTTTCATGTGCAGAAAGAGACAATGTTCATGTTCATGATTTCAAATTCACTTCAGCTTAGAAAAGTGTTGCAACATTCAGGAAAAATAAAAAGGAAAACCATATGCTTACCCATATGTGTGGAGTCAAATGTCTTGGTAAAGTTGGAGCTTTTAAGAAGGGTGGGTATTACATTAATCTTCTTACTCACTATAGAATGTTTCTGATGATGCTATTATTACCTTAAACATTCTTTCTTTATTTTGGGGGGTTCTACCTTTATAAGGTAGAACCCCCCAAATTATATTTTTTAAATTATAAGATAGAGGTCAATTAAAGAACAAACAACAAAAATGAATAAGACATAGTGCCATTTTTGTCAGGCCAGAAACAAAAGTGTATCTTGGAAGTACAAGTCATGACAAAATGTGTTTTATTTCAAGCATTCAGCTTAGGAAAGGTCACCCCACTTGTAGAGAGAATAGCACCTGCCTGATATTACTTGTATCTTCAAGGGCAAAAGCAGTAGTAGCAGAAATATGAGTGGATCCTTCTTCCTGCTGGTTATTTCTACTTACTCTTTTCAGAGACTAGGTCTTTTTGTTATCTGAGAAGAAGAAATTAAGTATTTCTAAGACATAAACACCTATCAATCTGTTTTGAAAGAGTTTTCTTAGGCTTTGGTACACCTTAGACTTAGGGTCCTTGAAGAAGATCAGACTAAGCTCATATAAGAGTTCTTTTAATTCTGTATCCTTCCCTGATTGTTAGGAAGCAAATGAAATATCTTGGTATCATTAATATTTGGTGATGATTCAGCTGAGGTTCAGACAAGATAAAAATCCCAGAGAAGGTTGATAGCTGAGGGCTTAAGACAACAGCAGTTTCCCAGGAGAATAATTTCTTTGGTCTGAAAGCACACCTGGATTTCATAGCACATCACCCACTACAGTCCACCCTTATGTCACTTAGATCTATTTGTATAAGTTCTAGAAGCAACTTCTCCAGGATGCTTGAGCCTCTTTGATGGAGGTAGGGGGAACTTATGAGAAAGAAGGTTTGTGGAAAAAAAATATAACCCTCACAGAAGGAGCTGGCCATAAGGTCACAGCTGATTCTCAGTGTTTCCTCCTTTATTACTGCTTCTAGATTCCCCTCGGATTTCGTCCATCCCTTTGTTAATCTGGATAATTTACCTAGAGGGGTGACACAGATACTTGTTAAGGGTCTGCGCCCTTGTCACCATGTTCTTCTTAGGCCATGCCTGCTACATTTGTACATTTACCATCAAAACTGGGGAAAGGAATAACAAAAGATCCTCACATGGATCAGTTGAGAGCCAAAAACTTTCCTCCTTGATTGCACTACATAACAGAAGTCCTACCTTAGCCTTATCCTAGTTTCTGTATGGAGAACAAATTGTAAGCAGGCAAGGGTAAAGGCAAAAAAGCCAGTCAGCTCATATTCAACTACAGAACAGGAAAGAGAATTGGGGCTTGGGCCAAGATGGTGGTTAAAGCACATGGTGAAATGTAGTCAAGTTCTGGATGTATTTTGAAGGTAGAGCCAAAAGATTTGTTGAGAGAGTGTACGTGAGGTATGAGATGAAGATAGCAGTCAAGCATGATTATTTTCTAAATTGTGCAAGTCTTAAAGATTCCATTTTTTGGCAGTGAGCTTATTTTATATACGGAAAGATTTATTTTAGAAACAAGGTTATTCTCTGTTCCTTTAGAATGGGATTCTCACTTTAGCAACCTGTTTCTGACAGTAATACTAACCATTTTCTCTAGGAATACAGATGTCCAGTCTAGCTGGCTAATATTAGTTCACCTCATATAGGGTCTATTGGCTAAATGAGTTTAGCCAAATAAAATTTATTAAAAAAAATAGAACAAGAAATTTCACAAGTTACTTCAGTAGATCCCTTCAGCTTTGTCTCACATTTCCACTTTTATTTTCTGGTGCAGTAATAAAGAACAAATTGCAGTATCTGAAAACACCATGATCTCTCTCACGTCTATGTGAAGCTCCCCACCCTTTATCCTTTAAGACTATGCTGTGATGTAAATTCCTCCAGAAAACCTTTCCTAATGCCCCTACACCCACTCTTCTCTGAAGTTCTCATGATATTGTGTCATAACATGTCTCCTGGTATATTTCTGATTGTGTTGTAACTGAATTATCTCTCTAGATCTAGAGCTCTCTGAAGGCAAAGAATCAATTTGATTAGCTACTGTATTTCCAGCACCTTGAACATTTTCTAGCATAAAGAAAGCAGCCAATAAGTATTTGTAAAATATTTAGGTGACTCCTATTTTATTTCAAAGGAGAAACTACTACCTACCTACTCAAGACTGTAACAAGCAACTTTCTTGGGAGCCAAATCTAGAGCAAATGTCTAAACTTTATTGTTCAAAATAATCACCTAAGTAATTTATTTAAAATAAAGATCCAAAAAACACACTTTCAAAGATTCTGATTTTGCACATTTGAATTTGGGCCACTGACGATTTTGACATAGATTTTCAGCAGACCAAACTTATAGACACATTGGCCTAAGCTTCTCAGAATAAAATGAAAAACAAAAAATTCTCCCTTCCAACCAGGTAAAAGTATAATTGGCCGTTGGAATTGAGAGAAGAGTATCTGAATCCTGAATCTTTATTTTCATTACCGAAGGTCAAAATGTACTTACAACAAAAATTCTTACAAAAAGTTAGAGCTAGAATTAAATTGCATTATGAGTAATACATAAAAGATAGGTCAACTTCACATTCTTATACCTGTAAGTTTAAGGACCTTTGTTTGGAAAAAGCTGATTTAACTAAAGTTTATTGAAAATTCCCATTGTTGTTTATTATCTTTTAGCTGTCAAAGAAATCACAATTATATAAAAGATTTTAACTGTTAGGTAGCTATTCAATGTGTTGCAGCTGAGATTTTATACTTTGTTCATTGTACATCATTTAAAAAATTAGATTTGTACAAATTAAAATTGTGCAAATTTTTAAAATGATATACCTTTTCAGACTCTGAAAGAGAACATTTCTACATAGGAATCGGGTACATTTCCATCAATTCTTCTTTCTTATGGTGAAGTATAAAAGTCAGCATTCTCCAGATAAATTTAAGACTTGATTTCTGTTAAGCTTGAATTCTCTCCCTATTGCCTTTCTAAGAAAGAAAATAATAGTTTTTTCTAAAGGAAAGCATCCCTAAAAGTGGAATGTTTTTCAAACCTATGTTTGAACAGGAGAAGTATAACCATCCAGAATAAAAACGCCTTGAGATATATGAGCTTCTTCATTTTTTAGCAGCGTTAGAAGATGCTGAGCTGGAATGTCTCTAGGGGGAATTGAAATGCTGTGTCTGTTAATATTTCTATTTCTTTTGTATCAGTCAGTTCTAAGTAAATGGCCACGAGGCTTCAAGTTTACTTCAGTACACAAAGTGCCACCTCTAAATGTAATGTCTTTGGAAGTTAAAAAAATATCCCAAGGAAATTTTTTCCCCAAAGAACAGATCTCACATTCTACTTTGAATTACTCAAACTACCTCAAATTGCCAATAAATTCAAATGAACCAGTAAATATATGGACAACTGGCTGGAACCACTCAGATATCAATACCATCCTAATTCCTTTCCAGGTTCATTCTATTTATCCTCCTGCCATCCGCTGGCAGGTCCCATGCATCTGTCCTTAAGCAAACCACCCTTTTGCATTGTGCCAGCTACCTTCATGCATTGCTGGAAACCCCAAACAAGTAAATGGGAAACAGGAGAAGAGTTTACAATGAATCTCCGTTTCCTCATTTCATTACTTTTGGTTTATCGTGGCAGGCTTCAAATGATTTTCCGGCATCTAGTTTGTCTCTAGTTTATTTCCTCCTATAGGCACAGGCAGATTAATCTTCCTGAAACTTCACTTTGATCATGTCACCTCATATTCAAGAATCCACATGACTACCCATTGCTTATAAACTAAGGAATATGCTGTATTCTTTCCTCTCTGTGCCTTTAATCACACTATTTATTCATTTGTATAATGCATTCTTATCGAACCTCAAATGTGATTCATTAAAAACATATCCACAACATTTTTCAGTTTCTTCCATTAAGAAGTAGAGTTGGTTTCCCCACTCCCTGAATCTGGGCTGGCGGCATGACTTACTGTAATTAATCCAGCAGTGGAAGTAATATTGCACAGCTTCTAAGGCTGGACTACAGAGGCTTCACAGATTCTGTCTTCACCCTCTTGGAGTGTGGCCCAGGGAACACCACATAAGGAAGCCAGTCTAACCCAATGGAGGATAAGAGACCATGTGGAGGAGATAGGAGGCATCCTAGCTGACACCCAGTACCAACTGCCAAGCATGAGTGAGATCGACTTGGATCTTCCAGCTGAGGTGACGTTACAACCACAGGAGTAAGCCTAGGTGAAACCAGCAGAAGAACTGCCCACTATACCCCCGAAATTGTGATAATAATATAATGTGGTTGTTTGTTTGTTTGTTTGTTTTGCGGTACACAGGCCTCTCACTGTTGTGGCCTCTCCCGTTGCGGAGCACAGGCTCCGGGCGCGCAGGCTCAGCGGCCATGGCTCACGGGCCCAGCCGCTCCGCGGCACGTGGGATCCTCCCGGACCGGGGTACAAACCTGCGTCCCCTGCATCGGCAGGCGGACTCTCAACCACTGCGCCACCAGGGAAGCCCAATAATATAATGTTTTAAACCACTAAGTGTATTTGTTGCTAAGTATCGGTAGTTTATTACATAGCAAAATAGTTCATACATCAAGTATGTGCTAGATATATTTTTAGGTGTCAGGTATTCATTACTAATAAAAAAGATAGGCAAGGACCTCGATTACATGAATTTTAAAGCCTAGTAAGCAGAGAATGACAAAAATACATAAATACATGCCCAGAAAAATACTGTATATTAGTATATAACATAGTGATACATTTTGCATGGGGAATTAAAACAGGGTGTTATAAAAGAGATAGATTAGAAGTAAGGAAAGCCCATTCTGAAGTGATATAATGAATCAGAGACTCAGCACTGCACCAAGCCAGTAAAAGAATTGGTTTAATGGCACAGTGTTTTAATTTTGTTTATGTTGGTGGTGTTGTTGTTTTGCTTTTAATAAATATGAAATACTTTTAAGTGGAACATACCCTATTTACTAAGATCACATGCTCCACAGTCCTTAGTGTCTTATATTTGGACTCTTCATATGTTTCTTATCCATCTCACCCTGAGGGTGCTTTGTATCTTGCATTCTTTGGTTTGTACAATTCTCCCACATAGGCCATGGTGTTTCTTTCTCTCTGCTTCCAACAGTTCTGCTCATCCTTTACAACTCAGTTCAAATCTCATTTCTTTCAATAAAGCCACCTTTCCATTTTCCCAAGCCCAAGCTACAAAGTGCATACTCTCTTCAAAATTATAAAATAGAGATTTCGTCTCTCAGCAGAGAGTATAATACCTATCTTCGTGGTTCTGGTCATGATTAGAGATAATTTATATAAAGTATCTAACATAGCTCCTGGAACAGGGCACACATGAAATAAATGATAGAAATTGTCATTACCATCATAATCATCATCATTTTCGTCACTGTATTTAATGCTTTGTTCATTCAAATATCACTTATTTAGTGCCTTTAATGCATCAGTTATGGTACTAGGAGCTGGGAAGAGAAATGAAATGAGTTATCTCTCTCTGTTATGTTATTCATTGTGGGTTAATGATTGTAATCAGTACAGCACGTAGACCTGGGCTTCTGGGGACCTATCATGGGTCTATTTCTTTGGAGGACCCCTATCCAGCCCTCTCCCATTCATGTCCCTCCCCATGGGATCAGGAGTCCACAGGGCCAAGGAAACATGTCCACCCAATGCACCACTTCTAGACCAGTGCTTCTCAAACTAGCTGTGATGGAGAAACCATTTTTGTTCCATCCTTTCATGTTCAATCTGCTGTAGACAAATACTTCTGTAAAATATAATAAAAAAGAATTACTAGGTAAATTAGATCTAAAAAGCTGACAAAATGCAAACCTCATATTTTAATTATTAAATTAAGCAGGAATTACTTACTTTGCCAAATTGCTTTAAAATGTTTCTAAATTCTTACATCAGTTTCTGCCCTTATTGTGTTGCAGACCAATAACAAACTTTTTCCAAAGTGATAAGAGTCTGCAGAAGACACTTTGAGTACCATTTTAGTAAAAACTATGTTCTGGGTTCCTAGGATGCCAGAATTCCATTCCCAAATAAGCAGCAAGTAATCAATGTTTGGTTTAAGTAACTATGGTGGAAAGGCAAAAAATGGAATGAATTTAGGAATTATTACTGAGGTGAAAATGACAGGATATCAATTACGGCCTATAATTTTTATTTGACTTTTATCACTTAATTTCATTCTATTAACAGAAATCTTTTTGTGTGCCTCTAAGATGTGGCAAGAATTGGCACACTTTTTTGCTTAGAACAGCATTAGAATCATTGAGCCTCAGTGCAAATTTAGGACTGTCTTATTTGTAAGCCTCTGCTCTTCATGTTGCACCATTCTCATCATTTCCCCATTTTTACCATGTCTATACCTTAGACTCACTCTTAGCTTCTTCTAACCTGAAACTAAGGACTGTATGTTTAGTCCTTGGAACTCCCAGTATTATATACCACTGTTCTTTGCAGACAGCACTTAATAGGAGGCTATGAAGCGACAAGGCTATGTACAAGGTTGTGGTTCCTAAACTTTGCACTAATGCATGTCAGGGTGCTGTGATGTATTCACAGGGTCACCATGGGATATGTTAAATATCCCAGGGAAACACAGATGCATCTTCTGGACACCTCCAGCACTATTAGCTCCAGGGTGTTCACAGTTTCAGAATTAGATCACACTACTTCTGGTGACATAACTTTGTGAAGCCTTTCTGAAGGTTGCTGAGATAAAAATTAAACACCACATGAAAATCAATGTAGAGCAGAAATTCAGGTGGTCATAGCCAACTGAATTCTAAGCTTTGAGAGGCTATGCAATGCCCAACAGGTATACACACCTCATTAGCAGGTAATTACAGTTATGTAAGAATGAAATAAAAATATTTTTCTTTCAATTTATGTTTACTATTTCTTAAGTGGCTACTAAGTTCAAAGGACATAAATTCTTACTAAAATTCTTAGACATCACTACTTAACCAATGAAACTGTGCATTCCATTTCTTTTGGCACCGTGAGAAAATTAGTTGAATGCTAAGGACACAATGAACAACAATTTAAAAAAAATTGGGAAGCCTCTGGTGTAAGGTCTTTAAATCCCACCTTCATTACTTAGTGATTGTGTGATCTTGGACAAGTTTCTTGATCTATACCATGCCTCATTTTCATCTTTTATCAAATGTGGTTAATTGTAGTACCTACTTGCCAAGGTTTCCTATAAAATATTAACTACAGTAATGCTTAAAACATTGTCTGTATATAGTAAGAGGGCCATAAATGTTTGCTAACATTTTTTTCTGAGTTTTCACCTCCAGTTCACATTCTTTCAATGCATTTAGATATACTTTGTAAACCCAGTGTTACTATGCATGCTTTGTGGTTTAAACAATTATCCAAAGATAATTTTTAATAAAAATTAAATATACTACAGAAACTACAATTACGCCCCCCACCTTTTATAGGATGAGATAATTAGATGAATGGGTGTAGCAAAATACATTTTTTTTTGTTTTGCCACTTTCCACTTTATCTGGAAAAGGAAGAGGTACTGCTAAGAACATAGCTGACTAGAACTAAATCAGTAAGAAAACTATACAAAGACAGTTTCTCTATTTGTCTGACCCTCTTACCTACCTGGATAGTGATGCTTAACAAGGAAGACTGAAAATGCATCTATACGTAGCTTTATGGAATCTACAGGCAGGATGCCATTCATATAAGAGTCTCTTTCCCCAGCCTGACCTGCCTGATTGAAATCTTTTCCCAGGAGTGAACAAAGTAGGTGGAAGTATAGAAGCTGAGCTGATATTCAAGCTTCCTTCTAGATAAGAGAGGTCAATAAGGGTAACCACAAAGCACTCTCCAAGCCAGAGACCTCAGAATTGAGCACAGCACACATGGACGGTTCTCCCTTAGAAACCATAGGAGGAGACAGATACTTCTTGAGAAAATAAAGAATTATAAATTATAAGGACTCAGGGTAAGAAACAAAATAGCCAACAGGGAATATATCAGATAGATCTAATCTACTCATAGGAGTGGGAAGATAGTGGAGGTGGTTAAGAAGTAAACTACCTGAAGAGATAACGTTTGAATTGAGATGAAAAGGATGAGTAGATTAATTAGGCAAGGCTGAGGCTTTTAGAGAATAGGTAATAGCATGGACAGAGGTCTTGATAACAAGAAGGAACATATCTTATCCCTGGGTCAGTCTGGCTTGAAACAAGGGTGAGCATCAGAGGTATAAGATGACATGATGCTGGAGAGGGAGGAAGGAGCCAGTCCATTAAGGGACTGGTAGGCGATTTAAATGTAGGTGTTAGTTAAGGAGCAAAGGGGAGCCCTTGAAGGTTTTCAAGCTACCTAGTACTATTCCCATATTAGTTTTTTTAAAACTAGAAAAAAAGGCTTCTTTGGGGGCAAAAGTGTATGCCAACTGAAGATTTAGGAACCCTGTGCATAATCCTTAAACCTCCATCACCCCCTTGTTCCTTTTCACGTACACTGATGACCATGATTCATATTTCACTGAGGTGATAAAAGAGATCAGAAGAAGCTTGCATAAGCTTCCATTATCACCTCTATTAAATTGCATGTGTCAAATTCATATCCTCTGCCTCCCCTTTTGATGCTAGGAAGGAAAGTTTCCTCCTCCTATTCAAGGTTGATTCCTCCATCTGTTCAGTAGACATTCCCACATCCCCCATCAGCCATTATCCCTTCCATTTATCTGCTTCCTTTATTAGCAAAGTTTTTAAAAAGTTAACTCTACTTACTAACCATTTCCATATTTCCAATATTCATTTTCTCTTGAACTCACTCCCATGCTTCAATTCTCACCAATCTGCTCTAATAGCTATCAAAGTCACCAACAGCCTCCACACTAAAAACCCTACAATATTTGACTTACTAGTATGTGGCATAGTTGATCACTACTACTTTCCTGAAATAATTTTTTTTTGGTTTCTGTGATTCTACTTCCTCTTGTTTTCTCCCCTATATTACTGGCTGATCTTTCTGCCCTATTTTCCAAATCTCTAAAAATTAGAATGCCTCAAGGATCATTTCTTAGATCTTTTTCCTTTCCTTTCTTTCCTTTCCCTTTTCTTTCCTTCTCAGTTTACATAACTTCCTTGTGGTTCTCATCCACTCTCAAGGCTTCACATTCTACCTATTTTTTTGTTATTCCTGTTGACGGCCAGAAAATCACTTCCCTGAGTACTAAATCCACATGCCCAACTGCTTCTGCAAAATCTGTTCTTAATTGGTCACTTGTCTCCCCTCTAGACTACAAAACTGCCCCTCTCATAGAGTTTCTCGGTAAATGGAAACTCCATTCTCCTAAATTCAGGCCCAATTCTCTTGGTGTCATTCACTCCTCTGTGCATCTCTCACTCACATCTAATCCATAAGCAAATCCTTTTGGCCATAACTTCAAAATATGGCCAGAATCAAATGACTTCTCAAATTTCTGTATAATTGCCATCTTGTCTCAAGCCAGTTCTCATGGTCTTTTTGGACTATTGCTATAGTCTCCTACTGTTGTCCCAGTTTCTATCCTTGCCTTCCTACATCTGTTCTCCACATACCAGTCAGAATAATGAAAACTTCAACAAACACTTACAAAATATAAAAAAGAACCAATCCGAGCTGAAAAGTACAATAACTGAAATAAAAAATACACTAGAGAGAATCATAAGTAGATCAGATGAAAGAATGGAATTGATCCAAAAGAATGGATCAGCAATCTGGAAGACAGAGTAGTGGAAATCACCTAAGTTGAACAGAAATATATATATTATATTTTATATATATATATATATATAAAATAAGAATAGATTAAAAGACCTTTGGAACAACATCAAGTGTACTAACATTTGCATTATAGGGATCACAGAAGGAGAAGAGAGAGAGAAAAAGGAAGATAACATATTTGAAGACATAATAGCTGAAAATTTTCCTAACCTGGGGAAAGAAACAGACATCCAGGTAAAGGAAGGACAGAGAAACCCAAACAAGATAAACCCAAAGAGGTCCACACCAAGACACATCATAATTAAAATGTCAAAATTTAAAGATAAAGAGAGAATCTTAAAAGCAGCAAGAGAAAGGCAACCAGTTACATAGTAGAGAACACTAGCAGCTGAATTTTCAGCAATAACTTTGCAGGCCAAAAGGGAGTGGCATGATATATTCAAAGTGCTGAAAGGGGAAAAACACAAACAAACAAACAAAGGACACAAAAAAACCCCCTACAACCTAGAATACTCTATCTGACAAGGTTATCATTACGAATTGCAGAAAATATAATCAGTCTGACAGACAAGCAAAAGCTAAAAGAGTTCATCAAGACTGCCTCTTCAATAAATAGTATTGGGAAAATGGGACAACTACATGCAAAAGAATGAAACCAGGCCACTTTCTTACACCATATATGAAAATAAACTCAAAATAGATTAAAGACTTAAATGTAAGATCTGACACCATAAAACTCCTAGAAGAAAACCTAGGCAATATGCTCTTTTTCTTAGCAGTCTTTCTTTTGGATCTGTCTCCTCAGCAAGGGAAGCAAATGCATGAACAAACAAATGGGACTTCATCAAAATAAAACTTTTGCATAACAAAGGAAACCATCAACAAAGTGAAATGGCAATCTACTGATTGGGAGAAAATATTTGCAAATGATATACCTAATAAGGGATTAACATCCAAAATATAAAAGAACTCATACAACTCAATATCAAAAACAAACAACCTGCTTTAAAAATGCGCAGAGGACCTGAATAGACATTATATAAATATATACAGATGGTCCACAGACACACGAAAATGTGTTCAACACTACTAATCAACAGGAAAATGCAAATCAAAACCGCAATAAGATATCACTTCACACAGTCAGAATGGCTGTTATTAAAAAGAGAACAAATAAAAAGCAATGGCAAGGATGTGGAGGAAAGGAACTATTGTGCACTTTTGGTGGGATTGTAATTGTTGCAGCCACTATGAAGCACAGTATAGAGGTTCCTCAACAAATTAAAAATAAAATTGCCAAATGATCCAGCAATTCTTGGTATTTACCTAATGAAAACCAAAACACTATTTTAAAAGATATGTGCACTCCAATATTCATTGCAGCATTATTTATACTAGCCAAGATATGGAAGCAACGCAAGTGTCCATTGATAGATGAATAGATAAGGAAGATGTGGTATACATATACAATGGAATATCACTAAGCCATTAAAAAAATGAAATCTTGCCAACAGCACAGTTGCATTTAGAGGATATTGTGCTAAGTGAAATAAATCAAAGGAAGACAAATACCATATGATCTCACTTATATGTGGAGTCTAAAAGAAACAAAACAAATGAACAAACAAAACAAAATGAAAACAGATTCATAGAACAAACTTGTGGTTGTCTGAAGGAAAGAGTGGGGGCTGAGGTGAAATAGGTGAATATTAAGAGGTACAATCTCCAGTTATAAAATAAATGTCACAGATATGTAATATACAGCATAAGGAATATGGTGAATAATACTTTAATAACTTTGTATGAGAACAAATGGTTACTTACTGTGCTGATGATTTCGTAATGTATTTAAATGTAGAATCATTATGTTGTACACCTGAAGCTAACATAATATTGTAAATCAACTATACTTCAATTAAAATGTTAAAATTAAAATTTGAAAAATCCCATTTATACCTCAAATAAAATGCCATCCTTGACACACTAAATTGATTTCATGACCTTTTTTGCAGTTTGAAAACTACTGCTATTAAGAAAAATGGCACATATCTAATTGTCACTCTTTATCATATTTATTCTGCTTTAGTTTTATGGTAGCACTTATCTTTAGCTAATATATTTTATGTTTACTTATTTGTTTGCTGTCTTTACCTCCACTTCACTAGAATGGACACTTATGAATGCAGGAATTCTGTTTTGTTCCAGACTGTATGCCCTACATCTATTATAATGCCAGATACTTAGAAGGCCCTCAAAAGACATGTGCTGGTAAATAAATACTTCAGGCATGATACTATTCATGAGATATTTAGTAAGCTACTGTAACAAAAATGTTTGATGGATCAGATTTGAGGCATGAATAAGAAGAAAGTTTAAGGATCTGCTTCATCATTCTGGCTTGCTCAGTTAGCTAAACGGTGGTAGTAATTCCCTAAGGAAGAGTACTCTGCTTTGGACAAAGTATTTGAAGGAAGAACACAGGTTTGATTTTGGACTAGTTGAAGTTGAGCTGTTTTAGAACCTCTAAGAGAAGACATCAAGCCCTGAATCACCTGAATAAAATCTGCACAGGTCCCATGCAAGACATTCAAATTCAAAAGTTCAGGTGTAATATATCATTTTTTTATTATCTTTCCCTTTCCCATTTCTTTTCTCTATACAGCTTTTTTAAGTCACAAATCTAAGAATATAAACTCTTTTCCACATGTTCTGAAATATGAGATTATACTTTCTCATTTTAGAAGCCATGAAAGATCATATTTTTAAAATTTTAAAACATATGCTTGTGTGGGTAAATAAGGTAAAGATGAAATTTCTCCCAATTTCTCTGACAAAACATATTGGAATCCACAATGTTACTGTTAGAGACAGATTTGACTTTTTTAGTTCAGAAATTGGATGGGGCAGATATGGGATAATCCAGGGCCAGAGACTTATCAAGCTATTGATATGAATATCACTCAATGAAGTTAATTCTGTGACAGGGACTGAAGTCCCAGCTTCCTGGCCGGAGGGGTCCTCGAGGGGAATTGAGTCAAAGAGTGGCAACCTTTAGCACAATATGCAAGGGATCAAGACTGTCTTTAAAGCCCAGCCACGCCTCTCAGGCTGTGCCCCCCTCTCACTAACAGCTTGCTTTTAATTAAACAATGACAACAGGAAAACAATACAAATAAAAGGTTTTGTTGGGGAAGACTTAAGGCAACATTCCCTGTGTGTTCAATAATAATAATTATACACTGTAGGAAAGATGCAATCTTGATTAAATGCATTTGAAAATTGTAGAGTTAAACAGGTAATGTAGGTTGAATTACTCCACTATATAATGTGCATTTGATGTCTCCAAGAAAATTATCTAACATTCAGATAATTCAAAACACTTTTTGACAGTGAAATCTTTTTTTTTTTCAAGAAATGATTCATGAGACATATTTTGAGGCATGATAGCATGGATTGTTTTGTGATAACTGTTATATTAAAAATTATGTTTTTGAAAATGGATATATCATTGAGAAAGACCCAGATTATGACAGGAAAAGTGTCAGGACCTACTTCATATTCTTATGAGTCTTGTTGTGAACCTTGTGTTTTTCATTTGTAAAAAGATATAACAGTAATCACGGGATAGAAAATTAAAAACAGGAAAATATTACCTTCTGCAGTGTCATAGAGTTTTCATGGTTCTAAGGATATCTAAGTTTTGAGGATCTTGTTTTTCACTTAAATTTCTTTCCATTTCCTCTTATTCACCTCTTCTTCTAAACTTTAAACACTACAGAGTCACTCTTCTTTCCTGCATAGCCCAGGGATTATTGCCAGGGGACTCCTTCAAGTCTTACAATCAAGACAGGAATTAAAAGCTTTTTGTATTGTTTTAAATTTTCAAGCATGGCTTCTAAAATCAAGGTTCAAATCTTTTCCACTATCTATGGCTAGAAGTTTAACGGTTCCTCTGTGGGAAAATTATCTCTGTCTTAATCAAGGCAGAATCTCTCACCAAAGCTAACCACCATTCACAGGATAGGTAAGTAGTGCAGGACTACTGCCCATGCATTTGTACAACATTTTGGATGACCAGATCCAAACACATTCATTAGAGACAAAAAGGATCTGTTTGCAGAAGGAAGGTGCAATCATAGAACTCTGAGGGATTGTGTTGTTGTTGTTATAGATACAATTTAACAGTGTAAGGATAACACTACTAAATATATCCTTAATAGGAGTACTTGGTTTACTTAAAGCTGGGGAAGTTGGGGGCGGAGAAGTACATTTTACACAACTTGTGTTGTCACTTGTCACAATAGGATTGTTTGCATTTATAACTGAAGAAAAAAACAAAGTAGAAATGTTAATACATTTTTTCCTTTTTTAACCCAACTTGTAAAATTCTTGAAATACAGTAGGTGTCCAATGGTATTTTACCATTTTTATCACTAGATTTAAAGCAGCTGACAGCTTTCCAGAGCAAGTATAGTTTTTAAAGCAAACCTGAACAAAGTGGTTAACAGGGAAAATTAGTGTCTTTTCTTTTAAAGGTGAGGGTTGGGATGAAGTTGTCAGGTGAGATGTGTAATTCATAGAAGGCCTAGGTACACATCATTGTTGTAAAGTTTTAAGAGCTGTAATGATGGCGAATATGCTACAAATACCATTGATACTGAAAATAATTGTTATTTTCCAACTATACTAACTCCTAAACAAGTCGCTGTGTAGGAATCATCCATCACTGAGAGAAAACAACATTTGACAGTTGGTAAATGCATATCCAACCATACCACGCAAAGCTAACCAAAACGAGAAGTCTGGAACTCTGCAGTGTTCCACTTGAGTATTCAGCTAATACTGATCAGCACTTGCATGTGAGGAGATCACACAGGGCTGAGAAAAGAACCACCTGAAAGGATTAGCAGAAACAATGCTTGGCATTCATATAGGGCCTAGAAATGTATTGATTTCATCAGCCAGACTGGAGACCCTCATGATTCCTGGAGCATTAGGTAGAACCTACAGATGGTTTTTGTCTCAGTTTTGGTTGTGCAGGGGTTAACCCTAGAATGAGCATAGCTCTGGTCCCTCTTAACAAATATTAAAAACAAGACCTCCTCTTCCACCAAAGTCAAACTACTTCCAATTAACGCAATTATGTCTCAGCATGAAGTTCAAGAATGCTAATAAGAATTTTTTAAATCTAGCTCCCCAAAAAGCAAAATCAAAATGTCTAACACCCAGACAAAAGTAGCAGGCATTAGAGAAGTTAGAAAATATCACCCATAACTGCAAGATGAATCAAATCATCAAAACCAAACTAGAACTGGCATAGATTTAGAATTAACAGACAAGGATATGAAAACAGGAATATATATTCAGGTAAACTGGTGGAGTAGACTGAGGGAAGTGGAGCTAAGTTAGTTCTCTATCCACAAGCACTATTTTGCCCTTTCTGCATTCCCACAAACACACACTAATGGCAGAGAGAGGTGAGGGGATTAATACTCCAGCTTTCCTCTGCCTCAACTGGGACGCCTCTAAGGCTTACTCTGTGTCTCTGGAGCTGCCTAATAGCATGAGTTCCAGTTGTGCAAAGTGGATACTATCTTGGTAATGCACCCTTTATTTTTTTCTCTTCTCATCTCAGTCTCACTTTCTTAACTCCCTTAACTGTGTCTCATCTCCTAAATAAATAAATTGAACTCAAATCCTTGCCTTGGGGTCAGCTTCTGGAGAAATCTAAATTATGACAGTGACTATTTTGGAAGATTTATACTAAACATCTAGCTGGAGTGCTTGTTGCTTTCGAGAAAACAGGTGATGAACTGAGTCAGAATACCCATAGTTTAGACTCTGGTTTCCTTTCCTCATAAGTGTTTGGATATCTCAGATAAACAAGTGATATTTACCTCCAGTTTCTTCTCCAAACTCTGACACAGTTGAGGTTAACCTTTTTCATTATGCGCTGGGTGTGGGGAGAGTAGGAGAGATGCCTGAGCAACACTTTCAATACTAGGAACCTTCAGCAAACTTAGGCTTTGAAAATAACCTGATGGCTTTAGAATTGAAACACCCAGTTGC
This sequence comes from Leucopleurus acutus, assembly GCF_964270905.1. Lineage (NCBI taxonomy): Eukaryota > Metazoa > Chordata > Mammalia > Artiodactyla > Delphinidae > Leucopleurus > Leucopleurus acutus. The sequence goes on along the minus strand of NC_139142.1, from coordinate 20,158,550 downwards.
AAACTAGGACCTTCACATTCATACTACTTGAATTTTAAATATGGAGCTGTCAATATATTTACCTTTGGACATTATCTTACTATTTTATAGCAAAAAACAAAAAGAAATAAACTTTATTCCAGCTAGATATTTTTCCCATTTCTTCATTTTTCTATAGGCACCAGAAGTCTGTTGAGATAAGACTCATGAAGTTATCGTTACAATTTGTGTCACTTTAAGTTAACATGTTAGGGTTATTAAAATGTAGGGTTTCCTTTCATTAATGAGTATGTCATCACTAAGCTAAGGTGAAAGAGATGACATTTTTGTGTGAATACTTGTAGGATGCAGTGGGGGAAATGTTCTATAATAAGTAAAGGGTCCTCTGTTGAGAGAATATACAGTAAAACTTCCTACCATGCTCATGAACAACCAAAAGCACTTCCCTCATTTTTAATATAGTCTGAGGAGTTCACATCTCCTCAGGTGTTAGGGAAGAAGTTTTGAATTTTTGTTCATTAGAGAGTGTGGTTTGTTTAAAGTCAGTTTGCTCTTTGATGGAACAAACCACTGTGTTTCAACTAGGGAATTATCCCTGGCCCCATCACCTAAATATACATCCTAGGGGAATTTTTATAAAGATTTGGAGAGGCTCCCAACTCCTCATGAGGTGCCATATTGAATAAGCGTTTTTTATAAGGCAGTGAGAGAATAGCTCAGAAATCTACAAGGCAATGTTCAAAAGAGTATTCAACAAAATCCTTTTAGTCAATAACTAAAATAATATTAATTAATAAATAGTTATTACCTATAATTGTTTTTCACAACTCTTTAAATGGGGTCCCTTTCCTTGAACTATTTCAAAGATCTGACCAGGACTGGAGTCCCTTACCCACTTTACACACTTATCATCTTTGAAAAGGTGAATCAAGAGAGGATCATTCACCATCTGACCCTATGGGCGTAATCTCATCACTACTTTTGTGCCTAGGAAGAAACCTGTCTTTTTCTTTTGTTCCCAAAATGATTGAAAGTAAGGACATACTATCATAACTTTCCCTTACTATTTGGGGCAAATTATTTCAAACAAATATAGAGCTATATATATATATATATATTTGTATCTGATGTCATGTCATGCTTTCTTTCCTCCTCTTGTTACAATTGATAAACATTATCTCACAATGAAATAAATTAGGCCTTAGGGTACCATGCTCTCCTAGTGACAGTATATATCAAGTCCATTTTCTCAGAAATGAAGCAAGCATTGTCAAAAGGGCTAAGGGGTATCCCTATTGGCTGGTACAACACTTCTTGATGTCCCCTGGCATATTCCACCATCTAAAACAAAAATAATGACACTTTGTATATTAAATGAGTTCATTTATGCCAGACATTCAGAATAGAGCCAAATATATATGTTACTTGCTGTTATTGTAAATCTTTGCATTGGGGCATTATCCAAGGCAAAAATGAAAGAAAGAGGTCTTTGTCTTTCTAGCTTTTCAATAGTATAGGTTACTAAATTAATGTCAATGGTGTAACAGCAATAAGAATTCAAGCATGGGTGAATTCAAGCATGGGTGGTATGGGTGTTTTTACTGCTAGCAGATTCAGAGAATTTTAAATTGTTATTAATTTGGGTTATATAGTTGCTTTGGAGTTCATTTTATGAATTTGATTTCCAACAGTATGGACTTTTCATTTTGTATTAACTTCTTATATAATGCAGATATATATATTTCATTTGGATTTCAATCAGATTAAGGTAATCTACAAACCGGGATTGCTTCTAATTCACCAGGGCACCATTATATTAAACCTGGTCTTTATTCACTGATCAAAGCACTTTATACTCTTGAGCTGTCCATTTTTCCTTATTAAAGAGAAAGGCTAGTGATTATAGATTCCCTACATTTGTAGGCCTGGGCCTTCATGGGGACTTTGAAAGTAACATTAGTCTTCTTAATTACATCATAATTCCCTAGTCCAGTGTTAAATTATCTACTCTTTTCCTAATATTAAAAAAGATCTACCACGCAAAATATTTGACTTTAATATTTATTTAAATCCAGTGACTGATTTCACTCATGTCTTTAGTAGAACAGTTTTATCCTTTCAAGAGTTGAGTGAGCTCTCGCATAGTCTAGTCTCAACCCTCAGAAAATTCCCCAGTTTATGAATGGATATTATTCACATTAAGTGAGTTTAACTACAGATATGTAGATATAGATATGGAGCTAATCATGCTTGGCAAATAGGAAGTACTGAATAGCTATTGGTCATTATAATTGTTTAAGATTAGGATTTTTGACCAGCCCCTTGCTCTGGCATGGGATCTGGGACAGGGACAGTTCTGATAGGCAGCTGCATTGGAGGGACATTATGCTGTGCTGCTTCCCACTAGAAGAAGGAGTCACTTATTCCAGACCTTGAGTAGGGTAGCCACATATTGGAAACAAAAAGAAATGTCAAGTAAACAATTTTTCATTCCAAATGCTTATAAGGTTTTAAATTATATCTTTCATCATCACATTTAGCTAGATAATCTGCATTTCCTGGGTTCTCAGCCACTACACTTGCCTCTGTGGTTTGGTTTCCTAATAGTTAATCCTAACAGTTTCCATTTTGATAAAGGAGGTTTTAGGTTTGGTTTATTGGCTAAAGAGTATACTATGTCTACCCAAACCATAATGTTCTAGGGTCCCTGACAGAAGTGGTAAGGAGAAAACATGTTACAACTGTATCAATGCTTCTCTTACTGGGTATGAGTTCACTTTAATACAAGGACTATTATAAATATGCTTCCTAACTTGTAACCCTATAAAAGTGTGGGTTTCCAGACAGAATAGAATGAGAAACTAGAGTTACTATTTTATTGGATATCCACCGATGTCTCCTTCACCCTGCATGTCTTAGAGAAGTTGCCTGGCCTGGATGCTACCCTGCATGAGATCAGGAGCATCTATGGTTTACCAACAAGCTCAAAAGGTGAGGCCTAAGGCACTGAGAATCACAGAAATCAAAGCCTATGCAGCAAATGTATTCAGGCTCACACAGTTGGGAGAGTTGCCCTGACTCTCATATATGTAAATTCATGACTAGCTGATGGCAATAGACATGCCCCTGATCTGAAAGTCAATGCTCACCTATCTTCAGGGATGGGGGGAAGCTCTGGCTAGTACTCCTCATGTAGGTATCCAGGTGTGATAACACTAAAAGTGATTCAGAGAGATCCACATGGGAAAAAGCTCAGTGTGTTTCCCACGGTTGGTTACACTAGAACAAGGCAAGGCCTGGGAATATTTTTTTTCTTATCAGCAGATAAAAAGGAAAAAGACAAGATTTCTGAGTTTTGATTGTTTTGGCCTTGGAGGGTGTGGCTATGTGACATATTGTATGGTATACAAAGTGCTTTAAGACCTAATCAAACTTATGTGTCTTTGCAAATTTTACTGATTACTCACTTTCACAAACTCTTATCATATATCATATCTGTATCACTTATATTAAGCACTTAAAAGTGCATCTTTATAACTGTCTCTTTTGTGTCCTTGTTGTTGTTGTCCTTGCTTCTGAACTGAGCCCAAAGCTCCTTATAGGTAAAACACAGTTGTTAGAGATTTCTCTCAACATCCAGGTAAACACACGGTCAGTGCCTCGTGTACTTTCTGCAGTAGTTTGAAGTTGAATCTTTTCCTTTGAGAAAGCTTGGAGTTTGATTCCTCCTTCTTATTTTCCCACACTAAATAGGGATGATTTGTCTTTCATTAATCCTCTTTAATATTTTCCCACTGTTTCTGAGTAAAATAGAGCAGACAAATGTACCAAGTTTAAACTTCTGTTTAAAAAATTGAGATGCCAATATACAAGTCAGCTGTAGAATCCAGGAATAAAATTTGAAAGGCTGAAAAAATGGTGATGAGCAGCCAGCATAGAAACATTTAGGTCAATGAAGAGTGGTTCAGGAAAACAGATTTACACCCTATTCCTGTCTTTCACGTCAGCAGTTGTGCCATTTACAGCAAGTGTTAAAAATAAAGGAAACAATATAATAATTTCAAAATTTTTAAATTGAGAACAAAAGATAATACTGGCAAGGTGACATATAGATTCCAGGAACACCATGTTACAGACCCTAATTTTGTGTCCCAGTAAACCACAAAATCGCAGTCTTTTATTCCCAGATATGGGTAACACTAAGAGGTACTTTGTATATAAGCTTTACCATTACAACATTCCCTCACAATATAATATGCCATATAAAAGTCAGGCTCTTTTCTACATATGACATAGGTACTCAGAGATATATACAGTTATAGGCAAATCTCCACATAGTGTCACAGTAACCAGGTAATTACAGTATGTGTATCCATAAGAAGGTTAAATTTGATGTGAGAAATAACAGATTAGTTTAATCCTTCTTATACATACACACACATATTTATTTTTACTGCAGTCTTCCTAAATTCATGAATGTAAGTTTTACTTTACTTTTTAACGTGATTCTAACCAAGAAATCACCAGGGAATTTGAAGCAACTGTAATGTAGCTTAGAGGAGTACTGAACTTAAAACACAAGGGCATAGAACTTAGAATATGAAGACCTAGACTCAAATCTTTTTTCTGCAGTTTATTAACTATGCAATCCAGGAAAAACCATTTAACTTTTTGAATGTTAGTATTTTCATCCATAAAAGAGAAACAGTATTTTGTGTTGTCAAGCAAGCTGCTATTTATCACTTGGTAAGACTGATCTCGTTGTACAGATGGACAAACACACAGTCTAAAAGAGTTCTGACATACTTCCCCTAGGTCCAGCGTTCAGCAGGTATACTAAGGGCCTCCTGTGTGCAAGGACACATGCTAAACACTAGCAATTAAAGGGTGAGGATGCCACACATCACAGTACATATTTTATTATGATTTGTATAAAAGTATATGTACAAATACACAGACACAAACCCATATACAGGCAAAACATCTTAAAAATTTAAGAGTTGTTAACTGTAGGTCTAGGTGATGCTAAATCTCTTGGTCAAGGCATTTTCTATTTCATAAATTGTATATAACATATATTTTTTAAAGTTTTGGAATAACACAAAGCAAAATCTCTGTGATTTATTAATCACTTAATAAGACAGTTTTGTCACTCAGAAATTTATGGCATGTTTGAGCTTATTTTATAACAGGAATTTCTGAGAAGCCTCATTCTTCCTTCCTTCCTATCACACTCAAGAAAGTCTTGGTTTCTCATTTCCTCATCTCTAAGATTAAAATAATAAAAAATTCCTCCTGAGGTCACTTGAGCATGGAATGTGTAGTCTGGAAAGGTCTATTCCAATGTTTGTTCTTCTATTTTCATTGCCATGATCGTTGGGGGAATGACTTCATTACTTGTAGGAGAAGAGAAGTAAAGTGTTTTTAGATATGTAATTAGTAGCTCCCCCCATGCCTTCACCGGTACTTTCATTCTTGATTTATACAGCAGTGATGGCCTGGAACCCGAGGGCAAAGATGACTTGCTTTAAGAAGTGGTTAACTCAATGTTAATTACCTACTACTGTTAAAAGCCAAATTTATTTGTATTGAAAAGTATAATACATAATTTCAGAACTTAAGTTGGTACAGATTTTCTGAAAGACAACTTTGAAAAAAATTATATATACACAGATACATACAAACATAATCTTAAAATCCTGAAATAACTGAACTTGGACCCAGTATTTTTACTTTTAGGTAATTTCCACTAAGAAAACAATTAACTGCTTGTACAAAATTTTTACCACAACATTTTTATATTGTTCACGATGTTCAAAAAGTATAAAACACCTAAATTGGTGGTTTTCAACAGAATAATACTGGCATTTGAGAGGTGTAGTTCTTTATTTGTGTGCCTGACCTGTGTACTGCAGGAGATTTAATATTGCTTTCCTTTATCCATTAAATGCCAGACATGCCCCGACACTAACCCCTGTGACAACCAAAAACACTCCTCTCCAACACGTATCTCTATCCCCCCAGGTTAATAATATTGTCCTTGCTGGGAAACTGAAGTCTAAACATTTGCAAGATTGCACTGGTTAAAAAAATGTTGGTGTATCTACTTATGAAGCTCTATGATAATTTTAAAAGATTATTTCTTGACTTGGAAGATTATAATTTACAATACATATACACAAGCACGTATATATTCACATACACAAACATATTGGGATTATATTTAAACACCTCCAAATATTCAGTGGCATACAGAATTAATAGGGTTTATTTTTCTAATGTTTCAAGTGGTTTATGGTTGGCAGTCCATGTAGGTTCTCTCAACCAGCAGTATCCTGTGGCTTCTTTCTCATATTCAGAAGATAATCTTTGAATCCTAGGAATCACATCCTCATTCCAGGAAAGAAAAAAAATGAGAAAGGTAAAATGCAAAGTGTCAGGAATTTGCCTTTGTTAAAATCCCATTGGTCAAAGCTGGGTCATATGGCCACTCAGAGCTGCAAGTAAGACTGGGGAGGTGAAACCTCTGAAGGGCCCATTGGAAACCAAATAAAATCAATATACATATATATTTTTAAAATATTTTTTTATATCAGAAGAAAAGGATCCTTGAAGTAAGATAAGCTACCATCATTCTTCCACTTATATAATATGTTTCCTCTCACCATCAATTGTCTTTTCTATACTTTTCATATTTATTCTTGATTATACAAGCATAGTGTGCATTGTAGTTCCTCCCTAACATCTATGCTACCTCTCCCTAATGGGTACATGCAGCAAAGACCTTTGATCAAAAGAAGTCATTTTGCTTCATTGAAAGGAAATTGAATGCAAGCACAAGGAAAGATGGAAAAACATGGAAAAACCATGATTCAAAGAAAAGAAGCAGCCCATCCCAAATAATGTGAGGAGGCATTTACCCTAGGATAGGAGGAAGAATTGACAAGACCTAGTAGGAAGATGTGGGGACAGTTGTTAGGCTAGGATAACATGCTAACACAATATTGAAAAGCTTAAAAATGGAATGAGAAATTGGTAAGATGCCATCAAGTCACTGGGCTTCCTTTGCAATCCATTTCAACAATCTGAGAACATGGCTCAAAAACAGAGACTGAAAGAGCAGTGTTGTGAAGGCCGACGATATTGGGTTTTCTGAAACACACATTTCCTGGTTTTAATCTAATTTTATTACCAAACTTTATTTCTCATTTTCCCCCTTCTTCTGGGGGGCTTCTTCATGAGCAGGACATATGAAAATGTGAAGTGACAACATTCTGCTTTGAGGAGAATTTTGTGAGAGGAGAAAAATGGAGGCCTTTGATACTTCCCGGTTTTCAAAAACTTCTCAGGGGTATTTTCAGGCTTGGAAAGTGCAAGCCAGTGAATTCATCTATTTTAAGGAAATGAAAAATGCATGTCTTCTTGTTCCTTCAGAAAAGCTACAATGCACATGAAGACTGAATGACAGAAAAATAAAATTAACCTTTTTTTATTAAGCTCATTGGCAAAAAAGTCTTATTTAAGCTCTTTACAATCATTCCCTTTTTGTTCTCCGTTAACGCACAGGAAGCAAAGAAAAGTTAAAATTGCATGAAACAATGGAAAATTATGAGAAATGGAGGTATGAAGTATATTTTTCTTGATTAGAAGGCCCATTGGTAAAGGACTGTCTTTGGTTTCTTACCCTTCTTTTTGCTTATTGGAGCCACCATTGACCATGTTTCTCCATAACTCAAACTCTTCAAAATAGCCATAGAATGATCATTCTAGTGATCTGCCTTGTGAATTCCATGATAATTTATTTCAGTCTAACATTGTTGTTTCTCCTTCAATTCAAGTATATGTTTAGCAAGAAATTCTGTCTCATATATTTTATTTTTAATTCAAGGTGATCTAAGATTCATCTCTCTCTCTCTCTCTCTCTCTCTCTCTCTCTCTCTTCTAGGAGTCAACATAGTACATTCAGTGCTATATCTATTAGGACTCTTTTGGTTGTAAGTTACAGAAAACCCAACCTAAACTAGTTCAACCAGAATCTCAGACAACACAGTTAGAACCTGTTCTTGCTCATCTTGCCCCTATTTCTCTCTGTGTTGGTATAATCTTCACTCAGGCTGTAAAAGACTGTGAGTAGCTCCAAGCTGCCATCCATCAGGATACAAGTCTGCTGGAAAAGAAAAGGTGCCACTCTACTGATTAGCCATTGCTAATGGATTTCAAAATAGTGGACCAATTGATCAACTGGGGTTACATAACACTGGTTTAGTCAGATCTAGATTACACTTATACCTCTGGAATAGGGTGAGGCCAGCCTTTCCCAAAACAATATAATCCAAGACTGATAGTGGTAATAAAAGGCAATTTTAGATTCTGGTATAAGGAAAAGTATGTATATCCTTGGGGAAGATGAATGACAAGGTACATGTCCAAGAGGATTTTCTGAAAGCCATTCTAGTTTTGAAGCAGTAAGGATGTATCCTAGAGCTGTTTAAATCCAGACTGAGTTACAGAATCTTCTAATTCTGTCACTGTCTATAGAACTTGAACCAGTTTCTAAATAACAATAAATCAGGAAGCTAACTACATGTACAGGAAAAGAAAGAATATGGTGTTCCATGTTCTCAGTAGGAAATTCTTCTGCCTTTTTTCCAAGTTGGTTGTAGTCCCGCAGATGCCAGAGTTGACCATTTGGGGCCTGAATGTAGGCATAGTTTATAGTTATGCAATTATCTTTCTATGTCCAAGTTCCTGTGCACAGGCTGAATTTGTTTGGAGTAAAGATGTAATATGGAATTTAGAAGACAATATGCTTCCTCAGGAGATTTAAACATGAACTTTCCTGGGTACTACTGTCATGCTGTACCATATACAGGAAATTTAAGAATGCCAAAGTTACACTGATTTGTAGCGTTCTCTGATATTTCTTTCTGTCCTCCTCTTAATTTTTCTTATAAAACAAAAGTCATATTTGCTATAACTTTTTAATGATATCTGACTTTGGAGCCAGGAAATCTTGGGTTAATACTGACATAGACACTTGCTATCTAGACAATTTTGGTCAAGTTATCCTGTATGAGCTTCTTGTTTACCTTCAAAACTAGCACTTCGGAGTAAGTAATCAAAGGTATTCCTTCAAAAGTGATGTGACTATTCTAGGTGTTAGTAGAAGCTCTATCTTCCTCTTTAATATATAGCTATCAGGGTCTTCCACCAAAACTTCTATTTCTTCTCATCATATAATTCTAACAATCAAACTTAATGCTTCTCTGGAAGAAAAAGCCCCCAAATATGGAGTTAACTTATTTTAATTTGTAGTTTTCTCTTTCTTGTTACATTAGTACTTATTTTTCATTCTCTACACCTTCTTTCATTCTTTCCTCTCAAAGAGAGGACCCCAGCTTCCAACATGTTATAAATGACCTGGGCCAGCTGAAAGCTAATAGCTACAGTCTTGGATCTTTGCCCAGCTGAATCAGAGAAGTCTACACAATATGCTTCTGTCTTGGACAAGCCTCTGGAAACAAAATTAACACAAGTTAAAAAGAGAAATTCCTCTTTAAATGTCTTATATTTGTTTCAAACTGCATAAAAAAAAATTTGAGGGTCATAATATTAAAACCAAGTAATTTGCTTCAACCAAAAGAACAAAATGAAAATTATTAAGGCAGCTACCAATGCATGGGGAGAAACATCCAAAACACTTTATCACTCCAGCTTCCCAACACTTTAGAGCAGAAGAAATATTTTCAGTAAAGTTGTCCTACTAAGAAACATACTTTTGACACTTGAAAAAGGACAGAGTTGGAGGACACCTACTTCCTGATTTCAAAACCTATGGCAAAGTGTAATCAAGACAGTGTGGTACTAACATAAGGATAGATATGTAGATCAATGGAACAGGTTGGAGAATCTAGAAATAAACCTTTACATTTATGATCAATTAATTTTCAACAATGGTACCATGAGAATTAATTGGAAGACATTTTTTTCAACAAATTTCCTAAACAACTGTATATCCACATACAAAATTATGGAGTTGGACTTCTTCTTTAAATTATATACAAAAATGAATTCAAAATGGATCACAGACCTAAATACAAGAGCTAAAAAATCCAAACAAACAAACAAAAAACCAAAAACAAACAAACAAACAAAAACAAATTAAAAAACCTCTTAAAAGAAAATATGGAAGTAAATCTTTGTAACCTCAGTTTTGGTTTAGGCAATGTTTTCTATACACCAAAAGCACACGTAACAAAAGATAAATTAGATAATTTGGACTTCATCAAAACTAAAATATTTTGTGCTACAAAAAAGAAAGTGAAAAGATGAACCCACAGAATGGGAAAAAATATTGGAAAATTGTATAGCTGGTATGGGATTAGTATTTGGCATATACAAAGTATTCTTATATCTTAATAATTAAGAGATACATAACTCAATTAAAATTTTGGCAAAGGATCTGAATAGCCATTTCTTCAAAGAAGATACAAACTGCTAATAAGCACATGAAAAGATGCTTACCATCATTAGCCATCAGGGAAAAGCAAATTAAGACAATGATATACCACTTCATACCCACTAGGAAAGTTATAATAAGAACATAGACAATGGCAATGTTGAAGATAATGTGGAGAAACTGGAACTCTCATATATTACTGGTAGGAATATGAAATGATAGAGCTGCTCTGGAAAACAACTGGCATTTCTCCCCAAAAGTTAAACATAGAGTTACCATATAACAAAGCAATTTCATTCCTAGGTACGTACCTGAGAGAAATGAAAGCATATATCCATATAAAACGTGCACATGAATGCTCATGCATTATTAATAATAGCCAAAAAGTGAAAGAACCCAAATGTCCAGAATCTGATGGATGAATCTGATGGATGAATACCCATAATGAAATATTATTTGGCCATAAAAAACAGTGACATTCTGATATGTGCTACAATATAAATGAAACTTGAAAACACTATGCTAAGAAAACAAGTCAGTCACAAAAGACCATATATGGTATGATTCCATTTATATGAAATATCCAGAAAAGGTGGATGTATAGAGACAGAAATTAGATTAGTAGTTCCCTTGGGCTGGGAATAGGTGAGTGAAAGAGGAAAAGATGGGTGTGTGATTGCTAATTTGAATGGGGTTTATTTTGGGGGTGACAAAATTTAGATTTTGGTAATGGTTGCACAACTCTGTGAAACACTAAAGCCACTGAATTCTACAACTATAACGGTTGAAATGTACAGTGTGTAAATTATATCTCAGTAAGGTTTTCTTTAAAAAAACAATAAGATGGAAATGATTAAGGCAACCACCAATGCACAGGAAGAAACAGACATAAGACTCATTTAAAGCAAAGAAATATTTTCAAAGAATTGTTCAACTGAGAAATATAATTTTGAACACTTGAAAAGTTGGATAATAGGTAATTAGTTTTTCACCTGTAGAATAGAAATTTTGTTTTTATTGTTTCTGTCATAAATTTAACTCTGCATTTAAAGCGGGAGGGACTAGACATTATGTCTTGATTATTCCAATTTCTTGATTCCATTGAAAAATATGGGATTCAAAATGGATACATCTACAATCTAACTACATAATTAATAGATAGATGATAAATTATAGATAAACTGATGGATAGATCAAAATAAAGAGGGTGCTTGTAGAATCAACTCTAGAGTATTACCACTGAGATATCTCTGAATTCTGATTCTATTAATAAGTGGTGTTTTGAATGTTCAGGGGGAATATCTTCACAGTCTTATGAATTCTTTTTATTAGTATAGAAATACAAGGACTTATGTAAAATTTTGTGAGAAAAAAACAGAATCCTGGCATCCATGTAATCAGTGAGTTTAAACAACCTTGTTTAAGAGAATAGTCTTTCTCCAGAATAAGTCAGGCATTAATCTTGGCTTCAAATACATTTTTAAAGTCTGAGTTTTGCCAAGTGGCATGAGGCCAGGTGCAAGAATATTTGCTTTTCTTTCACTGTGTTGAAAACTTGTAGAATCCAGAATTAGAGGAATACACACTGCTGGTGGAAAAATAGTTCACTACCTCAATACATATGCAGCTCCTACGATTTTTTGAGGCACATTAATAACCTAGAAACTGCTGAGTCCCTGGTGATGTTGACAGAGATATCCTTTCTTTCCTGCCAAATTCATGCTCATAGGTTTTCTAGTGTATGATTCCATATGCTACAAATATAAATAAAATTCCAACTCCCTTACAACTTAACATTAATGGAAAACAGAAGAGAAACAAGATGGTACATTTGACAATCCATGAGCCACTATTTCAAAAGGGAGGCAGCAGACCGATCATACCAGTTACAAAGTGCAGAGTTTTTAATATCCTGAGCCAGAATAGATCACACTGACTATATACGAAGTAAAGTCTGGGGCTGAGAACCACCTATAGTTGACACAAACCAGTGAATGTTTCAGAGAACATTTCCCCCTTAATTGTGGAAAAGCATCTGGCATAATTTAACTGGCCATTTACTTTGTTTTAATTTCCCCTCCCATAACCATGAACCCACAGGTCTGATGTCCACAAATACACACACAGTCACACACACACACTCACATCCATAACATCTGTCCTTGGTTTTGCCAGGGATAAAGAAGCATCAGCATAGTAAATGGTGAAAATCTTTTGCTGAATTAAATTCCTGAATGCAATAGTTCTTTTGTTAGCGTCCTTTACCTGCAGGTCCTGCAGCCAAAAGAACTGCAAGGATCACAAAATTTGCCTCACCCTGGGATTAAACACATCATGAGGATGGTCCCACCAGCAGAGGGCAGTGGCATACCACACACAAAACTTGGCCCAGGAAAAGCCTTACAACCTGCAGTTAATAAAGAACTGGGCAGGAGGGTAAAATAGCTGGGTTTAGAAGAGATTTATTTCAACTACATAAGCAAGAAAGTTATACAGTTACCCAAGAAAACTCCATCCGTGGAATTCACAGCAAGGCAAAGTGTGCCAGTGATCAAAGGCTACAGTGAAGCTCTAAATCATTGCTGAATGATCCAGAGCCCATTCACCTGGTGCTGCCAGCCTCCATCCATATGGGGAAACGCTTGCAGACGGGCCTAAGAGATATTATAATTTCAACAACAAAAAGAGGATCTACTCTGTGACTTCTGACTTGGAGAAGCACATAGTTTACAAATAAATCTGAATCAAGAAACTATGGATTTTCTCCAGAAAAAATTGAGAAATGTGTTATTGTACCAGCTTTGCTAGTAAAAAGCTGTGTGACTCTAGACAGGTTTTTTAACCTCTCTGAAAGTCAGTTCAATAGTTAAAAAAATGATTTGGATTGGACAATTCTGAAAGCAACTCCAGCTTTAATATCTTTTTTAACCAGTGTCTGCTAAATGGAGAGACTGATGGGGAGTCCTGATCAGTCTTCCTCTCAGGATATTCTGAAGAAGAATATAATTGGAATGAGGAAACTAAACCCAAAGCGGCTAAGATTTTGAGTGAATTTTGCACTGTGTCGCCCCAGTGATCCAATTAGGAATATTGAAGTAGGCTCCTTCCTGTACTATCCTTGGGCATTCTATTTTATTAATCTCCTCTTTTTATTTACATTTACATGTATCTTTCCTAATGTAAGATTAGGACTTTTGTGTGAGATGTCCTATATGTAATTCATCTATGTAGCTCACCTCAATAATTCTTGTGGAACTTGCACCATGATACTTTGTAATACTAAATCTCAGAGACTACACCAGAGCAGATATCTAAAGCCTGTGGTAGAAAGCTAAGTGGCTATATGACGAATGTTACAAAGCCAAATAGAACATCTGAGAAAGACATGACAGGGGCACTACGGATGACAGCTGTACACGCAGCTCTGGCTGACATTTTCCAAGCACTTTTGGGGAAGTGGAAAGATAATAAAGTGACAATATTTGCAAATAAAATGCCCTGTGGGCACGTTCTGTATATTCAAGCGGCCAAGCCTGGAAAAAAGCAGAGTACGCAAAGAGAGAAAATCCCACCAGTCACCCTTTCAGCCTCTTGATTTCTTTTTTTATTTTTTATTTTTAACATCTTTATTAGAGTATAATTGCTTTACAATGGTGTGTCAGTTTCTGCTTTATAACAAAGTGAATCAGTTATACATATACATATGTCCCTATATCTCTTCCCTCTTGTGTCTCCCTCCCACCCTCTGTATCCCACCCCTCTAGGTGGTCACAAAGCACCGAGCCGAGCTGGTCTCCCTGTGCTATGCGGCTGCTTCCCACTAGTTATCTATTTTACATTTCGTACTGTGTATATGTCCATGCCACTCTCTCACTTTGCCCCAGCTTACCCTCCCCCCTCCCCGTATCCTCAGGTTCATTCTCCAGGAGGTCTGCATCTTTATTCCCATCTTGCCCCTAGGTTCTTCTGACCATTTTCTTTCTTTCTTTCTTTCTTTTTTTTAGATTCCATATATATGTGTTAGCATACAGTATTTGTTTTTCTCTTTCTGACTTACTTCACTCTGTATGACAGTCTTTATGTCCATCCAGCTCACTTCAAATAACTCAGTTTCATTCCTTTTTATGGCTGAGGAATATTCCATTGTATATATGTGCCACATCTTCTTAATTCATTCATCTGTTGATGGACATTTAGGTTGCTTCCATGTCCTGGCTATTGTAAATAGAGCTGCAATGAATATTTTGGTACATGACTCTTTTTCAATTATGGTTTTCTCAGAGTATATGCCCAGCAGTGGGATTGCTAGGTCATATGGTAGTTCTATTTTTAGTTTTTTAAGGAACTTCCATACTGTTCTCCATAGTGGCTGTATCAATTTACGTTCCCACCAACAGTGCAAGAGGGTTCCCTTTTCTCCACACACTGTCCAGTATTTATTGTTTGTAGATTTTTTGATGATGGTCATTCTGACTGGTGTGCGATGATATCTCATTGTAGTTTTGATTTGCATTTCTCTAATGATTAATGATGTGGAGCATTCTTTCATGTGTTTGTTGGCAATCTGTATATCTTCTTTGGAGACATGTCTATTTAGGTCTTCTGCCCATTTTTGGATTGGGTTTTTTGTTTTTTTGATATTGAGCTGCATGTGTTGCTTGTATGTTTTGGAGATTAATCCTTTGTCAGTTGCTTCATTGGCAAATATTTTCTCCCATTCTGAGGGTTGTCTTTTCATCTTGTTTATGGTTTCCTTTGCTGTGCAAAAGCTTTTAAGTTTCATTTGTTTATTTTTGGTCCCATTTGTTTATTTTGTTTTTATTTCCATTTCTCTAGGAGGTGGGTCAAAAAGTGTCTTGCAGTGATTTATGTCATAGAGTGTTCTGCCTATATTTTCCTCTAAGAGTTTGATGGTGTTTGGTCTTACATCTAGGTTTTTAATCAATTTGGAGTTTATTTTTGTGTAGGGTGTTAGGGAGTGTTCTAATTTCATTCTTTTACATATAGCTGTCCAGTTTCCCAGCACCATTTATTGAAGAGGCTGTCCTTTCTCCACTGTATATTCTTGCCTCCTTTATCAAAGATAAGTTGACCATATGTGTGTGGGTTTATCTCTGGGCTTTCTATCATGTTCCATTGATCTATGTTTCTCTTTTTGTACCATAACCATACTTCTTGATTACTGTAGCTTTGTAGTATAGTCTGAAGTCAGGGAGCCTGATTCCTCCAGGTCTGTTTTTGTTTCTCAAGATTGCTTTGGCTATTTGGGATCTTTTGTGTTTCCATACAAATTGTGAAATTTCTTGTTCTAGTTCTGTGAAAAATGCCAGTGGTAGTCTGATAGGGATTGCATTGAATCTGTAGATTGCTTTGGGTAGTAGAGTCATTTTCACAATGTTGATTCTTCCAATTCAAGAACATGGTGTATCTTTCCATCTATTTGTATCATCTTTAATTTCTTTCATCAATGTCTTATGATATTCTGCATACAGGTCTTTTGTCTCCTTAGGTAGGTTTATTGCTAGGTATTTTATTCTTTTTGCTGTAATGGTAAATGGGAGTGTTTTCTTCATTTCACTTTCAGATTTTTCATCATTAGTGTATAGGAATGCTAGAGATTTCTATGCATTAATTTTGTATCCTGCTACTTCACCAAATTCATTGATTAGCTCTAGTAGTTTACTGGTAGCATCTTTAGGATTCTCTATGTATAGTATCATGTCATCTGCAAACAGTGACAGCTTTACTTCTTCTTTTCCAATTTGGATTCCTTTTATTTCCTTTTCTTCTCTGATTGCTGTGGCTAAAACTTCCAAAACTATGTTGAATAACAGTGGTGAGAGTGGGCGACCTTGTCTTGTTCCTGATCTTAGTGGAAATACTTTCAGTTTTTCAGCACTGAGGACGATGTTGGCTGTGGGTTTGTCATATATGGCCTTTATTATGTTGAGGAAAGTTCCCTCTATGCCTACTTTCTGGAGGGTTTTTAACATAAAAGGGTGTTGAATTTTGTCAAAAGCTTTCTCTGCATATACTGAGATGATCATATGGTTTTTCTCCTTCAATTTGTCAATATGGTGTATCACGTTGATTGATTTGCATATATTGAAGAATCCTTGCATTCCTGGGATAAACCCCACTTGATCATGGTGTATGATCTTTTTAATATGCTGTTGGATTCTGTTTGCTAGTATTTTGTTCAGGAATTTTTGCATTTATATTCATCAGTGATATTGGCCTGTAGTTTTCTTTTTCTGTGACATCTTTGGTTTTGATATCAGGGTGATGGTGGCCTCGTAGAATGAGTTTTGGAGTCTTCCTCTCTGTGCTATATTTTGGAAGAGTTTGAGAAGGATAGGTGTTAGCTCTTCTCTAAATGTTTGATAGAATTTGCCTGTGAAGCCATCTGGTCCTCGGCTTTTGTTTGTTGGAAGAGTTTTAATCACAGTTTCAATTTCAGTGCTTGTGATTGGTCCGTTCATATTTTCTATTTCTTCGTGGTTCAGTCTCAGAAGGTTGTACATTTCTAAGAATTGGTCCATTTCTTCCAGGTTGTCCATTTTATTGGCATATAGTTGCTTGTAGTAATCTCTCATGATCCTTTGTATTTCTGCAGTGTCAATTTTTACTTCTCCTTTTTCATTTCTAATTCTATTGATCTGAGTCTTCTCCATTTTTTTGTTTATAACTCTGGCTAATGGTTTATCAATTTTGTTTATCTTCTCAAAGAACCAGCTTTTAGTTTTATTGATCTTTGCTATCATTTCCTTCACTCTTTTTTCACTTATTTCTGATCTGATCTTTATGATTTCTTTTCCTCTGCTAACTTTGGGTTTTTTTTTGTTCTTCTTTCTCTAATTGCTTTAGGTGTAAGGTTAGGTTGTTTATTTGAGATATATCCTGTTTCTTAAGGTAGGCTTGTATAGCCATAAACTCCCCTCTTAGAACTGTTTTTGCTATATCCCATAGGTTTTGGGTTGTTGTGTTTTCATTGTCATTTGTTGCTAGGCATTTTTTTGACTTCCTCTTTGATTTCTTCAAGATCTCTTGGTTATTAAGTAGTGTGTTGTTTAGCCTCCATGTGTTTGTATTTCTTACAGACTTTTTCCAGTAATTGATATCTAGTCTCATAGCATTGTTGTCGGAAAAGATACTTGATACAATTTCAATTTTCTTAAATTTACCAAGGCTTGATTTGTGACCCTTAGATATGATCTATCCTGGAGAATGTTCCATGAGCCCTTGAGAAAAATGTGTATTCTGTTTTTTTGGATGGAATGTCCTATAAATATCAATTAAGTCCATTTTGTTTAATGTATCATTTAAAGCTTGTGTTTCCTTATTTATTTGTATTTTGGATGATCTGTCCAGTGGTGCAAGTGGGGTGTTAAAGTCCCCTACTATGATTGTTTTACTGTCCATTTCCCCTTTCATGGCTGTTAGTATTTGCCTTAAATATTGAGGTGCTCCTATGTTGGGTGCATAAATATTTATAATTGTTATATCTTCTTCTTGGATCGATCCCTTGATCATTATGTAGTGTCCTTCTTTGTCTCTTGTAATAGTCTTTGTTTTAAAGTCTATTTTCTCTGATATGAGAATTGCTACTCCAGCTTTTTTTTGATTTCCATTTGCATGGAATATCTTTTTCCATCCCCTCACTTTCAGTCTGTATGTGTCCCTAGGTCTGAAGTGGGTCTCTTGTAGACAGAATATATATATAGGTCTTGTTCTTGTATCCATTCAGCCAGTCTATGTGTTTTGCTTGGAGCATTTAATTCATTTACATTTAAGGTAATTATTGATATGTATGTTCCTATTACCATTTTCTTAATTGTTTTGGGTTTATTATCGTAGGTCTTTTCTTTCTCTTGTGTTTCCTGCCTAGAGAAGTTCCTTTCGCATTTGTTGTACAGCTGGTTTGGTGGTGCTGAATTGTCTTAGCTTTTATTTGTCTGTAAAGGTTTTAATTTCTCCGTCAAATATGAATGAGATCCTTGCTGGGTACAGTAATCTTGGTTATATAGGTTTTTCTCTTTCATCACTTTAAATATGTCCAGCCACTCCCTTTTGGCTTGCAGAGTTTCTGCTGAAAGATCAGCTGTTAACCTTATGGGGATTCCCTTATATGTTATTTGTTGATTTTCCCTTGCAGCTTTTAATATTTGTTCTTTGTGTTTAATTTTTGATAGCTTGACTAATATGTGTTTTGGTGTGTTTCTCCTTGGAATTATGTGGTATGGGTCTCTCTGTGCTTCCTGAAATTGATTAACTATTTCCTTTCCCACATTAGGGAAGTTTTCAACTATAATCTCTTCGAATATTTTCTCTGTCCCTTCTTTTTCTCTTCTTCTTCTGGGACCCTTATAATTCGAATGTTGGTGCATTTAATGTTGTCCCAGAGGTCTCTGAGACTGTCCTCAATTCTTTTTATTCTTTTTTCTTTATTCTACTCTGCAGTAGTTATTTCCACTATTTTATCTTCCAGGTCACTTATCCGTTCTTCTGCCTCAGTTATTCTGTTATTGATCCCTTCTAGAGAATTTTTAATTTCCTTTATTGTGTTTTTCATCATTGTTTGTTTGCTCTTTAGTTCTTCTAGGTCCTTGTTGAACGTTTCTTGTATTTTCTCCTTTCTATTTCCAAGATTTTGGATCATCTTTACTATCATTATTCTGAATTCTTTTTCAGGTAGACTGCCTATTTTCTCTTCATTTGTTAGGTCTGGTGGGTTTTTATCTTGCTCCTTCATCTGCTGTGTGTTTCTCTGTCTTCTCATTTTGCTTAACTTACTGCGTTTGGGGTCTCCTTTTTACAGGCTGAAGGTTCATAGTTTCCATTGTTTTTGGTGTCTGTCCCCAGTGGCTAAGGTTGGTTCAGTGGGTTGTGTAGGCTTCCTGGTGGAGGGGACTATTGCCTGTGTTCTGGTGGATGAGGCTGTATCTTTTCTTTCTGGTGGGCAGGTCCACATCTGGTGGTGTGTTTTGGGGTGTCTGTGGCCTTATTATGATTTTAGGCAGCCTCTGTGCTAATGGATGGGGTTGTGTTCCTGTCTTGCTAGTTCTTTGGTATAGGGTTTCCAGCACTGTAGCTTGCTGGTCGTTGAGTGAAGCTGGGTGTTGCTGTTGAGATGGATATCTCTGGGAGGTGTTTGCTGTTTGATATTATGTGGAGCTGGGAGGTCTCTTGTGGACCAGTGTCCTGGACTTGGCTCTCCCACCTCAGTGGCACAGCCCTGATGCCTGGCTGGAGCACCAAGAGCCTATCAACCACATGGCTCAGAATAAAAGGGAGAAAAAATAGAAAGAGAGAAAGAAAGAAGAAGATTAAATATAATAAAATAAAATAAAGTAAAATAAAAAAATTATTAAGAAAAAAATTTTTAATTAATAAAAAAAACTGAAAAATGGACAGACAGAACCCTAGGACAAATGGTAAAAGCAAAGCTATACAGACAAAATCACACACAGAAGCATACACATACACACTCACAAAAAGAGAAAAAGGGGGGAAAATATATATATATATATATATATATATATATCAGTGCTCCCAAAGCCCACCTCCTCAGTTTGGGATGATTCGTTGTCTATTCAGGTATTCCACAGATGCAGGGTACATCAAGTTGATTGTGGAGATTTAATCCGCTGCTCCTGAGGCTGCTGGGAGAGATTTCCCTTTCTCTTCTTTGTTCGCACAGCTCCCGGGGTTCAGTTTTGGATTTGGCCCCACCTCTGCGTGTAGGTTTCCTGAGGGTGTCTGTTCTTCGCTCAGACAGGACGGGGTTAAAGGAGCAGCTGATTCGGGGGCTCCGGCTCACTCACGCCAGCGGGGAGGGAGGGGTACGGAGTGTGGGGCGAGCCTGCGGCGGCAGAGGCCGGCGTGACATTGCACCAGCCTGAGGCGCGCCTTGCGTTCTCCATGGGGAGTTGCCCCTGTATCACGGGACCCTGGCAGTGGCGGGCCGCACAGACTTCCCGGGAGTGGAGGTGTGGATAGTGACCTATGCTTGCTCACAAGCTTCTTGGTGGCTGCAGCAGCAGCGTTAGCGTCTCCCACCCGTCTCTGAGGTCCACGCTGATAGCCGCGGCTCACGCCCGTCTCTGAGCTCCTTTAAGCGGCGCTCTTAATCCCCTCTCCTCGCGCACCAGGAAACAAAGAGGCAAGAAAAAGTCTCTTGTCTCTTCGGCAGCTCCAGACTTTTCCCCAGAATCCCTCCCAGCTAGCCGTGGTGGACTAATCCCCTGCAGACTGTGTTCACGCCGCCAACCCCAGTCCTCTCCCTGCGCTCCAACCGAAGCCCGAGCCTCAGCTCCCAGCCCCGCCCGCCCCGGCGGGTGAGCAGACAAGACTCTCAGGCTGGTGATCACCGATCGGCACTGATCTTCTGTGCGGGAATCTCTCCCTGCTTTGCCCTCCGCACCCCTGTTGCTGCGCTGTCCTCCGCGGCCCCGAAGATCCCCCCTCCGCCACCCGCAGTCTCCCCCCACGAAGGGGCTTCTTAGTGTGTGGAAACCTTTCCTCCTTCACAGCTCCTTCCCACTGGTGCAGGTCCCGTCCTTGTTCTT
This sequence comes from Leucopleurus acutus, assembly GCF_964270905.1. Taxonomy (NCBI): domain Eukaryota; kingdom Metazoa; phylum Chordata; class Mammalia; order Artiodactyla; family Delphinidae; genus Leucopleurus; species Leucopleurus acutus. The sequence continues at coordinate 20,137,544 of NC_139142.1, read as the reverse complement.
TTGTCTCTGTTTTTCCTTTTTTCTTTTGCCCTACCCAGGTACGTGGGGAGTTTCTTGCCTTTGAGGAGGTCTGAGGTCTTCTGCCAGCGTTCAGTAGGTGTTCTATAGGAGTTGTTCCACGTGTAGATGTATTTCTGATGTATTTGTGGGGAGGAAGGTGGTCTCTGTGTCTTACTCTTCCACCATCTTGAAGCTCCTCCAAGCCTCACTGATTTTTATGCACATAATAATGATATATATTAACATGATAAACTGATGGGGCCAGTAAGTCAGGAAGGGAATAACCACAAGCCACTATGGGGGGTCGTAATTAGTGTTGGACTTTTAAAAACAGAACCAAGGTTCTATCCAAGTATGTGTTTCTCCTATTATGAACATGTGGGTACCAATATGCTTTCCAAATAAAGCAATAGTTTTGGATGGCTTCAAGGACAATAATAGTAAGGCAAACTTAGCACTGAGAGAGGTATTTGAAATGGACTAAAAATTGGTCTCATCCCAAGATTCATCTGTTGAATTCCTAACATCAGGGATGTCACCAAGATGGTGACATATGAGGCTCCTGAATTTTCCTCCTCCCACAGATGCACCACAAATACAGCTATGCATGGCTTGATTCCTGCTGAGAGAGATCCAGAGACTATATGAGTGATTCCTGCACATTGGGTACTGAGAAAACACCCACATCAAAATGGTGAGACATACTGTTGCCATAAACCCATCCTAGACACAGTGCCATACTGTGGCAGAAGAGAGCTCCAGTTCTCAGCTTTTCCCTGAGGAGTAGAGAGTATGGGCCACATATACAGGGCCCCAACTTTTAAAGCTGCCACCCGAGACACAGGACCCCCAAAACACCTAGCTCTGAGAGGCCAAATAGGGCTTGTGTTCATGATTACGACACGACTATAGCAAACAAAACAAAATTGTTAAATGCACAGGTAAATGTTCCCCACAACTAAAGAACCCTGCCTCCACCCCTGCATCCCAGCCTCACCTGCACCCCGACACTGGCTCAACACAGAAGGAGCCGACAAAAATGCTCATCTCCTCGGTTTTCTCAGTAGGAGTTTGCATCATTTACCAGCTGCTCGGTAAGAGTCTGGCTTCTAATTAGTGAGCATCTAGATGCTGACAGGGATCATCCAGGTAGTCTGAAAGAGCTAATGGGCACTTCTCCTGTCTTCTCCCTCTGGATCCCTCCAACAGTAAAACCAAGTCTCCAGCACCTCTCTGGAAAGATATCTCATACCCCAACTGCTACGGCTGCCGCCTGAGGGACTGGCTCCCAAATAGCTCTGGGAGCCAGTGGGGCTTGGCATTCATGACTCCCCCAGGACCACACACACACAAAAAAGGTGGTTCTATTTGGGTGCACGTACACTCCCAGTGCCTATTCCCTCTGGGTCAGAATAGATTGAGAAGCACAAACACCCAGCTCTCAGTTTCTCCTGGATAGGAGCTAGAATGCATATTTAATACCCTGACTTTCCCAGATGCTGCCTGAAGGCTGGGCTTCCATTTAGCCTGCATTGGGGAGCTGAAGGGGCAGACAATATTCCTTTGGCAGCTTAAGCAGGTATATGGGCATTTCCCACACAGTTAGGACACTAACAGGTCTTGGCACACCCTCAACTTCTAGGAGCCACTAAGAACAAAGGAGGTGGCTGTACAGTCACAAAGGTCTCAGACATAGCCAACCAAGAATACACTACCCAACAAAATTGTTCTCCAGAATTGAAGGAGAGATAGTTTCCTAGACAAGCAAAAGCTGAAGGAGTTTATCACCACTAAACTTGTCTCACAAGACACATTAAAGGACTATTGAAAAGAGAAATTAACAAAGCAGTCCTGTTTACAAAGCATTATGTACTTTGAAAATTATAAAACATTGATAAAAGAAATTGAAGAAAACATAAATAAATGGAAAGATATTTTGTGCTCATGGGTTGGAAGAATCAATATTATTAATGCCCATACTTCACAAAGTGAGCTACAGACTCAATGCAATCTTTATCAAAATTCCAAAGGCATTTTTCACAGAAATAGAAAAACAATCCTAAAATTGTTTGGAAAATTGTTTGGAACCACAAAAGATCTCCACTAACCAAAGCAATCTTGAGAAAGAAAAATAAAGGTAGAGTCATTGTACATTCTGATTTCAAACAATATTGCAAAGCTTTTATAATTGAAACAGTATGATATTGTCATAAAAATAGACAAATAGATCAATGAAAGAGAACAAAGAGCTCAGAAATAAACCTATGCATATACGGTCAATTAATTTTAACAAAGATGCCAAGTATATACAATGGAGAAAGGATAGTCTTATCAATAAATGATGTTAGGGGACACTGGATAGCCACATGCAAAAGAATGAAACTTGGCCTCATCTTTCACTATACACAAAAGTCAACTCAAAATGGACTGAAGACAAATGTAAGACCTAACACCATTCAACTGCTAGAAGAAAACATAGTGAGGGAAGCTTTTTAATATTGATCTTGGCAATGATTTTTTGGTTGTGACACCAAAGTCAAGGCAACAAAAGCAAAAATAAATAATTGTACAGCAAAAGAAACCATCAACAAAATAAAAAATCAGCCTAAAGAATGGGAGAAAATATTGGCAAACCACATATCTAATAAGAGATTAATATCCAAAATATAAAAGAAACTCATACAACTCAATACCAAAAAAGCAAATAACCCAATTAAAACATGGACAAAGAACCTGAATAGGTATAATTTCAAAGAAGACATGCAAATGACCAACAGGTACATGAAAAGGTGCTCAATATCACTAATTACCAGAGAAATACAAATCAAAACTACAATGAGGTATTTCTTCACACCTGTTAGGATGTCTATTATCAAAAAGACAAGTGATAAGTGCTGGCTAGGATGCAGAGAAAGGATGAAGTTTGTACACTGTTGATGTGGATGTAAACTGGTACAGCCTCTATGCACAACAGTAGGGAGGCACCTCAATAAATTAAAAATAGAACCACCATGTGATCCAACACTTCCACTTCTAGATATATACCCAGAGGAAATAAAATCATTGTTTCAAAAAGATATCTTTGCAACTTTATTCATTGCAGCATTATTTACAATAGCCAAAGTACAGAAACAAACTAAATTTCAGTCAAGAGATGAATGGATTAAAAAATGTGAAGTATATCTAATTATCTACCTATAAAAGAATATTATTCAGTCTTAAGAAAAAAGGATATCATATCATTTGCAGCACCATGGATGAAAATGGAGGGCATTATGCTATAAAGTGAATTAAGCCAACCAGAGAAATACAAATGCTGGATGGTATCACTTATATGTGGAATATATATATATATATATATATATATAATCAATCTCATAGAAACAGAGTGGAATGGTGGGGGTGGAGTAAATGGGAAAGAGTTGGTAAAAGGGTGCAAACTTTCAGCTTTAAGATGAATGAGGTCTGAGCATCTATGAATGAGGTCTGAGGACCTAATCGTCATGTTGTACACTTTAAATATATTACAATTTTATTTGTCAATTTTATTTGTCAATTATACCTCAATAAAACTGGAAAAAAAGAAAATCCTAATCCCCAATATAACAGTATTATGAGGTGGAGGTCTTTGCAAGGTGATTAGATCATGAATGAAATTAGTGTTCCTTAAAAAGATCTCAGAGGGCTCTCTCACCCTTTTTTGGCCATGTGAGGACATAGCAGGAAGATTGCTGTCTTTGAAGCAGGAAGGGGACTCCCAGAAGACACTTAATCTGCCAGTGCTATGACTTTGGATTTCCAGCTTTCAGAACTGTGAGAATTTTTATTTCTTTTAGTCACTCAGTCTATGGTACTTTGCTATATATAGCAGCCCAAATTAAGAAGTATCCATCCTTAAAGAAGTTAGAATGTATTAACCAACTGGTTTCTTATTCCACTTTCCACAATTGCCCACTAATGTTTAACACACCGCTTACACAGTGAGTGCCTTATGCACAGAAAGCACTCAATGGATAGTCTCATATTCAAGAACCAGAAAGGGCCTTTATTTTGTGCATTAGAATTTTGACTACTCAAACCACTAACTTGACCCAGGTTACCCAAAGTTAGTGTCAGAGTTTAAATCTTAGTCTTCTGACTTCAAATCTAGTCTATTGGTCTCTAGATGGCAAATGTATTACATTTCTGGGAATGAACAGTATGAAAGCTTAAAAAAAAACCCAGATTTAATGTACTTACCTACTTTATAAACTTTGCTTTCAAAAGAAAAGCATGGCCATTTGTTTTAAATGCAATAAAAATCCTTAAAAGCTTTGTACAGCAAAGAAAACCATCAACAAACAAAAAGACAATCTACAAAATGGGAGAATATATTTACAAAATGATGTAACCAACAAGGGATTAATTTCCAAAATATACAAACAGCTCATATAGCTCAATATCAAAAAACCAAACAACCCAGTCAAAAAATGGGCAGAAGACCTAAATAGACATTTCTGCAAAAAAAGACATGCAGATAACCATCAGGCACATGAAAAAATGCACAACACTGCTAATTATTAGAGAAATGCAAATCAAAACTACAATGAGGTACTACCTCACACCAGTCAGAATTGCCATTGTTAAAAAGTCTATAGGTAATAAATGCTGGACAGGGTGTGGAGAAAAGGGAACCCTCCTACACTGTTGGTGAGAATGTAAATTGATGCAGCTACTGTGGAAAACAGTATGGAGGCTCCTTAAAAAACTAAAAATAGAACTACCATATGATCCAGCAATTCCACTCTTGGGCATATACCTGGAAAAGACAAACACTCTAATTCAAAAAGATACATGCACCCCAATGTTCGTTGCAGCACTATTTACAATAGCCAAGACATGGAAGCAACATAAATGTCCACTGACATATGATGGGTAAAGAAGATGTGGTATATATATATACACACACACACACACACAATGAAATATTACTCAGCCATAAAAAATAATGAAATAATGTCATTTGCAGCAACATGGATGTACCTAGAGATTATCACACTGAGTGAAGTAAACTATAAAGAGAAAGACAAATATATGATATCATTTATATGTGGAATCTAAAAAAAAGATACAAATGAACTTATTTACAACACAGAAATAGGCCCACAGACATAGAAAACAAACTTATAGTTACCAAAGGGGAAAGGGGGGGAGGGATAAATTAGGAAGTTGGGATTAGCAAATACACACCACATACATAAAATAGGTAATGAACAAGGATCTATTGTATAGCACAAGGAACTGTACTCAATATTTTGTAATAAGCTATAAGAAAAGAATCTGAAAAAGAATATATATAATAATATACATATAAATATATATAACATATAGTATATACTATATTATATGTAATATATGTAAATAACTGAATTGCTGTGCTTAAACCTGAAAACATGACATTGTAAATCAACTATACTTCAATAAAAATTTTTTTAAAAAAGAATACCATACAAATACAACATCATTTTTTCCAGATTATCCTCAAACAAAATTCTAACATTTTAAAAACCTTATAGTTTCCTCCCATTTCTAATTGGAGAGGAATTATGGAGAAGTGACCAGCAGTACAGATTCTGTGAGCTAGGTTACCATTTATCTGTTCTGTGACCTTGGGCAATTTATTAACATTTCTGTGTCTTGTTTCCTGAGCTTTAAAATTTTGATAGTAATATCTACTTCATAGGGTTTTTGTGAAGATTAATCTATATATCTTATAACAGTACCTGGCATATAAACTATTATTGTATTAAGAAATATTTTGCATATGTATTTTTAAGAAGTCGTTACCCCCAGTTTGCCAGATTGGCTTAGCTTCAGAAGGGCTCTTAGAACTATGCTATCACTGCAGTCATCATGGTTAATCATCAAACAGTTCATTTCAGGCCACTTCTTTAACTGAATTTTATATTTCTGCCAAAACATCTGAACTACTCTGAGGCAGATAAATTTGCTCCATCATAAGAGCATACTAAATTTCCTCTCCTACTCAGGACCTGCTTTTAGTTTCACTTTAGATGGTAAAAGTCAAGGAGAATGATCCAGGCACTGAAACATATGACTTTCCAGGACATAGCGGGGTGGGTCTTTGTGGAGGTGTGAATAGTTTTGCACATTCTAATTATACTAGTGTCCAAGGAGTGTTCTCTCTCTACTTTGCAAATGTGAGAATGCCCTAGTACCACCTCTCTTTCCCCTTTCCCATTATTCCTCAGTGCCTGGTGGGGGCCTGAATGTTGGGGGATGACAGAGATGCAAGGAAGTTGAGGTGATGTGAGCCTGTTAAGGAGGAAAAGTCATAAAGGGATTATTTGGGTTGGTAGGTGGTCCAAAAACTAGAAACAATTTAATTAATGGGAATTTAGCTGAGTCCTTCCCTTTTCTGGGGGGAAATGGTCATGGAATTTCCAGGGCATACTGTGTCCAAAGAGAGACTTGACAGAGACACTAGCTTTGGCCACACTGCAACATGGTAAAGAGGAATCCATGCTTCCCTCACTCTTCTGATCTATCCAGTCCATGTCTGTCTCTCTCTCTCCCTCTCTTATATTCTGCTGCCATAAACAAGAAAATAAAATTTCCAGAAAAATGATCTTATTTGCAAAGCAGAAACAGAGACACAGACATAGAAAACAAATGTATGGATACCAAGGGGGAAAGGGGTGGGGTGGGAGGAATTGGGAGACTGGCATTGACACATATATACTATTGATACCATTTATAAAATAGACAAATAAAGAGAACCGACTGTATAGTACAGGGAACTCTACTTAATGTTATGTGCTGACCTAAATGGGAAGGAAATCCAGTAAAGGAGATATATATGTATATATATATATATATGTATAGCTGAGTCACTTTGCTGTACAGTAGAAATTAACACAACATTGTGAAACAACTATACTCCAATAAAAATTAATTTTAAAAATATGCATGTTATCTTTCTGAAAAAATCCCCAAATTTCCAAGTAAATTGAGGAGGTATGAAGTAAAAACAAACAAATAAAAATCTGGCCCCATCCTGTCTCTGACCATAACCAACTTTGCTCTGTCTGGCAACTCTCTGAACTCTACCCCATCCACCCCACAACACACACAAGTTCTCAGAGTCCTCCTCTCTCAAAGGAGGAGGATGGGTCTAGGTTTCCTTCCTGTTCTCACATTCGGTGACTTTTATGACCTTTAATAAAGTTATTCTCTACCCATGGTGATTTGTCAGTGGATATTGTTGATCAGGAGAATAGCTGCGTAATGGCAGAAGATCATCAAGGCAAAAATGAAGACAGGACTGGACAGGATGTTAAAAACCTCAATCACAACATCTTGGGGCTTTACCTGAGGGTAAATTTATAAAGTCCTCATATTGGGAGAGTTAAACAAGGTCTTATTCATTTGACATAAAGTGTTAATGCCCATTATAATGCAAATGAATTATGAAGGTGAGAGAAAATTTATATTCATCACATCAATCCAAATATGATTAATGTTTTGCACTACTATCCATAAATGTATAGCTCCAGCATTTAGCTCCAGTGTGTGCATATGTATATTTTATACATATTTGTGACATATATGAATCACTATAAATTATATACATAATAAACATATATCAAATATTCTTTTATTTTTAACTTGAGAAATCCAGTAATAAAATGGGCAAATAACTTGTTCAGGCACTTCATAAAAGAGGAAATAAAGATGTTCAATAAACATATAAAGGTTGCTCGATTTTATTGCAACCAAGAGAATACCTAATAATAAAATCACAAAGAGATACAGTTTCACACCTACCATATTGCCCAAACTACAATGTCTAATACTTCAAGTGTTATTTAGCATGTGGAGTAAAGCGGCTGAACCGAGTGTTGGTGGAATATGCAGCGGGAATTTTCATATACTGCAAATAATGTGTCAATTGTTTAAACTACTTCAGATTCAGTTCAGTTGACAATACCCATAGCCTATGATGCTGCATGTTCACCTCTGGGAATATACCTTTGAGTATCTTATACATGATCCATCTGTAAAGATGCTCACAGCAAAGATATTCATATCTCTTTGTAATAGCCCATCTGAAACTATATGGCCCCCAAGCCAAGCCATGTAAGTTTTCTTGTTTGTCTCTTTTTCTTCTACATTGGTCAAAAGAGCACTGTCTGGCTCTTTAACAAAGAAAGTTCGCTGACCCCTGGTAAAGACTAATGGAAAGAATGAGGGACCCTGCACCCAACAGAATATTACAGTTGGGTGGCAAGGGACTGAATACAACAACACTTACTTCACAGGTTCCCTAGAGGTTTCGGCCGAAAGATGTGACACTCTTCTATAGCAGCATTTATCAGAACCGTGTCACTCAGGCTTAGAAGTACATGAGCAGCTCTGAAGTCAGTACAGACTTCTCTTCCAGGCTTAGCAGAGGCTACAACTACCTGAAGATCTGTGTCTGCCTTGAGTGCGGCCAGCTAGTGGAAAACAAGTGATCAAATTAGCCCCATCCTGTCTTTGGCAAGTCCTGCCTGTGATTTTTCAAGGAGGACTCTTTTTTCCTTTGTTTGTCTTTTTTTCCCGTATATCAGAAATCCTCATACTTTTCCTTTCTGGGGGTCAGAAAGGAAAACTTATTGTACAGTAGACCAATCTTTCAAAAAATAGTAATTCAAGTTCAGTCACAGAAATTGGAGTAATTCTTGCAAGTAGCATGGATCATAAAATTTCTGCATTAACAGAATTTAGGAAATATTTATTGAGTTCCTACTATATGAAAGAGACTATTCATTTAGCATCTAGTTTATTTGTTAAGTTCAATTGCATTCTAATGTAATTATTTACTAGATCAAAGGAAGTGATTGTAAATATTGTAAGAAAAGGGAGAATACATGTGGATTGTCATCCACTCTATTTTGGGCATCTGTCTTGATATCCTTTTTTTTTTTTTTTCTTTGGTGGTGTCCGGCCTCTTGCGGGGTCTTAGCTCTCCCACCAGGGATCAAACCCTGGCCCATGGCAGTAAAATCATTGAGTCTTAACCACTGGACCACCAGGCAATTCCCCCACTTGATATCCTTATACACATGACTTACAGTCTTATATTTCTTCATAATCTTCTGCTAATTGTTGATTTATTTATTTATGTATTGGACACAGAAACATTTTTGAAAGAAGAGGGGGGACTGCCAGGTGTCTCATTGTATTAAAAACTTGCTTCCATAAAAATATATCCATAAGTTAAAATTGTATATGGTTTATTTTAATTAATGTAATTACATGCCAAACTTTTATAAAGTAAAAAATATTTTATAATGCATAAGTAAATAAACAAACACACTTATCTTCTTTAAGCACATCTCAGTCACTTACAGTGGGCTATTGAGTAGTTTGATGCTTTTCTGATTCTGTCTCCTTTGTATTTGAGGCTTTTCCTCTTTCTGACTTTATATAAGATTATCGTTTTGTCCCATAGGTTTCATGATGGTATATGACTTGGGATGGGTATTTTTTATCCATTACACTTTACATTCGCTCTTCATTAATCCACACATGTGCTGGTTAACTCAGCGCGTATCTACTGCCTGCCTCTCGTTAGAGGGTGTGTGCTAGCATTGCTTGGAAAGAAATAAAAGTGGTGTGATTCCTGGCTTCAAGAAGCATAGCATTCATTTAAAATTCCAATATAAGGGCTTCCCTGGTGGCGCAGTGGTTGAGAGTCCGCCTGCCGATGCAGGGGACACGGGTTCGTGCTCCGGTCCGGGAGGATCCCACATGCCGCGGAGCGGCTGGGCCCGTGAGCCATGGCCGCTGAGCCTGCGCGCCCGGAGCCTGTGCTCCGCAATGGGAGAGGCCACAACAGTGAGAGGCCCGCGTACAGCAAAAAATAAATAAATTCCAATATAAAAAATATTTAGGGTATATGTATAGCTGATTCACTTTGTTATACAGCAGAAACTAACACACCATTGTAAAGCAATTATACTCCATTAAAGATGTTAAAAAAATATTTAGATGCTGAATTTAGGAAACTGTAAAATCATTTCTATATTGTAATAGTTAGATTTACTTGGCATACCTAGTAATTTAATGCTTTTGTTTACTCACTACTTTTTCTTCCTTTTAATTTTACATATAAAAAAATTATAAGTCATAGGCAGAAAGCACAACTGGTTGCAGGTGAGAGGAGCGAGGTAAAGTTTGGGTTGATGGATCTGGCTGTCTTTCTTTTATTTGTTAGGCTATGGTGATTTTACCAGCCAATGAAATAGTCTTTGAAAATATGCTTCTTAGTGTCTGAATAATATTCCATTGTATGTGTTTCAGAATTTATGTATATTAGTAGAAAACCAGTTACAACCTAAACCTCAGAACACTTCTTAAACATTAAATAACTGTGCAAAACACTCCTGAAGTAGATCAAAGATAATTAATCCACTCTCAAATGCTCTAATTACCTCAAATATTTTCATCATGAATCAGGAAAAGAAGAATGGGATCTCTGAACACTGCTTTTGCACTGCAGAAACACTTGTTTAGCAGACCTACTAATTTAAATTTTTCCTTTTTACTTCACTGTTGTTTTTCTAAAACTCTTGAAGGTTCTGTGCTGCTGGGGCAATACTCTGGTTATAGATTCTTTAAACTCTTTTGTCTGGTCCTCATATTGTTTTGGTTTAGGGGCATATAACTTTAGGATATATGTGCCTAAGTTTATAAAATATGTTCAAATCTATTATCTCATGAGCTTTAACACCATTTGGCTTTATTGTGGTTATTAACTCTGGAATCTCTAGCATCCATTTCTCCTTCCTCTTCATAATGATACTTCACTTTTTGTACTGAATTTCTTCTCCTTATACTCAGCCAATGCGATTTGAGGGAAGCTGATCCTAACACTAGCTCTAGGGGTGCTAAAGAGTCTTATTCCTGTGACCCCACTGACTGATTGACTCAGGTACTGGACTCATTTGGGTACGATGACAACTGTGTAGATGTTTGCTGAGAGCTTTGGGAAAAGAGTTTCTTTCCTCTTCTGCTGAACTACCTGAAAAGACACTTTTCCAGGTTGGATCTAGTTACCAATCCTGACTGAGGATTCCTACCATGTGGAGGACAGCAAAATCATAATGATGCCAACCCCCAGACGTAGGGGCCCACAGACCTCAACCCACTGTACCTTCTATGGGTTGGGAGTCACCAAGGAGGATTCAACACACAGACACAGGTTGGAATAATGCTTTACTCATGGAAAGGAGAAGAGCTGCAGCAAGATCAGTGTCTTTAGAATGTGCTGGTCTCTCATGGCCAGTAGGTTCTTTCTGAAACCCTTCAGAGGCTGATGGCATGCACCCATTCCTTTCCTACTGCAAAGACCCTATTTCTTTCCCACAAGGATTGAGGGGACAAATAAACTGGTGGGGCTGGCAGGTGCCCTATGATCCACATGCTTAGGCAATACAAGGAAGTTCACTACGTACCCAGAGCAGGGGAAAGGTTTCTCTTAATAAGGAAGAATATCTGGGGCCAAGGAACAACTTGTCACCCAGCTCCCATATTGGTGAAATGTTTCAGGCCCAAGGCACTCGCTGGGCAAACTCAAAGAGAGGTGGCAGGTCTAGTGGTAGTTGCTCCCTAACAGATATTAAGTAAATGGAGAGTTCAGGGAGGGAAGCATGTTTTGTACTACACTTGCTACACATTGGATTATATATTTCCCTATTGTGTCACTACCAAGGTAACTGTGGTTGTCATCATTGCCATTTTCCCTTCTTTCGTTCCATTCCTTTGTTGACAACTATGTTGGACCAAGATAGCAAAAGTTTGCTGAGAAAAAGCCAAAATGAAGATGAAGAAGAGGCATGAAAATGAGAGAGAGAGAAGAAAATAATGTCCTTTTCCTATGATTTGAGCTGCTGGATGAATTCCTGCCTGTGGACTTTTCAATACTAAGAGCTAATAAATTCCTTTGCTTTAAGCCAGTTTGTTTAAGCCAGTTCGACTTGGTCATTTTAACTACTTGCAAATTTAATATCCCAAATGACACAGACCTTAAATTTGCAAAATGAGGTTTAAAAAAAAAAAACCTGACATCAATAGAAATGACCTGCCTAAGTTAACAAAACTAGGAAGCATTAGAGCCAGGACTTCAATTCAGGACTTTGAAATCTGAATCCAAATCTTTGTTATAGCTGATTGCTTGGTTAGGCATATTTGGAGTTTTAAAAAATCAAATTGAAAATTGGCTATTACTCTCAGAGAGAAGCTGTTTGTTTGTTTTGCAAATACGTCTGCACATGTTCATGAGCTATTTGTCTATTGAATATCTAAATACTTGAGCTAAAGATTATGCTTCTCTGCCCACCAGGAGCACTTGAATGCAACAACCCGATAAGGCTGCTTTTCTCCTTTTCCTTTGTAGGAGAGGGAATGGGATTTGGTGACTTAACAGGTTGTTGTTTCCAACTTCAATAGCCGAAGTCTTAGACCTGACAATGACCCCTCACAAGTCCTATAATCTTAGTCTCTGCGTGACCAACGTATGCCAAAGAGAGCAGGGTTTCAGAGGGCAGGAAGGCTCCCCAGGGATCAGAATTTCACACAGACTCTTCCTTCTTGGAAAGCAGTCATTTGTCTCCCTTTTACTCGGCAGGTAACAGCAGCAAGTCTCTAATTCAAAGGCAGAGGGGTCCTTCCTTTTAGACAGGCGCTCTCATACCGCAGAACCGCAGAACTGCTCTACTGCCGCAGCCAAATTCTTCTAGGCAGGGGCTGGAGAGAAGCCTAATAGGGCAGAGACGTATTTTTCTTGCTGGCTGGAATTGTTTTCACTTAGAATTCAGCTAAAGCAAAGCTATCTGTTATTGCCTGCTGGTTTTGAGTTTTGGCTGAGGGAGATGGATAGATAGCCCAAGCTACAACAAAGAAAATTTTTAAGTCAGGCAATGTGGATGTTTCTCCCCAAGCCTCACCACAGAAGCTCCAGGCTGACTGGTGTTTGTCTTGGGTTCTAGTCCAGCCTGAGGCTTTTCAGCAGTGAAGACTGACACCCTAAATCAGACTCTTCTATCCCTGTACTTGTGACTTTTTAATCTTTTTTTTATTGACAATTCAAGTTGTTTTATAAGTTTTAATTTGTTGATTCACTCATTTTTAAATTCCTTTGTATCTTATGGCATCTACCCTAACATTTTACACTGAAACTGTTCAAATCTACAGAATAGTTTGGAGAATTGACCATGAACACTCAAATACGTGCTCTCTAAATTCAACGATTTACATTTGCTATAATTTTATTATCATATAGCTCTCCATCAGCCTACCTTGCTATTCATTCATTAATTAATCTCTTTTTATTTTTAGAACATTTCAAAATAATTTTCAAACATCAGTACTCTACAGGTCTAAACACATCATCAGTATTTATAGGTTATAGTTCCTTTTTCTTGATATAAAATTTAAATACAATGAAATGCACAAGTTGTAAGTATAGCAATGAGTTTTAACAGATGCATACATCTGTGTAAACCAATCCCCTCTTGAAACCCAGAAAGTTCCCTCATATCCTTTTCCAGTAATTCCCACGCCCATGTCTTCACAGGCAAGAAGATGTTTGTTTTGTTTTAACACAGAATGGTCTAGCCTAGTCTAGAATTTTGTATAAATGGTGTCATATAGCAGGTGTTCTTTTGTTTAAGGCTTATTTTACTCAGCATAATATTTTACAGATTTATCTATGTTCTGTAGATCAGTAATTCATCTCTTTTCATTAATGAGTAATGAATTTTATTAAATGAATATATTTAAGTTTGTTTATTATTGTCTTGTTGATGAACACCTACTCTATTTCTAGACTTAGGCTATTATTAGTAAAGCTCCCATGAACATTCTTGTACAACTATTTTGCGGATATATATTTCCTTTTGTGGGGGAGAGAGTAAGTACCTAGGAGTGAAATTGTTGGATCACAAGGTTAAAATATATGTAATTTTATGAGAAACTGCCAGACCCTTTCGCAAAATGGTTTTACCGTTTTATTATTCCCACCAAGAAGAGGGCATTCTGAATGCTTTAGATTATTGCCAACATTTGGTGTTATCAGTCTTTTAAAATTTTAGCCTTCTAGTGGGTAATTAGTAGTATCTCATTGTGGTTTTAATTTGTATTCTCATAATGACTAATGATATGGGGCACTTATTCCTGGGCTTATTGACCATTTATTTTCTTCCTTGTTGAGATGTCTGTTTATACATGTTGCCCACTTTCATTTTTCTTTCGATTTAACAAATATTTATTGATTGCCTACCATGACACTGTTAAAATCTAGAGAAAATGGTGAATTAGTGTTCTTCAGAGAAACAGAAACAGACTATATATATATATATATATATATATATGGCAAGAGATTTATTATCAAGGATTTTGTCATGTAATTGTGGAGGGTGAGAAGTCCCATGACCTGCCATCTGCAAGTTGGAAGCCCAAAAATGCCAGTGGTGTAGTTCCAGTCCAAATCCAAAGGCTTGAGAAACAGAGGAGCCAATGGTTTAAGTCTTAATTCAAGTCTGAAGTCCTGATAACTAGCGGGCTGATGGTGTAAGTCCTGGAGCAAGTCCAAAAGCCCAAGGACCAGGAGCACCAATGTCCAAGCACAAGATAAGATGGATGTCTCAGTTCAAGCAGATAGAGAAAACTCACCTTCTCTCCTTCTTTTTTGTACTATTTGTGTTCTCAATGGATTGGCTGAGCTAATTCACATTGGTGAGATCAATCTTCTTTACTCAGTATAGATTCAAAGGCTAATCTCTTGTAGAAACACCCTCACGGATACGCCCAGAAATAATATTTTACCAGCTATCTGGGAATCTTTGAGCCAGTCAAGTTGATACATAAAATTAATCATCACCAGTGTTTAAAAACAAACAAATGAACAAATTGACATTATCCTTGCTCTCAGAGAGCAGATGAGCTGGTTGGACAGTCAGAAAATTGAATAGAAAAATCACTGTTAAGGGATTATTGGGAGCACATGCATCAATGGAGCACTTGACTTTATCTTGTTAGCAGGAAGCAAGGAAAGTGTTTGAATAGTCTCTCACTGAATGTAATAGGGTAGTAAGATTTGCCTGCTGATGGACAGCGTGCTCCTTTTCTAAGGTGGCTATAACAAATCACCACAGACTGGGTGGCTTAAAACAGCAAGAATTTATTCTCACACATTCTGGAGTCTAGAGCTCCAAAATCAAGAGTTCAGCAGGGTCACACTCCCTAGAAAGACTCTAGGGAAAAATCCCTTCTTGCCCATACTTAGCATCCTTAGCAACCACCCAGCAGCCCTTGGTGCCCCTTGGTTTGTAGACACATCACTTTAATCTCTGTCCTCCCTCTTCACATGGCCTTCTTCCCTCTGTGTATCCTCTGTGCCTGTATGCAAATCTCTCTCTCTTTCTCTTATAAAGGCACCAGTCATTGGGTTGAAGACCCACTCTAATCCAGGTTGATCTCATCTTAATTACATCTGCAGAGATCCTATTTACAAATAAGGTCACATTCACAGGCACCATGGGTTTGAATGTATCTTTTTAGGGCACACAATTGAACTCACAACAGATAGGAATGGAAGAGTTAATTAATGGTAAATAGAGAAAATCCTACACTAGGCACCTGGGTATACCAAGTCCTCTGCAGAGACCGCTTCTGTCAAGCTCTGAGGGATTGAATAATTCATTACACCTCACTAGACCTCATATGCCTCATTTGAAAATAAAACAAAACTGACATTAAATTTGATCATTTGTAAGGTTATTTCCAAATCTAGACCACAAAACACTGTCTTATCTTGCTCTTACCCTTCTGTCAGCTCTTACTCTCTTCTCGTTACAGCTTGTGTGACCCTCCTGTATGTTCTTATAGCACCATAGGCATATTGATATTACAGCATCTAACACAGGGTCTTATAATTACTAAATGTACTATGCAAACTTTCTTTTGCAAGAAAAACACTGATGTCATTTTATTCTAGTTCATCAATGTCGCCTTTTATTTTGGATCAGTTTCATTGCCTCTCTCATTTTGTTATGGGAAATATATTCTAGATTACTGAATTCAGTAAATGCACTTTGTTCACCCTGCTTCTCATTGTTTCATGTCTATCAGTTATCCTCCTGTGCCAGTTTTAACCCCCTGAGGTTAGTATTCTGACTGCTCAATTGAATACCTAATCTAAACAGTCAACTCTCATCATACTTTATTATTCTATTTTGACAGGTGTGGTTTAGTTTTTATTTATAAAAATGCCTCCCAGTAACCTGTAAACGTAATGCAATATATCGTGTGAAAATAACAGCATCTGAGTAATATGAGCAAACGCAATTTCTTGAAAATAATCTCGTGTACATATTGACCAGGAAGATTAATGTGGTTTACATAAATATGCAAAATTACATTGCATATTTAAATTAGTCATGCAAATACCCCTCAACTGTATTCCTGAGAGAAATAAAGAAAATAATTAGAAATTGAGATAAGTGCTAAAGCAGAAGTACATAAAGGGCTAAAGTAGGAATTAGGGATGGGTGGAATACTCAGAGCAAGTGATCAGGAAAGGTCTTGCTGAAGAGGTGACACTAAAGCTGAGACATGAAAGATGAGTAGGATCTGACTGTGTGCAAAGTGCATGTGGTGTGTGTGTGTGTGTGTGTGTATGTGTGTGTGTGTGTTGAAAGTGTGTACAGAAGTGTGGGAACAAGGCATGCAAAAACCTGGTGTCAGGACAGAGCTTAGCATAATAATAATGTGGTTGGACTAATTTAGTGAAAAAGAAAACTGTACAAAATGAAGTTTTTCTTTAAGCAAGGGCCAGATCTGCAGGATTTTTTTTTATATATATCATGCAATAATTTGGAGTTTTTCCTAGTGTTCTGGGAAGTCATTGAAGGATTCTCAGATGAGACATGACCTGATTTGATTTTCTGGAGACATGATGGTGGATTGAATTGTATCAAGGGGACATATGGAAGGCTGCTGGGATAGCTAGATTGAAAGATGATTTATAACACAAAATGCTACAAGTACTCAAAAACTAAGCATATGAGTATTTTCTGAAAATGGAAGTACAAATGAAGCTGTAGATAGGAGCATTGTTTGAGAATTTGTATGAGAAAGACTTGGACTCCTAAATTGCTTTCCTCACTAACCTCAGACTAGTATGGTAGGTCGTCTACTTACGAACCCTCAAGTTGTGAACTTTCAAAGATGTAAATGTTCATTCCATCAACATCAGGCATGAGTGAAGTTGCAGCCTGCCTTCCGTCTGCTAATGCTGATGATCCTTCAGCTCTACCATCTCCCACCTCCTCTCCCTCCTCCAGTCAGTAACTCTTCTTGCATGTTCACTCAACACCAGCCCTGGTATGCCAGCTGCTGTACTGTACTATTGTACTTTTCAAGGTACTGTACTGTAAGTTTAAAATGTTTTCTTTATTATTTGTTTGTTTTTTATGTGTTATTTGTGTGAAAGGTATCATAAATCTATTACAGTACAGTACTATATAGCCAATTGTGTTAGTTAGGTACCTAGGCTAAATTTGTTGGACTTACAAACAAATTGGATTTATGAACACACTCTCAGAATAGAACACATTCATATGTAGGGGACTTACTGTAATTAGATGTCCTTAACCATCACAGGACATTTTAGGGATTTACTCTCTAAAGAGGTTGATTAACTTGAGAGATTCTCAACTCAAGGACCCAGATAAAGGGGAGGAATCCATATTCATAAAAGGAGATAATGTGAAAGTCTACAAACAAAAAATGATAGCTCTAAGATTCTTCTTACTCAGCTCCAAGGACATGGCAGCAAGATTTACACTGAAGGAGACTGAAAAATTCTTCTGAGTAAACCAATAACTTCAAGACAAAGAGCCTTCAGATACTGGCAACTGGAGGTCCAAGAAGAGTCCAGCCAGATCATCTTCACTGATCCAGTACATGTGCCTTCCTAAGAGATTTTAATTGTGTCACTTTTAAATGTGACAGACATCAAATGATTACCAAATACTTGAGGAAGATCTCAAATGTTAAATACTAAGAGTGAAGCAGAAATTATGTCAAAAGCAGTACAAGATCTATACAGACATAAGAAAAATGACACATTCATTAAACAGTGTTGGATTGCTGCGGAAAATCCAAACAATCAACGAGGAAAAACAAGTCCTTGCAAAATAAAAATAAGACAGCAGATATAAAAAATAAAATAGAAAAGTGGGAATAGTAGTACAGTTTAACAAAAGTTATGGCAGAACAGAAAGAAAAATATGATAATAAGAAAAGATATGATAAACTGTCTTCTCAGTCCAGAGACTTAGCATCTGAAATATGGTTGTATCTGAACAAATTAAAAGAAAAGGAGATAATCATTAAACAATTGAAGCAAACTTCCCACAACTGAAGTTCACGATGCTCCAAACTGAGAGAACCAATCAACAGAGTGACCCACTGTCGTGGTTTACCTGAAACTGGGGGGTTCTCAGAATGTGGGACTTTCAGTTTTAAAATCATGACAGTCCTAAGCATATTGGGAAGCATTGGTCACCTTACTCACCAAATGTCAGTGTAATGGATAAAAAGACCCATCCCAAGTCATATACAATTATGAAACTTTTGGGACAAAATGATGATCTTACATAAAATCGGAAAGAGGAAAAGCCTCAAATACAAAAGAGACAGAATCAGAAAAGTATCAGACTGCTCAATAACCCACTGGAAGTTAGAAGATAATGGTGCAAAGCTATCAAAATTATGAGGAGAAATATTTTCCAACCCAGAATTCTATAGCTAGAGACACTGTCATCATGCATGATCTCAAAATTTTTCCCTCATTTACACAGTTTTTCCAGAAATCTACTCCACTAAGATAAAGGAGTAAGCTAGGAAAGTAAAAGTCATGGTATCTGCAAAACTAGGGATCTCACATGCAGAAAAAGGAAAAAGAATTTCCAAGGTGATGGCAAAGAAATATCCCCAGATGACATCCTTTCAGCAACCATAATAGAGAATGAAGACCTCCAGAAAGGAGAGCACTAAGACAAAAGTGCTTAAAATTAATGAGAGAAAATTTTACTTATGACAGTACATTAAGGATGAGTCTAGAGAGAACAATCACAAATAAAAAGTTTAACAAAAATATTTTTTAAAAAAGAAAACATACACTGCATGAATTACTTATGAATACTTACCCAGCCATAATCATATGTACAGGGTATAGTGTTTCAACTAAAAATTATGGTGTAACTTTATCAAGTGGAAAGGAAAGAAGTAATTCGTGTGTGTAGGTATATGGAGGCAATATAAAAACTTATGGGAGTATCAGCTTTCTTAATAGGAAGTTGATAGACTTTTCTTAAACTGAAAAAGTCAGGCAAAAATTATTTTAAACATATTATTTAGAAATTAGGATACTAATACTAGGGGAAAGGAAGTTTGGAAGGGTTGAAAGCCATTGTTTCTAGAAAAATGGGAATTGGGTATGGGGTAAAGTAGTTTAGGAGCTATTTTACATAAACTTTGTAAAATTATTTGGCATGTGTTACTTTGGTAACAATGATAATAATGCAGAACAATCTGTGGGAGAGAAAGATAATCAAGAGTGGTGGTGGGTATGCCTGCTGAGAAGTTGAGTAAGATGAGGACAAAGAATTGTTCATCGAATGTGGCAACAAAGAAGTTGTTGGAGATCTTAACAAGACAGTAGTAACTGGAGAGGTGCAGCCTGAAGCCAGAGGGTACTGGGTTGATGAACAGTTGTAAAATTAGGACAAGAAAGGAAAGGTCACAAAGACTAGAACTAAAGAGTCATTCTAGATCCAATGTGTCTTAACAATGAATACCTATAAATCTCTTCTGTTAATTCTGGTTCAGTCAGGTTTGAAGGAAACAGGTGGCATATTTAAAAGGGTTCATTGAAAGGAATTTTTTGAAGGGGCGCTTTATAAGAATGCAGAGAGGTTAAGAAAAACTCACATGAGATGGTGACACATCCTGGGTTTATAAAGTGAAGGAAGCCATTGCCACTCTTAGTCCAAAAGGGACAAAGGAAAGGAGTGGTTACTGAAGTCCAGCAAGTCCTGTGACTATCGCAGTGTGCTTCCCATCTGGTGTCATGGCCTTTTATAGCACCTGCCCCACAGCAGCTTTGCAGAGAAGAATCTGAGGGAATACAGTCCCCAATATCTCCATCTTTGTCCAATCTCCTACCACATCTGCCATGATGAAGCCCAATCAGAAGCCAAAAGGCAAAGCATAGAGTGTGGTGCAAGCCATAGATAATGGATGGGTCCTTGGGAACAAAGTAGGTCAATAGAGTTTGAAAAGTGTATTTGGAAAGGAAACGGCAACTATCCAGCACAATACCATGAATTTAAATGAGCTATTGTCACCATCAATTTTTTTTTGTCTTTTAAGTCTTCTCATTGCTAGTTGACTTTATCATGTACTCTTTTATAACTATTATGTAATTATAACTTTGGTTTACTAATTTTTTGACTCACTAATGATTCCCAGTGGATTCTCTGGCCTACATTTCTTCATGATTATTTTGCTTCATGTCCTGCCACAAACTGCCTGGTCTTTACTGTTTCCCACTTCAATTTCCTAAGTAGACGAATCTCTTTGAACCAGGTGTTTTCTGTTTAGATAAAGCTATATCTGGCTTCTTAAGTCTTTCCTTCAAAAAGGACTCAAGAATAACAAGACTGCCTCAAAAAGGACGAGATGATTCAGAATTATCACGTATAAGACTATCAATTTACTTTTGTAAGGAGCTTTTGCATGCATCGACTATTGTATATGAATGAAACATATGAAAACATATGTTAGATGACTTGTCTAAAGTCACTTAGGAAAATTCTAGGAGAATCAGAAGAGATAGGAAACTAAGTTCTATTTGGTAAAATTTACAGTGTTACAGCCTAGAGGAGTAAATTTGAAAAGAATATTATGTTATAGATGTGAAGATAGGGTTATACACAGAGATGATAAAGAGATAAGATATTTACCCAGGAATTATGATCTTTGGTGGGAAAAGGGAGGGAAGAAGAGAGGAGAGAAAGTGGTAGAAACTTACAAGGTGAAGGAATTAAGGAATTTAACATTTGCAATGGAACATAGTAAAATAATTTTTTAAAAAGATAATTCTCTCTTTCTTCTTTCCTTCTAAATCTTTGAGAAATTTAGGCCAATCTTGGACAAAAACTTGAGCATACAGTGTAAAGTTGAAGCTGTAATATACAGTATGTCCCTAGGATTGACATCCCCCAGCTCATGCACAGCCTTATCAATACAAACACCAGTTGGTGCAGATGGAGTTGGTGAGGAAAGGGGATGGTTTAGGAGGGAAATGGGAAACAGCAAAAGAGGAAGAACCAGGACTGTTCAATTCATGTGCTGGGAGAAGATATGCCAGGTGAAGAGTTAAAGGATTACAACTTGGAGGCCTATGTGGCTCATGAAAAAGGTACCGTGAGGTGAGCCTGGGGGTTAAGAGATGAGAAAGACTGAGGGAGAAGAGGCAGAAAAGACAGTGAGGGAGAAGAAATAACACACAGGCCAGTGTGTGATTGAAAAACCTCAGGTAATGTGTGCTTTAAAAAAATCTAGAATCTCTATGTATATTCTGTACACAGAGCTGGGTCTTATGTCTGGACTTAAAAGATAGAAACTAACCTCAGCAAATGTAAGTTGCTGCACTAGATCTTTTGATTAATCCATGCTCACTGTGACTGACGCAGAAGTTTGTGATTCTGTCTCAAGTGTTTCACCAGAGATGAAACTGAGATAGGGTAGATGGAATAAAAGGTATTCTTATCTAGTTGGCATTGTGTAATGATTTCACCTTGTTTTTAATCCATTCTTTTCTGACACAAGGAATATTCCTTCTCCTTCTTTTTCTTGTTTTTTCTTGTTCTTGTTCTTCTCTTACTTCCTCTTCCTCCTCCGTCTCCTTCTGAGCTGTCTCATCTGTTGTAAGCCTGTAAATAGCATACTGTGAAGTAATCACTCACCTTGACTCATTGTCTGGTCATAGAAAATGCCTAGTCAGTCCTCTCCCTCCCACCCCAGTCATTTCATGTAATAAAACCATTCACTATTTGAAATAAGACATTTGTGAACTGAAGGTCAATGATTGGGAAAAAAGCTTTATCAAGAGAATAAACATATTTCCAGGCCAGCAGTTAGACTCCAGGTAGGCTGGAAATACAGAAGAATATCTATCATCTGGGTTTAGAAAATATTATTACTGAGGGACTTGTGTGGTCTGATAACAAATATATTTAGTCTAGAAGGAGTGGAGATGAAAAAGCAAAAGATAAAAATTTCTGTGTAATTACACCTTGGAGTCCATTATTTCCCTCATGTCCCAGCTGAATCCCTTCATATGTTTTAGAAGCTGAATCTTAACTGAGAAATACTGAATTGTGTCAATGATGGGCACAACTTTCTTTTTCTTTTAGCCAAATAACCTTCGTGGGTCAGGTTTTGTACAGTAACATATTCTAGTCATTTTTACATGCAAATATAGTGAAAAGCCAAAAGGCCTCCAGAATAATCAAAATGAGTAGCCCTAATTTGTCATTTAAGCCAAGACAGATCAGTTAATTTGACCTCAGTTTACTCATCAATTAAAAAAGAGCTATGAGATCCCTTTATATTCTTAGATTTTATTAATTACATTTAAATACCGGGCATTTCTGAGGTTGGTTTTCATTGTTTGGTTTAGTTTGGTTTGGTTTTCATTGATGAAGGCAGAGAAAATTATGAAGATTATGAAAATATATGCATTTGTATTCTCCAAAATAGTCAGATTCCTGGTGGGCCCTCAAAAAAAATGTACTCAAGTAGTCTACATTTAGTTGTTCACTGTTATTTGACCTAACACTTGCCTATTAAGGCAAGAAACCCCATGTTTCAGGATAGTGTTTTCTGGTGCTTTACTTTTTTTTCCATGTAGAGTTATGTGTTTTGATTCTTAACTTGCAAATTTAACTGATATTTCAAAAATCAAAGAAAAAATAAAAGCAGGCTGTATAGTGAGATGGACACTGATTTTTAAAACATGACAACCAATGAAATGATGAAGCTATTTGGCATCCCCTTGAGGCCTCTGCCATCAGCTGGTTTACAAGTTGGTCTCAAATTCTAAAGATGTAAGAAATGATTTCTTTTTTTCCCTATGAAGGGGAAAGTTTGCTGCCAGTGGTATTTCTCAGAGTACATCCATCTTATGTTTCTGAGAAGCAATTTGTTTTTGTTTTATTCTCTCCTCTGGGATCCAGTTCCATGAGAGGAAAAGCAGACCTGATGGGAATGAACAGCAGGCTTTTTATGGGCTGTAATTGATGAAAGAATGAAATGCATTAACAAATTGAGAACAGAAAATTTGAGCCCAGGATCCCATTAGAAATCTCTTCTACTTTCTAGATATTTTTAAAGATTTCCAGAATGCTTTTGGTTGGTCCTCTCACTGCTTTCCATCTGTTCTGATTTTCTTACTTGCTTCCCATTTCCCATGAAATAATTAATTTTCCCATAAAACCAAGCAGATCATGTATTTTCAGATAGATTAGAAAGAATGAAAGGGAATGACTTCTTAATTAGGTAATCATCCATCACCTCACACGACCAAGGATTTACCATTAACTACTTCCAATACCAGGATAGGGTGAAAAGTGGAACACAACGCAGTACCACTGGGTTTCCCTGAAGCATAACTCTTTGTCCTGAAGAAACATCTATGGTCTTCAATATGCTCTGGAATAATCAGCTGTTGTACTTTGGGGGAGAGCAGGATTATGGATACTACTATGGAACTTGATAGTTTACAAAATATTTTGCATGCTTTATTGTATTCAATCCTTATGTTGACCCTAGAAAATAGCTGGTATCCATCCATTTTGCAGATAAAGAAATTATGGCAGGAAGATTTAGGAGAACTCTCCAAGGCTATACAACCAGAGAACATGCAAACTCAGCAAAGTTCTCTCCATCACAGAGGAAGAGGATGTTATGACTCTCAGACTCTGGGGAGGAGAAGAATCGACTTGTCCCTTGGAGTTCAAAAGCATGTGCCTAGGCAAACTGTACTTGTCCTCTTTCAGAAGGGGCTACTCAGAGGGTGTATTTTATTAATTGTCATTTCAATCTTATCTCTGCTTTGTTTCCAGGGGTGGCTCTGATTCCTAGGAGTCTCATTACTGGAAGTTCAGCCAGGAGAGTTAACACTATTTGGATGCACTTGTTTTTTGTGAATATTTTCCAGCTCAAATTGGGAATAAGCATTGTCTAGCCTATACTTTCATTGTTCATGGGAGGTTGGATGTACGGAGATATGTGCCACATTCTGAGTGTGAAGCTTAAATAAATAAGAACATTGTGGAGAAAGGACTGAGTCTCATTAGAGCTCAACTTTAAAACCACAATTATGTCGACTATGTATATGGGACTTAACTTTTCTAGTTTCAAATTCTTCACTTAGAACAATATGGCAATGCAAACCCTGTGGAATATCAGTTCCTGTCTTAAAACTCAGCTTACCTTGTACCTTTGAGAGGAGCAAAATTTGTCACCCCAAAATGTGTCTCTATGGCATAAGGGTTTATTTAGGCTGATTATTTTTAAGGTCCGAAATAGGAAAAACTTTTAACCTTTCCCCTAACTACCTAAAATAATTTAAATAAAGGGCTGGTTCCCAGAATAGAACTATCACAGAGATATCTGCAAAGAATGTGGGATCAGTGTCTTGGGGAAACTCAGGCAAGGGCTAGATATGAGTCCTCTTTATATCCCATTGTCTATACAAGGCCCAGCAAACATTTGTTTACTAACCATTTGCTTTTTTATCTTTGTGTGAATTGCCTTCCTCCCCTTTGAAATCCCAAACCACTATCCCCAACATCCTCTTTTATTTATGAAGATGGTATTTAAAGTGAGAGCTTTGGCCGTTTTGGTGAGTTACTCAGTTTTCCTGGGTCTCTCCCATGTATACATGTTATCAAAGTTTTGTTTGATTTTCTCCTGTTAATCTGTCTCATGTCAATTTAATTCTTAGACCAGCCAGAAGAACCCAGAAGGGTAGAGGAAAATTTCTTCCTCCTCAGGACTTGTTTTCATAAAACCCTTTCTAAGTACCTTCTAGCCATTCAGTGGTGACTACTCCCTCTGTGGTATCACCAATATTCCACTCATATATGTATCATACATTTGTAAGAGTTAATATTTATCACCATAGATAGCATGATTACCATCCTCTCTATGGCAACTGAGATTCAGAAAAGTTGACCGATTTGCCCAATGCCATATAGCTCATGTGTGTGAGGGTCAAGACTTAAACTCAACACTGACTGATTCCAAAGTCACTCCTCTTAACTATATTCAAGTCTAGACTAAAATTTCCTACATATATTTCAAAGTAATATTTATTAGTTTAAAATTTTAACTCGCAGCTTGCTATTGGTTACAATTTTTTAAAAAATATATCAAGGAAAAAACTATCAAAAACTTGCAGAAAAATTATATAGTAAATCTGAAAGTACCTAACAAAAGCACTTAATAAATATATCTGATGAAATAGATCTGAAAATATTTACCAAAAGCATGATACAAAAGGAGAGTACTGCTACTTTATTGAGCAGCCGTGGAGGGCTGTGATATCCTAGGAAAGACATGGCTTTTCTTTTTCTTTTGGTGTAGCCACACTGCAGTGGGGACAGAGTCCGGAAACGCTACCTAATTTTATCTGCATGGGCAGTTAATCGTTGATTCAGGAATCAATCACATGTGACTAATTACTCACATGAACTGTATCATTTAACCTCAGGCAGCTCACTTAATCTCTCTACACTTCATTTGCCTCATCTTCGAAAAGAGAGAGTAAACTAGATCCTTTCAAAGGCAGTGGTTCTCAAACACTACTGCACATTAGAATAATCCCACAGTTTTGAAAAAGATCTTAGTGTCTAGGCAATACCCCATAACAAATAAATGTGAATTTCTGGGTGTGGAATCCAGGTATCAATACTTTTTAAATCTCCCCAGGAAATTTCAATCTGCAGACAAATTTGAGAACCAGTGTTCCAAAGTCAAACCTAAGGAGCTTAGGTGTGTAGTGTAAGTCCTGACGGTTGGTTTTCTTTCTTTTTATTCCTTTTTTTGTAATACAAATGTCTGACTTAAGCTTTAATTTCCAACCATTTAAAAAAGGCATCCACTTAAAGGTGGCTATCTCACATAGATGCATAGCCAGCCACAGGACTGAACCTCCCTACCCCCCAGCCTCCCTCCTAGGCTCCTTTGGTTTAGAGATCTGGGCTGATTTTCATAACTGACCATTTGTTTTTTCTCTTCCCTTGCTTTATATTCCTGCTCTTATGTTTTAAATTCACCACTAAAGAGTGAGTTCTCAAAACCCTAGGTTCCCACTCTTGACCCCAATAAAAACTAAACCCCAGAAACTCTCTCTTGCTTTCTCCCACCCTGTCTCTTTCTCTCTCTCTCTCTCTCTCAATTTCTGTCTCACAACCCACTGCCACCAACCTTATTGTGTGGCAGTAGGTGTGCCATGTGCTTTCCAGGACCTGTGAATAATAAACCTTTTTTTTTTTCAAAAGTCCTTTGATGGTTATTGCTGAGGGTGTCTTGCTATCATAACAAGAACCACAAGAGTCAGTGCAACCCAAAACTCGTTATCAGTAGGCTGAGACCAGCACAAAACAAGGTGTTCAGTTGGCCTTCCATATCTGGGTTTTGCATCTGCAGATTCAACCAACTGTGGTTTGAAAATATTAAAAAAGAAAAAGTTCAGAAAGTTCCAAGAAACAAAAATTGAATTTTCTATGCCCAGGCAAATATTCACATAGTATTTACATTGAATTTACAACTATGTACCTAACATTTACATTGCATTAGATATTGTAAGTAATATACAGATGATTTAAAGTATACAGGAGGATGCATAGGTTACATGCAAATATTATGCTATTTTATATAATGGACTTGAGCATCTACAGATTTTGGCCTGGTGGAGGAGGGTCCTGGATCCAATCCCCCGTGGATGCCAAGAAATGGCTATATATGTATCAGTTCAAACCGAGGTAGTTAACAGAATACCATAGAGTATTACCCAAATCATGGTAGTGATTTTGACGATGAAAGATGCACCAAATATATGATGAAATAAGAATGAACATGTATGGAAATCTCTCCATCCCTATTTTTTTACTGATAGTTATAAGAAAGTTAGCATGCTAGGTTGCTGAACACTGTGGGATTACATTCAGTGTGACCCATGGAAAGAGGGTGGAACTGGATTTGAATTTTAATTCTGCTACTTACTGGTTTTGTTATCTTAGGCAAGCCACTTAAACTCAAAAAAGCTCAAAAACAGAAAAATAAAGAAGAAATTAGAGTACTTGTATTTCATAAGTGCCATCTATGGTAAAGTTATGTGCCATGGAAAACCTTTGTAGAGGACCCACACTCAGGGAAGACTTCATGGTGGAAGAAATGGCAGAAATAAATCCTGA
The DNA here is from genome assembly GCF_964270905.1 of Leucopleurus acutus. Classification (NCBI taxonomy): domain Eukaryota; kingdom Metazoa; phylum Chordata; class Mammalia; order Artiodactyla; family Delphinidae; genus Leucopleurus; species Leucopleurus acutus. The sequence continues at coordinate 20,109,945 of NC_139142.1, read as the reverse complement.
AGGGTAAGTGGTATTTATTAACTTAGGGGAGACATGGAGAAAGGATGACCTTGACAAAGGGCCTGACAGGTGTTCCCACTTAGAAGCTACCAAGAACATGACATGTTTATGAGTGAATAGATTTTAGAGTGTGCTGAGTGAGAGAGAGAGAGCAGTGTCAAGCAGAAATAAGCGAAGCTGGGGGGTGAGAGAGAGTCACGGCATTCACCAGCTTTGAATTGATTATAAGGCTAATCAGGAATCTCTGAAAACTTCCAAGCCAAAGAATGGCCTGATAAGGTATACATTTCAGAAAGATCCCTCCGACTGCAGTGTAGGAAATGGAGCAAAGATAGGGAACACAAAGAGAAGGGCAAGCTGCGGAAGAGTTCCAGGAGAAGGACAATGGTCATCTCGAGTAATGAAGTAGAGGTGGATTTATGAAATATTTAGATTAGCATCAACAGGTCTCAGTGATGAATTGGCAGAAGGGCCTGACAGAGAGAAAGAAGTCAAAACAGAGAAATTAGGTGAATGGCAGTAATAATAGGAATGCAGGAGGAGGAAGGCGTCTGAAGGTAAATATGACATATTTTGTAGATGTTAAATCTTTGAGTTATCCAAGTAGACATGTTTAGAGCTCAGCTGACCTGATTTGGAAGTCATTAACACATTTGTGAAGTTTGAACCCATAGAAAGATGAGCAATACTAGGAAGGTTAGAATGAGAAGAGAACCAGAGAGGACCTCCAAAGGAGGAAAGAAAAGTAAAGAACATAAAGCCATAAAGAAGAACAACTACAAGTCAGGAGAAGTCACTTAAAGGATTATCAGGGATATACTTCTGTTTCTTTAATTACAAAAAATGGAGTTAAAATCATAGATCTCCAAGAGCTGTTGAAGAATAAATGAATAAGGTGAGTGTGCCTGCCTCCAGCTGGAACTCTAAAGGAGCTAAATGTTCTTACACCTATCATCATAGATCTTTCATTTAATCCCTTGCCCTGCTCTCCCTCAGATCTTTTAAAATATAGGATAGGCAATAAAAATGAAGTTCAGATTTTGTATTTAGCAACCTGCCCCTGTGGCTTCAAATACTATGGCACTGACAGCCTAAGCTAAGGTTAAAAAGTCAACCCAGATCCTGTTAGTCATTAATGGCTTGAATACGCCCAGGGAGCTGGTCATTAGGAAGATCATGATTTAACTTGCACAATGGAACCAATTAAATCTGGACACCATCCACAGATTCATATCCCCGGTCTCTTCTCTGCCTTCCAGTGCAGTTTATTTCTTGTTCCTAGAATACTAATCATGTATTTTTCAGTTCTGCCTTCTCTTGTGGCTAGTGATCATTTGACCTCTATGAAGCAGAAAATATTTTCAAAGTATCAGGTTCATTTCTTGGCCTTATCTAAGAGTATCCTGAAGCACTTAGGACAGTTTCATTAAAAAAAAATGGTGATAGACTAAAATATTAGTTGCCATATTCAAATTCTGCAACTCTGATGCCTTGATTTTCAATACACTTGTATAAACATCCTTTATCTTGCTCAGGGGCACAAAGTCTGATAATTCAGCAAGACATGTCAAATACTAGGAGCTAAGTTTTCACAGTTTGTCCATCATTGAGATGCTTTGAGAGGTAAAAAGAGCAAGATCCACTAAGTTCATGAGAAGAATTCAGGTTCTTGCTGACATAACAGTCATGTAAATTTCTCATATCAAGAGTTCAGATATGCTTTTGTGATCCACAGTTTAGCAAAGGACCCTTGCTCCATTATTTATATGTACTTTGTCTCTTCTCTTCTCTTCTCTTCTCCCTGGTTATCATATCATATCATCTATAGCTACTATCATATATCTTGTTCATTTTTATCTACATTTCTCTGAAGTTTCCTGCACACTGAGTTTACTTTTCTTACTTCTCTGCAATCCACAGCTTGCCATCTGGTCCTTGTCTTTGCACTGAAACTCTCTCATTGAGATCATTATGGCATCTGAATTCTCAATCCCAGGAGCTCAAGTCATTATCTTCCTGGACCTGTGCTGTGCATTAGCCTGTGTTCACCATTTCCTCTCTGCTGTAAATTCTCTTAGATCTCATACTACCACTCTGATCCCTGCTTATTTCTGAGTATCCCTTCCTCTCCCGATTTAGACAAACATCCCACTCCATTCTGTTAACAGCCCAGTACTTTCCTCCTGCTCTGGAGTTCTAATCCTCCTACATCATAATTAACAATGATATGTAAAATCTCAAATTTAAATACCAAGTTAAGACATCTGCCATGGATTTAGACTCCTATCATGCTACCTGTAAGACATATGTACTTTGTATGAGCACAGCAACACATATTCACATCCTCAAATATGCTTTTTTTTTTAATGTGGTGAGTTTGTTGTTTTATTGAATGCTCCTCATTCCACCTCACCAGTCAGGCTGTGTTATTCAACTTTTGATGGTCTCTTTTACCTTTGCTCTTAATATCAAGAAATGTCTCAAAAATTAGTAAACAAAATATTTTAAACAGAACTTTGCCCCTTCCTCCTCTGTGACTCATTAGTTTCCTTCATACATCAAAGTTGCTTGATGTTGAATCTCTGCAGATCTTTAAAATCATCATTTTGTCACTCTTTCATGGGACTGTGAGTTCCCCTTGTGGCTGCGGCTCATCAATGACTTTTTGAATTTTTTCGTTTCTTGAGATGGTGACATTGTAACCCCATTAGCAGACTGGGCATTCCTAGGGACAATGCAGTGTAGAATGGAAGAATGAAAGCATTAGAAATGGCCAAAGATGAATTTCAATCTGGCTATGCCACTATCAGCATCTTAACATTCAATAAATTGCTTAGTAAAAATTGAAGATGTTGTAAAGAACATGAGATATATTTGTAAAATGTTTAGCAGTGTGCTTAGATGGATAACTGGTAATTACTGAGATTTTTCTGTTTATTTGTTTTTGTTATTACATTTTAGGTCCATGTTCTGGTTAGTAAAACTAGATTTTTACTGATTTTCTATACACTTATATTGTCCTTGTTTAAAAATTGTGTGTGTGTGTGTGTGTGTGTGTGTGTGTGTGTGTGTGTGTGTGTGTGTGTTTTCTGTATATGCGTGGGTGGGGAGAGGTTGGGAGTATCATGGTAAGACCATGGTCTCTATCTGTGCAACAAATAAAAGTTAATGCTGAGATTGGGACTAAGCATGGCCTGCTTCATTGCTAGTTCTAACAAATGAGCAGACACCTGCATTGAAACAGCCTGGTCATCGTGTTTCCACATCACCGAATACCCTGGATAACAGGGTAAATTGAGGGACATGTGAATTCATGCCTGTTAATATATTTGTGGAGATGCAAACTTTGAATCTAATTATTTGCATCTTGCCTGTCTTTGGCTTTAAACTGGGGGTGAATGTTAAAAAGTTTTTCTTTCTCTCTGTCAGTTTCTGTGATGATGCGCCAACATGAAACAAACTGTGAATGGCCCATTACCAGCAAAGAGAGCAGGACTGCAAATATAAAAGTTATGTGCCTTCAAGACTTAGGCTTACTTTCAGACAGAATATAAAATATTTAGGTTATAAATTTTAACAATGATAACTCACAGGCTATGTTTTCTGGGTGACACTTGAAGAAGGAGAGTGATTTGGGAGCCATGCTGCTCTATAAGCTCTCTGCTCATGATAGCACATGACAATCAAAATAAAATTCCTTGTCACACCCAACAAATCCCCAGAACACGGCAGCAACACTGAAACTGGGCTTCCCTGATTCACTGCAGAGAAGAATGGAGCCCTTATGACAACCTTATTATTCCATTAGCTCAGCTTTTATTTTTAAGGTCTATTACAATTTTTGTTTTATTATTGAGCACTAAAATATAGAAATAAGTTGAATGTGTGGAAATTAAATGTCTCCCTAAACATGTTCTACTCTGAAGTAAGGGGTTTGTAGCTAAACCCTTTCACCAGGACATGAGCAAAATCATCCCCAGCCATTTGGCATAACTTTTCTGTCTTCCTCCTTGCCTGTCTTCTGTCTTTTCTGACACAGCTCTCCCGACTACTGAAGTTGTGAATTCATTTTTCATCTTCTGCTCTGTTCTTTGTTCACTTCAATTAATAACTTACTTGCTATACTTGGTTAGTCTTTTGTGTGAAAGATAATGTGTAGAGTGGTATTTTGCAGTGTTTTACACTGGTATGACATTTATAGAAAACCCTACCTGAAAGAACTAAAATAATTGCACAGGGTTTTTTTTTTTTTTTTGGTTTTGTTTATTTTGTTTTGTTTTAAGGCAAAGGATTTGGCTTTGAACTGACCTAACTTTAAACCTCAACTCTACCAGTCAGTCAAAGCCAGGCAACTAGTAAGTTACATAATCTTTATAAAGCTGAATTCTCTGAACTGTCATGTGGAAAAAATTATATGTATTTTCAAGGCCATTTTAATAATTAAATGAGATAATCATTATAAAGTGCTTAGCACAGAAACTTGGTGAAATATGTTCTAAATAAATGCACAATATTATTGAATCACATCTTTCTAATTAACTAAAAGTTATTTTGATTTTGTTATAAAAGAAAAAAAACATATAGGGAGGCATTAATCACCACCTGATATCAGAATAACATTATAGTAATAATACAGAGACAATAGTCACATTATCTGGGTTCTATTTATAATTTTACCACTTACACAGTTGTTGACTTTAGGCAAATTACTTAAACTCTTTGTCTATAACACTGTGACAATAATGTTGAATTTTCTGAGGGATCTGAAGAATACAGAAGACAAAGTGTTACCAAGTCAAAGCTTGTTCTGCTTCCCAAACGACAGGTCAATAAATCAAGAGATGCAGTGTTGGGGCAAGGAATAGCAACTTTATTCAGAAAACCAGCAGACCAAGAAGGTGGTGGATTAGTGTCCCAAAGAACCATCTTACCAGAGTTAGAAAACTCAGCCTTCTTTTATACTAAAAGGGGAAGGGGTGTGGCTGTTTGTTACAAACTTCTTGGTACAGGAATCCTTTGTCCTTGCAGCCTTCCATGTAGTTCTGGTCACAATGTAAACCTCCAACATGACAAGTGTTGTTTTCCTCCAACATGACAATTGTTGTTTTCTGTTCTGCTAGTGCTCAAGTTGGGAATTCTCAACTTGTACTTGTAAACATGTACTCAGGGGTAGAAGACAAACACCTTTAAAAGTCAAGCCTGAGAGGCAGAGCCTTGAGAATGGGCTATCACATATATTTCAGGCTATAGGCAACATTCTTTTACAAAGGTGCAGAGCCAGTATGACTAAGCATAGGCAACAGAGCACAAAAGTTAGAGCTAAAGGAGTTGATCCTATATAGAGTCAGGTTTGTTCTTCTCTGTTACAGAAGTGCTTAACTGTTTGTCTTCTATCCCTGAGTAAAGAGGTTTACAAGTACAGGTACGATGGGTTGTTGCTCTCCCCAGTAGGTCCTATGTAGACAAGCTTGTGAGAATTCCCAACTTGAGCTCTAGCAGTAATGAACTCCCAAAGGAAACTTAATCATGTTTTCTGGCTCATAAGTAAAACCACTGCAAAGAAACTCTCCCATCTATAATAACCCTGTCAATGAAGAAGTCAGGAATCTGATTTTTTTTTGTCCTCAACACCTATCACAGTGCCTAACTGTTATAGGAGCTTCACAGACAATTCCCAATAAATGAATGGATAAAATAATGGATAGCTATTGCTCTTCTACTAACTTGACAGGTATACTTTCTGGATTTTTTTATTAAGAAAAATTTATGATGATCTCTCTCTCTCTCTGTCTTTTTCACACAATCCTTTTTGGGCCTTTGATCCAGACAAGTGAGGTTCTATGGAGTAATAAAAAAACATGGTTTTAGACCTCACCCTGTCTTGAATGAACTTAAGAATCAAGGCAAGTAACATAATCTGTCTAGACTTAATGTGAAAATCAAAGAGCTGAACTATATCCTAAGGCTGTTTTAGCTCCCAAATGATGTTATATTTAATATTTCTTGCTAAGAGTTAAAATTTTACTTTGTGGTTCCAGAACAAAGCTAGGCAATCAACCCGGAAAACAAACTTTTAAACACAATCTGCCAAGTCTTAAACTTCTTAGATAATTAGTCCTGTTCAAGCATTGACATTGGACAGTGCATATCTAAAGTAAAGAAAAAATAATCAAATCTTCTGTCTTCAATACTGTGTTCTACATATGCCCACGTTCTTTCTCAGAGAATGGTGCTGCTTTCATTCTTCTCATTGAGATAAGCAGTAGGAACAGAGGAAATAATGAGTACTTTCCTATAGAAACTTGTCTCTGCTGTTTGTTTGGGGTGTGTGGATATTTTTAGGTATTCATTCTTCTGGAAGTTGAGTGTAGCACATGAACGGTTGAGACTTTTATAGAAAATCATCTGCCCTTGTCTAAGAAATCTGTGTGTCATGATGCTTTTCAACCAAGAGTAATGAGCCAGTTCATCTCTTGCTACACAGAGCCTTCCCTGCCTTATTAAAAAAAAAGTAGTTCGTTATAAATAAAAGTAAAGACTTAACAATAGAACATGCAATTAAAATTAAAAGATCCCAGAATCCAAAAAAGAACTAATTAACTTAAAAAGAAAAGTAAAAGGCCACAGAGACAAAGATGTTCACTTCAATGGTTTGGAGTGAGGTCTCACAAACAGAAAAAAAAAAAGTTTAAAATATTTAGTGATATATGAGACTTTATTAATTATGAGATTATTTTTGTTTAAGAAAAGCCAAGAAATGTCTCTCAAACATAACATTATGTTGTTTCTCCCTGTAAGTTTTCACCCAAAGTTTACAAGTTAGGAAGGAGAAATGGATCAAAAAAATGTGTTCACAGCTTTGTTCTTTTACAGCACTTTTCGAAAGAATAAAGAAACTTCTTCCCTCATTTCAGATCATCTCTTTTCATTTGAGCCATCAGTTCACATCTATGTGGCCATTTGTATTTGTAGAAGACAGCACCATTATTACTCATCCAGTAACACAGACCATAGGAGTACAGGGTTAAAAAAAAATGCAAGAGGAGCTTCAAAATGGCAGAAGAGTGAGACGCGGAGATCACCTTCCTCTCCACAAATACATCAGAAATACATCTACATGTGGAACAACGCCTACAGAACACCCACTGAACGCTGGCAGAAGACCTCAGACCTACCAAAAGGCAAGAAACTCCCCACGTACCGGGGTAGGGCAAAAGAAAAAAGGAAAAACAGAGACAAAAGAATAGGGATGGGACCTGCACCAGTGGGAGGGAGCCGTGAAGGAGGAAAGGTGTCCACAGACTAGGAAGCCCCTTCGTGGGGGGAGACTGCGGGTGGCGGAGGAGGGGAGCTTCAGGGCCATGGAGGAGATCGCAGCAACAGGGGTGCGGAGGGCAAAGCAGAGAGATTCCCGCACAGAGGATCGGTACCGACCGGCACTCACCAGCCCGAGAGGCTTGTCTGCTCACCCAACGGGGTGGGCGGGGCTGGGAGCTGAGGCTCGGGCTTCAGTCGGAGCGCAGGGAGAGGACTGGGCTTGGTGGCATGAACACAGCCTGCAGGGGGTTAGTGCACCACAGCTAGCTGGGAGGGAGTCTGGGGAAAAGTCTGGACCTGCCGAAGAGGCAAGAGACTTTTTCTTCCCTCTTGGTTTCCTGGTGCGCGAGGAGAGGGGATTAAGAGCGCTGCTTTAAAGAGCTCCAGAGACTGGCTCGAGCCGCGACTGTCAGTGTAGACCCCAGAGATGGGCATGAGAGGCTAAGGCTGCTGCTGTGGCCACCAAGAAGCCTGTGTGTGAGCACAGGTCACTCTCCACACCTCCCCTCCCGGGAGCCTGTGCAGCCCTCCACTACCAGGGTCCCGTGATCCAGGGACAACTTCCCCTGGAGACCGCACAGCATGCCTCAGGCTGCTGCAACATCCTGCTGGCCTCTGCCACCGCAGGCTCGCCCCTGCATCCGTACCCCTCCCGCCCCCCGGCATCGGTGAGCCAGAGCCCCCTAATCAGCTACCCCTTTAACCCCGTCCTGTCGGAGCGAAGAACAGACGCCCTCAGGCGACCTACACACAGAGGTGGGGCCAAATCCAAAGCTGAACCCCGGGAGCTGTGCGAACAAAGAAGAGAAAGGGAAATCTCCCCCAGCAGCCTCAGGAGCAGTGGATTAAATCTCTACAATCAACTTGATGTACCCTGCATCTGTGTAATACCTGAATAGACAACAAATCATCCCAAATTGAGGAGGTGGACTTTGGGAGCAAATATGTATATATATATATATATATATATATATATATATATATATATATATATATTTCCCTTTTTCTCTTCCTGTGAGTGTGAATGTGGATGTGTCTGTGTATGATTTTCTCTGTATAGCTTTGCTTTTACCATTTGTCCTAGGGTTCTGTGTCCTTTTTTTTTATTACTTAAAACTTTTTTCCTTATAATTATTTTTTAATAACTTTATTTTATTTTATCTTCTTCTTTCTTTCTTCTTTTTTTTTTTCTCCCTTTTATTCTGAGCCATGTGCAGGACAGGCTCTTGGTGTTCCAGCCAGATGTCAGGGCTGTGCCACTGAGGTCGGAGAGTCAAGTTCAGGATACAGGTCCACAGACCTCCCAGGTCCACATAATATCAAAAAGAGAAAATCTCCCAGAGATCTACATCTCAATGTGAAGAACCAGCTCCACTCAATGACCAGCAAGCTACAGTGGGAGACACCCTATGTCAAACAACTAACAACACAGGAACACGACCCCACCCATGAGCACAGAGGCTGCCTAAAATCATAACAAGGCCACAGACACACCAAAGCACACCACCAGACGTGGACCTGCCCACCAAAAAGACAAGATCCAGCCTCATCCACCAGAACACAGGCACTAGTCCCCTCCAACAAGAAGCCTACACAACCCACTGAACCACACTTCGCCGCTGGGGACAGACACGAAAAACAACAGAAAATACGTATCTGCAGCCTGCGAAAAGGAGACCCCAAACACAGTAAGTTAAGCAATGAAAAGACAGAGAAACACACAGCAGATGAAGGAGCAAGGCAAAAACCCACCAGACCTAACAAATGAAGAGGAAATAGGCAGTCTACCTGAAACAGAAATCAGAATAATAGTAAAGGTGATCCAAAATCTTGGAAATAGAATGGAGAAAATACAAGAAACGTTTAACAAGGACCTAGAAGAACTAAAGAGCAAACAAACAATGATGAAAAACACAATAAAGGTAATTAAAAATTCTCTAGAAGGGATCAATAGCAGAATAACTGAAGCAGAAGAACGGATAAGTGACCTGGAAGATAAAAAGGTGTAAATAACTACTGCAGAGCTGAATAAAGAAAAAAGAATGAAAAGAATTGAGGACAGTCTCAGAGACCTCTGGGACAATATTAAATGCACCAACATTCGAATTATAGGGTTCCCAGAAGAAGAAGAGAAAAAGAAAGGTACTGAGAAAATATTTGAAGAGATTGTACTTGAAAACTTCCCTAATATGGGAAAGGAAATAGATAATCAAGTCCAGGAAGCACAGAGAGTCCCATACAGGATAAATCCAAGGAGAAACACTCCAAGACACATAATAATCAAGCTATCAAAAATTAAACACAAAAAAACAAATATTAAAAGCAGTAAGGGAAAAACAACAAATAACCTATAAAGGAATCCCCATAAAGTTAACAGCTGATCTTTCAGCAGAAACTCTGCAAGCCAGAAGGTTGTGGCAGGATATATTTAAAGTAATGAAGGAGAAAAACCTACAACCAAGATTACTGTACCCAGCAATGATCTCATTCAAATTTGACGGAGAAATTAAAAGCTTTACAGACAAGCAAAAGCTAGGAAAATTCAGCACCACCAAATCAGCTTTACAACAAATGCTAAAGGAACTTCTCTAGGCAGGAAACACAAGAGAAGGAAAAGACCTACAATAATAAACCCAAAAACAATTAAGAAAATGGTAATAGGAAAATACATATCGATAATTACCTTAATGTAAATGGATTAAATGCTCCAAGCAAAAGACATAGACTGGCTGAATGGATACAAGAACAAGACCCATATATATATGCTGTCTACAAGAGACCCACTTCAGACCTAGGAACACATACAGACTGAAAGTGAGGGGATGGAAAAAGAAATTCCTTGCAAATGGAAATCAGAAGAAAGATGGACTAGCAATTCGCGTGACAGACAAAAGATTTTAAAATAATGACTATTACAAGAGACAAAGAAGGACACTACATAATGATTAGGGATCGATCAAAGAAGAAGATATAAAAATTGTAAATATTTATGCACCCAACATAGGAGCACCTCAATACATAAGGCAAATACTAACAGTCATAAAAGGGGAAATTGACAGTAACACAATCATGGTAGGGGACACTAACACCCCACTTTCACGAATGGACAGATCATCCAAAGTGAAAATAAATAAGGAAACACAAGCTTTAAATGATACACTAAACAAGATGGACTTAACTGATATTTATAGGACGTTCCATCCAAAAACAACAGAATACACATTCTTCTCAAGTGCTCATGGAACAATCTGCAGCATAGATCATATCTTGGGTAACAAATCAAGCCTTGGTAAATTTAAGAAAATTGAAATCATATCAAATATCTTTTCCAACCAAAATACTATGAGAGTAGATATCAGTTACAGGAAAAAATCTGTAAGAAATAAAAACAAATGGAGGCTAAACAACACACTACTTAATAACCAAGAAATCACTGAACAAATCAAAGAGGAAATCAAAAAAATACCTAGAAATAAATGACACTAAAAACACAATGACACAGAACCTATGGGATGCAGCAAAAGTAGTTCTAAGAGGGAAGTTTATAGCAATACAATCCTACCTTAAGAAACAAGAAACATCTGAAATAAACAACCTAATCTTACACCTAAAGCAATTAGAGAAAGAAGAACAAAAAAACCCCCAAAGTTAGCAGAAGGAAAGAAATCATATAGATCATATCAGAAATAAATGAAAAAGAAATGAAGGAAACAATAACAAAGATCAATAAAACTAAAAGCTGGTTCTTGGAGAAGATAAAAACAATTGATAAACCATCAGCCAGAGTTATCAAGAAAAAAAGGGAGAAGACTCAAATCAATAGAATTAGAAATGAAAAAGGAGAAGTAACAACTGACACTGCAGAAATACAAAGGATCATGAGAGATTAATACAAGCAACTATATGCTAATAAAACGGACCACCTGGAAGAAATGGACAAATTCTTAGAAATGCACAACCTTCCGAGACTGAACCAGGAAGAACTCGAAAATATGAACAGACCAATCACAAGTACTGAAATTAAAACTGTGATTAAAACTCTTCCAACAAACAAAAGCCCAGGACCAGATGGCTTCACAGGCGAATTCTATCAAATATTTAGAGAGGAGCTAACACCTATCATTCTCAAACTCTTCCAAAATATAGCACAGGGAGGAATACTCCCAAACTAATTCCACGAGGCCACCATCACCCTGATACCAAAACTAGACAAAGATGTCACAAGGAAAGAAAACTACAGGCCAACATCAATGATGAACATAGATGCAAAAATCCTCAACAAAATACTAGCAAACAGAATCCAACAGCACCTTAAAAGGATCATACACTATGATCAAGTGGGGTTTATCTCAGGAATGCAAGGATTCTTCAATATAAGCAAATCAATCAATGTGATAAACCATATTAACAAATTGAAGGAGAAAAAACATATGATCATCTCAATAGATGCAGAGAAAGCTTTTGACAAAATTCAACACCCATTTATGATAAAAACCCTTCAGAAAGTGGGCATAGAGGGAACTTTCCTCAACATAATAAAGGCCATATATGACAAACCCACAGCCAACATTGTCCTCAATGGTGAAAAACTGAAAGCATTTCCACTAAGATCAGGAACAAGACAAGGTTGCCCACTCTCACCACTGTTATTCAACATAGTTTTGGAAGTTTTAGCCACAGCAATCAGAGAAGAAAAAGAAATAAAAGAAATCCAAATTGGGAAAGAAGAAGTAAAGCTGTCACTGTTTGCAGATGACGGGATACTGTACATGGAGAATCCTAAAGATGCTACCAGAAAATGACTAGAGCTAATCAATGAATTTGGTAAGGTAGCAGGATACAAAATTAATGCACAGAAATCTCTGGCATTCCTATACACTAATGATGAAAAATCCGAAAGTGAAATTAAGAAAACACTCCCATTTACCATTGCAACAAAAAGAATAAAATATCTAGGAATAAACCTACCTAAGGAAACAAAAGACCTGTATACAGAAAATTATAAGACATGGATGAAAGAAATTAAAGATGATATAAATAGATGGAGAGATATAGCATGTTCTTGGATTGGAAGAATCAACATTGTGAAAATGACTCTACTACCCAAAGCAATCTACAGATTCAATGCAATCCCTATCAAACTACCACTGGCATTTTTCACAGAACTAGAACAAAAAATTTCACAATTTGTATGGAAACACAAAAGACCCCAAATAGCCAAAGCAATCTGGAGAAAGAAAATCAGAGCTGGAGGAATCAGGCTCCTGGACTTCAGACTATACTACAAAGCTACAGTAATCAAGACAGTATGGTACTGGCACATAAACAGAAAGATAGATCAATGCAACAGAATAGAAAGCCCAGAGATAAGCCCACGCACATGTGGTCACCTTATCTTTGATAAAGTAGGAAAAATATACAGTGGAGAAAAGACAGCCTCTTCAATATGTGGTGCTGGGAAAACTGGACAGCTGCATGTAAAAGAATGATATTAGAACACTCCCTAACACCATACACAAAAATAAACTCCAAATGGATTAAAAACCTAAATTTAAGGCCAGATACCATCAAACTCGTAGAGGAAAACTTAGGCAGAACACTCTATTACATAAATCACAGCAAGATCCTTTTTGACACACCTCCTAGAGAACTGGAAATAAAAACAAAAATAAATGGGACCTCATGAAATTTCAAAGCTTTTGCACAGCAAAGGAAACCATAAACAAGACAAAAAGACAACCCTCAGAATGGGAGAAAGTATTTGCAAATGAAGCAACAGGCAAAGGATTAATCTCCAAAATTTACAAGCAGCTCATGCAGCTCAATATCAAAAAAACAAAAACGCAATCCTAAAATGGGCAGAAGATCTAAATAGGCATTTCTCCAAAGAACATATACAGATTGCCAACAAACCTATGAAAGAATGCTCCACATCATTAATCATTAGAGAAATGCAAATCAAAACTGCAATGAGATATCATCTCACACTGGTCAGAATGGCCATCATCAAAAAATCTACAAACAATAAATACTGGACAGTGTGTGGTGAAAAGGAAACCCTCTTGCACTGTTGGTGGGAATGTAAATTGATACAGCCACTATGGAGAACCGTATGGAAGTTCCTTAAAAACTAAAAATAGAACTATCATACAACCCAGCAATCCCACTAGTGGGCATATACCCTGAGAAAAACCATAATTGAAAAACAGTCATGTACCAAAATGTTCATTGCAGCTCTATTTACAATAGCCAGGACATGGAAGCAACCTAAGTGTCCATCAACAGATGAATGGATAAAGAAGATGTGGCACATATATACAACGGAATATTTCTCAGCCGTAAGAAAGAACGAAACTGAGTTTTTTGTAGTGAGGTGGATGGATCTAGAGACTATCATTCAAAGTGAAGTAAGTCAGAAAGAGAAAAACAAGTAACGTACACTAACACATATATATGGAATCAGAAAAAGGAAGAAAAAAGGGTCATGAAGAACCTAGGGGTAAGATGGGAATAAAGACTCAGACCTACTAGTGAATGGACTTGAGGAAACATGGAGGGGGGAAGGATAAGCTTGGACACGTGAGAGAGTGGCACAGACACATATACACCGCCAAATGTAAAATAGATTGCTAGTGGGAAGCAGCTGCATAGCACAGGGAGATCAGCTCGGTGTTTGTGACCTCCTAGAGGGGTGGGATAGGGAGGGTGGGAGGGAGGGATATGTAAGAGGGAAGAGATTTGGGGACATATGTATATGTATAACTGATTCACTTTGTTATAAAGCAGAAACTAACACGCCATTGTAAAGCAATTATACTCCAATAAAGACATTAAAAAATTAAAATAAGATGCTATAAATATTGTGAAATAATTGGAAATGTTGATAGTATCCCTAATAATGATAATAATATAGAACCAGCAGATACTAATGCACAAATTTTCCTCTAAATAAAGATCCTCCACATACCTCATTTTTACAAAGGAATTGTTGAATTTAGATTATAATCATCTAATTTTTTCTGAGAAGTGGTTCCCTGGGATAAGAATTATTACCTCACAGTTTAATTTGGTGTTTTAAATTGGGCACCATACTTATATTCCCTTATAGAATTGACAAATTTAAGCCAGATAAATTGTTTTAAAAATATAGCTTAATTAAAAAAATTCAGAATCATTGCCTTGAATATTTTGCTTAAAAAGTTGATAATATGTATATCATTGGAAGTGTAACTTTCCTTTTAAATAAAATATTTGCCCAATGTTTAAAAAAGTGAATCGTGAATCCCTAGTAATGCCTTTTACAACTGTCTGCACTGTGGTTTTGATTTCATCTTGGCATAATAATTTGGCCTACAATTTATATTTCAGAAGCACATAAACTTTTAATTTAATTACTAGGCAAGGTTTCTTTTTTAACCAGTAAATATATACTAATTTGTAGCAGAAGAAATATAAGTCCAATCATCAAAAATTTAAAGAGATTAAACCAAAGGTAAAAGTAACTATTTTATCATGTCATCTAAAACTCTCTGACCAGTAGAACAAGGAAAGTTGGAAGAGATGATCTATGGGTTCTGAAATTATAAAAGGATTTTTTTTTTTTTAGTTCAAGATCCTGTAAGTGTTTCTTGCAATGTATTGAATGCCACTGTGATAGTCACTTTTGACTTTAGATTAGGGATACCTAATCACACAAATAAGTAAATAATTGACATTTTTATTTTTAATTTAAAAAATCATAGTTAATACACATTCCTACTACCAAACCTTAATATCTCCATTTGGGAAACTGTTTTTTTCAATAATAGTAATTCATATAAAATATACTTAAAGGGAAGGTGCTAGATATGAATTGTAGAGTCTGCATTTAGATCATCATTAACTGAGTGTGTGTGAATATAAAAACTTAACTTAAATGTCCCTGAGGGACTTCAAAATGCTAAATAAAACATTCTAGCTTGGTTGCATTTTATAGCTCTAATATTCAAGTCAATTGCATCCATATAAAATTAACCTGCACAATATTATCATGTTCACTCTGTAATTAAAGGGATAATCAAATTTCACCTTTAGCTGTAGTCTTAAGAGTTGTTCTTAAATGACATAAGCCATTTTAATAGAAATAACACAGTCTGTCATACAAATGATATAGCATATTGATCTGAAATCAGATGAAATTATAAGAGTTGGTTAGATGGCTATATGTTTTCAAATTAATTTCTTAACATTTTTAGTGCAGTATCAGTACACTGTGGCCAATTCCTCTAATTTTATTGGGCATTACCTGACTTTTACAGTAACTAGGTTGTTGTTAGGCATAGACAATGGCTCTCAAATTTTTGAAATGATATGGAGTCCATGTCTAGAAATCTCACACAGAAACAGCTCTCTTTTGCATCATTATTTTTCATGGAATCAGGGCCTTTTGTATTTATAGTATAACAAAGAAATTAGTTTGACCTAATAGTGATGGTAATGATGATGATGATTATGGTTGCAGTGATGTTGCTGGTGATAATTTCTGCAAGTTGATTCCTACTATGTGTTGGTGCTGTAAAGTATACTATAAATAGAGGATTTCTAATTATTAAAACAACCTTGCAAGGTAGAAGTTTTCCTCCAAATTATGAATGAGGAAGCTAACATTGAGAAACAACAAATGTACTCTCCAAGACAGTAAACAGGAGAAAAACAGCTGGCTCCAAAGCCAGACGTTTTATGTCGAATCCATCAGATAGAACAACATAAGATAAATAAAATGGTCAAGAGAAATAAAACTGGATTTACACGAAGTTATCAAATCACTCAATGACATTTGTTTGAACAGAGTTGAGCTCAGTAATGAAGCTCAGTAATGAAGAATAAGTCAGTGACATATAAATGCAAAGAAACTATCAGAATAATTTTGCTTACTTATGGAAAATTCAAAACATGACTAGAAAAAAAGTACTTAAAAGGGTATTTCTTAAACATTAATTACTTAAATAATATTTTATCTGTAATGGTGCCAAAGTTTTGTTTTGTTTTGTTTGTGGTACGCGGGCCTCTCACTGTTGTGGCCTCTCCCGTTGCAGAGCACAGGCTCCGGATGCTCAGGCTCAGCGGCCATGGCTCACAGGCCCAGCCGCTCCGCGGCATGTGGGATCTTGCCAGACCGGGGCACGAACCCGTGTCCCATGCATCAGCAGGCAGACTCTCAACCACTGCGCCGTCAGGGAAGCCCTGGTGCCAAAGTTTTGAATACATTTTTCAAGTCAGATTGTTACTAAAACTATAGCTATACATATGAATCAGATGGAAATTATTAATAAAGCTATAGGTGTACTTATAAATAATACAGAAATATTTTACATACATGGAAGAAAATGTTGAATATCTTTTATAAGTTTAACATGAACTCTTGGGGAAAAAATGTTTAAGACCATTGCAGATGTTCTCAGTCGAAATAATACTCTCATGAAACATTATTTCAGCTGTTTAACTGATATAACATGAAACCTGAGGGGAAATTAAATGGATTTGCTTTAGGGGATTTTAAAACTAAAAAAAAAAAAAAAAAAATTAAATCTACATGTGCTGCCAGTCATATGCTTTGGAATTGGTCACCCTAACCCATAAAGGTATAAATTTAAAGTTGGAAAAGGCTACTTATTACTGATTAATTTGCCTTCTTTTCCACCTTGACATATTTACATATACAATTTCAGAAAATTGTATTTACATTTACATTTGAGAAAAATATTGATCACAGAGTTATGCCAATCTTCAGTGGCATTGAATTAAATACTTATTACATGTCTTCCTGCTGTTAGGACAAGTAGATTTATAAAATGTCCCTGTACTGAAGGGTGGTAAAGCATCAATGTGAAATGCAAATGTTCTGTAGCAAGACTACCCGTGTACCTACTGGGAATCTCTTTCCTCTGCTAGCTCTGTGATCTTGGGTAAAGTATTTCATCACTCTGTGCCTCAGTCACATCTACAAAATGAAAATAATTTAATTATTTCCTCATAGGTTTGTTGTGAGGATTAACTTAATTGTATAAATAAAGTGCTTTGACCAGTACTTGGCACACACAAATGTGTTATTATTTTGCTGGGTCTCACGATTTTAGTACACGTGCCAGAGTTGTGAAAAATCTGGATAACAATGAGTCTTTATGAACCTCAATCAATATTTAACCAACAAACTGATTATAGAATGACTGATATACCTAAAAATGAACAAGATGTGAAAGGCAATTGTTGGAACAGGTGAATAAGAATAACAGGTGAAGGAGGAAAGATTTTCAACAGAGGGAGAGAGGTAAGGTCATCCAAAAGGGGAGGAGGGAAATGCTGTCAATATCCATTTGCCCAGTTGTTCCCATGAAGGGTGAAAGGAGCATTGCTAATTTCTGAGGAAGATCAGAGAAATCTATTATATGGCTCAGTAGTTCTTCACCAAGCCAGTGCAGGCTGAAGGAGATCTTAACATTAGCATAATTCTGAGGCTCAAATTGTTGGAAATGCTGCAATCTTATTCGTTTATTTAATTTTATTTAAAAGTATAATTGATGATGAAGAGGATAATGTTTAGGGTAACATATGCTCAAGGTGAAAAAATAATGTAAAATGTCCAAAATTATATAAAAAGAAAAAGTTATTATCGGTGCTGCAAACGATTGTAAAACCACGGGCTTCCCTGGTGGTGCAGTGGTTGAGAGTCCGCCTACCGATGCAGGGGACACAGGTTCGTATCCCAGTCCGTGAAGATCCCACATGCCGTGGAGCGGCTGGGCCCGTGAGCCATGGCCGCTGAGCCTGCGCGTTCGGAGCCTGTGCTCCGCAACTGGAGAGGCCACAACAGTGAGGGGCCCGCGTACCGCAAAAAAAAAAAAAAAGAGTGAAACCATCAAGTTTTTTAGTGGAGTACATATATGCATAGACCTTCACCAGACAGGATACCCATACTGGACTTGCTCTGCCTCCATTTTAGATGAGTTGCTCATATAATAGAAACCAGGATGTTAAAGTTAATATGATACAATTCCAAGCATCATCACATATTATGGAATTTATTACAAAACATGAGGAGAACAGTTTATAATTTTGAACACTGTAATTCACTTACACAATATAGTAAGATAGGAGAAAGTAGAAAGAATATTGTCAGGGTATTAGAAAAGAGATGACGTTGGCAATAATGGACACATAGGTGAGAGAATCAGCTTGGGGCTGCTTAGGGCCCTATAAAATTGAGTTTTTCTGAGATTCAAGGTAACTGCAGCAGATAAGCACTGCAAAAGTATCACATGATGCTCAGGGTATGAGAAAGGGTCACCTTGAACCATCTTCCAGGCCCACAGTGCTTTATGTCTCATTACATCTCATCCATCCCCTTTCAACTTCGCCACTGCATCTGGGAAAGAACAAGGAAGCTAAGGAAGGAGTAGAGGAGAAGGTGAGCTGCGGGAGAGTAGAGATTCAGCAGGACCCAATCCTCCCTCTCCACTGCTGGCTTCCAGAATGAAGTAGGTCCTAATTAGGGATGAAGGGAAAAGTTTAACACTGAGTCAAGTTAGAAATTTCCATCAACATCTTGACTGATTATAAATGACTGTAGAAATGTCTGCATTACCTACAAGTTAGCAGAGAAGGTACAGATTTGCAGAGTACTCAGAAAAAGGAGTTGGGGAACATAACATTCTCAGAATACATTTAAAAGCGAGAGTAGGAAATCTACATTAAAAATCTATATTTTTTAACACAAATGGGATCATAATATATGCAGCGCCTTCACTGCTCCAAATCTCTTTTTTTATTAACCTATTTGTTTAAGAGGAATACCTTTTTATATCAGCATATGTAGATAACTCTAAAATCTCTTTCAGAGGATAGAAGCAAATGGAATACTTTCTAAATCATTCTGTGAGGCCAGTGTTACCCAAATATCCAAATCAGACAAACACATTACAATAAAAGAAAACTACAAACCAATATCTCTCATGTACATAGATACAAAAATCCTCCACAAAATATTAGCAAATTGAATCAAACAATGTATAAAACAATGTATACACCATGACCAGTTGGGATTTATCCAGGTATGTGAGGGTGGTTCAAGGATGGCCCCCAAGTGAGGGTCCTTGGCTTCATGCAGGAAAGAATTCAGAGTGAACCAGAGTAAAGGAAAGCAAGTTCATTTAGAGATACACATTCCATAGGCAGAATGCAGTCCATCTCAGAAAGCCAGAGTGGCCCCAGGGCATGGGGTCATTGGTTTTTATGGGCTAAGTAATTTCATATGCTAATGAGCGGGAGAAATATTCTTCTTATTTTGGGGTAGTGTGGGGATTTCCCAGGAATTGAGCCACTGTTCACTTTTTGGTTTTTTATGGTCTGCCTTGGAACTGTCATGGCATAAGGGGCAATGAATTTTAGTATCATAATGAGGGTATATTGAGCTAAAGGTTAATGACTGGACTATTTTCAAATCCACCTTGGTTTCAGCTTGTTCCAACCAGTCTTTATCAAATCCCAACAGACGCACCCCTTCTTCATTATCTAGCATTTATGTCCTGCCCCTTTCCCTCCTGTCTCAATTTGAAAATCAATTAATGTAACCCATGACATCAACTTACTAAAGAAGAAAAATTACATGATCATATCAAAAGACACCGAAAAAATTTGACAAAATCCAATATCCATAAATGGCAAAAAGAAAAAAAATCAGTAAACTGGGAATAGAGAGCAACAGTCTCAACTTGATGAAGAATATCTACAAATAACCTACAATTAACATCATACTTAAGGTTAGAAACTCAAAGCTTTCCCATTAATCAGATACAAGGCAAAAATATACCCCCTCTTACCACTCCTTTTTCACATCATACTGGAAATTCTAGCTAATATAATAATAAGAAGAAATTAAAGGTATACAGATTAAAATGAAAAAATATAACTGTTTTTGTTCTTAGATGACATGACCATCTATGCAGAAAATCTGAAAGAATTGAGACTCATGGAACTAATAAGCTATTATAGCAAGGTTGCAAGATACAAAGTTAATATGCAAAAGTCAATTGCTTCCTATATACTAACAATGAACAAGTGGGATTTGAAATTAAATATATAAAACCATTTATAATAGTACCCCTCAAAAAATACTTAGGTATAAATCTAAAAATATATATACAAGGAAGGTTTCCTTTAGGAGGAAAATTATAAAACTCTGATAAATAAAATTAAATAAATAGAGAGGTATTCCATATTTATGGCTGGGAAGACTCAATATTGTCAAGATACTGGTTCTTCTCACCTTGATTTATAGGTTCAACACAATCCCAATCAAACTCCAAAAAAGTTATTTCATGGATATTGACAAATTGTTTCTAAAGTTTATGTGGAAGAACAAAAAACCCAGAATAACCAATACAATATTGAAGGAGAAGAACAGTTGGAGGACTGATGCTACCCAAAGTCAATGCTTACTATAACACTACAGTAATCAAATTAATGGGACATTGGTGAGAGAATAGACAAACAGGTCAATGGAATAGACTAGAGCTCACAGAAAGAGACCCATATAAATATAGTAAACTGACTTTGACAATAGAGTACAGGCAATACAATAGAACAAATAGTCTTTTCAACAGATGCTGTTGGAACAATTGTATATCCACATGCCAAAAAAAAATAGAATGAATCTAGACACAGACCTTACATCCATCCCAAGAATTAACTCAACATGGATCATAGATCTAAATGCAAAGTTATAAAACTCTTAGAAGGTAATGTAGGAGAAAACTAGATGACCTTGAGCATGGCAATGACTTTTTAGGTACAACCCTAAAGGCACAATCCATGAAAAAAGAATAATTGGTAAGCTGGACTTCATTAAAATTAAAACTTTCTGCTCTGTCAATTTCAGGAGAATGAGAAGACAAGCCACAGACTGGGAGAAAATATTTACAAAGGCACATCTGATAAGAACTGTTATAAAAATATACAATGAACTCTTAAAACCCAAGAGTAAGAAAATAAACAAACTGGTTAGAAATTGAGCCAAAGACTTTAACAGACAGCTCAACAAAGAAAATATATAGAAGGCAAATAAGAATATGAAAAAATGCTCAACATTATATCTTACCAGGGAAATGCAAATAACAATGAAATACCACTACACACATATTAAAATGGCCAAAACTGTAACACTGACAATGCCAAATGCTGGCATGAATGTGGAGTAACAGGAATTCTCATTCATTGCTGGTAGGGTTGCAAAATGTTATAACAAATTTGGAAGATAGTTTGGCAGTTTCTTACAAAAGTAACCACACACTTACCAAACGATCCAGCAATTGTGCTCCTTGTTATTTATCCCAAAGTGCTGAAAACATGTCC
Source organism: Leucopleurus acutus (assembly GCF_964270905.1). Lineage (NCBI taxonomy): Eukaryota > Metazoa > Chordata > Mammalia > Artiodactyla > Delphinidae > Leucopleurus > Leucopleurus acutus. The sequence continues at coordinate 20,088,243 of NC_139142.1, read as the reverse complement.
ACACAAAATCTTGCACATGTTTATAACAGCTTTATTTAAAATTGCCAAAACTTAGAAGCAAACAAAATGTTCTTCCTTAGGTGAATGAATAAATAAACTGTGTTATACCCAGACAACGGAATATTTTTCAGTGCTAAAGAAATTAGCTATCAAATCATGTAAAGCCATAAAGGAACCTTAAATGCATTTTCACTAAGTGAAAGAAGCCAGTCTCAAAAGGCTGCACACTATATGATTCCAACTATATGACATTCTGGAAATGGCAAAACTATGGAGTCAAAAGATCAGTGGTTGCCAGGGGTTGAGGAGGAGGGAGGGTGAAAAGATGGAGCACAGAGGATTTTCAGGACACTGAAAATACTCTGTATGATACTACAATGATGGATACATGTCAGTAAACATTTATTCATCCCATAGAATGTATAACACCAGGAGTGAACCTTAAGGTAACCAATGGATTTTGGATGATTATGATGTACTGATGTAAGTTCATCAATTGTAACAAATGTACCACTGTGTTGTTAATGGGGGAAGCTGTGCGTGTGTGGGGCAGGGAGTATAAAGGAAATCTCTGTGCTTTCCCCTCAATTTTGCTGTGAACCTAGAACTGTTCTAAAAAATTAAAGTCTTAAAAACAGAGAAAGAATACTACCTTGAAACTAGCACCCAGAATTAGAAACAGAATGTTACCAAAACCTAGAAATTTTTCTCATGCCTCTTTTCATTGGATAATCCAAAGGTAGCTGTTACCTTGACCTCTTACATTACCTGCTTTTGTCCTTTGGAGAAGTTGAACTAAATTGCATGTACTATTTTATCTGGCTTCTTTCTCACAATGTTATGTTTGTGAGATGCATTTATATTTTTGTGTGTAGTTGTAGATTGTTCATTTTTATGCTGCATGTATTTGTGTGTGAACATATTACATTTTAATTTTTAAATGATATTACTATGGGTGTTTGCATTGTTTCTAGTTTGTAGTCTTACAAATGGTGCTGCTTTAAACATCCTAGCATATGCCATTTGAGGTACATTTTATTTCAGCCTTTAAAATTAAGTATGTATCTTTGGTGAAAAGAGGGAAAATATACTATTTGAATCTAATTGGTGGATACTTAAAATAGCAGTCTTATAATGGCATATTTGAATATCATTAAAATATACACCTGGAATTACACTCTTAAAAATTGTAATCTTGTAATGATAAAGTACATTAGTGAAAAAGAGAACATCTACTCCTAAAATAAAAAGAGCACATACCAAAGTAGTACAAAAAAAGCTAATAATACTGGTCTTAAATCACGACTTCATCAAGTCTTAGCTCTTTAAAATTAGAGAAGTTATCAAGATTTCTCTGTGCCTCAGTTTCTCTATCTGTAAAATGGGAATAACAGCAGTATCTACTCAAAAGTGTTGTTGTGGAGACAAATTAAATTAATATATATAAAGCACTTGGAGCAGTACCTGGCATGTGGTGAGTGCCAGTAAGTGTTTTTTTTTTTTTTGCTGAAGGAAGGCTGCAGCTCAGAAAAATAATTGAAAGTTGTAAATAGTGTATGGCAATGTACCCAGTAATTGTGAAGCAATAGTTCCTTACAGTAGAATCAAGCTTAATAGTTTAAAAATTCTTTCACCTGCCTTAGTTGTCTTCCAAGAGGGATTTTATTATCCCCATTTTAAAGAAGAGAATGCTATACCTTAAGGAATTTATATACAGTCAGCCCTTGTATTCATGGGTTCTACACCCACAGATTCAACCAACTGCAGATTCAAAATATTTAAAAATGTTTTCCAGAAATTTCCAGAAACGAAAACTCGAATTTACCATGGCAAGTATTTATATAGCATTTACATTGTATTAGGTATTAGAAGTAATCTAGAGATGATTTAAAGTATAGGGGAAGATGTACACAGGTTATGGCAAATACCATGCCATTTTATATAAGGGACTTGAGCAACTGGGGATCTTGGTATCTCTGGGCGGTCCTGGAACGAATCCCCCTCAAATACCAAAGGATGACTGTATTTAGTTAGAAACTGGCTTTTTCCTCTTAGATAAAAAAAGAGAGAGAGAGAGAACATTTACAGAAATGAATACAACACAATAGATTAAAAATAGATAGGGAAATCAGCATAAATGGAGTAAACAATGGCAGTACTGTAAGATAAAGTAAAAGGTAGAATAAGTTCATGAAATACATACCATGTTAGTGTACAGTTACTAGAGGTGAAACAAAAGTCTAAGTACCTTAGTAGCCAAACCCAAGAAAGAAATATAATTAGTTTTAAGATTCACCAGGCAGTTAAGAAACATACAATCACACACACATTCTCACTCTCACACACCCACTTATAGTCTCATTCACACATGCATTCAGACACACTCACACACAGACACACACACACACCCTAACAGTTGCTTCTGAGTATATGCATAGCTTTTCTTTTCATTGAGGTTTCTACAAAATTTCTCCCCTTTAAGGGAGAAACACAGTGACATAAAGTGGCCTGCATCCCTACAATCATTCACACAATACATGGAAGACTTCCTTGAGCAACAGACATAATATGATCCCCTCCCATTGTGGTAAAATCAACTCTCTGAGGGGACAACATAGTCTCTCAAAGTCATATCTCCCAGCTCTCTCACGCTCTGGCTGGATGCAGGAACAACTTCTGCCAGCAAAACTTCAGTCATCGCCAATGGTTCAAAATGGCAATAGAGAAATTGTAGTCCTTTACCCATGAGACCTCTAATGTGGAGAAGTATAACTTCCTGCTGTTGGAGAAGATGAACTCCTGATGTGACATATCCCACCAGGTCAAGTTGCTGGATATAAAGCAATTCAATGTCAGAGGGGTCGCTGTACGGGCTCCAAAAGCAGAGTGGTTGAGCCCAATTCCCATTCCCACCTTTCCCTAGATGGGAGACTATTTTTTTTGACTGCTTCCAGTTTGTTTCTTCATCTGTAAAATAGTACTATTAATATCCACCTGACAGAGACGTTATGAAGATCAAATGAGATAATCCATGTAAAGTGCTGAACATAGCTACTAATCCACAGTAAGAACTTGATGCTAGCAATTATTAATTTTGTTATTTGCAAAAATAAAAATCAGTCTTAGAGAAAAAAATCTTAAGTCAGTCTATCTGGTAATTATCAGCTTCACTCTTGCTTAGCATTTGTTTCAAATTCATGATAAAACTCAGTGCCATCTGCCTAGAGGAGAATAAACTGTTCTCTATAGATAGGGGCCATGCATTTCACTCAGAAACAATGCAAATTTTTTTTTCTACAAAATGGTGGTCTAAACACATTTGTGTTTTATGGAGCTTAAAATGATTAGATAACTTGTTAATGTCAAAATACCTATGATCCTACCTTAAGGTTAAGGTTTAAAATCTGTATCAGCAAACATAAGCCATATTGAACAAAATAACTACTTTCAACATGAATTGACTTTGTAATACTTTGATTACAATAAGTTTCTTTGTGTTTAATCAATATACTCTACAAATTTGATATTCTTTCTTAAAGACTTTTTCCAGGTGGCAATAAAGTATATTACAAAGACCACTATGATGAGTATGATTAAAGCTGTCTGCGCTTCTATGACTGTGTGTGTGTCTCTATGTGAGAGTACATGTAGCTTCAGAAATACAGACCTACCTTAGACAGAGAAGAAACTGGCAAAGAATGTAGACAGAATGGCTACTAAAAATTTGAGCCTCAAACTGTAGAGGACAACAGGATTACCCTTTAAATTTAGGGCAAATTGCATTCCAAGCTAATCAATCAGAATTTTTTATTACAGAGTTACCATGGCTAAATAGATAGCCATTTTTGATAGATCTAACTTTTTGAGGTCATATAGCTAGTAAGTTTCAAACCTGTGACAAAAATATAGATTTTCTAATTCATAATTCAATTATTATTATTATTAAAATGGTTTTCTTTCATTCTTAAATTAACAGATTCTATTTTGGAGCAAACTCCTACTAAACTCCCCCAAATATGAAACAGATCCTGAGGTGTTATATTTGAGTTGAGGCTAGGGATCCTGATTCCTGCCCTTTCATCTCTTCAGTGCCACCTAGAAGCCCATGATGAATCTCAGCAAAACACTAGGATTCAGAGTAGAACAATTAGAAGATCTTTATGTATACTCTACATTTTTCTAATCATTTATATGACTGACAATATCCTTTAAGCTACAGCAGCATATTTTGTGCCCATAAGAAGCATCATGATATGAGTAGATATTATCTCTATTTTATATAAAATGCAACCTATATTGAGATAAATTATGTATTTTATTCATAGTCACACAACTAATTAGTAGGTGAAAATACAAAATTAAGACCAAGGTCAACCACATCATGACATCATGTTTACAGATCTATTTTGTTGTCCAGAGATTAGATCCAATGCATTATAACCATCATGGCAAAAATTAGCTTCTCAAACCAAGGATTAAGTCAAAGAAAGACCATATAGGCTCCATTAATTTTATTCCTCATTCTTTTAAATGTGAATCCTAAAGATCTCCTTTTTGGTTGCACACACAATTCTTCCCTCCTATACACTCTACTATCCTAATCCCTCTCATGGAAACTTCTCAACTTTTACCTTCTATTCTATCACCTCCTTACACTGCAATGAGGAACACTGGTATCTTTCAAGAATAATATAAAAAACATCAAGCATTTAGGGGTGATCCTTACACTGAGGAGTAGAGTTATCAGTGAAAGAAGCAAAAATTCAACTTTCAGCTTAGTGTTTGTTCTATTTTCGTAGATAATACCAGATTGCAATTAATGAGATGCTAGAGTTTCTACCTGGGAAGTACTCACTAATATAGAGGCCCAAGGTGGGAGGCCAGTTGGACTCCAAGGGAAAGGGGCAGGAAATTAGAGTTACAGTTTAGGAAGGGAGAATAAATTGTTACCTACTCTACAGGTATTCTTTTTCTATCTTTATTATTATTATTAATTATTATTTTAGTTCCATTTGGTGAGATCTAGGTTTGATGTGTCTTCTACTTGGGGAAGTTCTCAAGATGTACATGTGCCAGAGCTGCTTCTCTTTCTTCCACACACTTGTATGCATCTCAGTGTAGAGAGAATAGTTCTCCAGACCAAAAAAAAAGTCACTAAATGAAAATGAAATAAAGCTTTCAAGACATTATTTTAAAAAAGTTTTAGTGTGACATGAAAGAGTGGGGCTTCCAGAGCCCCTAGAAGAAACAACACAGACCCACTGGAACCCCTACACTAATAGGCTGGGTGACCATGGCAGGGGATCCCAAACTTCTTAGATTCTAGTTCCATGTCTGAAGAGGAATAACTTGCTAATTGTCCTGGCTTAAATCCAAAGGGGAGAATGAGTACTAAGGGGCAGTCAATAAACACTAAAATTGTAGTGAAAACCTTGATTTTATTTGGTTTCTACTTCAAAAAATGGTTAAAACACTTAAGATATATAATAAGGAAATGAAAGTGTCTCTCTGTGGTATCACTGAAGGATTAGAGATATCTGAGTTTTACCTAAAATGCAATAGAGATGCTGAAAACCACGTAATAACATTAAGAAAAAAATTATAACATAAAACAAAATGAGAAGTCACAAAGGTACTCTTGGGGAATAATTCTGGGAAATGATATCAACCAAATATGAATCTCTCTTCAGTAAGGCCAGAACACTGATGACAAGTCTGAAGAGGGATATCTTAACTCACTTAATCCAGAAGAAGTATTATTTATGATATAAATTTTTATGGCAGAAATTCTTTGGAAACTGCTCTGCTTTTTTTTACTTTCTGAGATAGCAGTCATCAAACTACAGTCCATGGACCAAACCTGGTCTGTCACCTATCTTTGTAAATAAAGTTTTATTGGAACAGAGTCACAGTCATTCATTCACATATTGCCTACTGTGCTTCCACAATACTATGACAGAGCTGAATATTTGCACAAAGATCTGTGAAGCCTAAAATATTTACTACCTGGTCGTTTAAGGTAAAGTTTGCCAAACTATGTTCTAAAACCCATTTTGTATCTCTCTAAACACAGGTTATATTTAATTATTAAACAAGCACCAATTTTATACATTAGAATAGGAATTAGCAAAGTATGGAATAAAAGTGTAAAATTATATTTAGTTTATCATGTTGTTAAAGGATTAAGTATTAAAGCCTTTGACTTTTAGTTTTTCAACTAGTTAGGCACTATAAATTCCCTTGTGTTTTCTTTTTTCTTATATATAGAGAAGCCATTTAAATGTCTGTAATTATTTCTCTTGAAAATACAAATAAGATCTAACCTCTTTGGAGATAAGCACATGTATTACTCACTCATTCTTTGTTAATTCTTTCATTCAAACATTATACTTCCACTTTTGCCAAAAGGAACATTTAAATTATCACTATTACTATACACCTCTTCTAATCTTTTGCTTTGATGTCTTGAATGTTAATTTATAATACCATGTTAATGTGGCTATTTGCTTTTCAGATCTTTGTAAAGATGATCTCCAAATAAAAATTTCCTTTAGACTCCTGCTCTGAACATAAGGCCGCCAATGGGTATTGCATTTAAAAAGTCATATTCCTCAGACTGGGAATCATTTGCGGGGCTAGTGGGGGAAGAGTATATACTTACCTTTCACTTTGAAGGAAGTGGATTGAGTTTCTGAACAACTATACGTTGCTAAAACTTTGGCTTTTGCCCTATTTTCCAAATGATGTTTATACCTGTGGCCATTATAAAGGATTGCTTTGCCATTTTAATAATCAGATCTGCAAGTTTCCATTTAGCATCAAATCCAAACAATCCAATCTGCAGGTGATTGACATCCCTACTTGTGCATCAACATCTATTAAACCAGATGTTTTACTTCTTCTCCTGCCAAGAGTGAGCATCTTTTTATGATCAATTGTCAAGGCAATTCTATCAGTCGAGGCATCACTAATGTTTACATAGAAAAGCATAAGTCATTCAACAGCAGTCATGATATGCCATCCATCTAGATTGTTACCATTTTGAAATTAGATTTTTTTCAGTAAGAAAATCAGTTGGAGCTTTCCTTGAAAATATTTGCTAATGTCAAAAAATGCCTTCTGACCCTGAACAATATAATCTCTTAATTGCAATCAAAATGAAGCTCTTGTTTATGTAAGGGAATAACTTGGGCACCAAGATTGCTAGTGACTCTGAAAGTTACCATAGTAACTCTGAAAGTTACCATAGTTAAAAGCCTGCAACAACTTTTCTTTTTTACAAGCACATTTCCTTCTCTGATAAATTAGGGGGTCAAAACTTGGGAAACACAGTGCACGGCTAATAGTCTTACCATCCTATTCACATGCCCCTTCCCAACATAAAATAATGCATTGTTTAATGAATGCAAGAGGATAATGTTTTAACATGGAATGGAATTATGTTGATGACAATATCAACAAGAAAATGTTATCTCCTACTTTTAAAACAAACTTAAAATGTACTAGTCTTCTTCAAAGACTATTGATAAATAGTAAAAGTGGATAGTTTTTCCCTTGGGAGAATACTTCATAGCTATCTGAAGGGGACTTTGTAAACTATTGAGTTCAAACCTTATCCTGAAATGAAATACAAACAGAGTTGTAACCAATTGTTCATTTGGAATATTTTAGGGAGAGTAAGAGGATCTTTAATTTCAACAGTCATATTTTATTGCCTTCCGTGTTTTTCAAAATCCCAACAATTTCCTCTTGGAGTGTGTGCTCTATATATGTATATAAGCTTATATAAAATTACTTGAGGGAGTATAAGGAAATAGAAAAATTGATCAATATTTTCAAGGGAACACAGAATGAAGGCACATGAATATTAGAGTAAATACTTCCTTTGAGGTTCAGGAGTGTAATGTTCAGAACAAATGAGTGGCATGTGTGTTGCTTCATTAATATGAAGCTCATTTACTCAATTATCACATCAACAATCAGTACTGGCTGAACACCTCTGTCAATTTTTAGAAGCACTAATGTAAGAAATCTAAGATTGTACTCAGATCTGAGATAACTGAAAGATGAGAAAGTTTATCTCTCTAGTAACATTTCTTTTAGAGACAGAGTCTGGGAAAAGATGAACCAAAGTTTGACACAAGTTAATAATTCTTGCTTACCCTGTACATTTAAAGTAGCAGAGTAATAAAATATACCAAACTTGGAAGCTTGGTGATATTAATTTTCTTGGGTTTTCCCTTTTAAAGTACTTTTCCCCCATTCTTTTCATTTCTTTTCTTCTCTTCTACTCATGGCAGATAGGCCAAAATCTTTGGGAAGAGTTAAATCTGAAATAGAAAATTAACTTAATAAAACATATCAACCCTCATGCTCTGGTTAGTTACATGGTAGCTTTTAAAAAGTTATCTGGATACCGTCAACAGAATGGATAAAAAATACGTGATATATATATATGTACATATATATATATATATATATATATATATATACACAAATATACATACACAATAGAATATTACTTAGCCATAAAAAAGAATGAAGTAATGCCATTTGTAGCAACATGGATGGACATGGAGATTATCATACTAAATGAAGTAAGCCAGACAGAGAAAGTCAAATATCATGTGATATCGCATACATGTGGAACTGAAAAAAAAAAAAACAGATGAACTTATTTACAAAACATAAATAGATTCACTAACAGAAAACAAACTTATGATTACCAAAGGGGAAAGGTGAGGGGGAAGGGATAAATTAGGAAGGTGAGATTAACATATACACACAACTATATACAAAATAGGTAACCAACAAGGACCTACTGTATAGCACAGGGAACTATGCTCAATATTTTATAATAACCTCTAAGGGAAAATAATCTGAAAAAGAAAAGTGGCTGAATCACTTTGCTGTATACTTGAAACCAATGCAACATTGTAAATCAACTATACTTCAATAAAGAAAAATAATAATAAAAAATTTAAAATTACTAGTTTAAAAAAGTTATATGGACATATATAATTTATAGGAATGAATTCATCTAAATCCATTCAGGTGAAGTACAGCAAGTAAGGTTTAGTAGAAAGGTGGGTAATCTGAGTTTTAGTGGCAGCAAAGCATAAACTATGTCCACAAAAGAACAAACGTCTTCACGGAGTTTCAATAAAAGTGTAAAATTATTTCACATTTCTGCCAGTGTGTTTCCTTTAGCAGGGCACAGCTCCCAGTGAAAGAGCTGCAGAAAGAATGGCCTCCATTACAGCCTGAGATAGGACCAGAAGGAGACATTTGCCAGCATGCAGAATGTTCACCCTTTGCCTTTGAAACATACTGCTTCTCCTTGGGATGATTTTCCATTTGTAATGATAGGTAATATTTAATTTGGTTTTACTCTACATATAGTCTGAGAGGCCTTTATACCTCCAGGATTAGAGAAATTGGTGAGAATGTAGTGAGAGATTTAAGTTAGTGAAGGTTGTTGAGCAAGATCGTGAAACTAAGTGAGCCTCTTCCTAGCTCTGTGGAGAAGAACGCTGGTGGCTGGCCGATAAGCAGATATAAATCTGGGCTACTGCAATGTTGTTCCAAGATCATCTGCTATAGAGAACATTTTCTTATCCTAGATTTTCTGGGCACTGTTTGCTGAGGTTAGAAAGACCTCTTGTTGCTCGTGTTATCTTCCTCTTTGCGATAGTTTCCCATCCTTACAAATTGTTGTAGTGAGAGGAGGGGTAGCCTCTGCAGCACGGAAGAGAAAGGAAGAGAAAGAAAGAGAAGCAAAGCTTTTGTGATAAAACACGAATTTGTGATTCTTGAAAAAAATTAAGCTAGCATAATACCTCTTGGTCATTGGTTGGTGTGATTTTCTTTAATCCTTAGTTGTGTCCACGAACCCAGAAACGGTAAGATAGGCAGGAAGAATGGCAGACTTGTGAATCAAAAGATAAGATGCCCAGCGTTAAGAGGCCATTTTAGCAAAACTGTGAAGAGTCGTTTAGGACAAGTAAGAGATTTGAGTCCAAGTTAATCAAAAAGTTAATCAAAAAGCATGAGTATGTTGACAGAAGTTCTATTAAAAAAATAATGCTTCTATGTCTTTGCCATTGCCTGATAGTCTTCATGTGGCCCAGATACTCTCCTGGGGTCCAGGTTTCTTTTTCTTTTGCTGTTAATGTGTTCAAAGTAAACAAAACAAAAAACAATTAAAAAAACATCTTAAAGGTTACAAATAATCTTAGGAGGCTGAGTCTTTTTCTGGTTGTTCCTGGAAACTTTTAGTGACAGGAAGTTATCTATATATTTTTGTCATCAGTATACTCCTCAGTAACTGAAATGAAATGTCCAATTCATTTCAGGCATAGAGACTAGGGATTTAACTTTGTAGTGCTACCAATGCTCTGTTTAGGGACCTATTTCAAGTTATTAATACAAATAATTGCATAAAGTTTCTGTTTGAAATATCTTTTAGTGAGAAGTAATAACTACTCCATTGGGTTCCTTCTCTGTGTGCAACTTTTTGCAGTGGAAAAAAACTGAGAAAAACAAATGAAAATACACAAAAAACAATTATGCCTTCAGCATAAGTTGAAGACACCTGAACTTCAAAATTACTGAAGAAAAGATGAATAAATTCTGGGGATTTAACATGGTGACAATAGTTAAGACAATAGTTAAGAACACTGTATCAAATACTGATACAGTGACAATAGTTGACATGCTGACAATAGTTAAGAACACTGTATCAGATACTAAAATTTGCTAAGAGAGTAGATCTTAAATGTTCTTACCACACACACAAAAAGGTAACTACATGAAGAGATGAATATATTAACTAACCTTATTGTGGTAATCATTTCATAATATATGAGTATACCAAATCATCACATTATATGCATTAAATTTACACAATTTAGTTTGTCAATTATATCTATCTCAATAATGTTGAAAATATTACTGAAGAAAAATGCAATAACATAATTAATATTTAAAATTATAATCTAAGAAAATTTCCATAAATCATAAAATATACGAATTATAAAATATTCAAATATAGACCATTATTTTAAAAGAACATGGTATACTCTATGTACTGATATGGAAGGATTTTAAAGATATATTGTTAACTCAAATAACTAAGGTATTAAAGGGTATCTAAAGAATGTACATGATTGTATATTTGTGTGTGTGCTTTAAATAAATGGGAAATTTCTACAAAAATATTCAAGAAAATTTTTTTCTGGATTTATATGGAAAATCTATTCTTGTACACACTTTAATTTCATTTTACAATGCTCATGCATTATTTTTATAATAATAGTCAAATCATTAAAAACAAGAATTGGTGATGTAAGTGCAATGGGAATTTAGACAAAAGGTAGAAGAACTAAGATATCTAACAAATCACTGGAAGTTATTGTGACAGGTAAAAGCTCTGAGGACTTGACTAGGCAAACTAAAATACAGAGCAATGCAGCTAACTCAGCCCCTTGTCTGCAAAAGTTTGTTTGGTCTTCTCAAGTCACATCTAAGCAAATTGTCCTAAATTTTTCTCTGAGCTTGGAATCATGGAGTTCTAGCATTTAAAGGGACATTTGGGATTAGCTAATAGAACTTCTCATTTTATAGATGAGGAAAGTAGAAGATGAAGTGACTTGCCCTGATTCACACACAATCAAGGACAGAGCTGGGGCAGTAAGGAAGGTTTTCTGATTGCTCCACTGGCCATCTTCTTTCTAGATGACAGGGAATGACCTATTTGTCATTAACAAAGTGACCCATCTGCTAATTGAGTGTCATTACTGAGTAACTTGTGTTTGTCACATTATTTCTCTGCTAATTATTGGAATTGTAGGAAATGCTTCAAAAGAAACCCAAGAAAACAGAAAAATAAAAGCATGAAGGACACGTGCTTATCCATGTGTACGGTGAGTTTTGTGTAGGTATGTTTTGACCATCTTGGCAGAAATAATTAATCAATTCACTTTAAAAAAAATCACAATTAGTTGACTTAAAAAATAAATCAAATGAGTTTTATGGGTAGTCAGGGCCTCCATCTGAGGTCCTGTTTCCAGATGCTCTGAAATCAGAATATGTAAGGTAAAAATGACCCAAGTGTTTTGATTTGCCAGAGTCCATGATAAGCATAAATGTCTACACACAACAGGAGATAAACCACAGAAAATCTATAAAATACTTCCAACAACATTTTCCTGCATGTAACTATGGTTGTTGACAAAAGCTTTCATTTTCATAATAATTCCACTTCATAAAATTTGGTCCCTGTTTTATCTCTAAGAATATTTTCCAGTGCCTCTAAACCAGTTCTTGTCTGTTTCTGTCTTCACTTCCCAAATCCTTATAAGTTTTCTGTCACCTTTAATTTGTGGGCATACTTTGTGAATCTCATTGCACCTTCAGGAGCCCACCTAGGGATTCAAAACACAATATCAGATTCCAGTTGTCATCAAAGACTTAATTTGGAAAGTGGTCCAACATCAATATGGTTGGTCCTTGTTTACCACCACACAGCTTGTTTTGATTGTTAGAGAAGTGATTTTTCAATCACCAACTTTTCTACCAAGAAGAATCAAGAATTGTCGCAAACATTGGCTGCCCATTTCAACAGAATTTCGAAGAAGGAATAACAAATGAGGAGGAGGCTCAGAATGACCATGAGCTCCTGATGTTCATGTGAATCCCTAGACAAGCAAAAGTTCAACATCTCTGTCCCATTACCCCACATTTAGCTGAGTCTGCCCAGGGAGGCGAGAGGATGGGAGAGGGTAAGGAAGAATGTTTTGTTCCAGAGTCTTCCTCATGCCTGTGGCAACTGTTAGATGCACCTCTGGGATGATGAGTGCAAACTCCAATCTTAACCATCTCTATCAGAATTCCTCCCATATCACAAAACTGACCAAACTAGTTTTGACAATTTGACCATCACAGGACAGATTTCCTAGATTCATTTATGGCCTCCTGAGCCACAAATGGGATAGGAGATTCTCCTGCTGGGAAGTTAAGACATAATGACTATCCTGGGGCAAAATTCAATATAATATAAAATAAAAATTAATAATAAGACATCCATTGTTGCATCAGTAGCATTGAACTATGGTTATTTTATCAACTCTCTGAGTAGAAGTCTGAGATGGAGCCATTATCCTATTTTTATTTTGTTTTGTTTTATTATTTTTTGGCTTTGGTTGCCCTGGTGTTTAGATCATCACAGCCTGAGCTAAGACCTGAGTGGCCAAACTTCTTCTTTTAACAAGTTTATGCAAGTTTTTAGGTTTGGGACATGTATAATGTTTAGTAATGGCTAACATTTTTTAAAAAGTGAACTCATCTTTCTCTATTTGACTGTCTCTGTAAGAGTCATGTAAGAAGGTTCTTAGCTTCGTTCATGTTGCTCCTTTTCTTTTTGCAAATCCTGGGTGAAATAATAACACCTAACACTTCTATAGCACTAATTACATGTCAGAAACACTTCCAGGGACTTCGTTAAGTATTAAAATGATTAACCCTTCCAATAACCCCACGAGAAATGTACTGCTGTGTTTCTTATTTTACAAATGAGGAAATGGAGGCAAAGAATGGTCAAGCTACCTAATTAAGGTCACACAGCTGAGAACTAACAGAGGTAGACACCAGCACCTGTAGTTACTGCTCCAGAGAGTCTCTGGGGGAAGTAGGATAGACCCTCTCCAAAAGAGTTCATGTCCTTTACACAACTGAGAAGGCAGGGAAGAACACGAGAATAAAACCATAAACCCAAACTGGACACTCAACAATTCAGACTCTCTGCTTCTAGGCATCCAGATATGTTTCTCAGTGGAGAGAGTCTGTGATCTGAGGCCAGTGGCTCTGTCTCATACGATTTTGCATAATATGCAGCACTTTTCACAATATTTAGAGTCAGCATTAATAAATGCTTATTAAATCAGCTTGTACTTTGTGCCTTCCTTAACCTCGTCTGTTGGTGCACCCCCCCTGCTTACTTGTGCCCATTTTCCCGGGGTTCTTGTGCCTGCTTGTCTGCATGAATGCAGCCTTGGACTTTCCAATTCACTAGTTCTATGCACCTATACAGGATTGCCTTTTGCAGCCAGTGTCCCAGCCTCTAAAATTATTCCTTTCCTTCATTCCATTATTAGTTGGAAAGAGTGATTAATGGGATGGTGAATTTAATATTTTACTCTCAGAGAAGTGTTTTGTTCTTGTTCCTGTTCTTGTTTGTTTTAAAAAAGATTCTCTGATGGCACTCTAATGCTTGTATTTAAAGCACAAAAGCAGGGTGACAAGGGGGAAAAGGTTTAGGCAAGAAATCATCTGATGTCTAGAATCAGGCGGTGTGGTCAGGTCTCTACCCTGTCCCCTGGTGTAAGTGTGGTCCAATTCTGAGGACAAGCCTTGCAAAGGAGTCCTAAGACTTCAGCAGCCTTTTCAGGCTAACAAACAAGCGATCACAATCAGACCCTGACTTACTACTCTACCCGTACAGCTGTGCTTGGTGCTGGGTATGAAAGGATCCGGTTGCACAGCGCTGGCTCCACTTTCCTGAATATGCAGTGCTCCTGGCCCTTGTGGATGCTGTTCTTCTGCATAGAATAACTTTCCTCCTCCCCCTCCCACAGCCCCGCACCCAACCTTCCCCTTACGCTGAGTACTGCTATGGGTAGGACATAGGTTCAATAGGGACTCATCCTCTAGGCAGTATAAAATGTGTTTCCTTTGTGCCCATGTCAAATGTTTATCTTTGAAATGTTCTCATAGGGACCAGAATGTACCCCTTCATCACAAATGGACAAAGAATTGTTTCTGTACATAGTTTCTGAACATACATAGGGTGTCATTTTTACCTTGGTTAATTTTTCAATATACTTTTTCTTTGCTTTATATTTGCCATTCTCTAAATCCAAGGTATCATCTTTATCAAGCTATATGAACACTTACCGTGTCTATGAAAAAAAAAGAGGGATTTAAAGAGAATTATTTTATTTTACTACATTTTATAATGGGAGAAAAGAGGAAGATACCCAAATTAATTCAAATTTTATAAGTCATTCTGCCCAACATGGGCTACTACTGAAGATATTTAAATTATTGAAGATGAAATAAGAAACAAAATTAATTAATTCAAATTTTAATTAATTCAAATTTTATAAGTTAATTCAAATTTTATAAGTCATTCTGCCCAACATGGGCTACTACTGAAGATATTTAAATTATTGAAGATGAAATAAGAAACAAAAATATATTTTAAATACTGTGTATTTCAATTTAATTCTATTTGATACTTACTAAGTATTAACTATGGCCCAGTTAATATTCTAGGTATTAAAAATATAGAGATGAATAAGTTCACTGTAGAGAATAGAAAGAAAAATTAACAATGGATCTGATTTAATATGCTTATATAAATGTAAATTTTCAAAATCAAAATTAACTTGTAATGGAGGCTAACTTGGAATTTCATTTGGAAGCCTTTAAAATCTCATTTTTTCTGGTCATGTCTACAGATTTCTAGAATCCTCTATGAGTTCTACTGTCTGTACCTTTGTGAGACACCATGCAAGCCTGGCTAACTGCTGATAATTGAAGTGGAAAACACCCAAAGACACTAGGAGTGGATACTTGAGTAAAAGGAGAATGTGGGGCAGTGAGAGAAAAGGCTGAATAAAGGCTCTGCACCCTGATTAGAACCTTTGATGAGACTCCATTAATGCAGATGCTGCAGACCAATCTGGTGTATGGCTCCTGTATGCTTCCTGTTAGATGAGTTATTAGTTACCTTTAGGGCATCAGAGAATAAAGAGGGGAGTGAACCAGGTTAAGGGAAAAAAAAGGAAAATGTAACAGAAATAAAGAAGTGAAGGAAGAAGAAAGGAAGGGAAGGAAGGAGGGGAGGGAAGGAGGGAGGAAGGGAGGGAAGGAAGGAAGGGAGAAGGGAGTGAGGAAGGAAAGAAGGAAGAGAAATATATCTAATAGCATAAACTTGTAATATATCCCTTCATCTTAGAGTTCAATATTTTCTGTGGAACCAACGTCTCTAACTCTTCATTTTCCCACATCATCATTAGAAAACCCTTCTCAGAAATGTATTCTCTCTTTGGCAGTCTTGGTGTTAAATTTTTTCCCTCTCCTTTGTGCAAATAGATAAGCCTACCTGGAGCCTATTTGTTCAGGTGGTTTGGAACAAATCACATATGATACCCTCCTCCGTGGAGACATGGCTGAACATTAGGTCATTCTCTCCTCTGTTTCCTATATTTTCGGAAGTCACTCATGCAGCAGCTCTTAGAGTGTGCAAGAGGCATTTCTCCTCCAGGTGCCGTTCCCCAGTTGTACTAATGTTTTCCTTCCATATCCTGTGTGTATTGATCAGGTCTTGCCAAGTATAATATTGTCCTTTCATGTAGAAAGTAATTTTCAATCCTAGTATCCATCTGAAAATGACCTAAGAACTTTCTAGAACATATGATAACTTTGTCAAAGTGAACATATTCTCTTAGGAGGCAATGCTTATGGAAATTTTTACATGTAGATTTTCAGATGCATTTTATTAGTGAGAAAAATCATTTACTAGAAAAAAATTATGAGAAGAGTTTGGTAGTCTTAATACTCAGAAAGATGTGTTGGAATAACTGAGATCCTGGCAATTTTTCAAGAAAAAAATAAGCTGCTTTATTGAAACCAAAGCATGCTGTTACTAGAACAGAGTAGAAGTTCAAAGTCCAGTCACAGGAATAAGAAAAGAAAATTGAGTGAATATATCTTGGTGTCTAGGTAAGAATTACTCCATCCTGCTCAGGTTTTATTTACTAGAGTTTAAATTCCCCTGGATTAGGAGAGGACTAATCCCAGAGGCTGAGATAGCTTTTGACCCGTGTATGGGAAACAAGTGGCCACATCTGTGGGGAATGGAAGACTAGTGTGACAGAGATCACATTCCTTTGTGTAAAATAAAGATAATTCACACATGCTATGGCCATCACAATCTCTTAGGTACTCTGGAAAGGATTGTCAATAAAGTCATCCAAATCTCCATACTGAAATTAGATCTGCAGAATCCAGGAACTGATATTCGTGTATTGGAGTGGCAAGGCATAAACTACCCTGGGTAAAAAATGAGAATGACCTCACCAAGGGAAGGGAAACCAAATATAACATGAATCAATAAAGCAGACGTATTTCATACAAACTCTATTAACACAGTGCTTTGAATGCAGTGTCCTAGTTTATTATTTGGATGAAATTCTGAGCCTGCCATGACTCTATAGCATGAAATTTCATGAAATTCATTTCTAAGTTTCTATTATTATTAGGAACAAAAAATAATACAAAAGGAGGATTTAAAATAAACATAAGGTCACTTGAATGTTTCTTCAGTTCATATGCAATAAGCATCACTTCTAGTTTCTTTCTGTGGCTTATGTGTCACTTCCAGACTTTGGGATCTTTGATCACCCCTTCAGAAATTATGATAGCCGTGTATAGTAGGAATACTCTTTCAAAACATGAAAATTGTGTTAAATATATTATGACATTAACATGCATGCTTATGTGAATCCAACCTTATGATTGAATGCTAACGAGAATGCTTTCCTATCTATTTCAGATTAGTTTTTATTTTTTCTGAAATGAAAATCTTGACCTAATGAAAATCTTGACCTAAAATGAAAATCTTGACCTAAAAAAAAAAGCAGATGGTCAAATCATGCATATTATAATCACAGGTAGATTTTACTTAAACCATTACTTAAAATATAAAATAAAGCATCAACATAACATCAGACAAAGAAAGTTTTAATTGTATTTATTTTTTTCAGCCAAGTTATATTGAGTACCTACTATGAGTACCAAGATAATAAGATATTACTATCTTGCTTATATCCTTCCAATAACTTCTCATTGCCATTAAAATAAATGATAATGTTCTTAATATTTCCTCCGAGGTCTAGCCTGAACATATGCATTTCTCTGACTCACTATTTCTCACCAAGCAGCTCTCCTTTCTGTTTCTATAAATCTCCAAAGTCCAGAGTGTTTGTATTTACTGTTAGGTCGCTTGGCAACACTCATCCCCTCCCCACCCCATTCATCTAGCCTCTGTTCCTTGAATGATTGATTCTTTTTCATACTTTACCACTGAACTCAAATGTCACTTCCTCAAAGTGGCCTTTTGACTGGCCTTATTTAATTTCTGTACTGACTTTTACCTTTAACTGATTTTTTTGTTATTTACTTGTATATTTTTTACTTCCTCTACTTTGAGAGGGAAGAATTTGTGGATTTTGTACCTATTTTATTCTGAATACCCAGAAGAGTGCCTATCACAAAGCAGATTTTCGATAAATATGTTTTGGATGATCTAGATGCCAGGGATTTAATTGTAAACATAGAGTTAAGGGTTTGGCCTTAACAGAGTTTTTGATCTCTAATGAATAAGATACGATTTTCAAAGACATAGTCAAAGAAAGGTGTATTGCTGGTTTTGCTGTTATTTATCTACGACACCATCCAGTCTTGCCATGTGAGCACAGGGTTTCATATGGATAGTCACAGTTCTGGCATTATTGTTGAGTAAGTGAATTTCTCCATATAACAAAATAGAAGAAAGATACCTAGTTCATATTTATTGCAGAGAAAGAAAATATTTAGGTTTGGAATTTCTTTCAAGAATGTTGTAACATATTTATAATGTCTCATTATTCCTAACATACAAATATACCTTTATTCTTGCTTGTTGTTTGTTTCATAATCAAGCAATGCTCACATTTTAAAGACTGCAAGTTTTGGGGGCAAATGTTTTTACTTTATTATCTTAAAGATAGACTTAATTGCATTATATGGGTTAATATGATGTTCATATAATGGATAATGAGTTCTATCCTTCCATTGTTGAATTGCTGAATGTTATTTTTTAGATGTCAGTTTTAATATTATTCTTTTGAGAGGAGAATAAAAGGGTTGAGAGATAGCAATAATAAAAATATTGCTATATTATTGCCATGAAGTTTATGGAGTTTACGGTTAAAATTTTATTTTCAGGTAAACGACTATTCAGGTAAAAAATAAAACTTTATTTAGCTGTTCAGATGTTTTAATATAATGGTACCAAATAGATATGTTTCTAAAACTTCTCATATTTTCCCACTCTTTGAAATGAGACTTCAGCAACCTTCCAAAAAAAAAAAAAAAAGAAAAAGAAAATTCCAAATGCCCAAACCGTTTTTTAAACTAGTTTACTCTTTATAATTTACTTTTCATATCTTTGTTCATTTTTTTTCTTCTTTATTTGCTCTATTATTCTACCTTACCTTCTAAACCTTACTTGAAAACCCTATCACTCATATGTGATAAGTATTTCCTCAGTCTCCCCAAGGGATTACGGTCATTGGCTTCATCCTCATAGTATCAGGTACATTTCCATTGGTCTTAATCTGTTTGGATCTGTTTTGTGTATTTGTCACAACTAATAAATTTTAAGATGCCTGATAGCAGGAAGTGTTTTCATTCATATTTGCATCCCCTTAGCACTTAGTATAGATTTTGGGCCATATTGTTTTTCAGTAAATCTTTTGTAAATTGAATGTCTTTATGATTTAAGCTCCAAGAGCATTACAAAAGAGGTAGTCTTGAGAACCTGTTGTGGTGGGTTGACAGTTTGGGTTGACAGTTGCAGTTGATATCAGTAAATACTGCTCCCCCTATGAGTAAAGCATCTATTTATTTTTTTCCTGATGTCAATAAGGAAAAGAATATGCCAGAAATTTAAACCAATAACATATTAACAAGAGAAGTGAACATTTCACTTTATCTAATTTTTATAACATATTAAAATAGAAAACAAGTACAGTTTCCACAAAACACCCCAATGTCTTAGTAACTTCTGAAGAAACAGTTTCTTCTAAATTATTTTTTATTTTGCTTGTTAAACTGTATGTAGTATAAACAAGCAAACTTTTTATTTCCTCTTATGACATCAGATTGCCAAATACACAGGTAAAGACCAAGCCCCTCCCTTGATCTTTAGACAGAGCACAAAGCCAATACCAAATACTTCGCCAAGAAAATGACTGAAGGAGAAAACTTGTGTCTAAAATTTGAAAGTGTTCTATGATTCATCTCAAATCTTCAATGTTAGGTGATGCACATGGTTCTTGAAAGTGTGCATTTCAGATGATTAGTTAAAGAATTACTGAAACCAGTTAAATGAGCAAGACTTGGATGTCTTAAAGTTATACAGTGATGAAAGGGGACAAATCTAAAGACAGTCCTGAATATTACACAGTAGCAGAGAAAAAATATCAAAAGTGAGAGCTCAGGAATTAGGGCCATAATAATGGTTCCAAAAATTATGCTTATAAATTTATTAAAAATCAAACAAACCAAAAGCAATCAAACTTTCATTATTATTACCATTGCCCAAATAATTATATTGGACATGTATTTTATAGACACCAGAAAACCATGTACTTGATCAATAGGTCAACAAATTCAGTGAAAGGCAAAAAAGTGAAACCAGTCATCTGAGCAAATGCATCAGTTATTTGTAAAACTGATAGAGGATTCCTTCCATTTGGGGAGTAGGCTCAATCTTTATCATTCATTAACACCGAATAGACTCTATACCTTTGTTTTTGAAACAGATTGATAAGAAATGAGACAAAAAAATTATTATAAAGTTAGAAAGGCTAAATTATAAAGGTTAAAAATTATTCCCTCTTCCAGAGTGGCAATTGGAAGAAAATGTCATATTTTTGTAATTATTAATTGTATTATTTGCCACCTCTTACCCTGATATGCAATAAATAGACTATTTTGGGAAGTATTGCTTGTGAGCTTTGATTTTTTTTTTGCCATTTTTTCATCACCTTAGTTTACTCTTATGTCGTATCTGTCCCAGATTTTCATAATAGGATTCTAATCATTCTCCCTGCCCCTAGTGCATCTACTTTCTAACATCTCTCAATTTTGTCACTGGGGTTTTCTTTTGTAGTATCCAAATATGATCATTTCACCTTCCTGTTTAAAATTTGCCTCCATCCTACTATTATATGCAGAATGAAGAACAAACTTTAATTCACACTGGCCACTCTTTCTTGCAATCACCCAATCTTGTTTATTGTTTTATAGAAATATTCATTGAGCATTTCCTGTGTCCAAAACACTGTGCTTATACTTCATATACATCGTCATATTTATTCCTTGTAGTGGACACTGCAGATGCCCCAGCCAGATCCCCTTTACTGGCAGCTACCACCCTCTGTTGCAGTGAGGATTGGATGCTAACGACTAATAAAGTCTTGCCCTCTGTCAAATAGAAGTCACTTCACCCAGGAGGTTACACATTACCCACTCACTCTTTTCATCCCACCCACAGCCAGGGACTGACAGGGGTTAAAAATCCAGCCAACTTTTCTCCAAGTGAGATTAGCTCTGGATATATCATGCTCTTCAAACTTTCCGTGGGATCAGACCAAAGTTGAAGCTGGTCTCTAGCTGAGACCGCATCCTTGTCTAGATTATTTTCCCCTGTCTTATCTATGCCTCACATTTCCTGCCTCCTAAGAGCACTCTTTCTACAAAGCCTTGGCACAAAAATCTGCTTCTCAGGTTTTGCCTTTAGGAAACCTAACTTAAGATATTTCTCAGATGAACTCCATGAAGCTGGTATTGTTACTGTCATTTTGCCTGTGAGAAACTTGGGGTTCAAAAAAATTAATTACTTCTTTCTCTATTCTTTCAGAATAATTGATACATTATTTCAGAATAATTGGTAAATTATTACAGCCTGTCACCAGTGCAAACGGCTTTAGAAATCAGGAAGGTAATATGCATGTGGACAGGCTCAGATATAAGATAGTATACCTTCGAAATAGTTGTTGAAACAAGATCTTGGATCACCACAAAATCCATTCAGATTTTATTTTATTTTTTTTAAATGACTTTTATAGACCCAAATTGATCTTTGGCTACAGGTCTGTAATTTCAGTCCCCAAATCCCAAATGGATAAGGACATACATATTTGAGACACCAGACTAAATGATTTAGTGTGTGGTTTGATTGAGCCTCCACTATACAATGTAAACTGGATATTTGTGGCAGACAGATACCATTGGTTTTGTCCCCTACAGTCATCTCTGTCTTCTTTTACCCTTACTGGAAGTACTTAATTTGTACCATAATGGCTGAAAATGTCACTCTTTCCCTGTCTTTCTTGTGGCTAGGAATGGTCGTGTGACCTCTCCTTTGGAATTCTGGGAATGATTCTCATCCCTGACTAAAAAGAAAGAAAGATGTCCAATAAGTAAGCGCAACCTACTGTTCCTGGTGTTTCTGTGAGAATGTGCTCACAGGGAGGCTACAGCCATCTTCTGACCACAAAGGATGACACTGACAACACAACAAGGGTAGAGATCAGGGAGAAGGTGAAGGTCAGGACACTAAATGAAACATAAACATGAGCACTGAACCAACTTTGAAACTCTTTTCTTCAGATTTTTTGTTAAAAAAAAAAATTCACTCCTGTTTGAGCCACATTTGTTGGTATTCTGTTACTTGCATCAGAAAGCATAATGACTGACAAGTAAGCCTCAGATAATTTTAGTGGCTTGATCAATTTTTTTATAGGTAGTTGGTGGGAGTATTAGCATTCAGATTTGGGCCACCTGACACTTCTGTGTAGAGGATTTCTCCTTCCATAACATCAATGTTTAGGAAGGCTTCCACATTTTTGTATGGTTTTCATTAGGCTTCTTTCAAATGTTCTGTTGACCAAATGGTTCCGGACATCTGGATTTCACAGTGATAATAAGCATAGGGGAGAACATTTTGCTAAAATACTGAGGATGAGCACCCAGCTTATTTTCGTTTTCTTTAAAGTATGAAAATAAACCTTTGCTATCTGACGTAGTTGAACCTCAAAAATAGCATATTCTTCTACCTCCTGTTCACTTTTCTCTTGACAAAAAATATTCTATATGAGTGAAGACTAAGATAATTTGATTCAAATATTGATTCTCAGTTTTTCAGTACATAGGTGTTATTTTCCATACTCAGGAGAGTTTTCAAAAGGCACATTTAAACAGTCTAGAACGTTTAACCCTGTACCTCAGCAAATGTGGTATATAGAAAAAGTGAAAACAGGAAATCCTTACCTGAAAATAAAGTCTCCAAGTTCTCCATGAGAGGTAAATATTCATGTGTTCAAATAGAGATTTATATAAAATCACGACAGCATTTGCGTTAAAGGATATTTTTCATAATGCAGGTGACTTCTGTTGAAAAATTTAAGTTTGAAAGAGTGAGTGATTTTTATGATCAACTTGGCATTTCTCAGGACTTTTATCTATAGATTGCAAAATGCTTACTAGTTTCTTTTTTTAGAGAGACCTCTGCATGAGGCTCAATAATTATGGTCTTATTACTACAATAAAATTTCCAACTGATATATCACAGACAATCACTGCTACAGTAGAAGTGCCAGAAGAGCATAAATGCCCAAGGGGAAAGAATTTAGGAGGAAGATATTTGTTAACAGGATGAAAGTGAATAAGGGCAAATGAAGTATAAACAGCTGATTATTAGAAAAACTTCAATAGTTTCCCAATCAAGAGATAGCAACTATTTCCTTTGGGAGTAAATCAGAATAATTTGAAATGTTCCAAACTGGTTTGTTTGATAAAAAGAATAGTGTTGCTTTTTATAGTCCTTTGCAATTTAAAATGGATTACCATATGCATTTTATCATTTGATTGTTACAATTTTCCTGTAAAGTATATAGGCTAAGGATTATTATTTCATTATTTTACAGATTATGAAACTGAGACATAAAAAAAGATACTTGTCTAGGGTCACAGGCAGTAATTGGCAGATTTTGGTCTAAACTCTATAGAGTTCTATTCTACTGTTTTCATGTCACTGTTAGAAGTTCTGAATAACTGAACTTGAATAGAATATAGAATTTTCTCAGTTTCCTATTTTAGTTGTTAAGCAAAATATGTGGTTTTAAAAAATATTTCAGAGTTTTTCCACTTTTATTATTATAGAAGAATACAGAGGGCTGAGAATCAAGTTGCCTCCCTTAAAATCTGAAAAAGAATATAAACAAGTAATAGGAGATAAAACTCTGCCATAAACTGGAAATATTTTCTATCTTGCTCTGGGTGATGATTACACAGGGCATAAATCATCAAGTTGTATGTTTAAGATTAATATACTTTACTGTGTAAGATTTATCTTACCTAAAAAGGTAAAAATAAATATATATTACGTATAAGTATATATATAATATATATATTACATAATATATAGTATTATGTATATAAAATTAATGCGGCAATAACTTTGTCCAATGCTCACTTTGTTACATAAGCATAAAAAATTTAGTAGTTTTTAAATTGTGCATATTATAAACTATTCAAAAAGAATGTAAAACTCATTTTTATGATATCACTTATATGTGGAATCTAATAAATGATACAAATGAACTGGTTTCCAAAACAGAAACAGATTCACAGACTTAGAAAATAAACTTATGGTTACCAAAAGGGAAAGGTGGGGGGAGGGTAAATTAGGAGGTTGGGATTGAGATATACACACTACTATATATAAAATAGATAACCAACAAGGACCTACTGTATAGCCCAGGGAACGCTACTCAGTACTCTTCAATAACGTGTATGGGAAAAGAATCTGAAAAAGAATAGACATATGTATACATATATGTATAACTAAATCACTTTGCTGTACACCTGAAACTAATGCAACATTGTAAATCAACTATACTGCAATATAAAATTAAAATAGATAAATAAATAAAACATTATTAATCATGAGTAAAATGGTTAATTTACACAATGATACTTTTTTTAGAATTGTTTTGCATTCTCCACTTCTAATACCTAGAAGACCAATGGGAACAGAAAAGATATTTGACAAATATATACACTCTAATCAAGTGAAAGAAACTTCAAAAATACAGGATGTGCCTTTGATAAATCTTGGAAACTTCATTTCTTTCTCTCCCCATGTCTGCACTACATCTTCAATCCACATGCTTCCTGGCTGCTCAGTCAGTGGACCTTCCTTGGCCAATTCCCCTCGGTGCTCCAAAGACTTCCATGAAGCTATCTCAGCTTGTTCCAACAAAGCATATGTGCATACATTCACCATTTTGGCTCTTCTCTGTAAAGTGACCTCAGTTAGCTGTAAGAAGCGGGTGGGTAAGGTATGTGTGTGTGTGTGTGTGTGCCTGTGTGTGTGTGGTAGGGGACAGTGAGTTGATGACAAATGCAGTAATAGGTACCATACTGGATATTTTACGTATCTTAATAAATCCTCACAACACTGCAAGATAAAAATTGATCTCGGTGTAATTAAATATTATGCCAAACTATGTCCATTTGAAATAAAGTTAAGAAGAAAAATCAGGTATGTCTCACTCTGAAGGAAAATTTTTTATTATTCTATTATTATAATAACAATTTTTCTTATCCATACTCCACTAAAATTATGGAACACTTTGGGGCTTTCTAGATGTAGATAGATAGATAGGGATATAGATATAATAATATATGCATATTATATATATTTCTAAGTAAACAGAATATATGCATAAATATATTCCCAGAAAAGTAAATTGCTGTGTTCCACTCTTAATTCACAAATTAATTAGGACTACAAAGTAGATCTTTCAGTTACTATTAGATAATTTTTCTTATATGAAGTACTAAGGTGCCAAATGTCCACTCAATAATGCATCACCTCTCCCAAAAGCTAGTAACAATTTTTAAAAGGCTATTAGAAAGAAAAAAAAACAATATGAAGTAAAAAATCCTTAATGGTGCTATAATCCCATCCCTCCGTTAACATGTATCATAGCCATTTTTTCACTGTTTTTTAATCACATGTGTTTTCTCACTTCTCATACTAGACATGGAGCTTTGAAATTGAAATCTCTGTTGTTTGTTTTTACTTTTTGTTTTTTAATTCTGGGGCAGGGCTTGGCATATACTAGCTACACAATACTGTTGCTGAATGATTGAAGAATGAATGGTCCATTGGAAGGAGAATGTCATTTTGGTTACCATAATAATAAGTGAGGAAGTTGTTTTTATAATCCAGGGAAGCCTTTTGAGCTACCTTGAAAATATCACCTATACGACAGCCTACTTAAATGGTAAGTAAGAACAGCAGCCGGGGTAGAAATAAGTCTGCTATTCCCACAGTGGCTCTCTGTCATTACAAGAGGTACACATTATTTACCCCAAAGGAGAAAGATACAGTGCTTTCATTCACTGGATTTCATTCCAAGAAAAGAAAGTTGGTGAAACAATTCAGGATATTGTCCAAAACAGAACATGTTAGCTTTAATCGACCTATGTGATCAATCATTTCAAAAAGATTATTCGATTCTGCTACAATTAATTTTATATGCTAATTTATAAAGATAGTTTTCCTGCCTCAAAAGGAGCAGGGATGGGGAGCCTGCCTATTCCTTCCATTTTTCTTATAAATGGCCAGATCTGTCCTTCTTTTCTTTTTTTTTTTTTTTTTTTTGTTTTGTTTTGTTTTGTTTTTTGCAGTATGCGGGCTTCTCACTGTTGTGGCCTCTTCCGTTGCGGAGCACAGGATCTGGACGCGCAGGCTCAGCGGCCATGGTTCATGGGCCCAGCTGCTCCGCGGCATGTGGGATCTTCCCAGACCGGGGCACGAAACCCGTGTCTTCTGCATTGGCAGGCGGACTCTCAACCACTGCGCCACCAGGGAAGCCCTGCTTTTCTCTTCAATGATCAGTACTAAATATATCCTCCCTGGGTGCCCGGTCAATTAAGATCAGATACACAATAGTACGTGGGTCTGCTGCTTGGAAGTCACTATCTGGGCTTGAGGTTATGGATGCAAACGCAGGAAATTGTCAAAGGAATGAGACAGACTTCATTAGCTGGAACTGGCCGAATCTTTTCATTACAATAATAGTAATGGTCATAAATTTGATTAAGAATTCATATTGCTCATTGGTTAGATTTAATTATACAAAGCAGTTTGTCAAGTCACTAGGAGATTTTATCAAATGCCATCACCATCTATGATGACGCTGGCAAACTGAAATGTTTCCAGTCTGTATCCCTGAAGGTATACGCCTGGTTCTTGTGGTCACCATGAGAAATATGAACATACAGCCTCATTGGAGGAGAAGAAAAATGAACCCTTGGGTGTGTGAAATTAAATGGTTAGGCAGATTAACTATTTTTCTTTTTGTGGTTAACAAGGGCTCTCACAAAAAATTTATTTGTATATCACTGAACTTCACCCTGGTAAGAGATGTAAACAATAAAAGCCCCACACCCACCCACTATAATAGCAAAAAGAGAGGTGGTGTCATTGAATTCTGTTTTCTAGAAAATGAACTGCTCCCCTCAGCCTCCGTTTAGACCCTCCTGATGGCCAAAGTCTCCAGGTTGCCTCCTTTGAGCCCCAGCCCTGATGCTGATTGGGTTTAAGCACTCAGAGGAATGTAGCAGCTTAAGAATGTGCTCTCTTTATTCTATTCTGTACACTGTTCCCAAGGTGACCCTGTAAATCCACAGCTTTACACTGTATTGTGATGAGGGAAGAAAGTGCCATTATCCTAGTGGGAGTAAGAAGAGACCTTCATTCTCTGCCCCTTGCCCTAAAAACAACCCAGGCCTGGACAAAATCTATTTTCTTTCTGGTCTGCCCAGCCCACTTAGCATGTCAACATCTTCACTACAATTGTTATGCACAGCTTACTTCGGCCCCAATTCTACCAGTAACAATACCTGGAAGGATGTTTTGATAATTGTTTTGTTTCTTTTGTGGCTTCACAGGAAAATATTTTGTTTCAGAGTGACTTAAAGGTATATTATGACATGTGAATTATATACAGGTTTCTCTGCAGCTACTTTATCATCATGATGCAGTAATATTCTGATATTCACTTCCTATTGTGTTTTAATAGTATTTCCAAATCTTCACGAGTAACTAGTAAGAATTCTTGGTCTGTTGGAACAGTATCTTTTTTTCTGACATAATTTTTTTCCCCTTCTCCTCTTCCTTCCCTTGCCTTGGTCCCTCCCTCTTTTTCTTCTCCTCTTCCTCTCCCCCCCCTTCCTCTTTCTTCTTTCCGATTTTAACTAGGTGTTATTTTACACAGAATTACATGTATGTGTCTTATGCATAAGGGTGTCTTGCACTGGTGTCTTTATTACTATTTGTGTAATATCTCTGTATGTATACCTGTTTAAAGTTGATGTCTCCTTCCTCCAAACTTTTTAAATTGAGTTGAAAAGAACAATATAGAATATTGTATCTGTTGTGATGCCAAGAACATTGTTACTAAAGGAGACAATTGAGCCAAGGGATGCAGGTAAGGAAACAGATGTCATTAGGCTGGAGAGGATATGGTTGTCAGATGGAGAGGAATACTGGACATATGCAAAGGCAGGCTGAAGACAGATTGGGAAACTTTGCATGTCAGGTTAAGTGATGTCAAATATTTCTACATGTCAGAGATCATCACTGTAGATTTTGGATGAATAGAGGAACTTACCCAGATGCTTGAATACAAACTTTAAATTTGATGACAATCAGACTCTACTTAAGTTGAACTGCGTGGGAGACTAAGGGCAGGTAGGTAAGAAGGATACAGATTAGAGAAAATGCTAGTTACAGATTAGAAGGAGAGAGACTTAAGAGGAAGACCAAATAAAAGGTGATTACAGAAGTTTATGCAGGTGCCAGTGAAGGTCTTAACCAGCAGAAATAGTATTTGGCAACTACCATAACAAAATACATAGACTGTGTGGCTTAAACAAAGACATTTATTTCCTCACAGTTCTGGAGGTTGGAAAGTCTAAGATGAGGGTGTAGGCCAATTCGGTTTCTGGTGAGAACTCTTTTCCTGGCTTGCAGATGGCAGCTTTCTGGATGTGTACTCACGTGGCAGAGAGGGAACAAGCTTTCTGGTGTCTCTTCTTATAAGGGTACTAACCCTATAGGATCAGGGCTCCACCCTTATGACCTCATTTAACCTTACTTACCTCCTATAGGCCCCATTTCCAAATAAAGTTACTTTGGGTGTTAGGACTTGAATATATAAATTTGGGGAGGTGGGGGACACAATTCAGCTTATAGCAGAAGTGAAGAAACCTAACATAGCTGCTCCTCTCTTCAGGCCTCTTTGGTGTCACAAAGTCCAAGTTTTGGGGTCACATGTAATGTTTAACAGTTCATTCTAATGTTATAGGCACCATAAAGAACTCTAATTAGTATCTGAAGAGCTGTGTTTAACATTGGAAAAAATCTGTGTAGTGCTCAAATAGGTGTTATAAGTACCGGACAAAAATGTGGAAATTTTCAGGAAATTGGGAGGGAGAAGGTTTAGTTTCACCTTGGTAACCTGATAGTTGCTGCCCACCTTACACCCCCCCAACAAGCCTCAGCTGTAAGCTCCTCGTA
Source organism: Leucopleurus acutus (assembly GCF_964270905.1). Taxonomy (NCBI): domain Eukaryota; kingdom Metazoa; phylum Chordata; class Mammalia; order Artiodactyla; family Delphinidae; genus Leucopleurus; species Leucopleurus acutus. The sequence goes on along the minus strand of NC_139142.1, from coordinate 20,058,755 downwards.
GTCTCCGGATTTTAGGTAAAGAAAACACGTGGCCTTCTAGCTCCATAACACAGGGAAATCATGTAGTGTTTTTTATTCCCATATTACATTAGCTCTCTATAGAGGGAGTCTGAAAATAATTGAGAGTCTATGGTTCCAAAACCCTGACTGGGAATGCCTTGTTACTTACATGGGAAAGTTCATAGAGAGGATTTATATCCTTTAGTTCCTCCCTCCAGGCTCAAGATGATCTGGCAGGAAATTGTGTCTGGTCTTAGAACCCACAGTTTATTCTGAGACCCATGCTTGACTGCTTCTTCCTCCTGTATCCTATTAGGAGGGGAATGATGGGTGTGCCCAGAGCAGAAACATGTATGCAGCTGGTGGTATGGTTTTAAAGCATGTTCTCAAAGCTAAGTGCTGGTCTTCACTTCCAGTATCTCTGACTGAAGGTAAATGACAGTTGGATTGTTTCATTGTAGGCTTAGTGCAGTGTTTATAAGTGCAAGGTATTCAAAATGCTGATAGAATCCTAAATCCTTTCAGCTACAGGACACATGACTATATATCTGATCTTGCATATAAACAGTAATGAATGTGATAGTTTTCTCAACCACTCTATTGTCATTCCACATGACCTGCATTTTTAAGACCTTTGGACACTTGCATTTTTCCTAGAATTTTCATAATTTAAAGGTGTGATATTGTGCAAGGGGCAGAGGTGTTTATTCAGTGGCTCCCTACCTGCCCCCTTCCTCTATTTCTAGGGAACTAAACTGGTTTGAGCTGCTAATAGGCAATGGTATCAGAATCAATTGTGGGAAAATGAGATAATTTTTAATTTTGCTTAACTTCGAACACAGAGGTACATTTCTACTAAGTGAGCATTTATCTCCAGTGCCTTGAATACCCCAGGATAAGATGCAAGTTGCAAGAAAAGCTAATTTGTAGTAATTTCATCAAATCTATCAATTCCTGTTATTTGATACAGAATTTATAGTACAGTGAATATAATTATGACTGATTTTTTTTTCCTGTTATTTACTGGCCTAAGTTTGCATGATTGTGTGGGGGGAATTATTGGAAGAATATCCATTGATTTGGGGATTATTAAATCATGCTACATAAGCCATGCATTCAGTCCTGAGTATATTACAAAGGTATTTTACAAGTTTTTTAAATTATTATTAAGCAGAGTTTGCTTTATATATGTATCTTATACCAGAGAGTATTTAAAGTAAATATAAGGTAAATTGTTTGGGCTATTTGTCCATTTTTACTAATAGCAAATAAATTGGATTCTGGTCATTTCACCAGTATGTCTGATGTCAATATTAAAGTCTGAAGATTTTTACCCTAATCATGGTAATGTTCCCCCTGATTTGATGTCCTCTGCTTTGTTTTATTGGATTGCTTGCAGTAATATATTAATTAAATGTGAAAGATGAGGAAGTGAAGCAGCAAATATTTATCATTCTGTTGAGGACTTCTGTTATAAAGAGGAAATGAGAAAGTCGGTAGTAGCTGGAGGGGAATGTGGAATCAAGTGGGGTTTTGCTTTATGCTGAATGTTTTTTGCTTTGCTTTTTTTAAATGTTTACTTTATTGATTAATTTATTTATTTAAAGACAGGCTATTCTATAGCAAGTTGATATTATGCAGAAGCAAACTCCAGAGTAAATGAGAGAGAAATCCGACTGCCACTGGAGGAGAAGAGTTAACAATTGTTCCATTGTCTTTAACACTTATAGTGATTTTCCTTGGCTGGCTATTCTCTAATGCTGATGTGTGGATATAGTTTCAGGTTCCATTATTTAAATCTGCCCCATTTCATTCCAATGAACTTTCTTAATGCCTCCATTTTATATATAAGATTAAGTCACAAAATCAATGAACTCAAAAATACCTCACTGAAGTTGTCCTGCTTAAGATCACCATCGCTCACGAGACCTTGCTTGTGCCTGAGCCTACTGAATGAACTTCGATACCACAATGGAGGGGAAAGGAGAAAAGCGCAGGCAGGGATTCAGACATTGCATTGCTTCCTGGGTCTGCTTCTGACGCTCGGCTAGATGTTCCACATGCATTGCTTCATTTAATCCTTACATAAACCATGTGAGATAGTCAATATCCTCATTTTACTGAAGAGGACGCTGAGGTTCAGAAATGTGGAAGAATTTGCTAACAGCCTCACTACTTGGAAGTACTGGTTTTTGCAGTTAGAACTCAGGTATTTCCTCCAAAGGCCGGCCTTGGTCCTGTTCATCTCATTGATAAATAAAGCTTTGCAGGGCAATGGGAGGGGACAGAATTTGGGCTAGTCAGGGACTAGAGTATGGCACCTGGCTGAATGATAGATAAAGAACAGTGAACTGCTGACATTTAAGTGTCTTTCCGCACTAACTATTAACTTTTAATAAAATTATAGAGGACAAACTGATGAGCTGTAGAACAGGTATTAGCGTCTTCTCATTATGCTATAATCATAACCAGCTGCCTGAAATAATTACCAAATTTCTAGTAGTTGGATGCCATTTGATATACTCAGGGTCCTGTTGTTTAAACTTGAATATCTGTAAAGTGTTAGTAGCATCACTCCCTCAGATATGTGAGGTTCATTTATAACACTCTATTTTCTAAATTTCATCATTGTAAAAAAAGAAGAAAGAACTGAAAATATGAGGCAACATACACATTGCAAGCCATCTACCAATGCAGGCTCTTGGAAGTATAGGCACCACCCAAGCTATCCTCTTTAGAACAGCAATAATCCTGGAGTACATTTTCCTAAAGTCCTGGAGGCAGAACATGGAGGTATTTCATGTTAAAATACCTCGATTCAGTAGAGAAAAACCATTCACACTATATATGAATGAATGCGAGAATTTCTTGAATAATCCAAATGTCATTGCTTTTCTTTTTTTCTCTCTTGCCATGCTGCCAGGCACCTTTTAATTTCTAAAATATTTGTAAGACATGTTTAGAAAGTCTTCCTTAACATCTTACTTCTGACAGATGCACTGTGATCATATACAGTGGGATCCAAATTGTTTTTATTATGGAAGAAATATGTGGATTTGAGAAATACCATTTCTTCTTTAGAGTAAACCATGGGAAAGTTTCATGGATGCTGGATTTTTTCTTGTAAACAATTTCAGCTTTCACTTATCTGACTGCCAATAACCTGGGCTACTTCAGTGAATTGAATGGAAGTTTATTCCTCAAAATTAACTCTTTGGGACTATGGTTTATCACCTTACTGCCAAGACAGAATCAATATTCAACAAATTTAAATTCGTTTTGTAGCTTTACATCACACTTTGCTTGGAATCAAAGATTTTTAGAGGGCTATGCATCTAAAGAATTACCATGTCTGATCATTTCAATCTGTGAATGTGAGAGACAAATCCCAGGAAAAAAGGTGCAATATGTTTTGTTCTAAATCACAAAACAGGGAAGTGGCAGAGCTGGGACTAGACCCACTTGCCAACTTTGGTGCTGAATTCATTCCTCTATAGCATTCCTTCACTGTCATGACGGGGTTACACATAAAATGCTGAGTTTAGTTGAAAAGACAAACGTACAGTATGTTTAGAAATAGACAATACTATCAAGTGAGGCTTTATTCTTGTCTTCTACTCTTTCTTAAGAAAAAGCCCAAACACCATTGCTTTGTATTCAGTCTACTTAACAATTTTAAGTTTCCTCTAAGAATGTAAGGCTCAGTCTATAAATTCTTTTCAACAGAAGTCTTTTATCTAGGATGGCATTTTCATGGTTTACTTGTAGGTTACTTCTGATTATGCTCCTGAAACAAGAGAAATAAATCATTATTGTATCGATAAATGCATTCAATGATGGAATGCCAGAAAGAGAAAATTATAGTACATTCCACTCTTATGTCTTACACTTGAGTTTGTCTCTTAATTTCTTGGGATGCAGATAAAACCTAGGGTGCCACCAAATCATGACACCGTGGCCTGACAAACGAGGGTCACATTTCGCACAGAGAAATTACACTGTGGTGAGGACGCAGAGGTTCTCATTCTCCCCTCTCCCCACTCAGCCTTCTTGAGTGTCCATGGTCTGCTTGCTTACTAATCTGAGGCATTTTTCTCCAGCTTCGTGGGAACCTTCTTGATTTTTCCATTCCATAACATAGACTTGAATTCTTGCATCCTTAAAGGGTCTTAAAATTTAATTTAACTAAGTCAGTTTTATATTGATGCTAAGGAAATATTCCTTGATATTAGAAAAATAAGTATAAAAATAATAAATGTAAGAAAATCTTTAACAAAAATATACTAAATGTCCTACCTTCAGGGAATGTTTAAGTACATTCTTGTACAATCATTCAATGAAATTTACACAACTACTTAAAAAGTTTGTGAAGACTGCAAGAACATAGAAAAATGTTTGTTTTATAAAAAGTGAAAAAGGCAAGACTCACAATTTTAAATCAGTGTGAAAATTGTGGAATTGAAAGAATACTTTGTGTAAAAATGCTGGAAGGATTTACACAAAATATTTACGGTATTTTCACATGGTTAGTTGTATTTTGGATGATTTAAAAGTACTTCCTATTTTCATATATTTCTCAAATTCTATTTAAGTTATTCACCCAACAAATATTTATAGAACACAAAATATGTCAAGTTCCCTGCTAAATGTTATTGAGACAGGCAAAGGAAGTTAGCTAACTCCTTACAAGGACTAATGAAAAAACAATTCAAATGCAACCAGAGCATAATGAACTAAGAGCAATGATGGAGGAAGCCAAATTTTGTAAGGAAATATAATGAAGAGTACCCCAAATTTGTAAGGAGGTTAAGGAAGGGAATACTGACCAGGAGACTCTTCAGCTGTAAATAATAGAAACCATGATGCAAAATGTTTTGAAAATAAGAAATATGTTGGTTCATGTGGGTTGAATTGTGTTGTTGAAAAATATATGTTGAAGTCCTAACCCTTATACCTATAAACCTTTTTTGGAAATGGAGGTTTTGCAGATGTAATCAAGTTAACCAGGTTTAAAATTGAGGTCATTTGTGGTTAGGGTAGGCCCCAAATCCAAAGACTGGTGTCTTTATAAGTAGGGCGAGATTTGGAGATAGAAACCCAGAAGAGATACACACGTACAGAGGGAAGCAGACCATGTGAAAATGAAGGCAGAAGTAGGAAAGTTGCAACTCCATGCTCTGAATGCTGCAGTGATAGACCCCCTTGGGTATAAAAACTATACAGGTACCCCAGGATTGGCTTAAGGGGGCTCATCTGGCTCAATTCATAAAATGCCCACATGCTTGGAACAATTAGGCCATGCAACCCACCGCACCTCTCCCCCACCGTATCTCCATATATTATATAGTAACCCTTTCTATTGTTGTTTTTACTTCCTCTCAATATCTTCCTGTTCTGCTGTCTTCTACTTAAGCAATGTGCTTGAGCCATACTTCATTGCCTTAGAGGAGGCATAGGGCAAGGATGGAAACCAGAAGAGCACACAGTATTTTAGCTTTGTTGTTAAAGCCTAATTCCTTAGGAAAATTTATGGAGTATTATTCTGATGGGTGGTGTACAAGGAAGAGGGAATGGGATTCTTAGACATACAGAGTCCCTTGATGATACAAGAAAGGAGAGGATTTCCACCAATTGGAAACCTCTTCACTGAGACAGTGAGAGAGAAGGAGGAAGAGAAGTAAGGAGGGAGAGAGGGACGCAGATAGAAATCTGAGAGTTTCAAGTGGATAAAGAGAACTAGCATCAAACATCTTCTTAGAAGCAGTGCCAGGGAGATGTCAAGACTCTAAAAACTGTGTATAACGATGGTATACATCTGGGCAAATAGAACACAGGAACTCTCACCAAAACATAGACCCTCTGCTGGTAAAGAAGCAGCAGAACTGCTGGGGACTTGAAGAGACCATGCTGGTAAGCACAATGACATCTCCTTTTGATCTGTGTGAACCAGAGACTGAGGACTGACAGTTTCCCTTATTCCTTAATGCCATACACAGCATAAGACTCCATAACTGTGTATTAAACTTGACTGGGAGGAAAATTGGGAAAGGAATAGTTAATTTTTTTTATCCTGCCACCTAGTAGAATAATTAAAAAGTCACATCATTTGCACATCTGAACTTGTGGTCTAAAATTCATATACACGTGACATTTTAAAGAACCGTATTATCAACTATTTCAACTTCAATGCTATTATCAGGACTTGAATCATATTTTTCACGTAGCTTGTATTAACCTGCTAACAGAAAAATTATAGCGTAAGCAAGCAGATTTTTTGTTTGTTTGTGTTATTCATTTTTCTCAAAATAATGAGAAAGACATTTACAGGTATTGGATTGAGACATTTAGGGATGTCATCTGGTACCAAAGCATGTCACTTTTGCCATACCTACTTTGTTGGTGCCACTATCATGCTTGTCGTGTCATTACCATAACCTCAGACATCATGTTCATGTTCAAAGTAAGTATAAAAGTGAAGGTAGATGCCAGGTATGCCTGAATCTCTTTACTAGAAAAGAAAAAATCTCACAGGAAGCTCCAGTTCATCTCATTGAACATCTAATAGTATGTCTACCTGTAAGGGATATTGGAGCTGATTATATTGCTGTAATAAATAAAATCAGGATTATATTATAAAGAATCTTAGGGACTGGATATGGGTTATGAAACTGACAGTGTTTTCAATTCACTAATGCAGAAATAAGACAAGGAAAAAGCCTTTCCTAATTGTTTCCTATTACTTATCAACAATCTCTCTTATTCACAAGCCCAAAGTTTACTTGGAGACTTCTAGGACAGGACCATAAAATGAGTAACTTAATACAGTTGTGCATTGATGATGGATTTCATGTTCATTATTTGATTGTTTTCTTACTACCATCTCTGTTTATCAAATACTGATTGGTATCAGACCTCTAAGCCTCTAATAAAAAAGAAAGAAAGAAAATCTTGGCTCTTTTTTCTGTTTATTTTCTATTTATACTTTTTGAATTAAAATAAACTTTAGCCATGAGTGTAAGCCATGTTCTGTCAGGGTTGGTGAGTTTTGATAATAGTGGAAAAATCCTAAATTGAGAAGGTACACTTGAATGCTGATTATGAAGCTTAAAGGCATAACTGCATAAATCCCTCTATAGTCATTCCCATATGTGAGGAGAGGGGGCAGGGAGGGTGGGACTTGGGGACAGTACTTTAGATGGCTTATTTAGCACCCTCTCATTGATGATGGTATGTTAGAATGCCTTACAAAGGTGCAAACTACAGGCAAGTAAGAGGAAAGAGAAGAGAGATGGTGTGCTTTTACCAAGTCCGTCTTCCTAAGCTATCTAAGAGCTTAGGTGTCAGCTCTTAGATAGGTTTGATGTCAGCCCTACAATTAAAACTGATTTAGGGCTTCCCTGGTGGCGCAGTGGTTGAGAGTCCGCCTGCCGATGCAGGGGACGCGGGTTCGTGCCCCGGTCCGGGAAGATCCCACATGCCGCGGAGCGGCTGGGCCCGTGAGCCATGGCCGCTGAGCCTGCGCGTCCGGAGCCTGTGCTCCACAATGGGAGAGGCCACAACAGTGAGAGGCCCGCGTACTGCAAAAAAAAAAAAAAAAAACTGATTTAGTATAAGTCCATATATTTTACTCCTTTGGGAGGACAGAGTAGTCCAGTAAAATCTTTATCATACTTTGACTTACTTTGGTATTTACTTTTAAGCCTAAGGTCACATTTGTCTGATGAATACCAAGGCCCTCCTTGAAAATGTAGACTATCTAACCATGGCCTAAATATATTAGATCATTTAAATTGATTTTTTATTTGTTGGCCTCTATTCAGATTCAAGCCATAATGAAAAGATATTCTCACTCTAAGTTGTGTGTACGTGTGTACATGTATGTGTATTATTTGTTCTAAATACTTATCTGCATTTATTCATTCACTAACTTTTTATTCAATCACCAAATATTTATTTAATATCCACTTATATGCTTGGTGCTGTAGATCATGTTAACAAGACAAAAGAAGGCTCCGACCTGAACTGATACAGCTCTTTGTGCATCACAGCCTGGCACCAATCAGAACATGTGAACATCACACCTCCTCCCCACACATAGAAATAGTACTTCACCTAACCTAGTTTTCCTCCCATCAGTCTCTATCCTACACTTGTAATTGTGAGTGCAGAAGACATACCTTCATCAGATTCAGAATAAGAGATGAAAGAAGAAAAAATAGGTCAATGACCTTATAAATATAACTTGATTTTAAGTTCCTAGGGCAGTGGTAGTATATCCTCTAGTTTCTGTAGCCCCAGAATCTTCCAAGGGTAAGCTGGGATGAAGTGAGAGAGTGGCATGGACGTATGTATACTACCAAATATAAAACCGATAGCTAGTGGGAAGCAGCCACATAGCACAGGGAGATCAGCTCCGTGCTTTGTGACCACCTAGAGGGGTGGGATAGGGAGGGTGGGAGGGAGACCCAAGAGGGAGGAGATATGGGGATATATGTACATGTATAGCTGATTCACTTTGTTATAAAGCAGAAACCAGCACACCATTGTAAAGCAATTATACTCCAATAAAGATGTTAAAAAATAATGTATATATCAGAAATGAAGCTCATTCTTTAGTACTTGGAATTCGTTGCATTTTTATATGTCTACTTGCTCTTATTCCTCCATTCTTTATTCATTTACTGAACCAATATTTATAGGTTTACAGGAAACTTGAAGAATTATAAATAAGTTGCCGTACAATATTTTGCAGTTTTCAACTACAATTATTAATCTCGAAGATAGAACTTTCATTGGAATGGTAGAGGTGGAAGACAGATTGCAGGGATTTCCAAGGAGAATAAAAGAGGAGTAAAGAAATGAATCATTCGGCAGACCTTAGTCATTCAACCAGTTATCCAAAGACAGGACCTCAGTGTTTTAATGAGTCCTGAGGCTCATACTTCTCATCGCTTCTCTTTGACTGACCTGAATTTGGTACCGAAGGCTATTTTCACTGAGCTATGTGCCTCACTTCTTCCCTGACCCTAACTTTTAATGATCAAAAGACTCGAAGTTCTGTCTGTCTCTCAAAAGAAAGAAAAACAATCTCCTTTCAGTAGAGCTTCTCTCTTTGTATTTTTGTCCTTATTCAAAACTCCATGATTCTGTACAAGAAAAACACAAACCCAATAATCCGCTTATGGGTCATTTCAATATAATCATTTTCAACCCTTTATCTACATTGAAATTTAATTGTCAATAGGAGGAATTAATTCAAGAAAGCAGGCTTCACAGAATCTTTTGTCAATCTGCTTTAGATCTCTTGTGTCATATGGTGCTATCTTGAAGAATTCTAAGTTTGAGTAAAATGTGTATAAAATATTTGGACAAGCCCACAAACTGAGGAATTTTTTTAACACCTTTAATGGACTATAATTACTTTACAATGGTGTGTTAGTTTCTGCTTTATAAAAAAGTGAATCAGCTATACATATACATATATCCCCATATCTCCAACCTCTTGCGTCTCCCTCCAACCCTCCCTATCCCACCCCTCTAGGTGGTCACACAGCACCAAGCTGATCACTCGGTGCTATGTGGCTACTTCCCACTAGCTATTTTACATTTGGTAGTGAATATATGTCCATGCCACTCACTCACTTCGTCCCAGCTTACCCTTCCCCCTCCCGGTGTCCTCAACTCCATTCTGCATTTCTGCGTCTTTATTCCTGTCCTGCCCCTAGAGTCTTCAGAACCATTTTTACTTTTTAGATTCCATATATATATGTATTAGCATACGGTATTTGTTTTTCTCTTTCTGACTTACTTCACTCTGTATGACAGACTCTACGTCCATCTACCTCACTACAAATAAATCAATTCTGCTTCTTTTTATGGCTGAGTAATATTCCATCCTACATATGTGCCACATCTTCTTTATCCATTCATCTGTCAATGGACACTTAGGTTGCTTCCATGTCCTGGCTATTGTAAATAGAGCTGCAATGAACATTGTGGTACATGACTCTGCTTGAATTATGGTTTTTTTTGGGTAAAAGTGCAGTAGTGGGATTGCTGGGTCATATGGTAGTCCTTTTTTAGTTTTTTAAGGAAACTCCATACTGTTCTCCATAGTGGCTGTATCAATTTACATTCCCACCAACAGTGCAGGACAGTTCCATTTTCTCCACAGCCTCTCCAGCATTTATTGTTTGTAGATATTTTTATTATGGCCATTCTGACCGGTATGAGGGGATACCTCATTGTAGTCTGCAGATCCTTTCATGGGTTTGTTGGCAATCTATATATCTTCTTTGGAGAAATGTCTATTTAGGTCTTCTGCCCATTTTTGGATTGTGTTTTTTTTTTTTTTTTTTAATATTGAGCTGCATGAGATGCTTGTAAATTTTGGAGATTAATCCTTTGTCAGTTGCTTCATCTGCAAATATTTTCTCCCATTCTGAGGGTTGACTTTTCGTCTTGTTTATGGTTTCCCTTGCTGTGCAAAACTTTTATGTTTCATTAGGTCCCATTTGTTTATTTTTGTTTTTAATTCCATTTCTCTGGGAGGTGGGTCAAAAAGGATCTTGCTATGATTGATGTCAGAGTGTTCTGGTATGTTTTCCTCTCAGAGTTTTATAGTGTCTGGCCTTACATTTAGGGCCTTAATCCATTTTGAGTTTATTTTTATGTATGGTGTTAGGAAGTACTCTAATTTCATTCTTTTACATGTAGCTATCCAGTTTTCCCAGCACCACTTATTGAAGAGGCTGTCTTTTCTCCATTGTATATTCTTGCCTCCTTTACCAAAGATAAGGTGACTATATGTGTATGGCTTTATCTCTGGGCTTTCTATCCTGTTGCATTGATCTATATTTCTGTTTTTGTGCCAGCACCATACTGTCTTGATTACTGTAGCTTCGTAGTATAGTCTGAAGTCTGGGAGCCTTATTCCTCTAGCTCCGTTTTTCATTCTCAAGATTGCTTTGGCTATTCAGACTCTTTTGTGTTTCATACAAGTTGTGAAATTTTTTGTTCTAGTTCTGTGAAAAATGCCATTAATAGTTTGATAGGGATTGCATTGAATCTGTAGATTGCTTTGGGTAGTATAATCATTTTTCACAATGTTGATTCTTCCAATCCAAGAACATGGTATATCTCTCCATCTGTTTGTATCATCTTTAATTTCTTTCATCCGTGTCTTATAATTTTCTTCATACAGGTCTTTTGTCTCCTTAGGTAGGTTTATTCCTAGATTTTTTGATGCAATGTTAAATGGGAGTGTTTCCTTAATTTCACTTTCAGATTTTTCATCATTAGTGTATAGGACTGCAAGAAATTTCTGTGCATTAATTTTGTACCTTCCTACTTTACCAAATTCATTGATTAGCTCTAATAGTTTTCTGGTAGCATCTTTAGGATTCTCTATATATAGTATCATGTCATCTGCAAACAGTGACAGCTTTACTTCTTCTTTTCTGATTTGGATTCCTTTTATTTCTTTTTCTTCTCTGATTGCTGTGGCTATAACTTCCAAAACTATGTTGAATAAGAGTGGTGAGAGTGGGCAACCTTGTTTTGTTTCTGATCTTAGAGGAAATGGTTTCAGTTTTTCACCATTAAAAATGATGTTGGCTGTGACTTTGTCATATATGGCCTTTATTATATTGAGGTAAGTTCCCTCTATATTTATTTTCTGGTGTGTTTTTATCATAAATGGGTGTTGAGTTTTGTCAAAAGCTTTTTCTGCATCTATTGAGATGATCATATGGTTTTTCTTCTTCAATTTGTTAATATGGTGTATCACATTGATTAATTTGTGTATATTGAAGAATCCTTGCATTCCTGGGTTAAACCCCACTTGATCATGGTGTATGATCCTTTTAATGTGCTGTTGGATTCTGTTTGCTAGTATTTTGTTGAGGATTTTTGCATCTATGTTCATCAGGGATATTAGCCTGTAGTTTTCTTTCTTTGTGACATCTTTGTCTGGTTTTGGTATCAGTGTGATGGTGACCTCATAGAATATGTTTGGGAACATTCCTCCCTGTGCTATATTTTGGAAGAGTTTGAGAAGGATAGGTGTTAGCTCTTCTCTAAATGTTTGATAGAATTCGCCTGTGAAGCCATCTGGTCCTGGACTTTTGTTTGTTGGAAGATTTTAATCACAGTCTCTATTTCAGGGCTTGTGATTGGTCTGTATATTTTATGTTTCTTCCTGGTTCAGTCTCAGAAGGTTGTGCTTTTCTAAGAATTTGTCCATTTCTTCCATATGATTGGCATATAGTTGCTTGTAGTAATCTCTCATGATCCTTTGTATTTCTGCAGTGTCAGTTATTCCTTCTCCTTTTTCATGTCTAATTCTATTGATTTGAGTCTTCTCCCTTTTTTTCTTGATGAGTCTGGCTAATGGTTTATCAATTTTGTTTATCTTCTCAAAGAACCAGTTTTTAGTTTTATTGATCTTTGTTATCATTTCCTTCATTCCTTTTTCATTTATTTCTGATCCGACCTCTATGATTTCTTTCCTCTGCTAACCTTGGGGTTTTTTGTTCTTCTTTCTCTAATTGCTTTATGTTTAAGGTTAGGTTGTTTTGTTGAGATGTTTCTTGTTTCTTGAGGTAGGATTGTATTGCTATAAACTTCCCTCTTAGAACTGCTTTTGCTGCATCCCATAGGTTTTGGGTCGCCGTTTTTTCATTGTCATTTGTTTCTAGGTATTTTTTTTTTCTTCAGTGATCTCTTGGTTATTAAGTAGAGTATTGTTTAGCTTCCATGTGTTTGTATTTTTTAGAGATTTTTTCCTGTAATTGATATCTAGTCTCATAATGTTGTGGTAGGAAAACATACTTGATAGGATTTCAATTTTCTTAAATTTATTGAGGCTTGATTTGTGACCCAAAATGTGATCTATCCTGGAGAATGTTCCATGAGCACTTGAGAAGAAAGTGTATTCTGTTGTTTTCAGATGGAACATCCTATAAATATCCATTAAGTCCATATTGCTTGATGTATCATTTAAAGCTTGTGTTTCCTTATTTATTTTCATTTTGGGTGATCTGTCCATTGGTGAAAGTGGGTTGTTAAAGTCCCTTACTATGATTTTGTTACTGTCCATTTCCCCTTTTATGACTGTTAGCATTTGCCTTATGTACTGAGGTGCCCCTATGTTGGGTGCAAAAATATTTACAATTGTTATATCTTCTTCTTGGATTGATCCCTTGATCATTATGTAGTGTCCTTCTTTGTCTCTTGTAATAGTCTTTATTTTAAGGTCTATTTTGTCTATTATGAGAATTGCTACTCCAGCTTTCTTTTGATTTCCATTTTCATGGAACTTCTTTTTCCATCCCCTCACTTTCAGTCAGCATGTGTCCCTAGGTCTGAAATGGGTCTCTTGTAGACAGCATATGTACAGGTCTTGTTTTTGTATCCAGTCAGTCACTCTATGTCTTTTGGTTGGAGCATTTAATCCATTTACGTTTAAGGTAATTATTCATATGTATGTTCCTATTACCATTTTCTTAGTTGTTTTAGGTTTGTTTTTATAGTTCCTTTTCCTTCTCTTGTGTTTACTGCCTAGAGCAGTTCCTTTAGCATTTTTTGTAAAGCTGGTTTGGTGGTGATGAATTCTCTTGGTTTTTGCTTGTCTGTAAACGTTTTAATTTCTCTGTCGAATCTGAATGAGATCTTTTGTGGGTACAGTAATCTTGGTTGTAGGTTTTTCCCTTTCATTACTTCAAATATGTCCTGCCACTCCCTTCTGGCTTGCAGAGTTTCTGCTGAAAGATCAGCTGTTAACCTTATGGGGTTTCTCTTGTGTGTTAATCGTTGTTTTTCCCTTGCTGCTTTTAATATTTTTTCTTTGTATTTAATTTTTGATAGTTTGATCAACATGTGTCTTGGTGTGTTTCTCCTTGGATTTATCCTGTATAGGACTCTCTGTGCTTCCTGGGCTTGATTCCTTACTTCCTTTCCCATATTAGGAAAGTTTTCAACTATAATCTCTTCAAATATTTTCTCAGTCCCTTTCTTTTTCTCTTCCTCTTTTGGAACCCCTATAATCCAAATATTGGTACATTTAATATTGTCCCAGAGGTCTCTGAGGCTGTCCTCAATTCTTTTCATTCTTTTTTCTTTATTCTGCTCTGTGGTAGTTATTTCTACTATTTTATCTTCCAGGTCACTTACCCGTTCTTCTGCCTCTGTTATTCTGCTATTGATTCCTTCTAGAGAATTTTTAATTTCATTTATTGTGTTGTTCATCATTGATTTTTCTCTTTAGTTCTTTAGGTCCTTGTTAAAATTTCTTGTATTTTCTCCATTCTATTTCCAAGATTTTGGATCATCTTTACTATCATTACTCTGAATTCTTTTTCAGGTACACTGCATGTTTCCTCTTCATTTGTTTGGTCTGGTGGGTTTTCACCTTGCTCCTTCATCTGCTGTGTGTTTCTCTGTCTTCTCATTTTTTTTTAACTACTGTGTTTGTGAGCTCCTTTTTGCAGGCTGCAAGTTTGTAGTTCCTGTTGTTTTTGGTGTCTGTCCCCAGGGGGTAAGGTTGGTTCAGTGGGTTGTGTAGGCTTCCTGGTAGAGAGGACTGGTGCCTGTGTTCTGGTGGATGAGGCTGGATCTTGTCTTTTTGGTGGGCAGGACCGCATCCAATGGTGTGTTTTTGGGTGTCTGTGATGTTATTATGATTTTAGGCAGCCTCTCTGCTAATAGGTGAGGTTGTGTTCCTCTCTTGCTAGTTGTTTGGCATAGGGTGTCCACCACTGTAGCTTGCTAATCGTTGAGTGTATCTGGTCTTTGTGTTGAGGTGGAGATCTCTGGGAGAGCTTTTGCCATTTGATATTACATGGAGCCGGGAGGTCTCTTGTGTACCAATGTCCTCAACTTGGCTCCCCCACCTCCGAGGCACAGGCCTGACACCCGGCCTGAGTACCAAGACCCTTCAGCCACACTGCTGCATAACTGTCACCCAAGACAGACCACTCAGCACCTAGAGAGTCCACCTCAGGCTGTGATTTCTCTAAGAAACATGAAATTAGGTACAAGCTAAGCAGGCAGAAGCCAGACTGACACTGCCAAACTGAGCAATTTTAATGTATGGTTACATTGCAATATAATTCTCTTACTTGAAAAATGAAAGAAATTTCAGTACTGTCTTAAATAATGACTTCATGCTAATCCAAGAATGATAATGGTTAAGAATTTGTTTTTCTACAAAGTATGTTTCTATCTGTATGAAAATATTGTTCAGTTCTGGGTTCACAGTTTGATTAAAACCTACTTTTGCTTACCAAAAAAGAAAAAAAAAAGGAATTTGTTTTTCTAGAGCTGAAATGACCTCAAGAGATTATCTAATTTAGCCACCACCTTAAGGCAATAAGTGATTATTACATGTTATAGAATGCAACTGAGGCAGTAAAAGTTAAATGTATTGCTGACGGTCACAGCAGGATTTTCTAGCAACTGAGGGTTTCTGGACTCCACTTCTTTTTTTCTTCATCATTCTAACTTTCCTGGAAAAACTTGCTTTTTGACCTCACATTAATTTATATCTGAAACCTTGATTTACCTCTTACTAGCTATACAGCTTTCTGTAATCTGCTTAATATGTTAACTTGAATATCTTTATTTTGTAAAATGTGAACTACTCCTATTCTGAAGGGATGCTGTAAGGATTGGAAATTATATATGTAAAGCCCTTTTAAAAAGATGCACAAATAATTATTGTCATTTTATATCATTTAATACATAATATTTATTGAGTACTTAGTCTATGAAACAATACTAGACATTAGGGAAATAAGATAAGACACTGCCATGTGTAAGAGGAACTCATGGTCTCATGGAGGAGCAAAAGCAACATACATTTACTATGCAGTAATCCCAGATTCATAAAGCAAGCCCTTCTTAACTTCTGTTTTGATAGCTGCAGTGACATCTAGACATGAGAGTAGGAACCTGCTTTAAGAACTGTGTGTTTCCCATAAAACTTCTAGAAGAAAACATAGATAGTAAGGTCCTTGATATCAGTCTTGGCAATTATTTTTTGGATTTGGCCCCAAAAACAAGGCAGCAAAACAAAATAAACACAGAGGACTACATCAAAGTAACAATCTTCTGCACAGCAAAGGAAACCATCAACAACATGAAAAGGCAAACTACTGAATTGCACTGGCAGTTCCATTTCAGACCATTAAACTTTAAAGCATGGTGAGGACCCTGAGCCAACCTGGGAAAAGTGTGCCCTTTCTGGTCCAGCACCTGCCTGTTTGCTCAGTTCCATAAACTGCCGACTTATAAGACCTCCTCACACAATGTGCTAGTCATCCAATTATTGAAGTTTAGCTGAGAGAGCTTATCCCAAACAAGGCAGTGCACATTGGCCTTCAAAAGAAAGGGGCCAGGCAAGGGGACAAAGCAAGACAAAATCTTTGGAGCTACCAGAGCAGCAGTGCCGAATGACTGATTAAATTCTTTTCGTCTTTTCAAACAGAACTTTCACATAAAAAGTAAAGAGCATCTCTACTTGCTGCAAATCTGGGTGTCTTGACAGCCAGATTTAATTCAGTCTCGCTTTCTGCCTGATGTGGAGTGACATGCCATACAGGCTGGACTAGCCCAGCAGATGGATGGAATTGCACATGGGGCCCTTCAGCCTCCACCTCCTCTCTCTTTCTCGATCTTAGGCAAGCATGGAGGTGCAAGGTACTGCATCCAGGTCCCAGGAATGAAGGTGACACTTTCTCTCTGGAGGCAACTCCTAGGAGCAGAGAGTGGAATTGAATTGACAGGTGATATTACTGCTCAGCTTTACTCCACAGTTCAGAGTCATGGTAAAGAGCACAAGTTCTGAATTGGGTTCTGCTCTTCCCCCTTGGTGCAGCCTGATGAAAGTGATTTCACACCTGTTAGCCTGAGTTTACTCATCCCTAAAATTGGGAAAGTATAGTTCATACCTCAAAGGCTTATGATGAGAATTAATTCCTACCATGTTCTTAGCAAAATATCTGACACAGACTATGGACTTAATTAGTGTTTGCAGTCAGCAAAATATGTTGTAATTTAATAATAAAAATAATAATACTGTTAATAGTGTGGACTGTTCTGTGGTTCCTAGATGAAAATAATTTAGGCACTTGGGTGACACTAGCATTATAGATTGTCTGCCTAATGAAAATGGTAACTTTGACTTCTAAAAAGCCATCAGACTGTCATGCTTTATTTAACATAAATGAGATTAGCATTTTGCAGCAGCCTCTGTGGAGTCTGTTATATTAGCCTGTGAGGAATCAGAAGTCCCTAGGAACCAGGCAAGTTGGGCAGTTGCCACGGAAGTCCAGATAGAGATCCAGGTGGGGATCTGGTTGAGTGTAGGGGCAAATGATTATTACTGAATTGACGCTCCAAGAAAACGATGGGAAGGGCAGACGCTAGGGCTAATCTTTCACCTGGATTATTCCATCCACGGTGCCACTTGCTCTTTAAATGTCACAACACATAGCTTTAGTGAAGGGTTTATATGGTAGCAAAGGGGAGTAATATAAGTCTAGAAATCAATGTGAAACTCCAGCGATTATGTTTCTTCAAGTCCAGAGGGAACGAACAACTTTGGGAAACAAATGCATTTTTCTGACTCTTAATATTTCTGCTTCCTTAAATTGGCATTAAAAAAAGGGATAGGGCTTTCCTTGTGGTGCAGTAGTTGAGAGTCCGCCTGCCGATGCAGGGGACACGGGTTCGTGCCCCGGTCCGGGAAGATCCCACATGCCGCGGAGCCATGGCCGCTGAGCCTGCGCATCCGGAGCCTGTGCTCCGCAATGGGAGAGGCCACAACAGTGAGAGACCCGCGTACTGCAAAAAAATAAAAAAAAATTAAAAAGGATATAAGAATTGGGCAGACTAAACAGAAAACAATAGACATGGATGTGAATTTGTACGAAAATTGTATTAGAATGACATGAAAATATCTTCTTGTGATATGCTTGCTTTAATGTGTGTGTACCTAATATGTATGTAATATGATGTCTCCACCTCCACTGGCTTTCTAGAGTTATTATTTCCTATAATGTCTGCATTCTGTGCACCTTGGACATTCAGAACTTGCTCAGGAGGGCTTGCATGCTTGTGAATCCTAGCCCCAGAGATTCTGTTCTTAACTGTTGAGAAGCTCCCAGTGGCTTCTGCTTTCTTTCCTCCCCAAACCACTGCTCACCCCACTATCCATTTTCCTCCCTGTTTTTGCACAATACATTACTAACACTTGGCTGATTCAAGAAACAGACTTTTACTGAGACTGGCAAACATTCCAAAATAAGTAACAGTCTCAAAAATCGCTGTCCTAAAGTACCTCAGTCTTTTCTAACACGGTAAATTTTTACTGACTTTTGTTCTATTTAGCCACTTACCTGCCAATAAGTTACTGGAAATTCTCTCCAACCATCTAATTGGATCCTTTTCTTATTTTCTTCCTCTCCTACTTTCTCCACCACCACAACCCCTCTCTCCACCCCCATTTTAAGGAAGAACTGAAGTCCTTGTTACTTCAATATGAAGTTCATTCTAGCTCATTTTTTCTACCAAGTTCCAGAACCTACACATGTATATATATTTTAAAAGTTGCTAACATACTATGTAAACCAATAAGCTCATCTATCTTGGGTTTCATATTATCCCACCCCCATTTAAGTCTTATTGTGGTCCACATTTCTAAGGAAGCATCCCTCCCACAAAAGCAAATCCCAGAGACAATGTGTGGATGTGGAAAGATCCCTTTCATTTACAAGAATGCAATATATATGTCTATGATAATTGCAACCACTAACACTTGTAGAGAGCTTGCAGGATACCAGGCACTGTACCAAATGCTTTCTTTGCCTCAATTAGTAAGTCCTTGCAAAAAGCTTTGGAGGGAAATGGTATATTTTCCATCTGAGGAAATTGAGACTTGGAGAAGGGGAGTAATTGACTAAAGGTTGCAGTGGTTAAGTTGGGGATGAAACCCAGATGGTCTGACTTGGGAGCTTTCATTGCTGTCACTGAGTTGCTTCCTGTGTGTTACTGTTAACTTGACCCATGGGAGTGTCACTGGACCAGACAGAGGAATCTCCGTCCATTCATAATGGATGCAGCCTAGACTTGTGTCTCAAAGTCAACCAAATTTATTTGCCATTTGTGTTCCAAGTTTGGTACAGGAGGGTGTTTGGTGGAAAGAGAAGCAGAGAGGACCACAGACACAGCAGATACATTACATTAGAAAAATTTGTTAATATACCTGGGTCTAATTTTTTTCATCTAGAAATTGGGGGAACAATAATTTTCCAACACTCTCCTATATCATGAAACACCAAAGTTGAATTTGAAAAAAAATGCAAAATTTCCTTGAAATTTGAAAACTCTAGAGAAATGCCTGGCACAGGCTCATTGTACAATTATTATTATTACTCTTTTATATAGTTGCGTATGTTCACATGTTACTGCAATCAGTCTGTCCATTTCCCTGTCTCTCCAAGGTCTTGTTGTTGCATTTAAAAATTACCATTCAATTTACATTATATTCAGCAGAATGTGAAAGATTTGCAAACTGATTTACAAAGAGAAAGCTACTTAGGCATTGTTTCCCTAAAATTCGATACCATTTTTAATTGTGTCAAACACTCAGTAAAGGGCATAGTTTATACTGCTCCCTGTGGAACGACTGAGGAGAAACTGTCACCAGAGAAGTTTCTGGCTCTCCATCACTCATATTTTTAGTAATTAGCCTATGGAAACCTCAGTGTAAGTGCAAGTATGCTATCAGTCTTGGGGCTGATCTGAAGCTATCCCTTACGTGCTGGAATTTTGGAATCCCTCTGTAGACTTTACTTTCTGGGATGAATTTCAAAGCAGATTCATTATCAAACATCTGCCAGGGTCACTTTGAGTGTGATGTGGGTATTAGCATTAAGTCAGCAATGAAAAATCAAAGACAGATGCCCCCTTTTTTTATTTTAAAGGAAAATGGATTTTTTATTTCCCTTAAAAACTAAGTTCATAGCACTTAATTTTATTTCTTTTTAAGCAATCAATTTATCCCTTCCTATTGGTAGGAAGCAGAGAGAAACCCAAAATTCAACCCCAATAGTCAGAGCTATTTCTATCAAATATACTATCTCATGTCTCTAGGGGCCATACGTCCGGACTGTAAATCTTCTTTCTTGATATGTCCATGTATGGACCAGATTATATGCCTAATAGAAGCACTACAGCACCAGGTTTGGGGGTGCCCAACACTGGTGTTAGTTTTGGTAGCTGAAACTACAGAGCGGCTCAGAGGGGAGTTGGGCAGAATGACAAAGCACCTTCACCAGCTAGTGACATAAAAGACCTAAATCATATCTGAGCACCAAACAGAAGAGCAACAAGGGAACAACTAAGCTTATCTACTTAGCAATATTTTCCCATCACTGTGTACTTTATCTGGTACTGAGCAAACCTTCACTAAATGATATATATAATAAAGTAAATTTAAGAAAACAATGATTAAATGAATAAATGATTAAACAAAATAAAGGGCAATTAAATCCTTATTTCGACATTCCACTCTCAAACTGCATCCTTCCGTTCTATGGTTTCTTCTTCCCTTGGTTTCTCTTCCAAAAGAATCTTGCAGTTCATTTAAAGCAGACAAAGCAGAATACACACACACACACACACACACACACTCAAATCTGAACTAATCAGGTGGGCAAAGAGCATGCTGGGATTTGTCCAATAGCATTCATGACCTTAAGAATGAACTTGGCTTTGCCCCAAAGCACCTAATTCAGCAGCTGCCATCACTGTTCAGTCTTACAAAAACCAACTCAAGTAGAGGAGAAACAGTGTGTATTTTCTCAGCTGCTAGTCTCAAAATCTCTACTCACCCATGGCTAAAGCCAGGAGTACGACCCCAGCAAGAGCCCCTCTTTGCTAAAGATAATAATAAGAATAATGAAGGTAAAGGTTTGAACACAGAGGATGTGGCCCTTGCTCCTCTGGCTTTCACACATACCATCCTAAGTAAGAAATGCATACACAGGTCACACTTTCTATTACAATTTATTCTCAGCCAAAGGGCTATAAGAAGGAAAATAATGTTCTTTAATGGGATTCTCTAGAAACGCTCAGACATAGAAACCTGAGATGGTAACTTGTTTCAGAAGACTGAAGAATTCTGCTCAAGGTTTTTTGTACTTCTCCTTGGAAAAGACTTGCAGTCTTTAATCAGAATTATAATGTTTAAGTAGAGAAATACATAATTGTATATTAGAAGATATAGATGCAGATATAATATTATATACATATATAGTAAATAATATGCATATACATGTATATTTATATTTGCACGTATAAAATGGTTTTAGTACTTTAGCAACTTCTAGCCTCTTTTGTGAGTTTTGTAAACAAGGGCCAATGGGCTTCCCTGGTGGCGCAGTGGTTGAGAGTCCGCCTGCCAGTGCGGGGGACCCAGGTTCTGGCCCTGGGCCGGAGGATCCTGCATGCTGCTGAGCGACTGAGTCCATGTGCCACAACTACTGAGCCTGCGCCCTAGAGCCTGAGAGCCATGGCTGCTGACTCTGCGCGCCATGGCTACTGGGGCCCACGCACCTGGAGTCTGTGTTCTGCAGCGGGGGAGGCCGACACGGTGAGGGCGCCCCCCACACCGCGACCCGCGGCGTGAGTGGCCCCCGCTCACTGCAGGTGGAGGGGGTCCACGTGCAGCGGTGGAGACCCAATGCAGCCAAAAATAAAAATAAGTAAATAAATAAATTTATTAAAAAAGAAAATCAAGGACCAATTTGCCTCACTGTATTAATGCTGGTAGCTATACTTTTAATCTTCCTTGTTTTTTTTTCTTTTGAACAATGACACTCTCCTCTTTTCCACTCGATCTTTCTCCATTTCTTGTGTTCCAATGAAGCAGCCAATCATGGTGCCTGACGTCCCACAGCCATATGGATGGGGTACGTGAGCCAGCAGCTGCCAGCCACTGTAATTCACCCCCTGGATTGCTCTCCCCACGATGACATCTGGAATGCATCTGTGCTCCAGACAGGCTCCAGACTCCTCACTTAAACTTTCCCCAGAAAATTCTGGGATGGCTCAGAGACTTCAAAGGCCACTATCTTCTCTACCTGTGGAGAGACTCTAGGAAGCACAAAGCTTCAGAGGAAGAAGACAGAAACATAACACTCTTTTTTCACCCCTGAATCTTTGCATAACATTTGATCTGAAAAGAGCTTCATTCCTACCTGCAGGAGCCACAGCAACTGAAGGCATTAAGGATAATATCTTGGCAACAGTTGAGTAACTTAGTGGAAAGTTCTGTGGTCTTGGAGTTGAGTATCAACATTTCTTCTTTATTGGAAAAAGAGCTTGATGAGACTGCTTGGGGTAAGTCAGCTTGAGCTAAGATTTCTGATTGGGGAACAATTACTCTGCAGAAGAGAGAAGAATGTTCAGCATGTGAGGTGTTCTGGGAAGGAGGGCATTAAGAGGAAATAGAATAGGGAGGAAGGAAATGAGGAGGAGACTCAAGTGAGCACAAGAAGGGGCATGTAACACAAGGATTACCCTTCCCTGCCCTCCTTCAAAGACAGTAATGTCCCTAAATCCATTGGAGTTTTGAGGTGTGTGTACTTTTGTATAAAATGTTAAAGGGTGATAACTTTCGCCTTAGGGGCATGAGAAGTAGCAAACGTAGCACAGGTCTTCGCTGGTCCTTCATCATCAAATCCTAAGTCTTAGGAAGGGAACAAAAATAAATATTTGGGAAGAGATTCGGATTTTCCCACACTATAGAAGTAAGTCCTTACTAATTAAACACAGATTTCCAAGTTCTCAGCATGCACCAGCTGACTCCTGGGTTACAGTTGTAAAATGAATGGATAATACCTTCAGCAATGGAAAATGAGTAGGGCAGCCTGTTTCTCATTTGAAGAAACATCACTCTCCATAGGCCCATTTCCAAGACTGTGCTACAGGATTTAGGTCCTTTTCAAACCCTTATGAATAATGATGCTGTAAAGCATGATAATTCTTGTAGCTTTTTCAACTTTAAATAAATGCCTTTGAAGATGTTGCTAGCAGATGATACACTGGGTTCTGGACAGGAATTCAAATTGCAGAGTGCTTAACCAAATGTCCACACTCTGTTCCCTAACAGTGGTGAAGATTTGGAGCTGTCTTCCCCGACCTGCTCATGTACATCTTCCTCTCCTCAAAATGCATGGTTAATCAAAGCTGAGAAGAAAAGGACAGAACTAGGGCTGGTTACACCACTGTCAAAATGTGAGGCCAGTAAAACCTCCTTCCTCCTCTTCCCACTAAATGTATCCCACTGTATCAACTTCTAGTAACATTTTAACTGGGCTGAAAAATTTCATTATATGGGACGGTCACACTCTACAAGAAGACTAAGCTTGGTAAGAGAATATTTTCTCTAATAAATCTGATCATCACTCAGCTCCCACCAGCTCTTACAGACCCTGTAATCCTCTCCTCATTTTCTGATTCGCTCATACTCTGTTGGACCTTGAACTCCTTTTCTTGGCACAGATGCCACGTGCACGTACACAATGAGCACTCATAATTTATAACTTAGTGAAAATACCACCTCTCCCAGGAGCTTTCCCGCTATCTCTTACATCTTCTGTGTTATTGATGCAATTTTCCCTCTACTTTACTATTCCCATCAGCACTCAAACATGCAGTAATATTTCCTTACATAATTTCCATGTCTCACACCTGCTCTCTGCTATTATTCTGCTCCCCTGTATAGTAGAACTTCATGAGCTACTTGTCTATACCAGCTGCTTCTATGGTGTCTTCTGTCATTCCTTAGTCCACTTTGATCAGTTTTTCATCCCCCCACTTAACTGAAAGCTACAGGTGACCTGTACCCTATACAATCTGTTTAGTTCTCAATTTTTTTCTTACTAAACCTCTCCACACCATTGAAGTTGAACAATCCCTAATCTATAATGGAGAACATTAATAATATACACACTGCTATATATAAAATAGATAATCAACAAGGACCTACTGTGTAGAACAGGGAACTCTACTCAATACTCTGTAATAACCTAAGTGGGAAAAGGATCTGAAAAATAATGGATATATGTATCTGTATAACTGAATTAATTTTCTGTACACTTGAAACTAACACCACATTGTAAATCAACTATACTCCAATATAAAATAAACATTTAAAAAATAAAATAAAGATAAGGAAATTCAAAAAAACTAAAAATGAAAAAATAATGATACTTCTCACACATATAATACTAGCTATTGCAGGGCTGAGGATCGAATTAGGCAGCAAAAGTAAAAGTACTTTGTAAAAAAATTAACCGCTATGTGCAAATTAATTTATTGAGAATATTATACAAAACCCAGTTCACTAAATTATCTTTAAAACTAGCAGAGCTGAGGAAACACATACGACCACATGCCATCCCTTAATCTTTATAATCTCGAATCTGTGGCATGAGATTTTATTTTCTCTATTTAAAAAAAAAACCAAAAACCTTAGTTTTACACCATCTTTAATTGTTTCTTTGTTTCACTCTCATTTTGGAAAGCTGTCCTATAATGAAAATAACAGAAGAGTATGAAAATAGACGTCATCTAGCTCTCAGGACAGTCTGTGTCAAGTTCGTGGTTACGATTTTATGTTTAGGTCTCCATTCCTATTCCAATGGCCTCAATATTAATCTTCCAATTCTTACACTTTAAAAAATAAGACAGAATGTTCCAGCTGGAAGGACACTCAAGAAAAACCAGTTTAAATTCTTAATTGGTAGATAGAGACTCAAAGTCTCATAACAAACTGTGGAGAATGGGAACTACTATGACTCATGGATATCGTTCCTTGAGACTGTCTTTCCTTTACCATCCAGTCTGCCCTCCTAAGTGCCAAGATTTCAGAAGGTTTTGGGTATGCTAAGTAACTGGTAGTATATTAAATAAAAATAATTTTTCATAGCAGATTCTGGACTAAACTCTCAAGCCCTTCCTAATGTAACTGTAGTGCTTTAATCATAAAGATCGTCCTTTATACCAAATTCTTTCCAAGAAGATCAATTCTATAAATTTGGATGTTTTGGAGTAAAAGGATAGAAGTAGGGGGAGACATCACCTATGCTTTCTTCTCCCACCTCTGCATTCAAGCAGGACACTCTGAAGATTATTTTCTTCTTTAGAATAGATGCTGCTGGGATTGAGCATGATAACATAGCCTCTTTAGATTGTGACTTGGTTGCCCCAGGCCCCTGTATTTGATTGCTTTCCTTGTGGCCATGTGCAAAATTAATCAGTTAAGTCAGTTTCAAATTATCAACTGGAAAGTTCAGTCCTAACTGGAGTCTCAGACCTATTTGTTCCTATTTGTACCTGACTGATCCCGAAAGATTGCTACTGAATCAGAGAGTTATTGATCATTGGCTAATCTTAGTCCCTAAGATCTAGTTGAAAAGATAAAGATCTACAAATCATCGTTGACTCAACTGATTTTTCTTACTTTGCACATAGTGTTTGATATTCAAACACAAAATGCTTTTCCAATCAGATGACGGTAACCAGTAAGTACAGAGGTATCTTTGATGACAATGAATCTGAAAATAAATGTACACCATATCTATCCCTAGCCTAAGTAATGTGACTTTTCTGTCTCTTTTTTCTAAGAGGAACAGTCATAACAATATTCTGTAAGAAAATTCCCATTCACAGACAGATACTTCATTGTCCTTTTCATTATTCTGCAGATGAGACTTTTAAGAAATTGCCACATTGTGACAGCTGCTATTATTGTAGCTGTTGTTGCTTGTGAGGGCGGTCTAAGGGAGACAAAGCCAGACATTAGTAAAAGGTGGTAAAGGCAGATTTTATTCAGTGATAACTACCAAAGTAGGAAGCTCAAGTGAGCTCCAGGGTAAACTGAGCTCAACATCACCAAGACAAAAGGCAGGAGACTTTGTAAATCCTGGATGTGCTAAAGGAAAGACAGGAAGGCCACTGAGGAGGAATGGGCCCATGAGAGTCAGTCATCTGTGTTTGCTAATTGCTGCTTATCCAGAGGAAAAACAGACTTCTCAGGTCTTGTGACAAAAGGTAGTTGTGCAAGTTACAGCAGGGCACCCACTGAAATTAGGCCTTTACCTTCCCAAAGGGACTGCAGGTGAGATCTGTCCCCTAGAATGTTTGCATTTCAGAGACTACCCCTAAGTCCTTGAGAAGACAGTTCTGGGTGGTAGATTTATGTTTCAAAGGGGCAGAGAAAGGATATATAATTGCAAACTTTCTAATGTAACAGCTCTAAGCAGGAGTTCAAGGGCCTGTCTACAAAGTTTCAGCTAGAATAAACAGTAACTTCTCCGGGCAGTGCTGAGCCTTCTCAGGCAGCATTTTAAGGGCACCTGGAGTCATCCTAGGAATATGGCCTTAAGCTTCTGGAAGCCATGTTAGAGTTTGGTCAAGTCCCTTAGTGTAGGAGTTTGAATAGAATCATTTTGTGCTGAGAGTTTTTTGCAGTTCTTAGGGCCTACTTTGAATCAGGTATAGAATTTCCTGGAATATTGCATGTAATATTGCAGATCATTCCCCAAACCCTGAAAGAGACTATTTTCAATCCCTTTCAACATCTGAATTAATTTAGGTTCATAGAAAGACCACATGATTATTAATTGGTAGGCCTAGGAGTTAAGCCAGTTATGTCTTCAAAGGCAGAATCTTACTGATTCTCCAAAATGTAAAATCTATAAACTTGGTCAGTTTTTCAGATTCTTGTTTAAAGAAATGTTTCTGATACAATATTTTTCTAAAATTACTTATAGCTTATTTTTTTGGTGGGTTTTCAGGCTGAACACCCTTGCACCATCTCTCTTTTAAATTGAATTAGATCTTTGAGTAAAGCAAATTGAAGAGAAAATGAAATTGATCGTATTTTTTATAATTTTCTTTATGTTCCTTAACTTTATTTTCTCTATGCATTCATGTTTTTCTTTGTTAGGAGAAAAGGTGGTAAATAGCAGAAGAAAGAGAAAAATGAGAACATAATTGAATGAAAGGAACAAACTGCATTTTAAAAATTCTGCGAAAGGAGGCAAAATGCGGAGATTCTCTATCTCGACATTATTAACATTTTGAACCAGGTAGTTCTTCATTGTGGAGGCTATCCTGTACCTTGTAAGATGTTTAGCAGCATCCCTGGCCTCTTCCAACTACATGCCAGTAGCAGCCTCCCTGTGGTGTGATTACCTAAAATATCTCCTGATATTGCCAAATATCCCCTAGGAGGCAAAATAGTCCCAGGTGAGAATTACTGGATAAAAGGTTCAAAAAAAGATGCAAATCATTCTACTTAATCTGTGTCTCAACTGCTGCCCTGTTTTGGTTAGTAAAGTCTTCTGAATTTCACCATAGTGCTTTTGGAGTATGACCTACTTCAAACACTGGCTAGTCTACCCACAAACAATTTGGTCCCAGGTACCAGTTCATCACTGAATCGTTGCTTTTTTGGTTCTTTGTCTCATACTCCAATGTCATTTGACCCAGTTTTTTTGTTTTGTTTTGTTTTGTTTTGTTTTGCGGTATGCGGGCCTCTCACTGTTGTGGCCTCTCCCGTTGCGGAGCACAGGCTCCGGACGCGCAGGCTCAGCGGCCATGGCTCACGGGCACAGCCGCTCTGCGGCATGTGGGATCCTCCCAGACCAGGGCACGAACCCGTGTCCCCTGGATCGGCAGGCGGACTCTCAACCACTGCGCCACCAGGGAAGCCCGACCCAGTTTTTTTTTTTTTTTAACAGCGAAATAGCAACATTTCTAGGGACTAAAGTACTGTTCTGCCTCTCCAGCTTCCTTGAGTGAAATCTTCATTTCACCTATTTAGCCCACTGCAGTGCTGGTCACCCACCTGCTGAGGCATTACCCACCTTGCCTGCTGCCAAACACTTTTGATGCTATGAACAATTTTTCTGCTTAAACCTCTAATATACACATGCTACTTCATAAATAAAGCCGCTCTCATTCAGATATGCTTCAAAAATGAAAGTATAAGAGCCAAAATCTAAAAAGAAAGAAAAAAAAATCCTGGAAAAATTGCAGGGACTGGCAAAAAAGAACAGAATTGATTTACAGAGGAAAATATGACAAATTTAGCCTCAGTGAGACCACACATTTCCACAGAAGCAACTCTCAGGCTGTACAGTATAGCAATCAGAGAAGCAGCATTGATTTTTTAAAAAAAACCTTTGAAAAAGACCCCACCCACCCACTAGTTAATTTCTCTTTCAGTCACTTTAGTCTTTTCCCTTTTCATATGTTGGTACAAATCCCTTCACTGTTATTAGTAGTCTTCATAGTTTTGTTAGGTGCCTTACATATGCTCTGTGGTAGTGGGATGTCTTTAGAAGGTCTTTGTTCTCATTTCCCCGATATGATTGGATGCACCACATTATTAAACAGCAGCTAAATAGATCCCTCAGTTTCAGCTCTTGAATGGATTGTGGGTAAACCAAAGACATCTTGATGTTTTTTGCCTGATTTCCTTTTGAATGAGGAGAGGATAAATCTGTTTTAATTCATAATTCAAAGTCAGAAAATCCTAGGAATTAAATCAACAACCCCAGGAATTAAATCAAGAAATAAGCAAATCTTCCATATGCAGCCACTTTATTTCAAAGCTCCTATCAGTTTCTAGCCATACCTACCTGGTCACCATTCCTTTACCTAGCAAGCACTTAAGGAAATTTATGTCATCTAGTGGGAGCCACCATTATCCTAGTCTTTCTTGATTTAAAGCTAGCTATAATAATTCAATTTAACAGAAACTCCATCTTCTAAGGGCAGGCAAATAATATATCATTTCTTTTGTACCTTTATCTGAAAAGTACATGGAGATACTTAGCAATCCACACATGTTTATTTCATCTTTACCAGAAATTCCTTTTCCATAACAAATTTAGAACAGAGTACCTTATAGATACTCAGTGCACTCGAACTAAATATATTCAGAAAATGCAGAGTGGTTTGCAGCAATTGTGTATTTTGCAAAAGATATGTTTTTTTTAACGCTTTAGAAAAAATTCTGTCCCTCTATCAGTGATGGGCTCTAATTGCAAATACTAGGAATCTAAAATTGGTGTTTTATTTATTTTTGACGTTTCATTATTGGTTACATTAGCTTATTAAGTACATTTCTTGTTCAGAAAACTGCATTGCTCTATGTAGTCTGAATTAGGTTTCTAGAGCACTTATCAGATCTTTTTTTTCAAAAATAATTAGAAATCATTTTGTGATGTCATAAACTACTAATAACACCAAGTATACATACTGCCTGAATTTATTGATTGGATTCTGTAAAACATTTCCTAATATTTCTTTGGTTAACTTGGAGTTGCCATTATTTTTTGGTAGTGTGTTTGATTTTTGCTGTTATATCCACATATATTGCTCATTAGACTATCATAAGAGAAATAAAGTAATTTAAGCAGAAGATTCTTGGATATATTTGGAAGAAGAGCAATATTTCCACTGCTGGTCAAGAAGATGAGAAGTAGCAGTAAAATAGAATTTCTTAAGGGTCAAAAAAGAAAAAAAACAAAACATAATAATACGTTTGAAAAAAAATTCAGCATGTTTTCAAGTATGGCTAGAGTTGGGCTTTTAGAGTAAGTATGGAAGAATTTCCCTGTTCCAGAAACTAAATAAGAGCTAATTAAAACGTTCAGTAAAACCAACAAAGGCAAGTCTACAATGTACAAAGGGGAAGATTTAGCTGTGACTTTACAACATGAACATGAAGAGAAGGAAAGATTCATGACCAAGGCACAGGTTAGAATGACTTACTATCACTGTCATCTATAAAATTAATAGATAACATTAATTTATAATGTCATGTTTGTCATTTATAATAGATGACTGTCAGCATTAAAATTAATATTTAATTTTGAACAGATTCTTAAATTCTACATACATACTGCTGAATATCTAAACTTTATAACAATTGTTTGTTGGAATTACAGGAAATGTTAGTTTTTCCTGTTTTCATTTTCTGTATGTGAATTGTTTACAGTAAGCATGCTGATTTATAACACATAATATGTATGATATATAATACAAAACCAGTAAAATTTCAGCATTTATAAAAAAAAGACTGGAAGGAAATACACTTAACATGATTACAGTAATTCTTTCTAGTTGGTGGAACCATGAAAAATTTTTAAAAATTACTAAATTTTATTCATGTATATATGCCACACTTTTGTGTGTGTGTGTGTGTATGTGTGCTTTTAATTCAACTTATTTAAACTAAAAAGAACAAAACAAAAGAGTCCATTCATTTATCCCACCTCCAGTCCTCCAGCTCTGGCAACCACCAATCTGTTCTCTATGTCTTTGAGCTTGTTATTTTACTTTTTAAGGTTTTTTTTTCCTTAGATTCCACAAATAAGTAAGATTATATGATATTTGTCTTTTTTTGACTTATTTCACTTAGCATAATGCTGTTAAGGTCCATCCATGTTGTTGCAAATGGTAAGATTTCATCGATATATATGTATGTAAAATACACACACACACACACACACACACATATATATATATATATATATATATATATATACACACACATACTGCAATTTATTTATTCATCCATCGATGGGCACTTAGTTTGCTTCCAAATCTTTGCTAGTGTAAATAATGCTGCAATGAGCATGAGGGTGCATATACCTTTTTGAGACTGTTTTGTTTTCCTCAGATAAATACCCAGAAGTGGAACTGCTGGATTGTATGGTAGTTACCTTTTTAATTTTTTGAGGAACTGCTGTAATGCTTTTTCCAGCTTCTTTTAAATGATTGCAAAGAGCAAATTCTTTCCGTCCCCTTAGATGAAAACTTGGAAACCACCCCAGCAAAACCAATGGTTGGTTAATTTAAGTCTTAAAACATAATCACAATCAAGTAACAAAAATATCCATTCCCATGAAATAATTAAGGTCAAAATCTGATTTAAAATTAAGTGAGGCTCTTTTCCTTTCCCACCTAAATCTGGAAGAATCTTGAAATTTGGCAAAGAAAGCAATAGTTTCCTTTTTTCCCCCATCCTTCCTCCCAAGCTTACTAACTTGTTTTTCTCTTTTCTGTCTATAGCAGTCCTACTCCTTGCCTTCAGCATCTGGAACAATAACAAGAGCAGAGGTAAAGGATAAAGAAAACTTCTCTATGGACACTGGATTAACCGATGCTCTCTGAATTGGGTATTTGGTATCCAAAGCTGACTCACTTTTTCAGCTCTTCAGAAACCCTCCTCATCCATTTTGAAGACTTAGTTACCTGCAGTCCCCCTGACAGGAGTAAATGTGCCTTTATCCCTGCTGGTCCCTTCATCTTTCTTCATCACTAAGGATTGTCTCCTCCATTTTTTCCTGACTGAAGCCTATTTGTCCTTCTAGACTGGGTTTTGGACAAGACCTAAAATGACCCATGGAAGTTCTTGCTCATTATTAGCCCACAGCTGGCTCAGGAGTACTGACAAACTCTTGGAGAATCCAGCTCAACAAGCTCTTCCTTTACTATGCCTTCAAAGCAGCTAGCTAAGAATCTCTTTGCCTTAGATCTTCCAGGTGTCAGTCAGACCTCAGCCTTTGCATTCTGTAACCTTCAGTTTTAAGTTTTAAGTGTTCTCCCTGAATCCTCTTAATTTTGTTAAAGGGGAATTACCTCCAGTGTTGCATTCCTTTTTGAATACAGGAGAATCCTAGTCCACAAAAAAATGTCTCTGCACATAGTCTTTGAATAATTTCTTGGAAGTTCTTATAACTGATTTTGGAGTTTGGAGGTAGCCACCAAACTCCCTTACCCCTTTGGTGGGGCAGGACAGGAAGAGAGATTTACAGCACAACTCATTCCAGATAAATCTTTTAAAATCCTCTCTCACATTCAAAATCTTATCATCTGCTATATCCTTGTTATGAGTGAGAGGGTCAAAGTTTATCTAACATATTTCAACAACTATTCTAAACCTTTCATTGTTTTTCAGTATCTCCTTTGGAATATACCTCACCTAGCTTAATATTTTCTTCTGTATTCTGCTTCAAATAAACTGTAGGTGTTCTTTATAGTTTTAGAATTGTACTATGAAAAACTCTTATTCATTTATATAAATTATTACAGTAGCACAATTTCTTTCATTCATCTTTTGTTATGATTGTTAGTCCTATTAAATGTTCTGAGAATGTTTTTTTCCTTATATGGACTCCAGCTTTCTTAATCTTCATCAAGTTAGTATTGTGTCTCATTACCAAAACAAGTCATTTTCTTTTAAAGTCTTTTATTATTCTCTTTTCTCCATTAAAACACCATCAATCTAATCCTTAATGCGAAATCATTGTGAGTGAAAGAAAAGTTCATGCAGCTTCTATAGGCAAGTTACAAAATTAATTACAATTTTGTCAATGAAAGATTGATATAAATTAGGATGAATATATAAAATGAAATGATATTGAAATGATATATGCAGTCCGTTGAGTAATATTTGATCCTGCTAATTTTCTGCGACCACTCATACTCCAATATTTAAATTTCAAGCAATGACACTTGAGATGAAGCACATTTTATCATCATGGATAACTCTTGTTATATGATTATTATTTAAGAAAAGAGTACACCTAGTCATATTTCAAATCTTTCTAATATTACATGCTATTAAATTTAGCTGTTTTGTTGTTTAAAAATTTTGGACAGCTTTCATGAATGTATACATGAGTAAGGAAGATTCTCTTACTTTGTTCTGAGGTTTTGCTTTAGGGGTGGAAAAGAAGAAATATTTTCTTTCTTGTCCTTTCCCCATTCCTCCCTCTCTTCCTTTCCTCCTTCCTTCCTTTCAAGACATATTTGCTTTAAGTAAAAAGGAAGTTGACATATGAATCTGTTTCTCCTAAATCATTCCCATTAGCAATGTACATCGCATCTACACTAAAGTTTGTTACAATTACATATCCTCAGGCCATCTACCATTTGAAGTTAATTTTTGCAAGCCAGAGAGAGAAGTAACAACTAATACATGCCATACCCCTTAATTTCTTTCTTCTACATAGAGAAAAGACACAGGAAAGAGTTTGTTCCAAGTGCCTCAAACTGCTTAGTGTTTAGGGGGAAGAAAAAGGTAATTGGGAAGTGCTTTTAAGGGAAATTAGTTTCTCTTGTTAACTGCCATCAAGATGAATTACACTCAGCTTCATCGCAGAAGCAGAAATGAAATCTAACATATTTGCAACTAAGACAATAGTGGGCATATTTTTAAATTTCATCAGGTAAGGCCTATTATTTAAGATTCGTTGCTACTGTCATTGTCACAACATCCTACGTTATTCAAACCAAGCGTCAATTCCATTAGTCAAGTCTCTCCTTTGCTGTCAAAGATGCAAATACAGGTTTGTGTTGCTTAGAGTAAATGCATCCTCTGAATGGAAATGTGTCAGGAAATATTAAATGATGTAAGGTATGATTTGTGAAATAAAATCAAATAAATAGATGAGTTCCTCTCTCTCCCCAAAATGGAAAATTCCTTATAAAAATCTGTAAGACTATGAGTTCTTTGTAGATGAGGGAGGTATGATAACCATCTCTGTATTCCCAGTACATAAGGTAGAGTTGGTGCTCAATGGTCTGTTACTTAACTGGTGCCCAATACATATTTTTTTAAACAAATTACTCAATAAGTAGTTGAATGAATAAAAGAATGAAAATCAAAGAAGCTTTGCTTAATATGTTAACAATACACTAAGGAAAATAATTTGGCCTTAACATTTCCCTGGGTGTTCAGGAAAATATGAAGTAAACCATTTCAAATTTTCAAATATTCTATAATGAGTCATTTATGTCAACTTGTACACTTGGGGGATGGCAATACTTCACTCTGCTGAACAAGACTGAAGTGCTCCCATAATTAACTATATTTGAATAGATTTTCTCACATGCTCGCTACTTGCTTGATTTCATCAGTACCCATATCCAGGGGTCCAAAACACCAGGGGGAATTACATTTTTTGTCAGTGAAAATTATGAGATAAAGATCCATTTCATGAGTTAAGGATGAAACCTACAACACTTTCCCCAGAGGCTAGACATCAAAATTGTATATTGGTCCACTGCTTTAAAGGGTTTTTAGTTCAGGATTTCCCTGGTGGTGCAGTGGTTAAGAATCCACCTGCCACTGAAGGGGACACAGATTCGATCCAGGAAGATCCCACGTGCTGCGGAGCAACTAAGCACGTGCACCACAACTACTGAGCCTGAGCCCTAGAGATCCCGCACCTCAACTACTGAGCCCACGTGCTGCAACTACTGAAGCCCACACACTTAGAGCCCATGCTCCGCAACAACAGAAGCCACCGCAATGAGAAGCCCGCGCACCACAACGAAGAGTAGCCCCTGCTGGCCGCAACTAGAGAAAGCCCGAGCGCAGCAACGAAGACCCAACACAGCCAAAAGAAAAAAGGTTTTTAGTTCAAAGGTCACAAAAGTGATTCTGTTAAAACATCAAGACTGTCAGTTGAATTTAATCAGATTAATAAAATAGCATATTTACTTTGCTTAAAAAGTTTAAGTAAATGCTATGTGTTTTTATTTATTCGATGGATGATCTAATTCTTTCATACCGTATCTATGTAGTTAGAAAACACCATGCTTATTTTACTTTACTACCGCTATTTATTATATGAATATTATGCTAACTACTTGAAAATTTGCATATAATGCCTCATGGAGTCCATGATAATTTAAGCTATATTTGAAAAACAGAAATTGTTTGCAATACTAAGTACGAAAAACAGCGATTATTTATTACGAATCTGTTATGTGTCATGTACTTTAATTTTACTTCATCTTCATTTCAACTCAGTGATTTTGGTATTATAATCCTTATTTCATAATTGAAGGATACAGTCAAAAAGATTGAGTAATTTGCCCATGTCTAGACAACTAATAAGTTATATTCCCAGCTTACCCAGTCTTTCATTATGCCAAACCTCCACTTATGACTGAATGAATTGAAGGTTCTCTCATTCATCAACATCACTGCCAGGCTAGTCCTCTTTGTATTCAAAGCGATTCCATATCTTCTCATTAAGTTCTCTACTCAAATAAAGGTACAAAAGACAAGCAAATATATAAATAAATATGTAGAGTGTTACGGGACAATGTGGATTCTCCACTCAGTAGTTTCAACCACATGAAAGAAGATCAACTCATAGTGTAACATTTCTGGTCCTTCTTTTTTTCTTTACTTATCTTGGCCCAGGAGAAGTGTAGTCACTTCTCTGACTAATACATTTGGAAAACTAGATTTGGAAAAACAAAGTTTGGCTCAGTAACTCCCTTATTTCTCTTAGGAGCAAGCTACCTACTAGAATTGGGAGTTCTCCTCTGTTCATTTTTTTTTAAGGCAATTATAATTATGTTTTTAATCCACTTTTGTATCGTTCTTCTTGTTTTCATCTTTATTAAATTTTATCTATATATTTTTTCGTATCTTTATTGGAGTATAATTGCTTTACAATGTTGTGTTAGTTTCTGCTGTAGAACAAAGTGAATCAGCTATATGTATGCATATATCCCCATATCTTCACCTTCTTGCGTCTCCCTCCCACCCTCCCTATCCCACCCCTCTAGGTGGTCACAAAGCACCTAGCTGATCTCCCTGTGCTATGTGGCTGCTTGCCACCTGCTATTTTACATTTGGTAGTGTATATATGTCCATGCCACTCTCTCACTTCATCCTAGCTTACCCTTCCCCCTCCCTGTGTCCTCAAGTCCATTCTCTTGGTCTGCCTCTTTATTCCTGTCCTGCCCCAGGTTCTTTAGAACCAATTTTTTTTTTTTAGATTCCATATATATATATGTTAGCATATGGTATTTGTTTTTCTCTTTCTGACTTACTTCATTCTGTATGACAGACTCTACGTCCCTCCACCTCACTACAAATAACTCAATTCTGTTTCTTTTTATGGCTGAGTAATATTCCATTGTATATATGTGCCACATCTTCTTTATCCATCCATCTGTTGATGGATACTTAGGTTGCTTCCATGTCCTGGCTATTGTAAATAGAGCTGCAATGAACATTTTGGTACATGACTCTTTTTGAATTATGGTTTTCTCGGGGTATATGCCCAGTAGTGGGATTGCTGGGTCATATGGTAGTTCTATTTTTAGTTTTTTAAGGAACCTCCATACTGTTTTCCATACTGGTTGCATCAATTTATATTCTCACCAACAGTGCAGGAGGGTTCCCTTTTCACCACACCCTCTCCAGCATTTATTGTTTGTAGATTTTTTATGATGGCCATTCTGACCAGTGTGAGGTGATACCTCATTGTAGTTTTGATTTGCATTTCTCTAATTGACAAAGGAGGCAAGAATATACAATGGAGAAAAGACAGCCTCTTCAATAAGTGATGTTGGGAAAACTGGACAGCTACATGTAAAAGAGTGAAATTAGAACACTTCTTAACACCATACACAAAAATAAACTCAAAATGGATTAAAGACCTAAATGTAATGCCAGACACTATAAAACTCTTAGAGGAAAACATAGGCAGAACACTCTATGACATAAATCACAGCAAGATCTTTTTTGACCCACCTCCTAGAGTAATGGAAATAAAATAAAAAATAAACAAATGGGACCTAATGAAACTTAAAGCTTTTGCACAGCAAAGGAAACCATAAATAAGATGAAAAGATAACCCTCAGAATGGGAGAAAATATTTGCAAATGAAGCAACTGACAAAGGATTAATCTCCAAAATACACTAGCAGCTCATGCAGCTCAATGTCAAAAAGCAAACAATCCAATCCAAAAATGGGCAGAAGACCTAAATAGAAATTTCTCCAAAGAAGACATACAGATTGCCAACAAACACATGAAAAGATGCTCAACTTCACTAACTATTAGAGAAATGCAAATCCTTTGTTCTTTAATGTCATAAGTACTACCTGGGTAAGCCTCACCTGTGGCAAAGCCAGCCTTATCCAGTGCTCTCACAGATATGCTTGCCCATACCTACCTGGGACATTTTTTTCACATGCTAAGCTACAACTTCCATCTCTGTCTCTATCAGAAATAACAGTGAAGTTTGGCCAACATTTAATATTCCTTTACCTTATTTCCCAATTTGTATACATTTGGATTTAAATAAAAAAGAATGTTATTTTTTAGGCCCCCTCATACCCTTTAGAGACCGTAGCAAATGATAACAACTTTGTAAATTTACATACATATACATATATATACACAAGCACACAAAACATAAAATTAGGAAAAAATTACATTAAAACCATAACAATAGCTGTTTTTAGGTATTACTTTGTTATAGTAAGCCAGTAATGGGCCTACTTTTACTGGTCTAGTCTTGTTCTCAAAATTCAAGCAAGCAAAGAGAAAGTATGAGTGATAGAATGAGTAGTATGAATAGTATTGATACTTTTCCTTCTGTTTTTTCAAAATTATAACACATATGTGTGGTGTTTTCTTTATTAAAATCAAACCAAAAATTTTTTTTGAATGACACTGTCATCATGTTTTATCTAAGCAGCAACCTGCTGTATCATAAACCTGTGAAAGGAAAATATTGCTACATACTATTTTTTCTTTCTGAACATATGGGAAAACATACATTTAACTACAAATAACATAAATATTGACATAAAAGTGCCTATTCCTATGTCTGGACATGAAATATTCAATTTTAATGTCCTAAATATTTTACATTAGCATCTGTTTTTGCAAGCATATGCTTATAAATTATGCTGACATTCTGAATAAAGTATCTTCTTAAATAGCAAAGTTAGGTAATCCATAGGGACCAACAATATAAGTGTTGTGTTTATATTAGAGATGTCTCATATTTTTCTCAGCTAGTCTTTTGATTGAGAAACTATATTTTAAATTAACTTTATAGTAATAGTATAGCACCTTTAGGATATACATATCTGTATAGCTAGATTTTCAACACCAGAATAATTCACATCAAAAAATTAATTCTGACTCATTTCTGGTATCTGCCTCTAAAACAAGAATGGAGACAAAAAAATCAAAAATATAAATATGACCACTCATGAAATAAGGCAACTTACTCATCAGGTATAACTATGCACATTCTTTTGTTTCAGCTCATCCAGTTCTCTACTTTTCTAATTCCAGCATTTCAACTGACTGGGTATATAACATATAGACTAGAAAATCAGCCTTAGTAACTCTAATTTTTAATGC
Source organism: Leucopleurus acutus (assembly GCF_964270905.1). Lineage (NCBI taxonomy): Eukaryota > Metazoa > Chordata > Mammalia > Artiodactyla > Delphinidae > Leucopleurus > Leucopleurus acutus. The sequence goes on along the minus strand of NC_139142.1, from coordinate 20,020,475 downwards.
AAGTTTTGGCACTTGAGCATTAAAGCTGTCCAAAAATAACTGTTTGGAGAGTAAGAATAAAATGAATTTTTAGTAAAAATGAATATGAATCTTTCCTAGGTGACTTTATACATCATAGTATACAGTGGAATTCTTAGGTGACCAATAAAATTATGAAAATTGTCTTTACTCATAAAAATACATCACTTTTATTCTTTCTGTGTATTGAGAATAATAAGGCCAGTAAAATAGACCTACCACAAACTTTCTATATAAAATCTACAAGGGAAAAACAAAACTCCCAGGATTTTGTAAAGATATGGCATGTGGGCATGCATAAAATGAAAAGCACATATAAACTAAAAAAAAGTCTTCTAATATGTAAAATGAACAAGAATGAAGAAAGATATAATCAAGAGATTTTAAAAGACACTTTAAAAATGAACTTTATTTCAGGAGTGGAGGAATTTTCATATCAGCTCTTAAATGTTTAAAAGAGATCATTGGTTTGGCCAAGATTCAGTGATGATTGCCCAAGTTAATTTCTCAATTCAGACTGTTACTGAGGTGGGCACATTACAGGCACCAAATATTGATGACATTGGATGACAGACTGAGCAGGGCTGTGATCCTTAAAAGAAGGGAAACACATAAGATGAGCCACATATTCTCCCTGGGATTCTGTCTGGGATTCCCTTTCTAAACTGAGACGATGGAGCCCAAAAAGAAAGCAGTCATCTTGCATGGCAGAGGAAATGGAAGTTGGAATTCAGGGATGCAAAAGAAATGGAATGAGACATACAGGATACCAGAGAGGAGGGAGCTGCACAGAAAAGAGACTCTAGCAATCTGCACAGGGATCCCCTTAAATATTTAACCAAATATAATGAGCTCTTTGTATACAAGGAAGGACCTAAATCTATCATAAATAGAGATATAAAATTCCTTAATACAATTTGGTAAATTGAATTCAACAGTAAAGGAAAACATAACACATTAGAAGCAAGTGGAATTTTCTCAGAAATTCACTAATTATTAGTGTAGTGTATGCACACACTATCGAAAAAAGGAGACAGATTATATGATCATCTCAGTAGATATAGAAAAAGTACTTGAAAAAATTCAAAATCTATTTATAATAAAAAAAAAATTTCAGCATAGTGGAAATATAGAAAACCTGCTCTAATTTGATAAAGGTCATAGATAAACAACCTGTAGCTAATATCATATTTTATGGCGAAAGGATGAACATTTTACTCCTAAGATTTGAAACAAGGCTGGAATGTGTGAAAATGCCTTATTGAGCATTATCTGGTAAGCCCTATCTAGTGCAATAAAGAAGAAAGAGAAATATGACGAGGAGGAAGAGATAAAGGAGAGGGAATGAAGGTACCATGTTCAAAAAAGAAGTAAAATCATTCTTTGAAAAAAAAGGTTACATGAATGTGTGCATGTAAAACACTAAGGAATCTAATATGAGGGAAACAACATATCATATCAAGGTGCTGTTGAATGATTAAGAACATGGATTGTCCACCTACTATTTACAAGGACTACAGCAAGTTTTGTTGGTGTCTCACATGATCCTTTTGCTGACAAAAAGGACCTGAGAAGTTTTGAAGCCCTAAATGTTATAGGATGAATAAGATAGACAGGGATAGATGGAGAGATACAGGTATATAGATACAAGAATATATAAATACTTATATATATAAAACTTTGAATAATCAAAATTAAACATATTAAATAAGCATGTATATGCACATAACTATCTGTTGGTTTGCAAACTGATTCCCATATACAAAGAGCAAGAAGAGATTGAAGAAAAAGTCAGACCACTTCATATTGTTAGTGTGTAGGTTTAATAAGCAAGGGAACTTATATACCAAGCTTGTCTTGGGCAGCCTCAAGAGTAGTAGTAGATCTCCACACCCGTCAGAATCTTAAAAGTTTATATAGAGGACTTACCTGGGTTCAGCCGTGTATGCAGCCCAGATGGTCTCAACAACACATTGCTCTCTCAAAGCTGTGTCCTTGAAAACTGCTCTGGCTCTGGGAACAGTGGGCAGAATGTACATTCCAAGGACAGGGGTGAGGGTGCAGACCTTAAGACTGACCAGGTCCAGCTGGCAGGTCAACTGGCAGTCACATCCTCTACATGACCCCCTCCAACACTATCTATCTATGTATCTATCTATCATCTAAATATCTATCTAAATATCTATCTATCTATTATCTGTCTAAATATCTATCGATCTAAATATCTATCTATCCATCATCTATGTCTATCTTTCTACAACTCTAAGCATAAAAAGGAAATTTTGCTACGATTGAGAATACTAAAATTAATAATCAAATATATCTCATACTTTGAAAGCTTCTGAAAAAATAAAATAAGAAATAACAAAGTTACCCTCATGGAAGTAAACATCTGGCTTCTAAAAGTGACTACTCTGAAGGGGAATTACTGATTTAGATGCGAAATTTCTCATCTGCCTGCAGACAAAGACAATTCATTGTTCTTGTTACATATGCTAAATTGATAATAATCAATTGTCACAAGGAAGATTGCCCACATAAAATAAATATATGGGGCTTCCCTGATGGCACAGTGGTTGAGAGTCTGCCTGCTAATGCAGGGGACACGGGTTCGAGCCCTGGTCTGGGAGGATCCCACATGCTGCGGAGTGACTAGGCCCGTGAGCCACAACTACTGAGCCTGCGCGTCTGGAGCCTGTGCTCCGCAACAAGAGAGGCCACGATAGTGAGAGGCCTGCGCACTGTGATGAAGAGTAGTCCCCGCTTGCCACAACTTGAGATAGCGCTTGCACAGAAACGAAGACCCAACACAGCAATAATTAATTAATTAATTAATTAACTCCTACCCCCAACATCTAAAAAAAGAAAAGAAAGATACTGGGAAAAGCATTTAAAAAAATAATTAAAAATAAATAAATAAATAAATATATGGTATATCTTAAAGATCCACTCAATATGTTTGCAAAGTATATTAGGTTATCAGACAGTCTTCACTTATCCCTGTGCTTTGAATCATGCATATTCTGAATAAAAATTATGCCTTAAATCCAAGTATCTTCACTAATTAATTAAATTAACTTTTGATACTTTCCACAAGAGTATCTACAAAGTGATTAATTACAATATGATAGCAATAGTTTTTAATGGTAATATAATGCAGAATAAAGATAATTTTTGAGTGTGAGCAGGGAATTTATTCCAGAGACATTATTGTAGAGTCTTAAGAGCTCTGCATTGAACCAAATTGCTTTGGCTCAAATACTGACTGTGCTACTTAGTGTTTTTTTGTTTGTTTCTTTCTTTCTTTGACCTTGATAAAGTTAACTTACCTATGCCCTAGTTTCCTCATGTATAAAATTTTAGCCATCATAGTACACCCATTTCATTGATTTATTGTGAGAATTAAATGGAGAATTTAAATTAAATTTAAATTAAATAATTAAATATGGAAAGTTTTAACTAATATAAGGAAAAGTTACTTTCTGATCCATAGGAAACTCTCTATAAATGTTCACCTGTATTTTTTTTTTTTTTTTTTTTTTTTGCGGTACACGGGGCTCTCTCACTATCGTGGCCTCTCCCATTGTGGAGCACAGGCTCCGGACGTGCAGGCCCAGCAGCCATGGCTCACAGGCCCAGCCGATCCATGGCATGTGGGATCCTCTCGAACCAGGGCACGAACTCGCATCCCCTGCATCGGCAGGCAGACTCTCAACCATTGCTCCACTAGGGAAGCCCTTCACCTGTTTTTTTATATCCTCTTTCACAGATCTGTTGTGAGATGCCCTCTTATAATTGGCCAGTCTTGAACAGTAGTTTTGAATCACATACCTATTAACATTATTATAATTATATTAGTTATGATTAGTTGATCACCCAACATATACATGCTACTGTGGTAAACACTTTATTTTACCTTATTTATTCCTCACTAAAGTCCTACAATATGGCTATCATTCAAGTTTAGCTAATGGGAGAAATGAGTTTCAGAGAGTTTAATCAATATTACTTTCAAGAGCTGAGATTCAAACTCAGGTTTGTCTAAATTTCAAATTATTCTTTGTTACACTAGCATTACTAATTTATCACATTCTCACTCTCTTGGCCTTCTATCCTCATATATTTCTAGTTATGAAATTAAAAGTTACTGATAATGTTGTGAATGACAAGAAGACTAGAAGTAAAGTGTTTTTTCTTGTTCCTGGGTCTACATTATATAATATGCTGCCAAAAATATGTTATCAAGATTCTAATTAGCAGCAGCTGGTGTCTTTATTGTGGGTAGGTAGGTCACTTTTATAGAAAAAACAGGAAGAGCTATACTAAAAACGATATTGATTTCTCAATTAAAAGCATAATTTATCTAAAAATATTGAAAGTATAATAGTATTTGAAAACAAAATAAAACAAAACTAAATTAGTTGTACTTTGCTAAGAGATCCAGAGAAAAGGCCAAGTTCAGTGTGTTACAGCACACAGCTCCCTCTCTGTACCAAGCGACCTTCTACAACCCCTCCGAGTGGCTTGCTCTTTGCCCAGGTCTCTTCTCTGATAATTCAAAGAGGAAGGGTGACCTTTCCATGGAAGTCCCCATTTTCCAGTCATAGTTAGTATGATTAAGACATAAAGAGAAAAAAGCATCCTTATTACGGGACTCTACACCAAACTGTGGATGAGTTATAGCTCTGCTTAACCTCAGGTAGTACTGACATTTAAAAAATTGAACTTCTTAAGACACATACATAAATCTCTAATGTTGGAATTTCAGAAGAAATGTTTTTGAGCAAAAGCTTCCTCCTGGAGCCAGTAAAAGTGTTACATCTTGGGTGAGAACAGTCATGATTCTTTTTAAAGATAACGTTGAGTTTCAGTGGACAGTTTTTCATGTTCAGCTGATGCTGTCCTACAATACCATTATTTGCCATTAAACATCATCAACCAGCCTTTTCCAGCCCTCTCTTGCATTCAATCATTCAACAGAAGACAGAAACTCTCTCTATTGTTCTTGCTATTTGTTCAAAACTATTCTCAAACTTATATTGCGTATCTTCACAAAGGCAATTTGTGAGTACTATTATATCTCCCTGAAATGTTTTCTTCCCTTCCTACTTCACACAGCCTGGCTAACTCCTTGCAGTCACAGATGAGAGGCCACTGACTGCAAAGGACTTTTCAAGAATCAATAAAATAATTTTGCACTTCAACAACGTATTCAAAATGTATTCCCCTCAAAAATATGTACTTCTTAACGACAACAATCATGGCATGCCCATTTTTGTATGCACAACACGGAGAAAATATGTGTAGAGTGAATTACTGAGAGGTACTGTGTGGAAGACAAGGAAGGTGGCAGACTATCAAGGGGCTTTACCCTTTAGTAGGGATTATACTATTGGTCATTTATTACAACATAAGAGTGAAAAAAATGACCTCATAGGTCAGGTGCAGATAAAATTCTCTGGAAATGTTTAACATGTTCGATTTCCAATCACAAATCTGGGAAAGTTAAAGAAAGTATAGTCTTCCTCATCACAAATTTTTCACCATTTTACTTGTTTACAGGAGCATCATAACATTAAATAGTCTTTGGGAAAAATAAATATGAGTGTTTATAACATTTAGTACTTATTTTCTACCAATTTCCGTAGATTAAGAACCCCTGGGGAAATTCTGTCAGGTGTTTTATCATCCATGGTATATAGCTTGATTGCACAAACACAGGAATTGTCAGTGGTTATTGTTAAGTACATGAGTCATAAGCCAGAGACATCCTACTGAAAAAAATATAAAATGTATAATTGATGAGACATTAATGTAAGTGAGGAATTAAGATAAATTAAGATAATTGCCCATCCTACAATATGGGCTAACACATCTGGATGGCTATGTTCTGGTTCATGTACCTTATTTGAAATACTAGCATACATCTTGAGATGAACAATCTGTGGATGGGAAATCACAAACATCAATGTAAAGTGGGGTTGATAGAGAATTATGCATCCTCATATACTCAGATGGGAAATATACTGTCATTGTCTGTGAGAAAACTGTCAAAAGTACATGGATCCATTTATGTAAAGTGGGAAAGAGATCATGGTTCTATTTGTTTTCTGGTGTAGTAAATATTACTAAATTTCCATGAACAAAATAAAATGTCAAAGAAAAAAACCGCAAGTACTAAGAATAGTTAAACATAAGTCACCAAATGTCCATATTTTCGAGAAATAATTTTGCCTCTATGATGTTTACCTTTGTTGGTTGAAAAAAAAATAGTTCCCAAAGTGAAGGCACAGGGATACACTACCCATGATTCCAGACTAGAGATCAGTATTCGAATGGCAGAGGAAAAGACTTGGGCATTTTCGTACATCCTGTGGGCTGTGAAGACCTAGATCTGTCTTGTCAGATCTTAAGAAGTAAAACAATTGTATCAGAGAGCTTCAGAAGATGTAACGGCAATAGCATCCGATGGCACGGGTGTCTTATTACCACAGGCTGCTTTAGCACAAGAACCCTGGAGACCTCTATTCTATGAAGCGAACTGGATATAATCCTGGCACTTATTAAGTGCAGTTAGGTATTCAATGGCAGCAAGCTGCCTATAGCCAAGCAAATGACAATCATTTCAAATTATACCTCTAAGGTCAATTTTACTCCTTTAACTTAGACACAGCACTGAGCCAAAATTCATACTAATACATTAATGTAAAGTTTCATCATCTTACTTTTAATTTAGAGTTTCAGATTTTGATTCATTTAGAGGACAGTCAAGTGACCTCCCAGAAAAATGTTTATTAAATAGTAGTGTTTGCTGTGGGAGTTCAGAACCGAATCACAAATTATCTTTTGGATCACTATCAATGTAAAGACCTGAAATCCAGATCAATGATTGTGAATAAGCCACTCTCTCACAAGCATGTCTCTTCCCGCTGCCCACACACACATGCTTCTCAAGTCTCCCTAGATCTAAACTGAAATACACGTCACATGAGAATAGTTCTAATAAAAATATAATAATAATAGCCAATACATATTGAGTTCTCCCTAAGTTCAGGCAGTGTTGTAACAATTGTTCTAACTTTTAATTTTAGAATACTGTTAGATTTACAGAAAAGTTGCAAAGGTAGCACAAAGAATTTCCATATACCCTGCATCTGGTTTCCTCTATTGTTTAGCTCCTATATTAATATGATACATTTGGCACAATTAGTGAACCAATACTGATACATTATTATTAATTAAATTCATAATTTATTTGCATTTCTTTTGTTTTTTTCCTAATTATCTTGTTTCATCCCAAGATCCCACCCAGGGTACCATATTACATTTATTCATCATGTCTCGTTAGGTTCCTGTGTGACAGTTTTTCAGACTTGCCTTGACTCTGATGATGTTGATAGTTTTGAGGGTACTGGTCAGGTATTTTACAGAATTTCTTTCAACTGGGATTTGTTGGATATTTTTCTCACAATTAGACTGGGGTTATGGGTTTTGGGGAGGAAGACCAGAGAGGTAAAGTGCCATTCTCATTACATCATATCAAGGATACACACTATCAACATCCCTTATCACTGTTGATGTTAACCTTGATCACATGGCTGCAGTAGTGTTTGTTAGATTTTCTCCACTGCAGGGTTCTTATTTTCCCCTTCTCATACTTCAGTCTTTGGAAGAAATGAACTATGTACAGTCTGTACTTAAAAGGTGGGGAGTTATGTTCCACCTGATTGAGAGGTGTTGGTGCATCTTTCATGAATGGGCATATTGAATTTTCAAGATAAATACTATGAGGTAGGTGATATTATTCCATTTTATAGATGAGAAATCTGAGGTATAGATGGGTTTAAATAAAGTAAAAGTGCCGACAACTGCATATCTAAAGTTGGTTCATCTCCAATACGAACTTGGACACCCCAGTTCCGGATCCTGAGCTCGAAGTCAAATGTGCCTTTGATTAGCTCAGACAAGTGAAGTCAAAGTGATGATCTGAACATTAAAGTGAAGTGGCTGAAAGCCCACCATATAGAAGAAACTGTATATTTGTACTGGGTATTCCAGAAAGGCAAAACTAAAACCAATGGATGGGATACACAAAGAGAAGTACTTCAACCCAAAATGTTGAGTAATAAAATTAGAATTAATAAGCTACCTGAGACTAGCAGCACTTGGATGACAGAATTATTTCAGAAAGAATAACATAATAAGAATGAAAACATATATCACTTAGAATGGTTCTCCCATTCTTATAAGTGTTTTAAATGCATTTATTCATACAATAATCACAACAACCCCACAAGGTAGCTAATGTGATTATCTCCATTGTACAAAGATAAAATTGAGGCACAGAAAGTCTAAATAACTTGCACAAGCCCACACACCTAGTAAGTGACAGAGTAAGATTCAAACCCAAGTAGTCTTAGTTCCACTGTCCTTGGTTTTACCACTGCAGACTGCCTTCTGCATGGGGCTGGAGGCTGATGTAGCCCTCACTCAAAATCTGCTAGATGCTGTGGTGTCTTCAGCTTTCCTAGAGAAGTACTTTCCCCTTATCATTATAAAATTTATAACCTTTTATTAATGCATGTTAATGCTTATAATTTTAAGTTATAATTTCCTTGGATAAGTATAAAGACAGACCAACTCCTTCAGTCTTATTTCAGGAAGTAAATAATGAAATCGGAGACAAAACAGGAAGCCATCAGCTTAGAAAAGTGAATATATATTCCTATAAAGAAAAAAGCAATAAAAGGGTTAAATAATATATGTCTTTACAATACCACAATACCCAATGATTTTTTTTCTAAGTGTAATAAAAATCTTGCTTCTGAAAATTAAGTCTTTATTTTCTTACTTGTGTTTTGTAAAACAAATAACAAGATCGGTTCATTCATTTAACAAAATAATTATTTTGAGCCAACACAGAAACCAGGGACGGCAGCTGGAATTTCCTTCCAGTTCCCTGGAGCTAAGGGTTTAAAGAGATGTTCAAAAAAAAGGTTAAAAAAAATCTCAGTTCACCAAACTGAGTCTACTTAACTTGGTAAATTTCCAGTCTTTGTCAAGAGAAAGAGTAAGAGCAGAAGGCTGAGAACTCAGCTAAACTCAGGAAAAAGCACTGCTTTCTCCTAGTCAACATCATGATTACACACAATTAAAAGGGTGAGAAATCTGAGTTTAAGGCGGAAGAGAAAAGGAGAGAGGAGTTATGTTGTGAACCTCTATCAGCACTGAATCGTGGCCTGAGCAATGTAACAAGCGGAGACAATAAATGCAATCCTGTGGTTCACCTTTCAGATTTCCGAACTGGAACATTAGTTCAGGTATACAGAATTGATCTGGGCGATGCCTGGAAACAGGAGGTCTCCAGGAAGTGTGGTAATGAAAGGCTTTGTCTCCACCCACACGCAGTGAGCTAGGCTGCTGACAAAGTAGAATCTGCTGGGTTTTTCCTGACTGACACATGTGGTTAATCGAGTGTCATATTGTGTTCATGCTACCTCTGTTCCGAAGCACACAACAAGAGATCATCCCTGATATGTGATAGCTCAGAGCAAGCATTAATAAAGCATTTCATTGATCTGGCAACGGCAATAGGTAGACCCCATGGCCCATCTGCTTGACAACCATTGCAAATCCTTTTTCCCTCTCCCCGCCTTTCCCAGTATGATTTAAGCACATGGCCATTTAGATTGATTTATGGGCCACTAAGATACCGCTGCTTTATCTACACCCGGATTGTAAGCCTCCAGCCTCCCAAGCCACAGCACTGTACCCCTGTCCATGCCTTTGCTTCATTAAAAGTTTGCATTTCAGGAGGAAATGCTAGAAGTACTTCTGCAAGGCTGCTGGATGGAGTCACACATGAGGAATCAATATTCTTTTTAAGGGGATCTAAAAGCTCGTGGGTTGAGAAGTGGGGAGGAGAAGATGATAAGGAGAAAGGAAGGTGCAGAGGTTTAATTTTAATGCTGGTTAAATACTATAAGCCAGATGTTGTCCATCAAGCCCTGCCTGACTCTCCCAAGCAGTGCTTGTCACATTAATCATCTGTGTTACCACAGCGACTGAGCCTATCAATTTTACTATATAATTACCTTTTTGCAAGTAGACTTCTAACACCAAAGTGTGTGCTTTCTGAAAGCTATATCCTCATTGTTTATTATAGGAGCTGTACAAAGCAGAGCAAAAAGAAGGCCTTAACTAAGAATTTGGCCAAAGAGTGTAGCCAAAAGTTGGGGTCCGTCTGCTTGCCACTCAAAAGCCAATAAAGAGGCCAGGTTGGTGGAAAGGAAAGTTTGCTTTATTTTGGATGCCAGGAACTGGGTGGAGGGGGAATGGATACCTGTCCAAAGGCTGAATCCCCCAACTGACAATCAGTGGACAAGAGCTTTTATAGGCGGAGGGAGGGGGCTACATGCAGAAACAGCACAGTCAGCTCTGACAGTCATCTTGAAGTTGGTCATGCAGTGGTCTGATCAGTGTCATCTTGATTATTTTAAGTACAATTAATCTTCATTTCCAGGGTCAGTTTGTTCCCATTTCCTTGAGGCCAGTTCTCAGAATTGTGGCAGCCTATCTCATGGCTACAACCTGGTCATCACGTAGTTAACTTCTTCCCCCTGCTGTGGGTTTCATCATCTATAAGACAGCTCACAGGATACGGCTCAGAATATTATCTATAGCCCTTAAGGAGGAACTAAAAGCTCTTGACTTTGCTTAATGACTAAGCTATCACTATTTGGTCTCCTTTGACTCTTTTCCTTTGTTTCTGCATTTTCTCATTTCTCTGATTAAACTTATTCTTTGGCTAAAGTTTCTCCATAGACAAAATGCAGGCAGAGGGCATGGCAGGGTAGGACTTTAGGGTTCTGCTCCCTTTCAAGAGTATGCGAGTGATGAAAAAGTCAGTGTTAAGAAGAATGTGTAGTTTATTCATTCACATAAATCAGAGGTTGTTGAACATTTCAGCCTCAGGACCTCTTTACACTCTTAAAGTGTTAGCCACCCATAGATCTTTTGTTTATGTGGATTATGTCTAATAGTATATGTCATATTTAAAAGTCTAAGGTATTTTTGGAATATTTATTTATTAATTCACTTTAAAAAGAAGAAATAAACCCATTATATGGTAACATAAATACTATATTTTATGAAAAATATCTATAATATCAACAAGAAAATGATTTTATGGGAAGAGTGGACTTTTTTTTTTTTTTTTTTTTAGTTTTGCGCATCTCTAACATTTAACTTAATCAAAGACATTCTCATATTGGTCTCTGCAATCACTCTGTTGCAAAATCACGTGTAATGTGTAGCCCCTCGAATACTCACTGTACATTTTCAAGAGAATGAGAGTGATAAAGGCAAACGACTTTTTAGTGTTATTATGGAAATGGTGTTGACATCATGGAACCCCTGAAAGGATCTCAAAGACCCTGGGGTGTCCTGGGATTACTCTTTCAGAAACTCTAATAAATGTTTTTGAAACTCTATTCACTTTCAGTGACCACTAATTTCCAATAAAATGTTGCATAGAAAAAGATGAGCTAGCTCTGTGACATTGAACATGAGGGACCTATTGGTAAGTTGTAAAATTTTACAAAGGTGGGTCTTCACATTTAACTCTTCCACTCACTTCCTCCATTTCTATAAATCCCATACTTAAAAATGATTTTGGGGCTTCCCTGGTGGCGCAGTGGTTGAGAGTCCGCCTGCCGATGCAGGGGACCCGGGTTCGTGCCTCGGTCCGGGAAGATCCCACATGCCGCGGAGCGGCTGACCCGTGAGCCATGGCCGCTGAGCCTGCGCGTCCGGAGCCTGTGCTCCACAACGGGAGAGGCCACAACAGTGAGAGGCCCATGTACCGCAAAAAAAAAAAAAATTTGTCACAAAGCAATGTCTAGCCATTCTCAACCCTCTCATCCAACGACTTCCCGATCAGTACCCCTTTTTGCCCACAGAATAACATGGAGAGACAAGACAGCATCTTGTCTCTCCAGCAAATCCTCAGCTGCTTCTAAAATATCTGAGAAATAAAAGAATTGTTCCTTTCTCCAAAGGGTTGGGAAATAAATAAAAGATACAATGCCTATTTTGAAGACTAAGCATAAACAAGGATTAAAAAAAAATTACCTGGAAGCCTGCAAATTGCAGCTGCCAATCTTGGCTCTTTGATACTGTCTAAATCTAGTTCCAATTAAATAAGAATGTGATTTCCAATACCCTTAACAGCAGAATCATATGGCCTTACAGCCAAGTAATGCTTAAAAAAGAAGGAGCAAATCAGAAACTCCCACCCAAGGACACGGAAGCTAACCCTATCGAATGGACTATCAATAATTAAGGGCTTTGACGCCTGGAATCATTTAGATAATAAGATTGCTTTGAAGTAAATAAATATCAAGTTAGGATTTGTGGCAGTCACAGGTGTTTGGCAGGGCTAGCCTATAATCACAGAGAAAATGAATGCATTTTATTCAGGATAATTAGAAAAAGAAATGAAGTTTATATGCAAATTGTAAACCACTTTAGTCAAAGATAACCGGTCAGACTGCTTTTGGTAATTTAAACTTTCATTTAGATGAGAATTTGCAGAGTATCTATTTTCAATGCAATTTGAGTGCAGCTGGTTGCACTCTCTCAGTCAACTGAGAGAAAAATTTAAATGTCCCTCATAACCCTCCAGTCCTGTTTTGGTGCTGACAGAACAACATATGCATTTTTTAAACTTGACTTCTCTCACTCTTGTCTGTATGGATGTCAGTTCCAGAAGGTTATATGGAATTTTTCAGCACCCAGCACCGACCTAAAAGGATCTTGTGGGAGGGAGGGAGCCAAGATGGTGAAGATGAAGAAAAAGAAATGTGTTTGAATGCATGTAAAATTTAACTGTTCTAAGAACAAATTAGGAATGTAAACATCGTTGGTGTTTTTTTTTTTCCTCAGATAGTGCTACATGCTTCTGAACTTTTCTTAATTTCTTTCTTGTATTCTTCTGCCATATTGTAATATTTACTTACTTGTCTTATCTTCTTCCTGTTAGACTATAAACTGCCTAAAGCTAGGAATGTTGAGCTACTCACCTCAGTTTTGCTGGACCATTATCTGCCCTACATAACTTCTTTTTTCTTTAATTTACAATGTTGTGTTAGTTTTGGGTGTACAGCAAAGTGATTCAGTTATACATATATATCCTTTTTTCAGATTCTTTTCCCTTATAGGTTATTACAAAATACTGAGTATAGTTCCCTGTGCTGTACAGTAGCTCCTTTTTGATTCTTTATTTTATGTATAGTGGTGTGCATATATTAATCCCAATCTCCCAGTTTATCTCTCTCCCCCCTTTCCCTTTTGGTAACCATGTTTGTTTGCTATGTCTGTGAATCTATTTATGTTTTATAAATAAGTTCATTTGTACCTTTTTTTTTTTCAGTTCCACATATATGTGATATCATATGATTTTTGTCTTTCTCTGTATGGCTTACTTAGTATGATAACCTACAGGTCCATCCATGTAGCTGCAAATGACATTATTTCATTCTTTTTTATGGCTAATACTCCATTATATATATATATATATATATATATATATATATATATATGCCACATCTTCTTTATCCATTCATCTGATGATGGACATTTAGGTTGTTTCCATATCTTGGCTATTGTAAATAGTGCTGCAATGAACACTGGGGTGCATATATCTTTTCGAATTATAGTTTTCTTCAGATATAGGCCCAAGAGTGAGATTGCAGGATCATATGGTAACTCTATTTTCAGTTTTTTAAGGAACTTCCATACTGTTCTCCATAGTGGATGTACCAATTTATATTCCCACCAACAGTGAAGGAGGGTTCCTTTTTCTCCACACCCTCTCCAGCATTTATTATTTGTAGACTTTTTAATGCTAGTCATTCTGACTGTTGTGAGGTGATACCTCATTGTAGTTTTGATTTGCATTCTCTAATAATTAGCAATATTGAGCATCTTTTCATGTGCCTGTTGGCCATCAATAACTTCTTGATAAATATTTGTAAAGTTAAATGGAATCATTGACCTGCACTAAAGGCAAAGAGTTAATTTAAGGAAACGTAGACATTCTGGAAGGGAGGTAATGTGATATTTTAAAAATGGCAAATTATTTTTTTAACTTATAATTTTTAGTTTTAGTTGTTTGTTTTCCCCCCTGAGGAGTTGCTAGCATTATTTACAATTGTCAAGATATGGTAGCAACATAAGTGTCCATCAACAGATGAATGGATAAAGAAGATGTGGTATGTATATATAATGGAACACTACTCAGCCATAAAAAAGAACAAAATTTTGCCATTTGCAGCAACATGGATGGACTTAGAGGGCATTATGCTAAGTGAAATAAGTCAGACAGAGAAAGAAAAATGCTGTATGATATCATTTATATGTGGAATCTAAAAAGTACAACAAACTAGTGAATATAACAAAAAGAAGCAGACTCACAGATACAGAGAACAAACTAGTGGTTACTAGTGAGAGAGGGAAGGGGAGAGCAATATAATATAAGGGTATTGGGAGTGGGAGGTACAGACTATTGGGTATAAGACTACAAGGATGTATTGTACAACGTGGGGAATATAGCCAATATTTTATAAATACTGTAAATGGAATGTAACCTTTAAAATTATATAAAAAATAAATTAGAAAATAGTTGCTAGTTAGATGCAATATGGTAGCTCTGATTTCCTATTGCACCTCTGTTTCTCTTATTTCACTCATCACAGTCAACCACAGCTAATTCTTCACCTGTTTGAACACTCTGATACTAAATCAGTACACTCTTATCTTAGTGCCTTTTACAAATGTTGACTAAGTATTGTTAAACAAACATCCAAAATCATCATATTTACCTCGAAAGAGGCATGTTCCATATCAGTGCTTTAAACTTATGGTGTAGTATAGCAACCCTCCAAATTAAATGGGGTTCAAAATCACCTAGGAGTTTGTTAGAGATATAGGTATCTAGGCTCTGCACAAGATCAACTGAATCAGAACCTCTGAAAATCAACTAGATTACCAAAGGGTAGTAAGCATTAAGAGGAATTAATATATGAAAAGCACCTGACACAGTGCCTATAATAGCGAGTATTTATATATATTATCTATTGTTATTAGATAGTCAACAAATGTATAAATGAAAACAATAAACATGTGAATGAAGGCCCAAAGGAATAGATATATATGAGAAGAAAAGTGTCAGAGTAGATGGTCTAAGATGGTAAGATGACCCCTGATAAGTATCTGGATGACAATACCATCTCTGTTTTCTTTCTGCCCGCTTTCCTCTACCTATTTTGCACAGAATCTCACTTATAGCAAGGCACATCTAGAACAAGTTTGTAACATTTATTCATATAATTCACATACAGAGGTTGGTATATTTTAGCAACATGCTCCCAAAAGAAGATGGCCTTTGTGGGTCAGAGCCCAATCAGTCAGATGCCAGCTACCTGAGAGCCATACATATTCATTTCTTCCAATTGTTAAACCTGGGTCTTTCACGAATAAGCAACAACTGGTTGTCCAGGAAAATCTTAAGGACTGGGGTACTCTTGATTAATCCCCCTTTGCCCCTACTTATGTCTTCATTCCTGAATCTTAGCATGGATAAACAACATGTAACCCAAGAGAATAAATCTATAATGAATATTGTCAACTGAGACAGGAAGATGCTTGCTATTGTTGTTAGGTGTATTTGTGACCTGTTAGTGCACTACAAATTACTCCAAAATGCAGCAGTGTTAAGAAATAAATAATATTATTTCACTATATGTGTAGGTCAGGAATCAGATGTGGTTTAGCTGGGCTTTTAGGCTCTGAGTCTCTAACAAGACTTCTGCTAAGGAGTCAGCTGGGAATGCCATCATCTTAAGGCTCCATGGGCATAGAACTACTTTTAAGTTTACTCAGGGTTCTTAGACCGAGGCCTGTAGTTCTCTACTGGCTGTTAGCCACAGGGTGTACTCTTCCTGGCCACATAGACCTCTCCATAGGGAAGTTGCAATATTTCTGATATATGAAGTATAATCAGCATAAATTAAATAATGTGACACAGGAATGCCAAAATAACACTTTCTTTCTTTCCTCTTTTTTTGTGCTGTTTTTTATGCAATCTGGAAGCTCATATTCAACATCAGAATGATTCTTTTTACAATATGAATATCTTCCTTTTACCTGTGTTCACTTTTTTTTTTAACAAAATCAACACCTAGGTAGCATAGCTCATTGAGTCCTTAACTTGATGTGAATGGGTTTCTAAGCTGCCATCCCTTCCAACTGGAAAGTCTGGGTTAGTCAGAGAACTGGGCAGGCTGAACAAAATATGGGAAATGGCAAGAGCAGAGGTGCAATAGTACTTTCAGAGTTTGGTGAAGAATGGCTCTGGTCAGAAACCACTCTGGAAGCAGATGCCCTGAGGGAAAACGTGTTCAGTAAAATCCTTTCAAAGTGCTGTCCTATAGAATCCTTATTTCTCCTTCTAACCTAACCCTGCTGGGGTTTTGTTCTTCTAAGCATCTCCTCATATCTAAAGCTGCTGACCCTAACTTACTGCCCAGAATTCATTTTCCAGACCAATACTGAAACATGTTGCCATTTTAGACTCTTTTTGCTATTTCCCAACTGATTAGGCAAAATCCAAAATCTTCCGTAATTAATCTTTCAGCACATTTTTTCCTACTAAATAATTTTGCTTATTAAATTACACTTTTCTCCTGAGCTGTAGTCTTTGCTTAATTAATACATGCAAATATTAAAAATAGAATAATTAAAAGATTATGTATAATGCAAAGGAAAAACTGATGCAGTAACTATGAAGAATTTCTGTTATTAAACCATATTTGCAAATTAACTCCTTCTTAAGGTCCCCTTTATAATGTCTACATTTTCAGAGTGTTTATTGTAGAAGTCAAGTCTTATTGGGTGTTTAACACCTTTGCCTTTCATAGTTTTAAAAGTGATTCTTAACTCCTTAGCCCTACCCTCTGGCTGCCAATCTTTTCTCATTATGATGACATGGGAGAAACCTCACAATAGTCAAAAGCTACCAAACACCTATGTTTCATAGATGTAGGAGTGGATAATTTACATACCTTAACCAAAATGATAGCTTATTTTTGTTTGTGTCTGGCTCTATACAAAACGCTTAATTTTTTTTTATCAAGTGTTAGCCTTAAAATAACTCCAAGAGGTAGATAATATTACAGTATAAGTTTACCGCTGAGGAAATAGACAGATGGTGAGGGACCCGACTTAACCAGGGACTGTACATCCTGGACTTGCCTCAGTTTATCAAATGCCATATTCCAAGTTCTCACTTCCTACTCTGCTCTATTTCCCAGACTTAGTCCTAGGATCTCAGGAACAAAGCCTCCATCGAGAAGCAATATGCATTCTGATTTTTTTTTTAATTTGGGTAGAATATACTATAAACTCTTAATTACCTTTGGAGACTGTACATGTTTTTAACAGGCTAAGAGCTTCTCACCCAAATTATTTTCTTATTGTCTTAACTGAATTCCAAATTTCTAGTTTATTCTTTGGACTAAGATTTTCTTTGTATCTGTGCTGCTTTAGAAGGTTAACCTCTTACAGACCTTAACTTTTTAGTTTGAATGAATTTATTTATTTTTATTTCCAAGACCAGAGAATCTGAGAAAACTGAAGTGCCTATGCATAAACAATGAGCTGCAATTCTCTGAGTTTGATGGTAAAGCCTAAGAAAAATGGAAAACTTCAGCAAAAAACTGTATGCACACCATTTTCATGTATTTCTATATTAAGATAATCTTGCAAGGAATAGGAAGTAATCTAAATACACTTTGATAATACAGAAAAGGTGGTCCAAATAAATGCAAAGGTTGGCATTATTAGAAAGGGTACCGTTGTGTACCTTCCTTTCCCACTTTGTTTAACCCAATGCAGACCCATGTGACTTTAAAATTCCCTTCTTTTTGGCTCCTTGTTCTAGGAGTAGAACATTAATTTCCAAAATTATCATGGGACTGTGACAACACAAGACATGAATCTCTATTAAATGTATTGGTCTTTCTCATGGACCTGCTATAGTATTATTGTGTTGTGTGTGTGCATGTGTGATGTCTGGCTGACAGGTAAAGCTTCAAAGGAAAACCTTAAAAGCAGAGCATCCTTTTTTGCATGCTCTATTCTAAGAATGTTCAATGTAACTGACTAAAATTGTGTGTTAAATATATTTAGGTTTTTTGTTTTCTATCTTTGTTTTTATTTGTTTTTGGTTTCTGTATATTTGATTAACTGTGCTGTTTTAGTGGTTGTAGGATAAAATGCACTGGTGAAGCAAATGTAGTGCCAACAGAAGGTGATTTTCCAGTTGTGTATGTCATGCAACATTTGAAGGCACTGTGCATTCTTAAAACAATCACAGTTGTTTCTAAATCAGATTTCATTTCTATTATTGTTTTGCCAAACCCGGAAGTGCGTTGGGCTTGAATCTCTGAATGCTGTGGACCCATTAGAAGACTGTTTTGATTGTCACAAATTGTAGTGCCTAAAAATATTCTTAAGGTAATTGTCTTAAAAAAGAAAGAAAGAAAGAAAGAAAGAAAGCTCTCAGAAGACAAAACAAGAGCAATTATTATAACAGAAAATAATTATGGCTGAAATCTCTGTGGTTCCTTAGAAATGCTGTGCTTTTTGTATTTTCCAACATTAGTGCAGTTTGAACGAATGTGTATAGTTCAGAGGTCTTCGTGTTTGCATTTTAAATTTAGGTAAATGAACTCATTTTTCAAGCTTGAATTCATTTTTAATTTTTTTTCATTTTTAAAAAATATTTATTTTTTATTGAAGTAGAGTTGATTTACAATGTTGTGTTAGTTTCAGGTGTATGGCAGTGATTCAGTTTTATATATATATATATATATATATATATATATATTATTTTTCAGATTCTTTTCCTATATAGGTTATTACAAAATATTGAGTATGGTTCCCTATGCTATACAGTAGGTTCTTGTTGTTTATCTATTTTATATATAGTAGTGTGTATATGTTACTCCCAAATTCCTATTTTTAATTTTATTTAATATAATGTGTAGACAGTTCCCTGTTCTCTGCATTTTGAAGTATAAACAATATAAATCTGTTAATTCTGTAATTTTTATAATTATGATGTAACTCTATCCTATTCTTAAAACAACCCTTAACGTGCAAAAAAAAAAAAATGTTGATGACTTTTTCTTCACTCTTGCAATTTCACAGAAATTGCATTTCAGGTGAAAGTAAAACACCATAGTTTTTCTTTTCTTCTCTTCTGGGTACTTTAGGCTTTGTGTTATTGAAGAGTTGGCTGGATCCTTTTCTCTTGTGAAATGATGTTATTTACTTATGTATATTTTTAAAAATATATTTACTAGCTTACATATATTTTTACCTGCTCATTTTCGTTTATAATCTGGATAGCTAAATAGTCACAATTCCTTCAGTTTCCTTGAAATAGTTCATGTTATACCATAAGTGCCTGTGATTCTAATGCAGCAACATAAATTTGACGAGATCAGGTGCGTTCAGGGTGGTATGGCTGTAGACCAGCAACATAAATTTGGCAATTCTATAGCTTCAATCATACTCAGCGTTAAGAAGAGATTATGTTTTAAGCCTGCTGGGAATATTATTTTTTGACTTTATATTTGGCAGAAAAATGTTAAATTAATATCTGGGGAATGTTCATTGTAAAGATCAACTGATATTGTGAACTTTGAACTCACCAGTTTTCTTTACAGCATAATTTGGTCTCAGAAAATGGTACCAATAAAAGTTTTCTGATGAAATATTTGTATATCAAATCAGGTGAACTCAACTCTTAGAAGGCATTTAGTTTATTTTTGAATTTTTAATGGATTATTAAGGAGATCATCAATTTGATTCCAGTTATTATTTTCCCCTCTAGATCAGGGCCATCAAACATGAAATAGGAGAAGGCAAGAGCAGAGTAGATCATGTAGTAATGATAAGTCAAAGTATTCTCATAATACCTGATGAAATCAACAGAAACTTTTTAAAACATTAAACAAATCACCTTCAGCAATCAAAACAAGAGCACAGCCTAATACTACATATATAAGATAGAGCTATTATATACATACATATATATATATATATGTATATATATATATATATAGAGAGAGAGAGAGAGAGAGAGAGGGAGGGAGAGAGAGAGAGAGAGAGGAGACTAAGAAATGACAGAGATAGAGATAGATTTAGGACTTTGGCATGGAATTTAGACACATTACCTTGACCCCCAAGCTTTGATGGCAACTGCTAAGAATTCTAACAAATGCCAACAAGTCTGAGAAAGAAAATTGAGTTACTGTCTACATTTTCATTCTTCTGCCTCCTGAGGGAGCCAAGCAGGGCACAGAAGTCTTGAGAGGGCAGTTCCATAGGTTGACACTAGTTGAAGGTCAGGTCAGGGAAGGCTTCCTGGAGATGACAGCCTTCTTCTTTCCTTTCTTCCTTTTGTCATCTACAGGAATATTTTTCTTTCAAAACTTTTTTTTTTTTTTGATGATGATGATGATGATGATGATGATAGGGAAGAGAACATATATTTTCTTGGTTACCATAATACTCTTTTTCCATCTTACTTCATCTTGTATGTCTTTGTCCAGACAGTTTGCCTTGTGCCTGGCCAGACCCCTTAAGAGCTCTGAAAAGCCACATGTGCCTGGGTCTACCTGCAGGACAGAGCATGATGGAAAGTCCTATGTGAAGTACCAGGTATTTGGCAAGAACCATAGTGCAGTGCCCACCCACTTCAAGGTGCTAACCCTGTAGGTAGCAGGTGAGAAAACTCTTCACCTATGTGATGCCCAAAGCACCTGTGGATGAGGCAGTCCTCCTGGTGAGCACTTTCTGGACATAGTGGAAAATGATATGTGAGTTTCTAGTGGAACTTTGAAGTGGGAAACACTATAAAGTTGCTAATGCTATGATGGGAGAGAAGACTCCAGAATCTGAACCAGGAAAAATGATCGGAAGCTTTAGCATGGAATAATCAGAATTCACTCTTCCCCCACAATTGATGAGAACCCTGGCACAGACTTTGGAATACCTCACAAAGGAGAGAAGATGCCAAATAGTCAAATATCGTATACAATTTTGTTTGATACATCCTCCTTCTCCATGTCCTCAGATTACTTAAATAATGTCAAAATACAGTATATTCAGAGAGAAGAAACAACAGGTTTCTATTCTGATATTTAGGAAGAGAGACAAAAATAAATCATCCACATTATATCAAAATGAACAGAAGGTCTGGACAAAGACATACAGGATGAAGTAAGATGGGAAAAGAATATCATGGTGGCCAAGAAAATATACGTCCACTTCCCTATCATCATCATCATAAAAAAATTTTTGAAAGAAAAATATTCCTATAGACAACAAAAGAAAGAAAAGAAAGAAGAAAAATAGCACAATAATTTATATGGACAAAACAATCTTAAATAAAATATAATGTAAGAATTAAGGTGAGGGCTTCCCTGGTGGCGCAGTGGTTGAGAGTCTTCCTGCCGATGCAGGGGACACGGATTCGTGCCCCGGTCCAGGAAGATCCCACATGCCACGGAATGGCTGGGCCTGTGAGCCATGGCCGCTGAGCCTGCATGTCCGGAGCCTGTGCTCCACAGCGGGAGAAGCCACAACAGTGAGAGGCCCACGTACTGCGGAAAAAAAAAAAAAAAAAAAGAAAGGAAAAGAATTAAGGTGAAAAATTTTAAGAGATGATTTAGGCTGTAGAAAAAACTTATTAAAAACATAAATTCAATAAATACATAATTCAAAAAGATGATAAAATAGCAAAATGAGACTATAATGGGCTGAACTGTGGCTCCCAAAAATATGTTCACGCAGAAATTTAGACTGTGATGTTATATATGGAATAAGAGTCTTTGCAGATATAATAATAAAGGTAAGGATCTCAGATGCAATCTCTCTCCATTAGGGTGGACCCTAAATCAAATGAAGAGTGTCCTTATAAGTGAGCAAAAAGACACAGAAACACAGGGGAGAAGCAGATGTAGAGAAACAGGAGAGAAGGCCATGTGAAGATGTAGGCAAAGGCTGGAGGTATTGCAACTACAAGCTAAAAAATGCCAAGGATAGCCAGTAGCCAGCAGAAGCTAAGAGAGAGGCATGGAATGAATTCTCTCTCAGAACCTCTAGAAAGAAGCAACCTTTTTCGCAACTTGATTTCAGACTTCTGGCCTCTGAAACTGTGAGAGAATACATTTGTGTTATTTTAAGCCACCACTTTTGTAGTAATTTGTTACAGCAGACCTAGGCAACAAAAACAGAGATGAAAAGTGAGATTGCATAGCTAAGGAAGCAAATCAAAGAAGAAACAAGATTATTACAGAACTAATAATTAAATTAGAAGCAGTGAAGACAGATAAGCTAAACATTAAATTAATAACAGAAAATGAAGCAAAAGTTCTCAGTTTTCCCTAAATGCCCCTACACCCATTTCCTTGAAAAGAGAATTCTCTCAAAAGATATTTCCTGGTCTCCGTTGCAACTGGATGGCAGGGTGTTACTTAAGTTCTGGTCATGGGGTAAAAATAGAAGTATATGTATATTTTCTAAAATGTCATTAAAGAAAGAATGCATGCATTAATCTTTCCACTTGCCTACTGGTTGACTTGTGAGGGTTATGGGTGGAAACAGAGTCACCATCTTGGACCTAGAAATGGTCCATGATCAGGCTAGTAAAGCAACAAAATTAAAGCCAATTGTGTTTCTGACAGCATAGGACTTTCCTTTCCTATCCATGAGTGGTTTATACCAGACTTGTTGCCTGAAAAACAAATGAACTTCTACCTTGTTTAAACCACTTACATATTTGAGTTTTTGTTACTGAAGCCATAACTTCCATGTTAAGTAATGTATCCAATTATAATAGAGATATATTTGAAATTATATAAAAATATATTAGTAATTAATATCGGCTTAACTTTGTATAATATCTATTTTTATTTATGGAAAAGAAAGACAGCTGACTTTGAAATTAAACTGAGACTTAAACTATTGAACTATTATTTGCCAAATGATCTTAGATGAATCGTTTCACCTATCTGAACACTGATTCTTCATCTATGAAATAGAGATAAAACTACCTATTTAACTTTCCTTGGCCTTTGTTTTCTAAACTATACAATGGGAATATTAATATTTCCCCTTTCATAAGGTTGTTTTCAGGATTTATTTAAAGTGCTTAGAATAATGTCTGGCTCACATTAAGCACTATGTGATTTTTACTTTTCACCATCATCATTATTGTCATTACTAATATTATTGCCTGGTAACGTATGAGATTTAAATGTGATAAAATATATAAAATATTTAGCTTAATGCCAGACAAATAACAAATGCTATGTGATAGTCATATTATTTCCACTATTATTTAGTAAGCAAGTTAAGATGTGTTTTCTCAGGGAGACCTTCAAGATGGTGGAAGACGTGAAGACCACCTTCCTCCACACAGATACATCAGAAATATATCTACATGTGGAACAACTCCTAAGGGACACCTACTGAATGCTGGCAGAACACCTCAGACTTCCCAAAAGGCAAGAAACTCCCCATGTACCTGGGTAGGGCAAAAGAAAAAAGAAAAAAACAGTGCTTGCCTGGTGGCGCAGTGGTTGAGAGTCCTCCTGCCGATGCAGGGGACATGGGTTCGTGTCCTGGTCTGGGATGATCCCACATGCCACGGAGCAGCTGGGCCCGTGAGTCATGGCCGCTGACCATGCACGTCCAGAGCCTGTGCTCCACAAAGGGAGAGGCCACAGCAGGGAGAGGCTCATGTACTGAAGAAAAAAAAAAAAAGTAAAAACAGAGACAAAAGAATAAGGAAGGGACCTGCCCCTCTGAGAGGGAGCTGTGAAGGAAGAAAAGGGAGGAAAAGTTTACACACACTAGGAAGCCCCTTCAATGGTGGAGATGGGGTGGGGGGGTGTTGGCTGAGGGGAAGCTTCAGAGCCATGGAGGAGAGCACAGCAACGGGGATGCAGAGAGCAAAGTGGGGAGATTCCTGCACAGAGGATCGGTGCCGACTGGCACTCACCAGCCCGAGAGGCTTGTCTGCTCACCCTCTGGGGCAGGTCGGGGCTGGGAGCTGAGGCTGGGGTTTCGGAGGTCAGATCCCAGGGAGGGGACTTGGCTGCATGAACACAGCCTGAAGGGGGGTAGTGTGCCACAGCTAGCCGGGAGGGAGTCCGGGAAAAAGTCAGGACCTGCCTAAGAGGCAACAGACCATTGTTTTGCGGTGCGCGAGGAGAGGGGATTCAGAGCACCGCCTGAACGAGCTCCAGAGATGGGCGCAAGCTGTGGATATCAGCGCGGACAGCAGAGATGGGCATGAGATGCTAAGGCTGATGTTGCAGCCACCAAGAAGCCTGTGTGCAAGCACAGATCACTATCCACACCTCCCCTCCTGGGAGCCTGTGCAGCATGCCACTGCCAGGGTTCTGTGATCCCAGCGACAATTTTCCCGGGAGAACACATGGTGTGCCTCAGGCTGGTGCAACTTCATGCCGGCCTCTGTCACCGCAGGATGGCCCTGCATTCTGTTCCCCTCCCTCCACCTGCCCTGAGTGAGCCGGAGCCCCCTAATCAGCTGCTCCTTTAACCCCATGCTGTCTGAGCGAAGAACAGACACCCTCCTGTGACTTACATGCAGAGGCGGGTCCAAATCCAAAGCTGAACCCCAGGAGCTGGGTGAACAAAGAAGAGAAAGGGAAATCTCTCCCAGTAGCCTCAGGAGCAGTGGATTAAATCTGCACAATCAACTTGATATACCCTGCATCTGTGGAATACCTGAATAGACAACGAATCATCCCAAAATTGAGGAGGTGGACTTTGGGAGCAATGATATATATATTTTTTTCCTTTTTCTCTTTTTCTGAGTGTGTATGTGTACACTTTGTGTGATTTTGTCTGTATAGCTTTGCTTTTACCATTTGTTCTAGAGTTCTGTCTGTTGTGGTTTTTTTGGTTTGTTTCTTGTTTTAGTATAGTTTTTTAGTGCTTGTAATCACTGGTGGATTTGTTTTTTGGTTTGACTGCTTTCTTGTTTCTTTCTTTTTTTTCATTTTTTATTACTTTTTAATATTTTTATTTTTAATAATTATTTTTTATTTTAATAACTTTATTTTATTTTATTTTTTCAATTTCATTTCTTCTTTTGCCCCTTTTCTTCTGAGCCGTGTGGCTGACAGAGTCTTGGTGGTCCGGCCGGGTGTCAGGCCTCTGCCTCTGAGGTGCAAGAGCCAGTTCAGGACATGGGTCCACCAGAGACCTCCTGGCTCCATGTATTATCAAATGATGAAAATCTCCTGGAGATCTCCATCTCAATGTTAAGACCCAGTTCCACTCAATGACTAGCAAGCTACAGTGTTGGACATCCTATGCCAAACAACTAGCAAGAGGAACACAACCCCACCCATTAGCAGAGAGGCTGCCTAAAATCATAATAAGGCCACAGACACCCCAAAACACACCACCGGATGTAGACCTGCCCATCAGAAAGACAAGATTCAGCCTCATCCACCAGAACACAGGCACCAGTACCCTCCACCAGGAAGCTTACCCAATTCACTGAACCAAACTTAGCCACTGGGGGCAGACACCAAAAAGAACAGCAACTACAAATCTGTAGGCTGCGAAAAGGAGACAACAAACACAGTAAGATAAGCAAAATGAGAAGACAGAGAAACACACAGCAGATGAAGGAGCAAGGTAAAAACCCACCAGAACAAACAAATGAAGAGGAAATAGGCAGTCTACTTGAAAAAGAATTCAGAGAAATGATAGTAAAGATGATCCAAAATCTTGGAAATACAAGGGAGAAAATACAAGAAACGTTTAACAAGGACCTAGAAGAACTAAAGAGCAAACAAACAATGATGAAAACACAATAAATGAATTAAAAATTCTCTAGAAAAAATCAATAGCAGACTAGCTGAGGCAGAAAAATGGATAAGTGACCTGGAAGATAAAATAGTGGAAATAACTACTGCAGAGCAGAATAAAGAAAAAAGAACGAAAGAATTGAGGACAGCCTCAGAGACCTCTGGGACAACATTAAACACACGAAATTTCGAATTATAGGGGTCCCAGAAGAAGAAGAGAAAAAGAAACAGACTGAGAATATACTGGAAGAGATTATAATTGAAAATTTCCCTAATATGGGGAAAGAAATATTTAATCAAGCCCAGGAAGCACAGAGAGTCCCATACAGGATAAAACCAAGGAGAAATATGCCAAGACACATATTAACCAAACTATCAAAAATTAAATACAAAGAAAAAATATTCAAAGCAGCAAGGGAAAAACAACAAATAACATACAAGGGAATCCCCATAAGGTTAACAGGTGATCTTTCAGCAGAAATTCTACAGGCCAGAAGGGAGTGGCAGGACATATTTAAAGTGATGAAAGGGAAAAACCTACAACAAAGATTACTCTATCCAGCAAGGATCTCATTCAGATTTGACAGAGAAATTAAAACCTTTACAGAAAAGACAGGCTAAGAGAAGTCAGCACCACCAAACGAGATTTACAATGCTAAAGGTACTTCTCTAGGCAGGAAACACAAGAGAAGAAAAAGACCTACAATAACAAACCAAGAACAGTTAAGAAAATGGTATTAAGAACATACATATCAATAATTACCTTAAAAGTAAATGGATTAAATGCTCCCACCAAAAGACATAAACTGGCTGTATGGTTATAAAAACAAGATCTGTATATATATGCTATCTACAAGACCCACTTCAGACCTAGGGACACATACACACTGAAAGTGAGGGGATGGAAAATGATGTTCCATGCAAATAGAAATCAAAAGAAAGCTGGAGTAGCAATACTCATCAGGCAAAATGCACTTTAAAATAAAGACTACTACAAGAGACAAAGAAGGACACTACATAATGATCAAGGGATCGATCCAAGAAGAAGACATAACAATTGTAAATATTTATACACCCAACATAGGAGCACCTCAATACATAAGGCAAATGCTAACAGCCATAAAAGGGGAAATCGCCAGTAACACAATCATAGTAGGGGACTTTAACACCCCACTTTCACCAATGGACAGATCATTCAAAATGAAAATAAATAAGGAAACAGAAGCTTTGAATGATATATTAAGCAAGATGCACTTAATTGATATTTATAGGACACTCCATCCAAAAACAACAGTATACACTTTCTTTTCACGTGTTCATGGAACATTCTCCAGTATAATTCATATCTTGAGTCACAAATCAAGCATCGGTAAATTAAAGAAATTGAAATCATATCAAGTATCTTTTCTGAACACAATGTTATGAGACTAGATATCAATTACAGGAAAAAAATCTGTAAAAAATACAAACACATGGAGGCTAAACAATACACTACTTAATAACCAAGAGATCATGGGAGAAATCAAAAAGGAAACCAAAAAATACCTACAAACAAATGACAATGAAAACACGATGACCCAAAACCTATGGGATGCAGCAAAAGCAGTTCTAAGAGGGAAGTTTATAGCAATACAATCCTACCTCAAGAAACAAGAAACAACTCAAATAACCTAACCTTACACTTAAAGCAATTAGAGAAAGAAGAACAAAAAACCCCTAAAGTTAGCTGAAGGAAAGAAATCATGAAGAACAGATCAGAAATAAATGAAAAATAAATGAAGGAAACAATAGCAAAGATCAATAAAACTAAAACCTGGTTCTTTGAGAAGATAAACAAAATTGATAAACCATTAGCCAGACTCATCAAGAAAAAAAGGTAGAAGACTCAAATCAACAGAATTAGAAATGAAAAAGAAGTAGCAACTGACACTGCAGAAATACAAAGGATCCTGAGAGATTACTACAAGCAACAATATGCCAATAAAATGGACAACCAGAAAGAAATGGACAATTTCTTAGAAAAGCACAACCTTCTCAGACTGAACCTGGAAGAAATCAAAAATATAAACAGACCAATCACAAGCACTGAAGTTCACACTGTGATTAAAAATCTTCCAACAAACAAAAGCCCAGGACCAGATGGCTTCAGAGGTGAATTCCATCAAACATTTAGAGAAGCGCTAATACCTATCCTTCTCAAACTCTTCCAAAATATAGCAGAGGGAGGAACACTCACAAACTCATTCTACGAGGCCACCATCACTCTGATACCAAAACTAGACAAAGATGTCACAAAGAAAGAAATCTACAGGCCAATATCACTGATGAACACAGATGCAAAAATCCTCAACAAAATACTATCAAACAGAATCCAACAGCACATTAAAAGGATCATACACCATGATCAAGTGGGGTTTATCCCAGGAATGCAAGGATTCTTCAATATATGCAAACCAATCAATGTGATACACCATATTAACAAACTGAAGTATAAAAACCATATGACCATCTCAATAGATGCAGAAAAAGCTTTTGATGAAATTCAACACAGATTTATGATAAAAACCCTCCAGAAAGTAGGCATAGAGGGAACTTATCTCAACATAATAAGGGCCACATATGACAAACCTACAGCCAACATCATCCTCAATGGTGAAAAACTGAAACCATTTCCACTAAGATCAGGAACAAGACAAGGTTGCCCACACTCACCAGTATTATTCAACATAGTTTTGGAAGTTTTAGCCACAGCAATCAGAGAAGAAAAAGAAATAAAAGGAATACAAATCGGGAAAGAAGAAGTAAAGCTGTCACTGTTTGCAGATGACATGATACTATACATAGAGAATCCTAAAGATGCTACCAGAAAACTACTAGAGCTAATCAATGAATCTGGTAATGTAGCAGGATACAAAATTACTGCACAGAACTCTTTTGCATTCTTATACCCGAATGATGAAAAATCTAAAAGAGAAATTAAGGAAACACTCGCATTTATCATTGCAACAAAAAGAATAAAATACCTAGGAATAAACCTACCTATGGAGACAAAAGACCTGTAGGCAAAAAACTGTAAGACACTGATGAAAGAAATTAAAGATGATACAAATAGATGGAGAGATACATCATGTTCTTGGATTGGAAGAATCAACATTGTGAAAATGGCTATACTCCTCAAAGCAATCTACAGATTCAATTCAATCCCTATCAAACTACCAATGGCAATTTTCACAGAACTAGAACCAAACATTTCACAATTTGTATGGAAACACAAAAGACCACAAATAGCCAAGGCAATCTTGAGGAAGAAAAACGGAGCTGGAGGAATCAGGATCCCTGATTTCAAGACTATACTACAAAGCTACAGTAATCAAGACAGTATGTTCTTGATTATGGCAGAAAAACAGAAATATAGATCAGTGGAACAGGATAGAAAGCCCAGAGATAACCCCATGCACATATGGTCACCTTATCTTTGATAAAGGAAGCAAGACTATACAATGGAGAAAAGACAGCCTCTTCAATAAGTGGTGCTGGAAAAACTGGACAGCTACATGTAAAAGAATGAAATTAGACCACTCCCTAACACCATACACAAAAATAAACTCAAAATGGATTAAATACCTCAATATAAGGCCAGACACAATAAAACTCTTATAGGAAAACATAGGCAGAACACTCTATGACATAAATCACAGCAAGATCCTTTTGACCCACCTCCTAGAGAAATGGAAATAAAAACAAAAATAAACATATGGGACCTAATGAAACTTAAAAGCTTTTGCACAGCAAAGGAAACCATAAACAAGACAAAAAGACAACCCTCACAATGGGAGAAAATATTTGCAAACAAAGCAACTGACAAAGGATTAATCTTCAAAATTTACAAGTAACTCATGCAGCTCAATATCAAAAAAACAAGCAACCCAATCCAAAAATGGGCAGAAGACCTAAATAGACATTTCCCCAAAGAAGATATACAGATTTCCAACAAACATATTAAAGGATGTTCAACATCACTAATAATTAGAGAAATGAAAATCTAAACTACAATAAGGTATCACCTCACACCAGTCAGAATGGCCATCACAAAAAATCTACAAACAATAAACGATGGAGAGGATTTGGGAAAAGGGAACCCACTTGCACTGTTAGTGGCAATGTAAATTGGTAGAGCCACTATGGAGAACAGTATGGAGGTTCCTTATAAAACTAAAAATAGAACTACCATACAACCCAGCAATCCCACTACTGGACATATACCGTGAGAAAATCATAATTCAAAATGAGTCACGTACCACAATGTTCGTTGCAGCTCTATTTACAATAGCCAGGATGTGGAAGCACCTAAGTGTCCATCTACAGATGAACGGATAAAGATGTGGCACATATATACAATGGAATATTACTCAGTCATAAAAGGAAATGAAATTGAGTTATTTGTAGTGAGGTGGATTGACCTACAGTCTGTCATACAGAGTGAAGTAAGTCAGAAAGAGAAAAATGAATACTATATGTTAACACATATATATGGAATCAAGTAAAAAAAAAATGGTTCTGAAGAACCTAGGTGCAGGACGAGAATAAAGATGCAGAATTGGAGGATGTACTTGAGGATATGGGGAGGGGGAAGGGTAAGCTGGGATGAAGTGAGAGAGTGCATGGCCTTATATATACTACCAAATGTAAAATAGATAGCTAGTGGGAAGCATCCACCTAGCACAGGGAGATCAGCTTGGTGCTTTGTCACCATCTGGAGGGGTGGGATAGGGAGTTTGGGAGGGAGAAGCAAGAGGGTGGAGATATGGGGATATATGTATATGCATAGCTGATTCACTTTGTTATGAAACAGAAACTAACACACCATTGTAAAGCAACCATACTCCAATAAAGATGTTAAAAAAAAAAATACAAAACTGAGCCCAAATTTCAGAGCATAAAAAATGTTTTCTGCTTTATTTCAACCTTCCAAGTCTCATGGTAATTTCTATCACAGTTGACCATATTTTGAACCTAAAGAGGAATTTTTCAAAATATTATTTCAACTTTGGTAGGCTGGCAGAATACAAAGCCACCACAGTATCTAATGTTTAAAAATTATATTGTACTGGGTTTTTCATGATAAAGTAAATAATATTGAATTAAAAAGAAAAGATGTGTTTTCTCATTAGTATCCTCCTGTCATGCTAATTGAGGTCACTTAAGGTAGAACACAATCCTGTTTCCTATTTAATATTCTGATATTCTTATCTCTCACTCACTTCAATTCATTTTAGCCATTTCTGTCAGATTAATTCTTTTAAAGCTTGGCTTGGTAAAATCATTGTCTACTATGCACTGAAGGTTTGTGTCCTTGCAAAATACATGTTGAAGGACAAATCCCCAATTTCATGATATTAGGAGGTGGTGGCTTTGAGATGTAATTAGATCATGGAGCTGGAGCCTTCATAATGGGATTAGTGCCGTATTAGCAGAGATACCAGAGAGATGATCTCTTTCTCCACCATGTGAGAGTAGAGTAAGAAGACCACTAACTGTCTGCAAGTCAGGGAGACACCTATCACTAGACACAGCATTAGCTGGCACCTTGATCTTGGACTTCCCAGCCTCCAGAACTGTGTGAGATAAATGTTTGTTGTTTAAGCCGGTCTATGGTATTTTGTTATAAGAGCCCAGGCTAAGATACCATCATTCTCCTTGAGGCTTATAGAATCAAATAAAATTGCTCATTCTGTCTTAAAAATCCTTTCATAATATAATTCCAACATTCTTTTCAGTTTTACACTTTTGACTTTTATACCTGTGTTCTACACTCAAGTCAAATAGACAAGTCATAGTCTCCAAATATTTCTCACAACTTTTCCTGCCACAGCTTGCTTATGCTATTGTTTTCACTACTTGGAATGTCTTCTTATCTTCTTCCTATATACACAAACATTAAAAGCCTTTCTAAGTATTAACTCCTCTACCACGTCTCTCTGAGCATTTTTGATTGAATGTAATTTTTCTCTCTTCTGATTTTTGAACCTCTTTATATAACACTAGCTGTGTTGGATGTGATGAGGATTGGTACCCAAATCTGACTGTTCACTTTCTTCCCTACTGGCTACTACAAAAAAAATTAGCTACAGACACATAGAAGACAATAGTTAAGGGGGAAAGGAAGCACTTTCTCCACTAGCTCCCCACTCCTACTACGTTGCATAATGAAACATAGACAAAGAAGCCAAGCAACTCCTCCTTTAAGCCCAGGCTTAAATTCTTAAAATTAAAAAGAAAAAAAAATGTGAATATTGGGATTATTTAGCCACTGATTTAACATAAACACTCATTACTGACTATTGCAACTGAATTAATTTAGTGTGCATAATCTGTAATACTTCAAACAGAGAGGGGCAAGGGCCTACTGATTTGAGCTTAAAATAATAAAACTTCTCCTCTACATATTATTCCATAGGTTATAAGTTTTCATGGTCTTGAAAAGTTACCAGAAACTTTTATGATGGATGTCATATATTTCAAAGCACATACATAATGTGAAGACAAACTCTAATGGTGGAAAACATAAGCCTTTATGTTGCAGAATAGGTGACATCAAACCAGGTGATTGATTTGATATGCTGACTGTAGAATCCTGGAAGGCGTTCTCTACACTTCTTTCTCTGTGAGGCAGGGTGCTAGATAAAAGTGATATAAAGTTAAATAAGATAACTCTTTCATGCCAAAGAGGATGGACTCTAGGGTAAAAGACAGAAATATAAGCAGGTACCAGTAATTTGGAGGGTTGGCAGGGGAGAGAAGTCCTGTATCTGTTGGAGTATAAATAACAATCAGGAAAGGCTGCAAGAGAGGAAAGGCATTTGAGCTATGACTTGAAGACTGGCTAGAGTTTTGCCAGGCAGAGAAGGGGAATGTATTCGTCAGAGTTCTCCAGAGAAACTGAACCAGTAAGACATTTTATACATTTATTTAGTTACTTATTTATTTCGTTTTTTAATTATAGGAATTGGCTCAGGTGGTTATGGAGACTCAGAAGACCCACAATCTGCTCACATTGCTAAGGGTAGATCTCTTTACTCAGTCCACAAATCAAATGCTAATCTCTCCCAGAAACATCCCCAGAGACATACCCAGAAATAAGGTTTTCCCAGCTATTCTGGATGTCCCTTAGGCCAGTCACATTGACACATGAAATTAACCATCACAGGGAGGAAAAAATATCCAGGCAGAGGGACAACATTTACAAATCTCTGAATCCTAAGGGATCTAGTCTATATAAAGAGTCATGAGAGGCTCCGCCCAAGTGGGTAGTAGGGAATGGCAAGCACTGCCCATGAGGCAGGAGAGCTCAGGGGTTAAGAACATGGCTCTGGTCTTTGATTCCTTGAGTTCAAATCCTGACCCCATAGTTTATTATCTGCACCTCATTGTACAACTGATTTCACCTCCCTGTACCACGTTCTCCTCAACTATAAAATGAAAATAACTTTCTCATAGGGTTATTGTGAGGAACACATGAGTTAATATTTGTATTGTGCTTAAAATAATGAAATGTCTCTAGTACAGAGTAAAACCAACAAGAAGTGAGCATTAAATGTGTTTCTGCAAGATCTGTATTGTGTGAACTGCATATGTGTGTGTGTGTGTGTATGTATGTGTGTACACATACATATAATGGAGAGAGAAGATATATAATATATAATATAAATGTGTACATTTGTAGAGGCAATGAATATGTTTGGACATATATACATATATGTATGTGTGTATGCATGTGTGTGTGTGCATGTGTGTGTGTGTATAGGAGGGGTGCAGGGAGAGAAAGAGAGAGAGACTGAGAGAGAAACAAAGAGAGAAAAGACTGATATCAATACAATTTTGTAGACAAAAGCCTACTTTTTAGATCATGGCTTTAAAACAGCTAAACTACAGAAATTCTTTAATATTTTTTAAAGACGGATTTTTAGTTAACTACATATAAGAAAGGGTTATTCAAGAGAGAATAAAATGGCATTCAGTTAACTGGATTAATTCAGTAAAGCCACTAGGTAAGATCATGGACTCAGAGGATCATAAAGATAGATTCGAACTCTCTCCAGCTCCTGCCTCCTATCCCTCTTTCTTGACCCCTTCCATGTTTCATCCCAGATCCCTCTAACTCTATGCCCCACCCACCAATATCATATATACCCCATTTTGCTTGTTCATTTCATATTTTGAAAACTGAATGTAGATGAAAGAAATTCTTAGCATCTGTCTTTGGTTACTTACTGGGCCAGCCCAAGATCCTCCTGTTGCCTTAAAACTACTCTCACTCATTCACATCACTTCCTTTGGCCTCTCCATCATTTGCTCCATTCCTTTCATGAGAGATTATATCTATTGTGTGTATCCTCGAGAAAGATGTGGTTACTTAGCTATTCCCTTAGAACAACACATGATGAATGAGATCACTCTGAGACATTAACAGTGGGCAGTTGCTTAACATGTAATGACAGCCTGGTATATTTGCATTTTTACTTTCTTTATTCCACCTTAGCAAATTCCTGAGCCTGGATGCACCTTATTCTGATTGGTGGGAGAGTCCTTCTAAAATCACAACTGTCCATGGACTCCTATGAGTAAGACTAGTCATGTTGCAAGATCTTTCCTTAATGCCATGTATCACTGAATATAATGCTGTTGCTTCTACTCATAGGCGAGCTGAATTGAAACCATGACTTAAATCTTTTTTTTTTTTTTTTTTTTTTTGCGATACGTGGGTCTCTCACTGTTGCGGCCTCTCCCATTGCAGAGCACAGGCTCTGGACGCGCAGCCTCAGCGACTATGGCTCACGGGCCCAGCCGCTCCGCGGCATGTGGGATCTTCCCGGACCCGGGCACGAGCCGGCGTCCCCTGCATCGGCAGGCGGACTCTCAACCACTGCGCCACCAGGGAAGCCCCATGGCTTAAATCTTAACAGATTTAACCTTCAACTGGGATTGGGCAGGGTTGAGGGTGGGATTGATTTCTTCTGTCCTTTTGGTATCTTAGTTTGAAAATCATATTTCTGTTCAAAAATTCTTTCTTAATAGAATAGAGTTATACAGATCACAAGGGATACAAGTGTTTTTCCTCTTAGTGCTTTTATTTTTTCTTTTTTATCATCACTGCTTTTTGCCATCCTTTTTAATCTTATTATAATTAGTTCCCTCTGATGCTACTCTGCATCCTTCAAAAACTTTATTATCTTTTTTTTTCTCAAAACAAGAAGGGTATTGATTGACCTGTAATGCTTGAATGGCTTACAATGTTGCAATTTTCTTATTAAGAGAATCTCATGTCTAGGAACATCCACAGAGAGCCTTGGTGTTTTCAATCAGACTAGGAATGAGGAGCTCATTTGCTGTGCTTTTTGGTTCTCTGTCGTTCAGTTTTGAGGGGAGAAAAAAGGCATACAGGGCTGCGAAGACTGACAGAAATGAAATGAGGCTGCTTAGAGTTTGAGGCATTGCAAACTTCACCCATGCTTGTAATTGTAAGGACATTTTAACTTCCTTTGGTGTGGATTTAGTATACAGCTAGACACTGGGAGAGGCACAATATCTGGCACATGAAACATCTTTCAAGGACAGAAGAAGAAGGTGAGTTATATATGAGAGAACACTCTTAAACAAAATGGGGACTACTATCAGATCTTTGGTCTGTAAGCTCTTGTAAGGTCAGGAACCTCATCTAATTTGGGGATTGCATTTGGCTTTTAATAGATGGTCACACAGTCTCAGGCCTGTCACTAACACTTAAACTCTGTCTCAATTTCTTTGTCTGTAAATGAAACAGTTACACTAAATTGACTCTATAATCCTAGAATCTTCCATGATTCTTGAAATAAGAATCATACAAGACCATGAGCCACAGAGTGCCCAATCAAATATAATACAGATCCTTTGTGGGTGAAAGACAAGTCTATGTATGAATAGGAAATGGGGAAATAAGCAACTGCAATGATTGAAAAGTCCTGTTAGAGGATGCAGAAACTGACCAGTCTTGAAGTTAGGCAGAGGGTGGATGGCCTAACAGAGAGGAAACAATGGAATCAGCATATTTCATCAAATGTATAATGTCATTGATTATAAGACACATTATTATTTTATGCATCACTAACAGGGAAAATGGTACCAATTGTGTGCTTTGTCACCTCTGATTTTTTAACTTTACATTTATTTAAAAAGCTCCTTTATACTCATTTGGCTATAAAAGAAGACAGATCGTCAACAGGCACATGAAAAAGTGCTCAACATCACTAATCATCAGGTAAATGTAAATCAGACCCACAATGAGCTATCACTTCACACCTGTTAGAATGGCTATGTGTTGGTGAGAGGATGTGGAGAAAAGGAAACACTTGTACGCTCTTGGTGGCAACATAAATTGGTACTGTCACTGTGGAAAGTATAGCAGTTCCTCAAAAAATTAAAAAGAGAACTACAATGTGATCTAGCAGTTCTACTAACTCGAAAAGATATCTGCACCCCCGTGTTCATTTCAGCATTATTTACAATAGCCAAGACATGGAAACAACCTAAGTGTCCATTGATAAATGAATAGAAAAAGAATGTGTGTATATTATACTACATAAACACATATATATGTATATGTATGTATACATATGTATGTATACATTTTTCAGCCATAAAAAAGACAACATTTGCCATTTGTGACAACATGGATGGAGCTTGAGGGCATTATGCTAAGTGAAATAAGTCAGAGAAAGATAAAGTAGACAAAATAGGTGAAGGGGGTCAAAGGTACAAACTTCCAGTTGTAAAATCAGTCCCAGGGATGTAATGTTCAGCACCACCATGGTGACTAGTTTACAATACTGTATTGTATATTTGAAAATTACTAAGAGAAGATCTTAAAACTTCTTATTGTAGTGATCATTTTGCAATATACACATATATCAAATCATTATGTTGTACACCTGAAACTAATATAATAGTATATGTCAATTATATGTCAATATTTTTAAAAGGCTCCATTATACTCATTTGCATATAAAAGACCACATGAACAGCTATGACCATATGACCAAGTTTACCGAAACAGAGTTAATGACAATTGCACCCTAACTGCCACCTGGCTAACAGAGATGATAGTATACTATTGAATGAAAGGCAGCCAATTTTCAGAGATGTTAAAATGTGGCAAAATAAATATGCATCTAAAAAATCAGCAAAATTAAGTAGCATTCATTTTATGGGTGAGAGTATGGGAAGAAGTTCAGCAACCAGCATGGTAAAGGGTGTGTGTGGATGTGTGGACATTGTTTGGAGGAAAAGTCACAAGGCCCAGAACTGAAAAAGCTGAGGGCAGGACATGTAAAAGAAGATGTAACACTAAGAACCATGGCAGATCCAAAGAAGTTCTTTTAAAAGGTATACATGTATGTATAAAAATTCCTAATGAATTGTTCTAGTCAGAGAACTTGCCAGATGTGAAACTGGGTTCTGAAAGACTCATTATAAACTAAATAACACCTCCAGTTAATAACTGAATATCAAATGACCCAGGTTTATACAAAAGTAGCATTCAATTACATGTTATATGCTTTCATCTTAGTTCTTAGGGAGAGAAATAAAGGACTTTATTAAATGCCCTCAGGTTCACAGAGTGAAGAAAAAAGAAGGACATTTCCCTCTGTTTTCTCACTGAAATAGCTATGATTCATTTTGAATTTCATTTAAATTTTCAAAGTGAAGGTACTTATACAAAATCTCCTCCAGAAAACAGCAAACTGCCTGCAAGAAAATTGAAAGAGAACAAGCCAAAACGAGTATGACTCTTCCCGTTAGGAACAATATTTAAGATTCTCATTTCCCACCATCTTTACCAAACAGACCACTCTGCAGCGGTGACTGGGGAGTGGATTTCATTACTAAACCTAAGGTCACAGGTGGTTTTGCACTGAAGCATAATTAAATTATGCAGAAAGAATTAAAGTGGTTTAGCAAATAAGGCCTCCTTATTCAGGCTGAATAGGACAGATAGAATGCAGTGCCATGTCCAGGCTACAACAAGGCAGTAGTTGGGCCCAGAGAAATGAATCTGGAGAGCAATCACTTGATGATCCCTGACTATGAATACTTAGTTGAAATT
Source organism: Leucopleurus acutus (assembly GCF_964270905.1). Taxonomy (NCBI): domain Eukaryota; kingdom Metazoa; phylum Chordata; class Mammalia; order Artiodactyla; family Delphinidae; genus Leucopleurus; species Leucopleurus acutus. Next base: position 19,982,336 of record NC_139142.1, on the reverse strand, counting down.
ATTCCTCAGTCACCCTGGGATGAGAAAAGCAATTACTCATAATTAACAGGTCACTTTTTTTGTAGGAATATTTATGCAGGGCACGGAGAGGGTGTCATAAGAGAAAACCCCTCTTGTTTAGGGAAAAATTGATATGTGTGCTTGGGATGAACATGATGATCAAAAGCTATTAAAGAGAAAAGAAACTTATTAAGGATGAAGACATCTACTTAACTGTATATTTCCATGTGTGAATTTTGGCTTTTGGGGTGATGAAGAGTACCACTACTGGGAAATAGGCAGCAGAGTGGTGAGAGGAGCTTTTCTCACTTTGAGAGCAATCAGTTCTCTTCAGCTAGGTTTTGAGGAAAGACACGGATAAACACATTTGATACTGACTTGTTCCCCAAAGAACAAGGAAATCTAAATATACAGAGAATCCTATGCCCTCAGATTGCAAAAAAAAACACACACACACACACAAAAGACAAAAAACCTATAAATATATCCCCAGTTCTGTCCTGATGTGTCATTTAAACCACTACTACGTTACCCCAGTTAGATACTTGTTCAGTCAAGGAATTAAGATTTTCAAAGTTACCACCTAAAGCTGAACATTTTTTTTCTGGACAATGCCTTCAGAACATGTAAGTACAAACTCAAATTTTTAATACTGTTTAATTGCCTCCCATTTAATTCAAATACCTTATTTCAGGTCCTCATCCAGTAGGTGATGAAAGGTAGGTTTTGGGTAACACAATTAGATTAAACTAATCTACTTACACATTAATGGCTGATACTAATTTACCTATGCAAGAAATATGTAAAATTTAAGGTAGATTCATATTAACCTAAATAGATGTGTTAAGCAAATCAATATCTATAGGTAATAGTTTGAAAATATTCAAGAGGCACAGGTATATTTTGGAATTGAAAACTATTTTTTTTAAATAAATCTTTATTGGAGTATAACTGCTTCACAATACTGTGTTAGTTTCTGTTGTAAAACAAAGTCAATCAGCCATATGTGTACATATATCCCCATATCCCCTCCACCTTGAGCCTCCCTCCTTAGCCTACCTCCCACCTCTGTAGGTCATTGCAAAGCGGGAGCTGATCTCCCTGTGCTATGCTGCTGCTTCCCACTAGCTATTTTATGGAATCTAAAAAAAAAAAAAAAAAAAAGATACTGATGAAGTGGCAGGAATAAAGACGTAGACATGAAAACTATTCTTAACATAGTCCATCCTCTGCCTTCTTGGCCAGCTTTCTTTACCTATTATTACTTTACCCAGTTTCATTCTCTATTTACATATATTTAGAGTATTTTTTGTTTCTTTTTTATAAAAATACTACATGTGTGTTTGTACATCTGTGTGCACATTCTGTCTCTAAGTAGCTGAAGACAATTAATCATGAGTTGAGAAGGACATCCTTTCCAAGAGTGGATCTCATACTGACATACCCTATATTGTCAGGATTATAAATAAACGCAAGCTACTTCCCAGTTTGCCTGAGACAGACCCTGTTCACGGCTGTTGCCCCAGTTTCCAGTCCAGTTTAGCATTTGCCCCTTTTTTCGTTTGAAAACATGATTCAACTCACTTTCCTTCGGAAGACTATCGAGAACTGGGGCTGGGTAGTGCCAGGTCTCCAACATGCTGCCCCTTCCTTCCTTGACATCGCGTTTTCTACCCTTTGGTCTTTATCTATCCTATCCCTGAATCGTCCATCAGCTGGGTTCTCCAGGTGGCCATACAGAGGCCCCAGCCGCGGTAACGCCCTGCGCCGCGCCGTCACGCTACGTAGCCGCCCTCGCTGCGGGCGTGCCCCTCCCATCGCGGCTGCGGCTCTTTCCGGACTCGCTGAGGCGGAGGTGCGGTTGCCGTTGAGGGAGGCGACGGAAGCTTGGTGTGGGGAAGAAACACACGTATTGGAATTGGTGTCAGCATCCTAGTTGGTGAGCAGATTTGTATTATTATTAATAGTTGCACTTTGATAAGCCGCGATGAGTTTGGTCCACCTCCAGTTTAGATTTTTCATCTAGCGCTGTGTGAAGTGCATGCACAGGAAACGAAGTTCCTACTTGAACATATGGTAAAATGTGAAAGACGAACAGAGATGACTCATATCTTTTTCTCCCGACCCTTTCCAGTCACATATGTGTGCACGCATAAGTGTATCCTCCACTTCTTTTTCAGGGAACAAATACAGTGTGTTTGTTAATTAAAGTAAGTGCCCTTGAAACAAGGGGCCAGTGACATGAGTGTTGCCTACTGCCCTCCTCTAGTCGCCAGGTGCTTTGTTTAGCCACCAAAATTGGCTTAAACGGTGCACCGTAACCTTTAGCTGTGAGCAGGATATCAGTCTCCCCGTGAGCACTTTTAATGGGACTCAGGAAATTAGAGGATAGCTTTACATTAAATATGTTTTGGAAACATACTGGGTTGCCAGTAGCTCAGTCTTGCAGAGTCAGATAAATAGGTCAATGTTTTGCCAAATATATACACAGACAATACATTATGTTATCATTTATTGAACATGCACATACAAATACGATGAAGGCATTTCTTAAGTATGAATTGCATTTTCTTTCTAACTCTATTAAGTTAAATATTTACATTTCGTTCCCAATTCCAGATTTTATTTATGATACCTTTAAAACAAGGTGAATAGACCCTGAATTTGCCCATTAGAAATGCTGAAGTAAGAATTCAGTAGTAAATTGGGAAAAACAAAATAAACATATTCCTGCTGTCCTTATTAACCCATTTACCTCTTCATGTGCCAGTTAGACAAAGCTACTTTCTTTGTTGTTGTTATTTTTTGTAAGTAGGCTTTATTTTTTAGAGTAGTTTTTAGCTTCACAGAAAAATTGCACAGAAGGTATGGAGATTTTCTATATACTCCCCATTCCTACACATGCATAGCCTCCCTCGTAATCAACATCCACTACCAGAGTGGAAACAGCTATTTTTAATCTATGATTTAAGATACATTTAGCCTAACTGTGTGTTAAGAGTAGAACTTTTGTACTTTTTTTTTTCCTTTTCCATTAAAAGCTTCTTAGCTGACTTTCTCCCCACTCTCCCTTAGAGCTTAGCTAGCAAGTTGGTTCAGAGCAAAGGATTGGTGAGCAAGGCTTATTCTAGCTTTCTTTGTTGGCAGAGTGTTTATACTGCCAAAGGCATCCCACCCTCTGCTAACTATTGATTTTAATGGATTTTGTTGGCCATTCCTAGTCCATCTGTCTGCAATAAAGCAAAGATCCCTTAAACCCCTATAGGAATTTCAGAGCTATGAAAACTCAGAAAATGCCACCTGGGAGATTACTTTACCCCCCTTTTTGTCAAAGATTAAAGTGTTCTTACAGGATTGATTTGTGCTCGTCCAAGATTTTGAACAGCTACTTTTCTCACAACTCTTTAAAAAAATTTCCTTTCCAGTGAAATACCCCCTTTCATGAACCCAAAGATGCTGGGATAATGATATTTGAATACATGGACTAATGAACATCTTTCTAAGGAGAATTGTTGTAGTAGAACCCAATTTACCTTCAAAAACTCTGAGACAACAGCCTTGTACCTCTTCTTCACTTGCTCTGAAAGGGCATTTCCCTTTTGAACCCTCTATTCATTTAACAACCTCCAATAAGTGCATACTTACTGTTTTCCTTCTACATGTCATTTCACTAGGAAACCAAAAGAGAATAGAAGGATGTTAATTCTGTGGATTCTTAGGCTAAAGTCAAATCTTGTTCTTCATTTCTTAACCCAGGTTTTAATTCCACAGTTTCTGCCCTCAAATCTTGGAAGATAGAGGGGGATATTTTCTTCTGAATTACCATGGAAACCTCCCAAAGTCTTTGGGCAGATTATCCCAGGGCAAAAACAGTGGGAGCCTGAAAGTTTAGTAACAGGTGTAAATAAATTTCGGTTCTTCTATAGAGACTGAGACTCTGAAAACAACTCCAGGTTCTCTCACTTGCCTCTTTAATTCTTGCTTCTTACAGCTCAGTGGGAGCAAAGTTGACTCCTGGCTCCAGAGCTGCAAGCTTTCAGTTTCCAGAAAACTTGTGGATTTAAGCTCAAGGAAAACAAATGCCAAGATGCTGTAGCCGCCATGATTTATATCTCTATTCAATCTTGATAATATTTTTCTTCTCTATCATAAATGCCTAGAAACTGTCACATGCAATCTAAGGAATGTTATTGCCCAAACAACAAAGGGAATAGAGAGACTTAATGTATTTTGTTATTTTATAGAGGCAAACTAAAGTAAGTACCATACATCATAAAAAGAACCATAGTTTTAAAAAGCCAAGTAGAGAGGTGCTAACAAAAATGAAAGCTTTCTTAGTTCACTCAGTCCCCTGCAGAGAAAGAAAAAGGAAGCATTGAAGCTGAGGGGCTTGGCTGAGCCAGGAATCATGCACAATTGTTTAGGTACTGCTTTTCAGCCTTCCCTTTGAAGGTCAAGAGGGAAACATGCCTGTATGGGATAACTGAGACCATCCTAACTGTCTGGAGGATTATGTCAACTGATAGAAGATGAGTAAGAGAGGTGCTTGGGGCCGGATATCTTCAACACGAAAGGTCTGTTGCTTTTCCTGGCAGAGCCTGTCCCCAGCCAGGTAATCTCGCAGCTCACTTTACCAAAGCAGCCACTGTCTGTGACTGTTGCCATTAGAAACACTTCCAAGTTCCAGACAGGGATTGCTCTTCTAGCTGCTGATCAGAGAAGGAGTAATTAGGCGTGCATGGTTAACTGATAGTGGCTGCAGAGAAGACACTGGCTTCCTTCTGGAGGGAATTTCCAGTTGCCCTACCGTTATGACACACAAGAAATATTCTGTCCTCCATATGGAATGAAGAAGCAAAGACAGTCAAACCAGTCTGATTTAGGACTGTGAACCAGGATTCCTATGGAGATTTCAAAAGAACAGGGTCAAGACTTTAGTTTGAAGTAATTTAGCATTGCTTTTTCTTCAGCTGCAGATTTCCCTCGGGTTCCTCTTTAATGTTAGGGCGTCTATGGGATTGTACTCATAAAAGAAAGACACAGATGTTTCTCGTAATGCCCTGAATACAGAGTTGACTGGTCAGCTCATCATATTCTGTATATTTAAAAACATGATGTAGTTTTTTTAAGGAAAAAAACTCCATTAATAGTTCACTGAATATTTTATGTTACTGATTTTCATGGGAGAATTCTCTGATTAGTGAAATAAACTCATGTGTGTTGCTGCTGACTTGCAACCTAACAGGGGTAAAAAGGAGAAGTAGACAGTTGAAAGAAACTAAGGACAGGAAATACATCTGAGGAGGGAAAAAGTGGAATGCCATATGTGTGATGAAACCACAGGGAGTTAATTTGGATTTCATATTGAAAAGATTTTCTTTTATCTTTTCCTAAGGGAGTGCAATAGAACATATTTTCCATCAAAAATAAAACACAGAATGGATTGAATGGGACTGTGCATATACTTGTGTGTTGGAGGCTGGCATTGAGAAATAAAAGGGTGTATATAGGAATAAAATTTTAGTGTCTTCTTTTTTGGAAAAAGCGATAAATTTTGGAGGAAAAAATGAGGTATTCTTTGGATTAATGAGCTCCATTTCCAGTTTTAAAAATGCAGTTTCATATTTGGCCAGCAGAAGGTATGCTGCACAAAGGACTGAATTACAAACTAGCCTGGTATATGGGACCATAAATCAGTTTGGGTAGTCGGTTGAGTTATGTTCTTAATCATGGAAGGATACTTTCGCTTGAAACTATTCTTTCTCATATTTCTAGTAGTCTCTCTTATTTATGGGCATGCTGGAATCTGGCCAAAGCTTTCCCCTAGGTAAAATGACAACAGCTTAATTAGGAATGTTTGGTCTGTGGCATGAGTTGCCAAAGAGCGGTCCCATTGTTCTAAACACACAGACATCCATCATCAGCCTGCTTCCAACGCCCATAGCATAGTGGTAGAAGCACAGGGCTGGAAGACATCTGAATCATTTTTTGGATTCCAGCACTGTCTAGTTATATTTTAAAAAAGGCAAATCATACTCTCTCTGGAGCTCAGCCATATCACCTTTCAAGTGGCTATCCCGATTCCTAGTAGAACTGTGAAAATTAAATAAATTTAAATCAAAGAAATAACTTCCCCCCAAAAAAGGCAGGGGATAAACAAATGTAAGGTAATGTAAATAGTATTCTTGTCTGGAGCAAAGTATTATAATTCTCAGATGAGTAAAATAGATGTTATATTATGATTTTAGCTATTAATTCTTTAGCAATATAATAGAAAATGTGAATCTCTTGTAGGCTTGCAGGCTACTCATCTTAAAAGCCACAGAGAATGCATGTTATGTGCTCAAGAAGTATTTGTGAATGCAAAGGAGAAGACTTCACAGCAAAATAAAAACGAGCAAAAAAGCTAACTAGAAATCTGTACTCTGAGAGTACTATTGAATACCCATAAGAGGTGCATAGGAGAGGAAAACTTTCCCTTTGAGTATCTGAACATTGCATTATAGCTTATAAGAAAACGAGCAAGGATCTAAGAAAAATCTCAATATGTTATTTCCAACGTCCCAGGTGTAAAGGAACAGAAAACTGTTTCTTGTTTGTTATATATCTTCTAAGAATTTCTTTGGACTTTAAAGGAAACTTAAAATGGTGTTTGGGGGTCTTCCCTGGTGGCGCAGTGGTGGGGGGTCTGCCTGCCGATGCAGGCCGGTCTGGGAGGATCCCGCGTGCCACGGAGCGGCTGGGCCCGTGGGCCATGGCCGCTGAGCCTGCGCGTCCGGAGCCTGTGCTCTGCAACAGGAGAGGCCACAACAGTGAGAGGCCCGCGTACTGCAAAAAAAAAAAAAAAAAAAAATGGTGTGTGTGTATGTGTGTGTGTGTGTCTCCTGTGTAGGATCGTGTGTGTGTTGCCAGAGGCGGGAAGAGTTCACAATTCGGGCAAGCGTGAGAAAGTGCTGGTCTGCATCAAATTGTAGTGCTTCCAGAAATAAGGAGAATTTGAATTTTCTGAAACCCACACTACGCTGCACATCTTATGACAAAATATTTTGTTATTATGAAGATTGGCACTTGTCAAACTTCATTCAAAAGTGTTTTAATCTTCAGGCCTGCCACCCTTGTCAAATCCTTTAGAAGTGCAAAGCAAATCTTTCTTAAGGAAGACCTAGGCAAATAGGAAGACCTACTCTGCTGCCACTAGGTAAGAATGTTGAATTTTGAAAGAGCTGTCAAATCATGCCCTGAGTCACAATAGAAAATGATTCAAAGATCAGAAACGTTAAGATATGTTTTAGATTAAGAACACCAACCCCTTATTAGTAGTGTTGTCAAATCTGGTACCACTTACTGGGATGTCAATAGCTAATGAAATGCAAGTGGTATTTTGTTGAATCTAAAACATTTGAAAGATTAAAAAAAAGTAAAAGAAGGATGCCACTTCTGCTGTTCTTCACTGATTTCTGTTGTTCATTGTTTTCAAAGATTAAATGGCTTGTCACTCTTAACCTTTCTCAAGAAATATATATTTTTTTTAAGTGATAGCCTTAAGTGTTCTTTATCTTTTTCAGGCTTGTTATTTTCAAATAGCTTAAGACTCACAAGAAGTTGCACAAATGGTACAGAGAATTCCCATGTACTGTTCACCCAGCTTTCCTCAGTGATAACATCTTACATAAACATAATACATTGTCAAAACCAGGAAATTGACATTGGTACAATTATATTAACTCAAATACAGACCTTATTCAGATTTCACTAGCTTTTCTATGCACTTTTTTTTCCTCTCCCTTCTGGGAATCTTTGGGTTACCTAAATCTCTAACTGGTTATCAATAATAAATATTATGTGATACAGAAACAAATCATTGACCAGCAGTGACACTTAAAATGAACAATGCTAAAGCATAAGTCCCATCTGTTTTCACTTACTTCAGAAGGTTCCTGTGTTTAGCCTACTTAATCATTCCTACCCACTTCCCTCTTCAGACCTCCCTCCCAAGACCAGTATTCAGATAGCAACTGCCTAAAACAAGATTTGACATTTTTGAGTGTTTTATCTTTGATAAGCTCAAGGGGGTCATTTCTGTAAATTCTACAGACGCTTTCAGACATTAATACTGACAAATTAAAGAAATGAAAGCAATTTGTAAATCTAAGAGCTTGTCAGGGATAGAGGACATTTATTTATTTCTGCCTGGTGAACACCTGGGTTCAGCTTGCTAAGGAACAATGAGCACCATTGTTTGGAATAGAAAAGTCAGTCGAAAGGAGACTCTCCTACTGCTAATGGGCACCAAGGCAATACTTTGGCACACTTGAAGATGATATACTTTATGTGTCATATTTAAAAAATAGAAAAAGAGATCATGGCCATTTGTGACCATTAAATACATCATACGTGTTCTTGTGGTTGAATTGTTAAGCATCATTGCAATTTAGTATACCATCAAGAAGGATTAAAAAAGGTTTACAGAAAGGGATAATAGGCCACACAGACATCAGTGGGTAGGTGAGAAAATCATGACCATTGTGCACAAATGGAGGAAAAATTGACCTACTTACCTAAAATTATATAAGCTAGATTGATAGTTTATTAAACAAAAGATGGCCAACTTATGGCCATTTCTCTAAAATTCTTCAATGGAAAAACATAAAACCAGGGCCACTTTTTATAAGCCATCAGCCTAGTGACTTAGACAAAAACAAGGAAGTCCATATGATGAATACCTAAATGTTTTTTAAACTCCTAGAACACTAAAGCACTTTTTTGGGAGACATATAATCTCCTTTACCTACCACTGATGTACCCAACTAATAGAGGAAAATTAAAAGGGATGTAATAAGTCGCTCTACTTTCTCAACCGTGCTTTCTCTAAGTTCTCAGGTTCAGATCAGACGAGTTAATAGCCTCTGTTTTCACTTCATTCTTTCTGCCATAAAGGAAGGCGGATGCTATTGGGCTCTGGCAAGCCTGAGTGGGTAATGGCTTCTGGGGAAGGGCAACATGAAGTGAGTGGACCCACAAGGTTAGACTTATGAGTATGGGACACTTAAGTTGTTTTGAGACTACACACTGGAAGGAGCTTCCAAGTAACAAAGGATAATGCATAGCTTTGTAGAGAGATTTTTTTGCCTACATTATGGTTTTATTTTCTTCTTTGCCCTAAATACTATTTCTGATAAGGTTGTATGAAAATATCCCAGGCATTAAGGACATTGAAATAGAAGAATGATTGGGCATCTTAACAGTGAAAGGAAATACACAGAGCACTGTTACCTCATGGGCCTCTGTTCCTTGTGGGAACTTTGGAGTCTGCAAAGATACAGAAGGATAGGCCTACTGTCACCTCACATGTGCTCTCACAGAAGTTTATCCAGCTACTTTTATTGGACTATAAATATGGGGGTGTGTGTAATTGCTGGGATCAAGAGGTCGTATATTTCAAACTATAGAATTCAATTGTGAAATAGAAAGTTGTCGAATATTATCTGAAATCTAATGATTAGCAACTGGAAATCATTTTTGGATATGACAGCTATGGCTGTGATAGCCTTTAGATTTATGCTTGTGAAAATTAATGTATGTAGGTTCCTTTTATGAAGATATATTTATCAGTTTTTAGTCATTAAGTTAATGATAGTTAACATATTAACTTAAAATAGTTCAAAATCAGATACTGAAAATAAACAATTCTTTATATGCCAGAGTTTGCAGTCTGGGTTTAGATAGGCAAGAAAACATGCAGAGTTCAGTAAAAATGGCAATACAGGATGCCCTGAGAGCACATAGACAGGTTCCTGAACCCCAGAGGGAGAGAAAGGGATGCAGGGCCTTCCCAAGTTTCTGTTACTCTGATGTTCATCACATGCACGTGAAATGAAACCCACCCTCAAAGCTTTGTTTATAATTATCTCTCCTTTCTGATCTCAGAGCAGTTGTTGTCTATAGCTTTCATGGAGCATTTGCATTATGTTATCTTTTCATGTGTATTATTCTGTCATCCTTGTTACATGGTGAGCTCTTTGAAGGCAGAAACCTGCTGCCCAGGCCTCACCGGCTGTGAGTACAAATGGGGTCATGCTAGCAACAAATTTCACAGTGCTCCAACTGTGTAGTAGCAGAGAACCTGGTACATAACTAAAATTCTTAAATGGTGAGTTCTGAATGTTCTTGGAGATTTTTTGATAAAAATTCACTTACAGTTCTCTCATGTTATCCCCTACACACCCACCCTCTGTCAGCATTTTGCCCCCTGCTGCACCACCTCTGCAGTATCCTTCCACTCCTGCTGGTACCTGCCTGCCAATGACACACCAGCACCAAGGAGGCTGTCTCTTAACATTGCCCACACCACAGGCATCCTGCTCTCAGGTTTCCCTCTGCTCCTTGAGCACTGATGCTGATCCCATTATGGTCCATGTGTCTCTGAGTCTCAAGTGAAACAGCTCTGCACCTTTGCATCCACTGTCTTCACATGCTTAGTGCTTGAGGCAGAGCCTGGAGACTTGTACCATACTTTCTTCTTCCACTCCCTGTCTGTTCCTCAAAGTCATAACCACTGCTGAATCTAGCAGCTTTCCTCCCTCCTGTAAATCAGTTCATGCAAAATTAACAGCTGAGGGCCACTCTATGCACTGCTTTGTTAGGCACACTCCTTAGGCTCTGCCTGCATGCCTACTACATTACCATCACTGCTCAGGGTTGTCTATGAATGATCTACTCCCAATCAAGAGAAATGTTTACTAATTGATTCATAACCACATCCACTATGAGATGGCACCACCTAATATCAGGCAGTTGGAAAAAAGAACACTTTTTCCTATTCTGGAAACCAAAGCAAATATATGTGGCATGAAGAAAGAAATGCAACCCACAGTGGCACAAAACTGACAATATGACAGTAGTATGTGTCTGCCCAACTGCCATCTCCACAAATTAATTTTTCATTTTATCTCTGGATTTACTGTCACACTTCGGCTGGGAGTACAGTTATGACTGAATTGAGATTCATTTATGCTCATTCCTCATGCTACAATATAATAAATATTTTTATCACCAAAGTTTTCTTGCATATATTATTAGAAATCACAGAATTTGTCTCATAGTTGATTATATGGAATCAAAAGAAGTAACATTCTTTAAAGTACAGGGTACCTGAAGGAGGTTCACATAAAATCCATATGAATGTATTAAATGCTGTCAAACATGCACACACACACATACACACACGCGTGTGCGCGCACGCACGCATGCACGTTCAGTCTCTAGTGCTTTACAAGTGAAAATGGTTCCACTGCTTGCTTTAGAGTCTATCTCGAAGTTTCCCTAAAATGACTTAACTATCCTTCATTAAAAAGTTTCCATGAGTTGTTGATATTGATTGAAATGAGAAGCAGAATATTGGCCCCCATTTACTGAGGGATTTGGCATTTGTACATGAGTGTGTTGAATATAATGTCATAGTATAAATTTAAGGATAACGCTTAAAGTAATGTTTGAGAATTCTTATACAATATGCATGCAAGTAGATTAATATTAACGGAGAATGTGACAGATTAAATAACTGATTTTTTTTTTCCTCATGGTGATGTCATTTCTGTCGTTTCTGTGTCATCCCTTGGGCAAACACAAGTTTAAGTGGTCAAGCTCAGAATCAAGTGATGGAGGAGTATACTCTGCCTGTGATAATTCCTTGGCAAATGTATGGAACAAGGGAAGAATGAAGAATTTAAACCAATAGATCAGTCAGTCACATCACGATTTCCTGTCATGTTTCTATTTCTAGCCTGCTATTTTGATGAACAAGCGTGATTAGAAAACTCAGTGTTTGATTTAAAGTCATACTTAAGAATAAGGAAAAATACCTATTGTAATGGTTCTCCAAGGGTAATATAAGGTCCACTGATGGGCTACATGGAGCCTCTTGAAAAACTGCAAACACATCCACCATCTCAAGTCTTTTTTTTTTTCAAGTGTGACTGCAACTCTATAAACTTTTAGTTTTGAATAACATTAAGAGAGCACATATTGGCAAGCCATCAAGTGGGTTCTTAAAGGTTACTAAAAGGAAGTCTTCTGAAACACTGTGGTGCATGGTTGATGTTTTAAGTTCAATGCTAAAAGTCTGACTGTCATACCATATTAGCCTTGTGAAGCTCCAAACACACAAAGGGAAAATAAGAATCCCCACCGTTTGGGGCAAGAATGCTTTGATATCAGTACTGTTTTGAACTGAAAATGGTTTTAAATTGCTGCTTTCCTTTTCAGTTATAAATAAGTGTTGATGTATCTCAATCATCTTTAACTTTATTGTATGCTTACCATTGGTAAAACTTATTTGTAGCAATAGTATTTTATATTTTAGACTTTTTAAAAACTCTTTTAAGGTACATAGATATCGTGGTTCAAATAATGATCACATATAACTTTGTTTTTATTGTAATTCTGCTCACACACAGACATGCCACAGACACACACACATACCCCTGGAAGATAAGGTACAAAATGGCAATTTTCATGATAGAGTAACTTTTCTGATGGAAAGTAGGAGTGGACTGATTAGAGTAGGGTGCCATAGAATTGTCTGTGCAGCCTAATGGGATTAGTTTCAGAGTTATTAATCTAAATCAAAGTATATCATGTGATTAGGACTAAATCAGGGAAGGTTGTATTGAATAAATGAAGCTCAATATCTGAAACTGCCTTTATTTCTCTCTACAAAGTGGCCCTCATTTGACCTCTCTAGTCTCAGGTACTATAGGGAGCATTCCTGATTACGTGTTTAATATTCCAGTAACCTCATAGTATGTAGCATTAAAGGGTATTATTTATCCAATTCCTAAATTATTAGTGAGAATCCAATCATTTGGTCAGTTGTCCAGATGTTCCTAACCAGACAGATGCTTCTAAACCTATAGATGTTTGATATAAGTGGTTGAATTTTTCACTTTTGATCCAGATGTTTTGGTGCTGATTAGTTGTCATTGTTATTATGAATCTGATTTTTCCAAGTGCTGTGGTATGTATATTGGGAAATCATATGTCTTCTCTCTTCTCCTACTTTTACTTCAAGAGTAGGACACCCACAAAGATTTAAAAGGATAAACTGAGATTTGTAGTTTCTTGACAAAGGCAAAGAATGATGCTAACAGTATATAATAGCTTGGATATTTATTTATCTTTACATTTTATTACTAGATACTACATAGTATATTTTGAACTGACTTGGTAAAGAATTACTTTGAGTTTCTACCTTAATTCAAGTCTTTCAAAACTTGTGTGGACTGGTAAGTTACAAGCATAAGATTTACTATGTTGAAGTCTCAGAGCATTAAATTATCTATTAGAGTAGGTGGGTATAATGAAAAAAAAAAAGTCCCAGGTTTTGGAGTTAGGGAGTAGTTGTTCAAATATCAGTTGTAGAATTGTGTATTGTATAATGTGGGCACGTCACTTAGCTTTGGTAAAACATAGCTTCCTCACAAATGACATGGGAAAAAAAATGTCTACCTTGTAAGATGGTTGTAAAGATTAATGGTGGATATGAACAATGATTTTTATTAATTTCCCTTAATAAACAATTGTTTAAAATTGATTAATTTTGCTTCCTTAAGTTGGGAAATGACTAGATGTTGCATAGGAAGTTACCACATCAGTTCCATGAATAAAAGAATGATTGAATTATGTGTTAGAATGGCTGCTTCTGCAGTTTGCTCCCTGCATGGCTTCCAGATCTCAATCTTATAACAGTTAGCCCAGAAAATGTCATGATGATGACAGGTGGATTATACTAAAGAGAAATAAAAAGATAATGGGAGATGGAAATGAAATTGGGTATGTAAGCAATTAGAGCCATTATTGGAAGAGAAAAGTTTGAGGTTATCCATAGTAAAATCACTGGGCTCTAGTGACTACTCTCTTTTCATTCCCAGAAAATCATAGGTTAACTCTCAAACCTTTGAGGATGGGGGCTCACCAGTACAAAAGGGCTAATTTTTTTTTTTCACAAATGTGCTGAATTACTAGTTTACAACTGGAGGGAGTTTAAACAAAACGTTAACATTGGACTCTATCTTTTTGTAACAGAAATATCTTAAAAATTCCTTTTATGTGAAAAAAAGATTTGATATTAATTTTCAACTTTTTAATGTTTTGCATAGTGAGGAACTACTGTACAGTGGGTCATGAGGGACAAGTTATGGTGATTGTGTCAGTGTTTTTGAATTTTACTTTCTGAAGTTTCACAAACAGTACAACTAAAAGTAAAAATAATCACACCATTATTTTAAAAGAGTGCTGAGATACTGTAGTGATTGATACCGTATCACTGTAATTGATAAAATGATTTTAATCAACTGACAAACTTCTAACTGGTTACTAATGAGTTAATGAAGTTAATCAGGTTGACCCAGCCTTTGTGTTCTTAATAATATTTTTATAATTATATATAAACACTCATACATGCATATACACAAATGCATCTACACATACATATAAATAGTATTTATGAAATAGAAATACATATATTTATTATATGTCTGTTTTCCTTCAATAATTATTCATTCAGCTGATGTATCCAGTGAATTGTGACTTTACTCTGTTTTCCTAGAGTATGATTCTTCTTTCAGTTATCTAGTGCCATGTAACAACACACTCCAAAACTTACTGATTTAAGAAACAACTGTTTTATTTGTTCATGATTATTCAAGCTGACCTAGGCTTCTGCTTTATTTTGCTTTGTCTTTGATGGTAAGACAGGGGAACATAAACACATGGACACTCCCACGCGAATGTTTGGTTGAGAGTAGGGTATGGGGAGACTGGAGACATAGCACTCAGTAATTCACAGAAATTCTGAAATCTAGCCAAGTATATGGCACCGTCTCCCATCCTCTCTTCTGGAATGGGGGATGTAAGTTGGTTGGGACCCATTTCTGTTCCACTTCACCTAAGAGTGATTCACTTCTTGGCTTGATTTTGAAATCTGGACCTTTGATTCTTAATGATTAATTTTCCATAAGAAATGGTTAATGTTTGCATCTGGGTAGTTTTCTCGACTCTGCTTCTTCACATTAGAAGTTTTGGAATCCAGAGGCTCATTTGTGTTTTGTGCTATCTGTCCCTTTTAGACCAAGCTATTCTAATTCCTTTAAAAACTTTGAGGACCTTTTAAGATTTAAATTGCAATTCACTTCATTAGACAAAAGCCATGCCCACAAATCTCTCTTAAGATGGGCCCAACTCCACCTGGACCTAGAGTCAGGAGGCCGTGTAACAATATAATTAGAATTTCCAGAAGTTTTCTAGGTGAGAGTGTCTATGAGGCATGCTTTTAAGACCATTAGAAGTCCCTTTTTCTGTCTAAAGGGTCTGAGAAGCTCTGCTATAAGTCCTTTTGAAGTCTTTACAAAAGTCTTATAGTCACATCTTTGACTTGATTTTACTCCTAAGTCCACATTTGGTTTTGTCTTGAACTTGATTTTTGCCCTGGAGCCATTTCTATTTTGAGAGCCTTTTGCTAGATGCAGACACTATGAATTAAAAGTTTTTATTTTCCAACCCAGCAAGTCCAGATTGGAAATGTTTCCTGTAGATTCTGTTGGAAAAGGAAACAGTTCCTTCTTTAGCTTATTTCTATCTGTAATTTCTCATAAAAAACAAAGAAGCCAGTAAACACTTGCAGAATTCTCCCTAGAAATCCCCTTAGCAAAATTCTTTAGCTTATTAGGAATATTTTCTAATTACCATAGGTGACAGTTTATCTGATTATTCTGTCAGTAAATAATTCAGATCTCCTTTCTTCAGCCTCAAGTTAGGTTTCTTATTGCTTTCCCAGCCTCCAATAATACTCTCCTTGGAGTCATTTGTAGGGGAGCAGAATTTGCCACCCCAAAAGATGCCTTTGGGATAAGTATTATTTTAGGCTGGTTATATGTAAAGAAAGAACAGACCTAGGAAGAGCTCTGAAAACCAAGCAGAAGTTACCCGTTTTTAAGAGACATTTACATGTCTAAGGAAAATTTTCATTTGTAAGGGTAACTTTCTTGCTGTGTAGGTGTACCTTGGAGATATTGCTGGTTTGGATCCAGACCACCACAATAAGGGAAATATCACAATAAAAAAAGTGACTAACATGAATTTTTTTGGCTTTCCAAAAAAGTCATGTTTACACTATATTTTAGTCTATTAAGTATGTAATGTATTATGTCTAAAAAAAAGTGTACATACCGTAATTGAAAAAATGATTGATTGCTAAAAAATGCTAACCATCTTCTGAGCCTTCAGCGAGTTATAATTGTTTTGCTGGTGAGGGTCTTGCCTTGATGCGGATGGCTGCTGACTGATTGAGCATGGTTGCTGAAGGTGAGGGTGGCTGTGGCAATTTCTTAAAATAAGACAGCAGTGAAGTTTGCTGCATTGAGTGACTCTTCCTTTCGTGAACGATCTCTCTGTAGCATGCAGTGCTGTTTGATAACATTTTGCCCACAGTAGCACTTCTTACAGGATTGCAGTCAATCTTCTCAAACCCTGCTGCTGTTTAATCAACTAAGTTTATATACTCTTCTAAATCCTTTGTTGTCATTTCTGCAGTGTTCACAACCTCTTCATCAGAAATAGATTCCATCTCAAGAAACCACTTTCTTTGCTCATCCATAAGAAGCAAATCCTCATCTGCTAAAGTTTTATAGTGAGATTGAAGCAAGGCAGTCACATCTTCAGGCTCCAGTTCTAATCCTAGTTCACTTGCTATTTCCACTACATCTGCAGTTACTTCTCCATGGAAGTCTTGATACCTTCGAAGTCATCCATGAAAGTGAGAATCAGCTTCTTCCAAACACCTGTTAATGTTGATATTTTGACTTACCCATAAATCAGGAATATGCTTAATGGCATCTAGAATGATGGATCCTTTCCAGAAGGTCTCAACTTACTTTGCCCAGATCCATCAAAAGACCCCCTATCTGTGGCAGCTATACCCACATGAAATATATTTCTTAAATAATTAGACTTGAAATTCAAAATTACTCCTTGATCCATAGGATGCAGAATGGATGTTGTGTTAACAGGCATGAAAACAGCATTAATCTCATCTCCATCAGAGCTCTTGAGTGACCAGGTGCATTGTCAGTGAGCAGTAATATTTTGAAAAAAATCATTTTTTTCTGAGCAGTAGGTCTCAACAGTGGGCTTAAAATTTTCAGTAAACCAGATTGTCAATGGATGTGCTGTCATTCAGGCTTTATAGTTCCATTTATAAAGCATAGGCAGAGTAGATTTAGCATAATTATTAAAAGCTCTAGGATTCTTAGAATGGTAAGTGAACATTGACTTCAACTTAAAGTCACCAGCTTCATTAGCCCCCTAATAAGCAATCAACCTGTCCTTTGAGGCTCTGAAGCCAGGCATTGACTTCTCCTCTCTAGCTATGAAAGTCCTAGATGACATCTTCTTCCAGTAGAAGGCTGTTCTGTCTACATTGAAAATCTGTGGCTAGTGTAATCACTTTCATTAATTATCTTAGCTAGATCTTCTGGATAACTTGCTATAGCTTCTCCATCAGCACTTGCTGCTTCACCTTGCACTTTATGTTATAGAGATGGCTTCTCTCCTTAAACCTCATGAACAAACCTCTGCTAGCTTCAAACTTTTCTTTTGTAGCTTCCTCACCTCTCTTAGCCTTCTTAGAATTGAAGAATTATGCTTTGGCTTAAGGGAATGTTGTGGCTGGTTTGATCTATCTAGACCACTAAAACTTTCTCCCTATTAACAATAAGGCTGTTTAACTTTCTTATCATACGTGTGTTCACTGGAGTAGTAACTTTTAATTTCCTTCAAGAACTTTTCCTTTGAATTCACAACTAGGCTACTGTTTGGTGCAAGAGGCCTAGCTTTCAGCCTGTCTTGGCTTTTGACATGACTTCTTCCCTTAGCTTAATAATTTCTAGCTTTTGATTTAAAGTGAGAGACATGTGACTCTTCCTGTCACTTGAACACTTGAAGATTATAGCTTAATTTCAATATTGTTTTGTCTCAGAGAATAGGGAGACCTGAAGAGATGGGGGAACATCCAGTTGGTGGAGCAGTCACAACACATACATCATTTATTAAGTTTGCCATCTTATCTGGGTGCAGTTCCGGGTGCCCCAAAGCAATCACAATAGTAACATAAAAGATCAGTGATCATGGGTCACCATAACAAATATAATAATATGAAAATGTTTGAAATATTGCAAGAATTACCAAAATGTGACACAAAGTCTCAAAGTGAGCAAATGCTTTTGGAAAATGGCTCTGACAGACTTGCTGGAGGCAGGGTTGCCACAAAACTTCAATTTGTGAAAAAACAAATATCTGTGAAGCATACCTAAGGCAAGCACAACAAAACGACATACGCCTATACTGGGATTACAGTGGGGGGGTGACCTTATCTCTAGAAACTTATCAATGGAGAAGGCAAGGACTCACATCTGCATCACAACCTTACCCTTGTTTACTGTGCTTTTCCTGACAACCTTCCTTAACTGACTCCTCACCCCCACCATCGTCTTTTGTCTTTAGCTGAAAATGGTATTTAAGGTGGTAACTTTGGCCATTTTGGCAATTTACTGAATTTTCCTGGGTCTCTCCATGTATATATTTTATTAAACTTTTGTTTGGTTTCCTCTTGTTATTCTGTCTCATGTCAATTTAATTCTTAGACCAGCCAGAGGAACGTAGAAGGGTAGAAAATTTCTTCCTCCCTAGCACTTTCGGTCTTCTCCTTGGCTGCTCAAAAAGTCAGTGCCACAAGTTTTAGGTTTTGTTTTGACAACCCCCTATTGCCAAGTACCAACTTTCATTTCAATTATATATTGGTACATATCTAACCACCCCCAAATCACTGGTTTAAAATAACATCATTTTATTCACTCACAAATCTTCAATCAGGGCTCAGTCCAGCTAGGCATTTCTTTGGATGTTCTTGTCAGTGGGCTTTGTGTAGCTTCATTCAGCTGTCAGGATCCGGGTTCTGGGCTTACCAAGAGGGCTAGGATTGGCTAGGTCTCTGTCTTCCTCTCCCTCTCTCCTGTCCTTCCCCCCCTGCTCCCCTCCCATTCTTCCCACGCCCCCCCCCCCCCCCGGAGTACATAGTTTCAGGAGCTCTCCCTCTCCATGTGACCTCTCCATTTGTTCTGGAGCAGAATAGCCATATTTCACACTGGAGACTCAATGAGTCGGGACCTAAGAACACTACATGGAAGTGTTGGGAGGAAAACTAATTTTTTCTCTACCTTTCTAAGTCCGTGGCTGAGACCCCCCCCCCCCACTCCCACCACATAAGGACAAATTACAGGATAAAAATAAACACAAGTTTAATAATGTGTATACTTCGTGTTTACATGGGAGAGACCCAGAAAAACTGAGTAAATCCCAGAAATGGCCCAAGCCATCCCCTTAAATACCATTTCAAGCTAAATATGAAAGATGTTGGAGCTGGGGGACACCAGTTATAGGAGGCTATCGTTGGGAAATACAAGGTAAACAAGTAAACAAGGGTGAGGTGGTTTTGCAGATTTAGGTAATTTCCTTCTCTGTTAATAAGTTTCTAGAGCTTTAGTGTCATCCTTCTCCGTTCAGAGAGGGAGACACCCTTACAAATGGAGATTGCCCTTATAAATGTAAATGTCTCTTACTGTTGACAAAAAAAAACAATCTAAGAAAGAAATGGAAAATTTTATTTGAGCCAAATTGAGGACTGTAACCCAGGTTTAGCCTCTCAGAGAGCTCTGAAAACTGTTCCATTAGTTAGAGGTCAAAGCACAATTATCTAAGTTTTAGAGACAGAGGGCTGTATATTAAATGAGGTATTATTGACAGGTTATACGGTAAGTCCCCTACATACGAACGACTTCCATTCTAAAAACATGTTCATAAGTCCAGTTTGTTTATAAGTCCAACAAAGTTAGCCTAGGTGCCCACCTAACTTAATCAGCTATATGGTACTGTACTGTAATAGGTTTATAATACCTTTCACACAAATAATACATAAAAAACAAACAATAAAACATTTTAAATCTTACAGTACAGTACCTTGAAAAGTACAGTAGTACAGTACAACAGCTGGTGTACAGGGGCTGGCGTTGAGTGAACAGGCAAGAAGAGTTACCGACTGGAGGAGGGAGAGGAGGTGGGAGGTAGTAGAGCTGAAGGATCATCAGCAGTAGGAGATGGAGAGCAAGCTGCAGTTTCACTCACGCCTGATGCTGATGGAATGCATGTTCACATCTTTGAAAGTTTGCAAGTTGAAGGTTCGTATGTAGGGGACTTACTATACAATCTAGCGGGCAGTGGGTCATGGGGAGGTTTGGTCAATGCATAACGCAGATACACAATGTACAGTAGAGGCACAAGAGGAAGCCAAAGGATGGAGAAACTTTTTTATGTTTGAATTTTTTTTTTCCCATAAAATATGAATTTTATTTCATACTTACAAAAGGGTAATTTCTACTTTTTTTAAATAACCAGCTCAAAATAATCCATATTCTGTTCCCTTTCAGATGCTTCCAGGCATTCTTTCAGCTTAGTCCTAGAAATGGCACAACATCACTTCTGCTTCATTCCATGTTTAAAACAAGTCCCAGGATCAGTTCATATTCAGGAAGGAGGTGAATCCAGGAGGCAGGCTTCATTGTGGGCAACCCAGGTAAGAGAATGTCATATGTCTAAAGCAAAACCATTCTTTTTCCTCTGAGTTGGAGCCACTCTTCTAAAGTCTTCTTCCTATATTTGGTGTGTTGTTAGTTGTAGAGAAATATATGCTTTGATGGTTTCTGTATATCCTCTCAGGGAACTTGAGGTGTTTGGACCACCATAATCCAAACAGAGAAGAGTCTTGTGAGATGCTTCTCAAACTGTCAAAACAGAGCCATTCAAGTCTAATTTACATGACAGTGAAAGCTGCTTGGGGAGTGGGTAACAACCAAGAACAAGAAAGATTAATTATCCTTTTAACATTTACATAGCTGAGAACTACAGCTGCTCAGACATCCCTCCTGAGTAAATATTGGTCTTTTCACCTGTAAGTATGTGTGTGGGGGTGGGATGAGGTGGCAGTAGTTAATATTGATTAGAGAGTAGAGGAGCAGAGCAGAAATGGAAAGAGAAAAAAGAGGGGTCCAAGAAGCCCAGAGTCCAAAGAACTCTTGTCTATACAAATGTTCTAATTTTGAGACACTAAAGCACTTGTGCAACTTGTTTTAAGTTACAAAATTTCTTTTAAGTAAACCAAATTAAATTACTAATGTTTTAAGTATACTATTGATATACTTAATTTTAAGAATGATGGCAGAGATTGTAAAATTGTTTAGGACCTATTCAAACTCCTTCCTTCCTCCATATACCTCTCTGGTTCTCCCCACAGTTCCCCACAGCTTCAAGATTTTGGAGGAGCAGGGGTGAGGTCAAAAGGAGAACTTGGTAGTTTCTTAGTATCATGGCATACATGTGGTAGGGTAAAGTCTATAAAAGTAATTGTAGTGTAGCAAAAAGTTTTTTCCTGGATAATTTAGATGCTAGTGCAGCAAATATAGATACAGAAAGTCTTGATTGTATAAGTTTGGGAACTATGATATTAGGAAAAGAAATTCCCTTCCAAACTTAGTCAAAAGTCTTTTGGCCTAACTGAAGTATTAAACATATATTTAAATAATTATATGTTAAGTTTTAGAGGATATTACCAAGGATTTTATGGCTAATTCAATGTTCCTCTGATGTACAGATGCATATCCTAACTGGATGCTTCTGGTTTGGCCATTTACACGAGAATGGTGTGTGTCTGAAGGCCTTACCTCAACTATACCTTTGAACAGTGTCATTCGTATTAGTTTCACAGAGCTATTGTGGTTTGGGGAACTGAATGTCTTAATTTATAGTTTGCAAAACAGGCTTTATTTTTTCCCACCTATGCTCTAATTGTTACATTTTACTGTTTCATTTGGAGGTAGGTTTTACTTTATAAAATGAAAATTTAATGTTTCATGTTGTGTCCATATTTGTATAGATTTCAAAATTATGTTAATTTGTGCCACTTATGTTGGTAAAGCTTAAATACACACTTACCAATGGAGTAGGGTTACCTAAGCTACTTTGTTTATAGAATCTTAAGGATGAGCATCCAGAAATTTTTGTAGGAAGGTATAAATGGAAGAAGAGGGAAGATATTGTGAATAGGCCCCCAGACTTAAAAAAAAGGAAAACCTTTGCCAGATTTAAAGACATTATTTTGAGTCTTTCAGTATTTTAATTATCTTTTCAAATAAAGTTCTTGAAAAGTACCCAGTATTGTTGGATTTAATGTTTTATACCATTACTGATTCTTGATATTCAAGAATTTTGAAGTTAGCATATTTTTCTTTTTTTCCCATCATTAACATTTCATTTGAAATGCATATCCTTTCTGAAATACTTTATTTTTAGCATAAATGTTGTACATTTTATCTTAGTGCTTGGATTAAACCATTTGTGTTATTTAGCTTTCTTTTATTTGTTTGTATATTAATGTACCTTTTATTTTCCAGTATGCCTACTTTTTTGTATTGTACAATAAATTTATTTTAAGCTGCAAAAAAAGGAATGATGGCAGATGGAAATGATAGAAACAATTTGAAAATATCAGGTATTTCTTTTCCCAAATGATCTGACCTGTGCTCTGTTATCAATAAATTTTTATTGGAATAAAGACACACTCATTCACTTTTGTGTTTTCTATGGCTGCTTTCATGCTACAATGGCAGAGTTTTAGTATTTACAACACAACCGTATGGCTCACAAAGTGGAAATATTTACAATCTGGCCTTTTACAGAAAAATGTTGCTGACCCCTAATCTAGTCAAAGTCGTGAAAGAGAAAGAGGGCACTTTTGAAAACCTCACTTATTGAACCATCTTCATACAGCTCAGTTGACTAAAACACAGCTCCATTTTTATATGATCTTGTTATCCAACTAAAAAGTATATGACAAACAATCCAGGAAAGTGTACCTCTTTGGTATTTGGAAATTCAGTCTTTAATTCAATAAAACAAATAGAAAAAGACTTTCATAAATACTGTGGGTGATAGAATGTCCCAATTCATAATTTCATCTAGGAATCTTAAAAGAAGGTTACATTTTAGGCACATGGCTTTAAAACAGCTAATACTCAACTCCATTTGTAACAGGGAAGAACAAAGTCTGACTCCATGTTGGGTTTGTTTCTTTTACTTTAATCTTTGCTCTCTGTTGCTTTTTGTTACTACAATGGCTAAAAGGATGTTGTCTATAGCTATTTGCATACATAGTGGCCTCCCTTGGGGAACCCTGCCCCTCTGCCTAAATGTTAAACTAAAGTGCCTTTGTTCAGCTCACAGAGCAACATTCTGATCCTGCCCATCTGTGAATGGCTGCAAGAAACAAGAAATTAACACATCCCCTCCTTGAGGCTGGCCAAACCAAGAGATGTTTTGCAAGACGTGTGGCCTTTTTACTTTACTTCCTCACCTCCTCCCCCTCTCTGTTTCATAAAAGAAACTAGCATTCAGACCTCAATAATATGGTACTCAGGACATTAGTCCGCCATCTTCTCGGACACCCAGCTTTCCAAATAAAGTCACTATTCCTTGCCTCAACACCTCGTCCCCCAATTTTTTGGCCTGTTGTGCGGTGAGCAGAGCAAGCTTGGACTCTGTAACACATTGGCAAATTAATAGAGTTCATTGAAAATCTGTTCAAAATCTAATTCTTACTTTCTTTTCGTTCTTTTCTTCCTTTCTTTCTTGGCTGCATTGGGTCTTCATTGCTGCACTTGGGCTTTCTCAAGTTGCGGTGAGTGGGGGCTACTCTTCGTTGCAGAGCATGGGCTTCTCATTGTGGTGGCTTCTCTTATTGCGGAGCATGGGTCTAGGCGAATGGGCTTCAGTAGTGTGGCTCTCAGGGTCTAGAGTGCAGGCTCAGTGGTTGTGGTGCATGGGCTTAGTTGCTTGGGGGCATGTGGGATCTTCCCAGACCAGGGCTCAAACCCGTGTCCCCTGCATTGGCCGGCAGATTCCCAACCACTGCACCACCAGGGAAGTCCCCTAATTTCTTCTTTATTTTCCACCTTTAAATTGATAACTGACTTCCAATCATTAATAATTGAAACACCCAAAACACATATACAAATATCATGGACATAAGAATAAGTACAAGAATATTTTTTATCATCTTGCCAGTTTAAAAAAATATATACTTGGTAGCGAGACAAACTTGGGTCCGCTCGCCCTTGCACAGTAAACCCGATCTGCTGACACCAGGTTTGGTGAAGAAAAGTGCAGCATTTATTGCAGGGCGCCAGGCAAGGAGTCCAGGGCAGCTAGTGCCCAAACACCTGAACTCCCCAGTGGGTTTCAGGAAAGCATTTTTAAAGGCCAGGTGAGGGAGGGGCATCTCAGGGTTTGTGATCAGCTAGTGCACAATTCTCTGATACGTAGATGTTGAGGTAACAGGGTGGTGTTACAGGGGTTAACATTATCAACCCTTAGGTGCCAGTAGGTCTGGGGGCTATGTGCTCATGGTCATCAAGTAGTTAATTTCCATTTGGTGGTGCTTTTAGCATCTGTAAAACAACTCAGGAAATGTGCATCAGATACTATTATCTAGGTACTTCAGGGAATAGCTAAAGCAGAGGATATGGGGGAGGGGTCTGTCCTGGGAAGGCCCCATAGGGTCCTGCTCCTTTACATACTAATGTTTTCAACAACCCCAATAATAAAAATAACAGCTGCCAATTAAGTCATTACATTTTCATCAGAATCATTAGTACAGGGAGAATTTCATAGATAGATCACCATTATTCAGCAGTAGAGAATAGACTTACATCAGCCAAAATGATTATCATTTATCTTGAGAAAACTTGATTTAAAAAAAAAAAAATCTATGGTAATGGCAACACTTTTTGAGAAGTTGCAATGTGCTAAGCGCTGTGCATGAAGGATATATTTTATTACTCCACTTTATAGATGAGATTTATGGATCATAAGAAATTAGACAAAAGTCAGAGAATTACTGCTAGATCTGAATTCAATATCTGTGCCCTTAACACCCAGTTTTGCTATCTTTGGAATTATGTGAAGAAAGGAATGAAGATACCTTGTCACAAAAGAGTATATTCATGTTATGAGGAAATTAGAGTATTTGTTTTAGAATGTAGATTCTAAGAGAGAACCTCAGTATGTTTATTTTTGCTTTCTCATAGCTTATTTTATTATACCTCCTACCAACAGGATGGTTGATAAGTGTTTGCAGAAGTGAGGGAGTCCCTTTGGTTTTATATTAAAAAATTGTATTACTCTACAACCTTTCAAGATTCACATAAGCAGTGAGGCTGAAGGGGAGCAAAATTTGTCACCCCCAAATATGCCACTTTGGCGTAAGGATTATTTTGAGCTAAAGGTAATCAAAACCCAGCAGATTCAGGAAAAGCTCTTTAACCTCCCCTTTAACTGCCAAAATTTACATTGGAGAAGGAGCCTGTACCAGGAATAGAGCTATTACCAGAGATACCTTTTTCCTAAGAAACATAACTATAAAACAGGGCAACATTTATTTTCTAAACAGTTCTGCCTTCCTGTGAATGGCTTTCCTCTCCCTTGTATCCCTAGAACCCCGCTCCTTTACTTAGCTCCGGATGTTATATAACATTCAATTGCCTGGCTGCCTTTTGTGTCTTCTTATTTTTATGGGGCTCCCTTATGTATGTAATTTTCCGTGTTGTTCTCCTGTTAATCTGTCTTATGTCAGTTTAATTATTTGACCAGCCAAAGAACCTAGAAGGGAAGAAGGGAAAATTTTTCCAACCCTACAAGGCATATTTTGAAAAGGTGTATTTTTTCTTTTTTTCATTCCAGATATTTCACAAAGTTATTCTAAAAACATATTAAGTTATTAAACTGTTGAACTTATTTTACAGGCATTGTGTAAGGATCATAGTTCATATGTCTTCTTCCTTGATCCTCATTAACCTGGGTGATAATTTACACCTGAGGTGACTGTCAGCTCCCTTGTATTTCTGGACATTTTTCTGTGCCAGCCTAAGGTTTATAACACCTCTTTGTAATAATTTTTCCTTTCATATATTGAATCACAAACTATGTGAGGGCTGAATACTGTCTGTATATTAATTGGAATAAAGTTTGACAATTCCGAGGCCAGACCCAAGGAGTTGTCTTTGTCCTTAAGGTTGCAAAACCCACATCTGGAAAGGCTCCTCTTACCACTTGGTCTAAAAGACATTCATGGTTACAAATTTTATGATTGTTTCATAAAGCTGCTCCCAAAGCCCAAGGTTGCATCTAGCTCTGCACTTTTCAATCAACTTCAACACATGTTCCTTTATCAAAATACATAATCCTTCACCTCAATCCTTTAGTTGTACTTTCGTCTAAATAAAGTCTGTGTCTCCAGATGGAGTGATGAGATCAGATGATTGAGTCTATGGGAGAGACTGCTAAGTACACACCAAAATGATTTACTCTTATGGACATGTAGCTAGATTACATTTTCCAGAATCCCTGTGGGTAAGGGTGGCCGTATGTAGAGTTCCAGCTAATGCAAAGTGAGTGGAAGAATGTATGCCGATTCGAGGCCTGGTTTATAAACACCTTCCTATGTGATCTGTCTTCTGTCTGCAGGCTCTGGCTAGTTGGCAACATCTGGGAAACCTAGGAAGGTGCATGATGAAGATGGCAGAACTTCTGGCAGCTTCGGATACTGAATGATTGCAACTGCATGGAACAGGAGAACACCATGCTTCTGAATGGATTTAACATGAGTAAGGAATAAACTTCTATGTATTAAATATGGTGTTTTGTTATTAGGAAGTTAAAATAAGCATTACTTTATTCAGAGACTTAAAACAGATTTTGCCAAATTAAGATTTTTTTCCTTTGATATCAAAGGAAAAAGTTTAGGGAAATATTAATTGGTAAACATTAATGGCTAAATTAATCAAATGTATGCATGAATAAATAATTAGTCCTATCCTGATTTATGTTGCTTCTCAATCTGGATTCTTATTATTTTTTTAACTTTTTAATTATATTTTTAGTGTAGGAGAACATAAACGTAGGACTTCTTTTTTGTTGTTGTTGTTTTTTAACATCTTTATTGCAGTATAATGGCTTTATAGTGGTGTATTAGTTTCTGCTTTATAACAAGGTGAATCAGCTACACATATACATATATCCCCATATCTCTTCCCTCTTGCGTCTCCCTCCCTCCCACACTCCCTATCCCACCCCTCTAGTTGGTCACAAAGCACGGAGCTGATCTCCCTGTGCTGTGGGGCTGCTTCCCACTAGCTATCAATTTTACATTTGGTAGTGTATATATGTCCATGCCACTCTCTCACTTTGTCCCAGCTTACCCTTCCCCACCCCCATGTCCTCAAGTCCATTTTCCAATAGGTCTGCATCTTTATGCCCGTCGTGCCCCTAGGTTCTTCATAACCTTTTTTTTTTTTTAAGATTCCATATATATATATGTTAGCATAAGGTATTTGTTTTTCTCTTTCTGACTTACCTCACTCTGTATGACAGACTCTAGGTCTATCCACCTCACTACAAATAAGTCAATTTCATTTCTTTTTATGGCTGAGTAATATTCCATTGTATATATGTGCCACATCTTCTTTATCCATTCATTTGTCGATGGACACTTAGGTAGGTTGTTTCCACATCCTGGCTATTATAAACATAGCTGCAATGAACATTGTGGTATATCACTCTTTTTGAATTATGGTTTTCTCAGGGTATATGCCCAGTAGTGGGATTGTTGGGTCGTATGATAGTTCTATTTTTAGTTTTTAAGGAACTTCCATACTGTTCTCCATAGTGGCTGTGTCAATTTACATTCCCACCAACAGTGCAAGAGAGTTCTCTTTTCTCCACACCCTCTCCAGCATTTATTGTTTGTAGATTTTTGATGATGGCCATTCTGACCAGTGTGAGGTGATACCTCATTGTAGTTTTGATTTCCATTTCTCTAATGATTAGTGATGTTGAGCATCCTTTCATCTGTTTGTTGGCAATTTGTATATCTTCTTTGGGGAAATGTCTATTTAGGTCTTCTGCCCATTTTTGGATTGGGTTGTTTGTTTTTTTGATATTGAGCTGTATGAGGTGCTTGTAAAATTTGGAGATGAATGCTTTGTCAGCTGCTTTGTTTGTAAATATTTTCTCCCATATTGAGTGTTGACTTTTCATCTTATTTATGGTTTCCTTTGCTGTGAAAAAGCTCTTAAGTTTCATTAGGTCACATTTGTTTATATTTATTTTTATTTCCATTTCTCTAGGAGGTGGGTCAAAAAGTATCTTGCTGTGATTTATGCCATAGAGTGTTCAGCCTATGTTTTCCTCTAAAAGTTTTATAGTCTCTGGGCTTGTATTTAGGTCTTTAATCCATTTTGAGTTTATTTTTGTGTATGGTGTTAGGGAGTGTTGTAATTTCATTCTGTTACATGTAGCTGTCCAGTTTTCCCAACAGCACTTATTGAAGAGGCTGTCTTTTCTCCATTGTATATTCTTGCTTGCTTTATCAAAGATAAGGTGACCATATGTGCGTGGGTTTATCTCTGGGCTTTCTAACCTGTTGCATTGATCTATATTTCTGTTTTTGTGCCAGTACCATACTGTCTTGATTACTGTAGCTTTGTAGTGTAGTCTGAAGTCAGGGAGCCTGATTCCTCTGGTTCCGTTTTCCTTTCTCAAGATTGTTTTGGCTCTTTGGAGTCTTTTGTTTTTCCATACAAATTATGAAATTTTTGTTCTAGTTCTGTGAAAATGCCATTAGTACTTGATAGGGATTGAATTGAATCTGTAGATTGCTTTGGGGAGTATAGTCATTTTCACAATGTTGATACTTCCAATCCACGAACATGGTATATCTCTCCATCTATTTGTATCATCTTTAATTTCTTTCATCAGTGTCTTACAATTTTTTGCCTACAGGTCTTTTGTCTCCATAGGTAGGTTTATTCCTAGGTATTTTATTCTTTTTGTTGCAATGATAAATGCGAGTGTTTCCTTAATTTCTCTTTTAGATTTTTCATCATTCGGGTATAAGAATGCAAAAGAGTTCTGTGCAGTAATTTTGTATCCTGCTACATTACCAGATTCATTGATTAGCTCTAGTAGTTTTCTGGTAGCATCTTTAGGATTCTCTATGTATAGTATCATGTCATCTGCAAACAGTGACAGCTTTACTTCTTCTTTCCCAATTTGTATTCCTTTTATTTCTTTTTCTTCTCTGATTGCTGTGGCTAAAACTTCCAAAACTATGTTGAATAATACTGGTGAGTGTGGGCAACCTTGTCTTGTTCCTGATCTTAGTAGAAATGGTTTCAGTTTTTCACCATTGAGGATGATGTTGGCTGTAGGTTTGTTTTTCCAAGATTTTGGATCATCTTTACTATAATTACTCTGAATTCTTTTTCAGGTAGACTGCCTATTTCCTCTTCATTTGTTTGGTCTAGTGGGTTTTTACCTTGGTCCTTCATCTGCTGTTTGTTTCTCTGTCTTCTCATTTTGCTTAACTTACTGTGTTTGGGGTCTCCTTTTCGCAGGCCACAGGTTCGTAGTTCCTGTTGTTTTTGGTGTCTGCCCCCATTGGCTAAGGTTGGCTCAGTGAGTTGTGTAGAGTTTTTGGTGGAGATTAGTGCCTGTCTTCTGGTGGATGAGGCTGGATCTTGTCTTTCTCTTGAGCAGGTCCACGTCTGGTGGTGTGTTTTGGGGTGAATTTTTTTTTTTTTTGTGGTATGCGGGCCTCTCACTGTTGTGGCCTCTCCCGTTGTGGAGCACGGGCTCCAGATGCGCAGGCTCAGCGGCCATGGTTACGGGCCCAGCTGCTCTGCAGCACGTGGGATCTTCCCAGACCTGGGCACGAAACCATGTCCCCTGCATCAGCAGGCAGACTCTCAACCACTGCGCCACCAGGGAAGCCCCCTTATTATTATTTTAATTGGCCTTTCTGCTAGTGGGTGAGGTTCTGTTCCTATCTTGCTAGTTGTTTGGCATAGGGTGACCAGCACTGTAGCTTGCTGGTCATTGAATGGAGCTGGATCTTGGCATTGAGATGGAGATCTCTGGGACATTTTTGCTATTTGATATTATGTGGAGCTGGGAGGTCCCTGGTGGACGAATATCCTGAACTTGGCTCTCCCACCTCAGAGGCACAGGTGTTACACTGGCCGGAGCACCAAGATCCTGTCATTCTCATGGCTCAGAATAAAAGGGAGAAATAAATAAATAAATATAATAAAATAAAATAAAGTATTATAATAAAAAATAAAATATTTTTTAAAACTTTAAAGAAATTAAATAGTAATGAAAAAAACGAACCAAAGAAAGAAAGAAGCAAGCAACGAAACCAAAAAACAAATCTACCAATGATAACAAGTGCTAAAACCTATTCTGAAAAAAAAAAAAAAAAGGGCATACAGGACCCTAGGACAAATGTTAAAAGCAAAGCTATACAGACAAAATTACACACAGAAGCATACACATACACACTCACAAAAAGAGAAAAAGGAAAAAAAATATATATATATCATTGCTCCCAAAGTCCACCACCCCAATTTGGGGTGATTCATTGTCTATTCAGGTATTACACAGATGCAGGGTACATCAAGTTGATTGTGGAGATGTAATCTGCTGCTCCTGAGGCTGCTGGGAGAGATTTCCCTTTCTCTTCTTTGTTCTCACAGCTCCTGGGGTTCAGCTTTGGATTTGGCCTCACCTCTGCGTGTAGGTCACCTGAGGGCATCTGTTCTTTGGTCAGACAGGATGGGGTTAAAGGAGCAGCTGATTCAGGGACTCTGGCTCACTCAGGCCGGGGGGAGGGAGGGGTACAGAAGCGGGGCGAGCCTGCGGCGTCAGAGTCTGGCATGACGTTGCACCAGCCTGTGGTGCGCTGTGTGTTCTCCCGGGGAAGTTGTCTCTGGATCACGGGACCCTGGCAGTGGTGGGCTGCACAGGGTCCCCGGAAGGGGGTGTGGATAGTGACCTGTGCTCGCACACAGGCTTCTTGTTGGCTGCAGCAGCAGCCTTAGCATCTTATGCCCGTCTCTGGTGTCCATACTGATAGCCGCGTCTCGTGCCCGTCTCTGGAGCTTGTTTAGGTGGTGCTCTGAATGTCCTCTCCTCGCGCACCATGAATCAAAGAGGCAAGAAAAAGTGTCTTGCCTCTTCAGCAGTTCCAGACTTTTTTCCGGACTCCCTCCTGGCTATCTGTGGTGCACTAGCCCCCTTCAGGCTGTGTTCACACAGCCAACCCCATTCCTCTCCCTGGGGTCTGACCTCTGAAGCCCGAACCTCAGCTCCCAGCCCCCACCCATCCCGGGAGGTGAGCAGAGAAGTCTCTCCGGGTGGTGAGTGCTGGTCAGCAGTTATCCTCTCCGTGGGAATCTCTTTGCTTTTCCCTCTGCACCCCTGTTGCTGCACTCTCCTCTGTGTCTCCGAAGCTTCTCCCCCCACCGCCACCTGCCGTCTCCACCAGTGAAGGGGCTTCCTAGTGTGTGGAACCTTTTCCTCCTTCGCAGCTCCCTCCCACTGGTGCAGGTTCCGTCCCTGTTCTTTTGTCTCTGTTTTTCTTTTCTTTTCACCTTCCCACGTAAGTGGGGAGTTTCTTGCCTTTTGGGAGGTCTGAGGTCTTATGCTAGCGTTCAGTTGGTGTTCCTTAGGAATTGCTCCACATGTAGATGTATTTCTTATGTTTTTTTTTTTGCTGTACGTGGGCCTCTCAGTGTTGTGGCCTCCCCCATTGCAGAGCACAGGCTCCGGATGTGCAGGCTCAGTGGCCATGGCTCACGGGCCTAGCCGCTCCGTGGCATGTGGAATCTTCCCGGACTGGGGCACGAACCCGTGTCCCCTGCATCGGTAGGCGGACTCTCAACCACTGCACCACCAGGGAAGCCCTCTGATGTATTTTTAGGGAGGAAGGTGATCTCTACGTCTTACTCTTCTGCCATCTTGAAGGTCTCCTGGCTTATTGAAGTGTAGAAATATAAAATTTGTAGAGATAAATAGTACATTTAAGATATGTAACTTGATAAAATATTTTTACACTATATAGACAAATATATATTTAAATAAGTATAGGTTATGTTATAATTATAAATGTGAAAATGTATATAAGTGACAAATATACTATTTTAACTACTGCATTGAACTGCTATGCCATGCACTGTCCAAGGTCCTGGAAATATAACAAGAAACCACTCAGAAAAAGTTATGCCTTTGTGGGTTTTACATTCTAGTGGTGGAAAAAGAAAATTATTTTAACATGTCAAAGAAATATTTAGTCTTATTATTAACTACTCAAATAATTTGTGTTAATATATTCATATAGTTACATTCTTAGATCACATTTTCGGACTCAATATAAATTTGGCTAGCCCACAACAAATATTCTTTAATCATGTATATCTCTAGTCTTAAGAACAACATTCACAGTTCATTAATTTATTTTAAACCAATCACATTTATTTACTTCCTATAACTCTGTACTGAGAATATATGGTAGTTGTTGTACCTTTATGTACTATTGTATTAGCTTTGTTGAAGTAAATAATAATTTTTACAAATAAATTTTAACTATAAAATCCTCTTATATGGAGAAGGAAATATATCTATATAGTTATTCAATTGATAAAGAAGGAATTGAATAATTCTCTGTACCTGCCCATCTTCACATATTACATTGATATTTGTGGTTTTATCAGACATATATTCTAAATAAATATTATTTTGAAATGACTTACACAGTTCCTGTCTCTTGCCTACATATTGAAATCCAATATAGGGAAATATAGAAAAATAGATCAATGGAACAGGATAGAAAGCCCAGAGATAAACCCACGCACATATGGTCAACTAATCTATGACAAAGGAGGCAAGGATATACAGTGGAGAAAAGACAGAAAAGACAGTCTCTTCAATATAAGGTGCTGGGAAAACTGGACAGCTACTTGTAAAAGAATGAAATTAGAACACTCCCTAACACCATACACAAAAATAAACTCAAAATGGATTAGAGATCTAAATAAACACCATAAAACTCATAGAGGAAAACACAGGAAGAACACTCTTTGACATAAATCACAGCAAGATCTTCTTTGATCCACCTCCTAGAGTAATGGAAATAAAAACAAAAATAAACAAATGGGACCTAATGAAACTTAAAAGCTTTTGCAAAGCAAAGGAAACTACAAACAAGACGAACAGACAACAGTCAGAATGGGAAAAAATATTTGCAAAAATATCAACAGACAAAGGATTAATTTCCAAAATATATAAACAGCACATGCAGCTCAACATGAAAAAACAAACAATGCAACCAAAAAATGGACAGAAGACCTAAATAGACATTTCTCCAAAGAGGACATACAGATGGCCAAGAAGCACATGAAAAGCTGTTCAACATCACTAGTTATTAGAGAAATGCAAATAAAAACTACAATGAGGTATCACCTCACACCAGTTAGAATGGGCATCATCAGAGAATCTACAGACAACAAATGCCAGAGGGGGTGTGGAGAAAAGGGAACCCTCTTGCACTGTTGGTGGGAATGTAAATTGATACAACCACTATGGAGAACAATATGGAGGTTCCTTAAAGAACTAAAAGTAGAATTACCATACGACCCAGCAATCCTACTACTTGGCATATACCCAGAGAAAACCATAACTCAAAAAGACACATGCACCCCAATGTTCATTGCAACACTATTTACAATAGCCAGGTCATGGAAGCAACCTAAATGCCCATTGAAAGACGAATGGATAAAGAAGTTGTGGTACGTATATACAATGGAATATTAGCCATAAAAAGTAATGAAATTTGGTCATTTGTAGAGACGTGGGCACGTATAGAGACTGTCATACCAGAGTGAAGTAAGTCAGAAAGAGAAAAACAAATATCGTATATTAATGCATATATGTGGAACCTAGAAAATGGTACATATGAACCAGTTTGCAGGGCAGAAATTGAGATATAGATGTAGAGAACAAATGTATGAACACCAAGGGGGGAAAGCGGCAGGAGGTGGGGGTCTGATGGTGTGATGAATTGGGAGATTGGAATTGACGTGTATACACTGATGTGTATAAAATGGATACACATCATACAAATGAATGACTAATAAGAAAATAAAATAATAGAAAATAAACATTAAAAAAAGATAGGTGTGGTCATATGATTGAATTTTATGTAATGGAATGTGAATAGAAGTGATGGTATATTTCTGGTCAGTTAATTTTAAATAACAAGTGTACTCTCTGACATCTTTCCACTTCTGCTTGCAGGATGAAAATGATGACAAAGTCTTAGAGGATAGTGGAAACACAAGATGGAATAAGCCTAGTCCCTAGAATACCACTTGGGGAAAATCTGACAGCTGAAGAGAAAACGTGAGTATAGAAATCTCTAAAGTATGTGAGCTGTTATACACACCATATAATGTTCCTCTGACTAATATGATACTTACAGTTGTAGCTCATTCATTTTATTGTTCTAGTTCAAGTATAAATAGACCAAAATTATTTATTTATTCTTCGTTAATACACATTTAAATTATTTTTTTCATTCTTATGAACAGTGCTGCAATAAATAATGTCAGGTACATCTCCTTGGACACAAGTGCAAGATTTTTATAAGGGTGGATGTATATATATATATATATATATATATGTGTGTGTGTGTGTGTGTGTGTGTGTGTGTGTGCGCATGTGTGTGTGTGTGTGTGTGTGTTTGTATGTATATATATGACTGGAATATTGGTTGAAGCAAAATTCTACTACATCTTCAAATTTACTAGATTTTGTCAAAATTGATCTCCATAGTGCTTTGACATCTTAAATCCCACTGGCTTTTTAACATTTTTAGGAATATTTGGACTCTGAAAAAGCCTGAGTTTCTCTTTTGAGTTCCAGATCTTAATTTTTATGTATTTTTATCACTAGTGCTTCATTGATTGTGGAGTGGGATAGAGGGAAACGTTGATTAATAACTTATCATTCACCAGTTATTTATCTTTGCATATCATCTAATATTCTCATCAATTCTGGATGGTAATCATGAAATCATAAAAAATTTATCTCAAGAAAAAAATGGAAAATGATCCAAGTTGTTAAGTTAGTGATTATACATGGAACAATGAACAGAGCAAATAATACATGTATGGATATGCATATTCATTGTATAAAATAATGATAGTATGCAATTTATATAAATACAAAATACAACATAGAACCATAGTGTCAGTCAACCAAGTCAGTTAGGGGTCTCTTGTAATTCTAATACTCCAAAGTTTTGTGTTTTTGTTAATATTTCAAGAGGAAAAATAATAACATAAGGATTTGTCAGTTTAGTGGATTTATGCTGTTAATAAATATGTAGGGTATTTATTGAAAGGAATAGGAACTTATTTGTAACTTCAAAACTATGAAAAAAAATCAATTTAGTAGGTCATTCTCAGCATTTTCAAAGAAGTAAATAAGAAGAAAATCAGTATATGTAACACACATACTTGGTAAATATTATTTTATAAAACATTTGTTTCAGAAGTACCATAAAGGGAAAGCTCTACAGATTTGGTTGTATTAAGTTTAAACATTTTTCCAGAGAAACAGATGTCCAAAATTAAGTCAAAAAACATATCAGAAAATTATAAAACAATTGAAACATTTGTGAGAAACAGTATATTGCTGTTAGTAATATACTAATGATATCCATAAATTGATGAGAAAATGATAAATTACTGAATAAAACTGGGAAAACAGATCATTCACAGAAAAAAGCACAAATTTCAGTTGAACAAATACAAATATCCTAATCTCACTGATAGATTTAAAACAATGAACAATTAACCTTTTACTACTGTATTTCTTTTACTCAAATAAAATAATCTTTAAAGTATATATGTTCAGGAAAAATTATGGGGAAATAAAATCCTAATGAATTGCTTGAAATTGTTCAGAATATTTTGGGTAGGTTACATAAGAATGCTTTAATAATGGTTACATTTTGGAAGTAGAACTTATTTTCTTATGAGAAAGACATTTTCATCATGCACTCTTTGTTCTCTGTATTATTTTTATTACGTGCATGTATAAATTTTTGAATTTGGTGCTTGAATTTTCATTTAATTAGTAGCAAAAAATGAGGTGTATTAGCTTAATATTGCTGCATAACAAATTACTACAAACATAGTGACATAAAGCAACACATATTTATTACATAAACATTTTTGTAAATCAGGAGTGCAGATAAATCTCAACTGGATCCTCTGCTTTCATTCTCACAAGGATATAATCAGGGTAGTGATTGGCCTGTGTTTTTACAGGGAGGCTGAATTAGAGAAAAATCTACTTCCAAGCTCACTCAGGTTGTTGGCAGAATTAATTTCCTTGAGGTGATAGGACTGAAGGTGCCAACCTCCTGCTGGCTGTTGGTTGAAGGCCAGCCACACACAGCTCTGAGAGGCCACTCTCATTTCCTTGCCACTTGGGATTCTTCAACATGGTTGCTTACTTCATCAAGCCATAAAGAAGAATCTCTAGGTTGAGTTTGAGATTCTTTAGATAGACATTGCTAGCAAGATGACATTTTATATAATGTAATTACAGGAATGACATCTAAGCATCTTTGCCATGT
The DNA here is from genome assembly GCF_964270905.1 of Leucopleurus acutus. Taxonomy (NCBI): domain Eukaryota; kingdom Metazoa; phylum Chordata; class Mammalia; order Artiodactyla; family Delphinidae; genus Leucopleurus; species Leucopleurus acutus. Next base: position 19,945,639 of record NC_139142.1, on the reverse strand, counting down.
TTCACTGGTTAGAACCAAGTCACAGGTCTCACCCATATTCAATAGGAGGAGAATAAAACCAGAAGTAATACCAGGAGGTGGGGATCATAGGGGGCTTAGAGTTGATTTACAACATGAACAGAATATTTAATATAATGAATGGCTTCCATAATAACTATTTTTTTAAAAGCCATAGCTAAATAAACAAAGGACCAAAACAGTATCTAGGGTTTCTTATATGTAATAATCTTACATATAGTAATCCATATTGAATGTGTTATATACTTTAGAAAAGTTATTTCTTTACTTTCCAAGATTGTCTAAAATGTCTTTATCTACAAGATAGAGTCAGAATTTTAAGTAGGAGCTGATTCTCCAAAGATTTGGAGACCATTCATCAGATATTCATGAAAAATTTGAACAAATTCCTAGTTGCTTCCTTTTTAATCAACCATATCACATAGCTCTTGGATACTACAGAAAGGCAGATTTAGATATTTTTGAATTTAAGTTGTGCTGAGATATATTCCAAGTCAGCTGGAGACATAACTCAGAGAAGTTATGTAAATAATTAACCTTTGGAAATAACACTTGCTAAGTGAACATACATATCAATGAAAATAATTACCAGATTCTATTTACATTTAGCCAAAGATTGCAGTGGGTAATTTAAAAAACAATTGAAATATTTGCATACCATTCAGAGTGTTATCTTTTCTCTGGTTCTCAGTTTTAATAGACCAAGCTAGCAAAACTTCTGTATGTATGTAAAAAGGGGCACAGTGATTGTTTGATTAAGAAGCAGTAACAGTCCTCTCATCAGAAAAACAATATTGGGCTTTATTTGGATGGCTTAAGACAATAAGCTGATTTCATAAGGTGTCAATGTTAGTCCTTAAATGATAAAAAGACAAACAGTCTGACAAAGAGGAAAATGTGTTGCTGGAAGAATAGAAGATTTGCCATGAGCTTATTTGTTTGTCAATGTGAGGTCTTCACAAAGAGTAAAACAGGAATATAAACAAAAGCTTTTTTTGGTTGTGAAGCTTTCAAATAGTCGTTTAATTATCCAGTCTGTTTTAGGCACTACTGAATTTCTCTTAGCTTTTTAAATTCTTTCGTTAGTAGATTTAAAATAACCATTATCTTCATGCCCTTGAATGTATGATAAATGAAATTGTGATGCTTCCATTGTTGAAAATAGTCTCCATTCTCCATGACTGAAGAATATCATACTCTTTTATTGCAAGGAGACATCCACCAAAGGTCCCTATGGCTTCCTTTTGAGATTTTTGACAGTCAATTTTATACCCAGAGACTTAATACAACTGATCTATTTTCATTGCATCGAGGTATTGGGGGAGGGATTATGTTTATTATAATGTCACAGATTAGTTAAATGATACATTGAAGGAAGGGAGAAAAGTAGCCCCAACATGCAGGTGTTGGTTTTATTCTCCATTCCCATCTCCAGTCTAACCTCCTCTTCCTCAGTCTCCAGGCTCGTACTTTGTTACTCTTCCGTCAGGAGTGGATGCTGTATTTTGAGTAAATACATAATTCTCTCTGTCAGATATCCTAGGTAAGATGGGAAGTGCTAGCTTCCCATTTCTCTGGAACCCTGCTACTTGCATACCCACCTGTTCTAAATCTGGGCTTCCTGCCTACACAGATGATTCTTACCAGGAGGCTGACATGATAAAGAAATATATGAAATATTATACACACACACACACACACACACACACACACACGTATATATATGGACAATACAGAGAGCTTCCTATCTTATAAATGCCACCCCAATTAATCCATGCTTATATTTTACTGAGATATTCTAACAAGAATGACGTGTTGGGGCTTCCCTGGTGGCGCAGTGGTTGAGAATCTGCCTGCCAATGCAGGGGACACAGGTTCAAACCCTGGTCTGGGAAGATCCCACATACCTTGGAGCAACTGGGCCCGTGAGCCACAGCTACTGAGCCTGCGCGCCTGGAGCCTGTGCTCTGCAACAAGAGAGGCCACGACAGTGAGAGGCCTGCGCACTGTGATGAAGAGCGGCCCCCGCTCGCGGCAACTAGAGAAAGCCCTTGCACAGAAATGAAGACCCAACACAGCCAATAAATAAATAATTCTTCAAATTTATTAAAAAAAAAAAAAAAAGAATGACGTGTTGTCTGCATGTTACTAAAATGGTAAATAATGATAGCAATGATAAACTTTTTGATTATGCCCTGTATGCTACATCTGGGTGCTGGGTCTGGGTACTTCTCACTATAGAGAGCATCTCTATAAGAACATGGGCTTGTGTGTTAGATTCTCCGCTTTCTCATCCTGGCTCTATCATTTCCTATAGTGTCAGTATGTGCAAATGACTTAACTTCTCTCTACCTTGAATTTCTTCATTTGTAAAATGGGAATGATAATTTAGCTATTAATGACTTAATTGAGGCATTGAATAAGTTAATGTATGTAAACCACTTTAAAAAATGCCTGGTTCAGGGCTTCCCTCGTGGTGCAGTGGTTGAGAATCTGACTGCTAATGCAGGGGACATGGGTTCGAGCCCTGGTCTGGGAAGATCCCACATGCTGTGGAGCAACTAGGCCCGTGAGCCACAACTACTGAGCCTGCACGTCTGGAGCCTGTGCTCCACAACAAGAGAGGCTGCGATAGTGAGAGTCTCGTGCACCACGATGAAGAGTGGCCCCCGCTTGCCACAAGTAGAGAAAGCCCTCACACAGAAACGAAGACCCAACACAGCGAAAAATAAATAATTAAAAAAAAAAAAAAAGCCTGGTTCACAGTAACCATTCCATAAATGTTAATGAATATTCCTAATTCTAGCCCTCACAGCTACTCCACATTACAAATGAGCTCTCTGAGAAGCAGAGCCTGTGATGTAATCTTATGTTCCCTCAAATATAAACTGTAGCCAATAATGCAGTTTTCTGTTTTCCGTTGTTATATGGAAATATAACAGTGAGATAATATATATGTTAAATAAATATTGAGTTGAACAAATTAAACAAACAAGGAAGATTTTAGTTGAGACTGTTGAAATAGGGAAGAGAGATTGAACTTAATGGAGTTCAGTACAGGCTATCCCAAAATACGGCATCCTGGCATGTTGAATATTTTAAGCTGAAGGAGTTTGAGAAAATGTCAGGAGCAGGATGGTCATTCTGCCCTCCTTCTCTCTTCACCCTTCTTCTTTGAACAGGTCATAATATCCTCCAGAGAGAGGTGCCCTCCCATCCTTCTTTCCAAAAATAAAGGGAAGCCAAGAAGAATCCTAACAGGACTAAGTTTCTCCCAGCTTATAATACCTTACTTCTTAACCTGTCATATTCCTCTACAACTGTTTACATCAAATCTGGCATAGAAATACACAGGTCCAACTTTTTCTTTGGGCTTTTATTTCCTTATAAAGCCTTGTCATGTAAAACTTACATTAAATATTTTTTATGCTTTTCTTCTGTTAATCTCTCTTTGTCAGTTTAATTTTCAGATCTAGCCAGGGATCCTAAGAGGATCCATTTCCCTCCCCTGCAAACTCAGCTCTTTTGAAAGAAATGATGGGAGAGTGTTTAAGAGCTGAGGTGAGCTAGTGGAATAGTACTGGAGGACTTGAGGAGGGCTGACGAGGGGGGTGATTAGGCCATCTGTGTTTGCTATTTGATGTTTATCTAAATTATCTAAATTTATCTAAATCCTACCCTCTCATGACTTGCAGATCCTTGAGGAAGAGATTCCTAAAGTGTAAAATAGGCAGGAGGCTGAGAGAAGATTTACATCTCAAAAGACCAAAGACAAAATTTATATTTTCAAGCTTTCTAACCTAAGTGATCTAAGAAAAGGGAGGTTAGGATCCTGTAGTGAAGAAGAAACCTATCTAAAGTTTAGGAGAGCTGAGGGGAATGTTAAGGCCATCTTGCTCAATATAATGTACTTTGTTACAGATGGTTTACATTATGCCAAAATCTAGACTTACTCATAAACATGAAGATGATGACAATGATGATGATGGTGACGACTTTGAGTAGGCTTGCTTTCCTTCTTAGGTTATTTAATTTCAAATCACAGATCAAACGTTGTGCAATGTAGACAAAGAAACGACAGATATTTAGAGGAGACCTAGTTCAGTTGCCCTATTGTGTAGTTGAGGAATTGATGATCTGTTACAACAATGTTGAGTAAATACATCCTTGAATAGAAATTTTGACACACAAATCATTTCTCATGACAACACCTCCACAGAACATCAAAACAAAAATTGTATTGATGAAGAAAGAAAGCAAGTAGAATAAGTGAACTTGGAGAGCTGTGCTGGTGTAGTCATGTTTAAAAATTAGCCTAGTATGAGTTGCTTGGTTGCATTCCTGTATCCAAATTGAGTGGCCTTTCAGATTAGTGGAAACTTATGTTTCAGAGGGAAAATAAGTTTTTGTACTCTGGTTTCTTCTCAATCCTACTGGTAGCCCCTGTTTAGAAAAGGGGGGAGGCAAAATTATAGGATAAATAGCCAACTGCCTTAAGTCCATTTAACTTCTTTGCAAAATGGAAATAAAACTTCACAATGTTATTTTTTCCACCAGTTACCAGAAAACAGAGGATTTGGGCTGTTGGTTTTACTAAATCACAGTATAACTTCTGAGCTAAGAATATGACAATGTCATAAACATGTGAAATCCTTTTAATTTGAGACATTAATATTTGAATGCTTTTCCCATGCAGTGTTATTTGGCCCTGAATAAGCCTTTGTCCTTTCCGTTTTCTTTGTTTTTAATTATCTTTTATTCTCACCCGGAATGCTTTCTTTCATGACCTGCCATCCAGGTATATGGGAATAGGAAGAAGACCATCATTTGGAGTTTCACTTGGAATTGAGCAAACTGTCAGTTCAGATTAAGCTCACAAAATATCAAAATCATCCAGTGGATATTACTGTCATTATTTTCATTTTGCATTTGAGGAAACTGAACTTCAGAGATATTAATAATATGTCTGTTATCCTTGACACCTCAATAATGATGACACTCTGGACCAGCAAGCTGTTCAGTCTTCAATTCATCAGGGTTTAATTCAAAACAACAGGTAGGACCAGTTGGCCCTTCAGCCATTCTACTTTCTCTTCCCAGCAAGGCTTGCCAGAGTGCCCTCCTTGTCTTATGTGGAAGTGTTTTTCCCCTTCCACTCTCATGCATAAGTCAGGTGAACAAAGGAAGGGTGTGAGAGATGCTCCAAGCCCAGTGGTTCTCAGAGCTTTAAGAAAATATCAGAGAGAAAGAGAGGAGCTTCCAGATGGTGGAAGAGTAAGACACAGAGATCACCTTCCTCTCCACAGATACATCAGAAATACATCTACACATGGAACAACGCCTACAGAACACCTACTGAACGCTGGTAGAAGACCTCAGACCTCCCAAAAGGCAGGAAACTCCCCACGTTCCTGGGTAGGTCAAAAGAAAAAAGAATAAACAGAGACAAAAGAATAGGGATGGGACCTACACTAGTGGGAGGGAGCCGTGAAGGAGGAGAGGTTTCCACACACTAGGAAGACCCTTTGCGGGCGGAGACTGTGGGTGACGAAGGGGGGAAGCTTCGGAGACGTGGAGGAGAGTGCAGCAACAGGAGTGCAGAGGGCAAAGCGGGGAGATTCCCAACAGAGGGTTGGTGCCAACCAGCACTCACCAGCCAGAGAGGCTTGTCTGAATAGAATGGCTGAATGGATACAAAAACAAGACCTGTATATATGCTGTCTACAAGAGACCCACTTCAGACCTAGGGACACATACACACTGAAAGTGAGGGGATGGAAAAAGATATTCCATGAAAATGGAAATAAAAAGAAATCTGGAGTAGCAATTCTCATATCAGACAAAATAGACATTAAAATAAAGACTATTATGAGAGACAAAGAATGACACTACATAATGATCAAGGGATCGATTCAAGAAGAAGATGTAACAATTGTAAATATTCATGCACCCAACATAGGAGCACCTCAATGCATAAGGTAAATACTAACAGCCATAAAAGGGGAAATCAACAGTAACACAATCATAGTAGGGGACTTTAACACCCCACTTTCACCAATGGACAGAACATCCAAAATGAAAATAAATAAGGAAACACAAGCTTTAAATGATACATTAAATAAGATGGATTTAATTGATATTTATAGGACATTCCATCCAAAACCACAGAATACACATTCTTCTCAAGTGCTCATGGAAACTTCTCCAGGATAGATCATATCTTGGGTCACAAAACAAGCCTTGGAAAATTTAAGAAAATTGAAATCGTGTCAAGTATCTTTTCTGACCACAACGCTATGAGACTATATATCAATTACAGGAAAAAAACCTGTAAAAAATACACATACATGGAGTCCAAACAATACCATACTTAACAACCAAGAGATCACTGAAGAAAGCAATGAGGAAATCAAAAAAATCTAGAAACAAATGACAAAGAAAACACAACAACCCAAACCTATGGGATGCAGCAAAAGCAGTTCTAAGAAGGAAGTTTATAGCAATACAATCCTACCTTAAGAAACAAGAAACATCTCAAATAAACAACCTAACCTTAAACCTAAAGCAATTAGAGAAAGAAGAACAAAAATAGCCCAAAGTTAGCAGAAGGAAAGAAATCATAAAGATCAGATCAGAAATAAATGAAAAAGAAAAGAAGGAAATGATAGGAAAGATCAATAAAACTAAACGCTGGTTCTCTGAGAAGATAAACAAAATTGATAAACCATTAGCCAGTGTTATCAAGAAAAAAAGGGAGAAGACTCAAATCAATAGAATTAGAAATGAAAAAGGTGAAGTAACAACTGACACTGTGGAAATACAAAGGATCATGAGAGATTACTGCAACCAACTCCATGGCACTAAAATGGACAACCTGGAAGAAATGGACAACTTCTTAGAAATGCACAAACTTCCGAGACTGAATGAGGAAGAAATACAATATATAAACAGACCAATCACAAGCACTGAAATTGAGACTGTGATTAAATTCTTCCAACACACAAAGGCCCTGGACCAGATGGCTTCATAGGTGAATTTTATCAAACATATACAGAAGAGCTAACATCCTTCTCAAACTCTTCCAAAGTATAGCAGATGGAGGAACACTCCCCAACCCATTCTACAAGGCCACCGTCACGCTGATACAAAAACCAGATAAAGATGTCACAAAGAAAGAAAACTACAGGTGAATATCACTGATGAACATAGATGCAAAAATCCTCAACAAAATACTAGCAAACGGAATCCAACAGCACATTAAAAGGATCATACAACATGATCAAGTGGGGTTTATCCCAGGAATGCAAGGATTCTTCAATATATGCAAATCAATCAATGTGATACACCATATTAACAAATTGAAGGAGAAAAATGATATGATCATCTCAATAGATGCAGAGAAAGCTTTCGACAAATTCAACACACTTTTTATTATAAAAACCCTCCAGAAAGTAGGCGTAGAGGGACTTTCCTCAACATAGTAAAGGCCATATATGACAAACCTGCAGCCAACATCGTCCTCAATGGTGAAAAACTGAAACCATATGCACTAAGATCAGGAACAAGACAAAGTTGCCCACTCTCACCACTGTTATTCAACATAGTTTTGAAAGTTTTAGCCACAGAAATCAGAGAAGAAAAAAAAATAAAAGAAACCCAAATCGGAAGAGAAGAAGTAAATCAGTCACTGTTTGCAGATGACATGATACTATATATAGAGAATCCTAAAGATGCAACCAGAAAACTACTAGAGCTAATCAATGAATTTGGTAAAGTACCAGGATACAAAATTAATGAACAGAAATTTCTAGCATTCCTATACACTAATGATGAAAAATCTGAAAGTGAAATTAAGAAAACACTTCCATTTACCAATGCAACAAAAAGAATAAAATATCTAGGAATAGGGCTTCCCTGGTGGCACAGTGGTTGGGAGTCTGCCTGCTGATGCGGGGGACGCGGGTTCGTGCACCGGTCCAGGAGGATCCCACATGCGGCGGAGTGGCTGGGCCCGTGAGCCATGGCCGCTGAGCCTGCACGTCCGGAGCCTGTGCTCTGCAATGGGGGAGGCCACGGCAGTGGGAGGCCCGCGTGCTGCAAAAAAAATAATAAAAAATATCTAGGGATAAACCTACCTAAGGAGACAAAAGACCCGTATGCAGAAAATTATAAGACACTGATGAAAGAAATTAAAGTTGATACAAATAGATGGAGAGATATACCATGTTATTGAATTGGAAGAATCAACATTGTGAAAATGACTCTACTACCGAAAGCAATCTACAGATTCAATGCAATTCCTATCAAACTACCAATGGCATTTTTCAAAGACCTAGAACAAAAAATTTCACAGTTTGTATGGAAACACAAAAGAGCCTGAAGCCAAAGCAATCTTGAGCTGGAGGAATGAGGCTCCATGACTTCAGACTATACTACAAAGCTACAGTAATCAATACAGTATGGTAGTGGCACAAAAACAGAAATATAGATCAGTGCAACAGGATAGAAAGCTCAGAGATAAACACATGCACATATGGTCACTTTATCTTTGATAAAGGAGGCAAGAATATACAGTGGAGAAGAGACAGCCTCTTCAATAAGTGGTGCTGGGAAAACTGGACAGGTACATGTAAAAGTATGAAATTAGAACACTCCATAACACCATACACAAAAATAAACTCAAAATGGATTAAAGACCTAAATGTAAGGCCAGACACTGGAAAACTTTTAGAGGAAAACATAGGCAGAACACTCTATGACATAAATCACAGCAAGCCACTTTTTGACCCACCTCCTAGAGAAATGGAAATAAAAACAAAAATAAACAAATCGGACCTAATGAAGCATAAAAGCCTTTGCACAGCAAAGGAAACCATAAACAAGATGAAAAGACAACCCTCAGAAAGGGAGAAAGTATTTGCAAATGAATTAACTGACAAAGGATTAATCTCCAAAATTTACAAGTAGCTCATGCAGCTCAATATTAAAAAAACAAACAACCCAATCCAAAAATGGGCAGAAGACCTTAATAGACATTTCTCTAAAGAAGCTATACAGATTGCCAACAAACACATGAAAGAATGCTCCACATCATTAATCATTAGAGAAATGCAAATCAAAACTACAATGAGATATCACCTCACAGCAGTCAGAATGGCTATCATCAAAAAATCTACAAACAATAAATACTGGAGAGGGTGTGGAGAAAAGGGAACCCTCTTGTACTGTTGGTGGGAATGTAAATTGATACAGCCACTATGGAGAACAGTATGGAGGTCCCTTAAAAAACTAAAAATAGAACTACCATAGGACCCAGTAATCCCACTACTGGGCATATAGCCTGAGAAACCATAATTCAAAATGAGTCATGGGGCTTCCCTGATGGCGCAGTGGTTGAGAGTCCGCCTGCCGATGCAGGGGATGCGGACTCGTGCCCCGGTCCGGGAAGATCCCACATGCCGCGGAGCGGCTGGTCCCATGAGCCATGGACACTGAGCCGGTGCGTCCGGAGCCTGTGCTCCACAACGGGAGAGGCCACAACAGTGAGAGGCCTGCCTACCTACCGCAAAAAACAAACAAACAAACAAACCCGAGTCATGTACCAAAATGTTCTTTGCAGCTGTGTTTACAATAGCCAGGACATGGAAGCAAGCTAAGTGTCAATCATCGGATGAATGAATAAAGAAGATGTGGCACATATATACAATGGAATATTACTCAGCCATAAAAAGAAATGAAATTGACTTATTTGTAGTGAGGTGGATGGACCTAGAGTCTGTCATACAGAGTGAGATAAGTCAGAAAGAGAAAAACAAATACTGTATGCTAACCCGTATATATGGAATGTAAGAAAAAAAAATGGTCATGAGGAACCTAGGGGCAAGATGGGATTAAAGACACAGACCTACTAGAGAATGGACTTGAGGATATGGGGAGGGGGAAGGGTAAGCTGTGACAAAGTGAGAGAGTGGCATGGACATATATACACTACCAAACGTAAAACAGATAACTGATGGGAAGCAGCTGCATAGCACAGGGGGATCAGCTCTGTGCTTTGTGACTACCAGAGTTTTGGGATAGGGAGGGTGGCAGGGAGGGAGATGCAAGAGGGAAGAGATATGGGAACATATGTATATGTATAACTGATTCACTTTGTTATAAAGCAGAAACTAACACACCATTGTAAAGCAATTATACTCCAGTAAAGATGTTAAAAAATAAAAATTAAAAACAACAACAACTACACATACCTACCATGTGCCAGAAATAGTGATTTGAGCTCTGAAATACAGGGATGAGTTTCTTTTTGTTACTGTGATATCCTTGTTCTCTATTTCACTGTCTCAGCTTATGAGGGTTTTTCTAGTTTGTCTTTCTGACTTCCTGATTCTTGAATATCAAATATCAATTATCTGCATGTCCTTTGGTCACCCAGGTTTCTTCCTTTGTCATCGTGATCACTGGTATATTCTTTTCATTCCTTTCTGTTTATATAGACTCATATATATTTTTGGCCTACTATGCTGACCAATGTGTATCATCCATGTTACTGGTACCATCTCCTTACTTGGTGTTAATATAGTCCTTGATATACTCGTTCATTAATCAATATTTACCGTTTGGAAGGAAGAAGGAAGAATATTCTTATTGCTTTTTTACTGTGAGTCTTTGGACAAGTACACTTCCCTCTGAGAATTTCCTCTACCTTCCTTTTCCTGCTCACAATCTAGGAGACAACCAGAGCAGTTTGCATTCCCCTACTGAAGCACACAACAGATCCTTTTGGCAAGTATTAGTGATAGAATATAGAAGAAAGCATTAGCTTAGAAAAGTCAATAATGGTATGCAAAATGAGCCTCATTTTTTCTTTCTTCTTTTAAGGTAATGAGAGTAAATTTAGCCCAGATGGGTTCCTGATGTCTGGTTTATTTTAGGGCAATTTAAGTAATAATTCTCTACTGTAAGGCTCATGTTCAACTTTGAAATCATTAGTTTAGCAATGGTGAGCTGTTATCTGCAAGTTAATTCAGATTCAATTTCAGTGGTTAAAGATACAAAGTAACCCAAATTGCCATATTCCTGGTTCACAGATAATTCTGGGAAAATTGGAGGCTAGATGACAGGAGAACGTTTTTCTCTAAAGTTAATTTATATTAACAGATTCCATTTCATATGTGTTATGAGTGACCTGAATTTCCAGATGGGGACTGTAATATTTTTTTGTTTGTTTTTTAGTGAGGAAAATTTCTGTTGGCATTTTTTTTAACATCTTTATCAGAGTATAATAATTTACAGTGGTGTGTTAATTTCTGCTGTATAACAAAGTAAATCAGCTATATGTGTACATATATCCCCATATCTCCTCCCTCTTGCGCCTCCTTCCCACCCTCCCTATCCCAGCCGTCTAGATGGACACAAAGCACCAAGCTGATATCACTGTGCTATGCAGCTGCTTCCCACTAGCTATTGGTTTTACATTTGGTAGTGTATATGTGTCCATGCCATTCTCTCACTTCATCCCAGCTTACCCTTCCCCCTCCCCATATCCTCAGGTCCATTCTCTAGTAGGTCTGTGTCTTTAATCCCGTCTTGCCCCTAGGTTCCTCATGACCATTTTTTTTTCTTACATTCCATATATACAGGTTAGCATACGGTATTTGTTTTTCTCTTTCTGACTTACTTCACTCTGTATGACAGTCTCTAGATCCATCCACCTCACTACAAATAACTCAATTTCGTTTCTTTTTATGGCTAATATTTCATTGTATATATGTGCCAGATCTTCTTTATCCATTTATCTGTTGATGGACATTTAAGTTACTTCCATATCCTGGCTATTGTGAATAGAGCTGCAATGAACATTGAGGTGCATGACTATTTTTGAATTATGGTTTTCTCAGGGTATATGCCCAGTAGTGGGAGTGCTGGGTCATATGTTAGTTCTATTTTTAGTTTTTCGAGGAACCTCCATACAGTTCTCCATAGTGGCTGTATCAGTTTACATTGTCACCAACAGTGTAAGAGGGATCCCTTTTCTCTACACCCTCTCCAGCATTAATTGTTTGTAGATTTTTTGATGATGGCCAGTCTGACCAGTGTGAGGTGATACCTCATTGTAGTTTTGATTTCCATTTCTCTAATGATTAGTGATGTTGAGCATCCTTTCATGTGTGCATTGACAATCTGTATATCTTCTTTGGAAAAATCTGTATTTAGGTCCTCTGCCCATTTTTGGATTGGGTTGTTTGTTTTTTTGATATTGAGCTGCATGAGCTGCTGGTATATTTTGGAGATTAGTCCTTTGTCAGTTGCTATGTTTGCAAATATTTTCTCCCATTTGGAGGGTTTTCTTTTCATCTTGTTTATGGTTTCCTTTGCTGTGCAAAAGCTTTTATGTTTCATTAGGTCCCATTTGTTTATTTTTGCTTTTATTTCCATTCCTCTAGGAGGTGGGTCAAAAAGTGGCTTGCTGTGATTTATGTCATAGAGTGTTCTGCCTATGTTTTCCACTAAAAGTTTTACAGTGTCAGGCCTTACATTTAGGTCTTTAATCCACTTTGAGTTTATTTTTGTGTATGGTGTTATGGAGTGTTATAATTTCTTTCTTTTACATGTAGCTGTCCGGTGTTGCCAGCACCACCTAATGAAGAAGCTGTCTTTTCTCCATTGTATATTCTTGCCTAATTTATCAAAGATAAGGTGACCATATGTGTGTGTGTTTATCTCTGAGCTTTCTATCTTGTTGCATTGATCTATATTTCTGTTTTTGTGCCAGTACCATACTGTCTTGATTACTGTAGCTTTGTAGTATAGTCTGAAGTCAGGGAACCTGATTCCTCCAGCTCTTTTTTTCTTTCTCAAGATTGCTTTGGCTATTTTGTGTTCCCATACAAATTGTGAAATTTTTTGTTTTAGTTCTGTGAAAACTGCCATTGGGAATTTGATAGGGATTGCATTGATTCTGTAGATTGCTTTGGGGATTATAGTCATTTTCACAATGTTGATTCTTCCTATTCAAGAACATGGTATATCTCTCCATCTGTTTGTATCATCTTTAATTTCTTTCATCAGTGCCTTTGCATTTCTGCAGTGTCAGTTGTTACTTCTCTTTTTTCATTTCCAATTCTGTTGACTTGAATCTTCTCCCTTTCTTTCTTGATGAGGCTGGCTAATGATTTATCAATCTTATTTATCTTCTCAAAGAACCAGTTTTTGTTTTATTGATCTTTGCTCTCATTTCTTTCATTTCTTTTTCATTTATTTCTGACCTGATCTTTATGATTTCTTTCCTTTCTGCTAACTTTGGGGTTTTTTTTGTTCTTCTTTCTAATTGCTTTAGGTGTAAGTTATGTTGTTTATTTGGGATGTTTCTTGTTTCTTGAGGTAGGATTGTATTGCTCTAAACTTTCCTCTTAGAACTGCTTTTGCTGTATCCCATAGGTTTTGGGTCGTCGTGTTTTCATTGTCATTTGTTTCTAGGTATTTTTGATTTCCTCTTTGATTTTTTCGGTGGTCTCTTGGTTATTAAGTAGTGTTTAGCCTCCATGTGTTCGTATTTTTCCAGATTTTTCCTGTAACTGATAGCTTGTCTCAAGGGAGTTGTGGTTGGAAAATATACGTGATATGATGTCAATTTTTCTAAATTTACCAAGGCTTGATTTGTGACCCAAGATATGATCTATCCTGGAGAGTGTTCCATGAGCACTTGAGAAGAAAGTGTATTCCATTGTTTTTGGATGGAATGTCCTATAAATATCCATTAAGTCCATCTTGTTTAATGTATCATTTAAAGCTTGAGTTTCCTTATTTATTTTCATTTTGTGTGATCTGTCCATTGGTGAAAGCGGGGTGTTTAAGTCCTGTACTTTTATTGTTATACTGTTGATTTCCCCTTTTATGGCTGTTAGCACTTGCCTTATGTATTGCAGTGCTCCTGTATTGGGTGCATAAATATTTACAATTGTTATATATTCTTCCTGGATTGATCCCTTAATCATTATGTAGTGCCTTTCTTTGCCTCTTGTAATAGTCTTTATTTTAATGTCTATTTTGTCTGATATGAGAATTGCTACTCCAGCTTTCTTTTGATTTCCATTTTCATGGAATATATTTTTCCATTCCCTTACTTTCAGTGTGTATGTGTCCCTAGGTCTGAAGTGGGTCTCTTGTAGACAGCATATATACGGGTCTTGTTCTTGTATCCATTCAGCCAGTCTATGTCTTGTTGGGAGCATTTAATTCCTTTACATTTAAGGTGATTATCGATATGTATGGTCCAATTACCATTTTCTTAATGATTTTGGGTTTGTCACTGTAGATCTTTTCCTTCTGTTGTGTTTCCTGCCTAGAGAAGCTCCTTTAGCATTTGTTGTAAAGCTGGTTTGGTGGTGCTGTATTCTCTTAGCTTTCGCTTGTCTGTAAAGGTTTTAATTTCTCCTTTACAGGAGAATGAGATCCTTGCTGGCTAGAGTAATCTTGGGTGTAGTTTTTTCCCTTTCATCACTTTCAGTGTGTCCTGCCAGTCCCTTCTGGCTTGCTGAGTTTCTGCTGAGAAATCAGCTGTTAACCTTATGGGGATTCCCTTGTATGTTATTTGCTGTATTCCCTTGCTGCTTTTAATATTTTTTCTTAGTATTTAATTTTTGATAGTTTGATTAATATGTGTCTTGGCATGTCTCTCCTTGGATTTATCCTGTATGGGACTCTCTGTGCTTCCTGGACTTGATTATTTCATTTCCCATGTTAGGGAAGTTTTCAGCTATAATCTCTTCAAATATTTTCACAGTCCCTTTCTTTTTCTCTTCTTCTTCTGGGACCCCTATAATTTGAATGTTGGTGCATTTAATGTTGTCCTAGAAGTCTCTGAGACTGTCCTCAAGTCTTTTCATTCTTTTTTCTTTATTCTGCTCTGTGGTAGTTATTTCCACTCTTTTATCTTCCAGATCACTTATCCATTCTTCTGCCTCAGTTATTCTGCTATTGATTCCTTCTAGAGAATTTTTAATTTCATTTATTGTGCTGTTCATCATTGTTTGTTTGCTCTTTAGTTCTTCTAGTTCCTTGTTAAACGTTTCTTGTATTTTCTCCATTCTATTTCTAAGATTTTGGATCATCTTTACTATCATTGTTCTGAATTCTTTTTCAGGTAGACTGCCTATTTCCTCTTCCTGTGTTTTGTCTGGTGGGTTTTTACCTTGCACCTTTGTCTGCTGTCTGTTTCTCTGTCTTGTCATTTTGCTTAACTTACTGTGTTTGGGGTCTCCTTTTTGCAGGTTGCAGGTTCATAGTTCCTGTAGTTTTTGGCATCAGACCCCAGTGGGAAGGTTTATTCAGTGGGTTGTGTAGGCTTCCTGGTAGAGGGGACTGGTGGTGCCTGTGTTCTGGTGGATGAGGCTGGATCTTCTCTTTCTGGTGGGCAGGACCGTGTCTGGTGGTGTGTTTTGGGGTGTCTGTGAAGTTATTATGATTTAGGCAGCCTCTCTGCTAATGGGTGGTGTTGTGTTCATGTCTTGCTAGTTGTTTGATATGGGGTGTTCGGCACTGTAGCTTGCTGGTCGTTGAGTGGAGCTGCATGTTAACATTGAGATGGAGATCTCTGGGAGAGCTTTTGCTCTTTGATATTTTGTGGTGCCTGGAGGTCTCTGGTGGTCCAATGTCCTGAAGTCAGCACTCCCACTCTTAGGTGACACCCTGCTGGAGCACCAAGACCCTGTCAGTCACATGGCCAGGTACGTGGGTAGTTTCTTGCCTTTGGGAAGTCTGAGGTTGCCAACGTTGAGTAGGTTTTCTGTAGGAGTTGTTCCACTTGTAGATGTATTTTTCGTGTATTTTTGGGGAGGAAGGTGATCTCCACATCTTACTCTTCCGCCATTTTAAGCTCCTCTGGGGACTGTAACATTTAAACAGAAATCCCACCCCAAAATTATTCTCTGCACTGGCACACAATCTTGGTAAAATCATCTCTGAGTAACAGGTCAACATGGGTGCAATGGAATATAATCAGCATAATTTTCCATGACAGATGTGACTTTGCTAGGAATGTAGGAAGAAAAGAAAGGCATTAGTGAAGATTTCAAAAGTACCAGTATTCAAGCAGATTCATTCCAAATGAGAGCAATATTTGACAGTATTGCTCTTGGATGAAATCAAATAAATATATTACTAGACAAGACTAAAGCCAGCAATCCAATGTGAAATAAAGAATGTCAAGAAACCTCTGAAGTGTTTATAAATATTGATATATAGCTTCTGAAGAGGTTCCTTTACCTCACTTTTACAACTGTTTTATAACTTAAACATAGCAATTTTTTAAATTTTAGAAATGGGGAATTCTAGATTTGAAAATATTTGATTATCTTGGAATAATTGAGGCAAGATTTAGGTGACAGTAACTAAGAAGGAAAAAATATTTACATAAAATATACAGTATGATTCAGGATTACATATGTGTTAAGACGTATACACTCACTCACACATGTGTGAGTCTCTATATCTTGGGTTGTAATATAAACTTTATTTTGTCTTTAAGATAAATTCTATCACACGTTAACCTATAGTCAAACTATAGCATTGGGAAAATTAAAAATAAGATTGCTGTTTAAACACCCATTCTATGCCAATTTCACATACATTTTCAAATCAAATTCCAAATTGATATTTAGTCATTGACATCCTTGAGGCAACAAGTCATAATATGAAAAGTCTGTCCTTAATCTTACTAATAATACAGAATTTATTTTTCAGAGTCATTTCCTTCAGTTTAAACATATTCATGTAGAATATTTTTTTTATTCTGTCTCTTCTTTTCTTTGTACATGTCATCACTCTCACTTCATAATAGTTCAGTAGAAAATCAATAGACCAAAAGGGCTGTATATTGCTGAACTTGTTCTGATCTGTACTCTCTAATCTCCCTACCACCAGGAACCTATGTTATCATTTCAAGTGGTGGCATGCTTTGTTACTACCCTCTGACATCTATATGGTAAACAAGTCAACAGACCAACACTCACTACAACTCTCATACGTGGTTTCTGTCTATGGATTTCCCACAGAATCTTCTAGCATCTTTAATACATGGGTAGAAGACCACTTATAGTAGCTGGTTTCTAAAGATGGCCATCAGATCAATTATTCTTTCCAGTATTCCTGCACTCCTGTGCTTTCTTCTTCTTGAATCTGGGTTGCCCCTTGAATTCTGAATCAAGAAAATAGATTGTTGTGATGTTTGAGGATTTCCAAGGCCAAGTTAGAAGAAGCTTTGAGGTTTCCAGCTGATCCCTTTGCATTGTTCTTCTTGGGGTAATATCCCTTGGAAACCAGTCTCCCTGATGTGAGCAGCCAAGGACACATGGAGAGGCCAAATGCAGGTGCTCTAGGCAATATTCCTAGCTGAACACCCAGTTAACAGCCACTGTCTTCCACCCACCATGTGACTGAGCCATCTTGGATATCCAGCTCAGCCAAGAATCTGACTGTAACCATGTAAGAAATCCCATATGAAAACTGCCCAGCTGAGCCCAGTGAAGCCACATATCTGTGAGAAATTAAAAATAAATTGTTGTATTATGACAGTAAAGTATCAAGGTGGTTTCCTACCAAACAAATAGATAAACAGAACACCAAGTAAGGAAAATAACAGTTCTAATATTTATACTAGTTAAATTAGCCAAAAATCTAACAAATATACATACATTTAGCTACTAACACTGAAAGTCAATTACTTTACTCAAAACAGTTATTCAGCTAATTCAGAAAATTGTCTCAGTTCTTCTTGCCAGCTCCTTTGCTGACAAGACAATGAAATCAACAGATCTCTAATAATGGCAGAACAGGCACAAGGAAGCAAATAAATAAATAAATATTGAGACCAACATACTCCATGACCTATTGAATAAAGTAGACATATCTGTTTGTAACAATGTCAAAGTTATGCAAAAGTCAGTAAAAGTAAGTTAAATTGATCATTAACCATAATTTATATCAAATAATGTGTCTGGGTATCTTTAACATATTTGAGCTATTCCCATTAAATTTAATTGAAAGGGTGTTGTTAAATGTTATTTAGATGACCTACCTAACTATATATCCTCACTATAGCTCAGATGTTGTCTCTTCATACCCCTTATGATGATACTATTTAAAGTTTGCATGTGTGTGCACATGCATGCACACGCATCCACACTGTTTACAGTTTCTGTTCTATGTCTTTCACAACATTTAGCATTTTCCAGAATGATTTTATTTATTTCCTAGCTTCTTGTTGTTCCCATAACTTTGGAATATAAGCTCCATGAGAGGAAGGATTTGGTGTGTCTTGTTACCCCTAAGTTAAATATCCCACTATATTTCCTAACGCTTAAATGTTGTTGAGACAGTCTAGACCCTCAAAAATACTTGTTAATGCATTAATGAATGTTAATACATTAAGAAATGCTTTATGTTTGGGTTTCTATATTGCAAGCAGGAAAAAAACAAAACAGAAACAAAAATCTCTTACACTAAATAAATGCTTTTTTTCCCTTGCTCTGCTCATTTATTGAAACTGTATCTTCAAAATATTCTTCTCTTTAGTATTTTCCAAAAAGTTTAATTATTTGATAGAAAAGAAGTCTAAGAAAACATGGGATCTGGGTCCTGATTGGAGGTTTCTGACATAAGTTGTGCCTATGGTCAAACCAAGTGGTAGAATTTTGCTTCATTTTAGTATTTTCATAATTACAACATGTAAAGTTATACCTGGCTTTGTTGTTCTGAATATATAACAAAAGAGTTTATACAGGTATTTTGAAAAGTTAAAAGTATTATAGAAAAGTAAGGTAAAATTATTGCTTACTTTTAATATTATCCCTGTCAAACTTAAAATATATTTTTATTACCACTCTTTTCACTGTTTGTGGTAATTTCAACTGATTTTATATAGTAGACATATGTATATGTAACCTAATGAATTTTTCACATGTAGCTACATTTTTCAAAAAGAAATAGCTCCACACACACGTCCATACATTTATACATATTTATGTCATTACGTGTTCATAACAACAACCCTAACCCTGCGAAGGATACTGAGGGACATGGTTTAATAACTCCTTTCCTTTTTCTGGCTGTGTTGCGTGACTTGCAGACCCTCAGCAGTGAAAGCACGGAGTACTAACCACTGGACCACCAGGGAATTCCCCTTCTTGAGGTTTAGACTTGGATTGTTATAAGTAGTTTAACTTAGAATGACAAAAATGGCAAAGGCTTAACATTTCTCAGAGTTATAGGCCAAGAAACAATGAACTAGATACCTGGATTTTACAGATTACTTGTTTTCCTTTGACATTGAAAAGTTGGAGTAAAATATTTGTGGTTCCATCTTTCTAGTTCCCTTGAGGGATTCTCTGGATGTCTATAATCAGAAGCATTAAAACTCTACAGAGGGGCTTCCCTGGTGGCACAGTGGTTGAGAGTCCACCTGCCGTTGCAGGGACATGGGTTCGTGCCCCAGTCCGGGAGGATCCCACATGCCGCGGAATGGCTAGGCCCGTGAGCCATGGCTGCTGAGCCTGCATGTCCGGAGCCTGTGCTCCGCAACAGGAGAGGCCACAACAGAAACAAAACAAAACAAAACAAAACAAAATAAAAAAACTCTACAGAGCATTTAGTGAAATCAGTGTTGACATACATTCTTTGTATACTTTTAAAACTCATCAATCACATAAGGTATTTATGTGAAACTTGAATAACTGTTAAGGTCTAAGCAACATTGGTTCTCAGAAACTGTTAAGGTCTAAGTAGCATTGGTTCTTACTTTTCATAGCAAAGAAATGGGGACTAGTGGGGATTCTGTCATTCCCCACTGTCCTGAAAAAATATAACTCAAATTGGGGTAGCCCTAAGAGAAGTACCTTGCTAACACATATGTAACCCTTCCCCAAATGTTCCCTTTAATATATAGCCATTTTGACATATATACACTACCAAATGCAAAATAGATAGCTAGTGGGAAGCAGCTACATAGCACAGGGAGATCAGCTCTGTGCTTTGTGACCACCTAGAGGGATGGGATAAGGAGGGTGGGAGGGAGACACAAGAGGGAGGGGATATGGGGACATATGTATATGTATAGCTGATTCACTTTGTTATACAGCAGAAACTAACACACCGTTGTAAAGCATTATACTCCAATAAAGATGTTAAAAAAAAAAAGCTCCAGTTAAAAGTGTAAAGTGTTGCTCTCATGATCAACCTTAATATCTTATTATGAGTTTGTCAGTCACACAGTAGAATCGATTAAATTCTATATGTGACGATTCTCTGTAAATTTTTGGGCTCTAAAAAGAGTTTGTCAGTAGTTCTTTGCCATTTAAACTTCAGAGAGGATGAGGCACAAAGAAATTTTGATGTGGTGACTGTAGTAAAATGATGATTTCATTAAAATCAGCTAATTCTCTGTATACTGAATGGAGCATCAGCTGAAACACTGGGTAGTGGAAGGATGTGGAGGACAAAGCTCTAAACAGAAAGCTAAGACGATGGAAAAAGATGTGGAAAGTAACTAATAGGTGCTTCATACATGTCTATTTCCCTTTGCCCTACTTTATAATTTTGATTTAAGTCAGCAACTATCAAGATCAACATCTTTTATATACTTGCCTTAGGAAGGGTTCATGAAAATCAGTGACGAAACCTTTGAAAAATGAATATTGCTTCATAATACTAGTAATATGGTGTCAGTCAGGAATACAGTGTCCTTGGAGTCAACATTATATACTCAGGTTCACCTTATCTTGCTGCATTCTACATATTCATAGTCCTTTTGGTACATACTCACCACTGACAGCTCAACTCATTATAGCAATCCAAGGCAGACAGAAAACATAGTGCAAACATATATCTCAGGCCCTGCACTGTCAGTGAAGGACAAAGTAATAACAGGGAAATTTCTTCTTGCTCAAGTTGGGTAATATTCAGCCCTATGTGTCCAAATCTGTTTTAAGTTACATATCAGTGTATAGCATTCTGAAATTTTGAGTCCAAAATTTAAATAATTTTATATAATACATAAAAGTGAATAGAAAGTAAAGCTCAAATGGAAGGATGTAAAAGGCAAGAAGAATTATTAGTTTAAAAAGGAATCTAAAATCGTTATTTTGGTGTGGCAAAATACAAAGAACAGGAGTCTTTCACAGTTAGATATAACTAATAATAATAGCTAATGAAATAATAATAAATTCAATTAATATCTTCTTTAAGACTCACAATAGGAATATTAGCAATTAGCTCACAAGGGGCAATAGACTCACACCACACTATTGTCAAGCCCTCAAATTGAAAACAGTGTTTCTTGGGGGAAACAAACAAATAAGCAGAGAATCAGCAGAATACACATGGAATCCCAGCTTTCAGTATACCATGGAGAGAAAAGCTTACGCTTGGCAAAGCCAGGCTGCATGTGCCATGGCCAGGATTCCAGCAGAAACTACATCTGTTCTGTATTTTTAAGGATGCAAACAAGAAACTTGGGTGTGAATCTGAAATAATGGAAGTTCCCTAATCAAGGTCATGGAGGATGTGGCCTTGTTAGAAAGGGAGGTGTTTGAGGCTCAGGGGCTTGTTCTTTCACTGAATGTAGACCTCATCATTTCTACTGACTAAAGTGGGGAGATGAGCCTTCAGATTTTGATTTGTCTATCCTCAGTAGGTTTTATAAGCACTTTTACAGATGGGAAAATAGACACTCAGAGGTTAAATAACTTACCAAAGTTAATATGGGTATTTAATGATGGAGTTGAAGTATTAATAGAAGATGGACCTATAATTTTGTTTTATTCATCCTTTCATATAATGAATTGGGAAGCTTTCTTTGGTATCTTCTGAAATCATTTGGGTAAGGTAAGAGTTTCAGTTTCTTGCGGGTTTTGTAAAATTCATATGAGGAAAAAATTGAGAATTTTTTTTTGTTTTATTTTTATTTTTTTAGTTTTTGTGTTTTATTTCTGCTAGGAGGTGGTCAAGGATTAGTCGATTAACAAGTCAATTTCTTTGTTATTTGTTTGGGTTTTTTATTCTTGAATTAATTTTTATAAGTAATCTTTCTAGAGAAATTTTCATTTTAATTATTTTTTCATCTGTATTATTATAAAATTATTTTTATAATTAAAAAATCTCTACTGATCTGTATCTATGTTCATTTTTCATTCCTTATAGGGTTTGTTTTTATCTTACTTTTTGTTGATACATCTTCAAATTTGTGTCTATTTTATATATCTTCTAGCCATGTCCTCATTATGATTTCTTTAAGTCTTAAACATATTTTTAATTGTAGTTTATAACTGTTTTAAAGTTCTATTCTGTTCAGTCCACCATCTTGCTCTTTCTGGGTATATTTCTTTTATTTTTAACTTTATTTTATTAAAGTATGGTTGATTTACAATTGTGTGTTAATTTCTGCTGTAAAGCAAAGTTATTCAGTTAAACATATATATACATTATTTTTCATATTCTTTTCCATTATGTTTCATCACTGGATATTGAATAGAGTTCCCTGTGCTGTACAGTAGGACCTTGTTGTTTATCCATTCTCTATTTAATAGTTTGCATCTGCTCATCCCAAACTCCCAGTCCGTCCTTACCCCACCCCAACCACCCCTTGGCAACCACAGGTCTGTTCTCTATGTCTGTGAATCTGTTTCCATTTTGTAGATAAGTTCATTTGTGTCATACTTTAGATTCCACATATAGGTGATATCGTATGGTATTTGTCTTTCTCTTTCTGACTTACTTCACTTAGTATGATAATCTCTAGTTGCATCCATGTTGCTGCAAATGGCATTGTTTCATTCTTTTTTATGGCTGAGTCTTATTCCATTGTATATATGTGCCACATCTTCTTTATCCATTCATCTGTTGATGGACATTTAGGTTGTTTCCATGTCTTGGCTATTGTGAATAGTGCTGCTATGATCATAGAGATGTATCTTTTTGAATCACAGTTTTGTCTAGATGTATGCCCAGGAGTGGAATTGCTAGATCTTATGGCAACTCTATTTTTAGTTTTTTGAGGAACCTCCATACTGTTTTCCGTAGTGGCTGTACCAATTTACATTCTCTGGGTTTATTTCTGTTGGCCAGTTTTTCTACTCTGTTTGGGTTATATTTGCTTCACATGTCCAGTAATTTTTAGTGGATTTCTGACATAATGAATGATTCATGCTTGAGTGTATGGGATTTGTTATTTTCCTTTAAAAAGTGTTGAAGTTTGTTTTGTTCAGGTTTGATCCTTTCAAGACTTGTTTTTAAGCTTCTTTTAGGGCAAGACTAGAGTGCTGGGGCTAATCTAGTTTTACTCTTTAAATTGACTCTTATGCAGTTTCTGTTGATTGCCCTGAATGTTCAGTGAGATTTCTACAGTCTGGCTGCTTGGAGTTTAGAGGTCTCTCAGCCCTTCTTGAGGTCTGGAAATTGTTCACTTACAGCCCTCTGCATTTGTTATTTGCCTGGATTCATAGACTTTCAACTTTACATGCACAAATTAGTAGGAAGTCAAAAATTCAAGGGGACCCAATAAAGATTTCAGGAGTTAAGTCTCTGCCCTGCCAATTCCCTCTGCCTCAGCCTCCTCATAAATATGCCTCTTCAAATCAGTAATCCCATCATTCTCTGCTTGCCCTCCACATTTCTAAGCCTAGGTCCAGAAATTGCCTCCAGGCAGAAAGCCAGAGCAATTGTAAAGCTCACTTGGTTTCTGTTCTCTTGAGGGACACAGTCCTGTTCTGCCCATTGTCCCATGTCTGAAAACAGTTGTTTCTTACATTTTGGCCACTTTTCTAGTTTCCTTAAAGGTAAGGAAAGTTCTCTTTTAGTTATTCCTTCATGATTGGGAGTAGTCCTACATCCCACTAGTTTTGATAAGACTTGTGCATTTTTGTGGTTTAATTTTTAAAGGCCATGTAATTTTCAGTATTTTTTTTTAATATGTAATTATTTAGAAGTGGAATTTTTAGTTTCCAATGGTATATTTGTGCTTTTGAAAGGTTATCTTTGTTATTGCATAGTAAGTGTATTTCTCTCTTATTGGTATTTGTTCTTGGAGATAGCATCCAAAATGTGGGTGAAATAATGCGTTTTACTTAACTATGTTTGAAAGATTCTGTATATATTAATTATATATATTACTATTGAAATAATTCAACCTGCAAAGATTTGGGTTATTTATTCTATCAGTTTCAGATTGAGGAGTTTAATAACCTTCTAGTATGATTATTTGATGTGTTTATTTCTCCTTTGTATAATTTTTTCCAAGTAGTGAGTTACATTTAGGTTCAGTATTTTAGTATCTTTCTACTGTATTAATTGTCTTTGGGCGATTAATTTTTTCCCTCTATTTATTTTTTTTTCTGTTACTCCAAAATCTTTTTATTTTCACCCTAAATGAAAAAAAGTTAGAATTAAAAAGAGGCTAATACATTTTCTCTGCCCTATTGTTTTAGGTGAAGAGTCTTTGTACTGTTAAAATAATGTTAATTTACTTCCTGAAAGAATTTAAAGTAACATTAACACATCAATAGATAGATCTTGTAGCCTTCACTATTCACATAAGAGGTGATAGCAGGTGAGCAACAGAATTCCAAGATCTCCTCCTCAGGAATTAGTCAATTAAATTCTCTACTGAGAGAATGTGTATCATTTGGTTTCAATATTATGTTACTTATATATTTACCTCTTTTTTTCCTGCAGTTTCCAATGCTAATATTAAGCGAGTTCAAAGAAAAAGTAAAGGAATATATAAACTGAAGAAATATTGTGGGGATTTACAAACTAGTTGCTGCCTAATTTTAACTTTCATTTTTATTATCAGAGTACCAGAGACTAAATTCAGTGGGAAAGCTGGAATAACAAAGATTGAAAGTAATAACTTAAAATTCTGCTTAAGACCAGAGAGTAATAATAGCATTTCAGCATTTTTTTTAATATATTCGACCAAAATTTGCAATTTATTGGCATTTAAAGAGATCTTACTAAAAATCACCTTCCCATTTTGGGAAAATGTTTTATATTTTACTCCTGCTCTGAGATTTAGTTTTAAAAACAAAAACCATAGTGGAAAAACAAGAAAGACAGCTGTGCAGTATACTGGGTCAGGAGGAATAAAGTTTTATATGGGAGCATGCTGTTAAAACCAAACATCTCGCCACAGTGTTGGAGTCACAGAGTAAAGGCATAAAGTCACATTTAGTCATGCTGACTAAAAAAAAATTGCACAATGTGAGAGTTGTGAGTTAAGTTTTATTTGGGGCAAAAAGAGGACTATAACATGGGAGACAGCATCTCAGATAGCTCTGAAAAACTGCTCCAAACAGATAAGGGGGAAAGTCAGTATATATGTGATTTTGGTGAAGGGCAAATACACGCAATCAAGCACATATTTTTTGCGGAAGGTTTCTGCTAGTCTCGTGAAGGTTACTGCTAGTCACGAGGAGCAGACATCACCATGAAGGATTTTAGTGCTTTTCTAGATATGAGGAGATACAAGAATTGGGCTTGTCAGTCATCTGGGATTAGCAGATTCAAACTATTATTAGTTAGTTGAAAATAACGAACTACCTGAAGACGTGTTTTGCCAGTTTTTCCCAGAGCACAGAGTGGCTCCTTTCTGATCTCCACCCTGAGCTCCTTTCAGGGGGTGTTGAAAGTCAGCAGCTGCAGCAGCTCATGAT
Source organism: Leucopleurus acutus (assembly GCF_964270905.1). Classification (NCBI taxonomy): domain Eukaryota; kingdom Metazoa; phylum Chordata; class Mammalia; order Artiodactyla; family Delphinidae; genus Leucopleurus; species Leucopleurus acutus. The sequence continues at coordinate 19,919,918 of NC_139142.1, read as the reverse complement.
TTAATCCTTGTCGAGGTAGATGGCAAGTTCCAGTGGCAAGTGCCAATTTTTAGTTGACAGACATTTCTTCATTCAATTCACAAAAGGCATGCCCTCGTGGTTACATTCTAGTGGGAGGGGGAGTCAATATACAAGTTAAAAGAAAAAGAGGGAAATAATATGTGTTATATAGGGATACATGCTGTGAAAAAGTATATAGTTGCAAAGAAAAGCTGAAAGGAGTTGAACTTCCATATAAGTTGGAAGTGTCACTGTCACTGAGATGTTACAGAAACCATCTGAAAGAAGTGCTTGAATGAGCCTTGTAAATATTTGGGGATGGTCATTTAGAAGAGCAGGTGAAAATGCTCCGAGGTAGGAATATACCCACTGTATTCACAGAACAGCTTGTAGACCAGTGGGGCATTATGTCAGAAAGCAAATGGGACAAGAAGAAGGACAAATAATACAGGACATTGCAGGTATTAATGAGAAATTTGGGTTTTACTGTGGGTGAGATAGGAACCATTGGAGGGATTTGACCAGATAACTGACATAATCTTTTTTTAAAGGGATGTTTGGATGTTGCATGAAGAGTAGACTATATGAGGGCAAAGGTAGGAACTGTAAAACCAATCGGGGGCTGTTGTAAACATCAAGAAGGTGGTTGCTTGGACCCTGGTGATAGCAGTAGAAAGAGTGAGAGGAAATCAGATAAGTGATACATTTTGAAGAGTGTGTTGGCTGCATTTGCTGATAAATTGGAAGTAGTATGTGAGAGTCATAAAAGAATAAAGGTTTTGAACTGAGCAATTAAAAGGATAGAATTATTTCTCTAAAAAGCTTAATCTAGATACATGGTAATTCAAATAATTCAAGCCAAAAAATTAGTGTGTGGAGCTGGAATTAATTACAGTGGTTATTGCCAAACCTGGTTGGACAACTGAGTCACTGCGGGGCTGTATAAAAATATAGGTTCTTGGCTGTGTTTCTAGAGGATCAGATTCATTATGTCTGAGGTAGAGTTCATGAATATCTATCTATCTATCTATCTACCTATCTATCATCTATCTATCTATCTAAACAACCAGGTTGACAAGAGAAAGAAAGTAATATTAATGGTGTTTTATTTTGGATACCCAAATATAGAGGTATTCTGTGATAGCCAAACTATTGCTTACAGGCCAACTGCCTAGTTGTATAAATAAAAATTTGGGGGGGAACACATCCATACTTGTCTATGTATTGTCTATGGCTGCTTTCTTGCTACAAAAGCAGTTTTAAGTGGTTGAGACAGAAACCATATGGCTTACAAGCCTAAGATATTTATCTGGTCCTTTAAAAAAAAGCTTGCTGACCTCTGCCCTAGAAAATGGTTTCCATAAAAGAACTGGTGCATTTACATGGTAAAGAAAATGATTTGATGGATTAAATTGAATAACTCAGAACTAGAGATGAACATCTGAAGCTGGATAGTAGATTTTACTCCCTGATTTAATTGAATCGAATGCAATTCAATAAATAGGCATTGATCGCTTACTTTGAACTTGTTCTCTGTTAGTTGGTCTAGTCTCATGGGCAACATGGTTGCCATCAGGACCTTCACAGATGTACGACCATTTAGATTGTACACTGAACAACTCTGGGGTGCTGTTTGCATATTACATTATGATATGATTGTCCTCTATCCCTCAAGCGTTCCTCACTTAATTCAGTGTAACAACCTCAACATTTGAAAATAAGCTTGAATTTCTGGATAACTTCTAAATGAAAACTTCTCTTACCACCACTCAGAAACTTTAATGAAACATCATCCTCTGGGGCTATGATGTATGAGAAACTTCTTTCTTGGCCTTTTCCCAGCACCTCCAGAATGAGCCTGCATTAAAATGACTTTTGTGACCTAGAAAATTCTAGACTGTGGTGTTTTGCTTGGCCTACCTTTACATAATGGGAAAATAAACACTTTGGCAGGAAACAGATCAGTGAATAGTTAGTTATTTCTCAACATAATCTGACCACTTAATGTGGTTCACCAAAGCATATTTGTCCTGTAGAAGAAAATTGCAAAAACAAATCATAAAAGCTAATGAATAATCTGTGGCTCTCTCAAGGTTGTTTACATAATGTTTACAAATAAAATAAATCTTTTAAATCCAAATAATTCATGTTCTGTTGTTAGCCAGTCGGTGTCCATGCTAGATGAATTAAGGAGAGTAGGTGTAAAGAACTAACTTGATTGAGTGAAGGAGCTATGCCAAAGGCTGCTTTATCCTGTGAGCTATGTAAACAAATAATGTGTCAAGCTCTAAAATCATGCTCATTTCATGAAACCAGTAAATATAAAGAAAAAGATTTTTTTTTTAGCACAAACTCTTAAGAGTTTATTTACTCTTCTATTGCTTAGGCATGCACACCTGAAATGCACAATCCTTATAAGCACCTTACCCTTTGGATGAATGGATAAAACTGTTTCTTCGAAAGAATGTTAGAAACAATTACATGCTAACGGCTCATCTTGAAATGCCAATTACGTTCCAGTCACACAAGACCTTGAGACCCACAGCATGTGCCTCAGTCAAGGTCCTCTCAGGAAAAGGATTCAAACTCAGATGGTACAAAAGACTTCTTCTGAGGGACCCAACAAGAAAGGGTGAGACAAGGCTCTTAGAGACTAGCAATAGCAGAAAACAATTACCCCTCCTGTGCTGAAGGCTAAGAGGAGGAAATGGAAGTATCAGGGGGGCTGCCTTTAGAAGCTGCAAACTGGAGAACACAGCCACTGCCATCAGCTCAACACCAAGTCAGAAAGGATCCAAGGAAAAGCATAGTGGTCCTCTCTCATACTCCATCCTCTGAAAAGTTTCTAGTGCCTCACATTTGACAACACCAACCAGAAATCAGATTAAAGGATCCTGGGGAGGATGAAGTCCCAGGTGGAAAGCAGGGAGGAGAAGGGTGAAGAATGGATTGAGAATGATGAGTGTGTGAAAAAAATGGAGAATAAACAGCACATTAAGGTTAAAAACAATGGGGAAAACACTTCTTCAGTTGAGTATTTTCTTTGGTGTATATTTTTTTTTACACTGTCTTTTTTTTTTCCTTTTTTTTTTTTTGTTCTAATATGTACGTTGTAAAATTTTGCGGGAAAGTTAATTAACTAACACTAGAAATTCATTTAGTTTCTTATAAAACATGCATACTTAGAAGGTCTCAACAAGTGTGACATAACATTTACAAATCACTATATTCTGCCTGCAGAACATCAGGAAGCCTGCAAAATGAAATATACCTGGTGAAAAGTGCCTTGAGTAGAGCCTAATAAATCTTAGACTAGTAGACAGTTGAAACAGGAAGACCTGCTGAGCACTGATGTGGGAGAGTCTAATCCCCTGGATAAACTGTTCCAAGAAGAACTCATCCTTGTGAAAATATATTATCCTTATCACAAGACCAAGGCCATCGTCCAAGGCAGTTATTGGCTGTGCAAATGCCAGTAACAGAAATGAAATATACCAGAGAAGACTGAAGGTGAAGAAAGAAATAGGTGATCAGATAAAACACAGAGAGAGAGAGAAATGCCTACATCAGTTCTGCCAGTCTTATCTCTAAGACATGACATTCCTGTGATCTGCCTTGGCTGGTACCACTAAACACTGTGTTCAGATGTATTTAAAAGAGAACTTAAGAGAATTTCCTCAATGTAAGTTAATAACTGTATCCTGGGATAAATCAACTCAGAGGCCACAAGAGGTCTTGAAAGGAATGACAGTAGCAATAATAATAATAATAACAATAACATAAAGATCAGAGAACAGAGTTTATCATAGTCTTGCAGAGGAAATCTTGCCTTTTGCTTTACAGCTTTAAAAAATTACTAAAGCACTTTATAACATTTTAATTTACTTGAGTTACTCCTGCATATATAAAATAAAATATAAGCCTAGTTAATTTTCTGGGTGACTCAAACAAAAGAAAGTTGAAGAAAACAATTTTGCTTTTGGTAGGTGAGGGCTGCTACTGACGAAATCAGGTGAGAGACCTATAATCACTGACGCATCTAAATATTCAATCTTCCTTTTACCAACCCAGATACAGTTTTAGAAGCTGTAGTTTGTCAAAGCAAGGAGATGGATAATCTCATATTAAATTGAAAATTGTAGTAACCCTCTGGATATCTTCAGTGAAAATATCCACAAAGCAAATAGCTGGGGCTATTTGTCTAACTGGATATTGTATTTGTGTTCATAAAAACTTGTAAACCAGTCCCCAATAGCTGATGAACATGTGTCACTTGAAGGCAGGAAAGGATTCCACCTTGAGAGTGTGTGCTCAGTAACCCATCTCGGAGGCACTGTCAGTGATGCGGTTTGTCTAACTCTGTAGTAATCTCAATGTTGTATTCATTGGCCTCTTTCCTCTAAATCACCGCTTTTCATCTTTCAGGGCATTTTCATGCAACAGAATAGTAGGGCGGTGGTTAAAAAGGCCCTTTTTAACCCTGGTTCTGATACCAGTTCTGTTACTGTATGGCAGATCTATGTTATATCCATGACAACTTGTTTCATCAATTTATGCCTCATTTTATTTATCTGGAGATGATTTATCTGTATTTCATTACTAGTAGGGTTCTGTGGATATACTCTAGTAAATAGATCAAAGGGTATTTTTATAAAGACTAAATAATTGGTACTAAAGAGGAAGAGTCAAAATCTTTAAAAGTCCTTTACTATTTATTTATTTACTTTTTAAGATAACATTATTTTTTCTTTCATGTTTTACTAAAAGCACAACACTTTTTAAAATTTTTGAAATAATACATGTTCACTAAAGATGATCTGTAAAGTACAAAAATATGAGGAGAAAATGAAACTATGAATACATAGTCTGGTAGATTTAGTACTTTTCTAGACATACACATTCTCTCACACACACAGAAGATACACATTTTAACAGAATAAAATTATGTTATTTCTCATAACACTCTATCACATGCATTTTCGAACATTAAAGCTTTTTAAAAACTATTTTGTTATGACATATTGTGCCATTCTATTGACATACCACAATTTAATAAATAATGCCCCTATTTTTAGAAATTTATGCCTTTAAATGTTGTCTTTTACTTGTTCTTAGAAGAAATACTGTGATGAATATCAGAGGGAGGTCAGAATCTATGTGGGCACCTCTGTTAATTTTAGGGCCAGTTTTTTTAAGTGGACGTATTGAGTCAACACTTAAAGACATTTTCAGGTTTTGATGCATTGAGCCAAATTGCTTTCCTAATGATTTTCACTAGTGTATGCTCCCACCTGCATCAGATATTTGCTAAGATTTCCAACAATTATACACGCTTTCCTTGTTTTGTGTTACTTTGCTAAATAATTTCACTAAAAGTAGTTCAGGATGAGTAGATAACATCAAAAATTATTACATCATATTGAATCTCAGGAGAATCCAATAAGGAATATGTACATACATATACACAAATGCACACAGAATTTACATATATATATATGAAATATAAGCATGCAGACACGCATATACGTATATGCACAAAACAAATATACATAAATCAAAGTTCCTACTTTAGTAAGTGCCAAGAAAGGTCTGGGATATTATTAAGAACAAACAACTAATACGGTTAAATATCTGATTAGAAAACCTAATATTTTTTTATTGCTTTTCTGCTGTAATGTAGGTGGGTTTTATGGGGAATATAAAAGTGTATGATCTGGCTGTCTGACTTTAGGACTATGAACATCACATTGAACCTGTCAGCTTAGCAGGTATTTTAAAAGGCTAAAAATAGCAAGTATTGACATAAATATGGGACAGTGTGAATTCTCAGGCATGGCTGGAAAAGTAGAAGTACAAAATGGTAAAGGGCAGAACCACTGTGGACAGATTTCTTTGGCATTAGCTCACAAGATGAAGGTGTGCAAATTCCTTGATTAAGTAATCTCTCCTCTAAGTATCTATTTGAAGGAGTTAATCACATGCACAAAGAGACATTATAAGAATTTACACCACAGCACTGATTGCATTGGTTAATCATAAAGGCTCTTTGGAAGGAAAATGCACTAATAAATTATTACATATACACAGTTCTCACAATCAGCACTATATAGTAGTTAATTTTTTTTTTTTTAATGTGCATGAGATTGATTTAAAAAGTAAACCCAGAAGAGAAGTTACCTTTAAAATGGGAGGGAAGGGAAAAAGATCAGGGAGAGATATAAATGGGGATAGAACATTACACTTTACTATTTTAATACTTTAAACAAGGTAAAAGTAAAAATAGGGCAAAATGTTAAAATTTGATAAAATTGAGAGGTGAGTACATGAACGTGCCTTATCAGAAACAGTCTTTCTGTGTGTTTGAAACATTTGTTTTTGATAACCTGTTGAAAACTGCTGCTGTATCATCAGACAAAACAAAGGGTTTGATTTCTGTAATTTTTCTCTTCTCATCTAAACACACTCCCCCACCTTGCTTTGTTGCTTTCCTTGCTCTATGCCTCAGGAGGAGCCAGTTGCGAAGTTTTTATTTTATCTTCATTTAATATTTCCCAGGACTTCTTTGTTGCCAGAACCTCATAATACGAAGGCCCATCCTCAAGTCTAAGCATCACTTCCTACTTTTCTTCATCATCTCATTTCTGAGTGGTTTTTCTGCCAGATTCATCTTCCCTCCTGAGATTCTTATCAACCTACCATTCCATTGGTCTTTTCTTGATCTTGCAGACTTCCCTAGTGAATAAAACTATTTTGAACTGGTTTTCCTATTTTCGTTTTAGCTCTACTCATCTTTTAGAATGCATGTTCTACCCAACACCTGCAATGATCTTTTAAAATATTGAATTAGAATATCCCTTTCCCATTCACACATTGAAGTGACTTCTCATTTTTCCTAGAAAACAATCCAAATTTGTTTCTATGGTCTACAAAATCCTGCATGATCTGGCATCTCTGACCTCATCCACTATTCCTCTTCCTGTAGTCATTAAGCTCCAACCATACTCACTTTTTTCTTCTTTGGACATAAAAGGTGTGTTTATTCCCCTGATCTTTGCACCTTTTTTACCCCCTCTGCCTATTATAATCTTTATTCAGATCTTCATATGAATGGATTCTGTGTGTCATCAGTATATCCCATCAAATGTCACATCCTCAGGGAACCCTTTCCTCACTATTGTATCTTGTCTCCATTCTATCCTTTTTTCTCATGGTCTTCATCATTATCCCCAAATTTTTACTTTTACACTTGGCAATTTCTTGTCTTCATACTACAATGCAAGCTCCATGAAAAAGAAGACCATGCTTTTTAAAAAATTGTAACCATAGTCACAAGACTGGAAAAGTGTCTGGCATTTAATTGATATTCGATAAATATTATTGATTGAATGAACGAACGAATGATTATATGCTCTCCATGCCACTGAGCAATGCCTGATATTTTTCCAAGTTGATTCTTATCTGATTCACTAACACAACTATTTCAAAGCTTTTCTGGTTCCCAAAACTTCCAGGCCTGACTTTGCTTCTCTCATTTTCAGATAATCACTGGGTTGCCTGCTGGACTGTAAACATTAGGCCATTTAATATTTTCTCCACTTCCTCTTATATGGAATTCTCCCTGTTTCATCCTTTATATTCCCTAATTTCCTGTATTTTTCAGGAAGACAACTTTTTTTCCCCACTTTGCATAGGGTTAATCCTTCCATCTTCTGCATGATATTATAAGTCTCTCCATCTGTCTATTCTTCAGTTTCTTTGTACTGTTTCCTATCCCCCAGCAAAGGTGCTAAATTGGCTATGTCCCAAACAAAACAATACAACAACAAAACCTCCTCTAATTCTGTTTCCTCCTCAAAATAGTGTTATCTTTGCTTCTATCCACCAAAAGTTTTCTTAAGTGAATAATTTTCTCAAGCTGTATTCACTTCCTCTTTTCTTATCCATTTTTCTTTCCCTTGCAGTTTGGATCATCTCTACTACCCCTACTTTCTCAAAAATCTTATTCCAAGAATTACCAATTACTTACAGTCACCAAATCCACTGGCTGCTTCTAAGAATTTATACTGCTTTTTGGTTAATACTAAGTTCCATCCCCACCCTTCTAAACCAATCCCTGAAACCCGGGGGCTGAATGTCTGTGAACTATACCTCTACACTTCCTTGGTTCTCATTCATTTCTGCCAGAGAGAGACAATACTGTGAGCTTTGGAGGACTAAGATAAAAAGAGGCCATAACTTTCCCGAGGCAGTATGGAAGTTAAGACATGGAATTCTGCTCTTGTTTTTGGGTGAGTAGCCTTTTGAGAATCACCCATATCCTTGGTGCAGGTAGCTAAGATGTTTATCAGTGCTTTTAGGAGCTCTGGAAATCCCCTTGAAAATCATCCAGACTTTACCCAGCCTTCCAAGGATTGCAAAAGCCTCCAATTATCAGTTTTAAACTCTTTACTACATGAGATAATTCATGCAGGTTATTTTTTCAAGGCTGAATTTTATGGATACAGTCACCATATTTTTAGAATTCTCTGAAATATTATAAAGTGTTGTTGTTTCCTTTCTCTCAAAACTGTCTTCTCTTGATTTCCAAGCCTTGTCACACGCCTTTATATTCCTCTTCCTGGTATTCATGTTATTCTTTCTCACTAGCTCTTCCTTTTTCATTTACTCCTGAAGTGAGAGCACTTCCTATAATAATCTTCTCAGTTCCTTCTTCTTATTAATATATGGGCATTCCTCTGTTTACTTCATGCAGTCCCATAGCATCACTTCTCAAAAGTGAATCAAAAATTTAGGCCTCACCTTGCTTCTGAATTCTGGACTTTCACTGATACATGCTATTAGATATCTTTATAAGCATATCTCACAGGACTTTACATTTTAACATATCCACCAAGCCTTCCTAACTCCTCCTAGGCTTGTGTTTATCACTGACACCAACATTATCTCAGTTATTCAGGTTTCATGTTGTTTATACCTAGACTCTACCTAATACTCTTTTTTTTTTTTTTCAATGCATCTTGCCTCTATCTCTTTACTTTCTCATGTTACTGTTTAGTTCATTTACTCATTGTCTTTGGTCCTGAATGGTTTTCCTACTTTCAGTCATCCCTTCCTACACATTGCTCTAATAGCCCTTCTCTCGAAGCTTCCTTCTGATCGTGGAACTACCAGGCCCAGTCTTCTAAAGCATTACATGAATGCAAAACAAAATTTCATATCCTCTGCCTGGAGTTTAATGTCTTCTTACATTAAGGACTCAACTTTTTAGCCATACTTTTCTTCATATAATCTTCCCTGCTAGATGTTCACTCATTTGTATCCTATCCTTCAAGAGCAACAGATTATTTACCATTCTCTCAACATTTACCATTTTTGCCCTTATAAATTTGTGCAATCCAATCTGAAATACACGTTAGTGGCAAATTCATATTTCTAAGTCAATTTAAAAAGCCTGTTTCTGTATAAAGATACTTTTTAGACCTCCCAGTAACAGTTAATCTCTCCTTTTGGCTAGAGTCCAAATTCAATGCATTTTTGTTCCTTTGGAAAATCTATGTCATTGGTTTCTTTAAATTTATGCATTTTCTTGCCTATCTTTCTTACCAGATTGTGAGGACCAAAAGCTTAGAGCTGATTTATCTTAGCTTCCCTCTTTAGCACCTCAAAGAGTGGCAGGCACATTGCAGGCATTCCATAAATGCATGTTGGATTTAATTGAATTCCACTGAAACTTTAATCAGTGAACACTCTATAGGACAGTGATGATGACACAGTGGACCTCTTCCTGTCAGCAGCCAGGCCTTGAAGCACCTTTTCTGGATCACAGCTGGATGATAGCAGCCCAAAGGGAAGTAGATGAAAGGAACCAAAGGGCTTTCCTAAGTGGCAGGAGCAGCACACAGAGGGCAAATATGTGTCCTCTGGGTGTGTTCGCTGCCCTGAGCCACTCCTCCAGTGCCTGAGAGGCGGGTGGCAGGTGTAGAATTACCAGCACTTGAGTATTTGAGCGTGTTGGACAACAGCCTGCTTTGGGACCTGGCTGCTCTGATTTTTTTTTTCCATTCACTTTAGGCTCATTGAAAGAGATACAAACGATAAGTGCAGTCAGCAACATCCAAAATGATGATTGCCCCAACGCTTGGAGACTGCCTTATGTCGGTGTGATTTTTGGATTTTGAAATTTAAGTTAGGTAGCCAACAAGTAATGAGAAAAATATCAAACAGAGCATATAGAGAAACTTGTAGTTAGCAAACCACTTTCATGTACATGGCTTCATTTAACTTTCACAATTCCCTTAGGGGGCTGAGAGGGCATATGGTTTTATATTTTTATAATGTGCTGCTTAGTTGTGAAGACTGAGGGTTTTAGAATCAAATGATCATAGATTTAAAGGTCATCTTTGCCAGTTACTAGCATGTACCTTTGGACATATTACTATACGTCTGTTTTAGTTAGTTTTATGTCAATTTGACTGGATCAGGGGATGCCCGGATATCTGATTAAGCATTATTTCACTGTGTGTCTGTGAGGATGTTTCCAGATGAGATTAGAATTTGAATCAGGGGACTCAGTAAGGTAGGTGGCCCTTCCCAGTGTGGGTGGGCAGCAACCCATCCACTGAGGACCTGAATAGTACAAAAAGGTGGAGGAAGAAGGCATTCTTTTCTTTTTCTGCATCATTGCTTGATCTGGGACATCTCCTCTCATCTTTTCCTGCCTTTGGACTGGGATCCACGTTGTCTTTCCTAGTTCTTGGGAGTTAGGACTCTACTGAAGTAACACCACTGGCTTTCCTAGGTGTCCAACTTTCAGACAGTAGATCATGGGACTTCTCAGCCTCCACAGTCATATGAGACAATTCCTCATAATACATTTCCTTTTATATCCTATTAATTTGCTTTATCTGAAGAACCCTGACTAATAAAATATTCTCCATCTCTTTCTCTCTCTAGAAAATAGATACTAACAGCATTAATTGCCCATAAGGATGTCTTGAGGATTAAATGACTAAAGATATTTCATAAGGTTCACTTGGCTACATCCAGATAGTAGAGGAAGTTGGGGATTATGAAAGAAAAGAACTTTGTGGTGAGAGTTATGTTAAATCATGACTCTGATTGTGGAAACTTGAGTATATCACAGACCATTTTGAGCTGCATTTTCATTATTTGCAGAATTGGGGCTGGTCCTTGCTCTCTTGGCTTGTATGAAGATTAAATGATGTAATAAATTTGAAAGTTACTACCTGGTAGGAGGCTGTGCTTGCAGGATTCATTCAACAAATAATAGTTTCCTTCATATTTCAATAAACCTCCTTTTATTTTTCATTTGTGAAATAAGAGATAAATAATACCTTGCCTGTCAGTCTCAAGGATTTATTTTTGAGGTCAAATTAGATAATGAATATGCTTTAATGAAATTCTAAAGTGCTTAGTTTATATTAGGTTTTGGTACTTCTTTGATCAGGTTTTTACTTACCTATCAATACACCAGTTAGGAAATTTTGACTCTCTCTTCAAAATATGCCAAGACTTTTGTCACTTCTTACTTTCCCCACTGCTCCCACACTGTCCAAATCTCTTCCATCTTTCACCTGGGTGACTGCTTCCATCAGTGCCTCTCATAGGCTCTTCTCATCTCCGCCGTGGGGGTGAGCCTTGTACATTATTGTGCATGTCATGTCATACTTCTGTTCAAACCCTTGAAAGATGCTTTTCACTCAGGGAAAGAAAGAGACTTACAGTGTGATGCTTTAAGTGATCTGTCCCCCCACAATCAATTATTTCATTATCTTTCTGGTCCTTTTAACTATAGTTTTCTGCCTTGCACATTCCATTTAATTTATATCTGCCTCATTGATATTCTTTGATTGTGTCCAGCTAGACTCCTGGTTTGGACCTTTTATAAGGACTACTCCCATTACCTGGGACTCTCTTCCCTCAGATATCAGCATGGTTAAGCCCCTCACCCCTCATTTCAAGTCTTCATGGAAATGTCACTATTTCAATTAAGACCATCTTGACCACACTATTTAAAATTATATCCCCCTTCACTCTTGATCCCCTGAATTCTGCTCCACATTTTTGTCCATCATACTTATCAACTTATTTATTTGAAATATTTTACTGTCTCTCTTACCCTATGGGAGTATAGTTTCAGCTAGAAATTTAATTTTTGTTCACTGATGAATTCCAAGCTTCTGGAACAAGCCATCAATAAATATTTGTTGAATTGAAATGAATTGATAGAGACAGGGGTACCATTTTTCAAAGAATTCAATTTGCAGATTATTGTCAAAGGACTCAGTTCCTAGCACAGCATTATGCACACATGGAGCCACGATCAGACCATTATCACTTATATTTGCCACATTAATTTCTGGTCCTTACAGAAGCAACCTCTCTCTCCTGTAATTGGAGTTGCTGTTCACAATTGCATTGGCGTCTCTAGAGAGAAATAGAAACTTGGAACTGACTTCTCAGAGTTCTGATAAAAAATGCATTGCTCCATGGCTGAGTGCACTTAATTTTCTTATATATTAGAAGCTAATGTTTGCATCCCACATAAAGGTAAAAGCCATATGCCAAGTAGCTATATATCCCTGGAGAATGGTCCCCCAAATTGTAAGCTAGTTTGCATTTTAAGGATGCTAAGTTATCAAATTCTACTGACAGAAATGTATTGAATATTTTTTAAAAGGAAACAAACATACTGAATTCTCAATAGGAAACTAGTCTGCTATATTGCAGTTTTTAATAATTAAAAATCAAGCATACCTTTAGATATATTTTATAAGTTGTGTTAATGATGATTGTTTGTGAAGCATTTCTGACTTGAAATACATACGTTTTTGCCGTATCTGGATATTGAGCCTACCCTGAGGTGCTTAGAGTGAAGAAATATAAAAAAAGAGAAAATTAGGGAATTCCCTTTTAGCCATGAAGCTCCTCTGTAAGGATTATAGGTTGAAAATGTCAGAAGAAGCAGATAGTGAGACATTAAACTACCCAGGGTATAAAGAACAAGACAAAGGATGAGCACATTGACGCTGGAAGGGATTAAATACAGGAATCAGTGACGGGATTCGGAACAAACACAAGGTCTTCTGACAGCTTTTTTTTTCTTATTCACATCTTAAGGTTATACTTGCGTACTATTTGTCCTCTCCTTTCCTCTTTGTTCTGGTCCAGTTCTGTGTGCATGTTTACGGGAGTGTGAGTTTGTGCTTCTGTGTGCGTGTGTGTGTGGGGATAGGAGTGGCGGTAACGATCAAGTTTGAAGACAAGTAGGAAAAGGAAGTACTGACAGTGATTTATGGAATTGTGGCAGTATTTTTAATTAATACATCTTGATTCTTTCCTCTGCCTCTCTTTTTGTCATCTTCTCATTTCCATATTCTCAGGACTGATCTGAATTTTCTTAATAGTAGAGAAACGTGAACAACCATTGATATGACAGCATGTCATTTCTTCCTCTCCCAAAAAGCAATAATCCCAGTGAACAATTTTCAGGAATCTTTGGAAAAACAACTTGTTTTGATTTCTTATATCTTCTTGGACCAGAATTAGTTCAGAAGAAATAATTAGTTAGACATAATAGGAAAAATAAACTACCATTTTTTAATCCTTTATATCAGGTTAAAACAGACCCATAGACCACTTTTATTTTTTATTTTATTTTATTTTATTTTTTGGCTGCGCCTCACAGCTTGTGGGCTCTTAGTTCCCCTACCAGAGATTGGCCCCTGGTCACAGCAGTGAAAGCTCTGAGTCCTAACCACTGGACCGCCAGGGTATTTCCCCAGGCCACTTTTAGAAGTAACCATAAGCATTAGGGAAAGCTGTTATCTTCAAAAGCCATAGGCCATTTAGTTGATGTTTTTAAAATAATAACAGTGGAAGGGAGGTTACAAATGCAGATGGGTGTCACTGCTGACATTCTTTTGGGGGTCAGAAGCTCAGAGAGATCTGGAGCTGCCTCACTGAAGCCAGCAGCACAATAGCACTGTCAGTATGACATACATAGGTCTCTATATAAAGATGAGCAGAGGACAGAGGTCAGCGTTACCATGGGACTTGTCTCACCATAGGCAAGAGACCTCTGATAATATCCATAGATATATTGTTTTAATTATCTGAAATAAGACTTTGTTTCATGTTACTCATTTTCCTGCAGATGTTTAGAGAGAAGGGGAAAAAAATGAAAACAGACAAGACAGGGACAGAGAACAAATACAAACATGGCCTTAGTCAAAAAAGGATTCTTATTAGACATCTTGATTAAAGAAGTAATAAACAGATGGTGGAATCCATATATTGGAGAATTCTCAAATCTATGACCAACAGTGCAAGTGACTGTAGGGCATGTATTTATGAAGTAATATAGCAAATATTGCTAAATGTCATCTTTCTTAAATAGAAGGAGCAACATTCTCATTGCCATGGCAATCTAAAGAGGGTAGAAGTAGAGAAAAGAGAACTAACTTGTGTATCAGATGTATTGATTGCCAAGATGAGAAAACTGAGATGAATTACCCAAATCTCCATGAGAAAAAAAATTTCTAAGAATGAGATTTGTAGGATTGTGGAAAGATGCTATAAGTCAACCGCAGCTAGGTATTTTCCAACTCTTCTCACTAGAATAATTAAACCATGTGTATTTGCGAATTAAGGTGATAGCTCAAATAAAATGCAGCCTTGAAAAATCCATATTTCAAAACATAATTAAAGGACTGTCAATACACAATGCAAATTGCAAAGCATAGTGCATTACTCTGAATGTTTGATGATTTGCAAAATCTTGACAGAATTGAGGGCAACATTTCAAAATAAATAAGATGGAACTTCACTTAAATAGACATAAAATAAAATATCTGTGAAAATATAATGGGAACTTATTCCCTCTGAGTGCCTCATATATCACTACAAATTCTTCCTCACCCAGAGAATCTAGTTTAATGAGGAGGAGGAATTGAGCTCTGTGGTTTATTTATAAATTCCTAGAAGAAAGCCAGTAACAATTAAAAAAAAAAAACAGCTTTAATGTTTTATTGAACTTTTTTTTTTTTCTGTACTTGTGAGATAACATTAGCACCAGTTCTTTAAGCCAAATAACTTCTGAAGTAATGATGGACTTTAAGAAGATCATGGAGGATTTAACTACTAGATACTAAAACTCAGTTACTCCACCTGCTTCTCATATATACATGTGTGTGTATGTGTGTGTATTTGTATACATGTGTAACACTCTTTTTCTTCATGTAGCTATAGTACATTTATAAACCATTTAATCAAAATATTAGCTCATAGAGATGACAATGAGATCAAAATTAAGGTAATGGCTTTGACTGTAGTTTAGACCAGTAAAATTAATTATCTTCCTCAGTCACTTAAACTGCTATCTCTTCTTACAGCATCTATACCTATTTATACCTACTATAGTTACTGAGCATATACTATATCCCAGGTACTTAGTATGATTTACATGCATTATTATGAAGCTTAATGACATTTCTGTATTGAGTGTAATTTAATCTAAGTTTTTCACATAAGGAAATTGCATCTCTGAAACTAAATATTCCATCTCTTTTAGCTAATATTTGGCAGAACAAGATACCTAAGCAAGCCTTCTTTTACTATAAAGCCTACACTTTACCACATTGTCTCTTGAAACTGTTCGTCATAAGTAAGATTGTACCAAATTTAGGATTAACTCAGAAATTATTTTTACATCTCTTCGATAAGTAAAATGAAATTCATAACCAATGTGTTAGATGTAGATTTCAAGAAATTGGCCAGACTTTTTGGAGAAGGCTAGGTCTGCAAGCAGGTGAGTTGGTGTTTCAGAGTAAAGTTCTGGGGTCTCTAGTCTAAACAGATTAAAAAAGGTAAAGAGACGTTAAAGAAAATGAGAGAAAATATGAACAGATGATTAATCAAGGCTATTTGACTATAGGAGTTTTACCAAGAAGGAATAAAGAAATGGGAGTGAGATAATAATAAAAGTAATGATTATAGAACGTATTCTAGAGGTAATGAGCACACAAATTATTTATTGAAAGCACCCATCAAATGTCATCAGATGAATGGGGAAATACTTCAAGAAACTTCTGGCTAGAAGGAAAGAAGGAAGGAAAGATGCTGAAAGTTTCCAGAGAGAAAAATAATTTTATACAGAGGAATGAAAGAGGCTTCAGGGTTTTTTGGTTTTACTCTGTTTGCTTGTTAGTGTTTTTTTTTGTTTTGTTTTTAGGAGCAAGAGTGGAGGCTGGAAAAAATAAGGAAATCCCCTCAAAGTTCTGAGGACATATAATTTTGAATCTAGATTCTATATTAAGCTAGAAAAGCAGTCAAGGGTGATGACAAAGCAAATGTTTTAAGACATTTGCAAAGACATAATCTTAGATTTAATGAATATATTTTGAGTTACTCCTGTGTGCCAGGGATTCTTTAAGGTACTGAAGATAAAGTAGTGAATAAAGCAGGCAAGGTTCCAGCTAAATGAATCCTAGGTTTCAGAGGTAGGAGTTAGGGAAAAAATCAACAGGAAATGGTGATGGATAAAAGAGAAAACAACACCTCAAGTTCTCTATTGATAAAAATATCAATATCAAAGGTCTTGCCTCATATCATGGCTGTTCTTAACATCCCAATTCTATTTATAACACCAGGTAAGTCAAAACTTCTCTGACAGGTTTGTAATATACTTGGAGGTGGTTTGTGTGTCTCTCTCTCCCTTTTTCTTTGTTCCTCTTCTTTGCTTCTTTTCCATGTTCAATTTCTTTGAATGTGTGAAAGTTAAAGTAATATAAAATCTCTCTTAAATGAGTCTCTCTTTTCGTGTACCATTAAACAGCTGTTCTATACGCTTTGCTACTATTCTCTCTGAACAAGTCCTAGGGTAACAACTGACTTTGTAAGTAAACCATTTTGTATTACCGCGTCTCTTCCTGAATTTAACTTTGTTACTGTTACTATGAGATTTTCTTTACCTCATTATTTCATCCTTAACATAATTTGTGGTCTACTATTTTCTTTTTAAAAATTAGTTTCTTTTTCTAACTCTTCATAATTCTCTCCCATTTTAGGGTCTGTTTGCTATTTTAGGCCATGCATGCCCTTGTGCTTCCTGCTGAGATTCATAATGATTACTTGGCAGATGAATCTTGGCACGCCTAATCATTACTCCGAACTTTCCACAAGCCCAATTAACAAACAGTAGTAGTGCAGGGGGTGCTTCTCAAGCAAACCTCAGAGCCGCCATTCATGAGGTTTCAAATTTTCAGTGACTCACTATAGATATAGTTTTTCATAATTATAAATCATTTGTGTCTATGGAAGCTTTAATGATATTATATTATCCTTATTCCTCTGAACATAGATGAGGCCAGTGCTTATTAAGGAGCATTGACCTAACTTGGTAAATATTTGCCAGAGATTAGTTAGTGGAATTTTTAATATTCCAAGCAAAGACATCTTTGATTCAAGGGAGATGGAAACAACAGAGGATTAAAACTTACCAAAAGCCATTTGCAAATAATATCTTAATAGAGAGTAATTTACCAAATGAAGAATACAACAATGAAAGGTTATCAGATCTATTTTTCTCTTCCCTACATCACACTGCTATCTATGTGTGAAAAGTTCTATTTTAAAGATAACAGTTCTGTATGATGTATCCTTCTCAGATTACCCTGAGGGTTGATTTTCCAAGTATGGCTGAGTTGTTTTGGGTAGTTTAATTTCTCTGTATCAAAGTATACTCTTCACTTTTGATGTTTTATCTGGCAGGGATACAGTGTGGTATAGTGTAAAGTCATAGGCACAGAGGTGGAGAAACCCATATGGGCATCCTGACTGTGCCATTGATAGCTGGGCATTCAACCATTGGGGAAATTGCTATTATAAATCAGCTGTAGGTACCCAGTATAGGAAAATAGTGTTTGCCTTGCAGGACCTTTATCGGGGTTGAAGATGATGTGAGTAAAGCTCAGTGACACTACTATGTAGTTAACAACTGGCAGTTTATTTGGGGGAGTTTGTTGTTAGAAAGCAGCAGTTCAAAGAAAAGGAGAGAGAGATTTAGTAAGGTTTTGGTTTATTTCTTATTTGACTCTCAAACAGTTAAAGAATTTAAAGACTGCAGATTACTATGTGTAGGAAAGCAATATAGTGTTTCACTGTGATCCAGGAAAACTTGCTGCTCTAAACTTGTTTAAACTTTCACAAAGATGGAAACAGCTAATAGTAATTGTTGATATTTGGTAATTACCTCTCTTTAAAATTTATTTATGGCTGTGTTGGGTCTTCGTTGCTGCACGTGGGCTTCCTCTAGTTGCAGCGAGTCGGGGGCTACTCTTTATTGTGGTGCGCGGGATTCTCATTGCGGTGGCTTCTCTTGTTGCGGAGCACAGGCTCTAGGTGTGTGGGCTTCAGTAGCTGTGGCACGTGGGCTCAGTAGCTGTGGCTCGCGTGCTGTAGAGCGCAGGCTCTGTAGTTGCGGTGCATGGGTTTAGTTGCTCCGCATGTGGGATCTTCCTGGACCAGTACTCGAACCTGTATCCCCTGCATTGGCAGGCAGATTCTTAACCACTGCACCACCAGGGAAGCCTGGTAAATATCTATTGAAGAGACATTGATATAGATTCAGTGCAATCCCAGTCAAAATCTCAGCAAGTAGGGCTTCCCTGGTGGCGCAGTGGTTGAGAGTCCACCTGCTGATGCAGGGGACATGGGTTCGTGTCCCGGTCCGGGAGGATCCCACATGCCGCGGAGCGGCTGAGCCCGTGAGCCATGGCCGCTGAGCCTGCGCATCCAGAGCCTGTGCTCCACAACGGGAGAGGCCACAACGGTGAGAGTCCTGCGTACCGCAAAAAAACAACAACAAAAAACAAACAAACAAAAAAACGCAGTATCTATGAAGTACAATAAAGTGAAGTGCAATAAAATGAGGTATGCATGTACATGACATTTAATTTGATGTACAAATATGTGACAGGTGCTAGGCAATGCATACCTATTCTTGATATGCTGTGTCAGATTTTGTGAGTTGCATAAACTAGCCATGAGTTTCTTTGAGCTAAACTGTGAGTAATTACTTTCTGGGTTAACTAAGGCAATATTGACACAATGTCAGAATGAATGATTATGGAGAAAAGTAAAAATACAGTTAAATTCTGTATTTGTCTGAAGAGATGCTGTATCTAAATAAATATTTTAAATAAGTAAATATTTTATTTTCATTTTTTGAATTTATACTCATTAGTTTATGTGTGTGGACATGATTGGACTAATGTAATGATAAAACTGACCAGCATTTGTGTATGTGTGTGTGTGTATATATATACATATATATATGCCAGACACTAGGATAAACACTTTACATGCATTAACTTATTCAATCTTTTTTTATGGTTGAATTTGTTTTTTATTTATTTTTTTATTGGGGTATAGTTGCTTTACAATTTTCTGTTAGTTTCTGCTGTGCAACAAAGTGAATCATAGCACAGGGAGCTCAGCTCATTCAATCTTACGATAACCCATGAGTTAGGTAAAATTACTATCTGCATTATACAGATGAGAATATTGGGGTTTTAAATTACTCCTTTCTAATCATTCATTTATAACATCTGATTAATTTTCTCCCTCTCACTATGATGTAAGTACCATGAGAGCAGGTGCCATGTTCATTTTTACTAGTCATTGTATTTCTGGCACATATTACAGAGCCACACACATAGTATATGTTAAATACACATTATGAAAATTATTTATATATTTCATAGTTATTGTTAACAGTTTTAGTTGTGAATTCACTAGAGGTGTTGGCTTAATATTACTGTTTAAAGTATAATCACCTTTTCCCAAAACCTTGAACAAAAGGGGGGTGATTTTGGAATCTATGTTAAATTTTTGTGGTGACAGCCTACCATTTATTGAATTGAACAAGTTATTTAATTAAAGGAACTAACAGTTTATGTTTATTACTTTTGATGGTTTTCAGTGTGATTTTTTTTTTTTTTTTTTTTTTTTTTTTTTGCGGTAAGCAGGCCTCTCACTGTTGTGGCCTTTCCCGTTGCGGAGCACAGGCTCCGGATGCGCAGGCTCAGTGGCCATGGCTCACGGGCCTAGCCGCTCCGTGGCATGTGGGATCTTCCCGGACCGGGGCACGAGTCCGCGTCCCCTGCATCGGCAGGCGGACTCTCAACCACTGCGCCACCAGGGAAGCCCTATGGTTTTTCATATTCTGATATATTTCATGTACTGTGTCTCTGGCATTATATCTGTGAAAAATATTTGGTGACCTAGAGGACCTGTGTGATTTTAGATTGATCCTTAGAATAAATGTGCATGAAACTTTCTTGAGGAAAACTGGACAATCAGAAAGGCTGAGGAGAACAAAATTTCACCTTTGTTATAGTGACTCTTGCCACCTTTCTCAGAGGTACATAGGATTATAAAATATACTGATGATAATCCAGTGTCCTTGGAAGGCTTCCAGAATGAGACTCAAGCAATGTTGATCTTTAGGACATATTGCCCCCAAGCTCAAATAATGGTGCCTACCACACCTAATTCTCACTGTGATCCAGTTGGTTCCTGTGATTCAAAGTAAGGCCCATCAGGTTATTTAACTTCAACTGCCATCAGTGAGGTAGTTTAGTACTATGGAAGGACGTAAAGCTAAATTAGAACCTGGGTTTCTGAGTCAACCTTGTGCTGAGAGCTTATTTAATCTTGAAAAAGGTACACATATCCTCATCTATAAATAGAAGTCTTGCCTTGACTGTCTCAGACTTTGTTAGGAGAATTGAAAGAAGTGTTCTATCTTTAAGCCTTTTGTAAGCTATCAGAAATTATCCAAAGGTAAGGCAATTTTTCTTTTTTGACTTTCTACAAGACATGTAAAGGTTTTTTGTTTGTTTGTTTTTAAATTCTGTGTAACATAGGCAACATTTTTAAGTCATTGAATTTTTAAGAAGTTTCACGTTTTGATTCCTTCCACTGCCAGTCACCTTAGTTCCTCCAATGTTTGAGTCATAATCTTCAAGATAGCCCTTTCAAAAAAAATTTGCTCAATCCACAGTTGTCAGTCAGTCCACAATTCTTCTACTTGTGCTTCTTTGGTCTCCAATGGGATATGGATGCCCTTCAAAAATTCCCCACCTGTAATCTTTGGGGTCCAATTTCCTCAAGCAGTTTTCCTTGGGACCGCGTTTAGGGTCAGAGAAGATGGATCTGCCTGGTTCTGAATTTTAGACACACCCTAAGCATACATTAAATCTAAATCATATTCACTCCTAAGCTATCACACCTTAGAACAGTACAAATCATTGGGATATGTCAATACCTAAGATTAAAAAAAAAAATTGACTGTTAGGTTTTTCATAGTTTATTTAGCAGCTCTGCCTTATAGTTCTTTCCCACAGATCTAACATGTATTTCTGTCAGTAAAGGAAACCATAGTTATTCTTTGAGGTGTTTCCAGTGATGTGGGTCTACAGAAAACAAAGGTAAGGCATTTTTTAGTAAGTGTGAGTGCAACAAATGGACCTAAGCACAGAACAAATGTGGACAATTAAAAGGAGAGAGAGAAAATAATGGGCTGGGCAAGAGTGGGGTGGTAGTGGGTGTGTGAGGGGTAGAAGAGGTGTAGAATAGAAATGCATAGATAATCACATCAGGGACCTTGAGTTCCCTTTTCTAAGTATTTATAACTTTATATTAACCCTTTAGTGAAGAAAGGGCCAGTATATAAAAAAAGAATCCAAGTCCTAAGGATGTCTCTTTGACACACTGTCTTATTATCTTCAACTAGCATTTCTTAATTGTTCACCCTAGCAACATGTTGTGTTCAGTATGTCCCTTCCATTATAAATAACCCCAAACTTTTTAAAAAGCAGAGTATTTGGAAGGAAAGTTAAATACTAGAGAACTTTCTAAGGTTAATTGCCAATTACAGAGAATGCTCTTAGAAAAGAAAATTCAAAAAAGCACTCCATTTCTCATTTATGGAGCTGTTTGAACATAGCTCCAGCAGGTCAGGATCTGTTGACCTAAATTCAGGATATTCTCTGAAGATAGAATCTTCAGGGTAGAATCTTCAGATAGAATCCCTGCAGAGAAGAAATCAAGAGAAATGTCACATTTCAAAGGAGAGAATGAGTTCTGTTTTTCCCCTCAGTTGATTGCTAAAACTTTGGTTGTGGCTGGTTGGAAGAAGCAAACTTGCTATTGCATATATATCAAATATTGTTTGCCAGTTACATATTCTAAGTGCTTTAAATGACTAGTCACTAATTTTTAAATTTTTACATTTTTAAATAACTTGTGTCAACCACTCTTAACATTCTCTTGTGTTTCTTTCTGGAAATGTTCTCTGAATATATAGATACACATGTCAGGGAACAGATAGTACATGCTCATTTTCACTTTTTTCTTACACTTATCAAAATATAGTCCCTATAAATCTCACTCCACAAATTCAGATTTTCATGAAATGTAGCTTTGTTAACATGTCCACTCATGTTTTATTTAAAACATCCATTCTGCCTGGTTGCAGAAACAAAATCTTGCCAAACTTAGGGACTCTTCATTGTTTCCCCTGAAATGGCATCTCAGGGACATAGGAAGTGTTCAGCCTGAGAGGTGGGAAGGGAGTAGGCACTGGACTTTCTTCTCTATGTGCACTATGTTGCTACCTATCATCTAAGAGATAACATCTGCACAGGTCACTACTAAGCTATCTCTCATTGCTGTTTGCCAGGCTTCTTTGAGTCAGGCTCTATGTATCTCCCGAGGTCACAGGAAGCATTTTTCTGTTTTACCATGCTACTTTAGTATGGCCAGTGATCACTGATGCTGTCTAAGGTGATTTTCTCTTCTTTGCTACAACTTGCACGCACCAGAAATTATTCCATTGATCCCTGGGCCATGCTGGGTCTTGCAGAGGTTTGCCTCTGCAACACCTGCCCAGATGTATCATACAGTCATTCTTTCTACCACTCCTTGGTCACTCCATGTGAGCATATGTGGCGATGGAATGGAGAGGCTGAAACTTTGATGTCTTAATGGCTTTACCTGGAAACTGAGACTCAGATCTTGTGTCTTCTTGGTTAACCTCAGTTATCTTGGGGTGCTCTTGTTCCATAGCTGATGGGTAGTGTATTAGAGTAGAGGAGTGAGAGTCTTTCTAATGCAAAATAATTCGCATCTCTTGTTATTCTCATTGCTTTAGGGAAGGAGGGTATATAGGCCTTGGCATTTTAATTGACTTCTTAGTTTCTTGTGTTCTCCCTTCCCTGGAACCAGAAAGACAGAATGCCTTACAACCTAAATCTTGAGAAGGTAGGGGAAGTAGGAAATTTGGTGTGGGGAAGGGGATGCTGCATGGGTAAATTTAACCAAAGAATGTATGTCCACAACTGTATGTTGGAGACCTTTTCATAGACATACTATTTTAAAGTAGTTGATAGTATTGTAATAATTGGGTATACTGTATTTTATGTATTTAATACTTTTTCTATTGAAAGACATTTATTTTTTGCCGATATCAATAACACCAAAAGAAAAGCCTCATGCATTCATCTTTTCCCACATATGTAAATATATCATTCTAGTTAAATCCATAAAAATGGTATTCCTGGGTCACTAGATAAATGCATTTTGCATTTTAAAAGTCATTGCCAAAATGCCCTTTGAAGGGGTTGTATCAATTAAAAATCTCATTAACAAAGTGTCACCTGATATTATTTTAAATGCATATTTCATGCTATTGAATTAATTATTGCTCATAACCTTGATTTTATAGAAGGCATAGAATTCAGGGGATAAATTGGACATATATGTTCAGTTACTTAAAATATAAATGATGGTAAGAGTAATCATCATATTGTGTTTGTGTTTTGCAATGAATATCCCTACACAGTCTCTTTTTTCTGTTAGAAAATACATAAAATTGTTCTTAAAGATTAGCTAGACTAGAAAATCTATGAGACAGGGAGCTGGTCTGTCACTTCAGCTTATGGAGAGGATCTGAATATATAAATATCTGTTAAATAAATAAATCACAAAATTGATAAACAGTTGTTCCACTCTGATCTTCAGAAATGTTATACAAAATAAAAGCATTGATGATTCACTTCTCCTTATAGATAACTGTGTAGACATGATTACCTGAGCAATGAACTTTTTAGATTTCTCTTCGTAATAGCCTTTACTAATTCAAATTAAGTTGAAAACCTTAGGACACATCTTAGCAGGAGAGATGAGGAGATATGGGGAGTGAGGCATAGTACAGAATTAGAAATCATCTATAATACTAACCTTACCTCCCATTCCTGAATATATTCTATTGATAACTTCTGTTACTCTGTAATTCACAGAGAAGTAACTGCAGAGTATTCTATTTTATTTTAGGAGAGCAATGACTGTTAGAAAATTTTTATGTGTATTAAGATGAACTCTGTCCAAATTTGACTTCTCCATTGGTCTGCAGGATTCTTGTAAAGACTATATTTTACCTTTTCTATATTTGAAGAAATATTTGCATTTCCCAGATTCTCCTTTGGTTCTATCATCCAAGTTAAATAACCCCATATCCTTGTCTCTTTCACCATGGTCATTTCCATTTACTCTCATTGTGTTCCTATCTTCACTCTTTTGAGTTGGTAGGAAGGAATCTCCCATAAAAATAATAACAAAGTAAGCTCTGCATTTTAAGTATGTCTGTATTATCTTGAGATCTTTGGGAGAGAAGGAGGATAGATAAGGCCTAAATAAGGACTTGGGTTTTAATACCTATATGGGAAAAACAAGAGAGAGCATACCATCCAATTGAGCTGGAGTAGTGTGTTAAGAATGAGCATGTTTCAAACCAAGAGACTCAAAATGCCTTCTCCTGCAAAATGCCTTCTCCTTCTTATTCAAGCTGGTGTCTGGGTAGAAAGTGAACTCTCCTGAGAATTTATAATTACATTTCTCCTAAGATTGAAGTGTAACTTATACAGCCCATGTGGTCTGGGAACCCCCAAACCAAAATCCTTACAGATTAAAATAAATTAAAATGGTCCTGGCCAAGGATAAACCTGGAATACTTGTCAGAAACAGAAACAAAATTAGCGTTGAATTTTTATATTCTCAGTTATTGACACACAGATAAAGCACTGCTGAAGATAAACTGAGTCTGAATTAACTTAACAAGTAAGGGAGTGATGCAGCATGCATGGGAGCCAGGAGTTACAGTAAACAGTGGGAAGAACCTCAAATGATAAAACTATAATAGGGAGGCTATAAAATAAGTATGTTACAGGGGAATTCCCTGGCGGTCCAGTGGTTAAGACTTCACCTTCCATGCAGGGGTTGTGGGTTCAAACTCTGGTCGGGGAGCTAAGATCCCACATACTTTGTGGACAAAAAACCAAAACATAAAACAGAAGCAGTTTTGTAAAAAATTCTATAAGGACTTTTAAAAAAATGGTCCACGTCAAAAAAAAAAAATCTTAAAAAAAAATTAGCATGTTACAGTGATTGAACTTATAAAAAGGAAATAATTAAAAACTTCAACAAAGAACAAAACATTATCAAAATAAAGACAGTGGAATTTTAAAGAATCAAATATAATCCTTATATACAAAACGTTAATGTTTTCTAACATTTAAAATAAATTATTTTAAATGTGTTTTAAATAATTAAACTGAAGAAGAGATTACTATCTTGGAAGAGCATACTGAGGAGATTCTATGAAATGAAGCATAGGAGACAGAGCTGAAAACTATAAAAAATGATTAAGATATCTGGATGAGCAGGTCTCTTGATGATTCAGAGTTCATTTATTATGAGTTTATTATGAGTTACAAACAGAAAGGTCAGGAAGAATGCTAGAGTGGTAAAAATGGAGTAATGACTCATGAGAAATTTCTACACCTGATGAAGGTAATTCTTAGTTCCTAAAACCATAATGAATTTCTAGCAAGGTAAATACATGCCCAATGCATAGTGTATTGGTTATCTATTGCTATGTAATAAATTACCCCAGATTATCCCAAAACTCAGTGGCTTGAAATAATAGCATTTATTTTCACAATGTTTGTGTGGGTCCATAATTTGTGGGCTGGTTCTGGCTTAAGATCTTTCAAAAAGTTGCAGCCATTATATCAGTCAATGACCACAGACATCTGAAGACTTACATGGGAGCTGTATCCACTTCAAAAATGGCTGCTCACATGGCTGGCAATTTCTAATCCACAAGAGTCTCCCAGGAATGCTTGTGAATTCTCATGACATGAGGACTGACTGACACCAGAACAAGAAAGAGCTGTTTACTTTTTATCATCTAAACTCAGAAGTCACCTAGCATCAGTTCTACCACATTCTAGTAGTGAGAATTCAGATACAAAGCCTGTTCCACATTCAAAGAAGGAGTGTCAAAAATTTGCAGACATATTTTAAAACCACCACATCTAGATGTGTTGAAATAACACTGCAAGTCACCAAAGTAGACCAAAGAACCAAATACCAAGATACGTTCATAAAATATTCAAAAGTGTATATAAATAAATAATAGACAGACACCCTTAAAAGCAATAATAAAATTTGGGAGGCAATTAAATGTCTTCAAAGAGTTGAGAAAACATAACGGCCAACATATAATTCTAAAACTAGATAAACTATGATTTAAAAATGAGTAAATAAGATAGAAGTTTCAATCAGAAAATGAGCTTGAACTAACTTACCATCATAAGGCCTTTCCTGAAAATACTAAAGAAATACTTTGGGAGGGAGAAAATTGAAGTTAGGAAAGGATGGCGAATAGAAGAAAAAAATAAGTAAATTCATGGTTATGTCTGGATACTTACAGAGTGTTCAAAACTAATTTGGTAATTACTAATTTGTTATGGGTGAAACCAAAGGAAAGTTAAATACAAAAATAAGACAGAGGAAAGGAGGGACTGCTCAAAGTTAAGGTATTCTAAGATCCTGGAATTGTTTGGAGATGGCTAATGATTTTTATTATTTTTGGTCATAACTTCATGAAATAAAATAATTCAAACAGAATACAGACATTGAAATTAGTGTAGAAAGAAAAAGGAATAATATTCTTAATATTTGTAAGAGAGGGCAGCCTTAAAAAAACACATATCTAAATACTATAAATAGAAAACAAAATATGATGGAAGAAACTCATATTAATATATAATTGTCACAATCAATATAAGTTGACTAAATCTGCAAATTAAGATCATCTAATGGACAATCTCCATTTATAATTTTCATAAGTAAAATCAAGGAACAAAAAAGTAAGAAATAAAATGATTAGAGGGATATCAAGATGGTAGAATAGGAGGATGTGGTGCTCACTTCCCCCTACAAACACATAAAAAATATGGAGCAATTCTCACTGACAATTAACTGGAGGCTGGCAGAAAGACTCTTGCACAACCAAGGCTGTGAGAAAAATCCATATGGAATAGGGTAGGGAGGAAGAGAAGTAATCTGGTAGAGACCTGTGCACCTGGAGGGGACAAAGAAGAGGAGGGGGATCACACAGGCAATGATACTCTCTGTGGAGTAATTTGAGCCATATATTGGGCTCCCCAGTCCTGGGGTCCGATATCAGGAAGATGAGTCCTCTTTGCTGGTTTGAAAACCAATGGGACTAACAATGGGGCTGTAAGAAAAGAAGCCTAGACTCCACTCGTAAAGAGCACACACATACTTGTTTACTTCCAAAACTAGGCAGAGGAAGCAGATTGAAACTTCTTGGGACTCTGGCTGGTCTCCCACAACTGCCTTGGCACAAGCACCAGCCTGAGCCAAGTGCCTGCTCCAGTCCCCACTTGTTCCATGACACAGTTCCACAGTGGGCTGAGTGCAGCCATGGCCAAGGGGAGTGCTCAGTTGTGAGGAATATAACCTGCCTGGACCCAGAATGGCATCTAAATGGGTGAGGGCAGCCATTACTGGTACATACAGCAGATGCGCATCAGAAGTGGTCCAGGACAGACTGGGGCTAGGACAACCCCAGCCAATTCCCAGACCCACAATGAGTGCTCACTCCAGCCCCTCCTGCTTTAGCACTGCACCCCTCTGGGACAAGGATGCTGGTGCTGGGAGGGGGAAAGCACACAGATAGAATGGAGCCAGCTCAGACCCTACCCTCAGGGCTTCTGTTCCAGCAACTTGGGACCTGTCACTACCCTTGATTGGGTTATGTTGGCTACTGCGAAGAGGAGAAGCCTAGCCATACCTTACTCTGGCTCTAGCCGTTCCATCAACAGCCCCACTTCCTACCGCGGTGATAGTTGCCAGGACACTGTGGGGAAAGATGTGACTCATGTTCATGTCAGATCTATCTCACCCACAAAGCCACTGTGCACATGCAGATTTTATAGGGACACTGCCCCACAAAAACCACCCTTTCAAGACCAGAATAGGTAACAGAGTCACCCACTTTAATAAAGACAGAGAACTAAGCAAAATGAGAAGATAATTTGTTTCAACTGAAAGAACAAGAGAAAACCCATGGAAAAAACAGCTAATGAAACAAATGAGTAATATACTAGATAAAGAGATCAAAGCATTAGTAATAGGAATGCTAACTGAATTAGGAAAAATAATAGATGAACATAGTGAGAATTTTAACAAGGAACTAGAAAATATAAAAAAGAACCAGTCAGAACTGAAGAA
The DNA here is from genome assembly GCF_964270905.1 of Leucopleurus acutus. Taxonomy (NCBI): domain Eukaryota; kingdom Metazoa; phylum Chordata; class Mammalia; order Artiodactyla; family Delphinidae; genus Leucopleurus; species Leucopleurus acutus. The sequence goes on along the minus strand of NC_139142.1, from coordinate 19,891,232 downwards.
TACAATAACTGAAGTTAGAAACAAAGAAGCAAACAAACAAACAAGAAACACTAGAAGGAATTAACAGCAGACTAGGTGATACAGAAGAACCCATAAGTGATCTGGAAGATAAACTAATGGAAATCACCCAATTAGAACAGCAAAAAGAAAAACAATTCTAAAAAATGAGAATAGTTTAAAGGACCTCTGGGACAACATCAAGTGTACTATGCATAAGATAAATAAGCAACAAGGTATAATGTACAGCACCAGAAAATATAGTCATTATTTTATAATAATTTTAAATGGAGTACAATATATAAAATATTGCATCATTTTGTTGTAGATCAGCTATACTTCAATTAAAAAAATAAAATGATTAAAGAGGTAGACTACATATTAAGCAATAGAACACTGAACAGGTGACAGTGATATGAGAAATAAATAAACTTTAATACAAAATTATTTGTTAAAAGATGATTGTTATGTGATGGTGAAAATTTCAATATATCCAGCAGATATAAAATTCTAAATTTGTATTACATCTTTAAATAATCTCAAAAAGCCAGTACTTTTTTCAAAATTACCAAGAAAAACTGACAAATTGTCAAGTATAGTGAAGGATTTCATCATCTCTCAGTAATCAATAGAAAAAAAATAGAAAAAAAGTTAGTAAAGCTACTGAATATTTGAACAAGAAAATTAAGAATCTTAACCTTAAACCTATGTGGACTCTGACACCAAGCTATTACAAAATATGTATTTTATTAAATTACACTTTGGAAACTTTACAAAAATAAACCAAGTATCATATAATGTAGGAATTCTCAACAAATATCTAAGAACTGCTATTGTTTTTTCTATGTACGTAATTCAACTCACAATGAAATCAGTAATAAGTTTAATATAAAAATTAACAGGGAAAACCCCATATATATGGATATTTAAGAGTCATTCTACTTTTCAGATAATAAGACATTTTAAAATTCTATCATTTAATGTATTGCTGTTTTGGAATTAAGTTAGAAAACTGAACAAAGGAAATACAACTGAAAGCCCAGGAACAGACCATGCATATGTGAAAACTTGAAATATGACAAATAGGACATTGTAAGTTAGTAAGGAAAGAAAAACCTATTCAACATGGTGATGAGACAACTATTTATCTATATGACAAATAAGCTGAGAAATAGCCAATAAATATTCATTTGTTATCATAAATAAAAATCATTTCCATATGAATTAAAGGCATAAATCTGAAATGAAAATTTTATGCTTTTAGTGGAAAATAAGAAATTATAATCATGGCCTATTGGTAGGTATGGAATTCTTACACAAGAAGAAGAAAGAAAAAATAAATGCAGATTAATAAATGTTACTGTGTCAGCATTTAAAACACCAGTATGAAAAATGTTAACATAAAGAAAGGGAAGGAAGACATTGTAGAATAGAAAAAGAAATTGTCAACATATATAAACAAAAATGCATTATTTTTACAATGTATTAATGATTCCTACAAAGCAAAAAGAAAATAGAAACAACTACAAAAATACACTGTAACAAAATAGACATTATATATGAAAAGAAATTCAAATGGGAACAAATACACAGGTACATTTCAATATCATTAATACTCTGAACAATGCGAATTAAAACAACAAAGTAATATCATTTTCACCCTGTAAAGCTGTCACAAATTCAACACACATATACCAAGAATAATGTAGAAGAATGTTCTTTTCACTATTGTTTATGACAATAAAATATTGAAGAAAATCAACAGTAGAATGGACATACAAACATTTTCTGTGAAGGATGATTGGCATTAAAGACTGGATTGATCAATTTAGAGCAGTAACATACAAAATCTAAAGTTACTGGACAAAACAATTTGTTAAGGTGTGAAGTGTACACATGATCAATTCAGTTTTTATAGAATATTAAGATTTACATAATGTCATTTGACAAATCTATGTTTATTTACATTTTGATATATTCACTACTCATGTAGGTGACCTATTATGAAACATTACAACTTGACACCCTCTCTGAAATCATTTAGCTTTTTATTAGAGTTACACTTTATTTTTATTCTTGTGAATTTGTCATTTTAAATTTTTATTACAATTGTTTTCACATGCCTTCTATTTCTAGCAATTATGTCTTACAAATCAATGAAGGATTTGCCCTCAGATTTTCTTTATAGTCCAAAGCACTTTTTACAAAGTAGATACTTTAAAAGTGTTTGCTGGAGGACAGGCTCTCACTCCCTCTTTCGAGAACACCAGAATCACAACTAACTTCTGAACAATCATCAGAAGGAAGACACTGGAACTCACCAAAAAAGATACCCCACAGGCAAAGACAAAGGAGAAGCCGCAATGAGATGGTAGGAGGGGTGCAATCACAATAACTCAAATCCCATAACTGCTGGGTGAGTGACTCACAAACTGGAGAATAATTATACCACAGAAGTCCACCCAATGGAGTGAAGGTTCTGAGCCCCATGTCATGCTTCCGAACCTGGGGGTCTGGCAATGGGAGGAGGAAATCCTAGAGAATCAGACTGAAGGCTAGTGGGGTTTGATTGCAGGACTTTGACAGGACAGGGGGAAACAGAGACTCCACTCTTGGAGGGCATACACAAAGTAGTGTGCACACTGGGACCCAGGGGAAGGAGCAGTGACCCCATAGGAGACTGAACCAGACCTACCTGCTAGTGTTGGAGGATATCCTGCAGAGGCGGGGGATGGCTGTACCTCACTGTGAGGACAAGGACACAGGAAACAGAAGTTCTGGGAAGTACTTCTTGGTGTGAGCCCTCCCAGAGTCTGCCATTAACCCCACCAAAGAGCCCAGGTAGGCTCCATTGCTGGGTTGCCTCAGGCCAAACAACCAACAGGGAGGGAACACAGCCCCACCCATCAGCAGACAAGCAGATTAAAGTTTTACTGAGCTCAGCCCACCAGAGCAACACCCAGCTCTACCCACTACCAGCCTCCCCCATCAGGAAACTTCCACAAGCCTCTTAGGTAGCCTCATCCAGCAGAGGGCAGAAAGCAGAAGCAAAAAGAACTACAATCTTGCAGCCTGTGGAAAAAAATCACATTCACAAAAAGATAAACAAGATGAAAAGTCAGAGGGCTAAGTACCAGATGAAGGAAAAAGATAAAACCCCAGAAAAACAACTAAATGAAATTGAGATAGGCAAGCTTCCAGAAAAATAATTCAGAATAATGATAGTGAAGATGATCCAGGACCTCGGAAAAAGAATGGAGGCAAAAATCAAGAAGATGCAAGAAATATTTAACAAAGATCTAGAAGAATTAAAGAACAAACAAACAGAGATGAACAATACAATAACTGAAACGAAAACTACACTAGAAGGAATCATTAGCAGAATAACTGAGGCAGAAGAATGGATAAGTGACCTGGAAGACAGAATGGTGGAATTCACTGCTGAGGAACAAAATAAAGAAAAAAGAATGAAGAGAAATGAAGACAGCCTAAGAGACCTCTGGGACAACATTAAATGCAACAACATTCGCATTCAAGGGGTCCCAGAAGGAGAAGAGAGAGAGAAAGGACCTGAGAAAATATTTGAAGAGATTATACTCAAAAACTTCCCTAACATGGGAAAAGAAATAGCCACCCAAGTCCAGGAAGTGCAGAGAGTCCCATACAGGATAAATCCAAGGAGAAATACTCTGAGACACATAGTAAACAAACTGACAAAAATTAAAGACAAAAAAAAAAAATTATTGAAAGCAGTGAGGGAAAAATGACAAATAACATACAAGAGAACTTAACCATAAGGTTAACAGATGATTTCTCAGGAGAAACTCTACAAACCAGAAGGGTGTGGCATGATATACTTAAAGGGATGAAAGGGGAGAACCTACAATCAAAATTACTCAGCAAGGATCTCATTCAGATTCGATGGAGAAATCAAAAGCTTTACGGACAAGTAAAAGCTAAGGGAATTCAACACCACCAAACCAGCTCTACAACAAATGCTAAAGGAACTTCTCTAAGTGGGAAACACAAAGGAAGAAAAGGACCTACAAAAACAAACCCAAAACAATTAAGAAAATGGTCATAGGAACATACATATCAATAACTACCTTAAATGTGAATGGATTAAACGCTCCAACCAAAAGACACAGGCTTGCTGAATGGATACAAAAACAAGACCCATATATATGCTGTCTACAAGAGACATACTTCAGACCTAGGGACACATACAGACTGCAAGTGGGAGGATGGAAAAAGATATTCCATGCAAATTGAAATCAAAAGAAGGCTGGAATAGCAGTCTCATATCAGATAAAATAGACTTTAAAATAAAGAATGTTACAAGAGACAAGGAAGGACACTATATAAGGATCAATCCAAGAAGAAGATATAACAATTATAAATATATATGTACCCAACACAGGAGCACCTCAATACATAAGGCAACTGCTAACAGCTATCAAAGAGGAAATTGACAGTAACACAATAATAGTGGGGGACTTTAACACCTCCCTTACACCAATGGACAGACCATCCAAACAGAAAATTAATTAGGAAACACAAGCTTTAAATGACACAATACACCAGATAGATTTAATTGATATTTATAGGGCATTCCATCCAAAAACAGCAGATTACAATTTCTTCTCAAGTGCACATGGAATATTCTCCAGGATAGATCACATCTTTTGTCACAAGTCAAACCTCAGTAAATTTAAGAAAATTGAAATCATATCAAGCATCTTTTCTGACCGGAATGCTATGAGATTAGAAATCCAATTACAGGGAAAAAACATAAAAAAAATCACAAACACATGGAGGCTAAACAATATGGTACTAAATAACCAAGAGATCACTGAAGAAATCAAAGAGGAAATCAAAAAATACTTAGAGACAAATGACAATGAAAATACGATGATCTAAAACCTATGGGATGCAGCAATAGCAGTTCTAAGAGGGAATTTTATAGCTATACAAGGCTAGCTCAAGAAAAAAGAAAAATCTCAAATAAACAATCTAACATTACACCTAAAGGAAAAAAGAGAAAGAAGAACAAACAAAACCCAAAGTTAGCAGAAGGAAAGAAATCATAAAGATCAGAGCAGAAATAAATGAAATAGAAATAAAGAAAACAATAGCAAAGATCAATAAAACTAAAAGCTGGTTCTTTGTGAAGATATACAAAATTGATAAACTATTAGCCAGACTCATCAAAAAACAGGGAGAGGGCTCAAATCAATAAAATTAGAAATGAAAAAGGAGTAGTAACAACTGACACTACAGAAATACAAAGGATCCAAGAGACTACTACAAGCAACTCTATGCCAATAAAATGGACAACCTGGAAGAAATGGACACATTCTTAGAAAGGTATAATCTTCCAAGACTGAACCAGGAAAAAATAGAAAATATGAGCAGACCAATCACAAGTCATGATACTGAAACTGTGATTAAAAATCTTCCAACAAACAAGTCCAGGACCAGATGGCTTCACAGGTGAATTCTATCAAACATTTAGAGAAGAGCTAACACCCATCCTTCTCAAAGTCTTCCAAAAAGTTGCAGAGGAAGGAACACTCCCAACTCATTCTCTGAGGCCACCATCACCTTGATACCAAAACCAGACAAAGATACTACAAAAAAAAAAAGAAAATTACAGACCAATATCACTGATAAACATAGATGCAAAAATCCTCAACAAAATACTAGCAAACAGAATCTAACAGCACATTAAAAGGATCATACACCATGAGCAAGTGGGGTTTATCCCAGGAATGCAAGAATTCTTCAATATATGCAAATCAATCAATGTGATACACCATATTAACAAAGTGAAGAATGAAAACCATATGATCATCTCAATAGATGCAGAAAAAGCTTTTGACAAAACTCAACACCCATTTATGATAAATACTCTCCAGAAAGTGGGCACGCAGGGAACCAACTTCAACATAATAAAGGCCATATACGACAAACCCACAACAAACATCATTCTCAATGGTGAAAAACTGAAAGCATTTCCTCTAAGATCAGGACCAAGACAAGGATGTCCACTCCCACCACTATTATTCAACATAGTTTTGGAAGTCCTAGCCATGGCAATCAGAGAAGAAAAAGAAATAAAAGGAATACAAATTGAAAAAGAAGAAGTAAAACTGTCACTGTTTGCAAATGACATGATACTATACATAGAGAATCCTAAAGATGTCACCAGAAAACTGCTAGAGCTAATCAATGAATTTGGTAAAGTAACAGGATACAAAATTAATTCACAGAAATCTCTTGCATTCCTATACACTCATGATGAAAAATCTGAAAGAGAAATTAAGGAAACACTCCCATTTGCCATTGCAGTATAAAGAATAAAATACCTAGGAATAAACCTACACAGGGAGACAAAAGACCTGTATGCAGAAAACTGTAAGACACTGATGAAATAAATTAAGGATGATACGAACAGATGGAGAGATATACCATGTTCTTGGATTGGAAGAATCAATACTGTGAAAATGACTATACTACCCAAAGCAATCTACATATTCAATGCAATCCCTATAAAATTACCAATGACATTTTTTACAGGACTAGAACAAAAAATCTTAAAATTTGTATGGCAATGCAAAAGACCCTGAATAGCCAAAGCAGTCTTGAGGGAAAAAAACGGAGCTAGAGGAATCAGACTCCCTGACTTCAGACTATACTACAAAGCTACAGTAATCAAGACAATATGATACTGGCACAAAAACAGAAACATAGATCTGTGGAACAGGATAGAAAGCCCAGAGATAAACCCACACACCTATGGTCAACTAATCTATGACAAAGGAGGCCAAGGATATACAGTGGAAAACAGACAGTCTCTTCAATAAGTGGTGCTGGGAAAACTGGACAGCTACATGTAAAAGGATGAAACTAGAACACTCCCTAACACCATACACAAAATTAAACTCAAAATGGATTAGAGACCTAAATGTAAGACTGGGCACTATAAAACTCTTAGAGGGAAACATCGGAAGAACAGTCTTTGACATAAATCACAGCAAGATATTTTTTGATTCACCTCCTAGAGTAATGGAAATAAAAACAAAAATAAACAAATGGGACCTAATGAAACTTAAAAGCTTTTGCACAGCAAAGGAAACCATAAACAAGACGAAAAGACAACCTTCAGAATGGGAGAAAATATTTGCAAAGAAATCAATGGACAAAGGATTAATCTCCAAAATATATAAACAGCTCATGCAGCTCAATAGTAAAAAACAAACAACCCAATCCAAAAATGGGCAGAAGACCTAAATAGACATTTCTCTAGAGAAGACATACAGATGGCCAAGAACCACATGAAAAGCTACTCAATATCACTAATTATTAGAGAAATGCAAATCAAAACTATAATGAGATATCACCTCACACCACTTAGAATGGGCATCATCAGAAAATCTACAAACAACAAATGCTGGAGAGGGTGTGGAGAAAAGGGAACCCTCTTGCACTGTTGGTGGGAATGTAAATTGATAGATCTACTATGGAAAACAGTATGGAGGTTCCTTAAAAAAAACTAAAAATAGAATTACCATATCACCCAGCAATCACACTACTGTGCATATACCCAGAGAAAACCATAATTCAAAATGACACATGCACCCCAATGTTCCTTGCTTCACTATTTACAATAGCCAGGTCATGGAAGCATCCTAAATGCCCATCAACAGATGAATGGATAAGGAAGATATGGTACATACATACAATGGAATATTTCTTAGCAATAAAAATGAATGAAATTGGATCATTTGTAGAGGCGTGGATGGATCTAGAGACTGTCATACAGAGTGAAGTAAGTCAGAAAGAGAAAAACAAATATCGTATATTGACGCATATATGTGGAACCTAGAAAATGGTACAGATGAACCAGTTTGCAGAGCAGAAATTGATACACAGTAGAGAAAAAAACGTATGGACACCAAGGGAGGAAAGCGGCCGGGGTGAGGGTGGTAGTGTGATGAATTGGGAGATTGGGACTGACATGTATACACTGATGTGTATAAAATGGGTGACTAATAAGAACCTGTTGTAGAAAAACATAAATAAAATTAAATTAAAGAGATGTTTTGTTTGAAATTATGGCACCAAAATGTGTTTCTACTAGGATTTTACAAAACAAATGCTTTGGAGATTTGGAGAAGGGTACAGCTAGGAATGAAAACTTTCAAATTTTATTTTAACATTCAGTTCTCTGTACTAGAAGAATTCGGTCCCAGTACACTATGACAATCACATCTGTCAAGCCCCTTTTGGATTCATCTCAGTCTGAATGCAACATTATAAAATGCGCACAAGGGTTTTGATCCTCTCAAAACTGTGGAGATGCTCCTTAAAACATTGTTACTTTCTTGAAATGTTACTAGACCAAAATGTATTATCAAGTATACCTTGGACTCCCTTGTTCAAAAAATGTAGAACTACAGAATTAATCAACTAAACAAAAATGTATTTCCAAAAAACAAAAAGTGCTGAATAAAGTACTTATTATGTCCTTGGATTGTTTGCAAGATGAAGGCTTTTTCCTAACACAGGTGATTAAGAAAAACTAATTAAATGTCCCATCCATTATTCAACCACTTTGGAGACAGTAAAAATGGTAGAGGCCCACTTTCCAATCAAAGCAGAGTTATAAAGGGCTTTCTTACTTTTCTCCTATTCATCTTAATTACCAGATAGAATTTCTATAGGATTTGGAATACCTCTCTGCACTTATCTATCATTAAAAACATTTCATAGGTTTTTCCCCTGAAATTTAGCCTTCAAGAGTTATCACTAGGGAGATTGTGATAATCATCTCTGCCTTGATAATATGCCCTAATGTTTTTCTCAACCAACTGTACATTTTATTTTTGGTTCATAAAATTTCCATTCGATAACTTTTAATGACTTAAAATAGCTTTATGTAACAGAATTGTGAGGAAATGTTATAATATTGAAGTATTCTGAAGATTCTGAAGTGATGAAAAGTAGTTTGGTAAATCTATCTGTTATCCATTTCTTTTTATTCTCCTTCCAGTAACACTAAGAAAAACGAACTTTTTTTTTTTTTTTTTTTTTTTTTTTTGCGGTACGCGGGCACTGTTGTGGCCTTTCCTGTTGGGGAGCACAGGCTCCGGACATGCAGGCTCAGTGGCCATGACTCACGGGCCCAGCCGTTCCGCGGCATGTGAGATCTTCCCAGACCAGGGCACGAACCCATGTCCCCTGCATCGGCAGGTGGACTCTCAACCACTGCGCCATCAGGGAAGCCCATGAAATATTTTTATATATTTTTTCTTAAATAGGTTTAATAAGCCAATTATAAAATTATTGTACTTACTAGGCAAAGAAGTTAGGAAACTTCAGAAAAAAGAAAAATAATTCAGAGTATACCAGAAGATAAAAGATTGCTGTTTTTAAGTATATAATCCTGGTAACAAGTAGACACGTTTGGGGCTGTTCTCACAACTTAATATACCACTTCATCTTGGAACTAATCTTGCCTTTGTCTCCTTCTGAGAATCATAAACATGTACCACTGGCAACTGTGTTTTCTCTGTGTGACACTGCCCCTTGCCCTGTTGGCTTGGGGTGTGAACAGCTGACTCAGGCAAAGCCAGTCATATCAGTTCTCCAGGAATTTGGAACTAGGTCAGAGATACTATATCAGGTTCTCCATGTGGTTATAGACTAGAAATTAGAGGGTAGCTATATTATGGTCTTGTTTCTTAATGGAGTCTTCCAGTGAGTCTCAGAAAACTAACCTCGAAAAATAAGAGTACAGAATTAATGCAAAGTAAAATTGAGGTTAGTATAAAGCTAGACATTTATTTTGTGGAATTTTCTATAAATATGTTATATTTAATGATGAAAATTTATAAAGCAGTAAATAAAAACATTTTATAACATTTTAAAGTTGGAACTTCTAGATGAAATAAACTCTTAGAAAACAAAACTTATAAATACGAAAATAAAAATAAATAGAAATTCTGAACATATATATTAAAAAAAAAAATGCATCTGAAATAAAATTCCTTTCCACAGGTAAAAGTCCAACTCTAAGATAATTTCATCAGTGAATTTGATCAATCATTGTTTAATAGAAAAGTATTCTTTTATTTAAAAAAATTTTATTGAATGAAAGATTCTTTAGATTCTATAGTACTTTACAGTTTTCAAAATTTTCAGACAGATGACTTCATATAATCCCATAATAACCTTTTTTCCCCCTACCCCTATATTGCCCCTCCCCCCTTCCCTTTCCCTGCTGGTAACCACTAGTTTGTTCTCCATATCTGTGAGTCTGCTTCTTTTTTGTTTTATTCACTGGTTTGTTGTATTTTCTAGATTCCACACACAAGCAAATCTTATTTGTCTTTCTCTGTCTGACTTATTTCCTTAGCTTAATACCCTCAGCAAATGACAAAATTTGATTTATTTTTATAGCTGAGTAGTATTCTAGTGTGTGTGTGTGTATATATATATATATATATATATATATATATATACCACAGCTTCTTTATCCATTCATCTGTTGATGGACACTTAGGTTGCTTCCATATCTTGGCAATTGTAAATAATGCTGCTATGAACATTGGGGTGCATGTATCTTTTCAAATTAACATTTCTGTTTTTATAAGGTATATTCCCAGGAGTGGAATTGTTGGGTCATATGGTACTTCTATTTTTATTTTTTTGAAAAATCTCCATACCATTTTCCACAGTGGCTGCATCAATTTACATTCTCACCAACAGAATAGGAGGGTTCCCTTTTCCCCACATCCTTGCCAACATTTATTATTTGTGTTCTTTTTGATGACAGTTATTCTGACTGGTGTGAGGTGATATCTCATTATGATTTTGATTTGCATTTTCCTGATGATTAGTGATGTTGAGCATATTTTCATGTGCCTGTTGGCCATCTGCATTTCCTCTTTGGAAAAATGTCTATTCAGCTCTTTTGCCCATTTTTAATTTTTTTTTTTTGTTTGTTTTTTGATTTTGAGTTGTATTAGCTGTTTATATATGTTGGATATTAACTCCTTATCAGTGATATCATTGGCAAATATCTTCTCCCATTTAGTAGACTGTTTTTTCATTTTGTTGCTGGTTTCCTTTGCTGTGCAAAAGCTTTTAAGCTTAATTAGGTCCCATTTGTTTGTTTTTGCTTTTGCTTCCTTTGTTTTAGGAGACTGATCCAGAAAAATTATTTCTATGTTTTATGTCAAAGAGTGTTTTGCCTATGTTTCCCTCTAGGAGTTTTATAGTATGTGGTTTTACATTTAGGTCTTTAATCCATTTACAGTTTATTTTTGTATATGGTGTTAGAGAATGTTCTAATTTCATTCTTTTACATTTAGCTGCCTGGTTTTCCCAACACCACCTATTGAAGAGACTGTCTTTTCTCCATCATACATTTTTGTCTCCTTTGTCACAGATCTATTGACTATAAGTGTGTGGGTTTATTTCTGGGCTCTCTATTCTGTTCCATTGATATGTACCTATTCCATACTGTTTGGATTACTTTAGCTTTATAGTGTAATCTGAGCATGGTTCCTCCAGCTCTTTTCTTCTTTCTCAACATGGTTTTGGCTATCAGTCATTTAAGGAAGAAATATACTCTTTTCAAAAATTTCTAAAGTTAAAAGAATAGTATTCAACATTTTATGTGGCCAGCGTGACCTTGATAATAAAACAAAAATAGAATTACACACACACACAAAAATACAGGCCACCTTTTCTCATGAACATAAATGCAAACAAAACAAGTCTAAACTTAACTTTGACAAACCAAAATTAGTGATACATAAAATAGAGCATGTTTTGTGTATTCCACGAAGGAAAGAATGAAAGTTTAGCAGTCAAAAGTCAATATCAATGAAATAATGTATTTTAAAAATTATTAAAATAACAGAATGAAAATGTATAATTAATAGATAGTTCCAACTGATTATTTATTGATAATATTAATAAAATTTATAAAGTGGAATTTCTACATTTCTACATTGAAGAATAGTTGGTTTACATTATTTTATTAGTTTCAGATTTATGAAATCTTATTGTCCATCCCAATTAACTTCAGTGAATTTTATAAATTTTAATGCTCATTTTGATTAAAACAAAAATCTCTTAGCAAAAAAGAAATAGATGGAATCATCCTCAGTCTAAAAAAAATGGTTTTATGAAAAATTATAAGAAAAATCATAATTAATGTTGAAATATTAAAAGCTTTATCTCTGAAAGCAGAATAGGATCAGAATTCCTAGTTTTTTAATTTTTCTTCACCATTGCATTGGAAGTCCTAGTCAGTGCAATGAGGCAAGGAAATTAAACACATTTATTCTTAAAGATTGGAAATTAAATAATAGGTCTTCCTCTAAATACATACAACATGGTTATCAATACAAAATTTTTAAATCTACATATTATTAAAAAATTTAAATGAATTTATCAAGAATTCTGGTAAAAAAAGACTATGACATAAAAATGAATTATACTTCTATATAGCAGCAACATACAATTAGAAATGGAAAATATTAAATGATTCCATTTTAATAGTATAGAATTTAAAATTCTTAGATAAAAATTTTCAAAAAACCACCACTTCTACACAGACAATTATAACCCATTACTGAAAAAAATATGAAAAATCCTATATAAATTGAAGGATACACCATGTTCTCAGTTTGGAAAGCCAATTGAAAAAATATCAGTCTTCCTCAAATCATTCTGTAGATTTTATGTAATCCCAATAAAAAAAAAATCCCAGCAGCTTTTTCTCCCTTTGTGATGATTAATTTTACATGTCAACTTGACTAGGCCACAGAGTGCCCAGGTAGCTGGTAAAACTTTATTGCTGGTTGTATATGTGAGGGTGTTTCTCAAAATGATTTGCCTTTGAATCAGTAGACTAAAGATGATCATCATCACCAATATGGTTAGGTATTCATCTAATCCATTGAGGGATGAATAGAACAAAAAGGTGGAAGAAGAACAAATTTGTTGTCTGCTTTAATTAGAACATCCATCTTTTCCTGCCCTTGGATATCAACACTCCTGATTCTCTGGCCTTCAGACTTGGAATGGGATTTACACCACTTGCTCCCTTGGTTCACAGTTCTTTGGATTTAGCCTGGAACTACACCACTAGCTTTCATGGGCATTTAGTTTTCAGATGGCAGATCCTGTGACTTCTCAGCCAATCACTCATAATAAATACATCTCTCTCTCTCTCTCTCTCTCTCTCTCTCTCCCTCTCTCTCTCCCTCCCTCTCTCTCTCTCTCTCTCTCTCTCTCTCTCTCTCTGTATGTCGATAGATAGATAGATGTATATATCCTATTGGTTCTGTTACTCTGGAGAACCTTCACTAAACATTATTTTTTGATGAGAATTGAAAAGCTTATTCTGAAATTTAGGTGGAAGTGCAAAGGGTCCATATATTTTTAGCGATGAAGAGCAAAGTTGGGAATACATCCACCTCCACATAGAAAAACTTCATGTGTTGGAGTACTATTACAGCAATGAAAATGAATAACCTACTGTTACTTGCAGCAGCAGGAGGAGACTCACAAGTATAATGTGGATTGAAAAAAGCAGAGATTTTGTGTGATAATATAATGAAAATTTGATTGAAAATATATACTTTCAGGTTCCTGGTTATGTTAGGAAAGGAGAGAGAGGGAAGTGACTGAGAAAGGGAATGAAGGTAGTTTCTGGAACTAGTAATATTCCATTTCTTCAACTAGATAATAGTTATGTAGATATTTTGTGATCACTTGGTGATTTATAATTTGCCCTTTTTTCTGTATGTGTTATGTTTCAATTAAGAAAATGAAAAACAATAAAAACAATCATATATTTCCCTAAGCCCCTTTGGCTTAAAGTCTCCATTCCTAAGCAAAGAATACCATTTAACACTACAATAAATATAGGTGCATAGACACATTATACCCAAAATACATAGAGACTAATATACCTCAAATTGCTTGGGAGTCAGTAACTAAAGAGTGCCAATGTAGAAACATGGCCACAGAGCCAGTGAAAGCGTATCCTTGATTGGACTGTTATATGACTGCCTTAGTCTTTGTTAGAACTCTTTTCCCTGCCAGGCTCCATAACTGAGAAGTGGCAAAGCTGGCAGTGAAAATGGACTCTCTCATACCCTAATTCCTGTGAATTTAAACAGCCACACAGGTCATCAAATCATTAGATTTTAGAGATGTACATCAAAAATCATTTTGCCTATTATTTATGTATAATCAGGAATAAGAAAAGAGTTTAACCAATACCAGGAGGATCAGACCCTCTAACTTATTAATTCCTATGACAGCAGCTGTAAATATTAGGCATCCAACCTAAAGCATTGACATTTTTGTTAATTTATTTTTGTTGTTTTATTGTGTTTGTCTTGCGAGCATTGCTGATTGCCAGTAGACCCTGGCATCCTCTCAGGGCTTTGAGTCAAGGTTTCAGTTCCAGGAAAAGTGTGCTGATTTTACAGAAATTAGATGGAGAAGCTTATAGAGAGTTAAAATGAAATAATTGGTCAAGTAAATAGTTTCCCTTTACACAAGAAAAAACAAAGTAAAATTGAATAAAATGTCCCTCTTCTCAATCACTCAGGAAATGCAGGCATGTCCACATTTGGAACAGGTGTTTCAGAACCATGCCATCTGTTCTTCATGTGAAGCTGCAAGGGAGAAAGGAAAAAAAGTGGACACTGATTTATTCATGAAGAGGTTCTGATTTCCCTCCATATACTTAGCAATGAAGGAAAATACTGAAAGACAAAGCAGTAATTCAGCAAGTATCCAAGAGTATCTCATTTCATCCCTCCCTGCTGTTGTTAAGTGAAGGCAAAGAATCCAAACCCACCATTGGCAGATTCAGGACACACTGATGGAACCTGAACATCCATACACTGGCTTTCTATCTAGTTAAGTGCTATCTTAATATCTGATTGTAGGTAACTAACTTTATTTATGCCATTTCTAATACAAAACACCAATCACTATGGAAAGTACAATGTCAGAAATAGTTATTAGTGGTAGTAGTAAGAGTCACATTTGATGCTCTCAATTACTGGGAAGTACTTATGGACTGTATTAATTTTAAATTTAGATTAACATATGTAAAAATAGCAATGACATATATTCTTTAATGCTTTTGTAAGTAAGGAGAAAACAGAAGCGTTTCCAAGAAGGTTTTTTGTTTGCTTGTTTATTTTTAATATTTGAGAACTGAATCACAAGGGGAAATTTAAAATGTGTAAGTATCCAAACCTTACACTTATCCAGTGTTTGGCAAGGATCAGGTACTTATCCTACTAATTTTTAAAACTAAATTAAAACAATCTCTGTAAATATCACAACTTACTTTGTTGGGGTTATAAGAAATAATACTGAAATCAATTTTAACTTAACATCAACCTCATGATGAATAATGAAACATGTTATTTCTCAATAATACATTTTTCTTACTTTAATTTTTGGAATCATTTTTGATTCTTTCTATACATCACTTCCAAATACTACTTCATTTTAAAATCCTATCTGTTTGAATTTCAAACACATTCTATTTTTAATGAAACCATCATTGTTTGAACCCTCTCATGATTATTACAAGAGCACTCTAATTTCTTTCCTCTCTTTAGGGCTCTTATTTAATCCATTACACCATCCAGAATAATCTTTGTGATTAGGTCACTCCACAAATAATAGGTAGAATTTATTTGGAAATTATTATATTCCAGACATGGAAATGTTTATTAAAAAGAATTATTTAGTCCACAATCACTTCAAAGTTAGCACTAAAATCGCTACCATTTTATAAGATTATTAAAATTAGGTTTAGAGAGGTTAAGTATGCTTGAACCCAGGCCATTTGTCTTCAAAGAGCATGATCCTAATTCCTGCTTTGCGCTACCTCTGCACCATCTTCTTGCAAAAGGATGATATAACAAACTCCCATATATTCATCACCAGCTTCAAATATTATCAACTCATCGCCAATCTGATTTGATCTATAACCCCAACGATTTCTCTCTTTTCACACTATTTTGTAGGAGATACTAGACATCCTTTAATTTCATCTGAAAATATTTCAGTGTGTATTATAACTCCACATATAATGAATCTTCTTAAAACAAAGCTATAAACCATTTTCACAAAAATTTCTTAATATCAGCAAGTAATCAAACTTTTTATTGCATCAGGATCCAAATAAATTTCAGTCAGTTAACATTTGCCTTGCCTCTTTAGTTTGTAGAATCCCCTTGCATATTTCTTCTCTCATTCCCTCTCCAATTTTTGATTACTTTAAAAGTATTTTTTCTGTCATCCTCTTTCTTCTCCTCTAATTTGGTGACTGCAATTACATATATATTAGACAATTTAAGTTGTTCTGCTGTTCTCTGATGCTCTTTTTTTTTTTTTTTTTTTTTTTGCGGTACGTGGGCCTCTCACTGTTGTGGCCTCTCCTGTTGTGGAGCACAGGCTCCGGACGCGCAGGCTCAGCGGCCATGGCTCACGGGCCCAGCCGCTCCGCAGCATGTGGGATCTTCCCAGACTGGGGCACAAACCCGTGTCCCCTGTATCGGCAGGCAGACTCAACCACTGCGCCACCAGGGAAGCCCATCTGATGCTCTTTTAATGTTATTGAATTTTTATTTTGTACTTCCCATTATTATGTCTTCAAGCTCACTAATATTTACTTTTGCAATACCTAATTGTTCATTAATTCCATTCATTATATTTTTTATCTCAGACATTGTAGTTTTATCTCTAGATTTTTATTTGTATAGTTATAACATCTTGATGTTATAAGAACTGTATCATAATACCTATATAAATTCTTTGTCTGCTACTTCTAACATATATGTCAGTTCTGGGTTTCAACTGACTTATTTTTCTCATTAGGGATCAAGTTTTCCTTCTTTTAATTCCTCATAATCTTTGATAGATACCAGACATTGCAAACTTATGTTGTTGGATGCTGGATATTTTGGCATTGCTACAATATTTTTTTGTAAGTCATAGTTAAATTACTTATAAATAGTCTGATCTTTTCAATCTTGCTTTAAAACGTGGAACCAGAGCTGTGTTTAATCTAGGGCTAATTATTCTCCACTGCTAGGCAAAACTGTTATAAATACTCTACCCAAAGCTGTGTCATTCATGAGGTTTTCCTATCTGACTGGTGGGAACATTCACTATTGCCCTGCATGTGTCTGGGTACAGTTCCCTCTAATCCTTTCAGAGGTTTTTCCAGAGCTTGACTCACTTCCCCACCTGCATGTACTGATCAATATTCTATTGAATACTCACATGGAATCCTCTGAAGATTTCTGGAGTTCTTTATGTAACTTTCTCTTCTCCAATAGTCTGTCTTATGAACTCTAAATGCCTTGGTCTCTGTCTTAGTTTCCTTGGGCCACTGTGACGAATTACTAAAATTTGGAGGTTTACAATAACAGATTTTTATTCTTTGGAGTTCAGTTCTGGAGGCCAGAAGTCCAAAATCAGAGTATCAGTGGCATCAGTTCCTTCTAGAGGCTCTGAGGGACAATACATTCCATGTCTCTCTCCTAGTTTCTGCTCTCTGCCTGGCAATCTTTTGAATTCCTTGCCTTGAAGATATGTTACTCCAACTCTGCCCCATCTTTATATCATCTTCTCCCCTGTGTCTTTGTGTGTCCTGTCTCTTATGAAACCAATGAGATCTCACCTCAATCCTTAGCTTACTTATCTATGCAAAGACCATATCTTCAAATAAGGTCACATTCAGAAGTTCTTGGTGGACATAAATTGTGAGTGACACTACTCAACCCTTTATAATCTCCCAGGACTCTTAACTCTGTCTCCTATACTCATGGGTTCCTCAGGACTTTGCCTGAGTTTTCATGCCATACACTTCAGTCTGGAATCTCTTGAGACAGTAAACTGGAACAATACTTGGGTTCACATTATTTGTTTCCTATTTCTTGGTGACCACTGTTCTTCATTGCCTGTTTTCTAGTATCTTGAATATTTTCTTATATTTTGGGAGGAGAATATTTTAGGTGGGAGAATAAATATATTCCCTATTACTCCATCTCGGCCAAAATTAGAAGGGTTTCTGTTGGTTTGTTTTTTAGATTTATCTTGTGATTAGCAATGTGACCATATATTCTTTTAAAGGCACCTGTATATTTTGCATTAATTAAATTCAGGTGACATTTCTTTTTTTTTTAATAGAGTTTATTTATTTATTTATTTATTGGCTGCGTTGAGTCTTCGTTGCTGCTCAAGGTCTTTCTCTAGTTGCGGCGAGCTGGGGCTACTCTTCGTTGCGGTTTGCGGGCTTCTCATTGCAGTGGCTTCTCGTTGCAGAGCACAGGCTCTAGGCGCACAGGCTTCAGTAGTTGTGGCATGAGGGCTTCAGCAGTGTGGCTCATGAGCTTTAGAGTGCAGGCTCAGTAGTTGTTGCGCACGGGCTTAGTTGCTCCACAGCATGTGGGATCTTCCTGCACCAGGACTTGAACCCGTGTCCCCTGCATTGGCAGGTGGATTCTTAACCACTGTGCCACCAGGGAAGTCCCAGGTGACATTTCTTGATTACGACTTTGTTAAAGCCACTGGATATTGAAAAGTTTTTATGATTTTTAATAGACAAAGAGTCAGTATCAGAGAAGGCATTGACAGAGATGAAAAAAAGAAAAAGAAAGATCCTGTGTCCATAAGGCAACAACAATGAAATGAAATAACATTATATATGTGTATATACATATTCAAGTTTTAAAAGTTATACATCTTTTCAAACAAAAGTTATTAAAAAGTGTTTGGTGTTTAAAAAGAAAAAAACAGAACAACAAAAAACCAAAACCAAACAAACAAAAAAAAACCTTCCAACCAGTAAAGTTATCATTCAGAAGTGAAGGAAAAATAGAGTTTTCCAGACAAGCAAAAGATAAAAGAGGGACTTCCCTGGAGGTCTAGTGGTTAAGACTGCACTTCCACTGTGGGGGCATTGGTTCAATCCTTGGTTGGGGGATTAAGAACCCGCATGCCACGTGGTGTGGCTAAAAATAAATAAATAAAATGTTAAAAGAATTCATGATGATTATACTGGCCTTACAAGAAATGTTAATGGAACTTCTATAAACTGAAAAGGCAGGGCACTAATTAGTAACAACACATATGAAATAATAAATCTCACTGGAAAGGTAAATATATAAAAAGGTAGTGAATTAATAACTTATAAAGCTAGTATGTAGGTTATAAGACAAAGCAGTAACAATAACTATAACTACAATAATTAGTTAAAGGATATACAGGATGATAAAAAGATATAAAATGGGACATCAAAAACATGATAGGGGAGACTAATAATGTTGAACTTTGTAATGGAATTATAAAATTATAACTTAAATTGTCATCAACTTAAAATGGACTGTTATAGGTATAAGTTGTTATATGTAAGACTCATGGTAACCATGAAACAAAAACCTATATTAAACACACAAAAGAGAAAGAGAAAGGAATATAGGTATAGCACTAAAGACAGTCATCAAACCACAAAGTAAGAGAAGAAAAGAAGAAACAGAGATGAACTGCCAAACCAACCAGAAGACAATGAACAAAATAGCATTAAACACATACCTATTAGTACTTACTTTAAATATAAATCGACTAAATGCTCCAATGAAAAGACATAGATTAGCTGAATGGATTAAAAAAAAAATAGACCCATCTATATTTTGCCTACAAGAGATTCACTTTAGATCTAAGAACACACAAGCTAAAAGTGAAGGGATGGAAGAAGATATTCCATGCAAACGGAAAACAAGAGAAAGCTGGAGTAGCTATACTTATATTAAATAAAATGGACTTTGAAACAAAAGCTATAATAAGAGACAAGGTGTGATATACTGATAAAAGAGTCAATCTAACAAGAAGATATAACATCTTTAAATATTTATGCACCCAACTAGGAACACCTAAATATGTAAAGCAACTATTAACAGACTTAAAGGGAGAAATAGACAGCAATACAATAATAGTAGGGGACTTCAATACCCCATTTACATCAATCAATTGATCGTTCAGACAGAAAGTCAATAAGGAAACTTTGGCCTTAAATGACCCATTAGACCAGATGGACTTAACAGATATTTATAGAACATTTCATTCATTCAAATAAGTCTTAGTAAATTGAAAAGGATAGAAATCATATCAAGCATCTTTTCTGACCACAACCACAATGAGACATTAATTATACAAAGAAAACTGGAAAATTCACAAATATCTGGAAATTAAACAACATGCTACTGAGTTTCTTTGACCTGTGGGTCAAAGAAGAAATCAAAAGAGAAATTTAAAAAGTACCTTGAGATAAATGAAAATGGAAATATAACATACCAAAATTTATGGGATGCAGCAAAATAAGTTCTATGAAAGAAGTTCATAGTGGTAATTGCCTACCTCGAGAAACAAGAAAAGTCTCAAGTAAAAAAACCTAACTTTACGCCTTGAGGAACTAGAAAAAGAGGAACAAACAAAGCCCAAAATTAGTAGAAGGAAGGAAATAACAAAGATTAGAGCAGAAATAAATGAAATAGAGACAAAAAACATAGAAAAATTAATGAAACTAAGACCTGTTTCTTTGAAAAGACAAACAAAATTGACAAACCTTTAGCTAGACTCACAAAGATAAAAGGGGACTCAAGTAAAATTAAAAAAATATTAAAGAGATCTTGTAACTGATACCACAGGAATACAAAGGATCAAGAGAGACTACTATGAACACTAACAAACACACTGACAAATATACACTAAAAAATACACTAACAAATATACACTAACAAATTGGAGAACTAGAAAAAATAAGTTCCTGAAAACATACAATCTACAAACACTTAATCTTGATGAAACAGAAAATTTGAACATACTGATTACTAGTAAGGACATTAAATCAATAATCAGAAACCTCCCAACAAACAAAAGTCTAGGACTAGACAGCTTCACTATTCCACCAAACATTCAAAGAATTAATACCAATTCTTCTCAAACTCTTCCAAAAAACAGGAGAGGGAACTCTTCCAAACTTATTTTATGGCCAGCATTAACTTGATACCAAAATCAGACAAGATGCCACAAGAAAATTATAGACCAATATCCCTGATGAACATAGATGCAGAAATCCTCAACAAAATATTAGCAAACCAAATTCAGCAATACATTAATACAGGATAATACACCATGATCAAGTGGGATTTATTACAAGGATACAGGATTGTTTGACATTTGCAAATCAGTCAATATGATACACCACATGAATGAAAGGAAGGATAAAAATCATATGGTCATCTCATAGATGCAGAAAAAAATTTGACAACATTCAACATCCATTTATGATAAAAACTCTCATCAAAGCAGGTATAGAGGGAATATACCTCAACATAATGAAGGCCATATATGAGAAGCCTACAGCAAACATCATACTCAATGGTGAAGAGCTGAAAGTTTTTCCTCTAAATCAGGAGCAAGATAAGGATACCCAGTTTCACCACTTTTATTCAAAATAGTATTGGAAGTCCTAACCAGAGCAACTAAGCAAGAAAAATAAATAAAAGGCATCCAAATTGGAAAGGCAGAAGTAAAGCTGTCACTATTTGCAGATGTCATGATATTATATATACATAACTCTAGAAAGTCCATCAAAAAACTCTTGGAATTAGTAAACAAATTCAGTAGAGTTGTAGGATACAAAATCAATACTCAAAAATCTGTTGAGTTTCTATACACTAATGATTAATTATCAGAAAGGGAAATTAAGAAAATAATACCATTTATGATTACATCAAAAAGAATAAAATGCTTATGAATAAATTTAACCAAGGAGGTGAAAGACTGTATATTGAAAACTACAAGACATTAATGAATGAAACTGAAGAAGACATAAATAAATAGAAAGATATTCCATGTTCATGAAGTGGAAGAATATTGTTAAAATGTCCATACTACTCAAAGCAGTATACAGATTCAATGAAATCCTCATCAGAATTCCAATGACATTTTTCACAGTAAGTAATAGAGCAAAAAATCCTAAAACTTGTATGGAGCCATAATAGACAAACAGATGGACAATATGTGCATGAAAAGATGTTCTATATTATTAATCATCAGGGAAATGCAAATCAAAACCACAATGAGATATCACCTCACACCTGTTAGAACGGCTATTATCAAAAAGATTAGAAATAACAATGTTGTTAAAGATGTGGAGGAAAGGAAACACTTTTTCACTGTTGGTGGGAATGTTAATTGGTGCAGCCACTATAAAAAATAGTATGGAGAGTCCTCAAAAACTTAAAAAATAGAACTACTGACAGAGGACCTTCAAGATGGCGGAGGAGTAAGATGTGACAATCACCTTCCTCCCCACAAATACATCAAAAATATGTCTACATGTGGAACTACTCCTACAGAACACCTACTGAATGCTGGCAGAAGACCTCAGACTTCCATAAAGGCAAGAAAATCCCCACGTACCTGGGTAGGACAAAAGAAAAAAGAAAAAAAAGAGAGACAAAGGAATTGGGATGGGACCTGCACCTCTGGGAGGAAGCTGTGAAGGAGGAAAAGTTTCCACACACTAGGAAGGCCCCTCATTGGTGGGGATGGTTGGGGGATCTTCAAAGTCTCAGAGGAGAGCGCAGCAACAGGGGTGCAGAGGGCAAAGCAGAGAGATTCCTGCACAGAGGATCAGTGCCAACCAGCATTCACCAGCCTGAAACGCTTGTCTGCTCACCCACTAGGGTGGATGGGGGCTGGGAGCTGAGACTCGGACTTTGGAGATCTGACCCCAGGGAGAGGACTGAGGTTGGCTGCATGAACACAGCCTGAAGGGGTCTAGTGTGCCACAGCTAGCCAGGAGGGATTCTAGGAAAAAGTCTGGACCTACTGGAGAGGAAAGAGACCATTGATTCACAGTGCGAGAAGAGAAGGGCTTCCTGCTGCATGTGTCCACAGATGGCAGAGCACTGCCTAAGTGAGCTTCAGAGATGGGTATGAGCCACAGCTTTCATCTCAGACCCCAGAGGCAGGCACGGACCACTACCAGTGCCGCTGCTGCTACCAAGGGTCCTATGTGCATGCACAGGTCACTACCCACACCACCCCAGGAGCCTGTTCATCATGCCCCTGCCAGGGTCCCGTGATCCAGGGCCAACGTCCCCAGGAGAACACACAGCATACCTCAGGCTGTTGCAACTTCACGCCAGCCTCTGCCCCTGTAGGCATTCCCTGCAATCCAACTGTGACTATTGTACCCCTCACTCTCCCCTGCCTGAGTGAGCAAGACAGCCCTAATCAGCTGCTGCTTTAACCCCCTCTTGTCTGGGCAGTGAACTGACACCTGAGGGCACCCTACACGCAGAGGTGGGACCAATACCAAAGCAGAAGCCCAGGAGCTCTATGAATAAAGAAGAGAAAGGTAAATCTCTCCATGCAGCCTCAGGAGCAGCAGATTAAATCCCTGCAATTGGCTTGGTAAACCCTGCCTCTGTGGAATACCTGAATAGACAATGAGTGTTCCCAAAATTTAGGCTGTGGACTTTTGGGGCAACTATGGACTTGTGGGTTGGCTTTCTGTGTTTGATTTGTTTTGGTGTTATGTTTATCATATTTTAGCTTTTAATGTTTGTTTTCATTTGTGGGTTTGTTTATTGGTTTGCTTGCTGTCTTCCATTTTTTTCTCTTTTTGTGAGTGTGAGTGTGTATGTTTCTTTGTGTGATTTTGTCTGTTTAGTTTTGCTTTTAACGTTTGTTTTGGGGTTCTGTCTTCGTTTTTGTTTTTTTCTTCCTTTTCTTCCATGCTGTGCAGCTGGCAGGGTCTTGTTGCTGCAGTGTGTCAGGCCTAAGCCTCCGAGGTGGGAGAGCTGAGTCCAGGACAGTGGACCACGAGAAACCTCCCAGCCCCATGTAATATTAATTGGTGAGAGCTCTCCCAGAGATCTCCATCTTAACAATAAGACCCAGCTCCACCCAACAGCCAGCAAGATCTAGTGCTGGACGCCACATGCCAAGCAATTAGAAAGACACAACCGCATCCATTAGCAGACAGGCTGACTAAAGTCATACTAAGTTCACAGACATCCCAAAACATACCACCAGATGCAGCTCTGCCCACCAGAGGGACAAGATCCAGCCCCACCCACCAGAACACAGGCACCAGTCCCCCCATCAGGAAACCTACACAAGCCACTGAACCAATCTCACCCACTGGGGGCAGACACCAGAAGTAAGAGGAACTACGAACCTGTAGCCTGTGAAAAGGAGACCTGAAACACAGTAAGTTAAAAAACATTAGAAGACAGAGAAATATGCAGCAGATGAAGGAGCAAGGTAAAAAACCATCACACCAAGCAAATGAAGAGGAAACAGGCAGTCTACCTGAAAAAGAATTCAGAGAAATCATAGTAAAGATGATCCAAAATCTTGGAAATAGAATGGAGAAAATATAAGAAACGTTTCACAAGGACCTAGAAGAACTAAAGAGCATATAAATGATGAACAACACAATAAATTAAATTAAACATACTCTAGAAAGAATCAATACCAGAATAACTGGAGGCAGAAGAACGGATAAATGACCTGGAAGACAGAATAGTGCAAATAACTGCTGCAGAACAAAATAAAGAAAAAAGAATGAAAGGAATTGAGGGCAGTCTCAGAGACGTCTGGGAAAACATTAAATGCACCAACATTCAAATTATAGGGGTTCCAGAAGAAGAAGAGAAAAAGAAATTGTCTGAGAAAATATTTGAAGAGATTATAGTCGAAAACTTCCCTAACATGGGAAAGGAAATAGTCAATCAAGTCCAGGAAACACAGAGAGTCCCATACAGGGTAAACATAAGGAGAAAGATGCCAAGACACATAATAATCAAGCTCTCAAAAATTAAGTACAAAGAAAACATATTAAAAGCAGCAAGGGAAAAGCAACAAATAACATACCAAGGAATCCCCATAAGGTTAACAGCTGAACTTTCAGCAGAAACTCTGCAAGCCAGAAGGGAGTGGCAGGACACATTTAAAGTGATGAAAGGGAAAAACCTACAACCAAGATTACTCTACCCAGCAAGGATCTCATTCAGATTCAATGGAGAAATTAAAACCTTTACACACAAGCAAAAGTTAAGAGAATTCAGCACCAGCAAACCAGCTATATAACAAATGCTAAAGGAACTTCTTTAGGAGGAAACCGCAAGAGAAGGAAAAGACCCACAGAAACAAACCCAAAACAATTAAGAAAATGGTAATAGGAATATATATATATTGGTAATAACCTTGAATGTAAATGGATTAAATTCCCCAACCAAAAGATACAGACTGGCTGAATGGATACAAAAACAAGACCCATATTTATGCTGTCTACAAGAGACCCACTTCAGACCTAGGGAAACATACAGACTGAAAGTGAGGGGATGGAAAAAGGTATTCCATGCAAATGGGAATCAAAGGAAAGCTGGAGTAGTAATACTCATATCAGACAAAATAGACTTTAAAATAAAGACTATTAAAAGAGACCAAGGGCACTACATAATGATCAGGGCATTAATCAAAGAAGAAGATATAACAATTGTAAATATTTATGCACCAAACATAGGAGCACCTCAATATGTAACGCAAATGCTAAAGGACACAAAAGGGGAAATTGACAGTAACACAATCATAGTAGGGGATTTTAACACCCCACATGAACCAATGGATAGATCATCCAAAATGAGAATAAATCAGGAAACATAAGCTTTAAATGACACATTAGACAAGATGGACTTAATTGATATTTATAGGACATTCCATCCAAAAGCAACAGAATACACTTTCTTATCAAGTGCACATGGAACATTCTCCACAATAGATCATATCTTGGGTCACAAATCAAGGCTCAATAAATTTAAGAAAATTGAAATGGTATCAAGAATATTTTCCGACCACAACGTTATGAGACTAGATATCAATTACAGGAAGAAATCTGTAAAAAATACAAATACATGGAGGCTAAGCAATACACTACTAAATTACCAAGAGATCACTGAAGAAATCAAAGAGGAAATAAAAATACCTAGAAACAAATGACAATGAAAACACGACGACCCAAAACCTATGGGATTCAGCCTAAGCAGTTCTAAGAGGGAAGTTTATAGCAATACAATCCCAACTCAAGTAACAAGAAAAATCTCAAATAAACAATCTAACCTTATACCTAACCAATTAGAGAAAGAACAACAATAACAAAAACAGTTAGCAGAAGGCAAGAAATCATAAAGATCAAATAAGAAATAAATGAAAAAGAAATGAAGGAAATAATAACAAAGACCAATAAACTAAAAGCTAGTGATTTGTGAAGATAAACAAAATTGATAAACCATTAGCCAGAGACATCAGGTAAAAAAGGGAGAAGACTCAAATCAACAGAATTAAAATGAAAAAGGAGAAGTAACAATTGACACTGCAGAAATACAAAGGATCATGAGAGACTATTAAAAGCAACACTGTGCCAATAAAATGGGCAACCTGGAAGAAATGGACAAGTTCTTAGAAAGGTACAACCTTCTAAGACTCAACCAGGAAGAAATAGAAAATATGAACAGACCAATCACAAGCACTGAAATTGAAACTGTGATTAAAAATCTTCAAACAAAAAAAGCCCAGGACCAGAGACTTCACAGGTGAATTCTAACAAACGTTTAGAAAAGAACTAACACCGATCCTTCTCAAACTCTTCCAAAATGTGTCAGAGGGAGGAATACTCCTAAACTCATTCTACAAGGCCAGCGTCACCCTGATACCAAAACTAGACAAAGATGTCACAAAAAAAGAAAACTATAGGTCAATATCACTGATGAACATAGATGCAAAAATCCTCAACAAAATACCAGCAAACAGAATCCAACAGCACATAAAGAGGATCATACACCATGATCAAATGGTGTTTATTCCAGGAATGTAAGGATTCTTCAACATATGCAAATCAGTCAATGTGATACACTATATTAAAAGACTGAAAGATAAAAACCCTATGATAATCTCAATAGGTGCAGAAAAAGCCTTTGACAAAATTCAACACCTACTTATGATAAAAACACTCCAGAAAGTGGGCATAGAGAGGATCTACCTCAACATAATAAAGGCCACATATGACAAACCCACAGCCAACATCATTCTCAATGGTAAAAAACTGAAACAATTTCGCCTAAGATCAGGAACAAGACAAGGGTGTCCACTCTCACCACTGTTATTCAACATAGTTCTGGAAGTTTTAACCATGGCAATCAGAGAAGAAAAAGAAATGAATCCAAATTGGAAAAGAAGAAGTAAAACCATCACTGTTTGCAGATGACATGATGCTATACATAGAGAATGCTAAAGATGCCACCAGAAAACTACTAGAACTAATCAATGAATTTGGTAAAAGAGTAGGATACAAAATTAATGCACAGAAATCTCTTCCATTCCTTTATACTAACAACAAGAAATCAAAAGGAGAAATTAAGGAAACACTTCCATTTACCATTGCAACCAAAAGAATAAAATACCAGGAGTAAATCTGTCCATGGATACAAAAGACCTGTATGCAGAAAACTATAAGACACTGATGAAAGAAATCAATACAAACAAACAGAAATATATACCATGTTCTTGGATTGCAAGAATGAACACTGTGAAAATGACTGTACTACCCAAAGCAATCTATATATTCAATGCAATCCCTATCAAACTACCAATGGCATTTTTCACAGAACTAGAACCAAAAAATTTACAATTTGTATGGAAACACAAAAGACTCCGAATAGCTAAAGGAATCTTGACAAAGAAAAATGGAGCTGGAGGAATCAGGCTTCCTGACTTGAGACTATATGATGAAGCTACAGTAATCAAGACAGTATGGTACTGGCACAAAAACAGGAATATAGATCGATGGAACAGGATAGAAAGCCCAAAGATAAACCCACACACATGTGGTCACCTTATCTTTGACAAAGGAGGCAAAAATTACAATGAAGAAAAGACAGCCTCTTCAATAAGTGGTGTTGGGAAAACTGGACAGCTACATGTAAAAGAATGAAATTAGAATACTTCCTAAAATCATACACAAAAATAAAATCACAATGGATTAAAGACCTAAATGTAAGGCCAGACACTATAAAACTCTTAGAGGAAAACATAGGCAGAACACTCTATGACATAAACCTCAGCAAGATCCTTTTTGTCACACCTCATAGAGTAATGGAAATAAAAGTAAACAAATGGGACCTAATGAAACTTAAAAGCTTTTGCACAGCAAAGGAAACCATAAACAAGATGAAAAGACAACCCTCAGAATGGAAGAAAATATTTGTATATGAAGAAACTGACAAAGAATTAATATCCAAAATATACAAGCAGCTCATGCAGTTCAATGTCAAAAGAACAAACAACCCAATCCAAAAATGGGTAAAAGACCTAAATAGACATTTCTCCAAAGAAGATATACAGATTGCCAACAAACACATGAAAGGATGCTCAACATCATTAATCATTAGAGAAATGCAAATCCAAACTACAGTCAGAATGGCTATCATCAAAAAATCTACAAACAATAAATACTGGAGAGGTTGTGGAGAAAAGGGAACCCTCTTGCACTGTTGGTGGGAAAGTAAATTGATACAGCCTATGGAGAACAGTATGGAGGTTCCTTAAAAAACTAAATATAGAATTACCCCACGACCCAGCAATCCCACTAATGGGCATGTACCCTGAGAAAACCATAATTCAAATAAAGACATGTACCACAATATTCATTGCAGCACTATTTACAATAGCCAGGACATGGAAGCAACCTAAATGTCCATCAAAAGATGAATGGATAAAGAAGACGTGGCACATATGTACAATGGAATATTACTCAGCCATGAAAAGAAACAAACTTGAGTTACTTGTAGTGAGGTGGGTGGACCTAGAGACTGTCATACAGAGTGAAGTAAGTCATAAAGAGAAAAACAAATACCATATGCTAACACATATATATGGAATCTAAAAAAAGAAATAGGCTTTTATGAACCTAGTGGCTGGACAGAAATAAAGACACAGGTGTAGAGAATGGACTTGAGGACACAGGGAGGGGGTGAAGGGGAGGCTGGGATATAGTGAGAGAGTAACATTGAGATATATACACTACCAAATGCAAAATAGATAGTGGGAAACACCTGCAAAGCACAGGGAGATCAGCTCGGTGCTTTGTGACCACCTAGAGGGGTGGGTTATGGAGAGTGAGAGGGAGACACAAGAGGTAGGGATATGGGAACATATGTATACATATAGCTGATTCACTTTGTTATACAGCAGAAGCTAACACAACATTGTAAAACAATTATACTCCATTAGAAATGTAAAAAAAATAATAAAGGTACGTTTTTTTCACTAAAAAAAAATAGAACTACAGTATGATCCAGCAATTCCACTCCTGGGTATATCTGAAGAAGTGAAAATAGTAATCTGAAAAGATATATGCCCCCCCATGTTTATTTTAGCATTATTTATAATGGCTAAGATATGGAAACTACCTAGTGTCCACCAACAGGTGAATGAATAAAAAAATTATGGCATACATATACACACAATGGAATATTACTCAGCCATAAAAAATAGTGAAATCTTGCCATTTGCAATAACATGGATGGACTTCAAGGGCATTATGCTAAGTGAATTAAGTTCAACAGGGAAAGACAAATATATATTTACTCTTATATGTGGTATCTCTGTATTTATGTGAAGCTCATATATATATGGAGAGAATAGATTTGCAGTTGCAGATATGTGGGGGTGTGGTTGAAAGAAAAAAATGAGTGAATTTCTTTTTAATTTAAATAAATAGAATTTAAAAAATAAAGCAGTGAGCTACTGAAAAAAAAAGGTTATATTCATGAATGGATGGGTCAAAAACAAAGTGCTTCCACCTGAATTGATTCTATATTCCAACTATAGCATATATAATGTAAATAATACAGAGATAGAGAGAGAGATAGAGAGAGAGAATATTCATCCAAAAACATTGTTTTTCACACACATAGGTGCTACTAGAAGTTCAGAATTATAATGTATTTTAATCCCTCTCAGCTACTCTTTTCTTTTTCCAAACTACAAAAAGTGAGCTATATTCTTCACTTCTCATAATGTTCATATGTTCTCTAATTAGCATAGATAATTTATTTTTTTTTCCTCATATGGTTTACAAGCAGGTCCAGTTGTGAAGATGTCTCTTCAGTCTTTTTCCATCTTCTCCTTCCCTTTTAAAAATACATGTTTTGGTTGTGTATTTTTGTGTTGATAAAATGTCCAAGCATTGAATTACAAGCATACCTCATTTTCCTGTGCTTTGCTTTATTGTGCTTCACAAAAGGCACTGCATTTTTTAAGAACTGAAGCTTTGTGGCAACCCTGTATCAAGCAAGTGTAGCAGCACCATTTTTTCCAATCGCATTTGGTCACTTTGTGTCTCTGTCACATTTTGGTTAATTCTCATGATAATTCAGACTTTTTCATCATTAACATATTTGTTATGGCGATCTGCTATCAGTGATCTTTGATAATACTATGACTTGCTGAGGCTCAGGTGATGGTTAGCATGTTTTACCAATAAAGTATTTTTTAATTGAGGTATGTACATTGTTTTTTAGACATAATGCTATTGCACCCTTAATAGACTACAGTATAGAGTATACATAACTTTCATATTCACTGGGAAATGAAAAAATTCATGTTTATTTGTTTTATTTTGATATTTGCTTTATTGCTGTGGTTTGGAACCCAACGCACAATATCTCTGAGGCGTATGCCTCTACTGTATCAATATCTTCTAAAAGTCTGGATTTGTTTTTACATTTTGAAAAATATTTGAATAAAGCTCCATAATCACTGGTTTTCAAGACAAAAATTATCCTCAAAAACATCTCGACAATTAACCTATATGTTATAGTATACTTGTGCCATAACCTGTGTTGGTAGACACAGCTTTGTTGTTTAACATAAATGTAAACTCATGAGCTCACCTCAGCAATTTTTTTAAGACTTTTTTTTTTCAAATGTGGACCACATTTTAAGTCTTTATTGAATTTGTTACAATATTGCTTCTGTTTTATGTTTTGTTTTTTTGGCCACAAGGCATATGAGATCTTAGCTCCCTGACCAGGGATCAAACCCACACCCCTTGCATTAGAAGGCAAAGTCTTAACCACTGGACCGCTAGGGAAGTCCCTCACCTCAGCAATTTTGAGAGGCTTTAACATAAGCATCATTTCACAATTCGCTGATAAGAAGAATAGTACTTTTCTTACCACTTTAAAGCCTCATTATGTGTCATTTAGCCAATGCCCTCTCACTTTACCATATGTCTAAATCATCATGGAATTTATTACTCTATTTTGAAATCATCTCTTCTTCATATCCCCTGTATTTTTGAGCCTCATTCCTTAGACTAAGCTCTTTGAAAGCAGGACCCATATGTTTTTATTTGTGTCCTTAGCGCCTGGAACATTGAAGATGTATGTGTAACGTCCTGAGAAGACATACTACTTCTCTAGAAATTTGTCTTGTATTTCACCAGTAATGAAGCTATATTTAACATAGCAGGGTTTGTCTCTTTAAGGTAGAATCAAGAACACACCTTCAGTATTTCTCAATCTTGTTGTTCGCTTCTTTATAATATTGGAAATCATTAAAAAGTGGTTTCTAAGAGAACTTAATTACATGTGGGGAATTAGAAATAGAGAAAATCATATGTCAATGACACCAGAAAAGGGCAATTATTTTCTCTATTCCAGTTCTCATATAGAAGCAAAATGTTCTCTTCTCTCCTTCAGTAAAAGAGAACAAAACAAAAATGACAAACACGGGAACTCCAATTTCTAACTGTATGGAACAGAAACACTAAAATTATAAAATATTTCTTAAAAGCCAGGTGTGGGGTGCTTCAGTTTGATCTCATGAATCAGAGAGAATTTTTGTATTAACTTGATATGGGAATAGACTCTGTGACAGAACTGAAAAAAAAATCTAGCTCACATAGTGTTATTTTCTTCTGCATTAATAGGAGGCATTTTGATTGCAAGAGTATTAATGAATGGATTTCTGTAAAAATATGTATGCACACATCAGCAGTGATACAACTGGTCTTTGAAAATTAAGAAGTTCATCCTATTCCCCATTAGAATGGAAATCTGCATGTAATCATAATACACATCATAAAACTGAATGTATAAAATCGGGTCACAGAGTCTAGTAAACCTTTTTTTTTTTTACGGTACGCGGGCCTCTCACTGTTGTGGTCTCTCCCGTTGCGGAGCACAGGCTCTGGATGCGCAGGCTCAGCGGCCATGGCTCACGGGCCCAGCCACTCTGTGGCATGTGGGATCTTCCCAGACCGGGGCACGAACCCGTGTCCCCTGCATTGGCAGGCGGACTCTCAACCACTGCGCCACCAGGGAAGTCCCAGTAAACCTTTTTTGTATAATACTTAATTCAGATAAAATTAAGCTTTTTCACTCAGAGTGAGATTAGAGTACAATTACACGTTAACCCTTCACTGCTCTGTTCCATTGCGGAAAACCTTTGAAAGTCCAACTGACTTTTATAATGACAGATTTGGAACTCTGGATTTCATCACTTAGAGATTTATTTTATTTCATGCAAGAGTTACTGAGACATTAAATTGAGTGTCTTTATTACGTATTTAGGTGAAACATCTAAAATAATTTCAAGATATTTGTCCCAGATTTTATTTTTTGTAATCCTTTTCTTAACCACTCCAACTCCACCCCAAACTTCTTTCTCATTCAGTAACTCTTTTATTAATATTGTGTCCACCATAGTCCCAGAATATAATCACATTTTTTATCACACATATTTTTATCATCATTTTGTAGTTTAAGGCAGATAGACCAATGAAACATTAACCAAGAAGGAGTAGGAGTGGCTAATATTCTTCATCCAGTTGACAACAGAAAATCCAAAGCAAAAAATGCTTCTCAGAATATGTTAACCTGTTTTATGCCACTGTATACTCTTATAGCATATGGTTATGAGCAGGTACTCGGCAGTCAGACCACCTAGGGATGAATCCGAACTATACCAGTTAATGGCTGCATGACACTGTGTAATTTACCTACTCTATCTATCCCTCAGTTTTTTCACCACTGAACTGGGGATAATAATAGCAGCTATGCCATTATGTTGTTTTGAATATTAAATAAGTTAATACATGTTGACCATTTAAACTAGTGGTTGTTGCATAATAAGCTCCCAATAACTCTTAGCTGTTACTAGCCTGCCTTTGCTTTGAGTACCCCCTGATGCATGCACTGTCCTACCTTGTACATTGTCAGTATTTTAGCAACTCAAGATCTGGGAAAATGGGTTTTTCTACGATTGCGTATTCAACACCTCGTGTTAGTCCTGTAACAGTCGCTTAGGAAACACATGTTTCAGGCGCAATCAAATTTCATGAACCAATCTACAGTGACCTCTTCATTCATCCTAACAAGAAGATTTTATAACCTCTTCCTTTGTGCCCACCTTACTTGCCACACTGTTCTCTCATAGTACTTTTAGCACTTTATTTGTCGGTGTATTAGCTCTCTATTGCTGTGTAGCAAATTATCCCACAATTAGGAGCTAAAATCAACACAAATTATTAGTTCTCAGTTTCTGCATGTTAGGAGTCCAGGTACAGGTTAGTTGAACCTTCTAGTCAGGGCCTCACCACACTGAAATCAAAGTATTAACTGTGGCTGCAACCTCATCGGAGGCTCAGCATTCTTTTCCAAGCCCACTGTTTTTTGGCATAATTCATTTCCATGCCATTGCATGATTGATGCTATGAACCATTTTCATGCTAGCTCTTGGTGAGGGGCTGCTCTCAGTTTTTAGAGGTCACCCTCAGGTCCTTGTCATATGGTCCCCTTCTCTCACAATATGGCATCTTACTCCTTTAAGGTCAGCAGAGTAGTGCCACTGCTGCTGCTTGTCTCCCTTAACTAATTAGACGAGGCCCACCCAGGATTATCTCCATGTTGATTAACCTGAAGCCAACTGATTAAGGGCCTTAATTACATCAGCAAATTTCTGCCAATTAAAATATCATGGGAGTGATATTCCATTATATTAAAAAAATCCAGTCTACGTTCAAAGGGAGGGGATTATACAGTGTGTGTATAATCTTGAAGGTCTTAAAATTCTGCTTATCACACTCAGTTAGTACCCTGGGAAATAATGAAATGGAGACATCACATGCCATTTTTCTCTGTATTTCCATCACCTAGTATAGTATACAATGAATATATGTTGGACAACAGCAACAACAAAGAACAGTTGAATGAATGAATGGATGAGTGAATATTATTCTTATGGTAATTTGCGTATGCTAAAGATAATTTAGATGTTGCCAACATGCATTGAAACCGCTAATTTTGTTGAGATTTTGGACATTGAAGTATGGTAAAAGTAGCCATTTTGAATTTTTTCCTGGCTCGATATTAAGGAGCTTGTTATGGTCCTATTTTTCCCCATAAATCAAAACTAATCAGAATTTTTATGGTTTCTCTACATAAAAATTTACTAGAACCAGGTTATTTTTTCAAGCACATCCTCAAACTATTATCATTGTCTGAAAACTCATGTCAATCTGCCCTCACAACCCCTTTGACTGAAAGTAGGGTTCCAGCATGTTCTAGGAGGTGGCTGGTGTCTAATTGGTTTCCCCTCAGAGCATAAGAACTAGACATCTATGAATTTTGATAGATGGGTTTGCAAAAATAAATACATAATTATTATTTATTTGAATATTTCCTAAGAAACATCAAAATGGAACACAACTGAATGCAACTATGTTGATAATTTAAAATAGGAAAGGACTAGTTACACCATATAAATGATACAAATTTCTACTATGTCCTATACTAGGTAGATGTGGCTGGAATCAAGCCTATAAGTTTTAATGTTTCCTAAATTCAAAAGAGCTGTTCTAAGTTTTTCTTTTCTAAGTAGTCAGAATAGCTTTTACACATAAGGAGAATGGAATATTTTAATTTCCCAGCTGTTCTGATCACCTACAGGAGAGTTCAGGAAAGTGCTAA
Organism: Leucopleurus acutus; assembly: GCF_964270905.1. Classification (NCBI taxonomy): domain Eukaryota; kingdom Metazoa; phylum Chordata; class Mammalia; order Artiodactyla; family Delphinidae; genus Leucopleurus; species Leucopleurus acutus. Next base: position 19,856,064 of record NC_139142.1, on the reverse strand, counting down.
CTCCCTTTTCAGTTTGACCCTCTTCTCCCTGAGACATTTCTTTTGATCTGGTTCATAGGTCAGTGTCACTATTATTGTTTTATATTTTGAGGGACATTCTGAATCTAAATACCAATGACATAGACCAAACCAATTTGGAACAATGTTAAAAAAAAAACAATAGCACTGTAACACAAATAAAAGAAAGGGTAATAGTGCATGAAAGTGCTTTTTATTCATGCTTTTGCATATTTTTTCTGCATAATTGGCAATTAACCTTTGTTATCCCTCCAGTCCTTTACCTTCAAACTTATTTCCTTTCCGAATGGGGGGGAGGCACTGTTTTTTTTTTTTTTACAGTGTGTCCATTTTGGCCCTCTTAAACTTTTCCCAGTGAGAATAACTAGTATTTCCTAGTATTTCCACTGAAGAATATGCATTAGGAGTTCATTCCTACTAATTTGCATGTAGAAGAAGCCACTTGGGTAAAAATCAATTTACTAGAAGGGTATAGGTTGCACCATGATTTTTGCTTTAGGATCTTTATCTAAAAGAGTTTTCAAAGAGGGACAGCTATGTAGGTTGCCTGCAATACTTTTAAGAACTGTTGATATTTAGAGAGATCTAGACTCTGCATCTTCTTATCCACCTTTACTTATTTGAAAATTTTGCTTCCAGTAAACTCAACACTACATGACAAATAAGTATATCAAAGTTTCTTGAAAATCCTGCAAAATTATTTCTTAGATCTTCCCTTGAAACCTTAGCAAATCTGGTTTAGAATAGATCTTTAAATAAGCTTGGAAGCTTGAAGGAGTAATCTTTAGTTATCCCAATAATGCATATATGGGGCTAATCCCATTTCCAAGTGATTCTTGAAATGATTACTTAATCTGTATTTTTTTTTTTTTTTTTTGTGGTACGCGGGCCTCTCACTGCTGTGGCCTCTCCCGTTGCGGAGAACAGGCTCCAGACGCGCAGGCTCAGCGGCCATGGCTCACGGGCCTAGCCGCTCCGCGGCATGTGGGATCCTCCCAGACCGGGGCACGAACCCGTGTCCCCTGCATCGGCAGGCGGACTCTCAACCACTGCGCCACCAGGGAAGCCTGACTTAATCTGTATTTTTGAACTACTTTGGCAAACAGAAATACAAGTTTGTGGCATATGGTAACTCAGAAACATCTTACTAATAATACAGCTTGTTGCATTAGGTCTTTTTTTTTAAATTCTTTTTTAGGATTTCTCATGACTAAAGCAGTACTTCTAAACACTAGATGCACATCAAATCACTTTATTATTATTATTTTTTAAACAATGCCTATGCCTAGTCTTTATACCATACCAATTAAATACGAAATTCTGCAGATAGGACTAGCTACTAGTATTTTTTTTAAAGTTTCCCAGAAGATTCTAATATGAAGACAGGATTTATAATCATTGGAATAAAAATAATGATTTTTTTCACGTCTTTATTGAAGTATAATTGCTTTACAATTTTGTGTTAGTTTCTGCTGTACAACAATGTGAATCGGCTATATGTATACATATATCCCCTCCCTCTTGAGCCTCCCTCCCACCCTCCCTAGCCCACTCCTCTAGGTCATCACAAAGCATCTAGTTGATCTCCCTGTGCTATGCAGCAGCTTCCCACTAACCATCCATTTCACATTTGGTAGTATATATATGTCACTGCTACTCTCTCACTTTGTCCCAGCTTCCCCTTCCCCACCCCCATGTCCTCAAGTCTGTCCTCTACGTCTGCATCTTTATTCCTGCCCCGCCACTAGGTTCATCAGTACTGTTTGACCAACAACACATGAAAAGATGCTCAACCTCACTAATCATTAGGGAAATGCAAATCGAAACCACAATGACGTATCACCTCACACCTGTCAGAATGGCCATCATCACAAAATCCACAAACAATAAATGCTGAAGAGGGTGTGAAGAAAAGGGAAACCTCCAGACTGTTGGTGGGAATGTAAACTGATACAGCCTCTATGGAGAATGGTATGGAAGTTCCTTAAAAAACTAAAAATAGAGCTATCATATGACCCAGCAATCCCACTACTGGGCATATACTCTGAGAAAAACATAATTCAAAAAGAGACATATACCACAGTGTTCACTGCAGCTCTATTTACAATAGCTAGGACATGGAAGCAACCTAAATGTCCATCAACAGATGAATGGATAATGGATAAAGAAGATGTGGCACATACAATGGAATATTACTCAGCCATAAAAAGAAATGAAATTGAGTTATTTGTAGTAAGGTGGATGGACCTAGAGTCTGTCGTACAGAGTGAAGTAAGTCAGAAAGAGAAAAACAAATGCTGTATGCTAATGAATATATATGAAATCTAAAAACAAGAATGATTTTGACGTGAGTGCACACACAATTGAAAATCACATTATAATCTATATGTCCACTTTCGGGTAATGCTTTTATCAAAAATATCTGTCACATTTTCTAAAATATATTAACTCAGTGAATCCAGGAAGACATTGGGAGAAGGTAATATGTTTTATATGCAGCCATAAGGGCGAGGCAAGTCAAGAACAGAGTCTGGGGCTCATATGACTGAGTTATGAGAATCCTTTCTCAATATTATCCAAATACAATAATTTATCGTAAATAAAACTACAGGGATCCACAAAAACTAGATGCAATTCAATACATCTAGCTTGGTGGTCTTCCAACTGGGACACACACACTTCTGAAAGTACACAAAGATTTTCCATGTAGACAGTCTTTAGAAAATAATTTCCCAGACTGTCAGCTTCCATGTATACCCTTCCCTAAAATGTATCTTCAAGAGAATAGCATCTGCTGCTTCTGCTTTCACACCTCTTCTCTTATTGTACTGAAGACACTCAACCTCCCACACAACCTGAATCTTGCTTTCACAGTGCATTGACCCAGTGTGTAAAATACCAAGTGTCAAAAAAAAAATGCTATTCAAGAATGCAGATCTCCTGAGTGAGAGTTCCTGGAAGTAAAGCAAAGCAAGGAGAGGTTCTGCAAAAGTAATAACTGGTTTTATACAAGAAACACTCATGGCAAGACTGTGTCTAATTCTGTTTATTTTTCTATCTATCTATCTATCTATCTGTCTATCTATCTACCTATCTATCCATCCATTAGATTTATATTTTAGAAGTGAGATGACTGTCATATAGAGTTGTATTAACTCATTTATTGTAATTGAAAAAAAAAACCTCATTAGGGTGTATTTTCTACAGAAAGTCTGATCTAATGGCTTAACAATGAGGTCTAACTTACTGTTGGAATTATGTGGCAGCAGATGTTCTCCATAAACTGAATTACCTAAATCAGCCCCTTCAAATTTTGATGAAGATATATTTAAATTAATATACAAACAATTCATCAGACATCATATTTTATTATAATTTTATGAAAATTGTTAAAATGCCAACCGAAAGCTGTTTGAAGACCACTGGTCTAGTTCATGCTACCTTGGGAGACTGATTGAGATGGAATTTCAGGGTGTTAATAAAATGTATAAATAAATCCAAATGAGATGGACTTTTGCTAAAAATAAGAGATTTTTTTTAAGCTTTGAGCTTGTTAAAGACTGCTCTTTAACATACAAGGACTGGGAAGTGCAAATTATTGAAATGCTAATCAATCAACATAGCCTATCTGTTCTAGTTATTTGCATCTGCAAGGAAGGAAACATCAAAGCTCATTTTCCTGAGTGAATGCCTTTAAGAATAGGTTTGTGGATAGCAACTGAGGCAGACTACTGGGTGGCAGTGTTGCCCTGTTGGAGCAGGCAACACGTTGGCTTCCACTGGGTACTTTGCTCCCACTAGAATCTGATACCTCTTGCTTAACGGTTTTGCACAAAAGTTCTTAAGTGCCAGTGCTGGGAGTTTGTTCGGGAGCTGGGGCAACTTTCTCTCTCCCCTTTATGTTAATGCTATTAAAACTGTTCAGCTTTTTGCACAATTTTAGAGAAATAGTACTTTGCTTTTATTTATTCTCTTCCCATTTCAACAGGCTGTGGAGCTGGGCCAGGATACACATTTGAGCAATAAATATTAAACTTTATTCGGAATCATCCCTGCTCCCCAGTAGTCCCTAAGGATGAGTTCTCCTGTTGTAGCTTCCTTAGTCCTTCTTGCAAATTGGCTAACTGGTAAGGCTTGGCTGCTGGAAGACTGTTAGACACATACCTCTGAATCTCAGTGATAGACACAAAATGGGTATGAATTGAGAGCCCCATGACAAACATAAAGAATCTAGAATAGTGGATGGCATATAGTAAAGGCTCAACAAAATTAGGTTTCTTTCCTTCATCATTTCATTTTTCTACTGCGAATTCAAAAATATTTTAGGAAAAAACTTTCAAAATTAAGCACATATATAACAGCATTATTTCTAACAGCAAACATCAAACACATAGTAAATGTTCAACCACAACTGAATGGTTAATTTTGGCAAGACATAATTTTATCCTTTAAAATGATGTACACTGACCTTTTTTTTTTTTTTTTACACTGACCTTTTTAATGATAGGAAAATACATAGGCATACATAGGCTATAATTCTGAGTAATAAAGCAGGATTCTGAATTACAAATATGTTATGATATCAAATACATGTATAAAAAATACATGGATGGAAACATGTTTCAGTTGATAATGTTTCACTGGGTAGTGAGATTTTGCATGGCTACTGTTATCTTTATTTATTTATTTATTTTTGGCTGCCTTGAGTCTTCATTGCTGTGCATGGGCTTTCTCTAGTTGCAGTGAGGGGGGGCTACTCTTCATTGTGGTGCGCGGGCCTCTCATTGTGGTGGCTTCTCTTGTTGCGGAGCACTGGCTCTAGGTGCGTGGGCTTCAGTAGTTGTGACACGTGAGCTCAGTAGTTGTGGCTCCCAGGCTCTAGAGCACAGCCTCAGTAGTTGTGGCGCACGGGCTTAGTTGCTCTGTAGCATGTGGGATCTTCCCAGACCAGAGCTCAAACCTGTGCCCCCTGCATTGGCATGCGGATTCTTAACTACTGCACCGCCAGGGAAGTCCCTGTTATCTTCTTGTAGTACTTGAGAATATCTTCCAAAAATTCAGGAAGGAAGGCATGTTATCTTTGTTGGAGAATGAATAGTTTGATTAAACAGACATCCTAAAAGCAGCCTATTTGCTGGTGCTCTCCAGAAGGAGGAATTTTCCTGATGATAAGTTCTTAGGAAGTCTTTCACTGAAATATTCACCTTTCTGCTAACTCCTCAGCTATCTTTAGGACAAGCATAGTGAATATATTATTTTAAAAGTCCTCATTCCCTTAGCCCATGCCTAATTTGGGAGTGGAAGGAACTTCTTTCCAGTCTCCTCAAAATCTTGCTTCATCAAATAAGCTGTTTTTCTATAGGACTTTCTATTTCTTTTTTCATGATTAGAAGTCTTATCTTGATTCCTAGGTATCTCATTATTATTTCTAAACAAATAAACTTCACTGTGGTACACAATATTTTACAATCAGGGCTTGCTTAATTTAAACCTTGTTTTTTTCTTTGTTTGTTGTTTTACAATAAGCCTTATTCAAGGACATTTGAACTATTCACTAATTATACCCTCTTGTGGAAGGAGGCTTCTTCTTATTTTGAAATCCAGCTCCTGAATCTAATAAATTCTGTCTCTTCCTCAATAAGTAATTGACAACTATAGTTGGAGAGATACATATTTCACTCATCTTGGTCAAAAGCAAAATTAAACTTGGCTGCCAAATGTGATCAATGCAAGCCTGCCTGCCAAGGCACAAAGACTCATGACAGGCTACATGGTTCTCTAGGCCCATCCTCACTTCCCTAGTGTATATAGGCAACTCTCTGCCTCTTTCTTCTCTTTTATCCTCCCTTTTAGAAATCCATCTATTTATAATAAATCTTAAATCATTATGAATTTATTTCTGAAGCTCTCAGTGTCTGAGACTTAGAAACAAATTAATTTCCTGCTAAGAAAACCATACTGTATAATAATGGCTTTAGGTTAATAACACAGTTTTTGTAGTCAATGTTCCAAAATGTTTAAACACATTCACTAACTAAAATTACAAATGGCATCAATTTATGAATAATGTTGCATAACCAAGAATTATCATTTTTTATTGAGTGATTCAAAAATATGTTAGCCTGTAGGTCAGCTGGGTCTAAATAATATAATGTCTCAATTGAATGAAAACATATATTTTTGTTTCATTTTACAGGTTATCAGTAGAGAAAGGAATGTAGAAAGAGCTTAAGTGGATTTTTCTGGGTTTTTGAAACTCAAAGTACTTATCAACATGAGGGGTTTATGTATGGTCTATGGAGTGGTAATTTTATGTGGTTGCCTGGGGAGAAAAGGCAAAGGAGACACATTGAAGGGGAGTAGAGTACAGATATTGTTCTCTAGCCCAACTACAAGAGATAGAACTGATGCCTCACAGAAAGAAAGGTGCTTCTGGGATAAATGTAAGGGCTTTCCATTCTCTAGAATCCACTTAAGACTCAGAGGAAAAGGCGATATTGCTTCGAGACAGAGGTAAATGATACAACACATTGCTTGCTGGAGAGATGTTCATTGATGCATGAGATTCAGCATCACAGTGAAAATGGAAAATAACCCTGTAACATTTAACAGCTATGGTATGGCAGCTTTGGTGGCAATGGGAAGCAGCTCCTTAGATGGGAAGACAAATAATGTTCCCTCGAAGAACACTCTTTCCTTGGAGAGCAGCAGCAGCAATGAACTGTGCCAGCAAGCAAAAGAACATGGACCAATGTAGCTGGCCACAAGGATGTGTGAGATAAGCCTGGGCTTCTCAGAAATACCTGATGAGGCTTCATCTTCATGGATATTTGAAAGCTTGTGGTATCTTACATAAAAACCTTATTCTTATTCGTAGATTCCTGAGGCTGATGGGCATTGATTTTCCACAAATATCTGCTAAAAACCTGATTTTTGTCAATCGTCGCAGTCCTATAGTGAATGCAATAGTGTTCTCATGTTAATACAAATGAATTTTATCTCAGAGAGACCAATAAATTGCCCATTCTCACCCAGCCAGCAGTTGGTAAGACTGGGTTTGAAACTCAGCCCTTTAATCGTAGATTCCCAAATGTTTTCACTGCACATACTAGATCTTAAAGTTTTTCTGACTGAAAGACAAAGATGCTATATCTTCATATTCTAGGATTATTTCTAGGATTAATTCAGGCCTATTCCCTTCTTTTGCATGAATAAGCCCTTTACTCTCCCTGAAAGGAATAGCAGTGGTGGTTATAATGCAGGTAAGTAAGACAATCATACATTTTCAAGGTCAAAACAAGTAACCAATGTAAATGGAGGGAGGTGAGGAGTTACACGTGCAGTTTAGCTCAAACATAAGAGGCTTGCCAGTCACTTCTGTTTGCCACTGTGCTTCATGACCCATGCAATAGGACTGTTCTCTCGTCCATCAAGGCACCTCTGATTTTCAGAACCTCGTTCACTGACAACTCCTCTGAGACTGAATCTGGAGAACCATTGAAGCCAAATCTTTCACTTTCCACAAATACAGGAATTTCATATATTTTAAAAAGTACAATTATATTATGCTGAGCCAGGGCCAGAATTTTTTTTTTAATTAATATACAACTGAAGAATCTGAGTCTGAAATATGATGAGTTTGGTGCAAGGTCATACAGCCAGCAAGAGACAGAGTTGGCAATATCTCTTAAGGTCTAGTCACAGCCTTCTGTATCTTCCTGGACAGCAACTTTCAGTTGAGTCAAACTACCCATCTAGCCAGAGAAAAGTAATACATACAGGGAAGTTCTTTCTGTATCCCATTAAGTCATTTCATTAAGGAGTTTTTATTAGCAACATCAGTACAAATCACACACCCAAGAGCTTCCTGACTTAGAGCACCACCGTTTCTCTAAAATTCGAAGTCCAAGAATTGTGGCATGGTCTTCTGATTCTTTCAATACTTAGAAAAGTTAGGATTCTTATTCATACTTTGCTTGTTTACTTTTTTGTGTTAGTAAAGTCATAAGTACAAGGTTGATATTTTCTCAAAGAATGTTGCAAGGTTCATTTAATTGAGAAACAAGGCATTAACTGTGATGATCTTTTAGTGGCTCGATAGGGTCAATAAGAGTCCTTGATGAGGTAAAAGGAAGGTTTATAGTCATCTATATTGTTTATTTTGCTTTAAATACTCATCAATTTGTAGGGAGAGGGGCTATTAAAGAAGTATAATAAATGTTTGTAGTTAGCATTCCCAACATCCATTGCCACTTCTTTTAGCAAGAATCTCAATTTTCACTTGAGAAATCTACCCTCTTCAACTCTTAACTCAAGCTGTCTAAGTGGAGTTTCATCCCCACATGACCTAGGTCAAGTCAGGAAGTGCATTGCATTTTCCTGGCCAGTGATTGGCTTAGGCATGGTAGCGACATATCCCAATTCTATCAAAATGGCTAGGAATTTTGTGGGCTTGTCTTGAAAACAGAAATATTGTTTGTTGATGATATTAAACATGAGAGGATATGAGACTGGGGCTATTATAATAGACATATTATCATTGGGATGCAATAGTCTATGGTGCTGGGGAACTGCCAAATGAAGCCTGAGAATGAAACCAACAGAGAAGGCAGACTCATGCGAGAACCTAAGTCCTAGTGGCTTTGCTTGAGCCCTGAACCAAGACCCTTCGATTTTAGGATATTTTTTTCCTAAATCATCAAGCGTGTGTAGTGTGTGTGTGTGTGTGTGTGTGTGTGTGTGTAAGTTCTTGTTAAAAATAAGTAGTCTTAACTCATAAAATAAGGAAACTAAAGTTATTTACGGGTTGGATAAATGTGTGCTTATCCATCAAGGTAAATACATCATACCTGATGGTTGTAGTTGTTGAATATTTTGGATAAGTGGTTGTCATTCTGAGATACTCTAATCTTGTTATTCCATTTCAGGTTGTCTGGTTTGGAATAGACAAATTATAATTTTTAAAAGATTTTATTTCTCAGTTTTATTAACACTGGAACAATTTATTAAAGGTATCACCAGTAATTTTCAGAACATTTGAAGAAATAATTTAACTTTTTATTAAAAATTCTACATCAAGAGAGTAGGAGTAACTTATATTTGCCAAACACTTATAACGAACTCTCATGATAAACATTTCTCCCCATTCAAAGAATAAAACAATAAGTAGGCAATTTTAGAATCTGCCAAACTAGATATGTAGTAGATGTTGCTTATATTTATAAATTCATGGAATATATTTGGTTGAAGAGACTGTTTATATGTTCTTAGTAGAAAATCACTACTAGAGTTTTGGGAATTCTAGGTGAATGTGAAGGAAGACAAGAGAATTTGATATAATTCAGGTTATTTTCTGTAAGTAGCAACTGTGCAATCTATGCCTAGATGGAAAGGAATTGAATCATGCACTCATTGCCAGCTTTAATTCTAGTAACCACAGCATCATTAGAGCTCAACGGTCTTCACAAAAGGTAGCACTAAAATTAACTTGCTTACCTAAATGTCCATAGACAGATGAATGGATAAAGAAGATGTGGCAATATATATAATGGAATATTACTCAGCCATAAAATGAAATGAAATTGAGTTATTTGTAGTGAGGTGGATGGACCTAGAGTCTGTCATACAGAGTGAAGTAACTCAGAAAGAGAAAAACAAATACCGTATGCTAACATATATATATGGAATCTAAAGGGAGGGATGGTTCTGATGAACCTAAGGGCAGGACAGGAATAAAGATGCAGACGTAGAGAATGGACTTGAGGACACGGGGAGGGGGAAGGGTAAGCTAGGACGAAATGAGAGAGTAACATCGACATATATATACTACTAAATGTAAAATAGATAGCTAGTGGGAAAGCAGCTGCATAGCACAGGGAGATCAGCTCGGTGCTTTGTGACCACCTAGAGCGGGGGATAGGGAAGGTGGGAGGGATACACAAGAGGGAGGGGATATGGGGATATATGTAGACATAGCTGATGCACTTTGTCATACAACAGAAACTAACACAACATTATAAAGCATTTATACTCCAATAAAGATGTTAAAAAAATTAACTTGCTTGTTTCTTCTGTGCTTGAAATTGGAATATGATGTGATTCTAAAGAAAAAACAAGTTCTATACAACACAAACACACTTCAGGTGAAATGTACCCATGGATAATCAGTATAGATCTAAAAGAAACAGGAATCTTAAGGTAATTCTCCTAAAAAGAAAAGAAAAATCTCTACTTGCCCCTTGGAAAATTGTCTCTTTTCTGTGACTCAAGTTAAACATTTGATGCTTCAGCAGTTTCAATAATTCCCAAAGCTCTTGGTAATACAAAGTACAAGAACCACAGAGAAGGTAGTACATTGCACACTTCTTTAGGATGAAGCAACAAAGTGCCATGATCTACTTGAGGTGTTACAGCTCTGTCACCATGTTAGCTCTGTGATAGAAATTTTCTGAATTTGAGGGCATGTGGGAAAATCCTTTAAAAGCCTTCAAGTGTAGTTACTAAAGTGTTCACAGATCCAAGATAAATTAATGCCCTTGGAAATGAGAACAATACTTATAACTTGAAATATATTTTTGCCATTACTATAAAAATATTTCTTACGTGCACTTCCTTAATTTCTAAAACAATAAATAATCTCCGAAAACACTGAAAAACTCCAAATGAAAAAAAAAAGTTTATAATCTCATTACCTAGAGGGAAATATTTATAATATTTTCTAGTTTGGCCTCAGTCTTTTTCCTGTTGTACCTCCAGATAAATGAGCCTCTCTGTGTGATGGCTTGTATGTAAAAAAAACTAAAGTGATATATGTTGTGCATATTATTTTGTATTCTGTTTTTCTTATTTACATGAGAAGGCCCAAGTTAATGAATATCAGTTGATCACATGATTTTTAATGGATACTTAGTACATATACACATGTATTCAAACAATCATATATTGTTATACGCTTAGACATTTCCAAAGGTCTCCATAATATGGTAAACCATATTAAGCATTTATAAAAATTCTTTTTATAAATTTTAAATTTGAATCTTACAACAAGTCAGTTAGAGATCAGTGATGTCGAATTTCAGTAGGAATACCCCAAGAATATTTTCACTCTTGATTTGTTGATCAGTTTGCTTCTCCGATTACTATATAGTAACTGATTATTTGCTTATCTCCTTCACTAGGCTGTAAAGTCCTTGAAGGTAAGGACTATGTTTTCTTCAGCTCACCATCATATCAGAAGCATCCCTCGCAGTATATGGCACATTGCAAGGGCTCAATACTTATTATTAAGTGAGAGAAACATAGACTAAATTTTCTGAGACAATAAGAAATATGGCAATAAGAATGTTTCAATGGTAAAATCATGTGTTGAAACCTATTTTTCAGATACTACAATGTTTTAAGTACATTATTGTATTTAACACAAGTCAATGATGTATTACAATTCATATTATAGATGAAGAAATATAATCAAGCATGTTAAGCAACTTGTTTAAGTTTACAGAGACACTAAGCAGAAAATTCATGATGCAGCATACAGTCATCTAGTTCAGAGTCCATGTTCTAAATGACCATGTTGTAGTAATGGTTTCCAACTGTATTAGCATACCTATTCCCAAGCTGCCTCAAAAGATCTAAATTGATATTTTTTACTAAATGTTTCTATATGCAAATAATTTTTATAAACAACTAATTAAATGAAAATTTGTCTAAATTTTTCTCTTGAGGAACACTGAAAGCATTTCCTACAATATTGTGCATAGTAAACCATTATCCCTCCTCTTTCTGCACCTACCCTCCTGGTCCCCCAGCTCCCACCTTTTGAATACGTGCTATAATGGTGCCATTACATATCTTATTGAATCTACATTTTTTGGCAGATATAGTCTTGTTTCTGCAAGGCTGGAATGTAACAGAAATGAAATGCTAACCTTCTTTGTTGCAATTTTTTTCTCTCTCCTTATCTTCTTAAAACTTCTTTCATTAGAGCATAGGGTATATAATTTAAGACGCTGTCTCTGGCTCTGACCGCACATGAGGTCTGCCTCCAACCCCATTGAGAATCTCTACATTTTTTCATTTGTCATTAACATATTAGTGTTGTCAAATTCACATAACTATAAGATCTACAGCCAAATGGGTGGAATTAGCAGAAACAGCAAGTGCATGATTCATATCAAATCAACGTATTGGGGAATGCTTATTATCTGCATATAGAGGGTGAATATCAACACCTCTAGAAAAACTGGTCACAGATAGGAATTTCCCACAGTGCAATATGAGAGCCATGAGCTTTCCGTGTCTTGTATTACTGCTCCCACTGCAGGGTTTTAGGTTGTCTCTGTACTCTCTTAAAATTTCAAGATTTACTCTAATGAATCCTCTGGATTTTTCTCAGACAAGGGCCTCTGGCAACAAGATCCAATCAACAGTATTGGCCTAGGAGGTTTCTTGGTAAAGAAAAATCATCCACAAATGCAAGGAGCCCAGTGGACCTAGCCAAGTCAACTGATGGTCCATTGCAAGCACATACCTTGAGATTAAATTCTGTGGCTTTTATCCTTACCCTTATCCCAAAATAATGTGTGTGTCGGGGGTATTAATAGATGGTTTAATCAAGATTTATTAAATAATTTTATATTGAATAAAGCTTATGTTGAAGAGTCCTGTAAAAAATGTTATTTGAACAAGTTGCCTGTGATTAGTTTCCATTTATTACTTCAAAGCTAGCAGAGTGAATGCAGCGCAGTTCACTGTTGGTTCCTGGATCCCTATGGTTTGACTTTAATATGTCTAGTAGTCTGGAAGGCCCAGTAAAGGCAGTTCTGGGACTGAAGCAACCCCTCTCTGGAGGGCCTCATTATTTTGTAAATGTGCTAAGCATTTTGGGAGACCACCTCCACCTCTCCTCAGGGGAAAGCTTCAGGTGGGTGACTCTCACTAGCCCCTCTAAGCAAGTAGGTAAAAGTTCTGCTGCTGGGAATTATACTTGTCTCTTCCCACAGACTTGCAAGATCTAGACCGGACTTATATAGGAAAGTCAAGAACAATTTTGTTGGTGGTTTCAGGGTTGTGTGAAACATTGTGTTGCAACACTCAGAATCTCACTTTTGGACTGAAGCACTAATTTCCATAGCTGCTGAGAGGGTTGGTTGCCACAAGCTTGTGTCTGGGTCCAGAGGTTCTCCTTCTGGAGATTATTATCTGAGTTTGAGAGAGCCGTTTTGCCCAAGGTCATGCCCCCTTCCTGGAGTCAGGTCTCATTCAATGACTGGTTGATATGGGGATGGAGGCCTAGCATCCTCACACCAATTAAGCCACTCTGCAATGCCATCCAGATTCAGTGCTCTGTCCAATCTCTTTCTCAGAGTCTGCTTCCTGGGGAACCAAACATGCTCCAAAAGAAGGCAATAGGTTTCCTTTGGTTCTACAAAACAAGCCATCTCTCAATTAGTCAAAAGACTTCTCTAAATTGGCCAACCTACATGAGCAGTGATTTATATTGGGATTTGGGTCCAAAGACTAAGAGTAGTAGATAGAATTCATTTACTAGCCAATGTTCACTGCACAAATATTTTCCCAGTAGATATCATGAGAAAAAAGTAGCTGAAAAAAAGAGAGAGAATAGAAAACTTTTGGCAGTTATAGCAATGATGGGAATTTTTTTTTTTTTTTTTTTTTGCGATACCCAGGCCTCTCACTGTTGTGGCCTCTCCCATTGCAGAGCACAGGCTCTGGACACGCAGGCTCAGCAGCCATGGCTCACGGGCCCAGCCGCTTTGCGGCATGTGGGATCTTCCCGGACCGGGGCACAAACCCATGTCCCTCTGCATCGGCAGGCGGACTCTCAACCACTGTGCCACCAGGGAAGCGATGGGAAATTTTAATGTTACTTTTAGCACATACACTCACCCCACACACACACACCCCATTCCAGTAAGAGGGACTATTTGCAGCAATCCATTTTTTCTCTTCAACTTTGTACTTTTCTGTTCTCTCTTTATGGAAAATTCTCTACGTCTCAGCACCATCTTTCCTTTAAAATCTGTCCCATTGTGACCTCTTCTAAGATGGCTTTCATGCCCTGTCCCTGTATTTCCAGAGCATAATATACTCCAAAACCTCAGTGTAAATGTGTTGTTACATCTGTTTACTATATCTCCTCCACTAGACTATGATCTTTTGCCACATAAATTTCTAGCCCCCTATACCATGCCTGAGAGTAAGCATGCGCTCTTTTGAGATAGACTCTTTGTGAAAGTCCCATTTGCAGTTCCTTATATATTCCCTGTAGATACTGTGAATTCTGCAGATGATGCTTACTGACTCGTATTAGCAAGCTCTAAATATCTAAAAATATGATACCATGTGGTATATTCTCCAGCCAAATATTTTGAACATCAGTTGCTTACTATTAAAATAGTCATGCTGGGGCTTCCCTGGTGGCGCAGTGGTTAAGAGTCCGCCTGCCGATGCAGGGGACCAGGGTTTGTGCCCCGGTCCGAGAAGATCCCGCCGCGGAGTGGCTGGGCCAGTGAGCCATGGCCGCTGAGCCTGCGTGTCCGGAGCCTGTGCTCCGCAACAGGAGAGGCCACAACAGTGAGAGGCCACAACAATGAGATGCCCGCATACCACCAATAAAAAAAAAAAAAAAAAAAAGTCATGCTTTTCTATCCTTGTGTTCTCAACTATATATCATTGAACAGAATTATAAACTGTTGTTTTCTTCGTGTACTTTATTCTTCAAAATAGATTGTAAGCTTTTTATGGGCAAGGTCAGAAATTTACACTGCACTTTCTTACCCCACTTGACTAGTACCACATTAAATCCATAGCAAAATTTTCATTTCGTAATTTGTTGTTTGACCAGATGTAATGGGATATCTTTTATTTTCTTTTGTAAATATAAATATCATCCAAATTACCTGTACTTTTAGGATAACTAAGAATCTTATTTTTGTTGTTAACAAAGGGAAAGTGGCTTTGGTATAAACATTTTTCTTAAGTTTCTACAATCTCCATTTATTTCACCGAGACAAAATAGTCATAGATAAAAGCTATTTTTTTTTTTTACTAACATTTGCCAAATTATTTCTTGCAGCAAAAATATTGCTAATTGTCTTAGTTTTTATGAAAAATCTCATTAGTAATGATTTTATTTTGTAATTTACCTAGAAGTCTGTCTATGAATACTGAAATGTGAAGGCTTTAATATTCTTCTAATTTGCTTCCCTAATTACAGTAAATATCATTAGCTGTGATTTCACATACTCAGACCTTTAAGATAATTATATGTGAGCTAGCCTGATCTTTATTTTGGCACTACTTATAAGGAACCATTGTGATGAGAAAGTATAAACAGGTTGTAGATGCAACTATGCATACTATCTGTTATGAAAGAACAAGTGTTTTAAGGGTCTTACAGCTTTCAGTTACTCTTTACTTATATGAAGGACAGATATTACCCACATACAAAAGAACCAAGAACCTGGATAAAAGCAAAAACAGACTCTGAGCAGCCAAGTTAGAAGACACATATTTTCACATTTGTAAGTCACCTTTTAAGACAATCACAGCAAGTCTATTCACACAATTTAAAAGGCTCCATTGCTTATGGTCCCAGTTACACAACATAGAGGACACCACGACATAATGAACAGAAGTACCACTAGAAGCAGGTGAATCAGCAGGAGACTAAAAATTCCAGCTGGCAGGTAGACACCAAGTTGGGGGATCTTAAGTAAGAAAAGGATAGGTATAGGTACTTGAATCCAGGAAGAGTCATTGTGTGCTATTAATGTAGAGGAAAACAAATATATAAACATAACTGTTTCTTTATTTGATAATATACCATATATTTGCCTAATGGTAACAATTACTAATGATAGAATTTTACATTTAAAAAAGTGATTTTAGTAGATGTTCAGAGCTGATGGTCAGTGTCCATTCTGATTGGATATTCCCATTTCCCTACCAGTTTTGGAAAAGTCTAGTATTATCACTGCTTATATTAACTCTTTTGACCTTTAAGTAAAATCCCTACTGCAGTTGTAACAGGTTGCTTTCTGTTGCAAATAGAATTATATACAAAGCAGATTATCTGGGTCCTCATGCTTATCATTCCAGCTACCACATAGGGTGACAGGATAAGTTCTAACCCAACAAGAGGTAGTATGTCTCACATGTATAATGTGAGAGATAGGTAGGTGTTCTCCAAAGGCTTGTGCTCCCAGTACATTAGTAGAATATTTGCTAGGGAACGGCTGCTCAGCCAAGGATTCTTCCCCCTCTCCCTGCTTTCAGTACTTTCACCTTCCCTGACCTGACCCCCTTCATATCTTTTTTTTTTTAAATAATTTAATTTTATTTATTTTTGGCTGTGCTGGGTCTTTGTTGCTGCGTGCGGGCTTTCTCTAGTTGCGGCGAGTGGGGGCTACTCTTCATTGCGGTGCACGGGCTTCTCATTGCGGTGGCTTCTCTTGTTGCAGAGCACAGGCTTTAGGCACGTGGGCTTCAGTAGTTGCAGCAAGCGGGCTCAGTAGTTATGGCACGTGGGCCCTAGAGTGCACAGGCTTCAGTAGTTGTATCTTGTGGGCTCAGTAGTTGCGGCCCAGGGGCTCTAGGGCGCAGGCTTAGTAGTTGTGGCACCCCCTTCATATCTTGCTCCCTCATTTGTGTTACTTCCAGGCTGAAGTGTACCCAGGTGTGCTTGCTTCATATCACCATACTCCCATTTCCTATTCACATTCCTAGATACATAGAATACAGTAGAAGTACCAGTGAATACTTGAGACACATATAGAAAGGGTCTGGATATCTCAATCTCCATGTGGCAAACCAAGTGCCATGCAGACATAGAGGCAAGGAATATATTCTAACATGTGAGTAAAGAATATATTCTATTGTGTCAACACCATAAGTTTGGAATTTACCCCATAATGTTTTGGACTTATTGCTTAAAGTAGCTGGTGTTTAACCAATACTCATTCTATTTAATTAGATTGCAAACCTTTTTTCAGAAGCTGCTAGCGGACTTCTTGTAAGTAATTTGCAAAGACAAGAGTACATGCCCACACCCGTAGGAAGAAAAATAGAATTATAGATTTAAAACTCATTTATTTAGCACCAGGAAATAGGCTAGAGATAAGTCATTTCTAACATTCACTACAATATTAAGTTAGGTCTACTAAACCCTCCAATATTAAGTTAGGTCTACTCTTGTCTTTATGGATAGAACAACTAACCCAGTAGAGCCCAAACCCCAGTAGAGTCCAAAATCTAGTTAAAGCCTGTTCTAGATTTTAATTATCCTGCACAGCATCTCCCTGTTGCAGTCACCAGAAACATGAATATAAGCTATAGAACTTCCTCTTCATATTAACTTTTATTTTCCTGCAGGCCTTATAAAAGCAACCCTGAGTTTTCTGACTTTCACAAGTTCAATGATATTTTTTTCTTTCATTTGACACTTTCAGATAGTCTTCCAACTCTGTCATTCTCTAGCTGTGACTTTATATGGACATGTTACTAAAGTCCTCAGGCTTTTGTCCTTACCTATAAAATAAAAGAATTTGATCCAACTGTCTCTAAATTGTCTTCCAGCTACAAGTAATAGAGAATATGTTTTTAATGTGTGTGTATTTGTACATAGCAAATTTACAAAATATCAGTCCCCTTTCCATTTGTGTCATGTTGATAAATGTCATCTAGCTTTTTAGTAGGGATACTTTCTGCTCTAAGTATTCCTGGATAATGTGTAGATGGTTTTTATTTTCTGTTTCTTTTCTCTTTCACTGTACTCCAACCTTAATCGGAGGCAACTGTTAAATTTTCATGGCATTCACATGTGCATTTCCAGCAATGTAAAGTGTTGAGCAAGGTTAAGAACAGTATTGTAGCCTACACACATACTTATATGCCTCCACCCTCCACATACACACACAGATCCATTTGGAGTGTGTGCTCTTTCTATTTTGCTTTAGAGTAGAACATTTTAAGAAGGACTAAATAAAGTTATTCAACTTCCTCTGTCATAAAAAGATTAAATTATGTTAAACCTCACCTAGAAAATTAAAAAGAACACCTTGTTGCCCAAGCAACAAAATGCCTTTTTAAAAATTTGTAATTGGTTTGAATAGGGCTCTCCAGAGACATGTTGCATTGTTTAAGTGTCTCAATCCAATGAAATTCCACCATTGAGTTCTTGAGAAAATAAAATGCTTAAAATACTCAGACCATAGAAATGAGTGTACAATTGCTTTATAAGAATGAAAAACTTTGATCTACTGAGACAAGCACAATTAAGCATTGTATCTAATGCATAACTCAGCCAAAACTGAAGTGAAGTAGCCACCCAAGGTAAACCATTGTTAGCAGTGTTGATCATAAACATTAGTAATGAAGGATTATGAAAGGCGTGAGGAAACTTTTGGGGGTTATGGAAATGTTAACCATTTTTCTTTTTGTGAAGATGATCATGAGTGCAGATATATCATAATTTTTTAAATTGTACACTTAAAATATGTGTCATTTATTGTATTTCAATATTCCTGAACAAAGATGTTAAAAATAAGGGTAGAGAATATTGTAGAACAAAAGATAAAATGAATTAATTTAATTTACTTTAGGAAATTATCAGCAAATGTTTCTTATTTTATGTTTCTCTCATTTACCAAGCAAACTATTCTAACAGACTGACATTTGGGATCCAGAGGATAAATAACAGAGGCCCTATAATAGGGATTCCAACCCAGGGACTTTTGCTTCAGTGTCAGTGAGCAAAGGGCATTGCTCACTACTTAATGGCAAAATATCTCACCTTACATGACTCAATTTCATTTTATATAAAATGGGTTACATTCAAGAACATGAAGTACATTGAAATTGCCCTAAATATTAGCTCCTGTCCATGCTCTGAATTGTTAGGTATTCATACACATTATAACACTATTGCTTTAATACATACGTCTTAAAACAAATAACAGCACTTTGTAATAACAGTGTAAACAAGATCTTATATATGAATTTGCACTTATTATTCCCTGCTGTGTTTGAACATCAAGTTTACAACTCATCTTTGTAATTATTATTCATTATTGTAATCACAGTAGTGCATGGGATAGATAATCCCAAACAGAATAATGTAAAAACCACTCATATTTGATTTTAGACTACTGAGGAAGCAAGGGAAATATGTTTAGATTAAAACTGGAAATCCACATGTAGACAATCACAATTAGCTGTGTCTAATCTACCATAGAGTTCCTAACCTAATGTTGGGCTTATTGAGTTAACTAATGAAGCTGCAATGAGGGAGTCTTAGTATATCAAAAGCATATTTAAGACTTTATTAGATAGGCCGAGGAATGGATAAAATGCACAATTTTCCATATTTCTAAATTCTTTAAGTACAACTTTGATATGGCTAATGAAAACCACTTTGACAAGTCAAATTGTGCAGTAAGTTTCAAATAAGGAGTAAATGATAGTTTTACTTTATTTTAAATGTTTAATTATTTCATACACAATGTTAGGCCCTGGGAATACAAAATTGAGTAACATGTACTTCCTGCCATGATCTCCTGGTTGAGCACTGGTGATGCTATTATTCAAGAGAAGATAATAATTTAGTGCAATTTAAATTATCTTTCTATCATGAAACGTAAATTTTTATATAACTAAGGATGTTTGTCTTTATTAGGAAGGGCACTTAACAGCTGAATATCATTTGAATTTCCTAATCTTTTAGGGTAAAATTCATGACCCTTATTATGTACTTACAAATGTTAGGGCAGCAAACTTTATTGTTATAAGACTCCTATTAAAGATGAAACCCATATTTAATTTCATTGGCATGGCACAATAGAAGAGGGACATATATACAATTATTGGATATGCTAACAGATTTTCTTACCCTTTAAGATCATTGATTAGGTAAATACCTTGTTCAAAAGTGGAAATGAAAGAAAGGCATAGAAAAGATAGATCTTGCAACCATGCTCCATATGCTACCCCTAACCTAACCCAACACACATTCTCTCTCTCTCTCTCTTTCTCTCTCTCCCTCTCTCCCCCTCTCTCCCTTTCTCTTTTTCTCTTGCCATGTAACCATTCATTAGTTTTTGTGCACTGATCCAAAGATTGCTTATAACAATATAAGCAAATAGCACACATGTACTTATTTTATACAAAAGAAATAGTGAACTTTGTTGTCTATCTTGTTTTCACCTGATAATACACTTTTTTTTTTTCCTCTCTTTTTTTTTTTTTTTGCAGTACGCGGGCCTCTCAACTGTTGTGGCCTCTCCTGTTGTGGAGCACAGGCTCCAGACACGCAGGCTCAGCGGCCATGGGTCACAGGCCCAGCCGCTCCGCGGCATGTGGGATCCTCCCGGACCGGGGCACGAACCCGTGACCCCTGCATCGGCAGGCGGACTCCCAACCACTGCGCCACCAGGGAAGCCCCACCTGATAATACACTTTTAAGATCTTTTTATACCACTGCATAGAGGAATCCTTCACCTTTAAATCTGAATGTTATTCAGTTATATATATACATATGCAGTATGTATATATAACATAAAGCATTCAAATAACTCCTATTGGTGGTCATGTTGGTCATTTTTAATCAATATTGTGAAAATGACTATACTACCCACAACAGTCTACAGATTCAATGCAATCCCTATCAAATTACCAATGGTATTTTCACAGAACTAGAACAAAAAATCTTAAAATTTGTGTGGAAACAGAAAAGACCCCAAATAGTGAAAGCAATCTTGAGAAAGAAAAACAGAGCTGGAGGAATCAGGTTCCCTGAGTTCAGACTATACTACAAAGCTACAGTAATCAAGACAGTATGGTACTGGCACAAAACCATAAATAAAGATCAGTGGAACAGGATAGAAAGCCCAGAGATAAACCCATGCACCTCTGGTCACCAAATCTATGACAAAGGAGGCAAAAAAATACAATGGAGAAAAGACAGTCTCTTCAATAAATGGTGCTGGGAAAACTGGACAGCTACATGTAAAAGAATGAAATTAGAACACTCCCTAACACCATACACAAAAATAAACCCAGAATGGATTAAAGACCTAAATGTAAGACCGGACACTCTAAAACTCTTAGAGGAAAACATAGGAAGAACACTCTGACATAAATCACAGCAAGATCTTTTTTGACCCACGTCCTATAGTAATGAAAATAAAAACAAAAATAAACAAATGGGACGTAATGAAACTTAAAAGCTCTTGCACAGCAAATGAAATCATAAGCAAGACAAAAAGACAACCCTCAGAATGGGGGAAAATATTTGCAAACAAAGAAATGGACAAGGGATTAATCACCAAAATATAGAAACAGCTCATGCAGCTCAATACCAAAAAAAACAAACAACCCAGTAAAAAAATGGGTGGAAGACCTAAATAGACATTTCTCCAAAGAAGACATACAGATGGCCGAGAGGCACTTGAAAAAATGCTCAACATCACTAATAGAGAAATGCAAATCAAAACTACAATGAGGTATCACCTCACACCAGTCAGTATGGCCATCATCAAAAAATCTACACACAATAAATGATGGAGAGGGTGTGGAGAAAAGGGAACCCTCTTGCACTGTTAGTGAGAATGTAAATTGATACAGCCACTATGGAAAACAGTATGGAGGTTCCTTAAAAAACTAAAAATAGAATTACCATATGACCCAGCAATCCCACTCCTAGGCATATACCCTGAGAAAACCATAATTCAAAAATACACATGCACCCCAATGTTAATTGCAGCACTTTTTACAATAGCCAGGTCATGGAAGCAAACTAAATGCCTGTTGACAGATTAATGGATAAAGATATGGTACATATATGCAATGGAATATTACTCAGACATAAAAAGGAATGTAATTGGGTCATTTGTAGAGATGTGGATGGCCATGGAGACTGTCATATAGAGTGAAGTAAGACAGAAAGAGAAAAACAAATATTGTATATTAATGCATGTGTGGAATCTAGAAAAATGGTACAGATGAACCTGTTTGCAAGGCAGAAATAGAGACACAGACATAAAGAACAAATGTATGGACACCAAGGGGGGAAAAGGGGGTAGGATGAATTGGGGGATTGGGATTGACATATATACACTAATATGTATAAAATAGATAACTAATGAGAACCTGCTGTATAGCACAGAGAACTCTACTCAATGCTCTTTGGTGAACTAAAAGCGAAGGAAATCCACAAAAGAGGGGATATATGTATACATGTAGCTGATTCACTTCGCTGTACAGCAGATACTAACACAACGTTGTAAAACAACTATACCCCAATTAAAACAAAATTTTAAAAACTAACTTTTCTGTTACAAACTGATGTATATTTGCTAAGTATAAAATAATATATAATTTTGTATATGGACAATTTCTTGAAAATGAAGAAATATTTGTAGGGTAAACATGCAGCGGTAATACCTTGCTAAATTGCCATCTATCCATGTTGCATGGATTTAAATTACCATCTGAAATATATAGAATTCTGGTTCTTCCTAGCATGTATTGTTGAACAGAGTGTGTTTTCAAACCTGAATCTTTGCCAGTATCCTAGTTTAAACAGACATCTTAATGTAGTTTTAATTTGCATTTTTTTTTCTCACAGTGAGAGAGGTTGAGCATCATTTCATAAGGAGCCATTTGTATTTGCCTTTCTGTGAACTATTTGTTCAATAGGTCATCATTATTTTTCTTTTGAGTTGTTTCTCTTTTTCTTATATGTTTTTAGTATCACTTTATATGTCAGGGATATTTTCCTACTGTGAAATGTGGTGCAAATACTTTTCACAATTTAACTTTTTCTTTTGATTTTGCTTATAACATTATTATGCCATGTAGATTTTTCATGTTATCATTTATATAATTACATGTATTAGCATTTTCTTTAGTTTTCTCAATATGAAGGTGTAACAACAAAGGTGTTCTTATATAAAACATATAAAGGAATATTACTATGGTGTTTTGTTGCTTATTAATATTATATCGATTTTTACATATAAATATTAATAGTTTTAATATTTGAAGTATTATAGAATTCATCCTGCTGTACAATATAGAGCCTTAACTTTTTTTGTCAGATGGTAACTTAATTTTCCAACATCATTTAGTAAAAAGTTCTTCCTATCAGCTGGTTTAACATGCAACATTTATCATAAAGCAAATTTCCATATGTATTTGGATCCACTTTGAACATTTTTATACTTTTTAATTTTTTTGTGAAGCATTTTTTTCTCTCATGGGCCAGTACTACATTTTCTAATTTTTTTTTTTTTTTTTAGCGGTACGCGGGCCTCTCACCACTGCGGCGTCTCCCACTGCAGAGCACAGGCTCCGGACACGTGGGCCCAGGGGCCATGGCTCACGGGCCCAGCCGCTCTGCGGCACGCGGGATCCTCCCGGACCGGGGCACGAACCCGCGTCACCTGCATCGGCAGGCGGACCCTCAACCACTGCGCCACCAGGGAAGCCCTACATTTTCTAATTTTTAAGGTTTGTGATATATTTAAGTATCTGATCGTGTTGGTACCCCTGTGCTGTTTTCTTTTATTCTATTTTAGCTTTCATGCTATTTTTCTTATTAATTTACATCTAAACAAAATTGTTTACTTTGTTATTGATTTTTACACTATTGTTTTTACTTAGTGTGTCTACATTTATAATGATATATACATGTACAAAACTCACAAACGTGAGCAAGCTTTTTCTATAAACTCCTTCTGAACAACAAATTTTCCTAAGTTTTGTGGGCATTAATGATACCTTTTAATCAATATACATGTCCAGAGTACTCCACGTGGTAGGTTTTTCTTATTGGCCTTACAGATGTGGAAGTAGGCAGTAGTTCTCAGCATTTAGAATCATAGGATCAGGAATCAGATTACACGAGTTCAATTCCAGTGTTGTTGTTTTCTACCTTTGTGATTGGGAAGAGCAACTTGATCTTCCAGAGTCTCTGTTTCCTTTTATGTAATTTTCCCTCTTTACAGAGTTGGAAGAAAAAGTAAATGAGACTTAGCAGAGTGGCTGAGATAAATATTAGCTCTTGTAATGAACACCAGGTACTGGAGGGTCTAGGGGGTTAGCAAAGATGGCACCCACACACTTCTCTCTTTTTAGCAGTATCCAGTTTCCTTTTGGGGAATTCTTTTGATGGTCGCCTTACCACCAATAATCTGAGGGGTCTCTGGTAACTTTTGTTCGGCTGATTTTATTCTGACTGGCACACCAAGGAGGAGGCATGTCACATAAGCAGGTGAAATAGATTCTTCCAGCTTGCCAAAACTGCCAAGTAGAACCAGGGGCAGAGGAAGTGGGCCAGAGGGAAACAACAGTTGGAATAATCATTTCTAGTGGCCCCTGGACAGGAACTGTGACTCTACTTTTAGTACCAAGGACATATATCACTTCCTCTCGCCTACCTCTTCCAAACCCATTTGTCTTCCTACCTTTTTATCCTATGAATTTCCTGTATCCTTCAAATAAAATCCTTTTTAGATTAATTTAGCCAGAATTGGTTTCTCTACGATGCAAAGATTAAATAATATTCCCCAGTTCACACAGCTAAGAAGTGTACTACGCTCTACCATTAAACAACAAAACCTAAGTTGATGTTTAAAAGAGATGATTTGTAAGTCACTTTTTTAGAGGTCTCTTCCAGGAAACTGCTCTGAACTCAAGGTCTTGAATTCTGCTACAGGTCTGGCTACAATTCTGTTTTATTGAATACTCTTGAAGGATATCACCATAACTATTTTTGTTAAGAAATACATATGTGGGGCTTCCCTGGTGGCACAGTGGTTGAGAGTCTGCCTGCCAATGCAGGGGACACGGGTTCATGCCCCGGTCCGGGAAGATCCCACATACCGTGGAGTGGCTGGGCCCGTAAGCCACAACTACTGAGCCTGCGCATCTGGAGCCTGTGCTCTGCAACAAGAGAGGCCACGATAGTGAGAGGCCCGTGCACCACGAGGAAGAGTGGCCCCCGCTTGCCACAACTGGAGAAAGCCCTTGTGCAGAGATGGGGACCCAACACAGCCAAAAATAAATAAATACATAAATTAATTAATAAAACACATTAAAAATAATAAAAAAAGAAATACATATGTATTTCTTATCAAGACAGCTATTTGCTCAGAAATACTGTATGGAAAACCTTCACAAGCAAATTTTATCTATTTCTGTTGTTGTTAGATTCTGGTAAAATCTTAAACATTTGACTGGAGTTGATCTTCATTAGTGGATTTAACATTTTTTTGGCCATATCTTCACCTGCCATTTCCAGCACGACCATTCAGTATGCCCAGTTACAGGCACTCTATTTAAAATGAAGTCAGAGTCCCATTAATTTGCTAACGAACTGATATTGACTTTATTTTCTGCAAGCTGGTGATGCTTCAGAAAGCAGTTATCTTGTTTTCAAAATGAGCCCTGATGAATTTTCTCTGCTGCAGAAATGTCAAAAAAAATCAATTAAAAAATCTAATTGGTTCAATAATACCTGGTTTTAATTACTATTCTGGCTTTGAGCCAATGCTCCTGACCCTCAGGAGGTTTGACTGTATGCTTCCCTCCAGAGAGGATCTCTCCTGGTGCAGATGAATAGGAGACCCACAAAGAAACAGGACTCCCTGTTTAAGGAGTAGTCAGCAGTGGGTCCCCCCACTCTGCGTTTCCAAGCACTGCCTCAGGTCATTGGGTTTTGATGCTATAGTACAATTCAATTATGTAAATATTTTGGAAAGCCTGCTAAATAAAATTCTGAGGAAATAGCTGGGTAATTTTTCCCCCTGAATATTGGCTGATTTCTCTTGTGGGTAGTCAGACAAATTATCTAGATAATTATGGTCCTGTTGACATCTCCCAAAGGTGCCTTTTTCTCAGCTGCCTAACACTTAATTACTGTCAGGTGTGTTAATTGGTGAGGTGAGAAAGTTAAGACAACAATAGAAAGAAGGCCAAACATCAACCTATAGAAATGCTTTAATTTTTACTTCTGTTACATGCACATTTGCAGATGCTACATGGCAGTTCTTGAAGTCAACGGTTTTCCTTACGTGCCACCTGGGACTATGGTAGGTGATGTTTATAGTAAAGATCAGAATCATCAGGGGCCAAGTTGAATTCTAAACAGAAATATACTATTTATGTTAGAATCAGCCTCATCCACTCTTGAAAGCTTTCCAGGTGAATTCTCTGCCTAGCTCTGATTGAAGAACTACCCATTAGCAAAGAGAACAATTTAAAACTCCCTATAATGATAACTTGAGGGGAGATGAAATAAAACCCCAGGCATAAAGCCCCATAGAAGCCAAGTCAGTCACAGCTCTACAAATTAATAATTGGTATTTAATTTCTATGAGCCTCCATTTTCTCTTCTGTAAAGTGGAGAATAAGACCTGCTTTGAAGGACATTTATGAGAATTAAGTGAAACATTTGTAAAGCACCTAAAATTGTATCTAGCTCTTAGATGTGCTTGTAGATATTTTTCCCACACAGTCTCATAATTTATTTTAAAAAGGAAATAGAAAATCTACCGTAAATATTTCAGACATAATAAAATAGGTGCTGTTGTTAATTTCCTAAAAATTTAAATCTTTTACTGAGGATGGCCCTTCCAACTTCAAATCTTAAATCAGCCACTTGCAGAATTATAATGCAGTTTAGTCTCAGAAGATATACAGATGGATGAAAGTCCAGGATAGGAGAATGTTAATGGAAACTGAGAAGTAGATTATTGACTTGTCAGTCTTCTTTAAAAAGAATAATGCTTATATATTTTGTTGATCAGCCAGATACAACTTTTTCTGAGCAAATAATTCAAAATTTGGTTGTAAGGTAGAAAAGGGTCTGCAAACTCCTGTTTTGCTTTTATACTAATGTTGGATTTAGAAAACATAATGATTTGAATTATTCAACACTGCAGGTGTCCTCAGATATTCACAATTGTTATAACCCAAAGACCCAAACAGAGTGAAAATGAGACTTCAGGCTCCAAAGTAATTACAAAGATAAGTCACAAATATGTAATGGACAGATAGCAGGAAAAGAGTAGGATGAGCATGTGATAGCTGGGATGTGGCAAGACAGGATCTGAGAAATGAGTTCCATCAAAATGAAAGATGAAAAAGGTGATATATTTTATAGCTACCTATTTTTGCTTTGAAAGATTGGTTGGGGAAAACTACCATTTCTTGGTTATATTAGGATGCAGGAAGTAGATATTCATCTATGAGTTGATTCAACCATTCGTTTAGCAATGATAATAAGAGGTGCTACTGACCAGTCATTAAGAATGTAAGATCTTGAATGAGAAAAAAAAGGCTGTATTTAAAGGTGTTTCTTCCCTTTCTGGTGTTTCTTCATGACTATTCCTTTGTTTCAGTTTTCTTATCTGTAAATTGAGGATGCCTATCTCATAGGGAACCACCCTCCTATAATTAAAAGAAAATGATAACTAAAGCATTTAAAGTGCTTTTAGTCTAGTAACACAGTATGAGCTCAATAAGTAATCAGATAATTGTTACTGTTTACTGAGTTTCTACTATGTACTAGGTACCATATCTAACATTTTATATGACTTATGTCATTTAGCTTTTACATCTTTGGTTTGGTAGAAAACAATTAGTTTTCTTTTGAAGATAAGATACGCTGAGACTCAGAGAACTTATGTAATTTGTCCAAATTCACCCAAAAGTGATAGATCCTTGAATTGAACCCAAAGCTTTCTGAGCTTCAAGTTTTAGTACTACCATTTTTTTTCTTTTCCCTATGCCCTTGCTACTATTCTATCCTGAATTTCTCATTTTAAAGTCATAATTGCTTTTTCTGCAAAGATTATTACAAATTATTTAAAACTACTTTATAATATTGTTCTCTGGAGTTTTCTACATGTTTGTCTTCTCCTACAGACACTTCACTGATTTTCCTAAAGAAAGGAAATGGGTTATAAAATATTTACATTGCCATTTCACTAAGGACAGAACCAACAGGTGCATTATTACAGCTGCTGAATAAATAGCAAAGTAATACAGCATAGTCTATATTTTGCTAAATTATAATGCAGGTTAGGATTTACATTTAGCACATCTTTCAATCTTCAGTATTCTAGACTACCTAAATGAAGAGGAAATAATTCCAATTTAACTAAGTGAGCAACTAGCCCCAATTAATTATAAAGATTCCTTTATTCCAAGACTTTCTAATGAAAGAATTGTTTATAAAATGTCTTCCCCCATTTAAAATTCCCTCATTTTTCAAATAATCGACATTCTTTTCTTTATATAACTGAAACTTCTGGAAATGGGAAAATAATCTTTACATCAAACAATACTTGTTCAGGTATAGTAATTCTGACTTACAGTGAGATTGATTAATTTCTTACATTGTAGTTTTCTCCCAACATTGAAGTTGACTTATACGAAGTTCTTGCAATGAAAATAGAACAAGCAGGGTCTTTGATCTACCCAACTCAATTTCAGATTTGGGTTCCACCACTTACGTGATGCTTTCTTATAGAGAACAGTCAGAATGACTGGACTCTATTTTGGAGAGAGCTAGATGCCTAGATCATCTATACTTGCAAAGAACTACAGTAGAAATACAGGCATCCATACTTTGTGTGTATTTGTATGTATGTGTTTGTGTGTGTGTATATGAAAAGCTCTCTTTAGTTACTTTCCAATCAACTAATCAATAAGCATTTATTTAGTACATGCTTTATAGCAAACATTGCTAAATTCTATTGGAAATACAGACAAATATATAACATAGTTCTTGCAATATAAACTTATGCTAATGATACTAAGACTTGAGTAAAAATATATAAAAATTTTAAAAGTATGATTTTTAACTTAAGGATATAACATTTAGCATGATTAATTTCCTGATAAATGGTGTCAACACTAACTTCAGTAAGTGTTCATAAAAGTAGAGACCACTTTTGGCAAAGGATTTTATGGAGAAAATCTGAGTATTTTTCTCCCTTGCTTGGCTAAATCCACTTCTTTCCAATGGTTCCTCGTAATCAACTCAGGTGCTGTTTCCCTAACGAACCTGCTTCACATGAACTCTTCTAATTTCCTATTGTCTCACTTTTTGGTCCTCCCATTCTTCACTGCATCTTCCCATGAATTTGTTACCTTGGATCTTCTCTAGCTCTCCAGCATAGGGGTCCCCACTGATAGTTAGGCTGGTTGTGTTTTGCACAGTGTTAATCATAATGGCTATTGTGGATTTATCCCAGGTGAATGCTTTCTCTGCCTCTTTCTCAAAATTACATGCTTCCCTTTGAGAATGAAATAATTCACTGTCTCTGGATTAAACAGTTCTAGGATCAGGCATACTTCCCTGGTCACGTCTTAAACCATACTTTGACCAAGAAAAATTAACTTAGCTGCTTGACCCAGGAAATACCTGCTTCTGAAAGACTAGACTGAGTCCACTAACCAGCTTATCATTTAAGACTAAATGACTAACAAGTTTTTTTTAATCAAACGTTGCTTTTCAAGACTCTCACCCTACTTTGCCCACCAATAAATCTTACTCAATCCCAACCATTTCCCTAATTTCCAAGACACACATTAAAATCTTTCAGCTCAGATTTGAAAACCCTATAAACACCTTTCCCTAATTTTTTTCACTTTTGAGATACTAGCAAGACTGTCAAGTTGTTCTCCATTACTACAGTAGACCTAATAAACTTAGCTTTTTTGAAGTCAGCAGTCAATACCTTCTAAATGCGAATTCCTTTCTACTGCTCTACCCTCTTCCATTTGATTTGATCTCAGATGATATTATACCCAAACAATTTAAGCAGTAGAAATTCTAAAGATTATAGAATGATGACGTCCTAAATCTCCATATGGAAGAAAGAAAAATAACTCATTGAAATTCTAAAATCCATAAGTTAAGTGGCTGTAGATTCTGGTTTTAAGAATGTATTCTTTGGTTTTGAGTCTGCAATTGCAAGATTCCATAAGTACTTGAGCAGTATTTCCTCATTAATTTGATACTTAACTCTAATCATTACTAAACTATGTACCAGGCATGAATCTAAGGATCTTACATATATTATTTTATTTTATCTTTACAACAAATGTTTAAGTTTAAAAGAAAAGTTTATGACTAAGAAAACTGTCACAAAAAGACAGAGTCACTTGTCTTTAGGCACAAAGTTAGTAATTGGTATACACAAAAATGAAATCCTTGTGGTATCACAGCAAAACTGAGACTTTATGCCTCTATGGTGTACTACCTTCTTGAAATATATGAAGTTCTGATTTGTCTTAAAGTGGCATATGGACACATTGATTGTGACCACATTTGAAACATTCACCAGACAGGTGATAGGTGATTTATTCTTCTCATATTATGAATTTAAACATAGTTTTATAGCTCTCACTGTTATAAATTGTTCATGCTAATTTCTTATATAGTAATTTTATGTAAAATGCATGAGTACCTTTTGTTTGAAAATCCTGAATGTCTCCGTATATTAACACCGTTTAACATTTTGTTTTTATTTCTATGTGAAATTTGAGTGGTTTAAGATAAAATAATATGTATTTTAAAACCCTTGATTATAGTGGTGACTATAAAATGCTTAGTTATTTTTAAAAACAAGGAGAGATTATCTAATAAAAATTACTAGAATAGATAATAGTAAAATTATTTTTGTTACCCTGGCCTCATTTCCAAGGTTACCTTCCCTGGTGTTATGATTTTAATTGTCTTTATGTTTATATTACTAGACATGATGGATTAACAAAATAAACCACAGTTGAGATTAAGGTTTGAGAGGATGGCTTATATTTAGTATTAGTAAAGTGTGAAAATATATACACAGTACGGTCATCATTTAATATATAGCATTGCATCTCTGCAGTATGAATATTTTATGATATTTTTAAAATGTTTGAATTGTAATTTATCTTTCAACTTACATTTAATGTTTGGTAAGAGAAACATAATCCATTTTTGGAGCAATAATGTAGCCTGTGCTCATAAGACAATGCTCATGTTTTCTTTTCTGTGTATTTAATACTTCCTAACTAATCTCCTTATCTCTAGTTCTGAATTTCTCTGTACACTGCTGACAAACTGATTTTCTTAAAATGTAAGAATAATCTTAAACCTGTTATTAAAATCATAAATTTAAATTTCCTTTCATGACCTTCAATGTTTTCCACAATTGGACAACAACTACCTGATATTAAAATCACTCAGGATTATTTTTTTTTTCAATGGGCAAAATTCTTTTTCATTGATTTTATTTATTTCCATGTTTATTGAGGTATGATTGGCAAAAATTTTATATATTTAGGTTGTACAATATGATTTTTTAAAGTTGTACAACATGATAATTTATTATTTGTATATAGTGTAAAATGCTTACTAGATTAAGTTAATTAACGCATCCATCACTTCACAGTTACTATTCTTTTGTTCATTTTTGTTTTTCATGGTAAGAACATTTAAGATGTATGCTCTTAGCAAATTTCAAATGTACTATACAGTATTATTAACTGTAATCACCATGCTGTATGTGATATCCTCAGAACTTATTCATTTTATAACTGAAATTTTGTACCTTTTGACCAATATTTCCCCATTTCTCTCACTGCCCACCATTCTACTCTCTGGTTCTATCAACTTGACTTTTTTAGATTCCACATATAAATGAGATCATATAGTATTTATCTTTCTATGTGTGGATTATTTCACGTAACACGATGTCCTCCGGATTTATCCATGGTGTTTCGATGGGCAAAAACTCTTCAAAAAATGTGACAACTGTATATTTACATGCAAAAGGATAAATTTGGGCTCCTACCTCACACCATATACAAAAATTAACTCAAATTGATATTGATTAAAAATGAATAACATAGAAGTTCTGATGAAGAAACTCTCCCAGAAGACTCTAGCAAGTGATAGAAATATATAACAACAGAAAAAAGAGAAAGATGAAGAATAGAGTAAAAGTGGTGATGAATATTAATATTCCCAGAAGGAAGGAGGGGAATAAGTAAAAAAAAAATCGTGATTTTTTGGGTCTTTTTTACTTTTGTTTTCTGTGATTTCATACTTCTTTCACTGACAAATTGCTTCCACTGAAATATGTATCTGTACCTCTAGATTTGTCTTGAAACCTTAGAAGAGCACCACAAGGCATAAGGGAAAGGAATCTGAATTTGAGAAAGTTGTCAAGACTTGAGAAGGTGCTTTGCACCCCTGGGCTCTCAGTGATTAACTGAGCTGTTCCTATGCCCTATATGTGGATGCTGGTCACACCCACATTTTAAATGTCTTTGTCATATATTTAAAAGCCTCTGTGTATGAAGATGTATCCTTTATGCAAATCTGTGGAACTGCTATCATAATTCTCAATCTAGATATTTTTAGCTTTATTCAAGTGTAATGGCCAATTAAATATTGTGTATATTTAAGGTACACAACTTGTTGATTTGATATACATATACATTGTGAACCAATCACCACAATCAAGGTATTGACATATCCATCACCTCACACAGTTACCTTTGTATGTGTGTATGTAATGAGAACATAAGATTTAGTCTCAGCAAATTTCTTGCTTTTTTAATATTTTATTTTATACTGGATTATAGTTGATTAACAATATTGTGTTAGTTTCAGTTGTACAACAAAGTGATTCTGTTATACATATACATGCATCTATTCTTTTCAAATTCTTTTCCCAATTACCTTGTTACATAATATTGAGTAGAGTTCCCTGTGCTATATAGTAGGTCCTTGTTGTCTATCCATTCTAAATATAGCAGTGTGTACATGTCAATCCCAAACTCCCTAATTATCCCTCCCTGCCCTACCCTTCCCCCCTGCTAACCATAAGTTCCTTCTCTAAGTCTGTGAGTCTGTTTCTGATTTGTAAATAAGTTCATTTGTATCATTTTTTTTTATATTCCACATATAAGTGATAGCATACGCTATTTCTCTTTCTCTGTCTGACTTACTTCATTTAGTATGACAATGTCTACATCTATCCATGTTGCTGCAAATTCCGTTATTTCATTCTTTTTAATGGCTGAGTAACATTCCATTGTATATATGTACCACATCTTCTTTATCCATTCTTCTGTCGATGAACATTTAGGTTGCTTCCCTGTCTTGGCTACTGTAAACGGCGCTGCAATGAATATTGGGGTGCATGTATCCTTTTGGACCATGTTTTTCTCCAGGTATATGCCCAGGAGTGGGATTGCAGGATCATATGGTAGCTCTATTTTTAGTTTCTTAAGGAAACTCCATATTGTTTTCCATAGTGGCTGCACTATGGAATTTACAGTCCCACCAACAGTGTAGGAGGTTTCCCTTCTCTCCACACTCTCTTCAGCATTTGTTGTTTGTGTATTTTTTGATGATAGCCATTCTGACTGGTATGAGGTGATATCTCATTGTAGTTTTGATTTGCATTTCTCTAATAATTAGCAATGCTGAACATCTTTTCATGTGCCTCTTGGCCATCTGCATGTCTTCCTTGGAGAAATGTCTATGTAGGTCTTTTGCCCATTTTAGGATTATTTTCTTTGTCTAAATTAATATATTTATTTGATACCCTTGTGCTTTGTTCCTCTTTTTCCTTTAGCCTGGCATTTATTCTACTGTCTTGTCTGCTAATACCTTTTATTTTCTAGGTCTACTATCATTGAAAGCTGGAAGATATCTACCTAGTTAAAATTAGGTGTTTGGGCTTCCTTGGACCTTTTCATATCTCTTCACTGAGGCTGTGATTTTTTTTTTTTCTGTAGTATTGACCTAGGGTATTACTTACATCATTATTTTTTACTTTTGAAGGTAGGAAAAGATTTAATCATCTTACATCCAAGACAGGTAACCACAGTGCCTTCAAAAGTTAGGTGTTTTATTGTACTGAATGATGGATTCCCATTTATTAATTATTTCTCAGGATTCTATGTGAATAGTATAGCATATACTATTTTCTAAATAATGTCTAATCCTAAAGGATTTTTAAATGTTTGTACTATGAAAAATGATATTAAAACTAAAGTGGATTATTTAACTTAAATAAAACATAAAAGAAATGAAAACTTTCCAGTTTCTAAAGTAAATATAGAGGGCAAAATCATGAGATATTTTAAAATAAATACATTGATATGAGAATAAGAATGTGAAGAGTTTCATTATGTATTATAATTCTAGGAAAGAAAGCCAAATGTCAAAGTTAGAATACATACTTTCAGAACAAATTAAAAAAAGAGTTTGCTATGCTAAATAAATAAGCATGTAGCATAGGTGACATGGCAGCTAAAATATGTGTAAGTTCTAGCAAAATTTAGACAAATTTTATGGATCATGAATTCATGTATAATTTAGAAATCAATTAAGAAAATGTATTTAAAATCATTTTTGATAATATTAAGGATATCTACAAAAGTAATGTAACATTGAAAGAAGCCTTAATAATAGTACTAATATTAGTATTTAGAAATTAAACCCAAATTACTAGTAATCAATATCATAAATGGGATAACTCCCAGGGAGCCCAAAACAATGGCAGCCTAAATCCGTGCCTCCCAATATCCTTCAAAAACAAAACAGAACATCAAGAAAAACACATAAAACTACCAAAAAAAAAAAAAAAATCAAAAAAACCCATAACTGGAATGTAACTAGAAAATAAAAGATGCCTAAACTTTAAATTACCTGCATATTAAAAGAGCAAAACAGCAAATCCCAACAAGCAATCTTTCACACTTTTGTCACAGCCTTTGTCATGAACAAGGATAGTCCAAGAAAAACTGCACATAAAAGAAAAGTAAGGACCTAGCAGCATATCTCAAATTGCTCTATAACTTCTCCATAAAGAGACCTCCATCCTATGTGTGAAAATACCAAAAGAGACAAAAAAAATGTTCTGGTAGGTCAGATCACTGCTTACAGGGCTTAAAACATGCAATTTGAGGTAGTCGTCTTTGAAAAGTATAATTTTGGGGAGGTGGGAGGAATGTATAAATAGGTTCCATGGGAAATTGAATGGTTAAAAGTAAAAGAAGAAAATGTGGAAATTTTAGGGCTCCAAAAAATTCTTTCAAAAGAACACAAAGAAATGAAGTAAATGCAACTCCTGTCCCCAGTACCAATTAAAATAATATAAATTAAACAAATTGGGCCATCCTATTCTGACAGAAGAGAAAGTGTCAAAGAGACATCGGAAATGCTTTTGCAACTGGATTTAACTTCCCACCTTAAACAATAACAACAACAAAACAGACAATCTATGAAATAATGGTTTGAAGATACTGGATATGGGGAAACGAATGACAGTGACCCTTGATAGATGGGAAGTAAATGAGGTGAGTACTACAATTGCCCCAGCTTACTACCTTGAGATAGTTTCCAGGCCATAGCTGAGGGAGGGGAAACTTAGAGCTCACAAGCCTCCTAAAGTTAACGATATGCAGCTGAGAATCTAGGGCAATTAAGATGGCTAGAGATTACAGAGACTATTGCTGATGGATCTGTTTGAGGGTTAGGGTATGCATTCAAGGTCCTGGCAGTATACAAGCACTCCCCAGCTTTGACTTTCTGCTGAGCTGTCCTCTTGCCTTCTCGCACGTGGTCTCACATTCAGCCAGGGATGTATGGATAACACTCCCAAGTCTCCCCCAAGAGTGTGTGCAATCTTGCTCATGACCATAGTCTTCCAGACCACTGCAGTTACATGTGAGCTCTTCAAAGCACAGTATGCCTGTCTCATTCCCCAGAATGCCCTGATCAATTTCTGACTATTTTGCCAGCTTCTCGCTTTTCCCAGTCAGGATTGCAACCTGCGCATAGCTGCAGCACTGACCTTCTCCATTCATTTTCCATTGGTATTGCTATGGTTTCTAATATCCAGGGGCATGGAGTATTTCTGCTCCACTCCAATTTCAAACAGCTCCTTCCTACAGCAAACTCTGGTTTTCAACACTACTTAACCGAAGTAGAAGTTGGTGGGGAGGGTAGAGGGAGAGTATGGAGCAGCCGCAGGCTAAAACTCAACAGACACTCACCATTCTTAACTGAATTTCAGTCATCTGTCTTGAATAAATGCCTCTCAACTTGTTGTTTGCCTCCAGACCTGTTTTATATCATTTCATTTAGTCTATCATTGATTTATGAAGAAAGTTTTTTTGTGTGTTTCTCTGCCATTCTATAATCCTTTTTATCAGAGTCACTGTTTTCTGTTTCCAGATTGTTTGGCTGAGATGGTCGCAGAGAACTCCCTGGCTGCCCTTTTCAGTCATCATTGATAATAAAACAATAATGGAAAAACCTGAGATGCCCTTAATTAGGAGAAATCCAACCATCAAATTATTTATAATAAAGGCTTTATGTATACAGCTTGAGAGGCATCATATTCATCTGTAGATGGCTGTTTTTTTTAGTCCCAGCTCAGCTCCAAACGATATATGTGGCATAGGCCATTCATGTTTTATCTCCAAATCTCAATTTCCTCATATAGAATAGAGGTATTTGCCTAGATTTTTTAAAAGCTTCTTTCATCTCAGAAATTCTATGGTCCTGTGAGAAAATAGCTAGGATGTCAGTTTTACAAGAAATACCTGGCAAGATTAAAGTAAATGTGGTTGATGAGGGAATTGTCCCTAATCTAGGGAGGCAGAAAATGGAGTTGAACCCCTATTGCTATATGTGAATATTACTATTGTAATCAGTGTTTAATTTGAGATATACATTGTTGTACATAATTAGCCTTAGATGTCAGTCATGAAAAAGGTTGTACTTGCCAGAAATATTTTTATTCAAGACATTTTAAAAGATGTGGGAGAATGTGTGGAAAGGTACTGGGATTATATGTTAGATGTAATGACATTGAACTGGCAGGAGACAGGCTTTTGGATGTTGAAACTCAGTGCTCCCCAGGCTGGATACTGTGAGGCTCGAATATCATTAAGTTGAACAATTTTCCTTCAAAAATTTCCTGAAATGAATTTAATTTTCTTAATTAAAGTGACTAAATGTAAAATCATATGATGTCTCAAAGGTCAAATGCTTGCTCCATTTTAAGACACGTAAAACCTGCCAAATTGAATGATTTATTATAAAGGAAATTAAATTCAATTATTCATTTGAGGAAACTGCAGAAGATTATCTTTGGTATTTGTAGGCACTCTTAAATACTGGCACTTAATACAGAATTTGCCCTAGCATTGGTCTCTTGACAGTGACACAGTGTGATACACGAACATAATTTTTATTGTAAATGCCCAAGACTGAAAGAAGTCAGTTTCCTAAATCAGATTCCAGAAGTGGCTATAATGAGAAATAAATAATA
This sequence comes from Leucopleurus acutus, assembly GCF_964270905.1. Lineage (NCBI taxonomy): Eukaryota > Metazoa > Chordata > Mammalia > Artiodactyla > Delphinidae > Leucopleurus > Leucopleurus acutus. Next base: position 19,818,670 of record NC_139142.1, on the reverse strand, counting down.
TTTACATATATTTATATTCTGCATTAAATCTCTAATGACTACTTTCCACAATAAAGAGGAAAAATATTACTGTGTAAAAATATAACGTAAGCATAAAATACACAAAGGATCAATACAAGTCAATGGATAAAGTGAACAGATCATCTTAACAAGCTTTTTCAGTAAACAGTCAGCAATTATTATTTGGGTTCCTAATGAATATTTATTAGTGGGCAGTTTTTTACATACCATTGATAAGATGTAAATGATACAAGAGTTAAGTTATTTGTAGTTTAGTTAAAATCAAGTTAGGATTTGTAGTTTGTGTTTTCTATCCATTGACTTTAATGTGCATATTAATTATTTGAGGATTTGTTAAAATGCAATTCTAATTTAGTAGATCTGGAGTAAAGTCTGAGATTCAGCATTTCCAACAAGCTTCCAGGTGATGCCAATGCTGTTGGTTCAAGAACCAGACTGTAACAGGAGCTAAAAATGTCTTCAGTGTTCTTACACAAGATGTCTCAAGTAGTCATTTTTAGAATATATGAATTGATGATCATACTTGTGTGGAAACTTTACTCTCTTATACCATATTCTTAATGAATGAATGTTTTAGTGAGACAAGAAAGGAAAAAATTAGCAATAAATTATTCTTCAGTATACTTTAATTTTGTATTGTTTAATATTTGTATGTTTAGTTTTGGTCTTTCCATTTTTTTTCTTTTTTCTTTTTTTTTTTTGCTGTACGTGGGACTCTCACTGTTGTGGCCTCTCCCATTGCGGAGCACAGGCTCCGGACATGCAGGCTCAGCGTCCATGGCTTACAGGCCCAGCTGCTCCGCAGCATGTGGGATCTTCCCGGACCGGGGCACGAACCTGTGTCCCCTGCATTGGCAGGCGGACTCTCAACCACTGCGCCACCAGGGAAGCCCTGGTCTTTCCAATTTTGAATATGCATTTTACTCAGTTATCGTATCACGTTGTATTTTTTTATTTCCCAAATAACTAACTCATTGTTTTATTGTTTATTGTTTTATAAATAAGCATTCTTTGAGGGGTTGAATGCCCACCAAATGCAGAGGAGTTCCTTTGCCAAAATAGGCATGAGGAATGTTGGAAGGGACATTAAATAAACCAAGTTCAAAGAAATTATTTTTGTGCCAAAAATAAATCAATGTAGACATTAAGAATAAGTCATTAAGAAAATGTAAAAACTAGAGTGTTTTCCTAATCTGAAATGAACAACTTTAAAAAGCTTTAAAAATGTTGGATGTGTATCCCCTTTAATGTTTGTCTCATTAGTTTCTTATGTTAAGAATGGTATTTCTGTTGAGCACTACTTTGTCATTGCTTAGACTATATTTTTTTCTTCTACTCTTTCAGGAACATTTAAAATTTTTTTCTGAATCCAATCAGTATTGGCTTTCACCGTTAACTCCCATCTCTTTTCTTCCCTTCTTGCTGGCTTGGGCACTTTCCTATGGTAATCCAAATCCTAAATATCACCAGGCCATTCATGAAAGGATTTTCCTCTTGGATTTCATCTTGATATGAAGTATTAGGAGAGCAGACACTGAAGAAAAAGAAAGTAATATGAAAATCAAAACTTCATTAGAGTTAGTTTTTCTCTGGGGATGGGTAATCACTTCAAAATTTGTAATCATTGCAAATCACTAAAAATGTTACTCTTAAACAAGTTGATTATAGACAACAGGAAGTCATGGGGCAACTTCCCTAATGAATGAGTTCACTTTACGTCCTAGCCAACCACAAGTCAGAGGAGTTGTGGGGAAGTAACCCTTTCCTGGCTGATTAAAAGGCTGACTTTATACTTAAGACCCCCTGAAATATGTCATTAAAAGAAGCAGGTGGGGGACCCCAAAAATGCAAAATATCACAATATGGAGTGGAGCAAGGACTACTGAGAGAAACAAATCTTCTTCTTTGGGAAAAAGAGGACAATTGTTTGAAAATGAATAGATTTTTACAGCATTCATTACTCAAATTAATTGTTTTCAGTTTTCAACAGTTTTTAATTCAGATGCATGCAATAAAATTTTTTGTGCTTCAATATGCAAGATGCAGGATACCTGAGGAAAATGTTAAGCCAGAAGGTAGGACACTCAGGTCAGAAGGGAAGAAAACCCTATATTGGGGTAGAAATTTTTTTTTTTTTTTTTTTTTTTTTGCGGTACGCGGGCCTCTCACTGTTGTGGCCTCTCCCGTTGCGGAGCACAGGCTCCGGACACGCAGTCCCAGCGACCATGGCTCACAGGCCCAGCCGTTCCGTGGCATGTGGGATCTTCCTGGACCGGGGCATGAACCCGTGTTCCCTTCATCAGCAGGCGGACTCTCAACCACTGCACCACCAGGGAAGCCCTGGAGTGGAAATTTGTTCCTTCAGGCAAAGAGACATTTTTTATTGTTTGCATAGATCTAACAAGGCATTGAAATTCGCTATTATGTGAAAAATCTGCTTGGTTTAATGAAATCTTTAACACATACTAATAAAGAGACATATACAGAGAGAAATTATCCTGTCAATCATCAAAAAAACATAATGCTATTATAGTCTTTAAATGGAAAGAGAAGAGCAAGAGGTGAGATCTGAGTGAGCAATTTGCATTACTGTTTATGCAGTAAATGACAAGGGGTTATAAGAAAAAAAAAAAAAATGCAACTGATATTTCAGGTGAAAGCAATGTGTTTTCTTCCTCTAAGTGAGAAGTACCCATGGAGGTTAGGCCAATCTGACAGAATTAGGTCAACAACTGGCTTGATTCAAATGTCTGCAGGGTCATTCAGATGACATTAACCAGTAAAGCAAGCCAAATATGTTAAGGCTTTGTTCACATATGAAAATATCTGTATGAATGTTATTCAATTCCATATTACTCATTGTTTATTGGGGGCTGGCAGAATTCTGAAATGTTCCACAAAATTCCCACCTTTTTGCAGGCTCTGTATAATCTCCTCTACTTGAGTGTGGGCAGAGCTGTGAACATCATGGATTTCATACACATAATTAGACTATGTTTTATGTCAACGTGAAGAGATTTTGCAAATATAATTATGGTCCTAATTCAATTGATTTTAAATTATTCAAAACTGAGATTATCTAGGTGGACCAGATCTAATCAAATGAGCCCTTCAAAAGGACTGGCCTCTTTTCGAAATCAGAGACGTTTGAAGCATGAGAGAAATTCTCCTGCTGGCTTTGGAAATAAAAACAAACAAACAAACAAAAAACAGCTAAGTTGTGAGAGGGTCTATAGAGGAAATCCTGTGTCAAGGAGCTGTGGGCAGTTTCTTGGAGCTGAAAGTGACCCTCAACCAACAACAAACAATCAAAATGGAACTTCTGTCCTACAACTGCAAGGGAATAAATTCTGCCAACAATCTGAATGAGTTTCACGAGAATATTGAGCTTTAGTTGAGATCCTAGCCAGGCCAACATATAGATTTTTCAGCCCTGTGAGCCCCTAAGTAAGAACCCAGCTAATATATGCCAGACTCCTGATCTATAGAATCTATGAGATAACAAATAAGTATTTTTTTAAGCTTCAAAATGGCATTACCATTTTGGATGACAGTTTAGCAGTGTCTTAAAAAGCTGGATGTAGTTTTACCATACAATCCGGAAATTGTGCTCCTTGGTATTTACCTAATTATTTGAAAATGTATATGTACACGAAACCTTGTATCCAAATGTTTATAGCATAGTTATCCATAATTGTTAAAATGTGAAGCAACCAAGATGTTCTTCCATAGGTGAATGGATGAACAAACTGTTATGCCTTCATATGATGGACTATTATTCAACAATAAGGAGAAATGAGCTATCAAGTCGTGAAAAGATATGAAGGAACATTAAATGCATATTCCTCAATGAAAGAAGCCAATCTGAAAAAGCTAAAGAATGTATGATTCCAAATATATGAGATTTTGGGAAAAGTAATAGTCTCGAGATAGTAAAAAGTTCAGGGGTTGCCAGGGAAGGAGAGGAGAGGTGAAGAGGTGAAGCATAAAGGATTCTTAAGGGGAGTGAAACTACTCTGTATGTGGATACATGACGTTAATGCATTTGCTAAAATCCAAAAACATAGAACTGAAGAACACAATGAATGAACCTTAACTTAACCTATAGATGTTAGTTAATAATATTGTCCTAATATTGATCCATCATCTGTAACAAATGTACCACACCAATGCAAGATGTTAATAATAAGGGAAATTGTGTACATAGGGAGAGGTATATGAGAACAGTATTGTCTGTACTATCTGCTCATCTTTTCTGTAAATCTAAAACTGTTCTAAAAACAAAGTCTATTCATTTCAAATGAAAAGTAGCATTTCAAATGGAAGAATTTTGGCCTCAGTGAGAGGGCGTGGTGAGTATGTGACAAACTTTTTCTAAAGAATGCTCCTGCTACTCAGCTCTGGGATTTTTGACACAGGAAAATGAGGCCAGTATCTCAAGATATTCTGATTTCTCAGGAAAAGCAAGAAAAAGGTGTATTTCTCAGTAAATATTCTGATTTTGAAATGTTAGAAATATATTCAATTAAAATTTTTTAAACATTATTTTGGAGTTAGATCTAAACCAAATAATTCCTACCTTTGATATAGAAAATTCACTGGTTGGTAAAATGGCAAAAAATTAACAAATGACTGTGGCAGATTTCATTTTGTTTGGTACTTTCCACAGGTGAAAATTCAGTGCTGAAAAAAATCAATGTATCGTGTGTCAGTGTCCTGTCTTACACAGGCTAATTCTCTATAGGTTGATCACCTTTGAAACAATGATCCAAGAATACTGTCTGAGTATTTTTTGTGTGGGGGAGGGGGCGGGGAAGGGAGATTGTTCAAAAAAAAATCTAATTTAGTGGCAAGGAGCCTTTTCCCTAAGTACAAGAAATGCCCTTCCTCTGTCACACAAGTAACGAGTTCAGCAATTAAAAAGGATATGTTGTAGCTGCATTAGTCAAATGGTAGGTATAGTGCAGACTGAAGAGACATTTCCAGAATGTATGGTGGCCTTTAAATCACTTAATGTCCATCTTTATATCAGTTAAGCAATAGTGCTATAGTGCAGCCTACCCTATTACTGTATTTTTCTGGCTACAGAACTAATAAAAGAGAAGTCCAATCTCAATTGATGAAAATCCAAATTGCAGACTAGTTTTAAATAAATGAAATTTTACTTCCAAGCACATAAAAGAATTGTAGGCAGTAAAGCAAGGATTCTTAGCCTATAAGCTGTGGTGGACAGGTAAACATGAATTACAGAAAGTCATGGACTAAAATGTGTGTAATTATAATAGATGATCCTTAAAATTTTGAAAATATATGGTACTTGGTTGCACCTAAAATATGTACTTATGTAAATACAAGTAATTCTAAATTAATAAATCCCTTAACAGCAATTTTTAAAATGCTTATAATTTGATCCCTAAAAAATGTTTACTGAATATTTATTGTGAAAAATAACTGGGTGAGTTTTTAGCTAATGTCACAATAAGATTTGATACCTTTTCTCAAAGAACTTGTATTTTACAGAAGAGACAGGTATGTGCACAGTTATGTTAGGACAGAAGTTGAGGAAGAAACATGCTTTGGGGACCTCAAAGGTGGAGGCACTAATTCCAAAGAGAGATGATAGAAGGCTTTCTTAGGAAGAGTTAGCATTTGAGCTTCAGTAAAAATGAATGGGGATATGGGAAGTATTTAATACATATTTAATACACTTAATAGATGAGATGAGGAGTGAACACAAATAATTACATAGAGTTTGGAAAATACGAAGTTTTGTGTCCTAGACAGATAATGTGTTTGGTGAAGGCAAGAAGGTGCATTCAGAGAGGAAACTGGAATTTTATGTTGTTTCAAGGTAACATTTTGTTATAAAATAAAGTCCAATTCTTCAGCGTAAAATTTTACTGTGTCTTTCCTGATATCTATGAGATCTTGGGCATTTATTTTATGTATTTCCAAAGATGGTGCCATAATTAAACATACATGACAAACTTTAACAGAGAAGTTTCATCATCAATACGAAACTAAGTTGATGCTTTCTGGGAAGTCCTGGGTACAAGACTGTCAAGGTTTTGAATGGTATATATCTCAACAAAATCTAACCCAAAAAGGACATGCTATTTTCAGATGTACAAGAAACCTAAGAAATGATCTCTTCAGAATCATTGGCAAGGTCCTATCTACTCCAGAAGCTTGGGGACCATAAAACTGGACCCCTTGGCTAGTATGAAATGTTCTTGATCAGTCTAGGAATGAATCAAGTGTGGACACATTTGTGTACTGTAAAGATTATAATAGCATACTCTCCTTCCTCACCATTGTGGCACTTAGCTGCTAAAGTCAGTGTTATGCCAAACACAAAAGTGTTTCCAGATGCACATCTGAAAGTATCTAGTAGGCCAAAAAATCGGATTTATAGTAATGAGTAGATTCTGAAAAATAAAAAGGATGCAGATAAAGTTCCTAATATTCAAAATTTTCTATTTAAATTCTTGTGTTTTTCATACTACCTGCATATAGTTAAATGACATCTGTTAAAATGTTACTAAAGTTAGTGGTAGTGGCAGGATAAATGGATTCCTTGATTTATATATTTATTTTAGAATAATGTATACAATCAATATGTGTTTACTACTCTGCTCTGAAGAATACAAAAAGGTACAAGAAAGGAAGCAAGAGATTATTGAAAATTCTGTTACTGTGAAACAACCAGTATTAAAATTTAGTGGTCATAATTTTAGACAATAACTGTTGCCAAAATACAAAAAGAAGGATGAATGGCAGGATAGATGCAAAAATAGAAAAATACTTTTAAGAATAGGATCAAATTATACCTGTTATTGTTAAAATACCATATATTTTACTAAGTTAATTTGAATTTAACCAAAAAAAAAAAAAAAGAAGCTAGATTAAAATGGAGGGAGTTATCATACTACAGATTAAGGTTTCATGACATAATAAATATAGTTGCTAAAAAATCCTTCTAATACTTAAAGACTATTAAAAACTTAGAAATGTTTTCCTTTTAGCTAAATAATTCAAGTTATACAGTATTAATAAACACCCTGTCATAAAAGATAATTTAATTTGCTCTTTTATGCTTCTTCTCACCACAACTGTTTTGAAGATATTTTCCAACTGTTAATGAAGATATTATTTTTTTTAATTTGTCAAGGACTTTAATATTTATATTTCTTCTCTAATCACATTTTCACGGCTATTTAATCTTAATTTTATATTTAAGTTAATTTGTTGTTTACACCTCTTTTATGCATTGTCCTTCAATTACCTACTTCTTTTTTTTTTTTTCTTTTTTTTTTTTTTTGCGTTACGTGGGCCTCTCACTGTTGTGGCCTCTCCCATTGCGGGGCACAGGCTCCGGACGCGCAGGCTCAGCGGCCATGGCTCACGGGCCCAGCCGCTCCGCGGCATGTGGGATCTTCCCGGACGGGGGAACAAACCTGCGTCCCCTGCATCGGCAGGCGGACTCTCAACCACTGCGCCACCAGGGAAGCCCTACCTACTTCTTTATTTAAATTCATCTCTTGTTTGACTTGATTTCATCTTCAAATGGCTTTCTTTTTCTTTTTTTTTTTAAGATCATATGACTCCAGTGGTGTTAATCCTCATTCTTATTTTTATGATTTGAAATGGCTGGCTATTGATTTTCTTTTATAAAGGATGCTTGGCTGAGTATATTTGTAGGTAATCCATTTTCTCTCACCAATCTTTATAGCTAGACATTGACCTACTGTGTCCTGAGTGTTGATATTACAGAAGAGAAGTCTCAGGTTAGTCTGTTTTTTTCCTTTGCAGGTGACCTGCTTTTCCTGAGCCTTCAGCAAATACATTCATCCTTTGTGAATTTCAGTAAGTTAACCGGGGTTTACCTCAATGCTGAAGTAAAGCCCTAGAGTATATCATACTCCTTTTTAAATACACTATCTCTTTTCTTCTTCCTTGATTCCCAAATACTGTTTTTCTTATGTTTATCTGTGAAGTTCAAAAACTACAGGATGTTTTGATGTCTAGTATTTTGAATTGTTTTTTTTGTTGTTATATATACAATATGTGTTTTTACCATATAGACTCAATTACTGATTTCATAATTTTTCTGTATTTTATTTCTGAATAACTTATCTGTTAGATATTGTATTAGTCTGCTAGGCCTGTAGTAATAAAATACCATAGACTTAAACCATAAAAACTTATTTTCTCACAGGTCCAAGGTCAAGGTCCAGCAGGGTTCCAATTCTACTGAGGGTTTCCTTCCCGGCTTGCAGACTGATGCCTTCTCACCATGCCTCACACGGTGGAGAGAATGTCTCTTCTTCTCAGGACACTGATCCCATCATGGGTGCCCCACTCTCAAGACTTCACGTAAACTTAATAACCTCTCAAAGACTTCATTCCAAATGCTATCACATTGGGAGTCAGGGCTTGAACATATGAATTTTGAGGGGACATAAACATTCAGTCCGTAACAAATATATTGAGCTCTCAGTTTCAAGAATACAAGTGAACTACAGGTTACATGTTCTTGTATAGCTTTTATATGTATTATCTTCTCCATACTTTATTACTTTAATATTTTTTCCTCTATGTTTTCACAGGGGTTGTCTCAAACTTTTCTTCCATGCCATTAATTTGGTTTTTCATCATGTCTATTTTATTCGTTTTTTCTATTTAATAGATTATTGTATGCTCAGTACATTTCTTTAGTCTGCCTTTTAAAATCTTATTATGCTTTTTCATAAATAACATTTTTGTACCTGTATTTTGTTGAATTCAAATTATCACCAAATTCTAATCAAATTCTATTATCTCAGGGAGCTCTTTTGCAGAATTTGTTTCTACTCCTTTGGTTATGTCTATGTCAGACAAGTTTTGCCGAGTTGCCAGCTCATTTATTTTTCATCTTGTTCTTAATGTGGGCTGTTGAGTTTACATTAACCATATGTTCTGACATAATTTGGGCAATTGTTTTTGACTCCTCATCTAGTTAATCTGTCTGGAACAATAGATATGGTTCCAGCTTTCCAAGTTTGTGAGATAATATCACTCTCCTTTATTAGATAGTTGCTGATGAAATTATGACTTTTTAAATATTTAGAATTTTTTCCTACTTAATTATGAATTGAAGAAGGAAATATTTGTGAGTGAGTCAGCTTTTTTTTTTTCTTTACCCAGCATCCACAAGGCCATAGAATTAAAGGACAGTTGTCAGGATAATATTTTCCAAGATAAGACCCCAAGAGAAGAGAGAATAAGAAGATATGTCCTATATGTGAAGGTAAGTTAACTAAGCTTAAAAGAAAACGATAAAACCAAGGTCTTTTTAAAGAATTTGGTATGAAGAATTTATGCAATTTATTTGGATGTATTCTTCAGACTTTGAAAAACAATAGTAAATGGCCAACTAAGTGGATTTCAGTTGTGATGATGAATGCTGATGGATTATATTTCTGCCTATGAACTGAAAAGCATGAGTGAATAAGAAAGACATGTTTGTTTGATTAACTACATGTGAAAGATTCAAACACATTTTACACATAAAAGTGTATATGTGTTAATAATCCATAATAAACTATACGAGTATTATCTTGAGGATATGGGCTTAATTATTAAAAGAAATGACATTCATGAACTATGTAAATTGAGATCCAATTAACTTGCTGCAGCTATCTTATTAAATGCCAATTAAGTATATTAACATTCTTTACAATTCATATTTCAATATGAATTTAACTGTACCTTCATTGCCATTGTACTGTTGAGTTAATTACATAGCTAGATGATTTATCTTTTGCATAATTATTAAGCCTTACCCTCTGTTCTTCAAAAAACTAGAATTGATAGCTTTATAAACTCTGAAGATAAGTCTCCAAAGCATCACTAATTTCCTGGCTTTGTACAAATCTTTGTTTTAAAGCAAAATGAAGATTTCACATGGTTTGTATTAGCTGGATAGTGATTCAAATTCTTTATTTGAAATAAAATATGAAGCCATATAATGTGCCTGAAAGACATTATTAGGTCTTTCAAATTATTTTCTTTTCTGTTATGATTTTGGTTAATGTCTGTCTAATTATAGAAAGGTTTTCTGACAATTGAGAGGTTTTTGTTTTTAATAAAATAGAATAAGAAGTAGCCTATTAGAACACAAATATTGATATTTTAGATCCTTTTGGTGAGACAGTTTTTATTTTGCTTCAACAATCCCCTGAATATCTAGCATAGTAACAGGCACTTACCAAGTTTGAAGTAGTTGAAGGGATCATGGACTTTGTAGTCAGATAATTTGGGGTTCAGTGTCTCTCCCAGTTTCTGTTTCTTTGGTGATAGAAATTGATGACATGTATGGCATTTAACCTATTTACTCATTAGTAAAATGTAGATGGTAACAACTCCTGTATATGTTTATGTGAATATTAAATATAATTAAATGCATATATATACATGAAAACATAATACCATGAATGGAAGTCCATACTCAGTAAAAACTAGCTTTTGTTCCTTGTCATTTATATATTTTTGATTTTTGAAACAACTTCATTGATTTGTATATAACCTACTGCTAAGTAACTTTATATATGATTTATGAATGGGTTGGATCTCAGGGCATCTATTAGTCTTGAAAGAAAGGAGTATAAAAGAATGCATTCACATGAAAGACAATTTGGTTATTCAAATCTGAGTATACACAAGATTATTGCCTTGTTTCATTTACCTCATTAAGATAAAATTTTAATGGTTAACTCTATATTTATACAAAGAGAATGTATTTCCCATATATTTACTTATGGTTCAAGAGTCAGTACACTGATGAATCTAAATATGAATTATTGAGGGCAGGGATGCCAGAAAATCCATCCTGATTCCATGCTGACAGGTGACCATTCAGTGGAGGCATGCAAATAGTTTGGCTGGGTATATTTTGCTTTTTTCCTTTAGTTCCACACAGCTCAGTGCTCAGCAGATGTAGCCTGTTCGTCACTGCATTGTTGTGTGATATTCAGATGTAAGTTTCAAGTGGAAAGGAATAACCTTTTCTATGTATTATTCCCGTGAACTCCGCCCAGCACCCCTTCCCTAGTCTTCTCAGCCCTCACTTTTCCTCTGTGTGGAAAGACTGATAAGTGGAAGCCAGACTACCTCCATTTCTTCTCTTCTTGCCTAAGCAGTGACGATCACTTCCCTTCTTGACATTGTCACTTGTTTCTTTGTTAATCTGTGCCTGTTTAAGTCTTCCATAAAACCACCAATAAAATCACCTATAAAGCCATCAGGTGTCAGGTACAATAACAAATGTCTTGGAAACAAAATCACCCTAATGAAATGGAAGGAAACCTAAAATCTTTGTCCATGTGCTTCCAATTAGAAATGTTTCCCCTAGCTTGCCATTATTTATAGCACTGTTAATGACGGAATTCACACGGAAATAAATGTCTTTCTTGTTGGTGATCATTCATGAGGCCCATGTGCTTATGAGTACCTCAAACAGAACATTCTAATATGGTAGTTTGAGACTGAGGGTCACTGGGAATTAATGTAGAAGTCTGAGAATGGATTTTACCTGTAGCTTCACAACAATTTCATTGAGCTCTGGGTCTGACTGATAAGGATGAACAATTATGACCGCTAGAGGAAGTTTATGGAAGGTAGTTGAACAATTCCAATGTGGCTCTGGAATATCAAAATTGCAATTTGTACAGGTGGTGAACTTTTAGTCAACTAAGCAATGAAAATAAAGCTGCTGCCACTTGTCAGAAAGCTAGCATTTGGATAAAAATTCTTGTAGCAGCCCTAGCCCCCAAGGCAGGTAGGTTGCAGGCACTAGCTTCAGTTGAAAGTTGCTAGGTTTTCTTTTCTAGGATTTGATAGCCTACTGTCACATTTTTTTTCTCTCTAGAGTTCTTCATTTAGATAGGAATTTCAAGGATCTTCCCCCATTTCATAACTGCAAAAGACACCCAAGGAAAGAGTGGTCCTAATGATAGATTTCATCCATTGACTACTCTTCAGACATTTTACATACTCAGTTCACAAAACAGTGCTGCAATGCAGGCAGTTTTTACAGTGATTTTACATGTGAGAAAACTATACCTGAAAGACTAATCACTGAGTAAGCTATTATCCAAACAGACTGATTTATCCCTTGAGCTTGTATTCCTTAACTACACCATTCTGCTTGTGAGTTAATTGACTTAATTGAATGAACCCATGAGTTCATCATCACAGATCTCATTCCTGCTAACATATATCCCCAAATCCCCACATTTTTTTGCATAATTACTTTAGTACCTTCTTCTGAAGGAGTCTGTATAGGTTTAGTCACTAAAAGTATTTCCTCCTGTGTTGTCAAGAGTATTTTGTTGTTTGTATTTATAGTCTGTGTGTCCTCTAATTATCTGGTCTTGAAGGATTCTGCCTTGTAACTTAATTCTACTAGAATTAATGTGAAATGCTGTGGTGATTTAACTTAATCCTCTGTGTCTGACAGTGCATGCATGATATGAAGTGGTGAGGTAAATATTCAGTGTCTCAGACACTTTGTTTCCTGTATTTTAAAATGTTTCATGAGTTGAAACTTCCATGCAGTCTGCACACTTTTTTACATATTTTATTTTTCATTTTTCCCCATGGATAGCATAGACATGTATGAGTAACTGGCATTCTACACTCTTGATATATTGAGAAATAATTATAACGATGGTGATTGTGCCAGCAAGAAGTTGGAATTTAGGTAAATATTCTATTTAAATCTGTTTTATTAATTCAAACATCCCTGAAAGCATTGTAGGTATACCTTTTCAAAAAAAATTAATGATGTTCCCTTGGAATTTCTAGAACTTGCTCAATTTATGCCTCAGGATCCACTCAAATTTTCAACATTGTCTCTGTCTTACTTTTCACTATTTTTGAAATTTTTGTATAGCATTTCAATTTATAAACCCCTTAAATATTTTTCTTAAACAAAATTTTTATTCAGTAGTATTTAGTGGCATGTTCAGGATTTCCTAACAATACTAGGTGTATCTATACTAATAGAGGCCAGTATCTAGGGTTTCTTGTACTGCAGGATTCTACATGAAGTTCTTGAGTATCTTGCAAAAGTCATGAACAAATTATTTTTTTCTCTTCTATCAAAACTTTTATCTATTGCAAGAAACCATTGCTGATCTTGTGGGATGGCTTAAAAGAATTTCCTTTATTTGGTCTAAAGCCACCATCTTTCTTTTCTAAAAGTTATTTCCTATCCCCATTGAATGATACAATCACTCCTGTCCTTCTTAGTTTGCTATTATAGCACATTCCTGGAATCCAGTCTTCCTACATTTATAGACATATGATATAGATGCAGGAGATTAAGTCTAGGAGATGAATTTGTCATGAGAGTGAAAGTGACTGGTAAAATCTCATCACTCACTTTTCCTATAGATTAGGGAGAAGGTTTATAGTTTTCACCATAAAACTATAAAACTTCTTTAACATTTAATAGTGAAAATAATAAATCTCTTAGAGGAGGGTATAGGAGAATATATTCATGAATTGGCATGATCAAATGTTTCTTAATTAGACCACTGTTCAAAAAAGAAATGTTTGTTAATTTTGGTGTCATTAGAATTCAAAATTCCATTTCATCAAAAGACAGCATGAAGAGAAAGAAAATGTAAAACAGGGAAAGATGTTTGCAGTACATACATCAGACAAAGGACTTGTGTTTAAAATACATAAAGAATCCCAGCAAAGCAAGAAGAAAAGGACAGATACTTTAGAGGAAAACACAACAAATAAATAGGCAGTTCACAAAAGAATATATCTAAATGATCAATAAGTGTATGTAAAGTTTGACAAAGTCATTCTTCATTAGGGAAGTGCAAATTATAATCTCAATGTATCAATAATAATATACCACTTAGACTCATCAAAATGGCTGAAATAAAAATCTGACAATACCAAGTGCTGACTAGCATGTTGAACAAACGCAAATTATACAAATAATGGGAATATTAATTGTTATAAACACCTCACAAAATTTCTTTGCCATATCTATTACAATAACTCATGTATACTAACATTCTATACACACACACACAGGTGCTAGATTACAGTGTATGTGTATGTGTATATGTGAATCAGAAGACACGTGCATGTCTGTGCATCAAAAGAAATGGACAAGAATGCATATAATAGCGTTGTTCACAACAGAGCCTAAATTGGGTTAAAAGCTTCCAATATTCATCTCTGATAGATTGAATAAACTACAGTCCTACAGTGGAATACTGTACATTAATGAAAACAACAAACTACTGTTACTTGCAAAAACAGAGATGCATCACACAAATATGATTCTGAGTGAAAGAAGTCACTTACAAAGAGTACATACTGATGATGTCAATATATATTGGTATAAAACAGGGAAATTAATTTACAGTGGTGAAAGTCAAAAGTGGTTATTTTCCTGTGCATGGGTAATGACCATGAGGGGGCATAAGGCAGGTTACTGAGCTATAGTAATGTTCTACGTCTTAATCTGAGTGGAAGTTATCTGATTTTATCTACACGTGTACATTTTGTAAAAATTAATCAAGCTATACAAGAGATATTTGTGTACTTTATATTAAATTATAAATTTGATTTAATAAATTTTATATTAAATTATATATTAAATTTTATATTAAATTATAAATTTAATAAAATAAATACCAAAGACCAGACACATGAAAATACTATATCTAACAATGAGGATAGGAAATTACCCCAGGGAAGAACTTTTTTTTAGTTTTATAATTGCTTGATAGACAGAACCAGATTAAATATGACTGACACTATTCTATTTATAGCTTGCAGATACCATTTTGTAAAAAACCAAATATATTCATCTGGGCTCCTTCTGCTATATACTTACTTATTGATTATTATCTTTTCCTGATCAGTAAAGTTGTCTAATATCTGTTATAGGATTATTTAGGAGATTCAATGAAATAACGCAATAAAAATTCTTATCGCAGTGCATGGCACATAGCACTCACATACGATAGGTAGTCTTATTATTAGTATCATTATCATTTATTTTACTTATTATAAGCACTTGGCTCGTTTTGCCATATATGTGTGTATATATATATATATATATATATATATATATATATATTTGTTGTTGTTGTTGTTGTTGTTGTTGCGGGACGCGGGCCTCTCACTGTTGTGGCCTTGACCTTTCCCGTTGCGGAGCACAGGCTCCGGATGTGCAGGCTCAGCGGCCATGGCTCACGGGCCCAGCCGCTCCGCAGCATGTGGGATCTTCCCGGACCGGGGCACGAACCCATGTCCCCTGCATCGGCAGGCGGACTCTCAACCACTGCGCCACCAGGGAAGCCCCCAATATATATTTTAAAAGTCTATTTTTATTTTTAAAACATCATAAATCGTTAAAATTAAAAACTTTTGCTGTGTCAAAGACACTGCCAAAAGAATGAAGAGACAAACTGCAGAGTGGGAAAAAATATCTGCAAACCGCACATCCGGCAAAGAACTTCTATTCAGATTCTATAAAGAACTCTCAAAACTCAGTAGCAAGAAGATAAGCCACCCATTTAAAAAATGGACAAAGGACTTGTGCAGACATTTTACCATAAGGATATAAGGATGACAAACGAAGGCATGAGAAGATTTTTAACATCATTAGCCATGAGGGAAACACAAGTGGAAATCATGATGAGATACACTGCACGCCTATTAGGGTAGCTATAATAAAAACTGTTGACAGAACCAAGTGCTGATGAGAATGCAGAGGAACTGAGACCCTCATATACTGCCGGTGGGAATATAAAATGGTACACGCACTTTGAAAAAAAGGATGCTAGTTTTTTTGTAAAGTTAAACATATGCTTCCCATAGGACCCATCAAACCTGCACCCACGTATTTCCCCAGAGAAATGAAAACTTTTCTTCACATGAAAGCCTGTTCATGAATGTTCATAGCAGCTTTATTTATAATAGCCAAAAGCTGGAAACAATCTAAACGTCCTTCAGTGAGTGAATCATTAAATAAAGTGTGGTACATCCAAACAATGGAATACTACTCAACAGTTAAAATGCACAATATTGAGACATGCAACAACTTGGATGGATCTCAGACATTTATACTCAGTGAGAGAAGCTAGCCTATAGGTTACATACTGAATGACTCATTTATTTGACAGTCTCAAAAAGACAAAATTATAGTGATGGAAAACAGAAAAAAAAAATCATAAATCATATTATTTTCTTGGACAGTCCCATACTTATTACAAATTACCATTTAAATGTATTAAGAGAAACAATTAGCAAATTATTTTGTGCTCTGTAAAACATAATTAAAATTAATTAAAATATCATATAGACTTTTTGAAACACACACACATATACATATTTCTCATCAGCAAAACAACTATATTCTTTTTATTAATTCCTCTAAAAATGTAAGCATCCTTGGACCAACCAACTGTTTAGAATAACCAAACAGTTGTAGTACTTTTACCTATTTGGAGCATTTTTTTAATGTCATGAAAGCCAATTCAAATGTATATTCTATGAGCCTATTTTGGTGCCTACATTTAAGAGCAAAGTGAAACAATAACTCCCATGTAGTAACATAATTCATCTGTAACACCTGTGTGTTTTAAGAATCATTTGTATTTTGTAAAGTGGTATGGTCTTTGGACTTCAAATTTGCATCCTTTGTTCTTAGAAGATGGATTTTTAGGATTGCAAGGATAGTAAAGATGATAATATAATGGCTATCCCTCATGTCACAGAGGAAAAAACTTGGGGTCTAGACATGCTAAGAACTTGCTTTGGGTCACTCAGTATAAGACAGAGATGACTATAACCCAGGTCTCCTGACTCATGCTGCCCTTGTATAACCTCTCTGAGATGGCAATAACAGGACAAATGTTTAAAGAGTAAAATGGAAGGGATCCATCAATAGGTTGCTTCTTTGAAATAGACTATCTAACTCACAGAGTTCTTTTTTTAGCACACTGTGATCATAACACAAATTTTCAGGCTAAAATTAATGTATCCCACTCTTGCTTTAGATCATGAATTAGCCTACAGCCACATAAACATTAGTGTTGTTAATCACATATGTAGCCCCATCTTCTCCTCTTATGAGGCCCTGTCATTATCAGAAGGTTTTGCTAGTGACAATTTGGATGATGATTTTATTTCTGGGTAAAAGTCAAAGGCGTTGAAAGGAAATATTTCATATAATTTCCTAAGCTCTGTGTGGTATTTCTGTGCTAGAGGAGGTAGAAAGGATTTTCAAAATAAATACATTATGCAGTAGGCAATGAAGGGGTAAAGCCACTTTTTCTGTAATCACAGTTTTTTCTAAAGTCATATAGTCCCTATAAATGAGATAATAAAGTAGCTCCACATTGGTTCCTTCAGTTCCCTGGAGTTTAAAGTGTATTAATGGCTATTGGATTCAGAATAAATAAACTGGATGGAAAAATCATTATGTGAGTTCTATTTTCCAAATGTCAATTTGGTTTCTAAGCACTCCAATAACTTACCCTTAATTTTCAGCTTGATGCTTCTGAGAAAAAATAGTTGAAGTTTGGGGCATCATTTATTTTTCCCCTCTTATAATAATGGGATGTGAATTCAGCGTCTGAGTTTATTGAATTTGGCATTAGAAGTTGATTCATCTCTTAAAAAAATACTTATTTTACATATTGAATTTCATCCTTTGGGGAATAGCAAACAATAAAAAATGCATTGGAAAAATTAGTTGGAATGGCTGGATGAATAGACCCTTTCTTCTCTTTATTGAATTCAGTAGTATCATGTGAACCCCAGTTCTCTCTACTACGATTTAACATTGAGAATTAGTGAACAGAGCTGTTAAACGGAATTATATCTTTCCTGGGAAAAATGTTTAAATTTCCCTGTTTGCAATTTGCATACATTGGGACCTTTATATTTTACAATGCCACAAACAGGAAAGGTCAGAAATGGCAGGTCACAGTAGTGGGATATCTAGCGCAGTGTGTGATCATGCAAGCATGTGGATCTTCGGGATGACCTGCTGACAAAAATGCATATTTTTACCACTGAATCTCTGTTTCATAGAAATGGAAGCAATTAGTTGGCAAGAATGACAAAAAGATAAACTGCAGCACACAACAATAACAGACCAATAATTTATAATCACAGTCCAAGGTCTTGTAAAGTAGTCAAAATATTCACATATGTATGTTTCTGCATTCAACAAACTGTTGAACACTTACCACTTGGGTAGTTTTCTCTTGTAGTTAATTTTCTTCCCCAAATCTCCTCCTTTTTCACTTGGCAAATCATCAAATAATTCACTCTTAATCCCCTTCTGCTCCTTTTTTTTCACTTCAGTTTATTTCAATGTGAAAAATTATTATAGAAGAGAAACTACAGGTTATACACACACTTAAAATATTTTTACCTTCTAATTCACAAACTCACTGGCTGTTTCCTTCCTCCCTTCCTCTCTGCCTGCCTCCCTCCCCTATTTCCTCCCTTTCCTTACTTCTGTGAATTTTGTAATTGTCTCACTATTGCAAAGCTAGAAGAATTGAATTAGTTCTCTTAACTTCACCTCCTTAAGACAATAACAGAAAATATTTTGATATAATTACTTTCCAAATTTTATATATATTTTAAATGCTTGCTGAGTATAGAAGTATAAAGGTATATAATAGTTAAGATCATAATATATACAAAGTTAATGATTTATTTTCTTACAGTAAATATGGTTTTGGATTATAAAATTATAAATTATTTCTAGAAGTTAATTTGTCAGTTCCAAAAATTGGAATATTGATTTACTGATGTTCCACGTGATTCCTCAAGTATCTTGCCTTGTTTGGAATCTAAGGTGAGGACTGTAAACAACATGTTACTTACATAAATATATACATTAATGCTGCACATCGTTCTATAAATGTTGATTTAACTCACTTGTAATATTGGTAACCTTGAGCTACTAAATTAAAAATAAATTTTACAGTGATTCGGGTGGAATATATATTTCCTCCACTGCTTCTGTATTTATCGAGGCCAGTTTCTAAGTGCTTTCTCTCTCCATCTTCTTATTTTTATGTAGCTTCAACTTAGATGCAAAAGGCCTTTCTCAGTGTATCTAGGAGGCCACAATAATGAAATAATGGTGAAGCAAACTGCCTCATCCCTTGCCCTTGGAAATTTCCCTGACAAAACCACCATTTCTGGGAGAAAAAGTACAATGATGATAGAAGTACAATGATGATAGAGTTGTTTTCACAATTTAAGTTTCCTCTGTTGGCTCTTTCTTGCCTCTTGGATACTTCTTAAAGAAAAAGGAAAATAACCTTTAACTTCCAGTTGTATGAAACTGCTCAAGATTTCCTAAACATGCCAAGTATTTGCACATCACCATATTTTTCTCAAATTCAAGCCATTTCAACATAAAAAAACCCTGATCTTGTACCCTCCCCTAACTTTCTACCCCCTTCCCACATACACACACTGACATACAAACTTATTTTCCTATTTAGTGGGATGTACTCAACCATTCATCAGAGCCCAAACTCTGTATGACTTTATCAGAGATGGCTATCTTGCCCAAATGCCCCAGACAATAGGAATAGCTCTCATCTTTGGAAACATGATATTATATGACATTAATCACAACAAGTTTTGCCACCTCTTAATTTATATGCTTTTGGAGGGCAAGAACTCTACCTTACTTACCATGTATCAGGCATTGCATATAGGACTTAGAGCTTTTATTGAATGAATGAGTAAATTATTGTGATCAATGTTCATATTTAAGACACAGAACAAAAGCCTTTACTTCCATGTGAGTCAGGAGAATTGCTTTGGATGGATAAAATGATGAAAAGCATCAAACTAGACTAAGCTGAAAGAAAATAAAGGACAACTATTTGAATAATTTGAAAACAATTTAATTTATTCATTGAAATCTGTAAGAGAGCAATAAACAGTGACTTTCTTGTATAAGGGGAAGAATCAGGGCAATGGTGAATGTGCTGGTTATTAAGAGGTTAATGAAAAATCCTGACCTGCAGTTAAGTGGCCATAGTCCAGCTGCTGTCAGAATGTATCTAAACACCCCCAATTCTGCAGGCTTTACTACTAATTCTTTTAGTAAATTTCATTTTTTTATAACAAATAATGTTCATTAGAGCCCAGAGATTTTACGGTGATACGAGGTGTTTTTTAAAAATAAGTATTCACGTTAAAAAGTAAGACATTGAATTAGGATATCTGTCTCCCCAGAACTGGTATTTTTCAGTTTTCAGAATGCTAGTGATTACTTTCTCAAGGAAAAAAAAAAGGTACATTTAAGCAGAAATGATTAAAACTGAAGAGAAGAAAAATAGCCGCAAGGTTAAAAAGTTAGGAAAAAGCTGAAGGGAAACCAACACAGCTGCCCAGAACCATGCAGAAAAGCCTTTTGGGGATCCATAACAAATGAACACAGGTGATTAAATTTAATTCAGTAGTTGATGGTTCCCAGGGGCCAAGCCTCCCTCTCAGTATATAAAATATATAACTCTATGTTGGCTTAAACATCCGCTGCCAGGCTATAGGAAACACACTTAATTCTACCTCTAACCATCTTTCACATGAAAGGTAATTTATTGAAGACCTTGCCCTTCCCTTTGGTGTACAGTTCAGATTACCTGTTTCTGTTCTATCATCATTGTACTTTTTCTCCCAGAAATGGTGGTTTTGTCAGGGAAATTTCCAAGGGCAAGGGATGAGGCAGTTTGCTTCATCATTATTTCATTATTGTGGCCTCCTAGATACACTGAGAAAGGCCTTTTGCATCTAAGTTGAAGCTACATAAAAATAAGAAGTGCTGTTCTTTCATTCAGCCAACACTTTTTGAGCTCCTGCTATGTGCCAGACCATAGGGCTGTAGGACTGAATAAGGTAGCAACTGAACCCTAGTCAAGCTTACATTTCAGAGAGAAGAGTGACACTGAAAAAAAGAAAAAAGGAAAAAAAACCCAAAACTGTAAGGTAAAAGGATAAATTCTTTCTTCTGGTGCTAGATTCTGAGTGACCATCCACAGGATGGTTTGGTTGGCTTCATTTTGTGTCTATTGTGTTCATTATTTGTTTTTATACAGATACATGGTGAGAAATGGTTAAAGAGTTTACACTGCTCAGGTAGTTTAGGAACCTAAATCCAAAAGACATAGCCAGTTACTGTCATCAAAAGATAAGGATGCTTAACATGCCATTGATTTTTGTGTTTTGAAGACAGGGCAGTGCTTCACCATGACATGGTCTATGGAAGCACACCTAATTTCTTGGGATTTAAATAGTTTACATAGATGGCAGGGAATGATTAACCACTCCATTACAGAATAATTGACTGATTGATAATTGCCCAAATCCTTGCCCATATACCTCAACATTGAATCATCTGTTTTTTTTAAGACTTAGGGTAAGAATTTCCAAACTGAGTTGTTGATCTATAATTAATATGTTACAAACAGTCATGAAAACTGCAACATATGATTGCAAATATCTGAATATAAAATGAGTTTATTTCATCTGATCATATCAAAATGGCTGTGCATATTTGAAATTGCATAAATTAAATTACCTTTCTCCTTGCCTTGTGGCCATTTGTTGTAGATTTAGCTCAGATTTTTCCTGAGTCTTATACATTTGGGTAACATTATATGTGCATATCAGAAAAATGAATTTTGGCTCTGAGAATCCACAATATCAGCCCTTATCTACAGTGCCTCCATTTATATATCAAATATGAGGCATTAGTTTTAAGATGTACTTTAACAGTGTAAATGTCCAAAGATTTAGTATTCTAAAAAGTGATTATACCAAACCCTCAAAAATCATCTCAGTATGTTAATTTTAAACATTGCTATCAAGTCTTATTTAATATCTCACCCAAGGGTCTCTACAGAGCGATAAATCACATTTTCACATTTATTCATATAATTGTTGTATCAGTCTAATTTTTAGGCTCAATACTATCTCATATTTGCTCGGCTTAGTTCTGTGTTTCACAGATTCTCCTCTCTTGTTCTACCTTTATAAAGAGAATAAAGGGTAGAACACAAATGTCCTTCAATACTGATTCAATAATTTTTCTTAAAATCTTTCCTGTCAAGTCTTTCTCTCTCCTTGACACCTCTATTAATTCCATCACCCATTTTTGGATTTACAAAAAATACTGATACGCTTGCTTTTGTCTTAGAAAAAAATAAGGCTCACCATTGAGTGATGAATGGAAAATTTTACTGCCATGCAGCATGCCCAGTGCAGGAGAGAGTTAGGCTCTGGGGAATGAGGTTGAGAGGAAGAAAGACTTTGAACTGTCCCTGTCCCATATTAGGAAAGCAAAGTCTCTGATTGTTGCTAATTGGCTGGCAACATATGGGCTTTTCCAAGGGTAAGCACTGAGCTGTCTGGAGGTGGTCTACTGCATATATGATGGGTATATGCTTCATACATGGGTTGTGGCATCCAGCTGCCTAAATTGAGATTATGATGCCCAGTCAGTTATGCACTGTTGACAGGTTAGATGGCCAGGTTAAGGCTGGTCTGTTTCTTTCATATGAGGTGAATAAAATCAAACATTTAATTGACCATATAATTTTCCTTGTTGCTCTTAACACTTTCATTTCATGTATTCATTCTGTGAACAAATAAAGAGATTCATTACCACAATTATATACATTTGGGAAAAATGATTGATTTTTAATTCATAACTCTTAGCTTAAATGTATAACAATCAAATGTGAGTGTTTGTAAGCTACTCTAAAACTATCTTTTTATATCTACAATCTTGAGTGAGGAGAAAATGAGATATTTTTTTCTTCCCCCCTCCTTTGAACTTAAGCTAATCTTAGAACACTTTGCTTCTGGGGCACCAGGATTTCTCAAGATCAACACTATTGAAATTTTGGGCCAATGATTTTCTTTTGTTATGGTGGCTGTTCTGTGCATTGTAAGATATTTCACAGCATCCTTAGTCTCTACCCATAAGATGCTAGTAGCAACACCTTGCCCCTAGTTGACATAATAAAAAAAAATGTCTCCAGACATTGCTAAATGTACCCTGGGAAGCAAAATCACTTTCAGTTGGGATCTACTGGGCTAGACTGGTAGAAATACCAATTTTCCATGACTATTTGATTTCCCTTCTATTTCCTGTAGGGTTATGGAAAGATCTAAAAAACTTATGCGAGTATACCGTTTGGAAGGGTATCCATAGTCTTGGGTGGTTATCATTAAGACGTTTGCATGAACTCTGTTAAAGTTCAGTGACTCTGTTTTTGGATTATGCTGGGGACAGAATAAACCCTGCTGAGCTGAGAGCCCCATGCCTACAATCACTCCCTCTGGTCCTGCTCCACAGCTATTCCCTCTGAGTTCTGTGCCCTCCCAGGTTTCTGCCCTGAAACAGTAAAGCGATCTAATACTTAAGGAAACTGCCAACTCCCTCATCTGTGAAAATCTGTCTTCTCTCTTCTAGATCTTCCAGCTCTGACCTTCCCTCTCTCTTCCTTCCTGAACAGTTTCAGTGTCTAATCTTGGCAATAGTTGTACATTTAGGAATGAGGGATGAAGGCAGTTAAAAGAAAGCATTTTCCTCTTGCAAAGTACTAAAGTTCCAAAGCAAAAGATTATAAAGGGGGTATTTTCAATACTTCAGAATGGGAAGGAGGGAAAAATATAGAGACAAAAATGGTTCTAACTTGTAAAATTTGGAGCAAGAATAGAAATCTGTGGCTCAAGAAGTCATATGTGATCCCCAGGAAACTGAGTTTCATATTCTTGAATAATGTCATGATCTCTATTCTTGGACACAAGCCTCTTCTCTCCATCCAGTCAGTGGGTTTTAAGAAACCCACTTACACCAGCCCATTAAGCAATATGAAGGTAGTGGATTTCTCAGTCTAGTCAGAAGTTTTGTTTTGTTTTGTTTTTTTAATGTGAAACAGATATTGAAAACTCTGATGTTAATGAAATAAGAAAGCAACATGGTTGGATATGCGCTTTGGAGCTAGCCTACTAGGTTTCAATGCCCAGTTCCACTTCTCATGCAACTTCATTAATTTCTCTGTGATTCAGTTTCCTCCATTTAGTCTAATAAAACTATCTTCTTTTTAAAGTGGGTTGACAATTAAATAGGTTAATATGTGGAAAGTTTAGAATGGCTTCTGATCTGTAGTTAGTTCCATAAGTATGTTATTAACTGTATTATTTCCTTGGTAAAAAGGATTATGCCTTCTTAAAATGAATCAGGCCATAAGAAAGGGCTAGAGAAAAAGCAACCCAGGAAAGATCATTCAGAGAGACATGGAAGAATGTCCTCAGAGACTATTTGGAATCTATCCATGCCTCTGCCCAAACCTCTCCCTTGTTCATTTAGTCAAAGCCTGGGTTATATCTGTGTCTAATCCACTGCTCTGACTGTCCATGGCCTGATATGTCAGAAGTAAAATGCACCTAATATGCAACACCTAGCTTAACTTTACTATGGGCTGACCTCAGATAATCCCGGTATCTATTTCTTCCTGACTTCAGCCCACCGAAATGTCAACACCAGCTGTTTCTTGGGCCTTCAGGATGGTAGCCAAGGAACAATAAATGCTTAGGACCTCGTTAGAGATACTTTGGAATAAAGAATCCTTTTAAACTTTATTTCACTTGAATTTTTCAAACCTTATTTCACCAAAGAGTTCTTATCTTGAATTTTTCATTGAGGAACTATCAACACCTTGTGGAATTGTGGTTCTAAGGAATACAGTTTACGTTCATGCAGTTTTAATGTACCCATTCACATCGATTAATACATGCTCGGTTCTCTGTTCATTTTTGTGAATCTGTCAGTTACTCTTTTATTAGCTTTTGGCCAACCTGTGCTTATTATGGTTTTATCTCATCTCACATTAATTTAATTGTCTCCATTGGCTCCATATTTTATAATAATGTTCAGTCTTATTCACTGCTTTTGCAGATAAGCATCCTAACTCAGAACAGGTGCCACCTTACCTGCCACACACACACTTTCTTTAGCTAACTGCATGCAGCTCCTTCTCTCACATGTATCTACTCCTGAGAGAGAGGACATTTGGAGACAATTAGTGCTTCACTATTTAATCACTTTGGCTTTAATAATGGTTGAACAGGAAAGGTTCATATTAAATTACAATAAAATACTAATGTGGTTTTCTGAAGCTAATGAGTCACTTGTATCTCAAGAGAAGAAAGCAAAAATACTGCTGGTTCTGTGAAAGAATGTTCAGCAATCTCAGCAGTTAGTACTTATTTATGGATCAGATACAAATAGCTCAAATGTACTCATTCTTGAGATATTTCAGGATGCACATTTTTTAGTAGCTCTCTTCTAGACTAAGTTCATTTGGTTTGGATAGGGTCAGCCACTTGGGTATATAACCTGAACTGAAAAATTAGAGCAGCAGATCCTGCCAATCACACCAGAGTGTTTGGGGATGTTACATATGATGAAAGCCAAACCAAT
This sequence comes from Leucopleurus acutus, assembly GCF_964270905.1. NCBI lineage: Eukaryota > Metazoa > Chordata > Mammalia > Artiodactyla > Delphinidae > Leucopleurus > Leucopleurus acutus. The sequence continues at coordinate 19,793,097 of NC_139142.1, read as the reverse complement.
GAAAGGCAGCTCTGGGATTTTGCTGGGAACTAGTTCAAAATAAATGGTCTATTTTGCTGGAGTTGCTCAGTTGATAGGTATACGTAACAGATTTACAGCAAGAATCCATTCCTTGAGAGAGCTTGCATCAATGTGAAGCCAATCTTGGGTGGAGAGCATAGCTAAAATACGTAAAGAAACTGCGTTTAAAGATACTGTTTGAACCTCTGAAGCCATACCTCACAAGAACTATTGCCTGGACTGATCCAGTACGTTTCCATTTGGCTTCAACTAGTTTAAGTCAAATATTTCATCACTTGCTCATAAAAGTGCCTGGCTATACAGATTCTAATGTACACAATTTATGATAAAGCCACCTCTTGAAATGCAAAGCAACAGAACAATGAGGCAAAACTTATAAGAACAAATCTAGCAACATTACATGTAAAAGCACCTTCTAAAAGATTTGTTTTTGTCACTTACATCTCGGCCTGTATCACCCATCAGCCGATCCATGCCATTAGATAATGGTTAAGTTTTGATACACAAGGGTTGTTGTATGTCTTTGAGCCCTTCTTTTTAGCATGAAAATTATTGTACTGGACATAGTAGGAAGAAAATGAACTTTTTTGAATGCATAATATAATGACATGATTAAGTGATGGGAGTTTTTCAATTAAAATTATTATTTTGAATGAGTTTTAGAGAGGACAATATTCATATAATGGACAGTTGTTTTCCAAAAGTGAAAACATTAAAATTGGATATTTCTGAGCATTTTGCTCAAATTTACGTTGATATATTTAATTCACATTTGTTTCTCTGCATTATTTTGCTACCATCTACATATTTTGTTAAATTATTTCATTTTTCTAATAAAATATTATTGTCAATCTTTCTATAAAACTCCTCTTGCTGCCAACCACATGACTCTGTAGCCATTAAATAAATTCTGTTCCTGAAAAAGTTAATTTACTGTACTTTACATTGTTGTCTTTTGGAGAAAAAACATCTATTGTCACCCAAGTGTGCAACATTATCTGCTTCATTATTTTAGAGCCAAATTCTCCAATCCTTCTTGTACCCATGGGCCACCAATGCCATAAATATATATTGTTTCTTCTCTATGGGAATTTCTGGTTATAAAGAACATATAGACCAAATAGAAGATTTAGTTAGAGTAAGTCACAAAATGCCAGAGAGGTGCTTTGGTGGGGGAAAGGAAGTAATGTAGTAACAGTGGGAGATTATTATAAGAGATGTATTACTTAAATTATACTGAGGAATTGAGTACAAATAAAATCTATATGATAGATGGAACTATAGAAAATGAGGCAGAGCTAAAAAAAAGGACATATATACCCCACCTCCCCACACACACATGCCACAAGTGAGCAAAAGTCACATCTCCTCTTGTTTCTTACTTTAAACTCCACATTTATTCCTACTCATTCTTCACTCTTATCAGAAACATATACTGAAATATAAATGATAATCCAATTCCTAATTGTAACTACATACAAAAAAATTTTCTTGAAAACTAATAAGAGAAAAGCACCTAACTATAAAGAGAGCTCATCCAGACATGAGCGCTTTCTTCACTGTTGTCTTCACCATCATCATCATCATCATCATCATCATTAATCATCTTTCTCGATGAATAGATTTTTGGCTACATGACAAATGTCAGATGCTTAAAGTTTCTGTATGGCAATAACAATGCTGCAGGGTAGATGGAGTATAGAAGCAGTTTTTTCTTGAGTTAATTTTAGTTAATACTACTCAAGAATAAAATGTGATAATGGACATCATGGACTTAGGCTTCATCAGACATTAAGAAGACATCACTTACGGAGTTTCTCTTACGTTGGTGTTTTATCAGATTCGCACTCATGAAGATAATAATTATCTAATAGTTATATGCATAGGGTTTCTCCCTCTTTAATAATCAAATGCATATGAAAAGCATTAAAATAATATTTTTTTAGTCTGACAAACATCAAACAAATGGATAGAATTGTTGAAAGTTTTGATGAAATACATATTCTTATATACTATTAATAGGAGTCATTTTATACTCTTTTATATAGAGAGCAACCTGGAAATTTTTATTAATTTTAAAATGGGTATGCTCACTGATACAGCTATTTCACTTCTAGAAAAAGACAATAGTATGATGTATACCTGCAAGAAATTAAGAATTGCAGCATTGCTTATAATTGCAAAAAGAAGGAAGCAAAATAATCTCCATGTTACTAAATCCAAAGAATACCATCATGTGCTCATAATATTTGACTCAGTAGAATGACTGACACTGTTGCTACTTGCATCCTTGAAAGTCTTACAATAACTGTGTGCTATTGCACCTTCCCTTTTGGCTACTGCTTCTCTCTCCTTTTCAGGGTTATCTTTATCCAGTTAAGAGGCTTTGGAGCCAGATTGTCTGCTCTCCATTCTCTAGACATATGACATTAGGGAAAACATTCTTGCCCCTCTGTAGACTCAGTTTGTTTATAGCAAAAATACGTACAGTATCTGTCTCAATAAATATAAGCTACATTATTTTTAATGTCAAAAATTGTTGAAATTCTCCGAGACTGTGTCTTTTTATCTTTACATTCTTTACTTCATGTACAATTTTACAATGTCCATGGATACAGTTTTTGTAATGGAACTATTTAAAATGAAGAGGTCGTAGACAGGGAGAGTACAATTCCCCAGACCTAGTGTCCCATCCTTAGGTCCGAAGGGGAAAATAGGAAGAACCATGTACCAGACCCAGAAAGAGGGAAGAGGAGTGGGCAAAAACATAGGAGTTACAACTTTTTGTTAAGTGATCCAGCCAGTTCACAATGATCCATAGGCAGGAAACAGAAAATGAATACTCTGACCTCACTTTCCTCCCTCCCTCCCATCTCTTACTGGCACTCCCCTTTGGTTAAAACAAGTCAAAACCAGAGGCCAGCAAAATCCCTTTCTGTTATGTATACAGATCAGCCTTTAGGAACACAAGGCAAAGGGAGAGAAGGTAGAGATTGGATCTGAAAAGAAGGATGGAAGATTTTTAGCCCAATCCTTTATATCCCTACTTGCCAGTATCCTTCCTGAAATAGCCTCATTTGAATGAGTAAATAAAGTAGCACATTCCTCATGGGCTCGGTTTTTAACCTCCATTGCAACTCCTTTACCCTTTGTTTAATCTACTTTCTTCTTTATCTTAGATTACTGCAAAAGCTCCTCAATTAGTCTTTCTGCTTTTTCTGCATATACTCAGGATTCCTTCCTTCCTCCTTCTCTCTCTTCCTTCTCCTCTCCCTCAAAGAGGGAAATTTTCAAAATGCACATCAAATTCTGACACTTCTTTGCCTAATAACTTCCCATTTGTTTTAGTCTTCTATTTCTGTGTAAGTAATTACCAGAAATGTAATGATAAAACAATGCCCATTTATTTTCTCACAGTTCTGCAGTTCGATAATCCAAGTGGACTCAACTGGGTTCTCTGCTCGGTGTCTCATAAGGCCAAAATCAAGGTGACGTTAAGCTGGAATCTTATCTGGAGATTCTGAGAAACGATTCACTTCCAAGCTCATTCCTGTTATTGGCAGATTCTCCAATCTCCCCTCACATCATGTTCTGTATTTTCTGTGTGTGCTGGCCACACATGTCAGCTCTCTCAGGGTCTCTACTGGATCTTAGCCTCTCAAATATCAATTCTATAGGACAGCCTTTTCTAATACCTCCCTATTCTCCAGTCCCCAGGCCAACAACCACCCATCCACATATACAGTACACAGTGAGTCATGCTTTGGAATATGTATTTGTGTTTGTACATAGAAAATGGTTTGGAAGAATATACTCTAAAATATTAGAGATTATCTGTGTGGTGGATTAATTGACAATTTTCAGTTGCTGGTACAAGCTTTCTACATGTCTAATCTGTTTTGTAAGCATACATTACTTTTATAATCAGTTAAATGCTTATTTTATTTTAAAGTATGTAACAAAACCCCAACATATACCAAATACCTCAAAGATTGTCAACATTTGTGAATTAGCAATAATTAGGTACATGATATGATTTTAATATAATTTATATTATTCAGCTACCAGCAAGTTCAATGATATGTATATAATAAAAATTAATAGGTTAATATTGATAAACCATCGAAATGCCAGTCATTCTAATATTAGAGGTTTATCCCATACAGTCTTAGCTACAAGAAGTTGCCTTTCATTTTAAACTTCTGTTTTCATTTTTATTATCATAATTACAAGGTGACCATCAATAAGCTCAATTCATTGTATCTTAGAACTTTTTTTAAACATAAACAAGTCGAGGTACGTGGAATTTCAGTGAGCTTTATACCATGGTTTTATGTAACCATGTGGGGCTTATTATAGATAATATGAGTATTAGTTGACACAGAAAGTTTAAAAATTAAACAAAACATGTAGAGATACAGTCATATCACATTAGATTTAACAAAGTTTTCTGGCCATTAAAAAATCTCCTTTTATGTTACAGAATATTATAAAGACAGATAACTTTTCTCTTTGTTGAATTGTATAATAGACACAAAGTTCTTATAGATCTTCCTTAAAGGATGAGAGATAGGAATGGGGGTGGAGAAGAAAGCTATAATTTTAGTTTTGCATTTCTTTGTCAGTTTGATTACATAGCCATAATAGAAAACTGCAGCACAAACAAAATATATTTCAATTGCTGGATCTAATGAGAAAGAGCTAATTGTGAATAGAAATCTTAAACACACAGTGAGATTTGATGTACTCCTGACATATCTGACATATGCTTATTTATAGAATCAGAATGAAGTTTAAAAAATGTTTGAATTTGAAAGGACAATAAATTTTTACTACTTTATATTATTCCCCTGTATTATTCTCCTCTCCCCAACCCTCCTCAATCCTCTCTTTCTCTCTTTCTGTCTCTCTCTCTCTCTCTCTCTCTCTCTCTCTCACACACACACACACACACACACACGCACACACACACACACACTACAGGATAACTTTCCTTGATGCCCTGTACTCAGAACACATTTATCAAGTGTCTCCAATGTGCTAAGTATTGGGCTGGTTCCTAGATCCCAATGCACATAAAGTTTATAAACTTGTGCTCAGCACTTGCATATGTATAGTCTTGTTAGTCATCAGAGAAGTCTTGTCAGGTAGGTATTCTTCCTATGCCATGACTGAATAACTGGTTCAAGCTCACTTCAAGAATTGACAGTGGTCTTCCAACTCAAATGTTTCTAGAGATACAACAAGTTTTGATGTCCACATTTTTCGTTACCATATCACATATATAATTAACTTAAAGGAAACCATTTTTGAAACCTAAAGTTTGTTCTGTTGGTTCAGTTCTTTCAATACTTTGTATAGAAAATATTTTGATCTATATATCACAACATGGCATTTGCTTTTTTTCATTCACTTGTTCATTCATTTATCTATCCTACTTTTATTAAGCACTTACCTGGGGGGCAGATTTTATAGCAAGATAAAAGGAATTATAAGTTGCTAAAGTTCAGATGCTTACTATAAATAAACTGGAGAAGTAAATGAAATATTCATAAGCCAGATGTCAATCACTGCCACTCTGCTCTTAAAATCTAAGTCAAGATAGACTCTGTTTAAACCTTATAAAGAACAATTGCTGTTATTTTATTTTATTATTTATTTTATTTGCCATGAAGCATTGACAACCCTTCTTTAGGAAATAATATCCCAATGTCTTCTCAGTCTTCATCTTTTGTCAGTTGTTTCAATGTGAGAGGACTGTATCTCTGGCTCCAACTATGAGTATACTGCTCAGGTCTGGACAATCAGAACAATTTATTTCTCTCTATATTGTCTCTCTATATTGTCTGGTTTGAGTATATTAAAAATGTAATTCAACTAAAACCAAAACAATTTAATGAAACTTCTCTACAGCTGTGTGAGAGAATGGCTAAGTTTTCCTGCTCAATTTAAACATGAGAAATGAAACAAAGGAAATGCCCCAGCCATTTTGCCCTCTGGAGAATGGACCAAGTTCTGAAGAAATAGAAAGAGAAATAAGGACCTAGTGACATTGTTTGTACCCCTGATTTTAGCCATGCTGAGTTCAGGACTGCACATGAGTTTTTAATTATCACCTTAATCCAGTCTTTGCTTTTCTTCTTTCCCCCTATAATTTCCTTTATATTAAGGCTTCACACCATCAAACCACTTAAATAAGCTGTACGTAGTGGATGTTCAGTGAAGTATGAAGCTCTAATTGAAACGGGGTATATTATGGCACCATATGGTATTTAGTTTAAACTGTACAGATTTCAGTTTTTAAAAGATTTCTGTGGTCAATATGGCCTACTACCATGTCACATGTCTTCTCTTTCCTCTTCTCCACCAACACTCGTTTTTGCTTTTTCCTACCCAAATTTTAATCGAGGTAGGGTTGTCAGGTGAATATAGGTTGCCAAGCCAAGTTTAAATTTTAAATAAACAACAAACAATTTTTTTGGTTAAGGTATATCCAAATTATTGCATGAGACATAATTATGTTAATAACATTTATTTATTTGAAATTCAAATTTAATTCAGAACCCTGTAATTTTTATTTACAATAAAACTCTCATTCTAGAGCCATTTTCTGTTTCCATCTAGCCCTTCATCTGAGGGCATTCCTTATCAAAGCATTTTTCCAAATTGTGGTTTTTCTATTTTAAAGATTAAAATAAATATTAAAATCTCTCACTTAATTATGGAAGTAAAGTTTTTGCATTACATACATGTTAAATTAATTTTGTATTTCCCTTTGTTTTCAGGCACAGGAAAAACTTCTTATAAAGTGGGGAAGTAGGTGAAACCTACACCTATAATTTCCCTTTTCCCTTTTCCTACCTCAGTGGGACTCCTTACCCTCTTCTGTACTCCCCTCTGTTCCCCAGCTCACACAGCCCCCCAACATACAACATACACATTAACTCTTCCATTCAGCCACTGTGTCCAGTGCTTTTCCAACTTCTCCCACTTTGACTATATCAAAAACTGTTCTCAGAAAAAGATGTTTATAAACTGTTCAGTCAAAATGGAACCCTACCGTTTCCATTCTTATACCTGAACTTTCTCCAAAAAGATATTCATATCTTATAAAATTAGTGACTTTTCCCCAAACCTGAGTATCACATATACTATTTTTAATGGGTCCAGAAGTCTGAACATTTTCTTTCAGGCCAGTTTGGATTGATGTTGAAGCAATCAACAACTTTTAATATCTTTGCCTTTTCTAAAGGTGGAATCTGCTGTCCTTCTCTTTCTGCTATCTCATATATAGAAAATTTACATACTTATGTACCTTTCATGCTCACCCTAAATCTAATCCTCTGCAATCAGCTAAAACAAACAAACAAACAAACAATCAAAAACAAACTCACAAAAATTTTCAGATCCACCATCTCTCAATTATTTCGATATATATTTTTTTAGTTTGTGTTCTTATTCTGCAACTGTTTGCGTGTTAAGTTTTTAGCTGAGAGTTAGATCCAGCACATTCCACCTGTATACTGAGTAGTTCTCTGTGAGATATTATTGAAAGTTCTCAGAAAATGATGTTTTCAGTCTCTCACACAGTGCAATTCAGGGTACAGCATTTCATTTAAAGAGAGTGGTTTTCATGCCTCACACTTGTCTAACGCCTTTCTTTTGATGTGCTTGGAGTGATTTGCAGGTTTCTTTCTTAACAGCTAAATATCCCTAGGAGCCACGCAGGATACAGGTACTAAAGATTGATATCTGCCTTAAAGAAAGACTTTCAAATTTTCAAAAGAGACACTCATTCAGTAAGTCTTTACATGATTATACAGTTGTAGGTGAATAGATATGTCTGGAGAATGTGTGACAATTGCAGAGGCTTAGCTAATTCATTTCCTGTGGACATTTTTCCCAGACTTTTTTTTTTTTAACATTTTCCCCTTAAATCTCAAATCTGTTGTGCTGTTTGTTTTAAGGCTTTTACATTCGTTGCTTTCTGGTAACTTAAGAGTGGAAGTGGATTTGGCAGGGTAACAATAACTCATCCGTTGGCATGGGTTCTCCAATAATAAATGACCACTAAATGTGCACAAGGTTATAATCCTCTCCCAGAGACTTTGTGGAGGATGATTCTCCATGTCAGGAATAAAGGCAGTTTGTTCTGAAAATGAAGTACTATCATGAAGTACTATCATGTGGACTTTGGGTGGTCTGTTATTACTAAGGACTAGATTATCTGGATTCCTTTTGAATGTTCTGAGAGTTCAAAAGTGGATGTCTCTGGGATGTGTAAATGCAAAGACGAGTTTGTGGAGTCAAGGTGACTAAAGCCCTGATTCTAGGAAGTAGCTTTGATTGACAGCATTTTCATAATTCTTAACAATAAATAAATAAATAGAGCCTAGTTTCAACGTGGCTTCCAGTGTTACAGTTGTTTCTTTTAAAGCATTTTCACACCTAGTAAAATTTATATGTTAAATACCAATACCAGTCATTTGAGATTTAATTTTGTAAAAGCATTCTGTATCATTCCAAAGTAGGCAAGGCTGGTTATCAAAGAATCTAACATATAGAACCTTCTTTCTTCCCCCTTCCCAACCAGTTCACATTTCTTTGCCAGTTTTAGAAGTGTAAAGATTTTATATGCTACCTCGTACCAAAAACTCCTCTTTGAACAGCATTCTAGGAACTTATACTTACTTAATGCCATAGATATTTACTGAGCGCCTATTATATGAGATATGTGGGGAAAAGTATGTCTTGTACTTGAAAGGATAGGACATAAAAGGTTTTATTTTCTGTAACAACTTGCACTTAAATAGGTTCAAAGACCTAATCTTGTTTATGTCAAAATGATGATGTTCAAATTGCTGCACTTTAGGCATTGGCACACCATGTAGAAGATCGTTTTGTGTGACAAGGACTCTTTTTGCTGATGACACAGAAATCATGCCAACAGTGGGAGCATAGAAGGTTGCAAACAGTCTATAAATGCACTGGGATAGCATTAGGATCCACTTGTGTGCGGTCAGCCCAGGGAAACTCAACACTTGTACCCATATCTCTGTTCTTGTCCAAACCCAAATGAAGAGGTACACGTTTTTTCCCACATTCTTTTTTTGCCCACCCATCCTCAGAAAAATGACTGTATTTTGACAGTATTAATCACTACCCATTCTCTCCACATGATTTAAGCTCTCCAGTTGTCATTGAAAGAAATTGAATAAAAAATTTAAATTTTAGGGCCTCCCTGGTGGCGCAGTGGTTGAGAGTCCGCCTGCCGATGCAGGGGACACGGGTTCGTGCCCCGGTCCGGGAAGATCCCACATGCCGCAGAGCAGCTGGGCCCGTGAGCCATGGCCGCTGAGCCTGCACGTCCGGAGCCTGTGCTCCGCAATGGGAAAGGCCACAACAGTGAGAGGCCCGTGTACCATAAAAAAAAAAAAAAATTTAAAATCTTATTTGAAACTTCATTAGAACAAAAATTCTATAGAAATTATTTTATTACTCTTTGACTTTTTCATATATTCAACCAAAAATTTTTAACTTTGTAACATGTGTCAGATGTCCAGCACTCCTCTATGCCTTCAGCATATAAAGAAGACAAAGTTCGTGCCCTTTGGTACAACTTTTTCACAGGAGGAGTCATATAGTAAGGAAGTATATAACATGTTTTACTTTTGCAATATAATAAGTACAATGAGAAAAATAAATGAAGTTTATTATTTTATTTATTAAGCACATATCTATTAAGGATACATTACTTTAGGCTCTGTTCCATACTAAAAGACTAAGAATAGCCTCTTTAAATCTTTCATATCTACCCTATGTACTAGAACTTATAGGCATCAAACTAATATCATATGATAAATCTTTTGATAAGTTCGCAAGAAGGAAAAAAGTTATTTTGCTGTGTTAGTTGAGGGATTGCTTCTTTAATCAAATACTTAGCACTGTGTATTCTTTTATTAAGTCATTCATTAAAAAAAATCAAGACAGTATTTAGGAAATAAGTTGTTAACTGTTTCAAATACTACTGAGAGAGCTAAAGAGTGAAAAGGATATTTTACAATGCAAAATGTTCTCACACCAGTCAGAATGGCCATCATCAAAAAATCTACAAACAATAAAGGCTGGAGAGGGTGTGGAGAAAAGGGAACCCTCCTACATTTTTTTTAAATTTTATTTATTTATTACACAGCAGATTCTTATTAGTTATCTATTTTATACATATTAGTGAATATATGTCAATCACAATCTCCCAGTTCATCCCACCATCCCCCCCACCCACACCTTCCCCCCTTGGTGTCCATACATTTGTTCTCTACATCTGTATCTCTATTTCTGCCTTGCAAACCAGTTCATCTGTATCATTTTTCTAGATTCAACATATAAGCGTTAATATATGATATTTGTTCTCTTTCTGACATATGTCACTCTGTATGACAGTCTCTAGTTTCATCCATGTCTCTAGTTTCATCCATGTCTCCTTTTTATGGCTGAGTAATATTCCATTGTATATATGTACCACATTTTCTTTATCCATTCGTCTGTCAATGGGCATTTAGGTTGTTTCCATGACCTGGCTATTCTGAATAGTGCTGCAGTGAACATTGGGGTGCATGTATCTTTTTGAATTATGGTTTTCTCAGGGTATATGCCCAGTAGTGGGATGACTGAGTCATATGGTAATTCTATTTGTAGTTTTTTAAGGAACCTCCATACTGTTCCCCATAGTGGCTGTATCAATTTACATTCCCACCAATGGTGCAAGAGGGTTCCCTTTTCTCCACACCCTCTCCAGCATTTGTTTGTAGATTTTCTGATGATGCTGATTCTAACTGGTGTGAGCTGAAACCTCATTGTGGTTTTGATTTGCATTTCTCTAATAATTAGTGATGTTGAGCATTTTTCCATGTGCCTCTTGGTCATCTGTATGTCTTCTTTGGAGAGATGTCTATTTAGGTCTTCTGCCCATTTTTTGATTGGGTTGTTTGTTTTTTTAATATTGAGCTGCATGTGCTGCTTATATATTTTGGACATTAATCCTTTGTCCATTGACTCATTTGCAAATATTTTCTCCCATTCTGAGGGTTGTCTTTTCATCTTGTTTATAGTTTCTTTACTGTGCAAAACCTTTTAGGTTTCATTAGGTCCCATTTTTTTATTTTTGTTTTTATTTCCATTAGTGTAGGAGGTGGGTCGAAAAAGATCTTGATGTGATTTATGTCAAAGAGTGCTCTTCCAGTGTTTTCCTCTCAGAGTTTTATGGTGTCTGGTCTTACATTTAGGTCTTTAATCCGTTTAGAGTTTATTTTTGTGTATGGTGTTAGGCAATATTCTAATTTCATTCTTTTACATGTAGCTGTCTGGTTTTCCTAGCACCACTTATTGAAGAGACTGTCTTTTCTCCATTGTATATCCTTGCCTCCTTGGTCATAGATTAATTGAACATAAGTGCATGGGTTTATCTCTCGGCTTTCTATCCTGCTCCATTGATCTATATTTCTGGTTTTGTGTCAGTACCATATTGTCTTGATTATCGTAGTTTTGTAGTATAGTATGAAGTCAGGGAGTCTGATTCCCCTATCTCCTTTTTTTTCTCTCAACATTGTTTTCACTATTCAGGGTCTTTTGTGTCTCCATACAAATTTTAAGATTTTTTGTTCTAGTTCTGTAAAAAAAAGCTGAATATTTTTGAATCTATAGATTGCTTTGAGTAGTATAGTCATTTCACAATATTGATTCTTCCAATACAAGAACATGGTAAATCTTTCCATCTGTTTGTGTCATCTTTGATTTCTTTCATCAGTGTCTTATAATTTTCTGAGTATCGTTTTTACCTCCTTAGGTAGGCTTATTCCTGAGTAATTTATTCTCTTTGTTGCAATGGTGAATGGGATTGTTTCCTCAATTTCTCTTTTTGATCTTTCATTGTTAGTGTATAGGAATGCAAGAGATTTTTCTGCATTTAATTTTGTATCCTATAACTTTACCAAATTCATTGATTAGCTCTAATAGTTTTCTGGTAGCATCTTTAGGATTATCAATTTATATATCATGTAATCTGCAAACAGTAACAGTTTTAATTCTTCTATTCCAATTTATATTCCATTTATTTCTTTTTCTTCTCTGATTGGCATGGCTAGGACTTCCAAAACTATGTTGAATAATAGTGGCAAGAGTGGACATCCTTGTCTTGTTCCTGATCTTAGTGGAAATGCTTTCATTTTTGCACCATTGAGAATGATGTTTGCTGTGGGTTTGTTGTGTATGGTCTTTATTATGTTGAGATAGCTTCACTCTATGCCCACTTTCTGGAGAGTTTTTAATCATAAATAGGTGTTGAATTTTGTCAGAAAGCTTTTCTGCATATATTAAGATGATCATATGGTTTTTCTCCTTCAGTTTGTTAATATGTTGTATCACATTGATTGATTTGCGTATATTGAAGAATACTGCATTCCTGCGATAAACCCCACTTAATCATGGTGTAAGATCCTTTTAATGTACTGTTGGATTCTGTTTGCTAGTATTTTGTTGAGGATTTTTGCATCTATGTTCATCAGTGATATTGGCCTGTAGTTTTCTTTCTTTGTGACACCTTTGTCTGGTTTTGGTATCAGGGTGATGGTGACCTCGTAGAATGAGTTTGGGAGTGTTCCTCCCTCTGCTATATTTTGGAAGAGTTTGAGAAGGATAGGTGTTAGCGCTTCTCTAAATGTTTGATAGAATTCACCTGTGAAGCCATCTGGCTCTGGGCTTTTGTTTGTTGGAAGATTTTTAATCACAGCTTCAATTTCAGTACTTACGATTGGTCTATTTATATTTTCTCTTTCTTCCTGGTTCAGTGTCAGAAGGTTGTGCTTTTATAAGAAATTGTCCATTTCTTCCAGATTGTCCATTTTATTGGCATAGAGTTGCTTATAGTAATCTCTCATGATGCTTTGTATTTCTGCAGTGTCAATTTTTACTTCTCCTTTTTCATTTCTAATTCTATTGATTTGTCTTCTCCGTTTTTTTCTTGATGAATCTGGCTAATGGTTTATCAATTTTGTTTATCTTCTCAAAGAACCAGCTTTGAGTTTTATTAATCTTTGCTATAGTTTCCTTCATTTCTTTCTTTCTTTTTTTTTTTTTAATTTATTTATTTATTTTTGGCTGCATTGGGTCTTCGTTGTTGGGTCTTAGTTGCTGTGCGTGGGCTTTGTCTAGATGTGGCGAGCGGGGGCTACTCTTTATTGCCGTGCTCAGGCTTCTTATTGCAGTGGCTTCTCTTGTTGCAGAGCTTGGGCTCTAGGCATGCAGGCTTCAGTAGTTGTGGTGCACAGGCTCAGTAGTTGTGGCTCATGGGCTCTAGAGCACAGACTCAATAGTTGTGGCACACGGGCTTAGTTGCTCTGCAGCACGTGGGATCTTCCCGGACCAGGGCTCAAACCTGTGTTCCCTGTATTGGCAGGCAGATTCTCAACCACTGCACCACCAGGGAATTCCCATCTTTTTCATTTATTTCTGATCTGATCTTTATGATTTCTTTCCTTCTTCCCTCTTTGGGGTTTTTTTCTTCTTCTTTCTCGAATTGCTTTTTGTTTAAGGTTACTTTGTTTATTTGATCATGGTGTAAGATCAAATTTATGTTTCTTGTTTCATTTTTTTTTTGGGGGGGTGGGTGTTATGTGGGCCTCTCACTGTTGTGGCCTCTCCCGTTGCAGAGCATGGGCTCTGGACGCGCTGGCTCAGTGCCCATGGCTCATTGGCCTAGCTGCTCCACGGCATGTGGGATCTTCCTGGACCAGGGCACGAACCTGTGTCCCTTGCGTCAGCAGGCAGACTCTCAACCACTGCACCATCAGGGAAGCCCTGTTTGTTGAGGTAGGATTGTATTGCTGTAAACTTCCCTCTTAGAACTGCTTTTGCTGCATCCCATAGATTTTAGGTTGTCGTGTTTTCATTGTCATTTGTTTCTAGGTATTTTTTGATTTCCTCTTTGATTTCTTCAGTGATCTCTTGGTTATTAAATAGTGTATTATTTAGCTTCCATGTGTTTGTATTTTTTCCAGATTTTTTCCTGTAATTGATATCTAGTCTCATAGCATTGTGGTCAGAAAAGATACTTGATAGGATTTCAATTTTCTAAAATTTACCAAGGCTTGATTTTTGACCCAAGATATGATCTATCCTGGAAAATGTTCCATGAGCACTTGAGAAGAAAGTGTATTCTGCTATTTTTGGATGAAATTTCCTATAAATATCAATTAAGTCTATTTTGTTTAATGTATCATTTAAAGCTTGTGTTTCCTTATTTATTTCATTTTGGATGATCTGTCCATTGGTGAAAGTAGGGTGTTAAAGTCCCCTACTATTATTGTGTTACTGTCGATTTCCCCTTTTATGGCTGTTAGCCTTTGCCTTATATATTGAGGTGCTCGTATGTTGGGTGCATAAATATTTACAATTTTTATATAATCTTCGTGGATTGATCCCTTGATCATTATGTAGTGTCCTTCTCTGTCTCTTGTACTAGTCTTTATTTTAAAGTCTATTTTGTCTGTTATGAGAATTGCTATTCCAGCTTTCTTTTGATTTCCATTTGCATGGGATATCTTTTTCCATCCTCTCACTTTCAGCCTGTAGGTGTCCCTACTTCTAAAGTGGGTCTCTTGTAGACAGCATATATATGGGTCTTGCTTTTGTATCCATTCAGCCAGTCTATGTATTTTAGTGGGAGCATATAATCCATTTACATTTAAGGTAATTATCGATATGTAAGTTCCTATTACCATTTTCTTAATTGTTTTGGGTTTGTTATTGTAAGTCTTTTCCTTCTCTTCTGTTTCCTGCCTAGAGAAGTTCCTTTAGCATTTGTTGTAAAGCTGGTTTGGTGGTGGTGAATTCCCTTAGCTTTTGCTTGTCTATAAAAGTTTTAATTTCTCCATCGAATCTGAATGAGATCCTTGCTGTGTTGAGTAAATTTGGTTGTAGGTTTTTCCCTTTCATCACTTTAAATATGTCCTTCCCCTCCCTTCTGTCCTGCAGAGTTTCTGCTGAAATATCAGCTGTTAACTTTTTTGGGATTCCCTTGTATGTTATTTGTTGTTTTTCCCTTGCTGATTTTAATAATTTTTCTTTATATTTAATTTTTGATAGTTTGATTAATATGTGTCTTGGTGTGTTTCTCCTTGGATTTATCATGTATGGGACTCTCTGCACTTCCTGGACTTGATGACTATTTCCTTTCCCTTATTAGGGAAGTTTTCAACTTATAATCTCTTCAAATATTTTCCCAGTCCATTTCTTTTTCTCTTCTTCTTTTGGGACCCATATAATTCGAATGTCAGTGCATTTCATGTTGACCCACAGGTCTCTGAGGCTGTCCTCAATTCTCTTCATTGTTTTTTCTTTATTCTTATCTGCAGTAGTTATTTCCACTATTTTGTCTTCCAGGTCACTTATCTGTTCTTCTGCCTCAGTTATTCTGCTATTGATTCCTTCTAGAGAATTTTTAATTTCATTTATTATATTGTTCATCATTGTTCGTTTGCTCATTAGTTCTTCTAGGTCCTTGTTAAACATTTCTTGTATTTTCTCCATTCTATTTCCAAGATTTTGAATCATCTTTACTATCATTACTGTGAATTATTTTTCAGATAGACTGCCTATTTTTTCTTCATTTGTTTGGTCTGGTGGGTTTTTACCTTTCTCCTTCATCTGCTGTGTGATTCTCTGTCTTCTCATTTTGCTTAACTTACTGTGTTTGGTGTCTCCTTTTTGCAGGCTGCAGGTTCATAGTTCCTGTTGTTTTTGGTGTCTGCCCCCAGTAGTTAAGGTTGGTTCAGAGGCTTGTGTAGGCTTCCTGGTAGAGGGGACTGTGGCTGTGTTCTGGTGGATGAGGCTGGATCTTGTTTTTCTGATGGGTAGGACCATGTCCTATGGTGTGTTTTGGGGTGTCTGTGAAATTACTATGATTTTAGGCAGCCTCTCTGCTAATGGGTGGGGTTGTGTTCCTGTCTTGCTAGTTGTTTGGCATAGGGTGTCCAGCACTGTAGGTTGCTGGTCGTTGAGTGGAGCTGGGTCTTAGCATTGAGATGAAGATCTCTAGGAGAGCTTTCCCCACTTTATATTACATAGAGCCAGGAGGTCTCTGGTGGACCAATGTCCTGAACTCAGCTCTCCCACCTCAGAGGCACAGGTCTGACACCCAGCCAGAGCACCAAGACCCTGTCAGCCTCAAGTCTACAAACTCCGAGCACCACACTCCGGAGGCCTCCCTTTGGACGTGCTGCCTCTCCCCTTCCACACAGGTCCTAAGCCTCAATTTTCTTAAATTTACTGAGGCTTGATTTTGTGACCCAAGATGTGATCTTTCCCAGAGAAAGGTTTGTGTGCACTTGAGAAGAAAGTATAATCCGCTGTTTTTGGACGGACTGTCCTATAAATATTTGTTAAACCTATTTAGTCAATTGTGTCATATAAAGCTTGTGCTTCCTTATTAATTTTCTGTCTGGATAATCTTTCCATTGGGGTAAGTGAGGTGTTAAAGTCCCCCACTATTATTGTGTTACTGTCAATTTCCTCTTTGATAGCTGTTAGCAGTTGCCTTATGTATTGAGGTGCTCCTATGTTGGGTGCATATGTATTTATAGTTGTTATATCTTCTTGGATTGATCCCTTGATCATTATGTAGTGTCCTTCCTTGTGTTTTGTAACACTCTTTATTTTAAAGTTTATTTTAACTGATATGAGTACTGCTACTCCAGCTTTCTTTTGATTTCCATTTGCATGGAATATCGTTCTCATCCCCTCACTTTCATTCTGTATGTGTCTCTAGGTCTGAAGTGGGTCTCTTGTAGAAAACATATATATGTGTCTTATTTTTGTATCTATTCAGCGAGCCTGTCTTTTGGTTGGAGAATTTAATCCATTCACATTTAAGATGATTATCAATATGTATGTTCCTATTATCATTTTCTTAACTTTTTTTTTTTTGTGGTACGCGGGCCTCTCACTGTTGTGGCCTCTCCCGTTGCAGAGCACAGGGTCCAGATGCACAGGCCCAGTGGCCATGGCTCACGGGCCCAGCCACTGTGCGTCATGTAGAATCTTCCCGGACAAGGGCACAAACCTGTGTCCCCTGCATCGACAGGCGGACTCTCAACCACTGCGCCACCAGGGAAGCCCATTTCTTAACTTTTTTTGTGTTTTTTTTTGTAGGTCCTTTTCTTCTCATGTGTTTCCCACTTAGAGAAGTTCCTTTAGCATTTGTTATACAGCTGGTTTAGTAATGCTGAATTCTCTTAGCTTTTGCTTGTGTGTAAAGATTTTATTTTCTCTGTTGAATCTTAATGAGATCCTTGCTGAGTACAGTAATCTTGGTTGTAGTTTCTTCCCTTTCATCACTTTAAATATATGGTGCCACTCCCTTCTGGCTTGTAGAGTTTCTGCTGAGCAATCGTCTGTTAACCTTATAGGAGTTCCCTTGTATGTTTTATGTTGTTTTTCCCTGTTGCTTTTAATAATTTTTCTTTGTCTTTAATTTTTGTCAATTTGATTACTGTGTCTTGCCATGTTTCTTCTTGGTGTATCCTGCCTGGGACTCTCTGAAGTTCCTGGACTTGGGTGGTTATTTTCTTTCCCATGTTAGGGAAGTTTTCAGCTATAATCTCTTGTAATACTTTCTCGGGTCCTTTCTCTCTCTCTTCTCCTTCTGGGACCCCTATAATGTGAATGTTGTTGTGTTTAATCTTGTCCCAGTGGTCTCTTAGGCTGTCTTCATTTTTTTTTTTTCCATTGTTTTTTCTTTATTCTGTTCCATGGTGGTGAATTCCACCATTCTGTCTTCCAGGTCACTTATCTGTTCTTCTGCCTCAGTTATTCTGTTTTTCATTCCTTCTAGTGTATTTTTCATTTCAGTTATTGTATTGTTCATCTCTGTTTGTTTGTTCTTTAATTCTTCTAGGTCTTTGTTAAACATTTCTTGCATCTTCCCATTCTTTACCTCCATTCTTTTTCTGAGGTCCTGGATCATCTTCACTGTCATTATTCTGAATTCTTTTTCTGGAAGGTTGCCTATCTCCACTTCATTTAGTTGTTTTTCTGGTGTTTTATCTTGTTCCTTCATCTGGTACATAGCCCTCTGCCTTTTCATTTTGTCTTTCTGTGAATGTTTTTTTTGTTCCACAGGCTGTAGAATTGTAGTTCTTCTTGATTCTGCTTTCTGCCCTCTGGTGGATGAGGCTATCTAAGAGGCTTGTGCAAGGTTCCTGATGGGAAGGACTGGTGGAGGGTAGAGCTGTGTGTTGCTCTGGTGGGCAGAGCTCAGAAAACTTTAATCCACTTGTCTGCTGATGGGTGGGGCTGGGCTCCCTCATGTTGTTTGTTTGGCCTGAGGCAACCCAGCAGTGGAGCCTAACTGGCTCTTTGGTGGGGCAAATGGCAGACTCCAGGAGAGGTCATGCCAAGGAGTGTTTCCCAGCACTTCTTCTGCTGCCAGTGTCCTTGTCACCATGGTAAGCCATAGCCACCCCCTGCCTCTGCAGGAGACCCTCCAACACTAGCAGGTAGGTGTATTTCAGTCTCCTATGGGGTCACTGCTCCTTCCCCTGGGTTCTGATGTGCACATTACTTTATGTGTGCCCTCCAAGAGTGGAGTCTCTGTTTTTCCCAGTCATGTTGAAGTCCTGCTATCAAATCCCACTAGCTTTCAAAGTCTGATTCTCTGGGAATTCTGCCTCCTGTTGCCTGACCACCAGGTTGGGAAACCTGACGTGGGGCTCAGAACCTTCACTCCATTGGGTGGACTTCTGTGGTATAATTGTTCTCCAGTTTGTGAGTCACTCACCCAGCAGTTATGGGATTTGATTTTTTTGTGATTGCACCCCTCCTACCATCTCATTGCAGCTTCTCCTTTGTCTTTGGATTTGGTGTATCTTTTTTGGTGTGTTCCAGTGTCTTTTTGTTGATGATTGTTCAGCAGTTAGTTGTGATTCCACTACTCTCACAAGAGGGAGTGAGCACATGTCCTTCCACTCCACCATCTTGAACCAATCTCCCTCCTACGTTGTTGGTGGGAATGTAAATTAGTACAGCCACTATGGAGAACAGTATGAAGGTCCCTTAAAAAACAAAACAATAGAGTTGCAATATGATCCTGCAATCCCACCCCTGGACATATATCTGGAGTAAAACATGTTCCCAAAGGATACATGCACCCCAGTGTTCATTGCAGCACTGTTTACAATATCCAAGACATGGAAGCAAGTGAAATGTCCATCTACAGATGAATGGGTAAGAGGATGTGGTACATATATACAATGGAATATTGCTTAGCCATTAAAAATAATGAAACAATGCCATTTGCAACAACATGGATGCACCTGGGGATTATCATCCTAAGTGAAATAAGTCAGACAAAGACAAATATCATATGATATTACTTATATGTGGAATATTAAAAAAAATGATACCAGTGAATTTATTTACAAAACAAACCGACTCACAGACTTAGAGCATGAACTTAATGGTTACCTAGGGGAAGGGTTGTGGGGAGGGATATATTGGAAGTTTGGGATTGACATGTACACATTGCTATATTTAAGAGATAGCCAACAAGGATGTACTGCATAGCACAGGGAACTCGGCTCAATATTCTATAACAACCTAAATGGGAAAAGAATTTGCAAAAGAATAGATACATGTATATGTATAACTGAATCATTTTGCTGTAAACCTGAAACTAACACAACATTGTTAATAAAAAAAAAGTACCCATTAGATATGACAATTTAAGGGCTTATGGTGATTTTTACAAAACAAATTCAGTGGTGTTTTGGAGAGAGGAACCATGTTGGAATACAACATGTTTCAGGTAACAATAAGATATCATTACACCTTCATCAGATTAATAAAAGTACAGAGATTGAGACAAAACCAAATACTGATGAGGATGTAGAGACACTAGAATTTCCCTATACTGATATTAGGCATATAAATTGGTACAATTTGACTATCTAATATAGTTCAAGCTGTATTCACATTTCAAATCCAGGTATTACACTTCAGAATATAAACCCTAGAAATCTTTTAAACATGTACATAGGGAAAATATATATATATAAATATTTATTGAAGAATCATTAGTATAAAACAACAAAAATACATCTCAAAATATGCTATTTAGCACAAAAGGTAAGTTGCAGGATTATATTATTTACATAGAGCTTCAAAAATATACAAAATAGATGCATACATAGTAACAGGTTACAAACAGGCATAAATATGATAATATAAATCTTAGGATAGTTCTTACAGGACGGAAGAAAGAGAGAGGAATTTAGGAGAACAAGAGATTTCACTGTATGTGAAATGTTTTACTTGTAAAAAAAAGAAGGAAAAGAGGGAGGGAGGGAAGGAGGGGGGAAGACAGAAAATAAAACAAAAGAAAGAAGAAAAACAGAAGTGATGTTGATAAAATGTTAAGATCTGTTGAAACTGGTTAGTTGCGTACATGACTTAAAGATATACATACATAGACACATGTCATTCTATTATATATCTTCATATATATATGTCATTCTAATACATATGTAATATCTTTTATACATATATGGCATTCTATTATTCTCTAACTTTACTCTATTTTTGAAATAATTTATTACAAAAAGGAGATGAAAAACCAGATGCAACAAGTGAAGACATTCTCTTTTAGACCTCTTTGACCTGGGACCCAGTGAATGATAGACCATAGAGAATGATGAGGGAGATACAGCATTAAAGGAGCAAGAATTAACAGGTCAAAAAGGAGGAGATTAATGCTCTGGAGTGGGTAATCGGTTTCTGGGAAAATATCTACCTTCTTTCCTGGTCATGAGGCATGTAAAACATAAGAAGAAAATATGGTCTGCTCCATGAGGAAATGTCATTTTCAGGGGATGGCTATTTTAGGTAAGAATATGTAGATCAAGCATTTAGAGAAGATACTGAGGATATGGGATAAGTGACATGCAAGTGATTAAAATATTTTCTGAAGATTTAGCCATTGTAATCACTCAAGACAGATTAGTTCACAAAACACAACATTTGTCAGGAAAAAACTGCCCAAGAAAATGGGTGAGAGGTAAAGCAAAGCAAAACAGTGCACAAAACACACACAAGATCAGGACTGTTATTTTTTTCCTAACATAATTTTGAATATTAGAGTTAAAATGAAAGTTAGGGAATGTTCTTAGACAATTAATAGACACAGTCAACAGACAGTAAGATCAGCTATCTTCAGCACGTTTTTGGTCACTGTTATAAGACCATTAGGTGTGATTCTCACTATCTTTGTTGTTGTTTCTCCTATTGGAAAAGGAAAACACACCAGGTAAAGTTCAATTTTAATAAAAGATGAAACAACTTACATGAAAGTAAATATATAACACTTTTCCATGACTAAATTTGAACATAAAACAATACATGTGCAGATATTAAGCAAAATAATATGGCTGACAGTCTGTAGGTATTATGATCATTAAAAGAAGTCTGTTTGATTGAACTATTTTGATAGGATTAGATGTCTTGGGAGCCTTTTCATCAAGCTATTTGATCATAATTCTTTACCTCCTAAGCTCGGTTGGACCTCTAGGAAAGTATACTCTCAAAATAGTCATAAGCAGATAATAATGGAAACCTATGTGTCCTGGAGAGCCAGTGGCCTAGAAGATGTTCCAAAGTATCTCATAACCTAGAATTGTTGTAATTATTCCACAAATTAAGTGGAGATAATGGTAACATATCACTAGCTATAAAGTATTGAATGCTATGCTAAATGTATTGCACATATCTTATTGAATCCTGTAAACCTACCTGGTATATGCAATTCTTCTAATTCCCAAAAGACGCAAAAAATAGGTATAAGCACATTCCCAAGATGGCATAGCTAGTAAGATTCTGAGTTGGGAATAAACGCATTTTTTTTTTTTATTGAAGTATAGTTGGTTTACAATGTTGTGTTAGTTTCTGGTGTACAGCAAAGTGACTCAGATATATATATACATATATATATATATATATATATAAATTTTTTTTATATTATTTTCCATTATGCTTTATTACAGGATATTGAATATAGTCCCTGTGCTGTACAGTAGGATCTTGTTTATCTATTTTTTATTTTTTTATTATTATTTTTTGCAGCACGTGGGCCTCTTACTGTTGTGGCCTCTCCTGTTGCGGGGCACAGGCTCCGGACACGCAGGCTCAGCGGCCATGGCTCATGGGCCCAGCCGCTCCACGGAATGTGGGATCTTCCTGGACCGGGGCATGAACCCGTGTCCCCTGCATCGGCAGGCGGACTCTCAACCACTGTGCCACCAGGGAAGCCCCTGTTTATCTATTTTATGTATAGTAGTTTGTATCTGCTAATACCAAACTCCTAATTTATCCCTCCCCCACCCCCTTTCTCCTTTGGTAACCATAAATTTGTTTTCAATGTCTGTAAGTCTCTCTGTTTTGTAAATGAGTATATTTGTATCATATTTTAGATTCCACATATAAGTGTTATCATATGATATTTGTCTTTCTTGTTCTGATTTATTTCACTTAGGATGATAATCTCTGGGTCTATCCACTTTGCTGCAAATGCCGTTATTTTATCCTTTTTCATGGCTGAATTCCGTTGTACATATACCACACCTTCTTTATCCATTTATCTGTCGATGGACATTTAGGTCACTTCCGTGTCTTGGCTACTGAGAATAGTGCTGCAATGAACACTGGGGTGCATGTATCTTTTTGAATTAGAGTTTTCTCTGGATATATGCCCTGGAGTGGGATTGCTGGATCATATGGTAGCTCTATTTTTAGTTTTTTAAGGAACCTCCATACTGTTTTCCATAGTGGCTACACCAATTTACATTCCCCCCAACAGCATAAGAGGGCTCCTTTTTCTCCACATCCACCCCAGCATTTATTATTTGTAGACTCTTTTGATAGCTATTCTGACTAGTGTGAGATGATACCTAATTGATTTGCATTTCTCTAAAGGAGGCAATAATATACAATGGAGAAAAGACAGTCTCTTTAGCAAGTGGTGTTGGGAAAGATGGACAGCTGCATATAAATCAATGAAGTTAGAACATAACCTCAGACCAAACATAAAAATAAACTCAAAATGGCTTAAAGACTTAAATATAAGACATGACACTATAAAACTGCTAGAAGAGAACATAGGCAAACCATTCTCTGGCATAAATTGTAGCAATGTTTTCTTAGGTCAGTCTCCTAAGGCAATAGAAATAAAAGCAAAAATAAGCAAATGGGGCCTAATCAACTTAAAAACGTTTGCACAGCAAAGGAAACCATAAACAAAACCAAAAAAAACACCCTAAGGACTGGAAGAAAATATTTGCAAACAATGTGACTGAAAAGGACTTAATTTCCAAAATACACAAATAGCTCATATAACTCAATAACAACAACAAAAAACAACCCAATCAAAAAATGGGCAAAAGACCTGAATAAACATTACTCCAAAGAAGACATACAGATGACTAAACCCATGTCTTTCTAATGCTAAACCCAACTTGATGATATTCTATACTCTGTTTTTAGTCTCTGAAGCAAGATAAGTGAAGGAAAAGTACTTAACATTTTATATAGATAATTAAGTAATTTCTGGAAACTGTTTTCACTGACCATTTCAACAGTCAGAGGTAAAGTTACAGACATTGTTAGATATGTTGATGAGATTGTCTGGTAGCTCTGTAAGGAAAATGAGAATACATAATCCTAAATTGAAATGCTCTCCCTGGCTCTACTTTCTTCTTTGTAATTGATTTTGACATAGTTTTATAAGTATCCCTTGTTCTGTAATTACTGCAGCAATTATTGGCCAAAAGTAATACAATTTTGACTGGACCTCTGATAAGAAAATAGTAATATTCTCAATATTAGGGAACTTTTCCAGGGATGCCAACCAGCTATGGAGACAATCTCCCAATGGACGTAGTTAAGGGCCAATTCTCTCAATTAAAAACAGTAAGCAAATTTAAAGACAATAAATTTTCTCTCCCTCTCTCTCTATGAATATGAATTGGAAGTTAAGTGATTATTTCTTTCTAATTTTTATAATTTGATAATGCAGGCATAGTCATGGTATCACTAAAAGGAATCTGATGACACACATACTTAGCTCCCTTACAAAACTATTGCAAGATATTTTCAGGGCTTAATTTTTACATAACACTGCTTAGCATGTAATGTAAACTATGCTCTTTATTTAGATCCTGGCAGGTAGAGTCTGTGTTGAGAAGGCAGAAGAGTTAAAAGCAGGACAGAAGGTGTGAATAGCTACATTTAGATTCACATCTTATACACAAACTCCCCAGAATGCTCAAATAAAAAACTGATCTAGCAAGAAAGAACATTACAACTATGCCCAGATATTTCAGTTATGAGAACCTGGAGAAAGAAGACAATTTTGTTCAAAGTAACAATGACTGCAAAACTAAGATCAAGAGCTTGAGTTACTGATAAACCTCTCCTAAGTAGATTCCAGATGTCAGTTGCTGTAACTTAGCCATTACCAAAGGCAATTAAAAAGAGTGAGTAGTGAGCAGTTCTTTACACCTGAAAACAGACACATGATATATCCTTTATAGCAGCAGTAGCAGTTAGAATGGTCATAGTATTGGTAATAATAATGATATTCACATATGATGCTTTTAAGTGGAAAGTGAATATGTCAGGTCCAAAAATATTATCTTTAATAACTGTAATCTTCTGGGATTAGACAGCAATACTCAAAAATGCATGACCCTACGTCCTGGGGATTTACTATTGATTATGCTTTTTAATCTTCTGTGGCCCATTTTCTTGATCTATCAGTGCCTAAACTTTAGGCCCCAGAGTGTTGTACTGTTGTGAAGGGAGTACTTTATTTGATTTGGGAAAAATAGAAACCATTGCTCTTCTTATGTTTTGTAAGCATTAATTTTTACTGCTTAGTTGGGAGAGTGATTCAGTTTTTGGTTTGATTTACATATTTTATGGGCTGCTACAATGGGGAACATGTTTTCTAGTTAGAGATATCTGTATGGTGAGTTAACCTTCTTCTAAAATGTATTCTGAGATACCATTCTGATCTTGAACTAATAACTGAGTCCATAAATTGGCTCAAGGAGATAACAATAAAGGGAGGGCAATGAAATGGCAAACATATGGCAAAAACTGTGCCTAAATAAAAGTAATATTTTGGCATACACTTTAAAACTCTTTAGCAATTATATAGTTCTATTTTTGCCTGATGATTACTTCCCAAGGACACAAATGTTCTGTTAAGGACAATGTTGGTATCCCCCCCTAAAATTCATGTGTTGAAGCCCTAACTCTCAATGTGATGGCATTTGGAGATGGGGCCTTTGAGAGGTAATATGTGTTACATGAGTGCATGAGGATGGAGAACTTAGGGTAGGATTAGGGCCCTTGTATTGTATACTAGTGCCATATATAAATCAGGAAGAAAGCTGTCACCAGAACCTGATCATGCTGATACCCTGATCTCAGATTTCCAGCCTCCAGAATTTTGAGAAAATAAGTTTATTTATTAAGCCACCCAGTCTATGGTCTTTTGCTATGATAGCCTAGGCAGATTAAGGTATGGCCTTAAGTGGATAAAAAGAGTTAACTAATAAACTATATATTAGAATTTGTGGCTAGCAGATATTCTCAATTGAGTTCACTTGATGGTGGATCCTCAGAGTATACCTGTTGCCACCAAAACCTTCATCCTCCCCTCAACCTATTTCCTCACACTGTAACTGAAGTTTCTGGTTTCTGAAAATCTATTTTCCAGGTCTCAGAGGATTTAGCATATAATATGCTCATAAATTTAAATAACCTTTGTATTTAGGTAATTAAGATGTGCTCCCTTAGATTCAATATTTAACAGTTATATAATCAGAGGCAATATTCACATTGTAGCCACCATAAAACTATCTGCCTTGCTTAGTAAATATTATATAGTATCTCTGAGTATACACTTACCCTAAAAATTTGAACTATAAATGTGTGCCTGCTACTTTGAATATACCTCTGAGCCTCTGCTAATGGATTCTGAAAAATACATCTCAATGAAATAAAGGATAACATCACAGCACAAATTCAGTAAGAAATCTCAGTTACTGGATGAATTCAATGATTTGTCCTTAAGAAGAAAAAATAAGATCCTATTGCCAAAGTTGAAAGATGGCCCTTTAAGTAACAGGTTGTGGGCAGAAAAATCTATAGGTATAAGGATGGAAGTTGGGAACGGTTTCCTTTAACATGTTGAGAAAGAAGAACTGTTTCTGAATGTATGTGTCTGATGTAAATGTATCCTTATTAAGAACATTTCAAAGAACAATCATATTGAGGTGCTTTGCATGAGCCCTAGTCACTTCCTGATAGTAGAATTTGTAGGCATTTGAGTAATTCATGATTAAAATAATAATATATTTGGATTGGATTCAAAGTGAAGGGTCAAAAATTAATTATCCACTAGTAAATATAATCCATTGTTTTTACCAAGAACTACAAAACAACTTAATGTTAATAATATCAATGAGTATTGATAAGCATGTTTAGTATAACGAGAAGGTCAAATAGTACATTTACTAGAATAAAATTGATTTTAAACATTAATTTTACCCTAGCCTAATCAATGGTCAGAGAGTAGGAAACATAATTTTATTTAAACAGAGAGAAACTGATCTAAGGTACAATCAATAATGCTGAAATTGTGAACGATAATAGAACATGTTGAAAAGTAACACTAGGATCACTGTTACAAAGCAATAATATTAATAAAATATATTAAGCCAATGGTGTTACCAGTGGTATTATCAGCAGCAATTGTGTAGCTGTTGTATTATTTTATTTTCTAAAATTCCATCTTATAAAGAACAGAAGAAGATATTTTTTTTTTTTAGAAGAAGATATTTTTATTGGAGTTTTTATTTATAATAAATAGAATCAATTTCATATGACATTACAGGGAACTGAATTACTTTTTGAAATGATAGTATTAACAAATGAATGACTCATTTAATAATCATCTATTGTTTATAAAACATTAAACACTCAATGGAATTTTAGATGCCCCCTTTACAAATAAAAGTGACATTAAAATCAATGAATGAATGGTTGCAGTAGAGGGTGTTTACCTTATTTGTGAAATCTTATAAAGGACAAGAAGAGTATGTTGTATATTTGGAATTATTATGTTAGTTATGTAGTAAAAGTTGACAGTATATCAAAAGACTAGTCCAGTGTATTAGGAAAGTAGTATGACAGTCAATTCCTTGCTGTTTCCCCTAGAAGTAGGAGATCTGTTCATGACAAGTGTAAATGGACAATAACTGTTATCAGCTGTGTGAACATTTATCAAGGGAATGATCAATTCTTGTAGTTATGGTTTTGCCATCATTTGCATGCTAGACTCATAGAGGTTACAGATGAAAGAAACATGTTAAGTTGAATTTAGTGTATTTTCTTTAACTTGCTTGTCTTGGGATATTCTTTAAGATTTTGTCCAAGCATATTTTATGTAATTCACACAATAAATGTGTCACTTCTTAAGATAGTTTACTTGATGTCATAGATTTCAAGGATATTAATTCCTTTCTCTAGTAGTCTATTCTAATGTGTTTTAATTAATATCATCTGCAGTTACATGTTAGGATTAACACAAAATTGGCCCTTTAATTTTTATATTTTGTGATCATATCTGTTTTCTGTATATATTTTATTAGCAATAAATTGTTTATTTTGGTTGTTCTGGTACAAGATACAACATTTAATCCACAACCCTTTCACTGTATGTTTCATTTACCACATATAAATTTTCTTTCTCTATAATTCCAAAATAAAAGTTCTCAAGGATGACATAAATACCAGAATAAAATAACTAGAAATTGTTATAAAAGGTAAAAATGATGACATGCTAACTTTTATCTAATAGTTTATTTTAATCTAGTTAATATTTCAATTTATAAATATATATTTTTATATAATATCTATACATTTTAATTTTAAAATTGTTTAATATGAAGAAGAAAAGTGTGTATTTTTGAGCATAAAATTTAAAACTTTATTTGGTCAAAATAATTTGTGTTGCAAACCACTTTAGGGAGGAGATAGTATAGTTTCTTAGTTCCACAAATTGAAATATTTTACTTCTTAACCATGGTTCATCTTTTTAATATTGTAATCTTTGCACATTCTAGAAAATATAAACCCATTAATCAATAGGAAAATCACTTTTTGTGATGTAAAAAGCACTAGAAGTTCAGTCCACACTAAAAATGGCACAAAATGTTTAAGCCTGAAAAGTTAAGATGCTACAGCCAAAGGAGATATTTAAGTCATACAGAAAGACATTCATGTTGACCCAATAGGAAATAATTTTTAGTTCACATCTATCATAGGTATTTAATCAAGCAGAAAGAAAAACTCAAATATACAGAGTAAAACATAAATGCTATGAAATAGAAGCTATTATGGCATAATAGTAAATTGGTGGCAGGCATTAATAGAGAACACTGGGAGAACAATCCCCTTTATGAATGATATATTTTTAAAAATCTATTTAAAAATTGGAATTTTGGGCATCATGTTCAGGATGGTAGACTGAACACACACAATTAACCTTCCTTGCTCTCAACTGAAATCACAGCAAATATGTATTAAAGAGAATGTATCCAGTATAATGCACAGAATGAATGGTGGAAACTAGCAGAATGGGGATAGAATTTCAATACATGAAAACCTGAACAGACAAAATCACAGCCCAGAAGATTCTTGGAAATTTTCTTCACTGTCCAAAAAAGTCCTGCTAGGCTCCAAACCTATGTTCCTGTTTTGACAGCTGTAGAGAACAGCTATATATATAATATATATATTATATTATATATAATTTTACACTATTATATATAATATACAATGTGTTATAAAGAAAGTACTCATTAACTGTTGGGTTGACTATGATATCCAAGGAAGAGCTGGGTTAGTTGACTCTACCCCCATCCTCTCCCACTATACTTACAAATCAGCCCACAGCTTACAGTCTTATTTGGGCCTAATCTAAACACATAGTCGTATTCTAAAGATACTGAATTCGTTAGGGCTGGGAATTCCTTTTGTTTTTCAACTGAGAAAGTACAAAAACTTTCATGCCTGCATTACTTTCCACAAATTTGAAAGTGAGGACAGATGGCATTGAAACAAAATCTCCACCATAATCAACAAAATTCTTCAAAATTATGATGGACAAATATTTGAGAACACCAATAGAACAAGGATAAAGGACCATGATAAACAAATAGAATAACCAGCCACAGAGACCAAAGGTTATCAAACAGCTAGAAGATACTTAAAAAAAAATCCTAATGAATATCCTCAGAGAGATCCAAGGTGATGTTTTATTCTGCTAAATCAGTAGTGCTCTGCTATGGAAGAAGATAAAATAAGAATGTGGGTGGGGGGGAATGAAAATTACATTTGTAAATTAAAAAATTTATTTAAAGGTTAAAGAAGATATGGTTCAGAAATAGCCCAAATTATATTTTATAAGTTAAGCAATTTCCTCTCCCAACCATGATATGGAATAATAAGAAAAATTTGATGTTGAGTTGAATTATTGGAAGCTGAATGACTCCCAGTTCACACAGGGTAATGAGGCATTAAGTTCTAACCAGTCCAAGTGAAAAGTCTGGATCACTCAGGACATTTAGTAGAGATTCTAGAAGGGTCACACCTTAGTGGTGGGGCTCAACTATGCTATGCTACATGTGCTATAAGGTATGCTAGATCCAGCTAACAAAGCTTAAAAATAAACCTTGAAAGGAAAAATTGAACAAATGTTATGGACTGAATGTGTGTGTTCCCATATGTTGAAATCTAATCCCCAGTGTGATGGTATGTGGATATGGAACCTTTGGGAGGTAATTAGATCATGAAGATGGAGGCCTCATGAATGAATTAGTGCCCTTATTAGAAAAGATGAGAGAGCTAGCTGGTTTTCTTTACACCATCTACCAAAAAAATAGCTCAATTTCTTTAAAAAGATACAAGAAAATTCAGCATCTAACACCATAAAATTCACAATGTCCAACATCCAGTAAAACCAGGGGAAAAGTCAACTGATAAAACTAGCTCCAGAAATGATTGAGTGTTAGAATAAATAGACAAGTTGTTGAAACAGCTATTATTACCATGTTCACATATTTAAAGAAAAAGATGAACAAATAATAAAATAAAAGATTAAAAAATCCAAAGGAACTTCTAGACACAAAAAGTGAATTATTTTTTAAAATTAACTGGATGGGGTTAACAACAGATTAGGCAGTGCACAAGATTGTGAAACTTGAAGACATAGCAATAGAAATTAGCCATAGAGAAGCATAGAGAAAATTAAAAAATAAATGAAAAGTACTTCTGAGCCAATATAAAGCATTTTAGTGTACATGAAATAGGATTCACAGAAGGTGAAGAGTTAGGAAATATATATGTGTATAGGTATGTGTGTGTGTGTGTGTGTATATATATATATATATATATATATATATATATGTAAAATTTCAGACCATGTTTTCTGAACTTTGATTAAAACAATAACCCCACAGATCTAAGAAGCTCAAAGAAGCCAAGTAGACAAAAACAAACAAGAAAACAAAACCCCCATGAGACAGTTTCTAACTAATTTTCTAAAACCAATGAGGAAAATATTGTAAAGATAAAATATCTAAAAAATACTCAACCCATGTCATAGAGTGTTCTGCCTATGTTTTCCTCTAAGAGTTATATAGTGTCTGGACTTACATTTAGGTCTTTATCCATTTTGAGTTTATTTTTGTGTATGGTGTTAGGGAGTGTTCTAATTTCATTCTTTTACATGTAGCTGTCCAGTTTTCCCAGCACCACTTATTGAAGAGGCTGTCTTTTCTCCACTGTATATTCCTGCCTCTTTTATCAAAGATAAGGTGACCATATGTGCGTGGGTTTATCTCTTGGCTTTCTATCCTGTTCCATGATCTATATTTATATCTTTGTACCAGTACCATACTGCCTTGATTACTGTAGCTTTGTAGTATAGTCTGAAGTCAGAGAGCATGATTCCTCCAGGTACGTTTTTCTTTTTCAAGATTGCTTTGGCTATTCGGGGTCTTTTGTGTTTCCATACAAATTGTGAATTTTTTTTTATCCCCACCTCCTAGAGAAATGGAAATAAAAACACAAATAAACAAATGGGACCTAATGAAGCTTAAAAGCTTTTGCACAGCAAAGGAAACCATAAACAAGACAAAAAGACAGCCCTCAGAATGGGAGAAAATATTTGCAAATGAAGCAACTGACAAAAGATTAATCTCCAAAATATACAAGCAACTCATGCAGCTCCATATCAAAAACACAAACAATGCAATCCAAAAATGGGTGGAAGACCCAAAAAGACATTCCTCCAAAGAAGATATACAGATTGCCAACAAACACATGAAAGGATGCTTAACATCACTAATCATTAGAGAAATGCAAATCAAAACTACAGTGAGGGCTTCCCTGGTGGCACAGTGGTTGAGAGTCTGCCTGCCGATGCAGAGGACACAGGTTCGTGCGCCGGTCCAGGAGGATCCCACATGCCACAGAGCAGCTGGGCCTGTGAGCCATGACCGCTGAGCCTGCGCGTCTGGAGCCTGTGCTCCACAACGGGAGAGGCCACGACAGTGAGAGGCCCGCATACTGCAAAAATAAACAAAAAAACAAAAAATAGAACTATAGTGAGGTATCACCTCACACCAGTCAGTATGGCCATCATCAAAAAATCTACAAACAATAAATGCTGGAGAGGGTGTGGAGAAAAGGGAACCCTCTTGCACTGTTGGTGGGAATGTAAATTGATACAGCCACTATGGAGAATAGTATGGAGGTTCCTTAAAAAACTAAAAATAGAACTACCATACAACGCAGCAATCCCACTACTGAGCATAAACCCTGAGAAAACTGTAATTCAAAAAGAGTCATGTACCACAATGTTCATTGCAGCTCTATTTACAATAGCCAGGTCATGGAAGCAACCTAAGTGTCCATCGACAGATGAATGGATAAAGAAGATGTGGCACATATATACAATGGAATATTACTCAGCCATAAAAAGAAACAAAATTAAATTATTTGTAGTGATGTGGATGGACCTAGAGTCTGTCATACAGAGTGAAGTAAGCCAGAAAGAGAAAAGCAAATACCGTATGCTAACACATATATATGGAATCTAAAAAAAAACAGAGGCTCTGAAGAACATAGGGTCAGAAATGCAGATATACAGAATGGACTTGAGGACATGGGGAGGGGGAAGGGTAAGCTGGGATGAAGTGAGAGAGTGGCACGGACATATATACACTAACAAATGTAAAATAGCTAGTGGGAAGCAGCCACGTAGCACAGGGAGATCAGCTTGGTACTTTGTGTCCAACTAGAGGGGTGAGATAGGGAGGATGGGAGGGAGATGCAAGAGGGTGGAGATATGGGTATATATGTATATGTATAGCTGATTCACTTTGTTATACGGCAGAATCTAACACACCATTGTAAAGTAATTATACTCCAATAAAGATGAAAAAAAAATTGATATCCTAAAAAAATAAAATAAATTAAAGCTTGAAAAAAAATACTCAATCCAAAAGAAGGCAGGAAAAAAGAACACAAAATAATAAACTGAATGGAAAGTTACTGATTGGTGTGAACAGAAATTCTGGCATTTTCTTTTAACTTGTACCTTTCCCAGGAGTTGGCTGGGGCTTGGGTAGCAGAACCTCTGTTCTTGAGGGACCTGAAATACACTAATGATTGATTTGAGGCTTTGGTATTCAAAATAGAGTGTGAGACTCAATGCTAGGGAGGTTCTCAGCATGAGCAAAATTTAGTAATAATACCTTAGAATGGGTGAACCACAAAGGGTTCCAAAGCTTAGTGTAAATAAGCACACATGATCTTCGATACTTATTCTAACTTCTTTATTTTGGAAATTTCCCAAGAACAGGCTCTTCTGGGAGATTACTAGCATTTACTAACTCAGTAGTGGTGAGAAAAATCATGAGAATCTGATTGCCATGTGACCTTCTTAGCTGTTAGCCCAAATTGTCATCACCACAAAGTTTTCCAGAGCATTCACAGTAACTCAGGTTTCAAGTTTTTCTATGATTCTGAAAATAATTCAAGAGTCTTCTTTGTAAATTTATTTTCCACTAATATGATGTGTCTTAAACTACTTTTCTTCTTACTGTGCCTGTTTTCTCAGTAGGAACTGTTCTGTCAGACATCCAACAAAATCATTTTTTAATCATATTTATAATGCCTTTCTGTAGTTGGGGGAATAGCAGACATTGAACTGATTGACTTCAAGGTAAAGGGGAAGCCAAGGCTCTGCTTTCCTTATAGCAACCATAGGGTACATTCCTGACATAATGATATTTTCAGATTTTCTGCTCATGTAAATAATACTGGTTCACACCAGGCATATGCACTAGGTATTCTTTCTCCAACCGAGGAAATTCTTCTCCACATGGCATTCAGTAATCCAGCATGTTAATTATTTATTTCTACTGATATACTATAACTCAGACTTAGCAATGTCTGTGAGGAAAAAAACTAGGGCTTCAATTAGTCCCTTTGCAAAGGATCTCTTTGGTAGTATAAACAACGTGGAACATATTTAACATATTTGTGTTAGATGCATGATATAGAAAACAGTTTAAGGACAGAACTCATTTTGTATGTTAGCTTGAGTTAAAAATATGAGAGTGAAGTAAAGATAGATAGATGGATGGTTGGATGGATAGATAGATAGATGATGGATAGATAGATAGGTAGATGGAGAGAATATAGAGAATAAAATTTAACTGGCAAATTTTGACTCTGAAATTTAACATATGATGAAAGACTTGAACTAAGTAAAAGCAAGCTCAAAAAATTTAACTTTTGGGGGGCTTCCCTGGTGGTGCTGTGGTTGAGAGTCCGCCTGCCGATGCAGGGGACATGGGTTCGTGTCCCAGTCTGGGAAGATCCCACATGCCGCGGAGCGGCTGGGCCTGTGAGCCATGGCTGCTGAGCCTGCACATCTGGAGCCAATGAGAGAGGCCACAACAGTGAGACGTCCACATACCGCAAAAAAAATAAATAAATAACTTTTTGTTAAAAAAAAATTATTATTATCCTTGACACTGAGACTTTACTGACATTGCTAAATTTTGATATTCTGCAAAAGAGAACTAGAAATTATTGAAGGCTGACTCTTCCCTGGACATGATGAGAGAGGAAGGGGTTGAGAAGACAGATTGAAGGAGGAGGACTAGAGGTTCAGGAAACACTTAGGAAATTGGGAACCTCAGAAAGGAGACAAACTCTAAAGTCCATGGCATGGAGAGCAAATTATATTCATAGTTTTTATTATTTTTTCACAAGTTCCTGATACTGAAAATTCTGATCAATATTGAGGTTCATAAGTGAGCAATTACTTGAAGTTTGCAAGAAAGGAAAAAGGGGAGTGCTATGTAACTCATACATCCACTGTTGTATACCAGAATAGCTATATCTAATTTCAGAAAAAAAAAACCAGTAGGATTAAATATTAAGATCCAGACTTCAGTTTTACAGACTATTTATTTATTTATTTGTTTGTTTGTTTGATGGACTGTTCTTATGATAAGCTATTAGTCTCCATTTGAAAGTCAATAACAGACCTTACAATTATTATCATCAAGGCTTTTAATATTTATTATTCCTGTAATTTCAGCATTAAGCTTTTCATAGATACAGAATTTTAGAAGCAGAAAATAATACCAAGTTGTACTATTGACCCATACATACATTAGGATTTATAAATTAAATACTCACTTGTGAAGACTTTATAGTAACTAATAATTTCTTATGTACCTTTACCAATACTGCAAGTTGGTGGGAAGTAGTAATCACATTTTACAATTGTTCATTGTTTCCATGACACACTACATAGTGCTAGATGGAAAGTGAAGATTTACAAAATTTATATTGTATTTATTATTGGAATGAATTGGAGTGAGTATTTATTCTTTACCAATTTGTATTACAACAAATTGGTAAAGAATAAATGTTGATATGTATTTCTTGTTGAATTATTCATTAAAAATACATTTCTGATCTTAAAAACTAAATTATACTTACACATCCAACCAAGATGGAATAACAGGGTATGGATTTGCCTCCCCACATAATACAATTAAGAAAAAGACAAAATTATGAAACAAAAGTTTTCAGAAACATAACAGTTCTTCAAAATGCAAATTAATTTAGAGAGATGGAAAGTAGGTCATTGATTTCCTAGGTTTTAGGGGTGTAAGGAGTGTGCGAAGGAGATATTACAAGAAATAACGGTGACTTTTGGTGATTGTGGTGATGGTTTCCAGGACACATACATATGTCAATACTTACCAAATTCTATGTTTTAAATATGTACAGTTTATTGTATGCCAGTAATATATCAATAAACCTATAAAAAATACAGTTCTGTTAACCTAAATTTATGAATGAGGAAATTCCAGAGAGTTATAATTCTGGGCATACACTGAAGTAATAAGAATTTTTTTAATTAAGAAATTTTAACAGGACTAATAAAAAGGAATACAGACAGTATATAGACAGAACTGATACTTCTGGTATTAATACTTTTTTAAAAATGGATTTTAGAATAAATGGTGTAATACCCCCATCTCCTTTTGCACTTAAAGTCAATAATACACGGGAGAAAACTAAATGCTTTCCCTTATCTCCTTCAATGTTTTATGAACTCTTTATAATCAGAGATCATTCAATATTAATTTAATTATTTTCACTGTGGGCCAGACAGGTACTATCCTCTGTCTTATGGGATATAGGTTGTTGTACAGGCATATAAGAAATGATAAACCAAATGGTAAGTGATAGTTCCTAAGCTCTCCATAGGACTTATATAGTAGTGGCAAAAAAGACATATGAACTAACCATACCACAATGCAGAATGAAATACCTACTAATAGATGTACCTTTTCATCTTTAAAATGTTCTAAGGCAGTACAGCTATAGGACCCATTAAGTCTGAAATGAAGCAGCAAATGGGGACTGGGGAGGTTTTACAGTCAGATGTGAGGGAACTTATTTACATACATACAAGGATGCACTCTGATGTATTCGCACAGTAAGGACTAAAGTAAATTCTTGCCCCCTTGTGATAACTCTTAGAGCTGCTGCCTCTCCTAGGCAGCTCTCAGTCTCTATTTGTTCTTGCTTTATGCATTTCTAAGGAGTCACTGAATAGAAAAGTCTTATGCTTAAATTCAAGCTGGGTGTTCTTTATTAGCTGAACTTTGGAATAAGAGACAGCAGAGGAGCTGAAGTCATGTACTTCAAGCCAACTCCTTAAATCATGTGGGCACAAAATATTCCAGAGATCTTAGTAGTTCAAACTACACATAGTAGTAACTCACCAAGTCAGGTTTTTAATTACCTCAAAAACTTGAATCAACATTGGATTCTATCAAAAGCAAAATGAATGTACATTAATCACAGAACATTTTAGTCACATGACATCTTTCATCCCAGAAAAGTTCACAACCTCTGGGTCTGTTTCTCATCACATTTAACCTGAGGAAACAGGATAGCAAGTAGCTTTGAAGAGACTGAATGGGAGAAGGTTGAGTGTTTAATTTAGACAGAGCTATACAATAGTTGCAGAAAGCAAGCACTTTTTTTTTAACATCTTTATTGGAGTATAATTGCTTTACAATGTTGTGTTAGTTTCTGCTGTATAACAAAGTGAATTAGCTATATGTATACATATATTCCCATATCCCCTTCCTCTTGAGCCTCCCTCCTACCCTCCCTATCCCACCCCTCTAGGTGGTCACAAAGCACTGAGCTGATCTCCCTGAAGCACTTTTTTTTACTGGTTTTCATTTCTAGAGGTGCTGTATTATTTTATCCCCAATGATGAAAAGGTGGACAGTAGCTCATTTATATATTTATTAATATTCTGGGCTAAAAATAAGTCTTGAAAGGAACTTCTAATATCCATCTAATAGAGGTCTCACTTTTGGAAAAATGTGATAGTTTTTATAATGAAAGATTTATGAATATGTTTATAATTACTGAATAATTGGTTTATTAATATCCCTGGCAAATAAAATTATGGGAAAGCAAGCACACAGAACTATGTTTCACCTTTGGTATTGATGCTTTAGACTAAACAGACCAGAAATTTTTCCTGCTCTTCAAACCAAGATATTGGTAAAATATCCTTTTTCTCTTTGTTCCCCATGGAAAAATGGGCCAAAGGTAGAACTGAAGTCATAACAGAAAAACTATAATTTCCTGAAGCATCAATTTTCTATCAGTAACTATTATAAAATAA
The DNA here is from genome assembly GCF_964270905.1 of Leucopleurus acutus. Classification (NCBI taxonomy): domain Eukaryota; kingdom Metazoa; phylum Chordata; class Mammalia; order Artiodactyla; family Delphinidae; genus Leucopleurus; species Leucopleurus acutus. Next base: position 19,755,659 of record NC_139142.1, on the reverse strand, counting down.
ACTTCTTTTATGAAAATAGCAATTTTCAAACTATACTCCCTTGTACTCTTGAAGATTTATTCCAAGACTTCTGCAAATAATGAATTATTTTTCTTCAAAGAATCAGATTCTCTGAGGAATTTCTGAAATACTTTTATCACTTTTCTATATTGGGAGTTTTTTTAAGATTTCATTGTAAAAAAAAGTCATCTACTAAATTTTAAGGCTATTCTATTAAAAGAAAGATGTGTGTGACTGGAGAAAAGAAAGAAGAAGTTCAGTTGACATTTATAGATAAAATGAGATTTGAAATAAATTGTGTGCTTACTAAATTATTTCCAAGATAATTAGTCTACTCTTCTTCATCTTTTATTATTCTGAGTGAGACTTGGTTTGAACAAATTGTTTCTTTTATAAAAGCAGAGTTGAAACTCTGATTCTATAGTAAATTCAGGAATAAAACAAGATTTATTCATTCATTCTGAAATATTTAATGGACTTTTAACTCTGATCTAGGCCCAATACTACAGCAGGATTGGCTCCGTATCTGTTTTCTAGTGGATCTCAGGCTGTGGAGAGAGAGATATTCATGGAAGTAAGTGCAGCTGTGACATTCTCTGCCAATCACTCAGACATGATGAAATGTACCTTTCTGATTTTAAGTCAACCTTAATTTAATTTTTATTTCAGATCCTTGCTCCCCTACAGAAGCGGTAACTTCATAGTGCTTATTTGTCCTACCCCACCAAATAGCAGCTTTACTTGGGTTTCTATCTTGCTTTGGTAACTTACATACTGCCAAAATATTAGGGAGGGTGTAGGTCCACCAGTTACCCCATATTTTATCCATCCCCATAGGCAGTTAAGGGAATATTTATTCTTTCTCTTATGAGAATTTTTCCACATAGGTTTTGTTATATTGTCCCTTTTTGCTGTTCTCAAGGGCTCATTTGACACAGCAGCTTTCTCTACTCACTATGTGTCCATCTCAGGTACATTCAGGGTTCAGTTTATGGTACTCAAAAACCAGAAAGTGACCTGCTCTCAATTTCAGATAAAGGTTAAGGGTCAATTGCAGATAAAGGTTAAGGGTCAGGGCCAGGAAATAAAAGTAAGTGACACGTGAAATAAGTAGCAATTGGCTAGTTATTTGAGTCATATTATCCCAATACAAGGAATTGCAATCGAGTGAGGTAAGAGCTAAAAAACAAAAACGGTGCAAGAGTGGCATGCACACACACACAAAAACACACACAAATCAGCATTCAAGGGCTCAGAGGAGGAAAGTAGTACTTAGAGAAGTCTTCCTAGAGGCAAGAATAAATGATGTCTACTTATTCTGTGACTTCTGTTCTAGCTTATTCCTCTTGGTTTGATGTCCCTGCATCATGCATGCTTGCCCAAACTTTTCAACAGAGAAGATCATTCCTAAGAGAAAATTTTACTTAGGCTTATTAGTCTGTCCATTATAGAAAGTTTGAAATATTATCATATATTCCTGAAAAATGTTATCATGGATTATTCTATTGATGTGGCAATGTGTAGCTGGGAAAACATGGGCTTTGGAGTCAGGTATGTCCTGTGGGTTGAAATCTTAATTGTTGTTTAGTAACTGGAGAATTTAATTTAAGCTAATTAATTCCTCTGAGATCTAAATTTCTCATCTATAAAGTCCGGATAAGAATAAAAAAAAAATGGTAGGGTTGTTGTTAGTACTCTATATAAAAAAACATACAGGACTTCCCTGGTGGTGCAGTGGTTGAGAGTCCACCTGCCGATGCAGGGGACACGGGTTCGTGCCCCGGTCTGGGAAGATCCCACGTGCCGTGGAGTGGTTGGGCCCCTAAGCCATGGCCGCTGAGCCTGCGTGTCCGGAGCCTGTGCTCCACAACGGGAGAGGCCACAACAGTGAGAGGCCCGCATACTGCAAAAAAATAAATAAATAAATAACAACAAAAAACAAAACATACATTGTCTAATATAGTAATAAAAATGGTAGTTTAGCATTATGGATAATAATAATGAAATGAAAAATAATCCCCTCCAATCGGAAGATACTCCATGAATGTGAACCACTTCGGGTATTATGAATTTTTAAATAAACCACAATCAATCAAATGATTTTATGGTCTCATAAAATCATAAAACTGGAGAGGATCCAAATATCTCACCTTTAGTAGTAATTCTAATAATTAATTGGCTTTTTTCCCATATCTTAGAGCAATCCAAAATTTTAAGTGCAGAATGAACTAGCTATTTTTCACTTTTGGAAAGTTGACATTTAGCCTTTTAGCTGAATGATCAGTAGAAATGTAATTATGTTGAATTTAGAGGAAAAAAATAAATTTCCCTTTTCTGCATGATATATAGTTCAGCAGCTCTACTCAGAATTTTTTAATCATACATAAAATAGGTATTTAATGACAAAGTACAAAATTAATTTGTCAATATTCTCTATCAAATTTCTGTTGCTTCTACTAAGTAGGCCAATTTATGAAACAGGCAAAATGCCAATATTTTTTACTTTATGTATATCAAACTCAATAATTCTCTTGATCAGTTCCTAGTGTAAAACTTAAATACCATGACCTTATCACAGATGGCTGTAATCAATCTCTAATTAAATACTTTATAATGGATGGGGCCATAGAACAACATCTTGGAAGAAGATGAGAATAATCTAAAGAGCTCTAAATTATTCATATTATAGCCTCAGACCCATAGGTAGAAAAAGGCTTAGCAATCTTCTAGTTTGACTCTATTTTTTTTCCAAAACCTATCCCAGGCATTGATGATTTTAAAAATTGGGTCCAGACACCAGAAGTAGTAGATGTAAATAAATAAATGAGATAAAATAATAACTAAAAAAATAAAGGATTATATAGAAATTCAACCCAAAGCCCTATACTCAAGATAGTGGATAGTCATACTCATATACTTCAATTCATTCTCTAATCTTACCCTTGTTATAGGAAAACTATTTTTTTGTGTTTTATTTTATATGTGAACTCATGTTTCTCCTAGCATCCTTACCAATGTTAATCCAGCAGGGGGGAAAGCAAAATGAAAACCTACTAGGAAGATGTGAGTGACTACAAGGTATGGAAAATTTTATCCAGATAGAAGAAATTATGTAACTCTTGCCCTTCAGTCCCAATAGACTATGGGAAGAAAAAGTGATATAGGTTAAGGAAGCAACCATGAAGCACGTTTGTCTAGATTTCACTTCTTTGGGCTCAAACTTAAGTGTCTGTGTAGGTACATTATTCATCAGCAAAATGCAAATCTAAATCATAATAAGATATCATCACATACCTGTTAGAATGGCTATTATCAAAAAGATAAGAAATAACAAGTGTTGGTGAGAATTTGGAGAAAAGGGAACTGTTGTGCACTGTTGGTAGGAATGTAAATTGGTACAGTCACTGTGGAAACAATATAGAGGTTCTTCAAAAAATTAAAAATAGAACTATCATATGATCCAGCAATTCTACTTCTGGGTATTTATCTAAAGAAAATCAAAACACTAACTTGAAAAGATATCTATCTTTTCAAGTTAGATAAACACCTCATGTTTATTGTAGCATTATTTACAATACTTAAAATATGGAAACAACCTAGGTGTCCATCTGTGGATGTACTGATAAAGAAAATGTGAGATGACATTATTCTAAGTGGAATAAGTCAGACAGAAGAAGACAAATACCGTATGATCTCACTCACATGTGGAATCTAAAAAACAAACAAAAGCAAAAAAACAAGCTCATAGATACAGAGAACTGACTGGTGGTTGCTAGAGGTGGAGAGTGGGCATGAGCAAAATGGGTTAAAGGGGTCAAAATGTACAAATGTCCAGTTATAAAATAAATAAATCATGGGGATGTAATGTGCAGCATGGTGACTATAGTTATAGTACTGTATTGCATATTTGAAAGTTGCTAGGAGAGTAAGTCCTTGAAATTCTCATCACAAGAAAAAAAGATTTTGTAACTATGTATGGCAATGGATGTTAACTAGACTCATTATGGTGATCATTTAACAATATATGCAAATATTAAATCATTATGTTGTGGCCCTAATATATTGATAATATTATATGTCAATTATACCTCAATTAAAAAAAATAGGAGTGTATGTGTTAGACACGTTGGGTAGAAACCATGAGAGAGTTTGATCTGATTTCCATTTCTAAATTTGAAGAGAATTTCACTTTACAGAAGACTCTGTGGCAACCTGGGGGCACAGAGAGTGCGGGGCATCGTTGAGTAAAGAGACAGCTTGAAGTAGCGCTTCTTGCCCAATCTTGATTCCTATGTGGCATGAAAGGAGATCACAAGATCCACATGTCCTGAGAGGAAAGTATAAAGTAACTAATTTATTGGAGGGGTTGCCAGGAAGAGAGTTCACATATATACAAAGTGAGTATTTGTCCTAGAGCTATAGAATGAGCCATCAAGTCTTGCAGCTTAATGGGAATAACAATCAGATCTTGCAATAGTACAATGCCAAACACAGCTGAGATAAATCAGTCAGCCAGGAGAGAGGGTCAACTTCCTGGGTTGCTCGCCATGCTGAGAGAACAGACTATGAGTTGAATCCTACCAGGAGCAAATATCAGTGTAGATACCATGAAAGAACCAAGACAGAGACCCTGGACATTACACATGGGGATCAGAAGAGTCCAGAATCCCACTGAAGAGTTGGCTGGCTCACTGAAGGACCAATAGCAGATCAAGACCCCTCTTCCACCCTATTCACTCTGCCCTCCAAAGCCCTGACAGCCGTATGCTTTCTCTTGTACTGGGAATTCATCTTGGGGAGGAAAATAGCCCCACTAGAGACCTTGTATTTGAAGTGATTAAATATTTATTCAAATGATACTGTGTGAATCAGAAAAGACTCATACACCATTAATTGACCCTTTTAAACAGCATTTCATCCTATCTCCTCCTGCAACTCAAAAGATTAAATTACTGGAGATGGAAATGCCATGTTTTATTTATCTGAGTTTTATGAGTAAATATGCTATTCAGCTAAATTATAAATGTTTATTTTCCAATTTAAAAGTAGGCTTTGTAAGGACAGAACTTACATTTTTTTGAATTGTATTTGTACAAACCTTTATCACAATATTATTTTAGCTATTTCCCTATATGCTTCTTGATTTATTCAATAAATATTGAATTGGAAATAAACTTTTTAATGGTTAAGATTGCTATTGAGTGCAAAAAGGGCTTAAACCTTTTAATATCTAACTGAGAAAATAAGATAATACCTGTGAAAATATAGAGTAAAAAATAACAGTAACAACAACAAAAAAACCCTGAAGAAAATTAGCAAAAGCAAAAACCATAGGCTCCACAATTTTTTCACTTAATAAACTTTGTCAATTTTTTTTCTGGAATATTATAGAAACATTCTGAAAATTTCATTAAATATAATTCAATATTATTGTTTTGAAAATAGATTACTCAATTTATCATCACAATTAGAACAAGTAAATTAAAATTATGAATATACTCATTCATTTCCTTTATTTTTTTCCTGCACTTTGAGCAATTCACAGAACAATTAATTAATTAATTAATTACTTTAGCCAATACTTTTAAGATAATTATTATGAGCCAAGAAAGGTCAGTCAGTAATACAAAATCACAAGGTTGAACAGAATTCAGAACTAAAATATGAAGGACTGGCACTCTGGAGAGGAAACAGAGAATGTTAGCAAATAACTAAAGCAATGTAGAAAGATAATATGAAAACCCATACAGAAAAGCTCAGTGGAACAGACAGGAAAAAGCCCTTGACTACCAATATTAGGGAAAATTTTTGGAAGAAGAAATATGAGTTTGAACTTCAAAGGCAAATCAAATTCTTCATACACCAACATCAGAGCACCTAGATATACAAAGCAAATATTAACAGATCTGAAGGGAGAAATAGACAGCAATGCAATCATAGTAGGGGATGTCAACACCTCATTTTTAACAATGGGTAGATCATCTAGACCGAAAATCAATAGGGAAACCTTAGGCTGAAACTAGTTATTTAGAACTGATGGACCTAACAGACATATACAAAACTTTCCAACCAGCAGCAACATAATACAAAGTCTTCTCTCATGCACAAGGAATATTCTCCAGGATAGACAGCATGTTAAGCCATAAAACAAATCTTAATAAATTTAAGAAGATTGAAATCATATTGAGCATCTTTTCTGACAATGATGATATGGAACTAGAAATCAATTACAAGAGGAAAACTGGCAAATTTACAAATATGTGCAGATTAAACAATATGCTCCTTGACAACCAATGGTTCAAGGAAGAAATCAAAACAGAAGTCAAGTAATATCTTGAGACAAATGAAAATGGAAACAGAACATAATAAAAATTATGAGATGCAATAAAAGCAGTTCTATGAGGGAAGTATAGCAATAAACACCTACATTTTAAAAAAAGGGCTCAAATAAATAATATTACACCTAAAGTAACCAGGAAAAGAAGAACAAACTAAGCCCAAAGTAAGCTGAAGGAAGGAAATATCAAAGATCAGAGCAGAAATAAATGAAATAGAGACTAGAAAGACAGTAGAAAAGATCAATGAAACTAAGAGTTGGCTTTTTGAAAAGATAAACAAAATTCACAAACTTTTGGCTAGACTAAGAAAAAAAAGAGACAAATAAAATTAGAAATTAAAGAAGAGACATTATGACTGATAACACAGAGGTATTAAGATCATAAGAGACTATTTCAAACAATTATATGTGAATAAATTAGATAACCCAGGTGAAATGGGTAAATTCCAAGAAAAATACAACCAACCTTCATGAATCATGAGCAGAATCTAAACAGACTAATTGATAGTAAGGAGACTGAATTACTAATCAAAAACCTCCCAAAAAACAAAAGTCCAGGACTAGATGGCTTCACAGGTGAATTCTACCTAACATTTAAAGAAGAATTAAACCAATCTTTCTTAAACTGTTCAAAAAAATAGAAGAGGAGTTAACACTTTTAAACTCATTTTATGAAGCCAGCGTTACCCTGATACCAAAGCCAAACAAGGACACTATGAGAAAAGAAAATTACAGGCCAGTATCCCTGATGAGCATAGATGCAAAAATCCTCAACAAAATATTAGCAAACTAAACTCACCAGTTCATTAAAACTGTCATAAACCATGATTAAGTGGGATTTATTCCTGGGATGCAAGGACAGTGTAACATATATAAATAAATCAACGTGATACACCACATTAACAAAATGAAGAATAAAAATCATATGATCATCTCAATAGGTACAGAGAAACATTTGACAAAAGTCAACATCTTTTCACAACAAAAACTTTCAACAAATTGGCTGTAGAAGGAAGACATACCTCAACATGATAAAGGCCACATATGAATAAAGCCCACAGCTAAAATCCAACTCAATGATAAAAATCTGAAAGCTTTTCCTCTAAGATTAGAAATAAGACAAAGATACTTATTCTGCTTCTTTTATTCAACAAAATATTGGAAATCCTAGCCAGAGCAACTAGACAAGAAAAGGAAATAAAACACATCCAAATCAGAAAGGGAGACATAAAACTGTCTTTATTTGCAGATAACATGAATTATATACATATAAAACCCTAAAGACTACACCAAAAAACTGTTAGAACTAAGAAATGAATTCAGTAAAGTTGTAGCATACAAAATCAATATGTTGCATTTTTTATACATTTTTATTAGAGTATAATTGTTTTACAATGTTGTGTTAGTTTCTGCTGTACAACAAAGTGAATCAGCTATATGTATACATATATCCCCATATCCCCTCCTTCTTGAGTCTCCCTCCCACCCTCTCTATCCCACCCCTCTAGGTCATCACAAAGCACTGAGCCTATCTCCCTGTGCTATGCAGCAGCTTCCCACTAGCTATCTATTTTACATTTGGTGGTGTATATATGTCAGTGCTACTCTCCCACTACATCCCAGCCTCCCCTTCTCCCCCTGTGTCCTCAAGTCCGTTCTCTATGTCTACATCTTTATTCCTGCCCTGCCACTAGGTTCATCAGTACCAGTTTTCTAGATTCCATATATATGCGTTAGCATATGGTATTTGTTTTTCTCTTTCTGACTTACTTCACTCTGTATGATAGACTCTAGGTCCATCCACCTCACTACAAATAACTCAATTTCATTCTTTTTATGGCTGAGTAATATTCCATTGTATATATGTGCCATATCTTCTTTATCCATTTAACTGTCGATGGACATTTATATTGCTTCCATGTCCTGGCTATTGTATATTTTGCATTTCTATACTCTAACATGAACCATCTGAAAAAGAAATTAAGAAAACAATTCCATTTATTAATACAATAGCATCAAAAATATTAAAACACTTAGGAATAAATTTAACCAAGTAGGTGAAGATCTGTACACTGAAAACTATAAAACATGGATAAAAGAAATTAAAGAGGACACAAATAAATGGAAAGATACTCTGTGGCCATAGATTGGAAAATCCATGGAACGGAAGAGAGAGCCCAGAAATAAACCTGTGTATATACTGTCAATAAAGTTTTGACAAAAGCACCAAAATATGCAATGGGGAAGGATAATCTCTTCAATAAAAGAGGTTGGAAAAACTGGACAGGCACGTGCAAAAGAATGGATACAGACCCCTGTGTTACACCATACACAAAAATCAACTCAGAATGGATTAAAGACTTGAACGTAAAACCTTACACTGTAAACTCCTGGAAGAAAACGTAGTGGGTAACCTCCTTGATATTGGTTTTGACAATGATATTTTGGATTTGACACCAAAAGCAAAGGCAACAAAAGCAAAAGTAAACAAATGAGACTACATCAAACTAAAAAGCTTCTGCACACAAAAGGAAACTAGGAACACAATGAAAAGTCAATCTATGAAATGGGAGAAAATATTTGCAAACCACATATCCAATAAGGGGTTAACTCAAAATCTACAAGGAACTCATACAACTTAGTAGAAAACAAAACCAAAACCAAAACCAAAAGAAATAACCCAATTTTAAAAATAGGAAAAAGATCTAATAGACATTTTTCAAAGAAGACATACAAATGGCCAACAAGTACGTGAAAAAGTGCTCAACATCTCTCATTATCAGAAAATGCAAATCAAAACCATAATGAGATGTTAGGATGTCTATTATCAAATAGACAAGAGATGAATGCTGATGAGTATGTGGAGAAAAGGGAACCCTTGTACACTATTGGTGGGAATGTAAACTGGTACAGCCACTATCAAAAATAGTATGGAGGTCCCTCAAGATATTAAAAATAGAACTACTATAAGATACAGCAATTCCATTTGTGAGTATATCCAAAGGAAATGAAATCAGAATCTTGAAGAGATATTGGTACTCGCATGTTCACGGGAGCAATGTTCCATATAGCCAATGTTATGGAAACAACCTAAGTGTTTGTCAGAGGACTGATGGTTAAAGAAAATGTGATATATATACATCTTTTTCTATATTCACTAGAATATATTTCATATCCATTATATAATTACTTTCACAACCCAGTTAGAAAAGAACATTAGAATATTGTACTTTATATTGCATAGATTCCTCTGTCCCTCTCCTTTACTGCAGTCTTAATGCTACACATAATTACATTAATTATCATTATAAACTGAAACTAGATAAGGAAAAATCGAGGGAAAAAGCATTCAAATTTTTAAGGCCAAGAGACTTAACCATATATGTGTATAAAATTCAGCCTTAAAACAGAGGGAAATCTGCCATTTCAGACAACATGGATGAACGTGCTGGGGTTATGCAAAGTGAAATAAGCCAGGCAGAGAAAGACAGTTATAGAATCACAGCATGGTACAATATTACTTATATATGGAATCTAAAAAGAAAAAAAAACATTAACTCGTAGAAGCAGTAGAGTGGTGGATTCCAGGGGCTGGGGTTTGGGGTACAGAGGGAGAGCCTTGTTGAAGATAAAAAACTTTCAATTATAAGATGAATAAGGTTTGATGATCTAATTTTATAACATGGTGACTATAGTTGACAACACTGTATTGTATAATTGAAATCTGCCAAGAGAGTAGGAAGTAAGTGTTCTCTCACATACACAAAAACAGTAAAATGTGAAGTGATGAACTTGTTAATTAACTCAATTGTGGCAATCCTTTCACAATGTATAGATATATCTAATCATCACGTTGTACACGTTAAATATATTGCAATTTTATTTGTCAATTATACCTCAATAAAACTGAGAAAAAAGTTCCACATGAAAATTACGGTAGGAAAGACACCCCAGGAAGGTCTATTTGAACAAAAAGTAGATAAATTTTAAGAACATTTTAAAACTTCTGTTGGATTTGGCTATGAGAAAAAACAGTTACAATTCTAAGTAATTTTATAATTTTTAAAAATTTTATTGGTGTTAGTTTCAGTTGTACAGCAAAATGAATCTGTTATACATATACATATATATATATATACTTATATGTATACATACCAACTCTTTTTTAGATTCTTTTCCCATATAGGCCATTACAGAGTATTGACTAAGTAATTTTAAATGCAAAAGTTATCTTTATATTCTAACCATAAGAAACATCCTATTGAACTCTTACTGCACTTCTGAAGATAGTAAAGATGTTATTGAAATCAGAAAGTTACTGTCCTTATAATTCACCTTCTAAATGTTCCAGCTATTCATGATGTATAATTGCTTTCCAAAACATTCTTAAATTATACTTTCATTTTTGTTTTCTTTCTTCATGACTGATAAATTGAATTTGACATTCCTCAAATCAGTTACAATTTTGTATGAGTTTAGTTTTCTTGGTCAAATGACATTATAATCTATTTACTATTATGACCAATTTTCTGGTTGAATGATGAAAACTTGAAAAATGCAAACTAGTTTTTTCAGTATATTCAATGAGACCATGCTATTTGCAATTGTTTTCCTGTTATATTTTGGACAGTCTACTAATGTTTCACCCTTTAGTTTTTTTGATGTCTGCTCCAGTCTGAATTTCTTCCCACCAAACTCCCCAAAGTCACCTTTATTAATATTTGTGGTGTCTACATGTTGCAAGTACCGGGACTTAGTGACCAAATGATACTTGATATTTCGCCATGCTATCTTTCTTTAAATATATAATTTTTAAATTTGGGTTTTAGGTTACCACACTTAGCTCTCTTTCTGTCTCACTGACCACTCTATGTAAGTCTTCTTTGCAGGAATCCTTCTTTTTGCAATCTCTAAATGCTGTAGTGCTTCAGGGCTTAGAATCTAAACATCTTTTTGTCCCTTTATATTCATTTTCCCTGGGATGTATAGCTTTAAAAACATCAAAAGCTTCTAAATTTTAATCTTCTGCTTGGACTTCCATAGTCACCTATCTAAATCCCTGCTTGAGATGACTATTTAGATCTAACAGGTAAGGCATCTTAATCTTAATATGGCTTTAGCCTAACATTTGATATTTGCACTCACACCTGCTCTTTTCCAGGTATTTTCAATTTTAGAAAATGACACTGTGCTGAAATATATCCCAAATCTATTTTTATGACTTACACTGCTACTAGTCCAACCAAAACACCATCTCCTGCCTTGATTATGCAAGTCTCCTAATTAGTCTCATTTCTGCCACTTTCATTACTATCTATAGTATATTCTTTCATGCAATAATCACTGTAACTATTCTAATACTAAAATAATTATTTCTGGGCTTCCCTGGTGGTGCAGTGGTTGAGAGTCCGCCTGCCGATGCAGGTGACACGGGTTTGTGCCCCGGTCCGGGAAGATCCCACGTGCCGCGGAGCGGCTAGGCCCGTGAGCCATGGCCGCTGAGCCTGCGCGTCCGGAGCCTGTGCTTCACAATGGGAGAGGCCACAACAGTGAGAGGCCCACGTACCGCAAAAATAATAATAATAATAAATAAATAAATAAAATAATTGTTTCTAAATCTCTTAAATTATTCCAATTCCTTTCAGTAATTACTCTCCTCTATATGATCTGATTCCTGCTCCACTCAAATACCAGCTCTTGTTTTTTTAAAATTTTGCTTATTATAGTTTAACCACTTGGCCTTTTTTTGTTGTTGTTTCTCAGACATGCTAAGCATGTGTCCAACTTTTTGAAAAATCTCTTTACCTAGAAAAAAAGAAGCTTTACCCTCTTCCCTCCTGCATGCCTCTGCTCAGATAGTAGCTTCTTCCCTCATCCACCTGATCCAAAATAGTCATTCCTATTTATTCTCTGTTCACATAAGCATGCCACTTATCTATCAGTACTTGACATTATCTTATTTAATAAGATATATATGTCCAAGGTCCAAGAAGGAAAAAGACTGCACCACATACTCTTAGAAGAATACTGGCTGAGCGACAGACTGACTAAATAAGTAAATGTGTAATATTTGTCTCTCTTGAATCTTTTCTACATTTAACTAGTTTCCTTTACGTAACTGCATCTCTTGGAGCCTAGTTTTGAGTCTAATCTTATACCTTGAGAGTCGGGCAACTTAAAAGAAAGATGGGCACACCATTTATGTTATCTTTAGTTTTTAAGTGACTTGTAATAAACAGTACTGCCACTGCTATAGAAACAGCGATCTGTCTACTATGATTTTAGACTGACCATTTAAATATTGTCCACTTTAGCAAGAGAGATTACTAGAAAATTTATTGCCCCAAGATAGGATGGTCACTCTGTAAAGAAATAATAAGGTGGACTAAAAGAACTTTTGAAATTTTTAAGATCAAAAAGAATTTTACTATTTTCCCAGAACACTGAGGATTAGTTTTATGTGTTAACTTTTGCGCTAAATACAAGTATCTGAAGAAAACAGTTTCCATATTCAGGTAGCTTTCAAAAACTGTTATGCCCTTGGCATTAATGAACATGTTTATCATATTACTAGTTTATGTTTATCATATTACTAGTTTATCATATGTTTATCATGTTATCATATTACTAGTATGTTTATCATATTACTAGTACAGGAATCTTCAATGTTACCTTGGAAAATTTACTCAAAATTAAATATATAATGGGTGTTAAGTCTCATGTAAATAGAATTTACCTGGAGAAATATAATAATATCTGGTTAGCACTATCTGTGAAACGGACATTAGAGAGATTAACAAGATTGTTTCTAGACATCATTATCAATAAGAATTAGGAATTAGGTAGATTAAATGAAATCCCTTATGTTTTAAAGTTCCAGGAATCAGAAACAAACAAAAAGATTTCTTGTACAATCTTACTTAAATATCCAATGATAATCAGATTTTATTTTCCTTGTAATTTCTTAAGAAGAATATCTGCAAATTTCATCCATTCTGCAAGTTAGCACTATTGATTCTTTATAGATGACAGTATTTAAAACTCTGGACTTCACATGCCTTTCATTTGCTGCCAGACCTAGGGTCTCAGCTCTTACCATGTAAAGCTCCTGAAAAAGTTATTATGCAACTTGATCCCTTGAGTTCATATATTAAAATGCAAAAAGACTAGCATACTCTGAAGTTTATATGTGCACTTGAGGCCATCTTTATCATCACTCATCTTTTTTTTCTGTCTAATAAGCTTTTTATATTCACAAATACACAAACCTTTAAGTAAACTAGCTCATCAAGGTGGTTTTGACATGCCAGAAACCATATTATAGCCACAGCGATTTACCTGAATAAATCTCCTGAAAAAAATCTTTCCTCTTTCTTTTACACGTGTTTCATCTTTCCTAGATGATTCAAGACTAAATAAAGTCTGTCCTTTATTTAATCTAATTAAATAGTATGGGGTAAACTAGGCCTAATTCTTGGATGCTCAATTAAGGAAGAGATTGCATTTCTAAAATATACAACTGTCTTGTAGAAATGTAGTTTACACAGGACTAATAATGGAGTCCTCTAACCTAGCATCCAGATGTTAGTGAAGAACTTAGGGGTACTCTAGGCTGAAACCATAGAGTGCTATACAGGAGTCTATGCCTTTTATAACAGCTGCCTTTTATCAGTAGTGGCTGATAAACTACATGCCTACCTATAATTTTAAACGTTTCCAGGTTTTAAAAAATAAAATATTTATTTTAAATGTAATAGGCAATTATAAATGTATTCAGATATAAGACATTTTTGTTTTCATTTAATGAAGAGTTCATTTCTCAGTGAGCTGATGTGACTTTTATTTGTGGAAGCTCATCAAAGGACTGTTCCTTTCCTTGTATAATGCAGTTTACTTTGCACAGCCAGGCAGCTTTCACAACTGCACAGCCAGGCAGCTTTCACCGGCTGATTACACTAATTTCTTTTTCCAAGCTACCCTTGGAAGTCTTTGATATTGTAGAACCACACTGACTGGTGCCATAAGGGAAACTTTTGTGAACCCCTGGTATAAAATGTTCTGCTTTCAATGAAAGGGATTCCCCAGAAGTGGATTTTAAATCCCTTTTAGACATTTTCTGCTGGCTGTTAACTCTACATTCGCCATTTTGTCCATGACTGTTATATGTGATATACTTCAATAAAAGTTTTATGGGTGATTACATATATATATATATATATATATATATATATATATATATACACTTTTTTTTTTTTTTTTGCGGTACGCAGGCCTCTCACTGCTGTGGCCTCTCCCGTTGCGGAGGACAGCTCCGGACGCGCAGGCTTAGCGGCCATGGCTCATGGGCCCAGCTGCTCCGCGGCATGTGGGATCTTCCCGGACTGGGGCACGAATCCATGTCCCCTGCATCGGCAGGCGGACCCTCAACCACTGTGCCGCCAGGGAAGCCCCAGATGCACTTTTGACCTACTGAGAGAGGAAGAGAAATAAAGGTCATAAGGGTGTAAGAAACAAAGACAGAAAAACTGTCCGTGGGACGCAGATAAGGCTTTCTCAGATTATCTACCAATCTCTGGTAGAATATATCTTGTTTTTAATGAGTTAGCAATGGAAATAAGAGGCAAAGCCTGGGATATGAGCAAGATGAAAGTTGAGATTGAAACTTTTTTTTCATAAAGCTGGAAACTCTAAAAACTTCTTACTACAGTGGGTACTCTAGGAAAAACATGCCTTGACAATTATATCCATGAGAATTACTATCACAAACCTACTATCATGGGACTTTAGAACCTATTTTCATATCACTTTTAGGGCTCAAAAACATCCAAGCAAAATGTCTTGTTTAAGGAGCTCCTACATGTTAGTGCTAAGGCACGCTTAGCAGAAAATTCAGAGATACTCTTTGTAGGCATGGTTTAAACACAGACATTAAAAAATCCTCATACATAAAGTTATAAAAATTATGAGCTCACAAAGAGAAATCAGAAAATATACAAAGAAACAAGCCACAGGCAGCCAGAGTAAGCAGAAACAAACAACAGAATCAGACCTTCACAGACTACAGATATTTGAATGACCAAATACAGTATATTAAATGAGTTCATTTAATATTCTTAAAGAAAATTTTTAAAATCATATTAAATGTACACTATTGCTATGAACTAAATTGTGCCTCCCTAAAATTCATATTTTGAAGCCCTCACCCCCAGTACTTCAGAATGTGACTCTATTTGGAAATAGGGCTTTTAAAGAGGTAATTAAGTTAAAATGTGGCCATTAGGGTGGGTCCTGATCCAATCTGAATGTGTCTTAATAAGAAGAGGAAATTGAGACGTCAGGGTTGCATGCACACAGAAAAAATACCATGTGAGAACACAGCAAGTAGGTGGCCATTTGCAAGCCAAGAACAGAGGCCTCAGAAGAAGCCATACTGGCCAACGTCTTGATCTTGAACTTCCAGCCTTCAGAATTATGAGAAAATAAATTTTTTTATAAACCATCCAGTTTGTGGTATTTTGTTATGGCAGTCCTAGCAAAATAATACACTATAAAAATGAACAGACATATTTTAAAAATAAATAGATTTTCAGCATGAAAGCAAATTACTTGAAATCAGATAATTAATTGACATTAGCACTTGAATTAGCCAAAACACTCTTTTTTTTTTTTTTACCCTCAGTCAAGGAAACCTCCTTCCTAGCATGGGTGTTTTTTTGTTTTTTGTCTTTTTATGTTTTCTTTTCCTTTTTTTTTTTTGGCCACGTTGCATGTCCTGCGGGATCTTAGATCCCTGACCAAGGATTGTACCCGGGCCCCCTGCAGTGGAAGCATGGAGTCCCAACCACTGGAGGGCCAGGGAATCCCCCTAAAACACTCTTAAAGAGGAAGAATGAGGAGCACAAATTTGCCTTACATCAAGATTTATTTGACAGCCTTACTAATTCAGAAAAAGTGGAATGGCTGCAAGCATAGACAAATTGACTAAAGTAGTGATATACATAGTAAATATATGACCTGAAGTAGGGTAACCATTTATCCTAGTTTTCTTAGGACAGTTTATTTAACACTAGCTTTCTTGATGTCTCAGATTAGTAATTAGCACTCTCTAAACTGTCAGTTTGAATCAAAATTTTATCTCCTGGCCTCACACTGGATCTTTGAGGAAAGGGTGAACTAGTTAATAAGTATAATTCACCCTAAAGAAAAAAATAATAATTCACCCTAAAGAAAAAAGTAAATTAGATGTTCACACCAAATTCCAAATTCAGTTGGTACAAGAATTGTGGAAACAATTTAGCATTACAGACAGATGGTTGAAATGGAGCAAATGATCATGTACCCAAGTCTTGTATCCTGCCTCTCAAGCCAGAGGAAGGATATCTTTTTTCTGGTTGGTCTGCTGGAAGGGGCACCATATTCTAATTGGTCTGTCAAGTGGGGGACATCTTCTGCAATTCGACCTTCCTAGAGAAGCACTTTTTTTTTTTCAATTCTCAGAAAAGGCCCAATGTGTTAGCAATGGCCCAATTGGACTTTAATTCCAGGTAGTTACTCTCTGAGATCATTTCAATATTTGATCATGCAATTCTCATTATTGACTCAAGTTTTATTCACTATTCTCTAGAGTCCTAAATCATTTTCATGTGTGCTATTGGCTAACCATTATCTCCGTTGTACAAAAAATAAGATGGGAAGTTCTGAAGTCAAAACTGCATTCAAAGCCTGGATTTGTGACTTCGAGAGAGGTGCTTAATCTTTTGAAATTTTGACTTCCAAATCTATAAAACTTGGATAATTATAATACTCCATAGGATTGCAGTGAGAATTAAATAACTCATGTAAAAGCATTCAGTACAGTGTCTCACACATAATAGCGATTAATGAAGGCAGGCTCTTAGATTTCTATCATTTATTTTTATTAAATTTAATTTACTCTAATCATTTCTGAACTTCTACCAGCAAATATAGTGTTTTTTGGTTTTGCCATCTATGATAGTCATGATTATATTACCCGTATATTCATGAATTTAAAGGAGTTTCAATGCAATCATCCTAATCATTGCATGAAATTATGGAATACTAAGATGTCAAAAAACAGAGGTCATGGCATCCCACAGCACACCTCATCCTCAGCAAATATCTATCAATTCACATTGGAGATGGTTATTCAACAAGTAATTATGATAGTGTATATTTTAATCACTACATCCAACGATTATTGTATTGCTATTACCCCATCCCCCCCACAAAAAGTTCTGATTAACTGAAAAAAGGCTTAAAAATTTTTATATTGCGTTTATATTGAGTTTTTTTTAATGTAAATCAAACACAGACATTAAGAAGAAAATCTAAGCTCCTTAGTAGAAGAACAATATGAAATATAATATAAAATGTCATGTGGAATTCACACTAAAAGGTATGCTTATATCATGAATATAGTGTTAAGTCATCATTACGTCTTGTTACCTAGTACTTGAAGACATTATTTCTCATAGTACTACATTTCCTTATTAGGTTCATTTGAAGTTCTGAGAAAACCTGAATTTTCTCTCCTTTACATTGGCAATTAGAAAATATAAAAGGTATTGGGTTAATAAAACATTCTTTATTTTTAACATATTCAATTATAAATCTGAGTACATGTATAAGAACAATGTTTCTGAAGGGATATGCAGCTGGGACTAATTTACTTCTTCAAAGATCTGCTCAGATCTGAGCAATGGACTAAACCCTTGTGAACTACCTATGAAGGCTATAATTATATTGAGCTTTGTCTGAAAGTAACAAATACATAGAAAAAAAAAAAGCCCAGACATTCTAGAACACACAGAGTATGAGAATTTGTTAACTCTACAGAGTGGAATTGAATTTTGCCAATCCTTCCAAAATTAGAGATATATAGAAACTCTGATGTCAAACTAGGATAACTTATAGGAATGTATTAAAATTCTGTAAACAAGTACTTCAAAACAAAGCTCCAAAGTGGCTAATGCAGATTGGCCAACAAGTTCCCTAAGTGAATAATTTAGCAAAAATATAGGCCTTTATAGGATGTGGCTCCTTTATAAGTAAGCAAGGTTAAGGGGAAACCAAGCAATTTGCCAGTTTCAAAACTGATACTTTCTGCTGAGTCTTAATGTGGCAAAGATCTTAACTATGGAGGCAAGGGCATGGGACCAAGCCAAAAAACACTTGCTATGGAAAGCTGGCTTGTTTTAAGTTGATCTTCTAAATGTAACCATCTCATCACAGTTACCCCTCCTCCCATTATTTTCTCCTTATATATTAGACATCTTTCTAGAAAAACAGTATACCGATTATATTACAAATAATTTTAGAAATAGAATATAAAATCATCTATAATATTATCATCCAATAAAATTATTTTGTTCCTATTCTACTTATGTTCTATCAATGTGAAAATATATTTTATACCTTCAAAATATTACTGAAAATATGATTTGGTGTGTTAAAAATTGCAATCTAATAGACTTCCATGTAGTTCATAATAATGTTTGTTGCTACATCTTATTTTATCACATATATTATGACATATTTTGGTATGTATATATAAGATACAATAATCTGTAGCAATGATAAAGAAAGACATTTCCTCATTTTTAGACTTTTAACATGGAATTACTTGTTTTCCTAGTTTAGGCGCTTTCATAGTAAATATATTTTTGGAAAAAAAATTTTTCTTCTATCACATTTTTCCCTTTGGGATTATTAGTATAAATATCACCTTTGGGGCTCTTCATGTATTTTTTTCCAAAAGGAATAAGCCAGAATTTAAAACTTATGGAAAAATCAACAATATTTGTCATTAAATGAGCACATAATAATGTGCCAACCACTGTGCAAGGGGCTGGGGATATAACACTCACCAATTCAGATGAGGTTCTTGCTCTTATAGCATTTACATTTCAGTGTTGGAGACAGACCATAAACTATAAATTTTTAAAATGTTGGGGCTTCCCTGGTGGCTCAGTGGTTGAGAGTCCGCCTGCCGATGCAGGGGACACGGGTTCGTGCTCCAGTCCGGGAAGATCCCACATGCCGCGGAGCGGCTAGGCCCGTGAGCCATGGCCGCTGAGCCTGCGCGTCCGGAGCCTGTGCTCCGCAACGAGAGAAGCCACAGCAGTGAGAAGGAAAAAAAAAAAAAAAAAAAAATGCTTGCCATTGTTCCAGATAATAAAAAGACCTATGAAGGCAGTTAGACTAATGGGATAAAGTGTGTTTGAAAGGGGGTAAGAATAGCAAATTTAATTGGGGAAGGCCATGGAGGGCCTTTCTGAGTGAAATGTGAATAATTGGAAGTAGAATAATTGGAAGCAGTTCCCAGGAAGAACATTCCAAGGAGAGAGAAGAGCAAGAACAATATCTCACCACAGAGACAGATTTCTCTTACTCAAAGAATAAAAAGGCCAGTGAGTGTGAAATAGGGTAAGAGGTTAGAGATATCATAAAGGTCTAAAACAGGAAAGGCATTGTTAGTCATGGAAAAGTCATTAACAGGATTTAACAGGGAAAGGACATGATCATAAATTATATTCTATAAAGTTCATTCTGGCTATTGTGTGGGCAATAGGTATTTGCAGGTAAGTAATAAACGGGGAGCCCAGATTGGAGCAGAGAGAATACAGACTTGAACTAGGATGTGGAGTGTAGTGATAGAAGTGGATGAATTGGGGTTATACTTTGCAGATAAAAGTCAGCTGTGCTCAGTGATAAACTAGAATTGATGTGTGAAAGAAAGAAAAATTGCTAAAGTAATAAGAATCAGCTTGGTCACTCTCGAGAACTCAAGGGTATTTCACCAATCAGTAAGAAATTTAACTTGTTAATTAATAGCAAAAGAAAAAATCAAAACAAAACATCAAAGCAAAAAAAGATGAAAACTTCAACATTTTGCTATTCAGTTTCTAATATTCTCCATATTCTACTCTTATTTTAAAAATTAAAAGAAAACAAGAAATAAAACATGTATTTTTATGAATCATCTACTGCCTTGAGGCAGCAGTAAGGAACAGCTTTAATTATTCTACTGAATGGTGCAAAGTAACATTGAAATCCTCTTATACCACCTATTGATAACGTATTGATTATAATTCAAACTCACCCAAGGTGATGGAGCAGTGCCTTTCAATACCTCTTCTATCCTTTGTCAACAATTTGAAATGTTGTCAGCCATTTAGAAAGGTAAGAATTTAGAACTTTTATTAGGCTCCCTCAGGAAAAAGATATACTTAATACTGTGTGTGTGTGTGTGTGTGTGTACAGGCACATGTATGTGTGTGTTTGCATAACATATATATATAAGTATGTGCATATACATAATATGAACCTTTTCAACTGTAATTCTTATTTGAAGTTCACTGCATCACTTGGAGATGAAGAGTTATGGAGAATGGAGCTATGACTGTAAGAGATAAGAATTTACTGTTAAGCATTTTCAGAGGAAATTCATTAAAATGGGCTTGTTTAGTTACATTGAATTTATTATCTAGGGGCCTTAGTGCCCACTAACTACTGTCCATCATGTCAGGCCATGTCCCAAGGAAGAAATGCAAGAGGCAAGGTCAGGGAAATACAGATACTCTTTATTAGCTTAGTGGACTTTGTCTACAAAATCCAGCTTAATCTTTTATTGTACTAAATTAGATTATTCAGTAATATAAAGGATCTTCTTCTTTGATTTTGGGTAGATTGATGTACTACATGAAAAACAGTTATGGTATTTTTCCCTTAAACCTGTACCCTAATCTTGGACCTTTAGCTCTAGCTCGCCTATCTACATTGAAGAAATCACTCATACTTTTCCTATACTGTTGTAGCTGATATTATTAAAACATGAACCATTAGAGACATTCGGTGTCTCTTTCTCTCTTTCAGAAGAAAAGAAATAATAGGAATTATTCTAGTTATATTATTCGATTAACATCAGCATTAGAAAGAGCAATGAGTAGGCTAATGGGAACTTAGATATAAAAAATAAAAATCTTTCTTGATTATCAAGAGGAGAGTCCAGTTCTTTATAATCCATCAGAAATCAATAATTGAAATTACCCATTTTCAAATATGTTATCCCCCAAATACTGGTCTTTTATTTAGAAAAGTCATCTCCTATTTCATAAAGTGTGATGCTGTTTTGTCTCCCCCACCCTTCCTTCAGAAGGAACAATAATTTGATGCTTATTCAGTTTTTATGGAATGCTGTGATGTTCCAAATAAAGCTCGTTATACTGTAGATCAAAGAGGATGATGCCTTTCACCAAAGAAGTACAATACACCAATTAGCATTTCCTCTATGGGAAGATTATATATATATATATATATATTTTTTTTTTCCTTAAGTAAGTCCTATTAGTGCCTAGGTGTGCCCAGAATGCATGATAGGACTAAGTAGGTATGTTTTTAGTGACAGGTGAACAGACCAGAGAAAGGTTAAATGTGCTGAGAACCAAAGGTGCTAAAATTTTATCGTTATCATAAAAATGTTTGTATCATTAATAATACTAACAGCGATTATTAAACAGCTATTTTATTCCCCAGTTTCTTCCTCTTGAAAATATATCATAGACTAAGTTAAGATGTTAAAATGGTTAAGTGAATTATAGAGGGAACTATTCTGTTTCTTCCATAAGTGGGACTGGAAACCCAAGTTTAAAAGATTACATTCCAGCTTAGGAAAGGAGCACAACTGTTATGCATGAGTTGAGGTTGTCTAAACAGAGTGTCATCTGGATGCTCTCTCAAGTGCATCAGCAACATTCCCTCTGTAGGAAGGTTCTGACTGTGTTTGCTTGTAGGAACTGTATGTACAATCTACAAAGCTGAATTTCACTCCCCAAGCACTTGGAGTCTATTTAAGACTCCCACTATTTTTGCCTGAGTTCTGATGGAAGTTTCCTACCTGTGAGTTTATGACCTGCTACTTTGTTCAAGTCACAATGGTGAGTCTTGCTTCAGTTCTACTGTCCTCTGGGGGACATAATTCCTTTGGGATCCTAGAAGAATGTTTAAAATTTGCTGTTGCCCTTGTTCTCCCGTGTTGTCTCTAAAATATGCTACACCAATTCCCCCCAGACTACCATCTGATCCCCAAATGATTATCACATGGCACACCCCCCAATTCCTTTCTTGGATAAATTATACCCCTTCATGCTACTTGAAAACTCCTGTTGGATTCATGAAAACTGATTTGTTGTGTGATACAGATTTCAAAAGGATTTTAGTATGATTCCTTCTTACACTTTAAAAAGAGGCAGAGGATTTAGGTGACATCTTTCTGTGAGCATCTCTTAGAGTAGCAGCGTATTAATTATCTATTGCTACAAAACAAATTACCATGGCACTTAGTTGCTTAAAATAATAAATATTTATTGTGTCACATTTTCTGTGGGTCAGAAATTCCAGGGTAGATTTGTTGGACGATTCTGGCTCACGTTCTCTCACAATGCTGCAATTGACTTGTTGACCTGGGCTGCCATCATCTGAAGGCTTGACTGAAACTGGTGATTTGCTTTCAAAATGGTCCTCTGACATGGCTGCTGGCAGGAAGCCTCAGTTCCTTGCTGGCTCTTGGCAGGAGGGCTCAGTTCTTTGCCACACAGACCTCTCCTTAGGGCTGCTTGAGGGCCCTCATGGCCTGCAGCTGACTGTCCCCAGAACGAGTGATCTGAGAGAGGGAACAGGAAAAGGCAAAGACTTTTATGATCTAGCCTCAGAAGTCTCACACCCTGTCACCTCCACCATGTTCTATTCATTAGAAACAAATCATTAAGTATAGTTCCTTTTCAAGGTAAAGGGAATCGGGCTCCACCTTTAGAAGA
This sequence comes from Leucopleurus acutus, assembly GCF_964270905.1. Classification (NCBI taxonomy): domain Eukaryota; kingdom Metazoa; phylum Chordata; class Mammalia; order Artiodactyla; family Delphinidae; genus Leucopleurus; species Leucopleurus acutus. The sequence continues at coordinate 19,732,487 of NC_139142.1, read as the reverse complement.
GGGAAGTATCGAATAATTTGTGGACCTATTTCAAAAACACTTCATGATGGAAGGGACTGACTCTCCTTTGGAACTGGCATGTGTATTATTCTTGTAACCTAGAACAGCTCCTTTCCTCTCTATTTTAGTATTCAAACTAGAACATTTATACACCAGGACAGAAAATTTAAATGCATGAGATTTATAAATGTTTCAATTTAATAGAGTCAGTGCACAAGATTCTGTACAGAAATAAAGTCGAGTACATAACAGTTTATTGTGTACTGTTTCCAGCACCAATGGTATGTAGTTCAAAAGGCTCTTATCTTAATGTCAAAGGCAGAAATTTAAATATATGCAGCATCTTCCCTAGTTAGGAGGCCTTAGGCAAGTTACATATCACTTTGCACGTCAGTTGCTCCATTTACTTAAATGAATTCTCACAATAATTCTGTGAGGTGTGTATTATTAGGCCCACTTTATAGAAAACAAAATTGAAGCTCAGCAGTATTGCAACTAGAGATTGGCAGAGTCGATATTCCAACACAAGTTTTGTTGATAGATGCCAAAACTGCTTTGCTCTCTCCTATACCTTCTGGGAAAGAGAGAAAATTTATAAATTACTCAATGATGCAGCATATATGAAGGTGTTTAGTATTTTATTTTTAATAAAGTTAGCATCCATACCAAAAAATAGAGTCTCCTAAATACAAATTATTCCTATTGAGAAACAATAATTACATGCTTATATTAATCAACAGAATTTTAAATATTAGCAGCTTCTAAAGATGTTCTTTAACTTAAAACTTTGCGTTAGGATAAGCAATCAAACAATAGACTACATTATAATTATCCAACCCTGTGTATCGCCTTGCTCTTATTTCTTATCAAAGGCTGGAGCAGTATCAAGGATAGTGATTCATAGCTTAGCTTTAGTGATGCTCCCCAAGCAAATGTCTGATCAATGGTGCTTTTGGATGGTTTCTATCTGCCTTCTTTCTTCAAAACACAGATTCATCAAGTATCTTGATTATGCTATAGATAGAAAAAAGGTTGTAGGAAAGGTCACCTTTATATACGGATGCCCTGTATTTGTTCACTGTATACTGCTTTGGACTAAATATTGAATATTATAGTTGAATAGCCTTAAATGAAGCTATTCAAATCAAGACATATTCTAAAAGCTTAGATGGATGCTTGATAATTTAAAAATCATTGATTCGGCTTTATTTGAATAAAATAGGAATTTAAATTTGTAAAAAAAAATTATTGATTCTGCTTTGAACACTACAGTCTTACCAAAAAAAGTTGAATTTATTGAATATTTAAGCTGTTAATTTTTCTTATAACCTTATGCATACAGATAGGAAGTATCAATCATAGAATCAAATGCTATTATTGAAAGGGGCATTGGCCAAATAAAGCATAAAGATGGATGCCATCACCATGAATGCTGGCCTGTTTTCTTCAGGTTGCAGCTAGCTTATATTAGAGTCTAACAAGTTACAGAACTATTGAGTGTTTAATCTGACTGTAATTTATCATGACAACATATTGAGGCTGAAAAAGCAATCAATTTTAAAGTTCTGCTTTAATATGTAAGAAGGAGGTTGTACACTGGACAAGTATGAATCAAAGAGTAATAAATGTCCCAGAAGATTTTAACAAATGTAAATTGCTATATAAATATTAAATAAATTACACAATATTTTTAGGCTCTGAAACATTGACTTACTTTGCAAGGGACTAAATGTCAAATAAATAATGCATGTTTATACATATTTCTTCTATGGACCATTATTACAACTTTAGCAACACTGTTTGCTTTAAAATTTTTATATCCAGAGCATATTCACTTACCGCATATGGCCTGATTTTGTTTCAAGCACCAACCTTCATTTCTCCAGGGAACAATTTGAAGTTTGAAGCTTCTGTAGCAACTTGTCACTTTCCCTGCTTAGAGACTGCTAAAGGAAGTTAAGGAATGGGGAGGACCTTACTAGAGGGTGATGGTCCTGGGAAAATAGTGCCCCTCAGTATTTGTGTGTAGAAGGAATTGGTTGAACTGAAGTTCAAAGGCAGCCTTGGAGATTAAAAATTCATTTATTGACAGTCTATGTCCTGAGGAGGATATGTGGAAGGCAATGTGGAAGGACGAAGGCTATCTTGGTGAGAAAGAGATTTTAGGCTGATAATAACATAAGAATTATACCAGTAGTAGTTTTTATTATTATTATTTTATCATTATCACTGATGTTTTCTGTACTTACATTATGGCAGGCCCTTTGCATAAATTATTTCATTTTTAAACCTCACCCCCAGTGAGGTAGGTTTCTACCCTCATGTTTATAGATGAGGAATTTGTCACTCAGATCAGTGACACTCTGAGATCACTGACTGCTGTCACTCAGCAGGTGAATAGCAGTGGCTTTACATAAACCCAGAATAGTCCTATACTAAAATCAACACTGCAGATGTACCACCCTCTCTCCTGACTGCATCTCTGCCATGCCCTTTGAGACAGCCTGAACCCTTTTCAGTGCAATGTCTTGAATGTCTTCCTCTAGTGCAACCCCTGGGGTACACAAGGAGGTTACCTCACTTGCAGAGTTGCTGATGGGCCCGGTGTGGCTATCGGTCAGATACGCTGGGATTTTTTCTCTTGCACCGCTCTGGCTGAGCAAACAGTATGCTGCTATACTACAGGCTGGGATGCAGTGGAGTGTTTATTTGTTTCAGCTATATCTGAGAAAACAATCAGGATAGGACTAGGTCTCTCCTGGTGTTGAGAATGAACAGACCTCAAAGAGCAGGGACTTCAGAACGAGAAAGGTCTTGAGAGAATGACATGCTATGAGGAATATGATTTTCAGTAGACAAGAGGAAAGAATTCAGATTGGAAGGTAAAATGAACATCATGGTGGGGGCAGTGTCTCCACATTTTCAAAATTAGGCAAAGGGAAATCATCAAGGACATTCAAAGGGATGCACTGAAGGAATGGCTGGGAATTGTGCTAGAATTCCAGAACATTCTCTCAGCACCTAAGAGGACCAGCAAAACAAGACAGATCAGAGCAGGAAACTAAATTAAGGACTGTTTTATTATTATTATTATTTATTTATTTTTGCGGTACGCGGGCCTCTCACTGCTGTGGCCTCTCCCGTTGCGGAGCACAGGCTCCGGACATGCAGGCTCAGTGGCCATGGCTCATGGGCCCAGCCGCTCTGCGGCATGTGGGATCTTCCCAGACCGGGGCACGAACCCACGTCCCCTGCATCGGCAGGCGGACCCTCAACCACTGTGCCACCAGGGAAGCTCAGGACTGCTTTATTATTAAAACTTCAGTCCACAGAGGAAATTTATGAGCAGAAATTGTGGGATGAAGTCATAAGGAATCATTGAAGAGGTCAGTTTCTAGAATCAGAGCATAAAGCCAGAGAAATTGACTTGATGTCCAGCTGTCCATATACTGCATTTGGCTGACTTGTTATAGAATTGAGCAAGGGGAAGGTCTTCATCCACAGCGGGAGACTAAAAGGGGACTAAGTGATTTAGCTTAGTGTAACAAGCATCAGAAAAAAGCCGTTATGCCATTAAACATCATGATGATAAATGAACTCAATTTCTTATTTTGGCATTCAAAGATCTGCAGATGTAAGCTCTTTGTCAATAATATATCTGAAATTTGTGAACATCGTTTACAATTTTTATTCCTAAGTTGTAAATGTTTGGATGTTTGAACTTAAAAACCTATTTGTAAGTTTCACATGTAAAATCTAATTAAAATCATTATTTCTATTATAAATTCCTTATTGTCAGGTTTTTGCCTTGACTATAAGCCCTAATGTTTTGGTTTTTATTTTAGTTATATCTTTGCCTACTGTATCTCCATCACTAAATAATTAATGTGAATTAGTACAGGTTGATAAATGGTAATGCTAGTAAAATGACAATAGCTATCATTTGAGGATTTGATGAGACTGAATATGATCCAAAATTCCTCACATGAATTACCATACTTGAGCCCAACAGCCTATCTAGACAGTTGGCTTTATTGGTCCCTAGAGAGATTCAGTTAACTTGTCCATAGTTATAGGTAAGAAGAAAGCATACTGAAAGGCAAACTGAGGCTGTCTCACTAAAAAGGCTTATTCTTAACTGCTTGCAACATTATGAAATGTAGATACATACCCTACCAGTATAAAGTTCCTCATTGCCTTCTATTCCATTATGATTTCAAAAGTCAAGATTACCCTGGAGTGAGAGGGAGGACAGTTTTGATTGCCAAGCTGTCTTGTCCTTCTACCTACTCACTAAAACAGTCTAAAATTTAGTTAAAATATTCCCATTGTCTCAAGTAAAAAAAGAGATAATCCATGAGTTTCTAATTCACTGGGGTTTTTTAAATTTAATTTTTATTTTTTTTAATATAAATTAATTATTTTTGCCTGCATTGGGTCTTCTTTGCTGTGCACGGGCTTTCTCTAGTTGCAGTGAGCGGGGGCTACTCTTCATTGCAGTGCGCGGGCTTCTCATCGTGGTGGCTTCTCTTGTTGTGGAGCACATGCTCTAGGCACGTGGGCTTCAGGAGTTGCAGCGCATGGGCTTCAGGAGTTGCAGCACGTGGGCTCAGTAGGTGTGGCTCGTGGGCTCTAGAGCGCAGGCTCAGTAGTTGTAATGCACGGGCTTAGTTGCTCCGTGACACGTGGGATCTTCCCAGACCTGGGCTTGAACCTGTGTCCCCTGCGTTGGCAGGCAGATTCTTAACCACTGCACCACCAGGGAAGCCCATCTAATTCACTGTTTTTTATTTTGGCATTTTGAATAAAAATGTCTTGTAGTTTAAAATTTTCAACGTGTTTGTTCTTTTTAACTTTCTAAAAACATATCAGAAATTTTTGAAGTTTTGAAAAATTTACTGCAAGGTAGCTACAAGGAACAACAAGATAGGTAAAAAAATGGCTTTATCTAGAAAGTAAAATCTTAGAACTTCAGCCTAAAATGACTACTGCAACTAAACAGGAAAATAAGCCTACTTAAGCAATATTTCACTTAATAATTAATTTTGCTCTTTTGAAAATATCTGCAAATGTTATACTGGTGAGCTGGGCTTGATCTACACTTGCTCAATTAAATGCTTAATTTAATAATAGTAAAGATTATCCTGTGCCTCCTTCCCGCTATCAACCACCCCAACTCTCATAACTTTATGGTGACAATTTTTTTCACACAACAGATATTGTACAACTGTGGGAAACAGCAACTGTACAAGGAGCCCTAATGAATTCAGGACCATCCTGGGGTTCAGTTTTGTGGTACAGATTCTTCTGGAACTCTCAGAGAGCCTACTTGTTTTATTTATCCTTTAAGCCCCATTTTAGGCCTGTTCCTGGAATTAAAAACAAAAACTGACTGTCACTTCATGCCATAGTGTACTTTATAGATGACAGATACCTTAGTCACAATCTAGTCTCATCATTTTATTTAAAAAATTAGAGTACTGGGAAATAATAAGCACTCACCCACTATCTGTTGCTAGAACCCACATTTCCTCACTTTCAGGCAACAATAAAATTCTATCTCCTAAGTCTTTCTTCCTGAACTTGATAATCAAATCTCAACTTTATCTTATGAATTTTCACTTTTGTATCCTAAATATTAAATGACACTGGTTTTATAATGAATGACCTGTTATCTCAAACAGAAGACATAATTATGACAACATTTTTAGGATTTCTGGTCTACAAATGGATTAGATTAATCCTTTAGAACTAAATAGAAATGGGGAGGAGATATTGGAAGAATGTCAAATGGCATAAAAACATTTATTTTTTCCCAGCACAGTGTGAATGTCAGACTCAGTGGAAATATGTAATATATATCATCTTATTTTTTTCAAGTTTCCTAGAGAACATCACCAAGGGCATCTGAGGTTCTTTGGGGTTCTCTCTAACACCCCCAAAAAGATTTATATCTATGTATTAGTTTACTATTAATACCATTGCTGCTATAATAACTTACCACAAATAAAGTGACATTAAACAACATGTATTTATTCTCTCATAGTTCTGGAGGCCAGAAGTCCATCAATCTCAGGGGCACTGGCAGGTCTACTTCCCTCTGGAGACTCTAGGAGAGTGTGTCTCCTTCCCCACATCACTTCAGACTCTTGCTTCCATTCCTTTCGAATAAAATTTAGCTGAATTCTGCTTCTGACTACGATTCAATAGCTTACTCTTATCCCCCTGCTTCTCTTTTACAGGAGACCTTGAAATTATGTTGAGTCTACCCACAGGGTCCACAGAGATAATCTTCCATTTCAAGATCCTTAAGTTAATTTCTGCAAAGTTTCTTTGCAATAACATATTAATAGGTTCTAGGGATTAGGATGTGTTCATCTTGCAGTGGGGTGGGGAGGTGAGCGTTATCCAGCCCACCCTGATCTACTGTGAACTTGATACGTAATCTTATTTTAGCTGTGCTTCATGGATTTCACAAGTATTGATGTTTAAAGTTTTTTCATTTTCCTTCTGTAGCCTCTGTTAGCCCTTCCAGCTACAACACTACTGTGAATGAGTGATAGGACTTGTTGTGACAGGAATCCTTTGGTAAAAGGTCAACACTAATCCTATAAACCAATATTTTATCTCAGTTCATTGTTAACAATCAAAATATGCCCATGAAATGAAACATATGAGCCTGCATGCATTCTCTTGTTAGAATTTGATCATTTCAGTAGCTTGCTAACTCCTCCACATTTTTCCAAATTCATACAAAAATTTATGCCAACTAAAACAGGTAGCGAATAAGTAGATGAAAGTGAGAATTAATGTTAATTAAAACCTTAGGATAGGCATTAAATTCCATAACCAAATATATTTGAATGCACATATTTCATGTTGTGATTTTATTTCTAGAGAGGCATTAGTACCATTTGTTTTTCACTGTTTTCTATGTTTTCATTTACTGTATTCATATATATACAAGTCTAGCATGTGAGAAATATAAATGTTTGTACTATTTTTTTGTGTTTTTCGTTGTTTAAAAAGATATTTTAACACAGAGGACATTTGTTGATTACATTTAGAGCTATGTTTTCTTAAAACAATATGAAATAATATATTTATGAGTATGTTCTGTGGGAATTTGTTACAGACTGCCTATATGCATAAAGCTGTATGAAAGACATTGGGAGAAGAGGGTCTTCAAAAATAAGTGGAAGCTTATCACATACATCCTTCTCCCCCTAAAAGTAAGTGCCTCAAGGGACAGGTGTATAAAAATTATACCAGGTCATGAATCATGAGTGTGAAAATAGGAGATGGAGGGGGGGAAATAAGAGGATGCAGCAAAACTGGGATTAGACAGACTCTATTCTGAACTGGATCATTGAAATAACATTAAAAGTTTTAAGGTTCACCCCTAAGCATGTGTAAACAATAGAGGTGGCTCCTTACCTGAAAACACCATTGTAGGACAGCAGGAAACTCAAGTGTCCTTAAACCCCATCCAACCGGCATATTTGATGGTAGACTATTTTTTTGCCTAGAAATGAGTCATTCAGTTTGAACTATTTTCAAGGCACTAAAAGCAAAAGGAGGAACAAAATGCATAGTGGTAAAACTTGTTTTTATCAAAATGAGTCATAGTTTTAAGTCAGAGTAAGAAATATCAAAATACAGATCATTAAAGTCATTACTGAAGTTATATTGGGGGATAATTTTCCCTATTAAAGAGATTCACACAATTCTGAAGACTGAGTCACTAATGTATTCAGTCAGAAGAGCAGAGAGAGGTGTGGGGATGGTGAGCAGTCCTGTAACCCTGATAGACCGGTAGAACTAAATTCCATGACTTCCCTCCTCTGTTTTAAAATAATATGGATTGGGCTTCCCTGGTGGTGCAGTGGTTGAGAGTCCGCCTGCCGATGCAGGGGACACGGGTTTGTGCCCCGGTCTGGGAAGATCCCACGTGCCGCGGAGCGGCTGGGCCCGTGAGCCATGGCCGCTGAGCCTGCGCGTCCGGAGCCTGTGCTCCGCAACGGGAGAGGCCACAACAGTGAAAGGCCCGCATACTGAAAGAAAAAAAAAAAAAAAAAAAGGATTGCCATCGCTGTGTAAACTGAGCAATACCACATGCCAGACTGCAACAACCACTGCAACATTGTGCGTGTGTGGTCTAATTTAGCTGTGTTTTCATCCATTATCTTGCTGCATTTAGACATGAGCTCTGTGATGTGGATAATTGCTGCAATTCTTCACACAATTCAGAAGGAAAGCTCCTCTCAAGAAATCCTGTGGCAACAAAGAAGGGATTATTTTATGCCTGAATTGACTGCCTAAATGTAAACTGACTAAAGAATTTGGGTTCTCCAGGAAATTTCTAATTTCCTGGAAGATTTTATTATACAATTCAAAAGATTAATGATGTGAATCTGCATGCTAGGCCCTGTGATCTGGTGATACCAAGTTGAATACAACATTGTCCTTACATGTTAAGCCTATATTCTGGTTAGGAGAATAATTTTTTTTAATTTTTATTTTTATTGGAGTATAGTTGATTTACAATGTTGTGTTAATTTCAGGTGTACAGCAAAGTGAATCAGTTATACATATACATATATCCACTCTTTCCTTAGATTCTTTTCCACATAGGCCATTACAGAGTATTGAGTAAGGTTCCCTGTGCTATACAGTTAGTTCTTATTAGTTATCTATTTTATATATAGTAGTGTGTGTATGTCAGTCCCAATGGGAGAATATTTTTTTTAATAAATGTGATGTTCTAATTGTGTAATTAACTGGTTTAATTTTATAATATTACAAACTTCTTATAAATATTTCACATGGAATAAATTGTTTGTCCAACTATATGCCCCAATTTTTGTTCAAAAAAGTAACTTTATCATACCAACATTAAAATGACTATTTACTTTTTGGGAAATAAAATCAATACACCTTAGTGTTGGCTTCTTCAATCCTCAACATAATTTTTTTTTTTTCCCAAACCAATGTGATTGACTTTTGAATACTCCTGTGGTCCCTCTAGTATCATTAACACCTCCCTTAGTTCCAGATACTACTCATATAGAAGGAATAAAAAAAATTAAGCCCAAATTATACAGTGGACTTTGGAAAAGGATATGTAATAATCCAAGTTACAGATAATTGTCCAAAAAAATCTACATTTCATTCTGTCTGTGTTGATTCAGCTTCAAAGCCTGGAAAGGAGCCAAATTTTGGTCCAATCCAAATAAAGTTTTGGCAAACTCTCATCAGTTTGGAAAGCCAAGCTTCCAGGTTTGTTTTTCTTGGGTCATGTATAAATGTTTTCAAATTATGTTATTACTCATTGCTAATGAGCTAATTTTTCATTAGAACAGCTCCCCTTTCTTAATCTAACACTTGTTCAGATATTATCCTGCTCAATTTTGTTTTTCAATGGCAGTTACTAACACACCATGTAATTAAATAGATCCTAGTTTATTATTTTTAATAGGTTTACATGTACAGCCTTTTAACTGCTGGGTTCTTAACTACTTCCAGGGAATTTAGCAGAAAGTTAAGAGTTTGACCATTATAGCCATTTTTATGTCTGGGGCACAGAGAGACTATTTTGGAAATGGCTTGAGATTTTGTTGAGATTTTGGCAGAAGATGATTAATGGAATCATATATGACTTCAGTAGTTCCTTCCCAAATATTAAGAACATTTCTCAATCCATCAAGCTCTCTCACCTTATATTTAACTTGATTACAGATTTTTCATGTTATTTGTTTTGCGCTTTTCTCTCTTTCTTTATCTCTCTCTCAGGAACACAATAAATATATTTAGATAAGTGTTTTTCACATTTTGGGACTTAGTTACAGAGTTTGTAACCAATTGCTTTTAAAACAATTTCTTACTAAAGGATATTGAAAACATGTATTTCTTGATGTGAGATTTTTCCATTACACCCAACTTTCACTTGAATTGTTGTGATACCTGAGTGTTACAGAAATAATTCAGTTCACCAACCAACATTATGAAAGTGATGTAAGCTCCTAAAGAAATCATAACATTCTGAGGTTAAATATGATTTAAATTTTAAATATCCAAAATTATTTCAAAAATATATTCCCTATTTTCAGGGCCTGGTATATAATAATATCTGATAAATACTTGTTTTATGAGTGAGTAAGAATGGAAGAACCACTGAATACAAAAGCTAAATATGTTAGTATTAACTACCACTCACATTCAGAATGTGAATGCAGAAAGCAACTTCTCCTCTTTTGCATGCATAGGCCCACTTCTCTGCTTAAAATGAACCTGAACTCCATGCCTGCAAAGTGGGAGGATATGAGGTTTTCGAGACAGATTACTAGCATTACTTGCTCTGCCATATGGAAAATATAGACTTCTGTGTATCAGTCACCATCACTCCATCAAATTCCTAGCTTTGATCCCTTTGAACACTTGATGGAGTGGGGATATAGGAGATCCATGCCTGGGAAAGGGTAGAGCAGTGAGTGGTTACTCACAGTAGGTAACAGACGGAGCCTCTCTCTCATTCCTCCAGGATATCCGTCCAATGGTAAAAAGTTTTTAGGCACAGGAGACAGAGATAACAGGAATAAATAAATAAATAATGTAAAGAAAGAAAAGGTGCTGCTCAAGGAAGCAGTTGGAAGGAGGTAGGCAGGAAAAGAGGATTCTAGGAGACTGGCCCTGACTCAAAACTGTTATCAGTCAAAGAAGAAGGACATTGGAAGTTAAATATACAGTATAATCAGGAAAACAAGGGAAAGATAAGGTATTTATGGTGCTAAAAATGCTGCTCCATGAAGGCCAGATAGGGTCCCAGGATTCATTTCTGTCATATGGGATACTATGTTTTGTTGTCAGAAAGTTTCTTCTTCTTTTATGTCTTTATCATTATCATCATCATCATTGTCCTAGGAGCTATAATTTATTAAAATTCTATATGACAGGCACTGTGCTTGATTAGTTTAATATATTCTTGCATGTCATCCTCAAAATAACTCTCCACAGTATACTGTTATCCAAATATTATACACACACACATACACAGATACTACAGATACATACATATGTATTTTTTAAATTACTCAGTTATGTAGCATACCCATAATAACAGCAGCCCAAATTTGACCCTAGGTCTATCCAAATCTATCCAAATCTTGCCTCTACTAACACAAAAATTGGGAGTAAACTGAATCTTCCATCAGAACCTTTTATTTTATCAATAATTCCAAATTATATTTCCTTGAAACAATTGTTCAAGATGCTGTCTGTAATGAAAACAAAAAAGACACAAAACTGATTATTTAATCAGATAAGCTTAGAAAAACCTGCATAAATATACGTTTTTGGAGATTTGTAATGCATATTTATATATTAATGGTCAGGAGAAATTTTACAGTAAACAAGCTAGTTTCACATTCTTTGCTGTGGTTATATGGTCTGCCAACCTCTTGTGCCAAGTTCTGTAGTAAACAAACTTTATTAATCTTCTTCATTTTCTTTGCTAAGGTTATGTAACATGTGAACCTCTTGTGCCAAGTAACATCACAGAGAAATTTCTTGGGAAACCCTTTAGGAAATTTATAGTAGTACCTAACACAATTCCCAGACATAGTAGTCTTCAAAACATATTTATTGACTCAGTGAAGGAGTAAATGAATGAGTGAGTTCAGTTTTAGGAAATTATGGGGGGAAATAGCTTTCCATGAGAGAGCAAAAATGTCTCTCTTTCTCTCTTGCTTATACTCTCCTCTCATATTTTTCAGCGCTCCTTTAAGATTTAGTCCTTTTTTACAAATCTGTGTTGACTGATTAACAGTCCAAGCCTCACTTTATTGACCCTCATTGGTACTCCTATAAAAATGGACTCCACATGGGGATTTTAATTTGACACACAGCAAAACAGGAGGAAGAGGTAAAGCCTAGTAATAAACTTGAAATTATTCTAACGAACTAAATCACGTGAGAAGAGTAGCCTCCTTTCCTTGTTGTGCCATATGGAGAGGAGAAGCTCATCATCACCTAAGTGTATTGTCAGAGCACAGGAGCCTGGCTCTGGGCCATCCCACCATAAACTACTTAAGAATATAGTGTAATTAAAATTCATGAACAAAATGTTGCACTGCCTCCATATCCTGAAGCAATCAAAACTAAAATTTACTTTCTTATCACACCTTCTAGTAAAGCTGATATTAAGGAAACAGTCCATTGAGGATTATAAAGAGTGACTCTTAAAGAGATGGACTTGAGTGAATTTATGTTAGATTCACTTTTTTCTGATGGGATTTTTTAATTGAAATGTTTATTTTGATAACAAGTTAAATGTCTTCTGTAGGAATTTGTAAATTAAGGTCATGTCTTTAAGATACTCAGCCCAAAGGATGTTTGTCCATTCTGATGCATCAAGAGGGCAGCAAAAGAAAACTTTTTACCTCTCCACTTTCAGTTAGGTGCTATTCATAAAGAAAACAAAACAAAACAAAACAAAATTCTGTGATGGAGCAGAGAAAAGATGGTTCTGTGATCTATGCTAAAGAACAAAAGGATTCTTGCTCAGTTGATAAGCTATTAAAATATTGCACTCAGAATTACTCCTTTCTAGTAAACATCAAGCAATTTTAATACAATTCTTGTATTTAGATAAGATCTCATATGCACTTAATATTTAATAATATAGCTTTACTGATTATAAAGACAAGGGAAGGAAAGAGGTTAATTGGAATTCTTGAGTCCCTAAAAATAATTTCTAAAAATATTGTCTCCTCACCATCCAACTGAGAGATCTATACCAAAATTTTTTCTTTTAATTTTTTCATATAATTATACATGAAATAGATTATATAATTCATTTCTCTTTAAAAATAATAATAAATCAAAATCCACATAGCTACAACAGAATATATGGTTTTTAATGATAAGCTTCTTTCACTTAGGATAATGTATTCTAGGTTGATCCATGTTTTAGCCTGTAGCAGTACTTCACTCATTTTATTGCTGGATAATAATCATTTGGTTATATTGCCTTTTATTTATCCATTCATCAATTGGTCAACATTTGGGTTGTTCCACTTTTTGGCTATTCAGAATTATGTGGCAATGAACATTCGTTTATGTCTTTGTGTGAACATTTCTCTTGGATATATGACTAGAAACTGAATTCCTAAGTCATATGGTAATTCTATGTTTAACTTTTTAAAGAACTACCAAACTGTGTTTCCAAAATGACTATTCTATTTTACATACCCACTAGTAATGCATGATGGTACTGTTTGCTCTAATTACTATAGTTTTATAATATGCTTTGTTTTCTGGAGGGAAAATCCTCCCAGATTGTCCTTCTCTAGAATTATCTTGGCTATTCTTGAAATTTTGCTGTTAAACCTAAGTTTTAGAATTAGCTTTACAGATTCCACTGGAATTCCCATAGGAATTTTGACTAGAATTGGATTATAGATTATTTTGGTAGGAGGGATATCATTATCATATTATATTTAAAAATTCTTGAAGATAATATACTGCTTAATGTGTTTCGTTGTTCTGTATTACTACAAAGTTTTACAACCATTTAAATGGTTAATTTACATTTATTGTGGGATTCATTCCTAATGCATTATATTATATTTTTATTTATTTTAATTGGTATATGTTTAATTTTTTTAATATATTTGACAAATTTATGAATAGTACTTACTCTGTGCCAGGCACTGTTCTAAGTGGTAAACCAGTATATGAATACTGTGTGTGGGGCTGGTGTAATGTCACATCTATGGACTTTAGTTGGGTTCAACTTCAGTCTATTCACTGGTACTATTTTCCATGTTTAATCTTCATGATAACTTTAAAATAGGTACTGAGAAAACTGTGGCTCAGAAAAGGAAAAATTCTTGATCAAAGTGAGAAAGTGGTAGGGGTGAGACTCTGACACAAATGGCTCTGACTGGAAACTCATTATTTCAATTTAAAGTAATCCTACTTGTACTTCTTAGTGTTAGACACTCTGTTAATTCTGTGCTAAAATAAACTTCCTCCTATGCTTTGGTTTACATAAGCTTTTGAAGATTAAGATCATTTTCTTGGGGATGTGTATATTCACTCATTTTTACCCAAAGTCACTTTGATGCCTACTTACTACAATAAACAGTCCTTGTTAATATGTCAATGGTTAATGTCATGGGGCAGAAACTTATAAAGATTGGAGCAATAAGTACCCCTGGGTATTTTACATCACATACTTAAAAGATTTAAATGGTTGATTTTTTAAATATACCTGATTTAGGAAAAAGAAAAAGAAATCACAAAAAGTAGAATAAAGAAAAAAACAAACCAAGGGAAAATACAAAATACATCTGCATTTGTTTCCTGAGACTATCATAACAAATAATAAAAAAATTAGTGGTTTAAAACAAAAGAAATTTGTTCTTTCACAGTTCTAGAGGCCAGAAATCAAAAATCCAGCAGGGCCATACTCCTTCCAGGGGCTGTAGAAGAGAATCAGTTCCTTGCTTCTTTTAGCTTCTGGTGGCTGCCACCAGTCTTGAGTGCAATGGTTAATTTTATATCAACTTGACTGGGTCATGATGCCCAGATGTGGGAAAACATTATTCTGGATATTTCAGTGAAAGTGTTTTTGGATGAGATTTATACTTAAATGAATGGACTTTGAGTAAAGCAATCTTGCTCTCCATAATGTGAGTGGGCCTCATCCAATCAAGTTGAAAGCTTGAATAGAACCTCCTCAAACAATAGGAAATTCTGCCCATCAACTTTATCTTCAGTATAGGTTCTTCCCACTTATCTAGCCTGTCTTCCAGCTTATCTAGTCTCCCCCATAAGATTTTGGATGTGCCAAGTGCCAACTCCTTAAAATAAATCTCTTTCTATACATACACCTCCTATTGGTTCTTTTTCTCTGGAGAACTCTGACTAATACACTGGGCTAAGTGGCCTCCCCCCTACAATCTCTACTTCTCTCTTCATAATACTTTCTCTTCTGAGTATGGTCTCCCTCTGCCTCTCTCTTATAATGAGATTTGTAATGGCCTTTAGGGTCCACCCAGATATTCCAGGGTAATATCTTCAATCTCAATATTCTTAATTACATCTGCAAAAAATCTCATTCTAAATAAGGCAATATTTACAAATCCCTGAGATTTGGACTTGATATCTTTGGACCAGCCACTATTCAACATACTACAACTTTCAAGCATCAAAAGCCTATACTGTAGGGACTTCCCTGGTAGTCCAGTGGTTAAGAATCCGCCTTCCAATGCAGGGGACGCAGGTTCAATCCCTGGTCGGTGAACTAAGATCCCACATGCCATGGGGCAACTAAGCCTGCGGGCCCTCCTGGGAACCACAACAAGAGAGAAGCCCGCGCACCGCAACGAAAGTCCTGCATGCCACAACGAAGATCCTGTGTGCCGCAACTAAGACCTAATGCAGCCCCCCAAAAAGAAAGCCTATACTGTAAAAAAGTTTAAAGGTCAGGGTTTTGGAAGGCCAGACTACTGCCTATTGCTAGGACTAACTTAAGTTTTGGATTTAACTTTGTCAGATTCTTTTAAAATTTTTTTTCCAGAAGTTACTATCTCCAAAAACGGTATATTTGTTTTGTTGTTGTTTTTCCTCAGAGCAAGTAATACTAGAAGAATCATACCTTTTAGTTTTTTACCACAGTGTATTTCATTCAGATAGCAGGGCATAACAGAGGGTGCCTTGGATTGGAAAACAGAGACTTGGATTCTAGGGTGACTATACACTAGCCGTGTGACTTTGGGTAAGTCACTTTCTTGACCTCATTTTCCTCATCTCAGTTTGGTTATGTAGCCTTTGTGGTACTTGGTCATTCTAAAATTTTATGAACTTTGTCTATAAACCTCTGTCTTTTATGATGATATCTCTTGATGGCAGAATAGCTGATCCAGCTGTTTCTTATTATCTGTCTCACCTACAACCCAGGTTGTCTGAATGAATTACTGGAATATTATAAAAAGACTCAATAATTTGGCATTTTAAAGGGGAACAAATCATTTTGAAATACAACCAACATATGTTAAACAATGTTAACCCATTTAATATAATAATTTGTGTCTAACTGAAACTGAATGTATCTTAAATAAGTATTAAAGTATCAAATCACAGACAATAAATTCTTCACACTGGATGTATTAAAAATTGCAAATAAAACAGATTTTGTATTAACAATATGGCAAAAGTTTATTTTTTTTCTTATCAGCCCATGTACACAACAGTAAATTTTCAAAAAGATGTTCATAAATATCATGAATCTTTTCAAGATTTCTACAGATAACCATGTCTATTGTCTAATTTGTGTGGTAAGAATTTAGAAGTCAAGCACTATTCCTCTTTATTTTATACAAGTGTCAGGTGCAAAATCCAATCATTAAATGATATCAATGATGATAATAATTATGATGACTACAGTGCTGAAAAACTAGAGAGTTAACATTGTTTTGCAATGATGTTAAAATTATACAGATTTTAATAGTCTTAATTTAATGTGTCTAAAATTGTAGTGGTGCTTTGTAAGTTGTGCTTAGAGATATTTTTTAAGTGTTTGTATTTGAGGCCACCCAATATTAATTCAGAAAACTTGACCAGATATTTGTAGTTTTCATGAGAAATAGTATTTCAAGAAGAGATTCTGAGGCCATTTAAACTAATTACAAAATATAGCCTCATCTCATCCAAATATCCCCTGAATGCTTCTTTCGTATATACTGTTACTTTCATATAGGTGGTGGTCAAGTTATGAAGAATTGAGTTTAAAAATCAGTTATGAGAAAAAAAAAAAAACTTCTGTTTTTAGGAAAACATTTCAAATGTATCTTGTACTCTTTTTCCACATCTTACACTTTTAATTATTTGTTCTTATTTTGAATATTGATGACCTGCAAGTGTGTTTGCTGTTCATGCTTCTTAAGGAATGGTAGTCTCTACCAAAATATATGAAATTCAGTTGCTTAATGGGGTTTCTCTTTGTAGATGTTTTAAATGGGCACATTGTCAGCATGATCAAACTAGCTTATGAAGATCTAGAACGTGTGAATGACAAGAATGTATATGTGAGGAAAGAAGATCAAACTGCCAAAAGAGTCTATAAAGTAAGAAAATTCTATTTTTTTCCTTGACTCCTCTTAGAAAGTCAGTAAAGTGTGGTATTTACGAATGGAAGTGGATTGCCTGGGCTTGACCACCAGCTCCATCACTGATTAGCAGTGTAACACTGGGCAAGTTACCGCACCTCTCTGTGCCTCCATTTCTGCAACTGTAAAATGGAGATAATAACTCGATCTATCCCCACGGGTTTGGGGTGAGGATTAAGTAAGTACTAACACTGAGTAATTGATTAATAAACATAAGCTATTGATATTATCAGTACTTATAAAGAATTATTCTTTTCCATAAATATAAAGACTCCATATTCCATTTTCTAAAGGAATTTTCCAATTGTGCCATGGTTGGTGGGGCAAATTGTAGTTTTCAAAAATATCTACAGCAATATTTCTGATCCCACGTGCTCTTCTAAACTCTGCAACTTTTTAATCAAAAGATGGAGTCTAATCCCCCCCATTATGACTCATTCTAATGAATAGAATATGTAATGTAGGAGAAGAGATGCTGTATGATTTCTGAGGCTAGGTCATATAAGGAGATATAGGATATAGTCTCTCTCTCTGTCCTCTCTCTTTCCCTCTCTACTCTCACTGTGTCTCCAGATGTTAACTCTTGGAACCCAGCCCCAATGCTGTGAGGAAGCCTAGGCCACCCAGAGAAACCATATGTAGTTGTTCCAGCTCACTGTCCCAGCAAAGGACTCACTGCCAGCCAGACATGGTGGTGAACAAGGCTTTAGATAATCTCAGCATTACAGCTGATGCCAAATGGAGCTAAGAGGAGCTCTCCTTGCCAAAGCCTGCCCAAATTGCTGATTAATAAATAAAATAGATGTTGCTGTTGTTTTAAGCCACATATCTTGTGATAATTTCTTACACAGCCTTAGCAACTGGAATAGTAGGCAATGCAAATAAATTGTAAATTAAAAAGTGCCTACAAAAATATAGGGGAATGTGATGGTTAATTTTATGTGACAACTTGACTGGGTTCTAAGATGGCCAGATAGTTGGCAAAACACTATTTCTGGGTATGTCTGTAAAAGTGTTTCTGGAAGAGATTGGCATTTGAATTAGTAGTCTGAGTGAAGAAGGTCTACCTCTCCAATGTTTGTGGGCATCATCCAACCCACTGAGGGCCTGAATAGAACAGAAATGTAGAGGAGGGGCATATTTGCTGTCTTTGTTTGAGCTGGGACATTCAATTTCTCCTGCCCTTGGACATCAGTGTTCCTGGTTCTTGGGCCTTCAGATTCAGATTGGACTTGCATCATTGACTCCCTTGGTTCTCAGGCTTTTGACTTTGGACTGAGGGTTACACCATCAGCTCTCCTATTTCTCTGGCTCTCAGACTTGGACTGGAACTACACCACTGACATTTTTGGGTCTCCAGTTTACAGATGGCAGATCATGGGACTTCTTGGCCTCCATAATTGTGTGAGACAATTCTTATAATAGTTATCTTCTTAAAAATCTCTCTGTATGTCCCATTGGTTCTGTTTCTCTGGAGAACCCTGACTAATACAGTGATGGCTTATAAACAACAGAAATTTATTTCTCACAGTTCTGTAAGCTGGAAGTCCAAGATCAGTGAGTCAACATGGTTGGGTGATCACCCTCTTCCTGGTTCATAGTCAGCACCTGTTCATGTGTTCTTACACGTTTGAAGGGGCTACTGGTCTCTCTGGAACCTCTTTTATAAAGCACCAATTTCATTCATGAGTGTTCCATCCTCATACTTAAGCATCTCCCAAAGTCCCTATCTACTAATATCATCATCTTTCGGGGTTAGGATTCCAACATATAAATTTTGGAGGGACACAAACATTCAGACCATAGCATAACCATCTTATAAATTACTCTCCAGTAAAACCAAAGATCTTGCAGCATTAAGCTAACTCAAGCCTCTGAGTTACTTCATGGATCACTCTTCTCCGTATAATTCACCCTATCTCTATTTTATTCTGACCAATGTCTACCCTTTGTATTCCATGTTCACCTCTGGCAGCTAAATTCAGATGTCTTCTACCTGGCCTTGCACACATCACATTAATAAGCACATTACACATTATTGCACATGCTGGGATGAGTTACATTTGTCTCTCCATTATTCTGTTGTGTGTTCCTGAAGGATAGGATCTTTATTTTATATATCTTTTTGTTTTTGTTGCTGTCTCTGGAACAGAGTAAGTTCTCATTACAAGTTTTTTTAAATGAATAAATGCTTAATTCTCCAAAATTAAATTTAATGCTGAATAGCAAATTGAGTTTGTCTTTCTCATAAATGATTCACTTACTCAAGTTCCCTATAGAATGGAACAATTATAAAAGAAACACTTGATGATATCCTTTATAACACAGAACTACATTAACTCATATACTTAGAGGCAGTAATTTATAATCTGTTTTCTTTTCATAGCAATGGTGCTTAGAAAATGAAAGATGGTGAAAGTAACCTTCTAAAGCAAAATAATGTAAAACATTTGGTTTGGGAATGAAACAAGTATAAGGGAAATTGACTAGCTAGAAAAACTGGTATTTCATTGATTGTGCTATCAAAGTAAGTGGCTTTTCTGAGGGTACTAGGAGGGAAGGGAAATCACTTTTACTTAATGTGGTCTTGTCAGGATTCTCTATAAGTTTATGCATGTTTTACCAGTTTAAGATGGCAGGGGAGTAGAGACGGAACGATCAAAATCACAAAATCTGCTACAATTTGATTTGCAGCTTTTTTTTTTTTAATTTGCCAGCTGTTCATATTTTCCTGTGAACTTTTTATAAAAGAAAAATACAATTTTTCACAGCTGTCTTTGGATAAATTGATTTATTAGTACCACTGAATAATAAGCAACTAGATTCACACTGAGCATTCTACTGCAATTAGTATTTTAGTGAAAATGGCCTGTGTCTGGGTCCTGGCCACCCCACTGCCTGCTGACATGTCCATTTCAAGGTATTCAGTGTTGGCTGTAATTTGCTCTTTTTCAAGGGTATTTTTTTAAGAATTGACTTCTTTAGAGTAGTTTTAGATTCATAGCAAAATTGATATGATGGTACAGAATTTCTCATGTACTTCCTGCCCCAACATATGCACAGCCTCCCCCATTATCAAGATCCCCACCAGAGTGGTGCATTTATTACAACTGATGAGCCTACATTAACACATCATTACCGTCCAAAGTTCATAGCTTGCATTACAGTTTGCTCTTGGTATTGTACATTCTATAGGTTTGCACAAATGTATAATTACATGTGTCCATTATTATGATATTATGCAGAGTAGTTTCACTGCCTTAAAAATCCTCTGTGCTCCACCTGTTCATCCCTCCCCTATAACCCTGGTAACCGCTGATCTTTTTACCATCTCATAATTTTACTTTTCTGAGAATGTCGTAGAGTTGGAATCATACATACAGTAGGTAGCCTTTTCAGATTGGTTTCTTTCATTTTGTAATATGCACTTAAGTTTCCTCCATGTCTTTTCATAGCTTGATAGCTCATTTATTTTTAGCACTGAGTAATATTTCATTAGACGTAGCATAGTTTATTTATCCATTCACCTATTGAAGGACATATTGGTTGCTTCCAGGTTTGGGGAGTTATGAATAAACCTGTTATAAAAATATACAAGTGAAGGCTTTTGTGTGGACATGTTTCCAGCTCCTTTGATATCAAAGAGCATGGTTGCTGGATCATATGGTAAGAGTATATCTGGAAAACACCAAACTTTCTTCCAAAGTGGCTGTACAATTTTGCATTCTCCCCAGCAGTGAATGAGAGTTCTTACTGCTTCACATCCTTACCGTGATTTGGTGTTGTCAGCGTTCTGGATTTGGGGCATTATTATAGGTGGTAGTGGTATTTCATTGCCATTTTAATTCACACTTCCCTAATAAAATGAAAACAAAATTGTACACTGTCTCTAAAATTCATGATGAAAATAATATAATTACAAAAAAATTATATAAATACAGTAGGTGTTGGAGATTCGAATTAATGTTTGTCAACTTAAATGATCAAGTTGACAGTAGTTATGTTCATGAATCACCCTCATCCCCTTTTTAACCTGAGGAAACTGACACTTGAAGAAGTTACGTAACGTCACCCGTGATCACAGTTATTAAGGTGACAAAACTGAGATTTGAAACTGACTCTAAATCTTAATCACTGAAACATTTAACCTCTGTACCATATGGAATCTTCAAGGACAATGGTTGTTTGCATTTTTTTACTTTATACAATCAGCATCTACTTTAGAGTGTGGCATACTTATGTAGAGAAAAGCTCAGTAAACTCTTATTGAGCTAAACCACATTAAAAGAACCTAAACTTTTCATACCTGTGAAAACTTCCTACCTTAATCTACAAAAAGGAAAGGAAAGGAAAGGAAAATGCTTGTCTTTCTTTCCAATTCTTATGTTTATTTCTCTTATTGGTCTTTCTTTCCCTATCACATATTTGAGCATCAGTAAAATTTTGAATAATCCTAAAGTATTAAGTGTGAATCCTGTTTTGTGGATTACTTTTAAGGCAATGCATCTAATTTTCCACCTCTAAGTAGGATATTTGCTATATGCTTTTGTTGGATGTCTTTTATTAGTGTAAGGCAGTGACTTCAATAAATGCTTTATAGGATTTGTTTTGTTTCAGTCATAAATGAGTGTTAAATTTTAAAACAGGTCTCTGTAGCTACTGAAATGACTCTGTAGCTATTAATTTTCTCTTTTATGGTGTTAATACCATTAAGTCCATTGATAAATAACCTAACAGTTAACAAACTTTACATCATTTGTATAAATTCTAAGTGGAATGGGAACAGATTTTGCTCTGGAGTTGGCAAGCTCAGCTAGGTAATTGCAGAGAATTAACCTACACTCATCCCCCCTTTCAAATTTTCTTTCCCTCTCTAGTCCCCTTGGAAAAACTTCAGGGGGTATGGCAGACGTGCTGTCTAATACCTGGGGTCTTTATGTTCATTGGCATCATTGCTCTCCTTCAGAATGCAGATCCCATCACATAAATCTTTAGTGAAATTTCAGAGCCATTTCAGCCCCTGTGGACTGTCAGGGCTACGTGGGCTTTCTACTGCCCCTGCTGCCTACCCACTCAGGGGTTCCTCTCCCTCTATTCTTTGGTCCCAGACACCTGATGACATTTTGCAACATTATGTTTGCCACTGTCACGTAACTGCACCATCAGAGCTTTTCCTTCTTTATGCTCCTTTGAACCAGTCAAAATGCCAACAGCCACCAAAGGATGTTTCCTGATCCTCTCAAGCAGGGTCTTGACTGTTTTCTGTTGGTAGAGAAATAGCTTCCCTTTCTCTGTGTTTTGGTCTTTGGATAGAATTCTAACCAAGAAACATCTTGGATTCCCAAGAATTAAAGGTCTTTTACTGCTTATACATGTCCTTCTTTAGGATATGTAAAGCTCTCCAGGGTCTCTAGCTCATGGGTGGGTTCAAGTATTTTCCTCAAAACATCAGGTACTATTGTTTAGTCTTATTTATGGATTGCTACTTCTGCCCTACCTATTTGTGATTTGTTTCTGTTACCCAACTTCACCCATGTAAGTTTATCAACAGACTTGTATTAATACCAAGTGTGTATAAAGTAAAAATTCTTTCCAAGGGGGTTTGCTTCTCTGTATGAATTTTTGCATATCAATACTTGCTTCCTGGATGAGGAAAAGGGAAGAGTTATCTAAGTTAACTTGCCAGGTGTATGTGAATTCATATTCTACTCAGCTAGGATGCATTTCAGTGACTGAGAATGTGTGTGTGTGTGTGTGTGTGTGTGTGTGTGTGTGTGTGTGTATGTGTATGTGTGAGAGAGAAACAGAGAGAGAGACAAAATGCATATCAGCATACAACCCAACCTAGTGTGTATATATATATATATATATTTAAAATATTAAATCTTTAAGTGATATTTTCTCAACTGGGGATGCTGTTACCTACCCTTCCCCTACCAGGGGACATTTAGCAATTACCTGGAGACATTTTAAAATTTGTGACTGGAAGATGGTGATACACTAGTGAGTAGAGGCATTTGGTAGATAGTGGCATCTTTTAGGAAGAGGTAAAGGATACTGTTGAACATCCTATGAAACACAGAATAGCCCCCCAGGTCAAAGGATTGTCAAGTCCAAAATGCCAATAGCACCAAGTTTGAACAACCTTCCTCTAAGTGAATTACGGACATTCTTACACATGTGTAGAGTTTTGTCATCTTTAAATTTATATTGAACATTAATGACATGCTAAAATGTACTACTCTAACAGAGTTTATTGTCTGGAATGAGACAGACCCCGCAGTAATTCAGTGTGATCTGGAATAATGGGAGCTATAAGGTAGTAGGATCCAGTATTCGTTGGAACAATAAAGGAGAAATTTTCCTAAACAAGTCCTAATCAAGAGTTAAATAGTACATTTTCATTCATTCTTTAAATCATTATTTTACAGCAAAACCTCGTTAAGGCAATGTTGTTTTATTCTAAATAACATAATTCAAAGAAAATTTATACTCCTTAGTCAACTAAATGTAACATTGTTAGTTAATAAATAGATGCAGTAATCCAAGCCACCTCCCCTCCCATTCGTCCTTCTTCTCCCTTTACGCCATCCTATACCTTTGTCCTTAAAGTTTGGAATGAGGTTTTAGTCTTAACACAGATAAAATAAACACATTTTGGTTTCACATTGGAAAATATGCTTTTTGTAACTCAGTTATAAGGTTATAAGTTATAAGGTTTTCTATTATTCATTTTTCTCCCTTATCATTTTTCTCCCTTATCTTCAGGGAAATTCTCATTTCTCCCTCCCTCTCTCTCTCTATTTCTCTCTCTCTCTCTCTCCCCCTCTCTTTCTCTCTCCCCCTCTCTTTCTCTCTCTCTCTCAAGCTCTTACAATGTCATTAACATCCGTTTACACTGACAATAAATAAAAGGCATCTTCAGGGATGAGGATACACTGATATGTCTTCAAACTTTACGACTTTTCTCCTAGTATTTGATCTTCATAATGTGCACTTTCTGCTATGATCCAATTAATCTTAAACACGATACCAGGCATGTAGACTGTTTGGTTTTAATTTACTAGGTTATAACTAGTGGTATTTTCTCCTTTAGTATTGCTCTGCACCCATAAATTATTTGGTAGCAATTATCTCTTAAAATACATCCAAATGCTTTTCACTAGCTTCTTGAATTCCAAGTAAGCCTTCAGTTAAGATATTCCTAAGAACTTATTCTAATGTTCTTTTTGTCCCTTTCTCTAACAGAGAGACATGTGGGGTTTTGGCTTTCAGTGTATATAATTTTTTTTTTTTTTTTTTTTTTTTTGCGGTACTCGGGCCTCTCACTGCCGCGGCCTCTCCGGCTGCGGAGCACAGGCTCCGGACGCGCAGGCCCAGCGGCCATGGCCCACGGGCTCAGCCGCTCCGCGGCATGCGGGATCCCCCCAGACCGCGGCACGAACCCGCGTCCCCCGCATCGGCAGGCGGACTCTCAACCACTGCGCCACCAGGGAAGCCCAGTGTATATAATTTGAGGAGTGCTAGAAGCTACCCACACCAAAAAGAACTCCATCTGTGTACAATTCCATACCTCATTTCTTTGTAAATTAAAAAAAATATATATTGGGTTTAAACTTCAAAACTCCTCAATAACATTTATCAGGTAAACTGTTAAAATCAGAATTTAAATTTGGGGGTTGTTGGAAACCTGGTAGGTGCTTCAGATCTTTGATGTGTAGGCCACAGACATTACTGCTTACATAAGTGGATGAATCTATTAAAAAAAAAGTCAATGGCAAGCAATAGGAAGAACAAAAGGGAATCTTATCATTAGACGATCTTGTCTTTGAATCTTTAATGTGTCTCATAAGCTGTATTACTGTAGCTCCCTCACTTCTCTAACTATGAGGTTCCTTCCTTGCAAAAAGGATGATGTTCTTACCTTGAAGTGTTGTTGTGCAGTTGAAAAGTAAAGCAATAATAATGATTATGCTACAATTTTTCTGAGCTTGTTACCTGTACTATCTCATTTAATTCTTAAAAAACTATTAATGTGTACAAAAAATGAAATTACAGAGAGATTAAGTAATTGGCCTCTAGTTTGCACAACCATTAATAGGTAGGGTTAGGAGTAAATCCAAGCAATGTGGGTCAGAGCCCATGTTTACAACGACTACATGTGTAATAGACACTAAATAAGTAGCAGTTACAATTATGGAGAGAAAGCAGCGTATATATATTTAAGTCATGTGTTTAAAATTATAATGGGAAGATTATTAGATATACAGCCTGAAATACTGTAGACAACTTAATCTCTTTTTTCCTTGCATATTATAAATAAATATACTAAAAAATTCTAGCCTGAGTTCCCCATCCCTGCAACTACCATTAACTATAGAAACAAGTTGACAGTTAAACCTGTGTTAGAATGAAAAACTAAAGTGTGTCTTGTTCCAGTGTTTGTTTAAGCACGGGGCCTCAGCATCAGTTCCTGAACTAAATTTGCTTTCTCTATCTAAATCAGTTGGGTGAATGGCACCGTGTCTTCACAATAATGGCACAACTTTGCACTTAATTTTAATTACCTAAGCATAATGTAGCTGGGATGGCAATCAAACAGATGGAAAATTGATACCACACTGGCCCAAATGTTGAAGGCCATCACACAAAGAAGATTATTTCATTTTTCCCCTTTACTCTTGAAAATAAAAATATTTTTCCATGATATGCTTAGCAGACCTCTTTGATCTACTCTTATTTTAAATAGTGCATGAATAATGGTACTTAGGCAAGCTTGCAGTAGTATGTATAACACCTGTTCACAAGCTTGGTACTATAACACTCTGATCATCCAAAGTAATTTCAGAGCTGTGAGTTTTCAAATAGCTAATGAGCCTTGGAATATTTCTGTAAATAATTGAAAAATTGCAAATTTAAAAAAGTACCATTGGATGATGCAGTATAGGTCTACCACACAATATTCCAAGAAGCCTTACTGGATGGAACTCATTAAGTTGGTAAATCTACCAAGAACCAGGTTCTGGCCCTCATATTTGAAATCTCAGTAAATTTAAAATTAGGGACCAAAGTTTATGTTACAGGGAAGAATTAAATTAACCAATATCACATGGATAAATGGTGATTTATTAATATATAGTGAAAGATCATTCTTACAGGAAGCCATATAATCTAATGCAGGGGCTGGCAAATTTTTCTATAAAGGCTCAGATAGTTAATAAATGTTTTAGGCTTTGCAGGCCCAATCATCTCTGTTGCAGTTACTCAACTCTGCTTTTGTAGTAGGAAAGTAACCATAAGCAACACATAAATCCATGATCAAGGCTGTGTTCCTATAAAACTTATTTATGGACACTGAAATTTGAATTCTATATAATTTTCACATGTTATGAAATATAATTCTTCTTTTGTTTCTGTTTTCCAACCATTTAAAAAAATAAAAGTGATTCTTAGCTCATGGACTGTGGGTCTTAGTCTGCTGACCCCTGCTCTAATGTAAAGGTCAACCAATTCATCAACAAATGGAGTGACCATAGAATTTACTGTTTAAATCTGGACACTTTAGAGTGAAAAGATGCTCTAAAATTATTAAAAGTATATATATTTTGAAATATGTTATTAGTTACTATTTTACAATAATGCTGTTTTTATTACAGTAATACAGCTTTTGTTACTGTTTGTATAATATTACAAACTGTTTAATTGTAACAGTAGTATTATAGAATAAAACTGATAAAAATAAAAACAAAAACAAAACACCTATTTTTCCAGTACAGAATTATTTCCAGGACAAATGGAAAGATAATAAAATAAATAACAAATAAACATCATCTTTATTCTGATTGGCTGACAAGTAAAATATAACATATGCAGGGTAAATATTCTTGGTGTGTAGTCATGATGCCATAACTCTGAAATGGGAGCTATTTATTATCTTCAGTTTACCAATTAGGAAACCAAGGTACAGAGAGGTTAAATAACTTGTCACATAGTTAGTAAGTGGCATAACATGATTTGGCCTAGCAATCTTACAGCAGGGTTTGTGTTCTCAAACTTTATGAAATATTTTCAATTAAATAAAAATTAGTTGTTTTTTTTAAAAATTAATGGAAGGGTTTAAAGGAAACGTCATGAAAAAAAATCCAGAAAGTAGAACAAAATTAAGGGGTATAAAATATGAACAAAAATGAAAATAGATAAATCTAGGATCCAGTAACTAACTGTAATATTTCCTGAAAGAATATAAAAAAATCAGAAGGAAGGGGATAAGGAAAAATATTATGGAATAAATTTCCAATAGCAGAAAGACTTTTCAGATGGAAGCACATCTTTGAATTTCCAACAAAATGAATGAAAAGATTTCATACTTTGACGTATCACTGAACTATTTCAGAATCCAAAGAATCAAATGAAAAGATGTGACAAGTTTTTGAGAAGAGAAATATGTCCAAAGACACAGTAATTAGACTAGCATCAGACTTAGCAAGTGAGAGTTGCTCCATTGCTTCAAGCATCCAGTGTGAGGAAAACATATTTTCCACTTGGAATTCTCCATCAAGCAAAATTGTAAACCCCTGTGTGAAGACAAAATAAGAACATATTCAGAATCATAAGGACTCAGTACACTTACTTTTCATATAAATTTTTAAAAGAAGCTCCTTGATGATACCCTCTAGGCAAAAGAACATTTAGTTGAGACAGAGGAAGATTGGAGGTTAGGAGAAGAGTGAATTCAACCTGGGATAGAAAGAGAGAAGGCCTCAAGTATCTGCTCTGGGCAGGGCTGAAAGACACTATGTACATGTTATAAAAGGAAGATAACGGCTAAAGCAGGGAGGTAGAAGGGTTAGGTCTCTGGACTCAATGCACCTGAAGAAAATGGAAGGAATAAAAAAATAAGGTACAGATTTGCCATTTAAGAATAATAGAAAGGCTAGCATCTGAGAAGTAGAGTGTGGAAGGAATCCATAGATCATAAAGAATCATCAGTGATGAATATTTACATAGTAAGTTATGTTCATTGATTTTAAAATTAGTTGTAGTCACAGAAAAGCATGTAAATGTTATCACCCTTGGAAATATAAAATTGAAAATCCAGATGACATTAATTCTGAAGGTTGAAAGTGTTGGGGGTGGGAAAAGCTTGGAGAGAGGGATAACAGCTGCTTGGAGCTGAAATTTTCAAATTGGAGAATCTGGAAATTATGTCTTATTTATTAAGCAATAAAGATGTACTTTTTCAACTTTTATTTAAAAATATAATTAGAAAAGGTGTAAAAGAAAGTGATCTAACCATATTGGGGGAAGGGAGGAAGTGGAAGCAGAAAAAGTACACTAAACTCCATTTAATATAGCAATAAGTCAAGGGTTAATACCTAAAAATCCTACATTATGCAGTAATGGTTTAAGAATATCATTTAGTAATATAGTGGTAACCATGTGTAGAAAGAGTTAACAATAGAGTCTCCTGCAAATAGGGATTAGTGGCAATGACACTAGGGAAGGGAACTCCCTCTTTTTTCCTATTCCTTGGTTTTCAAAATAGTAGAAAAATATTCAGTATTTTTAATTGCAAGGAAAGGATGTTAGATAATGGAACCAAAACAAAGGAAGTTAGCTGAGTCATATGCTTAGTGACATCAACATTGTGTTTTTTTCTGTGTCATCACTGGGACAATTACCTTTACCTGGGACAAATTACCTTTAGGCTCTCATATATTTATGTCATATGTCATATGTTTATGTCCTATGTTTAAGGACATCAGCAAGGTGTTTGTTTCTATGTCACCACTGGAACTATTACCTTTAGGATTTCATGGCCTATTACTCATCCCTTCCTTCACCCATCCCTGCTCAGTTGCCTCCTTGAGTTTCTTGAACTCACTGGGGCTGCTCTTGCCCCAGGTCCTTTCAGCACATTGTACGCTCAGCCTGGAGGCTCTTCACCCAGATATCCACAAGGCTCACTCTCACCTTCTTCAGATCTTGCACAAGTCACCCATTCTCCATGACCACCTCCCTGGTTAGGTTAAAATTCTATTCTCAAACTACCCATCCGTTTCTCCTACTTTATTTTTCTCCATAGTACTCATCACCATCTAGCATATTATATACATTTTACATGTGTTTTGTTTATTGTTTGACTACCACCATTAGAAGGAACACTTCATGAAAGCAGAAAATGCTGTCCATTTTGTTCAATGATGTATCTCCAACATCCTGAATGGTGGATGACAAATAGTAAATCTGCAATAAATATTCACTGAATGCATAACTTCCAGATGCCTTTCGTAAGGGACAGGATTACTGGTAGTCAGTTTTCAAAGACTCCTCTCAGTTGACCAGTATTTGAAAAAGCGCTGTCAGTGTTTGCCATTATTTTACTTTCATGGACAACCAAGCCTAATTTTTTTTTTTATCACTGCTGTCACTTACCAAGTATTTTATACAGTTTCTATTCATTTACATATTTTGTCAAATAATTCCAACAACCCTTGTAAAATAGTTATTATAATAACCATTACATAAGAAAAACCTCCAGTGATGAGACTGTAAGTAACTTGCTTAAATCCACTTGGCTGGTAAGTGCCAGAATTGATATATTCAGTCAAGCCATAGTGAAGCTTTATAGGAGGCATTTTTAAATTTTTAAATGACTTTCTTTTGAGACTGCATCAGATAAATGTTTTTGTTTGCAAGTAATGGCAAATTCAACTCCAACTGCCTTAAATAATAAATGCTATTTATTGTTCCATGTAATTAAAAAGTATAGGCAAGCTCCAGAAAAGGGTTTTTTCCTGAGGTTTATGATGTTTTCAGGACTATAGTTATATTTCTCTGCAGTTCTTTTAGCTCTGTCTTATTCTATGTGTCTACTGTATCCCCAGCTGGCTTTACTTATGGTCAAAAGATAGGCACCATCATATCCCTAGCTTTGTCTCTTTCTCCTTTAGAGAATTTTTTTCCCTTTACTACTCCACTAAATTTCAGGTCTTTCCTCTGATTCAAATGCTTGAGAACCAATACTTGAATTGACTGGAAAAAATCAAGATTTACCTATCAAACTGGAGATGGAGTTGTTTATCCAAACAACCCGCTGGTGGCATGTGGGATACATATAATGCAGACAGCCACAATGTCCATACTGAATATGGTTTGTTCCCCAAATTTTCTATGCTTCATTTTAAAATCTTCCCTGGGAGCCGTATGTATAATGACATGATAAATAGAAAATGGAATAGACCACTTTCATAAACATTACTATGTTAATAAATATATTTAAACTCTAATAATAGTCAATGGAAGTGGAAGCAAGGAGACATACAAGGACATAATAAAGGAAACAATTGGAGAAAGAGGCTAGGAAAGAGGAGTACTTAGCTTTTTAGAAGAGAGGCAACAGGAAAGGAGAAGCAAGCCTTAGCAGATGTAAAAATATTCAAGACAAATGTCAATTTGGTTACAGTTTTGTTGAGATGCTTATCTTTGTGTGATTTTACCCTTCATTTGGTGATGAAACTCTACATAAAATATTTAACACAAAAGAAACAGAGCATTCTAGTTTTTGTCAAAGGTAATCAAACTAAAAATCTGTAGCTACATAATAGTATCAGCAGCACTAAAACTGAGGTGGCACCCACAATTGGCATGGTGTCTGTTAAGCCTAACATTTCAGTTTATTCAGATAAATAATCTGTGCCTCAGAAACAGATAGTTTTTCAAACGAATTTAGCAGAACTGAAAGGTAATTCACAGCCCCAGAGATAGAATCCCTCCATTAGTTTATAGAAAAGATATCTCATATTTGCTATTCTGACTACAATATCGTCTCAAGCAGTTGATGCAACAGTGAGCTTAGTGATTTACATTCTATGGCGGAAAATACTTTCCTTAGTCTGGCTGTTTATACTTCAGGAAGACTTTGAAATATACACATACATATTCTCATTCACAACCTGCCAGAATAAGTGAGGAAACTTGGTGTGT
Source organism: Leucopleurus acutus (assembly GCF_964270905.1). Taxonomy (NCBI): domain Eukaryota; kingdom Metazoa; phylum Chordata; class Mammalia; order Artiodactyla; family Delphinidae; genus Leucopleurus; species Leucopleurus acutus. Next base: position 19,701,330 of record NC_139142.1, on the reverse strand, counting down.
GTGTGTGTGTGTGTGTGTGTGTGTATGTGTGTGTGTGTGTGTGTGTGTGTGTGTGTGTGTGCAGTGTTTATTTAATTTGGTAATAACAGTGTTTGGGAATTTGAGTTATTTTTAAAGTATGGCAAATTTACTTTAAAAAAATCTGATCTCTAATTTTGCTTGAAAAAATTAAAAGATCTGAGAACAGTGGGCCAACATGCACACACAATTATAGGCAGAAGCCAAGCCTTGGTTGTCTCTTTAAATAAGTATCTTTTCTCTCATTTACCATTTACGCTATGTATGGAATACCAGTTTTATTAACTCACTGCCCCCTACATAGCCATCATGGCCTACTGCAAAGCAAAGATAAATAGCACCCAATAATTGTTAAAGTCAGCAAGACAGATTTTATTCAGACTACTGCAATAGAGGAGAGAGACTCCTGCATAAACTGAATCTAACTCCAACTAAGACAAAGATGACTGAAGTTTTTAAAGGGAGAACAGAGAGGGAGCAAAAAGGGGCTATGGGTAAGTGAAAAAGCTGACACAAAAAGAGGCTAGGGAAGCTACAGGGTAACAAAAAGTGGCTATTGTGAAATGGAAAATTATAGAAGGGAAATGACTGGAAAATTACTGAAAATGTTTAGGCAATGTGAGTTGGGACAAGGTTATGTTTTATGGCTTGTCAGTATTGTGTTTTCTTTAGCAAAGACTCAGCACAGGGACTTTAGACTCTTTTAGTGGCATAGCCTAGTAAAGGTAGAAGTCAGGTTACAATTTGGACAAGTCCCTTAGAACAGTGTTCTGGTGTGATAGTTAATTTTACATGTCAACTTGACTGCACTAAAGGATGCCCAGATAGCTGGTGAAACATGATTTCTGGGTGTGTCTGTAAGGGTGTTTTGGGAAGAGATTAGCATGTGAATTGGTGAACTGAGTAAAGCAGATGGCCCTCCCTAATGTGGGTGGATATCATCCAATCTGTTGAGGGCCCAAATATAACAAAAAAGCAGAAGAAGGGCAAATTCACTCTCTCTCTGCTTGAGCTGACACATTCATCTTCTCCTGCCTTCAGACATTGGCATTCCTGATTCTCAGGCTTTCCAACTCAGACTGGAACTATAGACTCAACTGAGACTCAGACTGGTTGAAAAACCCTGACTAATACATCTGGCAAGGCATTTTTGCCACATGGTTGTTCACACTTACAACTTCTGTTTTAAAATTAAGACACAAAGCAGTTGAGCAATGTGGAGGCAAGGAGAGGAGAGGGGAAGTGGAAAAGGGGGGCAAGGGTTGTGGTCCAGTCTGAAAATCTTCTATATGTAATTGCTTTTCAACTGTCTGCCTATATCCACTGGAGGGAAAGGGGAGTTGCCAGGAGGTGCTTGAAAACACAGGATAAACAAGACCCAATGCCCTTGAATAGTAATTTTACTGAATAAGCAAATCATTTTGAACACATTTTAAATACTTCCTAGTCTATATGCCCCATGGCAGCACAGGATTTATCTGTCTTGCTCACTGTCATTACTATTGAGTCTACCATCAGGTCAGGCTCACATTATTTCCCCTTTTCCTCCTCCTTCTTCTCCTCTCTTCCTGTTCCTCTGCCTCCTCATTCTTCTTCATATATTTCTTCTTTTAAAGTAGTTTATATAAAACAATGTACAGGAAATTGAGATTAAATATTTCAGTCTGCATTTCTGCACTATTAAGAATATAACTCCTTTCAAGTCCTTATTTTCAGCAATAGGTTTTATGTATATAAATTGTGTGTGTGAGTGTGTGTGTGTGTGTGTGTGAGAGAGAGAGAGAGAGGGGAAGAGAGAGATTGAAAGAGAGATCCTGGAGTCAAAATAGTTCAAAAGATTATAATTCCTATGTGTAAATTATCCATTTTGAGATTTTCTGTAAATTATCCATTTTGAGATTAATCTTTTGTTCTACTTCTTTTCTTTTTGAAAAAAAGTATTTATGATCTAATTTTAATGTAGAGAAATTCAGTAATTAAAAAGAACAGTGGTGAATGTTGTTAACACATAAAAGTCAGGGTGTCAAATAGTCATCTGGGAACATTAAAAAAAATTGCGTTCAGTTTAAATCACTTTCTAAGGTGTTTGGTGTAGGCTTTATAATTTATTCAGATTTTTCTCCCAAATTTAGCTTGAAAACATGGATATAATTTTTCCCCATAACTTTCTGCTCTCATTTGGAATGCAAATTATTTCACAGCAACATCTTACAGGGTATTATAACTCTTTCACTTCTGCCTGCTGAACTACAGAGAATAGGAATCTATGTCACTAATATTTGTTTTTTCTAATGTGTGGAATGAAGTGGATTTTAAGAGGACCAGTACAAAATAGCAGTATCATGGGAATGGCTGTCTGGATTTCCATTTCTTGAGTTTGCTTGCTGATCCCAGAATTTCATTACTTATCTCCCTTCCTCATGGAGGGGTTGGTTGACTGACAGGCCTGCATCAGATGTATGTCTCATAACTTACAAGCTGTCATTTCTTTCTTCTAAGCAGAACCTTTTATTAGGGATGATAAAACAAATCCCTCTGAGATGTGATTATTTTTTAAAATTCAAAACTGGGGAAGTGAAGCATTCCCATAGTTACAGCTATTGTTATCATTTTTTTTCTTTAATGCCTGTCTTTTTATGGTAAAGTGTTTATTTCTTGAGATGATACTTGAGAGGTCAATATTACAGTCTGTCACTGTGCAGTAACCTCAGCCTGTTCTCTGTTAAAAATCAGAAGGAGGTTTTTCTTTCCTGCCTGATTGCTTTAAAAAAGTGCTTTTAAGAAGCACTTTTTTCAGCTCTTCCTGGTTGCATAACCTCTTTACTCTCCAGCTACCCTGTGCTTAGAGATCCTAGAAAAAGAGATACTCACGGGTATAAGAGCAGCATTTATTAACACTATTGCTTTTAATAAGACAGATTTAAAAAATCATGATTACTTGAAGAGTTAAATTTACTCTTACTTCCAACTTATGAAAAAGAAAGCTAAGACAAATAGTTATTAATGATAAATCCTTACTGAGCATCAGATATGTGTCAATTACTATGCTAAGGTTGGTGGACTTGGAAATAAATATACCTCATCTTTTATCCTCAAGGAGTTAAGAAGTAGAAAAAACAAACATTTAAACACTGACTCAAAAAAAATATATATGCATGCAATAAAAAGTATCTAGATAAAGATTAGTGGGAATGCAGATGAGAGGGAATCTAATTCTTTTCAGGGCTGTGTTGAGAAAAATCTGGGGCAAAAAAGTAAATAGGTTGGGTCTTGAAGTGTATGTAGGAGTTCAGTAGCCCCACAAGAGACAAAGAGGGTAATGGGAAAAGGAAGGAGATGATGACATGTCAGGTCATTGTCCTATTAGCATGGCCTAAGGCACAGGCAAGCATAGCATAGCAAACTTGTGAAGCAGCCTGTGTTTGGCACACCAGGGTATAGAAGATGAAGGGGTGAGAAATAAGATTGGAAGGAACCCTTTCCCAAGGGGGCACAATCTTAAGGCCAGGTAGAGAATAAGGAGATTCTTGATATAGGTATAACACAGAGGAAGGGCAAGAAGGCTTTCCATACTGTATAAGGAAAAGACATTTCTCTCTTTTCAGAAAAAAAGACCCAGAAATCTAGATTGCAACAGAGGCCTTACTTAAGATTGCCGAGAAAGAGAAGATCAGAATGTGTCAAATGCTATGATTAAGGAGTATCAGATTTATGTGCAGGGAGTGTAAGGGGTCAACTGCAGGCATGAAAGCCGAGGGAGGACATGTGCAAAGCCCACGTGTAGCAAGATTCATCTGGCGGAGTGTGATGGATTGGAGGGGTAAGCAGGAGCAGACCAGTGGCTGGGAACAAGTTATTAGTTCAAAGCTAAAGTAATAAAGTTTGCTACGAGGATGGTGTCAGGGAAAATGAGATCACACAGTGGCCATAAGCAATGCCCTTACGCATACAGTGTAACTTACTCTCCAGCCTCTCCACTAAACCAAGTTGTCCCCTCCAGCTCTGGGAGTGCTAGGCCAGGATGGACCTAAGACATGGCCTGCAATTATTTTACAGATGAGCCCCACCCTATTTGCAATTACTTTTTCCAGCACAGATTTCCACCAGATCTTCTGGTTTTGGAGCATGAAATAGAAGAGACCAGGAGGAACAGCTGGTTCAACCCACAACAGTCATAAAGGAGAGGTTAAACATTTTCATGTTCATTTACTTCGGCAGTGGGAACTCTTCCTCCCTTTCATCTGTCCCATGCTTACAGCACCAAGTCAGGAGAGAGCAGACAAGTATAACTACAAAGCCTTTGTTTTTCTACCAGAGGTGTATTAAACACAGGCCCTTGTTTCATGACATTCTGCCCCAGAAAAATGGAATCCTTCTTCTGCATGGCCTCAGCTTTCTCTGCTCTACTCAGACGCAGTCCTAAGGAGGAGCAAAACACCAGGGGGTGAAGGGGAAAAGCAGGCCTGATACTCTGTGCACCATGGGGGAGAATACTGCTGAATAATTCACTAATAATGCAAACAGGCTCCAACTGGCAAACAATTCCCTTTCATCCAAATGATTTATCTGAAAATTAAAAAGTCTAACTGAAATCAAAATAGCACTATTAATTTACAGAACTCCGAGTGTGAATTAGAGGAAAACATTTAATATGTATACCAGGAGAGCATTATGGGAATGGAACTAAAATAGTACAATTTTAAACTTTTTTAAAAAATCTATGAGCAACTGCCATTTACATTCAGTTCAACCTGGAAATTAGATTGCAATGATATATAGATGCTATTAAGGTGTAGATAGTAGGGCTGTATTCTGGTCCCCAAGAGCCGCTAATTGAATTGTTTCTATGATAATGGATAAATGTCGAATTGCTCTGTGCAGAAAGAAAAAAAAAAAAAAATCTCCTGTAATCCATTTTAAACTCAAGCCACTGGCGAAGCCCACTAAAGACATTCAGTATTTATTCAATCTCTTTAACTCCCCATTCTAAAGGTAACACTTCAACCACTTTTCTAAATGATGATAAATACATGAAGCCAAGATATCCAAAGGATGGAATTATTTTATCAAAGTTAATTCCTCCACAGAATCATCACCTTAAAGTTTCCTGTCAAAGGTGAGTAGCCAAGGCAGAATTGAATTATGTTACCTAGGAAAGAGAAGGAAAAGAGAGGATAATTTGTGGAAGATTTGATGCTATCTCTAATAGGCTTCTTTCTTTCCGACACAGTTGGTTTATCTGTTTTCCAGAAATCAGCCAGACGTGTGTGTGTGTGTGAGAGAGAGAGCTCACACACATATGCTGCATGTATAAGATACCCGAAAATCATTTAAGATTTTTTCTTTAATTTGGATTATTAGAGTTTCTATAAACTCTAGTTGCCTTCCTGGTTTATCATAGAGCCAAGAAAAATAAGTAAATGGTAATGCAAATTTATATGATACCTGTGTAGCAATGAAATAAATTCAAATGGGTTCAAGGTTTCATTTGAGTGCCTGTATGAAAATTCAGTAGGTTTCCTGAAACCTTGCCCATCCTTTCTGAATGCAAAATTGGCCCTAGAATTCTCATGTGACACACAGCTCCCAAGTGATATTCTTGGCACTTACGCATTTAACACCTAATGGAATCCAAAAGTGAGATGGCACGTGAAAATGAAAAAGTATGGTAAAATAGGTTCAAATACTGGCCACATAAATGAAAATTTCAAAAGCTGAGCATTATGCTGAGATTAAGGGCTGGGGGAAGTGCTTGTCTATTTTATAGACAAGATTATGATTTTTATAACTAAAATCATTCTCCTCCTTTTCTCTTCTCTTTATATGTCTTATCATCAGACTATACTAACAAATTATATTGCCCTGTTGGACTTACCTATAGACCCCCTGTATGACTGGTCTTCGTTTATGTGCACAATAAGGTTTGAGTAGCGTTGAAATAGCCTGTTCTGTCTGCTTCCCCCAATTAGTTACTTAACTCTTAGCCCTTTCTCCTTTACTTCTTTATTCAGATGTCACTTTTGCAGTTTGACCAATAGGTTGTCACTCCCATCCATTAACCAGAACACATGACCTTCTTTATTTTTCCACAATCATTATCTAATATATATTTCTTCACTCATAATTTTGTATTTATTCTTTGATTCCTCCCACCCCAAATACAATCCTCTCAGGGGATGGTACTTAGAATTGTTTCTTGCACAGAGTTGATGTTAAATAAATATCTTGTTACATGAACTATTTTTCTTAGGAAGAACTGACCCCTGGAAGTTTTCATAATCTTTGTTAATGATTGGCAAAAATGTCAGCTCTAACTGCTAACGAATCTGGGGATTCAGTACAACAATATAAGTCAGGAGGGAGGGATGAAAAGTTGAATTTTCTAACTTTCTGAACTCTAATTTTAAAGGAAAAAAAACAAGGCAAAGTGTATAGTTCATTATAATTTAAATTTTGAGGGCATATACAGAATTCTATAGCATCAATTAGAAGTTATCATCATTTTAATGGGAACTATCTTTTTGATAAATTTCAAGGCCTGCATAAGAAAGTGATAGAAATGAAGGAACAGGTATTATTTTTAATATTGAACCTATGACTTTGAAAGAAACAGGAAATTTGGAAAATAACAGTGTGGATGATGTCCTCTTTATGAGTTGTATCTATAGACCATGATTTTTACCTGACCAGGTAAAAGTGATTACACCATTTTAAAGTTGTTAATGACCAAGGAATATTAGCACTAATATGATAAGGCACAGGACATATTTTCTCTCTCTTTCTTAAAACACACACACACACTTACACACACACACACACACACACACACACACACACACACACACACACACTTAAATAAGCCCCTGGATGAGCAATCAGAATGGTAAAAATCTATGAGTAAAAATTCAAAGATGAGATGTGAATTAAAGGATTTTTACCTGTTCTTAAACATTTTCATGATTATCTTGATATAAGAAGGAGGTTTAATTGCTGTTGTTTCACTCATTCAATAAACATAAGTATTTTTGCCCACTGTCAGGACATATACTAAACAATATAGTTAGAAAAATGCACTTGACAAACACAGCTTCGCCCTCATGAAACCTACACTCCTGTGAGAAGCAGTAGGAACAAATGGATTGAATTAGGACTAGTGTAAAATTATAGGGAAAAATAATTTAGGTTAATTAGGAAATGTGATCTTCAGAAATAAAGTATATTTCTTGTGAAGTACTGACTTTTTTAAAAGTATTTGAGTAGAATCTCATCAGCAACTTTAAAGGGGCTCTCTAGAAAAGCTTACCATATCAGAGGGAGGATACATTAGACAACTCCTAAAGTACTTTACAACTCATGAATTCTGTGATTCAGTAGCCAAGGGTCTCAGTATCCGTGATAGGACTATTTAGTTTATTAGTATGTTATATAGCTGTGGGAGAAATTTACAATCAAATTAATTGCCTAAGTAACACCTAGAAACACTGCACCACAGTCTCTCTCCTATGAACAAGAGAAAATATAATACAATCTACACATTGGCAAGTCTGGGTTTTGATTGGCTTTGAAGCAGTTTAATCAGTAGTCTTCAATTTTTTAATGACTGTAAATGTTCCCACCCCCCAAATCAGCAAGAAAGATTTTCATTGATTTTTTTTTTTTTTTTTTTTTTAAATATCAGGGTTGAGCGATTTGTGGAAATCCTCCAGGACTATGGCTTTGGAAGAGTTATCCTTAACTATTAGTCATAGTACAGATTTTTATTGGATCCTATTTGATATGATCTCTGACTTACATTGTACTTGTGAATCCACTTAATTGAGGTTCCTGACAAATGACACCCAGCTTTATTTGTGACAATTGCCAGAGGAATAGTCTGCACGATGCATTTTGATAACTCTTAATAAATGATAAATGTGGCATTGAGTTCAGTTTCATAGCACACCTGGCACAGCAAACCCACACAGCTGTTAACAAGTGTGAACACTTGTTTACTTGTGTTTTTACTGGCGTTTGCTCATTTGAGTCAGCTCCCCAGGTTTACTACCTCTGCTAAATGAGGCAAACTTATCTTCATAGCAGTGTTTCCAGTGCTTGTGCTTTCCTGCACTGCTTAATTTAGAAGAAATCAGTATAACTGAAAAGTGACTTTCTTGCAGTTCATTTCAGTTTGACCTTCCCAGGATCAGGAACTTGGTTTCCAGGGCACATATCTGTTTACTCTGGGGTTTCTACCAAAGAAGAGAGTCTGCCATCCCAGCAATGCATTTACAATGATCAAACCTTGCTAGAGGGAAATATTCATGAATTGGAAAACTGCCTGAATTTATCCAGGAAGAAAGTTCAGAGAATGGAGACAAAAGGAACTCTTTTTCCCTGGAGCATTTTAGAGTGTGTTACAATTTAGATTCATCTGGCGAAGTTCAAAATCAATAGTCTCTCCCTGGGTAAGTATTTTCTTTGCAACAACTCTACCTCCACACCCTGGAGGATCAGGGTTTCATGTTGGTTATAAGAGTTAAACTTTACCTAAGCTTTTAGGGAAAAAAAATATTCAAAGTGCTTTTGATACTAATTCCTGTAGCTGTACTATAAATGCTGTAGGCATGGAGACAATTTGACAGTGTTTGGGTTCTCTTTGACAGCCGACACAACCACTACACGATTCTCTTCTATTGCTGAGGAGTTTTCCCAGGCTTGAATGTGAATTGCAGTTGGTAAAGATCTCAATGTACAAAGATGGAATGCTGAAGCGAAACCAATTTGTCCTCATTTGGGAGGAGAGTGCACAACAGGTTCAAATGGAATTGGGTTTGTTAGGTTGTGAGGGATGAATGGATGAGAGGAGCAGAGTGTAACGTCCCCAGTAAAGCATAATTAAGAAGCAAAGAGCAGGGCAGAGACCTCGTGGCTAAGATCAAGCTCCCTGCATGTGACAGTCTTCTCTACATTACGTTTAATCATGTAGGTTTCACTAAAACCAAAAGAACCTTTCCCTCATGAAGAAAATAATTTAAAAAATAATTTTCTCCATATTATTAAGGATAATTGTTATGAATAATTAAGTCAGGTGATGATTTGACAAAGCAGAGATATCTTCTATTGCACAAAGCACAAAAGGGTTGGCTGTGTAAAGAGGGAAACCCTGAGAGGCAACAAGGTTTCTTAACCAAATGTAATCTTATTATCTCTGGGCCAATTCTTTCTTAGCAGTGTTTACTAATCCTTTATGCAGTGTTATTTTTCCAATGTTATTAAATCACCATAGATGATTAAGAAGATCAAATGTTAGAACTGATTTTTAAAAGAACAGTCATTTGCTTTTGTTCTGAAACCAAATTTAGGATCCTTTCCTGTTCTTTATAATTAGTATCTTGGCTCAGATTATAGCCTTGCCTCCCCTGAATGTGTCAGATGCTGGTGTCACTGTGAAAGAGACAGGCAAGCCTCATCTTGAACAAACTATGCTTGATGATGGCAGAGTTCTAGGAAAGCAGCCACACTGTAGGTTGACTCTTTTAATTGCAAAATTCCTTACAGTCATTTCTCCTTAGTCTCTCAGTTGATGTTGGACTTGCAGTATAAACAAAGCTCACCTATTACATTGTCAGCAGAGCACCCTGAATTGACTACATTCTTGGTGAGTAAGTTGAGGAATTTCTGACACCCCAGAGTGACTTTTCCAGTTACTAATTAATCTCTGTTGGAAGGTAATGCAGATAGATCCCAGGGGTGTTTGTTGAGATTCTGCTGGGCTGAGTACCTGAAAATTAGATTGGCTTATAGAAATATAGAACTTTTAAGCCATAGAGCACCTATATATTGCACAATATGTGCATTTGTTGTGTTAATTTGCCAATACACATCTTTCTGAGTCTTCCACAGAAATGTTTTTCCCCCCTTGATATTAAAGGAAGGAAGAATAATGGTAGAATTTAAGCACATTTCTTTAGCTTAATTGAAGAATTTTGGGGCCAAAAATATTGGGTACACCTGAATACATAAGAGAAGAGCCTTTGATGTTTATATATATATATATGTTTATTCTGTTTTCATAAGAGAAAGATCATTTGTATTAAAGTAAAATGCAGTTAGATAAGATTTTATCTACTAAGAGAATGAGAAGGGTCAGTCCCTATGACATTTACCTTTCCAGAAGAGTTCATTCAGTTTAATTTCCATCCCTGCCACTGTGCTTGCCTTTTACTTCTGTTTAAACACCAACCCAATTATCCTTACTGAGTTCTTTTTAAATCATCTGAGAAAGCCAAAATTTCAGCAAAACCCTCATCTTCTTGTCACTTAATGCAGTTTCCCATTCTTTAAGTTTTGTATTTATCACACCTCTTGCTTCCTGGGAACAGACCATTGATCATTCTAATCCCAGCCACAAAGAATGCAAGTTTTGGTGTGCATCTGTTCCCTCCAGTTCTCGATCAGTTTCCAGCTGAGGAAAAGGTCTCATCCACATTACATTGGGAACAGGGAAATTGAATAAATCTTCTCTTGAGCTGAGATGGCTAGCCTCTAAAAAAAAGGGAAGTAACTTTATTAAAGAACTTTTTCATTAGAACACTACTTCAATCATGAAATAATCATAAAGGAATTATGCAAATGTGCCAAAATAATATCATGCATGCTAACATTCAATCAATTCCAAGTCACTCTGAAGAGAACATGGGATCAGACTCTGTGGAGAGAAAACATGAAGAAAGATGTTTAGAATTAACGTATAAGAACTTGACTGATTACACAATTTGTGACTGCATTTAGTAGGCACAATCCTAGCCAACCTCAGATTAGATCATTCTTCAGGGAGGAATTAACTAACTGCCTGATAGCACATGCACAAACAATTTTGAAAAGTATATTCTTTTATCTATAAAAATTACTCCTTTATTAAGTGGTTACTACATGTCAGAATTCTAATCACTTATGTGTATTATTCTAATTTTGTTTGCACAATAACCTTGTGAGATCCTATTATTTTTCCCATTTTACAGATCAAGAAACTTAACTATGAAAGAGGTTAGGTAATGTGTCCCAGGTTACAAAGCTGTTAAGAGCACATTTTTAACCACTATGCTATAAGATTTAGAGATTTCAGAATATCAAGCCTAGGAGATATTTCAGACATTATTTTTCCATATTACTCAAACTTCTACAGATGACACAAAACCCAGCCTCACATGTTAATGACTGGCTTGAGGTCATAGTAAAGGCTCTGCCTCCTGGCTCCTAGCTCAAAGTAACAGCTTTAGCAACTTGACTTCCCTCACTTATATGGGTCAGTGTTGCGATATTCCATCGTTTGGATTATCCCTTATTGAGGAAAATATGTTCTCTTTGCTCCCAAAGTAACGTTTCTAATGGTATTTTATATGCATATATTTAGAAAAGACAATTCTATGACTAGCAGTCCTTTTTCAATTTAAACCAATGAACCTCATTACGTGAATGATTCACAGTTTGCAAAGACTAATACTACTTGAAACTCTGACTCCTGTTTGTCTTGAAATCTTTATAGGGAAGAATTAAGACCTTATATGATAGCTATATATTAGTCTGACTCTTATCCCCACTATACCCATGAAATCCCCAGCATTTGAACCTTTCTCTTTCAAATTTCTGTGGGTGTCAGATAGGCCTGACTTAGAAGTGGCTTCTAATCAGGTAGAGTAAAGTAAATATTATAAACTGAAGAATAAAAAGGTCCAGCATATCACATTAGCTTTCCCCCACCTAAAGTTAAAATTTCAATAACATTTGCTCTCTTAGATGAAAAGGAAAAAAAGGCCTGAGCAAATATTCTCAAGAAGTTAATATTGGTAGTATTTTAATGCATTCTTGTTTTTTTTCTTTTATTTTGTTCTTCCACTCAGAAATCGCAGAGCTTTCAAATAAATTTTTGTGTGTGATGTATGATGTCATCTACTGATGATTATGAGAAATATGTATCCTTCCTAACATAATATGTACTTATTCAGAACCAATGAAATCAGTCATTTACTAATTTAGTAACTAAATAATACATCTTTTTTCTTTCTCATAGGACACTATATTAGGAAAGTTTGGATTTTTGCCAGAGTGACAAATTAACCCCCAAATCTCATAATATTCTTACCACAAATCTAAAGCACATTCCAGGAGTGGAGGGTGGCTCTGTTCCACAGAGATACTCAGGAACCTGGACTGATGGAGGGTTTACGTCTTAGGATACAACCAACGTGTGGCTTCTAGAGTTGCTACAGCAGGAAAAGAGAAAATGAGAAAAATACACACCCACTGTAAATTATCTCAGACCGAAAGTAACAGCAGGATTTCTATTCACAGTCCATTGGCTAGAATGACTCACATGGTCTCAAACTAACTCCAAGGAAGACTGAAGATTAGAGAAGGTGGTGATGGTGGGATGAATTGGGAGATTGGGATTGACATATATACATTCATATGTATAAAATAGATTAATAAGAACCTGCTGTGTTAAAAAAAAGATTAAATCATAAAAAAAAAGACTGAAGATTAGAGGGAAGCCCATGACGTATTTGCCACACGGCAGAGTCATTTCACTGGTGGTTAAGGTAAGGGCCAAAGTGTGGGCTTTGCAGCCTGATACATTTAGTGAGATTGATGTCAGAGCTCCGCTTTTACTTACTTGGGTAAATTGCATAATCCCTATATCTCATATTCTAAAAATGAAGATAACTGTTTTATGTACTTTGTAGGGTTTTGTGATCTTTAATGGAATGATGAACATAGAGTGTTTAGCACAAACCTGTTACAGAGTAAGAGCTCAGTAATATTAATTAATTAAAATAACTTGTCTGACAAATATTTATGACTACCCACTAGAGAGCTAAGGACTGAGGGAGGTAAACAAAGGAAATACAGCACCTGCCTTCATGGGAATCCCGGTATATTACAGAAGAAAGAGTTAAGACTTGTATTTGAGGGCTCATTTTGCTCCAGTAACATCTAAATGTTTCCTATCAGGAGAACGAGAAGAAAATGTGAGCCTGCTTCAAAGGGAGAAGATAACATACCAAAGCAAAAAAGCTCCTTAAGCATATTGAAGAGGGCAATGGTCTCTGAAACAACGATTCTCATTCTCAGAAAAAATCATAAGTAAAGTTCATAAAATTGAAGATATGAAAGGGTCCCTCCCCCTTTCTATAACTGAAATAGGTTTAGGGGGAACATGAGAGTTAGGTGGCATTCATGTGTACACTTGAAAATAAAAAGATCTATATCATTTGTAAAAGTACCAGATATGTTTGTCTCACATGTTAACAAATTGCATAGTTAGTTATTAACAATAAAATTTAGTGCCTTTAGAGATCTGCTTATGATGATCGGGACATTTTTTTTGTTCTCATCATAGTTCAAGGCCAGCCTGTTGACCCTGAGCTAAATGCCCCCATCCTAAAAAAGTTAACCAAAACAAAACAAGGACAGAATAATCATGAGTGAAAAGAAAGTGAAAGAAAGAACAAGAGCTCTGAAACTGTGATGTTTTCTAAGGCTATAGATTGAGTTATATAAACTTTATAAGTAGCCTTTAGAAGAAAATCCAGGTCAAAATTTAGTTCAATTAACCTCTTGAGTGTCTCGTTAATCAAAACCTGCTTAAAGTGATTTTCTTATTCTCAGCGTAATGTGATGTGAAATCCACTGTGTTTATAAATCCCCACTGTTTGCTAGAGCAATTTTATAGCAGATATTTGTTTCTGTCTTTGTTTATGTGGTTGATTTTGGTTGTGTTTACCTCTTTGCTTTATCTTTCAAGGTGTTTATGAGGAAAGAATTACCTGCCCATTTCATGGTGTATACCTTACCGTTTACTAGTCCACTGCTTTAGGAAATATGAGATACATACAAAAAGGAAAGTTAGTTTAAAGTTAAAATGTGTAAGTCATGGTAGGCAGGCAGCTCAGAGATTGTATCAATGCTATTACAGTCACTGACAGATTTGGAGAAAGAAAAAAAAAAGAATCAGATCAGGACAGTTGGAATCTGCCCACCATTCTCCCCTAACATATATTCAGTTAGATATGACTGAAACAGTAATTGCAGAACTTTCTCAATCTGTCCATCACTTTACTCAACAGTAGCCACAAGGATAAAAATGACACATCTATAGGTCATGATAATTTTAAAGGAAAATATGTTACGGTGCATTCTGGGTAAAATATGCAAATTATCAAGACAGTCGAGATACTTAAATTTTCTCAAATCAGAATAAAATGACCTTCTTTGATTGAACCCCTTTTTGAGGGGAGACACAAATTCACTGCACTCATTGTTATAAGAGCATGCCTTGTAATAAAGTCAAGTTTGACAGATGAGGAAATTAGAAAGCCTGAGGATTTATAATAGGAAAAAACTGAAGAAATAAATTGAGGCAAAGAAGATGCTAGATTCATGATATATGCCTTCTTTTCCTCTATATTATTTCAGTTGTTTTGATAATTCCTAGGTGCTGTTGATTAAATCTAGCAGAGAACAGTATAAAAGTAAGCAAAGTTAGGTCAGAAGAAGTGATAATGCTTATTAACCATAGGTGGATCTGTGATAATATTTACACTTTTAATGAAAATATAATATGCGGGGTTTTTTTGTTATTTACATTTTCACTGTGACCTGACACTTAGTAAAATGTTTAGAAATTCAGAAGCACTCAATTAATATTTGTAGAGTCAATGACTAAATAAAAGAATAAGTTATTATAGTATATTGATTCTATTTCTCATTCCAGACTCAATGTAAATGTCTGTGCAATATTAGTACAACTAGTGGCACCCCAATTGTTATTTTCCTTTAAGCTAGATTTGTCAGTGAATTGTTGGTCTTGGATGGATTAAAATAAAGATCTAAAATCTTATTTGGTCACATGTGCATACTCAATATTTTAGTCAGTTATGTGCCTACCTTGTCCACTGCACTGATCCCCTTTGTTTTAATTTATAACTAGATGTGCTGTGTGTGCATACATGTGAGTGTGCAGGTGTGTGTGTGTGCACTCACATGCATGCATGAATGCATGGTTTTCCTGACTGGACATCTTCTGATTTAGCAAACCTTGTTTTCCTGCCGGCAACCCTACCTGCACTGTAATCAGGAGATTAATTTGGTTTTTAATGTCAGCAATATGGCTATGAAATGAGCTTTGGGTGATAAATCAGTGTTCATATTCAGAATCACCAGTTAGAAGATCTGTGACTTGGAGACTGTAATTTCATTTATCTGGGCCTTGTTTTTCTTATCAAAAATAAGGACATAGTCTATATTTACTCTCAGTACTGTCCACAGTCATTCTGAGATGCAAAGAAATTTTAGGCTCTAAAGAGCTATAAGATATGTGAGAAAATTTTAAATTACCATTAATATTTCAATGAGCTTATTTCAGAAAATTCTACTGGATCTAAGAAAACATCTAGTTCTATATCCAGCACTTTGACAATGAAGATGTAGGGGGCAAGGCAGTGTAGTGGCTGCTGTACAAAAGGGGAGATCATCTTCTGTCACCCCATTTGGTGATAGCCATGACCTGCCAAACCTTTCTTTTCCTTTATTCACCTCTTCCAAAAAGTATATATTCTAGGAAACCCTTCCTAAATTAAAAAAAAAAATGCCTAGGGAAAAAAACCCTCAGAATTTCATAATGCATATTAAATGTCAAGACAAATCAAGAAAGTGTCAGGAGAAGGTTTTAATTAATAAGGACATTTCACTGTCTTTTTTTGGTACTACACACTTTCACTTCCTTTTCTACAGATATCATGACTTTGAAGCCATGGTTTTGGATAGTTCATCTCTGCACTGTGCTCTCCCACTTTACTTTTTCAAATAGCTCACTCTTCTCTAGACCCCAGTATTCAGCCCCTTAGCCAGGAGTAAACAGTAAACTTCACAGTCAGTAGAATTCCAGTTTAGCTGGGAATCCCTTGACATAGTGCACAGACATCCTTAGAACTAGTCTTTTCCAGTTTTCTGAACCTAATTGCCTGCTAAGTACCTCCTACCTATCATTCCTTCTGTCTATTTACCACTAGATCTTTAGCATATTCCTAGTCTGTATTTTCTAATGGGCATGCCCTTCTCTTAGGCTAGTTTCCTTTTCCCTCTCCAGTCTCAATCATATCATGCTTAGTTAACATTTCTTATTGAAACTGCATTTCACCTCTATCCTACTCTCTTTTTAAATCACTCTATTATGCCCACTTTGTCCCAGTCACATTTTACCCTAATTTCCCATCCCTTTCTACTGATCTGTGTTGCAAATTCCCAGCTATTTCCTGCTTGAGTCTTGCCTGAGTTAATTCAGTTCTGTCTGATTTGATTTTGAGCTTAAGAATATTCTTGTTGATGAAGTTTATGACATTGTATTATAAAGAAAAGGAACTAATGTGTGAATTAGTAAAAAGAAACTAATTCCATTTCTTTCTTTCTAAGGCATTAACATATAACTAATCCTGGATAGTGTTTTTATAAAGATGTTTTAATGAGTATAAACTGGATACTTATTTTTACTGTTGATATTGGTAATTTTAAAATGTATATAATTTCTTGAAGGCAAGGGCCACATATTATCTTTATAGCCTCAATAATGAAAATTAACTAGATTATCAGACAATTCTTATATTCTATCTTTACCATATCTTGGATAATTGAATCTATCTTTTCTTAGTTGGGTCATGATGATTTTATAAATTTATCAATCTTGATAAACAATGGATCCTACCTAATCGATTCCATTATTGAGCTCTTACTCATGCCAAGGGTTTTCCTAAGCACTTGTAGAAAAATGATTAGTTGCTTACCATTTTCCTGTTCCTTTTTACTTCTGCACTTTCCACCTAAACTTACCAAGTGACTAAATTATAGAAATTAGAATGTTGTTGAAAATGATATATGCATTTCCAAACCCTGCCCTTAAAAAGTCTCCAGTGCAATTCTCTGTGTACCTTCTCCTCTTTTTTATCAGTGATATTCAGTGAGTAGAGGGTGGACCTTAAGACCTGAGTGATGGCAGAACCACTAGATGGAAGGAACCTGGGTCCCCGAATGACTGTATAGAGCAGATTTGCCCCATTCCTCTACCTACATTGGACTATAACATGAATGAGAAAAAAACCCATCCTGTGTTAAGCCACTGAGATATCTGGGAGATTTGTAAGAGCGATTGATCTACTCTAAACGCTGCACTTTATTATATGAATTCATTAAATTGGAATTCCTGAAGGGACTTGAGTATGCTAATGTTAAATAGAACCAACTGAGACATTCTTATTATAGAGAGACTAATATCTACTACCAAATTTCTGGATTATGGCATTTGTGGAATAGCATCTGAATCACAGAAGGCACAACAAAAACAAGTTGCAAGTGCATAAAGCGAGTAAATCAATGATACTCTACGAAAATAATTCAATGGATAAGGACTCTCCTCCAATGCCATAGGTTTATTTGATAGGATAATCTTATTAAAGTGTTATAAGGAAAGAAAACTGGAGTCACCTGTGCTCATTCTTTTCTGGAAACTTTACTCAGGTAAAGGTAGACAGACCACAAGCCACCTGCTTAATCTATCTCTTTAATACTGCAAGGAGGTATTTATGCACATCTATTTATCAAGGCCATCAATTAAATCTATATATTTTTTAAAGTTCAATGATCGGTTCTCGGTCCTTCTCCTACTTGATCTATCAGCAGCAGTTGACATAGCTGCTCATCTCATGTACTTTCCTCACTTGGCTTCCAGGGCAGCATTTATCTTTCTCTGTCTCCTCTTCTTTTCCCTACCTCACTGGTCACTCCTTTTTTTCTTCTTTTCAGTTCCTTCTTATCTTTCGCATTCCTTAAGATAGGAGTGCACCATAGGGCATGGTCCTTGGAAATCCTCTCTCCTGTTCCCTTTTAATCTCACACAGTCTCATGATTTTAAATCCCATCTATAAGCTGAAGACTCCCAAATTTACATCTTCCTTCTGGTCCTTCGCCACCCCTTCTTTTTCCCCTAGGATTATTGAGGTATAATTTACAAATAATGTTGTATATTGATTAATTAATTAATATTGAATATTTAAAGTGTACAGCATGATGATTTGATATAAATACACATTGTAAAATTATGTGTTTTTTCCCAATCTTCAGACTCATACATCCAGCTGCCTTTCTGACATCTCTATTTGTACATCCATGACCAATGGAAATTTGATATGTCCAAAACTGAATGTCTATTCTTATTCTCAGATGTTCTCCTTCCACTGTCTTCTCCATCTGAAAAGATGACAACCCTCGTCTTCTAGCAACGCAGGCTAAAACCATGGTGCTTTCCTTGCCTTCCTCCCTCATCTTACAGCCATATTCAATCAATCATCAAATCCTCTTTATTCTGTCATCAGCATTTATAAAGAATCAGACTGCTTTTCCCATCTCCACTTCCAAAATTAGGCTTCACTTAAAAGTAATAAAACTTAGATTCACTTCATGGACTTTTTTGGTACAGGCCCTTTCTATCCCTCTGGGGATTCAGGAGAAAGTAATCTAGCCATGTGCTAAAGGCATAGAGTGCAGTCTGCACAATAATTCTTTCCAGAGGTGGACCTGAGGCTGGGAATAGGGGGCAACATGCTGGCAGCACTACCTCTATAACCACCAAGGCCAGAGCAACACTTGCTCCTGGTTGAGCATACCAGCATCTGGATTCCATTTCTCACACCAAGGGGAAGGATCTGACAGCATCATGGTTCTTCTACCTGCTGGATGACCATTATGACCCAGGCTTACCCAGCCCTAAGGGACTGGCCCCATGGTAGCAATGGTCAGTGGAAGTAAGGAACCCCAGGAGATAAAGATTAAGCCAAGATGAGCCACTGTTTGGGGCAGTGGATTTCTCCAGGGGTCAAGGAAGGGAGATTAAAGGGCTGGAGATCTGGAGGGATTCCATCAATCAGCAGGCACAGTCTCAGCAAGAACTACAGAGGAAGTTGTGAAACTGAAGGTTATTTTTCCACCCTGCCCAAAATAAACAACAAATTTTTGTTCAAGCAAACTTGTACAAAAGAACAAGTTCTGATTTTTCAATGAGAGAATTATCTTTTTATTCTCTCTACTATAAAATTGTTACATGAAAAGGTGATCAAGGAAAATGCTTTTAGACATGTAGGGAAAAAACAGCATAGAAGTATATCAGGAAGCTAATAATAACAACAATAATAATTTATAAATTCTAAGTATTGTCTTATTTTTGGAGAGGGTACCACAACACCCACATCTACTCCTCTGCATTGCTATCACCTTATTCCAGATGTCCATCAGTCTTTAACCTGGATTAACTCAGGAGCCTCTGAGCCTCCCTGATTTGCCCTGGCCCCCCTCTCCAGTTAATTCATAAAAGAGCAAAGCGCTCATTTTAAACTGTAATCCAGGCCGTGCCCCTCTTCTGCTTGAAACCTGCCAATCACTTCCTGTCTTGCTTAGAGTCAAAGCCAAAGCCCTTACACTGGCCTAGCTCTTGTCCTATTTGACCATCTGACCTTATCTGCCCTCTCTCTCCTCCTGCTCATTCAGCTTCAGTCAGGTTGGTCTCTTTACTGCTCTGGGAACATGACACTTTCCTGCCTTGAGAGCTTCCTACATGAATCCCTCTTCCTGGAAGATTCTCCCCAAGATAACCATACAGCCTTTTTCCTGGCCTCTTTAGGCTGCTTGTAAATAGCAGTGTCTCAGTGAGAACTCCCCCATCATCCCATTTAGAATCAATCCTTCATACCACACAAGGACATCTTCTCCTTCTCTGCTTTGTTCTTCTGCATACCATTATCATATTCTAAAACACTCTAGGGACTTCCCTGGTAGTCCAGTGGTTAAGACTCCGAGCTCCCAATGCAGGAGGCCTGGGCTCAATCCCTGGTCTGGGAATTAGATCCCGCATATTGCAGGTAAAAATCCACATGCTGCATCTAAAAGGATCTTGCATGCCACAACTCAAGATCCCACAAGTGGCAACAAAGATCCCACGTGCTGCAACTAAGACTTGGCACAGCCAAATAAATAAATCTTTAAAAATAAATAAATAAAAATCTTTATAGTTAAAAAAACACATTCAAGTTAGCTTACTTATTTCGTCATTGCCTTTCTCCCCTCATTTCTCCATAAAGGCAGGGATTTTATCTGGTATGTTTACTACTATTCTCTCTTCCAATATCCAAACAATGCCTGGCACATAGCTGGCCCTTGATAAATGTTTTATGCATTCATGAATGAATAAATGATTGGATGAATAATTTATGTTCCCTGCATTCTTGCAGACCAGAGTTTAGAGACAGAAATATCTCTTCAATTATTGTCTTGGTTCTAAGTGTAACAGTAGTCATTAAAGATTTGTGGCTGGTTGAGTAACATCATGATATGTTTGTTTATGGAAGATAGCTATGGAAATGTTGCTGAATATGATATGTTTGGAGTCAGACTAGAGACAAGCAGACCAACTATTTAGGAGTAATGCAATAATGGTCTGAACTAAGGTAACAGAAGTAGATGCTGAAGTGCTTGGCACATTGATGCTGAAATTTTCATGAATGATTTTCTGGTGGTTTTGGGGGGGTCTTTTCTGTTTTTAACCCAAGTATTTGACCTTGTGTAGGCAAATCATAGAATTAAAATTGAATAACCAAAGGGTATCCAATGATACCCAAAGAATTCAAATCTAACATTGGTGGGGTGACATGCCTTCAGGATTTTTCTTCCAGAAGGGAAAAGTTTACTAAATAAATATATATTTGTTACCAAAATGTCAACCTTTGAGGAATACCTGTGGAGAATACCACCTTAGCATTCATCATGAAAACACATCCATCAATTTCATCTACCTGTAAAAGAGCAGAACATCTTATTACATGAGATAGAAAAGAGTGACAGTGGGAACAGTAGGTGTTTCTTCATCCTTTGTTCCCAATGTTTGTGGGCATCCCCTCCCCAAAACTGAGGATAGCAAATTGCTCTTCACAGACAAAAACACACAAGAAGCTGGAGAAAAAGGAAACCAGATGGAGAGGGAGAAGGAGGGGGTGGAAAGAAATGGAAGCGAAGCAGGCTGACGCCTGTTTTCCAGCAAAATGATCATTAAAGTTACTGCATGTTACGCCAGAAGCTTTATTTTAAATACCCTGTCTGCTACCTTCTGGGTTAAATAAATAGTTTTGAATATGCATCTCATTCAAATTACTTTCCATCACAGTCAGTGACTGCAGTTAAAGTTATAGTACTGAGTAGCTTTGAGTTCTTCCAGAAAAACAACAAAGAAGTAAAAGAAATGCTATCCCTATCTTGTTAATTTTGTAACACTCCTTGGTCCTGGATATAAAATCATTATGTTTGGTACCTCAGTAAATGCTCCATGATAGGGCCAACTATTAGTATTCCAAAATCAACATCAGCAGCAGCAGCATCGTCACCATCATTACATAAGGAAGTGAGTAATAGGTTGGAGTAGGCAATAATTTAATAGATTAGAACTGGTCCCAAGAGAATTTCTCACCATGAGGCTAGAGATTAATCTTCAAATGGAAATTTCTGGATATAAAAGCCATACTTACATCAACTAATTTTTTTAAAACAAAATAGTAGTGTGTTGTGCTGACTCAACTATTTCTAGAAATAAATATATATTAGTGCTGGTAATTACAAGGTCTATAGCAAGGATTTTTTTTGAAATTTGTTTTTATTGATTAGTAAATATTCATATGCTTCACTGTTATCACAATAACTATTATATGAAAGTAATAATTGTTGCTGAGCACAACAGTTGGATTCTGTTTTCTCTTGATATTTACATGTTTATTGCAATGAACATATTGATGATCTGGAAATGTTAAGTTCTTACTGTGCTAACACCTGTGTTTCTAAACTAGTTTGTTGATATAATCAGTAGCTATAGAATTTATTACAGGCTCTTAGTGTAACTGCTCATTTTCAGGCTATTGATAAATATACATTTAATTTTAAAAGTACATTCTCAGATGAAAATGAGCAATGCTGTAAGAATATATTACTATGATATAAAGAGCTGTAGTCTGCCCCACTGCTATTTCTTGTTAACTGTCCAAATTTACTTAATGGACCTAACACCAGTGTCCTCACATACACAATGAGAATAATATTTTGGTAATTACATAATTAGCTGCTATACCCCCCCCCAAAGAAAACAATTATAAAATCTGGACATAATACCAAAAACGGCACACTGGACAATGGTCAGCAACAGACAGACCCTGGTGGGGAGGACCTGCCCTGGGAGAAGGGGAATTGTATAAACAGAATTCCCAGTCCTGTGATCTTAGCCTGGGGCCAAGGATAATTAGCATGGTACAGGCAGAATGTGTGCTGCTGGTGGTAGATCAACTGCACAGAAAAGTGAAGCCAGGGAGGCTATGGCTACTGAAGAGAGCAGGGTGTTCCTGAAAGGTGATCATATATTCTATCCTGGACCCCTGAACTACACACACATGGTACACACTCAAAGCAGCTGAGCTAAAGACAAAAGACTGGGTCTGAGATGGGTTTCCACCCAAGAAACAGAGTTTACATTCCAAGTCTATCTAGAATAATGGCCTTCTAAACAGGAGAAGCAATTTTAATCAGAGAAAATAACAAGTTCTTCACAGAGTACAATTAAAAATTAATATATAGGAGGAATCAGGAAAACAGAACAATTTTCAAGAGAAAAGAAAACTGACTCTGAAATGTCCTATATATTGAAACTAGTGACCAGAGTCTCCAAGTGGCTATTACAGTTCACCTCAAAGAAGTAAAGCAGGTATGCTCACATGAATAAAACTATAGGAAATCTCAGCAGAGTAATATTGGCAATATAACATAGAAGAAATAAGTGGAAATTCTAAAACTGTAAAAGACATACATGAAATTAAATTTTACTGAATGGATTTAACAACTGAATGGAAATTGTAGATGAAAGATTTCAGTGAACTTGAAGATAAAATGAAAACAAATATCTAAAGTGAAGATAAGAAAAATAAAGATTGTAAAAAAAACTTATAGAGCTTCAGGGATTTTTTTAGATAATAAATAGTCTAAGTGCATATCTTTAGAGTCCTAGAAGGAAAGGACAGATAAAATGAACCAAAAGAAAAATGAAGAAATAATGGTTGAGGATTTCCTAAATTTGACTAAAGACAGAAATTTCCACATATAATATTTAAAAAGCCAGAAAAATACAAAAAGTTGTGCCTCAACACATCACAGTAAAATTGTTTACAGCTCCATACCGCCCCCCCCCCGCACCAAAAAAAAGACCAGATCTTGAAGTCAGCAAGGGAGAAATGACACATTACATAAAGTACGTAAATGGGATCAATGGTTTGATAAATAATTGACTTCTCATCAGAAACACACATAACCACTGCAGCATAAATAATGAGGAAGATGAACCTACATGGTTGCAAGTTCTGCACAGTTTACATGAAATGGTACAATGAATACTTTAATCCCTAGTGCAAACAATAAAACTCCGATAAGAGAAGCAGAGCTAAAAAATTGGCAGGAAAATTAAAATGGTATTCTAAAGAAAATGTCAAATAATTTTTAAAAGGCAGAGAAGATTAACAGAGGAACAAAAAGAGGAGATATGGAAAACAAATAAGAGAGTAGAGCTGATCCCAAACATTTATATTAAATGTTCATGAATAAAAACTACAATTTAAATGTAGGAATTGTCAGAATGGAGTAGAAAACAAAAAACAACAACTGAAAATATGGTTTCTATAAGAAAACCACTTTACAGGTGATCCAGGATAGCAGAGTAAGAAGACCCTGTGTTCACAACATCCCACAAACACATAAAGATTACAACTATTCGCAGAGCAACTATCTATGAGAATGACCTGAAGACTAGCAGAAAAGGTTTTCTACAGCTAAACACATAAAAAGGAACCACAATGAGATTAGTAGGAGGGGTGGAGATGTAGTATAGTCAAGACCCACACCCCCAGACAAACAACTCACAAACAGGAATATAATTGCAGAGGTTTTCCTCAAGGAACCAGTGGTCCAAGCCCCACTTCAGGTTCCCCAGGCTGGTAATCCTGCACCAGGAAGACAAGCTCTGGAACCATCTGGCTTTGAAGGCCAATAGGGCTTGAATATAGGAGAGCTAGAGGGCTATAGGAAACAGAAACTCTGCTCTTAAAGTGTGCACACAAAATCTCACACTCCAAGTCCCAGCACAGGGACAGTAATTTGAACAGAGCCTGGGTCTGCTGATCTTGGAGAGCCTCCCATAGAGGCAGGAGGCAACTAGGACTCCCCCAGGGACATAGACAGTGGCAGCAACCATTTTGGGGGGCTTGTTCTACCACCAGGGCACCAGTGCTGGCAAGAACCATTTTAGAGTCCTCTCTTTACTATTAGCACCAGGGCCTTACCTGCCCACCAGTAGGCTGGCACCAGCCCTGGGATCTCCTTGATCCCAGATACCTTGATTCAATGGTACCAGGACATAGCCCTACTCACCAGAAGGCCAGCAACCACCACATGAATCAGGGCTCTACAGCCAACTTGGTGGGGGACCAGCACAACCTACCAGTGCACCCACAGTAGTCAGCACCACCACAACAGAAGGGCCCACAGAGCCCACACAGGGGGCACATCTAGAGCACAGAGCTCTGGTGACCAGAATGGAATGTGCTGCTGGGCCCCATAGGATGACTCCTACATAAGTCCCCTTTTCCAAGATCAAGAAACATAGCCAACCTATGTAATATATAGGAAATAAGAACAAAAAATTAGGCAAAATCAAGAAACAAAGGAATATGGAATAAGATAAAACCCTAGAAGGAGAATTAAGCAAAGTGGAGATAAGTAATCTACTTGATAAAGAGTTCAAAGTAATGATTATAAAGATGCTCAACAAACACTGGATAAGAATGTATGAACACAGTGAGAAATTTAGCAAAGAGAAAATATAAACAAGAACCAAAGCTGAAAAATATAATAACTGAAATAACAAATATACTAAAAGGAATCAATAGTAGGTTGGATGATAGAGAGGCATGGATCAGTGAACTGGAAAACAGAGTGGTGGAAATCACCCAAGCTGAACAGAAAAGAGAAAAAATTTTTTTTAAAGAGGATAGTTTAAGAGAACTCTAGGACAGCATCACACATATTAACATTTGCATTTATAGGGATCCCAGAAGAAGGGAGAAGGAGGCAGATAACTTATTTGAAGAAATAATAGCTGAAAACTTCCTTAACCTGGAAAAGGAAGCAGACATACAGGTCAAGGAAGCACAGAGAGTCCCAAACAAGATAAACTCAAAGGGGTCAACACCAAGACACATCATAATTAAAATGACAAAAATTAGAAATAAAGACAGAATCTTAAAAGTAGCAAGAGAAAAGCGACTGGTTACATATAAAGGGACTCCCATAAGACCACGAACTGACTTTTCAGCAGAAACTTTGCAGGCCAGAAGGGAGAGGCACAATATGTTCAAAGTGATGAAAGGAAAAAAATATTGCAACCATGAATACTTTGCTCAGCAAGGCTATCATTCAGATTTGAAGGAGAGATAAAGAATTTTACAGACAAGCAGAAGCTAAAGGAGTTCAGCACCAACTGGCTTCACAAGAAATGCTACAGAGACTTCTCTAAGGGGAAAATAAAAGGCCACAGCTAAAAATATGAAAGTTATGAAAGGAAACATCTATTAGTTAAGGCATCCATACATTAAAGATCATAGATCAACCACTTATAAAGCTAGTAGTAGGAAGGTTAAAAGACAAAAGTATTTAGTAAAATCATTTATATTCACTATATGTAGTTAAGGGTTACATAAAACAAAAATGTAAAATATGATGTAAAAACATTAAACATGACAGGTGAAGGGAGTAAAAATGCAGGCTTGTAACTATATATATATATATTTATTTATATTTACAACCACTGTTGATGGGTGTGTATTGGTACAGCCACTATGGAAAACAGTATGAAGATTCCTCAAATAATTAAAAATAGAATTGTCATATGATCCAATAATCCCACTTCTAGGTATTCACCCGAAGAAAACAAGAACTCTAATTCGAAAAGATATATGCACCACCCCTGTGTTCATTGCAGCATTATTTACAATAACCAAGATTTGGAAGCAAACTAAATGTTCATTGATAGATGAATACATAAAGAAGGTGTTATGTATACACAATGGAATATTACTCAGCTATAAAAAAGAATGAAATCTTGCCATTTGGGAAAACTTGGGTGGATCTAGGGGGTATTATGTTAAATGAAATACGTCAGACAAAGAAAGACAGATACCCTATGAGTTCACTTATATACAGAATCTGAAAAACAAAACAAACATAACAACACATAAACAGACTCATAGTTACAGAGAACAAGCTGGTAGTTACCAGAGGGAAGGGGAGATGTAGGAGTGAGTGAAATAGATGAGGGAGATTAAGAGGTATAAAATTCCAGTTGGAAAATAAATAAGTCACAGGGACGTAATGTACAGCATAGGGAATATAGTCAATAATATTGTAATAACTTTATGTGGTGACAGATGACAATTAAACTTATCACAGTAATAATTTTGTAATGTATAAAAATATTGAATCTCTGTTTTACATCTGAAACTAATATAATATTGTAAGTCAAATATATTTAAATAAAAATATTTTAAATATTAAAATAGGTTAAATTCAATGGATGAAAAAGTATACTAAGTAAGCATTAATCATAAAAATGCTGGAGTCACTCTACTGATAAATAGATAAATACAGGTAAAATAGATTTTGAGGCAAAATGTATTGTTCAAGATAGAGGGCAATTTCATAGTGATAAAAAGTATAAATTGACCAGGAAGATATAGTAGTCATAAACGTGTAAGTGCCTATGAACAGAGCTTCATACAAGAAGTAAAAACTGAAAGAATCAAAGGGAGAAACAGTTAATTCCACAGTCATAAATAGATATTTTAACACCCTTTTCTCAGCAATTGTTAGAAGAACTGTTAGAATTGTTAGAAGACAAAAAATCAGCAGACTTAGAATATCTGGAGAGTACTACAAACTAACTTGATTTAAATGTCCCTACTCCTTGACTTAAATGATACCCATATCCCAAAAAAGGAAACCTACATTTTTTTAATATAAATTTATTTACTTATTTATTTATTTATGGCTGCGTTGGGTCTTTGTTGCTGCACGTGGTGAGCTGGGGCTACTCTTCGTTGTGGTGTGCAGGCTTCTTATTGTGGTGGCTTCTCTTGTTGCAGAGCACAGGCTCTAGGTGCACAGGCTTCAGTAGGTGTGGTACGTGGGCTCAGTAGTTGTGGCTCACGGGCTCTAGAGCTCAGGCTCAGTAGTTGTGGCGCACAGGCTTAGTTGCTCCATGGCATGTGAGATCTTCCTGGACCAGGGCTTGAACCCGTGTTCCCTGCATTGGCAGGCGGATTCTTAACCACTGCACCACCAGGGAAGCCCAACCTACATGTTTTTTAAGTGCATGTGATTTTAAACAACTAACCATATGTTCTATAAAAAAAATCCTCAATAAATTAAAACATCTTGAAATCATAGAGAAAATATTTCCTGACCGAAATTAATGTAATTAAAAGTCAATAACAGAAAGATACCAGGAAAACCCTAAATATTTGGAAAATAAATAACACACTTCTAAATATTCCATAAGTCAAAGAGGAAATCACTAAGAAACCTTGAGTTACATGATAATGAACAATTTAACAGATTAAAAATTAGTAGGGTATCAGAAAATATGAGAAGGAACACCTCTCAACTTATTTTTTAATACTATTATTACCCTGATTAAACAGGATTTTAAAGACATTAGAAAGACATAAAACTACATACCAATAACCTTTAGGAACTTAGATATCAAGTTTACAAAATCTTAAATGAGATTCAATAATCTATAGAAGGGATAGATATATCATAAATACATCATGCTGACAAAGTGAATTTTATCCAGAGAATCCAAGTGTGGTTTAATATCTAAAAAATCAATCAATGTAATTAAGAAAATAAAGAAAACATTCATTTTAATAAATACAGTAGAAGAATTTACCAAAATTCAACACCGACTTGATAAAAATGCTCAGCACACTGTAAATAAAAAGAAGCTTCATATATCTGACAGAAGAGAGCTATAATCAAACAAAAACTAAAAACACTACAACTAACATCCAACTTAATGCTTTTGACTTTATATTAAGGAAAAAAGCATAAGTGTATATTCTAACAATTTATATTAAACTATATTGAAATAAGGCAGGGAAAAACATTGAAAAGATGAAGTACAACTGCAACATATTTGCAGATAATATGATCATATATTTTAAAATGTAGATTTTATTTTTAATCAGGTATTGCAAGTCCAACAGTGAAGGAGACAACTGCCGTTAAAAAAATAGTTTATTACTCACAGTTCTCAAGAGGAGGGATGCATGCCTTGGCACTCAGGGCCATACCAGTGTCAACTACAAACTGGCCCTTGCCATGGGCACTTGCCATCTGCCTCTACAAGGATTAAATCAGGTGCCGCTGCAGCCGCTGACCTTCAACACCCCCTGAGAGGAATTCAGGGTGGATATCAGGAATGAGGCCCTCTGAGCTCTGAGAAAAACTGGCAGAACAAATATTCAGGTAGTTAGATATTTTCCGGAGCTTACTTTATGAGCCCAGTTCTTGCATCTCCTCATATCTAGAAAAGCCCTAAATTCCTTCATGGTGACGTCTGCTGCTCGTGACTAGCAGTGACCCTTACAAGACCTTCTGCAAAAAATATGTGCTTGATTGCATATACTCCCCTTTCACCAAAATCACACACACACACACACACACATATATATATATATATATATATATATATATATATATATATACTGACCTTCCCTCCCACCTCTTTGGAGCAGTTTCTCAGAGCCATCTGAAATGCTGTCTCCCGGGCTATACTCCTCATTTTGCCCCAAATAAAACTTAACTTGCAACTCTCACATTGTGCTTTTTTTTTTTTTTTTTTTTATCAACACCAGAGAGCACAGGTTGGTTACAGGCAGAAAGAGAGGGGAACTGAGTGTGAAGCCTTTATTGTGGTTGTCTGGGAAGAAATAGGCAAGGTAGGCTGAGCAGATTAAGCAGGTTTAGAATTGGCTATTTGGAATAATTTCAGAGGGCTCAGGGAAATTGTGGTATTTCCTAGTTGTTTGATATCAGGTCCTGCAGCGATAAGGGCAGAGGTATGGTGGCCTGTAGTTTAAGTCTAATAAAGGAGGCTGTTGGGTAATGGACTCTGGACTGGTTAGTTTGCATATGAAAGGCATACTCAGAGGTAAGTCCTTTGCTATCTCTAGAATGAACTTACCCTGGCAGAGGCAGTCCCTCCCAGGTCGGTAAGGTCCCTGATGTCAAAGCATCAAATTCAGACAATAGAGAACACAAGTACTATATTATGTTTATATAAAATCCCAAAGAACCTTAACAAAAATTCTACTAAAATTAATACGTGAATTTAACAAGACCATAGGACACAAGTGCAAGGTACAAAAATCAATTGTGTGTATGAACAATAAAGTAGAACATTAAATAAAACTGCAGTTCCACTTAAATAGCAAAATATATACAAGAAATATTTTAATAAATGATGTACAAGATACTGAAAATTTAATACTTTTCAAAGGGAAATTATAGAAGACCTAAACAAATGGAGACATATACAGTGTTTATAAATCAATACAACCATATTATTAATATTGTGATTCCCTTCAAAATGATCAATAGAGTTAATGTAATCTAAATCAAAATCATAACAGACTTTTATTTTCAAGAAATTCTCATGTTGATTCTAAAGTAACTATCTAGTGACCTAGGTCTGAAAAGCCAAAACAACTTTAAAGATGGAAAATATTAAAAAAACACACAACCTGATGTTTCAAGGTTTACTATGGAAGCATAGTAGTCAAGATAGTGTGGTATTAGCACACAAATACATATATAGCTCATTGGTGCAGAATAGAGAGTAGACCTACTCATATAAAGACAATTGATTTTCAATTAAATGCCTAAGTAATTCAATGAGAAACCATAGCCTTTTCAACAAATGATGCTAGAAAAATTGAAATTCACTAAGAATAATTAAAAAAAAAAGAATAAGACAAAGAAGCTCTCTACCTTTACCTAACACCATACATAATTAGAAACTGCAAAAGTACACTTACTAAGGTATATCAGTGGTTGCCTGATACTAGGTGTCTTAGGAGAAGACTGACTACAGAGGGACTCAAGGGAAGTTTTTAGTGTGATGGAAATATTCTGTATTTTGATAATGATGGTACTATTCAACTGTGTCAATTTACCAAATTTCATCAATTTTACACTTAAAATGAATGAATATTATTGTATATGAGTTATATCTCAATAAAGATGAATAAAAATGGAAATAATCATGTCTTAGGAAACTTTTAAAATTTATGAATTAAATAATGCACATAAAAGTGCTTAAATTATAAATTACAAATTCAAGATGCCATTATTACCATATGAAAATACTGACACTTTAATTAGGAAGAATATATCATTCATATAAATTGAATGCATCCTGTGTAATATAATTTACATACATCATCATATTTTCTTGAAATGTGCATTTATTATTTTATCATTTCTAACAAACACAATTACAGAGTGTAAATGACAGTGAAAAATCAAATGTGCAGTAAACTGCAGAACTAGAATTGAAAGATAAGTCTTCTCACTATGAAGCTAAAACCCTTTCTGCTTAGTCATTGTACCTTTTGTATTGCAAGTGTAACAGTTAGACTTGAATGTTAGATGTAAGTACAAATATTTCATGGAAGTTTAGCCATGAAAGGTTTTATTTATGCTTAAATTTATGTCATAATAATTTAAAGATAATCTGATGAAGAGTGGTTTCCATATCTTCTGCAAATATTTGTGGTTTTTAATACAGTTTATTCAATAATACTTACATGAAATACAATTTCCTCCTTGAATTTAGTACAGAAATAGACTTGATGATCAAAAAAATATGTGTTTAATTTTAATCTGGGAATTAAATAATGTTTATGGGGAGGATTTTGCCATTTAAAAGCATGTATGTTGATATGTGTCTTTAATATATTTTAAATGTTATTGTTATCATTTTACCCCATGTGTTTTCTATTTTTAACTTGGCTGACAGGAAGTTTAAAACAAATATTAGCATTCAGTCTTAATAACTCTTTTGTCCTAATTGAATGGTGTACAATTCTTCCACATTACCTGATTATGTAGATATTTAATATTTGTCTTATATGTGATTTACTATTTTATGACAATGCTAATACTTTTGAGGCAGGTAAACTACAAAAAACAGTAAAAAAAAAGTCTTCTGTGATTTTAATTATTAAGTTTTGCTCTTAAAAATCAGCATTCATTTTTTTTTGGTCAATATTCCAAATCAGACATCTAGCAGCAACTGCTTTTAATAAGATCTCATAAATTATAATGGTTATTAGGAATAACAGTACATATTGGGAGGCTGTTCTGATGTTGTATACCAAAAAATGTATTTGTCTACATACACACAACCTTCCCCATGTACACATATGAATCTTTGAAAGTGGAAAACATACTTTTAAATTTGGACAACACATATTCATTTTATGTACTTATTTCAATTACTTAACATATGTGTATTATATAAGAAACAAATAAAATCTCATGAAATGTAAAAGGAAGGGAAAAACAACTACTAATTATAGTCATGCAGTGACTTTGTGACATTAGTTTCTGAGTAAAATATTCAAAGAAATGCATGGAATACTTCCCTATTTGATAAAGTTTGGAAATAAAGGTATAAGAATCAAGTATTGTGATACAGAATAATTTCTTGAGCAGAAAATTAGTATACATATCATATACATATGATGAGATAAATGGAGATTATTTCAAATTTAATTGACATTATGGCTCATTTTCCCAAAGAATTAACCAGTACATATTCACTTATATGGCATTGGTAAATTCACAGAGGGGATACTCTGACTGAAAGAGAGTACATATACACACGTAGCTGGTTTAGATTATGCATTTACTATCAAGTAGGGTAGACTGAACTAATTCTTGACAATATTATATGTGTTGTTTATTTTATATGTGTTATATTTAATTTAAATAGTCTCATATCATACTCATGGGCCTAGCTAAAATTTCAAACATTATTTTTCAAATTTCAAAGCAAACACTTTAGTTACAAATAAAATACTTACATTTTCTCTAAAATTGCACTGAGCAGAATTTAATATTTTACTGGTTATACAGAACTGTAATCATGAGTTACGGGATCATCAATAACACTTGTCTTTTCATTGATGAGAACCAAAGTGAGGAAAAATAGAGTGTTCCCAATGAAAAAGGGCCACACAAATCAGTTTTTACCTCCACTCTGATAGAAGCATTTTTATTGGTATGAGCCATTATTTAAGTGTTCTTCAGTTCAAGCTCATGGATTTTTTGGGTCACCAATACCATGAAGTTGTAGCAATGCACTCTGCATGTAGGTAGTCATGATGTTCATGAACCTCTCTGGAGAAATTACCAGTTGATGATGTATTTGTTCTCCTCTGTGTGGCTTGTCATAGTATGTTCCTGACCTGCTCAAGGAAGTCTATTACCACTGTAGAAGCTAATAATGCATTCCATCACATATCTCCTGTTGTTTAGAAAATATTGTTTGATGTGAAGTTTGCTTGTCAGTTTCCAGCTTGGTCATTTTGTTGGTGACTCTTTACTTTTTGAGTTCCCATATCAGATACACGACTTTGAATTTGGAATGTTGTTGTCATGGTCTTGAATGTGTCCCTGCAAAATTTGTATGTTGAATCCTAACCCCCAAAGGTGATGTTATTAGGATGTGGGGCCCTTGGGAAGTGCTTAAGTCATGAGGGTGGAACCCTCGTGAATGGGATTATTGTTTTTATAAGAGAGAACCCAGAGAACTCCCTTCCTCTTCTACCATGTGTGGATAGGACTAGAAGTCCTATCCAGGCTGACCTAGAAGACAGCCTCCGCCCGACCACACTGGCACCCTGATCTCAGACCTCAAGCCTGCAGAACTGTGAGAAATAAATTTATGTTGTATATAAGCTATCCAATGTGTGGAATTTCGTTACAGCAGCCTGAATGAACAAAGACAGTTGTTATCTCGACCAATGCAACCATGAAGATTTGAGTATTTAGAAAGTTACCTTGCTATCCCCAGAGTCTGTGCCTAAGGGTCAACAGGAGAATAAAGAGGGTCTTATCTTCTCTAAAACTCTTGAACAAATTTGCCTCTTTTCAAAATCAGAGGGTGTGAGACTGAGAAAGACCAGGTCTCTTGGACGAATATCCTAATCCTACCCCAGAGCTGGAGTCGTGACAAGAGGTCTGTGGTTAAGAGTTCACGTGAAGCTGAGAAAGAGAGCTGTTGCCAAGCAGTGCTCTCTAGGAAGCCCGACTAAGACCATGGGAAAACAAAACCATTTCCAAGGATCACAGGCTTTGCATTAAAGGAACCCAAAGAAAAACACAGAGTGGTGTGAAAGTTATGAACTAAGATGGCTCCGCTGGCTTCCTATGGGTAGCGTGAGCTGGTCTGACTAGCACATTCCACACACGCAGGCCAAGCACCTTATTCCCCATTAACAAGCACCACCATTTGCGTTTCCAGCACAGCTTGGCTTTTTTCAGTTACGTGTTTAACCGTTCTCTAACTAGCAAAGTAGGAGGGTAGAGAAAAACCTTGAGGGTGAGCAATTCTCAGAAGATGTTAACTTTTAAAACACGATGAATGACGTTAATTTTAAGTCGAACTGGTTTTTAATTATTGATGTTGCTGTGGTCCTGACCCTACAGATTTCAGTCGCTCTGTAAACACCTTCCTCTAGATTTGGCCTCAGAATCCCTGTGGGCGAGAAACTACTAGATGGAATTTCTAATTAAAAAAATAGAAAAGGCTCACAGCAATTTAACCCCCGGTTCCCTCGTCAAACATTTACCCTCACACTCCCTCTTATAAGCGTCCCCATAGTCTCTTATTCATATTGACAACTTGTACTTGACAGCACCCATGAAAGAACTGACAGCTTTCCTCCAAAAGCAACACCCTTCATACTGAAGTTGCTTCAACACCTTGAAATTTACCTTTCAGACTGAAAGCTTTCCTACATGGTGATTAATACAATTCACAAAGGATCTATTTATAAGAGGATTCCTTGTGCACTTGGGTGATAGTTGCTAAAGTAATTTTCTTTTGCTTTGGGTCAAGGCTGAAGAGAATTTTGACTTCATAGAACTCTCGCGTATTTACACAGGTGTGGAGCCCACATATATTTTACACACATTTCTTTGCCTCTCTGTGGTTTCTTTTTGTCCCGTCTCTCTTCTACTCTGTCTCCGTCTGTATCCCTCTCTTATATTCTAGATTTCTCTTCATTAAGAAAGTAAATTATTTTAATGCTGGTGAAAGTCCTGGGAAGCACACACTGGAAACTACTTTACAATTACAATCTTCAGTAAATTTTCTGATTCCAGACTCCTCTTGCCAAGGTGACTGACATTAAAATGGCTTTCTTACATCTATTGACAAGTTGGCCCATAAAGGTTTTTCCTGACTTGTCTGGAATGTCTCACGGGTAGCTAATAAAAGGAAGGTAAAAAATGATATCTTTCAATGTCACCTTTACAATTTCATTTTGATTCTTGAACAGAGCCAGAGGAATTTTGATATCCAAATCACAATTCTGCATTGTGCGATTCTCCCTCTCTCTGTTTTTTTTCTTTTCTGTCTCTGATTTCCAGTAATAAATATACTCATTACATACTTAAGAGAATAACTCTAAGGTACTTGGAGAACTGCTTAACTGTTTACATATACTTTGAATTCACCCTAGGAAACTGTGTCACTGATCATTTTGTCATAGACAATCTAATGTACTTTTATATCCATTTTTGTTAACTTAGAAAATAAAACTTACTTCAAGTAATCAAAACTCAAAAAAGAACATCTCCCCTTTGTTCCCTACCAAGACATTTCTTTCAAATCCAAGGCCAAAGAAAGTATCCTTCCTGTGGCATGATTATTAGCTGATGCGGTAGAGATAGGGAGTTAAGAAAATATGTGGTGCCCTTGTATGTGTAGCCTTTAAAAGTTAACAGCACTCTAAAGGTTCCTGAGGGGTAATGAAACTTTAAGAAGAAATATTACAGTAATAAAACTAAGAAAGGCCTAATTTTGTACTAATAGTTCACACTTTAGACAGGTCTGATTTTTCCTTCGTTTCTTTCTACTGCTGTTAAAATAATTCCTGTTACCACCTGTTCTTTCTGCTGTAAGCCTTTTAGATATTGAACACATAAAAGAGTCTGTGTCAGTTAGGGACTGCAGTGCACAGGCTATTTTATTAATGGGGAATTCCAATTAAAACATGTGTCTTTTATTCTGTTTAACTATTATTGCAAATTACATTAATGCGGATCTATCCTTTGTAAATTTCAGGTAGGTACTAAGACTTAATTTTCCTCCATAAGCTCATAAGTTTGTTTCCTTGACTTGGACTAAGAGGAAACTCTAAATCTTAGTCATCACAATTGTAGGGGAGCAAATTTGCTGCCCCAAAATGTCTCTTAGGCATGAGGATTATTTCCAACTGAAAACAATCAAGGCCCAAAAGTCTCAGGAAGAAACTTTGATTGTCCCCTTAACTGCCTAAAGAATGTATGTAGAAAACTTGTTCCAGGAAGGAAGCAATCACCATTGATAACTATAGTATGAACAAGGTATATAGACATGAGGGAACCTACCAAGTCTATTTGTTAAAATTCCTCGCTGTCCCAGCAAACACTTGTTTACCAAACATTTGCTTTTCCATCTCCAGGTCAATTGCCTTCCTCCCCTTTGAGGTCCCAAATCCCTACCCTTAACATCCTCTTTTGTCTTTAGCTGAAAATAATATTTAAGGTGAGAGTTTCAGCCATTTTGTGGAGTTACTCAGTTTTCCTGGGTCTCTCCCATGTATGCATGTTACTAAATTTTGTTTGATTTTCTCCTGTTAATGTCTGATGTCAATTTAATTCTTAGACGAGCCAGAAAACCTATACGGGTAGAGGAAAATATTTTCAACCACAACACAACCCAAGAAGTGACTGATGCCTGAACAATATCTCAGTCATAGGTAAAGAATTATCAAATAGTTATTTGAGAATTATTCTCAAAATAATTTTATTTTATTATCTTTGGATAGAGGTCTATATATTTGGGATTATTGATTACCAATGATAAAATGACCTTGATAAGATTTAAAAAATGCAACTGAATGGGCCCTCATTGTTAAATACACAAAGCAAGTAGAAATGTTTAACATCCTCAGCGGAGGCTTTAAGGGATTCCTCATTTATGAATTAACCAGCCATATTTATCCTGGAAATAGAAATTTCTTGACCTTTTATGTTTGGCATTTTGTATATTTCTGGATTAATTTGAACAGGTTGGCTTTATGCTTCTCTCACACTAATCTTCCTTCCCAGAATAACCAAAACAGGAAAAAAAAATTCCATGGTAGCTTATATGACCCTGGCTTTCTTTCAGCGGAAATTTATCTGTAGCAGCTGAGAGACAGAAAATGATGGGTCACTGGTGAATTTTAATTATTCTTTGAATATTTTGAAATGCAACTAATAAATATAATAAATTGTTTAAGGAAAGAAAGAGAGAGAGAGAATCCCTTAGTTTTTTTTTTAATTGATATGTAGCAATGTATCTCATTATAATCTATTTCTATATATTGTTTCAATTATTAGGCAATATAAGGAATTTTCACTTGATTATATTTTATGTATACATTTAGTTGGAATAATCCTTTGTTCTTGGGGACTGTTACAAATGTGGAATGGTAGAAGCAGATTTCAAAATGCTATCTTTTTGAGAGATTGTCATCGTGTTTGATACTGAACATTATGACATAAATTGGGAAACATTGTATTTACAGTCTTACCTAGATCCAGGGTAAACAAGGAGTTTGAGAACCAATAACCTATTTGTCCCCCGGACTATTTTTATTTAAGGGCAATCAGCCCAACCTGATAGAATCAGTATGCTCTATACCTAGAGAATTCCCAGATCCAAGAAAGAGTTCTGGACCCATGAAGTTAAACATCCACTAAATTAATATGCATCCAAAAACGTTCCAAATATTAAATAGAAAGATACAGACTGTTTTGAATCAACAGATATATGTTTGGATTCTAGTCCTTCCTGTTAATCTTTTTAAGCCACATTTTTCTTCATGCATAAAATGAGGATAATTGTAGTCACCCCATAAAACTGAAGTAAGAAATAAATGAGGTAATGATTTGAAAGTATTTTGGAAAGTGCCAGGCAATTGGTAATGCTCACATAAAAATGATATACTTTTCCTTTCCTTCTCCTTCTTAAACATGTGTTGAGAACATACTATGTAAAGAACTCTCTCTGAAAGATATAAAAATTATATAAATGACTCATGAATGAAAGAGTGAAAAACAAGAATATGAAAAATACAAATTGTGATTTGTGTTCAGAGAATGAGAAATTCTCTAACTAGGATAGTACAGAGTATGAATACCCGGAAATAATAGAACATAGCTTAGGACTAGTACCCCAAGGAAAGTGTTAAATGCCAGATTAAGGAGTTAGGATCATGTTATTTTTTAGGTGATGGGGAGGCACTAAATGCTCTGAGCAAAGGAAGGAAGGGCACAGTTAAAACATTCCAACTGACAGCATTGTATACTATTACTATAGCAGAGTAGCTACGATATTATATTTACATACTACATTATAGAAGACTAGATAGGAGGCCTGAAATAAAGAAATGGGGGAAAATAAATATGAGGGTGCAAATGTGAGAAAAATGTCAATGCCCTAATCAATAGAGCTTACATAATCAATAGGGTGATTACATGAGAAATGATGAAGTTGTTTAAGATCATTCTGAAATTATTGAATACATGGAAGTTGAAACCAGCTGGCTTTGCAAGGAGATTTCAAATTCTGATTCTGACATAATGAATTGTGGAGGTACAAATATAACTTTGAAATGGAAGTATTTATTTGCCAATGGAAAAAACAACAGTAGAGCTGGAAAGTAAGATTGAAAATAGAAATAGAAGACTGAGTGCCATCAAAATATTCAGTAAATTGTACTATCAATTATTGTTAGGGAGGATCCCCATTGAGAACAGGCTTGGCCGCAAAACTTGCTTTACCAATGAAATGTGAGAGGGAGTAAGGAACGTGTCGTTTCTGGGATGTGCTCTGAGAGCCATGTTCTGCTTGGTCAGTCTCTTTTACTCCTCCACGTCAGCTGGTAGTATTCCCTCTCACTCCTAGTGTGCGGACAATTACACTGAAGAGCACCCACCGCCGCTCTCCCTACCCCACCTCTATCCCCCCAATCACCACAGTAACTAATGCTGCAGACTCTTATTGGGTACATTTGTGATGGAAATAAACTTTTGTTCTTATAGACCACTATAATTTGGGGTTGTTAATTTCCATAGCATAACTTGGTATATTTTGACTGATACAAATTGAAATGACCAAGGAACTTGGAATGGATCCTTCTTTCTGGAGTTAGGTAGGGTAGACATTTTTTAAGACTATGACTGTAGAATATTAACACTATATGAGATACTAGAGATAACTTAATATAATCAACCCCCTTGTTTAATTGATGAGGAAATTAAGAAACAGGATTTAAGGGTTTTTCCTACAGAAACATTGGCAACAACGCCAGAAGGGTCTCTAAAAAGTGAGGGCACTTCAGGTGTCACTTTAGTTACTTTTCCATTAAACCGCACTCATTTTGTCTATTACAAGTCAGCACTGATTGCAAATCACACCAAATCCAGAGTGATGATACAATGAGTAAGACAGGTATTATCTTTTCTTTTTCTTAATTGGAGTATAATTGGTTTACAATGTTGTGTTAGTTTCTGCTGTACAATGAAGTGAATCAGCTATATGTATACCTATATACCCTCCCTCTTGGACCTCCCTCCCACCCATCTAGGTCATCACAGAGCACCTAGCTGAGCTTCCTGCGCTTTATAACATGTTCCCACTAGCTATCTATTTTACGTATGGTAGTGTATATATGTCAATCTTTACCTGCCAATTCATTAGTTTCAACAAATATCTGTCGACCACCTGTATTGTCCCAGGCATTTTACATATATTATCTCTGTTGAGTTATCTAAGAGCCCTGCACGTGAAGTCTGATACTCTATTTTTTGCTGAGGAAATTGAAGGCAGAGATCTCAAGTAGGATTCATAAGCATCAGAGAGGAGATGAGATTGAAGTCTGGATGATCTGTTTCAGATCCAGGCTCTGTCAATGTTTAACTAAAGCAGACACACTAAATAAAGAGAAGTTGCTCCTATTTCCTTATCCATAAAAAGCATTTAATCTATGTTGGGGAGCAAGTGGAAGACCTGGAAAGAACATGATAGTAAGAAAATGAAAAATTAAAATACCAGGGTAGAATCTTACATGTAATGGTCATTGGTAGAAAAACTAGACAGTCAACTATTATGTTCCTGGTGCTCTTCTCCAACTGCTCTGCAATGTAGATTCCCATTTCAGATATCAGAACATGGAAACTTTAAACTCAGTTCAGTATCTTACTCCACTATGAAATCTTGGGCTTTTTGCTAGTTGAACACAATTGAAGAGTGAGTCAAACTTCAAAAGGCAAGTGTGGGGATAGGCTGTCTGGATTTCAAGTGGAAGGTATGTTGAGAAACAACAAAAACGGGTAGGGTAAGCTGAATCCTTGTGATGAAAAGCTTCCAGTGGTAGACTGGGGTTTATCCTTAATTCATCAGGCATGAACAAGGCATGGTACACTTCAGAACGCTATCGAAACTAGGCATAAGGAAGATTAATCTGGCAGTGGTAGACATGAGATGTATTGGATCAAGGAGGAACTGGACATGGGGAAATGAACCAGATGGCTATTTCAACATTTTAAGTAATAACATTTCCCAAATTGAAGTATTGGTCATGAAGATAGAAGGAAGTGAACAAATATTTGCCAAAATAGGCATTAAGGCACCTGACACATAATTTGAACCACAATGTAGCTAAATCTGTGCTATTGCTACGTGCATTTTAATGTTGTTCTGTATCCAATGGCTCAATGTAATCTTTCTGAAAAGAGTAAGGGAAGTACTCATTTGTTTCCTGTAATCACATAACTGTGAGGTGTAAAGGTATGCCAAACACATGGGTAATTAAGTTTTCCTTTACCAGCACCTGCCTAGCACATTGAAAAAATTGCAAAACACATTTGAAAGTGCCATGTGGATGCTTTTGGAACTCTATGTACATTTATTACAGAGGCAAGAGCTGCTGTGACACATAAGTCAAACCAATGTGTGTTTAAAAGTTTGATCACTCTACCATGGATTCCCTTTCACATAACACATTTTTTTTAATGAAAAAAAAAAAAACTTTGCCTAAACGTCCCTTTTCTGTTCATCTAGCTGATAAGTAGCATCCATTAGTGTCCTGCTTCTTGTACACTGATGTGGCTGCATGATTTGTGATCTAGGAAATTTGGGGGCGAAAAGAGGAATCAAATATTTATGAGCTTCTGAATGTGTCCAGAAACTAATTGTCTACAGTTATACTCAAAACTTCCTTTTCTCTCTTAGCATGTTGCTGCTTCTTCATTAGAGATTAAATAAATAAATTTCCCTTATCTCCTTTTATTCAACTCACTTAACATTTGTTTCTTCAGCCTGCTTCAGAGCCATGCTTTGCTAGAACTCTCTGTGCCACATCTGAACTGAGTGCTCCACACACATACCTTGGATGCCCCCCTCCCTGTACTATAATTTTATTCCCCTTTTAATCATGGAGTTGAAAGTGAAGAGACAACAGTTGGGGTTTTATTATGCCAGTTCCAAGATGTTTTAATAAGGGACCACGTGGAAGACAGGGGGTGTAGAAAGGAGGCATGTGGAGAGGGGAACACAAATATTTCTTGACTTCAAAGTGAAGGGAAAAGGATAAATAAGTCATTCTGTAGCCATCAACTACATATATTTATTACCTTTTAAAAACAGTCGGAGGTACTGAAATATGAGTGGAAGGGACTATTTGGAAGTCTGACCCTTTTCCTCCCTTTCTGAACTATGCAAAAATGCATTTACTCTGAGAACAGTGTACATTTTTCTTTTAATCTTTTTATTTTAGTTAAACAAGAAAAACATGCTAGCTTTTACAAATTCAAACAATACATAAGTGTACATAGTAAAAGTTATAAGCCTTTCTCTGCCTTCTTTTCCCTTAATTGTTCTGTTTATTATTCTTTGAGAATTTTTCTGTGCATAGAAATATGTATCTTACATGTTTATTTATGATTTTGTGTTGGTCTTTTAAATAGACTGGAATCAGATTCTTCATTTCCTTCCATAGCTTGCTATTTTATTTAACAATATGCAGTAGATGTTTTTCTAAGTCAGAATCTAATTCAATTGTTTTAATGGCTGCACAGTTTTCCATTTATAGAGATTGTGTAATTCTTCTCTTTCTCTCAATTACTTTCTTTTTTCCTAACACTAGTGATGTTGCCATGAGCTTACTTATACATATATTTGTATATATGTGTTCAAGTGTTTTGTACAAAGGATTCCTATATGTTATTCAACATTTTAAACATCTTTTTCCCCCAAATAATGAATGATCATCATTTATGCACATATACACATACATTACATATATATTTTGCCTTTGTTTTCATGATCCCTATACACCAGAGAGGATCTGCTAGGCAAATATTTGTAAATTTAAGAAACAGAGTGCTAAACATCATTAAGTATAATTCTCACTAATGAAATTTTTCTGTAAGTTATCCTACCTCCATACTCTTAACTCTGAATATTCACTAAGATATTCAAATATTCTGTTCCCATTTTGTGTCTGCACCCATTGTCATGTTTGCTTTGTGGTCCAGAATCTTCCTCTACTTGACATTCATCAACATGCTAGTGATGCTATTTTATTTTTCTCTTTTCTTCCAGCAATTTTTTGTATCAGCCTCTCTCTGCAGTAAAGAACAAAGCTACAGTGGAAATGACAGCTTCCTTAGAAGCCATCTAAGTACCTTCCCGTGCTCCAGGTATTTTTGTTCTTTTTAGAAGATCAGAGAACACAAAACATGGGTTACATCTGACAAGATGCTGGGTTGAACTCATTTTTAGCAGTTATCATGCTGTGCATGACAGATTTGCAGCCAGAAGAGTGATTTGGGACAATGGAAGGGAGAATGGAACAGTATGCAGCATTTAATATTTTCTTTGTAACTTCATTGTTTTTTAAATACTTTGTGATATAAGAGATTATTGTCATTTTTGGTGAAAAAAAAAGCCACAGAGTTGAAGTGTCATTAACTTTATGGGAAGATAACCAATTAATTTAGTAGTTAAGGGTAAAAAATTTATTTCTGCCTATAATTATGGAAAGACTTAGAGATGGTTATAAAAATTGGAAAAAATAAAGTAAAATGCATCTTTACTGAGCTATTGTAAAAGAAATTCTGAAGCCAGTGTAGCTAAATAAAAAGGAATTATGTTTCTAGAATGGTTGTGAGAATTAGAGAATTCAAAGTCGATAAAACTACAAGAAACATTTATTTGTAAAAATAAGAATACTGGAACATTTATCTTGGGGACTTATTTAAATAGACATAGTCCCCTGCTTCTGTACACCTGACAGCCCAGAAAGTATAACTGGTAATATGTAGGTTACATGCACAGCCCAAGGCCGTTTGTTCATCAACAAATAGAAGTGATAAGTATATATATTCTGGGTGGCAGTCATGGGACAGAAAAAGCAACAATTGAATCAAATAAATTGTCTTAATATGCAAGAAATTATTCCAAACTAAAAACCACATTCATTTCAGTTGATCAGCACCAGTTGAAAATCAATTTAATGGGGTCGTTTGGTACTCTGTGCTCTTCTGCATTATCTATTTTATTTGATTTATCCCCTGTAGCACCCACTGAGGCAGGCCAGGCAAAGGCAGGAAGGCATGATTTATACAGCCTACCTAAATGCCTTTGAGGCTATAATCATTTTAAACTATTTAAGTTTTATTAGTCTGGGAATGCTAAAATTCGGGAGTGAAATAATACATAGTTCGATATTTAATAGTAACAAAGAGAGACATAAGAAAGGCAAGATGTTCTTTTTCATCCCTCATTTTTGCATAATCTCTCTATATCCCTAATGAACTGGGGTAAGATTCATTGTGTTCCTTTCTGACACAGAGATATTATAAGCTAGATGGCTAAAAGAGTTGCCCTCAATATTGAAATTATGCCAGTCTAAATACAATACTGCCTTTAACTTTTCAACAAAAAAGTTAATTTTTTCCTGAATTTCTCCATGAAAGCATCAATTAACCTAAAATACCTGACCATCTGGAAGAATGTCTTTTATTTAGAATTTGCCTACTCGACAAGTCATTAAGAATTTCAAGAAAGCACTAGCTATGTATTCAAGATAGGAAGTCC
This sequence comes from Leucopleurus acutus, assembly GCF_964270905.1. NCBI lineage: Eukaryota > Metazoa > Chordata > Mammalia > Artiodactyla > Delphinidae > Leucopleurus > Leucopleurus acutus. The sequence goes on along the minus strand of NC_139142.1, from coordinate 19,657,670 downwards.
AAACTAAACTGATTCAGAAAAAACATTTGGCTACATTTGGCTACATTTGGCTACAGTGAAATTTTATCCAATTAAATCCACACTGTAAATATATTGGCAAATTATTTAGACTGCTCAATAGCTTTGGGAATGTTGCCAACATAACTAAGATGGAAGGAAATCCTGCTTTTTAAAAGTGACTACTTCTTCCACTACAGAATTTAGATATCATGCCTCTGGAATGCGTTATTGTGCTCTAGATTAATGGAACTTAAGTGATACCCTCTTTAAATTTTGGCTCACTTTTTGTTTGTTTGTTTGTTTGTTTGTTTTTTGCGGTACGCGGGCCTCTCACTGTTGTGGCCTCTCCCGTTGTGGAGCACAGGCTCCGGACGCACAGGCTCAGCGGCCATGGCTCACGGGCCCAGCTGCTCCGCGGCATGTGGGATCTTCCCGGACCGGCGCACGAACCCGTGTCTTCTGCATCGGCAGGCGGACTCTCAACCACTGTGCCACCCGGGAAGCCCTTGGCTCACTTTTTAACACAAAGGCACTTATTTCTCTTAAGTCAACTACTGTAGGTTCACTTAAGAGTATAGGTCTTTAGTAAAACCCAAACATCAATTTTGTTTCAGATTTTTTGCAGAGCCACTACTCACCTGTGTGGCCCTTCTGTGTGAATTAGAGAAAGGTGCTCCTTGGAGCGGACACAGCCTGAATCAGCACTCCTCAGCCTCCACTTTGTACCCTCATCTGAGCATCATTTGGTGGCCACCATCTACTCAACTCTACATGATAGCCCTGTATCTTCAAATCATCTCTAACTGAATAGCTGTCAAATTATTTCCTCTACGTTCTTTGAAACTTTTCTCATCTCAAGACGTAAACTATATCCAGATCACTCTGATCCTTTGCCAAATATTTCACTTCATATTTTAATGAAATAAATTATTTAAATGTATCTGATTTATATTTCTTCAACCTCTGTTTACTCCAAATGAATATTTATCCATCCTCTTCTTATCTCTGAGAAAGATGTATCTCCCTTCCCATCTGGGATTAGCCTGTTCATCAACTCCCCCACCAGCACAGGTGATTGGATATTCCCATCTTCCCCTCTCGGTTTTTGTATGTTCAAGCTTTCTCCCTGTATGGAATACTTAACTTCAGTTTGCATATGTTCTCTAACCTCCATTACATGGACTTGAAAAATTGTTGTATGTGTGTATGTTTCATCTTGCCAAAGAGAATGTGAGCATCTTGCCAACAAAACTCACATGTGCTTCAACTTTATTCCCTAACACAGAAAGCAGAATGTTGCACAAGTATTTGGCACTCAGTGTTTTATAAGTATTTTGCGGAAGGAATTTTCTATTTAATTGTATAATGCTTTTCTCTCTTTTTAGTATTTTAATTTCTTTAATGATTTTTAATAGACTTTACTTTTAACAGCAGTTTTAGTTTCACAACAAAACTGAGAAGAAGGTGTAAAGGTATAAAACCCCTGCCCCCAAACATGCACAGCCTCCTCCATTATCAACATTTAGTACAATTTATGAACCCACATTGACACATCATAATCTTCCAAGGTTCGTATTTTAACTCAGGGTCCTCTCTTGGTGGTATACATTCTATGGGTTTAGACAAATGAATAATAACATGTATCCATTTTTGTAATATTCAGAATAGTTTCACTGCCCTACAGGTAATCTGTTCTCTGTCAATTCATCCCTCCCTCTGTCCTAACCCCTGGCAACCACTGATCGTTTTACTGTCTCCATTGTTTTGCCTTATCCACAATGTCATACAGTATTTAGCCTTTTTGGATTAACTTCTTTCACATAGCAATATTCATTTAAGTTTCTTCCATGTCTTTTTGTGGCTTAATAGCTTACTTCTTTTGGGCTTTGAATAATATTCCATTGTCTAGATGTACCACAGTTTATTTATCCACTCACCTACTGAGGGATATCTTAGTTACTTCCAGGTTTTGGCAATTATGAATAAAACTGCTATAAAATTTCATGTGCAGGTTTTTGTGTGGTCATGTTTTCAGTTCATTTGTGTAAATATCAAGGAGCACAAATGCTGAATTGTATGGCAAGAGCATGTTAGGGTTTGTAAGAACTGCCGACTGTCTTCCAAAGTGGCCATACCAAAAAAGCTGAGTCCCTATTGCTTCACATCCTCACGAGACTTTGGTATTGCCATTGCTTTGGGTTTCACACATTCTGATAGGTGTGCAGTAATATTTCATTGTTTTAATTTGCAATTCCCTAAAGAGATATAATCTTGAACATTTTTATATGCTTCTATGGTGTCTTCTTTGGTGAGATGCCTGTTCAGGACTTTGGCTCATTTTTTAATCAGGTTGTTAGTTCTCCTACTGTTGAGTTTTAAGCATTCTTTGTATATTTTGGATAACGGTCCTTTATGAGATATATCATTTGCAAATATTTTCTCCCAGTCTGTCACAGTCTGCTTCTGTCGCAGAGCAGAAGTCTTTGATTCTAAAAAGTACAGCTTACCGATTTTTTTTTCTTCCGGGATCGTGCCTTTCTCTGGTGTTGTATCTAAAAATTTATTGCCAGACTCAAGGAAGGCCATCTATAAATTCTCATGTGTTATCTTTAAGGAGTTTTATAGTTTTGCATTTTTACATTTAGGTCTATGATCGATTTAACATATTTTTTCAGTATATATTTTGAAAAAAATTAGTGGTTGATCTAGGCTTTATCATGTATATCTTAACTTTGCCTTCCTTTTTGAAAGACAACTCTGCTAGATACAGGATTCTTGGTAGATTTTTTTTTTTCATTATTTTGAATGTGTTATCCCATTTGACTCTTGCTTTTGCTACCAAATTTTAATAATTCTCAGGAATAGACTTTTATTTATGTGTTCTTTCCTTTAGGATCATTTCCAGAGGATTTAATTGTTGTTTTTTTGTTTTGTTTTGTTTTTTGCGGTACGCGGGCCTCTCACTGTTGTGGCTTCTCCCGTTGCGGAGCACAGGCTCCGGACGCACAGGCTTAGCGGCCACGGCTCACGGGCCCAGCCGCTCCGCGGCATGTGGGATCTTCCCGGACCGGGGCACGAACCCGCGTCCCCTGCATCGGCAGGCGGACTCTCAACCACTGCGCCACCAGGGAAGCCCGCTGTTGTTGTTTTTAAAAATAATTTTTACCAGTTTTACTCAGGAGAGGTAAGCAAAACTCCTCATGCTATCATGCTAATCAATGACTTCTGTACAAACGGGAGACTTAGTTGTCAGGTCTTTTCAACTTTATATCAAGAGGCTGATCTTAGTGTTTTGAGCATGAGTTACAGTAATCACTTGGAAAGGCCAGTGGAATTTTCTCCAATCACTGGCAAATAAGAATACACCCCTTTGAGAGTATATAATCATTGCTTCATCTTTTCCTAAGTGCTTTACATACCTTCAAAGGAAAGATAGTCATAAAAAAAATAAAGTGTTACTGAACTTACCCAAATGAATGTATATATGGTGTTTATATATGTGAATTAACTGCATATATATATATATAATATATATAAATAACATTATATATATATATATATATATATATATTTAGAGAGAGAGAGATCAGAAAGGAGAGATAATAGAAGAATTTTCTTAAGATGGCTCTCAAGTTTATGCTCTCTTTACCAAACTATGTATTTGGACATTAGAAATGAGCAAATAATATTTTCACAAATTTAGGTGAATTTGCAATTATTTATCTTGGTAAAATAGAGATAACCCTGAATTGAGAACAAGAGCACATTAGCTTTATTGACAACCCTGCTACTATCTGGCCCTGTTAATTTGGACAGATCTCTTAATATTTACCTGCTTCCTTATGTGCAAAATTATATTAATGAAATCTGAATTACATACTGCACAGAGCCATTACAGGACTAAAAGCAATAATGAAAACATACTATATAAATGCAGACTGTCACACACATCTTGTATCTAAGTAGAATTTATAAAAATAGAAAATGAATCTGCATGGTTTCTGCATGTATTTACTGAGCAGCCACTATTCTAGGCAGACAGGTTTCAGCAGTGAAAAATTCCAAGTCTCCTGGAGTTTATCTTCTATTGGTGGAGACAGAAAAGAAACAAATAAATATATCAATGGAATTTAATTATGCATTTACATAATAAAATATTATTTTAAATTCCATCTCAGGTTTTATTTTAAGCTGAAATTAGAATGAAAATTCAAATTAATATAGTACTGTAATAATAATTTATTCATCTTGGAGAAATGCATACAGGAAGGTGTGTTTTCTTAGAAATATGTAACTGAATATCACACTATTTGAAGGGTTCATAGTTAAATTAGACCACTTTTATTTATATTGTTCTGATGCAATAATGTGTTGTCTTATACATAATTCCAGCCTATCTATAATTCACAAAATGTATTAGGTTCCAGCAATGCTAAGACTCTGCTTGGCGCCAGTGGAATGACTTCAGAGCCCAACTAGAGGAAGTCCTGCCCAATTATGACTGATCAGATGTTAAACACTTTTCATAGCAGAGGCTTTGACAGAATTATGCCAGTGTAAACTGATGGATGGCAGCCTTTGCCTGTAAGAAGCTTTTAATAAAAGAAAGGATGGAGGGAAGCTTGAAAATGATGCACATTTACATAGGCAGAGCTGTAGGATGAACCTAACTAAGAAGGCAGAAGGCAGTCATGGTAATCTCTGTGGATGTTTATACATAATATCATGGAGGTAAATATTTATTCAGTAAAAATATTGAGCTCCTACTAGGTGTCCATCACTCTATTTGGGCTGATGATTCAAGAAGATTTGGGCATGGGTTGGGCCTGCAAGTTGCCTACAGTCAATTAGGGAGAGGTCCTGAAAATACACAAGTATTTCATACTGTTCTAGTATCTTGAGAGCAAGGAGTCCCAAAGAAGAAGAAGCTAATTCCTTACAGGTGGCCAAGAAAGGCTACAAAAAGTAAGTTTAGTTGGTTTTTGAAAGAAGAGATGTTCACCTAAAAGATATGATGAGATATAGAGTGGTGATGGTGGTAGGGGGTTGTGCAGAAAGTTTTCCAGACAGATTGCAGGATTAAGCATTTCAAACATATATACACAAATACTTGCATGAAGGTAGAATTTAAGAAGCACTTTTAGTTTGACAGGATTCCAGGAGAACATGTTTTTATTATGCTGCTGTATGAAATATTGCAGTTATTACTCTGTAATATCTGATTGTTTTATTTTTCTCAATCTACGGATACAGAAGAGAGGACTCTAATTTTATATACAGGTATGTCAAATAAGCTTTAATGAAGATCTTTAAAAAATGTTTTAAAAACTCAGAGTGAAAATTTACATACCTTTTTATCTCTATTAATATTATCCAAAGAAGTATGGAAAAATAACTATATACTATCTAGCCAAGAGATGGAAATTATTTGAAATTGCTGTTCTCCCCAATTATAGGATGTTTTGTATTATGCAATGTTAAAATATTATTGAAAGCTGTCATAGGTTAGCTTTGGAGAACAGATGCACAGAATATAAATTCTAACACTGGGGATCTGTTTGGTGTTCTACAAGATGAAAAAACACAAAAGAAGATGTAAAATGTTATACAGCATCTGGAGAATATTTTATTACTATTCTTTGGACCACTATCACACAAACTCCAACATATGCTCCAGAAAATTTTGTCTGTAGGTTTCTGAAATATTTATAAACCTTGATAGGACTTGATTCTCCCTATTAACAAGAGAGAAACTACCCTTGCCCACTTCACATCAAATTGCTATGTTTATAGTCAGCTGGTTCAACAAAGATTGAAGAGTCCTGCATGCACCATGGATCTTTCTATCAGCAAATAGGTGGGTGTTTAGTCCTGAATTAGCTGAGTAAAACCTGCCAAGCTTGCAAGATATCCTGCTATGAAAGTATGAGTGAATATTTGTAAGACTTTAGGCTGTTTCTCTTCCTAGATATACTTTTTAAAAAAGCAATCTTCCATATGTAAGAAATTGGATCTGAAATACAGTTTATTCTCCATTCACAATTTACTCACCTACTAGAAAGGCATGCCGTTCTCCATTAAGAAAAAAATTCAGCCACACAAATTAAGTGCATCCCACTTTCCAGTTCCAAAGGTATAAGTGTGGGCTATGAGCAGGTCAGGAAGGAGCCGTGGAAAATAAAAGGGACTCTGGAGGCTCATGCCCAAAGAAGCTTTCAATTACACTTTAAAATTAAGTGTCTCAGATCAAGCTTTAATTTACAGTTTAAGATTTAATAACACAGTCATTGCATGTTAATTAAACAGCAATGGATCATTTACCAACCTGTTTAATGAGGTGAAACAACTATTGCGTATAAAACATACCGACATTATTATTACATTGCCATTAAACGTCAATAAATCTGTTTGAATAATTATTGGTATTTAAGTACTATAAAGTCGCTAACACAATTAGGCATACCTATTTATATTCAATAAAACAGGAATTTTATTGTAGGAATAATTAAATTCCCGGGACCACATTCCTACCTTTGGATGACAAAAAATTCCTATTGGCAACAGTGGGAGTCGACAGGCTCCAGTAAAAAGAAGAATTCAAGAGAGAAATATTCAGTCCACACAGAAGGAACTATCTTCATCATTAGTTTTAGAATCTCACCTTTCTTTAGGGGCAAAGCTCACCTTTAATTCAATTAATAAGTATAATTAGAAGAGCCATCTCTCCATTATTCTTTTGACTGGAGGATCATAAATCCATACACTACCTCCCTTGTGCTCACACAGGATAAACTGGAGAGGCCCTGCCTAAGAAAGTGACCTGACTGAAGGTGCAGAAAAGCAGTAATTTTTATGTTAGGGGGATTTGGTGAGCTAGCAAGGAGCAGAGGGTTCTGCTGACTGAAATAAACATAAATAACGGCCCCTGTTTGACATATGTGTTGCTAGGCTGCCCGCAAGATGAGGAAGGTGTGATGCCATCAAGATGTACTCTGAATAATAATGTGCAATGTCCTGCTGCCAGATGCAATCTCCAAAGGCCTGTGGGTGGAGAGAACAAAGGAGAGCACTAGCCAGATGGTGGGAATATGGAACTCCATGTGGGATAATCTACAGTACCAGTGACTTGAAAATTTTGTATTACTAGTATCTAATTTTTGGATGATAGATTATGAATGTAATATCTTCCTCATTTATCCAGAGTTTTTATTAAAATTTGGCTAGAGAGTAAATAGATTAGTGTGAGATCTAGTTTGAGCGTGACATTGTTTGGAAAGCAGACGATACGTACTGGAGGTAGAGACAGGATTAGAAATTCAGTTGAAACTAGATATTGGAGCTAAATGCCATAGGGTACATGTGGACACCCAAAGAACACCATCAATTGTGGATTGGGAGTTCAAACACTTTTATGTAAATTTTAGGGGTGAGATGATCTTGTGAAGCCTGAATACTTGTGGAAACCTGGCAGCTAACATTTGCTATGTAAACAGGTAACATACATATTTGTTAATTTTAGTAGAGGTCAACAAGGGTAAGACATAAACTGTCATCAAGTTAGAGAGGTATGTATTATACAAATGAAGTAATAAAGAAGAAAAAAATGTTAGAGTTAATAAAAAGGCCAGTGGTTGCCAGGGGTTAGAGGGAGAGGTTGGGATGAATAAGTAGAGCACAGAAGATTTTTAGGGTAGTGAAACTACTCTATATAATACTAACATGGTAGATGCATGTCATTATACATTTGTCCAAACCCACAGAATGTACAACACCAAGAATGACCCCTAATGTAAACTCTGGACTTTGGGTGATAATGATGCGTCAATGTAGGTTCATCACCTTAAATAAATGTACCACTCTGGTGGGGCATGTTGAAAATGGAGGAGGCTGTGCATGTATGTGGCTGGGTAGTATATGGGATATGTCTGTACCTACCACTGAATTTTGCTGTGAACCTAAAATTGCTCTAAAAAATAAGGTCTGTTAGAAAAAAAAAAATCAGTGTCTATTGAAGTGCTAATTTTGTGTAGTAAAAATTTCATGGGTAGGAAATTTGAAAGGTGGGAAAATCAGTGAAGACTTGGAAGGCCTTGTAGAGTAGAAATATGAATTATGCCATAAAGAGCAGAAATCAAGTAATGAGAGATGAGTAGACTGGGTACTTCAAGACAGAGAAAGAGCTTGAGAAAATGTAAGATGATGTGTGGAAGCATGTCTTAGCATAGATAAATCACACCAATTAGAAAATGGAGTCTCTTTGTAAACAGATAAAAATTCTGTGTTCTTATTAGGGTAGATACAATGGGGTCATTATTAAATATCTTGCTATTGAGCAAAAAGCGTTTAGACTTGCTACCAAAAGAAATATTGGGTCACTGATAGATTTTGAGACAAGGAATGCCATGTCAACAAATGACCTCCCATCTATCATTGTTCTTTATCAAAGGGTGGATAATGATTCATGGAGACTCCAACAGTAATTTGAGTCGATTATTATATCATCTTCACTTCCTTGTATGACTCATTAGTTTCTGCAAACGGGTCAATATATGTCTTACTTCCAATTTGCTTATACAGATTCCTTGTCATAGAATGTCCTTGCTACTTTGCAAACTTCATATTAACCTACTCATCATTCAAGAGTATGTGGCCTTTTTGGGAAACTCTTGATGATTTACCAGGTCCTTGATAGACTTGGTAGAATGGAGCTGCCTCTCCTTTAAATTCCCGCTACAATCCTGCACTTAACTATTCTCATGGCACCTGCAAATGTGGTTTCATGCCACTATTTACATTCTCTTTTTCTGTTTAGGCTAAAGACCTTTGATAACAGATCCATGTTTTGCTCATCTACTGTTATATTTTTTAATTTAAATTTTTGCCAGCTTTATTGAGACATAATTGACATACAACATTGTGGAAGTTTAAGGTGTACAAGGTGTTGATTTGATACACTTATATTTTGCAAAATGACTACTACCATAGTGTTAATAATTCATCATGTCACATAATTACTTTTTTTTTTTGTGGCAAGAACATTATGAACATTTAACATCTATTCTCTTAGCAACTTTTAAGTATATGAAGCATATTATTAACTATGGCCAGCATGCTCTGCATTAGGTCCCCAGAATTCACTTATGTTATAGAAGTTTGCACACTTTAACCAACATTTCCCTATTTACTCTACTCCCAGCCTTTGGTAAGCATCATTCTATGAGTTTGCCTTTTTTAGATTTCACATGTGATATCATATAATATATGTCTTTCTCTATCTGGCTTACTTCACTTAGCATAATGCCCTCAAGTTCCACCCATATTGTAAATGGCAGGATGTTCTTCTTTCTCATGGCTGCATAATATTATATATATATATATATATATATATATATATACACACACATACACACACATACACACATATATTTATTTTAAATATCCATATATATCTAATAGTTTTCCATTATATATATGTATATATATCAGATATTATTTCTCCATTCATCAATTGATGGACACTTAGGCTGTTTTCATATCTTAGCTATTGTGAATAATGCTGCAGTGAACATGGAGTGCGGTCACCTCACACCTCACACCTATTAGGATGAATGTAATCAAAAGACAAGAGATATAACAAATGTTGGCAAGGTTGTGGGGAAAAGGGAACACTTTTTCACTGTTGGAGGGAATATAAATTGGTATAGTCACTATGGAAAACAGTATGGAGGGTCCTCAAAATATTAACAATAGAACTACCATGGGATCCAGCAATCCTATTTTGAGTTTATATCCAAACGAAATGAAAACAGAATCTAATAATATATTTTGAACCTTTTTTACTAGACCTTTAGATACACAGTTGTTGGTTAAGCATAATTCTTGATTTGTGACACCCTTTCATCACCTTGCTCATCTTTCTATGCTAAATCTTTAACAGAAAACCAGAATATAATCCATAGAGTATTCAATGAATTTAAGGTCTCTGGATGAATGCATAATGAAGTAGAATTTTAAGATGATCTCCATGACCTTTGCACCCTGGTGTTACTCCCATGATCATTTTAATTTTTATGCCAAAGGGAATTATTCTAGTAGACCTAATCTAATTACACGAGTTTATTAAAAGCAGAGTTTCTCCTACCAGTGGCCAAAGAGGAAGTCAGAGAGATTTCAAGAGCGAGAAGGTCTCAGACACTCTGTTTCTGGTTTGAAGATGAAGGAAGTCACATAAAAGGGAATATGGGTGGTCTCTAAGAGAAGAGAGAAGTCCACAGCCAGCAACCCACAGAGCAATCGGGACCTTGACTTACAGCTCTATCGAAACCCTGAATGAGCTTGGAAGTGAATTCTTCTCCAGAGACTTCCAATCAGAGCCCAACCTACAGGGAGTCTCAATTTGGCTGGGTAAGAACCTCAGCAGAGAACCCAGCCAATCTCACACAGCATTCTGACCTACCAAACTGTGAGAGAATAAATGAGTATTGTATTAAAACTGCTATTTTTGTGGTAATTTGTTACACAGCAAGAGAAAACTAATCCATGCAATCACATTTTCCCTTTATTTTTACAACAATGCATCAGTAATGTATTATGGGCATACTACTAATAAATTTGATATAAATAAACAAGACAGCTATTATTCTGGGCTATGAAGAACTGGGTTTTCCATGACTGCAGGAATTAATTTCTGATTTATGGGAAGTGTCAAATTTTTAAAAGTAGTTATGTTCTTGCTTCAAGAGTGGTATTAGCAGAGAGTAATTTTATCCTGGTTCAGGCTGGACTACTTCTATCCTTCTGAGATAGGAGATACTTCCTTCCTAACAGGATATAGAATTTTCAGCACCAACATGCACCTGGCTAGAGCAACAAGCGAAGACAGAGGGTCTTTTGTAGCAAATATCAGAAGTCAGATCAGATGTAGGTCACCAAAAGTAAGCACACTGAATTATGAAGATAACAGGCACAGGTTGGCAGAAAATAGGTGATCAAAGCTAAAGAGTTTATAGGAACTAAAATGAAGGTGGTGTTGAAAGAGAACATTTTCTATCCTCCAGAAATTTTAAGAAAAACCAGTGATTGATCTTTCCCAGATAATTCCAAAAGGCAAGCCTTGAGCTTGCACTAAACTCAATGTTTACATTAAGCCTTGTTAGAGCAAGCAATTGAAATAAGAGCTGCTAGGAGTTTGGGAGGGCAGGAATCACAGCAGTGTCTAACATAAACGAATAGAGAAAAAGAAAACATCAGAGGAATAGTAAAGATGTGACTTATTACAGGAGAGAAGTATGGCAAAGATGGATGTTCAAATTGCATTGAGTAGTTTCCTTATCTGTTTTGAAGAGATATGAATCACCACCCATAGAGGGCAGGAAATATCCAGCCATCAAATATCCCAAGTGCTAGAAAGGTTGTTAGGGGAAGCTGTGCCATCTGCCTCAGACAGGTCAGCTGAAGATATTCTCAGATAATATAGAGGCTTGGAATGGAAGCAAACCCTGGGGGAGAGAAATACTCCTTCAACCAAAATAGCACTGCTTTTTTTTTACACATACATGGTGGAGGAGGGAGAGAGGAGGACAGTGGGGAGGAGAAGGAAGGGGAGAGGGAGAGGGAAAGAACAATAAACCATGCTAATTAGAGTGCTAATAAACTTTCATCTGTAAGAAGTTTTTTTTCTTTGGAGTAAAATGAATACTTACTGCATAGAGGTGTTTGCCTAGTTAACAGTAGGAAAGGCGCCTTGGTTATGGTTGTTGGATAAAATTAGCTGGATTTTGAGGTGTCATTCTCTATTTCACAGGACCAGAATCCAACTCAATTTGTAGTCCCCTTGGCTTGGGTAAAGCCCTGTTAACATCTGGCTAAAGCAAAGACAGCTAAATTGTATAAACTATAAAAAGTGCAAAAATGTAAAGACTCCTTTCTCATGTGGGGTGAACTGCTGTTTCACAAAGGAGGAGGATGGGGACACCAAGTCAAAAGGAGGGTGGGAGCATTGCTTTAAAGAGGAATTATGAGATAAATGAGATAATCAAATGTCATTATGATTGTAGCTAGTAAATGCTTTGAAGAGCTACTCTGTCTGCTCTAAACACATTTGATGGCAGGTAACGTTTACAAAGAGAAAGCTGAACAACCAAAGCCAGACTCAGGAAGGCATATTTCCAAGAACAAAAAAACCCAAAGAGCTGGATGGAGCTCCAGGGAGTGGCAGCTGAAGGTCTAGCTCTTGAGGAATAGCAGGAATGAAAATTGCTAACAGGAGGTGGAGACTAGGTTCCATTAAGCTATAGAGGAATTTTGGGGAAACTAGAAAAAGTTTCTTTCGTTAAGTGTCAGTTTGGTTGGAAGATGGGGGGTTGGTAGTCTTTTACAAGAGGGAAAAAATTCTTTTCTCTGTGTAAAGATGTGACTTATTACAGGAGAGAAGTATGGCAAAGATGGATGTTCAAATTGCATTGAGTAGTTTCCTTATCTGTTTTGAAGAGATATGAATCACCACCCATAGAGGGCAGGAAATATCCAGCCATCAAATATCCCAAGTGCTAGAAAGGTTGTTAGGGGAAGCTGTGCCATCTGCCTCAGACAGGTCAGCTGAAGATATTCTCAGATAATATAGAGGCTTGCAGCTTTTGCTCCATGCACAAAATGTATGACCATTCAATGTGATCACAGTGACCCTGGCTGGGGGAAAAATGCCCTCTAACACCAGACTTGGGCTTCAGGTTTATGTGGGAACGCAGGATTAATGTGTAGGAGAACAAAGATACAACGTGTTGATCAGGACCTGAGCAAAGCTGCCTGATGCCTCTGGGCTGGCACTTCAATGTTTCCCACGTCAGCATGGGGGCAGGAACCACACCTGTTCTTAAAACACTTAGTTCTACACAGAAAACCCAGGGGCACACAGGGTTCAAACGACCACAGAATCACCAGACAAGGAGCAGTAAACCAGAGGGAGAAAGATAATCGGAAGTGAAAATAATAAGCTTTCTATAAAACACGTTGGCAAATGTAATAAACTACTGGCTTAAAAAAAGAAAATAAAGACTATTATGTGTGGTTTAAAATAAAGGTTAATTTAAAACTCAGGCCAGGAATACCACAATTGTGGAGGAGGAGTGATCAATAGGTGGTTATTGCTTGCTAAGTTCCTTGTGGGTTGAAAATTTAAGGTCAGCCACTGGAAAGGTTGTAAATATAATTTGAAGCTTCTCTGCAGGCAGAATTAAAGAAAGGGAAAAAGAGAAAACCTTGTCTCTTCAAGCAATGGCCAAGTGAAGTGTGGAAATTATGGGAAAATGAATGAATGATGATGAAATGATGATGAATCATAAGGATCATTATTTCAGTCAGATTTCAGGAGTGTTTTGCTGTGCCAAAATGTGACCCCAGTAGCTTACAGTATTAAAGGCATGTATTTTGCTCCCCCTAAATGTCTGCTGTGGGCTTAGCTTGGTTGGGATCCACATAACCTTCACTGTGGGATTCAGGCTGATGGAGGAACTTCTATCTGGGAATCTCTAGTCTTGCGACAGGGAAGGAAGAGATTATGGCAAATCATACTCTGGTCCGTAATGCTTCTGCTCAGAGATGATGACTGTTACTTCCACTCAGATTTCACTGGGGAAATCAAGTCCCTTGGCAAGAGTGACATTAGTGGAACTAGAAAATATCTTGCAGGAAGGCACCATGGTGAGGGGCAGTGGAAGAAGAGGCAGCAACGATTTAAAAATTATTACACTGGTCAAGAGAAAGCACACTATATGACAATGTAAATGAGTCAAAATATATCCATAAACACAACAAAAGTAACCAGACAAAAATCTATTCAAAAGCAGGGTTTTAAATTTTTGTTAAAATTGGTTAATGAAAAACTGCTTGAAAAAATCCTAAGACAAAAGCAGACAGAAAGTCTAAAAATAGGTTAATCGAACAACATATGCCAAGACATTATCAAATGAAGGCTGCAATAGTAGAAGCAATAACAGGTAAAATAGAATGTAAGTTAATAAATTCTAATAGAAATAGTCACTAAAGAAAATATTCATTAAAAAATATAAAAATTATCAACTTTTTGCATCTAAAAGCATAGCTTCAAAAATATAAGTAAAAAAGTCAAAGTAATAAGTGGAAACCAACAGAATCTGCAAACATAGGAGATTTCAGTATCTCTCTCCAAAGCTGATGATTACAAAATTTGGTAAGAGTATAGTAAATTTGATAAGTAAAACTAAAAACATTTGTTTACATACATATAGATACATGGTAGAGAGATTAGGTAGATAGATAAATATCTAACAGATTTATATAATCTTCCACCTAACCAGTTAGATTACACATTCAATTAAAAGACACATTGAAACTTACAAACATTGGCCTCAAATTAATCAGAGTAAATTCAAACAAATTTTAAAGAACACTGTAACAATATAATATGATATCTGACCTCAATGCAATTAAACTGAGAAATAAATGTTGAAAGTTTATGTCTATAAATAACTATATAAATTAAATATATTAGAATTAAATGCAAAAAAAAATGGTTGCATAGCAAACAGAGAAGGACGAGTAAAGTGATCTTTGGGGCAAAATGTCTGAAGAGAAAATTTACAGAATAAAACAAAATTTTAAAAAATGGGATCTCGGGGCTTCCCTGGTGGTGCAGTGGTTGAGAGTCTGCCTGCCGATGCAGGGGACACGGGTTCGTGCCCCGATCTGGGAGGATCCCACATGCCATGGAGCGGCTGGGCCCGTGAGCCATGGCCGCTGAGCCTGTGCGTCCGGAGCCTGTGCTCCGCAATGGGAGAGGCCACAGCAGTGAGAGGCCCACGTACCGCAAAAAAAAAAAAAGGATCTCTTTTCACATTTGTTAATTTGTCAGAGTCCTATAGTTCCAAGTATTAGATAGTACTGGGGCAAAGGGGCCCTCTTACATAGATAATGGGACTGTAACATAGCATCAGCACTCACACCCCACAATCTGGACATATAGCCCTCCGAACCTCTTACACAAGCACCCAGCGAGACATCTGAAATAATGTTCATTTTAGTATTATTTGAAATAATGAAAAATTCACAAAGAAAACAGAATGTCCACTAACTAAGGAATTCATAAATATTATGAAATGTTCATGAAGTATAACTCTAATCAGCAGTTGAAATTAATGAACTAGAGCTGCATGAATCAAATGTATAAAATTATGGAACAATGTGCAGTGAAAATAACCAAGTTGTGGAATAATAACCCCTACAGTGTTTATAAAAATGTCTAAAACATGCAAGTGATATTGTTGATTGTACATATGCATTCGTGGATTAAAACAGAACAAATTAAGAATCGCAGTTACATTTTTCAGGGGTAAGCTGGGGAATGTGTTATACTGAGAGGGTTGTAACTGTATTTATAAGAGTTTCGTTTTTCATTAAAATAAAATAAAAATATTTGAAGCAAATATAGCAACATTATTAAGATTTATAAAGCTGGTTGGAGGGTACATGGTGGTTTGTTATCTTAGTCTCTTTGATTTTCTGTAGGAGTGAAATATTTCATGATTAAAGTAAAGAAAAATGACTAAACACATATTGGAAGACAGACAGAAGGCTAAACTGAGAGGCTGTGGTCTGGGGCCCCTTATATGTTTTGACCAGGTGATCACAATTGCCTGTTCCCTATCTTCTGTCACGGTTGAACCAATCTTTCATCATGCTTCTCTCCTCCACACAGGCCCCTGACCTACTGCTTTTCCCCAGTCTGAGCAAACACTAAAATGCAGAACATTCCCCCATTATGAGAACAGGCTGACCACAGCGAGAAACATTTGCTATCAGAACACCTGTCCACTCACCAACTCACTTGCTCAGTTTCTCCTTTAAATTCCCTCCTAACCCTGTTTTCCTCTCCTTATAAAAGCCTTTCTTTCTTCGAGATACTTGCAGATCCTGAGACTGCAGAGTTCACACTATTGCACTAGTCTTCGAATAAAGTCTCTACTCATCTAAATCTGGATTTGTTTTTATTTGAAAGTTTTAAGGGAATGGGGAAATTGGATATGGTCACAAGCCCTGGTACACGTACTTGGCCCTGCTTTTAGTACACTTACTACTTAAATTATCATTAGGTTACTTTTGTGGAAGCGAAGTTCAATCATTTTTTTTAAACCATCTGACTGAATAGATTACAAATATAAAAGGCTTTTTTTTTTCCTTTTTTCCTACAAGGTAAGATGACCATACATTCTGGTGTGCATGACAGTTATAAGAGTTTACACCTATTGCAGATTGATTGATAGGTGTTAATTATTTGCAGCAACCCCTTACTCTTACTTTCAAAGGAGTCCCCAGTTTAGATGACAAATTATAGAGTCAACTTAAAGACATTTAGATGTTTAGATCTGAGCAGAACCTATAACCTACAGAATAATTTTCAGTGTAAAAAAGTAAAACCAAAATATAAGCTTATAGATACAGAGAACAAATTGGTGGTTGCCAGAGAGAGACAGATGGTGGTGGTATTGGGGGCAGGGCAGCAGAGAAATGAGTGAAGGGAATCAAAAGGTACACACTTCCAGTTATAAAATAAAGAAGTCCTGGGGATGTAATATACAGCATGGCTCTGTAGTTAATAATACCATATTGCATGTTTGAAAGTTGCTGAAAGAGTAGATCTTAAAATTCTCATCACGAGAAAAAAATGATTTCTAACTACATATGGTGATGGATGCTGACTAGACTTATTGTGACAACCAATTTGCAATACATACAGATACCAAATCATTATGTTGTACACCTGAAATTAGTACAATATTATATGTCAATTACATCTCAATAAAAAAATAAAAATAAGTAAATGTAAAAAAGTCCAGAAGACAAATGTATGTGCCTATCTCTTTTCCTTGTCCTCAGCTCTAGCTTGGCTGAAATTCTCCTTTTCTTTTGTTTCTGCTATGTTGGAGTGGAAAAGAAGTGAGAAAACTGGCTAAGGTCAAGTACTAATCTGAAAGCTTTTGTAGTCTGCTCTTGGCTATAGCTGTTTCTTGGACTCAAGACACACTTCCTTGAGGTGGGAAATCTCTTTTGGCTAGACATCTTTAAATGGTGGTTGAGGGGAAGGAATAATAGAGCAGTTTATTCACATCTGAATAAGCCTTGAAGAGGTTTTTCAAGCCACCAAATGCTTACCACTCTCTGTATTTTGGAGGATACTTTAAACTTGTCTGCCTTCACATTTCACTTCAAGGAAACAGGAACTGTCCACCTGAACAGCCTGTGAACAGTCATGACCGGATGTCAGAAACAGACAAAGAAGCTGCTTCAGGATGACCTGCTAGATCCTGCAGCCGTAATGGAGTTGAAGATTGCCTGGCACATCCTCTGTGGCCTACCAGGTGGTAGAACTAACATATCAACACTGCTAATCTAGCAAACAGGAGAGCTCTGACTCGACTCCTGCCATTAGATGGAGGAATAGCTCCTCTTTCAGAGGAGGAAGAAGAGTCCTTGCAGAGCTTAAAAATGTAAACTCAAAAAACTTTTTGGAGGTTCATTAAAGCAAATTTTACTTTGCTTGTTATTTTGGGTTTTTTAAAATGACTTTATGACTCTTCATTAGCATAAATAGAAGAGAATTGACTATTTCTTCAATTTCTCAGATGAGGACACATCTGAGTGTAAAGAACAATTATCGCTTAGATATTTGGACAGGAAATGCCCATTTTTTTTTAACATCTTTATTGTAGTATAATTGCTTTACAATAGTGTGTTAGTTTCTGCTTTATAACAGAGTGAATCAGCTATACATATACATATGTTCCCATATCTCTTCTGTCTTGCGTCTCCCTCCCACCCTCCCTATCCCACCCCTCTAGGTGGTCACAAAGCACCGAGCTTTATTAAAACCATTTGTTTTATTGGGTAAATGACCTGGGAGAATATGTGGGTAATCTTCACCATCCTACCAGCTAGCAGGAAAAACACATCCTAAACAACTGGTGATCTCTGCTGCGTCTGGAGCTGGCTGCAGGGAAAATATGTTGAACAAAGGTAATGTGTTCTTACTACCTCCATTCAATGACTCTTCGTGGTGGGTTCTGATTATTAAGGCCTGACTAGAGGAAACTGGCATCTTACTTGATTAACTTTGTTTCTATAATTACATAAAGAACAAAATAGTGCAATAGAAAACATAGATTTAATATCCATGGGTGTATAGAGAGAAAGTATATGATTACCTGAGCTAATAAATAAGTATAGATTGTGCTTCTGTTGATAATTTATTGTTTTTAAACTAGAGTCTATTGCCTGGTCATGGTTTTAATAACCATCTTAAATAAAAGTATATCAATGAATGATAATCATTCATTTTAATAAAACGTATGTATATACACGTATATACTTTACATACACATGTGTATATATATACATGTAGTTTTGGGAAAATTGTTCATAAACATACCTTTTAAGAATTTAAACCCTGTACAAGGGTACAATGTATTGTACTTGTTTGTTAAAAGGTTAAATCATCATCTTAAATTTTGTTGTTCATTTATACATTCATTATAAAGAATAATAATGCCAATGAGATTTTCTGACCCTGTTAAAATGTATATTTGAATAAATGAAAATATTTATTATTATCAAGAGTTTTTTAAAGTATATGTTTTTATATTACCCTATATTCTCCAAGAGGAAAATGAGTTCACTTTATATATCTCCACAATCAAAGTAATATTGAAGTGAGTCAAAACCAATAGTAAACATATATATTCTCTTTCATGCTTATATATATTCATGTCTACTATATATGCAAATAAACAGAAATAAACTCGAGTGGATTTTAAAAATGTATTTTTATAGAAAGTCTTAACACTGCTCCTTGAGTTTCAATAAAGAATGTTTCACTTTGTGGACTTTCAGGAAAAAAAAATGATCCCCAACAATATACAACAGGATACTGAGGCCAATAAAGATAATGGAGAACAAATGTAGAAATTCTGTGTGAAAAAGCAAGGGAGGGTGAGCGTTTTCAGTCTTCCCATTTGTGTGATAAATAGCCGTTTGATATGTCTTTCTGGGCAGTGCTTTAGACCGTTGTAAACTAAGGGCAGATGGAAGTAAATGGCTGGAATTCTTCAATTTCCCCCACTATAGCACAGACCCTCGGAATTCCCGCATTTCCTTCTGACCCTGCAATTACCCAGGTGGAAGTTTAGTATTCAACACCTGTTCTGCTACTGTAATGCCTACACTTAGAAATGCCTGGGTTTATCATCATTCATTAATTACTTAATCAATAAGCTCTGTAAATGGTGACCATAATTATCCCAGAAGGTCACTGAAATAAAGGAGAGTAAGGTCCCAGGGTGATGAGATCCAGGCACATATCCATTTATCTGAAGCTACATGACAAGATGCTATTTTTTATTTGTCTTGAATTTCAAATTAACAGTCAGCTGAAAAGATTCTGTTGAAGAATGAATCCATAATAAAGGGATTTACTTCTTTTCTCTTGCTGTTGTTTCTTTGCTGCCATTGATATTGATTAATGGGAGATGTATACCTTAAGGGAACACTGCTACTCTTTAACTATCTCCTCTCTAGGGTATGTGAGGATCATGTTAATGTCTTGAATTTCTCAACACTCAAGAGTCAGTCAAGTGTTTTAGAAACTGTTTTATATAGAGAAAGTCAAGAAAGCAGAGTGAAAAACAATGTATCAGTGTGTTCTCACCTGTGGAAAAAGAATTCCAGGTACATTGTTTTTTACTCTGCTGTCTGATTTTTGTATATAGAACATCTAGTTTCTGAAACACTTGATTCCTTTTTGAATGTTGAAAAGTGCTAGATAGATAAATAGATGACAGAGATGGGTATGGATGTATTGCTTATATTCTAAAGTATACACAGGACACTACCAAACGTAAAATAGATAGCTAGTGGGAAGCAGCCGCATAGCACAGGGAGATCAGCTTGGTGCTTTGTGACCACCTAGATGGGTGGGATAGGGAGGGTGGGAGGGAGGGAGATGCAAGAGGGAAGAGATATGGGGACATGTGTATATGTATAACTGATTCACTTTGTTATAAAGCAGATACTAACACACCATTGTAAAGCAATTATACTCCAATAAAGATGTTTTTAAAAAAAAAGTATACACAGGAGTCATTCATTCTTATCATTACTTGTTTGTGCTGTTTCATTTTGTTCTTTTTTACATAGCTTTTTTGATATAATATATATGTAATAAAATATATGAGTTTTGTCAGTCTATCACAATCTGAACATTGGCCCAAACCACCAAAATCATGATACAGAGCTAAACTGTTTACCGCAGTAGTGACCAGACACATGTGGTGTTTGAAACACTAGTGCAACATGGATAATAACATTTTAGATGTATCCAGTTACATCAAATATATGCTGTAATTAAATTTAATTATACTTTTTTCCTATTACCTTTTAAAATATGGCTACTAGAATTTTTAAAATCGCTATGTGACTTGGGTTTTATTCCCATAATACAGCATAGCATAGAACATTTTCAGCAACACAAGTTACCTCATACCTCTTTTTATTGAATCCTCCCACCCCAACCCCACTCCCTGACAACCACAAATTTACTTTCTGTCTCTAGTTTTGACTTATCTAAAATTTTTTATAAGCAAAATCTGTGTGGATGTCATCTCATAAGTGTGTCTAATATACAAGTAGTCCATATAGGTGTGGTATGTAGTCTGTGTATGGCTTCTTTCACTTTGCATAATGCTTGAATAATATGTTTATATTACTATATCAGTAGTTCATTTTTTTAAAATACTGAGTAGTACTCCTTAGTAGTATGCATTTTAACTGCTTTGTAGTATTTGGTAGTATGGATAAACCTCTATTTGTTTATCCATTCGCAAGGTAATGATCTTTTGGGTTTTGGGCTTATGTGAATAAAGCTGCTGTGAACATTTGAGTCAAGGGCTTTAAACGGGCATATATCTTCATTTAGCTTGTATAGATATCTAGGAATGAAGGAGCTAAATTATATAGAAAGGTTAAGAAACAGTAAAACTGTTTTCCAAAGGTCTTGTACAATTTTTTATCCCACCAACAATGTATGAGAGTTCTAGTTGCTTCCCACCATTGCCTACATTTGCTGTCGTCAGTCGTTTTATTTTTTATTTTTGGCCCTGCCCCATGGCATGTGGGATCTTAGTCTCTGAACCAGGGATCAAACCCACGCCCCCTGCAGTAGATGCCTGGAATCTTAACCACTGGATCGCCAGGGAAGTCCCATCAGTCTTTTTGATCTTGTAAGTTCTAGTGAATATATAGTGGTATCTCAGTATGAAATTAATTTTCATTTCTCAATTGAGAAATGAGCCTCTTCTCATATGGATATTTACAATTTATATATTTTGTTTTCTAAAATGTATATTTTAATCCATTTTTTAGAATTGAAAAATTCTTTATCATTCTTTGTTTTGCAAATATTTTCTACCACTCTATGACATGTCTGTTTATTTTCTAAACATTATCTTTTAAAGAGACAGAGTTTTCATGAATTACAATTTCTCTTTTTGTTAAATTTATAGCTTATAATTTTATTATTCTAAGAAAACAAATGTTTTCATCTATGATTTCCTTAAGAACTTTTATACTCTAGGCTTTACAATTAGGACTTCAAATATTTTTAAAAAACCAATTGGTCATATATATGTGAGTCAATTTCTATATTCTCTCGATTACTGTAGTTTACAGTATGCCTTCAAGTCAGGTATTATAAGTCTTCCAACTTTATCCTTATTTTCAAAATTGTGTTTGGTTAGTCTAGTCATCTACATTTCCACATAATTTTAGAATAAAGTTTTCATCAAAATAAGTTTTGATGAAAATGACTACTAAAATATTGAATGGGATTGCATTGAATTTCTATATCAATTGGAGAGAATTGACATTTTAACAATGTGCAATGCAACTATCATTGCTATCGAAACTCAGAACATTCCCTCGCTCATGCCCCACCCCCCTAAAAAGTCCTGTACTCATGAGTAAGTCACTCATCCAGTCTCTCCCATGCTAACGCTTAACAGCCATTCATTTACTTTGTTTCTCTGTGGATTTGCATATTCTACATGTTTTATAAACATGGAGTCTGGTTTCTTTCACTTAGCATACTATTTGAAAGATTCATCCATGTGGTTGCATATATGAATATCTTATTATTATTATAGCTGAAAAATGTTCCATTGCATAGATGAACCACATTGTTTATCCATTAATCAACTGATGGATATTTGGGTGGATTCATATTTTTGGCTATTAAGTATAATGCTAATATGAACATTCACATACAACTTTTTGTGTACACATGTACGTTTAACTCTCTTGAGTATATTCTTATCAGTAGAATTGCTGGGTCACATGGTAACTCAATCTTTAACTTTCTGAGGAGCTGCCAAGCTGTTTTCCAAAGCAGCTGCACCATTTTATATCCCCTCCCCCTTGCTACATATGATAGTTCTAACTTCTCTAAATCCTTTCAACGTTTGCTGTTGTTTGTCTTTTACTGTAATCATTCTAGTGAGGGTGGAATAGTAGTTCATTGCAACTTCGATCTTTGTTTTCCTAATGACTAATGATATTGAGCATCTTTTCATGGACCTGTTGATCTTTTTTTTTTTTTTCTGTGTTGTTATTGCTTTTATGAAGGATCAGCTTTTAGAAGGACCTTACTCCACCAACATTTCTAATCTCACCTTAGCAATATTTTCTAGTTTTTATTGTATAGATCGTCTTCATGTTTTGTTTTCTTTTTAAATTTATTCCTAAGCATTTTTGATGCTATGTTTTAATGCTGTTATATTCGATGCTATAATACATTGTTTTTTAATTTCAATTTCAAATTGTGCATTGCTACTACATAAAAAATACAGTGTTTTTGTGTATTAATCTTATACCCTGTGACCTTTCTGAATTTATTTACTAATTCTAGAGGGATTTTTATAGACAAGTTTTTAAAACTTATTATCATGTCATCTGCAAATAGTACCAGTTTTACTTCCTCCTTTCAAATATGTATAATTTTTATTTCTTTTTCTTGCCTTATTTTATTGGCCAGGCAGGACCTCCAGTTATAATATTGAATTAAGTGGACATATTTTCCTTGTTCCAAATCTTAGGGGAAAAGAATTTAATCTTACCACTAAGTTTGATGTTAGCTCTATATTTTTTAAAGATAACTTTAATAGGTTGAGGAAGTTACTTTCTCTTCCAAGCTTTCAGAGAGTTTTATTATAAATGTGTGTTCAATTTTGTTAAATGCACTTCTGATCTTTGCATCTTTTGAGATGATTATGAAGTTTTGCTTTATAGTATATTGATTGATTTTGTTTTCCTGGATATGGGTTGTATATTCTAGGTTCTTTGTATGTCTGAGTACTCTTGAATGGATCCAGATGTTGTCAGTTTGATGGAGATGGATGTTGAATGTTGTCATATAACTTTACATTTCGTTGATCTTTAATCTAGACACACTGAAGTTACTTAGAGTCAATTTGGTATTTTTGAATTTTTTTTTTTTAATAAACTTTTTCAGGATGGGTCCAGAGAAACTTGTATGTACTGAAGTGGTATCATTCTGAGGACTCAGTGATGCCCTGTGTATTATGTGGTCTTTCTACTCTGACTGATTGGAACACAAACTATTCCCAACCCAGTGTGAACTCTAGAAATTGTTCTGACTGCTGCTTTCCAATGATTCTTTCCCCAGTCGCAGGTAGTTTAGTTTCACGCAGGCACAGATCAATATTCAGCCATAGCTTCAAAGATCTCCCTCTCTCTCTCCATTCAACTTTCTCCTCTGTGTTATTCTACTCTGCAAATTCTAGCTGTTCTTTGCCCCTCTGATCTTTTCTCTTCCACTCAGCAAATTTGTGGTGTCCTGTTTAGGTTCCCATTCTGCTCTTTGGTCTAGAAAATGGAGGCTAAGCAATAAATTTGGGGAAATTTTTATGTTCACTTTGATATTTTTCACTTTCTCAGAGGTTCATATCTGAAAACTATCGTTTATATGTTTTGCTGTCTTATAATACTTGAGGATAAATCTGGTCCCTGTCTTCTGTGGCCAAATGGGAGAAACATCTTTAATTGTGTTTTTAACCATCTTTTCTAAATGATGTGACTCAGATTTACCTTAGAGTTATGAAACTCTCATGCCCTGAAAAGATTAGCAGTAATATTGGACCCCAAAGTCCCAAGTTGATTTTAAATGATGTTTTACTTTCAAGAACTATGTGTCATGTCATCTATAGTGAAGGCAATGGAGCAAAAAGTGGGTTGAAAATTAAGGTTAGGTTAGCCAAGGAAAAGTGAAATTTTTGGTGGCACTGCTGAAGAAGTCATGAACTAAAAATAGAAGTTTGGCTCATCTTTTAGGAGAACAAAGGTAGAAGGCTCAATGAGAGTACTTAAACAGAAGTTCAGGAAAAATTAACAAAAAGATTAACAGGGATAAATAACCTAGTCCAAGAAATATGTTTAAAATTGTTGCTTTTAAATATTACTGGAACTTCAATAGTTAAAACTTTTAAAGTATATCCATTTAGAAATATAAAGGTGACATGTAACACTGCAAAAATGCAAATGAATAAATGAAGTAGCTTTTATATGCCATCTTGGTGCAGTTGTGTTTATCTGGACTGAGCCATTAATATACACCTGTCAATGCATATTGGAGACTAGTGTTACTATAAATATTTAAATGGTATCTGCTCTCCAAGACAGAATGAACAATTTACATTACAGCATTATGGACATTTCTTATTTAGGAAGTGCATGGTGAAAATGAAAGGGCATGTTTTAGAAGGGAGAGAGATTCACATCCTAGTACAGTGTCTATGCTGTCCTGTGATGTGTTTTACATGGACATTTTCTGCAGTTACCTGTATTCCTGATTGCTAAACTATGAATACATTTTTTTCTTTCCTCTTCTCATCATTCATTTCATCCCCAGATTTTCACCATACTTTAATTACTTATTGGAAAAGATTCAATACCATAGGAAGCTGATTTCATAGTTTTAGGAAAATAAAGTACCATAGAAAGATATTCTGCACACCAGGACAATTTGAGGTTCTTAAATTTCTGTTTCTTCCAAAATTGCACCATTTCATGCAGAAAAGTAGCTTAAGTACAAGGCTTAATACTGTTAATTCAGGAGGTCCTTAACAAATACTGGTTGAGTTGAATATTCTACTAGAGGCAATGGTATACAGTGAAATAGGCTCAGTGTTAGAAGAGGGTTAGATGCCAACTGCAGTTCTAAGTGGATTAGGGACTTAAAAAAGTTAACCTGTTGGTACCATAGTTGTTTTTTATTTTTGTCTCCAATATGAAGAAACTGATCTGAATCACCTCTAATTTTTTTGACACCATTGTAGGAATCCAAGAATCTGTACCTTTTACAAGTTTAAACATTTTTATATGTCTAGAGGTGTCCCTTTAAACAGCTTGCCCCAAACACACCTGCAAAAATATTTCTTCTAGACATTTTTAGAAGTCTTTGAAAGCTATTTCTTTGCTATCCACAATTTTCCCCCTTGCCTGTTCTGACCTTCCAATTTACTGATGTCCATGTCAAGGTGCCAATGTCATTGCATGTTTGACCTAAAATTTACTGGTGACATTTCTGTTAGTTGACAGAGCTCCCGCTTGCAGGTATCCTGAATCTGTTGCTCCAGGCAGCCCAGGAAGATTTTAGTAAAGCATCTATTTTAGTATTTCTCTGTTGTAGGAGGTCATCAAGAGGACACGATCACCAGTTGACCCTCAAGCTGGACCTGGGCAATCAGAAACGCCTCACCCCCGCCCCTGTCCTTGGAATGTACCTTTCACTTTCCTTCCCTGAGCTAGAAGCTGCCTTAAAAATGCAGCCTTGAGAGACCAATGTGCTGTTGAGACCATCTGGACAGAAGACCTCGATATAAACATTTACGATTCTGGTAGGAGGGTGTGTAGAGCTACTCGTCTTGCAGCAGCCCAAGACAAGCCTCCTTTGTACACTCCCTTTCTTATTAAATCTGCCACCTCCCAATCTGGAGCGATCTGCCTCTCTCTTTCATCTCTCCTTGCCCTGGGTGTACAGGAGCCAGTTTGCAAACTAACATTTTCAATTTCACTCATTTTATTTTAGGATTTCCGAGATAAAGTTTTCTTCCCCATAGGACGCATAAATCTTTGCTAAGACAATCAGAAGGCAACCAGAATGACAATATCATTCCCAGCGTCATCTTCTGCTGTATGAGAGGAATCCTTAGACTCTTATACTTAAACAATCATGAAGGATCTGCATTACTTGTTTCCCAGACATGCCCATCTGTCTGTATCCCAGGGTGAGCAGAGCTTAGACTCAGGTTGGACATTGTGCTAAAGATCTGCTCAGAGCAGACTGGGCCTTTTCCTTTGGTGGAATGTAACTCCCAAATAAGTTTCAAAGCACATGTTAGATTTGACAAGATGGGTGATCACTTAATTAGCAACAACTGAACCATTTTCATTCCCTGAGTCACATCAGGTACGACCTTTCAGTTTACAGCTTTGCACTGGCCTTTTCGACTGCAGAAGCGTATATATAATGTGATCTTTAGCAGCTTCAAAGAGAGGAGCTCTCATAGGAATGAGAATAGGTAGCAGTCACAGGTACTTTGTCATTCATGATGGCAGTCTTGCAACAAATCACAAAGGCAGTGGCATGGCATGAAAATCTAAATGACCAAAACCTGCCCCATTCTTGATACTATATGCAAATCCACATTATCAGCTTTAAAGCCCTATAAAATGGTTGTTTTAAAAATGATAATAATTGCTTTTTATTGCTGAAATAAAAGCCCCTAATCAAAAGTGTCAGGTGTTCAATGAACCCTTCAAAAATGAGCTACCTTATTTTGATTAATGTATACAAGTTTATTTGTGTGTCTTAAACAAGGGTATATGATGAAAATGTCTGAGAGTAGGCTGAGCTGAGATATTTACAAAATTTTTAGCATATCATTTTTTTATTTAAGTTTATTAATTTTTTCACCTGATCTTTATTTCTTATTAATTATATTCGTTTAAGTGTTTGGCCGGATGAAATTTTTGCATTAATATTTTAGTCCCAGCAGAAAGGACTTGTATATTCTTATCTTCACCTTCTGGAAAACTAATTAATATTCAATAATATAATTATTGTACTTTATATTGCAAGAACATATGCTGAAAAACAAGGAAAACAAAAACAGCAATGGAGTTTTTAGTTTATAATTTGACTCTACAAGACTGTAAAAGACATTGTATTATTTGTAAGGTAAACTTAAAAGATCCTATATTCTAGCCTCTTAATAAACGTCTAGGAAAGTAAATTAAAAAAAAGAAAAAGACATTTTGGTAATTAATATATGTCTAATTACTTGTGGAGAAACAGTGCAGAAGCCTCTTTCCTTTTTACCGAGCTTATTTTTCTCTTCAAAATGAGTAATTCACCTTTTGTTGGAATTAAAACCCTGTGGTTATTGAACACCATAGTACCAATAGCACTTCCGAATCTTCTGTGGAAATGGAGCACAGCAACAATACTTCTTTGTGATGCTCTGCAAACAACAGAGGCATTTTGAATGCTATACAGGGAAAACATATGTTAGGATGACTTTGCTTTAAGATTTTGGGAAATAAGTTTTCAGATAAACTTTCTGTAATGGAAACACTAATGGGACAAATGTATTTTTGTTAAATAAATCATTGCAGAAAAAGAAGAAAAATTCAGAGTTCCTGCATTTAAAAAAGTTATATATACATACTTGTATATATATATATATATATATATATATATATATATATATATACACACACACACACACACATTGGTTAAATAAATCAGAATAAGTGATAAAAATAACACATGCTTTGGTATAGGATAAGTGGTCCTAAATTATCCATTTTGCCTCTCTACATTGATTGTAACCTTGAAATTAAAAATAAAAAAGGAGGTTGTGTGTTTAGTTTTCCATGTTTCCATCTGTACTTAGTTTAAAGTTCAAATAAGGTAGAATGGAGATGTTTTCAAATCTAGTTCTAAGTAGATTAAAAATGAACAAATTTTCTGAATTACGGTTCTGAATTGCCAGAATTATTTAGAAAAAACACCCATTTTGGATCTTTTAAAATCCAAACCAAATTTATCCCCAGAATACTCTTGCTTTAAATTTGCAAGAGCATATTTTTAAAGGAAATTTAATCTCCTAATTTCTCACTTATTTACACTGAGATGGTTAAAATGTTTTGTAAAGTCTATTTGAATTTCAAGAAACGTCTTGAGCATTATCATTTAGGTTCTAATGCAGAACCTTTCAATTTTTTCAAGCTACTTTTCTAAGAGCAGTATATTGTGTTTTTGCCAAGCAAAAGTAACCTTGAACATAAAAAAAAAAAACTCACGGGGCTTCCCTGGTGGCACAGTGGTTGAGAGTCTGCCTGCTGATGCAGGGGACACGGGTTCGTGCCCCAGTCCGGGAAGATCCCACATGCCGCAGAGCGGCTGGGCCTGTGAGCCATGGCCACTGGGCCTGCGCGTCCGGAGCCTGTGCTCCGCAATGGGAGAGGCCACAGCAGTGAGAGGCCTGCGTACCGCAAAAAAAACAAAAACAAAAAACAAACCTCACATTTAGTTGGAAGAATTCAACTACAAATACTTTTTAAGTCACTACAAATACTTTTAAAGTCATTTTCAAAGTTGGTAAAATATTTTCTCCAGCCTGAAAACACAACTGTTGATTGCGAGAAAACATACAAAGATTTTCAGCCAGGTAGAATAATCCAGTACTGTAGAGTTACCAATCAACAGTGTTCATAGCTGTTAAAAAGAATCAAGGGAACACTCTATATTTGATTATATGCAGCATTCTGCATTTATCATCTCACATTTTAAGGTGCTACTCTTTAAGCTCAAAATAATGTATGTGACTTTTGTTTGTTTGTTTAGCCCCACACTATCTTCAAGGCCTAACTCAAGTATAACATTTAACATCTTTCCTTCTTTGTCTTATTCAGTATTCTCTTCAATGAAATGCTACCATAATGGCATTCAGTAAAACTCAATTTAACATTTTTCTTCTCCATCTCTCATGTGGTACTGTTTTGTCTTCCCATAAATAGTATAAGTTCTTTGGGAAAAGGGATTCTCATCTTCTACTGTGCCTACGAGCCAGGCTATTTTCATTTTTCTTATGTTGGCATTATACCATGATTGGAAATTGCTAGTAAATCATAATACAAGTGATAGGGACAGAGTAAAGGGACAAAGTAGGTGATTAAATAGTTAATCCCACTAGGGGATTGTAAGTACAGAAAAAAGTATGGGGGACCCCTGTAAGTTAATGATCACTCCAGAAAGCATGTTTGCTTAACCACAAAACCAAGCAGGCTTACTTAGCAACAAAACTATACAATAGAAGCATGAGACATGCCCCAAAGCAATAAAACAATGATGGCATGAGACCCACATCCTGCCAAGTGAGCTCAGTAAGTTAATGACCCCTAGAACATGCTCTCTGCACACATAAAAAAACCAATAATTTATGGAAAGGTGACATTTCAAAGTGAAAGAACCTCATTGTACTGAGACCTGAGATACTTTTTCCACAGGGCCATGACAGTCCTGTCTTGACCATGAAGGGACAAGAAAACTCCCCTACGCGATGTGGAAAAGGAACTGATGATGGAAACTTGACGTCTACTCAAGAATGAGGAAGAAGTTGGTCTTCTCCCCCTTCCCACTTTTCCTTTGATTATAAAACTGTAGCCCACTAAGTTCTCGGTGCATGGCACCCTCTTGCCTGCCCACTTGTAAGCCTCACAAGCATACTATTCTAATAAATCACTTCTTATCTATCATTTTGCCTCTTGCTGAATTCTTTCTGCCTTGAGACATAAAGATCCAGAGCTCCTAGGAGCCCCCGAAGCGCCACCTAGCGGTTTCACAAGGATAAAACAGCTAAATGACTTGAGGAAGTCTTGGTGATATAAAAAAGTTTCAGAGTTTCCACATGGCCCTTAAGCTATGAACTAATTATACTAAATAGTTTGCACAAAATTACAAAGGGGTGTGATTGTTTATATGCCTCTGGTTATTTCCTTAGAAGACAATCGTTCTACCCCTAGCTCAGCCTCTATACATGTGACCTTTATCAAGTCACTTCATCTTTACTGGGCTGCAATTTCTTCAACTGTAAAATAAGGAAATTGGTCTAGATTTGTGGTTTTCAAGTGGTTTTCTAACTGCCCCAGGAAAGAGTCTAAGGTCACCTTGGAGATGGAAGGGGAAGCTGAACTGTAAAATTCTGGCCCTCTTATTTATTTCAACAACAACAGTTCCATCTTCCACTTGAAACATTGCATTTTCCTGAATGAATTCCTTTAGAGGGGAAATGCATTTCAAAGCTAAAAGCAAGTTTGCAAATAATTGAAACATTATTTGTAAAAGTTCTTCCTACTTCAAGATCAGTGAATCTAGGCTTTTGTCTTTAACCCCAGGGAACTTGCTTCTGAAAATGTCCCAGTGCTTTTAGTCTCTGCTTTCCTTCCAAGCCTCCATGATTCTTTATAAATAATCCTCTGATTTTGTGCACCAGAAACAGGAGGAAGAAAGCTCACATAAGCCCTGCAATGAAATGTGCCTCTTTATTCCATTAAAAAAAAATGGGTAAATCAAATGCTTATTCCTTAACATTTTTTTCAAATCTATTTTTAAACTTTTTATTGCTTTACTGACAAACTCCTTTAATTAGGCTTATTTCTTTCTGCCCAATAGTGAATTTACCTGTCTCTCTTTACTCCCTTGAACCATTTTGCTTCCCATTAAGGTACTTAGGGATTAAGCAGTAAATTTGCAGTTGAAAAGGGATCAGTTTTCCATAGCTATTTCTCTGTTATAAACAGAGAATGTCCATTGCTTTTAATGGTGTGGGTCTGAATTTGAGACACAAAAGATCATTTGTACTTCTCACTCTTAACGTGAACTTTAACATTTTTAACCAAAACCTAAAAAAGTACTAAATTAGTCCATGCTTCATAAACTTATATTCCACAACCAAAATAAATAAGAGTGAATCTTGTGAGCCTTTGTGTAGTAAAATATCCATTTCACAACTCACAGACTTCTCCCTGTACTGAAAAATGCATATGACATTTTCCAGGGCTGTCATTGTACACTTTCAAGAATGTTTTCACTGATGAAGACAAATGTTACAGGTAATGTAGAAATCCTTCTATATCTCTTATTTTCTTTTCATCAGGACCTGCCACATATGGTGATATATTGATATAGAAGGCAATGTATTACACACACACTCTCACACACACGTACACACTCACACATGCAAATGCACACACACAAATATCTGTCAGTGTTATTCTTTTCATTACAAATGAAGTTTGTAGCAATAAAATCAGTGACACTAGGCACGGAAAATATTAATGGCACTGACAATTATATCACAATAAATTAAGTTTATAGCCTTGAAAATAGCTTTTTATTAAACTGGACGAACATCAATATAACTGCATGTTTGAAAGGATACATAAATCCAGTCAAGGGTGTTAGGATGGAAAGGGGACAGAGAAAGAGGAGCTGACTGAAATTACTTTGACCTAAAAAAAAATGCAAGATAACACGTTAGGTGTATTTGGTGGTCTATAATGAGTAAAGGGAAGCTGGTAATGAATTATCCACCAATTTTTAACAATCCATGAATAATGTAAAATATTACCATTACTGAAACTACTAAAGGTAGAAAAGATACAGTGCTGGTGACTCCCTGGAGAAGACTGCTTTGCAGCAACATTGTCTAAGCGACATCACCTAACAGGGCACACTCTAGACTGATTTTTGAGAACTGTTCTCAGAATAATCTCTCTTACTAATTACTTCTCTAAATGTAGATAAGCCTAGAGGAGTTTGTGAATAAAAAGGAATTAAATTTGGTTCTAGAATGCAATAAACGTGAGCAAGAGAACATTTAAAGAACGTTAAGAAGACATTCAATATAATATAAGGGAGCTTCTTTTAATGGAATTACATAAAAATAAAATGTGTTGCATTTGTCTGTAGTGAGGTTCCCCAGAAAGCAATCCCAAACAAGCAAAATGGCCTTTTACTGGCGATTTTGCAGTGTCTGGGAAATTTGTGCAGAAATTGGGTTTTTTTTTTACATCTTTATTGGAGTATAACTGCTTTACAATGGTGTGTCAGTTTCTGTTTTACCGCTAGGGTTCTTTCGGAAACAGCCAATCCAAGTCCTTAATACTGTCTCTGAGCTTCAGTTTCCTGATCTCTAAAAACTGAATCTGATTCTTACTGGATCTCTTGATCCTTTTCAGCTCCAGAGTTATGTAATTGTAATGCAATTTTCTGCTGGGCATGAAATAAATGAAGAGTTGTTGTCTAGTCAATGTAATACCGATAGTACTATGGATTCCAGTTGATTTTGAGGGTAGTGTGATATAGGATAGAGTATGGATATTTTTTCAAATATGGTATTTGCAGTCAGTTTTGTGAAGTCAAAGATAGGGTGAGATATAATAACTGCCACAAAGAAATAACCTGGGCCAGTGAAATATACTTTCCACACACACACATATCTAGTTTGGATGTAAATAACAAAGCTCTGTAATATATTTTGTCATCTAGGTACAAACTATGAGTTGAGGCTGAGGGAAAAGGCCCACAAATAATATCAATAATAGCAAAATAATTATTATAAACAGCAGTAAAGTAGTACCACAGGTACATTAATAATTTATATTATTTTTAGAAGAAAAAAACCCTCATATAACATTTACTGTGGGCTGGGAACTGATCTATACACATTGCGTTTGTTAACTCATTTTGATCCTCATGATAACTCTATGTTATTGGCACTATTGCTATTTATATCCTTTGCAGAAAGAATAACACATAAATGTATAGAGAATATAATTTACTGCAATTTGTAATATAACCAATATGATAGACCCTATTAAGACATTTTACATACTCCATATGCTATTCCATTTCCACAACAACCCTGATTGGTAAATAATGCATTTTCTACTTTATGGATGAGGAAACTGAGGCTCAGATAGTTTGAATAACTCACCCAAGTACAATGGCTAAATAATGCAAAAATAAGTTATTTGCACAAGGTGTATGTGACTCCATAATCAGAGTTTCTAACCCTTCTACTTGGGACTTTCCAAGGTTATTACTTTTTAATAGGTATAGTAATTCAATATCTGGCCATGGGAGAAGATAAAATTAAGTGGTTAGGAAAAATATTTTATAATATGAATAACAACTCAAGCTTCTTCAGGTGCCAGTGAAACCACTTCAGTTTCTAAGGTGAGGTTTACATTTGACCCATACTTGATGGTCCATAGTTAAACTGCGGTATTAGTTGACCCCATGACAAATTGCTGATATGTAATCATTTCTGACCCATAAAAACAGCTATTTTATAATTTAAGACATGGCCTCTCTAGCAAACTTTGAGCAATAACTTACAGACTCAAACATTCACTGCTGATTGATTGACAAAAAGGAAGCCCGCTGGGAGCTCATTTGTAATAGACACTTTGATTATCTTAGAATTTAGATCTCCTTGGCATTATTACATTTAATGATTCATGATTTTAAAGGCAGACTTTGCCTATCTGTTTACCATTCTGAACATGAATGGTTCCAAATTACCGAATGCCAGGGGGCTTCCAAATTTAATAATTTTGCCTCCTTGTATTACCAGTCTCTGCATATTTAATACCCCTGTTTTCATTCAAACAAGGAAGAAAACCCCACATATCAACAAACGGAAGAAATGGGACAACCACCTGGTGCAGTACCAATCAGTTTTTTCTACAAGTTCTGATGAAGAAAGCCCTTATAATGCATTGCCTCACTCCCCTCTGTGCTGTTTATTAAGCTGCTGTCTCTCAGCTACAAACCCTCCCTTCTACACTCAGCTCTGTGTACTGGGGCTGAGATTCTGTCAATTATATTTCTTTCTTGTAGAATGGTTCCTTTTTAGTTTCTGCCAATAGAGCTCTAGATAGGACCAGAGAGCAATAGGATGTAGAGATGTGGGCCGTCCTATTTTATTTGCTGATGCTGTAAGAATGATCACAGTGAGAACTTGTATCCAGCAGCAACAACTGGTACTAGTAGAAATTGGTTCTAATTTCCAGTTTCTTCCACTTATCCCAGAGCCAACCTTGTGGAGCTCAGAGGAACTGGCACCAGTTTTATTTTTCCCCCTTTGTCAGAGGTCTGAATCCAGCTTCATGGAGTCCCTCCTCTGACCTTCCAAGTTCTAAAAACTCCAAACTCTTCCCTTTTAACCTCAGGGCTAGAGGGTTTGCTCTCATTACTATCTCTCTGCTCCCTCCAAGTTCTATTTGCTTTTCAGCATCTTTTAAATTAATTTGCTATGTGATGTTCTGTCTGTTGAAATAACTAGTATGATTTCTTTTCTCCTGCCTGATACGTCCCTGGGTTTTTTTTGTTTTGTTTTGTTTTTCTGCGGTACGCGGGCCTCTCACTGCTGTGGCCCCTCCCGTTGCGGAGCACAGGCTCCGGACGCGCAGGCCCAGGCGGCCATGGCCTATGGGCCCAGCCGCTGCGCGGCACGTGGGATCCTGCCGGACAGGGGCACGAACCCGCGGCCCCTGCATCGGCAGGCGGACTCTCAACCACTGCGCCACCAGGGAGGCCCCATCTCTGGTGTTTTGACTGATGCTGTTAATAGGTTGCTTTTTAGCATGGAGTAGTTTTCTGAATCTTAGTATGAAATGTGAGAGTGGTACTTAAGAGCTGAACATATGCTTACTACACAGAAATATGGTTGGTAAATATTTAACAATTCCTATATTTAGTATCAGTTTTGAATCACAAATTAGAAAAGATAAGAAACAAAAATACTTTTGATGAAAATACTAATTGAAGGCATACTCCACAATCAGTTATGAGAGCTTAACTTCTTTCATTTAGGAAGAACTTCAAGGCTGACTTAACAGCTCATTTTATGAATAGAGGATACTTCCTTGTTTGTGTGAAATCATATGTTCTATATACCCACATTTGCATTTGGCTTGTTTAGTTGCATGTGACTTTTAAGGCATAACCATCGCAAAATATTCTTGCTGGTAACCTGGTTTCCATTTCCATTGTTCATGGAAGTCCAGATCCTAATATGTACCCTAAAACTGTCAGAAGTCGAAGATTTATTTGAGTCAATGCCTTGCTGCCCCTTTTCCCATTTATCTTTCATGTACCAGGCCACATGGGGAGACCCTTTCTTCCAAAATGCTGAGCTTACTTTTAGAGACAGTAACAGCCTAACCAGTCCCTTGGTTGCTGTGCTTAAATAATTGGGTCACCACCCACTGACCTAAAGTCTATTTTCTCACTAGATTCTTCATACCGCCAACTTAAAAAATATATTCACAACCTAAACGTATAGAGTTAGGTTTTATTCAGCGGGAATTTTTAGGACTTCAAGCCCTAGAGGCAGCATCTCAAGTAACCCTGAGAGAACTGCTCCAAGGAGGCGAGAGCGGGAGCTAGGATATATAGGAGTTTTGCAACAAAGAGCAAGTAGTAGGAACAAAAGATTACTGTTAATTAAAGAAAACTAGAAATCTCAAGTTAAGAAATTTAGTGCTTTTCTATGTATGGGAAGATGCAAGAGTCTGGGCTCACTGAAATCATTCCTTTGATGTGCATCTCAGCTATCTGGGACCAGTATCCTGTGTTTTCACATCCTGAGTTTCCTCAGGGCTCAACATAGGGAGTGACTGCCTTCTGATGGCTGCTAGATGGTAGGTATTCTTTCCCTTCCTGAGTTTCCTCAGGGCTCACCAGCTCACCTTGGCTGTGGTTGCAGTCGCTGGTGACTGTGACAGCCTTTGTTTACTAATATGGCAGGCAGTATTACATTTATCAGTACTAAACTGGGTTCAGTAGCAAATTGTTCAGCTCAGGTACAGGGATTCTACAGTATCAGAAAGCTAGCATTTCACGTGCGCTCACCGTTTTCAGTCTTGTCATGTCAATTTTTGGACATTTGGTCTGCTTCTCTCTGACATTGATGTTAAAAGAACTTTATTTAGGGATTATTTATTTCAGGCTTGAAGTTTTTCTGGATCCATGTGTGAATTTATTATTGCCGTTCCCTTGCTTACGTTTATTAAATCCGTATAGATAAGAAGTTAAACCATGATAAAGGAATCCCTTTTTGATGTGACCACTGCTACCTCTCCACCCTGTTTTCTCAACTCCCATCTCTTACCCTCCTGATACATGTGAACTATTAGCAATTCCTGGAACAGTCCTTGTTTTCCTTTAGCTCCATTTCTTTGCAAAGGTTGCTGTCTCTTCCTGGAATATCACCACAACTCATCTCTTCTTTCTATCAAAACACCACTCTCCCATTGGTGACGAATCAGCTCAAGTATCTGCTTTTCCAGTAAACATCTTATGATTCCTTTGGGTCCCTCCTTGGAGTTGTTACCACAGCACTTTTCATTTTCCTCTTTCTTAAATCTTAGTTCACTCTGAGGCAAATGATTTTTATGGCATTCTTCAATTTAATAATTGAAACTTACAAATGAGTAGATGTTTATATATATATATATATATATATACTTTATAAACATAATTTTAAAAAGAACCCACCAACCACAACAAGAAAGGATATTATCAAACCTTGCATGTAATTATGTGCTTTCACCCATCACATCTCCCTAGCTCACTTTACTTCTCATAGATACTCACTAACTTAAATTTTGTTCGGAATGTATTGCTTCATTTTAAAATAACTTAATCACACATGCATATATACTAAACATATTTTTAGTCTTCCTTGCAAATGGTATTATAAATATATATCTACATACATATGTAGCATATACATACCTATGTAGCATATAGACTGTATGTATGTGTGTGTGTGTATATATATATATATATATATATACATATATATTCTTCTGAAACTTGCTTCTTTATTCAACATTACTGAGATTGATATATCTTTACATGTAGCTTTGAAATATTAACTTTTATGACTAAATATGATTCTATTATGTAAATATACTAATTTTTATTTATCCAGTCTTCTGATTTCCTCCTAGAAAATATCATTACCATATATTTCCCAGAATTCCAGTTATCATATTTATGAGGAGATTAGACTGGGTTACATTATTCTGTTTTTTCCTGGAGGCATTCCCTTAGTAAGAGAGGAGTGAATTACAGGCCTTTTGCTTTTAATCTCCACATGCTCAATAGGTATTATTATTACTATTATAGATTATAGAGTCTTTTGATAAATGAAAAGACCTCCCTTCTCTCAGACAGAGGCCCAGATATAGAGGGAGCAGAAATAGTATTTGAACTTTACCTATTAAAAAAAAAAACAAAGCTTTTGTGGAATCCTTTGACTGTGGTAGGTATGAATAACTCCAGAAACTCAGGTAGTAGGGCAAATACCATATTATTTCTTGAGTCAAAATTAAATTTTATTCTCAGTCTCTACTCTGGCTGGATGGCAATACTTTTGAATCTTCATGGTTTCTGCAAATGTTCTAGGCAACTGGTCCAGAGGAACCATTCAGGGATCCTCAGATCTTCAGTCCGTGTAGCTACTGTTGAAATACTCATTGGCTAATCCTGCATAAACCCTAGAAATTTGTGTGGACCCTAGAAAGCTATTGATCCTGTCACTAAGTAACGGATACCTGTATTAGAGGCAGTAATGATCAGAAAATATTCCATTTTCACTCAGGAGTTGATTTTCTGCCTTGAAGTGAGGTCATATGACAAGTTCTAACCAAAGGGCTGTGAGCTTTTGCCACTTTGAGGATAAAGCATAGGAAAGAAGGTGTTAACCCTCAATGTGCTCCTTTACTCTGCCTCAGTAAACATGAAGCAACATGTTGAGACAGAGGACCCTCCAATGGTTTGAGTTTCTGAGTAACTGTTAAATAAGAATGCACAGTGTATAGAATGAATTAGTCATAAATATTTGTTGTGACAGGCAATTGAGACTGAGGGATTGTTTTTTATCACAGCTTATCCCAGCCTAATACACCTACTGTATTATGTCTTTTTATAGATTTGAGCCTATTTCTCTAGGATCCAATGATTCTGTGATATAATTTAGACATTGCCTTTTAATGTTTTATCACTTTCCAGGACCTCTAGAGGAAAGCCATTGATAAACTCTACTCCTTATGGAGTCCACAGTCTAAAACACTACACAGACTTGGATATATACAATTCTTAGTCTCTCTCCAAGCCAATCATGTCTCACCCTTCCCCTAAAAGACTCCAAACATGACCTTCATTTGATTTGCCTTTGCCTTTCAAAAAATACAAAAATTATCTTCTCCCAACTTCTCCTATGTTTAAGGAACACACAGGCCCTAACTCTTCATTGAATCATGAAGAATGAGGTAAAAATGGTTAGGGTGTTTTGAGTCTAAAGAGGGAAAACTTTTTCTCCCAAAACCTATGGATAACATTAAGGTGTCATTCTTTCTGATTACTTTATAGCAGTGAAAGTAAAACATGAATTTATATCTCAATAAATCACACTGCCATATACACTTAGAGTTCTTAATGACCTGACCCTGAATCTTGACATCTCACAGAAGGTATTTGACTTATAAGCATTAAGCTTGATTGCATAAAAAGACAGTGAACAGACTTCAAAGGGATTCTCTTACTCTATTAAACATCTTGTATGACTCCCACATCAAATTTTTGAAGACCAGACATTCTTGAGAAGGGTGTACAATATATCTGTGACCCTAGCTCCTAACCAGCAGAGTTTTCACTCTGTTCTCATGCTTTCTCTTCCTTTCTTATTGTTCAACTTCTTTCCTTCACAGGACTCTTGTCTTTAAAAAAAATTTTTTTTCCACATGTATTTTTCCTTTTGTCTCTGTTTCTGAAAATGATGAATTCCTTCATTGTATAAAGCTGGTTTCTAAAGCATACAGTTTCTCCCCCAACACCCAGGAAAATTTGCCTAGACTGCTTCTTTAAGAGTTTTTTTTTTTTTAATGACCGGAGACCTCCAAAATAATTTTTTTGACAACTTTATAATTTAAGAACGGTAAGATTTTTATTTTGTGATAATTTTCAATCTGCCTGGACAAGAGTGAGTGATGATCTCTGCTCTCAGGAGTCTGATGTACATAGTATGGACAAATAGATTGTCATTCTTGGAGCATCTCCAAAGAATCCTATCCCATAAAAATTGCTTCCCACATTATGTTCGACTCTCTGTGACTGTGGTGTTATTGCCTGAATGCATTCAATATACTTAGGATCAGGCCAGGGCAATAGCAAAACTGTACATTAAAGAGTTTTTTTATTCAGATTCCCATTTTTGAAGTTTCTTTCCCCCCATATTTAAGAATTCTATTAGGTATTCACTGCTCTATCTTTTTAGTAAACAAATTAATTCTAAAATGTCACACAAAGGAATTAGGATTCATTTGTTACTTTTTACTACTTTTTTTCATAAATTTTTACAATTCACAAGATAATTACTGTGTGGAAATAGCAATGATTAACAACAACAAAGTTGCAATTGTTCATGTAGAGAATTTCTTTAGCTGGGATTTATTTTGATATCTATCAAATGGGATCACATATGAGACCACTCTATTGCTGGACTAAAATTGATTTCTGGGAGTAAAAGAGTTGTTAACCATATTGATTTTATCATTGAAAATGGCAATCTAGAACATCCTGTGGTAATTAGATGCTAGATATTAGAAATAAGGTATAATTCACATGTATCCAAAAATTTATTCACTTCCACATAATCATGTTTCATTTTTGAACAGTTGGTTTTATTGGGAAAGTGCATGCAATTTGCACAAAATAAGCTTCTGTTCAGCAGTGACGTACTGTATTGAATTTTGCTGACTCAGTAGGTATGGCTTTTTCTACCGAGATACAGTAAATTACTTAAACATATTTAAATGATTATCACTGTCTTGTGCTAATGTTTAGAAGAAAAAATACTCAATGGATTATTTTTTCTTCACTCTCTCTCTTCTATTCCTAGATTCAGTTTGCTTCATTCTTCTGCTGTTGCCCAAATCTGCCATATTCCATCTATCCTCTTTTCCACATTTGAGGTTTCTTCATACACACATAATATTTAGATTATATAGATTCTGTCTTTATAACATATTTCTCTGTGACTGAGAAGCAATATCTTACCATTACTAGACTAAATCCCATGAGACAGTGATTATGTCTATTCTGTTCACCACTGTATCCCTAGATCCAGCGATCCAAAGCTCACAGCCCTTTGGTTAGAACCTATCATATGGCCTCACTTCAAGGCAGAAAATGAACTCCTGGGTGAAAATGGAATATTTTCTGATCATTACTGCCTCTATTTTAGGTATCCGTTATTTAGTGACAGGATCAATAGCTTTCTAGGGTTCACACAAATTTTTAGGGCTTATGCAGGATTAGCCAATGGGCATAGAATAGTTCCTGGAAGAAAACATGATTGTCATGTGTATTTTTGACAGACAAGGTCCAGTTTTGCCAGTTTTAAGTCACTTTAATATTCTTTCCTACACATCTCCCTAAACATGTAGCTGTGCTCTTAAAGCAAATGCAGCTGACTCTTGATTCACCTTGGTTTCTTGTAACTCCATCCATTGTAGATTTCACTTTTTGAGATATTCAGCATCTGTGACAAATCCAAAAATTGAGGATAATAATGGACACTGTGGTTTCTTAATACTGTTAGCCAAATATTTTCCACTCTCCAAATTCTAGGACCATGGTGGAATTATACTCCTGTCTTGTCCCTTTGTGTCTTCATGAAGCCTTGATCTTAGTCTGGCCCATAAATTTTGAAATTTTACAACAAAGCAAAATTCTCTTTCTCCTTCTTGCATGGCCATTAGTTCCAATCAAGATGGTAGCTGCTTTATTCATCTGGGACGCTGAATGACTCTGATAAGAGAACCTAACAAACTCACAATAGACATGAGTGAGAAATAATCCTTTGCTATATTAAGTCACTGAGTTTGGAGATTATTACTTCAGCATGACTTCACATAGCCTAACCGATGCAGATAATTTACCAAAGTGTTAAGTTTTTTAAGTGGAGTGATTTGAAACTTCCATGCACTATGAAAAAATTCCAGTTTTTATTATCTGTGCTTTCGTAAGGACCATTTAAAATGCTTCCCCCAAACCTACTTTTTCCTCTTACTCATTTACAATCACCTGTTTACAAAATTTTCAGGAAACAAGTGTGTATTTGTTAAAGCCAAATATTTTAAAGGATTTTAAATCCTTTAAAATTGTTTCAAATTTTCTCCACCCTGAAATATGTTTGTCCCTCATTGGGTGGCAACCTCTATTGTTCGAATGAGAGCTACATTTCTGCTTTGAAAATGACGCAAAATCTTTTCTGGCTAACTGCAAATCTATCACCCAATGCTCGTATGAACCTATATAAAGAAACAGTATAAATTTCAACACATGCATGCAGGTAAACACTTGTACCAGCCACAGATTTTGGAAGAGGAACAAGGGAATTTTTTATGAGACATGATAGCAAAAGCATTTTATTTTGTACTATAGAATTAATTTAGAGCTCTGATTAACACTATTCTTTTCTAAGCAACTTTTAAATTGTTTTAAACATATATGCATTGGACCTTAAATTCCTCAGTGCAGAGCACATGCTGTCACTGAATTTGGCTTCAGAGACCATTCCTCTCTGTCTTTCTGAATTTTATAACCTTTTTTTTTTCAGAATAATCTTTGTTCTTTTTAAACCACAGGGGAATTCTGACAGGTCCACTTTTAGACTCTTCATATTTTTTCAATCAACAAACTAGACAATGGAATATAGGCATTGTCCTACTTTTCATTAAGAAAGCATATGTACCAGATTTGTAAAATGCATCTGTAATGAAAAGAAGATGGGAAGACAGGGAGAAAGACTTTGAGTCACATCAACCAACTTCAATGGTCAATA
This sequence comes from Leucopleurus acutus, assembly GCF_964270905.1. NCBI lineage: Eukaryota > Metazoa > Chordata > Mammalia > Artiodactyla > Delphinidae > Leucopleurus > Leucopleurus acutus. The sequence goes on along the minus strand of NC_139142.1, from coordinate 19,615,587 downwards.
TTTCCTTAAAATGTTTCATGTGTTTTTATTTCTTGTCTCTTTTAAACTATGATGATAAATTCTTGAAAGAAACAGAAAATATGTCTTCTGATGCTTTGTGTCCCCTTATTCTGTGTAATAGTAGGATTGCCAGATAAAATACAGGACTCCAAGTTAAATTTAAATTTCAGAAATATATTTTCAGAAATATATAAAATATATACTAAAATATATTCATTATATATTTTGAATATATAAATATATTTGAATATATGTTGTATAAGTATGTTACAGGAAAGGTTTGGGACATACTTATACTAAAAACTACTCCATTGTTTATTTGAAATTCAAATTGAATTAGATTTTCTATATTTTTACTTGATAAATCCAGCAACCATATATAGCAACTACTCAAAAAAACACTTGACAGACTCAAACCCCAACTCTTCCCACCATGAGTAGAAGATCTAGAGCTGCAATTAGACAAAGAGTTTTCTAATTCCCTGCCCAGAGATCTTTCCCCCACATTAAGCCTGTCTGTCATGACAGATACAGATCGCTGCATCAACCCTGGAAAACTACTGCCTGGCTCAAGTATTGGATACATCATTTAGTAGCTGTGGATTCTGGACAATTTACTTATCTTTTCTGTTCTTTAGTTTTCTCATCAATGTCATTGGGATTAAAGTAACATTATTAAGATATGCAAGACAAAGTACTTAAGTTGGCAATAATTATTATTTCACAGAAATAGAAATTATAAGCAGTACTTATTTTCTTTTTTGTGTTCCAAATCCCTTCTGTGTCTGATGAAATCTAAAGAGCTCTCAACAGAAAATAATATATCCACAAATCATTTTCTTAACAATTTCAGAAAGTTATAAACTCTCTGGAGCCCAGGTTCCATGAAGATGGAATGAATCTAGTATCAGCTTTAAATACATTTTAGAACCCTTTATATTCAAAAGATACTTTGTTAAATAAGATAGCCTTATAAACCCCTAACATATGCTCTTTCACCAAAGTAGAGCTATCATTTCTTAACCTTGGGATCCCCAATAATTCTTTCTTATAAAGGGCTGAGGTGGTAAACTTAAGCTGAGTTGATGGCATATTGCTGACTGATGTGTTCTCTAGGGGGCTTCAAATTGACTTACAGCATTTTGCTAGTTGGGCACACATTTAATTTTCTTGGCACTGCATCCAGTGATCTGTAGCCTTGAACTTAAATAGTGAATTTTTCAGGGACACTTCATCATATGCTTTACACAGCAGAACACAAACTACAAAAGGGAAACTTCAGAAAGTGCTCTTGGAGTTTAATTACATAACCCAGTATGACTTCTTATTATGTACTATCCAAGTATACTTTGTCTTATCAAATAATAGTAATTTATTTTCTAAGTTAAAAACAATCTATATTATTTTATCACTCTTTCCATCCTACTGCTACCACTGAGGGTAAAAAGAAATGAAGGATATCGGAGCAAACATAAATTGTACATTTATTTGCAACCAATGCTACGTACTTGAATGTCACACTAAATTGCACAAATTAAAATATAAATCTTTGTCCTTAAGATGGTTAGAGTCATTAACTAAAGGCCAGATCCATTCTATAAGGATTGTCAAGTCTAGCAATATTCTAGATGATAGAAGGCATACCAGATGGATGTCCTACATAAGAGGAACTTTCTCCAGTTAGCAATAAAACAGCAAAGGAGCACAACTGCTTCATCCAGGCACAGGATTTACTTAAATCATGGGAGAGGGCTTTCATCCTCAGATACTATTATGAGATAACATTATTGAACACAGCAAGTTAAGCAATTTGTCCAAGGTCTCAAGCTGGTAAATTGTTGAGCAGAATTGAAACATAAGCAGACAAACTCTAGTATAGCAGTTGTTGCTGCTGCTAAAAGCTGGCATTTACTGAACACATATGCAAATTGAGCTAGGAGTTTTGCCATCTATTTTTTATGAGTCAGCTTTATTGAGATATCATTGATAAAACTATAATATATTTAAAGTGCAGAGCATGATGATTTGATCCATGTATACATTGGGAGAGGAGTCCCACCTTCAAATCAACACGTTTATCACCTCACATATCTACCCCTTTATTTGTGGTGAGAATTCTTAAGTTCTACTCTTTTGGTAAGTTTCAAATATACAATACAGTGCTATCAACTATATTCGCCATATTACACATTAGATTCTCAGAACTTATTCATCTTAGAAGTGAAATTTAGGACCCTTTTACCAGCTTCTCCCCATTTCCCCCACACCACAGCACACGAGGACACAACACTCAACTCTCTGTTTCTATGAATTCCACTCTTTAAAAATTCCACATATTATTGATATCATGCAGTGTTTGTCTTTTCCTGTTTGGCTTATTTTGCTTAGAATAATGTCCTCCATGTTGTCACAAATGTCAGGACTTCCTTCTTTATTAAATCTATTACACACACACACACACACACACACATATATATCTCACTTTTTTTTATATCTCATATTTTCTTATTTCATTCATCCATCAATGGATACTTAGGTTGTTTCCACACTTTGGCTATTGTGCATAATGCTGCAATAAACATAGGAGAACAGATACCTCTTTGAGATACTGATTTAATTTCCTTTAACTATGTACCCAGAAGTGGGTTTTCTAGATCATTGATAGTTCTATTTTTAATTTCTTGAGACATCCATACTGTTTTCCATTATGGCTATGCCAGTTTACATTCCCAACAAAGTATAAGTGTTCCCTTTGCTCCACATCCTGGCCACCATTATCTTTTGTCTTTCTGATAATAGACATCCTAACTTGTGTGACGTATCTCACTGTGGTTTTGATTTGTATTTCCCTGATAATTAGTGATGTTGAACACCTTTTCATGTACTCATTGACCATTTGTATGTCTTCTTTGGAAAATGTCTATTGAGGTTCCTTGTCCATTTTTTAAATTAATTTTTATTGGAGTATAGTTGCTTTACAATGTTGTGTTAGTTTCTGCTGTACAACAAAGTGAATCAGCTGTATGTATATGTATATCCCTTCTTATTTGGATTTCCTTCCCATTTAGTTCACCACAGAGCCTTAAGTATTGAGTTCCCTGTATTATATACTGTAAGTTTTCATTAGTTATCTATTTTATACATAGTATCAATAGTGTATATATGTCAATCCCAATCTCCCAATTCATTCCACCACCACCCCTTTCCCCCTTGGTATCCATACATTTGTTCTCTACGTCGTGTCTCTATTTCTGCTTTGCAAATAAGATCATCTATACCATTTTTCTAGATTTCACATATATGCATTAATATACGATATTTGTTTTTCTCTTTCTGACTTCACTATGTATGACAGTCTCTAGGTCAATTCTTTGCCCATTTTTAATTGGTTTATTTGTTTTTTTTGATATTGAAGTTGTATGATTTTCTTTTATATTTTGCTTATTAACTCCTTATTAGATATTGTGGTTTGCAAATATTCTCTCCCATTCCATAGGTTGCCTTTTCATTTTAATGATGGTTTCTTTTGCTGTGCATAAACTTTTTAGTTTAAAATACAGTCGACCCTTGAACAATGCAGGGGTTGGGGCACAGACCCTGCATGCAGTCAAAAATCCACATATAACTTATGGTCCAGCCCTCTGTATCCTCAGTTCAGCATCTTTGGGTTCAACCAACCACAGATTGTGTACTACCATAGTATTTACCATAGAAAAAAATCTACATATAAGTGAACTCAGGCAGTTAGAGCCTGTGTTGTTCAAGGTTCAATTGTAGTTCCAATTATTTGTTGTAGCTTTTGTTGTTTTTTATTTTGGTGTCAAATCCAAAATATCATTGCCAAGACCAAAATCAAGAAGCTCCACAGTTTCAGAACGTACATTCAAGTGTTTAATCTGTTGAGCAAATTTTTGTGTATGTATTGTGTAAGATAGAGATCCAGTTTCATTCTTTTGCATGTGGCTATCTAGTTTTCCTAGCACAATTTTTTGAGGAGAGTATCCTTTTCCCATTGTATATTATTGACACCTTTGTCAAAAATTAATTCACTACCTATGCATGGTTTATTTCTGGGCTCTTTATTCTGTTCCATGAATCTTTGTATTTTTTTAATACTAGTACCATACTATTTTGAATACTATAGCTTTGAAATGTACTTTGAAATTAGGAAATGTGGTACATCCAGCTTTGTTATTCTTCTTCAGTATTGCTTTGGCTATTCAGAGTTATTTGTGGTTCCATATGAAATTAGGATTTTATTTTCTCTTTCTGTGAAACATGTAATTGGACTTTTTATAGGGATTGCATGGAATCTGTAAATTGCTTTGGGTAGTGTGAACATTTTAACAATATTAATCCTTCTAATCGATGAGCATGAAATATCTTTCCATTTATTTGTGTCTTCTTCAAGTTCTTTAATCAATTTCATGTAGTTTTCAGTGTAGTTATCAAATCTTTCATCTCCTTGGTTAAATTTATTTCTGGATATTTTGTTTTTGATGCTGTTGTAAATGAGATTGTTCTCTTAATTTCTCTTTCCAGTTGTTAACAGTATATAGAAACACAACTAATTTTTGTATTCTGCAACTTTACTGAATTCATTAATTAGTTCTAAGAGTTTTTGATGCAGTCTTTAGGGTTTTCTATATATAATATCATGACATCTACAAACAGAGAAAATTTTACTTCTTCCTTTCCAATTTAGATGTCTTTTATTTCTTTTTCTTGATTAATTGATCTTGTAGGACTTCTAGTATTACGTTGAAGAAAAGTGGTGAGAGTGGGCATCCTTGGCTTGTTTCCTGATCTTAGAAGAAAAGATTTTAGCTTCATCATTGAGTATGATGTTTCCTGTGGCTTGTAATATATATTCTTTATTATGTTGAAGTATGTCCCTTCCATATCCAGTTTGTTGAGAGTTTTTATTATGAAAGGATGTTGATTTTTGTTGAATGCTTTTTCTGCATCTATTGAGATGATTATGATTTTTATTCTTCAATATTTTAATGTGGTGTATCACATTGATTGATTTATGGATGTTGAACCATCTTTGCATCCCTGTGATAAATCTCTTTGATCATGGTGTTTGATTCTTTTAATATACTGTTGAATGTGCGTTCAACCCCTCCCAAGGGATTTATAGGAAGTTTCCCCCTCACAAGCTCCTGGCTGTCTCTCAAACCTTTGTGACTGTCCACGCTGCTGTCTTTGCTCTTAGTAGCTCACAGTAGTTAAGCATTTGTCAAGACTCACCCAAAGGGGAGAAGTGCTGTCAGTATCTAGATGCAGGTTGATTAGAAATAGGATCTCAGACAGCAGCTGGGAAATTATGCAGTCAAACACCTTCCAGGGAGAAACTGAGAGAGAGGCATTTTCACTTGCTTCCTGGACAATGAACCTTGGTGTATAGCCATGGGAGTGCTTTTGCACCTGTTTGAAAACTACTTCTTTCTTCATTATAGTCCCGTGGGACTCATAAATGTAATCCCCATTGACTATCAGAGATAAGTGATTTGGGGACCATCCCTCAGATGGCGGCTGTAAAATTGAAGCACTAAATGAGGTCAACAAGCTCCTTCCAGGGAGACTCTGGCAACTTCGTTTTATCGTTGAAGTGAACCAGAAGGAGAAGATGGGGGAAGTGCCTACGGGTTCCCCAGGGGTCCAGGGAGAAAAACAGTCAGCATCTAGATGCATGCTAATTAGAAGTTGGACCCTCAGATGGCAGCTCGTAAATTATGCAGTCAAACTCCTTCCAAGGAATGACTGGGAGATGGGGGCTTTTTCTGCCTCCTCTGTTCTGAACCCTGGGTGAATAACCACAGCACATCACGCACCTGTGAAAAGCTGTCTCTTTATTTTCTATAGCCCTGTGAGACTCAAGAATGTAAGCACCAGTGGTTTTCAGATCTAAGTGTTTTGGGGACCTATCCCTTGGATGGGAGGCTTAAAATATGTAGTGCTAGATGTGCTGTCCAAACCCTTTGCTCCTTGGTGAGACGCTGGGATTTGGAGGTTTCCTCCTGATTGTGATGCTGTGTTGAGGGTGGATTTATGGCAAGAGTGTGTGTCAATCTTTCTTACACATTTCGATGTGGGTGTTTTCTCTGTCACCTGATATGTTGCAGTTAGCCAGCTAGTTTCTGGGTCTTCCTCAGAGGGAATTGTTCCATGTGTGGCTGTATGGTCCATCCATGGGAGGGGAAAATTCAGGATCCTTATATATCACAACTTGATCAACAAAAATAAAAGTTCAGGACTTCCCTGGTGGGGCAGTGGTTGAGAACCTGCATGCCAATACAGGGGACATGGGTTCGAGCCCTGGTCTGGGCAGGTCCCACATGCCGCAGAGCAACTAGGCCCGTGAGCCACACTACTGAGCCTGCGCGTCTGGAGCCTGTGCTCCGCAACAAGAGAGGCCTCGACAGTGAGAGGCCCGCGCACCGTGATGAAGAGTGACCCCCGCTCGCCGCAACTAGAGAAAGTCCTCGCACAGAAACGAAGACCCAACACAGCCAATAAATAAGTAAATAATTAAACAAATAAAATAAAATAAAAGTTCAAACTTGCCATCTGCCTTTGAACGAGGCTTTAATTCATCTGAATATGATGTAGTGGATACCCTTGTCATGTCCATTTCAAGAATGAGAAATCTGAGTTTTAGAAACACTGAAGTAGCTTGCTCAAACAAAGGTTAGCAAGGGATGATTCTAGGACTTGAAATGCCACATTCCACCAATTACAAGGTGAACTTTGTTTTCATTTTGCATCTCTGAAATCAGGATTCATTTTATGATCACTTTTAGGCAGACAACAAGGAGGACAGATTTGTCATTGCCTGTCAGTGATTAAACTGAGTCATAGTCATTCTCGATATCATCCCTTCAACTGATTTCTGTACATTGGTAAAACTACAGATGTTGAGTGTAATTGTCATCTAAAATGTCTTCAGAGACATTGCATTATTCTACAGTTCAACACTGAAACTAAAAGTTATGGTTTAGGCATTTTTTTCCTTGCAATGTGGTACATAAAATAATGTCATATTTTACAATTGAGGCATTTAGATTTGACAGAATCAGATAGGTAGGTTTGTATTCAAACCTCCAAACTGGGCATAATAATGTTGTTTTTAGATTTTTTTTCCAAAAGGCTGGTATTATATCCTATTGTGTAAATGCCATTGAAGTGTATGTGTAATTATATCATTTAAAAAAAGATACATAATTATAAACAAAAATACTACATAAATTATTTGGTGTTACTAAGCATGCAGACCCTTAATAAATAAATAAAATATTTTATCGTTCAAGATAGTTTTCTCCTTGACCATCTTGGTTACTTTTTAAATATTCTGAAACTGGGTCAACCAGTGAGTGGATTTTGGTAATGTGAAAAGACCGTGTTATAATATACTTCAACTCTTTCTTTGTGTGAGCAGAATAAAATTCAAAAAAAAGATGTGTACTGAGAAGTGTGTTCTTTCTTCTTCTAATAGTCCAGGGTACCCAGACACATGTTCAGCTTTTTAAGGAGAATAACGTGACCTTAGGAATTAAACTAAGTAGTAATCCAATCCTGGTATTACTTCAGGCAGATTCTCAACAACAAAAAGATATACAAATTACAAAAAAGAGACTTTAGATATAGTAAATAATTGCAAATCAAATGTTTTCCTCTGGCTTCTCTGCCTAGCAAATTTCTTCTACAACCTCTCTCATTTTCACATTGCTCTAATGATATCTGTCCGCTATTGATAATTAATCTAGATAATGACATTCCTGAATATGATGCCACATCTCTGGACACTGAAGTGTGTCCAACATGCCATTAAAATCTCATTAAAGCTTTATTTACCAGTCTCAAATTAAAAATAAACATTGGCTGTACATAGGCGAGAATAATGATCACATTGACCTTGGAATGTTACTTCCCCAAAACCTAAGGACTGAAGTAAAGGAGAGCTAAGACTGGAACATTTGGTAAAGGAAATCCAACTAGTAATCTTGGCAAAAGAGCTGGAATATATGTAATTCCTTATTTTTCTTTAGCAAATACAATTTAGGATGTTCCCTAAATAAGATGCACTATCAGAAGAAAAGTTTTCTGGATTGCATTTTGTTTGTTTGTTTTTTAAAGAAGCCATGATATAAATGACTTAATACAAACTTTATTATGTACAAAAGGGACTTTTATGTACTTTTAACCTCCTACCTTAGCTTTGGATGTTATAATTTTGGTGGGAAGTCTTAGCTTAAGTATAGGTTGAATTTAGAGTAAACAGTTGCCACCTGGTAAACTAGAGAAATAAGATCCCAGATGTTTTCATTTTTTTGAAAGCTAAAGAAATATTGTAACAGAATTCCAGTTCTGTCTAATACTGGAGGTTAATCTTCATCTTAGTGTGTTTAAAAAACCACTATAGTAAGCTATATGAGTGTCTGTTTGCAGTAGGCCCAAACTATCTCTATGAGAGAATTAATCCTAAGGTAAGAAATAGCTGGCTGTCATAAATTTAATGTAGATACCAAGTCTCTTTTTTTTTAATTAATTAACTAATTTTATTTTTTACTATGTCGGGTCTTAGTTGCAGTACACAGGATCTTTGTTGTGGCATGGGGGATCCTCTGCTGAGGAACGTGGCTCCTCATTGTGTCACGCAGGTTTCTCTCTAGTTGTGGCATGTGGGCTCCAGAGCACATGGGCTCCATAGTTGCAGCATGCAGGCTCTCTAGTTGTGGCCCATGTGCTCAGTAGTTGTAGCGCATGGGCTTAGTTGCCCCACGGCATGTGGGATTTTAATTCCCCGACCAGGGATCGAACCCATGTCCCCTGCATTGGAAGGCGGATTCTTAACCACTGGACCACCAGGGAAGTCCCTAGATACCAAGTCTTGATGCTCAGAAGATACAGAGAGTGTTTCTGAGCATACCTCATTGGCTATTATTGAAATATGTTCTTTTCCTATCCTTGAGGCTGCATAACCAAGTCCTTGAGAAAAGATGATTGTCAGTAAGCACACTAGTGCTATTTGATTAAGCAGGGGACTACATTCCAACACGAGCTTCCATCCTTTGTGACTCAAAAGATCAGATTACAGCATAGAAGGATAGATGGACTCATCCTAGATCTGCCATGAAATATCATACAGCTTTGATGACTTGAGTACTCAATGGATCCAGTGGAAAAGCCAGAGAAGATATTATACAGAGTAGCCAATAAACAGAGAAATAGATGCACCTGCTATGACAATCAAAGATGGCACCCCCAGGGAAATGTTGACCACATGGATCACCCAGGGGAACCATGGTATATAAGAAAAGAGCACCAAAGAATGATGTTAATGCCTGACTGGCAAAGAGACACAAAACCCCTCAGAAACACAGCCTGGGACTTCAAATAAATGCTTGAAAGAAGGTATAACTTTGCTGGGGCTAGAGTCGATTGTCAGCAGATGATCATTGTAAGCCAATGAAATTATGACTGTCATATTAATGAGCCCTTATTTTATGCATGGACTAGTGACATGTGGGTTATCAAATAACTGCAGGTCTTTCATTCTCTAATGACAATATCATGTTACCCCCAAATGTTATGATGTAGTTCAACAAAGATCCTCTTAGAACACTGTGAAGATGCAGGATGCACTGGCTCAACTGGATGTAGGTTCATGCTCAGGACTTAGAGTCCTGTCTTCTGGTAGATTCTCAATATGAACATCAGGATGAAAGTAGCATTTAATCTGTGATGTTCTTGACAAAATGCCCCATGTGCCAGGTTGTAGATCACCAATATATTATAGTTCCCATGAAGTCTATATGTCCTCAAAGATGCAAAATGCTCATAATGTACACATTTTTCTGCAAGTCCCAGGGGCCACCCATGCTTTTGATAGACCAGCTATATATTCAGCAGTTCCCACAACCTCTCCTCAATTCTGACAATCTGCTAGGGTGACTCATAAAAAATCACTTTACTCAGGAAATCACTTTATGTAAGTGAATCAGTTTATTTTAAAGGATACAACTCAGGAACAGACAAACAGAAGAGATGTAGGACAAGGTGTGGGGTGAGGGGTTGACACAGAGCTTCCATGTCCTGTTCTAGACGTACTACTTTCCCAGCACACCAGTGAGTTCACCAACCTAGAAGCTCCTTGAGCCCCAACATTTAGCAGGTTTTATGGAGGTTGCATTATATAGCCATGTTTGATTAAATTATTTGGCCATTGTTAACTGAATGCAATCTAGAGCTCCTTTTTGCTCCCTGAAAATTGGGAGGTGGGGTTGAAAGTCCCAGCTCTCTAGCCAAGGCTTGGTTTTTCTGGAGACCATCCCCCAGCCTGAAGCCATCTAACTCCCACCCCTCACCCTCTCAACAGTTATCTCATTAGCATGAAAACAACAGTAAATTCCATGGATTTTAGGAGCTCTGTGCCAGGGACAGGGCACAAAGACTAAATATTAATTTTTTATTATACTATGGAGGGGAAGGATAATTTCTCACTATAAAATATTACATAGAGGGCAGGAATACATTACAACTTCCAAATATTCTCTCTGAAGGCAGTGAGGAGCTATCCACTAGTGGCTGGTATATGATAGTCATAGACTTTGAAATTTTGCCAAGTTCATTTTTAACTTTTATTACTCTTATGTGATTATGAGTAAAACCCAAAGAGTATATTCTGAACATTGAAAATGTATTTTTCTGGATAAAGAGAAAGAGGAAAGATGGGAAGATAACTTCCTTCTCCATCAAGATTGGATTAGTAGTAAAAAAAAAAAAAAAGGTAGAATACAGAGAGCATAACCTATGGTTACCATTTCAAAATAAGAACCAACAGGCAGAGTTCTGAGGTTGTAACAAGAAAGCCAAGGAGGTTACATAAGGCCACATATATAAGGGGGGCTGAGAAAAGTCAGCTTTTTCCCAAAATAAAAACCTGTGTGGAATTCTTTGAAAACTTACTGCTCCATTCTGGTCTTGAGAGGTCAAACAAGTAGGATTCAAACATTATAAAAGCTGACTTTTGTATAAGGGGTCCAATTTTCAATTTAACCAGACTAAACTTAGATCCAAATGTTTCAGCAAAAAGGTCAGAGCAACTTCTGACAGTTTTGATCATGAAAAACATCAGACAAGCCAAGCATACAAAATAACCCAGGATTAAATATGTGATACAAACAAAATCCACAGCAAAGTAGTGGTGATCCCAAAAAAACAGAAATCTATAACCTTGCACCATATTTCTTCTGTGTAACTCCTAAAGTTTGAATAGAAAAATATGCATTTTGCTTCCTTTTAAAATTATTTTTTATAAAATCATATTTACACTATGGAATAAAACTAAAAACTTTCTAAAAACTATTAAATGGAAATAGTTGGAAATTTTTACCAATTGAATCATTAGATTAACACTGGAAATAGCAAGTCATAATTTAAAAGGAATTTTTGAAAACCAGGTTACAAATACCTATAAAATGGTCTGAAATATAACTTATTATTAAACAATAAAAATCTAAATTTGCTAGATTAATATTAGACTTTAGACTTAAAGAAATGGGAATAGTAAAATATGAAACATTTTTATTAATTAGACATTAAAGATGTTTAAAAAATGTAGTTACTTTTGACTTAAATACGTGTTTAGATCCCTTACAGTCTAGATATCCCAATGATTTCTCTTTGTTATCAGCCAGCTCCCCAAAACTTTCATTTTTCTGAAAGAAGGCAGTAGATGACTGTAAATGTTTTAATACATGCCTATAAAATACTCCCTGCATAATTCATTTTTATTCTCAGAATGTTTTGGGCCAATTTAAAATGCCAGAAGAAATTTCTTAATGCCTCAGTGATTCCTGATTGTACAATTAAATTACACAAAAATAGAGTAAAATAAGAAAAAAATGAAACGCCTGTAATTAAAAAAGTTAATTTTTAAAGTATCTGAAATATTGGTCCCAGAAAGAATTTCGAGTAGTGTGAAAGGATTTTGTTTGACGATCTCCGTATAAGATACCTCAAAATAAGGCTACCTGCTCTTAAAGTACTGGCAATAGAATACCTATCTCTGCCATTAAGAATTTCAGAGAAATGGCCTATTAATTAATTAATTATGTATGTATGTTTGTATCATGAACACAGAAGTGAAAATAATAAAGGATTCCAACATTTGATTTCACTCTAGCTTTGATTTCCTTGTTCAGATTGTTACTTTTCTTCTTTTTTGGTTGCAATTGAAATAAAAATAGGACCTTTTCTGGCACAGAATCTTTTCTCTGAATGCCATTGTAATACTATTCTCTTGTTCCTCTCAAAATCCCTTAGCTCAGTAAGGCTCAAGGAATTCGTAGTCCAAGGAAATAAGTATAATTCACAGGTCTCCCCAATCTAACCAGACAGAAGTAGGCTGAGGCCCCTGCATGAGTGGTCAAGAGAGGGCTTCTGCCTTAGGATCCTCTCTCTTTATCATAGGTTTTGGGAAATGCATATAACGTGAAAATACGGGAATCAGGTCAAGATGATGCTATCTGTAATGATCAAGTCAGTTGATGGAATTTAGGAAATGTGAGATGCAAGAAAAATACTTTGATATAGCTTTGCTGCAAAATTCTCAGCTTTGCAGGGCTTTAGGGGATAAAGAGAATATTGAATGCTAAAAAAGAAATGAAAAGTCGCCATTTAACGACAGGAAGTAAAGAAAATTATTTGGAATATATTTTGATACACTTTATGATAATAGAGTATGTAAATTGAATTCAGAGTTCAAGGCTGAGCTGAATCATATAGCCAAAAAAGCTACTGCATTTTTATTTACCTTTGTTTCCCATAATCTAAACTAAAAATACTATACATGTGTATAGAACACATAATGTTCAAAGATGTTTCAGAATAATTATCTATTTTTGTATTCACAAATGTCATTTGGAATTTTGGAGATTTCAGTGATTACCATCCAGCAGATGAGAAAACAATTCAAATAAATTGGCCAAGATCTTTTGAAATCACATGATGAGTTGTGATAGATCTGGAACTCACATGCAGTTTTTCTGAACCTCAAGCCCAGACTGTTCTTGCTGTAATGCACAAGGTATAAAATACTGCACATTGCTATTCTTCAAAAAGAAATTAGAGGACAGTAAAAATCTTTCCAATGTCCTTAGAGAATATTGTGTTCAACATGTTTCATGATACAAATTAGTTGGTATACAACCTTGGTCAAGGTTCCTTTACCATTGTTTTGGAATCCCAGGTCCAAGTGCACCTTTGGAAATGTTTTTGCATGGAAGTCAAAAGTTCTTTTTTCCTTTCACCTATTAGGAAAATATGTGTGTATATATATATATATATATATATATGAATATATATATTCATGAAACTGAAATGAGATAGTGTATATAAATTGCCTGATAAATGCACAACACATATTAGGCAGTTGTTATTTGAAAGCAATTATAATTGTAATTATTTTCCATTACGTGAAAGAATAGATGCACTATGTTTTCTGATAACCTCTTCATTAGGGTTAAATGTAATCTTTTGGAATAGCTGAAGTGCTGTCTCCAAATCTGTGACATAGCGACACCTAACTTTCCTACTAGAATACTATGGTAAAATCAATGTTTGCTTTATTGTATATTATTTTCCAAGGAATGAAGATGTGCAGAGGAACACAGATGCAATAAAGTAATGGCACCATGAGGCGTGCTATTTGGGCAAATATGACGAGTGGAGAAGTCCCAGAGCACGCATGGCTACAGAGCAATCCTCAGCCCACAGAGAACATGTTTAGGCTGGACATAGCTGGACAAAAGGCAGCATGGGAGCATTTTTGTAGAGAGATTTCCCATGTGTCTATAACTCTCTTACTATTTATAATGAAAGGAAGGCAAGGGGTAGCTGGTGCCTGTGTAGCAATGACACTTCCTTACCCAGGAAAGGGTAAGGTTAGAAAGGAAGCCCCCCAGAGCCCAGCTGATCTGCCTTTTTTTTTCCCCTGAGTGAATTCAGATCTGCTAAGCCTGCTCTTTGCTCAGTTCCAGAAAAAAAATGAAAGAAATGGGCCTCTGGGGATATATTTATTTGTCTCTCCACTAATGGTTAGTTTCCAGGGCAATTTTGTTTCACATTTTTCATGTTGTTAAAAGGAAAGTGTGTTTGTTATGATGGCAGAGAACAGCCCGTAATCTGAACCAATCCAACATACCTTGGTGTGCTGCTATACCATCTCTTGGGGGCCAGGGTTTTGGGGTGCTGGAAGATCTGATTTGGAGTGTTTGCCGATTCCCATGGTATAAACCACCTGCTATTGCTGATTTAAAACTACTGACGTGATGTCACTGAACGTGGCATTAGAAAGAGCTGCACATGAAGAACTGGTGCCAGCTGGGAGGAGCCAAGTTCACCACACCGTTGAGGGGAAACATAACATGTCACCAAAACTGGTACAATTTTGGGAAAGGGACATTGTTAATATTTCAAGTGGGACAACAGATGTAAATCAGAACAGGTCCAAGCAAGTGGGGACATATAAATGCTGAAGCCCTAATAGGATACAAGCATCTAGAAGACACTCAAGGGATCTTCTTAACATAACTTACACCTTCGAGATTCCTTTGTTTGGTTGGAGTGAGAACTCTATAAGAATCTGATGAAGGTTTGTAAATTACTTTTCTTCCTGGATTTTGAATCTGGAGCAGAGTTTCATAGGATAAAAAAGACTTGGCTTCCCCACCCCTAACCCCCAAACTTCCCTTGAAGAAGGCTTTCCTTTAATATTGATACTTAGTTTCATTGGAACTAACTAGACCCAGTAATTCTTGCGATCTCTGGTTGTTCAATTTTGCTTTGTTTCAAACTGAGGTCCCCTATAAATTTCCAATACAACTAAGCAATTCTGTTGCTTATTACCCACAACACAGTGGTGGTGTTGGGATGAAATAAAGTGGAAGAAAATATGTCTCTAGATCTTCAGACACAATCTGGAACACTTATAGTACTGCTGGAAATGCAATCCCCAAAATCCTACCCAAATTCCAGACACTTCTGGGAGGGAGGGTGTGGGTAGAAACTTCTTTAAAGAAAACTCAGGAGTTTATTTGTGTAAACTGTCTTAAGCCAGCAAAAACAACAAAAGTTCTTTCTGGGAATGATTTTACAGATCAGGATTCAATCAGATATTTAAAGAAATTTATTAGAAGTTACAAAACTAGATGATGAAAGAGACAGTTTCTGTTTTGTGCATTTTCTTCCAGGCTCACTTGTATACGTTTTATCACACTTCTTAAAGGTGTCTGAATCAGGTTTCTAGGTGATAATGTCAAGCTAATTTGTTCAGCACGTATAGGACCAAAAATCAAACCTACTTATTTTCAGTTTCATTTATCTATTTGTTTAGACATTCACTCTTCTAAGAACACATGAAAGAAAATTCTGTAACCTTTTTTCTCATTGGTATGCCACAAAAAATCAGTATAAATGATTCAGGAAAAGAGATAAGTTTTCTTAGACACTCATTCATTTATCCAACAAGTATTTATTAATCTTTAATTTTTTTTTTTATCTAGACAATATCCTAAGAATTTAGCCAAATTTATGAATGAATCTTGAGAATAGATTATGGCAGGAAATGTTGACCCTTCCTCAGTAGTACAGGAAAGTGGTCGATCTTTCATTTTCACTTTGAAATTTCTTCTAGAATGCTTCTGGGACGTCTCCTTGAATCAGACAAATGAGCACAAACAAGTTGTCATCGGTGAATTAGCCCCTTTCTCAGATGTTCTTTCCTTGTTCAGATGATGTGCAAGAGTGGAGGAAAAAGCACACTCCTTACTCCTCTGTTCTTCATGAGAAAGGGTTTTCCCTCATAAACACCCCAGATGTCTGGTGCCCCTCCAGTGCCACAGAGGAGAGGTTACCTGGTTGGGGGGGCAGCTATTGTTGCACCTTCCTGAAACCGGTCAAAAAGGCTAATGAAGGTCCTGAGCACAAGAAATTGAGTATGTCTCTCTCTTTCCTGTCTCAGGTGAGAGGCAGCAACCTCAGTAACTGTAGCTGTGTTCACTCTACAACATCAAACTCTCTCACCAGTGGGCTTCTCCAAGGCCTCAAAAGTGGAGTCAGTTGTGGAAAAGTTGGAAACCCGCTTTTGCTCTCAAACAAGCTACATCTCCCACTAGCTTTCCAATAATAGAGGTGTTACTTTCTCTACCCTTTGATTCCTTTGTCTTATTTCTGAAGTTCAGAATTCTGGTAGGGAACTTGATTATTTTTCTGCCTGCTAAGAATGATCATTTTCAGTTGCAGAGTTGTTGGACAAAGTTCAAAGTGTGCGATGCAACATATAGCTGATTCACTTTGTTGTACAGCAGAAACTAACACAACATTGTAAAGCAATTATACTCCAATAACGTTGTTAAAAAAAAAATGTGTGCCATACATACTGTTGGGTTCCAGAAACAGCCAAAGTTTCTATATTTGACACCATTAGTTGCTGTGCACAACTGTATCCTTGAAGTTTTTACCTTCCAGTGCTTATGTTGCTGTGTTTGGAAGACTCAGTATGAAAGGCCACCTTCTAAGTCTTTTCTAATTCTGCTGATCTTTTCAGACATACAAATCAAAGTGAAAAATAGACTGGCAGCATGTATTGCACAAAAGGGGTAAGAATAAAGCAGAGTATCAGCAATATTATCTGATAAACAGAATGCATTGAAAGTAAATTAGTTGGATTCTTTATATTATTTTTAATATATTTCTTCTGTATTAAAGCTGAAATTGTCAATGAAGCCTTAGTATAGCTGATAAAAATGAGGGAGACAGTAATTGAGGAAACAAAAGAATCTGATGACCTCTGTTACTTAAGTCCATACAAATCAAAAATAATCCATAGCAATTTGCTGTTTACTTGTTTCCTCTGTGATCATTAGTTTTCAGAGATTACAAGTGCAAAACACACTTTCAGATGTAAGAAGCATTTAAAATACAGGGCTAGAGTCCACATTCAAAATGCAATCGAAAAATGAGCAGGTCCTTATCTCACATTTATGAACTTTCTTTTTTAGGAACATATGCAAACCGGTTTCTCCACAGGGCCCCAGCTAATAGGACTGAAATTGAAAAGCTTCTTAATGCCAAGAATTAATTTTATAATTTTATGCTTTTTTACTATATTAAAAGGCAAATATTTTCTTTGCTTCTTAATAATATTACTTTTTATTATTATATATATAGTTAACCTATTTTTAAGTTCTTTATAAGAATTTTAAATTCACAGGAATCCACAAACATTATCATTATAATTTTACTGAGCTTGAGCTTTTACTAAGGTCTATACATATATGATCTCAGGTTTTACTAATAAGTTAAGAATTCCAGTGTTAGTATAATTATCCTGTGTTTGCCAGCAAAATCCTGAGCCTCGGAGAAGTTAAGTAACTTTCACGATTTCACACATCTTGAAGGGGTCACAGCCAGGATCAAATCAATCATACTCTTAACATCCAAATAAAATTGTTGTTTACTACTTTTTTTTTTTTAATAGAGCTGGTTATTTATTTACTCCAGGGCCCAATCAAGGTCTACACATTACACTGATTGTTTTTTCAACATCTTTATTGGAGTATAATTGCTTTACAATGGTGTGTTAGTTTCTGCTGTATAACAAAGTGAATCAGCTATACGTATACATATATCCCCATATAACCTCCCTCTTGTGTCTCCCTCCCACCCTTCTATCCCACCCCTCTAGGTGGTAACAAGCACAGAGCTGATCTCCCTGTGCTATGCGGCTGCTTCCCACTAGCTCTCTATTTTACATTTGGTAGTATATATATGTAAATACCACTTTCTCACTTTATCTCAGCATACCATTCCCCCTCCCTGTGTCCTCAAGTCCATTCTCTATGTCTGTGTCTTTATTCCTGTCCTGCCCCTAGGTTCTTCAGAACCATTTTTTTTTTTTAGATTCCATATATATGTGTTAGCATACGGTATTTGTTTATCTCTTTCTGACTTATTTCACCATATATGATAGACTCAAGGTCCATCCACCTCACTACAAATAACTCAATTTCATTTCTTTTTATGGCTGAGTAATATTCCATTGTATACATGTGCCACATCTTCTTTATCCATTCATCCGATGATGGACACTTAGGTTGTTTCCATCTCCAGGCTATTGTAAATAGAGCTGCAATGAACATGGTGGTACATGACTCTTTTTGAATTATGGTTTTCTCAGGGTATATGCCCAGTAGTGGAATTGCTGGGTCATATGGTAGTTCTGTTTTTAGTTTTTTAAGGAACCTCCATACTGTTGTCCATAGTGGCTGTATCAATTTACACTCCCACCAACAGTGCAAGAGAGTTCCCTTTTCTCCACATCCTCTCTAGCATTTATTGTTTGTAGGTTTTTTGATGATAGCCATTCCAACCAGTGTGAGATGATATCTCACTGTAGGTTTGATTTGCATTTCTCTAATGATTAGTGATGTTGAGCATCCGTTCATGTGTTTGTTGGCAATCTTCTTTGTATATCTTCTTTGGAGAAATGTCTATTTAGGTCTTCTGCCCATTTTTGGATTGAGTTGTTTGTTTTTTTGATATTGCACTGCACGAGTTGCTTGTATGTTTTGGAGATTAATCCATTGTCAGTTGCTTCATTTGCAAATATTTTCTCCCATTCTGAGGGCTGTCTTTTCGTCTTGTTTATGGTTTCCTTTGCTGTGCAAAAGCTTTAAAGTTTCATTAGGTCCCATTTGTTTATTTTTGTTTCTATTTCCATTTCTCTAGGAGGTGGGTCAAAAAGGATCTTGCTGTGATTTATGTCATAGAGTGTTCTGCCTATGTTTTCCTCTAAGAGTTTGATGGGGTCTGGCCTTACACTTAGGTCTTTAATCCATTTTGAGTTTATTTTTGTGTCTGGTTTTAAGGAGTGTTCTAATTTCATTCTTTTACATGTTGCTGTCCAATTTTCCCAGCACCACTTATTAAAGAGGCTGTCTTTTCTTCACTGTATATTCTTGCCACTCTTATCAAAGATAAGGTGACCATAAGTGTATGGTTTATCTCTGGGATTTCTATACTGTTCCATTGATCTATATTCCTGTTTTTGTGCCAATACCATACTGTCTTGATTACTGTAGCTTTGTAGTATAGTCTGAAGACAGGGAGCCTGATTCCTCCAGCTCTGTTTTTCTTTCTCAAGATTGCTCTTGCTATTCAGTGTCTTTTGTTTTGATACAAATTGTGAAATTTTTAGTTCTAGTTCTGTGAAAAATGCCATTGGTAGTTTGATAGGGATTGCATTGAATCTGTAGATTGCTTTGGCGAGTATAGTCATTTTAACAAAGTTGATTCTTCCAATTCAAGAACATGATATATCTCTCCATCTGTTTGTATCAACTTTAATTTCTTTCATCAGTTTCTTATAGTTTTCTGCATACAGGCCTTTTGTCTCCTTAGGTAGGTTTATTCCTCGGTATTTTATTCCATTTGTTGCAATGGTAAGTGGAAGTGTTTCCTTACTTTCTCTTTCAGATTTTTCACCATTAGTGTATAGGAATGCAAGAGATTTCTGTGCATTAATGTTTCCCGCTACTTTACCAGATTCATTGATTGGCTCTAGTAGTTTTCTGGTATCATCTTTAAGATTCTGTATGTATAGTATCATGTCATCTGCAAACAGTGACAGTTTTACTTCTTCATTTCCGATTTGCATTCCTTTTATTTATTTTCTTCTCTGACTGCTGTGGCTAAGACTGCCAAAGCTTTGTTGAATAATAGTGGTGAGAGTGGTCAACCTTGTCTTGTTACTGATCTTACTGGAAATGGTATCAATTTTTCACCATTGAAAATGATGTTGGCTGTGGGTTTGTCCTATATGGCCTTTATTATGTTGAGGTAAGTTCCCTCTATGCCTACTTTCTGGAGGGTTTTTATCATAAATCGCTGTTGAATTTCATCAAAAGTTTTTTCTGCATCTATTGAGATGATCATATGGTTTTTCTTCTTCAATTTGTTAATATTGTGTATCACATTGACAGATTTACATATATTGAAGAATCCTTGCATTCCTGTGATCAACCTCACTTAATCATGGTGTATGATCCTTTTAATATGAAGTTAGATTCTATTTGCTAATATTTTGTTGAGGATTTTTGCATCTATATTCATCAGAGGTATTGGCCTATGCTTTTCTCTTTTTTGTGACATCTTTGTCTGGTTTTGGTATCAGGGTGATGATGGACTTGTAGAATGAGTTTGGAAGTGTTCCTCCATCTGCTATTTTTTGGAAGAGTTTGAGAAGGATAGGTGTTAGCTCTTCTCTAAATGTTTGATAGAATTTGCCTTTGAAGCCATCTGGTCCTGAGCTTTGGTTTGTTGGAAGATTTTTAATCACAGTTTCAATTTCAGTGTTTGTGTTTGGTCTGTTTATATTTTCTCTTTCTTCCTGGTTCAGTCTCAAAAGTTTGTGCCTTTCTAAGAATTTGTCATTTCTTCCAGGTTGTCCATTTTGTTGGCCTATCGTTGCTTGTAGTAATCTTTCATGATCCTTGGATTTCTACTGTGTCAGTTGCTATTTCTCATTTTTCATTTCTAATTCTGTTGATTTGAGTCTTTTCCCTTTTTTGTTGATGAATCTGGCTAATGGTTTGTCAATTTTGTTCATCTCCTCAAAGAACCAGCTTTTAGTTTGATTGATCTTTCCTTTTGTTTCCTTCATTTTTTTTTCTTTATTTCTGACCTGATTTTTATGATTTCTTTCCTTCTGCTAACTTTGGGTTTTTTGTCGTTGTTCTTCTTCTTCTTTCTCTAATTGCTTTAGGTGTAAGGTTACGTTGTTTATTTGAGATGTTTCTTGTTTCTTGAGGTAGGATTATATTGTTATAAACTTCCCTCTTAGAGCTGCTTTTCCTGCCTCCCATAGGTTTTGGGTGGTCATGTTTTCATTGTCATTTGTCTCTAGGTATTTTTTGATTTCCTCTTTGATTTCTTCAGTGATCTCTTGGTTATTTAGGAGTGTATTGTCTAGCCTCCACGTGCTTGTACTTTTTATAGTTTTTGTCCTGTAACTGATATCTAGCCTCATAGCATTGTGGTAGGAAAAGATACTTGATACAATTTCAATTTTCTTAAATTTACCAAGGCTTGATTTGTGACCCAAGATATGATCTAATCTGGAGAATGTTCCATGAGCACTTGAGAAGAAAGTGTATTCTGTTGTTTTTGGGTGGAATGTCCTATAATTACCAATTAAGTCCATCTTGTTTAATGTGTCATTTAAAGCTTGTGTTCCCTTATTTATTTTCATTTTTGATGATCTGTCCATTGGTGAAAGTGGGGTGTTAAAGTCCCTTAATATTATTGTGTTACTGTCGATTTCCCCTTTTATGGTTGTTAGTATTGCCTTATGTATTGAGGAACTCCTCTGTTGGGTTCATGAATATTTACAATAGTTATATCTTCTTCTTGGATTGATCCCTTGATCATTATGTAGTGTCCTACTTTTTCTCTTACAATAGTCTTTATTTTAAAGTTTATTTTGTCTGATATGAGAATTGCTATTCCAGCTTTCTTTTGATTTCCATTTGCATAGAATATCCTTTTCCATCCCCTCACTTTCAGTCTGTAAGTGTCCCTAGTTCTGAAGTGGGTCTCTTGTAGACAGCATATATATGGGTCTTGTTTTTGTATCCATTCAGAGAGTCTACGACTTTTGGTTGGAGCATTTGATCCATTTACATTTAAGGTAATTATCAATATGTATGTTTCTATTAGCATTTTCTTAATTGTTTTGTGTTTGTTATTGTAAGTTTTTTTCCTTCTCTTGTGTTTCCTGCCTAGAGAAGTTCCTTTAGCATTTGCTATAAAGCTGGTTTGGTGGTGCTGAATTCTCTTAGCTTTTGCTTCTCTATAAAAGTGTTAATTTCTCCATCGAATGTGAAAGAGATCCTTGTTAGGTAGAGTAATCTTGGTTGTAGTTTTTTCCCTTTTATCACTTTAAATATGTCCTGCCACTCCCTCTGGCTTGCAGAGTTTCTGCTGAAAGATTAGCTGTTAACCTTATGTGGATTCCATTGTATGTTATTTGTTGTTTTTCCCTTGCTGCTTTTAATAGTTTTTCTTTGTATTTAATTTTTGATAGTTTGATTAATATGTGTCTTGGTGTGTTTCTCCTTGGATTTTCCTGTATGGTACTCTCTGTGCTTCCTGGACTTGATTGACTATTTGTTTTGCATGTTAGGGAAGTTTTCACCTATAATCTCTTCAAATATTTTCTTAGTCCCTTTCTTTTTCTCTTCTTCTTCTGGGACCCCTATAATTTCAGTGTTGGTGCATTTAATGTCCCAGATGTCTCTGAGGCTGTCTTCAATTCTTTTCATTCTTTTTTCTTTATTCTGCTCTGAGGTAGTTTTTTCCACTATTTTATCTTCCAGGTCACTTATCCGTTCTTCTGACTCAGTTATTCTGCTATAGATTCTTTCTAGATAATTTTTGATTTAATTTATTATGTTGTTCATCATTGTTTGTTTGCCCTTTAGTTCTTCTAGGTCATTTTTAAACGTTTCTTGTATGTTCTCCATTCTTTTTCCAAGATTTTGGATCATCTTTACTATCATTAATCTGATTTTTTTTTTTTCAGATAGACTGCCTATTTCCTCTTCATTTGTTTGACCTGGTGGGTTTTTACTTTGCTCCTTCATCTGCTGTGTATTTCTGTTTCTTCTCATTTTGCTTAACTTACTGTTTTTTGAGTCTGGTTTTCACAGGCTGCCAGTTCGTAGTTCCTGTTGTTTTTGGTGTCTGCCCCCAGTGGGGGCAGTTGGTTGGTTGGTTCAGTTGATTGTGTAGGATTCCTAGTATAGGGGACTGGTGCCTGTGTTCTGGTCAATGAGACTGGATCTTGTCTTTCTGGTGAGAAGAACCACATCCTGTGGTGTGTTTTTGGGTGTCTGTGAACTTATTATGATTTTAGGCAGCCTCTCTGCTAATGGGTGGGGTGGTGTTCCTTTGTTGCTAGTTGTTTGGCATAGGTTGTCCGTTGCTGAAGCTTGCTGGTCCTTGAGTAGAGCTGGGTCTTAGTGTTGAGACAGAGATCTCTGTGAGTGCTCTCGCCAATTTATATTACCTGGGGCTGGGAGGTCTCTGGTGGTCCAGGGTCCTGAACTTGGCTCTCCCACCTCAGAGGCTTAGCCCTGACACCCAGCTGGAGCACCAAGACCCTTTCAGCCACACGGCTTACATGTAAATGGGTTAAATTCTCCAACCAAAGGCACAGGGTTTCCGGCCTTCTGCACTCCGCTTGGTCCTCCAGCCAGGCATTCTCCTCCTGCCATGGTCAATATGGAGAACCTGCTTTGGATCCAGGTCCAGCTGCATTCCTTAGCATCTAGAAGAAGCAGCTGACACTCCCATCCTCCCTTATCCCCACCCCGACTCATCATGATCCTGGAGTGCTGGAGACTCTGCCCCCACACTGCTCATGGTGCTCTGTTGTTTACTTCTTAATGTGCTTCTTTCTACGTGTGTATGTGTGTGTGTTGGTATAAGGATTGGTATAGATTGGTATAAGTATATACATATATTTATATCCTAGTTTTTTCCTTATTATAATACACTGCTTATTTTTTTATCTTATAAATAGTATTGAGGTGAATATCTTTGCACTTTAACTGCTGTTCAGTTCTCTGAATTGAAGTAGAGGAGTAGATCAAGAGGTTATAAAAACAGCAGCAAAATACTTTTAATGTTTATTATAAAATGGATGATTGTAGGAGATATTAAACTGCCCTCTTACACCTGATACAAGGCACATACAGTGATAAGCATAACTGAGCTGGGAAGAAAGTATGAGGAAGCTCAGAAGCTAAACTGACTACTGATCATGAACCTGGGGAGATCAATGAGATATTTTGTTAGTGGCTGTCCATGGAACACTGCCAGTCCCTAGTGGACAATAGGGTAGGTTACATGGACCCTGCACACAGAATGGGGACAAAGTGGAGGCCTCTTATAAAGCAGGAAGTTGGGACAAACATCTCTGTTTAAAGATCAGGGCACAGAGTGAGAACCTCATGCCCCACCCTGCCAGAGACTGTGTACCAAATGTTCGTGTCTCTGTGTTATGTCAGGGAGGAGAGTGTCTTTGTTGAGAATTCCTAACTATAAGCTAATCCTTGCAAGGATTTTGAAGGCAGGATTTGTGGCCCAAACATCCAAACCGATATTTAAAATTGGTTTAGGATTGCCAGTGCCACCAAGGAGCACAGCAGAGTCAAAGTTCACAGTCTTTTTGCAGGAAGTATCTTACAGCAGGGCTCAAAGGAATTCTTAAAGAAAAAACTATCATAGACCATGAGCTCAAAATTAATTAATCTTATATCAGAGAAAACAAGCCACTGTAGAGAATCATCAGTGATGAACAAATATATCCCTGCCAAGACTGATACGTTGGAATGATCAGATATAGACTATAAAATAAGCATATTTCATATGTTTTAAAAGGGGAGTCAAAATATGATTAAGCAATAAAATACTGTATGGAATGTTTAGGCAGATTAGAAAAAAATCCACTTTTAAGAAGAGGTTCTAAAAGTAAAACTTTTAGAACTGAATATTTTGGTAATTAAAATTAAGGATTCAGTGAAGAGATTAAACAACTAATTTGAAAGAAGCTGAAGAGAGAATGAGTAAATTTCATATGGACACCATAAAAAAAAAACTCTCAAATGAAGTATAAGGAGACAAAGAGAAGAGAAGTTTGACTGAGACCTCAAATCATCTAAGTTAGGGTAAAAGTTAAGAACACTTATATTTGGACTACCATAAAGAGATAATACAGACATCAAGTAGTAAGACACTGGTGATTGGACCTAGAGAAATGGTTCTTGACCAAAGTGGAATATATCAAGCACCTCCTCCAGAGATTTGAAATTGGAAATAGCAGGTGTTAGTGCTGATCTCTTTTGTTTCCTAGAGCATGAAAATGTACATTTGGAAAGGAGCGAGAGGCATTTTCTACCTTGTAAACTAAAAGACTATTATCATCAATGCATTACTGACTAATCTAAACTCCGGTTTCCTCAAATATAAAATCAGGGTAACAATCAACCTCATAACACTATAAAGCAAACTAACAAGATAGCGTATGTCAGTCATTTGATCTGTTAAATGACACATTATAAGTGACCAATACATATCAGCTACTTTTGAGGCTGTTGTTCATTCAACTTGTTCTTTATTAATCCTTATGTTAGAGAGAATAAGGTAGGAGATACCAATGCAAACAGAGACAGAGGGGTCTTCCTGAGTTCCTTAGAGCAACCTAGACCATTGGATTCTGAGGATGGTGAACCTTATACTATTTTATTTCATTTTAAAAATGAGCTCAAGTGAGCTTTTGTTACCTGTCATAGATATGCCCCAAATAATACAGTTATAGAGTAACATTAAGATGCTGGGGGTGGGGCTTCCCTGGTGGTGCAGTGGTGAAAATCTGCTTGCCAACGCAAGGGACATGGGTTCGAGCCCTGGTCTGGGAAAATCCCACATGTGGCACAGCAACTAAGCCCGTGCACC
Source organism: Leucopleurus acutus (assembly GCF_964270905.1). NCBI lineage: Eukaryota > Metazoa > Chordata > Mammalia > Artiodactyla > Delphinidae > Leucopleurus > Leucopleurus acutus. The sequence goes on along the minus strand of NC_139142.1, from coordinate 19,590,003 downwards.
ACAGCTACTGAGCGTGCACTCTAGAACCCATGAGCCACAACTACTGAGCCCACGTGCCACAACTACTGAAGCCCAGCCTCCTAGAGCCCGTGCTCGGCAACAAGAGAAGCCACCACAATGAGAAGCCTGTGCACCACAATGAACGGTAGCCCCCGCTCATGGCAACTAGAGAAAGCTTGTGGGCAGCAACGAAGACCCAACGCAGCCAAAATTAATAAATACATAAATATAAATATATATTAAAAAAAAGAAGATGTTGGGGGTGTAATAAAGATCACCACTGTTTTGGAGATTACTGCTTTGGGGTAAATCGTCCAGCCTGTACAGATTGCTAACTGTGTATTCTTCTTGCCCCTATGACTGCTGGTGTAAATAAATGTCATCTTCCTACTGATAAGTAATAATGATGAACAACATTTTTTAAAATGAAAGAAAAACAAAATCTCCCTGAGGCACATATTTTATTAGGAAGGGAATTTACAACATCTAAATAAAAACACTGCATGCTCCAAAAAAGAAGTTTCATTTCTGTGATTCACTCATATCAGGAATTGTTTTATAATATAACAAGTCCAGAAAACTGACTCAGAGTGGCAGCACCCTGGGCACCACACCAAACTTTCACCTCGAATCATGAAACGGCCCCTTCACTGTCTTGGACCTGGTTTACCATCAGGCAGAAATCTAGTCCAGCTAGAGGAAGCACTAACTCAGAGTCTTCCTGTTCCTTCACTTCCTCTTCATTCCCTATTCAGTGTCTAACTTGTCAACGAGAGCTTTAAATTTAACGTAGAGCTCAATCGCTTCCTAAAAAAGGATGATTAAACAAAAGATAAATAGGATAGCGACATCTTGATTGATATAACATATGTTCATCAGTATTGCCCATTATAAGAGGACAAATAAGTCATAAAGAAAGTCAGAAGTCAAGTCTGTAAAAACAAGATAGTGTCTCATTGGAGGTTATAAGCACTACAATACATGAGAAAAACCAAACACACTTCATACTGAAGATATTTTTCATGCATTCACAGTGGCAAGCATTGAAGTTTACCTTTACTGACATATAAAAGTTATTGTAGACTGTTCTGACATATTATTTCTTGCTACCTTTTTTTTCTTAATGACTTTCCTACGACAATGTGATATAAATTGCTACTAGCATAAAACACATTTCCAGCAATAGATAAAAGTAGATTTTGGGCTGCAAGAAGCAGATATTTCAACACCTGCTTTGGGCAGAATACATTGAATTTTATGCCCTCTATTGTTATTTGAGTAATGCTATCCCTGTTGTTTCTCTCTGGGGAGCTAAAATACTATTATCTTAATTTTCAGACATCAATATTATTTTAAGGAGTGAGACATAATTGTAAAACTTGCTAACAAGGCCCAACTGAAAATGTCTTTGATAAAATAGCGAAATCAGCAACTCAAAGCTTAAAGGAGTTTCAAACTTTACCAGAACATAAATCATCAACTCTTCAAAGTCAATAAAGAGAAAGAGATCCTTTTTTTCCTACACCAGTTGATTTGCAAAGGCTTAAGACTCAAGACTTCTATATGAAAGATATTGCCATACAATAAAACATTTTAAGAAACTATGTTTTATTAATCAAAAAACTATCAATAAATAATACTAAGTGCTAGCTATTATGCTAATTTCTAGAACAATGAGGAGAAATCATTCAACATTGTAGATCTCAAAGGCAGTCGTGAAAGGAGTCAGGCCCATGTAAGAAGCATTACAGGTAAAGTGGGATGGCTTAGGTGGGTATTGAGAATGGGATGAAGTAAAGTCAGGGAAAAGTTCCCAAGGCAGTTAATGTCTAAATGGTCGAATAAAAGTCACACCCATAGTGTTACAGAGAGACATTGCTACAGAGGCTCAGGACTGAAAGCGAAGCAGGTGGGCTCTGGGAGTTTCAAATGCTTCTGCTAGGTTTGAATGCGGACATGAGGGAGAGATGTTAGCTGAGGGTCAGTCATGTAGCACAAGCGTGTACCTTATTAAAGAGATCAGTTTTTTCCTAAAAGCTACAGGGAGCTAACGAAGAAAGGCTTTCATGTAGGAAACTGATATATTCTGATTTGTGATCCACTCTGGCAACAATATCCACAGTAGATTGGGGGTGGGAGATGGAGGTGCGACAGATGTTACATTTATCATGAAACAAATGATGATATCCTTAATTGAAGCAAATATAAAATGTCAGTAGTGGTAGATTCTTTTTCTATTTAGTATAATTCAGCTTCTCAAACGTGCTTAATAAATTTAATATATTGAATAATTGACAGACAATAAAATGAATGTCAAGTAGATATCATGTAGAAGATACAGATCAATAATACACGTATTTACAAAAGTATAGTCTTTTAGTCCAAGGATAGAGTATCACTTTTGCCAAAACCTATTACTATGAAAAAAACAAAGGTAGCATTCATTGGTCCACAGATACCAAACAACTATGGGATTAATTATGTAGACTTTTCCTTCTTTAATTCTGACCCCAAAACCTATGAGTGGGAGCTCTTATTCCTCTTATAATGATGAAAAAACTGAGATAGACAGATGTTATGACTTTCCAAGGCTTCACAGCAGATCCTGGAATGGAAACCACCTCTGTCTAACTTCAGGCACTATGGTCTTAATCTCTATGATATACACCCCTTCTCCTAATTCATGTCTTTAGAATTCTCAGCTCACTGCTACAGTAAATTCCATACGGAAACTGAAATCAAATATAGCAGGTAAGACTTCTATCAACCAGGTGATTTCATTCTGGCTTGTGTAAGTGTCTTAGGTAATAGATACAGACTTTGCTGCAGGTGTCAGACCTGCACGTTTGGAGCTTAATGACCAAAGAGAGCTGATGAGCAGCCATGGTGACAATTATTTGCTACAAAGGAAGGGGATGGGAATGAGGACAGACTGCTGTGAGGGGAGAGCAGAGGTTGGAAGCACTAATAGCATCAATATTAATGCAGGTCACAATATGATCTTACAGCCAGAGAGGCTGGTGAAGTTGGCACCCAGGAGAGGCTAATAGCCACATCCGATCATTAAAGGGCAGATGTTAAATGTGATTCTGATGAAAAGTGAGAGGAAGTGCTGACAAGGGCACAGCTGAAGAGATAGGCAGACACACATGGTGGCAATTGTCAGACACAAGTGTCATCTTGGAGAAAAGCAGAGTACTGGGGAGAGGGGATTCATTCCTCAAAATCCACCATTTTAGCTTTTAGCCCAAGTTAAAAGCAGGGTCAAACAGAACAAAATGACAAATATTTAAACATATTCATCAGTCCCAATAATTAAATAAAAGACCAGAACATGTGGTTTCCTCCAAAGGAAATCTTACTCCATGATGATAGGTATAAGTTTCTCTGAAAAGATCTTTGCTGAGTGAAGAATAGAGTGAACAAAAAATACTCAGTGCTGCCATTCTTTGTTTCTTTTATTTTTTTTTCATTCTTTGTTTCTTTCATTTGTATCCATATATCCACAGGTGGCCTGTTCTCATCTCCTTTGAGCGTTTGTGTCTTGTTGCTAAGGAATGTTGATGAGGTTAGCCGGAATTTCTCATTGGTGGCTGCTGAAGTGGTAATTGTTAATCTGCAAATTGTAGATTCATAGTACTTCAACCAGTTTACCTATTAACACAAAAGATTCCTATTTCAAAGAAGGCAAAACAGGATGTAATAGTGTGCCTGAAAGCATAAAACTGTATTTAACTTTGACCTTCTCCATCACCTCCAACAGAGTGAAGTACCTTCCACTGCAGCTAACATCACTACTCAGTAATGTTGCTGTAACTAGTACAAATCATACTTCAGGGCAAAGAACTGTCATCCGATGCCTGATGTGTAGTTGTAGCCATAGTGAATGTCTGCCCAAGGCAAGTCATTTTAGAAGCAAAAGTGAAATGACCATCTCAGTTATTCACAATCTAAGAGCCAGAAGCTAAATTACTCTCCATATTGGAGGGAACTGTATTGAGACTACGAATAAAAAGTTACGAAGGCATGGCTTATGGTAACATTTAGCATTAAAATAACTGTGCTTACTTTGTACAGCTGGGTATATAACACATTTACCTGAATTCAGAAGAGAGGAGATGTGTGAGGCAGAGAAGTAAAAACAACTGAACAAATATAAGATGATGAAATACAGAAGGCAAAAAAAGCAGTAAATTAAGAGTAATGCAGGTACAGACATCAGTCTTTGATACACATTATGTTTGCAGATAAAACAAGAAAAGAAACTGAAGTGTGGGGAAGGAAGTATAAGACTTAAGCAGCTTTAGAGCCTAGTATTGTTCTCAGTCAGCCTTGTCAATTTCTGTTCCCTATGAATCTCATAAAACCCTCTAATTCAGTCAGATCAATTACCTCACATTAAGATGATCTGTATCTCCACCTAGAACACTGACTGGCATTTTATAAGTTGTCCACAAATATTTGTTGAGTTAAAGAATGAATGGAACCTGGAAACTGGTCTTTCCATCCCCATACTTACTGTGGTGCTCCTAGGACAAAGGACAACCCTGCCTGAAAAAGTTTCAGCGTTACTACACCCCCTACCAGACTGTCTCCACTCCCACGCTATAGAAGGAAGGTATATGTGCCTCCACCAATCAGTAAACAAAATTTTCACCTCGGACCATTCCTTTGTTTTCTGGTTATAAAAACTGATCAATAACACATGTTTGGGCTCGACTCTCCCAGACTACTAGGAAGTCGGCCTGCTATTCTGGCAGCGACCCTTCCCTCTAATAAATTCTATCTTCTTTACATTCTGCCTTATGTCTGGAAATTCTTTTCCAACCCGCGTTTAGACCATGACATTTACATCTTTGTTTCCACTTTCACCTTTTAAACTGCCCTTCTTGAATCTTATACAAATGATTCAAGGTACCTCTTAAACTTCTCATTTCTATTTAGACAATTTTTTGATAATTTTAGCCCCAAATAATTTATCTTATGAAATCAAAATGTTTATTTTTGGTTCTATTAATGTAACTGATTATACACTGTGGTATGATATTTTATATAGTTATTTTGTGGTGTATATATTTAGTTTTCTGTATGTGTTTATCTGTGTATTTCTAAACAATACCATGGTAAGTTTCTTAAGGGTCAGAGGCCTACTGTATACATTTTTACATCTCTTTAGTTCCCAGAATAATATTATACCATGATATGGATTCAGTAATCATTGAAGGGGTCATTCAACAATCAGTGAAGGAATGGAAGAATTACAGAAAAACAGCTGAATGAAGCCAAGTCCTAGACTCCTTTTCACCTACTACTTCAAGAAATGAGAAAAAGTGATCGTTGAGTAAGTTTCCCTTCAAATTAGGTCAGAACAGGAAAGGTTAATGATAATTTAACTACAGGTTTGCCTAGCAAAGCATTTGCCGTGGTGCTTCTCTATAGTAAGAGTGAACCTTTTGCAAAATTGGTATTATAAGCAATTAGGTAAATTAAACAATAACACAAAACTTCCAAGTATTATTTTCACTCAAAACATCACAATCTGCAAAGGAATAAAAAAACTATCTTGCAAATTGTTCTTTTATTTTTTGATATGTTCATTTCACCAGGCAAAATACATACATTAAATCTCTACCCACAAAAATGAATTCAAAAGACTGCTTGTTTATAAATGAACAAGGACAAAGAAAAGGGGAAAAAAGAACAACAGCAAAGAGTATCTCTTAACACCATCTTGAAAGTCAAAGAACAGTGGATTCAGTAGAACAGCAAGAAATGGAACATAAATGCCTACTAAAAGGGATAATTATAAGAAACAAGCTGAGTCACCTAGTGGAGCAGAGGAAACTCTCAGGAGTTGGATAACCCACTGGAGAAGAAGATGGGGATAATCTTAGATGACACAGCTTAGTTTAAACTTGTGGGACAGTTTGACTTCTGGTCTCCTTGCTGACCCACTGGCAGTTTAGGCCAGGCTATTCTTCAATATCATAGGACAGTTGACCTGTTTTTCCAGAGAAATTTGATCTGGATTTGGCAATACCAGGCTGGTTCAGGGAGACACAGAGAAACACAATGTTATCACCATGGTATTACCACAAAATGAAAAGTATCAGCCATAATGTTCATCATAAAAGACCAAGGAACTCCCCAGTACCCATTGTTAGATGACCAAAACCTGGTTCATTGCCTTTTTACATTGCAGGAAATTCTTCAGACCCCAAGCCAAGCCTACAATAATCTGAGCTTGCAAAAGAAGGCTTTACATGCTTTGCCTTGAAATGTGAAAGGCAAAGATGTGATCACTAGACATCTGGGGAGAGAACTAACATTAAAGACAGTGATGAAAAAAATCAAAGGATGAAAAAAAGGGAAAATGGTAAAAAAAAAAAAAATAAAACAAGAAAAGAGAGGAATTAAGAGAGAATTAAAAGATATTTTTTACAGTGTCAGAAATTAGCATAGACATTGAATCTATTGAACAGGAAAAGCAAGCTATTATATGTAAAAGAAACATTCAGAAAACAAGAAAAAATTATATGTATAACAAGATTGATGTATACCTAATAAGACCTATCTATCTATCTATCATCTATCTATCTACCTAGCTACCTATCTAGAGAGAAATGTCAAAGACATTTCTCATAAAGTATAATAAGACAACTCAAAATATAAATAATAGGAGAGATAAAACATTTTTTAAAATAAAGAATAAAAATGAGTGACATTCAATCATAAAGATATCTAAGAAGAACAGACCAAAATAAAGAATTAATTGAAGAAACAATATGAGAAAATTTCTCCAAACTAAAGTACAGGAGTCTCCAAACTAAAAAAGCTTGTGGAAGATCCCCCCAAAATGGAATAAATTATAATAACCCACATAATATGCATATCACAGTGAAATAAATCTGAGAATATATCAGTAATAAAATATCCAAGGAAGAATAGAAATAAAATAATATAAAATAAAAATTAAAATAAATAAACAGGAATGTAGGAAACAAACATAACACAGAGACGAAGAGTATCCCAAGATAACAGCTGCTTAACAAACTTAGAGAGTGACAGATCTAGTTCAGAAGAAGTTGGGATATAAGGTTTCAGCAAAAATGTCTCCTTTATCTTTCTTTTAATTAGTAAAACATTTTTTAATGAACTGTTACTTTAAACTGTATCTGTGTATTTAGGAAAATTTTAGACATTGATATCTATAATAAAGAAGAAAAATGATCTGAGAGATATGCAGAAAGCAAAGAATGTGAAAAATCAAGAAAATTATAAAAAATATATGAGAAAAGAAATAAAATGAAAGGCAACATACTCAGGTCAATAGCGAATAGCATCATAATGAAAACTGTGTATATTGACTCAAACAAAATATTTAATTATATAATGAAGGTGGGAAAGGAAAAGTAGGAATATGAAGTATATAAGAAATCTAAAATCATAAAATATAAAAGCAAAATATAAAAAAGAGCCTATTTAAAGTGGTAAATGGTAAATGATATGACAAAATAATATGCTCATATTAATTAGACATGATGGAGTTAGTGGAAGCAAAATATGTTAATATGGTATAAAGTTATTTCTCCTGGGGAATAATACACACGTGAGGAAGTGTTAGAACACAAACTGTTTCTTTTCCTTAAGGCATATAGGTTATTTAGAAAAAAAGTCGGGGGCTTCCCTGGTGGTGCAGTGGTTGAGAGTCCACCTGCCAATGCAGGGGACATGGGTTCGTGCCCCGGTCCGGGAAGATCCCACAAGCCGCGGAGTGGCTGGGCCCGTGAGCCATGGCCGCTGAGCCTGCGCGTCCGGAGCCTGTGCTCCGCAATGGGAGAGGCCACAGCAGTGAAAATCTATCTAATAATTTGATAAAATAAACAAATGTAACCATAAGTAAATTTCATGGTAAAATCATTAAAAAGCTTTTCTTTAAATTATACATTGATATTATTTTGGTGTTATTATTGATTCTGTGATTATATTGAATAATAAAGCATAAGAACAATTTTATTGATGTCATTTGTTACCCAGATTTTCAGAATAGGAGAAAGATATTTAAGATGTAAGACTGATGAAACTGAGTAACAATCCTGTAGTCCTGAATATGAATAAAGAATGTCAATAGTCGTTTCTTAGCTCTGTACACTGTAACGACCTAGAAATAATGACCAACACAGTGACATTGGTCCCAGATTATGGGACCTTAGAATACCTTAAGTCCCAGATTATGGCCGCTATATACCAGTGGTTCTCAACTGACCTGATGGGTTAACCCTTTCCTGCACAGTTATAATAATGGTATTTTGCTTATGTTAACAAAGAATCTTTATCTTTTAGACTTCATATCAAAATATTTTTAAAAGAAATATTATGATGTCTGAGATTTGCTTCTACATTTTGTGATGGAAGAAAGGAAATGCATTGGACTATTGATGCAACAAGACTGATCATGAGTCAATAATTGCTGAAGTCACATATTTGGGGGTTATTATGTTAGTCTATCTAGTATAGATTAGCAATTTTTAATAATTATTTTAAAATAAACATACAAAGCAGTTAACTCTACAGAATTCCTTTTGGTGTGGCTGAGTGCCTCTTCCCTTCTCAAATTAAATACAAGATTGGAGGTTTAATATCTGACAGAATAGACTAGCAGGACCCAGAAGCAGGAAGCAGTACACAAGGATGAAGATACCACACTGAAACAGGAAATTTTCCGAAAGCAAAATACTTAACATTAAAACCCAACACCTACTTAATGAGCATTCCCCTAAAGTTGAATAAATAAACAAGGAAGCAAATTATCAAGAATAATGATTTAGGGCTTCCCTGGTGGCGCAGTGGTTGAGAGTCCGCCTGCCGATGCAGGGTACACGGGTTCGTGCCCCGGTCTGGGAAGATCCCGCATGCCGCGGAGCGGCTGGGCCCATGAGCCATGGCCGCTGAGCCTGTGCGTCCGGAGCCTGTGCTCCGCAACAGGAGAGGCCCCAACAGTGAGAGGCCCGCGTAATGCAAAATAATAATAATAATAATAATAATGATTTAAAAATTTTTCCAGACCTTAAAAATGAGTGGCATAAGTTGCCTCCAAAATCTCCCCAACATTTACAGACTTAAAACTTTTTAGTGGTTTTCTGTGCAAGATTCAGCAACTTGTTTTTCACCTTGGAGGAAATACGTGAACTTGGCAATATGTCCTAGACAATCAGGCTCCAAGAAACTTCATCAAGGCGGTGGGCCTCTGAGTTTTTGTGGACACATATTTTGAGACTGAGACTATGTAAATAACCCATTCCCCTTTGGTATTTCTTCCACTGGATTTAGTATTCATTGATGATTCTTACTTGAATAGATTGTTACTCTAACAGTTGAGAAATAATAATATTCTGGTGTCTTCATGAGTTTTATATTTGTTAGTTAGCATTCTATTTAAGGCAGAATTCCTTTCTTCTCCGTATTTTATTAAATTATTTATGTAAGTATGGACTATATCGGTAATCTATTATCAGTATTTGTTTTGATGTTCAAATAGCCCCAGATTGGACAGTGGGTGTTCCTTCAAGATGCCTCCTTTATTGTTTTGAGATTTCATCATTCTTTGAGCACCGTCTTAACATAAAATGTTTTAAGTTCATCTTGAACTTTTCCTGCCCCAGCCCTGAAATCAGCCATTCAGAGCTCAGATTCCTTTTAGTGGAAAATAGTATTTAAAAACCAAGATTTAGGTTATTTCTTCTATATTCTCAAAATGGCTAGAGCTAAGATATATATATATGTAGGCATAGCACACACACAGACAGACTCAAGTATTTCCACATATACATACATACATATCTACCTATTTTTCTAGTTATCTATCATCTATGAAAAACCGAGCTTATCAATACCTCCTAATCCAATCTAGCACTATGAGGTGTCTGTCTTCCTATATTTCCACATCCCTTCTCCAGCAATGAGAAATCTGCCACTTATTGTTTTCAATATGTTCACTAATTTTCTCAAATCCTCTTATAAATATCTCCTGACAAGGTGGACTGCTTTGCAGGACCTATACTCACATGTCCTGTCCATGCACGTTGTTGTCCTGACTCTGAGGCCATTGAACAAGCTGGCTGAGTTTTCCGAATTCACCCTAGACGTCTGATGCTACCAATAAGAATAGCTGCACTGATAGAGTACCAGCAAGGCACCCAACTGGAGGAAATGTATATGAATTCATTTATTGAATCCTATGTTTAATATCAACCAAATGCCATAGTATAAGTATCAAAACTGAAATGATTTGATCCACAAATTAGATTATATCCTGGTGTTTTGTATTTTTTTCAAAACATAAAATTTGAGAGAAAAAGATTTTGAATGACAGATTAGATTTTAAAGATGTTCTATAATATCTTAGTTTATGAAGAAGAAGAAGTAGAATGAGAAGGAGAACGAGAAGGAGAAGAGGGAGAGGGAGGGGGAGAAGATGGGGGAGGAGAAAATCAATACTTTCCCATGTAACTTTGCTACAAATACTTAATGAATATGTAGTTTGAATTTTAAAAGTTCAGCTAGATATTTACAACAAGGTAGAAGTCAAGAACAGAAATGTAACCTGACTTATTTTGGGGGAGTAAAGATGCATGTCTTCTTTTTTGTTGTTTAAAACTATTCATCTTTAGACTTTGTTTTCCCTTAGCATTTGTTTCTGTGAGGTAGCACTATCATCCCCTCAAAATGACAGTGACTTCAAAGTAATAGCTCTTACTGCCACTGTCAGGTTTTGTTTTGGTGCACCTAGAATAAGGCTTTTTATCTGACCATTTGGAAGCTTTTTATGGAACAAATCACCCTTGCTCATTTCCACTGTCACCTTCATTCAAGCTTCATTTTATTCATCCCCTCACTGAACTCATAAAATGCCATTTTGTCAATAGACATTCACTTCAATTTCCAAAGAGGTAAATGCAAGGTTTACCTAGTTACCAATTCAGAGCTGACCTTTGAAATTTAAACATAACAAGAAGAACATTCTAATTCTATAGAAAAGAGCAGTTTGAAATATCTTCAACAAATATTCTCAAATATAGACTTTTCACACTGCCAAAAATCATCATTCGCCTTCCCTACTTCCTCAATGAAATATATGCTTAGATTGAAAAGCACATATAAAATAAATATCTCTTGGCTTCTAAAAGAAATTAAAAGCAGCAGAGCATGTTATCATAGTCTTAAGGCTTTGTGTAGGCTTAAAAATAGGTATTGTGAAGCAGATTATTTTTATGTCTAAGATTTGAACCAAGTTCATAGTACTGGATTTTCTCAGGTTTTATACATTTTCTAAGATCTGAGTTGTCATCTCTTCGTTAGCACAAAATATGAAATTATTCAAGATTAAGCTATCTGATATTTGGTAATGATGACACAGTAAAGTGATTGTTCAAACCCTCCCACAAATTATAAGAACAGGATTAAATTTGAAAATGAATTGTTTAAAATAACTGGAATGTATCTAAAAGATGACAGAAGCCAGAGGAGAGTTTATTCTTGAAAAGTTACAAATAGGAGGAAAACTATGAAGGTCAGAATATTACAACAATACATTCAAGAAAGGAACTGTTAACTGAGAATTCTATATCTGTCAAATTTCAGATAAGCAAAAACTAAGAATATCTGGAGGCAGCAGATAGGCTCTATAAGAAATGCTAAAAGTGGAGTGTGACACCAGAAAGCAACTTGGATTTCAGAAAGCAGTGATGAGCACTGGAAATGGTAAATATGTGGGTAAACACAATATTTTGTTAGTCAAATGTTTACCATTTCTTTTCTTAGTTTCCTTTAAAGAGCATTATCCATTGAAAGCAAAATTATAAAGCACTACTGAGAAATTAACATATATAAGACCATAGTGATACAAAGAGTATAGAGTAGGGTAGAAAATGGAAATATGCAGCTCTAGAGTTCCTATATTTTCCTAGAAGTAAGTCAAGTCAGAATTACCTCTAAGTAGATTGGGATAAGTTAAAGATATATACTTTCATTCCTAGATCCTTAAAATATATACTTTAATTCTAATTCTTAAAAATAATGCAAAGAAATATAGCTAGAATGTAAATAGTGGAAATAAGATAGAATACTAAAGAAATATCTGATTAACAGAAAGGCAGGAAAAAGGAACAGAGAAATAACAAAAAAGAGAAAGAAAATGGAAAATAGCAAAATGGCATATCAAACAGTATTTCTATTAAATATAAATAGGCTACACACGTGTTTTGACTTTATTAAATTAATATTGGTTTGGCCAAAAAGTTCATTCGGAGTTTTCCATAACATTTTACAGAAAAACCTCAGCAAACCTTTTGGTCAACCCAATATTTGTTAAGGGTGCCAGATGATGAGCTGAAATTCAACAACAGACCACAAGAGAAATTGAAATAGGGAAGTTATCACTCACAGGTCCTGGAGGAAGTATAGTACATGATGACATGCCCCATGGGACCACACAGGGATGTGAAGGCAAAGTGCAGAAGAGAAAGAGGCAAGACCCGGGCACAGGCCTTTATTAGGGTTCGTGGGTGCAATGCTTTTGGGTTCCCAGGCCAGAACTGGATTGGTCAACTTAATCCAAAAGAGTAAGAGTTTTGGTCAGACCCCCAAAGATCTTGTCTAAGGGGTGAATAAGCATACAGGAGCTGGGAGGCAGGAGAGACTGTTAATCACAAGGGCTGTTGGGGAAGTCCTATCAGGAACTCACATTTGTTTGTGATTGCTTGGCTACCATCTAAGGTGTGTGCTTGCACGGAGGGCTAGTCAGTTTAGGATGCAATACCATGGAGTAGCTTAGCTAAACTCCTGACAACACCCAATCAAAATGCAGTGAGTTTTAGATTATTTACAAAAGCAAGAGCCATTTGCATGTAGTCTAAAAGAGACATGCTTTAAATGTGACCCAAACAGATAGAAACAGCATAAAAAAAAATGCTATATAGGAAGTAAGCCAAAAAGAATTAGAGGGGTCATTCTCAGTGTTTCCTAAAGAAAACTAGCCAAAATAATAGTAGTAGTAAAGGTGTAGAAGATCTAAATGACATTATTAATCATCTTTTAATCCACTGACATTTACAAAAGATTATACATCCAAAATACAGAATACACATACATTAGAAAATGTTTGAAAAGAAAGAGCTGAATTCAATTATTTAAGGTACCTTTATAGGAAGCTAGAAATATAAAGAAAAAACTAAGCATTAAGTGAAAGGGTAAATACAAAGATTATAAAAATAAAATAAAAGAGAAATAAAAAATAAAATGCTGTTCTTTAGAAAGGTCAGAAAAGGCCATCACACACACACAAAATGCTCAGCATCATTAGTTATAGGAAAAAGACCCTTTCAACTGTAACAAGACTCCACTATACACCCATTAGAATGGCTAAAATGAAAAATACTTATAATGTCAAGTGTTACAGAGAAAATGGAACAGCTGAAACTCTTGTACACTGAAGGATATTAAAAATATTACACTGTATGAGAGAAGTCAAACACAAGAGTACATGCCATACAATTCCCTTTATATGACATTTTTAAAAATGGAAACTTTTTATAGTGACGGAAAGCCAACCAGTGATTACCTGGAGACTGAAGGTAGAGAGAGGAATTAACTACAATGTGCTCGAGGAAACTTCTGGGAGTGATAAAAATGTTCTGTATTGTGACTGTGGCTGGCGTTTGTGGTTGTGTATGTCTAACAAACTCATTGAATTCTACACGTTACATGATGCAGTGTATTATATGTCACCGATACCTCAATACAGTTTGTTTCAAAAATAAACGGAAAACAAGGTAAATAAAAAGATTAAACCATTTGTCATGAGGAGGCTGGTTAATTTATTCTAGAGTCAAGTCACTGCAAGTGAAATATGTGCTGTTGGGAGGAAGGTATGTAAGGAAAAGAGAAGACAGGAACTGTCAATTAAGGAGTGCCTGCTTTGGGATAGGAAATTTACCAATTTCCACAATGGCAAGCTAACATAGGTGCTCTCCCACCTAAAAGATGAGAAAACTGTCCAATAACACTTATTATAAGATCACACAGAATAGTAAAGGTCTAGGTCATTCAGATCTTAAAGACTGCGTTCTTTGTTACCTCTCACCTCTCTCTGCTGCTTGCTGCTCACCGTGATAGTTTGTGAAAGTATGAATGAAAATGGCTTTAAAAGACCTTATTTATTTTTATTATAAATATATAAATATTTAATATATAAATATATAAATAGCCTGGAGTAACACAGATACATGATAGATAACTTAAATTTTAGAAAGCAAAGAGCAAGCACAGCCCTTGATTTATTTATTTTAATTCAATATTAAAATCTGTTGTTGCTAGCACTGTTGTGCTGGTTAATGCTTCAACAACCACTTTGGTAGAAAGGAAAAAAATAAAATCCTGAACTTGGAGCATTTGATAATTTTCATGGTGTGAATATTCCCAGCATGCCACTTTCAAGTGATAATGCAAACACCAAATTGGGAAGACATGTGAACAATGGCTTCTACCCTGGCTGGTGCAAACCAGCTCCAATACATCACTGCCTTTAGCCTATGTAATAAACAGGATGGATCAGATTTGTTAAGTTTATTTTCCTTCACAGCTTTTACATTAATAGTGAATTTCTTTGGCAGGTGTTAAAGTAAGTTTAGTTTCATGCACTCATTAATAGAATTGAAGCTTATTAACAGGTTTGTGTTACTTACAAGAGGGAAATTTCCTGGTAACAAGGTGATCTATTGCATCAACAATACTGGTGACTGCAGTCTTCAAACACAGCTCTTTCCATGATGGTACATTTATAAAAAGAAGTTAAGGCCTTCCTTGATTCATTTTTTTTACAGCTCATTTTCTGTCCTTCAGAAATCCTAACTGGCTTTACTATGAACACACACCTCACCCCTTCTCATCACTTTCACTTGACACAGCCAGCCCCTGGAATATTGTAATAGCCTCCTAACCTGTCTCTCTTCTCCTCTCGCCCCTTCCATGGTCTAGTCCAAACCAACATGATACATGATACCAAACCAACATGATACATGAACGTTCCAGAATGATCTTTTTATTGAAGTACAGTTGATTTACAATATTATATTAGTTTCAGGTGTACAACATCGTGACTCAACATTTTTATAGATTATACTCCATTTAAAGTGGTTATGGGGCTTCCCTGGTGGCACAGTGGTTGAGAGTCCGCCTGCCGATGCAGGGGACATGGGTTTGTGCCCCGGTCCAGGAGGATCCCATGTGCCGCAGAGCGGCTGGGCCCGTGAGCCATGGCCACGGAGCCTGCGCGTCTGGAGCCTGTGCTCCGCAACGGGAGAGACCACAGTGGTGGGAGGCCCATTTACCGCAAAAAAATAAATAATTAATTAATTAAAAAAATAAAGTGGTTATGAAATAAAGGCTATAATTCCCTGTGCTGTACAATATACCCTTGCTATTTATCTGTTTTATACATAGTAGTGTGTATCTCTTAATCTCAGTGTCATCTGGATACTGCTTGACTCAATTCTCTTTGATGACTCTGCATCACATTCACAGTTGAAAGCATTGTCCTCAAGGTTACCTACAATGGACTACATGACAGGCACACCTGTCTCCCCTCTAACATCGTCTCCTGTTGCTTATCCTCCTCACTCACTGCTCCCCTAATGCCCTTGGCACTGTTGGCCTTAGGCTGCTTCCTCCATCTGCAACTCTCTTCCCCTAGATTCCCATATAGTTCCCACCTTCATATCTTCCATGTCTTTGCTCAAATCACCTTCTCAGTGAGGTCTTTCCTTCTGCTCTCTTTAAAATCACACACCATCACTCTTTTCCTAGCCAGCCCTGCCCCACTGCACTAACTACCCTCCCTTTCTGTTTTATGTTTCTCCACAATACTTATGGCCTTCTAATAACTATTAAATGCACTAATTTATTGTATTAACTGTGTCTTATTTCCTCACTTCAATGTTAGCTCAATGAGGTCAGGGACTTTTAGAAGTCTGCATAGAATACAATATCTTGTAAATTGTTTTTATTTTTATTTTTTGGTACGCGGGCCGCTCACTGTTGTGGCCTCTCCCGTTGCAGAGCACAGGCTCCGGACGCACAGACTCAGCGGTCACAGCTCACGGGCCCAGCCACTCCATGGCATGTGGGATCTTCCCGGAACGGGGCACGAACCCATGTCCCCTGCATCGGCAGGCGGACTCTCAACCACTGCGCCACCAGGGAAGTCCGTGTAAATTGTATTGATAGATGCTCAATACAATTTTTAAATAAAAGAGTGAATTGAAATGTTAAATTCACCATGCATTTAGGGAAACATCTGATTAGAGTCCCTGTCTCATTTCATATTAGAAGATTGCTTTTGTGTCTGAGAAAAATTTTCCTGAAGGAAAACGTTTAACAAAAACAATTTGGCCAGGAAGAAAAAGATTTGCCCAAATCTCTACTGTTGGAAATGGAACAGAAAAGGAATTATAAAAGTCTGAGTTACTACCATGGGATTTTGCCCATGCTGCAAATGATTATTAAGATCCTCTTAATATGCTTAGATATTCTGTGATAAATTTAAAGAGATTATTTTACATATTCTGTATGATCCATTTGTTGATGTCGTTGTCTTCTAGTGTAAATACAATTTCATTAACAAATATTTCTTTAAAACCAGTAAGTCAGATGTGAGCTAGAAAGCTGGGATATGACAGAATATAGCACATGATTCATAAGCATGAGAAACATTAGGAAAAGCACATGAAAATTGCAAGAAAATCAATAATGCACAATATCATCTGCTAAGTGCCAAAGTTGGAATACAGAATGGAATATCAAAAGGAAGTTTGGAATATGGAAAGCCTCAGGAGCAGAGTAAAAAGAATTTTTGTGATGACCTGTGACATATGGGGAAAGCTCCACAGAGCAGGTGGTGGTTACACTGAGCATTTAGCAACTTCCAGTAACTTGTGGCGAAACCAGAGGAAAGTTAGCCTTGATAAAATACTGCACTCTCAGATTTAGTCTTCTCTGAGGATTAATCCCTGATTGATTTAGTAATAAATGATATCTTATATCCATTTATTATGTTACTTGAATCTTTTATTTGTAACATCATTGACATGAGGTGATCAGTTGAGAATGACTATATTGCCCCTTCCAGGTGAGGAATATTTCACTCTATTGTCCATAGGCAATTACATAAAAGAAACTTTAAGGAGGACTGTGCAATACCACAGATTTGCACAACTTTGGTGCCTTCAGTCATCATATGGTTTTCCATGAGAAATGTCACCCCTTGGAGAATGACCTCATAAACAGTGTGAATGGTGCCCTCAGGGGCCCTGCTATTGGGTGGGGTCCTGATGGAAATGGATTTCTTTAGAAAGAACCCTTTGTACGTAGGACTAAGAGAATAGTCTTACAGTAGTGCATCAGTCAAGGTTCATCCAGAGAACCAATAGGAGATTATATACTAAGAGATTTCTCGCAAGGTATTTATACAATTGTGGGGTCTGGTTAGGCAAGCTCAAAATCTGTAGGGCAGGCTAAATGGAAAGGCTGATTGAAGCTGCAGTTTACAGGCAGAATTTCTTCTGGGAAATCTCATTTCTGCTCTTAAAGACTTTCATCTGATTGAATCATGTCCACCCAGATTATTAGGATAAATCTCCTTCACTTAAAGTCAACGGGTTATGAACATTAATCACATCTACAGAATAACCTTCACAGCAACACCTACATTAGGGTTTGATTGACTGGGAACAATAACCAAGTGGAAGCATAAAACTATCACAGGTATAGACTGATCTTTATCTCCCTCTGTCTCTTTCTCTCGCTCTCTTCCGACTTGTGTTATCCTTTTTGATGCCCTAGCATTCAATGCCACGTTATTGGATTTATATCTTTATTTTACTGGGAAATTTATTGTCACTTTCTTCTGCACTTGTTAAAAACTCATATCATTTATATCAAAACTCATTACAATTATACAACATCCTGCAATAAATTCTGTAAAGTCACACAATTGTGCTTATTGATACAGGGTTTCAGTTCTCTGTCCATCACTTTCTAATCTGTGAGTTACCCATGGATGTACTTCAGAGTCACTCAGAAAACTGTAAAAAAAAAAAAAAATAGTGTTTCAGGCCCTCGCCTTAGACCTGTAAGACAGAAACTTCAGAGTTGGTGTCTAGGAATGCACATTTTTAATAAAATTGTTCCCCCCGATGATTTATATATACTGGGTTGGCCAAAAAATTCATTTGGGTTTTCCGTAAGATATGGAAAACCCGAACAAACTTTTTGGTCAACCCAATATATAGTCAGTGCTGACAAGTGTTATAGTTTTATGGGTGATTGCCTGTGTTCTCTCCTGAATACAGTTGTATAAAAGTTTCTAACACTTTCCCCCATTTTCCTTGCTTTTTTTTCTTTTGTTCGTTTTTGGTAAAGGTGAAGATGGAGTGCTTTTCAGAGCAATCTTTTGCTTGGAATTCAACCTGAAAACAGACATTTTTTTTTAAGAGAGTCAACATGAAACTGTATGTGAAACATCAATAAACACACAGCCTGGCCTTCCATAAAAGCCCAGGGAAGTTCAATCCTCAATATTATGTGTACTGTGTTAAAATTACACTCTGTCCAAAGCTGCCAATCAATATTACATTTTCCAAGGAGGGACAATACCCAAAGGAAGAAGGTTTCAACTTAAGTAGTGAAGATTTTCTACCCTCTTTGAACTGCACCACATGGAGGTGAATCTGTTTTTCTTAGATTGTCCTATTAGTCAGGATTCTCCAGAGAAACAGAACCAATAGGATATACATATATATGTGTGTGTGTGTGTTTGTGTGCATTCATGTGTGTGTGTGTGTGTGTGTGTGTGTGTGTGTGTGTGTATACAAGGAGATTTACTATAAGAATTGGCTCACGTGGCTATGGAGACAAAATGTCTTATGATCTGCCTTCTGCAAGCTGGAGAACCAGAAGAAAGCCCCTGGTAAAGTTCCAATCCAAGACTGAAGACCGGAGAGCCAGGGCAGCCTATGGCATCAGTCTCAGTCCAAGACCAAAGCCTTGAGAACAAAGAGGCTGCTGGGGAAAGTCCCGGAGTCCAAAGGCATAAGAACCAGGAGCTCTGATGTCCAAAGGCAAAAAACGCTGACGGTCTCAGCTCAAGAAGAGAGGAAATTCATCCTTTAAGGCCCCAACGGACTGGGTGATGCCCACTTGAATTGGTGATGGTGGCTGTCTTTACTCAGCCTGTGGAATCAAATGCTTACCTCTTCCAGAAATACCCTCCCAGACACACACAGAAATAATGTTTTACCAGCTAACTGGGTACCCCTTAACCCAGTCAAGTTGACATAAAGTTAAACCATCACAACTGTCAATCCTTATCTTACCTTTTCAGCAGTGTATAATTGGTCTATATCAGGGGCAAGATTTGACCTTTTCATAAAACAGCTATAGATCAGAGTAGGAAAGGTCAGTGTGGTGGTAGCATCATGAGGTACATTAGCAAAACAACTGGATTACTTCAGGGATGTTTCTTTTATCTTGATTTTGGAAATCTGTTTACTTCTCTTTATAACTGTGGTTTAAATGTATAAGGTCTTACCTTAGATTTTCTTAATTCTTATGTAAGGAAATAAAACCTACACACAATGATGTTTTCAAGTAGTGTTTGTTAAGGCAAGTGATATTTATATGCAAAACAATTCAGGAAAAGAAGTATGAAATTCTTTGCTGGGGAAATGCGGTGCAGGTAATGACTAGCTATTAATTAGCACTCCCAGGGACCCACCAGATTACAAAACCTAAAGGTTAGTCTTTCTAGGAATAGCTAGTTTCAAGCATTAATTACTTGTCATAAACTATTTTCTCCAATTCAAAAGGGACCATTGATTACTACAGTAGTAGGTGATAATAGCAATTAAGTCAATTGGGTAAGTTCTTTAATAATTTCAGAGAGTTAGACTTTACATGCTAATTCATTAAGGATTTAGTGACTAGTTTTACAAGAATAAACATCAGTGACTAAAGACACGCTATCCCTACATTTGTTGAGAAACAAATTATTCAATTTACTACTCAGAAGTGCTACAAAATGCAAACTTCTGTCATATCTAAAGGAATATGATGATGATAATGATGATGATTATGAAGATGATGGAAGTCTTTTTGCAGGGAAGCAAGGAAACATATCAAATTGAACCCATCATTTGGTGTTAGCTTCACATATTAGCATGTAAATTGATTTTGCTGAAGACCAATATAATATTAGCCTTTTAATAATTTAAATATTTAGGATGAAAAGATCAGTTACTCCTGTTGATCAATTTCATCATAAAATAGAACTACAGAAGTGTATTCCAAGTGGTCTAAGGTGCAGGCTTTGCCAAAAGGGAATTGAGAAGGAATGAAAAAAAAAAAGTAATCAAAGTAACAGGATGTATTTGTTTTACTCCTCAAAAAGACCAGTTCCGAGTTGAAAATTGTTCTTAATCTGCCCAAATTTGCTTTTTAAATTTACTTATTATAGCAGTGATAATGTCAAGTCATTTATATATATATATAATCCTGTCACTGATAAGTCCAAGAAATTCATGGTGAGGAACTTTCTTATTTACCTGAAGCCTTTTTATGTGTGTGTGTGTGTGTGTGTGTGTGTGTGTGTGTGTGTGTGTGTGTGTGTGAGATGAGAAAAGTTGAGAGTAAGACAGCGAGAGAGAGAATGCAAGAAGGTGCAGACACCATGAGGAAGGTGTAGATAAACTTAGATAAGGAATAATTGCTAAAAATCTGTGAGGCAAGTGTTCAAAGAAGAGTTTTGCCCAGGAAACTCAGAAGGAAAGCATTCTTGAGAGTATTCTTTGTAAAATATCTTCATTGCCAAGTCGCATTTGAGATTGATGAGCCATGGGATATGAATAGCAAGCCTATTCAATTTACCAAGTTGAATGGTTTCAATGGAACACCTTAGGTATAGTTGGGGGTGTCCACCATGGATAATATATTACCATATGTAACAAGGTTATCTCTCCTGAAAAACTAGAAACCATCTCACTGATGTCCAAGTGAAAATATTTAAAACACACCTCTATGTTTGCATAGATTCTGTCATCATCCCCTTGTCTCTAAAGTCCCAATGAGATATTCCTTATCTTAAAACTAATAGCAAGTATTTTTTATTTAAGTGAAGATGCACTGCCTTTAAATTTAGTTGTCATTTTATGTTCTTACTCCTTCAGATAAAATTAATCTAATTTCATTCAGGCAATCACTTTAGAGTTAAACAAAGCTGGTCGCCCTATAGGAATAAAGCACTTCTTTATGAATAAAAGTGGAATTTATAATTTTTCCCAATTATCTTTAGTGAATCCCCCAAATTTTATTTACTTATTTTTTATCAATTGAACTTTCTACAAATATACGCTTGCAAAATTACCTCAAAATATAGATTAAGAATAATATACCAAGAAAAAATGACTGGAAATATAGAAATAACTGAAATTTTACAAGGAGTTCAAAATTAGCTTTTAGTTTAAGTAGTAGAAATTGTATTTTATACAAATTAATTCTTTCAATGCAATTTCAGTAGAAATCATTTGCCGTTTAAAATTGATGGTTGAGATAGGTGAGGCTGTTGTTGCTAAAATAAAACAGAAAATGGACTTGGATTTACACAGTGTTTTTTGTTTTACATTGGGTATTAAAGTAACTACTTCAAGTGCTACCCTAATTCATGCACTGTGCCTTACAGCAATTTTCCTGATAAGATAAAAATCTGGAGGATAATTCATTATACTCGAGAAATAATGAGATATGACAAAATATCAGTGATGACTGGACATTATAGGGAAAAGCTATGATCCTTGCTGTGATCCTAGATTCAATATGAATCTCAGTTATATATTTTAATGTCTTGAATTAAACAGTACATGAAAACTGAGTATTGTACTGAGAAGAGGAAGTAAAACCACAAACCTGTCCTCCCATTAAAATAGAGATTAATACAAACAAGTGAAGAGCATTCAGACGCTTGGAACTTTTAATTTTCATGGGATATTAATTTTCATAACACAATTCAGGACCTTTTAAGAAATAAATTAGATTTTGTTCAACCTAGGCTTATGCATTTAAATCCATTTCTATTGTCAAGGTGGTTCTTCCTCTTGGAAGGATTTGCATTATATTCTAAAGAAGCAAAGTTTCAGCTTTAGATCTCAGATGATAATATTTCATTCATTTGAATAGATAGACTTTGAATTAGACCTCTATTTGAGTCAACAAATTAAGAAGTATACATGGAATGTTACTTCAAGGAGTATAATGTACCTTTGGAAGATACATTTATATATATATATATGTATAAATGTGTATACATATATACGTATATTTTATATTACATACACACATACAGAGAGAGAGAGAGAGAGAGAGAGAGAGAAAGCTCTGAAGTACCCAGAGAAGGCAGAAAAGAGAACTGTTCAACTTGTTGACTTAGAGCATCAGAGTTGATTTATCTTGGTGAAGGCAGTGTAGGAAATTTGGGTTGTGGAAATGCAGTATAGAGGAACAATGAATTGAAGGTCTTCCTTTAAGAGACACTGTCATATATGTCATACTTGTGGTTATGGTTCCAATTCTAATGCTACCATCAGACAGAAGATACAAGCAACATTGGTGATAGCTCAGTGCTGTTCTTTGGATAAGGTTGTAATCTCGGTCCTTCTCGATCCTTTCTTGTAAAGTGAACTCACCATTGATCCTTAGTGGAGCCATTTCTTTTTCACTTCAGGAGTCTTTTGACTAATATGGGATGTTGTTAGAATGGCATCACAGGTACCATGCTACTTAGTCATAACAAAGTGTTTCTAAATTTTAGCAGATGCATTGTTCTGGGACTCTACTAATAATGTATTCATTTACTCATTCAATGAGAACTTAGTGCCTATTTTATGTCAGCAGTTACCTAGACACTGGTGTAGTTTCTCCTTTACCTTGACAAATAAGAATCTTAATGGTAATTAAAACAGGACAGGGCATGATCATAATACAATGTCACAAATACTAAAGCAATGAAGTAATAATGTATTATATATAGTTACATAGGTAAATATACTTACATAAATATAATAGGATAAATGTGAAATGTCCTATAATAGTGAGATTACATTTGGTCTACAGTTTCTTGAAAATATAACAAATAAAAGTATACAGAGAAAAAAAATTTCTTGACCACTGCCACCCTCTAGATGTGCTCCTTCACAGCAAAAGTCAACCAAAATACTGTCAGTATACCTTGTAACTGTTCTCCTTTGTCCCATTCTTGAATTACTCCAATTTGGGTTTTTTAAAATATGAACTCCACTGATTCAAATGAAGATTTATCTTGCCAAATTCAATGGTTGACTTTCTTTCCCTATCTTATTTCTCAGAAAATTTGGAAGAGGCAAGCATCATCTCTTTGAAATACTTCATTCTCAAGATTCATCGATATCATGTTCTTACTGTGTCCCTCCTTCCTCATGCACTGCTCTTTTCCAGCCTCCTTTTTATTAACTCTTTGTCTTTTGCCCAAATCCGTAAAGCAGAGAACTCTATATCTTGAAACTTCTCTCAAGTGGTAATCTTTCCTGTTATAATCCGGCCAAAAGGCTTTAAAGGTCCACTCCATACACAGTATTCCTATACATTCATCTCTGTCCCAAACTCTCCTTGCCTCCACACTGACTTCTTTATCCAACTGCCTGTTCAACATCACTCTTTAATGGGTAATATGTATGTCAAAATTAACATATCTAAAGCAAAACTTTTTTTTCTTTTAATTTTTTCTTCATTTGCTTTCCCTGTTTCAGTAAATAACAACTCTTATCTATTTTCTCAAGTCAGGACATGAGGGAGGATGGATTATTTTTCCTTTTCCATTATAGCTCACAGAAAGACAGGTCATTTCTACCTCTAATATAAATCCCAAATCAGATAGCTTCTAGTTTCTCACCATATTCAGTAATAAAACATGAGGGCACACCACCACCATCTCTTGACTAAACTATTTCACAACCTTCCAAATTGTATCTTTGCTTCATTCCTACCCACCTCTTCCATCATTCGTATTCCACTCATTCTCCAAATAACATGAAAGTGATATTTTTTTATCAAAGCCCAATCAAATAATATCCACTCCCTTGCTTAAAACTTTCTAATGACTTCTAATTACACTTTGAACAAAACCCCAAATCCTTGTAATGGCCTTTTGTGATCTGACCCCTCCTTATCTTTCTGACCTGATCCCACCCAATCCATCCACACCTTCCTGGCTCATGACACTCTGGACCTTTCTTTTTTTTTCTGTACCTTGAAGATGACAGATGTATACAATCTAGGCGCTTCCAAACTTGCTGGTTCTTCTACATCCAAGAAGCCCTTTCCCTTGGTTCTTGGACTGGATGCCTTCTTTTCATCAATTAGATCTCAGTTCAGATTTTGCCCCTATAGGAAATTTTTTTCTAATCACACTAAAGTAGTCCTCCACACGTGTACCAACTAGTCACTCTTTCATTGTTGTGTTTTATTTCTCGGTAGTTGGAACTGGAACTAAATATTTATTTATCTATGCATATTTTCTAACTTTCCCACTAGCATATAAAATCCATGAAGGCAAACACTTTGTCTTTTTTTATTGCTGTATCTGTTGTGCCTTTAGGAATGCTTACACACAGTAGATGTTCAGTGATTTTTTTGTTGAATAAAAGACTGGATGAATGTGCTAAATCCACTTATTCAGAGTACCAGGAGATATAAAAAGTGCCCTGCTGGGTCATGGTTGCAGACCCAGTCTTCAAGAGTGTTCATTGATGTGAAAAGTTTGTCTGCTTTTCAATCATATTTATCGACTGACATATATAGGTTCATATTCGAATTTACTCTAATTTCTCTTAAACAATATATTATGTATTTATAATGCATTTTGGAGGAATGTCTGACATTTTTTCTTTTTTTACTTAGAGAATGAACAGTTTATTAACAGAAAAGAGAGAGGGGGCAGTTCCCCATACATGTCTCAATATAGTTTTGGAGATTCAAAATACAATATTCTGTATTTCAAATTTTAACCTCTTCTGAACTTGCATTAGCTTTGTCAGGGATGATATACAGTGTGTACTTTGCTACATGATTTCAGCTGAATGTTTCAAAAATCTTCAATAAATTCCAAAATTGTTATTTATTCAGCAGGACAAAGAGGGAATACTTGCTTGGGGTCAATCTCTTACCAAACAGTTTGGATTTTGGTTAGGAAAGCTAGACTTAATCATTGCAGTAAAACCTTCGGGATAGGTCTCCTCTTCTCATTGCATTTTCAGTCATTACTGAATGGCTGAATGTGCAGCAGGGTAGCAGCTAACCTAAGGGAGTTTATGGACCTTAAACTCACAATTTTATTTTGCTTCTCTAAATTTTCTATATGTTGAAATGGTCCACAATTTTTCTTCTTTTCACAGTCAACTTAACAAACCACTCACCTCAAAAGAATTGTACTGAAGAAAGTGTTTTTTTTAAAAGAAGATGTTTAGATTCCTACAGCAGATTGCTTATGTTTTCTTCTGCTTTCCTCTTACTGTTCTTCATACATATATAGTACATAGACTGATTAAATAAACATATTAAATAATTATATTAATAAACATTTTATTTGTGATTAAACATATTTCTAAATAAAGACATAGAGAGTGGTGTTGATACATACAATTAATTAAGATTTTATTTATTTTTTCCTTTTTAATTAATTGATTATAATCATTTAAATTAAATTATTTAATTAAGATTTTTAATTAAAAATAATTATTCAGTTTTTCCATAATGCTATAAAAATCACATACTTGGTTGAAATAGTCTTGGCTGTAGCAAATACCATGAAATCTTGTTTTACTAGTTCTTTTTAAATAACAATGTAGTTATTCATTATTTCTGTTTTGAAAAAATCTCCCTCCATCTCTTTCTTGATTTCCTTATAAATAAGATGTGACCCATGGTCCTTTAAAACAATTTTTAAGTCATCCAAAAGAAATAAGAAATTATTATTTTTATTAGGAGTGTAAAAACATAACCATATTCAAGAATAGAAGTTTTCATAATATGTCTATATATCCACACAACTTCCCAGTTTTTCATGTTCACAATCATTTATTGAAAGTCTATCTATATTTTAAAGAAAATAAAAACTAGAAGAAATAAATATAAAACACTGCTGGGTCGTCACTGTTTGTGTTTTGTTTATAAATGGCATTTAAACAATTGTTCACCATATATTCTTTTACTGGATATATATTTCCTTACTGGACAGATTTAATTTGATTTCATAGTTTCATTTTCTAGAACCAAGATCTCTTACCTGAAGCCTTACTGGTCTCATCCTAAGTTTGGATGAATCTGTTCAGGCTGTGAAAACTTGGCATACTTTAGGCAACATTTTGCTTCTGTTACGTGATGATATCATTGTACTGAAAAAGATATCTTTGCTTAATAAATTAAAAGTAAGTAGAAGAAACAAGTTATGCTGAATAGGGTTGCAGGAATTATAACAATGGGTGGGAAAATATTTTGTATATTTTCATTCTAGCCTCAAAAAGAAAAAAAAAGGTAATTTATGTTAAATGGAGGAGGGAACCCTTTCATTTAACAGTAAAGAGCTATAAAAATGGCTCTTTTATTTTTCAACCCAATGCAAAAAATTTATACTAGAAACAGGTTTGTAGAAAGTCACAATTCTGCCTTAAGGGCTAAAGAAAGTGCAAAATACCTGCGACTCTTTAAGAAAGGCTACATTTTCTTTGATCCTTTGTTAAAGTATCTTTTAATGGGATGGAAGATAGAAAATCACTCACAACAAGAATAAGGAAACACTTTGCTTTATTATTTTTTACTTTATTGCACTTCACAGATATCCTGTTTTATTTACAAATTAAAGATTTGTTCCAACCCTTTTCTGAGCAAGTCTATTGCTGACATTTTTCCAACATTACTTGTCTTTGTGTCAAATATTGGTAATTCTCACAATGTTTCAATTTGTTTATTATTAGTATATTTGTTATGGTGAACTGTGATCAGAGATCTTTGATGTTACTATTGGAACTGTTTTGGGGTGCCACCAATCACACCCATGTAAGATTGCAAACTTAATCAATAAATGTGTGGGTTCTGACTACTCTGCTGGCTGGCTGTTCCCCATTCCTCTCCCTCTCCTCTGGCCTCCCTATTCCCTGAGACACAACAATACTGAAATTTGGTCAATTGACAATCCTACAATGGCCTCTAAGTGAGAAAGAAGGAATCTCATGTCTCTCATTTTAAATCAAAATCTAGAAATGATTAAACTTAGTGAGGAAGGCATGTCAAAAATCAAAACGGGCTGAAAGCTAGGTCTCTTGTGTTCACTAAGTTGTGAATGGAAAGGAAAATTCTTGAAGGAAATTAAAAGTGCTACTCTAGTGAACACAGGAATGATAAGAAATCAAGTCTTGTTGCTGATGTGGAGAAAGTTTTAGTGGTCTGGATAGAAGATCAAACCAGCTACAACATTCCCTTAAGCCAACGCCTAATCTGGAGCAAGGCCCTAACTCTCTTCACTTCTGTGAAGAGAGAGGGGAGGAAGCCTCAGAAGAAAAACCTGAAGCTAGCAGAGGTTGATTTATGAGGTTTAAGGAAAGAAGTCACCTCCATAACATAAAAGTGCAAGATGAAGCAGCCAGTGATGACATAGATGTTGCAGCAAGTTATCCAGAAGATCTAACTAAGGTAATTAATGAAGGTGGCTACACTAAACAACACATTTTCAATGTAGATGAAACAGCATAATATTAGAAGATAACATCTAGGACTTTTATAGCTAGAGAGGAGAAGTCAAAGCCTGGTTTCAAAGATTCAAAGGATAGGCTGACTATTGTTAGGGGTTAATGCAGCTGGGGACTTTAAGTTGAAGCAGATGTTTACTTACTATTTTGAAAATCCTAAGGCCCTTAAGAATTCTGCTAAATCTACTTTGCCTGTGCTCTATAAACGGAACAGCAAAGTCTGTATGATAGTGTACATGTTTATAACATGGTTCGCTGAATATTTTAAGCCCACTCTTGAGACCTACTGTTCTGTAAAAAAGATTCCTTTCAAAATATTGCTGCTCATTGAAAATGTACTTGGTCACACAAGAGCTCTGATAGAGATGTACGAGATTAATGTTGTGTTCATGCCTGCTAACACAACATCCATTCTGCAGCCCATCAATCAATGAGTAATTTTGAATTTCAAGTCTTATTATTTAAGAAATTTATTTAAGGCTATGACTGCCATAGATAGTGGCTCCTTTGATGGATCTGGGCAAAGTAAATTGAAAAGCTTCTGGAAAGGATTCAACATTCTAGATGCCATTAAGACATTTCTGATTCATGGGTAGGTCAAAATGGCAACATTAACAAGAGTTTGGAAGAAACTGATTCCAACTCTCATGGGTGACTCTGAAGCGGTCAAGACTTCAGTGGAGGAAGTAAATGCAGATGTGGTAGAAATAACAAGAAACTAGAATTAGATGTGTAGCCTGAAGATGTGGCTGAATTGCTGCAATCTCATAATAAAATTTTAACATGTAAAGTTTTGCACAGCTTCTTATGGATGTGCAAAGAGAGTGGTCTCTTGAGATGGAATCTACTCCTGGTGAAGAGGCTGTGAAGGTTGTTGAAATGACAACAAAGGATTTAGAATATTTCATAAACTTAGTTGATAAAACAGCAGCAGAATTTAAGAAGATTGACTCCAATTTTGAAAAAAGTTCTTCTGTGGGCAAAATGCTATCAAACACCATTGCATACTACAAGGAAATTGTTCATGAAAAGAAAAGACAATCAATGTGACAAGTTTCACTGTTGTCTTCTTTTAAGAAATGGCCACAGCTCGCTACTCCAGCCTTAAGCAACCACCGCCCTGATCAGTCAGCCGCCATCAACCTCAAGGCAAGAGCCTCCACCTGCAAAATGATTACAACTTGCTGAAGGCTCAGATGATGGTTAGCACTTTTTAGCAATCAAGAATTTTTAAATTAAGATACATACATTGCTTTTTAAGATATAATGCTATTGCACACTTAATAGAATACAGTGTAGTGAAACATAACTTTTGTATGCACAGGGAAAGCCAAAAATTTGAATGACTTGCTTTATTGTGATATTTGTTTTGTTGTGGTGGTCTGGAACTGAACCCTTACTATCTTTGAGGTCTACCTGTTTCATAAAGATGGTAAAAATACCTGCCAGATATGAGTCAAATAGAATAAAAATAGAACAAAATATTTAGCAAGATTTAATACAATGCACTGTATCTTTTAGCCTAAAAGTCAAGCCTTGACAATCGTTCAGCTGTGTGTTCATGTGTATGTGTGCCTACATGTTCCCGTATGAAATACATGGAGAAATTAGAATTAGAATTAGAAAAAAATTATCCAATTGTAGAGGTACTCAATAGGTACCTGATATTAAATACTTAAATTGATGATATTCTGCTTAATTTTTATATTTTGAGAGCTAAGAAGCTTGCCTAGCTATGAATTTTGGTGAGGGAAAATAGTTTTGTTTTTTGGTAGAATCATTCATTTACAACTTTATTTCCAGGTAGTAATTTGGTTGTCAAAACTAATTATCTCTCACAATTTTATGATTTTAACATTTTATTAAATTTATAATGCCTTGAATATTTTTGCATCATATTTTCAATATATTTTTGAACTAAGTTCCTTTATTTTCCCCTGAAGTTTGTGACATATATATATATACACATATATTAAATAGAAGATGATTATATATATATAATAGCTTATATATGTGTGTATTTATATGTATAAATATATATACATGTATACCTATATAGAGAGATACATTATATATATATGGATTAGTAGATGGAATCAGGTTTCTGACACAACCAAGTAATAGAATCATATGTGAAATCTCTAATGGAAAGAAATTGAAATCCTTTTTTCTCAGATCAGGACCACAGTAGCCCAAGAACTGAGTTTTTTTCATAAGATTTAGTAGGTAACGAGTTAAGCAAGAGCCAATAATGTGAGCCATAGCATCTCTTTTTTTTTTCCAGGCTATAAAATGGCCTTTTAACATTAACACACTAATAAGTTGGGGTGTTTGCTTCCCTTTGGATATATTAGAAAAAACGGAGAAGGTCCTTTCCTCTCCATATGCCTGTTCTAAGACTCCAAGGAGAGAACTGTTGTGAGAAATCAGACAGTCAGTTGCCTGATGTGTGGATTTCTTTCCATATTCATTAATATATTACAGAAGGTTTTCCCAGAGGACACCCAGCCACTCGAGCACTTTAAATGAGGCATTCAGCAGCCCTCCTGTATTTCTGTCTTCGTTAACTAAGATGGAGAGCATTTCAGGGGATGTTAGTGCTCTCTTAATCACACACGTAACTTCGATTTCTACAATTCTTCCTGCACTCTCACTCCCTCCCTTGCTGTAGCTTTGGGGACTTTGTCCCAATTGGCAGTATTACGTGGTCATCTTGCTTCACACTTTGATGTTTAAAGTATTTATATGGTTAATAGCTGCTTTGAGGGGATATAGTCATTGATGATAGATACTATGACCCAGCTCCTTTAGTCTTCAGGCAACTCTATGAGGTAAGTGCTTTTATTATCTGCATTTCAGAGATGGGAACCTGAAGCTCAGATCGTTATATAACTTACCAGAAGTAGCAGCGCTTGGGCTGGATACAGGGTTTGAACACATTATGTCTGATTCTGGAACTGACTACTCCTCCTTCCCAGTTAGTTAGAAAAAAAAAAATTGAGTGTTATAGTTACCTGCGTCAGAGTCTAGGAAATGGAAACAGATGAGAATGAAGTATCACATACCCAGCTGAGGAGCGTGGCATATGTAAGAAGTAACAAAGTTAGGATGATTCACATAAATTAAAGGCATATCTGGGGTGTGATTCTGTGCTGTTTATGGATTTATATTATGATTCAAGTCCCGCAGAACCTGGAAAATAAATTCCAGTTACCCAACAAGTTTATTTATCTCTTTTTATCTTTTTGTGTATTTAGTATATCAAAATTCCCAAGTATACCTGGTCGTAGTCTGGAAGAGTTTTCAAAGAGGGCTTGACTTGACAGACTCAGAATAAAATCCCTAAGTGAATCTAACATTGCTGGTAGTAAAATAGCTTTTTGTAAATAATAAGTAACTGTGTATTACCTATAGCCAGATCTTTCTAAATATGATTTCCTTTCTGTTTGACTTATTTTATAAACACACGTATATGAATGACACTGTTGACGTATATATTTTTCTTTAAAAAAGAATACCAGGAGTGGATAAAAATTGTGGTTGGAATGTTCACATTCTACTATTTACAGCAATGAAGTCTATAGTACAGATCATCACATTTTCCTCTTGCTCATGTTGCCAAAGAACGACAGCTGAAAAATACCTTAGTGATATATACTTTCTGCATTAAAAAACCAACCAACAGTCTTTGAAAACGTTGTATTTCATGAGAAACCCCCTTCAGTAGCCTAGAACATTGCACTTTCTTTCGAATCTGAAAATCTACACACGTGCGCTCACAAACAAAACAAAATCCTCTGCATTTCACTTGCTATACCTATCATGCTACACCTACAGTACTCCACTAGAGGGCAGTGCAGCTATTATCATTCTGACCTGCCAGGTTTTGATCACATTTCCTGATGCTATTATAGAATATAGAAAGCATACATTGATTTAAAATAAGCTGCACGCATTTGTTTTAAAAGCACTTAGCTTGTACCTGATAGTTAATAGATGTGAACTGTTTGGAGCCCTGATGAACACAGAGTAGTGAATGTAATGAATTTAGCAGATTTTTAAAAGAAGAGTGGGGAAGATAGACAAATATGAACTAAACTTTTTCATTTGACTTAAAACCTTAAGGGAAAAAAAATCAGAAATAATGAAGAACTATTATGAACAAGCTGGTAGATATAAGTATTAATTTACATTTAAATAAAAATAGCACACAAGAAGAGAAAGGATGTGTTTCAAATAGTTTCCAGTGTCTCATTTGAAATTCAAAAGAGCAATTTGTGTTTATATTAACTTCGGCAGATGCCTCTGGTTTGCTTGGTCCTTCTTAAAGATTTGGTTCTATTTACCTTGGCAATGGGCATTTGGAACTTGAGATGGAGGCTATGCAAAGACTTCTTCAATGTGAGGCCTAGAAAGTTTGATACCAACTGGGGGATAAAGGAGCCTGGTGACTTGAACACCCTTCATGAAGGAGAAGGGGGCAGACTGGAACCAAGCAATATGTCAGGACGTTATTCCCTTTCACTGGCAAAACTTAGAAGAATAAATTTATAAACACAAGTCACCAGAAATAAAAACATCCTTTCGTTCTATTTCCTGCAGTGACAAGAGATATATATTCCAGATTGTAGACAGAGCTGCCTTGGAGATAAATAGTTTGATTTCAGCATCTCAGCAGTGGATAATAGATTCCCCTCAGAACCACATAATTAAAAAATGACATTTCTGCTACTTTGTGCCAACTCAGTACTGCTGCTGCCCCTGGCTTCAGGGCCTGAGAGCCCTGCAGGGTACAGCCAAACAAATTTTGCATTATTCAGTGGGACAATGTAAGGTCGTGTTAACAAAAAAGTTGCTTCTGGGGGGACCAGAGGACTTTATTATATTGTTCTCTACAACTTGCTCTTTCTGCTTTTATTATCTCTCTCTCTTTTTTTTTAAATCCTGCCAACAAGAAAAGGATACGAATGATGAGATTAGGACATCCACTTATTACAAGTTAGCAAGATGAAAGAGAGCATATGTGACTAGCAGAATAAATTAAGAGACTAATTTTAGCATTTTTTTTTCTCCCAACAGAAATTCAGACTCAGCCAAAGATGAAGCCAAATGTTATGAGAAAATATGTAAATCAAAGTGCTTATTAGGTCCATATCCTCAGATGGCTTTTGGATGACAGGGTTAATCCTTATATGGATTCCCTGCCTGCCCCCTCCCCACTCGCCCGCCCCCCACCCGGAGTCTCCTGAAAGGCAATTGACTGCAGTCTGCACAACTGGTTTTTATGGGCCTCTCAGTTCACTATATATCTCTAAAAAAGTGTGTGTGCCAGACAAGCCTCCAATTAACAGGTACTAAAGTGTGAATGGATTTCCAAATGTCACATAGCTGGTAATTAGTGAAACCAGGACTAGCAATGGATCTCTCGATTCCTGTTTGATGTGTTTAAATAACAGCCAATATTCGCAGGTGTCTTTATTTCAATTAATAAAAGCCTACATAAGAATATTTTCTTAAGACAATATAAGATTCTTTAAATACGTATAATGCAATGACTGTGAATGTTGGTATTTGAACCCCAAATTTTAGAATTTTTGGAAGCCTCAACTGAGAGTTTCAACCCTAAGATCACAATTTATTGTCCTGTGACCCTGAGGATTTCATTACACTTTTCATAGATTCATTGTACTCATGAGCAAAAGCAAGTATGGTTGACTGGACTGGACAGTCTTTCTCTCAGACTAATAAAGAACATGTAAACTGTTGTGTCTACTATCAATTGCTTAAAAAAGTAAAGAGATATGATTATGTATATATTTTGTTTGTTGGTTGGTTTGTTTGTTTTTGTTTTTTTTACGGTACGCGGGCCTCTCACTGTTGTGGCCTCTCCCGTTGCGGAGCACAGGCTCCGGACGTGCAGGCTCAGCGGCCATAGCTCACGGGCCCAGCCGCTCCACGGAATGTGGGATCTTCCTGGACCGGGGCACGAACCCGCATTCCCTGCATCGGCAGGCGGACTCTCAACCACTGCGCCACCAGGGAAGCCCTGATTATAGATTTTGATCAATGTATAATGCCTAGAAATCATCATGGCAGGCTAGGGGTTGAGAACAGAGTTTGTGGAACATGCTGTTCCTAGGACTCTATCTTACTTGCATTTATGAGTTGGGTAATTTGGAGCAGTGGTGGTAATTATGTGCTGTTCTCATAGAGATGTGAGAATTATGGGGGTGGATCAGTATGATTTTGGCACAGTAGGTGGTATGTAGTAAGCTCTCAGGAAATACACAGGAATGAAAAATGCTTCTCCCTATCATTTAAAATCCATCAGAGTTCATGACCTTCGCTCAATATATTATGATATATTGTGGTTTCAGAAAACAGACTGTTGGGATTCAAATTCAACTCCACTTATTTACTATGTGACTTTGGCATTGGATTAAACTCTCAGCATCACTGTTTACTTTTTAAAAAAGAAAAAAAAATGAAAAGCAAAATGAGGATGATAATAGTACCTCCTTTGTTGGGTTGTTAAATAAATTAATATATATAGTAGAATGCATGACATGTTTAAATAGCCAATAGAAATTACCATGAATAGTAGAAGTGAAAGTAATAGTAGTGGTAGTATATTTATTTTATATTTATCTTTGGGAATGCAAACTGCTTATCAAAAGCATACAAATCTACTTCTATCGATATAAGAACTAAGAAATATGTTATTCTATTGAAGCCTAGGGAATGGAGAAGAAAATGGTGGTATAAAGAAATTTGCATTATATGGAAATTCCATGTGCCCACAGGGAGATAATTTTGCTCTCTTCCTGAATTAATGATAGGCAAAATGCTAGTGTAATAGAAAATTAGTTCCATGGTTTGTGTCCTACTGCCAAATTCATATGCTGAAATCCTAATGCCCAATGTGATGGTATTAAATCAAATATGTTGGTTTTAAATCATATTCTTAAATTTCTAAAATATTTTGCATTATTATAATATGAAAATACATCACAAGGTTATTCATTTCAACAGTGTTAATAATTATAAAATATTGGAGATATACAATGGGGAAAAAAGAGCCTTTTCAATAAATGGTGTTGGGCAAATGGGACAGCAACACGCAAAAGAATCAGACTGGACTATTTCCTCATACCATATACAAAAATAAACTCAAAATAAATTAATGACTTAAATGTAGGACCTAAAACCATAAACTTCCTAGAAGAAAACACAGGCAGTACACTCTTTGACACTGATCTCAGCAATATTTTTTTGGATCTGTCTCATCAGGCAACGGGAAAAAAAAGCAAAAATGAACAAATAGGACTATACCAAACTAAAATGGGCAAAGGAAACCATTAACAAAATGAAAAGACAACCTACTGAATAGGAGAAGATATTTGCAAATATTTTCAATAAGGAGTTAATATCCAAAATATAGAAAGAAATCATAAAACTCAATATCAAAAAAAACCCAAAAAACATTTCAATTAAAAAATGGGCAGAGGACGTGAATGACATTTCTCCAAAGAAGACATGCAAATGGCCAACAGACATATGAAAAGTTGTTCAACATCATTAATCATTAGGGAAATGCAAATCAAAACCACAACAAGATACCATGTCATGCCTGTTAGAATCTGCTATGATTAAAAAATAAGAAATAACAAATGCTGGAGAGGATGTGGAGAAAAAGGAACCCTCATACCCTGTTGGTGGGAATGTAAGTTGGTGAAGTCACTATGGAAAATAATATGAAGGTTCCTAAAAAATTAAAAATAGAACTACCATACAATCCAGCAATTCCACTTCTCGGTGTTTACTCAAAGAAAATAAAAACACTAATTTGAAAAGTTATATGCACCCCTATGTTCATTGCAGCATTATTTACAATAGCCAAGATATGGAAGGAACCTAAATGTCTATCAATAGATGAGTGGATAAAGAAGAGGTGGTAGATATATACAATGGAATATTCATCAGCCATTAAAAAGAATGAAATCTTGCCAGTTGCCAAAACTTGGATGGATCTAGAGTATTATGCTAGTGAAATAAGTTAGACAGAGAAAGACAAATACTATATGGTCTCACTTATATGTGGAATCTAAAAAGCAAAACAAATGAACAAACAAAACAAAATAGAAACAGACTTATAGATACAGAGAACATACTGGTGGTTGCCAGAGAAGCAAGGGATAGAGGGACAGGACAAATAAATGAAGAGGATCAAGAGGTACAAGCTTCCAGGTATAAAATAAATAAGTCGTGTCATGGGGATGTAATATACAGCATAAGGACCATAATCAGTAATGCTCTAATAATTTTGTATGATGATAGATGGTTACTAGACTTATATTGGTAATCAATTCAGAACGTATTTTATTGTCAAATCACTATGTTGTACACTATAAACTAACATAATGATTTTATAATTTAATTACTTATTATAAGACCAGTGAAGTGAATATATATCTTACCTCAAATTTATAAGACAGGTAGTATTGTTTAGCCCATTTTAAAGAGGTGTCGACTAAAAATTAGAGGGTTATTTGCCTAAACACAAATTCCAAATTTTGTTCTCTATGTACTAAAAGAAGCTTTTATTTATTGAGTACATAATAAGATTGTCACTTTACATACATTATGTATAAGCCCCATAATACCTCTGTAAATATTACTAATATCCTTATTTAGGCATTTGAAAACTAAATTTGGAGAGACTAGGTAATAATAATAATGGGTAATTTCAATGAGCATATTTATGGTTCTACTTCTATTCTTATAATCATCACTATTAACTTCACCTGAGGACACATGGTTGATTCAAAAATCTGTATTCTTTTCTATACATCACCTTGAATTTATATCTAAAGAGGTTAGTAGAAATTTTAGTTTACCATGTGTTCTCTATTAAAATGAAAGCATAAACAATAGATGTCTGTATAGTCATGGTTAAATGAATAACATGTTTTTAATTCTGTAAAGTAGATAGAAGTAGATAGTATTATTTTCAGTAAGGCTAAACACCACACACACACACACACACTCATATACATACACATACAGATAACTTATCCATGACAACAAAACAAAAGTAGATACCCAAAACTTTTGTTTTTCATTTCTTTACCCAAAAATTCCTTTCCATGTGTTATTTGGTGTGTGTTCTAGTGACAAGCAACATGCTGGCCATAACCCAATTGCTATTTTATGTAACAGAACTAAGTCTGAGCCTTGACCTTTTTTCAGGTTGGAGAGTCAAACTTTTTAGGTCTTTTCTGGTTCACTTGTGTGCCTGTTGGTCAATAATTTATTTGTGTGAAGTCCTGAGGAAAGAATTCTCTGAAGAACAAAAGGGAGAAGACAGAGAAGCTTAGATGAGAGTCAATTATTAGTGCAAAAGGGCATTTTGCAGTAATAAAGCATTGGGTTTAGTTTTCCCTAGATGTTCCCTTGAAGGAAGGGAAATCACACATGGGACCAGGTCTGTGAAGATTAAGGGGAGGAAACAGTGTTAGGAAAATCTTAATAAATTGGTTTCATTCTGAAGTGGGAGATAACAGAAAAGGGAGGGAGTCATCTGTTTACACCTGCCAACCACACAATGTTCTTCTTCTGAGGCTCAGAGCACATGATGAGTGTTGATATATTTGTCTCCAGAGTTCCAGGGGCACCTGTGCCTCGGGGAAGGTCTTCAGTGTGAGTGCCAGAGACTGCTGGGTAGGATCCTTCATAAGACTGGGCACTGTGGAGGCCTTTCCAAGAAATACTACCTAAGGCTATCAGACGAAGAGAGGAAGGAAGTGGGTGTCAACATGCGAGAGAGGCAATACAACTTCCCACATGTAGGAGACACAGTGTCTAGAGACTTTCCAGAAAAAATTGAGTGAAATTGCATAGAAGAGTTTCTGTGAGAATCTTTTAAGTTACTTTTAGGGGGAAATCCAATAGAATAAGTTTTATTATACTTAATGCATTCATCCTTAGTGGCCTTGGAAAGCAAGAGATACCAAATATTGAGTTACCACTTTTTTTATTTAGAAAGAAAAAAATAATCCTAAACATATTTTTAAGGAAATAAGCATAAACCTAGTCCTTCAATGAGTTCAGGTACACAAAATGACCCCAGATATATCTAGTGGCTTGAATCAAAAATAAGTTCAAAAAGCAGTTCTAAGAGGGGCATAGTTTGGTGAAGCAGCTCGCCTCCATGTAATCATTCAGGGTCCAAATCTGAATGAACCTCTGTAGTCTTCTATGTGCAGCTTCCAAGATTGCCCAGGAGGTTGCCTTCTTCTTAATAGTCAAAGAGAGAAGAGAGAATGTGGTTGTACATGGAGGACTTCATAGGTCGAGCCTATAAGTAGCACGTATCTCTTCTGCCTGCCTTCCACACTTCCGGCGCAACACTTAACTGCTGGCGAGCTATCCAATGGCATGTGTGAGCCTAAGAAGAAAAAGATATAGGTTTTGGCAAATAACCAGCAGTCTCTGTCACACTCGACGGGCATTCTTTAAATTAGTTTTATAACATACTCTACTGTTAATATTTCTTAACATGTTCTATTCTAAGGGATGACCCTTTAATATACAGCCTGCAAATAAGAAGTATTCAATAAATCCTTACTGAATCAATAAATGAGTCTCATTTTCCAAAATAAACTTAATTTTTAAGTGACTAGTAAGATGCTTAAATGAAAGTTAACCATAACATTTCATTATGTAGAGAAATGATTTAGTTAGAACTTACTTCATTTGACAATTCATTAAATTTATTCAGCGTACATTTATGGGAAATCTATTATTTGCCATTCACTGTCTTAAGTATAGGGAATATAGCAGTGAAAAATATCATTCAATTTCTTACTCTAACAGAGAGTACATTCTAGTGATGAAGGCAGACAATGAATAAATGAACAGTGACATAACCATTCATTCAATGTATTATAATTTACATTGAAATTAATGTAATTAATTTCACACATTAATAAATTTAATTCATTTTTTGAAATGTTTGAGGCACTTTCCTATGTGCTAGAAATATGGGTGAATATAAAATACAAAATTATTTTCCTTCAGAGAGCTTATATTCTAATGGGAGAGATGGACTATTACTAAAAAATAAATAAGTAAATACCAACACATTAGAGGGCCATCTATAGTATGGTGGGGAGACTGGAGCAGGAGGAAATTAGCAGGCCCATTTCCCAACCTGGGTTCAAAGACAATAATGGTAGTGCAGTCTCTGAGTGGAGGAGAGCTATGGAAAACAGGAATTGGACAAGGCTATGGCTGGGGGACTCATGTGCAGCAGCCGAGTTATGGATCTCCACAACTCAGCCCGTAGGCAGATGGGATGAGCCCATGCTGGTATTCATATCTTGGGCATTGTTACATGATTTGACAGTGGAAATGAGTCCAGAGTCCTCAACTGGAGTAACAGCACAAAGGATGCATGTTTACTATGTGATCTTAAGAGAGACAAAAGATGAGGGGCTTGTACAGTTATATTTTTCAGAAGAGAGGGTGCAGAGGCTGATATAACTAACTGGATTGGGGCAGAAATGAGGAGCTGCCACTCTGTCCCTAGATGAGTGTCCACCTATGACAAGAGGCTACCTGAAGACCAAACAAGATATGAGTGGGGAAGTCTGTATTCTTAGCATGGTGACCCAGGTAATGGTGTCCATTCCCCTTCTCTCTTAAGTGAGGTGAGATGGACTTCATAGAAACAGCTGCATTATAGAGAACCCAGCTAATAAGTGATATTAATGGGGGAGAAAGCCGGGAGCCACACAGACTTTGGCCCAAGTACCTGAACCTTTCCAACCCAGGTAGCCATCAGCCTACTAGGGCTGACGATGAGGAGACAGGTCCAGCCAAATTTACAGCTGACATTTTTGACCTGAGAACAAGTGCCACAAAACTACCCTTATTGTCAAAGACTATAGTTGCAGTCAGTAGATCTATGCCCCTTTCCACATGCCTTCATGATGCCAACCACCTCATACCTACTTTATGGAAGTATTTGGTGAGACAGTCCTCTATGGGTTCCTTGAATTCCTGTTTGTCTCTCCAGGTATGTCAAGTATGCCAGGCCTTCAACGCTCTTCAGCTGGGCCACGTCCTAGGGTTGTGTTTATAGAGTGCAATCTTGAAAGATGAGGCAATGTTTGCTTCAGGGACAGAGAGCTGGTTTGCCTACAGCTTACTCCAGTGGATTATGCAAAGTCAGAGTTCCTTGGTAGCAGTGAAAATTCACTGGATTTGTAGCATCTATCTGGCCACCTCCAATTGCAGGACTTGGAGGTGAGGGAAACAGCACGAGTATGTTTATACTCATACTCTTTGTGGGGTCATAAATAATAAAGTCCTTTGTCTCTGACCAAGAGTTTTGTGTCTTCTGACCTCATCCATGAAATAGTACAGGCTAATTTATTACCTTGGGGTAAAATCCAATCACAAACCTCATAAGAAGTCTTCAGATGCAGTTCACGTTTGGGCAAGTTGTGTTTGAGATGTTTGACTAAATATCTATGTTGGGTATCTAGTACATACGGGGATATACAGTTCTGAAGCTCAGAGAAGAGGGTCAGGCTATAGGGAACATTAGGAAGTCATCAGGATATATATGGTATTTAAAGCCTTGGGACTGAATGAGCTCAGCAAGAGAGTGAGTATAGTCAGATAAGAGTAACCAGGACTGGAATCTGAGACACTTCAATGTTGATATAATAACAGGTGTCAATAAGTGCCGTGGAGTGTGAAGCACTATTTTATTACTGTGCTGAGAGAATGACACTGACTTCTGAGTGAGAGAGAGGTGTAAGAATATGCACTTGGAGCATGACAGACCTACCTTTCCATCTCATCTCATGCTGTTTACACTCTAGCAATAGTGGATATATTTTGTTTCCTTAACACACAATTTTTCCTACCATATATTCTTGCCTTATTCACATTCCTCGGCTTGGAATGCGCATATCACCTCTAACAACTAACGCCTTCTGTTCTTTTCAATCTCTGCTAAAATGTCATCTCGTCAGTGAGGGTTATTGCAACTACCTCACACCCAGTTATGTTTTATCACAATATGTATTCATTTTCTTCATTGAATGTATCACGTCATATATTTATTTATATATTTTAAAATTTATATTATTTGACATATGCTTACACATTTACTTATATACTGGTCATGTCCCACCTAATGCTTCTTGAGGGCATGGATGTCAATAGTTATGTTTTCTGCTATATTCTCAACATCTGGTCCAGAGCCTGGATTTGGAAATAGCTCAGTAAATATTTAGAGAATGAATCCAAAACCTGTTATATAAACTTTGGTCTCTTAATCTACCTGAGCTCCTACTCACTCATCTGTAGAATTATATCAATTTTACAGTTGTTGTGAGAATTGATTAACCTTGTTGATGTATACTGTCTGACACATAAGTAGGCCCTCAGTAAATGAGAAATTAATCACCCAGTATTGGAGAACTATATGGGGAAAATGCACTGAAAATATCATTTATTCAAAGGTAGAATCCTCTCTGCTCAGGAAGAGAAATAAATAGGTTAGATTTGTCTATGAGTGAATAAAGAGCACATATAGACATAAAAATAATAGACAGCCTGAAACTTCAAAGGTTGGGAGATTGGAAAACATCCAAAATGAAGCTAAAGAAACCATAACCAAAATGAGTAAAGATCTAAGCAAGAAAATGAAAAGAACATTGTACAAGAAGTGTCCATAAATCTAAGGAATGTTTCTGGTTCAGAGGGAACAGGACATCCGCAAGGAAGAAGAGAGGCAGTGATGAATGACAAAGATTGTTCTTTGATAGAAGTGGCTGAGCTCTCATAAAATCAAAAATAATACTTTCTCTTCAGGATAATAAAAGAGAATAATGGAGAAGAGATGCAGAAAACACAGGTATAGCTTCCAGACGAAGCGTTAGGCACTGATTTTGAAATCTATCAATCTTGGGTCTAAATAATTGATTAAAAATTAAACATTATGTGACTTTGAACTCTCAGGAAACTCCAGAATTTATAAGAAAGAAGTCTCCTACTTTAGGGGAAGCTTCTTAAAAAAAATACAGTAATATGGTAAGTTTTTTCTTAAATAGAGAGTGCTTAAGGACATACTATATAAATATGTGTTTGTGTACGTGTATATGCGTAAATATACAAAGTAAGGAATAAAATAAGGAAACCAAACCAGAAGACTATTTCTAAAAGAATGACAAGTTTCATGTACACATATTAAACACAAACTATTTAATTATACTTGGTACAATTTTATTGTAATCCTTTACTTATAATTGCTATAAACTATCCTTTAGGTGAATGTTATACATATATGTAAGTATCTGAACCCCCTTGAGGACAAGTGTGTCTGACCCAAGGTAAAATGTTGGGACCTTGAGCAAGAAAAGGTCCTCAAATGACAGAGTACAAAGGAGAAGTTTATTGGAAAAATTGTATCATAGATTGACAGTTAAATGTCCTAGGAGGTTTCAGAATCAAGGGTCTTGGTAGAGTGGTGGAAACCGGGTGAAAGGAGCACAGGGGAATTGGTATGAGAGGAAATAGAATGGAGTCAAGGAAGTAGAGCCTAAAAACATTTCTTCAGTCATCAAAGAATTAAAGGGTCAGTATCCTATCTTAGGTTCTGGATGGGGAGGGAGCTGTTAGAGGGATATGGTGGCTGAGGAAGTAACTATGAAGACTTGGCAATGACTTCAGTTGCCAAGTTTGCTTTGACCTATGCTCTGGGTTTGTGTCCTCAGAAAATTTATATATTAAAACCTTAATACCCAATGCGATGGCATATGGAGATGGTGTTTTGAGGAAGTAATTCAATCATGAGAGTGGGGCCACCATGGCAAGATCAATTCCCTTATGAGAAAAGACAAGAGAAAGCATGTTTCCTCTCTCTTTCTCCTTATCATGTAAAGATACAAGGTAATGACCATCTGCAAATGAGGAGGAGAGCTCTCATCAGGAACCAAATCAACCAGCACCTTGACCTTGGACTTCCCAGTCTCCCAAACTGAGAAATAAATTTCTGTCATTTAAAACATCCTGTCTATGGTATCTTTTCATGGCAACCTGAGCTGATAAAGACAGCTTGCTACTCTAATAAAAGAAAAAGATCTTTTAAGCAGATATTTCAGATTAGTATAATATAAGGTCTCTAAGATTCCTATAACATTAGCTCCCTAAGACCAGTGACCTTGTAAACATGAAATAATAATTTTCAATATGTGCCTCCTTTGAAAAGAAAACTTGTACCACACTGACATTCTTTTCCTCATTTCCAGATAATAATCTTTTAGTAACAACATTGCATGATATGCAATAGAATTCTGAGACAGCTTTGGTGGAGATTTAATAAAA
Source organism: Leucopleurus acutus (assembly GCF_964270905.1). NCBI lineage: Eukaryota > Metazoa > Chordata > Mammalia > Artiodactyla > Delphinidae > Leucopleurus > Leucopleurus acutus. Next base: position 19,546,723 of record NC_139142.1, on the reverse strand, counting down.
TCTTCCTGGTATTGACCTACATTGCTCACATGCTGTGTCTTACAATAATAAGCTACCAGATCAGGGGTTGGCAAACTCTGACCAGTAAACCAAATTTGGCCAACCTGCTATTTTTGAAAATAAAGTTTTATTAGAATGCAGCCTCACCCATTATTTTCTATATAGTCTTTGGCTATTTTCATGTTGTGGATTTATTGTCATCAGATACATTTTCCACTATGGGAACCCAGTATTCTGTAGCACCGCCTCTGATGGAGTAGTCTGCTCATGGGTCTCTCAGAAAAACTTCTATAAGATTTCCTTTCAAAATTTCATGATACTTTTCCCTGCATCTCATACATACATACATACATACATACTTTCTAAATTTACCTGGAAAGTTTTACAGGTATTCAAAGAGAAACCAACATACTACTCACAGGCATAAGATTAGTAATTCTGCCTTCTGGAGTTCAAGATTTAGTAGATTTTGATTGTTTAAAGAATCTTCTAGAAACTGCAACTTTGCTTTCACACAGAGACGCAGAGCGTGCTTTGTTTCATCATCACTATTCTACATCTAAATTGTGGAATAGATTTTTGTTCCCCCATCACTAGTTGTCCTCCATGCTTGCATTCTATCTTTTCCTTCGACTATTCACATTTTTGAAACATGATGATGACTACTCATTTCCCCCAGGGTAAAGTCTAAATTGCTTAATTAGGTGCTAAGGGCTTTGCAGTGTGTGACGCGAGTTCATCTGTCCTGGTTTTTCTCTAGCCATGTTTGTATACTCACACTTTGCTCTTGCCACACATCATGGAGGCTTTCTTATGCCTCCAAGATTTTGCATCTTCTGTTTTTTATGCTCCAAGAAACCTGTGCATCTCCACATATGAAGTATTATTCATCATTCATTTGTTCATTCCCTCCCATTTATCAAATATTTATTGACCACCTGCTCTGTTTCTTGTTCCATGAAAAGTCTGGGGGGAAAAGGATGAATAAATATGCATTGTCTCAAGGAACTAATGATCCAGAGGGAACTTCACCATATAAACATTTAATTGCAATGCAGCCTCATATCTATATTAAGAGAAACATACATTAAGAAAGCAAAAGACACATATGTATTGATATTATAATTTTTGTAAGAAATATCCTTGTTCAGAATGTGAGTCCTGGATCCCATCAAAAGTGGCACCAAAATAGTTGACATTACTCACAGTAGTGTGCATCTATCAGTCTGATTCTATTTGAATTCCTACATTATTTCCTGTCCTCATTTATAGCTAACTAATAGAGCTGCACCTGGATATATTAGTTAGCACCCCACAAATTGGTAACTCCATATCTGAACTCATCATCATACCCACCAGACATGGTCTTTTCTGAGTAAACCCTTTTCACTTTTTCCTCTGAATTCCCTATCTGTAAAGTCATAAGCATCTTCCCAGTCATGTAAACATACACACATATACACATGAATGCACTGACAACTTAAATTTCACTTAACTCTGAGAGACCTAGGCTAGTCTGTTATACTCATTCATAAATTTCTATTCTTTTCACAATATCATTCACTGTAGAATTAGATACAGCATTAAAAAAATAATTTAAATTTAATCTCTATCTCTCCCAACCCCATTAGATTATGGTTCTTTGTAGCTACATGAAGAGTAAACCATTGTATTCCTAGTATATAGCTCAGTCTCTGGCACAGAGTAAATATCCAATAAAAAATTATTTGATGAATAAAAAGACATTGTTTTTCATGTTTGATGATTTTCCTAGATTTACTGAAATTACTTCAATACAAACCTTGAATTGATACATTTTGCCCTGATTTTTATAAATTTAAATCTAGTCTACTACTTTTAATCTATTTGATACAGAGAAGTCAAATTAAACTTACATCACTTAAATAACTTAAAAAAACTTAAATAACTTAAATAACTTAAAATCACTTAAACCACTGTTCAAATTTATCTTACAAACTCAAAAATGTTCAATATTTCACATTAACAAAAGAATAATGTCTAATTTTTTTAGGCTGGTAATCAAAGCCTTAAATATTTTTTTTCCTGGAATCTATACGGCATATAGATCATATAGATCATTTACCAGTACTCAGTTATATGTACACCCCTAACCTTAAATTTAGGTGTGTACATACAATTGAGTATTAGTAAATGAAACTTAAACCATGATGATGTGCCTTACTTCCAGGACTGGTCCATGAGAATCTTCAATGAGTCATTCTCCATGACCTTCCCCTGTCTATTGGTTGGATGTCAAAAGGCAGGACAATCTTGGAAACTTTATATTAAAGAAGGTGGAGCTCCATCCATCTATATAGTTGAATGGGTAGAACAGAAAAACTCCCTACACATCCAACACATCAATTAAATTTTACATGAGTCAGAAGTACATTTCTATTTGGTAAAGTCATTGAGGTTCTAAAGTTTACTGATTATGTCATCTAGTATTAACTAACTAGCTTAACTCATGTACCTTTACTTAGATCAATATTCTTCTTTAGAAATATTTTCCTCTAGTCAAACTGAATTTTTACCTTTTCATCTTTATACAAGTAAAAGGCATACCCTGTACTGTGCACACTGCATATCTAATAGAAAGAAGGCCTTGTAGAACTATATGCCATATTATCTCTCACTGAAATCAGATGTTAGAGCAAATCATGGCCGAAACTGAGTCAATTCTATTCTCTCTCTCAAATTGGGAGAGAGAATAACTGAATTCAAACTGAATGGAGACTGAAGGCACCATTTTGAGATAGTCAGAATGGACCAAGTTGTGCTCTGAAAAAAAAGAAAAATGAATGGACCAAGTATAGGAAGATGAGAGAACACTGGTACACATGTGCAGAGGGAAACAATTAAAACATGACACATGAAGAATCAGAGATGAGTACTCGTTTTCCCCTTAGATAAACGATTTATTGGGGTTTCAGCCTAGTTCAGTGCAAAGCCCTATTTCTCAGCCTCTACTCTTTCAGTGAAGAAGATAGAGGAAAATATCGACATTGAGGAGCAGTGGGGAGGGGGTGAGGTAAGATGTCTCAGAGGCTGACAAGAGTTCTGGTTTGGGAACGTGGTGATAGGGATGTACGGGAGGAAAAATAATTTTCCTTCTACTCTTTTGAGTTCTCATATGAGACCCCTGTGAAAGACATATTAACAAGAAATAAACAAACAGAAGTTTATTAACAAGTATATGTCATGTACACATGGGAGAGAGCCAGGGGAAAATGAGTAATGCCCTGAGGTGGTTCAAAATTCAGGATTAAATACCATCTGAATTGGGAAAGGAAGGAGGGGATGTAGACCTCTTAGGGCAGAGAAAATGATTTTAGAAAAATGAAGAACTGCTGGCCTTAGATGCCCTTAGAAGAATAGATGGGAGGTAGGGTAGTTTGTGATAAAGTTTGGGTGTGGTGTCAAATTCTAGTCTCCTCTCCTGTGATGAGTCAATCTTTCCTGGTTGATGCGACTCCCAGGGAGGGATTTATAACAACTGAGTTCATTGGAGGATCTGTCTTTAAGGAAATAAGAGGAGTTCAGAGAAAACCCCTTCTTAAATTTGCTGTTTTTCAAGTGCCTACAACTCAAAATAATATGCCAGAGTGACATATTTTGGGGTGTCACATTCTGCTCCCCTAGGGGACATGCTCAGATGATAGCAAGGTGCGGCCAGCCACACAGAATAACAGTGATTTAGGATAGTGTTTAGTGTGATTTACTTCCGTTGCTACCTCCTGGAAGGAATTAAAATGAGAGAAGAATCCGAGCAGAGAAACCCAGGTGATACACACCACAGGCAGGAGTGTGAGGTAGATTTGGAGGAACACAGTCTGAACTTTGCTATCTCATCACCACACTCTGTCCATGAACTGAAAGCACTTCATGTTATAAACTTGATTAACACGTGATAAGTAGGAAAATGTGTTTCTATCTACTATGTTAATTCTTAATGCCACGTGCTGCTTCCTTCTCAAGAAATCATGTAATAATTTGAAAGATGCTCATATTAGTAAGAGGAATCAAGCAAGCTCAGAAATGGTGGACTTCTCTATTCAGAGCTATTTCAACATTACCATCTGGAATCCCACTCTTGGCTTTTGTTTTATTTCTGCTACATTATGTCCAAGCTTTGAGAAGATTAAATTCCCTCAGCAGATTGGAGCCAAACCCAGCATCAATTTAGGACTGGAGCACATTCACACTGGCTCCATGCTCTTTTATTTTTTAAACAATTTCTCCATACCTTTCTGAGGGTACTATTGCTTTTTCCTTCCTTTTTTTTTTAAAGAGGGAAGTAAATTCCTGAAACCATGAGTCTAATTGCTAGTTGTAAAGTAATTATGGCTTGCTTCTCCATCCACAGCAAGAGAGAATGGCCAAAAGTATCATGTAGAGAGCCAGGAGAGGGCTTGGGTAGCAGGAGGATGGGTTGTACCTGACCCCAAAGATACAGTAACCCAGCCATGGTCATACAGCTTCTGGACCAAGCAAATATCAGTACGGAGAGGTTTTTCTGCTGTGATGGCATTCCTGCAAACCAAATGGGCTCGGGTTCCCTGGAAAGGAATGGGGTCATTGAGAAGCCAGAAAAATAAAGGCTTTTAATGGAGTAAGAGTTACAAATGCTGTATGGCATATGGAATAAATTGTGAAGAAGTAATCATGAGACTCAAAGCCATAAATTTAATAAGACTCCATTTGCACCACACATATAAACAGAATTAAGAATAAACCCTATATGAAAGCTTGGGCAAAGTGGCACAAGAGCATTGACCATATATATATATATATGAAAGCATTATATATATATATATACAAATATATATATTTGTTTATTTTTTAAAAATGAAGAATAAATGTTATTCTATGCATTAATGTTAACACTTGCAAACAAATACGTGTCATAAAATAAGTGTAATACCTGAGAGGTGATTTTTAAGATTTTCTTCTCTTCCCCTTTTAAAGAGTTCACCTATCATATGATAGTATACTTAGAAATTTTGCTTTGTCATCAAGAAAATTCATAACCCAATATAATTTTTTGTATCTCTATTTCTAGCATTGGAGCTGAGGAGAGCTAGCAACATTTGAGAGATGAAATTTTTCTCTGTGAATTTGATTTAATTTAATGTTTCACTCAGCATGGTGCATATATAGAGTGATTCATTTAACTTTCACCTCCTCAAACATTTTCTCCATATTCTTGTGTTTGGATTTCTTGAACTATAGTAAAGGCTTAAGTATAATTCTACTTGAGCTTCTTTTCTATGCAGAAAAGTAGTGGTGGTGAGGTGTCCCATATTAACCCCAAATTACGAACAAAGTATCAGCTTTAAATCTGAATTTACTGATATGTTCAATTTTCCATTTATAGAAAATAAAATGGAATTTAATATAAAACATTACTTTAAAGAATACCTTTTTTTTTCTTTTTTTTTTTAACATCTTTATTGGGGTATAATTGCTTTACAATGGTGTGTTAGTTTCTGCTTTATAACAAAGTGAATCAGTCATACATAAACATATGTTCCCATATGTCTTCCCTGTTGCGTCTCCCTCCCTCCCACCCTCCCTATCCCACCCCTCCAGGCTGTCACAAAGCACCGAGCCAATATCCCTGTGCCATGCGGCTGCTTCCCACTAGCTATCTACCTTACTACGTTTGTTAGTGTGTATATGCCCATGACTCTCTCTCGCCCTGTCACAGCTCACCCTTCCCCCTCCCCATAACCTCAAGTCCGTTCTCTAGGAGGTCTGCGTCTTTATTCCTGCTTTACCCCTAGGTTCTTCATGACATTTTTTTTCTTAAATTCCATATATATGTGTTAGCATACGGTATTTGTCTTTTTCTTTCTGACTTACTTCACTCTGTATGACAGACTCTAGGTCTATCCACCTCATTACAAATAGCTCAATTTCGTTTCTTTTTATGGCTGAGTAATATTCCATTGTATATATGTGCCACATCTTCTTTATCCATTCATCCGATGACGGGCACTTAGGTTGTTTCCATCTCCGGGCTATTGTAAATAGAGCTGCAATGAACATTTTGGTACATGACTCTTTTTGAATTTTGGTTTTCTCAGGGTATATGCCCAGTAGTGGGATTGCTGGGTCATATGGTAGTTCTATTTGTAGTTTTTTAAGGAACCTCCATACTGTTCTCCATAGTGGCTGAACCAATTCACATTCCCACCAGCAGTGCAAGAGTGTTCCCTTTTCTCCACACCCTCTCCAGAATTTATTGTTTCTAGATTTTTTGATGATGGCCATTCTGACTGGTGTGAGATAATATCTCATTGTAGTTTTGATTTGCATTTCTCTAATGATTAATGATGTTGAGCATTCTTTCATGTGTTTGTTGGCAGTCTGTATATCTTCTTTGGAGAAATGTCTATTTAGGTCTTCTGCCCATTTTTGGATTGGGTTGTTTGTTTTCTTGTTATTGAGCTGCATGAGCTGCTTGTAAATTTTGGAGATTAATCCTTTGTCGGTTGCTTCATTTGCAAATATTTTCTCCCATTCTGAGGGTTGTCTTTTGGTCCTGTTTATGGTTTCCTTTGCTGTGCAAAAGCTTTGAAGTTTCATTAGGTCCCATTTGTTTATTTTTGTTTTTATTTCCATTACTCTAGGAGGTGGGTCAGAAAGGATCTTGCTGTGATTTATGTCACGGAGTGTTCTGCCTATGTTTTCCTCTAAGAGTTTGATAGTTTCTGGCCTTACATTTAGGTCTTTAATCCATTTTGAGCTTATTTTTGTGTATGGTGTTAGGGAGTGATCTAATCTCATACTTTTACATGTACCTGTCCAGTTTTCCCAGCACCACTTATTGAAGAGGCTGTCCTTTCTCCATTGTACATTACTGCCACCTTTATCAAAGATAAGGTGTCCATATGTGCATGGGTTTATCTCTGGGCTTTCTATCCTGTTCCATTGATCTATCTTTCTGTTTTTGTGCCAGTACCATACCGTCTTGATAACTGTAGCTTTGTAGTAGAGTCTGAAGTCAGGGAGCCTGATTCCTCCAGTTCCTTCTTTCGTTCTCAAGATTGCTTTGGCTATTCGGGGTCTTTTGTGTTTCCATACAAATTGTGAAATTCTTTGTTCTAGTTCTGTGAAAAATGCCAGTGGTAGTTTGATAGGGATTGCATTGAATCTATAGATTGCTTTGGGTAGTAGAGTCATTTTCACAATGTTGATTCTTCCAATCCAAGAACATGGGATATCTCTCCATCTATTTGTATCATCTTTAATTTCTTTCATCAGTGTCTTATAATTTTCTGCATACAGGTCTTTTGTCTCCTTAGGTAGGTTTATTCCTAGATATTTTATTCTTTTTGTTGCAATGGTAAATGGGAGTGTTTTCTTGATTTCACTTTCAGATTTTTCATCATTAGTATATAGGAATGCCAGAGATTTCTGTGCATTAATTTTGTATCCTGCCACTTTACCAAATTCATTGATTAGCTCTAGTAGTTTTCTGGTAGCATCTTTAGGGTTCTCTATGTATAGGATCATATCATCTGCAAACAGTGACAGCTTTACTTCTTCTTTTCCGATTTGGATTCCTTTTATTTCCTTTTCTTCTCTGATTGCTGTGGCTAAAACTTCCAAAACAATGTTGAATAATAGTGGTGAGAGTGGGCAACCTTGTCTTGTTCCTGATCTTAGTGGAAATGCTTTCAGTTTTTCACCATTGAGGATGATGTTTGCTGTGGGCTTGTCATATATTGCCTTTATTATGTTGAGGAAAGTTCCCTCTATGCCTACTTTCTGCAGGGTTTTTATCATAAATGGGTGTTGAATTTTGTCAAAAGCTTTCTCTGCATCTATTGAGATGATCATATGGTTTTTCTCCTTCAATTTGTTAATATGGTTTATCACATTGATAGATTTGCGTATATTGAAGAATCCTTGCATTCCTGGAATAAACCCCACTTGATCATGGTGTATGATCCTTTTAGTGTGCTGTTGGATTCTGTTTGCTAGTATTTTGTTGAGGATTTTTGCATCTATGTTCATCAGTGATATTGGCCTGTAGTTTTCTTTCTTTGTGACATCCTTGTCTGGTTTTGGTATCAAGGTGATGGTGGCCTCGTAGAAGGAGTTTGGGAGTGGTCCTCCCTCTGCTATATTTTGGAAGAGTTTGAGAAGGATAGGTGTTAGCTCTTCTCTAAATGTTTGATAGAATTCGCCTGTAAAGCCATCTGGTCCTGGGCTTTTCTTTGTTGGAAGGTTTTTAATCACAGTTTCAATTTCAGTGCTTGTGATTGGTCTGTTCATATTTTCTATTTCTTCCTGATTCAGTCTTGGCAGGTTGTGCATTTCTAAGAATTTGTCCATTTCTTCCAGATTGTCCATTTTATTGGCATAGAGTTGCTTGTAGTAATCTCTTATGATCTCTTTTATCTCTGCAGTGTCAGTTGTTACCTCTCCTTTTTCATTTCTAATTCTATTGATTTGAGTCTTCTCCCTTTTTTTCTTGATGAGCCTGGCTAGTGGTTTATCTATTTTGTTTATCTTCTCAAAGAACCAGCTTTTAGTTTTATTGATCTTTGCTATTGTTTCCTTCATTTCTTTTTCATTTATTTCTGATCTGATTTTTATGATTTCTTTCCTTCTGCTAGCTTTGGGGTTTTTTTGTTCTTCTTTCTCTAATTGCTTGAGGTGCAAGGTTAGGTTGTTTATTCGAGATGTTTCCTGCTTCTTAAGGTGGGCTTGTATTGCTATAAACTTCCCCCTTAGAACTGCTTTTGCTGCATCCCACAGGTTTTGGGTCGTTGTGTCTCCATTGTCATTTGTTTCTAGGTATTTTTTGATTTCCTCTTTGATTTCTTCAGTGATATCTTCATTATTAAGTAGTGTATTGTTTAGCCTCCATGTGTTTGTATTTTTTACAGATCTTTTCCTGTAATTGATATCTAGTCTCATGGCGTTGTGGTCAGAAAAGATACTTGATACAATTTCAATTTTCTTAAATTTACCAAGGCTTGATTTGTGACCTAAGATATGATCTATCCTGGAGAATGTTCCATGAGCACTTGAGAAAAATGTGTATTCTGTTGTTTTTGGATGGAGTGTCCTATAAATATCAATTAAGCCCATCTTGTTTAATGTATCATTTAAAGCTTGTGTTTCCTTATTTATTTTCATTTTGGATGATCTGTCCATGGGTGAAAGTGGGGTGTTTAAGTCCCCTACTATGAATGTGTTACTGTCGATTTCCCCTTTTATGGCTGTTAGTATTTGCCTTATGTATTGAGGTGCTCCTATGTTGGGTGCATAAATATTTACAATTGTTATATCTTCTTCTTGGATCGATCCCTTGATCATTATGTAGTGTCCTTCTTTGTCTCTTTTAATAGTCCTTATTTTAAAGTCTATTTTGTCTGATATGAGAATTGCTACTCCAGCTTTCTTTTGGCTTCCATTTGCATGGAATATCTTTTTCCATCCCCTTACTTTCAGTCTGTATGTGTCTCTAGGTCTGAAGTGGGTCTCTTGTAGACAGCATATATAAGGGTTTTGTTTTTGTATCCATTCAGCTAATCTGTGTCTTTTGGTGGGAGCATTTAGTCCATTTACATTTAAGGTAATTATCGATATGTATGTTCCTATTCCCATTTTCTAAATTGTTTTGGGTTCGTTATTATAGGTCTTTTCCTTCTCTTGTGTTTCTTGCCTAGAAAAGATCCTTTAGCATTTGTTGTAAAGCTGGTTTGGTGGTGCTGAACTCTCTCAGCTTTTGCTTGTCTGTAAAGGTTTTAATTTCTCCATCAAATCTGAATGAGATCCTTGCTGGGTAGAGTAGTCTTGGCTGCATGTTTTTCTCCTTCATCACTTTCAGTATGTCCTGCCACTCCCTTCTGGCTTGTAGGGTTTCTGCTGAGAGATCAGCTGTTAACCTTATGGGGATTCCCTTATGTGTTATTTGTTGTTTTTCCCTTGCTGCTTTTAATATGCTTTCTTTGTATTTAATTTTTGACAGTTTGATTAATATGTGTCTTGGCGTATTTCTCCTTGTATTTATCTTGTATGGGACTCTCTGTGCTTCCTGGACTTGATTAACTATTTCCTTTCCCATGTTAGGGAAGTTTTCAACTATAATCTCTTCAAATATTTTCTCAGTCCCTTTCTTTTTCTCTTCTTCTTCTGGAACCCCTATAATTCGAATGTTGGTACGTTTAATGTTGTCCCAGAGGTCTCTGAGACTGTCCTCAGTTCTTTTCATTCTTTTTTCTTTATTCTGCTCTGCAGTAGTTATTTCCACTATTTTATCTTCCAGGTCACTTATCCGTTCTTCTGCCTCAGTTATTCTGCTATTGATCCCATCTAGAGTAGTTTTAATTTCATTTATTGTGTTGTTCATCGTTGCTTGTTTCATCTTTAGTTCTTCTAGGTCCTTGTTAACTGATTCTTGCATTTTGTCCAATCTATTGTCCATTCTATCTCCAAGATTTCGGATCAACCTTACTATCATTATTCTGAATTCTCTTTCAGGTAGACTGCCTATTTCCTCTTCATTTGTTAGGTCTGGTGCATTTTTATCTTGCTCCTTTATCTGCTGTGTGTTTTTCTGTCTTCTCATTTTGCTTATCTTACTGTGTTTGGGGTCTCCTTTTTGCAGGCTGCAGGTTCGTAGTTCCTCCTGTTTTTGATGTCTGTCTCCAGTGGCTAAGGTTGGTTCAGTGGGTTGTGTAGGCTTCCTGGTGGAGGGGACTAGTGCCTGTGTTGTGGTGGATGAGGCTGGATCTTGTCTCTCTAGTGGGCAGGTTCACGTCTGGTGGTGTGTTTGGGGGTGTCTGTGGCCTTATTATGATTTTAGGCAGCCTCTCTGCTAATGGGTGAGGTTGTGTTCCTGTTTTGCTAGTTGTTTGGCATAGGTTTTCCAGCACTGTGGCTTGCTGGTCGTTGAGTGAAGCTGGGTGCTGGTGTTAAGATGGAGGTCTCTGGGAGATTTTCGCCGTTTGATATTATGTGGAGCTGGGAGGTCTCTTGTTGATCAGTGTCCTGAAATTGGCTCTCCTACCTCAGAGGCAGAGCCCTGCCTCCTGGCTGGAGCACCAAAAGCTTTTCATCCACACGGCTCAGGATAAAAGGGAGAAAAAGTAGAGGGAATTAGTAGAAGTATGAGGAAAGAAAGAAGGAAAGGAGGGTAGGAAGGAAGGAAGAAAGAAAGAAAGAAGCAAAGAAGGAAAGAAGGAAAGAAGGAAAGAAAGGAGGGAGGGAGGGAGGGAGGAAGGAAGGAAGGAGGGAAAGAAGGAAAAAAGACAGAAAGAAAGAAGATACAGTAAAAATAAAATAAAGTATAATAAAGTTATTGAATTAAAAAATTCTTATTTAGAAAAAAAAAAAGGGACGGAAAGAACCTTAGGACAAATGTTGGCAGCAAAGCTATACAGACAAAATCTTACACAGAAGCATACACATACACCCTCACTAAAAGAGGTAAATGGGGAAAAATCCTAAATCTTGCTGTCAGAGACCACCTCCTCAATTTGGGATGATTCGTTGTCTAAAGGAGGGAAGGAAGGACGGAAAGAAAGAAAGAAAGAACGAAGGTAAAGTATAATATTGTTATTAAAATTAATTATTAAGAAAAAAAAATTAAAAATAAACATGGACGGATAGAACCCTAGGACAAATGATGGAAGCAAGACTATACAGACAAGATCTCACACAGAAGCATACACATACACATTCACAAAAAGAGGAAAGGGGAAAAAATCATAGATCTTGCTCCTAAAGTCCACTTCCTTAATTTGGGATGATTGGTTGTCTATTCAGGTATTCCATAGATGCAGGGTATATCAAGTTGATTGTGGAGCTTTAATCCGTTGCTTCTGAGGCTGCTGGGAGAGATTTCCCTTTCTCTTCTTTGTTCTCACAGCTCCCAGGGCTAAGCTTTGGATTTGGCCCTGCCACTGCGTGTAGATCGCTGGAGGGCGTCTGTTTTTTGCTCAGACAGGATGGGGTTAAAAGAGCCGCTGATTGGGGGCTCTGGCGCACTCAGGCCGGCGGGGACGGAGGGGCACAGAGTGCGGGGCGGGCCTGCGGTGGCAAAGGCCGGCATGACTTTGCACCAGCCTGAGGCGCGCTGTGCGCTGTCCCGGGGAAGTTGTCCCTGGATCCCGGGAACTTGGCAGTGGCGGGCTGCACAGGCTCCGCGGAAGAGGGGTGTGGAGAGTGACCTGTGCTCGCACACAGGCCCCTCGGTGGCGGCAGCAGCAGCCTTAACGTCTCCCGCCCGCCTCTGGGGTCCGCGCTTTTAGCCGCGGCTTGCGCCCGTCTCTGGATTCCGCGCTTTCAGCCGCGGCTCGCGCCCGTCTCTGGATTCCGCGCTTTCAGCCGCGGCTCGCGCCCGTCTCTGGAGTTCCTTTAAGCAGCGTTCTTAAACCCCTCTCCTCACGCCCCAGGAAACAAAGAGGGAAGGAAAAGTCTCCTGCCTCTTCGGCAGGTGCGGGCTTTTTGCCCGGACTCCCTCCCGGCTAGCTGTGGTGCACTAACCCCTTCAGGCTATGTTCAAGCCGCCAACCCCAGTCCTCTCCCTGCGCTCCGGCCTCAGCTCGCAGCCCCGCCCGCCCCGGCGGGTGAGCAGACAAGCCTCTCGGGCTGGTGAGTGCCGGTCGGCACCGATCCTCTGTGCGGGAATCTCCCCGCTTTGCCCTCCGCACCCGTTGCTGTGCAGTCCTCCGCAGCTTCGAAGCTCCCCCCTCCGCCTCCCGCAGTCTCCGCCCGCGAAGGGGCTTCCTAGTGTGTGGTAACTTTTCCTCCTTCACAGCTCCCTCCCACTGGTGCAGGTGCCGTCCCTATTCTTTTGTCTCTGTTTTTTCTTTTGCCCTACCCATGTACGTGGGGAGTTTCTTGCCTTTTGGGAGGTCTGAGGTCTTCTGCCAGCCTTCAGTAGGTGTTCTGTAGGAGTTGTTCCACGTGTATATGTATTTCTGGTGTATCTGTGGGGAGGAAGGTGATCTCCGCGTCTTACTCTTCCGCCATCTTCCGCCTTCTCCTAAAGAATACCTTTTAAAACTCCATAGTTTGTGCTCCAAGCAGTAAAATCTAATGCAGTTTGAAATTATTTTACTATTTTTGAAATTATTTTACTATTTATTTATTAAAATAATAAACTAATTATTGAAATTATTTTACTATTTATTTATTAAAATAGTAAAATTATTTTACTCTCCATTGGTGGCAATTATATTAATGATTGAAACACACTTTTGGGTATTGTTAGTGTGCATAGTTTACACATTCTTCTTTTCCAAATCTGAATTACATTATTTCAGGATTTGGGTCATATTTAAAAAAATTATCAAATAATATTTTGCACATGAAATTCGTATATATTTTATATTTTTACATTATGGAGTCATTAGTGAACTCCTATATATACACTCTCCTTTTAAGCTGCCCATGTGCTTACTCTAATCATGCTACCCTGGGCTCTTTTCCAGAACTAACCACTATCCTGAATATTACATTTATAATTTCTTTCTGTTTTATAAATTATAATTTTACAACAATTGTATGTAGTCTTAACCAATATATTGATTAATTACTTTTACTTTAAAAGTTCATAAAAGTGTAGCCATATTGTAGGCGGTGGTCTATAATTGGCTTGATTTTGCTCAACACTGTTTTTATGATCCGTCCATTTTGCTTCATGTTGTTATAAATTGTTTATTTTCACTGCTCCATATATTGCTTGGGGTGGATATACTATGATTTATTTATCTCTTGGCCTGATGATTAACATTTGTGTTTTTTACAGGTTTTGCTTTATCTTGTTACTATATGTTGTACTAATATATGTTGTATTTTACATATCTCTTGGTTCATGAAATAGCTTTCAAACTTTTCCGATAGTGACCCACAACTAGAATAATTTTACAATGTGGCCAGGAAAATATTGTGAAGAATTGTGCAGAGGGAGGGATGTTATCCTATTTGCAAGCTAATAAACCTGCCTGTTATTATTGCATGGATGCTGGCAGAAGACATGAAATTCTCAAGTCAGAGACAAGAGCCCTCATTACTCATGGTAAAAGCAATAGCCAGAGCTTCACATTTGCTGGCATTAGTTTCCCATGCCCTCAAGTCCCACAGGTGTGACACAAAGTGTTTGTGATGGACGCCTGAACATTCAGTGAGCTGTGTTCCAGGAGAGAAACACTGAGCTTGGGCAATCTTGTGTTTATATAGTAAGTCTGCAGTTTTCCTGGGAGGGGGACATTACCTCATCCCTGAAGGCTCTTCATTGCAAACACAACAGTGAGTACTGACCAGAGCAAAGAGCTGTCAGAGCTTTAAATTCTTGGCACACACAGCAGGAATGTTCAGCTCCCCCAGGGCCCAAGGTGGATTGCCTCTCACAACAAATATATGTATGACTGAAGCCCTTATACTTTACATGATGGAGGAATACTGATTTATTTTTTCTTTTATATTTCATTTTCAGAAATCTGTGTATTACCCACCAAAACAATTGTACAACTTAATATATAGCAACTCCCAATTGAAAAACAAAGAAATAATAAAGATAAAAATCAATATATTAAGTCATATACCTTAGAGTGTAATTGCTGGATTACATTTAGACTTAAAATATATTGTGAACTGTTTTATAAAGTAACTGGTCACTTATTTATCATTCTCTTTTTCAGAAGCAGTATTTGAATACTCCCCTGGTATGTATCTTCACTACCACTTGGTTTTGTTAGACATTTTATATTTTGATAAACAAGTGATGCATAATTATATCTGATTTGACTGTAATCTGCATTAGAATTACTACTAACAATAATTATTAATTATTAATAAGCTTTGTCATATACATCATATATATATGTCACTTGTATTTCCTTTTCTCCTAAACACCTGCTCATGATTTTAGCACATTTTTAAGTTGAGATAGTAGTACCTTTCAAATTGATATATAAAATATTTTCAGTTGTCAATTATGCATTCTGCATAATATTTTCTCACTGTTGTTCAATTTTTCATTCAGTTTCTGGTGGATTTTATAAATGGAATTTCTTTTAATTTTTTTATGTTTTCTATTTTTAATTTACAGTTTGTGATTTTTGTCATGTATAAGAAATCACTTTAGGGATAGAACCTTCAAGGTGACAGAGGAGTAAGATGTGGAGATCACCCTCCACCCCACAAATACATCAAAAATACATCTACATGTGGAACAACTCCTACAGAAGACATACTGAACACTGGCAGAAGACCTCAGAGTTCCCAAAAGGCAAGAAACTCCCCACGTACCTGTGTAGGGCAAAAGGAAAAAGGAAAAACAGAGACAAAAGAATAGTGATGGGACCTGCACCTCTGGGAGGGAGCTGTGAAGGAGGAAATGTTTCCACACACTAGAGAGCCCCTTCATTGGTGGAAATGAGGGGTGGACAGCAGGGAAGCTTTGGAACCATGGAGGAGAGCACAGCAACAGGGTGCAGAAGGCAAACCTCAGAGGTTCCCACAGAGATGAACAGTGCCAACCAGCACTCACCAGCCCGAGAGGCTTGTTTGCTCACCTGCCCAGGTGAAGGCTGGGAGCTGAGGCTCGTGTTTCAGAGTTGAGACCCCAGGGAGAGGACTGGGTTTGGCTGCACCTGAAGGGTGCTAGTGTGCCACAACTAACCAGGAGGGAGGCTGGGAAAAAGTCTGGAACTGTCTAAGAGTCAAGAGACCATTTTTTCGGGGTGTGCAAGGAGAGGAGATTCAGAACACTGCCTAAATGAGCTACAGAGAAAGGTGTGAGCTGCGGCTATCAGTGCAGACAACAGAGACAGGCATGAAATGCTAACACTGTTGCTACAGCCACCAAGAACCCTGTGTGCAAGCACAGGTCACTATCCACACCTCCCCTCCTGGGAGCCTGTGCATCCCGCCACTACCAGGGTCCTGTGATCCAGGGACAACTTCCCCAGGAGAGCAAACAGGGCACCTGGGGCTGTTGCAATGTCACGCTGGGCCTCTGCGTCTGCAGGCCCACCCCACATTCCATGCCCCTCCCTCCCCTTGGCCTGAGTGAGCTAGACCCCCCTAATCAGCCACTCCTTTAACTCCCACCTGTCTGGGCAAAGAACAGACGCGAGAGTGTGACCTACATGCAGAGGCGAGGCCAAAACCATAGCTGAACCCCAGGAGCTGTGCGAACAAAGAAGAGAAAGGAAAATTTCTCCTTACAACCTCAGGAGCAGCAAATTAAATCTCCACGATCAACTTGCTGTACCCTGCATTTGTGGAGTACCTGAATAGACAGACAACAAATCATCCCAAAATAGAGGTGGTGGATTTGGGGAGCAACTGTAGACTTGGGGTTTGCTGTATGCGACTAACTTGTTTCTGACTTTTATGTTTATCATAGTATAGTTTTTGTGTTTGTTATCATTGGTGGATTTGTTTACTGGTTTATTTGCTCTCTTCTTTCTTTTTTATTCCTGTTTCTATTTTAATAATTTTTTTATTTTAATTACTTTAATTATTGTATTTTATTTTGTTTGTTTGTTTCATTCTATTTTTTACCCCTTTTCTTCTGAGCCATGTGGTTGACAGAGTCTTGGTGATCCCACCAGGTGTCAGGCCTGAGCCTCTGAGGTGGGAGAGCTGAGTTCAGGACACTGGAGCACCAGCGACCTCCTGGCCCCACATAATATCAATTGGTGAGACCTCTCCCAGAGATCTCTATCTCAATACAAAGACCTAGCTCCACTCAACGACCAGCAAGCTTCAGTGTTGGACACCACATGCCAAACAACTAGCAAGACAGGAACACAATCAAACTCATTAGAAGAGAGGCTGCCTAAAAGCATAGTAAGTTCATGGACACCCCATTAAACACCACCGGACGTGGTCCTGCTCACCAGAAAAACAAGATCCAGTCGCATCCACCAGAACACAGGCACCAGTCCCCTCCGCCAGGAAGCCTACACAAGCCACCAAAATTCGAATTATAGGGGTTCCAGAAAGAACAGAAAAAGAAAGGGGCTGAGAAAATATTTGAAGAGATTATAGCTGAAAACTTCCCTAATATGGGAAAGTAAATAGTCAATCAAGTCCAGGAAGCACAGAGAGGCCCATACGGGATAAATCAAAGGAGAAGCAGGCCAAGACACATACTAATCAAACTATCAAAAATTAAATACAAAGAAAAATTATTAAAAGCAGCAAAATAAAAGCAACAAATAACATACAAGAGAATCCCCACAAGGTTAACAGCTGATCTTTCAGCAGAAACTCTGCAAGTCAGAAGGGAGTGGCAGGACATATTTAAAGTGTTGAAAGGGAAAAACCTACAACCAAGATTACTCTACCCAGCAAGGACCTCATTCAGATTTGACAGAGAAATTATAAACTTTACAGACAAGCAAAAGGTAAGAGAATTCAGCACCACCAAACCAGCTTTACAACAAATACTAAAGGAATTTCTCTAGGCAGGAAACACAAGATAAGGAAAAGACCTACAATAACAAACCCAAAACAATTAAGAAAATGGTAATAGGAACATACATATCGATTATTACCTTAAATGTAAATGGATTAAATGCTCCAATCAAAAGACATAAACTGGCTGAATGGATACAAAAACAAAACCTGTATATATACAGTCTACAATACCCACTTCAGACTTAGGGACACATACAGATTGAAAGTGAGGGGAAGGAAAAAAATATTCCATGCAAATGGAAATCAAAAGAAAGCTGGAATAGCAATTCTCACATCAGACAAAATAGACTTTAAAATAAAGACTACTGCAAGAGACAAAGAATGACACTACATAAAGATCAAGGGATCAATCCAAGAAGAAGATATAACAATTGTAAATAGGAGCTCCAACATAGGAGCACCTCAACACATAAGGCAAATGCTAACAGCCATAAAAGGGGAAATTGACAGTAACACAAGAATAGCAGGGGACTATAACACCCCACTTTCACCAATGGACAGATCATCCTAAATGAAAATAAATAAGGGAACACAAGCTTTAAATGACACCTTAAACAAGATGAACTTAATTGATATTTATAGGACATTCTACCCAAAATCCACAGAATACATATTCTTCTCAAGTGCTCATGGAACATTCTACAGAATAGACAATATCTTGGGTCACAAGTCAAGCCTTGGTAAATTTAAGAAAACTGAAATCATATTAAGTATCTTTTCCAACCACAATGCTATGAGACTAGATATCAATTACCGGAAAAAAACTGTAAAAAATACAAACACAAAGAGGCTAAGCAGTACGCTACTAAAAACCAAGATATCACTGAAGAAATCAAAGAGGAAATCAAAAAATACCTAGAAAAAATGACACTGAAAACCTGACAACCCAAAACCTATGGGATACAGCAAAAGGAGTTCTAAGAGGGAAGTTTATAGGAATACAATCCTACCTCAAGAAAAAAGAAAAATCTCACATAAACAACTTAAACTTACATCTAAATAAATTAGAGAAAGAAGAACAAAAAACCTCCAAAAGTTAGTAGACAGAAAGAAATCATAAATTCAGATCAGAAATAAATGAAAAAGAAATAAAAGAAACAATAGCAAAGATCAATCAAACTAAAAGCTGGTTCTTTGAGAAGATAAACAAAACTGATAAACCATTAGCCAGACTCATCAAGAAAAACAGGGAGAAGACACAAATCAACAGAATTAGAAATGAAGAAGGAGAAGTAGCAACTGACTCTGCAGAAATACAAAGGATCAAGAGAGATTACTACACGCAACTGTATGCCAATAAAATGGACAACGTGGAAGAAATGGACAAATTCTTAGAAAAGCAAAACATTCTGATATTGAACCAGGAAGAAATAGAAAATATAAACAGACCAATCACAAGCACTGAAATTGAAACTGTGATTAAAAATCTTCCAACAAACAAAAGCCCATGACCAGTTGGCTTCACAGGCAAATTCTATCAAACATTTAGAGACGAGCTAACACCTATCCTTCTCAAACTCTTCCAAAATATATGAGGAAGGAACACTCCCAAACTCATTCTACGAGGCCACCATCACCCTGAAACCAAAACCAGACCACGGATGTCACAAAAAAGAACACTATAGGCCAATATGACTGATGAACATAGATGCAAATATCCTCAACAAAATACAAGCAAACAGAATCCAACAACATATTAAAAGGATCATACACCAGGATCAAGTGGGGTTTATCTAAGGAATGCAAGGATTCTTCAATATACACAAGTCAATCAATGTGATAAACCGTATAACAAATTGAAGGAGAAAAACCATATGTTCATCTCAATAGATGCAGAAAAACCTTTCGACAAAATTCAACACCCATTTATGATAAAAACTCTTCAGAAGTTAGGCATAGAGGGAACCTACCTCAACATAATAAAGGCCATATATGACAAACCCACAGCCAACATTGTTCTCAGTGGTGAAAACTGAAACCATTTCCTTTAACATCAGGAACAAGACAAGGTTGTCCACTCTCACCATTATTATTCAGCATAGTTTTGGAAGTTTTAGCCACAGCAATCAGAGAAGAAAAAGAAATAATAGGAATCCAAACTGGAAAAGAAGAAGTAAATCTGTCACTGTTTGCAGATGACATGGTACTACACATAGAGAATCCTAAAGATGCTACCAGAAAACTACTAGAGCTAATCAGTGAATTGGCAAAGTAGCAGGATACAAAATTAATGCATAGAAATCTCTTGCATTCCTATACACTAATGATGAAAAATCTGAAAGAGAAATTAAAGAAACACTCCCATTTACCATTGCAGCAAATGGAATAAAATACCTAGGAATAAACCTACCTAAGGAGACAAAAGGACTGTATGCAGAAAACTATAAGACACTGATGAAAGAAATTAAAGATGACACAAACAGATGTAGAGTTTAACATGTTCTTGGATTGGAAGAATCAACATTGTGAAACTGACTATACTACCCAAGGCAATCTACAGATTCAGTGCAATCCCTATCAAACTACCAATAGCCTGAGTAGCCAAAGCAAATTTGAGAAAGAAAAACAGAGCTGGAGGAATCAGGCTCCCTGACTTCAGACTACTACAAAGCTACAGTAATCAAGACAGTATGGTACTGGCCCAAAAACAGAAATATAGATCAATGGAACAGGACAGAAAGCCCAGAGATAAACTCACGCACATATGGTCACCTTATCTTTGATAAAGGAGGCAAGAATATACAATGGAGAAGAGACAGCCTCTTCAGTAAGTGGTGCTGGGAAAACTGGGCAGCTACATGTAAAAGAATGAAATTAGAACACTCCCTAACACCATACACAAAAGTAAACTCCAAATAGATTAAAACCCTAAATATAAGGCTAGACCCTATAAAACTCTTAGAGAAAAACATAGGCAGAACATTCTACGACATAAATCACAGCAAGATCCTTTTTGACCCATCTCGTAGAGAAATGGAAATAAAAACAAAAATAAACAAATGGGACCTAATGAAACTTAAGAGCTTTTGCACTGGAAGGGAAACCATAAACAAGATGAAAAGACAGCACTCAGAATGGGAGAAAATATTTGCAAATGAAGCAACTGAGAAAGGATTAATCTACAAAATATACAAGCAGTTCAAGCAGCTCAATATTAATAGAACAAACAACCCAATCCAAAAGTGGGTGGAAGACCTAAATAGACATTTTCCAATGAAGATATACAGATTTCCAACAAACACATGAAAAGTTGCTCAGCATCATTCATCATTAGAGAAATGCAAATCAAAACTACAATGAGGTTTCACGTCACACCGGTCAGAATGGCCATCATCAAAAAATCTACATACAATAAATGCTAGAGAGGATGTGGAAAAAAGGGAACCCTTTGCACTGTTGGTGGGAATGTAAATTGATACAGCCACTATGGAGAACAATATGGAGATTCCTTAAAAAACTAAAAATAGAACTACCATACAACCCAGCAATCCCACTCCTGGGCATATACCCTGAGAAAACCATAATTCAAAAAGTGTCATGTACCACAATGTTCATTGCAGCACTATTTACAATAGCCAGGACATGGAAACAACCTAATTATCCATCGACAGATGAATGGATACAAATGATGTGGCAATATATACAATGGAATATTACTCGGCCATAAAATGAAACGAAATTGAGTTATTTGTAGTGAGATGGATGGACTTAGAGTCTGTCATACAGAGAGAAGCAAGTTAGAAAGAGAAAATCAAATACCATATGCTAACACACATATATGGAATCTAAAAAAAAAAAAATGGATCTGATGAACCTAGGGCCAAGACAGGAATAAAGACACAGACATAGAGAATGCACTTGAGGACACAGGGAGGGGGAAGGGTAAATTGGGATGAAGTGAGAAAGTAGCATTGACATATATACACTACTAAATGTAACATAGATAGCTAATGGGAAGCAGCTGCATTGCATGGGGAGATCAGCTCGGTGCTTTGTGACCACCTAGAGTGGTGGGATAGGGAGGGTGGGAGGGAGACACAAGAGGCAGGGGAAATGGGGATATATGTATACATATAGCTGATTCACTTTGTTATATAGCCGAAACTAACACAACATTGTAAAGCAATTATACTCCAGTAAAGATGTTTAAAAAAAAAAAACTTAAATGCTTTTAATATTTAAATCCTCAATACATACGAACTGATCAAATTACTCTAATGAATCAAATACCTAAGGAAAAATGTAACAAAACAAGGGATAAACCTATACAGAGTAATTATAAGACATTATTGAGGGAGAATCAATATAGTCTAAATAAAATTAAATATTCATGTAATGGAAGACAGTACGGAAAGAAGACAATTATCTCCAAATCACCTGTAAATTTACTCAAATCTCAAGAAAAATCCCAACAGAAATTTTTTTCTCAAAAATTACAAGCTTTATGAATATGAAGTTTAATATGAATTAAAATTTATATAAGCAGTCAAAGGGCCAAACATAGCCAATGCAATCTTGTCGGAAGACTAAAATAGGAGTAAGACTTCCAGATATGAACACTTATTTGAAAGCCACTGAAATTAAAATAGTGTGTAATTGGTATACAAAATCACCCAAGAAAACAGAATAGAGTTTAAAACAGGCCCAAACATATATAGGTGCTTTATTAATGGCAAAGGTGGCACAATAGAAAAGTGAGAAAATCACAGTCATTTCAGCAAATTGCTTTTCATCAATTGGACAGAAGAAAGGAGATTTTGATCCACTCACTGTATAAAGAGTAGTTAACTTCAGATGGGCTTTAGATTTTAATGTAAAATGTAAAATAAATAAATATTTCAGAGGATAATACAGAGAATATCTTCATTGCAGTAGAGTATACAAAGATTACATATGTTAAACAGGATGCAGAAAAAATCCCCTAATTATAAAGAAAAATTTGACAAACATTATATGGAAATTAAGAGACTGTTTATCAAAATACACTATACCTTGAAGGGGAGTGAAAAGGCCAGCCATAGAGTAGGAAGTTTGTAGTACATACAACTGACAAAGGAGTAAAGATTTGTTTCCAGAATATATAAAAAAAATCTTATAAAGTAATAAAGAAAAGAAAGAAACCCCAATAAAAAACTTACCTAAAGACTTGAACAGGAACTTCACAAATGAGTATATTCAAATGGACATAAATACTTGAAAATGTACAACCTCATTAATCATCCAGGAAGTCACATTTAAACTACAGTGACATACAAGTAGAGAGGCAATAAATAAGAAGATTGAAAATACTCTATGTTGGTTAGAATGTAAAGCATGTTCTTAAGCATTGTTGATCCATGTTAGAGTAGGTAGCTTTCCTTGGCTATCATCCTCTATAGAGTCTTCATATAATATACAGATCATAACTGGAATGATCTATGATAAATGTGTAATCTATGAAAGAATTTAACAAGTACACTTTACAACTCTACCATGTTTAATTATGAAAGCAGTTCTTTGATCTTCAAGACTAATCTCCAGAAGCACTATTCTCTAATAGGCAATTTTTATGTTTTGTTCTATATTTATCACTTATCTCTTTATACATTCACAATTTAAATATATTTTTTTAAACTTTAGGTGCTAGTTTATCCATTTGTCCATCCTACACTTATTAGGACATGGCAGATTTATTTAAGTACACTCAACAAATTTGGCAATTTGAGCAGTCACAATAAAATCCACAAGTACGGGTATTTTTAGTTCTCATATTTAAATATTTCTCATATTAGTCTGTACCTAAGCATCTATAAAGGTTGGGAAGACAAAAAATAGAACATGAAATCTATGGTTGTCTGGAAAAGGGAGAGTATATTTCTTTGTGGGATTTTGTTGTGAGAACGAATAACTTAAGAAAACATTATGAAACCAATGGTTATATGATCCATGACAGTTTTTCAGAAAAAGATGTGGATGATACATTTTTGAGCTGAAAAAAAGAACTAAAAGTTCAACAGAGTTTGACACATGAAAGAATGCTCAACATCATTAATCATTAGAGAAATGCAAATCAAAACTACAATGAGATATCATCTCACACCAGTCAGAATGGCCATCATCAAAAAATCTAGAAACAATAAATTCTGGAGAGGGTGTGGAGAAAAGGGAACACTCTTGCACTGCTGGTGGGAATGTGAATTGGTTCAGCCACTACGGAGAACAGTATGGAGGTTCCTTAAAAAACTACAAATAGAACTACCATATGACCCAGCAATCCCACTACTGGGCATATACCCTGAGAAAACCAAAATTCAAAAAGAGTCATGTACCAAAATGTTCATTGCAGCTCTATTTACAATAGCCCGGAGATGGAAACAACCTAAGTGCCCGTCATCGGATGAATGGATAAAGAAGATGTGGCACATATATACAATGGAATATTACTCAGCCATAAAAAGAAACGAAATTGAGCTATTTGTAATGAGGTGGATAGACCTAGAGTCTGTCATACAGAGTGAAGTAAGTCAGAAAGAAAAAGACAAATACCGTATGCTAACACATATATATGGAATTTAAGAAAAAAAATGTCATGAAGAACCTAGGGGTAAAGCAGGAATAAAGACGCAGACCTCCTAGAGAACGGACTTGAGGTTATGGGGAGGGGGAAGGGTGAGCTGTGACAGGGCGAGAGAGAGTCATGGGCATATACACACTAACAAACGTAGTAAGGTAGATAGCTAGTGGGAAGCAGCCGCATGGCACAGGGATATTGGCTCGGTGCTTTGTGACAGCCTGGAGGGGTGGGATAGGGAGGGTGGGAAGGAGGGAGACGCAACAGGGAAGACATATGGGAACATATGTTTATATATGACTGATTCACTTTGTTATAAAGCAGAAACTAACACATCATTGTAAAGTAATTATACCCCAATAAAGATGTTAAAAAAATTAAAATTAAAAAATAAATAAAAATAATATCAAAAAGGCTAATAAAAAAAAGTTCAACAGAATTTGAATGGGAAAAAGTAAATGATAGAGCTGTAAAATTCAAGTCTTTCTTTCCCCCTTATACTGGGTCCAAGTTGTTAATTTTCATAAGCCGCCTTGTGAAGATATGTAAGCATAACACCTCTGTCCTAAACTCTTTTTTCCTAAGGAGTTTTCTTTCCATTAATTATGGGCTGAATTAATTCCTGAAATAGTTCAAATTTATTCTCCTGATGCAATCATCAATTCTGTCTCCCTTGTCCACATTTTTTGGGGATGATTTTTCGTCTCTATGTTTCATACAATTTCAGATGCAGACTTGCATCTCGGTATCTTTATGAATCCTCCTCAAAATTAAATTAGTTCATAAAATCCTGCCATTTTTATGTACCTTTCTAGCCCCTACAATATATATGTACTGGTGTGACCTGTCACACTCTAATAGGTATTTTCTATTATTATATATGTGTAAATGTCAAATCAAGGTAACTGTGATTTTCTTTTTATTCCTCTTACATCACCTACGGACCTTGCAAAAGACTGAAGCTAATAAATATATATTGAACAAAATCTCAAAATGATGTCATGGAAGCTAATTTTTCTCCCATGATGGTTCAATAATCCAGAATGATTAGGTTCCTCAGTAGATTCTGAGCAGTTTGTCTGAAGCCAAGTGATACCTACCCCATTCAAGTGTTCTTATGGTTGGTTTAAAAGCATTCCTTGCTTTTGGAGATGTCATTTATCAAAATTCCCTCTTAACACCTTCCATGCTGAGGATTTGATACTAGTGGAGTTGTGGAAGTGAAATTATTAGGGTGCCCTTAAAGTCTTTTTCCATAAATGAATGATTTATTGGGGCAATGAAAGAAAGGAATAAGTTTATCTGCTCAATATCGCCTGTCATTTTTGATGAATGTAATTTACCTTTCTGCAAGAAGTCCAATTTAGCACTGGTACCATTTCTTGAATTTATAGAAAAGGAAATTATAAAATATCTTAGAAATGTGGCCATGGAAGGAACAAAGTGAAGTTGAAAGGTTCAAAATCTGAACTACATTGGATGTGACATAAAGTCAATACTGTCCAGGGACTTCCCTGTTAGTACAGTGGTTAGGATTCCATGCTTTCACTGCAGGGGGCATGGGTTCGATCCCTCGTAAGGGAGCTAAGATCCCGCATGCCGTGCAGAGGGGCAAAATACAAAAAAAAATTAAAAGTCAATACTGTGCAATATCCAAGATATCCATTGAATAAAATTTGGCTTTTTCTTTTTGCAGCAATATTTGCTTGGTGTTGACTCTCAGGTAGCAACATTTCAGTTCATTACGTCATTTATGCTCAGATTAAAGTGTGGTTTTTGTGGCAGCGCCTTCAATAGTGTGCTGGTCTGGCTTGCAACAGTTTCTGAGTGCACTGTGTACTTTTCTTTTTGACTCCTTCTTGAGTGCCATTATGTTGACAGCTTGAAATTGGTCATGGTGAGAGCATTTAAACCATGAAAATTGGTACACTCCTTATATCAGAGCTTCCCCCTTTCCAGAGACCGAGGGGGCTAAAGCATTTATCATCACACCACTATACTATTACCTTCACAAGGGTGAACTGCAGAAGCCTTTCACATTTCCACCAAAGTGTCCATGGCAACTTTGTTAAGAGCTTTCACATTCACAGCTTTGCTTGGCTATTACACCTAATGACTAAATGAAATGAAATACACCAAAAATAGTAATTGATATACATTTTCTCAGGTAATATAAAATATATTTAAATATAAATCATCTTTTACCAAGTAAATTTACCATCAACCATAGAAGAAATGAAGTATGGTGAAACCCCAGGAGACTTGGATTTAATTTGAATTTCATTTTTTATGCATATAATGGAAGTGATCTTAAAGAAATTATGTAATCTCTCTAAGCCTCAGATAGTTTATCAGTAAATTGGAATTGATGATATCTACATTTTAGGATTACTGTGACTGCATGTTGCCCAAAATATAGGAAATACATGCACACAACAACACATATCAAAGAAAATACCTGAATCCACTGAGAACATAGTCCCAATCCTTTTGCATCGTTGCAGTGTTTAGGGTGTTAGTTTCTAAAATCTGGTCTCTGTCCAACCTCTTGGGACCATATTGAACAAATTGTCCCTTTTCTGGAGTCTCAGCTATGCCATTAAGTAGTTTAAGTAGTTGTGTGGATCTGGGCATAACACTTAATTGATATAAGTCTTGGTCATCTCATCTGTAAAATAAGTATACCAAAACTTACATACTTTTAATAAAAATTATATAAATTTTATATAAAATAATGCTTTTAACATAATCATCCCAGAGATGTTTCCTAGTAATTACTTAACAATGATTATTTACTTTGCTATTATTAAAATTATTATTTTCCTGTTACTACCACCACTTTTACTACCATTAATTTGTGATGTTGTGTCTTATGTGCATACTTCTCTCAAAAATATGAATAGAAGGTAATGGAATGATGTATCTCTCTTTCACAAAATGTATATTTAGCCAAGGGTTGCAGGCCACTTATCAGAAGAGGCCACCTGACACTGATACTGACCCAAATCTATATCACCATGTGCTTGAGTCATATTGGGACATCTAGTCCTCCTAACTTCACCTTTCATTTCCAAAAGAACCTCAGGAAACAGATGCTAAGGTGTCTTCCTTCACTGGGTACAAAGCCATGAGTTCTAGAAAAGTGAACTATGATGTGCCTTGCTTGAGGCTGTGGAAGAAAAGAGTCCTACTTCATGTTTATCCTTCATCTCAGGATTTTTCTGAGGAGTTGAAGTAACAAGAGAGGTAGTAAAGGCTGATTTATTGTTCGAGGTACTTGATAACAGGGGTATTTTTGTGGGAGGGGAGAGGGCCTACAAATTCTTCCCCCAGTCATCCACATACTCTGAATCCTGAGCTAATCTCACTGTCACCACAGCTTGCCATATTTTCTTCTTGTGAAGACCAGTACATCTCCCTTACTCCTCACCTCTCTTCTTTTCCACAACACCTAAACACCTGTATAATCCCCAAAGTTTCAAAGTTTCTTTCCAAAAATTCCAAAATATTCTCCCAATATGTGCCAAGATCATACTGGATGCATTCCGTATGTTATCTCCTAATACCCCTATATCACAGGAATTATGATCTCCATTTTTTTAATGAGGGTAGGTGATATGCTTCACCTATGACCACCAGCTTTTTAATGGTACAGGAGAGATTTTTATAACGATTGATTTGTTTAAAAGCACCTGCCTTTTCCTCTACAGTTCACTAGCCCCAAAGACAAGGTTGGGTAAAATCAGAGGATTCAGGCAACAATTCTAAATAACTCAGT
Source organism: Leucopleurus acutus (assembly GCF_964270905.1). Lineage (NCBI taxonomy): Eukaryota > Metazoa > Chordata > Mammalia > Artiodactyla > Delphinidae > Leucopleurus > Leucopleurus acutus. The sequence continues at coordinate 19,518,914 of NC_139142.1, read as the reverse complement.
TGACTCTCTAAAGGGTTGTAATTAAAGTTTCTCTATTCTGAAAACTCTTTGTGAAGTAAAGAAAAAAAGCTTACTTTGTTCAGCTGGAGCTGATAAAGGGTGTCCTAAGAGAGAAAAATCCAGACAAACGAAACTCCTGGGAAAGACAGGGTCTGGCAGAAGTAGGTTGAAGTATGGGTGAAAAGACTATTGTTCCTAAAGGGAAAGAAAGAAAGCAATGTCATTGTGCGGTTTGGAGCATTATTCTCTCTTTGCTGGTTGAAGGAACTTTATTCTCATGTGGCAAGCGAGGATTATTTATTCTAATGGAGAAGAAGGGTCTTCTAATCTTCCATTCCCTACTTAAAGTTAGTGTGTTGACTGACTCCTAAATCCAGATGTTAGGGCAGAGGAGTAGAGAAGAAGCCATTATATAATAAATCTGTAAGACTGGCTTAAGACATTTTTTTGAAAGTAGAAATTTCCTTTTTTTAAATTATATTTTATGAACCATAATAGTCTTCAGAGGTAATGCTAGCTCCCCTCCCTTGTTGGGGCTGTTTGTGAAGAAAGGAAGGAGCATGCTTCATTGATTTTGAGGTTTCTTTTTGTTTAAAACTGATGATTGTGCCTTCTATATTCAGTTCTCTTTATTCCTCCTTTTAATTGCAGCATTCAGTTTAGCTTTACTTGTTAAAGTGACTGCAATACATTTGGAACAAATTGATTAGTTTAAATGTGTATGCAGTTAATCTGCTTCCTGATTTGCCCTGGTTTGCTCTGCAGACCAGAGATACAGGAAGAGAGCCTAAGGAGGCTTCTGCAGGGGGAAATAAGGAGCTCATTTTCTGAATACATTTATGCTCAGCTCTCCCTGTAAGTTGTCCATCCTGATTTCTGACCTGAAGGGATTAGAATGGAATGTATTATTCTATCTAGTACAAAATGAATTTTATAAAAGAAGCATAGATTTTCATTGGAACCCAAATTAGATCAGCTTCTTGGTTTAGCATTTCTAAAAGGAGAGGAAGTCCATAATAGTGGTTACTCCTATACACTCTGCAGCCAGATCTCGTTTTGAATCCTCTTATAAATACAACAGTGGACAAGTCACATATCCTGTCTAAACCACAGGTTTCTCATCTGGAAAATGGTGATAATGTTAGTCCTCACAATAATCCAAAATAATCCTTACAATAGCTCTAAGGGTACATGAATGAAGCTATGAATTTTGAAGTTGATTATGGATAGCTTAGTACATAGAATTTAGTGCAAAACCTTGCATAAAGTGTTATATAAATATGATTTTCTTGTAATTATTCTTCCTCATGTACCTCTTTCTGTGCACCATTCTCTTCTTCCTCTTCCTACTTCTTTTTTCCTTTAACAAATACCATGTTCATCACCTCAAGATATTGAATTTTTTTTTAAATGGAGGGTAAAAGAACATGAAGAGTCTAAGTTAATTTACATTTTTCATTGTTGCCAATACTATTGAAATATGAGTCTAGGACTCAGACTTTCCTACGTCAGCCTTTGTCTACAGGTACTGAATTACTCTTCCTATCAGTAGCCATTGACAATTATACTTTTCTAAGTAAATGAAGGAAACTCAGATAAAGTTCTTTGGCTGTAAAAAAAAAAATCCCTCAGCTCTTAAAATCCACTCTTTGAACAAAATGTGGAACAACCTGGGGACACAACTGCTTCTTTAATAGTATTAAATATTCTGAGAGATACCAGGATATCAGCAGGGATTGACAGAGTATGGTTGTAATGTCTAAAAGGAAAGGGGGTATATTATACACAAAACAGTACATGTAGAATATTTATTTTGGTGAGAGGAGAGTATTGCTTATCCTATATATTATTACTGGGATAGAGACCATAGATATCATTCCATGAGCATAGAATGTAACAGAAGGGACAAAATTCTGACTGTATAATATCATGCTTTCTTTGCTCCCTTCAGGAGAAAGTTGGCAAGTAGAATCTTAAATTCTGAAACCTGTGGGTTATGCTTAGAAGAACAGAGGTTGGTATATAAAATTTGCTTCTTCCTTGTTTCATTTTTTTCTCCCCAATGCATGTTGATGAGTTCTCTAGATAATCTTTTTGCCTGCAATGTGCTATATATTAACAGTCAGTATATTTTGCCAAATGAAATGAGCCTACGATTTTCAGTGGTATAAATTTATTATATTAAATGTTTCAATTAGTTATAAGCCTTGTTACTTAGCAAGGATTATTCTTTCTGATTATCTTTTGCTGTTGTGCCAGCATATTTCAGCCCATGCTTTTCATAGACAGAAAGGAGAAACGTACTTTCTATGACTCTTATTCTGTAAGGATTTCCCTTTTCATCTTATTCATGCATGAACACTTACCTAACATATCTGGGTGCACAGAAATCAAAATGCAAATATCATCTAACAAAAATGACTAAACATTGACTATTATAATGACTACCTTGCTCAACCACCAGCAGTGGACTTAAGTCTGGCAGGTGTTTTTATTTTTTAATTTTTATTGTTTTACATCTTTATTGGAGTACAATTGCTTTATAATGTTGTTAGTTTCTGCTGTATAACAAAGTGAATCAGCTATATGTATACATATATCCCCATATCCCCTCCCTCTTGCGTCTCCCTCCCACCCTCCCTATCCCACCCCTCTAGGTGGTCACAAAGCCGAGCTGATCTCCCTGTGCTATGCAGCTGGTAGATGTTTTTAATAAAGAAAAAAACACTTCTTAGCCAGGCCTAGTCCTTTAGCAAAGCCAAAGGAAGATCAATTTACCTGAACATAGCTATTTTATTAAAAAAAAAAAAAGGAAACAGAAAAAGAAATGTTGGCACTGTAAGGTGCAGTGTCATGGCTGAAAGAGGGGAGTTCCTTCTTAAGCTCTGTAAACTTCATGCCTCCATTGTCAAGACACTTGCAAATCAGAAATCACTGTGCCCGTTATATCTCATGAGAATATATTTGGCAGTAAAAACCAAAAATATCGTTCTTATCTATTTCTGATCAAGCCAGTTTTACATGAAGAGTCTAAGCATTTAAGATAAAGATTGTTAAGCCTTCCTTTTATACTCAGTTGATCCAATCTCTTTAATAATCAGGAATGAGAAAAGGATGTCCACTCTCACCACTATTATTCAACATAGTTTTGGAAGTCCTACCCATGGCAATCAGAGAGGAAGAAGAAAAAGAAATAAAAGGAATACAAATTGGAAAAGAAGTAAAACTGTCACTGTTTGTGGATGACATGATACTATACATAGAGAATCCTAAAAATACCACCAGAAAACTACTAGAGTTAATCAATGAATTTGGCAAAGTTGCAGGATACAAAATTAATGCATAGAAATCTCTTGCATTCCTATACACTAATGATGAAAAATCTGAAAGAGAAATTAAGGAAACACTCCCAGTTACCACTGCAACAAAAATAATAAAATACCTAGGAATAAACCTACCTATGGAGATAAAAGACTTGTATGCAGAAACCTATAAGATACTGATGAAAGAAATTAAAGATGATACCAACAGATGGAGAGATATACCATGTTCTTGGATTGGAAGAATCAGTATTGTGAAAATGACTATACTACCCAAAGCAATCTACAGATGCAATGCAATCCCTATCAAATGACCAAAGGAAATTTTTATGGAACTAGAACAAAAAATCTTAAAATTTGTATAGAGACACAAAAGACCCCAAATAGCCAAAGCAGTCTTGATGGTAAAAAACAGAGATGAAGGAATCAGACTCCCTGACTTCAGACTATACTACAAAGCTACAATAATCAAGACAATATGGTACTGGCACAAAAACAGAAACATAGATCAATGGAAGAAGATAGAAAGCCCAGAGATAAACTGCGCACATATGGTAATCTTATCTTTGATAATGGAGGCAAGAGTATACAATGGAGAAGAGACAGCCTCTTCAATAAGTGGTGCTGGGAAAACTGGACAGCTACATGTAAAAGAATGAAATTAGAACACTCCTTAACACCATACACAAAAATAAACTCAAAATGTATTAGAGACCTAAATGTAAGACCAGACACTATAAAACTCTTAGAGGAAAACATAGGAAGAACACTCTTTGACATAAATCACGGCAAAATCTTTTTTGATCCACCTCCTAGAGTAATGGAAATAACAAAAATAAACAAATGAGATCTAATGAAACTTCAAAGTTTTTGCACAGCAAAGGTAACCATAAACAAGATGAAAAGACAGCCCTCAGAATGGGAGAAAGTATTTGCAAATGAATCAACGGACAAAGGATTAATCTCTAAAATATATAAACAGCTCATGAAGCTAAATATTAAAGAAATAAACAGCCCAATCTAAAATTGGGCAGAAGACCTAAATAGACATTTCTCCAAAGAAGACATACAGATGGCCAAGAAACACATGAAAAGCTGCTCAACATCACTAATTATTAGAGAAATGCAAATCAAAACTACAATGAGGTATCACCTCACACCAGTTAGAATGAGCAACATCAGAAAATCTACAAACAACAAATGCTGGAGAAGGTGTGGAGAAAAGGGAACCCCCTTGTACTGTTGGTGGGAATGTAAATTGATACAGCCACTATGGAGAACAGTATTGAGGTTCCTTCATAAACTAACAATAGAATTACCATATGACTCAGCAATCCCACTACTGGGCATATACCCAGAGTAAGCCATAATTCAAAAAGACGCGTGCACCCCAATGTTCATTGCAGCACTATTTACAATAGCCAGGTTATGGAAGCAACCTAAATGCCCATCGACAGATGAATGGATCAAGACGATGTGGTACATATATACAATGGAATATTACTCGGCCATAAAAAGGAATGAAATTGGGTCATTTTTTGAGACGTGGATGGATGTAGAGACTGTCATACAGAATGAAGTAAGTCTGAGAGAGAAAAACAAATATCGTATATTAACGCATGTATGTGGAACCTAGAAAAATGGTACAGATGAAACGGTTTGCAGGACAGAAGTTAAGACACAGATGTAGAGAACAAATATATGGACACCAAGGAGGGAAAGCCGCGGGGGGTGGTGACAATGGTGGCATGATGAATTGGGTGATTGGGATTGACATGTATACACTGATATGTATAAAATTGATGACTAATAAGAACCTGGTGTATAAAAAAATAAATAAAATTTAAAAAATTAAAAAGAAACAACTAATACTAAACTTTCTTTGGGTTATTTGTATGGAAATATGCTAATATAAATGTTTCAGACATTATATGAAATTCCTAAAAATCTTATATGTTCTGGTATAATGTTATAAGTCATAATTCTAGTTATTATTTTAAAATGTATATCTCAGAAATAACTAACTTTCCTTGTCAATTGCATTATTATGAACTTTCATCAAATCTTTAACCGTGGTCATTTTTAAGTCTTTTGTCATTTACAGACAGTTCTGGGTGTACTCTGATGCTTTTGCAAAAATGTTCCTATAAAAGGATTTTGTCTTCAAGCAATTCATGGAAAAGACTGACAAGTACAGGTTTCTGGTAACTGACTATACTGCTGAACTGAATGAATAAGCATTTTCAGAACTCTAATGGAAAACTGATGAATTCATAAAAGTGCTAACAAAAGATGAAGATAAAAAAATTAATTATATGGGACTGAGTGAACTGATGAGGATTATAATTTTTGTGACTTTATGTTTGAGTTAAAAAAAATGCCATAATGAACATATATGTACATTAAAAAAAAAAGAGAACATTTGTTGGACTTTATTGCTGCTAATTTAAACCAACCAAACCCTTCATTTATCCATTTTTCTCACATGTAAAATGGAAAGAACCTAAGCCCTGTAACTGATATCCATAAGCAAATGTAGAATATAATCACATACAGTTCTCATTCCATGTAATATAATATTTCTATGTAATGGATTTTTACTATTTAAATATGAATTTCAACAATCAATTTTCTTTTAACAATCAAATTAAGTTAGATTTGCCATCTAGCTGGCAATTTCAAAATCTATACTAATAAATCAAAATTCTATAATGTTTCAAAGCCTGATATACCCACCCAAAAGATATGTATACACCAATCACATTTATAAATATTTTGTAAACATTTTAAATTATATAGTAGGTAATAGTTACAACAGCATACTAAAATAGAATGTCAAGGAGAAAGTCTTTACCAAAGAGTTTTTATTTTAGAAATAAAATGGTATTTCATTACTAAGATATTTATGAATGCAGTCTAGCCTATTAATAGAACTTAGGAAAAAATATGATTACTCATAGATTCAGTATAGAAGCAGAAAAGTCGTTACACAAAAAGCAAAGTGAACTTAATTTATGTTAAAAACTTTCAGTAAAATAGCAGTTGTTAGATATATCATTGACACACTCATACACACACACAGGCACACACATAAAAAAAAACATCCACACAAACTCAAGAGCAGAAGTTTGCTTATTCAATGGAAATACTAGAAGCTTCTCTACTAAAATCATCAGCAAGGTAGGGATAGCCATGCTCTCCAGGAACATATAACAGTTTGTAGGATCTATTAGCTAATACAATAAGACAGTAGGAAATGATTAAAACTGTATGAAGTGGAAAAGCTAAAGTTATCTCTACTTGCAGAGGATATAATTATACATGTAGAAATTCCAAAAGAATCAATTGAAAAATCATTACAAACAAACAAATAATTTATTAAAGTAGCAGGCAGCATAATGCTGGAGCCAGCTTAGACTGGCTTTTAATGCAGATTGTTAAAAATTCAGGGATTTTGCAAGCCAGTGTATTAACCATTGAAAGTTTAAAATTGGTCAAGTAGGAGAAATTGTTCTACAGAAATTAGCAAAATCTACAAATCAGCATACAATTTATAGCAGGCAATAAAATCAATATCCAAAATCAATAGCATTTATATCTATAAATAAGGGGTTAATATCCAGAATATGTAAGGAACTCCTACAACTCCACACCCATAAAAAATGAACAACCCAATTAAAAAATGGGCAGACAACTTGAATAAACATTATTCCAAAGATGATATACAAATGGCCAAATAAGCGTATGAAAAGATGCAGACATTTAGGTTGCTTCCATGTCCTGGCTATTGTAAACAGAGCTGCAATGAACATTGGGGTGCATGTATCCTTTCAAACAATGTTTTTCTCTAGATATATGCCCAGGAGTGGGATTGCTGGATCTGGTTAATATCTTGGATTATGGAACAAAGCACCATGTGGTCAAGCTAAGCTATGCCTCTGGTGCCTTTTCTATAAAGTAGAGATAATTGTAATATCTTCCCATGGGGATATGGAAAGAATATTTAGAACATTTCCTAGAACATGACAAGAACTCAAAAGTAGTTTATTAGTATTATTTTCCACACTGTAAATTTCATCAGGACAGGGTTCCTATCAGTCTTTGATTGCCATTATGTGCACAGGTTCAGTAGGAAACATGGCATAGAATCCACTTCAATTATATATGTTAAATGAATTAATGTATGAGTGATTAATATCTGTATTAAGACTAATGGTTACCATTTATGGTAATATAGGTCAGATACTATAAACGTAATTTATATGCTTGATTAGAAGAAAATTACTGGTATTTTTAGATTAGGAAATTGATATTCACAGATTAAAATTTGCTTTAAGGTCTTTCAAATATAAAGAAACATAGGTGGAACTCAAAGCAGACATATTTGACTTCCAAGTATTTTCTAGTTCCATAATATTATGCTATTCTTCAAACTATCACAGAAAAGTCTCATTAAAAAAAATAACATTAACCTAATTAAATATTATCTTTGAGACTGAAAGTGTTTTGCCACATTCATCATTGAATCTAAGGTTTCCCTAAGCTTCCTAAACGATTTTTTTAAATTTGCATAAATTATAGTTTACTGTTTATGCTGTAAAAGGTCAAAGGGCTTTGATACATGCATCATTCATGTGTTTGCAATTACAATAGCACAAATAATGGTTTTATCATCCTGAAATAATTCCCTGTGCTTCCTTTCTTCAACCCTCCCCACTCTGCCCAAACTTCTGGCAACTACTGAACATTTTATTGTCTCTATAGCTTTACCTTTTCCAGAATGTCATACAATTGGAATCATACACTATGTAGAACTTTCAAACTTACTTCTTTCACTTGGTAACATGTATTTAAAGTTACTCCATGTCTTTTCATGGATTGATAACTTATTTATTTTAGTTGCAAAATGGCATATCATTGTATAGATGTACCACAGTTTGTTAATCCATTGACTTATTTGAAGGATATTTTGATTGCTTCTTGCTCTTGATGACTATAAAACTACTATAAACACTTGAGTGTGGGTTTTTGTGTGGCCGTATGATTTAAAGTCAGTTGGACAAGTAGAGAGGAGTGTTGTTGGATTACATGGCAAAATTATAGTTACTTTTTAAAGAAACTGCCAAAGTATCTGCCAAAATGTCTATAGCATTTTGCATATTCATCAGCAGTGAATGAGAATTCCTGTTGCTCCATATCTTTGCCAGCACTTGGTATTGCCAATTATTTAAGAGGCCAACCACCCTCACTGTTCTAATCGTAGTACAATAATTAATTACCTGAGACATACTGGCCTATTCCAATTTAAAAAAAAAATTCACATTAAGATATTGTCTTCTCCTAAACCAGCTTGTAAAGAATTATTCTTTTTCCTGGAGATTTTTGCAGTGGATTTATTGGTTCTTTTACTAGCTGTCTATTTTTCTGGGTTGTTCTCAATTTTTATGACCCACTACTTCCTTATCTGCTAATGCTGTTATTCTTTCACCCTTTTAACATTTTCTGTCATCTAAATGAAAACTCTGGAAGAAGGAAAAGATGATGCTTCTGCTCTGTATACATCCAAGAACCAAATACTCATCTTCTTAAATGTTTATTTAATAGGGATATTTTTGTGTAAACATATGCATATTTTGCAGAAATTTACTAAGGTTTTCCTTGTAGCTTAACAATTCTACAACATTTTCCTATGCTTTTTTATAAGGAAGTTATACCAACTGTACAAATACAGATTTGTAAGTCTTATTAAGGATCATCTAGGTAAGGCATATAGACAATATAGGTAGTACATAGAAGAAAGTTAAGAGCAATCAATTAATTAGGGACTGCAAAACTCAACTTTATTCTTCAAAGGAGGCTGAGAAAGAGAGAGTGTTAATATAAGAAGAATACCAGGAGTATGTTGTATACTTTCATTATATAAGCTATATGTAGAGAATATTTCAAGAATTATGTGGTCAACTCTGATAAATTCTGCTATGAAGTTGAGTGAATCAAGAGCAGAGAACTGGCAAGATGTTCATCTTAATTAACCTTGAGGAGAGCCATTTCTGCTTGGCAGTGTGTTGAATACTTCTGTAAATCACCTATATGGCAGTATCTTATTTTCTATATTTGGCTACATTGGAGGTTAAAGGTGACCCAGTATTTTTGACAGCAGAGGTAGAAAGTGTGTGGTCAGGAAGATCTTGACCATCTTGTCAGCCCATATATGATTTTCTTCCTCTGATACATAAAATAAAATTATTCCAACATTATATTTTTTGGATTAAACACCATGATTCATCAAATATGAGATGCTATTAATCACAGGATACACCATTATTCTATGTATCACTAAGAATAAAGGAAAGAAAGAAAAAAAAATACAAGCAAAATCCTAAATCATAGCCAATGAAATTATAGCAATGCCATCAATTGTAAGACATATACCAATTACAAAGATGTTAAGATGTAGGGAAAATTGTGTCTTTGAATTGATGAAGTACTGTAAATCTCCTCTTAAATAAGTTGAGATATTACTTTTGCATTAAGCAAACTCAAATAGAAATCAATCAGTAAACAAATAAATAGTTTCAGGCCAATGATGAATTCCTTAACATCTAGGCAATAAATAAAAGAATGTTCCCTAAAAGTGAATAGAGATCCATTAAAGAGAGTACAGAAAAGAAAAACTGTTCTGTGTGTAAGTATGTTTGAATCCTGCACTATGTCTAGCTTGCTTGTTTTAGTGTCTGCTTTGGTTGAGGCACAGGATATATTTTAAAAATGGATCAATATTGTATTATGTAGATTAATGCAAACATTGGTGAATTATTTTTATTTTTTTGGTGAATTATTTTTAAATGGTAAGGTTATTTGAAATTTTGATTTCCAGGTCACTGGAGGATAAGTAATTTGAGAAAAATAAAAAGATAAATATTGAAAAATTGGTGGTGCTAAGAATGAGCTTTACTTTTATCTTGGTAGCAAAAATTGACACAATTAACATGGAGCTTGTATATGATAAAAGCATTTTTCTCTTTTCTTTAGGCAAAGTCAGTAGGAGCTTTAAAGTGGTGGTCAACTCCCTCCCTCTCTCTCTGTCTCCCTCTTTCTCTGTCTCTCTATCAGGTTTCCTCCTAATTGTGCATGTCACCATGATGAGAACTATCTGAAGGGCATAACAAATTCAATTTAGAAAGTATGTTAAATTGGTGAGCCTCAGATAACCATGGGTCTGTGATGTTGATGGGAATACTTCTTAGAAGTAATGGATTCAGAGATTATAGGCAGAAACAACACTTTATTACTTCTTTGAAGGATATTTTAAATGCTAACATTATCTTTATTTATTCCTTTGTTAGTGTAATTGTCCCTCAGGTTTTAAGCAATTTTGTGACTGGGGCCTCTGGATTTCTAGTTATTACCTTATTAGTCTTTAATGGAATGAACTTTGCCAATGGCAAGTTATTCTAATATAAAATTTTGAGAAAATAGTATGTGAAAACTCTGCATATTAAAGCACCAAAAGCCTTTCAAATTCAGCATTGTGTCTTCCACTTACAGAACCTCTTAAAGCAAGAAAACAATATATTTAAGTGGATTTATACATAGTGGTATTAGGTGATATACCTCATACAAATACATAAAGAATTTATTGAAAGCATAACCTATTTACCTGAAAGAATTGCCTTGTTAAATTATATATTCAGAATGCTATAAAGTTTTTGCTAATAGCTATACAATGGCAGGCTTATTTCACTTTTTTCTAAAACAACTAGATAGTACTGAAGAAATCTGAAATATATATGGAAATATTTTAATAACTTTGAAAGAATACATACTCATCATATCCTTCTATCCAGCTAGATTTTGGAGTAGAAAGAAATTAAACAAAAGATAATTAGGTAGTAATAAGGAACAGGAAATATATTTATGATTTATAGCTTATCTGAAGGACAAGTGAGTAAGCTAATAAGAATGTATTTGGAAAAAGAATCAATAACCTGGAAGAAACATTTTTAAGAAAAAATTGGCTTGGTAAGAAAAATATACATAAAATCTGTCCAGTAAAGAAAAAGAGGAGTTATTACCAAGAAAAAATCAACAGTAGGTGGTATTTCAAAAGAAGGAAATATAATAGGATTACAAATAGTACATATGACCTCAAAGAGTCCTACTTTAAAGAATGTAGATAAAATGAACCAAATAAATTTGAAATGTTTAAAAAATGGTAAATTCTATCTAATGGTAAAAATTTATCATTAAAATTTGACAGAAGAGGAAAATGATAATGAAGATTATACTTTTTGAATAGTGTCTATATGTGTACATGTTTTTGTGAGTGTATATGTATAGAATATCCTAATTGTTATTATATGATTATATTATAGCAATTGTAGTAAAATGGAGATTGATTTCAATACAGATTGAACTATTGCCAAGAAAGAGTGTGATTAGGAGTTTTCAACATTTAGTTCTCCTGGATGTGTGACTCTGATGAAAGGGTATTCTATAAACTTCAGAAATGACAGTAAAATAAATCATAATAAACAAGGTAAAATTGGTTGGTGACATGGAAATATATACAAATTTGAATGTGAAAATCTATTTATCTATAAATTCACATAAAACAAAAATTGAGAAGCAGATGAATATGAAAGAGGTAAGATCAGAAAATATGTATATCCCAGGAGAGGGATTTAAAATTTTGTCCTGGAGAAAAATAAAATTTATGAGTGACTTTAAATATTGATATAAACAAGTTCATATTTTCAGGAGATCATTATGAGGCCCAGTAGCATGTTCCCCTCTGGTCACCAGCGCTATATGCCCTAGAGCTATTCACCATGTGGTCTGCACATGTCCTTCTATTGTGGTGGGCCAACTACTGAGGTGCATTGGTAGGCAGGGTAGCCACTGAACCATTGACTGCAAGGTCTTGTCTCCCTATGATGGCTGTGGGCCCACTGGAAAGTGGGACTGGGTCCTCAAACAGTTTTCTCCAGGGCTGGGGAGGCTGGGGGGTGGTACAGTCTGCTGTTGAGCAGGGTCAGATCCCTGACACTAACAGGCTAGAGCTAGGATTCCAAAACAGTGCTTGCCAGTGCCAATGTTATCGTGGTAGAACAAGCTCCCCAAAAAGGCTGTTGCCAGCCTCTCCATCCCCAGGAGGCTTTCCAAGACCAGCAAGTGAGTCTGACCCAGGCTCCTTTCAAACTACTGCCTTTGTGCTTAGACTTGGAGAGTATGAGATTTTCCACCTTAAGAGCAGAGTCCTTGTTTCCTTTAGCCCTCTGGCTCTCCCCAACATAAGACCCACTGTTTTTAAAACAGTGGCTTGTCTTTCTAGTGCAGGACTCCCGGGTTGGAGACTCTACTATGGGTCTCTGACTCCTTGCTCCTTGGGTAGAGCTTCTATGGTGGTGATATTCTACCTGTTTGTGGGTCACCAACCTGGAGGTGTGGGTCCTGAATTTATCACACCTCTGGCCCTCTACCTATCTTGTTGTGATTCCTTCTTTATGTCTTTAGTTGTGGAAAATCTTTTCTGCTTATCTTCAGGTCATTATCATAGGTAGCTGCTCTATAACAGTTGTAATTTTCATGTGCTCGTGGCAGGAGGTGAGTTCAGTGCCGTCCTATTCTGCTGTCTAGGTCCACCTCCTCAGGAAATATTTTATATGGTCATAAGAAATGCATTTCTTATTCAATGATTTTTGCATATGTATGCTAAATATTTTAGGGGAAAATGCTGTCTACACAGGCTTTTAAGATGAATTTATAAAAATGCTTCATGTATAATGCAACATTTTTGATACATTATTTTTGTAAAATAAATCATGGGAAAGTGAAACAATCATAATATTTTAACCTATTCTATAATTTAAAAAAAATCTGCTTTTCTCCCTATAGATGCCATAGAGAAATTATAGGCCATTTTGGATGTGTTACATTTTTGGTTTTGAAGTTCATCACCATTTTTTGAAGCTTAAGAGAGGATGTTTTCAATTGGCAAAGAGTCTAAGTGGTTTGAAAAGCTTTACAGAGAAAGATAATATACCTAAAATGTCACTTTGTCTAGTTGACAGAATTTAATGAGAAATTTTCTATCTTAAGACTCAGACATGAGTTTTCAATCAGACCATTATCTTTTCTGCAATAATCTGTCTTCTAGACTTAAATTAGGGCAAACATGAAAGGCTGACCACCTGGTGAAACTGAAAATAAACTTCACTCCCTTTTTTCAATATTACCATATGTATTCTGAAATATGTGTGTTCAAAAACTTGCACCCGCTTTGTTACAAAATAATAAGTGATATCTATGTAGATTCTCTCTCTCTCTCTCTCTCTCTGTATGTGGATGTGAGAAATGCAAGAACAATTTTAGTATATCCATTTAATATAGTGTTTATAGCATAGATTTGATTAAACTCACATGCCTTATTTATATTCTAATAAAATGTTATTTATGTATTGTCTAAAAGTACATACAAGTTTTCATTTTTGGTATAGGACAAACTTGGGCTTGATTCTTAGCTCTGCTATTCAAGCTGATGAATTTGAGAACTTTCCTTAACTTCTCTGATTTTCAGTCTTACAATCTGTAAATTAATGTAATAGTACTACCATATAGTCCTGTTTTTAGTATTAATGTGATGTTATTGGTGACTTATCCTAAGGATTGGTTTCATATAAGCCATTACTTAAGCTCTCTTTTCTTCTATAGAGCCTGAAAAGTCAAGTCTCTCACCTTTCCAGATTCTTTAGCATCTAGATTGTGGACATGTTATGAATCCTGCCTAGTAAAATGTAAGCCAAAGCCTCTTGGGAAGGCTTCTGAGAATATTTCATTTATGAAAAAGGTTCAGTTGGCATATCACTTGGGATTTTTGCCCTTATTTCTGCCCAGAATGTGGAAACAATGCCTGGAGGTGAAAATCATCTTGCAAAGAGGAGGATGAAAGCCATGTGCTAGAGATAGTGGAGCTCAAAGATTAAAAAATGTAAAAAAATCTCTTTCCTAATTAACATCTTTGAATCTTTGAACTAACCCTGGGTTACTGTCACTAGAATTCTTAAATGGTTGAATAAAGTATTTACTTGTTTAAGATACTGTTAGTTTTTAGCTTTTGTTTGTTTGTTTTTGTTTGTGGGAAACACTCCTTGTTTTTATAATGTGTACAGGGTCTAAGAATTCTGTTAACATAATTTTTTCTTAATATATTTTAATCTTCTCCCAACCACTTTACTGACTCCGATAGTATAGGATAAAAAAAACAAAAAACAAACTACGGAAAATTAGAAAATCTTCACACTGTACAGTTAGGTATTAGCTTGTTGCTTTGTTTTTTTTTCTTTCTTTCTTTTTTTTTTACTTTTTATTGGAGTATAGTTGCTTTACAATGTTGTGTTAGTTTCTATTGTGCAGCAAAGTGCATCTAGCTTGTTACTTTGAATAGCAGAATTTGAGAGTAGCAGAACTTCTCAGGAACACTGTTGTTGTAATATTCACTCATTTTAAAGCAGAATACCACTGTTGTACACATCACAACAATCAATCAGATCAAGTACCTATCTCATCAATAAGTCATGGCTATTTTAATAAGGAGATGAGACACGTATTTTACAATTTTACTGAAATTTCATCACAGCATTCATAAACAACTCAAAGTTTTCTCCCTTTTCAGCTCATTCATCCCTCAGTTCCTTTGGAGACGTGGTCCCTCAAAATCACCTTGAATGCCTAAGCCATTCAGCTCTTACTCCCATCCTGCCAAATCTTTTGCTTCACAATTATGTCCATGGTGAGAATGGGAAGAAGTACAGGGTGAACCTCAGTTAATTTTGTAAAAACTGCAATGAAATGAAAATGAAGTAAACAGGAACTATTTTACATGTTCATTATTTTATAAAATTAGGCATTTAAAATAACATAACAAGAAAAAATTACTTATAGTAACTGATTGTGAAACCTAGTAGAACTATTCCTCAAGGGACTGCATTTTGTTACCAAAAAAGTGGTTTAATGTTACTACATCAGATATACTTATTAGTGTGTAATTTAGCAACAAAAGATAAAGAAAGTGAAATAAAACTGCCTAAGCTTGTGCTTGCTTTTAATTATGAGCACTTGGGTATGGGGAAATATACAGGTTTAAAACCCAGATGTTTTAAAATTCAAAGATGATGCTACACTATGTTATGTAAATAAGCAAGGTTATTGACAGCTCTATCACCACTGCCTACTTGGAGGCCAAATTTTAAGGAGATATCTTTATCCTCTATAATTGGAAATAAAAAAAAATATTTGGATACAGTCAGTTCATTCAAACAAAATGTACATTTCTTTTTTTCACTTTCTTTGTATCTTGGGCCTAAATATTTATTATTTATTTATTTATTTTTATTCTACTTTTTCAATCTTTGAGCATAAAATATATTATATGTCTGCTCATTGATAAGAGGGTCCTGAATCAAAGTGGGCTGACTCATTCAATTAGAGAAGGAGTTTGTTCTTTATTCCTCTTCCCAAAACAGAACTCCCTGTCTTGTGGCACCAACAGCAATTGATACCCATGCTTTTTTCTTTTGGAGATTGGCAGAAGAAGCAGGCTGCAAACAAAGACAGGCTTCTCTGTGCTTTAGTGGCAATTTAACTTCTTGTTCATCTTAACGTATAAGCAAATCCTATTGAAAAACAACTCAGAGACTATTCATTGTGGAGAGTTCCTAGCTTCTAAAATGTGCTGTATTGACCTATACATGTTAATATAAAAGTAATATACATGTACTTTTGGTTTGGTGTTCATATTTATAAAATATTTTCATCAGGAATCTTCATCTTTAGTTTTCTTCCTATGAAACATGGGGTACCAAAATAAGATTTGTTTGTTCTTTATCACTCCAAAAATTGCTAAATGATAGAAATGGCCAAAAAACAGAAAAAAACTATTTTTCAGAAGAATTTGGTAAGGAAAAAGATATTTTTACATGTCAGGCACAGGCTTGGTGCACTACTTACATTATCTCATTTAACTCTAAAAATAATTCTGTAAAATTAGATGAATTACATCATTTTAGATGATAAAATTGAAGCTGAGTGGAATTAGGTAATGTTCTCCAGGGTCAATGGCTGGCTATCAAACTACAAAGCTGGAATTCAAGCAGGTGCTTGTTTATCCTGAAATCTCTTTTATCCAGTATGTATGTTGGGGGAAGGAATGAAGTTTGATGGTTAATTTGCTACTCTGAGCCCCAGAAATTCTAGGGAGAAACAGCAAAATGGTTTAATTCCTATCTGTTTCATACCTTTGGCTCTCACGTAAAATATCATCTTAAGAAAATATCCTTCTGCTAAGATAAATGTGAAAGCCGTCACTATTAACACACAAACAACTATTTTAGAAAGACTGCATAGCTGTGGAAAAACCGTCTTTTTCTAAAATCTTTGTCACAATTTTCTCATTTTCACTAGTTTCAATTGTTTGTTAACTTATTATGCCTCTATGTGTGTTTCCCAAATGGGTGTGGATATAACACTGAAAGTTTGCAGATACAAAGAATCCTGGCCCACAAAACTGAGGAGCCAGAACAGGATGAATAAATTTCAGTATTCAGCATAAAGAGATGATGAAATTTCAGAAACAAGCAGGGTAATGTGGAAAGATACAAACTTGTGATGTTAGGTAATTCCCAGGGATTAAATCCTCTGTAGAGTGAATTAAAGAGAATAATATGGAATAGATTGAGTTCATTTAACTCATAATTGATTGTTTATTATACTTAACATTACTTAGAATAAAGCTGAAATATATAGATTAAATTTCATTAGTGTAAAAACTGAGTTATATATTATTTGTACCCATAATTTTCAGGAAATGCTATATACATTAGAAAATTATTATCTTACTATGTAGTTGTCTTGAGATTCTAGTGTTGTTTTGTCATTGACACATCAATTTTCCTATATTTTCTTGCATGTAGTGAAGATTCAGGATAGAGTGTTAAAAGAGTCAATGAAATGAATTTTGCTAATTTCTGCAAAACACAAAATGATCACTTCTCTTAAAATAGTCTCATTTTGTTAGGTAGAATAATGTACCACCTCCTCCAAAGAGGTCTGTTAGGTTCTAATCCCTGTGACATGTGAATCTGTTCTTTCACATGGTGAAATGGATTTTGCAGAGGTGATTAAGTTAAAGATCTTGAGATTGGAAGATTATATTGTATTATCCTGGTGGGCCTAATGTAATCACTAATATTTTTATAAGAGAAAGACAGGAAGAGCTAGAGTCAGGGAAGGTGATGTAAGGAGAAAAGCAGTTTGGAATGCTATAACCACAAGCCAACTGATGCAGGCAGCCTCTAGAAGCTGGAAAAGACAAGTAATAGATTCTCTTTTATAGTTTCCAGTAGGAAAGAAGTTATGCTGACACCTTGACTTTAGCCTTGTAAGATTCATTTCAAACTTATGACTTCTAGAGCTAATGAATCTGTGTTGTTTTAAGACACTGGGTTTGTAGTAATTAGTTATATCAGAAATAGAAAGGTATACACTCATCTATAAAAATGACTTCTATAAAAGTCTATAAAAATGACTTCCAGAAGATTGATAATCAAAATTTAGAAAAATCCAAGTCCATGTCTCTGTTAAGATGTTGTTGTCATGGGATCATTTGCTGGTGATATAGAAGCATATAAGGGAAGCCATCTAGTATAATCTGAGGAAGTATGACTAGGAGTTAACTGCTATGCAGTAGACATAAGAGTTATCCAAACTAAAGGGAAGTTGTGTGGGAATACGCAAGAAGAGGGAAGTACTTCTGTCAAAGGGAAAATGTATTTGTGAATAATTTATGTTGATTAAGAGCTTGGAGAAATTCAGAACTGAAAGAACTCATATGGCTGAAATCGTCAAAGTAATGTGGAAAGTAGTATAAGATGAGACAGGTGAGCTGGAAAGAGAGTAGAGCTATTGGTCATTTTAAGTTGGGCAATCAAGGATTTCGCCTTTATTTTAGGAGCACTTGGAAGCCATCAACGGATCTTACTGCACAGGACTAGGGTAGTTTGGACTTGTGCTTTAATTAAACTATCCCATTTTATGGCATTCCACCCACATTATTCATTCACATATTTCAAAGCTGTTCTTCACCCCAACATTAAAAGCATCTGCAACAAATATATGACAAGGGTCATTACAGTTTTAGGATACCATCCTAATATACATCTGTAATAATGTAGACACCATAGATGATTGAGGTATTTTGTACAATGAAACACCATAATTAAATCCCCATATCTCTGGGTACTGGGTAGGCAGTTTAGATAATTAATGAAAGTCAGTTAGTTGTTCACATCATCTTAATCAATAAAGTTAGATGGCCTCAATATTTCTCCCAGCCCTAATGTAAATGGAGATTAAAAAGAAAAATCACTGTGATTAAAAACAAATCTTCTATAAGTGAACTTTAAAATGAATGTGCCACTTGTGATAGTCATGGTCTGAGTTTTATTCCCAATTAAGTGCAATCTAAAAATGAATTTAAAATGACATTTGTAAATGGATGGAAAAGAAATCATATATAACAGTGATTTGATTTTAAAGACCCAATGATATTAGCTCTTTAAAAAAGTCTGAGGGTAAGAATGAATTGGCCTATGAAACTTCAGGCGTCAGTATTTCCCAGAGACAAATGAGGTCTCACTAATTTTTACTTATTTGAATGGAATCTAAGTTTGATTAAGCTCTTTTGTAAGAGGGGTACAGGATGATATATATATATATATTATTTTATATAATCTTTATCAGTCATAATAAAAAATTAATGTGGGAAGAGTCCCACTGAAAATTGATTTTAGAAAGGGTAAAGAAAACTTCATGTGATGGCTCTAATTACAATCAAGGTAAAGCGTCTACTCCCCTATCACATATTTCCAAATAGATTTAGATGTAATTTTTAAAAATTAAAATGGGTCCAGATCATTTTGTATATTATCTAAATCTCCTACTAGTGGATGAGTAACTCAGGTTGAAGCAGTAGGACTCAAGTTAAAGTCTGTCTTAGGGTCAGGATATCTGCTCTGTGCTGGCAAAAGTTAAGTTTTTCTCTACTCAAAGTACATGTTCTCATTTTTTAACCAGAATCATTACATTCACATAAAAATACTTTAAGTACTATGAAATCATACAAACTCAAGGCACCATGTTCAGTCTTGGAGATAGAACATCAGATTCTTAGACAAAAATGTCAAGGTTCTTCCAGACTGTCCTCCACGCATTGACTTCAATTTATCCCCCTTTCTCCCATTCAAATAATTATTTTTTCCTTCTTCATGATCCATTTCTAAAATAAAACCTTGTTGCTTATGGCATTATGTTATTCTTAAAACGATTTAAAGTGAGAGAATGAGTATAATGGCTGTGGTCCATGAAAACATTATGATTTCTGGATTCATTTTCTTACGAATTTCAGATTTAATTCATGGTCTTCTGTGTTAGGAGACATTCATGTATGGTTTTTTTTGTTTGTTTTATTTGTTTGTTTGTTTGTTTTTAACTCCAACTCCTTTATATTTAAGGTCTTGAGGTGGTTTGTGATACTTGAAACCAAAAATTTCCCTAGAGAAACACCTATTATTCACATAAGACAAAATTAGGATATAAATTATTTGTGCTTATAATGTTAAACACCAAAACTGGTTAAAATACTTCTGAATAAAATAATGTAATTATTAAATTTCTATGAAGAAGTTTAGTACTTTAGATGATTATTTCTATTCCAACTGAAAAAGATCTATCATGATGACTTTCTTAATTATCTGCAGAAATATTCTTTTGCATCATTAGGAGGTTAAATGACATATATATGTTCCACTTCCTTTTCAACTTTTCCAGTATCTTCCATTAGTAAGTGATAGTAAGGCTAACAGACTCCTTTTGGTTGTCTAAAATCTTTTCATGAAAAAATCAGGGACAGCCTGGTTTAATCTAATCCTAAACTTAATGAAAAATGACATATGTAACGAACAATTTGTTTCTCAGTAGGATATTACCTACGCACTAAAACAATTCTGGCAGTGGATATATGTATATGTATAACTGATTCACTTTGCTGCACAGCAGAAATTAACAAAACGTTGTCAATCAACTATACTCTAATAAAAATTAATTTAAAAAAATAATAAAATAAAACAATTCTGGTAAATTTTTTAGACCATATACAGAGATTTCAAAATCAAAAAATTATTTTAAAATCCAAATGAGTTCTATGTGTATTTATATTTTATATATTATATATTAATAGAATTATGTTCATATGTGATATATTACATAATATCACATATGAATATAATATTACATATTAATATATGTTATAAATACAATTTTTCAATTTTCATAAGCAGGAAAAATATAATCAGACATCGTTGGTGTTGACAATTGGAAACTAAACAAATAAAGGTTAAAATAATTTAATGATGAGGCTAGTCTGTCCCTTGGGAGGTTCTGTTTTGATCTGGATAACATAGAAATTCATTTTTGGTTTCAGAAATAAGTATATAGTCATGGAGCGTAGAGATTAGTGCTGACCTCTCACATGCCATTCTTCTTTTAGGAACAAATTAGAATTGGAGAAACCAGCTTCATCACCTGTAAGTAGAATGCATGTATTCTTTTATGCATTTAATATCATGGCGCTAGCAATTTGGAAATATGAATTAGGTTATTTATTTATTTCTTGGAAACAAAATTTGAGGAAAATAGGGCTTTATTATCTCCATCTGTAGCTGAGGGAGACTAATACTCATTTATGTTTGTGGCCAATGTCACATAACTATGTAAAGACCTGGTTTTGCCACAGATCATCAGAATTAACAGTTAACAAGGAAGGCTGGAATTAAAGCTAATAGGATGGGCGAGGACACACTGGAACCCACCAAATTCTCAGTGGAGATATTTCTCAACACCTCTGAACAAAGATGACCTTTCAGGGTGTTATGGCAACTGCTTCATCTTGACTCCCAAATCTTGTACAACTTCATTTTGACCAACTCTAACCTCGAATCACACAGGAAAGGGTATTTTGTGAAATTTAATGCCTAGTGTAACCAAGTTGACAAAAACACAATTCAGCCTATTGCTCAAAACTGAAACAAATATTTTGTCAAATCTGTTTTTTTTTTTCTGTTTGAAGCTATTTTTAACTGAGGTATAATTGACATGTAACATTATATTCGTTTCAGTTGTATATCATAATGATTTGATATTTATATGTATTGTGAAATGATCACCATAATAAGTCTAGTTTAAAAAAAAACATGGGGCTTCCCTGGTGGCGCAGTGGTTGAGAGTCCGTCTGCCGATGCAAGGGACATGGGTTCGTGCCCCGGTCCGGGAAGATCCCACATGCCGCGGAGCTGCTGGACCCGTGAGCCATGGCCGCTGAGCCTGTGCGTCCGGAGCCTGTGCTCCGCAGCGGGAGAGGCCACAACAGTTAGAGTCCCGCATACTGCAAAAAAAAAAAAAATAAAAAAAATAAAAAAAAAAGAAAGCATGTTCTCTGTATACAGAGAGAGAGAGATTGAGTAGCACTAAGTAGAATCTATGGTACCCTTAGTATTCTTCTATACATTCATTTAACTACTAGCAGATACTTTTCTAAAGGGCATACAGATACACTGTTTTGAGAATATTAATAAAGATATTAAGGATCAAAGAGGATAGGGATTCTACACTCAGTTGTTTGGGAAATGCAGTGTTAAGCTAGGTTTAAGCAAATAATTAATAATGCTGAGAGAATTTAATATTCCAGTATTTATTTTGAGTCAATAAGAAAGGAAAACAGGAACTAGTATGAGGAATTTTGTTAAATTATTTGTCTATATAACTCAGTTTTCTCCCCACCTTGGTAACATCTCTAAGAAGAAAGAAGGAAATGTCTCTATAGACTGAAAAATCTGATACAAATTTTCACCTACAGGTCTTATTCTCTGAATTTAAAAGGTAAATTATCTCTTTAATATGAAGGATGAGGAAATTTGATGACTTTCCACAATATACAGTCATCTTCTGACAATTTTGGATTGGCCAGAAACTAAAGAATGGATAGTTTAATGCAAACAAACCAACCATTAAGGGTCATTTTTAGTTAATCAGCAATTTTAAAAGTTTCATAAAGTATCTGCAGAGTGGAATTCTTTCTTTGTCCTTGATTCATGATACTCCTATGACTTTGCTCAGGGGAAGAGTTGGCAGAATCATGCTGCAGTCAATCATAAAGCTATCATTAAATGTCCATGTTAATGACCAGCTTCTAATCACATTGTGGATCATTTTAATCAAAGATAGAGACATGCTTTGAGAAAAAAATTACTCGTGAAATTGGTTTTGAGTGAAAAGTTACTCTTCTGTGTATAAAGCTAAATTTTAATTTAATTTCATATTTTTATTTTAACCCTAGAGGACTCACATTTCACAGTCTGAAAAGACATTTAGCACTGACAAGTTTTCCTAATATATTATTTAAATAGCAAGTCAGTATGAAGACTGTAATATCTTAAAAATGCTTTAGTATATAATAACCCAAATTCAATGTGAATGAGAGCTCAAAAGTGGCACCCTGAAGAGACATATAAGAAAGGTCAACATTTTGAAGCAATATAGGTACTTTCTATCCATAGATCAAAATTAGTGTTTATAAAACTGATGCTATGAAAATATTGCAAGAATGCTAGGAATAGAAAAATTAAAACAAACATATGAATAAAATTTATATTGGTAAAATGTTTTCAGTGCTTTTATATTTGCAATAGGATCCATTATTCACTCCAGATCTTCAATGGCTTGGTTTAAATTCTATCGACTTCTCTAATCTGCATAGTTTTATCTCTCCCTTCTTTTGATTAAAGAGTACAATTAAAAATAAGATTATCTTGTTGAATATTAAAATAAATATATACACTATATATGTAACAATATATTCTTATAATAGTCACATATAATATAATGCAATACAATATTATATAAACACTTGTATATGCTATAAATAGCATATTTGAATTAATTTTGATATGATAAAGGGATTTGAAATTAAAATGAAGTGATATTTCCTATACTTGTAGAGGCATGATATAAATTTATTTTCTGATCTTTCTGAATATATTCTATATATTTTTAGTTAAGCTATATCTTGTAGCAGAGAAAATTAACTTTTTGAAAGTAAGTCAAAAATGCTGGTAGAGAAAGTTCACTGAGTTTCCCTGAAGAATTCTTCCCTGAAGAATTAATACCATTATGATTTGAAAATATATTTAAATTTGCCAAATTTAATGAGAGAAAACCCATTGGAAAGAAATGCTAATCCGAATTTCCAAAAGAAAACTAACAAAATTTGAAAATACAACATAGTTATCAAGGTACATTTGCAGAAAATAGATTGAGTAGACACAATTTCATAGCAAAGTTAGATGCTTAATTTTTTAAAGATTTTAAAAGAATTAAAAAGGAGATTACTTGGGAAATAAAACAAGAGATTCCTTGATGAGTAAAACAAGTCTAATTTTTTATGGAGTTAATTTTGAACAAACTATTCATTAGAGTATGGATAAACCCCAAGACAAAAAGTTTTACTAGTTTGGGGTATAGTTAATAAAGAAGACCAAAAAATTGAGTGGATCAATTCAATTAGATCATTTTTTCTCTGACTTAGGAATACAGAAGTAGGTGGGTAGAATGTAGGTTGATCAGCTGATGCAATTACAAAAAGGCCCAGGTTCCTTCTACCTTGAACTTGTCTTCTCTGAGGTGTTCTACTGAACAAGAGATCAATGCCATCTCGCCTACACATTGTCTGTTCTACAGTTACTTAGAAGGGCAACAGAGTTATTTCCTTCAAAGTACTTAAAGTCAGAAACCACTTCCTTTACAAAGATTTGACCTGGAAGCCACACCCTTTGCTTCTGCTCACCTCTCACTGCTTGAAGCTTACTCTCCTGCTGCCCCACACATATGCAATGGATGCCCAGGTTTGTATGCTCTAAATTAGGTCACCATATATCCAGCTAAACCAAAGTGGCAGGGGTGTGGAGAGACCATGAGAGGCTCTGTGGCTGGAGCCTCTGTACAATTGTTCTTTATTTTTTTTGTCTTTCTCAGACTAGAAAATCTCAATTGACATATCTTCAAGTTCACTGATTCTTTCTTCTGCCAGTTAAAATTTGCTTCAAATCCTTTAGTCAGTTATTCACTTAATTTATTGTAGCTTTCATTTCCAGAATTTCTAGTTGTTTCTTTTTTTTTATAATTGCTATCGGTTCATGGTTATTCTCTATTTTGTGAGACTTTATTCTCATACTGACTTTTGGTTTTTTAGACATAGTTTTCTTTAGTTCTTTTAACATATTTATAATAGCTGATTTAAAGTCTTTCTTAAGTTCAATATCTGAGCTTCTGCAGGGACAGTTTCTATTAACAGTATCTTTTCCCATGTATGGGCCATACTTTTCTGCTTCTTTGTGTGTCTCATAATTTTTTAACGAAAACAGACATTTTGAATAATATACTGTGGCATCTCTAAAGATCAGATTTACCCACCTCTTCATAGATTGTTTTTATTGATATGCCATTGTTTTTTGTGTTTGTTTGGACTATATTTATATAGTCTGCATTATTTTTCAGATGCAGCCACTGAAATTTTTGCTGAGTTATCTTAGCGGTTAGCTTTTATTAGACAGAAATATCCTTATCCATTGAATCTTATCCATTCAATCCAACCTTATCCATTCAATCCTTATCCATTGAATCTTGCTGAGGACAGACCAGGCAGTTTGCAACTCTTCCTTAGCCTTCACGTTTTGTTCAAAAACAGCTAAAGGTGAGACATTAGGGCCTTCTTATGTATTTTCTGGGCAGGTACACAGTCCTGCATATGTGTGTGACCTTTAAATTTTAAGAAATATATTAGAGTTTTTCAAAGTCCACCATGGACACATTTTTCCCCAATTTGTCCTTTTAAGATTTTTGGTGAGTCCCTTATTATCTCAAACTGATGTTGCTGCTTCAGATTTCTGTGATATTAAGAATTGCCAATGATTATTTTTGAAAAATGCCTTGAATATTAGTCTTTATGCTGAGAACTTACACTGAGTCATGTCAGTACAGACAACCTCGAGAGGAGAGCTTCTCAGAGACCTTCCTGCTTTGTCAAATAATGATTCTCCCTTGCACATGGGACTTCTGAGGAGCTCCAACCCTAGTCTGTTTCCTGTAGTGACTGCTGAGTTGCTAGGCTGCTGGGTTTTATAGATACTGTAATTGTAAGCCTGTTAATTTTCAAGGATACCAAAAATACATTGAGGGGAAGTATGGAAAGATTTGTGGCAAGTTAAAATGTCCCAAGACTTGCTCTTTTCATTGAGATTTAGCCAATTTTCTCAAATATACTCTTCTTGGATTGTTACAAGATTTTGGTTGATTTCCAGAGTTTTTAAAAGGTTGATTTTGAACAATTATGCCAGTGTTCTCAATATTTTTGTTGAGAAGCAGATTTTTGAATTTCCTTAATTTATTTGTTTGACATCTGGTTTTATAATTTGACACCTCTATTGTTTAAATTGTATATAATAACTAGTTACCTCAGTAATCTTTACCATCTCTTTAAATATATCAACTTACTCTGGAAAATATCTATGGCAGGTTGTCTTTCTCTTTACCTTACATATGTATTTTTATCTTTCCCTGCAGGTTGAATACATAACACAACTCTGTGGAACTCAAGCATAGTTATATGACTTGTTTAGATTAATAAGATGTGAGCAGAAGAGTGCTTATCACTTCTTGGCAGAAATTTAAGGGCCGATGTATACTTTTCCATACCCTCATTATTCTCACATGATCCTAGGTATAATCTATATTGAAGCTACACCAACATCATGGGTCTCTGAGTAAAGATGTTGGAGAACAATGTGTAGCCTCCACTGATGGACTCATGCAAAAACCACTGAGATTTTGATGTTTATTACTGCAGCATAACATACCTCATTCAAATGTATATATTGACCTAACATAACACATATATATGTTAAACAAATACCTGGCATTTTTTTATGACAAAATCCCACATCCTTTATGATTCACAGGGGTTTTTTTTTTGTGCATTAAAACAAAAAATAACTATTTTGCTTCTATATGGTGAGGCAGTGAACTGCACTTGAGAGTGTATCCAAGATGCAAAAATATCCTGTATATTTCAAAAATGATACATGATGATCCTAGAGGCTATTTGTGCTTATTTTTAGGGAAAATGGGTTGTTGCTTACATATTTGAAACAGAGTGTATGCATGGAACACTTGATGGGAGATTGAAAATTCTTAACTTTGCATTTTGTTTTTCTCACTAAAAAATAAACAAAACCCATAATTGTAATGATTCTCCTATGTTCCATTCAGAGTTGTTATAAGAAAGCATTAGTGAAAAAAAAGTTTAATACTCTCTAGGTGTAATACAGTGATGTGGTGACTATCACTATCATTTAGTACTATCTAGGCATAAAGCAATGATGTGGTGACTCAGATCTGTATAAATCTTCAAATACTCATCTTCAAATAACTACCCTGTTCTCTTAGGGAACTTTAGACTAGGCATGATCACAGAATAACAAGATATTCTGTTAAGAATCAATGTGAGATCTCACCTTTCCCATTCCCTTTATTTTACAGACAAAAACTCTGATGTTCTGGAAATTTAAATGACTTTTCAAAAGCAACCCACCTGGCAAATCCCTTGTCTAGATGGAACCAAGGCCTTCTGCATCCCTGGCAAGCTCTGATCAACATTTAAGGAAAAAATTGGTAATGTATAATACTAGGTATTATGTCTTATGTATAGAAGCATAATATTATTTTATATGCAATTATAAACACACAGAGTCGAGTCCAAAGCCAGATAATTGCAGGGTAAGCTTGGAAGAAAGAAAAGAATAAATCTCAGGTCAGGGAAGAAATGACCATGCACGTAACGATGGTGTTTAATTCTTCAAAATAAGCCGTTATCGTAGTAAAACAGAAATTTGATTTTGAATGAGAATTCATGTTTGGAAGTTGTTTCAAGGATGATGTGTTTTCCTTTAAGTTGATTAGAAAATTGCTTTTTTCTTCAGTAATCTTTTCGTCTTTGCAGTTAACAGCTGCTTGTCAAAGGAATATATGTGTCACTGTTGTCAGTTAACAGTAACTTCATTTTACTTAATTAAAAGTTTAAGAAAATAACATCTTGCAGTTACACCAAGACTTCCTCTATAAGTTTATCATCATGGGCATTAGGTAATTGCCATTCAAGACCCAGATATTCTTTGGACACGACACACTGAATTTAGCTAGCCACTCCAGAATTTAGCTAGTGTAGTTACTGGGGTGTCTTCTGGAGCTCCCCAATCATGTGGTCAAATAGCCTTCATGAAGATGTTGAAAAAAATATCTGAAGAATGTTTATCATCCACCATCCACCCCCAATCCTTATTTTTCCACTATCAGTAAAACACAGTAACTGAGTCTGTCCTGCCCTGTTTTGGAGCACGTCGTGTGTGGATCAGACAATTCTGTCACTTTTTTTCCCCTACTTAATGTTGTTTTAATTTAGTATCTTCTGGAAAATTGTTAGTGTTGTGAGAGAGGGGAAAGCCTGTGTGAGTGTTTGCCTCTGGCTCAGCTTTCATCAGGGGATTTCCTGTGGCTAAGAACCCTGGTTGAGTTTTATGATGCAGGTTCTACTCACAAACCTGTCATTGTCCCTGGAAGAATACTGACAAGGCAGACACTCACACTAAAGAGAAAACCCCAGGGATTCTGGTCACTTGTCTCTCCCTTAAGCACAGAACCAGGCTATGAGAGGATCCTTTGAAACAACACACATGGATTTCACTTCTCTGGTTATGTCCCTGTTTCACCAGAACATTAGGCTGAAATTTGCCTTTGACATTTCCTGAGGTTGCATCTCAACTGCTGGCAGATTCTTTGATTCTTTATGCAACATCCTTTAGAAAGCTTGTAAAGTTAGATCAGAAATACCTATGCGGCAACACATTTAAGCTGTCTTATTAGAAACAACTTTGCAGGCAGCTTTGCCATAGTTTTTTGCAGAAGCTTGAACAAGAAACCTATTTGCACACACAGCATGCTATAAAGGCCAATGTGATCTTTCCAAACTTGAAGTGCTGCCTCATAAACAATCTCAAAACACCTAAGTTTGCCGGCAGGCCCTCAACTGTGCATATCTGTTTGGAACTTGGACCACAAATTTGTAAATTTTTTGGAGATATTAATGTGTTAAATGCTTGAAAGCAGACAGTGCACTTTATTTTGGGCAGAATGGCTCTCCCTCTTCAGTGAAGCCTATGCAAATGAATTTTCTGATGAATTCTTACAAGTAAGCTGCTTTTGTTTCAGTTGTAGGAATTTAATTGGTTGATTTGTTTATAATTGCGGTTACATGCAATGCTGTACCTTCTGAAAAGATAGATGCCATGTGTATTTTTAAAACCTTCTTAAATAAATTATGTTACTTAACTAAACAGACCTTTTTAAAATGCAAAGTGCTGCTTCAAAGACCAAGCAATAGGTGCACTGGTAATTGAATGGAAAGTGGTCTCCTCGTAATTCCATTTGTATTGTATGTTGTGATGGTGTTAAAAAGGCAGTAACCTGCCTTTGGCATCGTTAAGTGTCTGAAGAGGTTATTCTCCTGTGTTTTAAGTTAAATTATTACTTTGATTTGTAAATGAACAGGTAAATACCAAGAAATTAACAGCTATGCTAGTTGGAGCTCTAAAACAGGATTCAAAGATTTGTGAAATGCTGGAACTGCAGTATTTATGCAAGGAATGCAGAAATCAATTTTCAAAATGTTTTCCATGTGTTGCCAGGGGAAAAAGAAACTGACATTTCAGGTAATGCAATAAGCATTGACAGATCAAATGTCTAGGAATTCTTTCCCTCTTATAATCTAACACGGCATCCTATTATTCCCCTACATAATTCTTTCTTCAACATTCAATTAAGTAATATTTGTTGAGTTCTGCTATCTTCTAGACACTGTTTTATACACCTGGGTTATATCAGTAGTAAAAAAGCAAGTAACTTAGAACCATGGAGCTTAAGTTTTAGTTTGACAATAAAAAATGACTGTAATAAAGAAATAAATTTTATGGTATAGATCATGATAATTGGTGTAATCAAAACAACAACAAAACAACAAAACCCTAGCAATATGAGGAAAAGGGAAGGGGTGAGGGGTGGAGGTATGGGAGGAAAGTTTTTATTATTAAGTAAAGAGATCAGGCTTACTTGAAAAGACTTAAAGGAAGTAGTGGGACTGAACAATGTTTCAATCTAAGACAGAACTTTCCAGGTACAGGAAAATGAGTACAGCGTCCTAATGTTCCTAGGAACATGCCTAATGTGTTGGAGCAGGGGCAAGAGAGAGAAGTGTGGCTGAATAGCTGTCTGGGGTGTCAGGGGAGAGAGAGGGTGGATTGTAGGAAATGAGATTTATCAGAGTTTCATATAAGAGGGGTAGGGAGATCAAGTAGAACCATGTAGGTTATTGTAAAATCTCTGGCTTTCACTTTAAATGAAGATTGAGAGCTGTTGTAGAGTTTTGAGCAGAGAATTGGACTTTCTTCTTTAAAAGATATTTCTGGCTTGCAGGTAGAAAGAGACAAATTCGGAGGCTATTTCAGTAGTCAATTTGAGAAAAGATGGTGACTTAGACCAAAGGTTGGCTTTGGTAGATGTGGTAAGAAGTGCTCAGCTTCTAGATAAATCTTGGACATTAATACAACAAAATTACTGACAGATTGGATTAGGGTGTGAGCAATTCAGCATGAACAAAAGGTATCTACAAGGATGGATTTGCCGTTGAATAAGGTGTATAAAACTGGAGATCAAGCAAATTTGGCAGAGTGGGAAGTTCAAGAGTTTTTCTTTGAAAATGTTAGGTTGAGATATTTGTTAGACCTTTATTTGGAGATAACCAGTGGCAGTTACAAGGACCTGCAATTCAAGAGCAAGTTGTGAGTTGGAGATATACAGTTAGAAATGTAGATGAAATTTAAAGTCATGAAATTATATGAATATGAATGTAGATAAAATAGAGAATACAAAGGAATAGAAGAAAAAGAAAGGTGAGGGGATCACAGAGGAGGGAAGAGGAGAAAGGAGAGAACAAAGGATTAAGACCTCACAGTCAATATTAAGTGGTCAAGGAGAAGATTAGGAATTTAAAAAAGAAATTGAGTGCCCAACGAGACAAGAAAACAAAACAAGATGAAACAAATATCCTGGGAACTGAGTGAAAAGACTGATAAAATTTGTCAAATACAAAGACAGTTCAAGCAATATATTGACTAACATTGATCACTGGATTTAGCTACATGGCCTTTATTGGTAATTTGACAGAAGCAGTTTCAGTGGTGTGATGGTGGCAAAAGTTTGGAGTGGGCTTAAGTGAGAATTGCCAGATACTTCTTATCTGTACCTACACTTAACACAACAGAAGAACATGAAAACTCAACAATGTAGGAAAAAAAGGAGGCAAGTTCTGAGGAAAAAATGTCCTTTAACAGACAAGAGGAAGTGGTATCTCTGCTCCACAGAAGATATTGGCCTGCATTAGGATCACACATAGTTGACTGATGTCAAATCAAACTGTAAAGATAGGGAGGCTGTTATGTAGGAAAGTATGGTGGTGAGACTGTCAACTTTATCTTTTGATTGCTTCGGTGAAGGGAGAAGCAGGATCATTAACTGAAAGTAAGGATGGGAAGGAGACTTGGGGTTTAGGAGAGAGAAGAACGTAGGAATAATCTTCTAGAACCTCTTTCTAATGGTATGGTCTAAGAAAAAGCAGTATCAGCATTACTGGGAGTTAGAAATGCAGAATTTCATGTTCCTCCTCAAGTTTACTGAATCAAAATCTGGACTTTACTAAGATTCCCAGGTGATTTGTTTGCATTTTATTCTATTTATCCTTTTTTATTGAAGTATAGTTGATTTACAATTTTATGTTAGCTTCAGGTGTATAACAAAGTGATTCAGTTATATATATTTCAGATTCTTTTCCATTATATTTCTTACAAGGTATTGAATACAGTTCCTGTGCTATACAGTAGGTCCTTGTTGTTATATGCACTTTATAGTTTAAGGAAAGAAAAAAACTTTTCTAGGAGAGTTAGGAGAGCAAAATAACTATAGGAATATATTTTGAGTGACTGGTAGCATTAAGGAAGCACTGGAGGTTGAGGTCTGTGGTTATGAATACAGGGGCCACAAATTGTGCTTGTGTGTTTTTCTCAACCACATTCAGTTACATGGATATATACAAGGATTGGGCAAAGAGTTAGATTTAACTAGTTGTGTTTTGGTCAATGGAAAATAACAAAACATGAGGGGACAAAAGAGACAAGAGTGTGTACAAGAAAGAGATTTTAATGTCTGGCAATGAAATTTAAGTTAGACAATGCAAAAGAGGATATTTAAGGAGGTGAGGTACAGTGAAAATAAAATTAGATCAATGGATTGTAGATTATGGTGAGTTAAAGGACTTCTAGACACAGGATATGAGAGGACTTGAGATGGAAAAATAAGAAATAGTTTGTTGGGACTTCTCTGGTGGTGCAGTGGCTAAGAATCTGCCTGCCATTGCAAGGGACATGGGTTCGAACTCTGGTCCGGGAAGATCCCACATGCCGCAGAGCAACTAAGCCCATGCGCCTTGTTACTTAGCAAGGAATATTCTTTCTGATTATCTTTTGCTGTTGTGCCAGCATATTTCAGCCCATGCTTTTCATAGACAGAAAGGAGAAACGTACTTTCTATGACTCTTATTCTGTAAGGATTTCCCTTTTCAACTTATTCATGCATGAACACTTACCTAACGTATCTGGGTGCGCAGAAACCAAAATGCAAATGTCATCTAACACAAATGACTAAACATTGACTATTATAATGACTACCTTGCTCAACCACCAGCAGTGGACTTAAGTCTGGCAGGTGTTTTTATTTTTTAATTTTTATTGTTTTACATCTTTATTGGAGTACAATTGCTTTATAATGTTGTTAGTTTCTGCTGTATAACAAAGTGAATCAGCTATATGTATACATATATCCCCATATCCCCTCCCTCTTGCGTCTCCCTCCCACCCTCCCTATCCCACCCCTCTAGGTGGTCACAAAGCCGAGCTGATCTCCCTGTGCTATGCAGCTGGTAGATGTTTTTAATAAAGAAAAAAACACTTCTTAGCCAGGCCTAGTCCTTTAGCAAAGCCAAAGGAAGATCAATTTACCTGAACATAGCTATTTTATTAAAAAAAAAAAAGGAAACAGAAAAAGAAATGTTGGCACTGTAAGGTGCAGTGTCATGGCTGAAAGAGGGGAGTTCCTTCTTAAGCTCTGTAAACTTCATGCCTCCATTGTCAAGACACTTGCAAATCAGAAATCACTGTGCCCGTTATATCTCATGAGAATATATTTGGCAGTAAAAATAGGTTAAAATCTTCCAATATCATTGTGAATTTGAATAGTTCCCCTTTTGGTTTCTGCCCATTTGATTTATATATTTTGACATTATGTTATTAGGTACACACAGATTTAAAATTTTACATATGTTGGTCAATAACCCTTATATCATGTTCAGGTATATCTCTTCATCTTAGTAGTGTTACCTTAAATTCTATTTGTCTGATAATAGTATAGCCACATGGGTTTTCTTTTGGTTAACATTGTTCAGTTCCTTTGCTTTTTTATTTTTCTTCTGTGTCTTCATATTTAAAGCAAGTTGTAAGCAGAATTGTTTTTTTTTTGTTTTATTCCCTTTCAAACTCAGTTTGACAATATTTGCTTTTAATTAATTATTTAAAACAAATTTTTGTAATTATGACATATTTGGGCTTAAGTGTAGCATCTAACTTTCTCTCATGTTGCAAAGCTTAGCTTATTACATATTTATATATCTTTTCATTTATCATTCTAGTCATCAATTTATTTCATTTTGTAGGCATATCAAAGATTGTTGTATACTACCGTGCACTTCAACCCTAAATACTTAAATGCCTGTATATCATTTTTTATTACCTTTATATCTTAATTCTTGTCTACTTATTTGTAAAACAATTTTTTCTTATGACTTGCTAGTTTCATATCTTTATTATTATTTTTATGGTTCTTATAGAGATTACAATCTAAAATTTTGATGTATAAAACTTACATAAGTTAGGACTTCTGCAATTTTCTCATGACTCAGTGACCTTAGAGAACCTTAACTCAGCATATCTATTCCTTCTCTGTTTGCTACCTTAATCATTTAATTTTATTTGATACACATTTTAAACACAATAAAACAATTATCTCAACATATCCAGAACAGTCATCTGCTTCCCCAATAAACCATCAACATTTCCGAATTTCCCTACTTTAATGAAAGAATATCAGTTTCCCAATTCTTTAGCTCAAAACTTTGCTGTCACTCCTAGGCAGCCCCATTATCTCTTCTCTCTTGCCTTATCAAATCCAGTCCCTTGTTTATTCTATTTATTCAGTTAATCTCAACTGTACCTCTCTCAGCTTCCATTAGTTTTATTTTCTCATCATTATAACATTCTAGGTCAGATGATCTCTTGACTAGATAAGTTCTAGTTTGACTTTCTTCTACTTCCTTCCATTGTTCACCTGCCCTCCCACCAAAGTCCCAGGTTAATCTTTCAAAAGCATACTACTGATTATGCCACTTCTCTGTTCAATGATCTTCAATACTTCCCTATTCTTTAACAACTTGTCAGCTGCACACTGAAAGTTCAGGATTCCGTGAAGTTAACCAGCTTTTACAGCCTTTACTCTCAAGCTTTCATGCATCTGATATTCCTGCTACATGGACTACAACTTTTCCCTCAACATCCATATTGTTTTTCTTTTTCTTTGCTCTTTATCCACTAGCAAGTCAAACTTGAAGTTTTAAAAAAAAAAAAAATTCCTACACTCTGAGCTTCTTACTGGTTAAACTCCAACTCACTGAACACTTCCTTCAAAAAATTTGTCTTAAGCACCACAATCCCCAACAAAGAAAATTCTGCTTTTGCTATTGAAACTTCATAACACTTTTTATCTCTTTTATGTTTTGTTTTAAAATTGTCTCTTCACTCTTCTATCTGTCCCTTGAGGGTCTAACCTACTTCATGGCTGAGACTGTATGTTATTAGTGTATCCATAACATAAAAAAAAACATAATGTCTTATGCATAGCTTGTACACCATAAATACTTGACAAACTAATGTCAAAAGAGGAATTGAGGGCTTCCCTGGTGGTGCAGTGGTTGAGAGTCTGCCTGCCGATGCAGGGGACACGGGTTCGTGCCCCAGTCTGGGAAGATCCCACATGCTTCGGAGCGGCTGGGCCTGTGAGCCATGGATGCTGAGCCTGTGTTCCGCAACGGGAGAGGCCACAACAGTGAGAGGCCCACGTACCGCAAAAAAAAAAAAAAAAAAAAAGGAATTGAAAACCTCATATTGTCTTCACCTTACTAAACAGTAGGAGGCAATGTAGATTAATGAAATGGACTGAAATTACCATCTCATGCCTCTTGAACTTGCCTTCCAGCTTCCTCCCTGCTACATCTATTTCCAAAGGCTAAAAAGTAAATCGGACATCCAACAAATGCAAATTAAATCAATGTTAAGGAAAGTTTTGTTAATGTAAAAGGATACAGTATAACTACATTTCACTGTTAGAATTTATATATTTTATGGCCAGAATGAGGATGAGGGAATCTTAATGATATATATATATATATATATATATATATATATATATATCACTGAGAACTCAGAACTAAGAACCTTAAAAGATATGTTTAGCATCAATTAAATAGGGTGACATTTGCTCTTATGTAGTTATGTAAAAGAAAAAATATCTTCTAAATAATACTAAATTAAGTAGCATAATCATTTTTGCTTATAGGCCATATTTTCAGTGAAACTATTCCATTCCTTCATGATACTACATTTGCTCACCTCAGCTGAAATAGCTTGGAGAAAGTGTTTTACTTTAAATGTACAATATTAATTTTCAGAGTTTTCTTGTACTACCAATAGGCTGATGTTTTATCATTCAGCAGCACTCAAAGTTGCTCTAAGGAATTCTTTCCCAAAACATGTATGCTCTTGGGTCTTTCACTGGAATTAAGAAAGAAATCTGGAAACAAAAGTTTCCTTACTGAAATAGGTTAGGAAAAACTGTGTTCAAGTTATTTTAATACAAATTTTACAGTGCTCTAGTTTGTTGGTTTATTTAATAAATATCAAAGAAAAGGATATACTTATAGTAGTTCTCAGAATTCTATGATGATGAAACAATTATATTTTTCTTCTTTATATGCAGTCATGGATCTCCTAACATACTGAGGAACATGTCTTGGAAAATAAGTATCAATACTACTGACTATGTTATATGTTTCCATGTGCTGTGTTTGCCAGTGTGATTTCTTTTTACTAATTATATTGGACATTTGTTATTCCATGGCTTCTTGCATTCGTTCCTCTGGCTCCTCTGGTAGCAGACCCTCAATATACTTTCGAGGAGTTCTCTCATTTAGCACAGAATTGATGGGAATGATGACTCCATGCTATACCCAAATACTGGATGTAATGACCCAATCTGGGCTATTGGTACTTTCTCTTCTAAAATTTTGAATCTTTAGTGGAGAGACAGAAAAATAAAGAGCTAACTCATTCCAGTAAATAGCTGACAATACTGTTAAGTGTGGCAGGTAGAATAAACACCCCTCCTGCTCCCCCAAAACAAAAGATATTCATGTCCTAATCTTCAGAACCTGTGAAAAGTTAACCAGGTGGGCCCGATGTAATCACAAGTGTCTTTAAAGGTGGCAGAGGAAGGGGCTTCCCTGGTGGCACAGTGGTTGGGAGTTCACCTGCTGATGCAGGGGGACGTGGGTTCGTGCCCCGGTCTGGGAAGATCCCACGTGCGCGGAGCGGCTGGGTCCGTGAGCCATGGCCGCTGAGCCTAGGCGTCTGGAGCCTGTGCTCCGCAAAGGGAGTAGGCCACAACAGTGAGAGACCCGCGTACCGGAAAAAAATGGTGGGAGAGGAAGGATGAAGAGGGAAGATCTGGAGAGTGAGAGTGTGGAAAGGAATCTGAGGTTGCTGGCTTTGAAGATGGAGGAAGAGGCCTAAGTTAAGGAGCATATGTAGCCTCTTAAAGTTGAAAATGTAAGGGAAAGAATTCTCCCCCAGAGCCTTGGAAGGGAATGGAGCCCTGCTGACCTATGGATTTTAGCTCAGTGAGTCCCATTTCAGACTCCCAAAATCACAGAACTGTACGATAATACATTAGTGTTTTTTTAAGCCAATGTGTTTGTAGTAATTTGTTACAGCAGCCAGCCATAGAAAACCAATACAATAAACCTACCTTGATTCCTGAAATCAACATGGGTCTTATCCATTAAATGGTTCTTCAACTTTCTCTTACATTGTATAATTTCTCCTTAAACATTCTGATAAATTCTATTTTTGTTAAATTTATGCAGTCAATTTCTGAGGCTTTATAAACAAAGCATACAACTTAAGATGTTTATCAATATATTTTGGTCATCTTTTGTCCTTACTGGATTATAAAATCTTCATAGAAAATATCTTCATTTATTCCATATATAAATGGAATCTAATGCAGTCTTATGAATACTTTGTCACTAAATAGATGTATGCTGATCCTGATTAACTGGATTTATTGAAAAAGATTACAAAAAATAATTCACAGGAAACATGTATTATGGATATTTTATTAGAATAAAAGGAATGATGTAAAATTAGTTGTAAAGCAGAAAATTTCCTCTGAAGTCTTGTTTAAATTTGTAGGTCAACTGTATGTGTTGTGTGTGTGTTTTCTAGATGCTTCACAGACAATTTATTTGTAATTAGTGTTCTGTGGTTTAACTATATTGTGCCTAGGTATGGATTTATTATATTTACCCTTATTGGAATTATAATTAGGAATTCTTTTTTATTGATTTGCTTAGTTGGCTAGGTCTAAGAATTAGTGTTGCTCAACAATTCTGGAAATTTCTTGGCTAATAGTTCTTTCAATATTGTTTCTTCATTGCTTTTATTTTTCAGAACTCTGATTTAATTTACATTTTTTCTATTCTTTTGAACATGCATGTGTCTTCAGCTCCTATCATGTTTTGTATCTTTCCATCCTGAAATTTGTTACATTCTTTAAATCTAAAAACCATTTCATTAATCCTTTTACTCTAATTAATACTTTTTCTGTTTCTAATCTGCTGCTTACTTATCTTTTGATAATTTCAACAATTACATATACATATATATGTAAATGCATGTGTGGATATATATTTATATTTCCACTTTAAGAATTTATAATCAAATTTCTTTTCTTTTTTATTTTTAAATATGCATATTTATTTCTTATTTAGATATTCACACATTTCTTATTTTTATAAATATATTTAACTTATTGCTTTATAGCCATGCTTGATAATTAAAATATAAGCATTTTAATATCAAATTTTGATATCAAGTTTATTTTATTAGCTGTAAATCATTTGCTTCATTTCCTTAGCTGATTTGTGATTTTTGACTATGAGGTCATATTCTTTAGAGAATCTGTAGAAATATGGTGAGCATATGTTAAAGTAGAGTTACTCTGGAAAGGATTTTTTGCTATCATTTGACTATCTGGAGGCACTACAAATCTAGGATCATTTTAAATTAAATTATTTGGTTAAGATTTTTCAAAAGAAACAGGTTGTTTGAATTTAGATTACAGACCTGCATGAGAGCCAGATGGTAAAAAAAGAGAGAAAAGGGATTTAAAAAAACTATCTTTTAATTTTAGACAAATTTACATATACTTCTAAATATATATGTTTTTACATTCCCTAATAATATTCAAAAGGGAGAATGTCATTTTTTGAAAATTTTGATTTTTGTCCTAGAAAAGTGAGTTCATTATAATATTACTTATTACAATATAATATCACTTAATATATTCCAGCAATAATTTATGGTGATTGTTCAGAACCGACAGGGACGAGCTGAATAACAAAAGGAGGGCTGGAGAGATACAGTTAACAAAGAATAAATGTAATAAAATAAAAGGCACAGCTCAGTTATCACCATACTTTCCTTAACCTTCTGATATTATAGGCACAGTACTGTTAGATTTCCAAATTTTATGGAGAAACTGGAATTCTAGATCTTGAAATATTAGGAACACATTAAAAAATAAATAACAGAATTTCATAAGCAAAAATGGTGATATAAGGACCTCTGAAAATTTGACCCTCCTTAAACTATGGTCAATTAATCTATGACAAAGGAGGCAAGATTATACAATGGAGAAAAGACAGTCTCTTCAATAAATGGTGCTGGGAAAACTGGGCAGCTACATGTAAAAAAATGAAACAAGGGGGCTTCCCTGGTGGCTCAGTGGTTGAGAGTTCTCCTGCCGATGCAGGGGACACGGGTTCATGCCCTGGTCTGGGAGGATCCCACTTGCTGCAAAGCAGCTAGGCCTGTGAGCCATGGCTGTTGAGCCTGTGCATTCAGAGCCTGTGCTCTGCAACAGGAGAGGCCACAACAATGAAAGACCCGCATACTGAAAAAAAAACCAAAAAAGAAACAAGAACATTCTTTAATACCATACACAAAAATAAACTCAGAATGGATTAAAGACCTAAATGTAAGATGGGATACTATAAAACTCTTAGAGGAAAACATAGGCAGAACACTCTTTAACATAAATCACAGCAATATCTTCTTCAATTCTCCCAGAGTAATGGAAATAAAAACAAAAATAAAGAAATGAGACCTAATTAAACTCAAAAGCTTTTGTACAGCAAGGGAAACCACAAACAAAACAAAAAAACAACCCACAGAACCATAGAAAATATTTGCAAAAGATGTGACTGACAAGGGATTAGTCCCCAAAATTTACAAAGAACTCATGTGGCTCAATAACCAAAAAACAAACAATCCAATCAAAAAAATGGGTGGAGGATTTAAATAAACAGTTTTCCAAAGAAGACATACAAATGACCAAGAGGCACATGAAAAGATGCTCAAACATCGCTAATTATTAGAGAAATGCAAATCAAAACTACGATGAGATATCACCTCACACAAGTCAGAATGGCCATCATCAAAAATGTACAAACAATAAATGCTGGAAAGGGTGTGGAGAAAAGAACCCTCCACACTGATGCTGGGAATTTAAATTGGAACAACCACTATGGAGAACAGTATGGAAGTTCTTTTAAAAAAAACTAAGAATAGAGCTACCATATGATCGAGCAATACTACTCCTGGGCATATATCCAGAGAAAAACATGGTTCAAAAGGATACATGCACCCCAATGTTCATTGCAGCACTATTTACAATAGCCAAGACATGGAAGCAATCTAAATGTACATTGACAGATGAATGGATAAAGAAGATGTGGTACATATATACAATGGAATACAAAGCCATTAAAAAGAATAAAATAATGCCATTTGCAACAACATGGATGGACTTGGAGATTTTCATACTAAGTGAAGTAAGTCAGACAGAAAAAGACAAATATCATATGATATTGCTTATATGCAGAACCAAAAAAAAATGATACAAATGAACTTATTTACAAAACAGAAAGAGACTCACAGACTTAGAGAATGAATTTATGGTAACAGGAGGGAAAGGTGGTGGGGAAGGATAGATTGGGAGTTTGGGATTGATATGTACACACTGCTGCATTTAAAATAGATAACAAGGAACTGCTGTAAAAAAAAAAAAAGAAAAAAAGAAAAAAACAATGAAAAAATCTGTCAAAAACTGTCAGAATTAACTTTTTCAAAACTATGAAAATTAACCAAATGCTTGCAGCAACACTTATTTTAAAAACTGCTGAATGTTGATATTAACAGTGAGCTTTATAGTATTTTAGCTTGCTTTAGCTCTGTTCCCTTCTATCCAGCTCAGGAATAGACTTGTAAAATAACAAGTCAACTAAAAGGAAGTACCAAAAGGAAAAGCACAAAGCTCCAGCTTTTTCAAAACCTCATTCTGAAACAAAAATGAAATTATTATTTGTCCATTCCCTGGAAATACTCCACTTGAAAAGTCTGTCTTTTTAAACATGACTCAAACTCATGCAGTACTAAAGTTTCTTCTGAGTTCATTTTTTAAAAAATAATTATAGGTAAGTATTTTAATGTTTCAGTTTCTGCAGGTAAAGGATAAAATTTGGGCCAAATAATAGACTGCTCAAAAAAGCTTAAAAGGAAAAGCTGCAGAATAAGTTGTTACCCTAATAAAATAACATAGACTAGGTATCTTAAACAAAAGAAATTTTTGTTTTTTTCCTCACAGTTCTAGAGGCTTGAAGTTTAAGATTCAGGTGCCAGCATGGTTGGTTTCCATTGAGAATGCTCTTCTTGGCTTGCAGAAAGCCACTTTCTCACTATGTCCTCATATGGCAAAGAGAGAGAGCGAGAGAGATCTTTATTTCTCTCTCTTATTTTTCTTAGAAGCCCACATTCTTACCAAATTAGGACCCCACCCTTATGACCTGATTTAACTTTACTTTCCAAAGAGCCTATCTCTGGATACAATCATATAGGGGGGTAGGGCTTCAACATGTGAATTGTGGAGGAACACAGTTTAGTCTATATAAGATATCATAAAGCCTTTGATAAGCTCTGATGTATTGCTGGGGGTCTAGAATGCCATGCACATTTATGGACCTGTGTAGATGCCTAGGAAAGACTTGAGAAGGCCCTAATATCTCACTTACAAATGATCTTGAAACTCTGCATAAGCAGAAATTAAAGGCCAAGACAGAGTGATAAAAGCATGCCATGGCATGCACACAGACATCTCAATAAAATGGAGAGATTTATTAATTTCAGAAATTTAAGGAAATCTCTAACCACTAAGATAACCAAGGAGAAACCTCAGTGGCCACAAATGACAAGGAATACATAGTTTACAGAATCAGTCCTGAAAAGTTAGGAAAGACAGCAACTACAATAAGCAGTGATGAAAACAAACATTGGAGATAGGACAGAATAAATAGAAACTCTCCCTGAGGTAGTCATGTTGAAATTGTTAGACAAAGACTTTAATCAACTATTTAAAATGTGGTTAAGGAGCTAAAGGAAACCATGTCTGAAGAACTAAAAGAAAGTATCTAAAATACAACTATAATGAAAA
This sequence comes from Leucopleurus acutus, assembly GCF_964270905.1. Lineage (NCBI taxonomy): Eukaryota > Metazoa > Chordata > Mammalia > Artiodactyla > Delphinidae > Leucopleurus > Leucopleurus acutus. The sequence goes on along the minus strand of NC_139142.1, from coordinate 19,477,335 downwards.
ATGCAGTATGGTGATCAACAAGCAATAGACAAGAAGACAGGTCAATAGACAGCAGAGAATATCAATAAAGTCAAAAGTTGTTTCTTTGTAAAGATCAACAAAACTGGCCAACTATATCTAGACTGATCAAATAAAAAAATTTTAAATTACTAAAATAAAAAAATATAAGAGGGGATGTTACTAGCCAATGTACAAATTAAAAAAAAAAGAATTTAGGTGAACAATGAACAGTAATATGCCAACAAATTAGATAACCTTATTAAAATGGACAAATTCCTAGAAAGACACAAACTACCAAAACTGACACAAGAAGAAATAGAAAATCTGAATAGGCTCCTAACAAGTAAAGAGCTTGCATTTACAAAAAATAAAAACTAAAAAAATAAAATTCCCCCAAAAGTGTTCAAGTAGAAATGGCTTTGTTTGTGAATTCTATTAAATATTTAAAGAAGAATTTGCATCAATTCTTCACAAACTCTTAAAAAATAGAAGACGAGAGAATTCCTTACTCATCCTATGAGGCCAGTGTTACCATGATATCAAAACCTGGCAAAGACATTAGAAGAAAAGAAGCTACAGCACAATATCACTTATGCATATAGATGCAAAACTTTTTGACAAAATACTAGCAGATTGAATCCAGCTGCATATTAAAAGGATTATATAGCGTACCCAAATGGGATTTATTCCAGAAATATAAGGTTGGTATAATATACAAAAATTAATCAATGTAATAAACTGTATTAATAAAATAAAGAACAAAAACAATTGAAGAAACTTAACCGTCTCAATAGATGCAGAAAACTCATTTGACAAGACTAACATCCTTTCATCATAAAAACACTCAGCAAACTAGGAATAGAGGTTTAGTTCTGCTACACAGTCAAATTCACCAATGATAAATCCACAGCTGACATTACACTTAATGATGAAAGAGTGAAAACTTTCTCCCTAAGATCAAGAACAACACAAGGATGCCTGCTCTTGTTATTTCTATTCAACATTGTATTGGTGGTTCTAGCCAAGGCAATTAGGGAAGAAAATGAAATAAAAGGCATCCAGATGGAAAAGGAAGAAATAAATTATCTCTTTTCACAGATGTCATAGTCTTATAGAGAAAATGCTAAGAAACACACACACACATACAAACACACACACACACCATACAGTTAGAGACAATAAATGAAGACAGCCAGATTCCAGGCTATAAGATCAGTATACAAAGATGCACAGTATTTTATATACTCACAATGAACAACTGAAAGTGGAATCAAGAAAACAGCTTGAATAAAAATATTATCAAAGATAAAATGCTTAGGAATGAATTTATCCAAAGTTCAAGATGTATGCAATGATACATACAGAAATTTGTTGAAATAAATTAAAGAAAACCTAAATAAATAGAATGACATCTGTGTTCATGGATTAGAAGACTTAATGCAGTTAAGATGGAAATACTCTCCAAACTGATGTATAGATTCAACATAATCCCTATCAAAATACCAATGAGGGACTTCCCTGGTGGCACAGATGTTAAGAATCTGCCTGCCAAGGCAGGGGACACGGGTTCGAGCCCTGCTCCAGGAAGATTCCAAATGCTGTGGAGCAACTAAGCCCGTGCACCACAAAACTACTGAGCCTGCTTTCTAGAGCCTGTGAGCCACAACTACTGAGCCCACATGCCACAACTACTGAAGCCCAGGTGCCTAGAGCCCATGCTCCACAACAGGAGAAGCCACCGCACTACAACAAAGAGTAGACCCCACTCACTGCAACTAGAGAAAAGCACGTGCATAGCAACAAAGACCCAATGCAGCCAATAAGTAAATACATTTATTTTAAAATATGCCAATGACTTCTTTTTAAATAGACATGCTTATTCTAAAATTCATATGGATTAGTAAGTTTGCCAGAATAGCCAAAAAAAATCTTCAATTTACCACATAGCCTTGATAATTAAGACATGTGGTATTAGCATAAGTATGGGCACACAGAACAATAGAATTGAATTGGGGATGTAGAAATAAATACATATTTATTGACATTTTATGTAAGAAAACAGTGCCAAGAACATTCAAGGCAGGGAAGGAAAGCCTTTTCAACAAATGGTGCTAGAATCATCAGAAATCCACATGTAAAAGAATGAATTTGGATCCTTATTTCATGCAGAATGTACAAATTAACTTAAAGTAAAATAGTTTAAAAAAAACTATAAAACTCATAGGAGAAAATATAGGTGTAAATCTTCGTGAGTTTGAAATAGCCAACGGTTTCTTAGATGTGACAGCAAAAGTACAAGCAAAAATAGAAAAAAAATAGACAAATTGAACTTATCAAAGTCAAAAACTTTTATATATCAAAGGGCAGTATCAGGAAAGTGAAATGACAAACTATAGAATACAAAAAAAAAAGTATATATAAATCATATATTTGATAAGAAATTAATGTCTGGGGTGCGTAAGAATCTTTAGAATTCAACCATAAAAAGATAAAATAATCTAATTTAAAAATTGACAAAGTTGGGCTTCCCTGGTGGCGCAGTGGTTGGGAGTCCGCCTGCCGATGCAGGGGACACGGGTTCGTGCCCCGGTCTGGGAAGATCCCACATGCCGCGGAGTGGCTAGGCCCATGAGCCATGGCCACTGAGCCTGCGCGTCCGGAGCCTGTGCTCCACAACGGGAGAGGCCACAACAGTCAGAGACCCACGTTCCGCAAAAAAAAAAAAAAAAAAAAAAAAAAAAAATTGACAAAGTATTTGAAAAGACATTTCATCTATATCTATATCTATATCTATATATGGATGGTCAATAGGCACATGAAACAATGCTTGAAGTCATTAACCATTAGGGAAATGCAAATCAAAATCACAATGAGATACCACTTCACATCTACTAAAATAGCTATAATCAATAAACAGAAGATAACAAGTGTTGGTGAAGATGTGGAGAAATTGAAACACTTATATATTGCTGGTAGGAATGTAAAAAGATGCTACCTTTGTTGAAAACCATTTGGTAGTTCCTCAATTAGTTACAAATAGAGTTACCACACAGACGTCATTCTCTAAATCACCATAAGTAGAACATCATGGTAGATCTTACTGGGAGTAAAGCAATCAAAAGGTATGAATATTGTCCTTCAGCTAAGTGCAATACAGTTTGTAGGATAAATTTTCTAGATTTCAAAGTGATATGATCTGGCTTTAATAATGCTATAATCCAAGCACAACATTCTAGAAGTGTACCTTTCCATGTTACAGTGGATTACAATTAATGCGAGGTCTGTTTACTAACTCACTTGCATTGAAGTTTTTTTTGAGCAACTATTCTTTGTTTTAAAATTGGAACAACCATATGAATTGTATAAATAGTCTATCTTAATAAGTACATCTATATTGTATTATATATATATTCTATTATTCATTTGGCAGAGGATGCATTTAAGACATAGAAATGCCAAGAAACAATCCTAATTTGCCAGATCTGATAAACAGTGAAACCATAATTTTAACTCAATTTTTAGGATTCCAAAATGTCTAGAATTCCAAAATTATGGTGCCACATGTCTTAACACAATATTGAGATGTGATTCTTGAAATCTTTTGGGTGATAACCATTTTAATTTTTATGTTCTCTTAAAAAATATCATGTCTGGATTCATGGAAACTGGGTTATATCTTCAAATTCTGGGTGCCCCGAATTTATTTTTTTAAATAGACAGTAAATAAATGCCTTTCTAGACTCATTTTGAAGATCTAATAAGTAAACTCTTTGTGAAACACAAAGTATATTGATGTGATTTTTCTTTGTCTTTATCATCAAGGATACCACTGAGACCACAGGCTGAAGTCCCCAGACTAAAGAACAAGCAGTAAATTTTAGGCCCTAAGCATCCTGTAAAAAAAAAAAAAAATCCATCTCTGTACGAATCATTATCAAGCAGTCTCTGTCACACACTTGAAGTAGTATCACATTTTTTAAAATGTTATGCCACGTAAAATAGATAACTAGTGGGAAGCAGCCACATAGTACAGGGAGATCAGCTCAGTGCTTTGTGACTACCTAGAGGGGTGGGATAGGGAGGGTGAGAGGGAGGGAGACGCAAGAGGGAAGAGATATGGTAACATATGTGTATGTATAACTGATTCACTTTGTTATAAAGCAGAAACTAACACACCATTGTAAAGCAATTATAATCCAATAAAGATGTTAAAAATAAGTAAATAAATAAATAAAATGTTATGCCAACTGATGATTGAACATGTAATTGCACAAAGTCAGCTTAGTCACTGGATATTTTTGCTCCCTGAAATGGCCTTTCTAATCTTTAGAGCAGAACTTTTGCCTCAGGCTGTGTTTAATAATATATTAAGCATTAAATGTATGAGTATAGCATAAACACATTAGTATTTTTTTTCAATACATGGCTTTTCTTGCATCTTTAAAATATTACAAATAAGTCTGAGGAATTATCTGACATCTTGCTGTTTCTGTAGCTGGAAAACTTAGATTTTATTTATAACCCTGCTGAACTGTTCCGTTTTCAGAAATGTAGATACCATCCAAAATTTATCTGATATCTTTTCTTTTAACTGTTGGGGTTTGCTGAATCAAAGCAGTTAAATTTAATAGAAGTTCAGTGTTGTTTCCTTCAAGAATTAACTCATCCTAAAAAAAAAAAAATCAACTCATCTTTTTGGGCATGAGATACCGAACAAGCAGCTCCTGCTTCATCCAAGTCCAGTAGATGTATTCTTTGCCAAAGAAATTTTGGATTTCAGCAAGATACCCATTCTCCTGAAGAACAACATTGATGGTGAAATTGGCATGCACAGACCTCATCTTAGAATAGACCAACACCCTTGGTCATGTTCTGTACATGACTACAGATAGTGCAGATGGAAACGAGTTGCTTTCTATTTCCCCACCCTTTGTAGCCTGGAGCCTCTTCTTTTTCTTTCCAAGGAGACTGAGTTCTACATTGATGTGATTGAAGTCCTTCCACAGGGTGCCTCTGGAATTGTGCATCCCTTCAGAGTGATGTAGACATCATCTGGAATGTGGACAGTCTTAATCCTGAGAACAGTCTTCATCCTTGCAAAAGATGCAACAAAGAATCATATTCATATTTTTTAACTGCCCTGAATTCCATATTCTTATGTACCTGTATTAATTTCATTGTCAAAGAAATATAATTTATTTAATACATATAATACATATTCTTGTATATGTATATGTATATACAAGATATGTATAAGAATATACATATTGTATAAGATATACATATTGTATAAGATATACATATTGTATAAGATGTATAAGATATGTATAAGAATAATACATATTCTTGTTATTTTGCCATGTGTGTCTTTCCACACAGAAAATATTTTTTTACCTAATTTTTAATTGTAGTATCTCAATAGCTACTTTCAAACTCTCTTAATCCTAGACTTGTAAGAGTTTCTTAAGCTGTTATAAATAGAAAAAAATATACAGCTGGAATTTAAATCTGAAGCTATCATAGCCCTATGGGTAGAGGCATAGTTAAAAGTGAGTGGCATGAAAAGTAACTTAAGTAGCATCATGAACTGTTCAAATTTAATAGGGGACAGGTTCAAGAAGGATCCTTTTTTTCCCCTTAAATCATGCTCAATACATTAGGTTTTATTCACTAAAATCTCAATTAAATGCATAGACTGAGTTCTGTGGGGTTGCCCAGATCAATTGCATGTAGGTCGATCACTGAGCAACCATCAATAAAGCAATCAAAGTTGAAATATATTCTGCTTACAGTTTCTTGTTTCCAGTATGCTATGAAGTAACTGTAATCACTATTCCCTTTAGCTCTGTCACTTGGAAGACTGACAGAGGAACAGCGCTTCAGGAGGAAATGTTCTCGTCATTGGATAAATTGATGAGTGGGTACTTGAAAATTAGGGCTGTAAGACTGAGGAAATCTGATCAATCCTGTACCAATGATATACACTAATATACAAAAGTTATGATGTTGGCCTCTCCAAAGAATGTTAAAAAGTTTGCAGCTGGTCACTCAGATTGAAAAGGTATCATGAAAGGGGGTTACTATCCCCCAAATTCTTCATCTTAATTCAAACCAAGGTATAGAATTATTTGGTATCAGTATTTAAAATGGTCATAATGATTGTAGCAGGCAGTGGAATGCCACAATGTTTTCCCACCTTCTGGTACCCAGGAATTTGTGAAATCTTTTCTTGACTACAAGGTGGGACCAGTGAGTTGATTCTAACCAATAGAATATGGCAAAGGCAAAAGAATGTCACACTTTTGATTAGGTTATTTTATACAGCAAAGGTGATGGGAAATCACCCCCATGATTATTTTATGAAGCAAACATACATGTTGTAAACTTCCTATTGAAAGGGTCACATGGCAAGGAATGGAGGGTAGCATAGAGGACCTGGCAGTTAGCAAAAATGTGGAGACCTCAGTTCAATAATTGCAAGAGGTTGGATTTTGCCAGCAGCCTGAGAGAACTACAAAGCAGTTCTCAATTTGAGAATCTAGATGAGCACATAGCCCAGCTAACACCTTGATTGCAGCTTTGTGAGACCCTGAGCAGAGGAGCCAGATAAATTGTGCCTGCACTCCATCATCGGATGAATGGATAAAGAAGATGTGGGACATACATACAATGGAATATTACTCAGCCATAAAAAGAAACAAAATTGAGCTATTTGTAATGAGGTGGATAGACCTAGAGTCTGTCATACAGAGTGAAGTAAGTCAGAAAGAAAAAGACAAATACCATATGCTAACACATATATATGGAATTTAAGAAGAAAAAAAAATGTCATGAAGAACCTAGGGGTAAGACAGGAATAAAGACACAGACCTACTGGAGAACGGACTTGAGGATATGGGGAGGGGGAAGGGTGAGCTGTGACAGGGCGAGAGAGAGTCATGGACATATACACACTAACAAATGTAAGGTAGATAGCTAGTGGGAAGCAGCCGCATGGCACAGGGATATCGGCTCGGTGCTTTGTGACTGCAGGGAGGGTGGGAGGGAGGGAGATGCAAGAGGGAAGAGATTTGGGAACATATGTATATGTATAACTGATTCAATTTGTTATCAGGCAGAATCTAACACACCATTGTAAAGCAATTATACCCCAATAAAGATGTTAAAAAAAAAAGTGCCTGCACTTTGACCCATGGAGAACATGAAAAAATAAATGTGTGTTGTTTTAGCCTCTAAGTTTGTTATATATTATTATTATTATATTTTTATTATTTATATCATTGAACACACAATAACAAAGGAATAATTTCCACTTATATTGTTGATGGCAAATATTTCTGATAAAATAGTGCTGTAACATCATTAACAAGTATTTATGAATGGTAAATTTGCTCTATGAAGTTTCTCCTTAAGATGAGTTATTTATTTAACTGAGAGGGCATGCATTGCATAGTGCTTAAGAGCATGAATTTTACATTCCTGGGATCAAATCTCAGTTCTACTTTCTAGCTGTGTTATCTTGAGCAATTCATGCAAGCTCTCTGAGCTTCAGTTATCTCATCTGAAAAAAAAAAGGATAATAATTGCATATATCTCACAGGCTTGCTATGAAGACTGAATGAGTAAAAATCATGCCATTTATATTTGTTAAATTATTGAAATAAATATTTTGGTTTTATCCAGTCTAACTATACTGTAAAGTGTGTTATTTCTGTCAAAATAATTAATCTTCAAAAATGAAATAAATAACTCTACCCATTGTACCTAGAATTAATGTCAGGAATAGTACAGGCTATGAAACAAGCGAACAAAAAAATTGCAGATGCCCAAAATTGAAAGAAAATGAATTCAATGACAGAGCAAAAAGAACATTGAGAAATAGTCACAGATTCATAGCAGGTAATCTCAACAGATTACAGAAGTCAGAGAAAGAGAGAGCATGTAGAACTGCTTTCAGAGAAAATTTGTTACCTCTAGGTGAAACAAAATTCTAATGATAAAAGTTTTGGTTAAAAACAGCTGTAAGAAAAATGAAACTTTATTTAATAAGGATATGTAAACAGTAGCGAGAAGAACTAGTAAAGAAATCATTATGCTAATTGTAAATTTTAAGAGAGGCTAAAGTCATTAAAACACACTAAGGAAAGAATGACAAAGAGTGGCTCACCCAGGAACATATTTCACAAAGGTAGAACAGAGACCATACTCACTTGTTCCTTGCTGGAAAATTACTATTAACTTCTATATGATGTCACATCAGCAGTGTAAACTAAGTTTACCAATATTTTTTGTTTCTAGTTTTTATGTAAATAGTGAATCTGTATATGAGTCCATCCAATATATAATCTGATTCCAGCAAATATGATTTATTGGATTCTCAGTTAACTGATGCAATTTATCCTTGAAATCATGTTGTTCAATGGATTAGCCCATGGTTAATTTTCCTCAGACTTCTCTCTCAGGCATAAAGATTTTTATTCAATGTCCTTGTAGCCGAAGTGGGCAATGTATTCGAAACAGGCCATGTGCCTTTGCTTTAAATGGACATTGAGTTTAGTTACCTTTTCAATGATTACTTTTGATTTAATGACCTTTTCAATGATTACATTCAATGGGTAAAATTATTGAAAATTAGGATCCTTTGAATCAAATTCTCTTTCTTTTTCTTTTGAGTACAGAGATAAATTTAATTTTCTATTATAAAGATAAAACAGTTACAAAATAATCAACTTTTGATGAATAAAATCTTCTGGTGAAAAATAAAAGTGAACTTTAATCCATTTGATATTAATGAGGGGCAAAGTTAGATGATGATCAGGAAAGGGGGTACTTACCGTGATCCTAAAGAAGCTTCAGATTTTGAATTTTTTCAAGTCTATATTGCTATAATAAATCACAAAAATATAACTAACAAATCTCAGTAAACATGACCTTTTTTAAAGGATTTGTAAATATCACTGTATTTTTCTCTGTCACTCTTCTCTAATTTAGAAAGGTAAATAGAATATTAAATATTGTTCTGGTGTTGAAACAAGTAGTCATTAGTATTTAAAGTCCTAATAGTTTTTCCCCTTCAATACCCAAAACTCTCCAATAATTTTAGATATCTATCAATTAAATACTTCCTGATGTAGTAACATTATTTTTTTAATTTATATAATGAAATATTTATTTTGAATGTTTAATGTGTCTATATATAAAACATGATATATTCTATTGGCTTAATTATCTATGTGAGACATCAGAAACAATTTTGTGAAGTACAGAATGATATGCAACATTATATATATATATATATATATATATATATATATATATGCATATGTAGGTTTAAATGTTTCTGTTCATACTTCTCTTTTCTGTTATTTATATTTACCCTGCCATACAAATGTATCTCAACTGATGCTATTATTCCAATCTGAAATGGGGGCAATTCATGTAATATATACCATTATGACACAATACTAAATAATAGACACAAAAAATAAATTTCCGGATAAGCATTTCTCATAACATTATAGACATAGATGCATAGATAGATGATAGATTTATAGATAGCTAGATTTATAGATAGATTTATAGCTAGATAGATAGATAGATAGTGGTAGACAGATGGATGGATATCCATTGGTAGTAGATGATAGATTTATAGATAGCTAGATAGGTTTATATATAGCTAACTAGCTAGATAGTGGTAGACAGATGGATAGCTATCCATTGGTAGTAAACTATACTAGTGTTCTGTAAGTAGTCACATAATTAAATAAATAATATAACTCTAAAAATAATTCCAAAGAGAAGTGATAAAATATTTTGGAAAAAATGTTATCAGTGAGATAAATGTGTAAACAGAGGAGGAAATAGTTAGATTCAACAAACTATTGCTCATTTGTTAAGCATTTATTATATGTCAATATTTCTTTTAGGGAATTATATTAGGTATTGGGGATTTTACTACTGTATATTTAGAAGTATAATTTTCTACTTGTTTTTTAAATGTAGTCTCATTAATTTATAGACATACTGAATAGTAGGTAGATTAAAAATGCTAAACCTAGTTAATTCCTTACTTTATTTATACCAGAAATCCTATCAAGTGATGTCATTGTGCTATTCAATGCATGAGAGAAATGTTTCTTATCCCATGGAGCTTGAAATCTAACAGGTAATATTCTTCTGAATTTTAAATCATGTATTCATTTATTTATTCATTTAAAAATACTTATAAATAATTGAGGGAGAGAAACTTTTAATTCTGATATATCTTAAAGGACATGAAAATATTTTCAACATAGTCACTTATGACCAATCCTCATACTTGAAATAAGAAATGTGGGCAATTGTGGTGATATACACATATAGATGGATGGATAGATACAAGGATGTTAAGATTTTTTTTTTTTACTATTCTTGAAGGTCTGTATTTTCTAAGATATATTTATGGCATTGTATGCACAATTAAATGATGCTTCAATAACAGGAAGGGGGATGTTAATTGAGGAAGACAGTATTAGGTTGTTGCTCATCTATTTATATGAAGACAAGGTAGAAGGTAATATTTAATCTATGTGTGTTGCTCTATTTACTATGAAAATTTGATTATGACTTCACTGGGAAAAATGAGATAGAAAATACATGTTAAATTGTGCGTATTAAATTTAAGAGGACAAAAGGTGATTTTCTTAAGTCCCAGGCCATGGGTTGATGGCCCCTGTACCAGATCAAGAATAATGACAACGAGCAGCAGCATGGCTAGCAGAGCCAGCACCTTGGAGCTCCTCACACTGAAGTAGTGTTGCTCTCCCCCTTGCCCAGAAGGTCATGGAGATAAAGAAGACAGGAAAAAGGACAGAAAAGGACCAGCCAGCAAAATAGCAGGAGCACAATTTTCAGCTGACAGAGTGTTGGTTCTCCAGCCGGGTGTCAGGCCTGAGCCTCTGAGTGGGAGAGCTGAGTTCAAGACATTGGACCACCAGAGACCTCCTGGCCCCAGGTAATATCAATTGATGAGAACTCTCACAGAGATCTCCATTTCAACGTTAAGACCCAGCTCCACTCAATGAACAGCAAGGTCCAGTGCTGAACAACCCATGACAAAAAAATTGCAAAACATGAACACAAACACACCCATTAGCAGAGAAGCTACCTAAAATCATAATAAGTTCACAGACACCACTAAACAAACTACGAGATATGGTCCTGCACACCAGAAAGACAAGATCCAGCCTCATCCACAAGAACACAGGCACCAATACCTTCCACCAGGAAGCTTACACAACCCACTGAACCAACCTTACCCACTGGGGGCAGACAATAAAAACAATGGGAACTATGAACCAGAAGCCTGCGAAAAGGAGACCGCAAACACAGTAAGTTAAGCAAAATGAGAAGACAGAGAAATACACAAAAGATGAAGGAGCAAAGTAAAAACTCACCAGAACAAACAAATGAAGAGGAAATAGGCAGTCTACCTGAAAAAGAATTCAGAGTAATGATAGTAAAGATGATCCAAAAACTTGGAAATAAAATGGAGAAAATACAACAAACAATTAACAAGGACCTAGAAGAACTAAACAGCAAACAAACAATGATGAACAATGCAATAAATGAAACTAAAGATTCTCTAGAAGGAATTAGTAGCAGACTAACTGAGATAGAAGAATGAATAAATGACCTGGAAGATAAATAGTGGAAATAACTACCACAGAGCAGAATAAAGAATGAAAAGAATTGAGGGCAGTCTCAGAGACCTCTCGGACAATATTAAATGTATGAACATTCAAATTATAGGGGTCTCAGAAGAAGAAGAGAGGAAAAAAAAGGGACTGAGAATATATTTGAAGAGATTATAGTTGAAAACTTCCCTAATATGGGAAAGGAAATAGTCAATCAGGTCCAGGAAGTGCAGAGAGTCCCCATACAGGATAAAACCAAGGAGAAACACACCAAGACACATCTTAATCAAACTATCAAAAATTAAATACAGGGCTTCCCTGGTGGCGCAGTGGTTGAGAGTCCGCCTGCTGATGCAGGGGATACGGGTTCGTGCCCCAGTGGGAAGATCCCACATGCCGCAGAGTGGCTAGGCCCGTGAGCCATGGCCACTGAGCCTGCATGTCTGAAGCCTGTGCCCCATGATGGGAGAGGCCACAACAGTGAGAGGCCCGTGTACTGCAAAAAAAAAAAAAAAAAATTAAATGCAAAGAACAAAGATTAAAAGCAGTGAGGGAAAAGCAACAAATAACATACAAGGGAATCCCCATAAGGTTAGCAGCTGATCTTTCAGCAGAAACTCTGCAAGCCAGAAGGGAATGGCAGGACATATTTAAAGTGATGAAAGGGAAAAACCTACAACAAATATTACTCTACCCAGCTAGGATCTCATTCAGTTCGATGGAGAAATTAAAACTTTACAGACAAGCAAAAGCTCAGAGAATTCAGCACCACCAAACCAACTTCAAAACAAATATTGAAGGAACTTCTCTAGGCAGGAAACACAAGAAAAAGAAAAGACCTACAATAACAAACCCAAAACAATTAAGAAAATGGTAATAGGAACATACATATCAATAATTACCTTAAATGTAAATGGCTTAAGGGCTCCAACCAAAAGACATAGACTGGCTGAATGGATACAAAAACAAGACCTGTATATATGCTGTCTACAAGTGACCCACTTCAGACTTAGCGACACATACAGACTGAAAGTAAGGAGATGGAAAAAGGTATTCCTTGCAAATGGAAATCAAAAGAAAGCTGGAGTAGCAATACTCATACCAGACAAAATAGACTTTAAATAAAGACTATTATAAGAGAAAAAGAGGACACTATATAATGATCAAGGGATCATTCTAAGAAGATATAAAAATTGTAAATATTTATGCACCCAACATAGGAGCACCTCAATACATAAGGCAAATGCTAAGAACCATAAAAGGGGAAGTCAACAGTAATACAATAATAGTAGGGGGCTTCCCTGGTGGTGCAGTGATTAAGAATCCACCTGTCAATGCAGGGGACATGGGTTTGAGCCCTGGTCCCACATGCCATGGACCAAGTAAGCCCATGAGCCACAACTACTGAGCCTGCACTCTAGAGCCCTCAGCCACAACTACTGAACCTGTGTGCCACAACTAATAAAGCCCATGTGCCTAGAACTCCCACTCCACAACAAGAGAAGTCACAGCAATGAGAAGCCTGTGCAACTCAATGACCAGTAGCCCCACTCGCCATAACTAGAGAGAAAACCTGTGTGCAGAAACGAAGACCCAACACAGCCTAAAATAAATAAATTAAATAAATAAATTAAAAATAATAATAATAGTAGGGGACTTTAACACCCTACTTTCACCAATGCGCAGATCATCCTAAATGAAAAAAACAAGGAAACACAGCTTTAAATGACACATTAAACAAGATGGACTTAATTGATATTTATAGAACATTCCATCCAAAAACAACAGAATGTACTTTCTTCTCAAGTGCTCATGCTTCTCAATGTACTCTCCAGGATAGATCATATCTTGGGTCAGAAATCAAGCCTTGGTAAATTTAAGAAAATTGAAATCATACCAAGTATCTTTTCTGCATACAACCCTATGATACTAGATATCAATTACAGGAAAAAAAAACTGTAAAATATACAAACACATGGAGGCTAAACAATACACTACTAAATAACCAAGAGATCACTGAAGAAATCAAAGAGGAAATCAAAAAATATCTGGAAACAAATGACAATGAGAACACGATGACCCAAAACCTATGGGATGCAGCAAAAGCAGTTCTAAGAGGGAAGTTAATAGCAATAAAATCCTACCCCAAGAAACAAGAAAAACCTCAATTAAACAACCTAACCTTACACCTAAAGCAATTAGAGAAAGAAGAACAAAAAAACACCAAAGTTAACAGAAGGAAATAAATCATAAAGCTCACATCAGAAATAAATGATAAAGAAATGAAGGAAACAATAGGAAAGATCAATAAAACTAAAAGGTGGTTGTTTGAGAAGATAAACAAAATTGATAAACCATTAGCAAGACTCATCAAGAAAAAAAGGGGAAAGACTCAAATCAACAGAATAAGACATAAAAAATGAGAAGTAGCAACTGACCGTGAAGAAATACAAAGGATCATGAGAGATTACTACAAGCAACTATATGCCAATATAATGGACAACCTGGAAGAAAAGGACAAATTCTTAGAAAAGCACAACCTTATGAGACTGAACCAGGAAGAATTAGAAAATACAAACAGACCAATCACAAGCACTGAAATGGAAATTGTGATTAAAACTCTTCCAACACACAAAAGCCCAGGACCAGATGGCTTCACAGGTGAATTTTATCAAACATATAGAGAAGAACTAACACCTATCCTTCTCAAACTCTTCCAAAATATAGCAGAGGGAGGAACACTCCCAAACACATTCTACAAGGCCACCATCACCCTGATACCAAAACCAGACAAAGATGTCATAAAGAAAGAAAACTACAGACCAATATCACTGATGAACATAGATGCAAAAATCCTCAACAAAATACTAGCAAACAGAATCCAACAGCACATTAAAAGGATCATACACCATGATCAAGTGGGGTTTATCCCAGGAATGCAAGGATTTTTCAATATATACAAAGAAATCAATGTGATACACCATATTAACAAATTGAAGGAGAAAAAGCATATGAAAATCTCTTTAGCTGCAGAAAAAGATTTCAATAAAATTCAATACCCATTTATGATAAAAACCCACTAGAAAGTAGGCATAAGGAAAATTACTTTAACATAATAAAGACCATATATGACAAACCCACAGCCAACATCATTCTCAATCATGAAACCATTTCCACTAAGATCAGGAACAAGAGCAAGTTGCCCACTCTCACCATTATTATTCCACATAGTTTTGGAAGTTTTAGCCAAAGCAATCAGAGAAGAAAAAGAAATTAAAGGAATCCAATTTGGAAAATAAGAAGCAAAACTGTCACTGTTTGCAGATGACATGATACTATACATACAGAATCCTAAAGATGCTACCAGAAAACTACTAGAGCTAATAAATGAATTTGGTAAAGTAGCAGGATGCAAAATTAATGTACAGAATCCTCTTGCATTCCTATACACTAATGATGGAAAATCTGAAAGAGAAATTAAGGAAATATTCCCATTTACCATTGCAACAAAAATAATAAAGTGGGGCTTTCCTGGTGGTGCAGTGATTGAGAATCTGCCTGCTAATGCAGGGGACACGGGTTCGAGCCATGGTCTGGGAGAATCCCACATGCCGTGGAGCAACAGGGCCCGTGAGCCACAACTACTAAGCCTGTGCATCTGGATCCTATGCTCCGCAACAGGAGAGGCCGCGATAGTGAGAGGCCCACGCACCGTGGTGAAGAGTGGCCCCCACTTGCCACAACTAGAGAAAGCCCTCTCACAGAAATGAAGACCCAACACAACAAAAATGAATAAATTAATTAATAAACTCCTACCCCCAATATATTCTTAAAAAAAACATAAATAAAGTACCTAGGAATAAACCTACCTAAGGAGACAAAAGACCTGTATGCAGAAAACTATAAGACACTGGTGAAAGAAACTAAAGATGATACAAACAGACGGAGAGATATACCATGTTCTTGTATTGGAAGAATCAACATTGTCAAAGTGACTATACAACCCAAAGCAATCTACAGATGCAATCCCTATCAAACTACCAATGTCATTTTTCACAGAACTAGAACAAAAAATTTCACAATTTGTATGGAGACACAAAATACCCTGAATAGCCAAGGCTGTCTTGAGGGAAAAAAACAGAGCTGGAGGAATGAGACTCCCTGACTTCAGACTATACTATGAAGCTACAGTAATCAAGACAATATGATACTGGCATAAAAACAGAAATATAGAGTCAATGGAACAGGATAGAAAGCCCAGAGATAAACCCACTCACCTATAGTCAACTAATGTATGACAAAAGAAGCAAGGATACACAATGGAGAAAAGACAGTCTCTTCAATAAGTGGTGCTGGGAAAACTGGACAACAGCATGTAAAATAATGAAATTAAAACACTCCATAACACCATACACAATAAACTCCAAATGGATTAAAGACCTAATGTAAGGCCAGGCACTAAAAAACTCTTAAAGGAAAACATAGGCAGAACACTCTATGACATAAATCACAGTAAGATCCTATTTGACCCACCTCCTAGAGAAATGCATATAAAAAGAAAAATAAACAAATTGGACCTAATGAAACATAAAAGCTTTTGCACAGCATAGAAAACATAAACAAGATGAAAACACAACACTTATAATGGGATAAAATATTTGCAAATGAAGCAACTGACAAAGGATTAATCTCCAAAATATACAAGCAGCTCAAGCAGCTCAATATGAAATAAACAAACAACTCAATCCAAAAATGGGCAGAAGATAAATAAACATTTCTCCAAAGAAGATATACAGAATGCTAACAACACATGAAAGGATGTTCAACATTACTAATCATTATAGAAATGCAAATCAAAACTACAATGAGGTATCACCTCACACTGGTCAGAATGGCCATCATCAAAAAATCTACAAACATAAATGCTGGAGAGGGTGTGGAGAAAAGGGAGCCCTCTTGCCCTGTTGGTGGGAATATAAATTGATACAGTCACTATGGAGAACAATATGGAGATTCCTTAAAAAACTAAAACTAGAACTACCATACAACCCAGCAATCCCACTCCTGGGCATATACACTGAGAAAACCATAATTCAAAAGAGTCATGCACCACAATGTTCACTGCAGCACTATTTACAATAGCCAGGACATAGAAGCAAACTAAATGTCCATCAACAGATGAACGGATAAAGAAGTTGCTGCACATATATACATTGGACTATTTCTCAGCCATAAAAAGAAATGAAATTGAGTTATTTGTAGTGAGGTGGTTGGACCTAGAGTCTGTCATATGGAGTGAAGTAAGACAGAAAGTGAAAAACAAATACTATATGCTAATACATATATACGGAAGCTAAAAAAAAAAGAAAAGTGAAGAAGTTAGGGGTAGGACAGGAATAAAGATGCAGTCATAGAGAATGGACTTGAGGACATGGGCAGGGGGAAAGGTAAGCTGGCATGAAATGAGAGACTGTCATTGATATATATGCACTACCAATTGTAAAATAGATAGCTAGTGGGAAGCAGCCGCATAGCACAGGGAGATCAGCTCGGTGCTTTGTGACCACCTAGATGGGTGGGACAGGGAGGATGGGAGGGAGATGCAAGAGGGAGGGGATATGAGGATATATGCATATGTATAGTTGACTCACTTTTTTATACAGCAGAAACTAACACAACAATGTAAAGCAATTATACTCCAATAAAGACGTTAAAAAAATAGAAAAAAGAAAAATAGGAAAAAGAATAATGACAAATCAATTACCTATGTGTAGATGTTAGTAAATAATGCTGAAAATAAAAAATAACATAATTAATTTAGTTTCCTGAAGTTTTAAAGAAAATTAATTTTTCTATAAGTAAACCATTTGTATCTAAGGCAAATCTTTTGTCTACTAATCTGTTCATTTATTAAACAAATTTTTTTTTTTTTTGCTGTACACAGGCCTCTCACTGTTGTGGCCTCTCCCATTGCGGAGCACAGGCTCTGGACACGCAGGCCCAGCGGCCATGGCTCATGGGCCTAGCCGCTCCGTGGTATGTGGGATCTTCCTGGACGGGGGCACGAATCCGTGTTCCCCGCATCGGCAGTCGGACTCTCAACCACTGCACCATCAGGGAAACCCCTAAACAAATGTTTTTAAGTAAGGAGAAATTTTGAGTGTATTAACTCTGTATCAATATGACCAGTCAATTATTTAATTTTTCAGTTTAATGGATACATTTTTAACATTTAAATGATTGATTCTTAGAAAACTGATTAAATTCATGTCTAACCATATAAAGAGTTCATTAAAAATGCTTTATAGGGCTTCCCTGGTGGCACAGTGGTTGAGGTTCCACCTGCCGATGCAGGGGACACGGGTTCATGCCCCGGTCCAGTAGGATCCCACATGCTGCGGAGCGGCTGGGCCCATGAGCCATGGCCATTGAGCCTGCACATCCGGAGCCTGTGCTCTGCAGTGGGAGAGGCCTCAACAGTGAGAGACCCATATACCGCAAAAAAAAAAAAAAAAAAAAAGCATTATATATTGAGTTGATACTATTTATTCATTGATTATTTTTTTGATAAAATAATAGTAGTAGGAATAGCATTATTGTTGTGTATATCAGTAGGTGTCACTCTTTTTCTTGCCACCTCATCTGATTAGTTTAAAAAGTTTTACTTTTGTATATAAGTTCATATGTAAATGTTTATACCATCATTTATTTTTTAATTACATGTGTTTATATAGTCAGTTATTAATACCTAGGAAAAAACCTACCTAAGGAGGCAAAAGACCTGTACTCAGAAAACTATAAAACACTGATGAAAGAAATCATAGTTGACATAAACAGGTGGAGAAATATACCATGTTCTTGGATTGGAAGAATCAACATTGTGAAAATGACTATACTACCCAAAGCAATTTACAGATTCAATGCAATCACTATCAAACTATCAACGGCATTCTTCACAGATTTAGAACAAAAAATTTTACAATTTGTATGGAAACACAAAAGACCCTGAATTGCTAAAGCAATATTGAGAAAGAAAAATGGAGCTGGTGGAATCAGGCTTCCCAACTTCAAACTATAGTACAAATCTATAGTAATCAAATATTGGCACAAAAACAGAAATATAGATCAAAGGTACAGGATAGAAAGACCAGAGATAAACCCACACACATGTGGTGACCTAATTTATGACAAAAGCAGTAAGAGCATACAATGGAGAAAAGACAGCCTCTTCAAAAACTGGTGCTGGGAAAACTGGGCAGCTACATATAAAAGAAGGAAATTAGAACACTCCATAATACTATACAGAAAAATAAACTCCAAATTGGTTAAAGACCTAAGTGTAAGGCCAGACACTATAAAACTCTTAAGGGAAAACAAAGGAAAAACACATAACACATAACACATAAACCACAGCAAGATCTTTTTTGACCTACCTCTTAGAGTAATGAAAATAAAACCAAAAATAAATGAATTGGACCTAATGAAACTTAAAATCTTTTGCACAGCATAGAAACTATAAACAAGATGAAAAGATAACCCTCAGAATGGGAGAAAATATTTGCAAACAAATCAAAGGACAAAGGATTAATCTCCAAAATATACAAACAGCTCATGCAGCTCAATATCAAAAAAAACAAACAACCCAATTAAAAAATGGGCAGAAGACTAAATAGACATTTTACCAAAGAAGACATACAGATAGCCAAGAGGCACATGAAAAGATGCTCAACATCACTAATTATTAGAGAAATGTAAATCAAAACTACTATAAGGTATCACTTCACACTGGTCAGAATGGCCATCATCAAAATCTACAAACAAATGCTGGAGAGGGTGTGGAGAAAAGGGAACCCTCTTGCCCTGTTGGTGGGAATGTAAATTGATACAGCCACTATGGAGGACAGTATGGAGGTTCCTTAAAAACTAAAACTAGAGCTACCATAAGACCCAGCAATCTCACTACTGGGCATATATGCTGAGAAAAACATAATTCAAAAAGACAAATGTACCCCAATGTTCATTGCAGCTCTATTTACAATAGCCAGAACATGGAAACCTAAATTTCCAACAATAGATGAATGGATAAAGAAGATGTGGTACACATATACAATGGAATATTACTCAGCCATAAAATGAAACAAAATTAGGTCATTTGTAGAGATGTGGATCGACCTAGGGTCTGTTATACAGAGTGAAGTAAGCCAGAAAGAGAGAAACAAAAATCATGTATTAATGCATATATGTGGAATCTACAAAAATAGAACTGATGAACCTATTTGTAGAGAAGGAATAGAGATGTAGACATAGAGAACAGACATATGGACATGGGGGGAAGGGGAGAGTTGTTTGCAAGAAACTGAAATTATAGCACTAGAAATTATGTTTAACATCAATACACTACCATATGTAAAATAGATAGCTAGTGGGAACCTGCAGTATAGCACAGGGAGCTCAGCTTCATTCTCTGTGATGACCTAGATGGATGGGATGGGATTTGGGAGGGAGGTCCTAGAGGAAGGGGATATAGGTATACATATAGCTGACTCATTTCATTGTACAGCAGAAACTAACACAACATTGTAAAGCAATTTACTCCAATAAAAAAAAATACACATGTAAATGTATAAATTAATATATCTGTATGCATATACAATTGTTTCTTTATTCATATTCTTATAAAAGTAGCATATTTGTGTATGTGTATCATTGCAGAAATGACACAAATTAGCAATTATAAGACCAATTTTATTTGAAATCATGATGATTTTATTTGTATTGATTACAAGGTGTCTGTAGCAATTGCTAACAAGAGCAAATCCATAGATGTTGTGAGAATATCAATACGCTTCTAAGTCACAAATAATGAAGATGTATAGCCAAGGTACTTTGAGTTTCTGAAAATTATTCCTTAGCTCTCAGAGTGGATAGTACTACAGTAAAATCATTTTTGGTTGATTAGATGGAAATGACAATATCAAGTGAAAAGAGAATATAGTAAATTGTCAGATTCATTTTAATGCACATGGTATTTTACAGTGATATAAATACACAGTATCTTGCAATTATATATGTTGCAAGTCATGGTAATTTTTCCTGCACTGTTTTTTCTTTCCTAAATTGCCATGTAGTTGAGTTGTCAATATGATATTCTCAGAGTAAGTAAAATGGAAACTTAAGAAAATACTTAGATAACTCAAGCAATGACAGTACGAAAAGTTCTTATTTCAAGAAGGAGAGGTAGGAAGGTTGATGTGTTCAGAATCACAGACTCCTGAGTTTGATATCTTTATTTCATGACTTAGGAATTAGCAACTACAGACAATGAAGTTTATGAATAGAAAAAGGTTGAGAGAGCCGACATTATATTATTCCTCCAATTATGGTGGTATCTCCGATTTTAAAATATCTTGTTAAAAGGTGTATAACAGGGCTTCCCTGGTGGCGCAGTGGTTGAGAGTCCGCCTGCCGATGCAGGGTACACGGGTTCGTGCCCCGGTCCGGGATGATCCCACATGCCACGGAGCGGCTGGACCCATGAGCCATGGCCGCTGAGCCTGTGTGTCCGGAGCCTGTGCTCCGCAATAGGAGAGGTCACAACAGTGAGAGACCCGTGTACCACAAAAGAAAAAAAAAATGTGTATAACAGTAACCATTTTAGTAATTAACCCCCTGTTATTTCATACCTCTGATTTTATTATAATGAATATGTTTAACGTTGATATTTATGCAGTTATAAGAGTTAATACTTTTAAGAAGATTAAACAAACTCTTCTGAGACATACTATTAATTTGAGAACATGTTAAAATATAATATTCAGGCATATAAACCATGTATTTTCACTCTTCCACCCAGTTCTACAAAACTGACATTTATAATTCAGGACATTCCCAAGGAGTAATTAGGTAATGTTTTAATTTTACCAGAACTTGGATTCATCTTCCAGAAACATAATTCTGAAATGTCTTGTTGTAGAAATTTATATTAAATTGCCATCAGGAAACCATTTTGGACTATTAGAAACTCCGTTCTCATTTAAATTACCCTTGCCTCTCTTATTTTGTTGTTGAAGGATCCCATTAGTATAAAATCCTTTATAGGAAACTAGACATGAATAAAGAATTTTTGTCTTTATTCTGTATTTGTTCCCTTTTACAGGTGATATAATTTCTTACAAACTGAGTTTTAAATCAGATTATCTTAAGGCAAAGTGCTGAATGTACATAGGTTGTTGTCCCTGTTTAGACATTTACTGAATCCATTACCTAAGGGGATGCAGGAAATGGGCAGTGAAGATTAGGCCTCATTTAACAGTGCAGATTCAGAAGAGGCCTATTTGAGATGCTATATATAGAGAATATATAAAGAAATTTTATATTTTCAATATTTTTGGGGAAAAATGTTCTGTGCTCAAACTTTTTGCGCTGAATTGAAAGTAAATGGGGAATGAGAAGAAGCTAACATTTGTTAGACCCTGCTATGAGCCAGGTAATGGAAAGAAAAAGAAAAAGAAAAAAGGAGGTAATGTATAAGCCATATTGAATACCTTTTACTTTGGTGAGCTTTCATTGAAATTTCAGGGTTTTCTGCAAATATTGATTTATTTAAAATTATTTATCCCTAATTGTGTTACTAAAGAATTGTAGTAAGTGCCTTTTCCCCCACAGAAGTTCTGTCATGCCAGGATCTAAAAATTTAGCTTGATTAGCTAAATTATCTTTCTTTTTTCAACTGGTGATAATTGTGTCTGAAATTTAGAGAGAATTTAATATATTATATTCGTAATATTCTTTGCTGTGCAAACTGTCCAATTTTTGAGACTTACAAACACTTTCTGTGTTCCTTATTTTATTTTATTTTATTTTTGCGGTAGGCGGGCCTCTCACTGCTGTGGCCTCTCCCGTTGTGGAGCGCAGGCTCCGGACGCACAGGCTCAGCGGCCATGGCTCACGGGCCCAGCTGCTCCGCGGCATGTGGGATCTTCCCGGACCGGGGCACGAACCCGTGTCCCCTGCATTGACAGGCAGACTCTCAACCACTGCACCACCAGGGAAGCCCTGTGTTCCTTATTTTTATGTACATAATATAAAACCTGTGACTAGGAGTAGTCTTAAGAAATAGATGAATCCTTTGATTGCTTTTCTCAGGATCAGCAGTTCATGACATTATGACTATGTACAACCCTATCATGAAGAAAGATTACTTAGTAAATACTTTAACATGCTCAAATGCCCCCTCCTGTGTCAGAACATTCAATTCTTTGGGAGTGATTATGGCAGCTTAAATGGCAGGTCCTTCAAGATGTTCTTAGATTAACAACAAGAGGACCTATATCAAGATCCAAAAGGCAATGAGGATTTCAGTTCCTTGTATGTTTCATGAATGTTTTCAAATTAAGTTTCTTGTTCCATGGCAAATGTCCAAGAATTTAGGTATCTTCCATGTGACTGAAAACTATCTAACATATTTTATAAGAAGACTATTAACTCTATATGTAAAACTGTGTTGCCCACACATGAGCTGATTTTCTTTAGGACAAAGAGTAATATCTCATTGAAGGCCCTTGATAACTGAGTAAGAACATCATCCTCCTTTTCTCTGGGATCTCAAGCATGAAACTGGCAATTCATCCAACAATAACAAATATCAGCACAGTAAACTCTTGTGCCATGAACAAGGCTGTCTTACATACATGAAGAGACAAATTTTGGGGTTTTGTTAGCTAGTTATGTTACCCTGTATGTTTCCCAATCCTGCTTTAATTTCCAGGAGACATTTAGTAAACTAAGAGCCACCCTGCTGAAAATACTTATTTCTTATGTACCTTGTTGATTGTCTAAGATCTGTTTTTATTTTTAATTATTCTGTTTTGCTTTATATTTGTTTGTTAGGCCACCTCAAATCCTCTTGGGTGTAGACTTTTCTGAAGTAAATTATTAATGTACTATCTCTGAAGCACTCAAGGTAATAATACACTCAAGGTTGAAAGAAAATAAGCCTACTGAGAAGAGCTCTTTTCTCCATATCTTTAAAAATGGACTTATTAATCACGTGTAAGAATGAAAATCATAAGGGAGGAAAGAGTGGTTTAGAAACTGAGATGGAAGATGACAGGAAATCATTAGAAAAATCAATATGTTTAAATGATGAAAGATCAAAGCATCATACTTCTAAGAAATGTACAAATATCAAATAGGGTAGTTTACTTTTCAAAAGGTAGTATTATTCTACTCTAGGAGAAAACAGGGGATCAGGGTATAAAGCATGATAATAGGGGACCTAAAATAAAATTTAAAGTTTTTCAGAGTGTGAAAATGATGATGAGTTCTAGGAAAGAAGGAATATTGTGATGGATTATAGCATTCCATTTGAGAGTTTTGTTAATAGCAGTGCATTATAAAATCTGTATCTGTTTAGGCATATGTGGTGTGTGTTTATACATGTGCTCATGCAGGAGAGAGAGTTGAAAAGGTTTAGTTATTAGGTTGTGGGTCTACACAACCTTGCTGTTTTTTAAAATAAATTTTAACATACATATATTCTAAACCAGCAATTCCAATTCCAGGCACTTCTCCAAGAGGAAATAACAGAGCTTTCCACAGAGAGATTTGTACAGTAATCTTCATAATAATGTTACATACAATAATCTTAAACTAGAAACAACTCAACTATCCACCAATACAAAAATAGATAAGCAAATTGTGGTATTCATTAGCAATTAAAATTCATTAATTTAGTATACTTTAAATTTGTGTATTTTACAGTATGTAAGATTTACCTGAAAAAAGAACTTTAAACAAATATTAAATTCTGATTAATAATACGACTCCTGAGAATTTTGAAGTGGGATATGCAGTTTTCTGAAACTTAATAAGGCATATTTATAGGTGGCTAGAGAGAAGGATATGTATACAATACAACAAATTCGACAAAATGTTAATAACTATATAGTTTTAGCTATTGGAATATGTCTATTCACTGTACAATTTTATATATGTTTAAAATATTAATGATAAAATGTTGGGGATAGATTAAAAGAAACTAATACCACAAAAGGAATGATTGTTCGCTCTTATGTTTACCTCTATATTTATATCTATATCCATATGTATCCAATACATATAGCAGCAGGAAGGAATTATAAAAACATTAAGTGAAAGAAATTGGACCAAAAAACTATATACTCTATGATACCATTATTATGAAGATCAAGAATGGGCAAAAGTAATACATGATAATATAAATGAGAAAATTGTTGCCTATGGATGTGGTGATGGCCTGAAAGAAGCAAGAGGGACCTTCGGAGGTGCTGGAAATGCTCTAAATCTGGATCGAGGTGGTGGTTAAATGAATGTATACATGAGCCAAATCCATCACTGGTAAAATTAAGATTTTACCCAAAAGAAAAATATTGAAATAAAAACATTTTAAGATTTTTTAAAATGCTAAGATGACTCATGTACAATATAATTTTAATAAAGGAAATACTAAAGAATGTTCTTTATCAGAAGAATAGCTGCAGGTAGAAGCATGAAGAAACAGGAAAGAATAAGGAGCAACATAAAAGGTAAGTGTATAGGCAAATCTAGATATAAAATCATTTTAATTGTTTTATTGTGTTTAAAATGTGTATCAAATAAAATTAAATGATTAAGGTAGCAAACAGAGAAGGAATAGATACGCTGAGTTAAGGTTCTCTAAGGTCACTGAGTCATGAGAAAATTGCAGAAGTCCTAACTTATGTAAGTTTTATACATCAAAATTTTAGATTGTAGTCTCTTTAAGAACCATAAAAATAATAATAAAAGGTATGAAACTAGCAAGTCATAAGAAAAAATTGTTTTACAAATAAGTAGACAAGAATTAAGATATAAAGGTAATAAAAAATGATATACAGGCATTTAAGTATTTAGGGTTGAAGTGCACAGTAGTATACAACAATCTTTGATATGCCTACAAAATGAAATAAATTGATGACTAGAATGATAAATGAAAAGATATATAAATATGTAATAAGCTAAGCTTTGCAACATGAGAGAAAGTTAGATGCTACACTTAAGCCCAAATATGTCAATAATTACAAAAATTTGTGTTAAATAATTAATTAAAAGCAAATATTGTCAAACTGAGTTTGAAAGGGAATAAAACAAAAAAACAATTCTGCTTACAACTTGCTTTAAATATGAAGACACAGAAGAAAAATAAAAAAGCAAAGGAACTGAACAATGTTAACCAAAAGAAAACTCATGTGACTATACTATTATCAGACAAATAGAATTTAAGGTAATACTACTAAGATGAAGAGATATATCTGAAAATGATATAAGGGTTATTGACCAACATATGTAAAATTTTAAATCTGTATGTACCTAATAACATAATGTCAAAATATATAAACCAAATGGGCAGAAACCAAAAGGGGAACTATTCAAATTCACAATGATATTGGAAGATTTTAACCTATTTTTCTTAGTCACAGGCAGAATAAGCAAACACACAACAAATCTGTAAGGATAAAGAAAAGTTCCATTATGAATGACAATTATGATCAGATTTTTATATTTGTAACATAGTACCAACAACTGAAGCATACTAATTCATTTTAAGGGCACATGGGATATTAACAAAAATAAAAATATGCTAGGAAATGAAGCGAGTATATTATCTTACTAACGTGAATTGAAGATAGACAACAATTAAAAAAATATAATTATAAAGTACCAAATATCTGGATATCAAGTAGAATATTTCTACATTGCCAAGGACTTAAACACATACAAAATGAAAATTATAGAATGTTTTGAACTCAGCAAAACTTGAAAATATGGATTTATAGACTTCTGAAGCGAGAATGTTTATATTCAACTTGGAGAGAGTCAGCACTCTTCAGTTGTGGTGTCTTTAATTCTGTTCTCCAGCTCCTGATATGTTGTATTGGCCAAAACCTTGTCAAGAAATGACTAATCTGGAACTCTGGTTATCTATTTTATCTCTTTTCTCTCCGATTCCACCCTCCCCTCTAAGAAGTATCTTTCCCTGTGCTTAGAACAATGTGCACCACATCATTTCATAGTTAATAATCCATAGATATTCATTCTCATAGAAACTCATTATATCCATTTTCTTGCTGTGAAAGTTGGATCAATATTGGCTAAAATACACACACAAGAAGTTAGATGATCCAGAATATATATGTGAGCTCCATCATCATCATCATCACAACAAACACTTTCATAGTTCTGTCCATAAACTCAGCCTTAAAACAAGTCTTTTAAATGGGTACTATTTTATACCTCACTTATACATGATGACACTCAGGCAGGAAATATTAAATAAGTTTTTCTGGTAATAGAGTTAATAAATGCTGACTTAATTTGAACGAAAGTAGCCTAGCTCAAAAGTATGCTCTTAGCTACTATGCTATGCTGCTTCTTATAAATATAGTGCATGAAAATATACCCAAATATAGGCATTTTTTTCATCAAGTGCCACCTAACTTTTTGTAATTAGGTTCTCTGGGTTAATCTAATGTATCCTAATTTTAGAGTTTACTAATCAAGAAAACTTTGACTTTATTGTACTAGATTTTTTTTATTAGAGAACGATAACCTACAAATTGATTAAATCTTTGCTGACTAGCTATATGCTTTTTACCCTTTAAAGCAACTGACAAAGGATTGATCTCCAAAATTTATAAGCAGCTCATGCAGCTTAATAACAAAAAAACAAACAACCCAATCCAAAAATGGGCAGAAGACCTAAATAGACATTTCTCCAAAGAAGATATACAGCGTGCCAACAAACACATGAAAGAATGCTCAACATCACTAATCATGAGAGAAATGCAAATCAAAACTACAATGAGATATCATCTCACACCAGTCAGAATGGCCATCATCAAAAAATCTAGAAACAATAAATGCTGGAGAGGGTGTGGAGAAAAGGGAACCCTCTTACACTGTTGGTGGGAATGTAAATTGATACAGCCACTGTGGAGAACAGTATGGAGGTTCCTTAAAAAGCTACAAATAGAACTACCATATGACCCAGCAATCCCACTACTGGGCATATACCCTGAGAAAACCATAATTCAAAAAGAGTCATGTACCAAAATGTTCATTGCAGCTCTATTTACAATAGCCCGGAGATGGAAACAACCTAAGTGTCCATCATCGGATGAATGGATAAAGAAGATGTGGCACATATATACAATGGAATATTACTCAGCCATAAAAAGAGACGAAATTGAGCTATTTGTAATGAGGTGGATAGACCTAGAGTCTGTCATACAGAGTGAAGTAAGTCAGAAAGAGAGAGACAAATACCGTATGCTAACACATATATATGGAATTT
Source organism: Leucopleurus acutus (assembly GCF_964270905.1). Taxonomy (NCBI): domain Eukaryota; kingdom Metazoa; phylum Chordata; class Mammalia; order Artiodactyla; family Delphinidae; genus Leucopleurus; species Leucopleurus acutus. The sequence goes on along the minus strand of NC_139142.1, from coordinate 19,449,309 downwards.
AAAAAAAAAAATGTCATGAAAAACCTAGGGGTGAAACAGGAATAAAGACACAGACTTACTAGAGAATGGACTTGAGGCTATGGGGAGGGGGAAGGGTAAACGGTGACAAAGCGATAAAGAGACATGGACATATATACACTACCAAACGTAAGGTAGATAGCTAGTGGGAAGCAGCCGCATAGCACAGGGAGATCAGCTCGGTGCTTTGTGACCGCCTGGAGGGGTGGGATAGGGAGGGTGGGAGGGAGGGAGACGCAAGCGGGAAGAGATATGGGAATATATGTATATATATAACTGATTCATTTTGTTGTGAAGCTGAAACTAACATACCATTGTAAAGCAATTATACTCCAATAAAGATGTTAAAAATAAATAAATAAATAAATAAATAAATATATGGTAGTATGCAACTACTTCAGATCAGGAGGCATTATGGTTAGCTGTCTTGCCAGAGCATGGCCTTTCAATGCAAATGCCTACATTCAAATATCAGTTTATTATTTGAACCAATTCAGTGAATTCCTAGTTGTACAAGGTCAGGCAAGTTACACAGACTTCCATAATGCCAGTTTCCCCATGTGTAGAGTTAAGATGATAATCCCTGTTCCATGGGAAAGTATTAAATAAAATAGTGCAGGTAAAACACATAAAAATCTTTGTATACTAGTTGAAAGAGAGACAGAGAAAGAGAAAAACACAGAGACAGAAAAAGAGAGTTGTTAATAGTTAAACTGAAGCATATTAAAATTTTAAGAGTTTATTTGAGTAAAAAATCAATTTGAATGGGGCAGCATCCAACCTAGCAGATAGAAAGGAGACCTGAGGAGTTGTACACAATAAAAGACTTTTATTTTTTTTTCTTTCTCATTCTGGAACAATCAATCATTTTACTTTCCTTGCCTACTCTTCATACACAGCTTTTTTCCTTTTACTCTTATTATGCCTAAGTAGTTTTAATTACGTATATTGATTGGAATTTTATCCCGTAGAATCCTTACTTTCTAGTAAAAACTAAGAAGTGAGCAATTGTGGACAGTATTCTATGGATTGGCAAATTTATAAATACATTTTGTAATTTCTAGAAGTATATTCTTCTTCACAGTAAAATTTCCAATGTGGCACAAAACATTTTTATTAATAGACCCAAATATCTTTAGTTTCTCTGTAAAAGGAAACTGAAGGTAGATAACTCTGTGTTCAGTAATTAATGTTTTAGTATTTTATCTGTTGGAAATGATCTAGGTATTCAATGCATATCCATTAGATAATTTATCTCAGTGTAACTAAAATTTCGAGATACCAAAATTATTTTGGAAACTATTTTTAAGTAGACATACCATAAAACATAATTATTACTGAAAAGATTATTTATAATCTTTTATCTTACATCTATTTAATTTACTTGTTTTTTACAATGATATTTAAGTTAGTCATGAAAATTTCATGAGACATTAAACACCTAACCATCAGCCTAAGTTATCTTTCTTACCGACAAATTCTGTCTGTAACAGAGAGAACATGAGCTTATTAGGCTTTCAGTAAATGTAGATAGAAAAGAATAGTATATTTAAGGTTGATAACTCTAAAGACATGCTTGTTTTAAGTAAACAAACAAACTGAAACTAGCTTTTATTTACCAAAGATTATCCTAGCTCACGTGACCTTGAAAAACATTTGAGTTAGTTTCTGTACTTCTGAAAGTATACTTGATCTATATAAATCAAGCTTGACTTTAAGCCAATTAAATAGAGCTCTTTACAAATTAATTTTGAAAATGCCATCCAGAGAAGAAAAATCACACACCTATAAAATACATACATATACGTAATATAAACATACAGACAGACACAAACAGAGATCTTAGAGCTTTTATTTTAAAATTTTAGCCATGAGACAGGTGCAATAATGCAAAAATCACTATTTTATAGAAGAACAGTTCGATCCAAATTGTGTTTCTGGCAGATGGAATAAGTGAAATTTATCTGCTCAGACAGTTAAACCTTTTTACTAATATTTGTGAAAAAGATTTTAAGATTTTTCATAGACCTAGTTTTCAAAATAGCCTCTTTTTTTTTTCTCTCCTTCTGATAAGAATTGCCTTGGTTCCCAGAGAAGATCAGGGGAATACTTCTATCTCAAAAGGCATAGAGAAAGTAAACAAGTTCCGCCAAGATGGACTTTTTTCTCCTAAGTCCAGGTCTTTTACAATATCTGTATGTCTTCCGAGATAAGTAAGGGAGGTTTGGGGATTTGTAAAAAGGTAGATGGAATTTGAATTGTTTCTAGGGTCACATTTCTGTGCTTGTTAAGACTTGAATTGTAAGACAGGTACAGTTGTTTTAATTCTTCAAATAATTGGGCTACAACCTGAATGATGGGGAGGCTGATACACCTTCCAACTACACTTTCTTTAATTTGCTTCTGTATATATCAGGGAGAAGATCTTCAGCTAAGATGGAAATCAAAATATTCCTACATTGTACATTTAGAGCTGTGTGCCTTTGGAATGTTTGAATAGATTCCTCCACAAAATCTTCAGAATATTTTTCTTTCCCTTTGGGTATATAATTTCATTTTAGTTGTGTGGAGAAGGCCTAAAACAGTTTCTATCAGACCCTGAATATCAGCTTACAATCTGGCCAACTTTTGACCATAGAGATACTTAAAATATATATTTTGAATATCTCGTCAAGTTTCAGTAAGTATTCCTGGATGACCAGTAAATATTCCTGGACAACCAGTAGTGGACAACCCTGTGACCTCAAGAGGCATCCCCAAAGAGGGTGCAAAAAATACTACCTTTCCAAGATTCAGACCACTTCCAAAGATAACCAATGTAAACTAATTATATATATATATATATACAGTAGGCAGCAAATTTAAAAAAGTGTTTATTTGGGGTCTAAAGAATTGCAATTTGGGAGACACAGATTTGGGTAAAACCAGAAAAAGTATTCTGGGGAAGAGAAAGTATCAAGAACTTATTAAGACAAAAGCCACAATTTTGTTAAAAGTTGCCTGGCAAGAATTGTGATTGGCTCTGACACAAGTCAGGAAATATTTGGCCTTAAGGAGTAACGAGTTATTTTAGGGTAAAGGTTCAATAAATATCTTGATTTTCTGGCAGATGTTCTGTACGCCTTTGTTAGGACAATAGGTAGTCAAAAGATCAGACTCTATCCAGGCTGAGATGTGCATAAGTCACATTTCCTCAGTATATTTCCGGCTCCATTTGAGAGAGCTCTCTTAGTAATACTGACTCTGCTTAGATTTTCTTTTCACATCAAAAAAAAAACGACTTAAAAAATTCCCGCTGAGAGCTTGCAACAGTTTGTAGGAACCCTAGCTGTAAACAGAGTGCAACCTACATTTCTGTCTGGCCATATTTTGGGGTCCCCAACTTGTTGGTTGCCAATCCAAGTCTCAGGAAAAAATACACAAACAAGAAGGTAATAGGTGTCCTTGGGGGAGAAAGGAAATTCCCAAGTCACAATTTAAAGATTTAATTCTTACAAATTTTTTCTGACTGTTAATCTGAATTTGGAAAAGAAGGGATAATGTGAACTTTTACTTCTCCCTTGACCAAGCAGTGCAGATAAAGATCTGGGAGCACTGACTTTGGTAAGAATTCACACCTTTTCCCAGTTTCTGTCAGTTCTCCCAGGAACCTGTCTACAGGTGCTGGAGAGAGTGTGGTGTCCCGATGGGTCTCATCTTGGTCACCAGAAATGGTGGAGAAGGAAAAAGAATTTTCCTTCTATCATTACAGTGAGTGCTTGGCTGATACTCCCTTTTCTCTAGGGCATCTCATAAATGGATAAGCTTATCTAGATTAAAAGTTCTCTATTGTGGCCACTGTAATACAAGAATTGTCTTTGTTAAGGTTATCCTGCTTGTTCAGCCTTAAAAGAAAATTTTATTCACCCAAAGCCTCACACTGGACCACTCCAGTTTAAGATGGATCTAGTCCAGTTTCCAAGCCAGACTCCATTAGATCTGGACCCAGCCCAGTTTTTAAATTAGGCTGACTCTGGCTGGTCTCTGGACTCTGTCTTGAAAAGAAATGCTCAAATAAAGTCTGAAAGCTCACAATGCAAAAACTTCAGAGCTAGGATCTGAGGAGGGACTTACCCACGACCTCCAGAGGCAGAGAGAAAGCATCAAGATCAAGGGCTTAATGGGTACCTATGTCTGGTTGCTCATTGGTCATGGGGACCATCAGTGGTATCCTTCAGCTCTTTTTTCTGATGCCAAAACTGTTAAAAGATAAACTGAGGGGTATTAGAAATTTTAAGAATTTATTTGAGCAAAACCCAATTTAAATAGGGCAGTATCCAATCTACCAGATAGAAAGGAACTCTGAAGAGCTATACAAAATGAAAGCCTTTTTCATTTATAGGCATAAGGGAGTGGGAACAAGTTATTCTAGGCAAAAAAGCAGGTTGGTTATTGCAAACTTACTTTCCGTTAGGGGATGTCAGGGGTCTACCAGGCGATTACCTAACTAGTGCTGATCAGGAAAATTTTGATTGGTTTAAGATTCCATTTCTAGGAGAGCCAAAAGTATGATTAAGTTAAACCTTTGTTTCGTGACTCCATTTTGGGTTTAGCATAAGGGACTCTGTTTTAGCCCTGTTGTCTGTTTGGTTTTTTTTTTCTTTTTAAACAGAATAAACAATCAAAAATAAATAAATGAGAAGAATTTTATTATTACACTGTTGGACACTGTGCTAATTCCTGTGAAAGATACAGAAGGAAGTATGTCCTGACCTCCAATAAACTTCCATTCTAGTTGAGCCATGAGGCCTAAGTGATTCAAAATAACAAGTATACAAACCACAATTTATAATTAAGTTAATTAGACATAGGTAAAAAGTCCTTAGATTTGAATATGGCTTGTAAGGCTCTTTATAATTTGACCTCTATCTACCCCAGCATCTTCAGTCCATAGACTTTAAGGCCACAGTTCTTTCATCTAGTAATCCTTTACTTGTCCTCATTTGGTCTTCTTGGAAAATTCCTCACTGTCCTTTGTTCTAACTTAAGTGTCACCTTTTCTATTAACTTGTGTACAATTTTGGTCTACACTACACTACATTAATAGACGTTTGTTTTATTTACTATCACACTAAATTGGCAGATGACACTTTATAGTTGAAATTCTTCTTTTTGAATAATTTCTCTAAAAATTACTAGACAAATGACCACGGTCAAGTTAGCTAAACTCTTTATGCCTTGGTTAACACATCTATAAAATGAAATCTAAAGTTCTACCAAAATCTTAATGTCAGCATGAGATTATATTGACTAGGACTAGGGTAGTAAACAATAACCGTAAACTTTGTTGAGTGTTTATTATATCTCAGACATTATTTTAAACTCTTACATATATTAACACAAATCAAATATCATTTGTGTTATTATTTTCCACATATCACAATCAAGAAATCTTATGGACAGAGGATTTTTAAAGTTATGTGGCAGGATATGATTTTTTTTTTTAAATACTTTTTTTTTTTTTTTGCGGTAGGCGGGCCTCTCACTGTTGTGGCCTCTCCCGTTGCGGAGCACAGGCTCTGGACGCGCAGGCTCAGCGTCCATGGCTCACGGGCCCAGCCGCTCCGCGGCACGTGGGATCTTCCCGGATCGGGGCACGAGCCCGTGTCCCCTGCATCGGCAGGTGGACTCTCAACCACTGCGCCACCAGGGAAACCCCAGGATATGATTTTAAGCAAGATATGGTTGCTACAGAGTCTATGCCGTACAAACATTCTGATTTTGTAAATATGATATAAAATACACTGGGAGATATATAAAATAAAGTACAAATGGTAGCAAATATTGAACTTTTTGTAATCCATGTTCAGAGAGTTAACTTAAAGGTAACATATTGTTGTTTCCTTCTTTTGGTTTTCATGAATGAGAAAATGCTGCCTTCCATTTAAAGAAGCAACATTTATTTCTAATACTTTTCTGAGCTCATGAAATTGCATGATGTTTCACCAGTTAGAAGGTAAACACCCTTTTATGCTTGAACATGATCAGGCTTGAAAAGCCAAATCTTCTGATTTCTTAATAGGCATCACTGGATGGTTTATAAATTCAATCTATTGTAATGAGTTCACTGAGGAAAATTATGTTGTTTAATATTATCTAATCTGAACTAAGAGGTTCATCAATAGAGCTGTTTTGCAAATCAATTATGCTATGTTTTACGTAATCATGTAAATTGCTGTTGTATCTACCCATTTTATTCAGTGAATGATATTTAAAGTAATTCTGCACTTGTTGTCAAGATTTAAATTACAAGGGCATTTAGCAGTTGTTTTATGGTAGATGTCAAATAAACAAAAGTTATCAGGCACATTTAGAAACCACTTATATACCAAACTATTTAGTCTCATCTTAAGGTAAAGTTAATTTTATAAGGCATGATAAAGAATAAATACTTACCCTTGAGCACAGGAATTGATGTGGGAACACATTGATTACTTTCTCAGAAAATTTGATTAGATAATTTTACAATGCTTAGGATGTCAAACAAATAAGTACTATTGAACTCTCTGCCACTTTATGGAAACATATAAACCAGACTGGAGCTTAACACCACTCCAGTGAGGTCAAATATATATGTGTACATAATACTGGGAGGTTATATATTTATATATTGAATATTTATATTACATGGTTCTCTATGCTCCTGAGAAGCTTATGATATAGACCATCACCTGACTTTAATATCATTCTAATTTTTAAACTCCTTATCACAGAGACATATTTCTATTTGTATAATTGACTACCCAATGTTTAATTATGGAAACAATTGTACAAATGCCTAAAACACAGATTTTGGCTACCAAATCAAGCACAGTTTTCTTTCCATCCATATAATTTCCCAAATAAGCCCACCTACTATAATATAACAAAGCCATATATAATTGAGCTAACTTTTGAAGAGCTGGGGTAAAAGAATTGCACATAGAGAAAAAAAAATGTGTGAAGTCTATGAATGGGAAAGGACTTGGTGCAATAAAATAAAAAGAAAATAATCTCATGCATGTAGGTTTTGGGGGGTATTAGTGAACCAGAAGGTGTGGGATAGAGATGAGGTCAGAAAATCATTGTGTAGAGTTGAGATTGATCCTGTTGGCCATGGTAAGAAATTGGACTTTATTTTAAAAAGAGAAGTTATTTGAAGATTTTTTAAAGTGAGAGTAGTGTGCAATGATTTAGGATTTAAAAATCTAACTCTGGCTTCTGTGGGATTACATTTTTGAATTTGGATAGAGCATTGAATAGCTATTGCAGCAGAAAAAGCAAAAGATTATAGTTACTTGGATTAGGCTAGCTGCAGAGAATAACTAGAAAAGAAGAAATATTTCAAAAATATTTTGGAATAATAAACAATAGAACTTCTTATGGATTAGATGTTATAGATGAGAAAAAAAAGAGAACTTAATAAAGATGGGTCTTAGTCTGTGTCAGCTGGATGGGTAGTTGGCCCAATTACTATAATGAGAAAGTCTTCAGAAAAAATGGATTTTGGTCAGAGCTAGGGATTAAGATGTAGGTTTTGGATAAATGTGTGAGATGCTTCTTAAACACAGATATGGAAGGAACTCTCCCTCTTGACAGATTTTATGAGAAAAGACCATCTTCACTACCATGATCTTTAGATGGAGCTGTAACTAGTTTTCCCTCCCACCTTGGCATTTTTCAAACTGCTTTAGAAATTCACATTCATCAACCTTAACTTCCTGGTTTGCAACAATTTCTAATCCAAGGTACTTGCCAAGTATTCAAGAAGAGATGAACATTTTTTCATTTTTGCAAAACTTCTTGTATATTTTTAGTACAGCATTTCTAATATTAATATAACATTTTAAAATACTTTATGGGTGCCTTCAAGATGGCAGAGGAGTAAGACGTGGAGATCACCTTCCTCCCCACAAATACATCAGAAATACATCTACATGTGGAACAACTCCTGCAGAACACCTACTGAATGCTGGCAGAAGACCTCAGGCTTCCCAAAAGGCAAGATACTCCCCACGTACCTGGATAGGGGCGACAAAAAAAGGAAAAACAGAGACAAAAGAATAGGGACAGGACCTGCACCTTGAGGAGGGAGCTGTGAAGGAGAAGTTAACATACACTAGGAAGCCCCTTCACTGGCGGAGATGGGGGGTGGGCGGGGGAAGAAGCTTCAGAGCCATGGAGGAGAGCGCAGCAACAGGTGTGCGGAGAGGAAAGTGGAGAAATTCCTACACAGAGGATCACTGCCAACCAGCACTCACCAGCCTGAGAGGCTTGTCTGCTGGGGTAGGTGGAGGCTGGGAGCTGAGGCTCCGGCTTCAGAAGTCAGACCCCAGGGAGAAGACTGGGGTTGGCTGCGTGAACATAGCCTGAAGGGGGCTAGTGCACCACAGCTAGTCAGGAGTGAGTGTGGGAAAAACTCTGGACCTGCCTAAGAGGCAAGAGACCATTGTTTCAGGGTGCACAAGGAGATGGGATTCAGAGCACCATCTAAACAAGCTCCAGAGACAGGCGCAAGCCACAGCTATCAGTGCAGGCCCCAGAGATGGGCATGAAACACTAAGGCTGCTCCTGCAGCCACCAAGAAGCCTGTGTGCAAGCACAGGTCACTATCAAAACCTCCCCTCCCAGGACCCTGTGCAGCCGGCCACTGCCAGGGTCCTGTGATCCAGGGACAGCTTCCCCAGGAGAACACACGGCGCACCTCAGGCTGTTGCAACGTCACTCCAGCCGCTGCCGCCAGAGGCCAGCCCCACATTCCATACCTCTCCCTCACCCCTGAGTGAGCCAGACCCCCTTAATCGGCCACTCTTTAACCCCGTCTTGTCTGGGTGGGGAACAGACACCCTCTGGCGACCTACGGGCAGAGGCAGGGCCAAATCAAGAGCTAAATCCTGAGAGCTGTGCAAACAAAGAAGAGAAAAGGAAATTTCTCCCAGCAGCCTCAGAAGCAGCAGATTAAATCTCCACAATCCACTTGATGTACCCTGCGTCTGTGGAATACCTGAAAAGACAGCAAATCATCCCAAAATTGAGGCAGTGGACATTGGGAGCAACTGTAGACTTGAGGTTTGCTTTCTGGATCTAATTTTTTTCTGGTTTTATGTTTATCTTGTTTAGTTTTAGAGCTTATTATCATTGGTAGATTTGTTTATTGATTTGGTTGCTCTCTTGCTTTTTTATTTATTTATTTTATATATATATATATTTTTTTTTTCCTTTTTCTCTTTTTGTGAATGTGTATGTGTATGCTTCCTTGTGTGATTTTGTCTACATAGCTTGGCTTCTGCAATTTGTCCCAGGGTTCTGACTGTCCATTTTTTGTTTTTTGTTTTTTTTTTAGTATACTTTTTAGCATTTGATATCATTGATGGATTTCTTTTTTGGTTTGGTTGCTCTCTTCTTTCTTTCTCTCCTTTTTTTTCATTACTTTTTAATTTTTTTTCTATTTTAATAACATTATTTTATGTTATTACTATTTTTTCTTTCTTTCTTTCTTCCTTTGTTTTTCTCCCTTTTCTTCAGAGCCATGTGGCTTACAAGGTCTTGGTGCTGTGATCCGGTGTCAGGCCTGAGTCTCTGAAATGGGAGAGCTAAGTTTAGGACATTGGTCCACCAGAGACCTCCTGACCCCATGTAATATCAAATGACAAAAGCTCTCCCAGAGATCTCCATCTCAACACTAAGACCCACCTCCACTCAACGACCACCAAGCTACAGTGCTGGACACCCCATGCCAAACAACTAGCAAGACAGGAAAAACACCTCACCTATTAGCAGAGAGGCTGCATAAAATCATAATAAGTTCACAGACACCCCAATCAACACCACTGGATGTGGTCCTGCACACCAGAAAGACAAGATCCAGCCACATCCAGCAGAACACAGACACCAGTCCCTCCCTACCAGGAAGCCTACACAACCCATGGAACCAAACTTACCCACTGGGAACAGACACCAAAAACAATGGGAACTACAAACATGCAGCCTGTGAAATGGAGACCCCAAACACAGTAAGTTAAGCAAAATGAGAGAGAGATATACACAGCAGATGAAGGAGCAAGCTAAAAATGCACCAAATGAAGAAAAAATAGGCAGTCTACCTAAAAAGAATTCAGAGTAATGATAGTAAAGATGATCCAAATCTTAGAAATAGAATGAAGAAAATGCAAGAAACGTTGAACAAGGACCTAGAAGAACAAAAGAGCAAACAAACAATGATGAACAACACAATATATGAAATAAAAGTTATCTAGAAGGAATCAGTAGCAGAATAACTGAGGCAGAAGAATGGATAAGTGACCTGGAAGTTAAAATAGTGGAAATAACAACTTCAGAACAGAATAAAGAAAAAAGAATGAAAAGAATTAAAGACAGTCTCACAGATCTCTGAGACAACATTAAACACACCAAAATTCGAATTATAGGGGTCCCAGAAGAAGAAAAGATAAAAAAAGAGACAGAAAACATTTGAAGGGATTATAGTTGAAAACTTCCCTAATATGGGGAAGGAAATAGTCAATCAAGTCCAGGAAGCACAGAGAGTCCCATACAGGATAAATCTAAGGAGAAACATGCCAAGGCACATATTAATCAAACAATCAAAAAATAATACAAAGAATAAAGATTAAAAGCAGCAAAGGAAAGCAACAAATAAATACAAGGGAATCCCCATGATGTTAACAGCTGGTATCTCAGCAGAAACTCTGCAAGCTTAAAGTGATGAAAGGGAAAAACCTACAATCAAGATTACTCTACCAAGTAAGGATCTCATTCAGACTTGACAGAGAAATTAAAACCTTTAAAGAGAAGCAAAAGTTAAGAGAATTCAGCACCACCAAACCAGCTCTACAACAAATGCTAAAGGAATTTCTCTAGGCAGGAAACACAAGACAAAGAAAAGACTTAGAATAACAAACCCAAAACAATTAAGAAAATGGTAATAGGAACATACATATCAATAAATATCTTAAATGTAAATGGATTAAATGCTCCAAGCAAAGGACAGAGATTGGCTGAATGGATACAAAAGCAAGACCCATACATATGCTGTCTACAAGAGACCCACTTCAGACCTAGGGACACAGACAGACTGAAAGTGAGGGGATGGAAAAGGATAGTCCATGCAAATGGAAATCAAAAGTAAGCTGGAGTAGAAATTCTCATATCAGACAAAATAGACTTTAAAATAAAGACTATTACAAGAGACAAAGAAAGACATTACATAATGATCAAGGGATCAATCCAAGAAGAATATATAACTATTGTAAATATTTATGAACCCAATATAGGAGCACCTCAATACATAAGGCAAATGCTAACAGCCATAAAAGGAGAAATCGACAGTAAAACAATCATGGTAGGGGACTTTAACACCCCAATTTCACCAATGGACAGATCATCCAAAGTGAAAATAAATAAGGAAATGCAAGCTTTAAATGATATATTAAACAAAATGGACTTAAGTTGTATTTATAGGATATTCCATCCAAAAACAGCAGATTACACTTTCTTCTCAGGTGCTCATGAAACATTCTCCAGGATAGATCATATCTTGGGTCACAAATCAAGCCTTTGTAAATTTAAGAAAATTAAAATTGTATCAAGTATCTTTTCTGACCACAGCACTATGAGACTAGATATCAATTGCAGGAAAAAATCTGTAAAAAATACAAGCACATGGAGGTTAAACAATACACTACTAAGTAACCAAGAGATCACTGAAGAAATCAAAGAGGAAAAAAAATACCTACAAAAAAATGACAATGACAACATGAGCACCCAAAACCTATGGAATGAAGCAAAAGCTGTTCTAAGAGGGAAGTTTATAGCATCACAATACTACCTCAAGAAACAAGAAACATCTCAAACAAACAACCTAACCTTACACCCAAAGCAATTAGAGAAAGATGAAGAAATAAACCCTAAAGTTAGCAGAAGGAAAGAAATCATAAAGATCAGAGCAGAAATAAATGAAAATGAAATGAAGGAAACAATAGCAAAGATCAACAAAACTAAAAACTGGTTCTTTGAGAAGGTAAACAAAATTGATAAACCATTAGTCAGACTCACCAAGAGAAAAGAATGAAGACTAAAATCAGTAGAATTAGAAATGAAAAAAGGAGAAGTAACAAATGACCCTGAAGAAATACAAAGGATAATGAGAGATTACTACAAGCAACTGTATGCCAATATAATGGAACCCTGGAAGAAATACACAAATTCTTACAAAAGTGCAACTTTCTGAGACTGAGTCAGGAAGAAATAGAAAATATAAAGAGACCAATCACAAGCACTGAAACTGAAACTGTGATTAAAAATCCTCCAACAAACAAAAACCAGGACCAGATGGCTTTACAGGCAAATACTGTCAACATTTAGAGAATAGCTAACACCTATCCTTCTCAAGCTATTCTAAAATATAGCAGAGGGAGGAACACTCCCAAAATCATTCTATGAGGCCACCATCACCCTGATACCAAAATCAGACAAAGATGCCACCAAAAAGACTACTACAGGACAATATCACTGATGAACATAGATGCAAAAATCCTCAACAAAATCCTAGAAAACAGAATCCAACAGCACATTACAAGGAACATACACCATGATCAAGTTGGATTTATGCCAGGAATTCAAGGATTCTTCAATATACACAAATCAATCAATGTGATAAATCTTATTAACAAATTGAAGGAGAAAAACCATATGATAATCTCAATAGATGCAGAAAAAGCTTTCTCAAAAAGTCAACACCCATTTTTTTAAATTTATTTATTTATTTTTTTGCGGTACACGGGCCTCTCACTGTTGTGGCCTCTCCCATTGTGGAGCACAGGCCTTGGACGCGCAGGCCCAGCGGCCATGGCTCACAGGCCTAGCCACTCCGCGGCATGTGGGATCTTCCCGGACCGGGGCATGAACCCGTGTTCCCTGCATCGGCAGGCAGACTCTCAACCACTGAGCCACCAGGGAAGCCCAACACCCATTTTTGTTAAAAACCCTCTAGAAAGTAGGCATAGAGGGAACTTACTTTAACATAATAAAGGCCATAAATGAAAAACCCACAGCAAACTTTGTTCTCAATGGTGAAAAACTGAAACCATTTCCTTTAAGATCAGGAAGAAGACAAGGTTGTCCACTCTCTCCACTATTATTCAACATAGTTCTGGAAGTTTTAGCCACATCAACCAGAGAAGAAAAAGAAATAAAAGTAATTCAAATCAGAAAAGAAAAAGTAAAGCTGTCACTATTTGCAAATGACATGAAACTATACATAAAGAATCCTAAAGATGCTACCTGAAAACTACTAGAGCTAATCAATGAATTTGGTCAAGTAGCAGGATACAAAATTAATGCACAGAAATCTCTTGCATTCCTACACACTAATGATGAAAAATATGAAAAAGAAATTAAGGAAACACTCCCAGTTACCACTGCAACAAAAAGAATAAAATACTTAGGAATAAACCTACCTAAGGAGACAAAAGACCTGTAGGCACAAAACTATAAGACACTGATGAAAGAAATTAAAGGTGATACAAACAGATGGAGAGAATTACCATGTTCTTGGATTGGGAGAATCAACATTGTGAAAATAACTATCCTACCCAAAGAAATCTAAAGATTCAATGCAATCCCTATAAAACTACCAATGGCATTTTTCACAGAATTAGAACAAAAATTTTCAGAATTTCTTTGTAAACACAAAAGATGCCAAACAGACAAAGCAATCTTGAGAAAGAAAAACAGAGCTGGAGGATTCAGGCTCCCTGACTTCAGACTATACTACAAAGATACAGTAATCAAGACAGTATGGTACTGGCACAAAGATATATATATATATATAGATCATGGAACAGGATAGAAAGCCCAGAGATAAACCCACGCACATATAGTCACCTTATCTTTAATAAAAGAGGCAGGAATATACAATGGAGAAAAGACAGCCTGTTCAGTAAGTGGTGCTGGGAAAACTGGACAGCTACATGTAAAAGAATGAAATTAGAACACTCCCTAACACCGTACACAAAAATAAACTCAAAATGGATTCAAGACCTAAATGTAAGGCCAGACACTATAAAACTCTTAGAGGAAAACCTAGTAGAACACTCTATGACATAAATCACAGCAAGATCCTTTTTGACCCACTTCCTTGAGAAATGGAAATAAAAGTAAAAAAAAAATGAATGGGACCTAATGAAACTTCAAAGCTTTTGCACAGCAAAGGAAGCCATAAACAAGATGAAAAGACAACCTTCAAAATAGTAGAAAATAATTGCAAAGTAATCAACAGACAAAGGATTAATCTCCAAAATATACAAACAGCTCATGCAGTTCAATATCAAAAAACAAACAACCCAATCCCAAAATGGATAGAAGACCTAAATAGACATTTCTCCAAAGAAGATATACAGATTGCCAACAAATACAAGAAAGGATGCTCGACATCACTAATTATTAGAGAAATGCAAATCAAAACTGCAATGAGGTATCACCTCACACTGATCAGAATGTCCATCATCAAAAAATCTGCAAACAGTAAATGCTGGAGAGGGTGTGGAGAAAAGGGAACCCTCTTGCACTGTTGGTGGGAATGTAAATTGATACAGCCACTATGGAGAACAGTATGGAGGTTCCTCAAAAAGCTAAAAATAGAACTACCATATGAGCCAGCAATCCCACTCCTGGGCATATACTCTGAGAAGACCATAATTCAAAAACAGTGACATACCATAATGTTTATTGCAACTCTATTTACAATAGCCAGGACATGGAAGCAACCTAAGTGTCTGTCGACAGATAAATGTATAAAGAAGATGTGGAACATATATACAATGGAATATTACTCAGCCATAAAAAGAAATGTATTTGAGTTATTTGTAGTGAGGTGGATGGACCTAGAGACTGTCATACAGAGTGAAGTAAGTCAGAAAAAGAAAAAACAATACTATATGTTAACACATACATATAGAATTTAGAAATAAAAAGGTTCTGAAGAATCTAGGGGCAGGACAGGAATAAAGACGCAGACATAGAGAATGGACTTGAGGACATGGGGAGGGGGAAGGGTAAGCTGGGATGAACTGGAGAGTGGCATGGACATATATACACTACCAAATGTAAAATAGATAGCTAGTGGGAAACAGCCACATAGCACAGGGAGATCAGCTCCATGCTTTGTGACCACCTAGAGGGGTGAGATAGAAGGGTGGGAGGGAGATGCAAGAGGGAGGAGATATGGGATGTATGTATGTGTATAGCTGAATCACTTTGTTATACAGCAGAAACTAACACACCATTGTAAGCAATTATATACCAATAAAGATGTTAAAAATAAATAAATAAATAAAATAGTTATTACACTGTTTTAAAACTCAATTTCTTTCCAACCTTTCCATACAACTTCTTAACCTGCCAACAAACTCTGATTTATTTTATTCTGATAACACACATTATTGGTCTTACCTGTATAAACATTAGTTATTTTTAATAAATTTTTAAAAAAGACTTAATTATATACTTGTCTAATTGTTGCATGTGAGTCAGTGTTGTATCCATATATATTTTCAATTCAGTAATTACAGGAATAGAGTTGTATACTCTTTATAGCCTCCATAAAATTGAGTCTCTGTTTGGTAAATAATAGGTACTCAATATTTGCTGAATTAAGTTGAACCTCCACTCTACAAAGACAGACAAATATCTAATGGAGAGAGACATCATTTGAAGTAAATATTTGGACAAACTTTTGCACAGTATGTATACGTTTACCTAATGAGTTTCTTGTTTATTTTAATTCTATATTCTATTGTTCTAGTCAACTTGTTTTGTTGTTAAAGTTGTCAGGAGAGTTTTATCTTTAGAATATAGTTGCACAGCTTAAAGGTCTACTTGATTTTAATTTTTATAAATTCTTTTATGAATAACTTTAGAAATTTTAGCCAAATAAATAAAATATGCTACTATTTCTTTTCTGTTTCTTAAATGAAAATAATGGGGAAATAGGAAAAACATAGCACAGAGCCACTTTTATTAGATGCTTCTTGCATATTTGTGAATGGTTATATATTTTGATTAATGGATCTTATTTCCTTAGAAAGCAGTTTTCTAGAAAGCAGGATTTGAGTAGTAAGTCACTGAATGTTAAGAGAACTAAAAAGTCAACACAAAAATAGATTTTTCAAACTATTAATTTAAAATGAGTCCTGCACTGGCAAGTGGGAAAATTACATACCATGAAATCTCAGTACTATTTACTTAAAGCCTAAAATTTTATGTTAACATAGTAAAAAATAAATAAAATGACCCATAATATATGTAATTAGTTTAGTTTTTGAGATAGACATCAATTTATAGGTATTGAGTTTTCACATGTCTATTTTGTGCTGTTGATTAATAGATGAAAGAATAGCACAACACATGTTTTAACTTTTCCTGCAGAACAGCTATTTTTAATCTGGGAAATCCTGCCCTATTTTGTCCATACCTATAAATTGATCAAAGCATGATGATGACTTTTCAAATGACTTACAATTTAATAGACGTTATTAAAGTTTTGTATTTATCATAATTGATACATAATACTAATGACAGTATAATTTGATACAATACAGTTGACTTCAAACTTGAACTTACTTGCTTTTATCTTTCTTCAGCATTTCCCCCAGTTTCTGGTAGAAAAGATGAAATTTGTGCTTACTCTCCACTTCTCCATGGAAATTTAACATCTTTGATTTTTTTTCAGAAAAATGTGCTATGACTACTAATAGAAGTAATTTCTTGAAATGTAAAGTTAACATTAATTTAATATGATACTCAGAGAAACTTCTCATTTTCCTCTAAATTTTTATTTTTTCAAAAATACATAGTACCTACTTGCTTTGTAGTGCCTATTTGCTTTGTAATATGATAATTAAGTCCTTCTCTCTGTCTCTCTCTCTCTCTGTCTCTCTCTCTCTCTCTCTCTCTCTCTCTCACACACACACACACACACACACACACATCCTCTATCCAAAAGAAAGTATTTATATTTTTCCCTGAAATTAAGTAGGTTCTCTTTCCTAAAATTGTTGTCTGTGGACATGATATCCTCCTTTTTAAATTTTATAACACTTTGTTTACATGTTACATTTGGAATGAGTGAAAAAGACTTTACTTCTTAAATTGTATTATAACTTAATTTTACATTCTTCTTCTTTATTTTTACTCACAGAAGGATTGCTATTTACCAGATTTATCTAACTAACTTTATTTTTCTAAAGCTGTACTGAAACATATTATAATGGGTTCATATGAAAGGATCAGTGAAAAAACGTCTAAGTATGGTGTGCTGTCTGCTTTAACACGAACAATTTGATTGAAGAGAAAGTTCAGAATTCAGTAAAATAGCTATAGTGGGATAAAATCTTACTGAACTTGGAAATAATGTACTGTATGAGAAGTGTTGGTCTATGAGTAAAAGAACAACTACTTGGCATACATGAGAATTCTTGATAGTAGAAGAAACAAGCTAGAGATAGGTCAAGGCCTTTTCTTGGCTGTACCTTATATAAGGATCTAACAGACAATGCTCAAGAGGATCCTCTTTACATCTATTTCCAAGGGAAATCACATGAAGACCATAGAGAACTTGAAAGGCAAGAAGCAGAGTTCTTGTACAACATGAGAGATTTAAGAAGTCCCAGTTGTAAAGACCATTTAGTAGTTGAGTGTGACGTTTGGGAGAAGGCACAGAAATAGAATCATGGTGGTCTTAAAGATCCTGTTATTAACTTTCAGTGTGACAATATCAATTAGCATTATTGTATTTTAATTTCTTCATTCTTTAAATCAGTTCCATCTAACCATGTTACTTATGCATTGGGTTATTCTGAGGAGCAACTTACTTTAATTTATCTAATGGTGTTTTTTAAAGTATAGTGCCATTGCATATATGCTTTTCGCAGATATTTTTATTAGCTATGTATTAAAAAGTAAAGACTATGAGCTGTGATAGGGAAGGAAAGTGACAAAACAAGAGGGTCAAATAAAGAATAAAGCCAAAACAAGTATGATATGTTCACGGATGGTCATGAAGGAGACATAATAGGAAGAATGGGAGAGAAGACTTTGAAATATAGTTTCAGTTCAGAGTGGACTTTGAATGCTAGGCACAGTCGCTCACATTTCAAACATGTGTAATAAGAAGCTCCATATCTATTTATGGAATCATACTAGAAAGTAAATCTTTTATGAGCACCCTAGTTTAAAAAAATAAAACTTTAAAGTTATTTCTATGTTTTTAAAAACTGTAAGTTTTGTGTATTATTTTAATGGTATTATTGACTTGCCGTTCAGAAGACTTTATCTAGTTGTGATGATGAACTTTGTTCAAATGCTTCAGTGTCTTGCAATTTCTTATGATTATTTTCATTCATTTGTGATGAGGGTAGCTAGAGTTTGGAGTGAAATCTGTTTCCATGGAGCAAAGCAAAGCTGATTGACCTTTAATGCAATTAAACCTGTGAGTTTGTCTCATTAGTCACATATTTAAACTAAATGAGCTGTTATATTTACCTAACATAATTACCTTGTAGTCCACATTTTAGAGTAAATAAGGTATAGCCAACTTTATAAGATTATTTCATGCAATAAATTCCTATCTCAAAATAATTAATTGTAAAGATTATTACACATTTTGGTTTTATATGATTTTCTCATCCAAAACATTTAGAAAATCTGTACTACATGGAATGCAGTTTGAAAGATCTAAATAACTTTTGGAAAAGGACCATCTTATTTTAGTAAACATAAGAATTATAATAGTAAATATCAGTAATGTAAACATCCAAGCAGCTTACATTTTCTTTTTCAAAGTCAAAATAGTCAACTGCAGATGAGCTGAGAATTTGGTAACTACTTCTATAAGTGCACTAATACTTCTGACATGTGCGTTGGGTAAATGATGGGTCATGTAATTAAATGCATAACCTCATGAGTAAGAGCTATTATGTAGTAAAATTTTGAAATAAGTAAAATATAGTAAAGGTAACATAAATGCCATGCTGAAACCAAACGTTAATATGTATTAATATTTATTAACTGACTGAAAGGGTAATAAAATAATGGCCATTTATTGATTAGCAACTACGTCTCTGACAATGTACTAGGGTCTTCACCTGCAAATAACACAAATAATTTAAGAGGGGGTCAATTGCCACATTTTATAGATAAGCAGTCTCAGGAAGGTGACATAGTCTCATAGCCTCAGCTAGACAGTGAATGACAGAGTCAAAATTCATATGCAGACATGGTGAATCCAAGTTCAAAATTCTTACCATTTTGATATGTTTTTTCAGAGTCAAAGGTGTAGCATTCACATTATTAAAATGAGTAAATGCAAAAGTGCTTGTATTTATTATATATACTTAGTAATATATAAATAAACTGTAACATGTGGCTATTGGTATATATATATACATATATATATATGTATATATATATGCAACAATAATACATTTTATCAGGAAAAATGGCACTCAAATTGCAGATGATTTTGGCTTGGGGAAGCAAACCAGAAGCCACATGTACCTGGGGCCAACTCTTCTCACCTGATTACGAGCAGATTATTTCTGCTTTTTATGTTTCATATATTTTGTCACATAATATTTTAGTTGTAAAGAGAGTATATATACTGACTCTATCACTAAATACCTATATTGTCTTAGGTGAGTTTCATTAATATTTCTTCATCTGAAAATTGGGCATATTCGAAGTATTAATCTGAAGGCTGTTGTGAGGATTAAACAATATAACCCAGCAGAGTGCTTAGAAAGTACCAGCCACAAAGTAAGTGCTCCAAAAAGCAACTAATTTTTATTATTATAATATATTATAATTCTATATCATTTACTATTACATTATACTCTGATAAAATAACCACTATATTTATATAAATATAATTATGTAATATATTTATACTTTTATTCTAAAAATGAGTGAATATTAATCTCCACGTTTCAACTAATTTTCAATCTGATTAATTGATATACAAAATTCCTATTTTCACCCATTTCTTGAATGCTTAGTTTTGTAAAAATATTCTAAGAAAGTACCTAGTGTACAGATTATTAAGTATAGTGTAAAATATTTCTAAAATGTGCAAACTAAAAAGTCATTATTATAATCTAGGTGAAAAAATATATATAAAATCTTGATTGTTTTTAGAGTTACTGTATAAAAGCATCATCTGACAAGAATTGTTTCTTTTATTATATGTAGTTACTTTCAACAATAGAAGAATAAGAAAAAACAGTATAGTATTTTGACTCAGCCATTATTATGGAAAAGTTTAACTTTGTTTAAGTTCAGGGGGAACAAAATTCACTCATAATTCCATGAACTACACAACAGAGGATAATCATTTCTCTTATCAAAATCCAATAAGTATATTTTTATGTTTAAGGCACATCAAGAATACATATATATATATATATATATATATATATATATATATATATATATATATATTTTAATTCCTAGGAATTCAGAACCCAAACCTTCATTCATTCAGTAAGTTTCCTGGGACTACTGCTTAGGGCAGGCTGAACACTGAAGTGGGTGCTCACAGCCCAGGGCAGCTGGAGTATTCATGCTGTCAAGTAAGTCGACACAAACAGAGAATTACAAACTTTTATAACCCTGAATGTTACAAGCAGCAGGTGTTAAATAGAAATAGTACAGCTATGGAAAAGTGTAATAGAAAGGACTGATCGGATCATGGTTTAGTAAGTACAGGCCAACATGAAAACATACCGGCCATTCTTTGTGAGTAAAATGAAGAATTGCTCTGATTATCAATTGGGGATGTTTGGCTAACTGGCCATCTGAGTCGATTCAGGCTGCTGTAACAAAATAACACAGACTGGGTGGCTCATAAACAACGAAACTTATTTCTCACACATTCTGGAGGCTGGGATGTTCGAAATCAAGGTGCTAGCAGATGCAGTGTGGTGGTTGATAAAGTCTCCATTGTTCATAGATAGGGCCTTCTTGCTCTGTCCTCACATAGTGGAAGACAAAGGGATCTCTGTGGGGTTTCTATAGACACCAGTCCCCACCTCCTAATACCATCATGTGTGGGGTTAGGATTTTAACACATGAACTTGTTTTTGCAAGGGGCAGGGTGGGCACAGACATTCAGACCACAGTATTGGTTTCAGATAACTTTTTAAATCAAAGTTTCTCCACCTTGGAACTACTGAACTTTGGGGTCTGATGGTCCTTGGTTGTGAGAGCTGTGTGGGATGTTTACCAGCATTGTTGGACTCTACCCACCAGATGCCAGTACTTCTTAGTTATAACAACCACAAATGTCTCCAGATATTGCCAAATGTCCTTTGGGGGCAAAATCCTCTCCCTCTCCCAACACACACGCACCAAATGAGATTTATTCCTCTGAAATACAGAATATAACTTATAATAATTGAAATCAATTTGCTCACCTACAAACAGTCTGCTGCTCCCATTGGTTCAGAAGTTTGTCTCTGCCAGGCTTGGGGGCTCTAATATTCTCTTGTATTTTCTCTCATTCTTATAGGGTGACTACTTTAGCATCAAGCATTGTGTTCACATCTGAGGGGGAAAAAAAAGAAAGTAAGGCAAGATGCAGTTGTACCTGTCTCTTTTTATCAGGAAAAGCAATGTTTTCTCTTCTCTTTCATAGCAGCAGACTTGAGTTCATCTCTCATGGGTGAGAATTGGGTCCCACAGTCATTCCTAGTTGCCAGAGAAACTGAATAAGTGTCTTTCCCACATCTCTATGGTGGATGGAGGATGAGAAGAAAGGCTTTAGCAGTGCTGCCCATGGTCTCTGAACACTTAGAGATAAAAGAAACTAAAAATCTTTTATAAGCTATAAAGTATGGGACAGGGCTTCCCTGGTGGCACAGTGGTTAAGAATCTGCCTGCCAATGCAGGGGACAGGGGCTCAAGCCCTCGTCTGGGAAGATCCCACATGCTGCAGAGCAACTAAGCCCATGCACCACAGCTGCTGAGCCTGCACTCGAGCCCGTGAGCCACAACTACTGAGCCCGAGTGCCACAACTGCGGAAGTCCAAGTGCCTAGAGCCCATGCTCTACAACAGGAGAGGCCACCGCAGGGAGAGGCCCGTGCACTGCAGCAAAGAGTGGCCCCCTCTCGCTGCAACTAGAGAAAGCTCGAACGCAGCAACAAAGACCCAAAGCAGCCAAAAATAAATAAAAATTGAAAAAATAAAATAAAGTATGCTAGGGACATAATGTATTATTTAGAGTGTTCTTAAGTATTATTGCTAATATTTTGCTATAAATGATTTAATTTTGAACTTGTTTCCAGATTTCTACCAATTTTTATCAACTTGATTTTTATCAATTTCTCTTACAAAAATTCATTATATCCTCATGCAGTTGGTATCCTTTAACCACATCTACCCAGATGAAATGTCATCTTCTGAAATCTGAATCTTCACCATTATCCCTTCTCATTTTTATCACCTATTTCACACTTATCATTTTGACTTTACAGGGATATACATTTTTATTTCCCTCATTGCCAAGGTATTAAGCACTTAAATAGCAAAAATGTCTTCTCACATATTGCAGTTTATGGCCTATCATATAGTAACTGATCAATATTATCTATGGGATAAATATATAAATGGAAAAGTCTAGGAAAAAAGTATGCTTCATTGATAGTCAGTAGGAATCTTCTTTTTTAAAAGGTATATATTCTATTTTTTAAGAAGAACATGGCACTGCTATGTTGATTCCTAATGGTACTACTTTATGAAATCAAAAGCTCTTCATACAACATCAGATCATAAAACAAGACCAAGTGCAGAAAAAAGAAGCAAACAAAGTTACAAGTAGACAGAGAATGTTCTGTGATCCATTAGTGCTGTCCTCATTAAAGACAAAAAAGAAGGCTTCCCTGGCGGCGCAGTGGTTGAGAGTCCGCCTGCTGATGCAGGGGACACGGGTTCGTGCCCCGGTCCGGGAGGATCCCATATGCCGCGGAGCGGCTGGGTCCGTGAGCCATGGCCGCTGAGCCTGCGCGTCCTGAGCCTGTGCTTCACAACGGGAGAGGCCACAACAGTGAGAGGCCGGCGTACCACAAAAAAAAAAAAAAAATGGAGATCTGGAAATATGCAAACACTCTCCTCCCCAGAAGGAAACATTTTGTCAGATAAAGCAACAACTTAGAATGTATATAAAAGATTAATGCTTCCCCCAGCCTTCACCACTCAGCATTCTCTCTCACCCTTTATGGAGCAATGGAAAAAAAGTGAACAATAAACCAGTCAAAGGAACTCTGTGAGATGTAATAAAAATATTCCTGATTCCTTTTTTTTTTTTGAGAAAAGACAAAGGTTTCCTTTCAGGTGTGTAGCCCTTGTGTCCCACTATTAGGTTTGTCTTACAAACTCTGGTACTAATTTGAGGAGCAGGAACAGTCTCTGCTGGAATTAAGGTGTTGACAGGGAAATATTTTGTAGAAATGAGTCTTTGCCTGGTAGGTTTTCTACCGTTGCCTCTCTTCTCCCAAGGGGCAATGCCATGAGGCCATGAACATGGAAATAAAAGAAGAAGAGGAAAAAAATCTTTCTTCAGTAATTTTTATTTTTGGTCCTGTTGGATGTTCTTGCAATATACTAGAAACACACATCCTCCGCTTCCCTGCTGAACCTCTGGCCAGCAGATGTCTGAACAAAAAGCATCTGAGCACAAGGGAAGCTTCCCAGGGTTCTCAGAATTCTCTTCTCCAAGGTAGGTTCTTAGAGAAAAAAAAGATTACAGTCCACTTATATATTTTGGTATATTCTGGTGTAGAACATTGTCAAAATGCAGGTCTGTAACAACACATCTGACATTAATAAGTTTAACATAAAAGGAGAACTAACCCTGGGCATTGATTTTCAATCCATTTGTTCTGCTCTGAACACACAAGACTGACAAAACTTACACGAAGTGTACCGGCTGAAGCCAGGTCAATATCCAGTGAGAGAGAAATATAACTAGAAATAATCTCGATTCATCTTTATTTAAGAAAAGATACGGAATTTGGAATTTTTTATGTTTTAGTAACAAATCACTGTAATTTACCACACCGTTACATGGCACATCAGTGGGTTGTGAGACCTGGGTAAGAATTGCTAATATAGAGCATGGTATCTTGGAACAACCTTGTAAAATATGCTGTAGAAAATGTTTCTTGAAACCACAGTTGACCTGGGAAATTCCTAATGCCAACTCCTGCATCATGCATCCATTGTAAAGAAGGTCAAAGACAGGAATTTTGTTTTTGACCATCAGGCTATACCCCTTCTTCTGGACCTATAGAAAAGTATACTTTGCCAACCCTGAGTTCTGTAATGGGTGTGTTCTCTACTCTCTTCCTTCCATAACCCTGCCCAATAGCCCCTTTCTACATACCGATAGGTACTTTCTATATTTTTGTATTTTCTAATTTTCTCAAAGATGCAATATGTGTGTGTGTGTGTGTGTGTGTGTGTGTGTGTGTGTGTGTGTGTGTGTGTTTCTTTTCTTTTTCTCCTTGGTGCGGAGTGCTTTTCTAGAAGAGAGAAGAAAATAACTACTTTGTATTGGAATTTTCCACCTGGAAAAGTCCTACTCTAGAACTTATTTTGTTTGTTATGAAAGGGGGACACCAATATATTAAATAATTCATTAATTCCACAGGTATTTGCAATAGTACCTTTGTCATATCAAGGTGCACGTCTGTATGAATCTATTTCCAACTCTAATATGGACCCCATGACTCCATTGGTCTCAAGTGCCAGAACTGCACTGCCTTAATTACAATGTTCATTAGTTTGAGTCTTGATACATATGAACCCCAAAACAGTTGCTTATTCTTTCTCAACATTATCTTGACTACTTTTGGCACTTTGCATTTTTATATGAATTTGAAGAATGTCTTGCTGAGTCCCAAGAAAAATAATGTGTTCTTTTTATTGCAATTGTTTTGAATTTATAGATTAATTCCAGTAGAAAAGGCACTTTTACAGCTCATTATCATGTTATATCTCTTCATTTATTCACATCTCTTTTTTATCCTTTAATAATATTTTATAATTTTTTGCCAAGAATTTACAGTATGGTTATTTGTATTTCTAGTAACATTATGCTCTTGTGCTATTGGAAGTAGGATGTTTAAAAATTTTACATTTTCTAGTTGGTAATTACTGGTATATGGGAATCCAATATTTTTATGTGAATCATGAGCTAAGACTGCTTATAAACATTTTATTTAAATTAATATGATTTTACATGAGACTAGGATTTTATATAGATGGTCATAATAAACAAAGCTGTTATTAGATAACTAATACAGTTATCTATATAAAGTTGTTATCCTATCCACATGCTGTTTTTTCTTCCTTTTAATACTTTTCTTCAATTTTAAGTCTTCAATAAAAGAAAGGCATTAGCCATTAATTAATCATATTAAGTTGGATGTACAGAAGTCACAGAAAAATGCAAAAGATTTTCCACACCATGAGTATGCTGCAAGCAAAATTTAACTTCAGTTAGTATTTATTTTTAAAATCATCATCTCTTTCTCTGTCCCCAAGTCAACTCTGTTAATTCTATTTCAGGCAATCAAGTTGCTAGTGGAATACTTTATTATTGCTAATCTTTTTTCTCTCTGAACATTTAGCCTTTGTTCAAATCTGACCTACTCTTTGTCACCCAACTTAAATCTACCTACTCTCAGAAATTTCTCTAATGTTCTCAGACCAAGGTTCTTGCTCTCTTTTGAATTTCCACAGCAATCATTTTCTGGACAATTTTTTAATATTAATTATGCACACCATTAGAACAATTATTTCATTGTTATATTGATGTTACATTTAACTTATAATTAAAAATTTTTCACTTTGCTATCTCTTCTCTCAAACCATATTTTAAATGCCTTGAAGTGAGGAACTGTTCTTAGTATGTTTCCCACTAGGCAAAGACTATGATTTGCTGAAATAAATACCTATCATGAGTGTGGATGTTTCTTCTACATCTCCATCTAGATTTCAAATATGGAGCTGCCCAGAACCATGGGGTGATGAACTCAGGTGGGGTGACTGCAGAGAGTGTCCACTAGGATAATGCTCAGTGGAGCCATTGGGGTGAGTGTGCCCCTAAGACCTCATATCAGCAGAGCCACTGGTGTGAGATTCCAACCCAAGAGAGTCACAGGCATTGAACTCCAACACATGAAAGCCATGGAGTGTGCTGTGCCCAACAAAGCCATGGGGGCTATGAGCCAACCCAGTATATTTTGAAAGGGGGATCCCTACCTCTGTGTGTCCAGAATGCAGGATTGCCTGACCTGTGGGCCTTAGGATTTTGGACTTTCTTGGGACCTATTATTTATTTTTCATTTATATTTCTCCCTTTTGGAGAAATATAATGAAAAATATGCCTGTCCCAGCATTGTATTTCAGAAGCACACGACATATTAGATTTCACAGGTTCACAGCTGGAGTCTCATCTGTATCTGATTTAGATGATATTTAGATGAAACTTTGGACATAAACTTTTGAGTTGGTGATATGTGAGAAGGATATGAATTTTGTATGACTGGGGTGGAATGTTATGGTCTGAATGTTTGTGTTTCTCCCAAAATTCATATATTGAAATCCTAATGCTCAATGCAATGGTATTAGGAAGTAAGGGCTTTGGCAGGTGCTTAAGTTATGAGGGTGAAGCCCTCATGAATGGGATTAGAGTCTTTATAAAAGAATCCTACAGACCCACCCACCCCCCTGGCCTCTTCTACCATATGAAGACACAGTGAGAAGTCAACAGTCTGTACCTGGAAGAAGACCTTTACCACAACTTAACCATGCTGGCACCTTGATCTTGGACCTCCAACCTCCAGAATTGTGAGCAATAAATTCTTGCTGTTTATAAGTCACACATTCTGTAGTATTTTTGTTGTAGCAGCTTGAATGCACTAATACAATTTCCCACTAGGCAAAGACTATGATTTGCTGAAATAGACACCCATCACATATGTAGTAGATCTTCCTTCTGTATCCCTCACAAAGCTTTTCCAGAAGTTTTTTTTTTTTTTTTTGGCAAATGTTGGAATGTTGAATAAATACTTCTCTAGATAAAGAGATAGAATTTTTCATTATTTTCATAGGCTAAAGCCAGTGATAGTTTTTAAATATATGAAACTGACATTTTTTAAAAAATATTTTGAGCATGAGATTTATTTATCTAACCCAGAAGGAGGAGATAATTTTGTAAATTAAAGTGGGAGCCTTTTCAAAGAAAAAGATTTACTTCATGTACTCATACTTTCTCAAATCCTCTCCTCTGTCAAAAGAATTTTGTTGATATATATATATATATATATATATATATATATATATATATCTCCACAAAATATGATTATAGATATATGATTGCCCAACAAATATCTCTTGGGCAAATATCCTATGTATTTTAAATTCTATGACCCAGTAAAATAAGAAGAAAAACATGTTAAAATAAAAGAGAAAGATAAGAGAATAAAAATATCCCTTTATAAATAGAATTTTTTTAGAGTGTGTTTGCCACTACATTTTGATACTTTTCGCTGGAATGTGTAGCCTGGCAAAGTAAACAAGAAACCAATCTTCAGAATAAAAATGTTAGGAATGTAGGGGAAAAAGATAATGGTACCTGGCAAGCAAAGAAAAAAGGAAGATGAGTGTAGAAATTGTGAAAGAAAGTAAGTTATGAATACAGAAATGGAGAAACTTGTGGCCAAGGGGTCAAAACTACCACAGTGAAACATTTCAAAACTGACTTCTTGTTATTAAATGTGGATAGTTTGGGTGTGTGTATTGAATTCTGTTCCCTCTGTGGCAGAGCATTGGAATTCCTTCCATTTTAAGTGAATTGTAGTGTGTTTCACTGTGATCATAAACTATATTCACTATTTTGAGTTTCTGGCAAGGTTTTGTGACTACCCTAAGTTCTAAAAATTTCAAATCCCCCTTAAACCCTATAGCTTGTTGGTCTTGAATTTTATATACATATACATGCATATATATATATATATATATATATATATATATATATATATATATATATATATATACACACACATAATATGTGGAGGTAAATGCCTTTCTGATATGATAAAGGCAAAGTGATTTGGAAGATATCTCTAAAAGTATGTCAATTTCATTAAATTTTGATTTTGGAACTTTTAACGGGAGTTGTGCTTAACCGCATTAAGTGGATTCTGGAGAAATATATTTTTTTTCATCATGATTGAAACAGGATTTTTTAGTTATATTTTAAAGAATATAGTTTAAAAATGTCCAGAGGGTTAAACATGACACCTCAGTTAAAGAGAAATCATAACTAAGTGATGAATCTAATGAAAGGTAGACCAGAACTTTTCTCATTCATTCAAACTCTAGCTGTTAAACTGAACCCTTTGTTTTTTGATTTGTGCTCCAGCTTCACTTCTTTCCTTAAGTGAAACCTTCTGACACAAATGCATCTGCAAACCAAAGCCCCAAGGAGAGAGTAAAGTGTTCTGTCACATTCCCGACAGCACTGATTTAAGGGTTTACATGCTGGTGCTACTTTTTTTCTTCTTTTATTTTAATTTCCTGGCTAGAAACTGGCGTTTTCCATTTACTTCACTCTCCAGTTCTGATACTGGCACATTTAATACATAAAACAGTAGCCACAGTTTTCAGACATGAATCTTCTTTTAATACTAAATCTTTAAGAGTAGAGATAATAAGTTCCAAATTTGCTGATAAAGAAATGACACATGTGACACAAATTATATTTTAATTCCAAAAGCGAGAAAAGCTTTAGAGTAATTTCACAAATTTCATAAATATATCCTTTACTTTGAAAAATACAAAAAATCTCAAGGTCAAATTCAATTTCCCTTTTTCCTTCTTCCATTTCTTCCTTAGTAGAGTTCTAACAGCACTATGAAAGAAACTCCCTCTCACATCTTAGCCTTTTAAGTTTAAAATGCAAAATGTGAGGACTAATGCAAATAATGTAGTTTAGAAACTTGTATTTTCCTAATTTCTTAAGGAAATGTAATTTAAATTTATATTTATTTGAGTGCTAGTGTTCAAGAGTGTGGATGCCTTTATATAGGAGACAGTATTACTTGTCCCATATTCTAAGAGTTAAAGTGTCAATTGGCAAATTGATTCTTACTGTTTTCATATCATGAAAAATCAGCCTGAGTTCTTTATAAATTCTATATGTTTTCATTGGATAGATATTGTGAACTTTTTAAAATATATGTGAGTAGTAATATTTCCAAATTGCCTCTTTGTTTTTTTTTTTTTACCAAACTACACTTTTATTTATGTACTTTTCAATAAGTTTAAATCCTTGAAGGGTACAGCCTCACGCAGATTCTGTGTCCAATGGACTTAGCAGGAAGGTTGCTTCAGAAGTTTGCACAAACCATGCCACTGTTTCCATGAGCGTGAGTTACCTTTCCCCAGATTATTCTGGTTTTGTTAGGTTTTCCACCAGGAGTTACTGTGCTATTCTTTGTACACATAAGCGTATCTCTTGCCTAGATAGAAGTCAGTTTCATCTCTAGTATAAATACCTTCAGTTTTAAGAAGAGCTGTGTGCTTCCTCTGGTTCCAGAGACCCTGCTTATAGCCGGCAAAAATGGCCTTGGACCACAGCCTTTCAGACATATTTGTCATTTTAGAAGTCTTGTTCCCAGCAGAACCCCACAGGCTCCAAATAGCTCCATATTGTCTTTTAAAATTTCTCAAAAATTTAGCTTTGCTACAGTTTCCAACTTCTCCCCTAAGTGTCCAGAGGTCTGCTCTGCCAGTTGGGTTATCCTGAGGTCTCTCCACTTCATTGATCACAAGACCATTCATGGAAGGGATCATAGATAATACCCATGCATTACAAAAAATATCTAATTTTGAGATATAAATAGACTGGTTGATGTTCCCTAACCCCTGGGTGACAGTTTCACCCATCTTAATTCCTGCAGTACAGTTTTTACAAAGGACAATATCTGTCACTTTTTTAAAGATTTTTTAGAGTAGTTTTAGGTTCATAGCAAAATTAAGACAAAGGTACAGAGATTTCCCATATTGTCCCTGTCTATCAACACCCACTACCAGAGAGGTATTTTTGTTGCAATAGATGAACCTACACTGACACACCTTAATCGCCCAAAGTCCATAGTTTACGTAAGAGTTCGCTCTCAGTTTCATACATTTTATGGGTTTGGACAAATGTGTAATGACATCCATCCATAATTCTAGTTTTATACAGAGAGTATTTTTATTGTCTTAACACTCTTCTATGCTCTGCCGTATTCACCCTTCCCCCTACTCCAACCCTGGCAACCACTGATTGTGTTTTTACTGCCTCCTTAATTTTGCTTTTTCCAGAAGTTCTTATAGTCAGACTCACACAGTATGTGCCTTTTCAGATTGGCTTTTTTCACTTAGTAATACTTATTCATTTAAAGTCCGTCCACATCTTTACATGAATAGATAGCACACTTCTATTTAGTGCTGAGTATTCCATTGTCGGATGTGCCACGGTTTATTTATCCATTCACCTACTGAAGGACATCTTGATTGCTTGCAAATGTTGGCAATTATGAATAAAGCTGCCATAAATATCACTGTGTAGGTTTTTGTATAGACATAAGTTTTTGACTCCTTTGGATAAATACCAAGGTGCACAAATGCTGGATCATGTGGTAAGAGTATGTTTAGTTTTTTAAGAAGCCACCAAACTGTTATCAAAATATGTCTATCATTTTTAAATAAGAATTTTGGTTTTTTGTTTGTATTTATGTTTTTATTAGCCTGCAACATTGGCGACACGTACGTTTCCTTATGTTGAATGACCATTTGAATTTTCCTTTTCTGTGTGAGAAAGCTTTTATTTTTGAATAGATTCTTCAAGTTAATAATATACATACCTTTTCATACTGTGGCAAATATCTTCTGTTTATTTAAGGCTTACTCTGATGGCTGATCTTATATGTCAACTGGGCCATGGTTAAGCAACTGTTTGGTCAAACACCAGTCTCGATGTTGCTATAAAAGTAATTTTGAGATGTGCTTCAAAGAAGACCTAATTAAAATACATACTCTACGTAATTCACAGTATTTTTTGTTTGTTTTTTCAGCCATGCACTATCTTAAGGTTTACAATGCACATTTGTACATTCATTAATTCTACTGAACTTCAAGTGTATTCCATAAAGTAGACTTGGTGGTTAGCTTCTCTCTTTTTACAGCTATGGAAACACATCTCAGAAAGGAGAAATGGAGGTAGGATCATGCAGCTAATAGATACTAGAGCTGGCATTTTCCATAATTTACTTAGTGTGAAAAATGTTATTAAACATTGCTTAACTCAAGTAATCCTTACTTCCTATAGATTACTTATATTTTATAATGTAATCACATCATAGTTCATTTTCCTCCCCCACCAAAAATAGAAATAACATTATTGGGGGAAGAGCGGAGTAGGAGAAAAAAGTGTCAGTTTGGAATAGTTTTTGAAATAGCAGAATAAAGCCTAACTTGAATTGAAGATAACATTCATGCTTCCGCTAAAATTTATTCAACACCTTGAGAGTGAATAATGAGAGCAGCATTAACAAGTGACATATAAATAATTTTCTGTAATAATTTAGCTTGAAAATATTAATTTTCATGAGTTTTTATTGCATTGAATGGTTTCTTACATATATAATTAATCTTAGAATTCAAGTCTCATTATTTATTTTCCCTTTTCCATGGTTAAACAACATCGCTACTTAACTGACATAATTCCTAGTGACTCCTATTAAATTTCTTCATTGTAGTGTTGAATAAAACAAGTGATACTACGTATCTTTCTGCACACATGCAGCACCTAAACACTGCTATTTTTCAAGGCTTAGTTTTGAGATGCAATGTATAAAATTTCACATTTTTGACCATAAATTACTTACTTAATGTTTTCTGATGCTTATTTAGAAATGTCTTTATTTTGTTATCAAGAAAAAAGAAAGTTCAATATGGTCCAGTTTATTTGCAGAGATACTGAATCATGTTTTCTTTGAATACATTTATCTATGCTCCAATTAAACAGGCAATGGTTGGTACATTTAGCACTTGATCAATTTTAAAGTATCAACTGGGGTTGTGGATATTCTATTCCTATGTCTTCCTTTTGTTTCTTTTATAAATTCACAAAATAATTGCTTTGAATTCTAAACATCATAAGGATCCATAAGTTTAGTGAAATAACTTCACAGCTTATGGCTGAACTTAATTCTATCAGTGAAAAGGAAATACTTAATATTTGAGAGATATAATTTCCCAGTCACTTAGTAAATGATCTCTTTCAGTGAAATAACCATCCACATATTCATCAAATATTTATGTGTTGACCATTAAGTGTTTGTCACTATGTATAAGTCACAATGAATGTTATAGATAAAGAGCCCAAGGAACAATTAGATCTGGCACAATTGTGAGATTTGCAGAAGTGAAGGTAGGAAGAACCGATGGATCAGAGAAGGAGACACTAAGAAGTCAGTCAGAGAAGCCAGCCTCTCTCAGGTACCAAAGTGGAAAAGGGAAACCCATGGGAAGGTCTATAGGAAGCCACTGACCTTCTGTAGCTACCACTTCTACAGTTTACAGTCCAGCTCCTGGAGGTGGTCCTAGGTTTGCTGTGGTCAACTGGGCTGGTAGTTAGAAATAAGAGCTAGAAGAGGAGCAGAGGAGACTGCTATCAGGCAGCAACTTACCAGACATCTTTAAATTTGTTCATCATCACATTTGACTATTGTGGTGTTGAGAGTAATGGTGGCTGCTTTACTCTGTCTGCCTTAGGTTCCACTAAAATCTGCCTTAGTTTCCACTGTTGACAAATTCTGATCCAGAAACCTTTTGTGAACCACCTCCACTAAAAGTTGTTTTACATAGTTCTTTTTGTTGTTGTTACTCATGCCTTACTTCAGATTAGTTTCCTCAGAAGCAATTTCTAAAATCAAGATTTGGGAGTGATTTGTTAAGAAGAGTTCACAGGAAAACCTGGGAAGAAAGTAGGAAAATAAAACCAAGAAGGTCAGCAAAGTATGTGATATCCCACAAAGACCCATGGTGGGTAACTTTGGCTCAACCCTGGAGGGGAACTCTGGAGAAAAGTGTAGATCATATGTCCAGGTGATCCTGATTAAGGGCAATAGAGCTGGGTATTTATATCCCCACCTTAATCAGATACTTGTTAAGGAATGCTTGTGGAAGGGATGTAGTATAAAAGCTTTTCCATATTTACATACATTCAGGAAATATGTACTCTGAAAGTTTGAGGCCAGTCTTCTAACAAAGAGATACACAGTTGTTACCATTGGTACTAAAAGTAGATAGGGACCCAGTGTGCATGAAAATGGCAACAGGATCCATGGGGAAATGGACAGACATCTTCTACACAAATAACTGTAATTCTAAATAATACATCCACTGATATCTTAAGTAATATAAAGTATACCTACATAGAGACAAAGATGAGATAGAAACAAAAAGGAGGGAAAGTATTTTTTATTATTTTTTCTAATTTCCATAATATTCTTAAATATGTCTATAGAAAATAAAAAGAAAAGAATGGTGATATGGATGAGATAGTAAAAAGTTTTCTGCAGATGTATTGAACAGACTTCAGGAGTCCAAGTGAGGAAATATATACCCTACTTTACCAGTTATACAATGCCCCGGTCAGTCTCCATAGACTCTTAGAGCTTCAGTTATGATTACAGAGCAGTGACTATTTATGGGTCTCTGAGCACCTGAATATACACACATCTTCACATAGTTCATTCTGGTACACCAATTATTTGATCAGTTTTATAGGGAAAAGGAAAAAGAAGTCTTATTGGGATCCTTGACAGTCCCATTTGCCATTCATTAACAGCATAGCAATTTTGTCGCCTGACCATGATTATTACAAAAGAGAACATTCTGCTAATATAGGACACTGCATTCAAAATCAGACAAAAAAATCTAAACATACTAAATTAGATTAAATGTGAAGGTGGAATTGGATATTCTTATGAAGCACATTTTAGCTTTTTAAGGACTGATTTTATAATTGCTCTTTTCATATAAATAACTTGCTATGAAAAATATCTAAAAAAATTGTAAAATTTCTTTATTCAATCTAAAATGATCTTTATAGTGTGATGGACCAAGGTTTTAATAACAATATACATAATCTACTTTATAGAAAGAAATCGCAACATTCTAAGTACATTTTGTCTTAAGCAAGGCTGCCCTAGAAGAGGAAATATATAAATAGATATTAATTTTGATATCTACCTTTCTATAAGTATATCTATACTTATATATGTATATATAAACTATAAGAAGAATTACCTCATATTTTAAAATATTTCATTGATAAATATTTTTAAAAGATATATATGAGAAAGTATTTATAAAAGATGTTTTTACTCATCAGCAAATGATATCTATGATCAATATCTAAGTACAGTTCTTACTGATATAAGTTTTGTTTACAGAAAATGTAGTTGTATGACCTGTGTAGAAGCAGACATATATGTGCATGTAAAGGTAAATAGTTAAAATTCATTTATGTATCTTGGAGAAATATATATCTCAGTCTATTTGGGTTGATATAACAGAATACCAAAGACTGATTAGCTTATTAACAACAGAAACTTATTTTTCACAGTTCTAGAGGATGAGAAGTCCAAAATCAAGGTACTGGCACATTCAGTGTCTGCTGAGGGCTGGCTCACTGATTCATAGACTGCCATCTTCTTTCTGTGTGCTCCTATGGTGAAGGGGGAGTCTTTGAGATCTCTTTTGCAAGGGTGCTAATCCCATTTTTGAGGGCTCCACCCTCATGACCTAATCACCTTCCAAAGGGTCCACCTTCAAATGTCATCACATTGGGTATTAAGTTCCAACATGAATTTTGAAGGGACACAAACATTTAGTCTATAACAATATATAAATATGTTGTAATTATTAAATGTTATATTGTTTTTCCTTTAATGACACATATTTTAAGAAACTTCAAGTATGTTACATTAATGTAATCCACCTTGAAACAGTTCATTTCCTTATTGGGATTTTAAAAATGAGATTTACATTTGTAGACCAAATCATATTTCCAAATTTTTAAGATTTACAACATGTTAGGAAATCTGATGGCAAAACTATGAATATATATCCGAAGTAGTTGTATGAATATACCATATTTTTTATCCATTCATCAGTTGATGGACATTTGGGATGTTTCTAATTTTTTTCTATTATAAATATGCTGCTGTGAACATTCATGTTCAAGTTTTTGTGTGGATACATGTTTTTATTTCTCTTGGGTATATACCTAGGAGTGGAATTGCTGAGTCAAATAGTTACTCTATGTTTAAACTTTTGAGGAAGTACTAGACTGTTTTCCAAAGCAGCTGCATCATTTTACATTCTCATACAATAAAATATTACTTGGCAATAAAAAGAAATGAAATATTGACACTTGCTACAACATGGATAAACTTTAAAAAACATTATGCTAAGTGGAAAAAGCTAGTCACAAAAGACCATATGTGGTATGGTTGCATTTGTTTGAAATGTCCAAGTAGGCAGATCTATAGTGATAGAGAGTAGATTAGTGGCTTGCAAAAGGTGGGTAGAGAGGAGACAGGGAGTGACTGCTAATGAGTATTTTTTTTGTGGGGAGGGCGGGTAATGAGAATGTTCTAAAACTGATTGTGGTGATGGTTGAACAACTCTGAATACATTAAAAACCGTGGAGTTGTACACTTTAAATAGGAAAATTGTGAGGTTATGTGAATTTTATCTGAATAAAACAGTTCTTTAATAAAGAGTATTTGTGTTACAGATGGCAAACATTTGGACATTGTGAAACATTCAGAAAACTAACACAAATTTTGTTATTTTATTGTTATTTAAGGGGAGAGGAATTTTACTTTTTTTCAGAATGTCTAACTAGAATATGGCTTGCCATCCATTCTTTACATATACTATTTCATTTAATGTTCATTGGAACATTGCACTTTACTCATTATAGATAAAAAAAATATGACACAACATTTCAAGTTACAGTTTCTTCATATTGGAGGCTGAGTTTGAAATTATTTTAATCCGATTCCAAATTTGGGATGTTTTCCAGTAAAAAAAAAAGTTCATTGGTAATTCATTAATCCATTCTTCCCTCCCTCCCTCTCTCCCTCCCTTCTTCCCTCCCTTTGTTCCTTCCTTCAACAAATGTCCATTGAGTGTCTATGATGTGTCAGGCATTGTTCTAGACAATGGTAAAAAAAAATAACAATAACAACAAAACAAAAATAGTGTACCTACTTTCACAAAAAAGTTCAGCTTAATAGAGGAAACAGATGAAGGTTTAAAAAATCAAAAAACTATTTTTACAAAGTGCAATGTGTACCTGGCTATATCAAATTAGCACTTAACAAAGAGACAGGCCCTATCCTTTGGAGACAGAAAAGCATCTCTATGGAAACATGATGAACTAGGGAAATGGTGTGTGTGTGGGCATGGTGACAATCCAGACAGATGAACTAGAAAGTGCAGAGCCTTTGAGTCAGCCATAATAAGGTACACTTGAAAAACTGTCAGTGTGGATAACACAAAAGAATGGGTGATGGTTGATGAGGCGGGGGAAGATCATCAAGAATCAGCTGACAGAGGCATTATATGACATACTATGAATTTCTGCCTTTATCCTGTGAAAAATGGAGTATTTTAAGTAGATCAAGCTAAAGGAGAGAGTATGATTTTGAAATTGCTGCATTTTACATGCCTTTGAGATATCGAAATACAGGTATATTTTTGTCAGTTATATACATTGTTTTGGAGACTAGAAAAAATGTATGGAATGAAACACAGAGAGTTAATATAGGTATATGTGACCAGAAACATATTTAATATACAAATATCAAACTATTTTGGTAAATATACTTGCTGTATGCTAAGAGACAAAATTAGGAGAGTTTCAGAGAAAAAAAAAAAACATTTTCCTCAAAGTGATATATGATATCCTATCATATCACAGATGAATCAACAGTTTTACATAGTTCTTAATGTTTGATGTTTTTGAGTCAAGATCACAGAATTTAATGGGTTTTTATATATGATAATATATTTCTACTGTCAGTTTTATACCTTATAAAATGTGTTGTTTGTTGTTGAAAAGTAATGTTTGAAATCTGGTTCACAGCACAGTAGTCTATACAGGAATAGTTTAAAATCCATATCTTATTTTACTATAATAACATTGTTAGTTAATATATAAAGGTATATCAGAGATCTATCTATTGATCTAGTATCTATATCTAGAATCTTATACATGGACATATCTATTCTACCAAATATCTGTTTTGGAAAATATGGTTTTTAAAAGAAAACCTAGTTCCATATATGGAAAGCTAGGTCAGAGTATTCAAAATTGCCTAAAAGTGTGATTTCACTTGATAAGTACTACAACAATGTTAAAGTAATTATAACTGACTTAGCCTAAGCATATTAAGTAACATTGTCAATTTAGTAAAATATATTTCAGAGACTTCCATTTCTAGAATGTAATAGATCATAGTAGGCTAATGCCTCTGCTACATCCACTAGAAAAAATCTGGATAAATTTAATATATATTTATCTCTAAAGATGTTAGAGATCTCTGGATAAGCTACCTTTTAGAAAGGGTAGAACCATTACAAAGTGAGCTAAAGATTGTTGACAATTTTCCATTTATAAAGCATTTGGAATTTTAGGTCCAAGTAAGGAACTTCTTACTGCAATTGCTACTTCCCTGATACCTTCATGCTTTTGATTTGCCCTTTGAGTTACCTAGTTAACAGCTTTATATCTAGTCTGCAAATTATTTATATTAATTTCTTCTGTTAAAATAACTAGTGTGATTTATATCTCATAACTGGACTCTCACTAGGACAAGTGGGAATTTAATACATTGTATTTAAAATTAGGAATAGCATTTAGTGAGGAGAGACTGAAGACAGACTCCTGGTAGATTTCTGCATATTTGCATATCCCCTACTGAGAACATTAAGCTTCTGTAAAATTAACCATACCAAATAACTACTGTATATTTGCTCATGAATTTTCTTCTGTAAATATTAAGCTGAATGTTAAGGCTAGGGTTATTACTCATTTCAAAGGCTGTCTTATAAATGATACATTTTCAGGTGTGTCTGAAAGAACTGTGCAGTGATCATGTAAGTAGTGGACCCATTTTGTTGTATCTTGGGTCTGAGGGAAAGAGACAAGGAAGGAAAACTATGAAAAAGAAAAGTAGGAAAAAGCAATTCTAAAATTTAGATGAATGTATTAAATTAATAGAAGCACCTTTTGAAACAAATTCAAAGGAATATTAATCATTTTAATGATTATAAAGTTCAACATACTTATTTGTCAATAAAATGATTCACAATGAATACATTAAAATAATATTCTGATATAGCAATTGTCAAGAATGTGAGTTTAAGAATTTTATTAAGATTGTAGACTATGGATACAGAAAAGAGGAAAATGTGAAGAATTTTCATTGTATTCTATTTGCCTTTCCTTAGAAGTACTTTATATAGATTTTCCAAAAACATATTTTTAATAATATATTATTGACAATTTTTTCTGTATGCCTAATCTTTTCAACTAAGAATAATTGCTAAATTTCTCCTCTATGCTTAAAGTAGTCAAAGTTATCTGTCAGCTCTCCATTTTCTCCAAAAAATAATAAAAATTGTATTAAAGCAGCAGAAATCTCTGAACTAGAAATAAAATATGTTTAGCTGTGAAGACAAAGCAGAGTAGCCAATTTCAGCATTCAAGTCACTGAGCTTTTCAACATATGTTCCAACATCTCATGACTTGTTAGTTACAGAACAATTCACTTCACTCTCCCCATCATAAAAATGAAAATATATAAATCATTCACCTTTCCAGATTTTCAGACATAAACCTGGAAACATCTGTGGCTTTTTGGTTCACTTTGCAATATTCAGACTAGTCATTCAGTGTTTGACTTTTTTTTTTTTCGATCCTGGAATCTGTTTTCATAAGAACTACTACCTGTTACAAACCTGAATATTTTGACAGAGTTTTTGGTTACTTTTTTAGTTTTCCCCTGATATGTTTTACTTTTTCCCTAGGATTTCTTTGCTAATGACAGCTATGACCTAACTGCAGTGAAAAGCACCAGCATGATATTTGAGGTTGATACATCTGGCAGAGAAAAGGCCAAAGGAAAATATGAGCTATTTCATCACTAAAGAAAATGCAAGATTGGGTATTATAAACTATGCTAATGGTATAAGGTGATCTTAGTTTCAGTTTAGTTTTGTTTTTAATTTGTTAGTGATGACATTATTCACTATTTATTGTCCCAAAATCAATGAGTAAATATAGTCGCAGAAATTTTTGGCAACATAGGAATAAAGTAGAGAAACTTATGATGGAATTATTGGATGCAGGCAGAAAACACTATAAATAAAGGGTAAACATCCTATTGGCAGCATTTTCCTTTTAAAAAGATAGCCTTAAAGTTGGGATCTTAATGTGATGAAGATAATATGTTACCGTATGGTCTCCATTGTTTTTTTTTGTTTTGTTTTGTTTTTTGTTGTTGTTGTTTTGTGGTACGCGGGCCTTGCACTGCTGTGGCCTCTCCCGTTGCGAAGCACAGGCTCCTGACGCACAGGCTCAGTGGCCATGGCTCACGGGCCCAGCTGCTCCGCGGCATGTGGGATCTTCCCGGACCTGGGCACGAACCCGCGTCCCCTGCATCGGCAGGAGGACTCTCAACCACTGCGCCACCAGGGAAGCCCTCCATCGGTTTTAAGGGTCCTTCTTTTAATCAGCTCTTTATTTTGAAATAGCAAGTCTGTATTAAAAAGAAAATGCTTTCAGATTATCTCCATTATTTCTTCTCTCAAACTCTTGGTGATAAATTGGTTGTCTGTCTTAATGAGGCACCCTGCAGCTTCAAAATTTAGTAAAGATTATCTAGCAAAAAAAAAAAAAAGAGGTAATCACAGGCAAGTATTTTTGTTTTTGTCTTTTGTTGCCTGAGTCTCAAGTGGAAACTTTTCCTCCAAAAATGCAAAGCAGGAAGAACACGCTTCCGGAAAGGCATGATGCATATTTTATTCATTCATGTATACATTCAATCCTTCCACAAACAAAACAGTTTCCAAAAGCCCATGGTAAAAGCTGAATTTAAGTTCCCTAAAGGAACTTACATCCCTGAAAAGGGAAGTGATATGCATATAGCCAATAAATTATTATATGCATTAAAAGAGGTAATTACAAGGTAAAACTGGAGAATAAAAAACATACTGATGAAGACCCCTCCCATAAAATGTATGGTAACAAGCATTCATTTCAGAGGTAATTCTTTAAATGGGTCTTTGATGATTTTCTAAAAGATGTTTGGTTCACCAGCCAAACAAACGGAAAAAAAATATTTTATTTATTATAATTATTTATTTTAGAGGATTAGGTATGTGAATAAAACCAGAAGTATGAAGTAGAATAGCATGTTAAAGGAACTGAATATTCTTTTACACTTTTGTTAGAGCAGGGGTCAGATGACTACACTGCGCTGGCCAAATCCAGCCCGCCACCAGTTTTTATTGGAATGTGCCTCACCCATTCTTTTAGTAGTGTCTACGGCTGCTTTCTTATTATAAAAGCAGAGGTAAGTAGTTGAGATGGACTACTCACATGGTCCTCAAAGCATCAAATATTTACAATGTGGCCCTTCACAGAAAATAAAAATTGCTGAGCCTAAGTTAGAGTTATATGCTAAAAGAAGGCAAAGAAACATTGACATGGCCTTGATGTTCCACAGAAGGCATTAAAGACATTGAGTAATATGGATAGAAATGCATTTCCAAGAGATCAGTGGCAGCCTCTGGAGACTTGTTGGGAAAGGAGAGAGACCAGTGGCTTGAAAGGCATTGAAGCAACTATTGCCACCCTCTCAGGTAAAGATACTTTAGGCTGATGAGTTAGGGTATAAGTTAAGGTTCAGTCAGAAAAATAGGAATTGTACTATGTATTTCAACAGAGAGAATCTAAGATAAGACATTCATTAAAACATCTTGGTGACATGAAAAAAACAAAACAAAACACACAAAAAAAGGAAAATTGGGATAATGCAGATAGTGCTTGCAGGAAGCAACACATCTCTCCACTCCTGCCTCCCTCACTAGAGTAGTGATGGGATGAAAGAGAATAAGGTGAAGATATGAAAATCTAGAAGCATCAAGGAGGGATTTCTCAGAACTGAGACAAACCTCTACAGAGGGGAGCTGCCTAACTGGTACCTCGGGAGCTCAGAGAAGGGACCCTGCAGAGTTAGGACTCTGGAGACAGGCACTTCACAGATGGTGAAGTATCTCTGAGGGGACACAATGAGTTTAGTTCTAAGACTGTCTAAGCAAGACATGGTTTCTCTCTTTCTAGTGCTTAATATATATATTTTGCACCTATTACATGTCAGGCACTATTAGTTGCTAGCTCACTGACAGTGTGCTATTTCATTCATTAATTTCCTTTTTTCCTTTCTTCCTTTCATTCTTTCTCTTTCTCTCATTCTCTGTCTCTCCCCCTTCTCCCTCCTTCCCTTTCTTTCCTTTCTTTTCTTTCTTTTTCCCTTTTCAGTCTTTACCTTATTTTACCACATCTTTGGTTGCAAAAAATCTATGTTAAACAATTGAAAGAGAGAAACATATCCAGGAACTAATAATTAATTTTACAAGAAGAATTCCAGAAACTTTTCTATACTTTACAACATTTGATCCTCATGATAATCTGTGATCCAAGTATTGTTGCCTATGTTTCATTAGCTGATAAGTTGAAATATGGGGAGTTTAAGTATTTTTTTTCTAAGTTCAGATAACAGATAAATAGTTAAATACAGATCTTTATAGTCTCTGGGCATTGGTATTTCTATATTAATAAAGCTTTCTTTTATATCAAGTAGTATTTTAGAGCAAGCCAATTCTCTTGAATACTAACCTAGCATCACTGGTCCTGTTATAACATTGCCCCTTAATTTAGGCTAAATATAGGAGTCACCTTTGCTGTTTTATCAAAAAGCAAAGCCTGAAAAAGTGATTCCGTGGAGTTACAAAAATGAGGGAGAAGAAAGACAACTGAAAGTTGTGTTTTCTGAGTTGACCACTGGCAATGTTGAACTTTGAATCCAGTACTCCTGGTAAAGAGCAATGGTCGAGAAGTCTCCAAACTTTTGTGTTTTTGGAAAGGGCTTACTACGAAGAACAATTCTTCCCCATATGACTTACATGAGACTTACCTATGAAAAGACCAGGTATAGACCATTCAAATTCCCATTCTTTGTCTCAAAAATAATCAGCTGGACTGTTTGTCCCTACTCACCAATTTGGATAAAGTGCCCACTAACTTGATTAAACTATAGCTGGGTTTCTCTTCTCCCCTCAGGCCCCTGAACTTTGGTTCACTCTTGAGCATTGGAAACAACCTCTTCTTTATTTTTATTTTTTATTTTTTTTTGTGATACGCGGGCCTCTCACTGTTGTGGCCTCTCCCGTTGCGGAGCACAGGCTCCGGATGCGCAGGCTCAGTGGCCATGGCTCACGGGCCTAGCGCTCTGCGGCATGTGGGATACCCCCGGACCAGGGCACGAACCCATGTTCCCTGCATCAGCAGGCGGACTCTCAACCACTGTGCCACCAGGGAAGCCCAAAACAACCTCTTCTTAATGGTTCCTCCTGAGAACCAACTAATATCAAGGAAAAACACTCTCTGATAAACTCTGATCATACCATTGGCTCAGCCTACTCCCCTATATCCAGTTCCAGCCAGTTCTCAGGAGGGATTTTATTTGACACCACATGCATGAGGTACTAATGTACCATCCAGTGAGATAAAGAAAGGGGAGCATTTACTGAGCAGCTTCATCTCCCCTTAGTTAAGTGTGGCCTCACTGGTGTTAACTCCCCCAAATTTCCCAGTTGCACATTGAAGAAATGTTATAAATTCACCTCACCACACACAGTTTTGGGGTTTGAATGGGAGTCTGATGGGGGTCTATACCTCTATATCTTATAAAACTTAGATGGTGGTGTTAATCTTATAAGTCCTCTGGGAGATAGTTTGGTTTCTGGTTTATTATCTTGCCAAGGGGCTGGAGGAACATGTTTCAGCGTCCTCCACGTGATGCTTTCTGCCAAAAATGTCTTACTCCACAGTTCGGGGACTCAATGAAATACTTCTTCAAACTACTAGGCATAACTATACCAATTGTATACTTAGGTACTAGAAAATAGCCACAGCGTTAGTCCATGAATATATTAGACCCACTGTATAATGGACTTGAGTCAGACTCCATTTACCACTTATACTCCTTAAACCCTCATTCCATCTAGAAAATCATGATGGTACTTTCAGTCCCTTGGTATCAATGTCACCTCAGATACCATGTCCAACATTGTTCAAAGAGTTTGGATATCTCACTTTCATTCAACACACTGCAAAGGCTTTCCTCCAGCAGTTCGGCTTCCCCATAGGTCAATGGGCTATGAGGCAGAGGAAATTACTTTTAAACACTGGTCCAGGGGTTGCTCTTTTTCACCATGATCATTGGTGTCCACTTTCTGCTCACTAGCTCTCATTTCTTTTTCCTTAGTTATTCAAGTTAAGTAATACCTATTTAGCTTTCTATCTTTCTCATTCTTCAAAACACTGGGATCTATTAATCATCCTTACAAATCGCTGCAGGTTATAGCAAGCTAATTACCATTTGGCCTCTGTGATCCATTATGGTCATTAATCCACCTTGTTCCTGCCCAAGGAGTCTTGCCACCTGGCCTCTGCCATTCCAGAGTCTATCATCTCCCATTGAAAATAGGGAGTCCAGTCAATAGGTATATCTCCTGCATTTAACCTTGGCATGAAGAAGAGTGCCTCCACCAAGAATCTTAAAGGTGCCAGTACTCCCTTTACCCATACATTTCTAACTGCTTTAACAAAGAGACTATTCTCTGTTTCCTCCCAAGGGAGTCATTTTTATTTCCTTGAGCTTTCTGGCTCCTCCCTCCGTACTCTTTTAAGCTATCTCGGCTTTAGTTACTGTAGATTAGTGTTTCTTAAACTGAAATATGATACAACTTATTTGGGGTCTTGATAAATACAGATTCTGATTCAGTACATCTAACAGGACTTAAAAGTTTTATTTCTAATATCCTCCTGGGTGAAACATATTACCAGTCTGTAGATGACCCTTTGAGCAACATTACTACAGACAGTTGTTACATGCAAAGTGCAGAAAGCCATCCCATCAAAGACAGTTTCCAAGTGCTTCTAGGTCAATAAATCGCTCTTATACTTGGGCCCATTGGGCCAATACGTACAAGACCCATCCACATTTTTCCTTGTTTCTTTTTGGTACCTATTTTTTGTCCTATAATTTCTTCAGTATGTGAACAATTTCCTGCCAGAGCAGAGACCACATTTTCCTGCTGGACTGTGC
The DNA here is from genome assembly GCF_964270905.1 of Leucopleurus acutus. NCBI lineage: Eukaryota > Metazoa > Chordata > Mammalia > Artiodactyla > Delphinidae > Leucopleurus > Leucopleurus acutus. Next base: position 19,404,671 of record NC_139142.1, on the reverse strand, counting down.
TATGCCCTAGTCCCTTGAAACAGGAGTGAAGGACAAAAAGAGTCAAACAGAGAGGCTTCCCTGGTGGTGCAGTGGTTGAGAGTCTGCCTGCTGATGCAGGGGACACGGGTTCGTGCCCCGGTCTGGGAGGATCCCACATGCCGTGGGGCAGCTGGGCCCATGAGCCATGGCCGCTGAGCCTGCGCGTCCAGAGCCTGTGCTCTGCAACGGGAGAGGCCACAACAGTAAGAGGCCCACGTACCACAAAAAAACAAACAAAAAAACAAACAAAAAAAACCAGTCAAACAGAGAAAGAAGAAAAGCCAACCAGTTCTCCATCCATTGTGATCTTTGGAATAGCTTTATGAAATGCTTCTCAGATCTTTGCCCTCAAAGAAATAGACAATTTCTTCTGAAATGTGTGAATGATAGACCCATTAGTTTGAACTTCCCTGAACTTTTGAGGTACACATGTATAAAGGCTGAGGGGGTTTCAGTGGGAGTCCCATGATATGGCTGCAGAGAAGCCCCAGGGTAGGAAATAAGGAGCTGTCACACTGCACAAATCTTGCACAAAACTGGTAACTGCAGTATTGGATAATGCAAGACGTGGGACCAAAATATTTGAAATGGCACAAAAGAGTTGTCCATTATATCTTCCATCTATCATTTTGAACCCACCTCCCTGTTTATGTTCTTCCCTTCCCTGTTTTTCTTCTATTTGTTGCCCAGTGCCATCTGCCAGCAATAGTTATGTGGTTACCAGATATAGCTTTTTAAGGCTTTTTTTTTTCTAACAACAAGCCAGTCTCTTCCAGTCTTTGCACTCTGAAAACAAGTTCTTAAGCTGATACTGAGCAGGGCCCTGTGGGGCTCCTGGGCACAAAGACTTTCTGTGTACCCCATTTCTTTGATTACAGGAAACAGCCTTCATTCAGCCTCCATGACCTTCCCTGAGTTCCAATGGGCAGATTCAAGCAGTTGTTAATTAGGAAAGGGAGGGGATGCAAGACCAGGGAGAAACAGTCAAGAGCAGCCTTGGGGAAAGGTCCTGTTTCCCCATCAATGGATACACAGAGGAATATCTTTGAGCTATTGCTATCCTGAGATACTGAAAACCCCTCCAAGTGGGAGAAGTTAATGATGGCATGCTGCCCACAAGCATGTAAACCCCAGACCAGCTGGACCTGAAAGTTGATGATGATGACTCCTACTTACATCACCACCAACTCATCAGAGGAAGGTCCACAAGCTGATCAAGCTCTCTTTGAACAATTACTATAAAACTTCCCACTATCTTCTCCAAGCTGGGACACACGGTTTTGAGGGCATTAGCCTGCTGTGTCCCCCTTTTGCCTGTCAGAGTAATAAAGCTATCCTTTTCTACTTCACCCAAAACTCTGTCTCTGAGATATAATTGGGCACCAGTGTACAGAGAAGCTGAGCTTTCAGCATCAATTTTGGCGCCCAAAGTGACTGGTGCCAAATCATATCTCAGAGACAGAGTTTTGGGTGAAGTAGCAAAGGATAGTTTTATTACTTTGCCAGGCAAAGGGGGACACAGCAGGCCCCTGCCTCCAAAAACTATGTGTTCCCAACCAGGAGGATTTGATGAGGAGTTTTATGACAATACTTCCCAAGGGTATGGTTGCTGGCAAGATGAGTGTGTGTGCAGGGTCTCAGATGGTCTGAGTCTCTTAATCTTGATGAGCTTCTCTGGTCCCTTTAATCTTGTCTCAGATGGTTTCTTGGCTACTCCTCCCTTGATTAGCAACTGTTTGAATCTGCCCTTTGGAACTCAGGGAAGGTCATGGAGGCTGGAGTCTTGCCTATAAGAAATGGGGGACAAAAAGACCTCCATGCCTCGGAGCTCCATAGGGCTCCCCTCAGTTTCAGTTAGTCCTGCTGATATTGGAAATGCAAACTTGCATGTAAGTCTAGTACTACCTTTCACTCTCTAGGCTTGAATATTTTATTTTGTTTCCTCATCTGGAAAGTAAAGGTAATGCTAGTAATTTTTAATGTGCAAACATTCATCTGTGATAATATATGCAAAAATGTTCTGGAAACGAGAGCTCTAAACAAAATATTATCTGTTGTTTTATGTAATAATTAATTTTTAATACATGAGAACAAAGACCTATGAAGTGCTTAAAAAATGTTTTCCTTCCAGAATTACACACGTTTAAAAGGAGGGAGGTGTAGCTGAAATGAGTAAATGCTTAAAGTTAGAATTTCTAACATTTCAATGGGATAGGTATTTTCATGATGCTGGGAGGTATTTCTCAAAATCTTTTCTAGGTTACTTGTCTCATCTCTTGACACTTGTTCTATTTTTTAACAACTTCTGAGTATCGGAACATACAAATAACTGCCCTTTTCTGAGCACTCAGTTGGTGCCAGTAGCCCTGCTAGCTTCTTTAAACACCTTACTATATTTACTCCTCACAATAAACCTGAGCGATAGCTATTATTATGGTTCCATTTTACATATGACACTAGTATTTAAAGTCTTAAAATATGTCCTACTTAAAACAGAGTTAGTATGTGGCACAGCCAGCTCTTGAATCCAGGTTTGTATGAAAAGGCTTCTAAGCTCTGTATTCCACAGTTGTTATATTCTTGATCAGTAGCATGACCACACCTCTTGAACTGCCTTGGACAATCCCAGTTTATGTCTGTCATCCTGATCTAATTAGTAGTTTATTTCAAATTATCCTAGTTTTAATGATAAATTATTTGGTTACTTTATTGTTCAGACTTTTTTGTCTTGTTTTTAAATAGCGTTTACTGCATATTTTTGAATTGTGTCTGGGTATTTTAAAATAATAATACAGTTTCATTCTCTATATCTTACACTATACTTGATGTGAGCAGCTACTTGGCTGGCACATGTATCATGCCACAAAAATTCTTGGCACAAAGAATTGGTATAGGACTTCCCTGGTGGTGCAGTGATTAAGAATCCACCTGCCAATGCAGGGGACACGGATTCGAGCCCTGGTCTGGGAAGATCCCACATGCCGCAGAGCAACTAAGCCTGTGTGCCACAACTACTGAGTCTGCGCTCTAGAACCCAGGAGCCACAACTACTGAGCCTGTGTACCACAACTAGTGAAGCCTGCATACCTAGAGCCCGTGCTCCACAACAAGAGAAGCCAACACAGTGAGAAGCCCGCACGCCACAATGAAGAGTAGTCCCTGCTCACCACAACTAGAAAAAGCCTGTGTGCAGCAACGAAGACCCAATGCAGCCAAACAAATAAATAAATACATTAAAGAAAAAAATGAAAGAAAGAATTGGTATAACCAATATCCTAAAATAGCCAACCTTGGTTTGGTGATAAAAAAAACCAAAAAACCAAACAAAAACAAAACACAGTAATAAGTATCTCTTATATTTCTAGCGCCAATACATATTTCTTATATTTCTCCAACATTTCGTCATAAACTTGTTTGTGCAAGCATTCAGAGATTATAGTTCAAAGGTTTTTTTCAAGGCTAAAAATGTCTGATATAGTCCTGTTAAGAAAAGTCTTTTAGCTCTCTATCAAAGAGTTCAGTAAGATACTATGGATAATCCCATATTTGAAATCATATTTTGCTATTATCTTGAAAAGAATTCAAGGTTTTGTACAATGTGTTCAAAAACAGACTATTTACTAATGGCTAATTTGTGTAGTCAAGATGGTTAAGGCAGGATCATTTTGAGATTTCTGAATCATTTTGATGATTTTCCTGTTAGGAGAAAAAATATAAAGAGACTATTCTTTCCCCCCCTGTCATTTATAAATGGATTATACGTCTAGTAAATACTAGTTTACTGTTATTGATTCCAAAGACATGTCATATCACAAGTTACAGCTGGATAACTCAGGACCTCAATCAAGAGCTCTCGGTTTCTGTATTAATTGGTCATTGTGATCTGAATTAAAGTGAAGAAGAGATCTTACTAGGAAATTACTATAATATATTTAATGGATATTTCAATTCCTATAGTACAAAAGTTGCAAAAATTTTTCCTTTGATGATGAAATTAAGAGTATAGATTTCTTACATGTTCAGTGATAAGTATATTTCCAACATTTAGTTATAAAAGCCCTATGAAGTAGGCTGATTATATACATATTCAACTCTACTGCTTACTTAATATATACGTGCCGTTTTAACTTGGTATAATATATATTGTATATTTTGATTGGAAGACTTGTCTTCTATATTTACTCACTGATAGTGTGACTGTTTATAACCATACAGAGAGTGTAAAATGGAGGCTAGCAGAGAGTAATTTTAGTTTATGAAAATATATAGAAATATATAGAATTATCTCCATTCAAAGTATTGTTATTAATTTTAGCTTTCCTTTTTTTTTACACAATTTCTTATTTTAAAAAATGTTCCTATTGATGTGATGGTATTTTTTGTCATGTGTCTTTAATGATAAATAAATTTAATTGAAATAAATAATCAAAACCACATTTTTTCAATAGATGTTATGATGAAGAGGAGTGGCCATGGATTAGAGTTCAGAAAAGCTGATTATTGGCTTTTCTCTCCCATTGTTACTTATTGAATGTGTGACTATAAGCAATTTGACTCTTTTACATCACTTTTGTAAACGTAGATTATGTTATTCTATATTCTTGGTACTGATCTTTCTAGTGCTAAAATTTAAACTCTTTCCTCCATAGCTTTACCTTAGAAAATGGGGCAAATCTGACTGTAGCTGATGCTCCAGTCCTGACAAATTTCTTTTAGGAATGTACTAAAAGATCCAAGACTTCTGAAATGAATGTTCCCACTCTCTTCAAGATTTAAGGATGATTTAACATCTAATCTATACTCTAAAAGCCACATTTACTTAGAATCAATCTTAATTTTATAACCTTTGCTCATAATTGGTGTTGAAAGGATAAATTATATGTAGTAGACTTATAAACCTCGTTACTTCTTGTGAATAGTGAATATCATGATTCAGTTAATTAAAATGCAAACCCAAATTGAATTGTCATGGGTGTAGATAGACTAATGGTCTTCCAAAGATGTCCACAACTAATCCCAGTATCTGTTAGTGTGTTAGGTTCCATGGCAAAGGAGAAATAAGTTTGCAGATGGAATTAAATTTGCTAATCAGATGACATCAAAGTAGGGAGATTATCATGGAGTATCTGGGTGGTCACAATGTGATCACAAGGATTTTAATATGGAAGAGGGAGGCAGAAGAGTCAGTATAAGAATGACAGAATGTCAGAAAGATTTGAAAGCAATTGCTGGCTTTGAAGATGGAAGGGAACCATGAGCTAAGGAAGAGGGGCAGCCTCACGAACCTGGAAAAGTCAAGTAGAGGGATGATCTCCTTGAGCCTCCAGATTGGAACATAGTCTGGACAACAAGTTGATTTTAGCCTAGTGAGATCCATACAGATTTCTGACCTACAAAACTATAAGATTAAAATTTGCACTGTTTTAAGCCAATAAATGTGTCTTAAATTGTTATGGCAGCCATAAGAAACGAATACAGTTATTAGCAGAAAACTAGTACAGTCATTAATGAATAGCTACTTTGGTACAAAACTGATTGTACATTTAATTATTAAATTGATTTCTAAGCAATTTTCCAATCTTTCAAAAAACTCATGTCTCATTATACAATACTGTGTGTGCAGTAGAATGAAAATCATGAAGACTTTAGAAACCTGGAAAATATAAATATAAGCAGAAAAAGCATGAAAATAGCATGTGTTATTATTGCAACTCTATAAAATACAAACATATGTAGAGAAGATCTGGAAAATAACAAGAAACACAAAAGTTATAGTGAGGTTGAAATATCAGTTTTTAAATTTTATGTATTTTTATTCAGTCACACTGTTATTAATTGTGAAACTGGTATAAGAATAAACAGGTGGTTTCAGCAGGGAACTGAGCCCCCACAGCAACCCAACATCAACGAGCAGGATTAGGAGGTGCCATCTGGGCTAGTTGACACTCTCTGCTGTCCCTTTACATAGTGTTAGCTTGGTCCAGCTTGGCTGATCTGTCACCCAACCCAGTATCAACGAGGTGGAAAGGTGGAATGAGGTGGTCCCAGGTGAACATAGTGGTGACTACACATCTCCCTTTCATTCTATTCTGTCTTACTCCACCTCTGGTGTCAATGGGACCCAGTAAAATGTTGAACTTCCACTTCAATCCAGCAACAACGAAACAATGAGAATTTGCTCTTCACTTACTCTGTCCGTGGTGTTAGAGGCCCAGTGTAAATCTGAGCTTACACCTCAACCTGAATGCAAGGAGGAGTTGCAAATTGTTGCCCCACTTTCTCTGGGAGGTGTTAGCAGATCTGAGGGGGAAGGGAATTTTCACATAATCTGCATCTGTATGCAATGAGGCAGTGTGAGTCTTTTGTTGGGATTGGTGGGATTGGTGAGGGGGGCACAGTGGGAAGCTAAACATGCACTCCTGGCCTTTACACTAGCTGTCCACAGGGAAACATCCTGCTTCACCAAAAAAAAAAAAATAGTTTGTGGGTGCAGAGAGATAAATTAGGAGGTTGAGATTAACATATACACACTACTATATATAAAATAGATAACCACCAAGGACCTACTGTATAGCACAGGGAACTGTACTAAATATTTTCAATATTTTGTAATAACCTATAAGGGAAAGAATGTGAAGAAAATATATATGTATAACTGAATCACTGTGCTGTACACCTGAAATTAACATTGTAAATCAATTATACTTCTATAAAAAATACATAGACTCTGGAGTCTTATACTATCATATTTAAAATGTTCAGAGTATAATTGAGAAAACATTTATTATATCCAGAACTAGGAAAATCACAACATGAACAAGAGAAGATATTAACAGGTAGCAATAGCAAGACAAATTAGATGTTAGAATTATCTGACAAGTATTTTAAAACAGCCATCATAAAATGTTTCAACAAGCAACTTAAATTCTCTTAAACAAAAAATAGAAAATCTCAGCAAGTAAGTAAAAAATTATAAAACATATATAACTGAAAAACAAATCACAAAAACAAATAAATAAATAAAATTCACTGATGGGCTTCAGTGATGATAAGAGGATGAAATTAATTAACTTGAGGACAATTCAACAGAATTTGTGCAATCTGAACATTTGACAGAAGTAGCCTGAAAAAAGTCAACAGATGCTCATGATCAAGTAGAACAATAATAAAAGAGATCACATTTGTATTTTTGGTCAAAAGGAGAGGGTGGAGAGAGTAGAACTGAAAAAGTATTCAATGAAATAATGGCTAAAACCTTCCCACATTTGCCAAAACACAAACCTGCAGATTCAAGAAGCTCAGTGAATGCTAAATAGGGTAAAGCCAGAGTAACCCAAGCCAAGATGCATCGTAATTAAACTTCTGGAACTAAAGACAAAGGAAAAGTCTTGAAAGCAGCCAGAGATAACCAGCACAATAGGCAAAGAAACACCAGCTCAAAGGACAGCAGATTTAATATCTGAAACCTTGAGGCCAGAAGGAAATGCCTCCACGTTTTTGAAGTACAGAAGGAAAAGAGTTGTCAGCTGTAATTTCTATATGCAGAAATAATGTCCTTTAAGAACGACAAGGAAATAAAAGACATCTTCAGATAAAATATCTTGTTGGTATTATTGCCTACCACACACACACAAAAAAGAATATACAACCCTTTACCATTTAGTTTTAACTTTTTAAGGAGAAATTAAGGCAAAATGAAGACAACAGTCTTGAATTATTGCTGTTAGTGTTTGTTAAAACATTTTTGATAAACATACTTATTACATATAAAATATAACCTTTTATTTTGGGGGCCATTAAACCAGCTCCTCCCAACTTCTCCCCACCTCAGTAAATGGTAATTCCATTCTTCGGTTTGCTCATGCCCCAAATCCTTGGGATTATCATTATTTCTCACTTTTTCTCATTTCCAACATACAACCAAATCCAGTAGCTTTACCTTTAAAATGACCTCTTCTCACAACTTCTCCTGCCACTTGAGTCTGAGCCATCATCATTTCATACCAGTTTTCCTAACATTGTTACCTAATATGTTTCTAGGGTTCCAAGATAACAACTTCTCTGAAATGCAGTGAGGTCTGAAGGAATTAGAGAAACTGGGAACAGTTTCTGGCATTGAACAGCCTCTTGTTTTCCTAGTGTACCACACAGACATTCTTAATTTCTATGTGGGCTTCCTGGAACGGAAAAGATTGGGGAGAATTGGGTCTAGACAATTGCAGTAACCTGTACTAGTTTTCGTGTTGTATCCTCTGCCTTCCTTCGTGTATTTTACACAGAGAAAATAAGTGATTTTTTAAAAATGTAAGTCTGATAATGTTTACACCTACTCAAACAGTCCAAAGCCTTACCATCTGTTATGGCTACTCAATATTTGGTTCAGATGTAAATGCTCATGGTGCCACACACACCAAGAGGGTCTGAAAAAGTTTACTACTCACTTAAGGTGGTTTTCTGGGAAGAGCAGTACTACTCCCAGGGGAGTCTGAAATGTCTTGAAAGAGCAGAAAAAAGACTGGCTTGGGGATTTTATTATGGTTAGGCAGTAGAGCCTGGGTGAGAATGTCTGTGTGCAGATACGGACTTCTGTAGTTTGAGTCTCCTGCTGAAACCAAAGGAAGGAGCAAGGGTTTTCTTTTTATCAGCTTGCCCAGATGCCAGGCAGAAGAGGAAGAGCAGGGTAAGCCTTAAAAGCTCTCAGCAGTCAAACAACAAAAACATGGAGTTAGACTCTTCATTATAGCAAAGAATTGAAAGCATGTCCCAATCTCTTTACCATACAGAACTCCCTACAGAGTATGGCTCCCTGCTACATCCCATAACTACCTTCACCACTCACTGCTATCACCCATTCTGCTTCACTCAGAGTGGCCTCCTATTTCTCCAGAATCCAAGCAAACCCCTAGAACTTAGAATAGTCCTTGGTAAATATTTGTCGAGTAAAGGGACACATTTTTTCCAACAAAGTTTAAAGTTATTCCGTCTACCTGTCCTTCCCTACAACAGAATAAGATTCATATGTAGCTTATTTATGAAAATTTTGTGTATCATTTTTCTTTTTAATGGCCTCTAGAAACTTTATTTCAACCTTTTTATTAAGTAAAGATTAGTTGATTCTAGTTTCTAGCTTACATTGATATTTAATTAAAAGAAGATAACATATTTTACCAGTTTCTAAACACTCATTTATTTTTTGCTCTTCATTTCTTTTTCTTAAGATTCAGTCGGTCCTTGCTTAAGTAGTCTTTTATTAGATTTTCAGCAATGTTTGTCCAAATAGAAAAAAAAAATCTCTTAATATGTATGTACAATTTAAAAATTACCTACACTTTTGTAGTATACACTCTGTGACAGTAATTTTTTATAAACACTTTGAAAAGATGCTCTTTAACTTCTGCCAGTATTGTTTCTGGTGAGACGAGGGCTTGTTCAATTTTTTTTTTTTTTTTGGCCACACTGCACAGCGTGTGGGATCTTAATTCCCTGACCAGGGATCGAACCTGTGGCCCCTGCAGTGGAAGCACGCAGTCCTAACAACTGGGCTGCCAGAGAATTCTGGGCTTGTTTAATTATTGCTCATTTGTAAGCAATACATCTCTTCCCTTTGTCTAATGTTTCATTAAGAGGAGAATGTTGTAAATTTACTTGTTTATTTGCTTTTAATCCATATCTGCTTTGAGTTAGTTGTTGGTTGTTTGCTTGGTGTAAAGGTTAATTTTGTTTACCTCAGTATATTACCATACTACTCTGTCTCAGATTTTCAGTTACTCCCAGCTGAAGTTCTGAATTCAGATCCAGGTCTTATATTGGTAGGTTATGGCTCCTGTACATTGGTGTTATTTGAAATATGTCATATTCAATCTATGAGATACTAAATAATGCAGGACCTGGTTGTCAGGCTCTCTCTTCCTCTTCTTGCCTCTCTGGGTATGAAATTTTAAGTGGGTTGTGGATCCACAAGCAAGCAATCACTTTTTTAACCTTTCCTATTCCTAAGTTTTATGCAATGAGCATGGCTCTAGGCAGTGTCTTTATTTTTACAGAGTACTTTTCATTTCTTACTCCATCACCGTCTAATTCATGTCCTATTCTCTGGGATTCCACATTTAGACTCTAACAGGCCTGCAGACTCAACACTGCCCACTGTTTTTTGTTACTTTTCCAAGTAGTTATCTTTCAGAACACAGTGCAATAATACCTTTTTAAGTAAACTTTTTTTAAAGCATGACAGACATATTAGGGTACATTTAACCAATTTACACATTGATAAATCATCTCAAAGAGGATACACCCATATGACTACTAACCTAATGAAGAAAGAGTATTACTAGCATTCTTGAAGCTCCCTTCATTTTCCTGCCTCATTACTAAACATAGTTTCTTCCCCAAAACTATCCTGACTTCTACCGATTTAGGTGGTAAAGAGGACTATGACTTTTCAATTCCATCTTTTTACATCTTATCTATCAATGCTATGAGTTTGCAGTAGAGTCAGGAGAGGACTTAAAGTGAGAACAATGATGATACCTCTCCAGGAAGGAAATCCAGAACTTTTCTGGAACAATGCTTGCTTTTAGGGCCCTCTACTGTAGGCTCCTGCCCAAGTCCCAACACTTATTATGCCTGAGTGCTTTCACTTATCTAAAAGGCATGGTACCCTGTCTTTGATAGCAGCCAGCAAGCATGACATTAACTGTTTTTGTGCTTATATGGGCTGAAAATATTGGTTTTTAGAGCATTTACATCAGTGAATAATAATGACATAACTTCTGGGTGCCCACACATACTATCAACTTCTACTGTTAAACTTCCTTTGGCCTTATTTTCAGAGATAACCTAGGGTTAGGGAGATTGATTTGAATCTTCTGTGTGTTTCTCAGGTTTGTACTGTCAGTCTAAACTGATGCCATTTCTGTCTTCCAGATTACTATTAAAATAAGTGACTTGGGACATTGCACATGTGCCTGTGTTTTTTAAATGAAATCTAAAACTGATAAAAATTATTTGATTTGACTTTTTTTTTCCTCTATGTAAACGCTAAATGGGGCTCCTGAGAAGTGTCAGGTGAACTTGGTCCAAGTTTTCAGGAGAACTCTCTCCTTCCCAAAGGATATAAAGAAAAGATTTATGACTTCAGGTGAAAAGCATAAGAAAGCTGGTGACTGTAGATGACTTTAGCTTTGGGTTTCTGGTTCATTGGGAGTCTAAAATGAAACTTGGCGATTGCAGGGGGCATACCTCTATAAACGAGAAGGAAGACTTTGCACAATCTGTGCAAAATGGGCCTCAGCCTATGGCAGTCTATTCGCATACATTATGTCTCCAAAGACCATAGAGTTAACTTGAAGAAAGTAGACTATATTTTCATCTTGAGCTTTAGTATTGTCAATGATGTTTTATGAGTAGTTTGGAATTCCCAGTTTCCTCAGGTAAAGCAAATCTTGATAACGTTTTGCTTTACTCACAAGTGCAACTGAAACACTACCCTAAAATGAACTTGGTCCACATTGCAATATGCTCTCCAGTATTTGGAACAGGAAATCAATTTATGTCCGTCTGTATATCTCACACCATGTACATAATTCATTAAGGAATTAGAGCTCTGAGTTTTTGGACTGTTTTTTTCCCCTGCTATGGAATTTTTAATATGAAAGCCTGAATCAGAGTGTCTGTTTGTGATTTAAAAGCCCCCGAATTGAAGACTTTTGCAGGTGCATGTTGGCTTATGGGTGGGATCTAGACGATGGACGAACTCACATTTCAGCACCAAAGTAGAAAATGGGCATGGAATGAATCCTCTCTTGCCTCATTAGCAACTGGCTTCATAAGGAACATCTGGAGTTTGCATAGGTATTTTATGACTAAAATAGCAGAAGTCACACCACCGTTGGCTGTAGTACTACTAGGCTAAGAACCACAACATAGTCATTGAAAGAACAGTCTTCTCATTGATTAAAAAGGCTCAAGTATGTTTCTCTTCTAATTTATGAGGAATTATGCAAAATTACCTTTTATAGACTTTGGTTCCACCTTCTACTTGGCTCTTATAGCCAAAGTCTCCACCTTCTACTTCTAATTTAGTGCATCGTAGAACTTTATTGCCTCTTATTAACACAGGGAAAGAGAAATGAGCAATATTTACAGAGAACATCTTCTTTTAGTTGCTCCCTGATTCTGCTGGTCCTGCTGTAGAGATATCATAGCACATGGGCAAATCAGCAAAATTGAATGATGGACAAGATATGGGTTTCCTGCTCTGTCACAGTGAAGGCAGTGGATGTATTATGAAATTAAGTTTAAGATAGTATTTAGCCCTGTGTAGTTTCCTACATCAGTTTTCTTGAAAGAACAAGAGTCCCTTTTTCTCTATTATTCAGATCCATTGAGTTGGGTGAGATAAAGCACCTGAGGAATATGGAGAAATACCTGACATCTTCAGAACAAAATTAAACAGAAAGAGGCTCCTGCATGCTTGGATAATTCAATCTTGCTGAAGGGAGAGGTTCTTTTATTTTAAGGGAGAAATTAGAAAGTGTTTTCTCAGCCTCCTGATAGCAAGCATAAATACTACTCAGGAAACCATCATTACCACGATGTTAGGGTTAATATACATGGAATGCTTCAAGGAGCAGATTCCTTCTTCCACAGAGATCCAGTGACTCTGAATATGGGAAAAGAGCTCTGGGGATTCTGACTCTAGGGCAATCATGTTCCAATTAATAAATAAAGGTAATTGTTTTCTTACTTAGAAAGGCAAAACCTTCATTTCTTTGAAGATTCTTAATATTTCAGTTAAAATGTTAAGTTCCAGATACATAAAAATGAGCATGATCTTTGGTGTCATTAGCCTCTTTTTCAGATTCTTTTCCATTACACGTTATTACCACTATTATCTGTTCAATGAGTTAAAATCCATGGTGCTCTGAGAGGGTAAAAAACAGAGGTGAGAATGGTCAGGAAAGTCTTCTCTGAAGAGGTAATAAGTAAAATGATATTTGATTGGTGATATTTGGTAATAATGGAAGAATGAGATGTCAGTTTCTCAGAAAGCAAAGATAAGAAATCTCAGGCCAGGTTAGTGTGTGTTAAGGCCCTGGGGCAGGAAAGGATGGAGTTAGTTCAAGGCACTGAAAACTATTGGAGCTAGAGCCTAGTGAGGAAAAGAGAAAGGAGCAGGAGGTGAGACTGTACAGGTAGGCGGGAGTTAGGTATTCTTTTCTTTCTCTCTAGTAGTTGGAATTTGTAACATAAAGGATACAAGACATAAAGGGTCCAATGAATTTAGCATGCAACAAGGGACTCTAAAGACTTTGAAGTCTGAATAATCTTCACCTGCATAGACAGTGAGAGGGTAACTGTTTCCTTATGATGTACATAGGAAAGAAGATTATTCTAGTATTACTATATAATACATTATGATTGTATAGAGGTTTTGAATTAGCTAATGTTTTTCACAAAGTTCTTTCTCCTTTACTACAAAATATTTCTAAGTGGATAGAATTCACATTTAAGGTCAGTTTATCAAAGGAGAGATTATTAATTCTTGAATATACAGAAAGATAATGACAATTAATAGAGACTGCATATCAGACAACTTTTATTTTAAAAGTTCCCATGATAGGTATATACCTGATTTTGAAACACTACAAAATTTAGATGAGAGTTAAAGAATTGTTTTCCCTTGGTATTGTCTAAATCAATGTATAAAATGGAGTTCAATTTCTTATGAAGTTCAGGAACTGGCAAAACTGATAGAGGATGCCTCTGGCAGAGAGGGAAGGGGGAATAAAGGAAAGTTCTGCAGTAATAGAAATTTTCTGTATCCAGAAAAAATAAATAAAAATATTGTGGTTGAGTCCCCAGACGATTTTAATGTGCAATGAGATTTGAAAATTACCGTTATGAATAGAATACCTTGGTCAAGCAGGTGACTTGGAATTATAGAAACAAAGAAAACAAAACAAACAACACAATCACTAACTGTGGGGCTATTTAACCAAGTTCACTTATTTAGGCAGAAAGTGCCAAAACCTGAAATACACCCATTTTAGAGTTTATAACATTATCTGGGAAAATGTTTAAAAGGAATATTCCTAGTCTTCATTCCCTGTGATCTTAACTTAGCATGAGAATTGCTAAAGATGCCACCTTACTCTCAGCCTGCCAGTGATTGTAATGTTGAAAAGATACTGATTTAAACCTTTACTATAGTTGAAATTATGCCCAAATGAAACTGTAAGCCTTAAAAAATATTTAATGCTCTGTTGATATTGAATACATGAAAAATACCAGGAATTTAGAAATTAAGATTCATATTTTACTGATTAAAGTGTGTTTGATGTGTCTGTGTATTGATTTATTTACATTTATCACCTATTATTTTGAGAGTTGTGAGAAGTACAAGATGTTCTGGAGAAAGAGAGCTCACAGAGTATTTGAAGAATTTAGCTGTGTCTTAACATGACACTTGGAATAGTTGCCAGAAATAAAGAATAATACGTCTCAATTATCCACTAGAAAACTGGTAATATTGGGAATACTTTTTAAGTTATTTAAAACTTTTCATAATAGAATGGGAAATTGTTACTTATCTTTATACACTTGATCAATACATTTACAAATTATCCTTAAATCTTTTTTAAAACTGTCTCATTAAAAAAATCATTTCTACTACTTAGGAGTGATATGTCCCATAGATATTCCACTATTTAACAATGATAGAGTGTTTACTCTTTAGACTAAAACCATAAATCAGGAGAAAACAGTAATCTCAAGTCCATTTTTGGATCAGAAGTTTTTCAGATTGTATTTCTTTGTGCACGTGTGCCTCTAGGTTCATTTGTCTGTGTTCTACCTCACTGACTTTCATTCAGAAAGTTTCCAAACACTGATGCTTCATTAATTACTCATTTCAGAGCTGCAAGAAGTATGGATGTTCAATACTGAACAACTCATAGAAACAGGAAAGAAAGGAGTCATACAAGACATGTTTAAAATGCTTTTAAATGTAGGTCACAAAACAAATTTTTTCCTTCAGTGTAAACCTGGTAGTGCTTCATCTGTAGGCTTTTGTGGTCTCTGCTCTTCTGAAATAGCAGGAAATGTTTTAACAATTAGAGTGAGCAAATTGTAAAGGGAAATATGGTAGTGAGTTACCAGCCTAGTCCTTAAAACATTCCTTTCCTAATGTAGTCCTGATGCTGCTCCATCTTCTATTAGTTGGGGCCACTGCATTGCCATAGGCAAGAATCAAATACACAGTAGTTTGATAATGGTAATACATGCAACAATAGAACAAAAACACAGTTATGATAGAAGCAAAGAAGACATCAACTGCATTTACCTTAAAGCATGTTTTTGGTTCCCCTTGAACAAATTAAAACCCAGACTAATTTCAGTGATGTGTGTTTGTCTCATCTTCATTCTTTAAAAGTTCTAACTTTTCCAAAATCAGATACTATTTTTATTTATTGTACCCAGCCTGGAAAAAGAAATGTTGATGCATGAGTTATATTCACTTATTTTTCATTGTAAAGGAAGACAAGGATATGTATTTGAAAATAAAAATGCTTGAGTAGAAAGAAAGGAGGTTCATAGGAATATATCTATTAAAATTTCTAGTAAGATAATAGACATCTTAAAATTAGTTTTCTTATATTGATTTCAAGATATATGAACTTTTCAATGTTTCAACCCATCCCAGACCTTAAGAATTTGTTTTCAAGAGTTATATCCCTAAATCTACCATATATATATATATATATAGTACATATAAATAATTTTTTAAATCTCTAGTTATATATGGTGTTGTATGAACAAGCAAATGAACTTAGTCTAAAAGTTCAGTTGAGGTAACTTCACCAAAATATTAGAAACATTTACTGAAAGAAAATACATGATCTTCTTTAGAAAGTTATTCTAAATATGTGATTCTCTTGGATATTAGAGTACTATTAATCCAGGCTAAATTCAATGTGTGATTTTGGCTAATAATTAAGATCACAAGCAACACAGAATTAGGTTCCTGTGGAATCAAGGGCAGTAACCAATAAGAGGAGACAAAAAGCAACTCCTTAAAAATATATATGTTTAAATTTAAGATGTAATATTTAATACGTGTGTGTGTGTGTGTGTGTGTGTGTGTGTGTGTGTACAGGAAGATTCAAAGTTAGTAGTAAACTTGAATTCAAATATGCCTTACACTTATATCTGATTATGGAGTATTTGTTAAAACCTGGGTCCCGGGGTCAAATTTCATTGGTTCAAAGATGTTCTCCATTGCTTTATTAGCTCGACTTTCTGCAAGTGTTTATATTACTAAGGTTAAATTTTATAACTGAAGAAACTGGGAGAATAATATGACCTCTATTACTGGTTTGTATGAAGTTGATATGAGATAATTCATCTAAGGCATTCCACAAAGTATGTTCATGTCACAGTCAATTAATGTTCAATTACTTAAGAGCAAATTGTTGTACTTTTGTGTTATCTAGTTTACCTCACTCTACCCCTGTCTTCATTTTTAATTATTCTAATTTGGGCATGAAGAATTTTGAAAGAAAAGAAAGGAAATACATTTACAACCAAGTAGTTTCCCTACTTAGTACGAGATTTAGTAAGGCATTAAGTAACGTGTAATCAGTTAAACCTCTTTGAATAATGGAAAGTTTGGTGATTTCTTATTCCTTTAAGTTTCTCCTACTATATCCATATTGTCCATTGTTTCATATATTCTGGCAAAGGGTATAAATCTATGGATTGTTCTTCAACATTTCTTTCAGCCTTATTTGCTAAACCTGCAGACCCAAAGGTATTCTTCCTCGATATAGCACCTTGAACCCATTTTTAATTATTTAAGCTCAATTTTGATAAAATTTACACTTCAATTCTTCCTTTCTCAAGGATATTTTTCTTACTAGGCTGCTTTTCTCCATCACACTGTTACCTTTATTAATCAGTGGCATAAATTGTCTTAGATTTACCCTTTATTGTTGACTATAAATATGTCTTCTATATTTTAATTTCCACCTTTTACCACCTTGAATCCATGCTAGTTAGCACCATTCTAGGCATATATTTGGCACTAAATAAATGTTTGTTATTAATAATGGATATGTGATTATAGTAATATTTGTGTGATGATAACTAAATTTTTAGACTGAACATTAAGTTTATACAATGTCTCAATTACAACACTCAAGGCGCTAATAATTTTTAAAGATTTTAGTTATGGGAACTTGCTAGACATATATTATGCGGATGATTTGATTTGGAGGAGGACATATGTACCTGTTTGTTGTATCTCAAAAGACAGATACATTGTCTTTGGACCATTTACTTGAAACAAATAGCTGTATTCATTAGCAAATAGTCAATTTATCCAGAATTAAGGGTACGTTTAAAATAACATTAGAAAAGGGAAACAGATAAAGAGTGCATTAGAAGTTTAACAAATCTGACTTAGAGATCTGAACTCACTCTACATACATGTGGAATCCATCAAGCCAACTCTAGTGGCACTTGCAAACTTCCCTTTTCTGTAACTGTTCCTCATTAAACTCAGAGGGATCAAGGATAACTTTTTTCAGTAATTTATGACATTTGTGTCTATTTGCAACAGTTGTAAAAATACAGTATAACCAGGAAACATCATAAAACACTCATAAACTCTTCTAAAGGCAGCCAAAGAGCTAGACTTTCCACAGCAGTTAATGATACAAATGTGAGTGAATTATCCCTCGGCAGAGGCTGTGTGAAATCTGTGAACTATGCGATGGATTTTAGCAAATATTTAAGGCATAAAACTAAAAACAAAATCAGTTTTATAGAAAACTTACATAAGAGAAAATTCTTCAATAATTCTGTCAGTCTCAAGTATGAATTATTGTGAGAGAAAAATGCATGTCACTGAAAAATATCTAATCTTATCACAATATTTTAAAATATAATGTTCTCTGAGAGGTTATAATTTACTTACTGCTTAAAAGCAATAAGCTCAGTTTATTATAGGTGGAAAGTGAATTGTTTTCCATATGGAAAATGCAGATAAATATTCTACAAGTGGACAATTTCGTAAGAAATTGCAAACACCAGGCTACATACATTTATAAATTACTGATACATGTGTTTATGCATATATTACCTTAGTTTAATTTTATTGGGAATGGTATGCATTTTACAACTTTTAAAATAATACCTGAAGGATATTGGTGCTTTGAGAGTTCACATTTTATGGTTCCTTGCACTACTCCATGTGAAAATAATTCCAAATTAATGTTGGCAAAGAATTTTTGCTACCCAATTGATAGTACTTGTTGAGTTCAATTTATTTCCTATTTTCTAAGTTCCTGATATGTCTTTGTATTTATTGGCATATGTGAGAACTTTCCTCCCCAAACCATACAAGGAATGCCTTAGAGTTGGATTGCCATAAACAGACTGATCTTTTCCCCAGAAACTAAGCTATTGAGAAGATTAAGAAGAGTTGAAGTACTCATAGTTATGCTACTAGTTTAATTCACTCCTAGACTGAAAATAATAAAAATTAGGTCACATTCTAGGTTAACTTGGCTTTAGCAACACAATTCCCACTGCGATTATTAACTGGATCTCTTGGGGATGACGTTTTCTGGAATTCAAAGATTGCTGAAGCGCAGAGATGAAACTTTTTTGGCACAAAGAGGCTGTCTTGTTCCAATTTGAAATAAAAAAAAGTTTTGGTAATAACTTGGAAGAGTCACTAGCCAGACTACACGTATTCTGGAAGATTTCTTTCCCAAGAGAATCTGAAAAGTGGAATATTAGAGGGAAACATAAGCACATTGTCATCACTATCTGGTCTGGCAGTCTGCTAAACAGCTAAACATAGTAAAAGTAGTATGATCAATCTCTTAGTAATGGGACACAGCAAGATAAAGTAGGCACACTAAGGACAATGGACCTTATGTACAGTTATGGACAATAGGTATATTTAGTTCACCCATATCCTCTCCACAACTTCCCATATTCAACAAACCCTTATTCTCTGTGCACACACATCACCTATCATTGAAGATTTTATGATCCAAGTTGTAGAGTCCAAAGGAACAAATAAGTTTTTTAATTAATGAAAAAAAGAAAAAAAGAGAAAACAGAGTAGTGGAGATTGAAATTTCTCAGAAATGATTAAGTAAACAAAAAGAAAAAGAAAAGAAATGAGACAAAGAAGATAATGTCAGTTAGCCTCATTCCCTCATTACCCTAAATTGGAAATACTGAATGTAGAGGTCACATCCTTTTTCATGATTACTTCGTCACAAATATCCATATTAACAGATACATTAAAAATATAAAACACACATCTATATACATGTATGTGTGCTTAAAGTAAAACTACTTAAGTGGATTGAATTTTAAAATATGATTTTATTGAAAAAAATGACAAATAGCAAAAACTAATTGAAAACTACTATGGACACAGTCCAAATGTACTCTGTAAATTTTGTTTCTTTGTCCAGGCACCAGCTATATAGAATATTGACATTACAGAATGTAAACACATGCACGACACTTACATCATTACATCACATGCTGTTAATTACCTAGCATGCTGTGAAATCTCCTAACCTGCTATAAAATACACACTTTAAAAAAAATTGGAAATGTTTCAACTTATTGCCTTTCTTTCTAAAAATGACCTGAAATTGATGTTTTCAAGACATAGCTAAATATGCATGACACTAGTCACAGAGGAACACCATAATAGTGTATATGCTCACTAACATTCATTTCATAACCTTTGCTTGGGTATATGGTGTACCTATAAATTGGTTGTAAACTGAGAGCTCTACTGTAAAGGATTGAGAGAGTTCTCTACCCTGATTAATCAAAAATGTGTTAAACAACATTTCAAAGACAAATAAACCATGAAAAGTTTATCACTAGTGAGATTTGTGTCCTAGATTTTGCTAGTAATAGCTTGCATGTCACTCTCCACCCCTTCACTGAGATTGTAAATACCAGGTGAAAATGTGAGAGTAATGGCCAAGATATTTTATTAACTATTTTCCAAGTCAGTCCTCTAGCTGTAGTTTTTATTCTCTATTCTTTGAGATATGAGTGTTCAAGGAAATAGTTTTGATGGATTTTGTGTTTGCAATAGCCCAATATTCAAAGCAGGCTTGATGGGACCACGATACTATACTCATTCATGTTATCTTTCTAGCTCTCCAGAGCTACCACAGAAATTGTACAGGGGTGATTTCTGATGGGATCCTGCTCAATGAACAAGTTCTCACCCAAGTCCTCAATCTCATCCTCATCTACACTCCCTCTGTCTCTTCACTTCATGAAAAACCTCTATGCTTACTTTTATGCCAGTTCAAACAGCATATCTTCTTTGACGTCTTCCCTTTCTTAGGCAGAGTAATCTCTCTTTGATTATCCCATAGCACTTTGTACATAATTATTACAGCACTTATCACATTGTATTGTGATGTTGGGTCTTTTTCTATAACTAATGCATGGGTAGCCTGTGAAATGGATAGTCTTATTCATCTTTTTTTTTTCTTTTAAATCTGTGGAATCTTGCATAAGGAAGAAATAAATAAATGCTTGTTAGTCTTCTATTTCGGACATCACAGTCATTTCTTTTCCTAACCACTATTTGCTTAAGTAGTCTGTAATAAAAATGTGACAATATAAGACAATTGATTTTAAGTACCATTTTGTGTGTAGTAGAGAAGTGCAAATGAAACATTCAAACTTTGGGGCACAACCTTCATATTTTTCAAAAGGCTAGTACATGTGATTTCAGGTAATGTTGTAAATGGTAGGTGAGTCAGTGTCCTCTTTACTATTTTTCTGAATTTTTCTTCTATAATTACAGCTAGCTGGGGAGGGGGAGTGATAATGTAAAGGACTAGGAGATCACATAACTATATTTTGGCAGAAAAAGAAGAATTTCCCTTTTGGAAGTACAGATTTGTGTTGTTTTTTTTGCTGGAAGTCTAACTTCCATACACTGACGCAGGCTGAATGAGATACTCCCTTACTTGGATATAAGGCATTCATCCTATGACAATGTGTAGGTAAAACAAACAAACAAGCAAAAAAAACACACAAAAAAACAATTTCAACTTATATTTGAAACTTCAACTCAATTGAAAGGGAAACTTTGTGATATGTAATTGAAAGATAATTTACGTAGCACCTAGAGGCCTCCAAACTATTTTAAGTAAATTAAAGATATGTTTATTTGTCAAAAATTACTAGTCTCAATAAACTGGTCCTTATAAAAGAAAATGGGTAAATTTATCAAGCAGAATGAGCAGTTTTAAAAAATTTAATATAAAAAGTAATATCATATGACTTCTATAAAATAACCTATATTTTGCTTAAATCATACCTCTCAGGCATGACTGCAAAACAGTGAGACAAATATTCTTATGTCCCTCTTGTAACTTGGACATGAGATGTAAGTAGTATAAATTTGCAGAAATATAAGATATTAAGGATTATTCTAACTGTTAGCTCTTTTAATAATTTTAATGTTATTTTAAGCAAAATCTAGGGTCAATAGTGAATTGATTATAAAAATGCTCTTTATTTTTAAAGTCTAACCTACTCTGAGTATATAAATTGGAATGCTTTTTTTAGGATCTGATATTAGTCTTTTCAATACATTAAGTGGGATTCATGTTTTTTCCAGAATTTAATTAAATATATCAATGGAGAAGCCAAGCAACAATAATGGTGATGAGTAGAAAATTAAATCAGTGAGAAAATCAGTATTTAGAGAATTTCATTTTATAGAATAAAAAGATGATTGAAGAAGTAATAAGGATATTAAAATGGGGTATATTTTATACTGTTTTTTCATTAACAAATGAGAGAAAGAACAACAAATTTTAAACTAAAATAAATCATATTTAGACAGGATTAATATAACAAAGGTCCCTGGGCTACAAATACATACTGAATGCCCTTTTGCTCTCTGTGAGAATAAAAATCTTTCTAAGGTCACTCTCTACTGCATGGATAGATGGAACAATTTGCTGGAATCCGTGCTGCCTAAGGTAGATAAATTTAAAATCATGAGGTAGTGGATGGCAGGCAGGGCCGAGTCAGAAAGGTATGGTTGCCATATGACACTTGCTACTCACTACCTGAATAAATTCTTAAAAGAAAAATATGAATGTGTGTCACTAGTTTTAAATGTAAAATGGGAACAGTCATTCTTAAAAGGGGCTTCATTAAAGATAATAAATTAAATGAACTTAAATGAGATATGCAGAATGACCCATTTTAGATACCATAAACTATTAATCCTCTTCCTATCCTCCTCAGGTGTCTCCTGAGACATAAAAATATAACAGGTTAAATTAATTTAGGAACTTTTGTTTCTATCTATGATAAAATAGTAAGATGGAAACTCCCATTAGGAAAAACTAGAAAAGCTAGGTAATATGTCAGAAAAACCTTTTGAAAGCATCTGAGGACTACTGAAGCAGCCAGGGTTTCGGAGGCCAAAACAACAGAGACAAGAAAACCATGAAGAAATGAATCCATCTTTTTTTAACATTTTTCTCATTGGGATATTTTTGATTCTTGGTGTTGGTCCAACATTTGAGAATCTAGGAAGAGTGTAAGAATCAAGCAGAATTTTCCTCTATGTTGTTGGCTTGGCTTACACAACATGGAAATTTTGAAATGCCCGGGTGAACATTATATGTATGGCCATGATTCTGGAGAGAAGAGAACTACAATGAATTATGTAAAGTATTGAACTCTTTTCCTTCTTGGCACTTAGTGAATTCTTAAGCTTCACAAGGCAAGAAGCTAAGAAGTCAAACAAAAAGCCACGGAAAGCCCAGTCAAGTTTTCTAATGTCTCATGGTGTAGACTAGACCAATTTAGAATTCAGGACCTCCCAAGAAGTAAGGGGTCTTAGTATACTTCCCAATCCCTCAACTGAGAAATCTTGTGGGCTACACCTCAGCAGTGACACATATGACACATAAGTAAAGCAAGCATTACAAAGAATGTACCCAGACTCAAATAAATTCAGCACTTGTTTGAATTAAGGCAATTTTTTCTCTTCCTATTTTGGAAAAACAAACTTCCAAAGGAAGATAGAGTTAGCATCATTCAAAGATTCTTGACTTTTCTGTACATAGAATATGGCATTCCATCAAGAATAACCAGGCATATTAAAAAAGAAAGAGAGAGAGCAAGAGGAGAACAAATAAACAAAATGCAATCCATTTATTACACAGATTTACCATTATAAAGCACATATTTTCAAAAATTAAAGTGATTAATGCAATCAACATACAGATGGCAAGATGAAGAATTCCAAGCAAATCAGTCTGAAAAGAGCTTTCATGTAATCCATTTATCTTTGTTCCTAAATTTGACTATAGCAGGCTGAACTAAATTCCAACAAATGCATTTATTTAAAATATACAGAGGTTAGGAAATTATAAAGAAACTAGAAAATAAAAATTTGAGAATGGTGAAATTTTATTTATTAATAAAATTAAGAACTAAGTATATAGATTTAACAACATATTCATGTATTAAGTAAATGAATTAACACAGCAGAAGAGTGGAGTAGTGCATTGTAGTGTAGGAAAGTAGACTATATCTTGGCTGAATCAAAAATACTAAATTTAAAAAAAAAAACTACTCATACACATCCACACACACATACAAACATACAAGCATAAGAAACATACGAAACAGTGAAAATGTGTGAGATGTGTATATTTAGAGTTCTAGAAAAGCTGAAGAGAAAAAATTAAATGAAAGTAATATTTGAATGATGATAGCCCTTTATTTATTTAAAACTGAGAAAATACCTTAACCTAAAGATTTAAGGTATATTACATACCCTAAGCAAGACAAACACAAAGTAAACCACCTCTTGGTATACCATATTCAAGCTACTGTAAAACCAAAAACAGATCATCTTTAAAGTGATCATAGATAAAAAGGTATATCATTTTTAAAGATGCAACAAGAAAATTCATAGTTCAGCTCCTAACAGAAACAATAACAGCTAGAAGTTACTGGAAAATAAAGGTTTAAAATGTATTATTTAAATGGTGGATGCTAGTTTTAGCTATTTATTAGTACACTCAAATTCTATCTTGAGATCAAACTTGCAATAAATTAAAATGTTAAAAAAAACCTTCAAAATTGTTTTATATACTAGCAGATGATAAACCTCTGTATCTATAACTTTGAAAACAAACATATCCCTTATTGTTCTTAGGAAAACAAAATTGCAGTTAGACAGCTATCTTTAAATGGCATAATGCTTTTCTCTTGGTTAGCTGTCATGGCTTATTCCCATAACTGTTTGGTCTTTCAAAACTTCTGAGTTCAAAACAATATGCAGAATTCTTCTTAATATTAACATTGTTTTTTTCTTCTTTATATATTTTATGTTTAACTTTGTGTCTTTCAATCCTAGAAAAGAAAGGTAAGCTATCAATTACTGTGTAGAAGTAAGTTTAAAAATGACAGAATGATTTTGAAAGTAGTGGAGGATGGTATATATTAAGACTTGAATGTAATTAGAAATTGGGTGTTTTAAAATATGGAATGAAGCCAATATTTCCCTATTCATTTGTAGTTTTTTTCTTAAAATTAGCTTAATTTGACACTTAGCATTAATGTTTCAGGTTGTAAAATATAAATATATGAGCGTAAACAAAAACATAGTACAAGAGTTAGTATAAAATAACATATTGCAAAAATACATCACTGTAAAAAATGACAATGCTGAAGGGAGACATAATGCACGAGATATACATTTCATTTTGTGGAATTTCTCCCAGGTGGATCTTGGTAAGATATTTACTTCATCTTTGCTTCCCAAATACTTCCTTTGCCCCAAGAAATGTAAAACCTTCAATGTATTTGGTCCTTGTAAAGGCTACTGCCTCTTGTATTCTCTCTCTTGCCTCCTTTCAGTAGTCATTAATTTAGCTTACAAATTAGTAGGCAACATAAATGTGAATTTAGAGACTAACTCTGAGAATGCAGCCACATTAGTGCTAAAGCACAGAAAAGCATTTAGGCTATGTGATTTCTTTTCCCCCATGTTAGTTTTGTTTATGAACTGATACATCAATGAAACTTCAACCACTTCTTTAGATTCTGCTGACTCTGATCTAATGCTTGAAAGACTAAACATTCCACAGTCTTTTCTAGACTTAGGGCAGCATTATTTAAGAGAACTTTGTCTTAGAATTAACTGAATATTTATGAAACCCCACTCATTCCATAGTAAACCTTACTTGTATGAAAAGATAGAATGTATTAAGGGCTTAAGGGTTTAATACTACTGCATTTGAAAACTGAACTTTTATTGAACCTTTAATATGAAAGAACTAAGAACATTTAATTTGGTAAATAGAAAACTAATCAATATCTTACATCTGGAAAACAAACCTAGTGAGATGTCGATTAAAAAATGAAAATGAAGCTCACAAAAGATGATATACTAGTCAGGGTTTTCCAGAGAAACAACCAGGACAGAAATATAGATATAGATATAGATATGCTAAGAGAGATTTATTAAGAAGGATTGGCTCATGTGAATATGGAGGCTGAAAAGATCTATGATCTGCTGTTTGTATCTGGAGGCCCTGGAAAACCAGTGGTGTAGTTCTGGTATAAACTTGAAGGCCTGAGAAGCAGGGGAGCCAGTGGTGTAGATCCTAGTCTGAATCTGAAGGCCTGAGAACAAGGAGCACTGATGCCTGAGGGCAGGGGGAGATGGATGACCCAGATCAAGCAAAGAGCAAATCCTTCCTTCCCTTGTCTTTTTGTTCTATTCAGACTCTCAATGAATTGGATGGTGCCCAGCAGCATTGGTGAAGGTGATCTTTACTTAGTCTACCAATTCAAGTGCTAATCTCTTACAGAAACACCTTCACAGACACTCTCAGAAATAATATTTTATCATTTATCTGGGTATCCCTTAGCCCACTCAAGTTGAGACATAAAATTAATCACCACTGTCAAGAAGTTTGAAATTTGCTTCACAATAAATTTTGTAGATACAAACAAAACAAAACAATATTTAATATGCAAGATACAGACATCCTGCATGATAATGATAGCTTTTGAGACAGGAAAACATAACATCTGTGGAACAGTGAATAAACATACTGCTGAAGTTTTAGTTGGGAGAAGTAGTTTTTGAAAACAACACATCCAATTGGAAAAATAATTACTTAATACTTGACCTTGTTCGTATAATGGAGACATTTGAATAGAAGGTAAGGGCATGTGACTGTATTTTACTGCAGCAGGAAAGCAGAGTCTTCTTACCTTTTCCAAACTGAGTACAAGCAAATATCTCTAACCTCTTTTTCAGTTATTGACAGTATGTTCTTCAAGTTTTTCTGGTTGGATACAGGGATGAATTCTTGGCACTGTGTGAGGTAAAAATAAATTAAGAAATAAAAAATGATAAATAGGGCTTCCCTGGTGGCACAGTAGTTAAGAATCTGCCTGCCAATGCACGGGACACAGGTTCAAGCCCTGGTCGGGGAAGATCCTACATGCTGAAGAGCAGCTAAGCCTGTGAGCCACAACTACTGAGCCCATGTGTCGCAACTACTGAGCCTGTGCTCTAGAGCCCACGAACCACAACTACTGAGCCCGTGTGCCACAACTACTGAAGCCTGTGTGCCTAGAGCCCTTGCTCCGCAACAAGAGAAGCCACTGCAATGAGAGGCCTGTGCACCGCAAGAAAGAGTAGCGCCCACTCGCTGCAACTAGAGAAAGCCCATGCACAGCAATGAAGACCTAATGTGGCTAAAAATAAATAATAAAATAAAATAAATAAATTTATTTAAAAAAAAGATAAACAGTTAAGGAGTCATATTAAACAAAATGTACCGAGTGTAAGAGGATAAATTCTTGTTTGAAGGAAAAAACAAAACAAAACCACCCGCTGATCCTCACTTTTTTAATTTGTCCTCAAAGATTTTATCTTTAAAAAAAGTGTGCCTTTAGACAGTCTTCTTAAGATTGACCTGTTATAATGTCATACATAGATACTGAAATAATAGGCATTGCAAAAGGTATGTCCACTGTTATTATGACCAAGAGTTATTTATTTTGTCCAGTTTAATAATGATATTTTGTAAAGTTTACAAAAGTATTAGTACTTACAGTTATATAGAATATAACTGATCAAGTCCTACTAAATTAAATCTAAGAGAGTTATCATTGTATATTCCAAGAAATAATTGCTTAATGAAATTTAGAATGTTCCTGTTAGCTTTTATTGTTTTACTCTTTTAAATATTGGTAAATATATTATATCCAAATGACCATAATTTTTTTGAGCCTTTACCTACCTCTTAGGGGAGAGTCCTTGTTAAATATACACTTGACTTTATAAACTTACATGTTAGATATTTTACCAATACTTCTATGGTGAATAAATGTTCTACTGATCAAATGTAAAAATTCACAACTGCTCCTCTACAGACCCCAGCTTTCTCATATTTTTCCTGTCATTGCTAAGTCTAACTGTTTGCACATTAGCTTTTAGTATAAAACTAGCCAGGTACAGCAAAGTAAGACTTAAGAGTAATGATTAGATTTATAAGTCCTTCAAGAGCAAGGGAGCTCTATGGCACTCACATTCCCCAAATTATCTAGATGTGAATCCTGGGAATTATTGAAGGACCTATGGCAAGTTGACGGCAAGGCTGGACAACAATGGCATTTTATATATCTACAGCATTTTACAATTCTCAAAGCATTTTCTCCAAATTATCTCATTATATTCTTATGATAACTCTAGGAAATAAGTAGTACATGCATTATTTCTTTACCTTCTCTCTTTTTTTACGGAAGAGTAATTTTGGGGATAGAGAATCTGTGAGACTTAACCAAAGTCACAAGGTTGGCAAGAGAACTAACCAGTAGAAAACTGTAATTTCCTTGGGAATAGCCAGTATTTCCTTCAAATATTTTCTGAGTACCACTATGGGCCAAACATTATTTTAAGGACACTGCAGCGACCCAAACAGACTGTCCGCTCTTTTACAGCTTTATATTTTATTGAGGAAGGTATATAGCAAACACATTCAGAATAGAATATATATTAAATTTTCATATAATAATAAATGTTATAAAAATAAAATACAGTAATGGGGTGGATGGTGACAATAGCAAAGATGATAGTATGATTCGGAACAAACTCTCTGATAAGGTAATAAGGACATAAAAATTTAAATGATGAGAATGAACAAGTGATGGGAAAATCTGTGGGAAGAGCTTTCTAGGCAGAGTGAACAGGATTCATACAGGGGGAAAGATATTTGACATATTTTGGACAATGTGGCCTCAGACTACTGAGATAGTGAGAGACTAGAAAAGATGAGGGCAGATAGTCAACTGACAGATGATTCAGGTGACGTGCTTGGATTTTACTATCATATGTGTTTGGAAATCACTGAAGAATTTTAGCAGGTAGGGGTACATTTTAAAGAGATTGTATTGACTACTGTGCCACTTTTTTCTATAAAACATAATCTTTATATCATTTTATTTTAGCTAGTGGGAAGCAGCCACATAGCACAGGGAGATCAGCTTGGTGCTTTGTGAGCACCTAGAGGGGTGGAATAGGGAACGTGGGAGGGAGATGCAAGAGGCAGGAGATATGGGGATATATGTATACATATAGCTGATTCACTTTGTTATAAAGCAGAAACTAACACACCATTGTAAAGCAATTATACTCCAATAAAGATGTTAAAAAATTATTTTTAAAATTTATTTATTTAATTTTGGGCTGTATTGGGTCTTCGTTACTGCTCATGTGTTTTCTCTACTTGTGGTAAGTGGGGGCTACTCTTCGTTGCAGTGCACAGACTTCTCATTGCAGTGACTTCTCTTGTTGTGGAGCATGGGCTCTAGGCACATGGGCTTCAGTAGTTGTGGCACACAGATTTAGTTGCTCCGTGGCATGTGGAATCTTCCTGGACCAGGGCTCGAAACTGTGTCCCCTGCATTGGCAGGCGGACTCTCAACCACTGCACCACTAGGGAAGTCCCCTATATCTTATTAAAAATAAAACCTAATTTAAAATATATTTTATTAAGGAACAGCATGGTCTTTAGAATAAGCTCTATTCAATACATTCAAATCTTGGCTGAAATTTGTATGCTGTGCAATGTTCTGGATTCCACTTTCTTTATCAGGAACATGGACAAATAATGACACATGAATTTATAACACATGTAACAGTTATCAGTATTTTTTTTTAGTGAAGTACCATTATCAGTTTAGAGAAGTCTGTTAAAATTAGGTTTTATTGGTTAAATATAGGCTTTACCAAATATATATTAATATATATAATTTTTAACTATCCTGAATGTTTATTTTTAAGTAATTATTTTCAAATGTAGATGGACAAAGTATAAGCTACATGTTTATCCTTTATATTTTGTTTTTTTTAAATTTTAAATGAAATGGGAAGTCTTGTGCTGCAGAAAATACAAAATTGTACCAGATCACAATAGCATACAGGTGCATCTCAGAAAAGTAGAAAGATATAGCAGATATTAATAATGCAAATTCTCCAAGAGACAATACTGTATGGGTTCATTTAGATTGTCAGTAGATTTGGTTATGAGCTTATATACATCTGGATGTTTTTAAAAAGATTTTTAATAAGAGGTAGTGAGAAATGACATCAGTGGGAGCTGACATTTGTAAAAGGTTTTAGAAGATAATGGTAAAAGTTCTAAATATAAAATTAAGTTTTTCACCATTTTTAAATGTCAATGAGTATTCCGACATGTACTCACAATGCTCCATAAAGATTTTGTTTCATTTTCTAAAGTTTTCCTCTCTTATGAAAAATAACCTTCTTAAAAAAGAAAAGATTATTCTACAAAACCAATAGCAGCAAAGACAAATACCTTAAAAGACACATACAATTCTCATTGTGCAAAATGTTTTACAGACAAATGCAGATTTATACTGGCAGGTAAAGAGAAACAATTTTTATGAGTGTAAGTATTTATGAGCCCAGATGAGCTAAAGTCCATAGTGAGAATCATTATTCAGAGAAAAAAAATTCTGTGCTGTATACAAAATAAGATAACTTTGTTGTATATAGCATATTTCAAGTAAACTGCATTGCAAAAATGTTTCACACAATTAAATTATATAAGACCTTGGATAATACATGTGTATTATGTGATTTAAATTATAATAGTGTGTAAATATATTGCTTTGTGACTGAATTAAACATTTAATCACAAAGCCAAGAGGTGAGGAAGAAGGAAAAAAATATAGGCAAAAGGAGATAATATAAGGTGGGTACTTTATATCATATCTATAGTTAGTTAAAAAATGCCCTGGTGTAAAGATAGAATAAAAGTAATGTCTAAAGATAGCAAACTAGAGAACTGAAAAAGAATCATAATTAAAAAGCAAATAATAATAAGAGGCTTTGATAGTCAACTGTACTTGGCAATTCTTGGAAGTTGGCTCAAACTTCTGCACGGCCATTCAGCTTCAAACTCATTGCAATGACAAAGACAGGAAAAGAAAATATCAGCAATTAGATCCACAGCTTTGTGGATTAGAAATTCAAACTAGGATGCTGGAATAAGGCTGAGGGTCTATTAGACAATGAAGAAGGTGGCTGGGAGTTCAGTGTTTGTGGGGTAAAGAAAGTGTAGGTAGTAGAGAATTAATGAATCTACAAAAAGATGATAAAGTGACTTGAGACACAAAACTTGAAAGTCAGGTCAACAATATCTCATGACAAAAAAGAGAAAACAAAAACAAACAGAAAGGAAAACAACCAAACACTAACAAATGGGACAAGCAGAATTATTAAGTTGTTTACATTCTTTTAACCTAAGGATTAAAGAAAGTCAAAAGCATAATGAGAATGTGAAGACAAATTTTAAGTTTTAATCAAAACTTCACAGGTCAATTTTAGTTAATACTATATCTTATTCTGATTCTATGACCCAACTTTTTATTAATAAAACTATAATAAGAAAAAAAAGCCAGTAAGTCAAATAAGCAGTAATATGCATTTAATCTGGCTGGTTCTACCCTGAGGGAAACTCTAAGGGGAATAAAAAACGGATTTGTGTTTCAGAGCAAGAAGAAAAAAAAATATATGTCACAAAATGCTAATTTTAACTTATGTATTAGACATACAGAATTATTTCATATTGTTGCTCTATTTGTTCTCCTACTAACTGATTGGAATCAGTGGTAGATGTTAAGTCATGTGATCTCTAGTCTACTCTAGTGTCACTGCTTGGAAGAAAACCACAGCAATCCAATGACATGGATTGCTCTCCTGCATTTACCATTTCCCCCAGAGGGTTGGAATTATTTAGAGTGAAGAGGATTTGAACAGGGATCCAAGGTTGCTGTAGAGCAGCGGTGACCAAGCTTTTTGGTACCAGGGACCAGTTTTGTGGAAGACAATTTTTCAACGGATGGGGGAGGAGGATGTTTCAGTAGGTAACGCCTGAGCGATGGGGGGTCATGGTTCAGGTGGTAATGTGAGTGATAGGGAGTGATGGGGAGCAGCAAATGAAGCTTTGCTCACTTGTCCACTGCTCACCTCCTGCCGTGTGGCCCAGTTCCTAACATGTCATGGATAGGTCCACAGCCCGGGGGTTGGGGACCCTTGCTGTAAAGGATAAACTTCAAATGCCACTATATGACCAATTTCTGGACTGGGAGAACAGTTATCCAGCCTGAGACAACTGCAAAATTTAGACAAAGAAGTGAAAGAAAAACAAATAAACAAAACACAAACAAGCCAAAAATATCCCACTCAAACCACGTTTGAAACTAAAATTCCAAAGTTTATAAGCATACATAATAACAAAAGCAGTGTACAGAACCAATGATTAGAACATACATTTACTCTAAATAAAAAACAAACTACATAGAACTTAAAAATAAAATCACTGCAATAAATTCATAATACAGAGACACATAGCTGGTGGAATAAACTCTAGTTTGAACACTGGCAGGAGAAGTGGTGAATTTCAAGATGGTACTTGATATACCCTTTCCCCCCAAAAAAAATCCAAAGTGATAAAGATATTTTTAAACAATGAAGAATAAACTTTGATATTCCAATTACAATTAAAAAGAAAGTCACAAGCAATATTTGTACAGAAAATATAATTTGTATAGCAAATAAAATGGAGCAATATTTGTATAGAAAGAATATATGGAGAATTTAAGAAAGGCAGCAATTCATACATGAAACAGTCTGAGAAACAAGAGGGGTAAAGATAAATTTACAACCACATATTTCATAGTAAATTTGCATATCATCACTATTAAGGAGACATTATTAAAATGATCAGAAGAAGAGATAGTATGCAAAAGAATTAAGTAAGGTTAACCACAGATTTCCCACTAGACAGATGGTAAAAGATAAATATTCTGGAGAAGGTAAGAGAACATAACTTAACAATTCTATACCATCCAAATTACCACTCAACACTGACAGCAAATATTAAGAGACATAAAGATAAGAGTGTTATTTAAGGTTTTATGAAGAGCTAATATGATCAGATTTGTTTTCACAGATTAGAGGGGGTTTGGAATGGCTATGTGACAGCCTGTTAGGAAGGTGTTGCAATAGTTCCTATTATAATGTCTTGGACTTGGATGAAGGTGGTGAAGATAGAAAGCTGTCAATATATTCAGATACATAGAGTGAAGGAGAGGGAGATATCAAGAATAAGAGTTGAGGTACCTTGTGGTCATATAAGATAATGCATGGATCTGGACCTGAGAAAAGAGGTCTGTGCTGGGGTAATGTATATGTGAGTCATCTGGGTGTAAGCACTAACTGAGGGACATGGCATAGAAGATGCAAAGGGAATTATTGGGTTATTAACAAGACTGGGTTATTTTTTAGGTAGGGGAATGAAGAGACAAAGACTAGAGTGTTACTAAAATTAGAGATTGTGATATCTTAGCCGATTATGGGATACTAAGCTCATATTTTATAGTCATTTATTGAAATTTAGCAAACATTCTGAAAATTTCTAGTGGCTTGTAGAAGAGTTAGGGTTACAACAAGAGAGACTATGCATAGAATGTTAGTGTAATTGAATCTAATGCCCTTTCTGAATCCAAAAAATAGTGACTTAGTCTCTCTCTGTCCCTCTTTTGCATGTGCACATTCTTCAACAACTTTTAAAAATATTATTAAATGAACAAGAGTCAAATATTTCTAAAGTCTCTAGGACTGTATGTTGTGTGTACTTCACTCATGTTTCCATCTCATAATTCTTATTTTCGCTTTTTCCTATATTCTGGGTTAATTTTATAAACTTTCAAATTTATTATTTTTCTGTTGTTATTTTGTGTCCGTATTTGTTAGTGAATTGTAAAGATAAGTTTTTAAAACATAATTGAATATAAATAAATTAAAATATAAAATCTGTTTAAAAAATATGATAAGAGTGTCAACAACACTCTCTGACCCAAACCAAAAGAATCAATGAATATACTGAAAACAGGAGAGAAGAAAAACAAAAAACATGGTAGAGCACAGATAGTGTACAATAGCTAACTTCATTAAGATTGACTGCAAATAATAATAATAATTTTATATTTAAAATTATATAAAATAAAGTACATAAAAAGATCAATGAGAAAGAAGACTAAGTAGGTAGTAAGTACTCAAGAAAAGTTCATGAAGTTCCCTTAGTTTTGTTAAGTAATATTTACAGTTAACTATGTTTGTGAAAATGTAAGTCACACCCCTAAATTTATAGAAACACACTCTGCGTCCTTCAGACCAGAAGAGGAAAGAGAAAGGATATCAAGAAATTTATCAATCCAATCCAAATTAAAACAAAACAATAACAAGAGGGAGGTGGACAGAGAATACAAATAAAATGGAAAGCATATACAAAATAAGATGGGGTACAACATATATAACATTTTATATTTATAACACATGTTTTTGTGACTGTATATATACAGTCACAACAAATATAAAAAGTACATTTTCTTATTGAAAATGTTATCAGATTGGATTAAAAACAACTTCAGCAATACAAAATCAGCTATATTCTACATATAAGGAACACATAAACAAACATAATATATAAAGGTGATAATAGAGGTCTGAAAGCAGATATGCCATGCAAACATTGGCAACTAAAAAAACAAATAAAGCAATGTTAATATCAGATAAAATGTACTTTATGGTAAAATTATTAATATTACAATTGGCACTACATAATATTAAAAGAAAAAACTCACAAATCTCTTCAAGGAGATATACAAATCATGAATTTATAATCATGTAACATAACAGCCTTCAAATATACAAAGCATGAGTAAAAAATTTTCAAGAAGCAATTAAATCAGCAATCATGGGAAGTTCATTTTAGCACATCTCCATTAGAGATTGATAAGTCAGCCAAGAAAAGTAGTCAGTAGGTACACAGAAAATGTTAACAAAAAACTATAGTATGTTTGAAACTAATAACTATTTACATAAGATCTAACCCTCCAAAATAGAGAATATTTTACTAAAAAACTTTGTATTAGTTTATTTTCACTTACAAAATGTGTCAAAATAATTCATACAATTATATCTCAATGCAGTGACATTAAAAATAAGTAACAACAGCAAAAATTTGCTTAAGAACATAACTGCATACTAAATATTATACAGTATTATATAGATGATAAAGGAAACTATATTGACAATTTCAAAATACATATAAAGTAGAACCAAAATAAACTTAATACACCAAAATTTGCAAAAAAAAAAAGAGCTAATATAGTAATTAGTGGTAAATTTATAAATTTAAATGCATTTAATTTTTAAAAAATTCTAAAAAAGAGCTAAGGGAACCTACGAAACAAAAGACTATAGTAAAAATCTGGGAATAATAATAGCAAGAGTAGAGATTAATGAAATAGAAACACATTAGGAGAGAAAAGATCAATATATTTGTTACTTTAGCAATACTGATTAGGGGGGAAACACCACAAAAAGATTTAGAACAAAAGAGGGATACAAATTTAGATACAGTAGAATTTCTAAAAATAATAAGATATTATTTTGAATAACTTTCTGTCAATTTCCTTAACAATGTGAATAAAATTAATTAATAGAATCTTGAGAAAATATAGAAATTATAAAAATGTACTGAAAATAACAGAAAACCTGAATATCTGAAAAAGAATGTGAACAAAAATTGAATCTTCGATCTTAAGACTTTTTACTTAAAAAAGACACAGTCAACCCAGATGACGTAACCTTCAAGGAACAGATGTTCCTGATTTTATGTAATTTCAGACAATAAACCTAGAAAAAGGAAAGCTATTCAGTTTAAGTATATTAGGCTAGTATAAGCTCAATAACAAAACCAGACAAGAACAACAAAAAGAAAAAAGAAAATTGATACCAGTTTCCATGAAGAATTCATATGAAACAACAATCCAAAATAAAATATTAACAAATCAAGTTTAATATATTTTTAATAAATTTATTTATTTTATTTTTGGCTGTGTTGGGTCTTCATTGCTGTGTGGGGGCTGCGGCGAGTGGGAGCTATTCTTCATTGAGGTGTGCGGGCTTCTCACTGTGGTGGCTTCTTTTGTTTCAGAGCACGGGCTTTAGGTGTGCAGGCTTCAGTAGTTGTGGCACACAGGCTTAGTTGCTCTGCGGCATGTGGGATCTTCCCAGACCAGGGCTTGAACCCGTGTGTCCCCTGCATTGGCAGGTGGATTCTTAACCACTGCACCACCAGGGAAGTCCCTCAAGTTTAATATTATAAACATATATGTGCACAGGTACAGGCATACACATATGCACCTATGCAAACTATATTCTAACAAATTAATGCTTATTCCCAGGAATGCAAATAAATGTCAATTTCAGATAAAACTATCATTAAGTCATGCTGCATAGAGTTTAAAGGAGAAAAAAACTATGAGCTTAAAAGAAGCAGATGAAGAATTTATTACATTTCAGTACTTAGCTCAAGATATTGATAGAAACTCAAGTGATTTCTACTGCAGAGGAAGTTCCTTAACTGTCTGAAGGGTATCTGTCAAAAACCTACACTGAACAACATAGATTTTATTCATTCTTGTAATGCGAAGTCCTAGACATTGCATTCTTAAAAGATAGAAATGGTGCAAAAAATAGAAATTATCTCTATTCATACTGTTATATCTTAGTTAATACACAGGAGAATCAACAAATTCAGCTATCAAAATTATTTTTAAAAATTATCAACTTTTCTAGAATCAAGATCCACAAAAACATTAATGGTATTCCTAGTACTAACAAATAGAAAGTATAATAGAAATGAAAAGACTGTATTTATAAAAACAACAAAACTGTAAAGGTACCCAGGGATAAAGCTTAAAGACAAAATATATAAAACAATGAAAATTACCAATAATTATTGAAAAACATAAAAGAAGTTTTGCACAAAGAAATAGCTGGCTATACTATATCCATGGATGGAAAAAGCCAACATTCAGATATCAAATTTCCCAATAATCTATAAATCTAGAAATGCTTTAAATAGTAATTTAATAAATTTGGTATGTTGATACTAATGTGCAAATGGAAAAAGTAGCTGAAGTAAATAATAAATTTTGAGGGAGATATCAGAAGATTTTTTTTTATCATTCTAAAGACAATATGAAAATTCATAGTTTTATCATAGTATTGGCAGAATTAGGGACAAGTAAACCAATAATATTGATTAGGACTCCATATAAGAGGTAGCATTACCAGCTAGTGAGGAAAAGTTGCTGTGTTCAAATAAAAATGCTGGCACATTCACTATGGAAAATCTAAATCTCTACTTCATACCATAAACAAAAATAATCACAGATATCACATTGAGATACAAATTTTTTAAAAAGTAAAAACTTTAAATAAAAATGTCAAAAAGTATTTTATAACTTTGAGGTTGGAAAAAAATTTCAAACAATATTCAAGAAGTATAGACCATAAGGTAAATACATTCAGTTATATTAAATTAGAAACAACTGTACCCTTCTAGATAGCTTAAACACTGTTTAAACATACAGTAAAACATTAGAATACATTTGCCATCTTTTAACCAATAAAGGATTTGTAGTATTCAGATTTTATATTTAACTTTTTAAAAGCAAAGAGATGGACACATTTGAAAATGAACAAAATTATACAATTTTGCTATTAATTACATAGAAAATTCATAACAATTAGACAAAAGCACATTAAATAATATTTTATATACATTGGACTAAAACCTAGGTACCTCCAAATGTTTTTGAAGATGTGAACAAAAGGTAGATTTCTACTCTGTTCACAACCTGGAGCACATTCTGGAAATATCTAACACATTTAAAAATGAAAATATTTTTCACAACAAAATTATACTCTCAGAAATGTCATATAAAAATGCAGAAGGAGAAAAAAATATGTTCCTACAACTTTTTGTAATGGTTAAAAGTTGGAAAATCTTCAAAATACCCATGAACTAGAGAATAAATATAAGAATAAGTATAGTATATTCATACAAATAATCAATATAAAGCAATTAAATTAATGAAATAGTTATATGTGACATTATAAATAACTCAAATTAAACATATTTTACTTAAAAAGCAAGCTATATTATGGTTTGTACAATATAATAACATTCATACAAAGATTCAAAATATTCATATACTATAGTCACATTCATAAAAAACATGTTTTTGATACATATATATATATATATGATGTGATGTGCTGATATATGAACGTGCATAGGTTTGATAAACTTCAAACTTATACAGTTGTAACCTAGAGGTAGTAGAAAGTAGTATTCACCTAGCACCTATAATATTCTATGTCATTAAAAATATGAACAAATTTTAGCAAAATATGAAAATCTACTAGAGTTGTATATAGGTATATGGATGGTCTCTCTGTATATATTGTTTTGGTTGCATTGGGTCTTTATTGCTGCGTGTGAACTTTCTCTGGTTGCAACACGCGGGCTCAGTAGTTGCTGTGCACAGGCTCTAGGGCATGTGGGCTTCAGTAGTTGTGATGCGCGGGCTCTAGAGCGCAGGTTCAGTAGTTGTGGTGCACGAGCTTAGTTGCTCAGTGACATGTGGGATCTTCCCAGACCGGGGACCAAACCTGTGTCCTCTGAATTGGCAGGTTGATTCTTAAACACTCTGCCACCAGGAAAGTCCGTGATCTCTATATTTTTAGATTGTTTATTTTAGAATAGATTTAAGATTTACAGAAAAATTACAAAGATAATACATAGAATTCATAAATATCTCATATTACTAACTTACAATAAATAGTATGGTAAATTTGTCAGAATTAATTAGCTAATATTGATACATTATAATTAACTAAAATCAATTTTATTCAAATTTCCTAAGTATTTGTGTAATGTACTTTTCCAGAATTCCATCTAGTATACAACATTACATTTAATTGTCATGTCTCCTGAGGCTCTTCTTGGTTGTAACAATTTCTCAGACTTTCCTTGTATGTGTAGACCTTCACAGTTTTGAGGGGGTACTGATAAGGGAATTATAGTACAGTGAACGTTTATGGGAATTTCCCTGATGTTTTCTCATGATTAGAATAGGTTATAGGTTTGGGGGAGAAAGATGATGGAGATAAAGCACCATTCTCATCATATCATAGCAAAGCTACACATTGTTAAAGTGACTTATTCCTATTGATGTTAACTTCATTACTTAGCTGAGCTAGTGTTTGTCAGGTTTTAACACTATACATTTATTCTTCTTCATCCTTTCACGTACTGTACTCTTTGGAAGTTATTATGTGCAGCCCACACTTAAGAAGTATGGAGATACGCTACATCCCCGTAAGGGTATCTACATGAAGTATTTGGAATTCTTCTGTATAACAGATTTGTTTATTTATTCAATCCTTTATATTAGTATGTACTCATGAACATTTACTTTGTACTTTGGGTTAGAGTCTGATATTATTTTACTTATATTTATCAAATGGGTCCAGCTGTGGTCATTGGGTGCATTTTCACTTTACTTTTATGTCCTTTTGATATATCCCCATCATCATCCTGTGCGTGTGACATTACACTTCCTTACTAGAGTACTACATAGTAGTCCAGATTCATCATGTCTTCTTCAAATTAAGACAGATTTATTGTGTTCTCTCACTACTCTCATTCAACATCATTGAATTAATGGAAATCCTTGTTAGTGCAATAAAACAAGAAAAATAAATAAAAAGATATTCAGATTGGAAGAAAGAAAGAAAAACATCCATTTTATTTGCAGATGACTTACCTATGTAAAGCAAACAAACAAACAAAAAGTCCCCCCTCCCCAAAAAATCTACAGAATGATTCCTGGAAGTAATGAGCAATTATATCAATATATATGATTAATATACAAAATTCCTATAAATAAACAATAGACATTTTTATTCAAAATACAATTTTTTATTGAGGCAACATTGATTTATAACATTATATAAATTTCATGTGTACAACATTATATCTCAACTTCTGTATACACTACAGCATTTTCACCACCAAAATTTAGTTTCCATCTGTCATTATACTGTTGACCCCCTTATCCATTTAGCCCTCCCACTCTTCCAAATACCACTCTCAATAGCAACAAAGAAACAAAGAAAGAACCATGTAGATATATCTAACAAAATATATCCTAGACCTGTCTGCAGAAAACTATAAAACCCTGAAAAAAGAAATAAAAAAATATTTAAATAAAGGGAAAGATATTCTATGTTTATGGATTGGAAAACTTAGTATAGACTCACATGCAAAAGAGTGACATATTTGTGGAACTGGAAGAAAACCTATCCTTCAAAATTACCCACTGAGCTCACTTAGCATTCAGTTTCCAATTAGCTAGACTACTTAAGATGCCTCCAAATAAATATGGTCTTCAGCTCTCATACCTGGCCAGCTGGAAAAACCTTTTTCAATTATTATTTTGAGTTACCTTTTTGGTAAATTATTAGGATTCTTCAAGTGGGCAGTACTTGTACAAGATATTCTAAGGTATAAGTTCTAGAAAGCAAAGATTTAAGACTAATGATAATGGATATACTTCCAAAAGAATGTACTTAGGCATGTATAAAATATTCCTGGAAAAAATATTCACACTTTATCCATCTGCCAAACAACTTGTGTTTCAAAGTATGTTTAAAAATTCATGTACTTCAATAATAAAATGAAAAACAAAATTAAAAAGGAGCAGAGCAATTGAATAGTCACTTCAGAAAACATGTGATTGGACAATAAACTCATCAAAATATCTCAGCATCATTATTTGTCAAGGAAAAACATGCTAATGTGTCCCTACTGCACAGTGACTAGAAGGAGTAAAATTAAAAGATTGGGTATGCCAAATGTTGGTGAGAATGTATAGCAATTCCGATTCTCATATTTTCATGGTAGGATTGTAAAATTGCAGGATCACTTTGAAAAAATGTTTGGCAGTATCTTACACAGTTAAACATCAACTACTCTATAATCCATAGCACTTAAACTGCTTTTTATTGTATGTAAATTATTCCTCAGTAAACAAAAATATGTAGTGGGAAAAAAAGGAAAATATATTCCAAAATATCTAGTCAAATATTTCCTAATTTCATCCCCTAAATTGCATTCTTTTAGAACATAAATAGAATAATGTGTATTTAAAAATGCATGTTTAGTAATGA
Source organism: Leucopleurus acutus (assembly GCF_964270905.1). NCBI lineage: Eukaryota > Metazoa > Chordata > Mammalia > Artiodactyla > Delphinidae > Leucopleurus > Leucopleurus acutus. The sequence continues at coordinate 19,363,909 of NC_139142.1, read as the reverse complement.
CTAAGCAGGTAATAAATGTTAATCTTGATTATTTTGAAAATTTAGATCAAAAATAAAAATTTTTCATGAAACTTTTAACTTCATGAAACATAAACCTGGTGTAATAGGAATGTTAATAAACATATAAAGTGTCAATAACTTTGAGTCTCCATTTACTTAAAATTCATTTAAAAATTACAATAATGAATTCCTTTTACATGTGATTTCTAAGCAAATTGTATACACAAGTTCTCTAAGACGTGAAAAAAACATTAGAAGCCATAATTATTTAAACAATCCATAGTCTTCAGAGTTAATACCATAAGTGCTACTATCAAATTTGACAAGTGGTAGAAACTTTTACTTTATCATTGTGATAAAATTATTTCCATCCATTCATATGTGATTAAACCAGATATTAGTTCTAGCTTTTTCTGTACAATGTTAATATGGAAACAAAAAAGGAGAAAATAATTCTAAATTTGTAAATGATTTCCATATACAAATGTCTCTTTGTCTTTAAATAGCTTATGAACTTATAAACTATAAGAAAATGATCTCCTACATATTGTTATATATTTTTCCAGTAGCCTGTATTATAAAATTGAAGATTAACATCCTATAGGGGAAAAATGTCCTGAGTTGTGGCTCATGGCTCAGATATTCATTCAATAGACAATAATTGACCACCTAGTGCTATTAAAACAGAACAAAACAAAAAAAAAAACCCTAACAAAACAAAACCTAAACTGTGTACAGACAATATAAAGCAGGCCTCTAAAATGTGGAACATTTAAAAGATAAGTTACATTAATTTAAAAAATCATGCAAAAAGAATAGAGTACAGTGATATATAATCAATAACAAGTATGGACAGGATAGCAAGTTTGGATTGGTAAATTTTGAGGGAAGAGAGTTGGTGAAAACCTTCTGTATAGAAAGGAAGAACAGAGAATTTATGTCAAACAAGGAAATGCCATTCATTAACCCCTCTACTTGCTGGGAGATATAAACAGTACCGGAAATCAATGTACTTGCAAGCTTATAGGATAGATGATTGCTACAGGGGCTCTTTTCTTCATCTGTGTCTCAACAAGTAGCACAGAGCTGGAAACATGGCAACACTTTGGTGCTGTTTGTTGAATGAATAGAGCTAATCCTTTGTTTCGGGTTCTTGGGTGTTTTCATAGGGTAATGAGGTTTAAACTGATACATCAGCAAAGCTGTCTCTAACAACAAAACTGAATGAAAAGTTTCTCTGCATTATTGTAGTGGAGATTAGTGCCTGAAATGGATCTCCACCCATTTTAAGATGAGTCCAAACTTATTTGAGAGCAGTGATCTCTTGATAGAGCTGGGACTGGCACCACTCTGACGGACAGTTTATGTGCTAGGAGTGTAGCCATGATGAATTTCAGAGACTCAAGTGGTTTGTAATAGAAAGATTTAATGATGAAAGCATTCCCTACTTCATAAATGTTACAGCAAAATTCAAATACTGCATTATTCATGTAGTTTTTCTTTCATTTTTCCAGATTTTCCAAAATAATACCTACAGGCAGATTTTGGTCTATCAAAGATTTTTGACTACTACTTTTCTACCCCTTTATGCCTTCCCTCTCTGGCAGCAGCTTAGAAATTCAAGGAGAATGTGGCAATAAACTTCTGAAATGAAAACACAGTGGTTGTTCTACTTACACAAGTGTAATATCACATAGCTCTTTTGATTTTAGAATATTTCAATTCTTTTCATATTTAGAAATTAAGTTTTTAATCAATGTTCCTTCATGACAAGTGGCAGTTTTCTATAGAAATCTCAAGGTGTCTGGCTCTAGGTCTGAAAGTTACTTGTAGCCCACTGACTTGATATTGAAATCTAGATCTCAGAGGAATCAGTTAAATTTTACATGTTTATGTCATACGTGAAGCATGGCATATTATCCAGTGTTTAAGGACGAATGTTATGTGTTTATAAATAAGCATTTTTTTCCAAGGAGTGTTTTTGAGTTTTCTCTTAACTAGGAGATAAATACTGTATTCAATTTCAAATCTCACTCTACACATGTAGAATAAGCTTTCCTGTTTGGCCAGTCAACACAGTGGTAGTATTTAATATAAACTTCTACTCAGGTTTGTGAAATCAGGGTCATTTCACATAGGATTTGTACAGCTGCAAATCTGTGTCAGCTGAACAAATGCAGATAAAGATAATGGTGAAATTTAGAGAAAAAAGGAGAAAATCATTCTGTCCCTGGAATAGTTCAAAGTTGACATCACCAGTTTTCCTCTTTCTTGGTCCCACAACTTGTGGCATGAGCTTATTTCTGGAATATAAGAATACTCAAAGGTCCTAGATAGATGATAAACTGAAATTTTAATACGCACTATAAATGCTTTAATCCAAGGATCCTAAAAAATCAATTTTTAAGATATTAGGAGTGTCTTCTTTTTGAGTTTTAATTAATGATTGTGCTCTCTCAGAGGATTTATTTCTTCCATGTTAACTATTTTCTAACCACCCCAAGGACTTTAAAACATTTTTATTCAGAATTTTTTTCAGAGCAGTAGATCTAGAGGAGAGTATGTATTTAAACCAAATTTTCAATTGCTGAAAAAAATTTCTTTGTATCATCCATTCCAGATTTGTCATTCCTAAATTGCCTTTATAATATATGTATATATTATATATATAAATATATAATATATATTAATTTAAAGTGCTTTCTCAGAATTTTGAAATGATTTGGTAAATTTATCTAGCTTTGGTTCCTTTCTGAATGTGTATATATGGGTCCAAAGAGGGCATATAATTTCAATGTTAGAATCAATTTTTTAAAAAAAATGTGGTTAGATTCTCTTGACTTTTTATACGAAAAAAATGATATATTTTTTTTCCTGTAGAAAAAACAGTTAAATAAGAACTCAAATAATTTGGGTTTTTTTCAATGAAATACCATGTGCCACATATCTAAATGAAATTGACACTTCATTAAGTGTCTACTACATGCAGTGTTCTGTGTTAATCAGTCTCCTTTAATCCCACAAGAACTTTTTGAGTTGGGTATTATTATACTTATTTTATACTTGTGGAAATTGAAACTCAGACAATTCCAGGGATTTGTTACACATCACAGGATAAATGGCAGCACAGAAATTCAAATCTGAAACCGTTTATTCCAATACTGATTCCTCTATTCCAAATCTTCTTTCTTATAATGACTCAAAAAACTATGTTGGCAGATATGGCAAAGAAAACTAACATTTCATAAAACTCTCCTTTGGGTCTCATTTACTACCATGTTTACATGAACCCTCCCAGAATTACTTCTTTAAGTATTCAGCTACCAAATTGTCTAAACTTATTTATATTAATTCTTCAACCTACTTCAAATTACCTTCAATATCTATCACTCTATTGAAACTACTTTTGAATGTCTTTTTTGTGTTCAGATAGGATATATAATTCTCAGGTCTCATTTATGTCTTCTTGAAATATTTGCTGAAATATTTGCTGGTGTCCATTATATGACATTGCATTTTACCTTACTTACCTTTCTTAGCAGCTCCTTTTTATTCTCATAAAAATTAATGATTCTGCTTTCTCCACCAAATTTTTAGATATTGGATGACACAGGCCTTGGACTTTTTACCTTATCTCTCTGGGTGAACATATCCAGTTCCAGAGTTTTAAATACTCTTTATAAAGTGATCACTAAAAATTTACATGTCTAGCCACAAGTCATTGTTGGGATCCAGACTAGAGTACGCAATTGATTGCTTGATATTACTACTTAAATATAATAGTATTTTATATATTTATAATATATAAAATATTATCTTAAAATATACAGGCCCCCAAAGCAATGCAAAATCCATCATTGCTCAGTGGTTTCTATAAAAATAAAATACATTGCCTTTTATCCAGTTGTTCCAACCCCAAACTTGAGAGGCTTACTTGATTCCTCTTTTCCTCTTTCCACTTATTCAATTCATCAACAAGTCCTTTTAATTATTATTTCCAGAATATATCCCAACCATTTTCACATCATCTTCAGTGTTATTGCTGTGTTTCTTGTTCAAACTAAATATTTGGCCATGATTACTATAATTGACAGTAATTGGTATTCCTGCTTGTTTTTTGCTTTGTTTTCTATTGCTGCTGTGACAAATAACCATAAACTTATGATCTAAAACAACACCCATTTATTAGTTCACAGTTCTGTAGGTCAGATGTACAGGTAGGGTTAACTGTTTTTTCTACTTAGAGTCACAAAAGTTGAAACTTAGGTATTGATCAAACTTGGTTCTTACCTGAAGGTTTTAGGGAAGAATACACTTCCAAGCTCAGTTAGGTGGTTAGAAAATTCAGTTCCTTGTGGTTGTAGGAATGAAGTCCAGGTTTTCTTGCTGGATGTTAGCCATAAGCTGCTCTCAACATCTGGAATCCCAACTGTGTTACTTTTCACATGACTCCCCTTTATCTTTAATCCAACAAAGAGAAGTCAAATCCTTCTCATAGTTTGCATACTTATGACTTGCCCTTTTGTGGTAAATCAGAGAAAACTCTCTGTTTTTAAAGGGCTCATGTGAACAGATTAGTCTCGCCCAGATAATGTCCCTATTTGAAGAAACATTTACTAGTAACTCCAATTACAAATGGAAAATCTCTTTTGCCATGCACGAAGATAATCATAGTAATAATGGCCAGCAGCAATGTTTACAGGGCCATCTAGAATTCTGCTTACTTACTGTTTCTCCTACTTTTGCCTCTCTCCTACACAATTTACTATTTACATAGCAGCCAAAATTATAATCTTAAAGGGTACAAATGAACTTATTTACAAAACAGAAATAGAGTCACAGATGTAGAAAACACACTTATGGTTACCAGTGGGTAACGGGGAGGAGGGATAAACTGGGAGACTGGGAGTGACATATACACACTACTATATATAAAGTAGATAACTAATAAGGACCTACTGTATAGCACAGGGAACTCTACTCAATACGGTACTGTGTAATGGCCTATATGGGAAAAGAATCTAAAAATAAGTGTATATATGTATATGCATAACAGATTCACTTTGCTGTACACTTGAAACTAACACAACAGTGTAAATCAACTATACTCCAAGAAAATTTTTTTTTTAAGTATAAAACATATGCACCATTTTCTTACTTTAATCCCTTTGTGTCCTTTTTCACTTTATTGTTTCTGAGCCACAAAACCATCCTTTTTTTTTTTAATTTTTCTCTAATTACTAAAATCCTAATCAGATAAACTTGTTTACTGGTATACTTTGTGTACTTTGGCAGATGACAATCTCTCTGAGTTTAGGTTTGATCATCTATAAAATTTTTTGCCATATGGTTATTTGGGGACATTAACAGATGACTTACTATACTTATTATAGTCATTAAATAAATCACCCCAATCATCCTATTCCATTTCCATCTTTGCTTATATACCTGGGACCAGTCTGACAATGATGACTATTTGCTCTCTATCTTTTGTCTGAATGGCTATCTAGAACGAGCTGTCTAAATGGTATATGTGATATTGGGAAAAGGCAGGTATTCATTTCTGTAAACACAGAGTGATTACTGTCTGAAGCACTGTTCTAAGCCCTGTGAAAAGCACAAAGATAACACAAATGTTAAACTGCGTCCTTCAAGAGTTTAGACTCTGGTGGTAGTGAATGGAATTAGAAACATCATGAAATAGAATTGACATCTCTGTTATAAACAGAACCATGGTCTAGTTACAGGCAATGGGTATGTCTGTCTCCAAAAGGCATCTTCTCAGATCTGGCCATTTATTTAATTTTGATTTGTGGTGGGATAGATTATCTGAAGTGAGATTTATTAGAGATGTAATAGAATAAGCTAGGTAGTATAACTATGCCCTACTGTTTTCCCAAAAGAAAAATGTTACATGAGCTTAAACCACCATTGTAGATAGTCATTGGAAAAACGATGATTCTAATTCACTAAATATGTTTCTCATAATTGTTATTTAGTTAACGACTGCAGTTAAGTAAGACCATTATAAGGCACGCTATATTAGATACTCGTTATTTAAAACATATGTTTTAAGACTAAGCAATTATAAAACAAGCTATTCACCTCTTAAACTTAAATAAATAGATCCATAATAACTCACTTGTACATAATTAACAAACAATAATTACTTTAGTAAGCCTATAAGGTCAAGCTAATAAAAATAAAGAACAAAAATTGCTGTGTTAAACTTCCAAGCTCTTATTTATATTTTCAGATTTTTTGCATTGAATTCAACATAAAATAGGACAAACTCACTTGTGATTGCCACATTTGAATTGAATACAAGAACTAAACTTATTCACACAGTAGCTCTTAAAAAAGATGCTAAATAGAAGCATGTGGTACAGAGATTTAGTCTTTGGATATTTACTTCTCTTGGTTCTTTCTCTTCATCCTTAAACTTTTGTAAAAATGTTAGCAAAGTTTGTTCTTAAGCATAATTATTTGGAAGGCAAAATTTGATCACGATTTCACTTTGGTTTGTATGGTTTGTATTCCTTCAATAAGTGACAAGCAGACTTGTTACTCTCCAGTCCCTCTTGTGACCCTGATCTTTACCATGAAATTATGTGCTACTTTTTAAAGGACATGGTATTACTACAGTGGTTAAATTCTTTGGAGCTTCCAGAAGATGATTACAATGCATAGCAAATTCCTTTTGTAATAATGTGCACATAATTGAAAGAGAATCATCATTCTCTATCTACTCAAGATATTATGAATTCTTCTTTGTGTTTCCCTAGTATCTTGGTGTAGCCCTATATCAGAAATGATCATTATATTATGAAGGTGTCATTACTTGTTTATAATATCTACTAAAGTATAAGTATGAGAACCATGTCTATTTACATATATAATTGTAGTGCCTTAAAATGCATTGTTAGAGTTTTAGCAGGTACAAAGAATGTTTATTGAATGAATCTTTGAATGAAGCATGTGGCCTTCTCATTTGGAAAAAAAGTTGCAAATAATTTAAGCTATTGTAGTTTGCCTCATTTTAGCATCTATTGAATGAGGTAGTTAAATCAGTAAATTTTAGCTTAATGTATCTAGAGTAATATTGCTTAGTCAAGTCACATAATTTTGTGAATTTTCCAGCTTTAAATTTGACATTAATTTACTCATATTTCTAAAGCCCTTGCATTCTGGGTTTTCTTATATTATTTCACATATTCAAAAGATGGCTTTTGGATATTCATGATTGGAAGAGCTTGACCTTGGGTACGATCAATGGATTAGAAAAATTAAAATTATCCAGGGTATTTTCATGAGGAAAGTATTACACAGATTAAGAATTTCTATTGTTTTAATAGAAAGTTTTATAAGAATTTTTAGGTTTTTTTTCTATGTTGTTCATCAGCGTAGAAAGTTTAAAAAAGATACAATAAATTAGGAAATAAATCTTCTTAGAAATAAAGATCACATATAGCTGAAGTAATCGTTGTCTTGCTTTCTTAGGAACCTGAATATAATATGGGGAGGAAATTAATCTCATATTTAAATTACTATTATTATAATTGTTGATAGGAAGATACAGAATAGCCACATAATACCTTATACTATATCACTATACTCAGACCTAAATAACTTCCTCACTTGTCTGCCTCCAAAATACTCTCCAATCAAACTGGTACTCAGTACTCCAATTTTAGAAGTTACTTTCTTGAGAAATCTCAATTGCTGCCACTACCTAAATGATTCAAAAGTCCTCTGATTTTTGACAACTTTTGTACCTAATGCTTTTCAATAAAACCAAGTTAATTTCCCACTACATGCTATTACACACCACTTACTTACGTTTGAGTGAATCTTATTACAGTTACCTTGCTTGATTCTGCACTCAAGACTTCGCTTATAATATTTATTTCCTTATTCTAAATATTCTCTATTCTCCCTTCTACATACTGAACTCTCACCTTGCCAATGATAGCCTATTCGACTTCCACTCTTCATTTAAATAATTTCTCCATTAATATCAGTTGAATTCTTTCTTCTGAGCACATATATTCAGATCCAGATGATTGACACAGAATACTTCTCAATGTGTTAGAAAACTTCCTGAAGACATGGACCTTGCCTTACTATTTCTGTGTCTCTCCCATTTCTTCTAGATATTTATGAAATACCTTCTAATAATTGACAATTAGCAGAATTCATAATAACCCCATTAAAATCAATTGCTATTAGTATTGGTAATTGGCTGGAAATGGAAAAAAGATTCTTCTGTAGGACTAGTGTTTATTAAAAACATTAAAATTAAAAACATTTATTAAAAACATTATATATAAAGATATATATATATATTTATTTATTTATGAGGAAAGGAAGAAATATGTTTAGTTGTCCCATCACTACTTCAGTCATATTAATAGTGAATGCTTAAAGGAGATTTTTGTTGAAAAATAAATTTTTATCATTCCAAATTCTCCGGAGCCTTGTGATTTTTATCAAATAATTTTAAAATGTTTTTCTTCATGTAGGCTTGCTTTTAATAGACTCAACTAATGATGCCTTTATGAACACACACATAGGCACACAAACACACACATGCACATTAAAAGAAAAGAAACCTAAGATATTTTAGGCTTTTTGTTTTTCCTTTGACGTAAATGGAAAAATAACAAAATTTAAGGGATGATATTATTGTATCATCAGTATCTTCATTACCATATCATAATATTATCAGAGCAAATAACATTTATTGTGAGCTCACTATATGCCAGAGTCCTCATTACCATACACATATACCATCTTATTTAATTTTCCTCTCTGTCTATGAGGGAGACAATATTACTATATTTATTTCATAGAAAAAAATAAAAGAGTGAGAGAAGTTCGGCTTTGTGTTCAGGATCACACAGCCAGTAACTGATATATATGTATCCAAACTAAAAAGTAGCTATAAATGATAGCTATTTTGATTTTTGTTGTTATCAGAATAATTTCTAAAGTTCCCAGAGGCAACACTTTGAGACGAGACTTATGCTTTTTACATGTCTCATGAACACATCTGCCACATGTGTTGATATGATGCAAAGAATGAGACCAAATACCTTGAAAATTTATACTATTAATAATTATTGTCTGGGGACTTCCCTGGTGTCCAGTAGTAAAAAATCCGCCTTCCAATGCAGGGGACACAGTCTCCATCCATAGTCGGGGAACTAAGATCCCATATGCCGTGGGGCAAGTATGCCTGTGTGCCTCAATGAGAAAGCCTGTGTGCAACAAACTACAGAGTCCACATGCCCTGGAGGCCGTGCACCACAACTAGAGAGAGAAAACCTGCATGCCACAACTAGACAGAAACTCAAGCACCACAACTAAGAGACTGCATGCTGCAAGGAAAGATCCCACGTGCCTCAAAGAAGATCCTGTGTGCTGCAACTGAGACCCAATGCAGTCAAAAAAATAAAGAAAATAATAAAAAAATTGTCATCTGGGCTGTGAAGTATATTGTTATTGTAAAATTGGTCTCTTTAGGAGTAAACTATCTGTAATTATTGATTTGATTGATTTTACAAATCTTTTTTTTTCAGTTGCCCTTAAGTTTAACTCATACTTCAAATGTGTTTTTCAATGGACTGCTAATCTTTTAACATCTCATGAACACCTATCACTCTTTGCTCTCTAGCTATCATCAGTGACCAATAATATTTCCTTTGAGAGCAACCACCCCTTTACTGTCAACCATAACTTCCCCATAGGAGCTGTGTTGTCTTTGCTTGACTCCCCTTCCTCTGATTTAAATTTTATGGGCCCCTGATGATAGATAAGCCAATCAATCACTTCCCTGGAACATTGAAACTAAACAGGTAAATCCAGACAGGTGTCAAAGCAATGTTTTCTTCCCTTCAAAAGAGGTTGGTTTGCAGAAAGAGAAAATAAATAAATAAATAAAACATCTAGCATAGGGAAACAAAGAAGAGAAAGAAAATTCTGAAGTCATTCAAACCCCTCAGCACTCTATTCTTTTAGGTTGAAGTGACTTATTGGCCTTCATGGGTCTTCATTATTGAACTCTACCTCATATTCTGTGATACCTCTCAGTATCCTAATTCTATAAAGTTCTTTTTTTCCTCATCTTTAGCTTTATTTTTGTCTTAGTCTAACTAAAATGATTTTTTGCCTGAAATAGTCCTGATTTTTTTAAATGTTCAAATGAAGGACTATATTTTATGCTAGTCAAGCCCAGGTATCAAATGCTTAATAAAAGTTTATTAAATTGAATTTTATCAGATTATTTGAAATTAAGGTTATGAGACTAACTAGGGTTGAAGAGGCTGAGGGAGAAGAAGACCTAATAGTTTTCCTTGATTTATAACTTTATTCTATTTCCAAAATAACCCTTACAGAAAAGGAAATTACAAGTTTGTACAGAAAACACTTGACTATTTTTACTGGGTTGCATTGCTATAGCTCAGCATTAAAAAGGAGGCTTTCAATCTATTAGGAAAAAAAAATAGGAAAAGGACTGTTTTAACCTGAGCAGTTACAGAAAACAGAAATTGGCTTGGCCAATCCACTCAAATCTTGTTGCTTTTATTGGAAATGGTTTCTTTTTCAGTAAGTGCTTTTTACAGTTGCTGAGCTTGGACATGCAACTACAGACCCTTGGTTGAGAAAATGGTCATGAAGAGACACTGACAGGGAATTTTTCATAGGAGTGAATCTGGGGAGGAAAGCATGGGTAACAAGCAGTGGGATTGTTTATATAAAAATCTACATGCACTGCTTTATGGTGTTACTGTCTGAAAACTTTTCTTCATAAGAAAGTCCATCCATTCTGAGCCCACTATCTTTCTTTTTCACAATCTTACTGTTAGAAAAAAGAAAGAAACAAACAAACCCAGAATCTTGGCTCATTTTCAAACATGTTCTGGTGAGCTACTCAGTGAACTAGTTTGAATGGTAACCCACCCCTGGACCACAAATGGCAATTCAGGAACTGACCGCTTTGAATTATTCATGAAACAGTCAACTTTGACATTCTGAGCATTGTGTTTGAGAACAGGAGAACTGAACAAGAGCCCCGCAATGGTCATTATTAAGGAGCAACAGCTGCTATTCAGATGATTACTAGCACCCAGAAGGAGTAATCAGGTCTAAAATAGAGCTGCTTTTTTGAAAGTGTTCCATACAAATGTCTTTGCGAAATATAACTATTTCAGGTAGTATTTATTTTCCATCTTTTTCCATTTATTGGGTATTTTACAGTAGATTTTCTTATCATATTACATTCCAGGCAGACCTTTGGGGTGTAGTCACACATGTATTTTAGGAGCTATATATTGAATGAGGGACATGTAAATCAATTAATTCCTAATTGTTCTACATGGAGATTTGTGAATTGTCTTTTTCCATATACTTTATTCATAAGGTTTCATATAAAAGAGAGAAATGAGAGAGGGGGTGTTATATGAAGGAGAACAGTATTGTTAGCAAGAAATCTATAAACTGCTGAGTTAGAGACATATCAGCAAATTACTAAAGACATCTGGTCTCAGCAGCATACATGTCTCTGTAACATTGGATTCTGTGATATATAATCTCAATGATTGTGGCTTGAATTAAGCACACACACAGTTTCTTACTCACAAATCTCCAAGTCCCCCAGTAATTTACTCAAATAACTCAGTGTAAGGTGACTTTTGTTTAGATGCCAGGTTGTATCAAGTAAGATACTCCAAGGGCCAAAGGGTTAAGTTTGCTACAGAAAAAGATTCAGAGATTACGGTCAAATTTAGGTACTCAACAATATCTCCTACATTTCCACTGGTTTCTGAAATGCTAAAAACTTAATTCCTTGAGACAGTTCTGGCATCTGTTTAATGCAGCCTTAGAATGTGTTAAAAAAAAAGGCATAAAAATCTATACTTTGGGATTTAACGATTTGATACTAGAATGCGAAGGAGGCTTTATCCAAAATGGTATACATGAACATTGTCAGAGACACACTGTTACCTTAATGCTCATATTTGTCATGACCCATGATAACAAAGATTAACTTAATGCTCATATCAGCCTTGACCTCTATTAGTGCCCACATCCAGCTCAGGTCTCCAACTCCAAACGGGGACTTAGAAAAAGTTCAAGAGGCTGCCATCACTTAGGAGACATGTATGAGTTTCTACCTATAAGACTAATTTATCTTTAGTTTATATTTGGGGGTTTTATTAAGACACATATACTAAGATTGGAAGTACCCTAAGCTGCTGTTGATCACTTAGTTACACTTTAAAGTGGATCCCAGATCTTTTGCTAAAAATAAATGTGGAAAACCATGGAGAGGTCTTAATGAGAGAAGAACAGGAAAATTTAATGAGAGACAAAAAGGTCAAGGAAAAGATATAAGAGGACTAGGAAAATGTACTAACTCATAATTGTCTCTTCTTGGAAACAACACAAAAGTGCTTATAAATCTATCAGGTTTGCTTTTTTTTTCTATTTAATTTGAAACGGTAGGTATATAATGGTAAAAACAAGAAAGAATACCTCATTTAAAAAGAGAAGCATAATAATATGTTACTCTCCTAGATATGGGAGCTGAAAACATAATCTTTTATTATTGGACTTACCTGATGTGAAAGACCCCTAGAAGTCTCCTTTCTTCACAGAGTTTATCTCCCACCACTTTTCCTCATCTATTTTCCAGTTATGCTTTCTCTTTCTGTTCTTCAAATGCTCTATAATGCTTCTCATTTATGAGCCTTGGCTGTCTGCTTAAAAAAGTATAACTTATTAATCCCATCATTTTCAGTATTTATATATCAAGTCTAATGTCATCTCTTGTGACACCTCTTTTTTTGACTACTCTAGTTAAAAAAAACTCTGATTTCCTATCTCCAGTTGATTTGTTTTATATTTTTAGAAATTGTGTCATTGCTTTGAAGTTAATTACTTATTTGTTTATATAAGAATGTAAGCATAATGAGAGCATTGTTAAAAGATAAACTGAGGCATATTAAATTTGTAAGTGTTTATTTGCACCAATTTCCATTTGAATAGGGCAGTGCCAAGCTCAAACTGGAATTGGTTAGTAGTACTCTACCCACAGGAACTAGGGGAAGATGTTTGTAAAGAGGAGGTGGAAGTAAAACAATGACATTATTTGACTAGCTATAGCTTAAGTGGTTGTCTTATTTTGGAAAACCTAGTTGGCTGTTTGTGATTGGTTGTCCTTACGTTTTGATGTCTTATCCTTGAAACTTTTCAGATATGGTTTTGGTTTGCTTATAAAGTCTAAGGGCCTCCCTGTCTAATTAATTTAAAACATGAACTTTACCTTGCCCATTAGTGCATTTCTAGTATCTGGAAGCAGGCCAGACTCATATCAGGGACTCAATAAATGTTTGATAATGGATAAATGATTATATTCAGATCCATGACTCTATGATTGGATATTGGTAACACTTTCTGGTTATGGTTAGCATTAATTGTCTTGTCTATTTATTGAATAATCATTCATTCTAAAACTGTTTACCTAGAACTAACTTAGTGCCATAAGGAGGACTACATTCTCTATGCCATGGAGAACCACAGAAAGATTTAAATTAAAAAATGAAAGTTATGAATTTGTATATATGTATACTTATGTGTATGTGTTCTTATGTATACACATAGGTGTGTGTTTCTTAGTACATAATCTTAATATCTGAAAGAGGATGGATTTGAAAGAGTAAAGTTCAACTGTTCTGGTAGTTTCAGTGTTAGATGATGACCAGTTGAATGCAAAGAAGTGACATGTCCCAGATATACTTTAGTGGTAAAGCTAACAGGATGTGTTAATTGAATGTGGGAGTGAAGGAGGCTTTATAGATAGCCCTCAGTTTTTGAATGACTGTATGGTTGGTGGTGCCTAAATTGATTAAATGGATTCAAGTGGTTGATAGGGAAAAGGTATGTAAGAGTTTAGTGTTTGAGAAGTTGAGTTGAGGTCCTATGGAGCACCCATGTAAAGATGTTTAATACAGTGGTTTGAAGTTCAAGAAGATTGTCTTATCAGAGGATGTATATTTGAAAGTAATTAGTTGAAATCATGAGAGTATAAGGAACAAAGACGAATCCTCAAAGGAAACAGAGAAGGAAAGCCAAGAGATATAATAGGAAAACTATGTGAGTATAGTTTCAAGAAAGGTAACTTGATCAACAGTATCAAATATAGTAAAAGTCAAGTGTGATGAAGAATGAAAAATTATGAGAAGATGTAATGCTATTTTTGGCTGCTATAGAATCAATAATTTATTATGGAATGTACTAATGTGAGACATTTTACAAGCATACAGTTTTCCCAGGTTTCTGGAAAAATGTTTCTATGCTTTTTTATTTCCCATAACAGGAATGCTAACATAAGATACTAATTTATTCTGAGGCAGAATCTATCTCAGATATGAAAATTTTTGTCTGCAAAATTATGAAGACTACATTAGGTCTGTGAATATCAAGATCTTCCACATAGGTCAACCCAGTAACTACCCCACACGATGCTGATTCCTTCTACTGAGATGTGCACTATTGCATTACACACATAGATTTAATTTGGCCATCTCTATAAGAGAAAGGTCTTCAGTATTCCCAAAGGTGAAATGATTCTATATACCACCATTTACTACTAGCTTCCAACTTCAATAAGTCTACTGTCTTTCCCATTGCATTGTCTACTCCAAGCATACAATATACAAATTTTATCTCCTATAAATCTTATCTCAGCATTAAAAAGTTGATTCACGCTCTTAGATAGCCTCATCCACCAGAGGGCAGAGAGCAGAAGCAAGAAGAACTACAATCCTGCAGCCTGTGGAACAAAAACTACATTCACAGAAAGATAGAAAAGATGAAAAGGCAGAGAGGGCTATGTACCAGATGAAGGAACAATATAAAACCCCAGAAAAACAACTAAATGAAATGGAGATAGGCAACCTTCCAGAAAAAGAATTCAGAATAATGATAGTGAAGATGATCCAAGACCTTGGAAAAAAAATAGAGGCAAAGATGGAGAAGATGCAAGAAATGTTTAGCAAAGACCTAGAAGAATTAACGAACAAACAAACAGAGATGAACAATACAATAACTGAAAAGAAAACTACACTAGAAAGAATCAATAGCAGAATAACTGAGGCAGAAGAATGGAGAAGTGACCTGGAAGAGAGAATGGTGGAATTCACAGCTGTGGAAGAAAATAAAGAAAAAAGAATGAAAAGAAATGAAGACAGCCTAAGAGACCTCTGGGACAACATTAAACACAACAACATTTGCATTATACGGGTCCCAGAAGGAGAAGAGAGAGAGAGGAAAATGCTCCAACCAAAAGACACAGGCTTGCTGAATGGATACAAAAACAAGACGCATATATATATATGCTGTCTACAAGAGACCCACTTCAGACCTAGGGACACATACAGACTGAAAGTGAGGGGATGGAAAAAGATATTCCATGCAAATGGAAATCAAAAGAAAGCTGGAGTAGCTATACAAATACCAGATAAAATAGACGTTAAAATAAAGAATGTTACAAGAGACAAGGAAGGACACTACATAATGATCAATGGATCAATCCAAGAAGAAGATATAACAATTATAAATATATATACACCCAACATAGGAGCACCTCAATACATAAGGCAACTGCTAACAGCTCTAAAAGAGGAAATCGACAGTAACACAATAATAGTGGGGGAATTTAACACCTCACTTACACCAATAGACAGATCATCCAAAATGAAAATAAATAAGGAAACAGAAGCTTTAAATGACACAATAAACCAGAAAGATTTAATCAATATTTATAGGACATTCCATCCAAAAACAGAAGATTACACTTTCTTCTCAAGTGCGCATGGAAAATTCTCCAGGATAGATCACATCTTGGGTCACAAATCAAGCCTCAGTAAATTTAAGAATATTGAAATCATATCAAGCATCTTCTCTGACCACAATGCTATGAGATTAGAAATGAAGTACAGGTAAAAAAAAGGTAAAAAACAGAAACACACGGAGGTTAAACAATATGTTGCTAAATAACCAAGAGATCACTGAAGGAATCAAAGAGGAAATCAAAAAATACCTAGAGACAAATAATAATGAAAACACAATGATCCAAAACCTATGGGATGCAGCGAAAGCGGTTCTAAGAGAGAAGTTTATAGCTATACAAGCCTACCTCAAGAAACAAGAAAAATATCAAGTAAACAATCTAACTTTACACCTAAAGGAACTAGAGAAAGAAAAACAAACAAAACCCAAAGTTAGCAGAAGGAAAGAAATCATAAAGATCAGAGAAGAAATAAATGAAATAGAAACAAAGGAAACAAGAGCAAAGATGAATAAAACTAAAACCTGGTTCTTTGAGAAGATAAACAAAATTGATAAACCATTAGCCAGACTCATCAAGAAAAACTCATCAAGAAATCAATAAAATTAGAAATGAAAAAGAAGTTACAACAGACACTGCAGAAATACAAAGCATCCTAAGAGTCTACTACAAGCAACTCTATGCCAATAAAATGGACAACCTGGAAGAAACAGACAAATTCTTAGAAAGGTATAACCTTCCAAGACAGAACCAGGAAGAAACAGAAAATATGAACAGACCAATCACAAGTAATGAAATTGAAACTGTGATGAAAAATCTTCCAACAAACAAAAGTCCAGGACCAGATGGCTTCACAGGTGAATTCTATCAAATATTTAAAGAAGAGCTAACACCCATCCTTCTCAAACTCTTCCAAAAAATTGCAGAGGAAGGATCACTCCCAAATTCATTCTATGATACATCACCCTGATACCAAAACCATACAAAGATACTACAAAAAAAGAAAATTACAGACCAATATCACTGATGAATATAGATGTAAAAATCCTCAACAAAATACTAGCAAACAGAATCCAACAATACATTAAAAGGATCATACATCATGATCAAGTGGGATGTATCCCAGGGATGGAAGGATTCTTCAATATACACAAATCAGCCAATGTGAAACACCATATGAACAAACTGAAGAAGAAAAAACATATGATCATCTCAATAGATGCAGAAAAAGCTTTTGATAAAATTCAACACCCACTTATGATAAAAAACTCCCTAGAAAATGGGCATAGAGGGAAACTACCTCAACATAATAAAGGCCATATACGAAAAACCCACAGCAAACATCATTCTCAATGGTGAAAAACTGAAAGCATTTCCTCTAAGATCAGGGGTAAGACAAGGATGTCCACTCTCACCACTATTATTCAACCTAGTTTTAGAAGTCCCATCCATGGCAATCACAGAAGAAAAAAATAAATAAATAAAAGAAATACAAATTGGAAAAGAAGAAGTAAAACTGTCACTGTTTGCAGATGACATGATATTATACATAGAGAATCCTAAAAATGCCACCAGAAAACTACTAAAGCTAATCAATGAATTTGGTAAAGTTGCAGGATACAAAATTAATGCACAGAAATCTCTTTCATTCCTCTACACTAATGATGAAAAATCGGAAAGAGAAATTATGGAAACACTCCCATTTACCGTTGCAACAAAATTAATAAAATACCTAGAAATAAACCTACCTAGGGAGAAAAAAGACCTGTATGCAGAAAACTATAAGACATTGTTGAAAGAAATTAAAGATGATAGCCACAGATGGAGAGATATACCATGTTCTTGGATTAGAAGAATCAATATTGTGAAATTGACTATACTACCCAAAGCAATCTACAGATTCAATGCAATCCCTATCAAATTACCAATGGCATATTTTATGGAACTACAACAAACCATCTTAAAATTTGTATGGAGACAAAAAGGACCCCAAATAGCCAAAGCAGTCTTGAGGTAAAAAAAAACGAGCTGGAGGAATCAGACTCCCTGACTTAAGATTATACTACAAAGCTACAGTAATCAAGACAATATGGTACTGGCACAAAAACAGAAATATAGATCAATGGAACAAAATAGAAAGCCCAGAGATAAACCCAAGCACCTGTGGTAAACTAATCTATGACAAAGGAGGCAAGGATATACAATGGAGAAAAGACAGTCTCTTCAATAAGTGGTGCTGGGAAAACTGGACAGCTACATGTAAAAGAATGAAAGTGGAACACTCCCTAACACCATACACAAAAATAAACTCAAAATGGATTCGAGACCTAAATGGAAGACCAGACACAATAAAACTCTTAGAGGAAAATACAGGAAGAACACTCTTTGACATAAATCACAGCAAGATCTTTTTTGATCCACCTCCTAGAGTAATAGAAATAAAAACAAAAATAAACTAATGGGACCAAGTGAAAGTTAAAAGCTTTTGCACAGCAAAGGAAACCATAAACAAGACGAAAAGACAACCCACAGAATGGGAGAAAATATTTTCAAATGAATCAACAGACAAAGGATTAATCTCCAAAATATATAAACAGCTCATGCAGCTCAGTATTAAAGAAACAAAAAACCCAATCCAAAAATAGTCAGAATACCTAAATAAGCATTTCTCCAAAGAAAACATAGAGATGGCCAAGAAGCGCATGAAAAGCTGCTCAACATCACTAATTATTAGAGAAATGCAAATCAAAACTACCCTGAGGTATCACCTCACACCAGTTAGAATGGACATCATCAGAAAATCTACCAACAACAAATGCTGGAGAGGGTGTGGAGAAAAGGGAACACTCTTGCACTGTTGGTGGGAATGTAAATTGATACAGCCACTATGGAGAAGAGTATGGCGGTTCCTTCAAAAACTAAAAATAGAATTACCATATGATCCAGCAATTCCACTACTGGGCATATACCCAGAGAAAACCATAATTCAAAAAGACACATGCACCCCAATGTTCATTGCAGCACTATTTACAATAGCCAGGTCACGGAAGCAACCTGAATGCCCATCGACAGACGAATGGATAAAGAAGTTGTGGTACGTTTATAAAATGGAATATTACTCAGCCATAAAATGGAACAAAACTGAGTCATTTGTTGAGACATGGATGGATCTAGAGACTGTCATACAGAGTGAAGTAAGTCAGAAAGAGTAAAACAAATATTATATACTAACACATGTATGTGGAACCTAGAAAAATGGTACAGATGAACCGGTTTGCAGGGCAGAACTTGAAGCACAGATGTAGAGAAGAAACGTATGGACACTGAGGGGGTGAAAACCACAGTGGGGTGGGGATGGTGGTGTGCTGAATTGGGCCTTTGGGATTGACATGTATACACTGATGTGCATAAAATTCATGACTAATAAGAACCTGCAGGATAAACAAACAAACAAAAAACTAATTTTAAACTTTCTTTGGGTTATTTGTATGGAAATATGTTAATATAAATGTTTCAGACATTACATGAAATTTCTAAAAATCTTATATGTTCTGGTATAATGTTATGTCATAATTCTAGTTATTACTTTAAAATGTATATCTCAGAAATAACTAAATTTCCTTATCAATTGCATTATTATGAACTTTCATCAAATCTTTAACCATGGTCATTTTTAAGTCTTTTGTCATTTACAGATACTTCTGGGTGTACTCTGATGCTTTTGCAAAAATGTTCCTATAAAATGGTTTCATCTTCAAGGAATTCATGGAAAAGACTCTGACAAGTACAGGTTTCTGGTAACTGACTATACTGCTGAACGGAATGAATAAACATTTTCAGAATTCTAATGGAAAACTGATGAATTCATAAAAGTCCTAACAAATGATCAAGTTGAAAAAAATAATTAATTACATGGGACTGAGTGAACTGATGAGGGAGATTATAATTTTTGTGACTTTCTGTTTGAATTAAAAAAAAAGTCCTCCCTTACACCAATGTTTATCTCAGATAATCTGTAATTGTGGTTGTGAAATTTTGATCATATTTAAACTAATGTGGACAACAACAACAAAAAATAGAGTCAGAATTGCATTGAAATAGGACAAAGTAAGTCCAACACAAAAAGACAAGAATAAAATAATAAGATTAGAGATCAGTGGAATAGAAAATAAAAATTGAGAAATGTTACAAACTCAATATCTAAAACTGTATATAAAAAGATCTCTGAAACTTAATATACTTTTCCTTTGAACCTCCTGTTTCACCTTTGTTTTGTATATCCATGACTGCTATTGCTATTCCCACATTCCCTATTTCACCAAAGCCAAAAAAAGTCCATCATTTTGTTCACCATCAACATGTAACCAGTCACCAAATCCTATTGCTACTACTTCCTTAATAATTCTGGCACCAGTGACTTTTCTCAGTTTCCTTAGACTGCATTTTAACAGAATGTGGTCCCTTCTGTACATAGATTATTACAGTGACTTCCTGCTATCTATTCCCCTTGCTTCAAGTGGTTTTAAAATGAATCCATAATTCACACTGCTTTCAGAATAATCTCTTTAAAATGAAAAATCTGATCCTACTTCTTCCCTACTTAGAAATCTGCAATGACTCCCCAGGGCATTCAATGTAAAATTCAAACTCCTTACCTGCACAGTGGTACCCTTCTAGTCTGGAACGTGCATGTTTTCTGACCTCATATCCTTCTAGTGTTTACATAAAGCTTCCCTCTGGAAAACTTGGGTGATTGGTTTTAAATCTCTCTTCTTTTCTAATATAAGCATTTAAAGTTATACATTCCCTTCTAAGCCATAACTTTGCTTCATCCTACAAAACTAGATATGCTGAATTTTATTATCTAGTTAAAATAGTTTCTAATTCCCTTGTGATTTATACAGATTATCTAAAACTATTTTGCATAATTTCTAAATACTTGCGTTTTCCTGTTTTATCATTTTTGATTTCTAATTTAAATCTATTGATATTAGAGAACATACTAAATATTATTTGAATTCTTTGAAATTTATTGAAATATTTTTATGTTTATCTTGCTGATGTGTTTGTTATGTGCACTTGCAAAGAATGTGTAAACTACTATTGTTGTACATATTCTATAAATATCAAATTGTTTACAGTAATGGGATAATGTTCAGATCACCTATGTCTTTACTAATGTTTTTTTGTCTACTTCTACTAATTTCTGAATGAAATATGTTAAAATTTTTAAAAAGTTTGTGAAACTGTCTCTTCTTTTACTTCTGTCTATATTTGCTTCATGATTTTAAAACTCTGTTATCAACTGAATATATGTTTCTGATTGCTTTATGTTCCTGGCACTTTTATCAGTGTTAAATGCCCATCTTATATCTGAACATTCTTTTGCCTTGTCTATTTTATCTGATACTGATATAAACATTTTAGCTTTCTAATATATACTGTTTGCAGAATATCTATATTTTTATCCATTTATCTTTAACCTGTGTATATATATATAATGCATCTCATATATAGTAGATTTTAATAAATCCTGACAGTTTTTAATCTTTTTTTTAACATCTTTATTGGAGTATAATTGCTTTACAGTGTTGTGTGGGTTTCTCCTATATAACAAAGTGAATCAGCTATATGCATACGTATATCCCCATATCCCCTCTCTCTTTCACCTCCTTCACACCCTACTTATCCCAACTCTCTCGGTGGTTGCAAAGCACCTAGCTGATTTCCCTGTGCCATGCAGCTGCTTCCCACTAGCTATCTCTTTTACATTTGGTAGTGTATATATGTCAATGTTACTCTCTCCCTTCATCCCAGCTTACCCTTCCCACTCCCCATGTCCTCAAGTCCATTCCCTACATCTGTGGCTTTATTCCTGTCCTGCCCCTAGGTTAATCAGAACCTTTTTTTTTTTTTTAGATTCCATATATATGTGTTAGCATACAGTATTTGTTTTTCTTTTTCTGACTTACTTCACTATGACAGACTCTAGGTCCATCCACCTCACTACAAATAACACAATTTCATATCTTTTAATGGCTGAGTAATATTCCATTGTATATATGTGCCACATCTTCTTCATCCATTCATCTGCCGATGGATAGTTAGGTTGCTTCCATGTCCTGGCTATTGTAAATAGTGCTGCAATGAACATTGTAGTACATGACTCTTTTTGAATTATGGTTTTCTCAGGTATATATCCAGGAGTGGGATTGCTGGGTCATATGGTAATCCTATTTTAGTTTTTTAAGGAAACTCCATACTGTTTTCCATAGTGGTTGTATCAATTTATATTCTGTCCAAAAGTGCAAGAGTGTTCCCTTTTCTTCATACCCTCTCCAGCATTTATTGTTTGTAAGTTTTTTGATGATGGCCATTCTGACTGGTGTGAGGTGATACTTAATTGTGGTTTTGATTTGCATTTCTCTAATGATTAGTGACGTTGGGCATCTTTTTATGTGTTTGTTGGCAATCTGTGTATCTTCTTGGGAGAAATGTCTATTTAGGCCTTCTGCCCATTTTGGGATTGGGTTGCTTGTTTTTTTGATATTGAGCTGTATGGGCTGCTTGTATATTTTTGATATTAATCCTTTGTCAGTTGCTTCATTTACAAATATTTTCTCCATTCTGAGGTTTGTCTTTTCATCTTGTTTGTGGTTTCCTTTGCTCTGCAAAAGCTTTTAAGTTTCATTAGGTCCCATTTTTTTATTTTTGTTTTTATTTCCATTTCTCTAGGAGGTGGGTCAAAAAGGATCTTGTTGTGATTTATGTCATAGAGTGTTCGCCCTATGTTTTCCTCTAAGCGTTTGATCATGTCTGGCCTTACATTTAGGCCTTTAATCCATTTTGAGCTTATTTTTGTGTATAGTGTTAGGGAGTGTTCTAATTTCATTCTTTTACATGTACCTGTCCAGTTTTCCCAGCACCACTTATTGAAGAGGCTGTCTTTTCTCCATTGTATATTCTTGCCTCCTTTATCAAAGATAAGGTGACCATATGCATGTGGGTTTATCTCTGGCTTTCTATCCTGTTCTATTGATCTATATTTCTGTTTTTGTGCTAGTACCTTACTGTCTTGATTACTCTAGCTTTGTTGTATCATCTGATCTCAGGGCGCCTGATTTCTCCAGCTCCATTTTTCTTTCTCAAGATTGTTCTGGCTATTCGGGATCTTTTGTGTTTCCATACAAATTGTGAAATTTTTTGTTCTAGTTCTATGAAAAATGCCATTGGTAGTTTGATAGGGATTGCATTGAATCTGTAGATTTCTTTGGGTAATAGAGTCATTTTCACAATGTTGATTCTTCCAATCCAAGAACATGGTATATCTCTCCATCTGTTTTTATCATTTTTAATTTCTTTCATCAGTGTCTTATAGTTTTCTGCCTACAGGATTTTGTCTCCATGGGTAGGTTTATTCCTAGGTATTTTATCCTTTTTATTGCATTGGTAAGTAGGAGTGTTTCCTTAATTTCTCTTTCATATTTTTCATCATTAGTGTATAGGAATGCAAGAGATTAGTGTGAGTTAATTTTGTATCCTGCTACTCTACCAAATTCCCTGACTAGCTCTAGTAGTTTTCTGGTAACATGTTTAGGATTCTCTATGTATAGTATCATGTCATCTTCTAACAGTGACAGGTTTACTTCTTCTTTTCTGAGTTGGATTCTTTTTATTTCTTTTTCTTCTCTGGTTGCTGTGGCTAAAACTTCCAAATCTATGTTGAATAATAGTGGTGAGAGTGAACAACCTTGTTTTTTCCTGATCTTAGAGGAGATGGTTTCAGTTTTTCAGCATTGAGAACGACGTTGGCTGTAGGTTTGTCATATATGGCTTTTATTATGTTGAGGTAAGTTCCTTCTATTCATAGATTTTTTTGTTCTTCTTTCTCTAATTGTTTTAGGTGTACTGTTAGGTTGTTTATTTGAGATGTTTCTTCTTTCTTCAGGTAGGATTGTATTGCTTTAAACTTCCCTTTTAGAACTGCTTTTGCTGCAACCCATAGGTTTTGGGTCGTCAAGTTTTCATTGTCATATGTTTCTAGGTATTTTTTTTGATTTCCTCAGTGATCTCTTGGTTATTTACTAGTGTATTTTCTAGGCTCCATGTGCTTGTATTTATTTATTTATTTATTTTTTGCGATACGTGTGGCCTCTCCCGATGCGGAGCACAGGCTCCAGACGCGCAGGCTCAGCGGCCGTGGCTCACGGACCCAGCCCCTCCGCGGCATGTGGGATCTTCCCGGACCGGGGCACGAATCAGTGTCCCCTGCATAGGCAGGCGGACTCTCAACCACTGCGCCAACAGGGAAGCCCCATGTGCTTGTATTTTTAATTTTTTTTCCTGTAATTGATATCTAGTCTCATAGCGTTGTGGTTGGAAAAGATACCTGATATGATTTCAATTTTCTTAAATTTACAAAGGCTTGATTTGTGACCCAAGATATGATCTATCCTGGAGAATGTTCCATGTGCACTTGAGAAGAAAGTGTATTCTGTTGTTTTTGGATGGAATATCCCATAAATATCAGTTAAGTCCATCTTGTTTAATGTCATTTAAAGCTTGTGTTTCCTTATTTATTTCATTTTGGATGATGTGTCCATTGATGAAAGTGGGTTGTTAAAGTCCCCTACTATGATTGTGTTACTGTCGATTTCCCCTTTTATGGCTGTTAGCATTTGCCTTATGCATTGAAGTGCTCCTACGTTGGGTACATACATATTTACAATTGTTATATCTTCTTCTTGGATTGATCCCTTGATCATTATGTATTGTCCTTCTTTGTCTCTTGTAATAGTCTTTATTTTAAAGTCCATTTTGTCTGATACAAGAATTGCTATTCCAGCTTTCTTTTATTTTCCATTTGCATGGAATATCTCTTTCCATCACCTCACTTTCAGTCTGTATGTTTCCCTATGTCTGAAGTGGGTCTCTTGTAGACAGCTTATGTATGGGTCTTGTTTTTGTATCCATTCAGCCAGTGTATGTCTTTTGGTTGGAGCATTTAATCCATTTACATTTAAGGTAATTATCGATATATATGTTCATATTTCCATTTTCTTATTTGTTTTGGGTTTGCTTTTGTAGGTCATTTCCTTCTCTTGTGTTTCCTGCCTAGAGAAGTTCCTTTAGCATTTGTTGAAATTTGGTTTGGTGGTGCTGAATTCTCTTAAATTTTGCTTATCTAAAGTTTTTAATTTCTCCATCAAATCTGAATGAGATCCTAGCTGGGTAGAGTAATCTTGGTTGTAGGTTTTTCCCTTTCATCACTTTAAATATGTCCTGTCACTCTCTTCTGGCTTTCAGAGTTTCTGCTGAAAGATCAGCTGTTAACTTTATGGGGTTTCCCTTGTATGTTATTTGTTGCTTTTCCCTTGCTGCTTTTAATAGTTTTTCTTTGTTTTTAAGTTTTGAAAGTTTGATTAATGTGTGTCTCGGTGTGTTTCTCTTTGCGTTTATCCTGTATGGGACTCTCTGTGCTTCCTAGACTTAATTGATTATTTCCTTTCCCATGTTGGAGAAGTTTTCAACTATAACCTCTTCAAATATTTTCTCAGTCCCTTTCTTTTTCTCTTCTTCTTCTGGGACCCCTGTAATTTGAATGTTGGTGCATTTAATGTTGTCCCAGTGGTATCTGATACTGTCCTCAATTCTTTTCATTCTTTTTTCTTTATTCTGCTCCCTGGCAGTTATTTCCAACATTTTATCTTCCAGCTCACTTATCCATTCTTGTGCCTCAGTTTTTCTGTTACTGATTCCTTCTAGAGTATTTTTAATTTCAGTAATTATGCTGTTCATCACTGTTTATTTGCTCTTTAGTTCTTCTAGATCCTTGTTAAATGTTTCTTGTATTTTCTCCATTCTGTTTCCGAGATTTTGGAACATCTTTACTATCATTACTCTGAATTCTTTTCCAGGTAGGTTGCCTATTTCATCTTCATTTATTGGGTCTTGTAGGTTTTTATCTTGCTCCTTCATCTGCAACATATGTTTTGGTCATTTCATTTTCTTTTTTTTTTTTTTTTTTTTTTTTTGATGGGTGGTGCTGTATTCCTGTCTTACTGGTTGTTTGGCCTAAAATGTTCAGTACTGGAGTTTGTAGGCAGCTGGGTAGAATTGGGTCTTGGTGCTGAAATGAGGACCTCTGGGAGGCCTCATTCCAGTTGATATTCCCTGGGATCTGAAGTTCTCTGTTAGCCCAGATTTTTGGACTTGGAGCTACCACCATAGGAGCTTGGGCCTAACCTCTGGCCTGGGAACCAACATCCCTGAAGCTTCGTGGCATAGTAGAAAAAAAAAAAGAGAAAAAGGAGCAGTACATTATCAAAGAATAGAAAGATAGAAAATATATTAGGAAAAATAATACTCTGAAACAATTGCAAGAAGGTAAAATAAAACCACACAGAAAACAGGTTGGGGAACAAGCCAAATAAGAATGAAATAAAATTAGAAAAATAAAAGATTTATTAGGAAAAGTAAAAATATAAAAGAATCAACAACAATGAATCAACAAGGTAAACAGAACCCCAATCTAAAAGAGGAGAAAAGGACTTCCCTTGTGGTGCAGTGATTAAGAATCCACCTGCCAATGCAGGGGACATGGATTCAAGCCCTGGTCTGGGAAGATCCCAATGCCATGGAGGAACTAAGCCCGTGAGTCACAACTACTGAGCTTGTGTGCTGCATCTACTGAAGCCCACGTGTCTAGAGCCTGTGCTCCACAATAAGAGAAGCCACCACAATGAGAAGCTCACACACTGCAATGAAGAGCAGCCCCTGCTTGCTGCAACTAGAGAAAGCCCACATGCAGCAACGAAGAACCAACACAGCCAAAAATAAATACATTTATAAAAAAATAAATAAATAAAGAGTAAAAAGAAAAGAAAAAAAAAGCCTTGGCTATGGGGGTGGAGTTTAAATGGGGTTGGGACTTATGCATGGGCAGGGTTTAAGGTGGGGAGGGACCTAGGTGGGTGGGTGTTTGATGTTAGAGCATGGGGTGGGGCCTAGGCAGGACTACATTCAAGCATGGAGCAGGGCCTCTGCTTAGGACCTGTGTGGAAGGGGAGAGGCAGCAGGTAGAAAGGAGAGCTTCTGGAGTGCGGAGTTCTGGAGTTTGTAGGTAGGGCCCTGAGTGAGGGTGCATAGGTGGGGTTTAGGCCCACTTCATTGGAGGGGGTGTCCGAGTGTAGAGGTAGGGCCCTGGTTAGGGGTGGGGCTTGGGCTCTGCATGGCAGAAGGGAGGCTCCAAGGGCAGAGGATTAGGCCTGGGAGCCCAACAGGGAAAACACTGGCCCTGTTCCCTCTTATCCCTCCCCAACGTCTCTCCCAAGGTCTCCCCCATCTGTGCTGGACCCCTAACTGTGGGTGGGTCCTGCTGGGTGTAGGAACACTTTCCCATCCCAGCCACTCCTGTCCCTGGGACCTGGCCTTTACTTTAGCTCCCACTTCCCTCCCTTCCACTCCCTCAGGACTGTACAGCTGGAGGGGTCCTAGGTGGGCAGTGGATCAGGACTGGGATCTCAACATGTTCCCTGGGTTCCAAGTGGGCACAGGAAAGCTGGCCATGCTCCCTTTTGATCCTCTGCCCTCCCAATGGTTCCCCAATTTCTCTCTTTGGTGTGGGATCCCTCCCCCTCCCCCAGCTGCCCCTCAGGGGTGCTAGTCCCGTCCCATCTCCACTTTTCTTCCCCCTTCACTTCCCCTATGCCCCACGACCTACCAGGTCACTGGACGTTCCTCCCATCCCCTTATGTGTCCGTGGTCCCCCACTGGTGCCTGGTAGGTGCCTTAGTTGTGAGGAGATGCAAATTCTGTGTCCTCCTACTATGCCATCTTCTTTTTTTAGTCTTTTAATTGGAATGTTTAGTTTATTCAGTTAAATTGAATTATTAATATATTTGGATTTAGGGTTAATATTTTTGTTTTCTGTTTGTCCCTTTTTTTGTTGTTTTTTTGAAGAAGATGTTGGTGGTAGGAGTTTTTATTAATTTTTTTTTATTTTTGCTGTGTTGGGTCTTCGTTTCTGTGCGAGGGCTTTCTCTAGTTGTGGCAAGTGGGGGCCACTCTTCACCATGGTGTGTGGGCCTCTCACTATCACGGCTTCTCTTGTTGCAGAGCACAGGCTCCAGAGGCGCAGGCTCAGTAGTTGTGGCTCATGGGCCTGGTTGCTCCATGGCATGTGGGATCCTCCCAGACCAGGGCTTGAACCCGTGTCCCCTGCATTAGCAGGCAGATTCTCAACCACTGCACCACCAGGGAAGCCCTGTTCTGTTTTTTTATTTCCTGCTTTCTTTTGTGTTATTTAGATTTTTTTATTATTTCATTTTAATTCATGTATTTGATTGTTAATCTTTGCATTGTCTTGGAGATTACTCTAGAGATAACACATCCTAAACGTTTTAGTATACTTAGAATTAATATTTTATCAGTTAATAAAATGCATTTTTATGCAGAAAATTTCTAATTGTTTATATCCCTTTATATTTATGGTATTGTGTCATATGTATTATATATACATACATTATAGCAACCAGAATTTGTTGTATTTTTTTGTAAAATAGTCACATATATTTTAAAAGTGAGAAAAAATATTGTATTTTGCATTTATTTCAATGTATACCATTTGTGGTGTTCTTCATCCATTCATTTTTGAGGATACTGTTCTATATCATGCCATATCCCTTCAGCCTGAAAAATATCTTTCAACATTCCTTATAGTGGGGGGTCTGCAGATGATTTACTTATTTTTCTTTTCTCTGAAAATGTCACATTATTATTCTTGAAGGATATTTGTATAGATATGAAATTCCAGGTGGTCAATTCTTTCCTTTCAACACTTCAAATATGTCATTTTGCTGTCTTCTGATTTCTATAATTTCTGATTAGAAGTTTCAGGGTATTCTAATTATGTTCCCCCGAATATAAGTTGTCATTCTTCTCTGACTGCTTTCAGAATTCTATCTTTAGCTCTAGTTTTCAGCAATTGACTATGAATTATTTAGTCATGGTTTCCGCATACTTATCCTGTTTGATTTTGACTGATTCTATTGAATCTGTAAATGTATGTCTTTCACCACAATTGGGAAATTTTGGGGCCAATATTTGTTTAAGTATTTTTCCTGGTCGAATATCTATAAACTCCGTGGGATTCTAATCATATATACGTTAGAGATTTCTTTTTTGTTATCCCACTTGTACCTGAAGTTCTGTTCACTTTTTTTCATTATTTTCCTCTTTTTTCTTCAGATTAGATATCTTCTTTTAATCTATTTTTCTGTTTAGTGATTCTTTTTTTAAAAATTATCTCCATTCTATTATAACCACCCTGGACATTTTTGATGTCAGATGTATTTTTCACTTCTAAAATTTCCTCTTGAATATTTTCATTGTTTCTATTTCTCTTTTGACATCTATCTTTTTATTTATTATAAGATTATGCTTCTCTTCTCTCATTAAGCATAGTTATAATATCTGCTTTAAAGTCCTAGACTAAGTGTTCTAACATCTGGGTCATCTCAGTGTTGGTTTCTGTTGATTGTTTTTTTCTTTGAGAACAAGATCATATTTTCCAAGTTCTTCATATACTTAATAATTTTGGATTGCATTCCAGAATTGTAAATATTATATTGTAGTGACTCTGGATTCTGCATTATTCCTCCAGAGTTTTGGCATCTTTCTTATAGCAGGCAATTAATACTGTTTGAATCAATTTACAAACCATTTCTCTTGAGCAATAGCTATGTTCCATTTTGTTCTTTTCTCTTTAGAGAGGCTGTTGGCAGTCTGCCCCATGCTTATGTGTTTCTGGCTTCAAGTCAGAGATTTGAGAATAGGGTAAACATAGAATTTGGGGTTTTCCTTCTCTGGCCCTCTACCCTCCAGAATTAACTCCTCATTTTCCAAAGACTGTGGTTGCCTTGAACTCTGATGTCTGTTATTACAGGCCAGAGGACTTTATGTTTTCTTTCTGAATTTCAGCCACCCTCTGGAGAACTGTGTTCTGTCTTCCAGCTGAAGACCCTAAGAATGAGTAACTCATTCTAAGCTCTTCTTTCTTTCCAGGGTTCAACTCTACATCAGAAAACTTCCTTGCTTTTGAGTTTACCTCAGAGTCCTAGGTAGTTTTGTGGGGTTTTTTTTGTTTTTTGTTTTGTTTTTTGCGGTATGTGGGCCTCTCACTGTTGTGGCCTCTCCTGTTGTAGAGCACAGGCTCAGGACGCACAAGCTCAGCGGCCATGGCTCACGTGCCTAGCTGCTCCGTGGCATGTGGGATCTTCCCGGACCGGGGCACGAACCTGTGTCCCCTGCATCAGCAGGTGGACTCTCAACCACTGTGCCACCACGGAAGCCCCCTAGGTAGTTTTTTTATTTGTTTTGAGTTGTGTTTGATTGATGTTTTTTCTTGGTTTAGAGTTAATAAGAATACATTTGAATATATCTGAAGCAGAACACAGATATTCAGTTTGTATTTTGTCATATAGTTCAGCAACAAGGAAAACAAGCCTCAGGTTGGAGATACAGACATAAAACCCATTAGGATATCAACCCAGTTGATATCAAATGAAGTGTGAGAATTTTCAGATGCTACCTGGCATCAAATAAGTCTTTACTTTCAATTTTGAGCCTAACTTTTTATTTCTGAATTTCTGATCAGATACAACTATTAGAATACATAGAAATCTATGTGTTCTTTTCTCTGAGAAAATTACAATTACATAATTGTCTTTCACATATTTGATATACTTATGTAAAAAATAACTCTGAAACCTCATAGGGTATCCCATCAAGGCATTTGCTTTTGTTTACCTTCTATAAAGATCAGTCCTTTATTTTATGTGTCATTTTTATTCATGAAATAAGACCTTTTTGGTGAGAAAATAGTGCCATGTTATATGGCCTCAATATGAAAACCTGGTGACTGTTGGGGGGATGGCAGAGGAATAATTGATTGAAAATGTGGGTCCTGTGAACCCCTGATATCACCATTATTAGACTCTAAGTTTATTTTGTGGAAAAACTGCATCTTCACTATTTTTGTATCTCTAGCATCTAGTTCCATGACTTATATACACTATGCATTTGGTAGATTTTAAGAAAATGACATCAAATAAAAACCAATTTTTTTCATTCAATAATCATCTCTTGATGGATGCTGTTTGAGGAAGAATATGACGTTTGTAGTCTGAGACTTTATTGGATACTAGGTTTTGGAATTTAATAACTACATTCAGGTAAGTCAATCTTTTTGACTCTAAGCGACTTACTCTATGAAATGGCAATCATGTTGACTAACTTACCAAGTAGTGCAAGTCATATAAGATAATGTAGATGAAATTGTTTTTGAAATAGTAAATTGCTATAAAATGCTAGTCATGATATCTCTGTATAACACAGTATGCTAGGTAGTGTAGTAAACATTAAAGTCAGGACAAAGTTCTTTGCAAGGAAGAAGTTACAGTCTAGACAAATGAATCTGAGTCTATAAATATCTTTAAAAGTTTTACCATGTATAAGATTCATGTGTCCACAATAAATGGTCTTTGATTGAGGATACAGACAATTCAGCTATGAAATGATATCTACAAATTTTGGAATATAACTTAGTAATGTCTTTTTTGCCTTCCAGAGCCCTATGCTTTCCTTTCCTGCTTATTTCAAGGAAGTTGAATAAACAAAATATCATAATGTATATTTATATATTATGTTTATTTATCATTGATGAATTAATTCATTTATTTGTATATTAATAAATATTATTTTTAATATGATGGGTGACATGTAATTTATACAAAAGAGATAAAAGTGTGGAGACAAACCTTCTGTTTTGTTTATCAGGCAATCACTCTCTCCTCTTGAATTCCCCTTTAACATTCTTTCTCCCTTTGTATTTCCATTAATCAGAGCTAAACTCATTGTGGAATCCTTGAGAAAAGAGACCCTGGATTCCTGTTATAAAAGAATAAATGCTATTGTTCTGATCCTAAGTTAAAATAAACAATTTAGAGATTGGAGGTTAGACTTTATTTCTGGAAGTACCTTCTCTGTGACTCACATTTCTTTCCTTTCCCATTTAAAGCCTTAGCTGAAGACCTTTGTTTCTACAAATCAAGCACTATGGAGTGCTAACTACATTATTAAATACAGCAGTGGACTTGGTGATATGTTGAATTATACCCAATATTTTGCAATAACTGTAAATGGAAATAACCCTTAAAAATTATATAAAAAATTAAAGAAAAATAAAGTGGATTCTGTTTTGGTGACTTTTTTGTAGCTGATGTGTTATCACCAGAACATTGGCCTGCTTCCTTTTTCTAACTAACTAGGGCTTGAGGGAGAAAATTTATATTTTTGTTGGCTCCCCAGTAGTACCAAGACATGAAACCCAGTCATAGACCGCTGTCTAAGGTGCTCTGGCTTCCTAGGCCTTTCTGTCTGTCCTTTGGAAATGGTTTGGACCTCTGTGCTAAAGATTATTTCCATTTTTCATGTTTAAGAAAAGGTCCTGCAATTGCATCGTGACATTTATATCATCTAAGAGACCTTTCATTGCTAAAGTAAATTTATACATAATGTATCTCACCTTTAGCATTATTGGATTTTAATTAGAGGATGAAACAAATCAGAATTTTAAGCCACAGTAGTTAATAGAGCTGCCCATTTGCTTTCTATTAGACTAACAGTGCCAATCACAATATTCACACATAAGTATGCCAAATTCTAGTTTGTGCTTAGAAAATACTTTGCAAAGGTGTTCTTTATTTTGTATTGATAAACGGAGGGATTTTTAACTTTAGGTGTTCTGCAGCAAAATGTGCATTGCAGTGACAGTGTGCCACTAAAAATTCTGACTCCCTTGCTTATCTTGTTTCCCCCTTGATTCCTTTCTTATTTAATATGTGGTATGATGAGCAAAGCAAAAAACATGATTTGTGGTATGTATGTTTTTATCTACTGTACTTTTAAGGATTTAAAAAACTTGTTTGGCTTTTGCAATACATTTAACTACTCACAAATGTACGAAAACCTGCTTACATGTAGTAGTTTTTAAATTTAATAGTGTATTTTTGGAAAATTAAGGAAAATTTGGAACACTAGCTTCTATAACAGCCTGTTAATGTTTTGTTTTGTTTTTTTGTGATACATGGACCTCTCACTGTTGTGGCCTCTCCTGTTGCGGAGCACAGCCTCTGGACATGCAGGCTCAGCAGCCATGGCTTATGGGCTCAGCCGCTCCACGGCATGTGGGATCTTCCTGGACCGGGGCACGAACCCGTGTCCCCTGCATCAGCAGGCAGACTGTCAACCACTGCGCCACCAGGGAAGCCCTGTTAATGTTTTTAGTTATATTCTTATGCAGCTACAGAGCCACCAAATGCAGTAGCATACTAAGAACCACAATATATTTAGAATTAGCGACAAAACAAATAGAACACCCACCCAGGTAGCAAAAGTTTAATGTGAATCATTTATCTAATGGATATTTTTGGTATATTGTGGTAAAGGAAACCATGCCCTATGGCAATGTTAAGCTCCAAAGCACAATTAGTGTTAATATGCCCATGACTTTCTGCCAGACAAGTAAAAATACCAAATATATCTTCTTTCAAGTAGTTCATTCTATTTTGTTTGTCATAAAATTTCCTGAACGGCATAAGTCTCACTCTATTGTTAATGTAAGTTAATTTTGAGGAGAGAAAAATGAAGGGAATTTTCATGTATGACTTTGTACATTTTTGAATTTTTAAATCCAGTGAGAACTTACCCACATATAAACATTATATAAAGAAAGAATACATATATTGATTTTAACATCTCAGAAAAGGGAATTGAAATTAACTGTCTAAATCAGCATCTTTTTTCTAGATTTCCTCCTACATACTATGTGATTGGCACCAAAGATATAGTTTTTATTTTTATTTTTATAATAGATCTTTACTGGAGTTTAATTGCTTCACAATAGTCTGTTAGTTTCTGTTGCACAACAAAGCAAATCAGCCATATGTATACACATGTCCCCATATCCCCTCCCTCTTGAGCCTCCCTCCCATCCTCCCTATCCCATCCTTCTAGGTCATCACAAAGCACTGAGCTGATCTCCCTGTGCTATGCTGCTGCTTCCCACCTGCCAACTATTTTACATTCAGTAGTGTATGTATGTCAATGCTACCCTCACTTCATCTCAGCTTCGCTCTCCCACCCCATATCCTCAAGTCCATTTTCTATGTTTAACTCTTTATTCCTGCCCTGCAACTAGGTTCATCAGTACCTTTTTTCTTTTTTTTAGATTCCATATATATGCATTAGCATACGGTATTTGTTTTCTCTCTTTCTGACTTACTTCACTCTGTATGACAGACTCTAGGTGCATCCACCTCACTACAAATAACTCAGTTCTTTTTATGGCTGAGTAATATTCCATTGTATATATGTGCCACATCTTCTTTATCCATTCATCTATGGATGGACATTTAGGTTGGTTCTGTGTCCTGGCTATTGTAAATAGTGCTGCAATGAACATTGTGTTACATTTCTCTTTTTGAATTATGGTTTTCTCAGGGTATATGCCCAGTGGTGGGACTGCTGGGTATATGGTAGTTTTATTTTTAGCTTTATAAGAAACCTCCATACTGTTTTCCATGGCGGTTGTATCAATTTACATTCTGTCCAAAAGTGCAGGAGGGTTCCCTTTTCACCACATCCTTTCCAACATTTATCGTTTCTAGATTTTTTGATAATGGCCATTCTGACCTGTGTGAGGTGATACCTCACTATAGTTTTGATTTACATTTCTCTAATAATTAGTGATGTTGAGCATCTTTTCATGTGCCTCTTGGCTATCTGTATGTGTTCTTTGGAGAAATGTCTATTTAAGTCTTCTGCCCATTTTTTAACTGGATGGTTTTTTTTTTTTTGATATTAAGCTCCATTAGCTGTTTGTATATTTTGGAGATTAATCCTTTGTTTGTTGTTTCATTTGCAAATATTTTCTCCCATTCTGAGGGTTGTCTTTTTGTCTTGTTTATGGTTTCCTTTGCTCTGCAAAGGCTTTGAAGTTTAATTAAGTTCCATTTGTTTATTTTTGTTTTTATTTCCGTTACTCTAGGAGGTGGGTCAAAAAAGACCTTGCTGTGATTTATGTCAAAGTGTGTTTTTCCTATGTTTTCCTCTAAGAGTTTTATAGTGTATGGTCTTACTTTTAAGTCTTTAATCCATTTGGAGTTTATTTTTATGTATAGTGTTAGGTAGTGTTCTAAAATCATTCTTTTACATGTAGCTGTCCAATTTTCCCAGCACTACTTATTGAAGAGACTGTCTTTTCTCTATTGTATGTTCTTGCCCCCTTTGTCATAAATTAGGTGACTGTAAGTGCATGGGTTTATCTCTGGACATTCTATCTTGCACCATTGATCTATATTTGTTTTTGTGCCACTACCATACAGTCTTTTGTTTTAAAATAAATTTATTTGTTTATTTCTTTATTTATTTATTTATTGGTTGTGTTGGGTGTTCATTGCTGTGTGCGGGCTTTCTCTAGTTGCAGTGAGTGGGGGCTACTCTTTGTTGTGGTGTGTGGGTTTCTCGTTCCAGTTTCTTCTCTTTGTTGCAGAGCACAGGCTCTAGGCATGTGGGCTGCAGTAGTTGTGGCATGTGAGCTCAGTAGTTGTGGCTTGCAGGCTTAGTTGCTCTACAGCATGTGGGATCTTCCAGGACCAGGGCTTGAACCTGTGTTCCCTGTATTTGCAAGTGGATTCTTAACCACTGCACCACCAGGGAACTCCCTCATACTGTCTTGATTACTGTAGCTTTGTTGTATAGTTTGAAGTTGGGGAGCCTGATTCCTCTAACTCCATTTTTCTTTCTCAAGATTGCTTTGGCTATTCAGGATCTTTTGTGTTTCCATAAAAATTGTAAAATTATTTGTTCTAATTCTGTGAAGAATGCCATTGGTAGTTTGATAGGGATTGCATTGAATCTGTGGAATGCTTTGGGTAGTATAGTCATTTTCACAATACTGATTCTTCCAATCCAAGAACATGTTATATTTCTCCATCTATTTATGTCAGCTTTGATTTCTTTCATCAGTGTTTTATAGTTTTCTGAGTATAAGTCTTTTGCCTCCTTAGGCAGGTTTAAGATATATTGTTATTTTTAAAAATGCACATGGTAATCTTAACTATTCATCTAATAGTAGAGTGTCAGAACAGTGTTACTGGAGGTATTCTGAAGTGCTTAGGGAGCAGAGGAGAAAGATACACAACAGGTTGGGGGATGTCAGGAAGAGGCAGTGACATCAGTTAGGATGTTCAGCATTGTGGAATAAACACAAATTGCTCAGTTTAATACAAAAAGACAGGACAATATAACAGAGAGAAGAGCATGGGTGAAGCATGGACTGGAACACAACATGACTACATTTTCTATTTGCCTATCCCAGAGCAAACTAAGAAAGTGTATTTTCTGAGAAGTGACATGGAATGAGGCTGCACACATAGACCAGTCATTGTACATTAATTGAGGGTCTTGTTTTTAAATCTGGTCCAGGATATGAGGGATTGGAGAAAACAGAAAGTTTAAGCAGAAGAATAAATACTCAGATTGACATTCCATGGTGCCTGAGGATCACAGCCAAATGATCTCTCAACAGCTGCCTGCACTTCATTGAATGCATTTAATGCATGTAAAATTAGTGATAATTTCAATAATTGTGATGCCACTACCTGGAAGAGGTTACCAGTGTTATCTTTCTCACATGTAAAGGATGATCTATGGACTCCTTAAATATGTGAGCAACTTAATCCCATAATCTCATTTTGAGTGCGTATTTTCTAGGGCTACTCATGGGTCCAACAGGAAAGAGATGGTACAATTGAAGGCAACAATTTAAAAAACAAAAGCAGTTTTAAT
This sequence comes from Leucopleurus acutus, assembly GCF_964270905.1. Lineage (NCBI taxonomy): Eukaryota > Metazoa > Chordata > Mammalia > Artiodactyla > Delphinidae > Leucopleurus > Leucopleurus acutus. The sequence continues at coordinate 19,327,146 of NC_139142.1, read as the reverse complement.
GGAAATGGGGTGAAGTATCCTATGTCTAACAACAGTGGACAGAAAAGTTACTACTCATAGGTCTAAAGGGGAAAGAGGAGGTGTGATTATGATAAGCTAGGGAGAGTACCTGTAAGCAAATGTCACCTGATAGCAGTTTTGGTCTTTTGTAGAGGGACACAGACAACTTGTAGTAATATTGAGGGGAGACACTCAGGGTACCAAGTACTAGACCTCTCACCCATTCTCTGAATTCCTGTTGGTGCCAACCTTCGGCTAACTTGAAATCAGAGGGCAGAATTAAGAGCTGGTCAGCTATTTGTGTAAGAACAGTGGAGCCAATCTGATGGGAAGAATGGAGAATATCAAACTTTTTTTTTTTTTTTTTATCAGTGGGATGGCTGTGTTTGGAGCACCATATCTCAGAATTCCTAGAATGATTATTTTATAGTATGTTAATCATTTAACTTGAAGAATTTTCAAGTAGTCAAGTATGATTACATCAAATGCACTGAAAATATGTCCATACAGCTAAGTCACTCAAGTCTTTAATACACTAATGGCAGTGCAATCCTCCAAGGGGGTGTATAACATGCAGTGTTCTTAAATGCATTTGAATATTAAACTCTTTTTTAGAGTTTAAGTTGGAGGGCTACTTGGGAGCTGTGAGGCTATTACTTTGGTATATTAAAGATTGGCCAATTCAAGGAAAAATTATACTCAAATAAATCTTTACGTTATTTTTTTCTGACTGAGTTAATGTGTTGACTAACTTGAGAGATTCATCTGTCACAGCTATCACATTCAAGAAACTCAACTTTTTTTCTGTCTTTTCATCATGGAGGATTTCACCTTCCTGAGCAGAGTTCATTGATTCATTGGAATTATAGTTTTATCAAAAACTATGTATGTATACATCATTTTCCAATTTGATTTGAAATAATCTTTGTAAAAACTTCAAAGTTATGAAGTTATCTTTTTCAAAAACTAAATCCTTTCAGTTCTGAGCTAGGGTTAGATATTTTCCCTCTTTATTTCTCTACTGTTAACACTTGTTTAGTAGCTAAATCTCCTTTACATTTTAACTGCTAAAGAGCTTCCTAAGAACAAATATTATGGCTTAACTTCCTGGATATGTCTATGGAATCCCTTAGATATTTCCTAGTGATTAGTTCTTCAAAATCTCATATGTATATTGCCTTGCTTATCTTCTTTTCCAATATTTACTTTGAGGTCATTCTTGCATTCTTAATGTTCTTAAATGTGAAACACATATTCCCACTGTACTTTTCATTGTAGTTGGAACCTTTCAATATCAGAGGAAAAACTGGCAAGAAAATTACAGGAAAGAAAATAAGAATCTTGGAAGCTGCAAAATTAAGTGAAATAATTTCATATAATTGACAAGTCAATATACAATATCATTTCAAAATATTTTGGAAATGTGTTTAAAATATCTACCTTGATGGTATGATTTATGGAAAACTAGTTTGTCATTGGGTCTATGATATGTAGGCTTACATTTTGCAGCTGCAGTTTCATTGGGGATCTTCAGATCACTTTCAGGTGTGCAAAAGAATTTGAGCATTCTGTCCTCAATCCTCTTACTCTTTTATACTTTGTCTCATTTCACTGGACAGTATGATTAACATAACTGGATGTAATACACATTCATCGATTTAAAATTTGTGTAAATTTTTATTCTACAAACAAATGTATGTTTTGAATTTTCTAAGTTTTCTGTTTTTCTTTTAGATGTTATAACTGATTTAAGTAGAAAAGTTAGAGATTGTTTGTTTATTTTGAAATTTTCAACATATAGTGCTTGGAAAATATAGAAGTATTTGTTGAATTAAAAATAACATATTCCATATTATAACTTTGTCTTTCTGCCACATATTAAAAAACAAAAATTGCTGATAAATAGGGAAATATAGTCCAATATCACTCATTGCTATGAGGCTTTCAATATTCAATATTTACTCAAGAATGTATAGAATTTAGCAACAGTTAGAAGAAAAATCTTTGAATTATTCAAGAGGTAAGATGTTATTGAAAAAGATGGTACACCTGTGACTGAAACATATTAATTATTTTACAAAACAGTGTTATCATTTATGATGTACAGATTCTCCAAAGCTAAACTATTGAGTCATAAATCCTTATTTGAGTATTTTTGAATTCAAGTCACTGATGGGAAGAATCGTGGAGATGTGTCACTATAAATAAAATGGTATTGGTATGTCACAGGCTGAGTGATTTTAGCATGAGTAAAAGTAGACTGCAGTGTTCCAGATGATGATGGAATGATTTCTTTGAAACATCATTTCTGACTTAAATCCACTAAAAGAATATTTTTGTAACCCATTAATTAATAGAAGAAAATAAAACATTTTATAATTACATTCCCTATTAGTTTTTACTTTCTAAGAATAAATTTCATTGAAAATATGTGTTAGAAGGTAATTATGTTAAAACTTTGAAAGTTTATGAGGGAGTGTATGCATGTGTGTAAAAATGTAAATTGCTTTTACCCAGTACAAATCAATCATTTCTTTATAATAAATATTGCTAGTATGCTTTTGGTATGAAAATGAATATATCATACCTGATTTGGTGTTATAATGTATTAATCTCCTGTGGGTAATAGTCTACCCACTGTATAAAAGAGTGCTTCATAGTATGTCAAAAATTTCAATCAAAGCTCTTTCTCCTGCCATTTCTATTCTAGAAAGAAAACTACAAAATTAAAGTGGTCTGTGGACACCTGCTCTTCATGTGAGAACAGGGTCAAGGCCATCAATCTGGTTCATATTTAAGCTCATGTCTTGCAATGGTAAACATTTGAGGAGTAAGAGTATTTGTTTCATAGTTTACTCAGTTTAGCCTGATATACCAGTGTATAGACATATACATGACTTTCATATCTAGAGAATTAAATATTAAGAAATAGTTGATCAAAATGTTTAACTTCAATATCTGTCTTTAAGAGTACATAAACATGGTTTTAAGTGATGGTGATCTTTAAAGTTAGATAAATGTATGCTTTAATATAGATTCCCATAATACTGGTGCATTAACTTAAGCATGTATGAATACTTACCATGTATCTAGTAATAAATTTAAAATTTTTATGGACATTATCACACATAATCCTCATAGTAATACGATGAGACATTTCACAGATTATAAGAATGAGACAGAAAAGTTATGTAGTAGATAGTTGAGTAAAAATTAAAACAGAATTTAAAACCAGGTCTGTCCGACTATAAAGTTTATACTCGCAACACCTGTGTGCTACCTCCTTCCAAGTAACATAAAATTTCTGAGTTTGTTTCCTCTTCTCAAAATGGGAACACCCATTTTCCCATGCAAGGCTCATGGGAGGATTAGAAAGCGTACATGTAAAATCCTTTGCATAGTATCTGGTGCATAATGGTCTGTTAAAAATGTACCGGCTATTACTTCAACGTATTTTGAAAAAATATTTCTTCTAAATAATTAACAAATGTTATGATGATGATGATACTGTTATAATAGTTATTTGCCAATTTATCCTCTTTCAAATTGGATGTTCCATTCTTCACAGGGATAGTAATGGCCTGCCTTGTTCTCTCTCTCTGCAAGCAAAGGCAAGCAGTTGAGATGTTTTCCTGAATGTTTGCTGCAGGGAAATGACATTATATGTAGCTTAGATATTGAATCATGAGAAAAGGATAAATAGAAAAAGAGAATAACTATTGAATTTGAAATAGGATATGAATTATAAAAAAATTATGGTATGTCAATTGTAAATTTTTTTCATCAAAAACTTACCTTCTCTTGATTTTGGAATGGGAATATCTAGAAAGAAAGTGATCTGTAGAGTAGCAGAAAATAATGGGTCAATAATAATAGCTAACATTCACCAAGTGCATATTCAGTGTCAGGTGCTGTTCGAGCACTTTTTATATGTAAATCCTTTTAATAGTCACAGAAATTCTATGAGATAGGTTCAATGATTATCACATTTTAACAGATGAGGAAACTGAGGTGTATATAAGTTAAATATAATTGGCTCAAGATTACACAAAGGATTGAACTCAGGCTGTGTGGCCATAGAGCCCATAATTTAAAGCAAGAAATAATTGAGTGTATTTAATTGCATCCCTTCCTTACGTCCATTCATTCTTTCCTTTTGTATTTAAATAGGGAAAGTGACTTAAAATCAAAATATAGTATAAAGGATAAAAGCACTAGCTTTGGAATAAAAAAATGGGTAATGTGTTAATCATGTGACTTTAGGCTATACAAGGCTTCTCTGAACCTCAGTCTCTTTATCTATAAGCTTTTGACACTAGTATTTCTATGGTTTATAATAGTGCATTAAACAGGTACTTAAAGGTTGGCATAACTTGACATATAGAATATCTTCAACAACTGTTCACTGAACATGAAATTAGAAAGCATCTTGAATTTTAAATTCTAGAATATTACTCTTTAAGCATTTTTATTGTGATTGAATCTACCTTGTTTGTTAATTGATAATCAGCAATTAATTTCAAGATTTTAAGGCTTTATTAAAATGAAAGTGAAAGTAACAGAACTTCCCTGAATAAAATATTACAGAAGATTTCAGTGAAGTGAAGAAATAACTTTTCTTTAATCAGCTTTTTTCCTTCTCATTAAATATCCCAATAGATTTATTTTAAATTACTTTTATATTATTATATGCTAAACAAATGTTTAAAAGCTAATTTTGTTTAAAGAATGGTCACAAAATCATAAAAAAAATCTAAGTCTGCCATATACAAATTATTTTTAATACACCATCATAATTTGTTCTTTGTGAGAGGTAATCTGTGAGAAGTAATATTACTCCTTTTCATAGGGAAAGCACCTGAATTTCAAAAAAGTAAAGCTACCTTCTCCTCATTAGAAAATGCTACTAAGCCTGATTATAAATCCAAGTCTGTACACTGAAACAAACTACTGCTCATTACCAGTACAGTTGTAATAGGCCCTGATGATTCATACCAATCATTTGCAGTGTAGCATCTGATTCATTAACATAATATAGATCTGGTCTTACATTTCAGGTAGCAAAGTAATTTATAACCTATCATTAGCTAAATGTCTGAGAGAGGTATTAAAAATTCATGTAGAGTCATTAGCATGACTTCACAACCGGCAACCGGGCAATTGCATTAGTGTTCAGGAACCAGAAACCGAAAGGCTGCTTTCTGCTTAGTGCATCTGTTTTCAATTACGATGTTATCTGGATTCCCAGTTCAAGTCAATTTTCTGACCTTTCTAAAAACTTTTAAACAATACTGTAGTTACATCCTTCTTGAGCTACTTCTTCCTGAAGTAATTTTGCTCTTATTGTTGCATAAATTTGCAAATCTTGAAAAGTCTTAAACCATGTCTATGCAGTCAGACTGGATTAATGAGAAACAAGTGACCTTTTACTATTCCCAGATAGAATAACTAGTCATTGCAGCAATTAGAAAAAGAAGAGCATTCTTGTACTAATTGCTATATCTGACCAAAATAAACACACATTTTATTAAGGATATGTTGATTTTCTGGTATGACTAGAAGTTCAACTACAATATTATGATAATGCCCATTGATCAGTTCAGTACGGTATGGAGCACACTGTAAAAACGCAGGTTATTTAACCTGTTTGAGATTTCAGTGAGCTACATAGAAGGCTCATGTTTCATTTGGTGATAGAAATTTATTGTGAGAATAGGTAAGGTAATGTAGAAGCCCAGGAAACTCAACTTTCCTGGTCAAACATTCTGGTCTTGAAGAGTTGGAACTATATTCAGGATATCAAAATGTCCAATGGAAGCTTATCATAAGCCAGCCACTACGCAAGGTATTTTATGTACATCACACATTAATCCCCTTGATGACTCAGAGCAGACATTATCACACCCATTTTATGTATGACAGCATTTATATATGACAGCACTCAGGTTTAAGAGATAGAATAATTCTCTCTCCATCACATAGCTAGTAGGTGTCAGGGCTAGAATCTGAACTTGAGCTTTCATAGAAATCAATTGTGGGGTAGGGGTTGATAAAGTCAAACCAAATAATACTCTTATGCTGATGCTCTTTCTGTGTACCCCATTCTCCATCCAACCCTATGCTCTTTTCTTGACTTTTACTTTCTCACAAGGAAAGATTTGTGATATTTATATATAAATTAAAGTTTCCAAGAATATCAGAAATATATTAAAAGGAGGAATTTCCTGCTGTATCAACAAAGCCAAAAGAAGTATTGGCATGGGTATGTAGTTTTGATTCTGAATTCTGCCCCTGCCCATATACTTAATATTAACCCAAAGGGAGTAAGCCCTCCCTTTACTCATTGTTTAATGTCCATATTCCCCTCACACTCAATGTAGTGTGACCTCATATATCATGGGGCTATTCTATTGAATCTCACATATTTAAGTTTTAGCATTATTGACACTCTATAAATATCCACTAAATAAACATATAAAGAGGGGATTGAATGTAAGATTGTAGATTATGGTAAATAATTAAAACTCTAAGATTCTAGCATTCATTGAGGTGATACTGGCCCTATGATTATTTATAGTATTTTGTTATGGATCTGTGTGATTCTCACCACAGAACAAAATGGCCAAATACTGATGCAAATGTTCTTACACTTGATATTTATGTATTAAAAAATACTTAATAGCTACTAATTGTATTGTAGAAAGATATACTCTGGGTAATTCACAAAGTCAACTACCAATTGTCAGGATTTTACACTCTCTCAAGACTATTACCTCTCTATCTTTTAGAGACATGCATTTCATGGTTAACAACTTTCAAAATTATATCCTTTACCAGAGTAATTCAGAAGTGGTTAAACCCTGTTACCCTTGCTATAAAATGCTACTTACAATTTTTAAAATATAATTTAAGCTATGGAAGAAGTATTTTAACTTCTATTTACAATTTAAGCACTTTAGAGAAGTTTGTTTAGCTAAAAATATGTCCAACTTAGGGAGTATTTATATCAAACACTGGAGAAGAATACTTTTGTTTGCTGTTATTTTACTTTAAATAAAATTTCTTTGTAGAACTAAAACAATCATATCTCCGAATAAAAAAAAAGAAAAAAAGAAAACCTTTTCTTTTGGATGATCCATTATCAGGGGATGCATTTCTTACCAGCCAGGATTGAAAATTTCTTGTTAGTCTGTATGCTATGAGGATTTGAGGTCAAAGGTTATTGTCTTGATCATCAGAAGTTTATGTAGAATAATTTTATAAGGCTATTCATATCCTTTAATATAAATAATTCTTCATTTATTGTTAAAGTTTACATCTTCTCTATTTTTATAATAAAATATTGGGGTCAAATGAATTATTTCAGTGTTACCATGGAAAATTTAGCCTCTTTCTTAAGAAAAGTATACCCATACAGATACACCTACATACCCATATATTTTCAAGTTCATAAGTGTTCTGAAACTTATCCATAAACCTCAGGTTAATTATTTTCAAAAAAATAATGAAAGGATGTTGCTAATTAATGAGTATTTGTCATTGTACCATGTGTGAAATGGGTCCAGGATAAATATGAAACTTGATTCCTACCTTGGGGGGACTCATTACTAGAATTCCATATAAAGAGCTCATCAAAATAAAAATAGCCAGTTAGAGAGAAATATTAAAGATCAATAACACATGTGCAGTACATATTGGTTGAGTGAATAATGAAAATATCAGTCAGCAAGAAAGAGCAAAGTAGAAAAATGATTTAAAAAACTTTTTATAGAATAAAAGAACACATGCCCAGTATTAAAAAAAAAAAATCAACCCCTGTCATTGTTAAATAAATAAAAATATTTCAAAAAGAATTGTTATTTCCTATCATTTAGCAAGGGTTAAAATATTTAAATAACACATTCATAGGAAAATAGAACAGCAATTTTGTGCTGTATTAAAATTGAAAGAGTTCATTCACCCTACCTCTTCCACTTCTCTTGTTCCTTCCCCCAACCCCAACACTTTATGAACTATTTAGTTCTGAAGTTTTGAGGTGAGACAACAAGTCAGATGTCAAAACAGGGGACGGGAGGTTGCTTTGGCCAAGGGAGAAGTGACAACCCAAGTAGGGTGATGAGGGCATCTCTACTGAAGAGTCAACAATAACACACCTTTACTAAGAAGAGATAAGGAAGACATCTTCATGGAAGAAGAAGGCAGTAAATATATTAGGAATGATGGAGCCAGCTAAATAAGTTGCCAATAATAATATGGAGAAAAATAGAAGAAAATTTGTTGATTAGATTGGAATTGCTTGTACTGGCATGAATTCATAGTTTTCAATATATACAGATGTAGAAATAAATATAGGTGGATAAATATAGAAATAAACAGTGTAAAAGAGTTGGATAGAAATAGATAAAAACGTAAAAACATTGATAACCTAGTCTGCCCTTTGAGAGGGCTTTGAAGCAGTAATACCTCAACAGTAATGATGTCACCAAACCCCAAATTGTGGCTTCTATGTACAAATCTCCACTAAAAGGAATTCTGATTCTTGGAGAAATGCCTAATTCCAGGGTAGCAAAGGGAACTAAGAGAAAAGCTTAGAACCTGTTGGGTCAGAAAGCAGGGAAGGGCTGGAAAAATGATGGGGCCAGTCATAAAGGCAGAGAAGGAAGCTTGAAGGGCTCCCATTTGCCAAATATGGGACAATTTGAACAATAAAATTAATTGTTATAGATTATAATCTACTGAATAAAATAAGAAACCTTGAATCCAAGATAAAATAGTAAACAAACAAGTATGATGAGAAATGAGATATTTAAATAATTTCAAAGAACCTCCTTACAGAATGCAAATTACAAAGGGGGAAAAAGGGCAGCTATAGGAGAAAAGCTTGGAAGAACACTTACAAAATAATTAAAATTAACATCATCAATAATTGGATAAATTAAAAATATTCACCAATGGTTAGGATGTAGTGAGAAAAATCAGCATGATCTCTGTAACATTCCTACCAAAGGCACATAACCTAAATCTAATCATTAAAAAACCTTAGGCAAATCAAACTGAAGGTCCTTTGACATCACACCAATGGGCTATTTTCAAAAGTATTAAGGTCATAAACATCAAGGGAAGACAAGGGAACTATTTTAGGCTGGAGGAGACTAAAGAGAAATAAGAAACAAATGTGAAACATAATTCTGATCTGGGTGCTTTGTTGTATAAAGGACATTAAAAGGACATTAGGAGAATTAGATGTTAGTCTAAGAATTAGACTGAGAATTAGATGTTAGTATTGTACCAATGCTACTGAGAATTAGATGTTAGTAATGTATCAATGCTACTATTTCTGTTTTTAGGGTTGTACTATGTTTGTGTTAGAGAATTTCCTTATTTCTAGAAAATAAATACTAAAATATTTGGAAGTTATGGACATCAGGTAAGTAATCTACTCTCAGATGGTTTAGGAAAACAAAATTCTTTGTCATGTTCTTGTGGCTTTTCTATAACTTTGAGATTGTTTCAAGATTTTTTAAAAAATGTTTATTCACTTCAACTTTGTAATTTCACAAGTAGTTTATACCAAAGAAATACTTTCACTAGTGTTTAAAAATTATACACACATACACACCACAGGCATTCCCCTATACCCCCAGTTGCCTATTGCCACTGAGGAAAGGGGAAAAGACAAAAACTGTCTATGTCAAACAGTCTTGGGTGTAGACCATTATATTAGAGAATTTAAGGGTTGATGGACTGATTTTGATTGTGATGGTTGTTACAAGACCCTATGCATTTGTCAAAATTCATAGAACTATACACTAAAAACAGTGAATCACATTACCTTAGGTGAGGGGGACAGTGACAAGGACAGGTGGAGAAATACTGCTTTTGGGGTCTCATTAATACTCTATTTCTTGTCGTGGGTGGTGTTTATGTAGTTATAATCATAAGGCAAAAACTCATTGGGCCATACATTTAAATACTTTCCTCTATTATTTTATACCTAAATAAAAATTACATTAGGTGTTTAATATTAATAATTGAAATGTCAATAATGCCATGATAATAGTAATTTTACTAACTATGTTTAATAGTCACCCAAATGATGTTAACCAATAACAAATATTTAAATTTCCAGGAAGATTTGAAATAATTCATTGAAGAGACAGTATTATGAAAATGCTTTATCAGTACCACAACTGGGAGAGGCTGCAAATTATATTCCTATTTCTGTCATCACTTGCATGCAATCAACATCATTGTAATGAAAGGAAAATAGTGGTTCAAGAGGATTAGAATCCATTAGGTTAAGGTTACTGGAAATGCCTAAATGTGATGGAGAGTATATTGAATTCTATATTCAATACTTTAACCACAACTGTAGCTAGTCCTTGTTAACCATTAACTAGATTCTATTCTAGTAGAACCATATCCATTAGGGTGGGGGGCAGGGTGGTGGTGGAATGAGAACATGGTAACAGGAAAAAAAGAGGCAAGAGAAAAGGCTCTATCAGTAGAGTATCAATAGAATATGTTGAATAAAATACACATGCTACAAGTATTTATTATTTTAAAACTATTAATAACTATTGTTACAAGAAATGAAAGGAGACTAGTGAAGCTAGTGAGTGCATCAGACATATATTACTAGTACAGAACAGTAATTGTGTCTACTCTTTGAAGAACTCAGTATAATTTCCGTAGTGCCTATGAAATTCTGACATCCAGCCTCATTCCCCACTAATAGCTTTTTCTCCATATCATATATGAATCGCCAAAATGAAATATGAAACCTCTTAATATTTATGCCATCAAAACAATTCCTTTTCAAATCCACAGTGTAACATTTCACCATTTCCCCTCCCATATAAGAATAAAAAAATCTTTCAATGCTCAATATTCAAAGCAAAAAAGAGGGTATTTCCTACATGTTGTTTGTTTCAATTTACACTTCTCCCATCACCTCAGCATATCCATGGATCTGTTACTTTTCAGCCATCTGGGAGAGAGTGTGAGTTCCTCTTGTAAAGTTGTTGCTCTCAAAAAAAGCTCTTCCTGTAAAGAATATAACTTTAGAGATGGCAATAAAAGAGAATGTTAGACAACTAAATTTCCTCAAGTTGTAGCAGAAAAATTCCTTATATGAACCTGTTGACTTGGGTACATACTAAGGGCTATATTGAAATGGATTTGTCCAGTCACTTTATTTTTTTTTAATTAATTTATTTTTTTTGTATTTTTGGCTGTACTGGGTATCTGTTGCTGCACCCGGGCTTTTCTCTACTTGAGACAGGCGGGGGCTACTCTTTGCTGCGGTGCACTGACTTCTCATTGCTGTGGCTTCCCTTGTTGCGGAACACCGGCTCTAGAGCGCAAGATCAGTAGTTGTGGCGCATGGACTTAGTTGCTCCGCGGCATGTGGGATCTTCTCCGACCAGGGCTCGCAACCGCATCCCGTGCATTGGCAGGTGGACTCCCAACCACTGCGCCACCAGGAAAGCCCTGTCCATTCACTTTTAAATGGTTCTCTACCTTCTTACGATATCATATTGCTCTGTAGTATGGAGGTTAACTAACTATTAAAAGATCTCTTTCACAGTAACACGTTTTAGGCTAACTTGTCCCTCTGTTCTGCACATTAAGTCACTATTCTACTTTCATTGTATTTAATCAGGAAATTAAGTTAATAAATTAACATTAGTAGATAATCAGGGAGATGAAATTTCCTTTGTTTTCATAAAACTTTCTATTTAAAACCAACACTGTATTACATTATATTTATTTCTACATTTGTCTACTTGCTCTGAGAACTATTAATAATATTCCTGGGAGAAGAATTCCTTATTGCATCTTTTCTGTAAGTTTGAGATTGTTTCAAACAATGTTATCATCTGTTAATAGCATTACATATTAACTTATGTTGATTTTTATATTAGTCTTGTCACATGTACTTTTATTTTTATTGTACTTTATCATTCAAAAAATTGTTACTTCAGCCTCTGATACTTCCTTGTAAATGCTGACAACTTGGTGATAATCTCTTATCAGTAATAAATAAAGCCACACAATCCCTTACTCTTTCCACTCTCAATATAAGATGATATATATGTATTTGTAATGGCTAATGCTATGTAAAATTGTTCATATTTCCAGTTCTGTGCAGATAGTTTTTATCAGGGTGATATCTCGAGATAGTCCAGGGTCCATAATACTGAATACATATGCTTCTGTCTCAACAACGAAAAAATACACAAGAAACTAACAAAGCCCAGATTTTTGAAGACATCCAAGAATGACCAACATAGCCTGAATTTGAGGAGCTAAGATCTTTGAAAGAATGGTGGGTGAGACAGTGAGGTGAGCCTGAGCTTTTCTATAGCTTTTTCCTGAAGACATTTGATGATTCACAGAGACTGACATTCACACTCAGTGGAAAGTAGCAACTAGAACATTTGTTAGTTTCATTGGCCTGGAGAGACCAAAATTGGAACTCAGATGCCAAGACCCAGGAGAAAAGAAAACAACAGGAATATGGACATAAAATTCCAGAAGATTTTGCTCTTTAAATGTTTGCTAAATCCGAAGATTCCCAGTGGTAAGAAGCTGAGAAATCAAGCAGAAAGAAGTTACTAATTGCTAAAGTGCTAAGCAGAAATGTTTAGCAGTCTCTTGGTGCTAGGCATTAAAAAAATAAAATTTGGGGACCCTGGTTCCGAACCAGGCTTTCAGCAGAGACTCCTGAAAGATTATACTATTTTAGTAAGTGTCAACTGGTAATATGCTGAGGCTCAGAGTGATTTGTCCCAACACTAACTTAGAAGAAATTCTGTAGAAAACAGTATCATTCATTCAGAACCACAACAATTTTTCTTGCACTATGTCTATCAAATTCATGCATAGTGTGCTAAGAAATAAATCTAATCAACAAAGCCAAGAGAAGAAATAGCCAATAACAATAGACATACAGCTAATCCAGATACTTTATTTTTCAGACACAGACTTTAAAATAGGTATGATTAATGTGAATAATGTAGTTTATTTGTCTGATGGGAAATTGTATTTGGAATGAGCAGGGATGTGCAAATTCACATATATTGATTGCCTACAAGGTATGAAACTCTTTGGTGATTTTTCTTGTGCTATAAAATTGTACCTTCACATTAACCTTCTAAGTCATTATTATCATTTTTTTCTCATTTCTTTTTAAAGGGAAATCAGGGTCAGGATACACACACACACACACACACACACACACACACACACACACACAAGGACAATAATTATTTTAAGGAGATTTTTGAAGTAAGAAATTGAGAGGGTAACCAAGACACCTATAATATGAAAGAGTAGATGAAGCTAAGAAATGACAAGGAAATGAATCAAGCATAGCAGAATCAATGGAATAAAATATAGTTTTTGAGCATTTACATTTGGGACTATAATGGACCAATCAAAATTGATTAGTATAATTCTACCTGTGGGAGAATTGAAGTCTATGTAAAAGAGATTCCATTCATTTTTTTATCTTGTTTATCCCTGCCCTCTTTCCTGCCATCAGGCTAAAGGGAATGAGGAGTTACTGAGATCTGTCTTTATTAGCTCAGTACATACAGTTTAAGGAGTAACCCCCACAACTGACTACCATGCATGAGGCCACTGACTACATCCCCCCTCTGATCCCTGGGTCTGACCACATATTGGTTTTTCTGCCCAGTTTCTCTTATATTTGGAGGAATATTAATATTTCACACATTGTAAAGCTGCTTTAAAAGCCACCTAGTTAATACACTGGGAACCCACTTCTTTGGTTGATTTCTTCAGAAACGGAGACCTGGTCTTAGATAGACCATCTATGATTTTATAAATAGAAGAAGAAGAGAAATCCATTTCTTTGTCAACAAAACATAGGTTATGTTAACTTTGGAGATGTTGGCACCCATTTTCTGTTATATGACTTAAGGGGGAAAAAATGAAGTCTTCTAGGTTCTTTTCTTGACCAAACTCTAGCCAGGCTAGACAAAGATTCTTTGTAAATGACAAAGATTCTTTCCTTGACCAAACTCTAGCCAGGATCCTCTGAGCTCTCTTCCTGACTAGACATTGGCCTATAAAGACATAAACTCTAATGTAGTTTCTAACAGCTCAAGGCCACATCCCTAGGATGATCCTAACTCCTCTAAAATGGCTGCTTGAGAAAACTCAAGACTGCCAGAAGAATGTAGTGTTTGTTCCAGCCAACACCTGAAGATAGGACGCCTGTCTCCCAGCCCCAGGGGAGCAAGCAGGTAGGAGCCTAACTTTGATAAGCGTTAGGCAACAAACTCAGATTAATTTCACATGGAGCAACTTCCTTCCCTTTTTTCTTTCAGCAAATTTTCACTTTACTGATTCTATGCAACTGCTCCTGTTCACTACCTTCCCCACTTCACTTTCCCTTTAAAGAGCTCAGTCACTTCTGTACAAATTGAAGTTAAATTCAGTTCACACTGGACTCTTTCCCTATTTCAATAGTATATTAACAATTAAAATTTTTATTTACCATTTTAGTCTCTGCTTTTGATTATTTTTAACAGTAATCAAAAAACAGACTTTTCTCTCAGCACTTCTGGCAATCATACTATTCCAAATGGATAGAGAAAAAAAAATTGTCTTCTAGGTAATAAAAATTTCTCTCTTGAAATCAAAAGGAACATAACTGGAAACAGGTTAAAAATAAAGAGACAGCACTCTTGGGGTATCCCACATATTTTTGATCCTGCCTCCAAAATTAATTCATGAACTTGTTTCCCCTGGTAGTCCAGGATTCCACCAAAAAATTTCCTTTTTTCTCTTTTTTTCTAAACAAACCAGAGCCTGATGAAATTACTTGAATCAATAAGCTTTAAATATTATATTAAAAATCATTGTAAAATGTTAAAAGTCAGAATTTTAACCAAAAATTAGAACTATTTCTATATATATTTAAAATTATAACATGTTAAAAATTAGAAATTCCTATAATAGTATTTTACAAATGCAATGAAATATTTAGTCTACAGTAATATATATATATATATATGTGGTATTAAAATTACATGTAGAATAGAAATCATAAAAAATATTTTTCATATGGTATTTCTTAAAATTAATATTTTGAAATATTTAAACCACTATTTTTATTATTCCCTTCTTTTAACATTCTTTTATGAATACCATGCTCCAAAAGGAACTCTTCACCTAGATTTGCTTTACTTCCATACAATATTTGAAAGACAGGCAATTTCATCTGAGCCCATTAGAGTGTTGTGAAAGTGAACTATGATTGTGGTGTTAAAAAAACAAAAATTGAGAACTATTGCTATATGTTACTTAAGAAGTGCAAGAACCAGTGGTCTCATTAGCAGTAATTAGATTCACTGACAGTATCAATACATGTGAATAATTCTTAAATAAATTTATTTACTGTTCATAAGGAGAAAGATGTAATTGGAACATTTAGTCCAGCTAATATGATGAATTCCCAGCATAAGTTGATTTAAGCTAGTGTCTGTAAAAGCTGAAAACTAAAGTCATCTTTCTCTATTCTTTTACCATCTGCTATGAAATTGCATCAGTCTTTTTCAGGAAAAAAGCCAGCACATATAAATTTAAGTTCACTGGGAAAAGAGTTTGTGTTTATGACAGTGCCCAGTGAGCTTCTATTGCTTAATAAATGTCAAATCTGATGGATAATATTCATTTAGATGTTACATGGATGCTTTTATATTTCCCATTGCAAAGCTTTGACTTACAAATAGAGCTGTTAAATGTCCTTATTCTAATCTAATTTCACAATACCTAATTATGGTAGCTCACCCTTTTCAGCTAAAGTGTCTTAGGACTAAGAAACAATTGCTCATTTTTTTCATATGTATTCATGTGTACTTGCATTCAACAAGCATTTATTGGGACCCCTTAGGAGTCAGATATGAAGATGCATGGGATACAACTCCTCTCTTCAATAATATTCAAATCTAGTAGAAGAAACAGACACAAAAGTAATTAACTATGAACCAGTGTATTAAATATAACTTTGGGGTACACACTTTGTAAGTTCCATCTGCCTTTAATAATGATTTTCTCCGTATTATCTTAGGAATTTTTTCATGCTGTATTTTTATCTTATAATTTGCAGCTCTCTGTGAGTAGTATCAAAATCTTTTTTGGAACAAGTTTGGGTATGTTAAATAAAAATTGGATGAATAAATGAATGAATAAATAAATATAATCATTTATCATATGCAATAATAGCTAGTAATGTGCTGTGAGTGAAAAAAGGAGGAATTCATCCTGCACATTATAACTGAGGAAGGCTGACTAAAAAAATGATTTTTAAATTATATTCAGGGATGAGTACAATTCTAAGTTAAGGAAAATGGATAACCAAAATAGATATTAACTAATTCCTTACTTATGAACCTTAATTTTTTTCAACAACCTTGATATCTTTTCTCATTTTAGCATTTAGCATGATATCTTGGAAATAAATTAACTTATTTAAAAACTGTTGGTTTTTCGGTCTATTTTTTAATGTTCATATTTTTGGCACAAACACTATTAAAAGTAGAATGCCTTCAAAGAAGGAGAAAGAGGAGAATAATGTTTATAAACTTGACTATGGAAGTTTTACTAAGTGTTCAGTTTTCCTTCATCATGAATAATATGGAGAAATAGTTGTGCTTAATTCCCAAGAAAATAAGTTTTAAACTTTTCATACAAAATTTTTTTGTCTTCTATATCAACAATGCCAAAGTGAGTTTTATGGTATTTGTTTTCTCTCATTCAATTCGTTCTCCACCTGAAGCACAAGTGAAGAATTGTGCTTAGAAAACACTATATTATCAGCTCGCACTTACTTAGAAGCCTCCATAGACATTTTTTTGCAGGCAGGGAAAAAAAAGAGAGGGAGAGAAAATGAAAAGGGCATTAATATTGGCTATGAGGTCCTATACGGTCTTGTTTCTGCAATGTGTCCATTGCAGTCTGGATTCTCCATGTTTTTGGTTCCTTGAAAAGTTCATGCTCTTTGGACTTCCCTGGTGGCACAGTGGTTAAGAATCCTCCTGCCAATACAGGGGACACGGGTATGAGCCCTAGTCCGGAAAGATCCCACATGCCTCAGAGCAACTAAGCCTGTGAGCCATAACCACAGAGCCTGTGCTCTAGAGCCCGCAAGCCACTACTGAGCCCACACACCTAGAGCCCATGCTCCACAAGAGAAGCCCGTGCACCACAACGAAGAGTAACCTTTTCCGTTTAAATAGGACTAGAATATGCATATAACTATGGTGATAGGAATACAGTGTGAACATTTTAAGAGAAGAGATTTGCTTGTGTAATAGCAAATGTAAAGTGGTAAAAAAAAAAAAAAAAGAATTCAATTTAAGATGTCCTAAGGTGTGAAATTAGCATTACGGCATATATGAAGAGTTTGGAAATATCCTGGGTCCTTTAAACTTTCATATATTTTTAACATGGTAGAATACGAGAGGGTAGATTTAAACTATAGTCTGGTTTAGCAAATAGCTTAATGGTAAGGATGTACCAAATGATGGAACGGGTGTCTTTTGTCTCAAGTATAGACCATTAATAGCAACTGGCAAATGGTTTTTGTGCTCACTTGATACACATTAAATGTTCTAGCACCTCGTGAACCAATAAGAAAACTCAATACCCGTGAAGTTTCAGACTTCTGGCTATCTGATTGAATGTATGACATCAGCATATGCTTACTTCACGATCATTGAGCAGTTTTCTTTGGAATGGTCGTATCACTTTAATCTTTTTTTTCCCCCAAGAAAACATTGGCTATATTGACTTTACCTCTTTTTCAAGCTATTTTGGAATGAATTCAAAAGAGAGTCTAAGTAGTTTTTATTTATTTGTCATAATTGTGTGCTTTAAAACAAACAGATGCTAATAGGCAAACATGAAATGTTTGAGTGAAAATTGTAAAGTTAGAAGAAAAACAGGCAAACAGATGATCAAATATAGTTCCTAATCTTGATGATCAAGGAAAAACAAAAGTACAGATATAATATATGCAGGTTGTTTTTATTCTTATGATTATATGTTTAGAAAACGTTGAAGCCAGATGGTATTTTTCAAAATGATTAGAGAGCTAGGGTAATTTTCGAATAAGATGAATACTTTTCTTAAATTAAAAAATAAAATAAAAAACCTGATCTCAAGCCTTTTCAAACTAAAACAGGAAAATACGGCATGTGAATCCATAGTAGAAAAGCTACATTTACATTTAGCCCATATTGTGCCTAGATATTAAAATGAGTAGGAAGGAGAGATAGAGTAAAATAAGAAATATAAAGTTACTAATATATATAGAAGATAATCTTAATGTTACATAATTGTGTATGTGTTATCTTATTCAGTGCAAAGAATGACTAGGTTAAATATATTTACAGTAGGTAAATTCCACAAATACTCCTTAATCCTTCTCGAGCATCTGTTGATAAACTTATTTGATATATCCTTGTGCTCTTAAGCTGTCACCAATCTTTCCTATGTTGTGATATTTGAATTCTTTCCCTAGATTCATTTTCTTAGCATCCTGTGTCTCTATATAATAACATTAAGCTAATCAGATCAAATAATACCCAGGAAAGAATTTGAAGAGTATTATATTACCCTTCTAATAGAACAAAATATCTTTTTTTTAAATGGACTGCAACTTTACGAAAGCTTCCAAGGCATGGATAATGCAAAACTTATATAAATTAAAAAAATGTATCTGTTGAAGTCTTGGAAAATCAAAGATGAAGAGATATGTTTTTAGAATTCATGGAGAATAAATTTTCTTCAGACCTTTAATGATGGATAAAATATCCACAGGAAGATCATTAAGACAAGAAATATGGTAAATGGAAATCTGAGACAAGAATATATGGGATGTCTAGGAGAAACATAATCAATTTGATACTAACAGAATATAGTTCACCTGGGGGGGGGTTGTGTTAAATGATGAAGAAAAAGATTCTTTACAGGATGGTTAAAGCTAGAACTGATATTAATTTAATGATTATTTACTGAACTCTGGGGAATTAAAAGATGAAGAGAATCTGTTATAGTGTTCATGGAGGAAATGTTAGATGGCAGTGACTACTGGATAATCATCAAACCTACTTTCTTTTTGGACACAGATGTAGACTGCATTAGGCAAATGCAGTGCAAGCCATTGGTTGGGTTCCAATCAATGGCACGTAGCTAGAAGATAATTTCAGTGTTACCAAGATATAGCCATAAAGCAACTCTCCGTACAGGATCCTTACTGGTCTTTCCCTTTCTTTCCCTTTCTGTGGTGACTTGGAAGCCATGGAATAAAGCTGGGAGAGCAAAGAGATGAAAATAACCTGGGTCCTGGATCACTTCTTGAAATAAATTTTATTTATGAGTGAAAAAAGTTAATATTGTTTTAAGCCACCGAGATTTTGAGGGTTTGTCTGTTGCATCTGTTAGCATTGCCTTAAAGAACATAATGCAGCAATACAAGAAATCCATTGCCATTTGAAAGACTAGGTGTATCATCCAAGGTGAGAATGCAAACAGACAGTATAGCCTTAGACTGTTAGTTTTAAGACAGGTAGAGAGTACAAAAGAAGAGTCAAAGGGGAAGAAAAACATCTGATCAAATAAATTTTCCTAGAATCCTAGTATCAAGGAAAACTGAAATATAAACTTCTAGCTGTGTCTTACTATATTTTATATTAAATAGATCTGTAATCAACAACCATTTGCCATTTGGCCTTTACAGAGTGATCAAGGATGGGTTGGGACATATATTGAACACATCAATTACTCTCGAGCTGAAAATGTTATGTAATTTACAGATTTAATTTAGAAATAAAGCCTATATTTCATTATCTTATGAGATACTGTGGTCAATAAACATTGGCAGAGGCAGAGTATTTAAAGTGAAGAGTTTTAGGAATGATAATACTCATGCTTTTCATCTGTAAAGACTTCAGAGCTCTAAAAGCCTTTTCATATAATATTTCATTTGAATATTCCTAAAATACAGTGAGAATTTCAATTATCTATTAGGTAACTACCCTCCCCCAAAGTTAGTGGCTTAAGGCAAAAACAATCATTTATTGAATTCACAAATCTAGAATTGGGGTCAGGCTTAATGGGGATGGTTCAACTCAGCTTTCTAGCTGGAGTGGCTAGAAAGGATCAATGGCTGCAATCATGGGAAGGATCACTCTTTCAATATATGACAGTTGATGCTGGATGACAGATGACATCTTACCTGAATGAGGCTGTTATCTGAAACATCTACATAAGTTTTTTCCATGTGGATGTTTGACCTCCCCGCAGAATTGGGTCAAGGATCCAAGAGCAAGACTCCCAACAGAGACATCCAGGTGGAAGCTCTATTGCCTTTGATAACCTGGCTTCAGAAGTCACATGTCATCTCCCCCACTTTTACTGTCCAGATAGTTTCAAAAGCCTGCCCAGGCTCAAGAAGAGAGGATAGAGAGTCCACCTCTTAAGAGAATGACAAGGCTCTGGAAGAGCATGTGGGATGAAAAATGTTATTACGGTCATTTTTGGAAAATAACATGTGCCAATTCAAGATAGGCATTATCATTCTCACTTTTAAATAAGAAAATTGAGGCTGAGATTATGTGACTGCCCCAATGCCAAACAGAAATAGGAAAGCTGAAGCTTAAATAAAGTCTCTACTCCAAGGAAACCCTGTTTTCTTTCTATTATTGATTCTTTACTGCAATGGTGATCACATCTGTATAAACATATAGAATCAAATACATTCCTTGTGTATCAATAGTATACAGCATTAGCTCAAATGTGGTACTAAATGAAAACACAAAAAAAGTAAATAAAACTTAGTAAGAAATTAAGCAAATAATTAGTAGTAATAATCAGCGTAGTTATTCCACAGTCATATTTCAGGCATTGTCTTATGGAAATCATATGGTATAATCAACTATACAACTGAGTTTGTATTAAAGTAAAATATTATATTATCATTGCAATTCCTATGAATATTTAAATTTTAGATGGCCAAATTTGAAATTTTTCCAGATCAATGGAGCGTGGATACTCACATTTAAGACAATTCCCAATTAAACATTTTCACTTGACTCCCAACATTGTTACTCCTCTGGAATTTTCTTCATAAGTGAATGATTCTACCATCCATTTAGTGCTCCAGTGCAGACTGTTCAAATTCATTTATCTTCTGACCAGTCCTATCCCTCCACATACATTTATTTAATTAAGCTGAAATGTGGCTAACTTAAGGTCCTAAATATTGCTTACATTTTCTAATACTTGTCTATTCTTCCTGCAATTATCAAAAATAAATATACCTTCATTGTGTACCTGGAATATCCCAACTGTTTCCTTGTTCTCTCCTATCATAGTTTCTCTTTATCCCATTCTCCAAACTACTGCCAATGAAACACAAATACTCACACTTCCATTTGTGCAAGTATCACAAAGAACATGAAGGTCAAAGTGCATGGAATTATAAAGTAATAACAGTCATACCACCAGCACCACAACAATGACAATCCCATGAGTCTTCACCTTGTCCCAAGCATTGAAAGGATGAACTACCTATCACATAATCCTCACTCCAATTTAGGCTATTATTATTCCAGCTTTACACAAACTGATATTTATTGAGGATCACTAACTTACCAAAGGTAATACAGCCTCAAGGCAAACCTGAATGTCCAAATTCACATTTTGTCATTTCCACTAAAGCACTATATATTTAAGCCACAATAAATCTTTTTATATCCTTAAGAATCATGCCTTTTACATGTTATTTCTCTATCTGGAATGTCAAATAGAGCATTCAGTGGAAAATTCTTATTCTTTTTCAATACATAGGTAGAATATCACCCTTTTATGAGAAGTGTGCCCAAGATAAAAAAATAATTCTTAAAACTATTTCTAATAAGAGTTATACTTTTTGATGATTTATTGTATGTCAAGAGCTCATAAATTTTAAAGGTATTTATTTATTTACCCTGACGTAAAGGTGATTAGTATCTTTATGTGTATACATGTGAACACTGAGAGGCAGAGGTTGACCTTCCCTAAGTCACAGAGCTAGATCACTTAGCATTGTCTATTATTCCAACATGTTTTTGTAACTTGAATGATTTTTGTGAGAGTTTATGAGCAATTCTGTGTGAAAGAATATATCAGTGACAAATTACAGACATTCCATATTCATTTTTTCTATTATGCTATATTGTATGGATAGATGACAGGTGATATAGATAAATGATGATAAGTGACAGATAGATAGATATATTCCCACTAATTTATCAGTCTTATACCATCTACAGATATTTTCTATTTTTATCTCTATATCAATATCTATATATAACATTAAGTACAGAATGGGAACATAGAATTTTTCCTTCCAAAAATGTTTGTTGAAATCATGTTTCTTTTCCCCATAAAGCAGTTTCAGCTTTCTCCAAAAATTTGAAAAGGAATACAATATTTTCTTAATTTTTATATATTTTATTCAAAACTATGAGTATATGTTGGAGGTTTTATCAAGGTATTTTCATGAATCAGGCCCTGACTATTAAACATATTTTAATAAGCAACATCAAAATAAGTGAATATAGTAAATTTATAATAGCTATCAAGATGCTATGTATAGTATTTCTACAAAAAACTAATTTCATTGAGTAAAGAATATTATCAGTGAAACAAAAAAACCTGTCATAATAGATCCTGAGTGCCAAATAAGTCAGTGGTTGTGTGATTGCAATTCTCAGGGTCAGCAAGCAAATATTTTTCAGATTTAGGACAAGGGCGTTGGAAGGGATTGTGTACTCATACAGCATATAATGGATAGGAGCAGCTATCAAGACATCCTTATGAGAGATTTATACTACAAAATCCTTGGATAATGTTGAGAGCTGCTCTGAGACTGCTCTTCTTTTCTTCCCACTCTCATTACCAAGGGAGAAAAAAAAGGACTGTTCTACCTCTGGCTTCCAAAATAACTAACTTTAGAAGTACTTTTCTATTTTAAATTATTCAAGACATCTTTTACCTTTTTTTTTCCATTTTGCACACTGAGGAGCACAGTAACCATTTTTCACAATGTTCCTTTTACACAATTTCAAAGCTTTAGGTCTTGCAGAAAGGAGAGCTGAATCTGCCAGCATAAATTCAAGCTCCCACCTCCACCTCCACCTATTCCAGTGCAATTCTTATTGCTGGCAATACATACAACCTTTAAGATGTGGAGACTTAATTTGTGCACCAGGTGTTCCTGCATCCAAATTATACCCAGACAACGGTATTCCTTGACTGTCGTGATGAGTCTGCTTACCAAAGAAAGATCAGGGCAGAGAGTCTTCCCATAGGATCCCATAGAGCCCTCTTTTTGACTTATAATTATGCATATCACATTTTGGAAACACATTTTAAAAATGTGTTTTTACTTTTGTTTTTCTTCTCCGACTATAACATCCATGAGGAAAGGGACATTTTGAGTCAATTTTTGGTACACTGCTCAGCATTCTGCTTTGAAAATACTTGGTAATTAAAATTTTCTTGAAAGAATATTTTAATGAGTGGATGGATGAATTGTTGATGTAGTGTTTTTTTCTAGTTATATCCATGTGGATATCATTTGCTTCCAAGTAAGTAATATTTGCAGAAAGTGTTTATTTCTAAAAGTAGCATATTGTAGTGTGTGAGATCATGGATTCTGGATCCACATTACTGGGATTCATAGCCCATGCCTACCTTGGACAACTTATTTATTTGTGCCTCAGTCTTCTCATCTATATTATAGGAGTTTTGTAAGTATAAAATGAGTAAAAAATACCTGTTAATACGTAGAACAGTGTCTTGTAAGTAGAATTCAATGGACAAATGTTTTCTGTTGTTATAGGAGTGTTTCATGGCATCTTTAAAGGAGATAAGTTAGCTAGTCTCCTTGATTCTCTCAGGAAGAAAGAAAAATATCAAGTTTATCCCAGAGGCAATGATAGTGTGGAAAATGGCAAAAATCACTAGATTGTGTAGCAAATGGATACTTGTTGTATACAGAAGAAATCGGTACATTTCATATCATAATTTGAATTTTACATCTAAAAACAAAAGAAAGACAAAAGTGTAATTTTTTCTTTTAAAAAGTTAATATGGCTGGGTTAAGTCACCTCTCCTAAGGCTAAGAAAAATGATTTAGAATAAACAAATTTGAAACACTGACATAAATGTTAATAACAGGAAGGATGAAAATTTTACATTCTTGGATTTGTGAAATAACTGTACATTGAGTCATAGTTTGTTAAAAGTTAACAAGTACTGACATATGATAAACTCTCAATGGTTTTCAATCAAAAGAACAAATTACACTTGTCCTTGAAGTTCAAGCGTGCAAAACACTTTTTAAAATTTTTATTTTATATTGGAGTATGGATTAACAATGTTGTGTTAGTTACAGGTGTACAGCAAAGTGATTCAGCTATACATATACATGTATCTATTCTTTCCCAAATTCTTTTCCCATTTAGGTTATTACAGAATATTGAGCAGAGTTACCTGTGCTATACAGTAGGTCCTTGTCAGTTATCTATTTTAGCACTGGTACTTCATTCGGGGAAGAAATTTAGAAAGTATGGTGGGAGGCCTGAAATTAAGATGCAACACTAAGTGCTCCTCTGACAACTTTGAACATCCTAGGGCCCAAAAGGCCAAACCACAAGTTTCTCAGCTCTCACCAGGTATGCCCCTAATCACAGGGAAAGACTCTCCACTCGGCTAGTTCCCCTATCAACTGGACCAGCTACTGCAGCCTGCTCTGAATCCAGCTTCCCTGCCAGCCTGCAGAATTATTCAAACAAGCTAATCACATCCTCTCTGGGGAACCCAGAGTCACCCTTCTTGTTACTGCTGTGGCCTCTCCCGTTGTGGAGCACAGGCTCCGGACGTGCAGGCTCAGTGGCCATGGCTCAAGGGCCCAGCTGCTCCGCGGCAAGTGGGATCTTCCCGCACTGGGGCACGAACCCGTGTCCCCTGCATCGGCAGGTGGACTCTCAACCACTGCGCCACCAGGGAAGCCCCCCCGCTTATTCCATAATTTTCTCCATTCATTAATCAGTGAGGTTTTTTTTAATTTTATTTTTGCTATTACCAAATAATGAAGAAACAATCATGCTTATACACTGTGTTAGTTTTCTATTGCTGCCTATCAGAATGTCACACACTCAGTGGCTTCAAACAGCTTGTGTTAATGAGTACCCAGTCCTGCAGGTCAGAATCCTTTGCATGATTGGATTCTCTGCTCAGGGTCTCACCAGGTTAAAATCAACATATTGGCTAGGCTGTGTTCTCACTGAAGTCTGGGTCCTCTTTCAAGGTTGCTTGTTGTTGACAGAGTTCATTCTCTTGAGGTTACAGTACCAAGGTCCTCATTTATGTGCTAGCTGTTTCTGGGGAGCCCTTTATCCCAGAGACCTCCCACAGTTCCTTGCCATGGGATCCTCATAGGCAATTCATAACTTGAGTATTTGCTATCTTCCAGGCCAGCCAGAGAAGCATCTCTCAGACTTCACTTGTTGCCATCATACAGAAAAAATCTTTCTGCTTTTAAAAGGATCATGTGATTAAGTCAGGCCCACCCAGAATAATCTCCCTACCTCAAGGTCAACTGTATTAGTTGGGGTTCTCCATATATATGATTTATTGTACTGTATTAGTTCACATAATGATGCAGCTTCTTGGCAGTCTTCATTCTCTTCATGAGCAAAATGAGGAAATTGATACTGTTCTGTTTTCAGAGTTGTTCTGAAGTTCAAGTGTGCTAAAGTTTTACAGAATACTTTGTACTGTGCTAAGCACTCTGTAAAGGTGATACTACTTATGATAAATATTGCTTATTTAATTGTAACTCTAAGTTATATTCTGTTGTAAGCACTTCAAAGGAATTATTGCATTTTACTTCACCCTACCCCTATTATAGCCATTTTACATATGAGAAAAATGGAGCACAAATAGATCTAAAATTTAAAGCCTGCTATGCTGACTCCAGAGACCACATGACTAACAACTTTTTATTTTGCTATAAGTAAAGTATTTTTTTTTGCGCGGGCCTCTCACAGTCGTGTCCTCTCCCGTTGTGGAGCACAGGCTCTGGACACGCAGTCTCAGCGGCCATGGCTCACAGGCCTAGCCATTCCGGGGCATGTGGGATCTTCCCAGACCGGGGCACGAACCGTGTCCCCTGCATCGGCAGGCGAACTCTCAACCACTGCACCACCAGGAAAGCCCCTATGGGTAAAGTTTTTATTTGATTTCATTTTTGTCTCATTTTTCTAATGTCTTCCTCACTTCTCATTCACAATCCAGTCTCTAATAAATGCCACACTGAAATTCTGATTTTTGACTCTCATCCCTTAAAAATTTACCATTTATTTCTTCCTATTTGGAATCTTGCTTTAGTTTGCATCAAACTCTGTTTTCACCTTGATGATATTTTGTTTTTACATGATGTTTTTTCTTTCTGCTCTCCTATGTTTATCTGCAGAAAAAAAGTATATAATGAAAACTATACTTTTCTGTTTATGCATGTGTTTGTTTGTTTGTTTTTTGGTAACATTCCTTTGTGTGGAAATTACCACAAATGCCATGCTATTATAAGGAAAAACACATTTAATGTTTTAAACTACTGGCTCCCAATTTCTAATAGAGCAAAGCATTTGATAGACTTTGTGAGACACATTCTTAGCTGTTGAGCAAAACAATACTCTGAAAAACGCTTTTTGTCCTCAGTGAATAAAAACTGTATTTAACATTGGATTTTAGTTGTGTTTGGACTCCATTTAATTTGCTTTCTATAGATTTACTGGAAGAAAGGGGAATATTTGAGTGTTTTAGTGACCCAATTATAGCATTCTCTTGGAATTTGTTTACTTTATCATTAATGGGAATCTTAATATAATCAACAGCCCTCTGGCCTGGACCAAGTATTGTTATAATTGGTGCTGAAAGTCTTGTTTAAAATTGCCCACTGGTTTCCATTCTCAGGTACACACCTTATTTAAAAAGGATCTGCAACATTTGCTTGAACCAGTTGTGTAAATCATAGTATTAAAGTCAAAATGGCTGAAGACAGTATCTAGTTATCTAAGTAGTTTCAGTAAAGCAGTGCAAGATTAAACAAGGAAATGGAATTCCAATTAGGTCTTAACTATTTTGGTCATATTATGGGTAAATTTAGGATATAGAAGGACATTAAATAGATGTGCTTTTTTAAAAATTCTCTTCAAATGGTAGTAAAATTGACCAAATAGAATGCAGTATTTATATATGATCAAATGTGAAATAGTTCCATACAATCTAACATTCACAGCAAGAGACACTCAAGATATATATACATATATATATATATATATATATATGTATATATATATATATATTTTAAACTGATCATGGGTGTGAGAAATGAAATTATAATTTGTTTTACAGTGATTATGAGACTGGTACAGAAACATATACTCAGAATTATTTATTATGCTTTGATACTTCTATTAAGTAATTTTGATCATTGGGAAGATGTTGGTCAAAAGGTACAAACTTTCAGCTATGGGTTCTGGAGATCTAATGTACAACATGGTGACTATAGTATTTACTATGTTTTATACTCAAAATATTTAATTTTAAATGAAGACTGTATACCTATGTGATCCAGGAATAACTATATTTAAAAGATATTTTCAAACAATGATATTTTATGAGGCAATTTATTTGTTCATTAATTCATTGATTCATAATCTCAACAAACAGTAGCACCAGCTGTGAACCAGTTGTCATGTGATATGAGATAAAAGAATCTCATTTCTCCTCAAGAAGTTCATAGTTTATTGGGTTTGATGGGTAAGTTGTTACTTATATTACTGTTTTGATATATGTGACTTATATAGCCTGAACCTTCCTTTACCATTTACAAATTGATATCATTTCCATGATTTAAAAAAAAGTGAATTTTACATAAAATGCTTAAGTTACTTCTAGGTAGGTAATAGAAAAATTTACCTACTTTCTCTCTCTTAGCAACATGGTGCAAGCTACATTTTTCAATTTTAATATAATTGGTTAATTATTTTTGTATATAATATTTTACATATTCAAACTCATTATTTTGTGGAGGGATCCATACTCTTCTCCATATTTTGAAAAAGGTCCATGGTACAAGCAATGCTAAGAATTCCTGAGTGTGGACCAGCAGAAAAGCAAAAAACCTTCAGAAGGTCATAATACAGTAGTCCCCACTTATTTGGGGTTTTGCTTTACCCAATTTCAATTACATATGGCAACAACTGTTCAAAAATATTAAATGGAAAATTCCAGAAGTAAACAGTTCATAAGTTTTAAACTGTCCATTGTTCTTTCTAAAACTATTAAGATCATAATATATTTTTCTTTCTCCTTTATTCTTTTAATCCAGTGAGTTAACTTAAAATTTTTATGTTAAACTTTCCTTTTATTTCTGAGGGAAATTCTTTCTAATTAAGATTTGTTTTTAATATGTGCCAAAGAGATAGTGTTACAACACTGGTAGAAAGTGACAGTACTGCACTTTGAGAATTTTATAAGAACAAAGCGTTCAGAAACTGTTTTTAAAAAGCTGAAATTAAGGGTACCACAGATGCTGAATAAAAGCAATTAAACGTGTACATTTAATCTTTTCTGTCCCTGCTACTTTCTTCATTGCAGTTAAACTTGAGGACATGGAGGAGACCCTGAGTTAGCTAGTAAGCTAGATTTCCTTCATTGTCTTTCTACCATGTGAACTCTATGATGAGAGTTTACAAGAATGGAACTTTGGTCAGTGTTTCTCGCCTTAGGTTAATTTCCTACTTTTCACTGATAGAGTGATGTACCAGCTTCAGCTTCTTATGAAGTTAATTTCAAGCATTTTGGGGAAGTTGGTATGGTGAAATTAAAAATGAATATGTTTAAAATGCTAATGTGTGTGTGCACTTCTTATATATGGCAGTTCTCAGTATGTTAGAATAATTTTTTTTTGCAGTAGAGGTGAATGTGACTTTTCTAAAAGAGGAACTAGGGATTTCCTTCCTCCTCGGCACTATGGTTTTTAATTATCCTTGAACATATTTTATTTTATTCATTCACATGACATTTCTCTGATTACCATGCCCAAGCTTAGCATAATACAGTGTTTTTTAATTTTTCCTAGGTGACTTTCTAAAAAGTTCCTTTCTATCAAATTTTTCAAGGAAGAACATGTTTTTTAGTTCCCTTACCAAATGAGCATCTACTGATTCTCTTGAATTTATGTGGAGATCTCAATTCCATATTGTTTATATCCCAAGGGACCCACGGTCATGTTTTTTTGTTGTTGTTTATTTCTTTGTTTTTATCATAATGCTGGTATTTAAATCTAGTCCCCATCCTCAGGGTTTTTAACCAGGAAGCAAATTTCTACAAATACCATTAGCTTGTATTTACTATCCTGACTTTAATATTTCTTTGTTTCTAGCACTGGGATAATTATTTTCAAATTTTAATACTCTTTTTATTTGTTGCTGTTTTATCCAGTATTTCTGTGTGTTTGTAACAGCTTAATTCACCATCTTACTGGAATTTTTGCAAATTTCTTTATTACTCATTCTCCACATCCAACCCATCAATAAACCATTGTTGATTCAAATTCCATATGCAACTTAAATCCATTCCTATTTCTCCACATGATACCAACCATTAAAATTTAAGTGATCTGTATTTCTTGCCTGGCCAAACATAATAGTAATCTGTCTAAAATATAAGAACTGGATTTTGTTTCTTCATACCCAGAGTTAGCCAATCTGCAAAGTTTAGAGCCAACTGTCAAGTTTAGAGAGCACATAGTTCAGAACACTACTTTCACTTCCAATATCAACTGCCAGTTTTAGGAATCCCCCCAAATTATCCTCAGATTCTATAATCTGCTAGAAGAATTCACAAAAGTCAGTGAAAGTTATTATACTCATAGTTATTAAATCATGGTTATGGTTTATTACAAGGAATAGATAAAAATTAAAGTCATCCAAATGAAGAAATTTATAAGACAAACACTCAGAGAGTTTCAAATGTAAAGCTTCTGTTTTCCTTAGAACATATGACCCACCTGAAGTCACTGTGTGACATACACATTGCTGACAAGGCCAAGTTTGCCAGAGATTTGGTGTCCAGGTTTTCTAGTGGAATTCCATTATGTATGCATGATTAACTGGTTGATCTTAGACTCCAGGTTAACTGATATCTTTTGACCCAAAGGCCCAACCTAAAGTCACATGATTGGTCTTTCTAGCATGGCCAATCCCATCCTTAGACTATTGGATGTAACTGGCCCCACCCTAATATCCAATGTGGCCAGCCCCTGACCTAAACAAAGATAATCCTACCATGTATGACATAGATTACTTCCAAGCAGCCAGGGACAATGACTCGACATCTCTTTGGAAAGGCCAAATTCTTTACCACACACCTCTGAATTTTTCTCTAAACTGGATTCAGAGTGAAATATTTTAAAATGCAAACAGAATCATGAATGCCTGTACTTAAAATGGTTTCTTCATTAGCTTTCCCATTACCCTGAAGATTAACTGCAAATACATAAGCATAGCCCTATAAAGCTCTGAATACTCTTATACTTGTCTATACTAACCAGTCATTCATTTATATATGCCAGAGATTGTTCTCAAAAATTGTAAGAAAGATTTTTGGATACTCATGAACTTTACCCAAGAGTGAAAGGAACTATACAAGTAAATAAATAATAAGGTAACTTTAAGGAATAAATGAGATTTCTGTTAGATTTATTAATATAAAAATATTTTTAAAATATTTATGAAGAAACATGAATGTGTTGAATGATAGGCCATGCTGGTTCTGGAGGAAACATGTGGTTGCCTGAGACTAGAAATGAGGCAGGGATAAACTGCAGATAATGAGAAAATTGTTGTTATGAAATTGTTGTTATGAAATTGTTCTAGTACAGAATTGTTGTTATGAAATTGTTCTAGTACAGAATTGTGCTGATAGTTGTAAAATTACATATATTTGTTAGAAGAAAACATTGCATTCTATATTTTTCAATGGGTAATTTTATGGTATTTAAATCATGACCCAATAAAATTGTTAAAAACAAACAAGCAAACTGCTGAGTATTATTCCATTGTATGTATATACTATATTCTAAAAAATTTATTAACCAGCTGATGAATATTTGACTATTTTGTAGGTTTTAGCTATTGTAAATAATTCTGCCATAAATTTTCATGTACAAGACTTTGTATGAACACACATTCTTTTATTCTCTTGGGTAAGCATATAGGTGTGAAACATATAGATCATATGGCGTGTGTATATTTGACATTTAAAAAAATGCTACACTGTTTTCCAAAGTGCTTGTAAAATTTTACTTTGCAAACAGCTGGCACTTGGTATGGTCAATTTGTTGTTGTTGGTCATTGCATCCATTCTTTTAGGTATGTAGTAGTATCTTATTGGGATTTTAATTCCAATTTCCTTAATGATTAATATTGATAAGCATTTTTTCATGTGCTTATTTTCTATGTGTATGTCTTCTCTGTTGAGTGTTCAAATCATTTCTCCATTTATATATTTGGGATATGTTTTGTTAGTTCTGAGAGTTTTTAAATATATTTTGGATAGAATTCATCTGTAAGATACATGATCTGGAAATATTTTCTCATCTGTAGCTTGTCTTTTAATTCCTTTATAAGTGCCTTTTGAGGAGAAATTTATAGTTTTGATGCATTTAATTAGGTGGTGGTCATGACTTTAATCTTTTTGAATTTAATGAGATTTGTTTTATGACTAGAATATGGTTTCATGTGTACTTAAAAAAATACATATTCTATTGCCCTTGATTATAATATTTTATAATGTGAATTAAGTCAAGTTGATGGTGTTTTTTAGGTCTTTGACATTCTTACTGAATTTTTTCACATATTAATTATTTTATTTATTTATTTATTATTATTTTTTTTTGGTGGTATGCGGGCCTCTCACTGTTGTGGCCTCTCCCGTTGTGGAGCACAGGCTCCGGATGCGCAGGCTCAGTGGCCATGGCTCACGGGCCCAGCCGCTCGGCATGTGGGATCTTCCTGGACCGGGGCACGAACCCGTGTCCCCTCCATCGCAGGCGGACTCTCAACCACCGCGCCACCAGGGAAGCCCCCACATATCAATTATTGAGAGGGGACATTTAAATTTTTGACTATAACTGGATTTTTCTAAGTTTCTTTTTGGTTTTATTAGCTTTTTTTTACAGCTATCTTATTAAGTGTATAAATGTTTAGGCTTGTTAGTGCTCTTGATTAATTGACCCTATATTATTATCATATTCTCCTCTGAAATCTATTTTGTTTTGTGTTAATATCAGCATTCTGGCTTTCTTTTCACTAGTGGTATATCATTTTCATATTTTTGCTTTTAACCTGTTTATGTCTTTATATTTAAATGCATTTATTGTAGGCTCCTGTTAAGAATTGAATAGTGTTCTCAAAAATATATGGTACCTATGAGTTTGACCTTATTTGGAAATAGGGTCTTTGCAGATTTAATCAAATCAAGATGAAATAATACTAGGTTAGGATAGAATGGACTTTAATACAATGACCAGAGTCTTCATAAGAAGAGGAAATTTGAGCACAGAGATAAATATATAGACGGGAGAACACTATGTGACGACAGAGACAGAGACTGGAGTGATGCATTTACAGGCTAAGGAAGAAGAAGGATTGCCTGCAGCCACCAGAAACTAGGAAGAGATGGAAGTGTCCATGGCCCTGCTGAAACCTTGGTTTAGGACTTCTAGCCTCCATCTGTGAAAGAATACATTTTTGTTGTTTTCTAGTTTGTGGTACTTTGTTACAGCAGCCTTAGGAAACTAATACAGCAGTATGTGGTTATATCTTGCTTTTTATCCATTCAAATATTGATTCATTTGTGATAAAAGATTTTCTTTAATGTTTCTCATCCTGAAGATCTGCTAGTGATGAAGTCTTTCAGATCTATTTATACCTATTTATCATCTATCTATCTGTCTAACTATCATCTATCTATTATACATCATTCTTGGTGTATTTTATATTATTTTGTTGATTTTCTTTTTTATGTTTCCTATTAATTTTGCCTTTATTTTTAGAAAGATATGTTCTCCATGTATAGAATTTTAGGTTGATAGGGTTTTTTCTTTCAGTGCTTGAAAAATGTTGCTCCACTTCTCTCTTGAAATATTTCTGTTGAAAAATCGCTTGCCATTTTTAACTTTGTTCTTCTGTATATAATGTGTCCTTTGTCTCTGGCTGCTTTTTAGATTTTCTTTTTATCATTTGTTTTGAACAATGGCTTATAATGTGCCTTGTTTTTTTTTTTCATATTTCTCTATTTTGGTTTTGTTGGACTTGTTAAGTAAATTAGTAGATTTGGTGAGAAGGCAAGGAGTTTTCCTGCCATTGCATATCTACTAATATTTTCTTATGAAGTATGAAGCCTTGTCATCTGTTGAGACATCAAGAGGAAGGTAAAGTAAAGGTAGATTTATGTTCAGTGTGACTATGAAAAAGAAGAGGTAAATGGTATTCTCTAAAAGTCAGAAAACAAGTATACTCATAATTTTGATAGGACTGTTTACCTCAAAAACTCTGCCATTTACTATACTTCAATAATGCCAGTCTTCCTCTTCCTCCAACTTATTTCAGATATTTCTTCATTTCAGCTTATAAGTTAGTTTCTCAGAAAATGTTTGGCTCTACTTCCAATCTAAATCTGAACTATTGTTATGCCTCATATTCTATTTAATATTATTTTATAATATTTTATTAATATCCAATAACTTCCTTTTCAACCAAAGAATAAATTCCATAACATAAGAACTCTGTCAATTTTGTTCACAATGCCTATTGTACCTAGCTTATAAAGAAATCATACAAAGGTTCATAGAGTTTTGAACAATGAACATAAGTCTTCCAACCCCCTCTTCTTCCAGAAGAGAATGGTTGCATTAAGGTTCTCAAGAAAAAAGAGAGAAAAACATGTACAAAGATATTAAATAATAAAATAACACAGATATTTAAAAAGTTACAAGATATTTTTATAGACTATTGTTCGAGTGAATATGAGAATAACATTTTTTGAAAATGGGAATTAGTATTCTAGTTTTGTATATTAAGGAAACTGATCTTGATTAGTGTTTCCCAAAATCCTGTGCTCTGCAAAATGTCAATAGATTTTCTGATGCAACAAATCATTTTGTTATCAAACACTTTTGGAAAACTCTACTTAAACTCATTTCTTTATTGAAGGATGTACCCAAACAATTAATGAATTTAATACCACACTATCAAATAGGATAGTGTGGTATAAAACAGGTTTCATTTTTGTTTAATTAAACTCATTCTCACTGAACACATATTAACTCATCAGTAAAAATTATTAGTTCTAATATTCTGCAATGGTTAAAAAATTGCATGATAACTATTGAGGTTATCATTCATTTAAAACAAAGGCCTAATTTTTAGTTGTTAAAGTGTTAAATTCCTTTTTTTCTCTTTTCCACTAACTTTTGATTCTCTTTAAAAAATCATAAATCATGGAGACTTCCCTGGTGGCACAGTAGTTAAGAATCTGCCTGCCAATGCAGGGACACAGGTTTGATCCCTTGTCCGGGAAGATCCCACATACCACGGGGCAGCTAAGCCCGTGCACCACAACTAATGAGCTTGAGCTCTAGAGCCTGTGAGCCACAATTATTGAGCCCACATACCACAACTACTGAAGCCCACGTGCCTAGAGCCCATGCTCCGCAACAAGAGAAGCCACCACAATGAGAAGCCCATGCACCACAATGAAGAGTAGCCCCCACTTGCAGCAACTAGAGAAAGCCTGTTCACAGCCAAAAATAAAATTTAAAAAAATAAAATAAAAAAGTAAAAAACAAAAAAAAGCAAAAAAATAAATTATAAATCGCTATAATTATAAACCAATCATCATCCCTAAAAACATGTCAAGGCTAAATTAGACTTTTAAGTAAGTACTTATGTTAGAAATGGAATTTATACTCTCAAGCCTATTTAAGAAGTTGTATTTTTAAGTTAACTAAGTACTTAAACGAAAATGTGGATCAAATTAATGCAAGTCAATAATTTGATTGAAATCATCCAAAAAATCAAGAATATTTTAAAATCAGTTATCTGTATCTAGTTTTATCTGACATTCCAAATTTCAGACCTTGAATTCTTATTTTTACAAATAAAAGTAATAAAAATACAACTCAAAAATAGCATAGATAGTTGTTCCATTTCAACTAAACAACTCAAAAACAAGTTTAATGCAGAAAAAACTTTCTAATGCTTCTGTTAAAAACACGTAGATGATGTCTAAGCTCCTGCCAGTGATGTGTACAAAAAATATAATTGTGCTTCTTTTTCTTGTTTTGTTTTACTTTAAACTCACATCCTCTTTGGTTATTGAAGCTAAAATTAACATGTTTCTTATTCAGTTGGCAGTGTTACCTATCATCTTGAATTATATCACATGGCTCATTCTTCTAACAAAACTTTAAATAGACTCAGGGCTATTTTTTAGATAGATAAATTCTTTGAACCAGGTATAAGCAAGACTTGTTCTAGGACCTTAAACAGGAATTAATAAGTGGTGTACTCAGATCCAGTTACGTACACTACAGTCTTGCATATTTGATCACTTAGGTAGTTAATATTTCTAATCCCTTTATCTCTCATTTTTAACCACACTAGGATCCTTTGTTGTTGTATGTGTGGGTATCTTAGATTGAATGTTGGATTTATTTTGTTGAAATCTGGCATACTAGTCATATTAAAATATTCAAGGCCACTAAATAGGCCTTCATTCAAATGTTAATCTTTAGTAAGCAGAAATGGAGTTCTCTCTGGACATTCTTCCATGTGATGGTTTCATATAATATATCTGTTACTGAGTCCAACCTTGTACTGCTCACCACACAACAGGCCAATAAATCGAGAGACAAGTCGTTGAGGCAAGTTAGAGTGATTTTATTCAGAAAGCCAGCAAGCCAAGACCATGGTACACCTAGTGTCCCAAAGAACCGCCTTGCCTGAGTTAGAATTCAGGCTCCAATTTTTTTTTTCTTTTTTTGTGGTACGCAGGCTTCTCACTGTTGTGGCATCTCTCATTGCAGAGCACAGGCTCCAGATGCGCAGGCTCAGCGGCCATGGCTCATGGACCCAGCTGTTCTGCGGCATGTGGGATCCTCCCGGAACGGGACATAAACCCATGTCCCCTGTATCGGCAGGCGGACTCTCAACCACTGCACCACCAGGGAAGCCTCAGGCTCCTTTCATACACAAAGGGGAGGGTTAAACATTTCCTGGTTCTGGTCAGCCTCTGAAGGGGATGTGTTAATTTCTTCCTCCCTGTAGTCGTTCACAGGGGCCCCTGATCAGGATGTTTCCTGTGAGCTAAACAAAGGTATCTTAGCTTAATGCTTATTACCTGGAGGCAGGGTTCCCAGACATGGGCCATTATGTATAATTTAAGCTCACAGGCAATATTCCTTTAGTGTTTAACTTGTAATAGAATACTAAATGTTCTTCCCTGTTACATATCTACCACATATTGACATACTGGGAGCTAGCTTATTTGCTTATGCAAATAAGCACCTGTTTCTTGTTTGTAGGGAATAGACTCCAGCCTCCATGACCTTCCCTGAGTTCCAAAGGGCAGATTGGAGCAGTTGCTAATCAGGGAAGGGAGGAGATGCAGAGACAAGGGAGGAGTAGTCAAAAAATAATAGTGCAGCCTTGGATCAGGGTCTAAGTTCTGCCTCAAGGGATACACATAACAATATCTTTAAGCTCTTCTGAAGAACTAAAACCTCACCAATTGAAGATGTTCCAGAGAGAATGTTTGATAATCTCGAAGCTCATCAAGAGACCACCTGAGGCCAGATTAAAGGAGTGCAGGCCCTACACACACTCTGATCCTTAACAGCCACCCCATCCCTGAACCACTGCTATAAAACTCCTTACCAAATCCCCCCTGGTTGGGACACAGTTTTTGAGGCACAAGCCTGCTGTGTCTCCTTTTGCCTGGCAAAGCAATAAAGCTACTCATTTCTACTTCACCCAAAACTCAGTCTCTGAGATTCGGTTTAGCACCAGTGCACAGAGGTCCAGTTTTGTCATCAAGACAAATTTTGTCAGTTTTTATGTGTTTCAAATACTACTTCATCTAATATTGCCTCTGCTTCACTTTCTCCTTCCACTCCTTCTGGGACTCCAATTGTACTTATATTTGACCTTCCCATTGTATCTTCTATGTCTCTTATATGCTTTTCATTATCTTCCATAATTTTGCATTTTTGTGTCACACTCTATAATTATTTTGACCATATTTCTACTTCTTTACTTATTTATGTATCAAATACACAGTTAAATCCATCTATTGATTTAGTATTATTATATTTGCTTGTTATAAATTTTATTTTATTATATTTGCTATGTTACTTTTGTAGCTTCTAATTACCAACAATTTCTTTGTTCAGCTTTAACTTCTTTGAATTAATAGTCATAATTGTTTTACATTCTGTGTCTAATAATCCCAAAATATCCAAGCATGTGGGTTGTTTTTACTTACATTTTATCTATTGACTCTCATTTTTTGTGTCTTATATTCTACTTTATTTTCTATTTTGCAATAGAAAATAATTATAAATATAATAATACAAGGCCTAGGATAATTATATGATCCTCTGAGAAGATTTTTGTTTACTTCTTCTGAGCAATTCAAGTACAGTCAGTGGAAGACCCTCAGTCTAAATGCAACCAAGATTGTAAGAAGCCAAGGCTCTAGTTTACTCAAGAGCTGTTTTATCTCCCTTTGACTCTTATCATTTGGATTTTGACCTTGGAATCCCAGCTTTCTTGGAAGTTGTTTAATGTGTACTTAACTTTGCTTTGTCTCCTTGTTTTGTGATGCCTTCAAAGTCAGTTTGGCTTTGAAGCTTTCTTTTTTCTCTTATCATAAAATGACTTCAGGGCAAAGGAGTTCTGAGTATTAGTGTTATTTTTCTGAGTTCTGAGATACTAGATTTGTCCCAGCTGTGCCTCAGTATCTTGTTGATATTTTTGTGGTTTTAAGATGATTGTAAATATGTTTTGTTTAGATGTTTCAGTTATCTTCAGCAGGACAATTGTTCTAAATTATCTGTTTTACAATTATGATTTGCCAATGTCTTTCTGACTTTTTATTCATGGTTTTATCAAGCTTATCTCAGATGTCCTATATAGTTTGAAGAAGATAGTAATGAAGGGGGCATTTATGATATCATACTGAATTGTTTATTATATGGAGATATTTATGATGTAGGGACAATGGAAATTGTTGACAAGATTTCCAGAGCATATCAACAGAAAAAAGTCAAACTTTAGAATTCTGCTGATTTTTCTTTTGTTGAGATGAGCCTTCCATTGGGTGCCATGGAGAACCATGGTTTGGGGCAATTTTAAGTCATTAGAAACTCCATAAAATTAGTTTTCTACTGTAATTCAGAAATCACTATTAATTTCCTGCTCTCTTCCCTGTCTCAACCTATAATCTTAAGACTTTTAGGGAAAGACCTGAAAAGTTATTTCTCTTCACGTAAACATTTGAGAAATATATAGTAAACCAAATAAGTGTCAAAGTTAAAAAACTGAATCACAATATTATGTATTTTTGAAACATTTTTACCAGTTGAAATGTGTTGACTCTGAGTTTTGAGTACAATGTAGACAAAGAATATAGAGAAAGAAATTAATGTAAATATAAAGTAATTAGAAACAGGAGAACTTATATTCCCATAAACATAAGTTCATTGTACAAAGGCATGCTTACATACATTTAGATTTGTATGTCTACAATTCTCACAATAATTTTGATGCCATTAAGAAAAAGTTCTGGTGGCAATATAAAATTTATTTAGTTTAATATTATCAATGTGATATAATTTCATAATTAAGATTAGAAAAGTTGAAGGGAGCAGAGGAGGATCACTAAAGACAGAATTTTGTATTTTAGAAATGGATAACACATTTTCAATCCATGATTATGAAATTTTCAAAAGCTAAGCTTGATTTGGAGCTTTTGTATAGATGTAATCTGTCAATCATTTAATCCTTCAATCCTTCAATCCTCCTTCATACCCCCAAGCTTTTCTGCAGAATTGACAAGACCTTTTCTGATTAACACTTAGAGCAGAGAACTAAAATTCAAACAGTCTGCATTTTGAGACTATGTTTGTTCTTGAAGACACTGTTAGCAAACGGTTCTTGTGATGATTTCTCCATCTTGACAAAATTGGGGGAGTGGGGGCAAGCCTGGTATACTGCTTTTGAAAATCCAAGTTGTTGAATCTTATGTACCAAAGTGGAAATTCAGTACTTATCAAGTCTTAAAAATATGTAGGCCTGAAGACCCACAGAGATGATTGAAAGGTAGGAAAAGAAAAGTCTGTAGGGTATATGAACCTCTAAACTATTTTTCTATAATTGTCAAATGCCCAGCTGCAAGTTGGAGAAGAGGAAAAATTCTGAATCATTTCTGCTTAACTTTCATAAGTTTTACTCTGTGCAACATTAAGATTTTACAAATACAATACATTTTAGCATGCTCTCTTTTTTAGTAATATAATTCAGTTTTGGAGGAAATTTAAACATCTAAGGAGAAGATAAAATGAGCAAAGTTATAAAATATATATTGCTTTATTTTTCATTTACTCTCACTTCATGTAACCTCTGATATTCATATCCATATTCAATATACACACAAAGAAAACATAAAAGGTTTCCCCTTAAACTTTTTCCAAAAATAGAATAACATACAGACTCAATGGTTTACACTATTTGCAGAGAAGAGAAGATCAGGGAGGGTATCCTCCTGAGGTTATTGGGAGTTCTCATAACTCACCAAAGTGGCTTCCGTGTTCTAAACTTTTTCTTTGTCTCTCCCTGTCTCCTACTCCCTTTTCTATTTTCTTTATGTTTGTAGCCCAAAGAAAAAAGCATGTAGCTCTCTTCTTTCTGTGTCCTGATACTCCTCATCTTTTACAATATCTGTGTTTTTAATGGTCTACCTTCCCTTCCTGACTATAACTTCCATGAGGGTGAAGAATGTGCAGTCTTATTTAGTTTGTAGTATATGGTAAAGAGTAGGTACATTCAATGAACAATTGGAGTAAGTAGCTTTCAACAAGTTGTTGTTACAAATGATGCCTGGGTAACAGTTCTGTTTCTTCATGTTACACATCTGAAATCCAATAAATGTTTTCATTCATTTGGATTGGAATGCTCTATAGTCTTTAAGATGTTATCATTAAGATAAACATACCATAGAGTTGATAAAACTTTTATGTATAAAATATGACATTGACTGCATTGCATAGACACTTGAGAACAAACAGTGTGGAAACTGGAGAACAAATGGTGTGGAATCTAACACAGGTTCTCAATATGGAAAGAGGAAAGTAAAGAATGGTAGGGGTAGGCACCAAGAGAGAGGAAAGATGATTTGACAAAAAAAGTAAAGCAAGAAGGAGGAAACAAAACTTACCTGCATCTTACCTCTTTCCTGAATGGTCATAGGTCTTTAAAATCTATTGATAAATGATTTGACTTTCCTGTGATTCACTCAAAAGTAGGATCAATCAATCTATCTATCACTGTTCTAGGGTCACTTATGGATCCTAGAGGGTTGGGTGATGCTTCTACCTCTAAGTATCCTTTATTCCTCCTTCAAAATAGAATGCCTTCCAGCAGTATAATTTTTTGAGAAAATTGTTTAACACCCCTAAACTTTAGCTATAAAATGAGTTTAAATATATATATCACAAAGAGTTATTATGAAGATTAAATTAGATAATTTAAAGTACCTGAACATGGTTGTACTAGAAGCTCAATAAATGTTAGCTATTATTATCACTACTATTGTTACTTTCATCAATGTTGTGTTTGCCAAATGGTTAACTATATTAAGACCATATATTTAAAAGTTTGAGTAAAAAAAAATTTAAAAATATTTATGGTCTCAATGCTAAGTTGATACAGTAGAAATGATTTTTCAAGTGGGATGAATGAGTAATTGGGAAGAAGAATATAGTTAAGGGTCATGAGGGATGCTCAGGAGAGAGTATAAATGAAGGCATTAAGGATATCTTTTTCCTATTTTATAACTGAGCCCTGCCTGTTCTTACCACCCTCAGAAAGACTCTGGAATGTTCCACTAGCTGTCACTCTAAGAAAGTGTTAAAATTCAATATTCTTATCCAAACTTTTCAAAAGCCATAGTTATAAAGTCTGCATTGGCTGTCACATTCCAGCTTCTTTCATAAGTGTGTTTGAAAAACCAATAGAGACACTGTGAAAATCACAATATTTTCAAAAGGAAATGAAGTAAGTGAATAGAAAATAAAACATATTTGGGAGGCAGAGTATTGGTAATACAGAACAATAACGATGAAATACATTATTAATTTCAAAATAGTTTTTTAAGGGGAAAAATGCTCTCTTAGAGATATGGGAAGCTACTCTGAAAAGCATGGGTCTAAAGAGAAAGAAAAATAAGTGACTATCAGGGCAAAAAATCTTTAACACCATGTCACATAATGAGAGAAATTGACTGAGCAATATACAACCAATTAAGGAGACACAAGAAATGAAAAATTTGGTGACATATACTAGACAATGATCAAAAAGTTATCTCTTCTCAAATTTATAGTAGTTATATGCAAGAATAATTGATAATCTCTAAGGCTGCTGTTGGGATTTATCATCTGTCAGTCAGAGTATTGACACGACTTTCTTAAGAAAACAATAAAAACTTGAGGGGGAAAAGGAGTATTGAATTTTCTGACAAACAAGTGATGATTTACACTGTTTCAAGACTCTCTAGTTCAGTATGAAATGATTGTGCTCAGGGAATAAAAGAAGGAAGATTTGAAAAATTCAAGTATTATCTGTTCTAAAGTAAATAGAATATTCTGTCCCTATGTTGTCTTTTTTTAAATGAGAGACTCTTCCTCTTTCTATCTACTCCTTGTAAAAACAAATTCTCTCTACCTTTGAACACTCATATATCGTGGCTTAGCTCTTTCCACTATGTAACCTTTAATAGTGTATTAACTATCACTTCTAAAATCAGTATTAATGCCTAACCTAAAGGATTGTAATGGGAATTAAATCCATAATGTGTGTTTTGTTTTTGCTTTTGTTTTTGTTTTTTGTTTTTCTTGCGGTACGAGGCCCTCTCACTGTTGTGGCCTCTCCCGTTGTGGAGCACAGGCTCCGGACGCGCAGGCTCAGCGGCCATGGCTCACGGGCCTAGCCGCTCCGTGGCATGTGGGATCTTCCTGGACTGGGGCACGAACCCGTGTCCCCTGCATTGGCAGGTGGACTCTCAACCACTGCACCACCAGGGAAGCCCCATAATGTGTTTTTAAAGACTTCTTAAATAGCACATTCCTCCAGAACTTATTTTCCAATCTTTCCTCTAAAAACACTTACAGGATTATGCATGATATAATTTTAGTCTCATATTATTCTATTTGTGAAAATTGCTTGATAAATCTTGTCTACAGCTCGATTTTTGTCTTTTATCAGCTATGATACCCAGGAAGTCTTGTTAGTTGTTGTTATATTGACTTTGTGAAGGAATTCTAGTATTTTTTTTACTGATACTATCCATTCATCAAATTATTAAAAATTTTATAAAATGCCATTGGGAGAAAAAGTATAAATAACTTGGAAATAAGACTAAAATTTAGACCATGCATCTTTTGGTCTTAAGGGGCCAAATTGCTCTAATTACTCTTTACCATTGATTTAAGGTATGAGACTT
Source organism: Leucopleurus acutus (assembly GCF_964270905.1). Taxonomy (NCBI): domain Eukaryota; kingdom Metazoa; phylum Chordata; class Mammalia; order Artiodactyla; family Delphinidae; genus Leucopleurus; species Leucopleurus acutus. Next base: position 19,284,207 of record NC_139142.1, on the reverse strand, counting down.
GGTAAAATTACATTTTAACTTGTAGATTTTTATCTATAATGAAGCTAGTACTTTTTGTCCAGTAGAAAAGGTAACTACAGAGTTTGAATTTTATTGCCTTGTTAGGACAGCCAGTTTTGCAGAACAACCAGTTATCTGGTTTTGTATCTCACTCAATTTTATTATAATATTAATTCATGGATTGCCTACAAATGTACAGATCTTCAAGTGCTCTTTGAATCAGACTTAACATTTTATTTCTTTACTCATTAAGTAATGAGTTGAATAAATTGACATATATTCTCTTCATTTGTAAGAAAGTCATCAGTGTTTAACTCTTAGAAGATTTTAACTTTTAGAAGATTTTAACTATGGGCTCTAGGCCCAGAGTTGGACTAGGCGCAGATTTTCAGGTTTCTTATGCTTTTTTTGCCCAGAGCTACAGATAGCAATAGAAAATATTCTAAATTCCAAGGGAGAAAAGTATATTTCTTTGCTCAAAGAGGATAGAGATAATAAAACTTGAATAAGGAAAACACAATTTTGTTTAAATAAATTGTAAGGATTGTTAAAAGCTATTTGTAAGGCTGTTGAAATTTCAGTAGGAACACTGAGACAGGACCTAATAGATTATGGAATAGAAAGTTGGTAAAATATTTATATGTGCACCAGTGTATCTCATTTAGTTTAGTTTAATATCAGAGAGTGACAAATTATTTTTGCCCAAATGAATTCCACATGCTGCTTTAAGAATGAAAAAAAATGCATAAACACTTAAAGGTCTTGTTTTAATTTTATTTTTCCTAAATAAAAAACAAATTCAAAAGAGGTTGGAAGATGTCCTCAGAACCAACACACACTTCCTTACTCAGTTTTATTGGCAGTTCTTGATAAGGACAGTCTGGGTTCCACAAATTGGAAGACTGTCTTTTCCTAGTCAAGCTGCTTTCCCAGGATGGGACTGTGAGGAACTTGTAGAAGAGCAACTGTAGCAATCATTTTGATTTTGATTTGTTTAAGATTAAAAAGAGAGATAAAATGTGCATAATTACAAACTATCAAGCTATGCCTCACTCCCACCCTTCCTCCCTGCCCTGTAACCATAACTTCTTTCTCTAAGTCTGTGAGTCTGTTTTTGTCTTGTAAATAAGTTTGTTTGTATCATTTTTTTAGATTCCACATATAAGTGATATCATATAATGTTTGTCTTTCTCTGTCTGACTTACTTCACTTAGTATGATAATCTCCAGGTCCATCCATGTTGCTGAAAATGGCATTATTTCATTCTTTTTTATGGCTGAGTAATATTCCATCTCTCTCTCTCTCTCTCTCTCTCTCTCTCTATATATATATATATATATATATATATATATACACACATATATATATATACACACACAAGATATTCTTTATCCATTCATTGGTTGATGGACATTTAGGTTGCTTCCATGTCTTGGCTACTGTAAATAGTTCTGCTAGGAACATTGGGGTGCATGTATCTTTTCAAATTAGAGTTCTCATCTTTTCTGGATATATTTCCAGGAGTGGGATTGCTGGATCATATGGTAGCTCTATTTTTAGTTTCTTAAGGAAACTCCATACTGTTCTTCATAGTGGCTGTACCCATTTACATTCCCACCAGTAGTGTAGGAGACTTCTTTTTCTCCACACCCTCTCCAGCTTTCATTGATGTTATAAAAAAAATGGAACTTCTGCAATATACAATAACATTGATGAACCTAGAGGACATTATGCTAAGTGAAATAATCTAGTCACAGAATGACAAATACTGTATGATTCCCCTTATATGAGGTTTCTAAAACAGTCAAGTTCATAGAATCAAAGTGTGGAATGATGATTGTCAGGGGCTTGGGGGAGGGGGATGTGAGAAGTTACTAATCAGTGGGCATAAAGTTTCAGTTAAACAAGATGAATAAGTTCTAGAGATCTATGGTATAACATTACACCTGTAGTTAACAATAGTGTGTTGCACACAAGAATTTTTTAGGAAGGTAAATCTCATATTAAGTGTACTTACCACAATAAAATAAAATTTCTAAAAAACTAAAAATAATGTGTACAATCATACAGGAAGAACCAGTTCCAACATCCCCTGTTAATTTAGTCCTCTTTTTAATAGATTGCATTCATTAATTATAAATGGTCCTATAACCTAAAGCAACCTGAGCATATGGAGAAAAGTCTTGGCGATAGAAGCACATTCTGCTCCCACTCAGGAAACAGTAAGCACAGCTATCTGAAAAAAGAACTCTTTACTTCAAGACAGTGAATTATTCTTTGGTAGTCAATATTACTCTAGGTGAAAAATTATAGACTGTAATCACACTAGAAGTAAAACCATCAAGATTTTTCAACATTTCTGCAAACATTCTTTTTAAAATATTATTTACAAAATTAACAAGGAAAGGTCAACTAATTAAACTGTACTCCATTTCTTCTGTTCCAGGTTCTCTATCTGGTTTCTCATGTTCTTTGAAAAGTGTCTACACACAGATTAAATATCAAGTTATTCCTGTGACTTTTAAGAGGACAAAATAATCTTTTAATAACACATTTGCCTTGAGAAAACATAACAGTTTATTTTCTTTATTAAATAGAATGTCACCTTGAATTATTTCTTACAAGAATTACTTTTTACATTTATTTCCATCTTTAAAAAATAAAACATTTATGATTTACCCATATTTTTTTTTAAAACAGAGAAGTCTAGTACTCAGATGGAAACCATTATCTCTGGTTCTCCATATTTTGCATTCTATAATTAAATGTATGGCTTACAATCACATTAAAAGTTTATTGAGCATTATCTTTATTTGTGAAAGTTATATAAAAACAAAAGCTAACCACTTTTCTGATGTGATTTAGCCAGGTGATTTTCCCTGAAGGCAAAATGACTACACAGTTTATTTCTCAATGTCTCTTTTAAAGAGTTGGTAATGCCATCTCTTAAGTCAGGAAATGCAATACAGCACAGATGCTCATTTTTATCTTTATCAGGTTAAAGCTAGTTGGATATCTTAAGGAGGTCTCAATGTCCTCCCAAGAGAGTATCCAACAACACACTACAATAATCTGCTACCCTCTGTTCACACTTCACTCAGCTGTTTTCTTCTCTCATCTAGGTTTAAATATCTCTGAGTTCCAACTGCAAATATATAATTAGCTCTCCTAAATTGTGTTTATCATAAAAAGACAACCAATCACACCTGTAAAATTATAGCCATAGAAAATAAATCCTTTGAAATCTCCAGTGCTTAGAAAATTTATTCAAAACAGTTTTATTGGGTCTCTATTTTAGATCTAGGTTAAATATTATGATCTAAAGCTAAGCCTGTCATTTAATTAGGAGGAATGAGGAAAAAGTCTATTGACAAATGTCTCAAATAATAGTTTACTGATAAACAATAAAAAAATTGTTTTTTAGTTCCAGAGGGGGAAAATAAAGTTATGTAATTACTTAATAATTATAAATCTACTGGGACCAATACAACAAATACCTTAGACAAGTGATTTGATGGTACAATAGGTAGTAACTGAACATTCATTTATTCTTTCTCCCATTCAATACAAGAATTAAGTACATACAATATATTAGACATTATTCATTTGTAAATTCATTAAATAAATATATTCTGGATAAGTACAATGTAGTAAACAGTGCTTACTGCTGGAAAATCTTACAGAGTTGTTTACAAAGCTGACAGATAAGCAGAAAGCACAGATGACTACACAGGTAACTACAATGAAATGTAAATATTATCATGATAAAAGTGTGTCACTGGAGCATGGGACTGGAATGGGGGCTCTTAAGGCAGTGATAAGGTCAGGAAAGTCCTCCACTGTGAGAAAACTCTTACTCTCAAAGTTAAAGAACATGTAGGATGAATCCAGGAAAAGAGAGGAAGGACATGTATCCTAGAGATAGAAAATAGTAAGTGAAATTGTGCAGAAATTAAGAATTTTTAAATTTTCCTCACTGGTACAGTGAACATTTGAATAAACTAGCAAGAAGGAGGTAGAGATAAATTCAAGACTAGATTGTTAGCAAATCTTCAAGGTGTGTCTTATTTATGTATTAGTGTTTTATCTTATATTAGTAGGGTGTTAACCAGGCAGTAAGATGTCTGTATTCATGGCAGAAAGGTCTCTCTGCTAAAATTGTGAAGAATAAATTCAATTGGAACCAGAATAAAGGTGAAAAGACAAATTAGAAGGTTATTGCAGCAGTGCATGAAAGAAGTAAGAGAAAGAAAGCAAAATGGATAGAGTGGGAAGGGGAGGTTTGAGATACAATTAAATGCAGACATGACAAGACTTGGTTATTCACTGTGGATAATAAAGAAGAAAGGGTTGAAGATTAGAGTCAGATTTCTGAGTTTGGTAACTCAGAGGATGGTTGTATTACATATTGAAAATGCAAGCAGGTTCACTGGGATTAATTGAAAATAAGTTCAGTATTATAGGTGTCGAGTTTGAGAGATATATAGAATATCCGTTTGAAATAAACAAAAAGCAAATGGGTATATTGCTGTCCATTTTACAGAAAATTTTGAGCAAGACAGTGATTGTGAAGACACCAGTCTGTAGTATTGGTTATTTAAGCAATAGTTGTGAATTAAATTGACTAAATGATGTGTACAGTGTAAGAAAAGAGGATTTAGGACAGAAGCCTGAAGAATATTACAATCTAATTACAAATTAGAAAGAACGAGAGAATATAAAGTGAGAAAGAGTACATATGTAGTGTAGTGGCATGAAAGTGAAAGAGTGTTTAAAGGGAGGTTTTCAAAAGTGTCAGATGTGGCCACAGTAAAACAATGTAAGGATGAGAACTGTCCATGGTGAAGGTGAATAGTGGCAGTGCTAAGAGGAGTTTAGTGGATGGATGATGTCAGATCAAAATTGTAGTCAATTTAGTAATGAATAGGAAGCTGAGAAAGCAAAAACCGTATACCTTAAAATGATTTGGCTATAAAAAGTAGGAAATAACACTATGGTATCTAGAAGCACTTCACAGCATCAAAGCAATGCTATGTATGTACATATGTGTGTATTTACATATATATGTACATATGTATTTCTTTTTACTGAAAATGAGAAAAAATATGCATGAATGTGATTGTGAAAATGAAGGAGAAAGTTTTAAACACACAAGTCAGCTGGGATAGTTGATATTAGAACTTGTTTTGCAAGAAAAATAGAAAACAACATAATCCAGATAGGAGGTAATTAGAAGTAATACTATCCTAAACCTGGTGTGGGTATATACTGGAGGGATTCCAGAAAGATAAAGACATAAGTAAATGTATGTTTTAGATATACTATTCTGGCTTCACCGTGAATGTGAATTTCAGAGGGGCCAGCCTTGATGAAATGAAGCCAGGTAAGGGTGTAATGCAAAATTTCAATCAACAAGTGATCAAGACATAAACGGAACTGGTCATTATAGAAGCAGGGATAAGGGAAATAACACAAGTTTTGAGTAAGTAAGCAGAATCTATGGGACTTTGTTTCTGACTAGATATTATGAGTGATCTGATGATAGAGGTGAAGTACCGGAACAAGTATAGAAAATTGCGCATTTTTCCAAATTTGATGATTAAACAATTAGAAAACAATTATTTATTGAGTGCCAACTGTGTACTATATATTATATAGAGCTGGGGGTCAGAGCTAAACAGAAAGATAATGCACAAATACTTAGGGTAGTGTTTAGTAAGTGTCTTAGAAGTATGAACAATGAGTAGGGGAAACTCTAGAAACAATGTGCTATAACCTGGAGCTAGTAAGCACAAGAAGGACAAGTTTAAGAGAAATAGAAGAAAGCCAAAACTATGTGTATAGGGCCACCTGCCAAAAGCAATGACCTCTGGTCGAGGAATAAGCCTGTCTATGACAAACACACAAGAAGGAAACAAGTGTTTCATGAGGTGAAGAGAAGGACTCTCTCAACTTTACTTTCCCACTTCCTTTGAGTTTTATTTTGCTAATGGTCTCCTCATAGGCTGTACTCCACCACCAGAAGCCAGAGAGCTTGTTGAAACTTACTGACAGTCTATATATATCAACTTTCTTGGACATGATCAAGGTCATGAACAGTGGAGAATGGATCTGGCATGTGGCTAATAGAAGATATCTATCAGGAAATATTCAGATTTGAAGATACTAAGCTTGAGATAATTCACCCAAAAAGAACTGTCTAGTATGTATTTGTATATTGGAATCTGGAAGTCAGCCAAGGCATTAGAGCTAGAAACCACACCTTATATATTGATGGTTTTCAGGAGATGACTTTACAGATAACAATTGCCACAATTTATTGAATACTTACTGCATTACAGTATTTTCTATAACTTCAAATATTTATATATTTATAAAACTTATCTTTATTATACAAACTCTGCATTTTTCACATGAAAAAACTGAATTTAAAAACAAATTCTTATAATTCATGCAAATAAGTTGCATAACTAGGTCTATTTAACACTAAAGTCTTTCTATAATCTCACTCAATCCCTTCAATACTCATGTCATAGTTGATATTTTAATTTTACCAATTTAAAAATACAATTATGGGCTTCCCTGGTGGCGCAGTGGTTGAGAGTCCGCCTGCCGATTCAGGGGACGCGGGTTCGTGCCCCGGTCTGGGAAGATCCCACATGCCGCGGAGCGGCTAGGCCCGTGAGCCATGACCGCTGAGCCTGTGCGTCCGGAGCCTGTGCTCCGCAACGGGAGAGGCCGCAGCAGTGAGAGGCCCGCGTACCACAAAAAAAAAAAAAAAAAAAAAAAAAAATACAATTATGCAAAGAGATCCCAACAGGATGATATTTTTTTTCCTTTTTTTTAACTGAAATATCTTGAGAGTTAAGTATTTCTTGAGGGAGTTAAATGAATTGGCCAAGATCTTACACTAAATTATCAGTGGGGTCAGATTGCAACCTCACATCCCTACCTTTTATGTTACTCCTATCAATCCCATGAAACCAATTCTTTAAAAATAATGATTTTTAACAGATATTAATTACAGTAGAAAAATATAATGTGAAAAGAATTATATCATCTGAACAATCAGAGAAAATGATCCATCACATATATTGAGTGTAGAAGAAACTAAGCACTTATATTGTGGAATGAGCAATGCGTTTATTCATCTGGCAATTAGTCATTGTGTTAGAGAGAGGGTTCCTGGCTGAATTCTCTGGAGAGAGGTAGAGTTGACTTTATAATGAATTTTGTCCAGCAAGAATACAAACACAAAGTTATACTGGCATTTTGTCTCTAAAAGTATTAATGACAAGTTTGTCTTATCTCTGACAGCTCATAATTGTAATAATGTAAAAAAAACATGAGTCAACTGTCATAGCTAAATTTTCCCTTGTCGACTTTCAAGTGTCAACAATTATGCTCTAAATTTTGTCAGGGTCTAGTAAATAGTATCTTCTCTCTAAATGTGTGTTTTTTTTTAAATTGTGAAATGCAGTCAGTAGTCTAACATTATTATATAATAACATATACTCATCTGTAAGACTTTGCCTGAAATATAGTCTGATGTCCTTTAGATGACATATATGTACACGGTCTAAAAGGTGTTCTCAAATGTTTCCTTGAACAAATTACCTAAAATAGTACTTCTTGGCCAGGTCTATCTCCACATCTTCTGTCTCTGCCTTACTTTAGTCTTTAGAGAAATTTTCCTTATTTGAAATTATACATTATGTATTTATTTATTTGCTTACTCTTGGTCTTCCAATAGAATGCCCAAAATTACATTCTTAGATATATACTAAACAATGATGAACAATTGCATATATATAAAATACACATATATGTGAATATTCATAACACCACTGTTAGCAATAGTCCCCAAATGGAAACAAACCAAATGTTCATTATTGGTAGAATAGAAAAATATCTTGTGATTTATTCCCACAAAGGAATAGTTACATATCAATGAGAATAAATTAATTGCAACTATACACAACATAGGTGAGCCTTATGAGAGTTGATATTGAGCAAAAGAAACCAGACACAAATGCACATGTTATGAGTCCATTCATATGAAGTTCAACATAGAAAAACTTAGTCTATGCTTTTAGAAGTTAACATAGTGGTTACCTATGGGAGGTTCCATGACTGGATGGGGTTGTGGGTAGAGTGGGGAGCTTCTGAAATACTCATTTGCTGGATTGTACTATGTTAACTTGATTAAACTGTATAATTATATTTCTATCCCTTTTCAATATAATTCCAAGTTAATATTAAACAAAAGAGGAACTTCAACATCAGCAGTCACCATTATTCTCAGTCACCACAGTAGATATGCGGAAGAACAAACACAATGGTGCCCCACAGGTCCTAGACTGTCTTTTCCATTACCTACTCTACATTCAGCTCATCTTTCTACCTGCTAACCTTAACGACCAACAGAGACTGTAGGCTCACTACACAGATACTTGACTATAAGCCATATGGGGGCAGCTGCATTAAAGCAACAGCATCACATAAACCTCTTTACAAGATCCCCATTCATGATCTCACTTTGGCAGCAGAAGGTTGTTGGAATATTTTATTTCTGGGTAAACTCCAAGCTATCTTTCTCAACGGTGCCTTAGCCAAGTTGACTAGTGACTCTTTCTATGATTCCCTGACTCTTCATTCCAGACCTTCATTTTGCCAGTTCCTCCCACATGTCTGTAAAGTATAAACTCACAATAAGTTCTTTATTCATATGTTTCTTATATTGATTCAATTTCCTTCAGTGAAAATTGACTGACTTATTGGTAACTTTCCATTTCTTGATCTGGGTGTTTGTTACATGGGTGTGACCCCCTTTGGAAAAATTAATTAATCCTTATATTTAAGATTTTTGTACTTTTCCTATTATATTTTATGATTTAGTTAAATGTTTACTTATAAACTCTTTGCAGGAATGAGAAAAAGTTTTCACAATATATTGGATCAAATTCAATTTTACTCTCACAACAGATATGTACAAGCTATATATTCTTCCATGGGAATAACACTGTTACCTTTTTATCTAAGACATCCATGTATCATTTATGAAAAATTCTAAAGTAAGAAATTATTATATAGTATTGTCTAATATGGTTACTTCAAAACTAATTAAATGCTTTCTGCAATGCCACCTGTAGGTTTCCTTCAATTTGAAAAGGTATATTACCTTAAGAACTAGGTGGTTTAAAAAAATCAAGTAATGTCATGAGTTATCACCTGGTGATAAAATTGAGCTGATTAGACATCTGATGCAATTAAAAATCCCAGACTCTTTACCCAGCTGCCCTTACTAACCAGCAAGGAAATATAAAGATGAAATAAGGTGTGTTTTTTGAATAATAGTTATTGACCAAGGGGAGGATCAGAGTGAATATCTATTCTATAGATGCATGATAAGCTGAATAATGGCCTGAAGAAGAATCCAGTTTCTAACCCTTCTAACACATGAAAGATGAATCCAGTTTCTAACCCTTTTAACACATGAATGTTTACTATATATATATTATATATATAAAATATATATATTATATATAATATATATATATTATATATATTATATATATATTATATATATATATTATATATAATATATATATATATATTTATTTATTTATTTATTTTTTTTGCAGTACACGGGCCTCTCACTGTTGTGGCCTCTCCCATTGCGGAGCACAGGCTCCGGACGCGCAGGCTCAGCGGCCATGGCTCACGGGCCTAGCCGCTCTGCCGCATGTGGGATCTTCCCGGACCGGGTCACAAACCCGTGTCCCCTGCATCGGCAGGCGGACTCTCAACCACTGAGCCACCAGGGAAGCCTGAATGTTTACTTTATATAGCAGAATGAACTATGCAGATGAGATTCTTGAAGGATCTTGAAATGGGGAGGTTATCCTACATTATCAGGGTGGACCCTAAATGCAATTACAAGTATTCTTGTAAGAGAGAAGCAGGGGGAGATTTGACAGAGAGAAGAGGAAGAAGGCAATGTGGAAATGGAAGCAGGGGTAGAAAAGGCAATGTCATGTGGGTCCATGAGCCAATGAAATAGGTCAGTCTACAGAAGCTGGAAAAAGTAAGGAAATGGATACTTACCTAGAGTTTTCCAAGAGACCACAACCCTTCTGACACCTTTATTTGGGCCCAGTGAAACCCATTTCTGACCTCCAGTATAATAAAATAATACATTTATATCGTTTTAAGTCACACAGTTTGCAAGAGTTTGTTAAAGCAGCCATAGGAAACTAATGCAAGAAGGAAGAAAAAAAAAAAAGGAAGGGAGGAAGGGGCTTCAAGAAGTTAAATCAGTACATGCATGAGAAATAAGCATGCCTTATAAACAGAGAGAAGAAGGCCAAAAGAATCCCAAACAAAAATAATAGTAGAATAGTTTGCAATCTTAAAGAGAGATGGGCTCCAAAACACGGTGAGAATTTAACCACATAGAACTAGAGTTCTCAGTCTTGATCATATTCCCCACATAAGACTCTGGTAGCCTTGGTCATAGGATGCCTCTGTCACCCATGACAATGATATGACAGTAAAAAGCCCAAATGCAATTTAATTAAGCTATAGAGGCAAGGCCACACTTGGCATGGTAACTTCTCTATGAGGAAAGTCCGAGGTGAAGTTTGCTAATTATTTGAATCACTCTACAAGAATGAGGTCCATGTGAGAAATATTCTGAGATGGTATCTACAGTTCCTCTTCAACTTACATCCCTATAAATTCATCATAAATTGAAAATACCATAAGTTAAAAATGCATTTAACACATCTAACCTACTGAACATCGTAGCTTAGTGTAATCAACTTTAAACAAGTTCAGAACACTTACACTAGCCTACGATTGGGCAAACTCATCTAATACAAAGCCAATTTGATAATAAAGTGTTGAATGTCTCATGCAGTTTATTGAATACTGTACTAAAAGTGAAAAAACAGAATGGTTGTATGGGCACAGAATGGTTGTGAGTGTGTCAATTGTTTACCTTTATGCTGGTGGGGCTGAGTGGGAGCTGTGGCTTGCTGCAGCTGTTCAGCATCATGAGAGAGGATTGTACCACATATCACTAGCCTGAGAAAAGATCAAAATACAAACTTTGAAGTATGTTTTCTACTGAATATGTATTGCTTTTGAACCATTGTAAAGATGAAAAGTCGTAAGTCTAGCCATTATAAGTCGGGGACCCTCTGTACTTACACATTATAAATATGAGACATGTAAATATCTATCTATGCACACACAGAGAAATAGGTTTGAGCCTGTGTTCTCTAGCTTAGATATTGCTGTAAGCCCCAGAGGTTTGTTCTTAAAATTATCTGCACTGTTAGGTGATTCCTATAAGCCATTTCAAACATTCTTGATGTCACGCAACTGGAATCAGTTAACAAGGGTCTCTAGAACATTCTCATTTTTCTAGCCCATCATTAAGGTTGTTTCCTTGGATTTTTGCTCTGCTTCCAGCTTTTCCATTTTCTGACTTTTACTTATTTTTATTTATAGACTTGATTCAATCTTCAGAATGATTCACCTCCCTCATTTTCCCTGATTCACACTGGATTACAGCTAGGACTACCACTTGGACTCATTCTCCGGAATATGGGCTTAGGCAATTCTAGTGCAGGAAAGAGTTAACTCAGCAGGACTGTGTTGCCCTACCCCTGCACGTTCCCTGAAAGGGCTTGTTTTAATGTAACTGTCCTTCTAGAATATTCTGTCTCATAAGGTTGTTTGTGTAAGCCTGAGGCCTTGTGACATGCTGTGCCGGTTTATCCAGTTTATGCTAATAAGGTTATTTATGGTAAACACTTCCTTTCAATCTGGGGGCTAGAGCTGCAGTAACTGAAGTCAGTCACACAGGCACAGATAAGACTACATGATTGTGGTTGACCCCCAATAAATCCAGGACAGCCAGGCCCAGTTAAACTTCCCTAGCTGGTAACACTTCACACTTGTTACCACACAATGCTACTGGAAAAATTGAGCTCATTCTGTGCTACTCGAGTGCGAGGGATGCTTAGAAGTTTACACCCGGTTTCCTCTGGGCTTTGCCTCATGAGCCTTTTCCCTTTGCTGATTTCTCTGCATTTCACTGCAATAAACTGTAACAGTGAATATAAAAATCTTTAAGTCCTGTGAGTCTTTTGTGACTCATCCAGCTTGAGGTAATCTCAGGGACCCCTACCACAGCCTATTTCTCAGAGTTAAGTCAGCAAAGGTTTTTCTCACTCACTCCCGTGGATGTTGCTACAACTTCACTCTTGCTTATTTCTCCAACAAAGTGCTGAACAGAATATAGTTATAGCAAATTAAAAAATTTAGTAATAGCAGAAAACAATTTAGTAATAGGATAAAGAAAACCTGTGAGTTATTCTTACACCTCTGTTAATATTTTTCATTGTTTTTTTACTTCATTATGTGACTGAGAAAAACTTGTACCAGGAGGGGACTGGTCATCTCTGATATTTTCTTGTGTCTTCTTAAGCTTGCATTACATTCTTATTTTTAGTCCATGGTTTTTTTTGCAATAATTGTTTTAACCTACTTCCCTTTTTGTGGTGATAAGTTAAAATAAGCTAATATAGTCTATAAATGCACTTTACAAATCACAGATGAAGAAGTCTTAATGGATAGAAAGCACATAATTGAATGAGGGCTCCACCCTCGAATCCCCAAATTTTGAGTGAATTGTAGTTAAATTGTGTCCCTCCCCAAATTCATATGTTGAAGTCATAACTCCTAGTAGCTCAGAATAGGACTGTATTTGGAGATAAGATCTTTAAAGCAGCAATTAAGGTTAAATGAGTTCATTAAAGCAGGGCTAATCCAATCTGACTTGTGTCCTTATAAGAAGAGATTAGGACACATAGAGAAAAGACCATGTAAGCACACAGTGAGAAGGCAGCTGTCTTCAAGCCTAAAAGAGATGATTCAGAAGAATCCAACTCTGCTGATGCTTTGATCTTGAGCTTCTAGCCTCTAGAATTGTGAGAAAGTAAATTCCTGTTAGTCGTCCAGTCTATAATAGTTAGGGCAGAGCAGCTCTAGAAAACTAACACACTCTCCAAACTGTAAAACTACTAATGGACCTTTAGTATAAATAGCAAAACTGTATGTGATTATCTGATGTATGCACTCAGGAAACAATTATGAATATATATTAAATATTGGAAAACAATTTTTTCCCAGTATTTTAGAAAAAAAATGTATGTCTCTTTAGAGTTTCTTATAACCTGAATTTCTATGTGAGTGATTCTCGGCCTATAGGCCATGCACCAAGTGACTGAAAGTTGAATACAGTAAATTTATGAATTTATTTGTACAACAAATAATAACTCTAAACTGAATAAATAATCCCTGTACACAGCTATATTTCAGACTTTCAAATGTATGTAAATGATATTTTGATTTCAAGATACAAATCATTTATAAGTATTTCTACTTAAATGATTGTACTATTGTGCCATTAATTAATGAATTCTAAGAAAAAGTTATGTAATAGTCCACATGTTTTTCATGTTATAAAGAAATAATCATACTGAATGTATGGAATCTGCATATGGATATCACCTTCAATTTTAAATAAAGCTGGGAAGTGTGTGTCTTTTTCTTTGGAAAAATAACACAATATATGACCTAGAATCATAGAGAGAAAAGATATCTTCTGTATTATTGATTTTAAAATCTTTATTTTCATATGAAGAAAAAAAAAACCCTGAGACATTTATTATTACTTAACTGAGCTAATACCTGGGTCATTTAATCTAGTAAAGACAATATAGAATAATTGTTTGTGACCTCTGAAGTTGGCTTAAATGTGTTCAATTTCCAGCTTCACAATTCACTAGCTGTGTGATGTTGCGAAAACTAAACTAATGTCTCCATCTCATTTTTCAAACCTACAAAATGGGGATGATGGGTTTCTTTCATAGGAATTTTGTGAGAATTAAAGGAGAAAAAGCAGTCAAGTCACTTGGCACAGGGTCTACTAAAAGAACTGTGAGCAAAAGTTTGTCTACCCCATTTCTTCTAGCATTAAGCTAATTTTCCTCTACAAACCCTTTACTGAATTCACTCACCCAGTCAACTTCTACCCTGGATACTGAAGAAACAAAGTAATTCTAAGAATGACTTAGGAAGAAAAGTATCATAGCTCCCTAGCAGGAGCCAAATCAACTTAAACTGTGCTAATTTCCCTGAAACTAGGTACTTGGACTTAAAGCTGCAAGACAGCTTCCTTCTCTGATGCACTTCAGTGACTCCTGTGAAATTCTTAATTTTTTACTGAACCTAAAGCCTTTCAAAGAGTCAAAACATGACAATTGGAAAGCAGTTTGTCATTGACTTCAAAATATCTGTTTGTGTCTTTATTCCAACAATGCCTTGTGATCGTTTTCTTTTTGTAAACACAACTGGTAAATATCAAAGAGAAAGAATTAATGTGTATAAATGTCTTATTAAAAAAACACTGATCTTTTCCATCTTCAAATAAGACATAACACTGTTGGGAGTGAGGATAATGTCACCAGGTTAACAATTTAATTTATGAGAGTACATACACAATTGCACATTGCAAAGGAGACTGGGCTTGCTCTAATCATCAGCGAAATCAATGCAGGATGATAATGGAAATCTGCCCTTTAAAAACTACCAGGCAAATTATTACCCAATCCATCAGACAAAGAATATTTCTTTATTAATTCTCACTCAACGTTCAACAGGATACTTTACATAACTTAAAAATCAGTTACTTATTAACATATTTGTAATTATTTTCTTTCATTTTACACCAGCATATTGTATCTTATTTGATTGTTTCTGCTTTTCCCCACCTCCACCAAAATATTTTGGAATGAAAAAGTTTACTTTTTTATGGTCTTCTGACATTTCCAATTACCAAGTATTCTCATTTGTGAGAACAATGGTTGGTAAATTCATAAAATAAGACAAAAAAACATAAATTGAATAAGATATTTATAGAACATTATTTCAGCTGTGTATTGCAGAACATTTGAGTGTATAACTAAAAATCAACTGAGACAAGTGATACATCTTTAGAAGAAAACAATGCAAACTGACAATGTAGTAAGCACTCTTTTCTTGTTTTTGCTTTCTTCTTCTTTGGTTTCCTTTTTTATAAGGAGGAAATTATAACTAACGAAGGTGTTAAGAAAAATTATTCAAAACTTGAAAATAAGGCCAAAGGGAGCTTTCATGTTTTTCTGCCTCATCCTGGAGCATTGTCCAATAGGCCCATGAAAAGATAGTGTAATTTTCTAGGAGGGATATTTTTTTGTTTGACTTACTAGTTCCATTTTATTAGGGACTGCAAATTCTGTGAAGTGACATGTTAAATGCAGATGCAAATTATTTTTTTGTCGGTAGGAAATACACCCAATAGATTATGGTTTTCTTGCCCTTTAAGACGTTAATCCATTTTATATCTAATTTAGTAATCTTATTTCACCATTTTTCACTCTTTAGTTCTGTCTCTTTATTATTTTGCTGTTTCCTTCATTGAAGAGTTAAATCTTTGACATATGTTCACTTTATATTGGGAAGTATGTTATTAATGTTTGGAAAATTATACTTTTACTACTTTTATTATGAATACTTTGAATTTAAATTATAATTATACTTTTAAAATTATATTTTATTAAGGAAAGCAATAGTCATTTGTAACGCAAGGTAGTTACTATCAACAATGAAAAAAACAATTAAAGGAGGGCAAGAGTCACTTATATCCAAGGAATCCATTGGATTTAAGATGTACTATGCTTCTTTGCAACTGTATATTTGCAAAGCACCAAGCATCCTGACCTCATCTTAACATACCTCCATTAACTCTGGGAAATTTATCTATATCCCTTCCTGAGAATTTTCAGATTTTTCTAATTTTTCTATTTTCTCCCTCTTAAAAGAAAGACACTTGTTGTAACTCCTAGGTATGAAATCATTTTCCTGATTCTTCCTCAAGTGATAAGTAAATGGTGTAGCTTAGGAAGGGGCATAAAGAGGGGAAAAGAGGGGAGGAGGGTGGGGGAGGGATGGATTGGGAGGTTGGGGTTAGCAGATGCAAACTATTATGTTAGAATGGATAAAAAACAAAGTCTTATTGTGCAGCACAGGGAACTATATTCAATATCCTGTGATAAACCATAAGGGAAAAGAAAAAAAAATGGTGGGATTTGTCAGTTCTTCAGGAACTCTGACCCTTCTGAGGAATGTCTCGCAAGAGTGGGGTAAGAGGGTATATCATTGAAGAACAACTGAGAAGGTGGTTGGGAAGGTGATCAAGATCATTGCCAATGGTTCACAGTTCTACTTAGACACCTCTCTGTCTTCAATTTCATTTATCATATAGAGGTTGGCTGGGTTAGGTGGGAGCTTAACCACAAAAGAATATTTTTATCTGAGAGTTTTTTCTCCTTTAGTTGGTGTTGTTCCTTCAGCCTTTGTTAGAGCGTAGGGTCCAGTTTCAGTCACTACTGTTGGGGAAAAGAGACAACGGACACACTTAAGGGAGAGAAACTAGGTCTAGGAAAAAATGTTTTAGGAGATCTTTCAGTTTTGATTTTGTTTTAGTTTGTTTTCTGTTTGTTCTTGGTTTGTTTTTGGTTTTTAGCTTATTAGAGAGAAGTCTGAGAAATAATTTAATTACTCTCAGCAAGTAAATAGTACAGTTATTTTGAACAATCAGGTAGTTTTCCCTGGATCAACAAAGAAGCATTCAAAAGCTTACACTGAAAGAGAAATTCTTATAGATTCATGTCATTCAGATCTGGAATGGCATTTAACATTTGAAAACAATTAGTCTCACCACACATTTCTTCAAAGGAAGAAACATAGATTCAAAATGTACTGACTTATACAAGGCCACTCAGTTGGTAAAGAGATGGAGAAGGGGCAGCACATAACAGATAAAGGAGTGCTTTACTGAAATGGAAGAAACCTGAACCCAGAGCACATTTTGCCCTCAAAATGCCTTTTCTCAAATGTTGGGAATGACATCAAGACAACTACTTTAACTCTATTTATTTTGTAAAGCTAGGTCTGGCTTAAGGCTATTTCTCAATCTTAGTACCAAATATTTTCAAATTTAGCAATTCTGACTTTTACTGAAAGAACGAAGCACTTCCAAGGATCATAACTATGATTGGTTTTATTTGATGCCTTTGGAATAGACTGTGAATATATTTATCATATTTATATGTCCCACAGCTCTTGGTCTGAGGTTCAGTTGAGGTTTGCATTAGTAACTAAAATTAATTTCTCTGTTCTACTCTGACAGCAATTTTGAATTACTGTAAATTTCAAGACATGTTCATCAACTAAAGTAATTACTAATAAGTGACAAATACTTTACTTTGTGTCTTTAATTAATTGCAAAGTAATACATTTCCTGGAGTGTTGGATGATAGAAACAAATAGTATAAATCATTTTAAGATTGATTTTTTAATTTTTGTTTCCAATGAAAATGATGAATAAGAATTGAAAATTATAGTGTGCAATACAACTAAATAATTGTTTCCAGGAATGATGCCTTTTTAATTGAAAATAAGAAAACAACCTGCATTCAATTTCACCAAGCCACATGATACTACCACATCTCTCAATAGATGTCAGCATTTTTATGCTTTAATATTGCATTTCACTTTTTTAATACAAATAATCAGAATCTTGTTTTGAAAGCAAACCATTTATTACTTGGTATGTGGCTATTTATTACCTCTCAGTTATGTTTTGCAGTCATGCAATAGAAATGGCAGTTAACAGATCATTTCTCTAGCAATCTGGGAATGAATTACAATGCCATAGAAAGTAGAATAGCAGAATGAACAATTAATGGTTTCCAAAAGTATGTTAGTAAATCCGTGCTAGAAATACAGACATATCTAAAACTATATTTGATATATTTCTATTTTTTTCATGTTTTGCCAAAAGACTTATGTCAAGCAAACATAAAGACACTGGAGATATGGGAAGAAGTTTAAATGGAACAATTTTCTCATTTTTCACATGTATGTGTCAATAGTTGAATTTAATTTGAAAAATCAAGCATGAAATTTTAGTTATGGAAGTAATGCTGATGAGCCGTAACAGAACTCAGAAAATAGCAACTTTGAGATACAGTGTTTGGGATTACCAGGCCCTTCCCACATTTCCATTGCTTTTGAGGATTTTTGTCAAACTTTGCTACATATGTTTTGTGATCTATGCATATTTTGATTCCCACAGGGCATTTCTTATTTTGCAGAAGAGATGTTTATTTATATTTATATATTTAAAGCGTGTGACAAGTTTAAAACATTTATATTGAAAATTTTAACAATGTTAACATTATTTTAATTTTTCAGTCCTTTCCAAAATATTGGATAAAACCTGGTGCCTCTATATGAAAGATTAATGGTCATTTGTTTAGTATTAATTTAAAAATGCCATCATTCTTAGAACCTGAGAAATAAAATGGTGCCAAATCCTTGGTGATAAATACATTTTTCAAGTGAGGTGGTTTACAATCCTTGCTTTCATTAATTTGAGAGAAGATCTGAGTTATAACTAATGAATCAATGAAGATAATTTTTAATAATATGTCACAATTTATTTTTAGCACATACTTCAGAAAGATTTCAAAGAGTGAACTTGATAGAAGAAAACTAATGTCACTTTCATATATTTATTTATATGAATACTATGGCTCAGCTGATAGCAGTTAGTGATTAATAGGAGTAGAATTTATGCAGAAACATGACACTGTTTAGAAAAGTTATTTCAATCTATGGATACAAAGAATAATAGAAAAAAGTATCATTTTTCTTATTAAATATATAGTCCAATTAATTTTTATGCTTAATAAATGCTAACACTTTTTCATTTTTTTATGTTTTTGATGAAGTATATACTAATAATAATCATAATGAACTCTAGAAGAAATTTTATTTTTTATACTTGAGACTTAAAACAATTTTTTTCATATTTCATGTAATAAAATTATTAAGTGATAAAGTATTTTACAGCTAAAATTATAATAAAATAAAATAAATATTCTGTGAAAAATTTGGAGTGAACTACATGTCCATACAAGAATAGGAAAATATTAAATTTATGGATATTAATGAAGTTAATGTTCATATGTTTTAAATAAAATGATGCTGCATTTTTAGATCCATTAGGTATATTTAGAAGTATTATGTAACACTTAAAAATATACAAATAATTTTATATATTTAAATATGCTAAACAGTATTTTTAAGCAATTTAATTTTATTATGACAATTTTTAAATATCAACTTACATATGTTCACGAAGTGTAGGGTTTTTCTGTAATTCCTTTTGGTCTGCATAAGAACATGTTAGAAAGCCAACGATATGTTTGACTTTTCAATAGTAGACTATTTGCATAATTTTATCTCATTTTTTTGTTATTTTTGATTGAGATGATATTTACACAGCATAAAAATCCAGAGGTAATGTTTCTAATGAAATGGAGTTCATTAACAAGAGCATTGGCATTTAAAAACATTAATAGACTTTATTTTTTAGAGCTGTTCTAGATTTAGAAAACTTTAGTGAAAATACAGAGTTCCCATTTGCCAACCCTTCCTGGTAATCCCCCCTATTATGACATATTGCATTAATGTGGTACATTTGTTACAGTTGATGAGCCAATATTGATAAGTCATTATTAACAAAATCCATAGTTTACATTAGGGTTCACTCTTAGTATTGTACATTCTATAGGTTTTAAAAATGTATGACATGTATCCATCATTATAGTATCATACAGAATAGTTTGGCCACACTAAAGATCCTCTGTGTTCTACCTACTCATCCCTTTTCCCACCCTCCAACCCCTGACAACCACAGATCATTTTACTATCTCCATAGTTTTGCCTTTTCCAGAATGTCATATAGCTGGAATAACACAGTATGTAACTTTTTCAGATTGGTTTCCTTAACTTAGCAATATGCATTTAAGGTTCTTCCTTGTCTTTTCATAGCTTGATAATTCCTTTTTATCACTGAATAATATTCCATTGTACGGATGTACCAGTTTGTTTATACATGACCTATTGAAGGATGTTTTGGTTGCTAATGAGTTTTGGCAGTTATGAATGAAGCTGTTATAACATTTGTGTGCAGGTTTTTGTGTAGGCTAAGTTTTCAATTCATTTGGGTAAGTCTAAGCACAGTAACTGGCAAATTTTTAAAGTGAGGAATTAAATGACATTGAGTATATTCTCAATGTTGTACAGCCACCCCATCTATACAGCTCCAAAATATTTTCATCACCACAAAATAAAACCCTGTACCTATTGAAATTAAGCAGTCATTTGCTATTCTCTCCTTCCACCAACTCCCAGAAACCACCAATCCACTTTCTGTCCCTATGAATTTACCTATTCTGTATATTTCATATAAATGGAATTCTATAATATGTAGCTTTTTGTGTCTGGCTCCTTTCATTATGCACAATGTTTTTAAGGTTCATCCACATTATAGAATATACTAGTATGATATTCATTTTTGTAGCTGAATAATATTCCACTTCATGTATGTATGTATGTGTATACTACAATTTGTTTATCCTTTTGTCCAGTTTTGGACATCAGATTTTTTTCCACCTTTTGGCTACTATGAATAGTGCTATTATAAACACACATATGCGGGTATTTATTTGAGTACCTTATCTCACTTCTTTTAAGTGTACACATAGGAGTGTAATTATTAGGTCATATGATGATTTTATGTTCAACTTTTTGAGAAATCACTGAACTGTTTTTCCACAGAGATGCACCATTTTACATTCCTACTAGCAGTATATGAAGGTTCCAATTTCTCCATATCCTTTTCAACACTTGCTAATTTCCATTTTTTAAAAATATTATTATAGCCATCCTAGTATGTGTGAAGTGATATCTCAAGATTTTGACTTGCATTATCCTAATAACTAATGACATCCTGCATCTTTTCATGTGCTTTTTGGAC
Source organism: Leucopleurus acutus (assembly GCF_964270905.1). Lineage (NCBI taxonomy): Eukaryota > Metazoa > Chordata > Mammalia > Artiodactyla > Delphinidae > Leucopleurus > Leucopleurus acutus. The sequence continues at coordinate 19,263,203 of NC_139142.1, read as the reverse complement.
ATTTGTATATTTTCTTTGGAGGAATATCTATTAAAGTCCATTGTCTATTTTTAAATTTTTTTTTTTTTTTTTTTTAGTTTTAGAAGTTTTTAAAAATATATTCTGCATGCTAAACTTTGAAGGTTAGTTTTATGTGTCAACTTGATGGGCTATGGGATCCTCATATAGCTGGTAAAACATTGTTTCTGGGTGTGTCTGTGATTTCTATAAGAAGCTACATTTGATTCAGTAGACTGAGTAAAGTGATCTCTTACCAAAGTGGGTGGGCCACATCTAAACCTTTGGAAGCCTGCATGGAACAAAAAGTCAAAGGAAGGGCAAATTCTCTTTTCTTGAGCTGGGATGTCCATCTTTTACTGCCCTCAGACATCAAATCTCCTGGTTTGTGGGCCCTTGGACTCCAGGACTTAACACCATAAGCTCCCATGGTTCTCAGAACTTCTGATTCAGATCAAATTATACAATGATCTTCCTTGGTTCTCCAGCTTGCAGACAGCAGACTGTGGAACTTTTCCACATCCATAAGAGTGTGAGCCAATTCTTATAATCTCTCTTCTCTGTCTCTGTCTTTCTTCTATCTATATCTATATAGCTACAGCTATCCCCTATTGGTTCTGTTTCTCTGGAGAAACATGGATAATACAGTATCTTTATCAGATATATGATGTGCAATATTCCCTCCCATTCTGTAGGTTATTTCTCTTTCTTGATAATGCCCTTTTTGCAGGAGTAAAATAAATGTCCAAATTCATTCTTTGGTATGTGGATATTCAGTTGTCCTACCACCACCTGTTGAAGAGACTATTTTCTTTTTTTTTCTTTTCAAAATATGTATCTAATACTTCTCAAATGATAAGGATATAATTCTTCATATGTATCTTACATATTTTAGTCTTCAATATTTTTAATAAATGTTTACATTTTTAATTCTTAGACACTAATTTTGTCAGAAAATTTTTAAACTAGTATCTTACATTTTCTCACCGTAAAGAGCAGCTAAACTGAGATGAATTTTAGCAGAGTTTTAGTGTCAGATAGTGTGTCTGTTTATGTGTGTGTGTGTGTGTGTGTGTGTGTGTGTGTGTGTTGGGAGTGGGTGTGTGTGCTCAAACTCTTCAGAATTATTCTATGTAGATATCAAGCTTAACTCATGTTGAGACTAAGTATGGTAGAGGTTTGTTCTGTTTTGATTACATCACTAGGTGCATATGAATTAGTGAGGAAAATGTAAGGTTGAGTGATGAGATTATATCTGGTGCAGTTCCACACACAGGAACTGCCTCCACGTTTGCCTAGCTCAGCATTCTTCCATACCCAAGTATCAGCAAATTACCATTTGTTTGTGTGATTTCAACAAATGGTAACAAAAGCTACTCAGAGTGAAATCCTAATAATTGTCCCCAGAAACCTAAAGACGAGTGGTGCCAGTCCCAACTTTCTTTTACTCCATGACCTCTCAGTACTGCCGACTGTGCTGCTGATATTTCTTCATTTTCAGGTTAGACAATTATCATGATGAACCAGAATATATAAGGAGGAAATTACTTTTTTATAGGGTACTGAGTGTTTTGTCTCTTAAATTCAAGAATGATATTTTTCTTCTATTATCATTTTGACCATTTAAAGAACTATCCTCACTATCCATGTGGCAAGAGGCATCTCCTACTCAACAAACACATCTATAAATTTGATCTATGATTACCACTTCTAGAAACATATCCTTAAAAAGTAACTGGACAAATGCACAGAGATACATATGATTTTCTTCAATACATTGTTTATTTTAGTGAAAAATTGAAAATGATATAAATGTATAACAATAATAGGTTAAGTAAGTTAAAGAATAAAATAACATGTAAAGTTTAAAAATGAGAGCAAACATTTTTGATTAGCATGCATTACTGACCATAATATATTGTTATGTAAATAGAGAAGTTTACAGACAATATGTGGACGTGAACAATTTTTGTAATACATTACACAGGTATATAATACACATATGATAAAGTTATAGAGACATACGTTTATTTTTCCTTGTTTCCAGGTTATGGCAATTTGAATTATTATATTTTGGGGGCTATATTAATTTTCAGTTTATATGTAATAAACATACAGTGTACATTAAAAAGGATGTAGCTCACAATACTTTTTTTTCCTCTAGAATGCTATGAATAGGCCAGTGTTCTTTCATTATGTAATATAATGGAGTTGTCACAACTGGACACATTGAAGAGGTTAAAAGGGCAAGTTAATAGCATGTCAAAGCTAATGATAAAAAGTAAAATATGAAAATGTAAAGAATTTTAGGCAGAAATGACTTAGTGACACAATTTTAGCTTAGAGTCCCAGGGGCACGACTTCCACTCTGAGTAATGTCTTATGATATAAATAGTCACAGGTCACCAGAAAACTGTACAGAGTAATACAGAAATGCATTTATAAGCAGTTTCTAGTAGGCATTCAATTTTTCATTCAAATCTTCTGCCTACAATTAGCCATAGGGGCAGAAACTAGCCTGCAAGTAATTGCACTTGTAATGGGTTTTCTAAGTAATAACTATGTTACTTCTTTCCTAAAATGAAGGGACTTCTTTCCAATTGTATGTGCAAATAGACCTCATTATGAGGTCTACAATTTTCAGCATCCATTTGGCAAGTGAAAAAGATTTGGGGGTCAAAATGATGAATGTTTAAAGTGTATACTCCAAGAATGTACTCATTCTAGTTATCTACTGCTGCTGCATTACAAACTCTCCAAAATTAGATCCTTAAGCAATACCATTTATTAAATATTATAATTGAGTGTTTCAGGAATTTCTCAGGAATCAGCTGTCTATTTCTTCTACTCCACATGATACTGACAGTGGTTACTTGGTTTTATCTAGTTTGTAAATGGACTTGACCATGCTTTACTTGCATATCTTTCACCTTGATGAAGATTGTGGAATAGTGACCACAGGACAGAAAGATTTTCCATAATAAACACAGTATGACAATGTTTTGTTTTTTATAGTTCAATAAAAACCCAAATCCATCAGAGAATGAAACAAGACTTGAAAACTGGTTTATAGATTCCATTCTGTAATATTATTTCTATAAATAATTTATAGCTCCAATAGTTACATACCTACATTTATTTATGTTGTATCTTGAAGGTATAAGAAATATCACCTCTACATTTTCTCGGCACTCCATTCTAGGCTCTTCCTGGACTAGTATTTTGCCTTTTCTTCAAAACAGTGCCCCTAGCCTAACCACATGGAACCACACAATTTCATCTTCATTAATTTTGGGGGGTATTCTGAAATCTTTGCTCAGTGTGAACCATCAGTCCAGTAGGGTATTATATCTGTTTGCCTTGCTTCTTCTTAAAAGAGGGTCTCAAAAATCTCTCTCCCTGAAGCTGTCCCTCAAGCATCCTCCTTTACTAGAATTACTTCTCTCTTCATATACTAACATTGCCATTTAGCAGATCCTTCAACAGGCTTTGAACTCATTGAGTGTGAGGCAGAGTCACCTTCATCTTGTAATCAGCAGGGTACTTAGCATTATGTATTTCTCATCATAAAGTCTCAATAAGTACATAATGAAGCAGATAAAAAGGAAGACAGAATGGAAAAGGAGAAAGAAAAAGAAAGTTTAAATGCAAAATGAAAAACAGGCTCTAAAATCAGGATATAAGGAGAGGTTAAAACTATCAGTAGTATCAGAGATAGTTTATGTTATGTGCAGGACTGGACAACTATGAAGTCATCAGACTATAAGTACCAGGAGGACAGGCATCATGTTGTTTTGCTCAGTATCTTCTCTCATGTTCATGGAAGATGGTGGATAAAGAGTCAAGTCCCCAAATCTGTAGCTGACAAGCTGGTGGTTTAGTTCCAGTATAAGCCAGCAGGTTTTAGACCCAAGGAGAGCCAATGTTTTAGTCTCAGTCTGAAGACAGGGAAAAAAATATGTCTCAGTTCAAGCTGTCAGGGAGGAGGAGTTCTTTCTTCCTCTCAGGAAGGTCAGACTTTATGTTCCATTCAGGCCTTCAACTTATTCGATGAGAGCCACCATATTACAGAAGACAATCTTCTTTACTCAGTCTACAAATTCAGATATTAATCTCCTCCAAAAACGCTCACAGAACACCCAGGATAATGTTTTACCAAACATCTGGGCACTCCATGGCCCAGGTAACACATAAAATTAACAATCACAAGAATACCTCTTGTCAACTTGCCAGCCTTATGCATCTCCTTAAACCATACTTAATCTCCAAATTAAGATAATAACAAGGTCCTAATTCTACCTAACATGATACAGCTATCCTGCATGCAACTGAAAATGCACTAAACCCTTCCTCAGAAGAAGAGGTAAAGTCCTTGAGTGATATTTACTCTTCCCTTTGATATCCTGTAACTTAAATATTATGATGTAAAGTCAATATATCTTATGTGATGAGGGAATAAGAGAGAAAAAAAGGGTATTGGTATTACATACACACACAAACACGCCCACACAAAATTCAGAAGAAATACTTATGACAATTACAGTCCTCCTGTCTGTAATTTGTCATGTGATTAAAGTTGGTATTTATAACAATCTGCTCCAATACCCATGATGTATTCCTTTTCCTTCAGCAAGCACTTCAGCTGACCATAGTTTTTACCTGATTATGTGACTCAAATATTAATTCCTGAGGGTCTTGGCTATTAGTACTCCTGCCTTGATTGGATTGCTGTAGTTTTACATTGACTTTAATTAAAGATCATGATAATAATAAGACACTCTAATCTTTCTGTATTCCAGATATACTAGTCCAATTGCAGAGTAGTAGTCCAATTTGCCCTTGGTAGTCAGGATCAATCATCTGATCCAACACAGTAACTATTTTCTTCTCCTGTTAATTCAGAGGCATTAGGAGTCCAAAGTGGCTAGGTGGCAATCTTAACTTCCTGTTCAATGGAATCACTGTTATAACTCCTGGTGGAAGCATTGTTTGTAGAGAAAGCAAATCCTTATCCAGAGTAAATGCAAAATGCTGACCCTTCCATGATGGAAGATGTCCATTGTAAACAACCTGCCACATGGGTTGATAACTCCAGGGAATAGTATCAAACTGAGGACTCCTTATTGGCCTCTGCAACTGGGAGATTGGACACTCAGCAATGGACATAGCCAATTCAGCCTTGATGAATGGAAGACTGTGTGCTGAGCTCATGCATAACTCCATGTCTTACTACCATGGTCACTTTGTTCATGAGCCTATTGGGTGATGGTAGGAGTGACTGGGTAAAGAGGCTGACAGGTATCCATAGAATGGGTCATCTAATCCAATCCACTTAAATATTAAAATCCTTCTTTAGTGATCATTCAAATAGGACACTCTTTAGTGATCATTCAAATAGGACACAGATATCTTTACATTTTTTGTCCCTTCAGAGGCCTACCCACATAACTCTTTCCCAAATTTCCTTGTCATTAATTTTCTAAACATGTTGCTTCCAAGTTCCTGACCATCCAGTCAAACTATCCCACAGCCCATGAATCATTTAATAATCACATGTTTGGCTAATTCTTCTTCTAAGCAAAGTGAACAGTCAGGTGCACTGCTTGAAATTCTGTCCACTAGGAGGAATTTTCTTCTCCATTGTCCTCCAGAGAGATCCCAGAAAGGGGCTATAGTGCTGCAGCTGTCAATTTTTGGGTGGTTCCTCCATACAGTGCAGAACTAATGGCAAAAGAGTCCTGAGTCTTCTCTTCCTCTGTAAGGTGATCATAGGAAACTTCCCCAAGAGACCATAGGTACATACTGGAAGAGAGAAAACAGTTGCAGGCATGGGAACCATGGACATTCAAACTACCTTTTCATGTAGCTTACCTGTGCCTTCAGGCCTGCTCAGTCCTGATCATGTGCTTCTTCAATTTGATATTGAAGTGCTGATGGGCATGCCCAACTTTATTTCTTGATGGGTTAGATAACGCCCAGTTCATGATGGACAGCTCAGATCACGTGGTAACTTGGTGACCCAGGGTTAAGCATTCAGTCTCTACGAAGGCACAGTAGCAGGCCAAGAGCTACTTCTCAAAAGGGGAGTACTTATGTGCAGAAAAAGGCAGGACTAATCCAAAATCCTAAGTACCTACACTTCAGTTCACCTCCAGAGGCCTGCCAAAGGCCCTAAACAGCCTCTCTGTCTGACTCTACCATTACAAGCACCATTGGATCTGCTGGATCATATGAACCAAGAGGGAGAGCAGCTTGCACAGCACCTTGGACCTGTTCTAGAGCCTTCTCTTATACTGTAACCTGCTTAGAACTGGCAGCTTACCAGGTCATTTGGTAAATGGGCTAAGGTAACACCCCAGATGAGAAATATGTTGTCTTCTAAATCCAAAGAGGTCCACTAGATGCTGTGCTGCTGTGCATATTTTTTGGTTCTCAGAGGGGCAAGATGAAAAAACTTATTCTTCACCTTAGAAGGGATATCTTGATGTGCCACTGAGGTAGAAAGCCTTTGAATTTTATTCAGAATTTATTTCCCACCCTCTGACACACAAATGTCTTACCAATAAGTCTAGAGAAGTTGTTACTTTTTGTTTGCTAAATCTAATCAGTATAATGCTAACAATGTAATGAACTAGTATGATATCTTGTATAAAAAGTGACTAGGATTCCTGTGAACTAAATTATGATGCAGGCCTAGATATCAATATACCCATGAGGTAGGGCAGTGAAGGTACATTGCTGGCCTTTCTAGCTGCAGGCAAACTGCTCTTGGTAGTTTTTATTGACAGAGATGGAGAAAAAGGAATTTGCCAGACCAATATCTGCATATCAGGTAACAGGGGATGCATTAAATTGCTCAAGCAGTGATATCACATCTGGTACAGCAGTGCAATTAGACCCACCAACTTGTTAAGCTTATGATAATCCACCACCATTCTCCAAGACCTATCTATCTTCTGCACAGACCAAATAGGAGAGTTGAATTGGAATGTGGTTGGAATCACTACTCCTGCCTCTTCCAAGTCCTTCATGGTGGCAATAATTTCTACAATCACTCCAGGAATGTGGTATTGCTTTTGGTTTACTATTTTTCCAGGCATTTGGCCTTTATTACCATAATAGCCCTCATTCTATAAGTCATAGAACAAATGCTGTAGTTGCTGAATATGTCTATTCCAACTATACATTCCAGAACTGGATATATAACCTCACGGTGGGTTTGTGGACCCAGTTAGCCCACTGAGAAAACCTGAGCTACAATTCTGTTGATCATGTGATCTTAATAAGCCCCTACTTTGGCTGGTGAGCCACAATGTCATTTTGGGTCTCCTGGAATTAATGTCAGTTCAGAGTCAGTGTCCAGTAATCCCCCCAAATTCTGATTATGTCCTTTTCCCTAATGCATAGTTGCACTAGCAAAAAAGCTGAATGTCCCTTTGGGAAATGATAGGACAACAAATAACAGTATAAATTTTGGGCAATGTACAAGGTTTCATCCTCAAGGGAACCAGGCCTGTACATCATTCAAGTGATTCTGGGTCCATACACTGGCTGAGTCTGGAAATAGATGGAAGGGCCATGATTCTGTTTTCATGATTTAGACTTGACTTTTGTTTACTTGACCTAGAATTTCTACTTACATAGATCAAGTAAGAATTTAGTAGGCTTCCTATTTATTTCACTTCTAGAAACACCAAGATAAACTAGCCAATGCTATGGGTTTTCAGGTGTCAGAATATTCTGATTGCTGCATTGACTCTGTTGCCCATTATGGTAAACCAAGCTCACCTTGCCTATGGTGGTTGAGTCCCTCCAGGTGGCTCCTGCTACCCTAAGATCCAATTATGCCTATTGCATTTAGGTTTCTCAATACAGTAACTACTATTCCTGCTGTAAGTTCTGGTGTATAGAGAGGAGGGATCACAGAGCTCTTCAAGAATGCCAGGGCTCCTTCACAAATTTATTTCTCACAATGGTGAGAAGTATGTCTTCTGGAAACTCCCAGTTAGGTTGATTAGGTCTTAAATGACAAATCCTCTCTAGCATTTCAATCTCCCTATTCCTTTGAACCCCTTACACTACATTAAACCAAAACAGGCCTGGCATTTCCAACTATGGGCCACTTTTTGGTCCATGTTTCAGCTAAACAACCAAACTGTTAGAGCCTTTGCCAACTCCTGGAGCTACAACATTAAATTCAGAATCTCTGCTTAGTGAGCCCATATTAATAAACTTGGCTTGATCCAAATTTATGACTCTTCCTCCATTATGGTCTTGTTTTATTTATTTAGAAGTAAACTTTGTTCTATCAATGTTCTTGCTCCTCATTTTACTGAAAATTTGTGTATCAAAGGCACTAAGTAGATACTCACTGATAGAGAAACTATTGAATGAATGTTTTATGAATGTATTTAGAATTTTAAGCACAGGTACTAATAGTAATTAAGACTTGAGCTATTGCTTCTATTACTAGAATCAGAATGTGAAGGTGAAGTTAAAAAACATAAGGGTGTGGGCTTCCCTGGTGATGCAGTGGTTGAGAGTCCGCCTGCCAATGCAGGCGACACGGGTTCTTGCCCCGGTCTGGGACGATCCCACATGCCGCGGAGTGGCTGGGCCTGTGAGCCATGGCCGCTGAGCCTGCACGTCCGGAGCCTGTGCTCTGCAATGGGAGAGGTCACAACAGTGAGAGGCCCACGTACCGCAAACAACAACAACAACAACAACAAAAACATAAGGATGTGACTAAGAGTTATTATATCAACCCAAGGTGTTTGAGAAGCAGTTAACTCAGCCAACTTAGACTGGTGACTGGTTCTTATATTGCCTTTTTTTTTTCTTTTTCTTTTTACATCTTTATTGGAGTATAATTGTTTTACAATGGTGTGTTAGTTTCTGCTTTATAATAAAGTGAATCAGTTATACATATGCATATGTTCCCATATCTCTTCCCTCTTGCGTCTCCCTCCCTCCCACCCTCCCTATCCCACCCCTCTAGGTGGTCACAAAGCAATGAGCTGATCTCCCTGTGCTACGCGGTGCTTCCCACTAGCTATCTATTTTACTTTTGGTAGTGTATATATGTCCACGCCACTCTCTCACTTTGTGACAGCTTACATTGCCTTTTATAGTTGGAAGTGCTGATGTAAGACTTGGATTAAATGACAGCAAACTAGAGAAATGTAAAAATTTAACAACTGGCTTCATCGTCTCAAGAGTAAGGTCAGGGACAAGGGTGACCTTATGATTAGCCTCTAGCCTACAGAAATCAAAGACAGAAACAGCAAGGAAAAGAATGTAGAAACAGAGAAAAGAATCTAGTGCAGCTCATCTCTGTAGCCTTGGAACACAAAATATTCTAGCTTACAGTGTGTTGTTCAAGGGGAAGAATCAAAGAAACATAAAGTCACCTATTTCTGCTTTATTATGATTATATTTTTAAATTTTCTTAAGGTTTTATAACTAATAGTACATTGTATAGAACAGAAAGCTATTAATCTATACTCCTGATTCCAAAAGTCAATTCATTTTCTCTACCGTATGTCACTTATAGACATATTACTAGGCAGAGGAAAATAGCTAATGTTTTCACTTTATTCACATTATGTTTCTAATTTATCACTGAACTGGCAGTCCAAAAAAAGGCTGGAAGGAAAAGCTCAAATGTGTCTTGCATTCTAGAATTTGGTTTTAGATTTTCCAGACCAAGAGCAAAAAAATCTAGATGGGTGTAGGTTTTATATGGGTGGGTGTATGTACACACAGGTGTATTTATAGGTGGAGATCCAGGACTCTCTTGAGGTATCTTTGCATTTTATTTTATTTTTTTTAACATCTTTATTGGAGCATAATGGCTTTATAGTGTTGTGTTAGTTTCTGCTGTATAACAAAGTGAATCAGTTATATGTATACATATATCTCCTATCCCCTCCCACTTGTGTCTCCCTCCCACTTTCCCTATCCCACCCATCTAGGTGGTCACAAAGCAACAAGCTGATCTCCCTGTGCTATGCGGCTGATTCCAACCAGCCGTCTATTTTACATTTGGTAGTGTACATATGTCAATGCTAGTCTTTCACCTCATCCCAGGTTACCCTTCCCCCTCCCCGTGTCCTCAAGTCAATTCTCTACCTCTGTGTCTTTATTCCTGTCCTACCTCTATGTTTATCAGAAACTTTTTTTTTTCTTTTTAGATTCCATACATATGTGTTAGCATATGGTATTTGTTTTCCTCTTTCTGACTTACTTCACTCTGTATGACACACTCTAGGTCCATCCACCTCACTACAAATAACTCAATTCTGTTTATTTTTATGGCTGAATAATATTCTATTGTATATATGTGCCTCATCTTCTTTATCCATTTATCTGTCGATGGAAACTTAGGTTGCTTCCATGTCCTGCCTATTGTAAATAGAGCTGCAATGAACATTGTGGTACATGTCTCTTTTTGAATTATGGTTTTCTCAGGGTATATGCCCAGTAGTGGGATTGCTGGGTCATATGGTAGTTCTATTTTTAGATTTCAAGGAACCTCCATACTGTTCTCCATAGTGGCTGTATCAATTTACATTGCCACCAACAGTGCAAGAGGGTTTCCTTTTCTCCACAGCCTCTCCAGAATTTATTGTTTGTAGATTTTTTTGATGATGGCCATTCTTACTGTTGTGAGGTGATACCTCATTATGGTTTTGATTCCCATTTCTGTAATGGTTAGTGATGCTGAACATCTTTCATGTGTTTGTTGGCAATCTATATCTTCTTTGGAGAAATGTCTATTTAGGTCTTCTGCCCATTTTTGGATTGGGTTGTTTGTTTTTTTGATGTTGAGCTGCCTGAGCTCCTTGTATATTTTAGAGATTAATCCTTTGTCAGTTGCTTTATTTGCAAATATTTTCTCCCAATCTGATGGTTGTCTTTTCATCTTGTTTATGGTCTCCTTTGCTGTGCAAAAGCTTTTAAGTTTCACTTGGTCCCATTTGTTAATTTTTGTTTTTATTTCCATTACTCTAGGAGGTGGGTCAAAAAGGATCTTGCTGTGATTTATGTCATAGAGTGTTCTGCCTATGTGTTCCTCTAAGAGTTTGATAGTGTCTGGCCTTACATTTAGGTCTTTAATCCATTTGGAGTTTATTTTTGTGTATGGTGTTAGGAAGTGTTCTAATTTCATTCTTTTATATGTAGCTGCCCAGTTTTCCCAGCACCACTTACTGAAGAGGCTGTCTCTTCTCCATTGTATATTCTTGCCTCCTTTATCAAAGATAAGGTGACCATATGTGCATGGGTTTATCTCTGGGTTTTCTATCCTGTTCCATTGATCTATATTTCTGTTTTTGTGCCAATACCATGCTGTCTTGATTACTGTGGCTTTGTAGTATAGTCTGAAGTCAGGAGGCCTGATTCCTCCAGCTCCGTTTTTCTTTCTCAAGATTGCTTTGGCTATTCAGGGTCTTTTGTGTTTACATACAAATTGTGAATTTTTTTTTCTAGTTCTGTGAAAAATGCCATTGATAGCTAGGCAGGGATTGCATTGAATCTGTAGATTGCTTTGAGTAGTATAGTCATTTTCACAATGTTGATTCTTCCATTCCAAGAACATGGTATATCTCTCCATCTGTCTGTATCATCTTTCATTTCTTTCATCTGTGTCTTATAATTTTCTGCATACAGGCCTTTTGTCTCCTTCGGATGGTTTATTCCTAGGTATTTTATTCTTTTTGTTGCAATGGTAAATGGGATTGTTTCCTGAATTTCTCCTTCAGATTTTCCATCATTAGTTTATTGGAATGCAAGTGATTTCTGTGCATTAATTTCGTATCCTGCTGCTTTACCAAATTCATTGATTAGCTCTGTTAGTTTTCTGGTAGCATCTTTAGGTTTCTCTATGTATAGTATGATGTCATCTGCAAACAGTGACAGTTTTACTTCTTTTCCAATTTGGATTCCTTTTGTATCTTTTTCTTCTCTGCTGTGGTTAAAACTTCCAAAACTATGTTGAATACTAGCAGCGCGAGTGGGTAACCTTGTTTTGTTCCTGATCTTAGAGGAAATGTTTTCAGTTTTTCACCATTGAGAATGATGTTGGCTGTGGGTTTGTCATATATGGTCTTTATTATGTTGAGGTAGGTTCGCTCTATGCCCACTTTCTGCAGATTTTTTTTTATTATAAATGGGTGCTGAATTTTGTTGAAAGCTTTTTATACATCTATTGAGATGATCATATGGCTTTTATCCTTCAAGTTGTTAATATGGTGTATCACATTTATTGATTTGTATATATTGAAGAATCCTTGCATTCCTGTGATAAACACACCTTGATCATGGTGTATGATCCTTTTAATGTGTTGTTGGATTCTGCTTGCTAGTATTTTGTTGAGGATTTTTACATCTATGATCATCAGTGATATTGGCCTGTAGTTTTCTTTTTTTGTGACATCTTTGTCTGGTCTTGTATCAGAGGGATGGTGGCTTCATAGAATAAGTTTGGGAGGGGTCCTCCCTTTGCTATATTTTGGAAGTGTTTGAGAAGGATAGGTGTTAGCTCTCCTCTATATGTTTGGTAGAATTCACCCATGCAGCCATCTGGTCCTCAACTTTTGTTTGTTGGAAGATTTTTAATCACAGTTTCAATTTCAGTTCTTGTGATTGGTATGTTCATATTTTCTATTTCTTCTTGGTTTAGTCTTGGAAGTTTGTACTTTTCTAAGAACTTGTCCATTTCTTCCAGGATGTCCATTTTATTGGCGTAGAGGTGCTTTTAGTAGTCTCTCATGATCTTTGTATTTCTGCAGTGTCAGTTGTTACTTCTTTTTCATTTCTATTTCTGTTGATTTGAGTCTTCACCCTCTTTTTCTTGATGAGTCTGGCTAATAGTTTATCATTTTGTTTATCTTCTGAAAGAACTAGCTTTTAGTTTTCTTGATCTTTGCTACTGTTTCCTTCATTAGCTTTTTTTTTTTTTTTTAAAGTTTTTGGCTGCATTGGGTCTTTGTTTCTGATCACGGGCTTTCTCTAGTTGTGCCGAGCATGATTACTCTTCCTTGCAGTGTGTGGGCTTCTCATTGTGCTGGCTTCTCTTGTTATGGAGCTGAGGCACTAGGCACGCGGGGTTCAGTAGTTGTGGCTGGCAGGCTCTAGAGTGCAGGCTCAGTAATTATTGCTCATGGGTTTAGCTGCTCTGCAACATGTGGGATCTTCCCAGACCAGGGCTCAAACACATATCGCCTGCATTGGCAGACAGATTCTTAACGACTGTGCCACCAGGGAAGCCCCTTTTCATTTCTTTTTCATTGATTTCTGATCTGACCTTTATGGTTTCTTTCCTTCTGCTAACTTTGTTTTTGTTTTTGTTCTTTTTTCTCTTACTCTAATTGCTTTAGGTGTGAGGTTAGGTTGTGTATTTGAGATTTTTCTTGTTTCTTGCAGTAGGGTTGTATTGCTATAAATTTCCCTGTTAGAACTGCTTTTGCTGCATTCCATAGGTTTTGGGTCATCGAGTTTTCATTGTCATTTTTTTCTAGGTAGTTTTTGACCTTCTCTTTGATTTCTTCAGTGACCTCTTGGTTATTTAGTAGCATATTGTCTAGCCTCCTTGTGTTTGTATTTTTTACAGTTTTTTTCCTGTAATTTATATCTAGTCTCATAGCATTGTGGTTAGAAAATATTCTTGATATGATTTCAATTTTCTTAAATTTACCAAGACTTGATTTGTGACCCAAGATATGATCTATCCTTGAGAATGTTCCATGAGCACTTGAGAAGAAAGTGTATTCTGTTGTCTTTGGATGTACTGTCCTATAAATATCAATTAAGTCTATCTGGTCTAAGGTTTCTTTTAAGCTTGTGTTTTCTTATTTATTTTCATTTTGGGTGATCTGTCCATTGGAGAAAGTGGGGTATTAAAATCCCCTGCTATTATTGTTACTGCCAGTTTCCTCTTTCATGGTTGTTAGCATTTGCCTTATGTATTGAGGTGCTCCTATGTTGGGTACATATATATATTCAATTGTTATATCTTCTTCTTAGGTTGATCCCTTGTCATTATGTAGTGTACTTCTTTGTCTCCTGTAATGGTCTTTATTTTAAAGTCTATTTTGTCTGATATGAGAATTGCTATTCCAGCTTTCTTTTGCTTTCCATTTGCAGGGACTATAGTTTTCCATGCCCTCACTTTCAGTCTGGATGTGTCCTTAGGTCTGAAGTGGATCTCTTGTAGACAACATATATACCAGTCTTGTTTTTGTATTCATTCAGCCAGTCTGTGTCTTTTGGTTGGAGCATTTAATCCACTTAAATTTAAGGTAACTATCGATATGTATATTCCTATTACCATTTTCTTAATTGCTTTGGGTTTGTTATTGTAGGTCTCTTCCTTCTCTTTTGTTTTCTGCCTAGAGAAGTTCCTTTAGCATTTGTTATAACTCTGGTTTTGTGGTCCTGAATTCTCTTAACTTTTACTTGTCTTTAAAGGTTTTAATTTCTCCACCGAATCTGAATGAGATTCTTGCTGAGTAGAGTAATCTTGGTTGTAGGTTTTTCCTTTTCATCAATTTAAATATGTCCTGCCACTCTGTTCTGGCTTGCAGAGTTTCTGCTGAAAGGTCAGCTGTTAACCTTATGGAGTTTCCCTTGTGTTATTTGTTGCTTTTCCTTTGCTGCTTTTAATATTTTTTTCTTTGAATTTAATTTTTGATAGCTTGATTAATATATGTCTTGGAGTGTTTCTCCTTGGGTTTATCCTATATGGGATTCTCTGCACTTCCTGGACTTGATTGACTATTTCCTTTCCCATGTTAGGGAAGTTTTCAAATATAATCTCTTCAAACATTTTTTTAGATGCTTTCTTTTTTGCTTCTTCTTCTGGGACCCCCATAAGTTGAATGTTGGTACATTTAATGTGTCCCATAGGTCTCTGAGACTGTCCTCAATTCTTTCCATTCTTTTTTCTTTATTCTGCTCTGTGGCAGTTATTTCCACTATTTTATCTTCCAGGACACTTCTCTGTTCTTCTGCCTCTGTTATTCTGCTGTTGATTCATTCTACAGTATTTTAAATTTAATTTATTGTGTTCATCTTTGTTTGTTTGTTTTTTCATTCTCTAGGTCCTTGTTAAATGTTTCTTGTATTTTCTCCATTCTATTTCTGAGATTTTGCATCATCTTTACTATCATTACTCTGAATTCTTTTTCAGGTAGACTCCCTATTTCTTATTCATTTGTTTGGTCTGGTAGGTTTTTACCTTGCTCCTTCAACTGCTGCTTATTTCCCTGTTTTCTCATTTTGTTTAACTTACCGTGTTTTGGGTCTCCTTTTTGCAGACTGCAAGTTTGTAGTTCCTGTTATTTTTGGTTTCTGCCCCCAGTGGGTGAGGTTGCTTCAGTGACTTGTGTAGGTTTCCTGATGGAGGGGACTGATGCCTGTGTTCTGGTGGGCGGGGCTGTATCTTGTCCTTCTGGTGTGCAGAGCATGTACGGTGGTGTGTTTTGGAGTGTCTGTGAACTTAGTATGACTTTAGGCAGCCTCTCTGCTAATGGGTGTTGCTGTGTTCCTGTGTTGCTAGTTGTTTGGCATGGGGCGTCCATCACAGGAGCTTGAAGGCCGTTTGGTGGAGCTGGGTCTTAGTGTTGAAATGCAGATCTCTGGGAATGCTCTCACCAATTGATATTACATGGGGCTGAGAGGTTTCTGGTGCTCCAATGTCCTGGACTCAGTCCTCTCACTTTTAAGCCTCAGGCCCGACTCCCAGCCAGAGCACCAAGAGCCTGTCAATCACATGGCTCAGAAGAAGAGAAAGAGAGAAAAAAAAAAAACAAAAACAAGAAAATGAACAGAGAGGACCCTAGGACAAATGGTAAAAGCCAACCTATACAGACAAAATCACACAAAGAAGCATACACATACACACTCACAAAAAGAGAAAAAGGAGAAGAAAAAAATATATATATATATATTTTAAAAAGGAAGAGAGCAACCAAACCAATAAACAAATCCACCAATGATAATAAGCACTAAATATTATACTAAGGTAAACATAAAACCAGAAACAAATTAGAAGAAGAAGGCAAACCCCAAGTCTACAGTTGCTTCCAAAGTCCACCACCTCAATTTTGGGATCATTCATTGTCTATTCAGGTATTCTTCAGATGCAGGATTTATCAAGTTGATTGTGGTGATTTAATCTGCTGCTCCTGAGGCTGCACAGAGAAATTTCCCTTTCTCTTTGTTCGCACAGCTTCTGGGGTTCAGCTTTGGATTTGGCCCTGCCTCTGCACGTTGGTTGCCCTCAGGCATCTGTTCCCCACTCAGACATGAGGGGGTTAAAGCAGCAGCTGATTAGGGCTTTCTTGATCTCTCAGGCTTGGGAGAGGGGAGGTATGGTAGTCATAATTGGAATATGGGCAAACCTGAAGTGGCAGAGGCTGGCATGACATTGCAAGAGCCTGAGGCATGCCATGTGTTCTTCTGGGGAACTTGTTCCTGGATCTCAGGACCCTGCCAGTGGCCGGCTGGGCAGGCTCCTGTGGGGGCAGTGTGGATAGTGACCTGTGCTTGTACACAGGATTCTTGGTGGCAGTGGCAGTAGCCTTAGCATTTCATGCCTGTCTCTGGGATCCGAGCTGATATCTGTGGCTTGTGCCTGTCTCTGGCACTCGCTTAGGCAGTGTTCTGCCTTCTGTGGGCACACTGGGAAGGAATCCCCTCTCCTCTCACGCCCCAAAACAAAGGTCTCTTGCCTCTCTGGCAGGTCCAAACATTTTCCTGGACTCCCTCCCAGCTAGCTGTGGTGCACTAGCCCCTTTCAGGCTGTGTTCCTGCAGCCAACCCCAGTCCTCTCCCTGGGGTCTGACTTCCAAAGCCCGAGCTTCAGATCTTAGCCCCAACCCACCTCAGTGAGTGAGTAGACAAGCCTCTCAGGCTGGTGAATGTTGGTTGTCACAGATTCTCTCTGTGGGAATCTCTCAGCTTTGCCCTCTGCATCCCTGTTGCTGTGCTCTCCTCCTTGGCTCTGAAGCTTCCTCCCTGCCCACCCCCCATCTCCCCCAGTGAAGGGGCTCCCTAGTGTGTGGAAACTTTTCCACCTTCACAACTCTCTCCCAGAGGTATGGGTCCTGTCCCTATTCTTTTGTCTCTGTTTTTTCTTTGTCCCTCCCCAGGTATGTGGAGATTTTCTTGCCCTTAGAGAAGTCTAAGGTCTTCTGCCAGCCTTCAGTAGGTGTTCTTCCTCATGTAGATGTATGTTTGATGTATTTGTGGAGAGGTAGGTTATCTCCATGTCTTACTCTTCTGCCATCTTGAAGGTTCCCCTCCCTTTGCATTCTAATAGCTTATTTTTAGAATAATAAAAGGAAAATTTTCCCCAGAGTAAGAGAAAAAGTGGTGGGGACTCAGCAGTCCTTTACTCAAGACACATTTCTCCTTAGGATGAAGTCTAGAAAATGAATGGGGACAACCTTGGCCTATGTACTTATTTGCTCCAGGTTGCAACTTTATTGATCTTTGGCTGCAGGTAATTACCTGAAAATGTGTTAGCAGGCCCCAAGGGTGACAGGAAAGTGAAGGAACAATGTTCATCATGTGGTCCAGAGTCTAGACATCACAGCTTCAACTGAGAGGAAAAAAAAAAAAAAAAAAAAGAAACCAAGACAGCCCAAAACTCTTTAATGGAGAAGAACAGATTTTTTAAGACATGTTTTTTTCAACCTCAACACTATTGACATTTTGAGCCAGATAATTCTTTGTTGTGGAGACTTTCTTGTTCATGGTAAGATACTTAGTGTATCCCTGGTCTCTACCCATTAAATGCCATAACTGCTCCACCCCACTCCCAAGTCTTGGTAAGCATAAATTTCCATAGATTGCCAAACGTACTCAGAGGTTCAAAATCATTCTCCCTCCCCTAACAACTGCTATTAGTGTTTTAAGAGAAGAAGAAACACAAAGTACAGTCAACCCTCCTTATCTGTGAATGTAGAACCCACAGATATGGAGAGCCCACTGTACTATCATATTTTATGTGGAGGACTCGAGCATCTTCAGATTTTAGTATCCAGGGGGCTCCTGGAACCAATCTCTAGGACACCAAGGGAATTTAAGAAATTCATAAGAATAGTCTATAAACCCAAATAAACAAAATGAATTTTCAGTGTAAAATATGAAGGATTAGAAGCAAGATATAGCTAAACTGCTATAGTCAATCATAAAGTTAACATTAGTAATTCATTCATTTGTTTTTTTTTTTCTACTGACATTTATTCCATGGTAACTAGATGCCAAGCTCATACAAGAATCTGGAGAGCTTAGTCTGATGAAACAGGTAATAAATAATGGGACAATTGTAAAGCAATTTATGTACAAGGCATTATATTACAGAACTTCTATGTTAAGGGCACTAACCAGTCTGAATAGAAGCATCTTTCTAATTATTCCTTTCTGTAAACTCTCTTGAAATATTTTCTCCTCAACATGGCAAATTTTTTTCTAGTAACCCATTAATACTCTATTCTCTTCATACCCTTTTCATTAATTTTTGGTGTAATATTGGAGTTTAAAAACAAAATAAGATTTGTTCCTTGGCATTAGCTGCATAAGGCCTCATTTAGTAGCAGCTTGAGCCTCTGGGAACACTCTCTCCCAGAGAGTAGCAGCAGGGGATCAACTGGCTTTTAAAGTCATATTTGCAAGTGCCCAGCAGGTTGAGATGTGATAACAGCCAGCAGACACTTCACAAGGATTTTCTCAGCCAAGTCTGGGAAGCTTCTGTCATATGCCATTATGAAGTGAATAATCAAAGTTGGTCTTGGGGGAGGGTCCTTTCCCCTGCCACCAGGCCTGCTTACTAAACTAGTTTAAAGAGGAGAAGAGAGCCATATGAATTAAATGAGAAAGAAGAGTTTGATTTTTAGGACAGATTGCAAATTTTCCAGATGTTTCTCATAAAAAAGATCTATTTTGACTGTCCTGCCTCAATTTATATTTTTACCTAGTCCATTTTTTTCAGTATGCCTAAGAAAAAAGTTAAAGAGAAAGTTTGGGCAAAATTCTGATTCAGTTTTTTTGTAGATTGCATTTTATCTCTTCTTTACAGACTGGCTGGGGTCGGCGAATTTTGTTTGTGTTAAATTCTCCTAATAATTTTTGTTATGTATGGGATGAAGTTTAGTATTTAAAAATATAAAAATGATGATATTAAAACAATTTTTACTTGTTTTTAGTGTTATTTGTATTCCAAATGAAGAGTTCCAAATGTTAGTGAGTTCCTCTAAGTTAGAGTATCTCAGAGCATTAAGTTGAATAAGATTAATAAAAGTTAAGCATATTAAACTGAAGATATATAAGATAAAAAAATAACTTACTTAGATTAAAATAAGTCATGCATTGTATGAAGCCATATTATCTCATCAAAATGGTTTGGCAAGGACTGTGCATGATTTTATGGACAGCAGGGTAGCCTGGGGAAAAGAAGGTCCACTCGGGCTATCAGAGTCAACAGGCACTTCTATTCCAAAAAGGCCATGTTAAGCAGTAGTTTACAGTTGTCACTTTCAAACAAAAGCTTCTTTTATAGGACTGCTTCAGAATATGGAATCTTCAAAAAGAAATGTAGACAAATGTGAAAAGAAACAGTTTATCTCTGAAGTAGAAAGTAGAACTTAGAAAGTTTTCAAGTCATTTTTTAAAATGATGTTTCTACCTCTGTTTCTAGTAAAATAAATTTTATTTTAGTGGAAATAAAATGACATAAATATAATTTACTTTTCTGGCATTTATGTGTTTGTTTTCTTTCCCCATTTAACTTTACGGGAACCATAAAACTGAATTAGTTAAAAAAATTACTCCTGTGTTTAAAAACATTTTCTGTGTAATTGGTGTATAATTTACTGATATGAGATCACTGCTAGTAATAATATTAGTAGGTGTGGACCAGCATTTGTGTTAAAATGGTATCCCATTAACAATATATAATCAGGCAATTACGATATTGGTAATGAAATAAATTTTATAAAACTATGATTATGCTTCTCGGAAGTACACTTGAGAGGTAGGAATAGAACTTCCTCACAAAATCATGTCTAAAAGATATAGGGATTGACTAGAGCATCTCAAACTAGAGCATTGCATTTGTTTTTATTGAAAGTGTCCCCAAAGTTAGCAGAAGGAAAGAAATCATAAAGATCAGAGCAGAAATAAATGAAAGAGAATCAAAGGAAACAATACCAAAGATCAATAAAAGTAAAAGGTGGTTCTTTGAGAAGATAAACAGAATTGATAAACCATTAGCCAGACTCATCAAGGAAAAGAGGGAGAGGACTCAAATCAATAAAATTAGAAATGAAAAAAGAGAAGTTACAACAGACACCGCAGAAATACAAAGCATCCTAAGAGACTACGACAAGCAACTCTATGCCAATAAAATGGATAACCTGGAAGAAATGGACAAATTCTTAGAAAGGCATAACCTTCCAAGACTGAACCAGGAAGAAATATAAAATATGAACAGACCAATCACAAGTAATGAAATTGAAACTGTGATTAAAAATCTTCCAACAAACAAGAGTCAAGGACCAGATGGCTTCACAGGTGAATTCTATCAAACATTTAGAGAAGAGATAACACCCATCCTTCGCAAACTTTTTCAAAAAATTGCAGAGGAAGGAACACTCTCAAACTCATTCTATGAGGCCAACATCACCCTGTTACCAGACAAAGATACTACAAAGAAAGAAAATTACAGACCAATATCACTGATGAATATAGATACAAAAATCCTCAACAAAATACTAGCAAACAGAAACCAATAATACATTAAAAGGATCATACATCATGATCAAGTGAGATTTATCCCAGGGATGCAAGGATTCTTCAATATATGCAAATCAATCAATGTGAAACACCATATGAACAAACTGAAGAAGAAAAAACATATGATCATTTCAATAGATGCAGAAAAAGCTTTCAACAAAATTCAGTACTCGTTTATGATAAAAACTCTCCAGGAAGTGGGCACAGAGGGAACCTACCTCAACATAATAAAGGCCATATACGAAAAACTCACAGCAAACATCATTCTCAATGGTGAAAAACTGAAAGCATTTCCTCTAAGATCAGGAACAAGACAAGGATGTCCACTATCACCACTATTATTCAACATAGTTTTGGAAGTCCTAGCCATGACAATCAGAGAAGAAACAGAAATAAAAGGAATACAAATTGGAAAAGAAGAAGTAAAACAGTCACTGTTTGCAGATGACATGATACTATACATAGAGTATCCTAAAGATGCCACCAGAAAACTACTAGAACGAATCAATGAATTTGGTAAACTTGCAGGATAAAAAAATTAATGCACAGAAATCTCTTGTATTCCTATACACTAATGATGAAAAATCTGAAAGAGAAATTAAGGAAACACCTCCATTTTCCATTGCAACAAAAAGAATAAAATACCTAGGAATAAACTTACCTACGGAGACAAAAGACCTGTATGCCGAAAACTATAAGACACCAATGAAAGAAATTAAAGGTGATATCAACAGATGGAGAGATATACCATGTTCTTGGATTGGAAGAATCAACATTGTGAAAATGACTATACTATCCAAAGCAATCTACAGATTCAATGCAATCCCTATCAAATTACCAATGGCATTTTTTACAGAACTAGAACAAAAAAATCTTAAAATTTGTATGGAGACACAAAAGACCCCAAATAGCCAAAGCAGTCTTGAGGGAAAAAAAACGGAGCTGGAGGAATCAGACTCCCTGACTTCAAACTATACTACAAAGCTACAGTAATCAAGACAATATGGTACTGGCACAAAAACAGAAACATAGATCAATGGAAGAAGATAGAAAGCCCAGAGATGAACCGATGCACATATGGTCAACTATTCTATGACAAAGGAGCAAGGATATACAATGGAGAAAAGACAGTCTCTTCAATAAGTGGTGCTGGGAAAACTGGAGAGCTACATGTAAAAGAATGAAATTAGAACACTCCCTAACACCATACACAAAAATAAATTCAAAATGGATTCGAGACCTAAATATAAGACCGCACACTATAAAACTCTTAGAGGAAAACAGGCAGAACACTCTATGACATAAATCACAGCAAGATCTGTTTTGATCCACCTCCTAGAGTAATGGAAATAAAACAAAAATAAACAAATGGGACTTAATGGAACTAAAAGCTTTTGCACAGCAAAGGAAACCATAAACAAGATGAAAAAGCAACCCTCAGAATGAGAGAAAATATTTCCAAATGAATCAATGGACAACAGATTAATCTCCAAAATATATAAACAGCTCATGCAGCTCAATATTAAAAAAACAAACAACCCAATCCAAAAATGGGCAGAAGACTTAATGAGACATTTCCTGGAAGAAGACATACAGATGGCCAAGAGGCACATGGAAAGCTGCTCAACATCACTAATAATTAGAGAAATGCAAATCAAAACTACAATGAGGTATCACTTCATACCACTTAGAATGGACATCATCAGAAAATGTACAAACAACAAATACTGGAGAGAGTGTGGAGAAAAGGGAACCCTCTTGCACTGTTGGTGGGAATATAAATTGATACAGCCACTATGGAGAACAGTATGGAGGTTCCTTAAAAAACTAAAAATAGAACTACCATATGACCCCGTGATCCCACTCCTGGACATATACCCTGAGAAAACCATAATTCAAAAACAGTCATATACCACAATGTTCATTGCAGCTCTATTTACAATAGCCAGGACATGGTAGCAATCTAAGTGTGCATCAGCAGATGAATGGGTAAAGAAGATGTGGCACATATATACAGTGTAGTATTACTCAGCCATAAAAATAAATGAAATTGAGTTATTTGTAGTGAGGTGGATGGCCCTAGAGTCTATCATACAGAGTGAAGTAAGTCAGAAAGAGAAAAACAAATACCGTATGCTAACACATATGTATGGAATCTAAAAGAAAAACAATGGTCATGAAGAACCTAGGGGCAAGATGGGATTAAAGACAGAGACCTACTAGAGAATGGACTTGAGGATACGGGGAGGGGCAAGGGTAAGCTGGGAGAAAGTGAGAGAGTGGCATGGACATATATACACTACCAAACGTAAAATAGATAGCTGGTGGGAAGCAGCCACATAGCACAGGGAGATCAGCTCGGTGCTTTGTGACCACCTAGAGTGGTGGGATAGGGAGGGTGGGAGGGAGGGAGACGCAAGAGGGAAGAGATATGGGAACATATGTATATGTATAACTGATTCACTTTTTTATAAAGCAGAAACTAACCCACCATTGTAAAGCAATTATACTCCAATAAAGATGTTAAAAGATTTTTTAAAAAAAGGAAATAAGAATGAGGACTGTTTAAATTCTTATATTGTTTGATGTAAAAATAAAATAAATTCAGGTCTAAGTTTTGGCCATGAAGAATTGAGTATCCTCTAAAACTTCATAAGGTTAGTTTTATATTTTTACAAATATACTTATTAAAGATTGTGTTTGCATGTACCCAAGACTATCCATAGGATCAAATATTTGCTAAAAGGACTCAAAGAACACAGAAATTTGTATATCTACAGGTATTATAAAAAAGTAAGCAAACAAAAAAGTTTGTCAAACTAAAAAGCTTCTACACACAAAGGAAACCATCAAAGGAATAATAAAGCAGCCTACTTAATGGGAGAAAATATTTGCAAATTATATATTTGAAAAGGGACTAACATCCAAAATATATAAAGACCTCATACGACTCAATAGCAAAAAAAAAAAAAAAATTTGATTTAAAAATGGGCAGAAGAGATAAATAGACATTTTTCCAAGCAAAACATACAGACGGGCAATAGGTACATAAAAAGATGTGCTATATCATTAATCATCAGGGAAATACAAGCCAAATCCACAATGACATATCACCTCACAGTTGTCAGAATTGCTATTTTCAAAAAAACTTCAGATAGTAAGTATGTGGAGTAAAGAGAATCCTTATTCACTGTTGTTGAGAGTGTAAATTGGTGCAGCCACTATGGGAAACAGTATAGAGGGTCGTTAAAAAATTTAAAAAAATGAACCAGCATATTATCCAGCAAGTCTGTCTCTGGGTATTTATCAAAAAAAATTAATTCAAAAAGATATATGCACCTCTGTCTTCATTGCAGCATTATTTATAGTAGCCAAGATATGGAAACAACCTAAATGTCAATCAATGGATGAATGGATAAGAAAATTTGGTGTATATATGTACAATGGAATGCCATTCAGTCACTAAAAAAGAATGAAATCCTGCCATTTGCCATGACATAGATGGACCTCAAGGGCATAATTCTAAGTGAAATAAGTCAGACAGAGAAAGAGAAATAAGTATGATCTCTCTTATATGTGGAATCTAAAATATAATGTATATATTATATATGCATATATATATTTACAAACAAAAACAAGAAAAACAAGTTCATAGATACAGAGAATAGATTGGTGGTTACCAGAGATGGGGGTGGCAGAAATGGGTGTTTTGTTTGTGTTTTTCTTATTTCAATAAATTAAATAATAATTGTAAAAAATTACAGAGGAATAGACATTCTATGGATAGCTCATTTTTGTTAATAGATCATAGTTGCTCATTTTTATTACTGAGTCCATTTTATCAATGTTTTCCTTAATAGGTATTATTTTTCTGTTACATGTATAAAATAATTTTTAAAAGACTAGAAAGATGAATATTTTTAGGAATCCTAGATTTCCTAGGTCCTTTCTTTAGAAATATTTCTTGGATTTTTAATTGTATGATACATATAGCAAATTGTTTTAAAAATCATCGAAAATACATATATATGTATGTAAATTACCATTTTCCTTAAAAAATGGTATAAAGTTTAATAAACTCTTTTATGTCACTCAACAATCTATTCTGAGTTTTCTGTTGTTAAAAACTGTAGTTCTATAACACAATTTTTACCCTGAATGGGGTTCCTTTTTATTTACTTAACCCTTTATTGAACATTTAGATTTTTTCCAACTTCTTTTGTTAACAAAAAAATGCTGTGATGGCCACCCTTATCACTAAATTTTTGAACACACATACAATTATTTTCTTGTAAAAATTCTTAGAGGTTGAAATAATCGGCCAAAGGGAAACATATTTTAAAAATTTACCATATGAATTATTCAACAGCTTTTCATGATGGTTGCATCAATTCATATCCCTGTGAATAGCCAGATTAAAATGATTTAAGTTTATTACAGCAGAAAAAGGAGATATTAAAATCAGCAAAGTTAAAAGTTGCATAGAGCAGAGTTCAGGAGAGACCAGACATTAGCTTCCAGTTTTTCTTTCCTGGTGGGGTCATACAGACACTTCCCAATTCTCCCAGCAATGTGGTTTGATGACACTCATAAAGTATTGCCAACCAGGGAAGCTACCTTAGCCTTTGTGTTCAGGGTTTTTATTGGGGTCAGTAACATAGGTATGGCATCTACTATACATGTGACTGATCTTAGTTACTAAGTTTCCAGCTCCTCCAAGGTTAAAACAGACACCACTCCAGCCCAAGGCCCCCATCATAAACTGAATTGTTAGTATAAACAATGTGTCAAGACCCAAGTCCTCAGGTAAACAAAAACACTCTTATCAGGCAAGGTATTCTAAGGACTTTTCAGTGGAGTGTGCAAGATTTGGAAATCAGTCCTACCAAATTACTTCTTTACACCATAGGAACAGAGTAATGGGTAAAGCAAAACTGACCAGAGTTAATTTTTTTTTTTTTTTTTTTTT
Organism: Leucopleurus acutus; assembly: GCF_964270905.1. Lineage (NCBI taxonomy): Eukaryota > Metazoa > Chordata > Mammalia > Artiodactyla > Delphinidae > Leucopleurus > Leucopleurus acutus. Next base: position 19,237,438 of record NC_139142.1, on the reverse strand, counting down.
GCGATACGTGGGACTCTCACTGCTGTGGCCTCTCCCGCTGCAGAGCACAGGCTCCGGACGCACAGGCTCAGCAGCCATGGCTCACAGGCCCAGCTGCTCCGCAGCATGTGGGATCTTCACGGACCGGGGCACGAACCCATGTCCCTTGCATCAGCAATTGGACTCTCAACCACTGTGCCACCAGGGAAACCTCAGAGTTAATCTTATATATACTATTTACAGTTATAACCAAATTAAATATATGCTGACATCAAAGTGCACATTATCCAAGTCATTAACTTCCCTACCTGTCAGCTCCTCTTCCATTGCTATGTATTTCCCCATGCAGTCTGAAATTCCTTCCATGAATTATTAGGAGAACTGTGATATGCCTCTCAGGCAAAGGGAACAGAGTTAGACAAAAAAGGATTCAGGGGAAAGATAAAAACTTGGAGGTATCAGCAAAAAGCAAAGTTTGAAATGTAGAGTAGGAAAATTGAAATACAATTTTAGAATTCATGACTAAAAACAGATTTTTGAACAATCTGCAAAGAAGACAACTGAAATTTAAAGACACAGATGAGAGTGGATTGTCTAAAAGAGAAAAGTGGTTAGAAATTATTGCTGTTATTTTGCTTTTGCATATTCTTTATTTAATTTATTCGAGTTAGACTTCAAGATTAAAATCTCTCCATCTGCTGTTCCAGTAAATTCTGGCCTTCTGGAGAGTTCTGTGGAAATTTCGCTGTCTGTAACACCTACACAGTTGAATCTGTCCTCATTTGAGCAGTTGCTTCTGTCTTTCTAGTTGGGGGCTGCTCCTATCATCCAAAAATATTTATCTTGATAACATGCCCAAATCTATAGTGCTGAGATAGTATATACACTACATCTGCATATGTGCATCACACATGTGCAAATATACACACTTAACCATTTATCTTCAATCATGATGTGCATTTAAATTTCTCTGCTATATTCATGGTACAGTATCCTTAGTTTTCTAAATGTTGGCTTCCTAGAGCAGCTTTGTAAAACACAACTGTGTCAATGACTTAATAACTGCAATCATGGAAAAGCCAGTTTGTACTAGGCACTAGTTTTAGAAGATAACCTATTTTTTTCAAATAGTGCTAAGAAGAGTGTTAGATAATATTGATCACCTTTTTTTGTATGTTAGGAAACTGGGATTTAGATACATTAAGCTAATAGCTGAAGTCCCAATCTAGTCAGAGACTGAAATAGGACTCAAACCCAGTTTTTTTGATTTCAGAGTCCTCCATGTCAACACCAATGCTGTATTCAGGGTTGTTTTTCAGGCCACCCAGCCTACAGCAAAGACTTTCACCACCCTTCTGCAGGCTGATGTAGTTACCGATGCCTCTACTGTCAAGAAGAATGTGTCCCAAAACAGGTCCTTGTGAATATATATGCTTGGCTTGCCTAATAGATATCAAAAATCTTCAAGATAACACAATTCTGATTAAGTTTTACCTATTTGATTACTCTAATAATGTTAACAAATAATATTTTGCATGCTAATTGATGCATGCCAGTGTTTATCTTAATATTATATGTTTATACATATTTTCCCTTTCATAGAGCAGTTTATTACGATTCCATTTCACAAAGCAGATGGGTGGGCAGCAGTGGCACGTGAACTCCAGACCCTGATAGACGTCCCTCTCAGAAGGCCTGGGAAGTGGTGTCATTCTTAATGCACTTGACAGCGACTTTCTTCCTTCGGTAATCTTCCACCATCAAGTCTGCCAACTCCCCGCTTCACAAGGGTCTGCAGCAGCTTCAGTTCCTTTGTGTTCAGTGCCCAGTGGAAGAATTCACCCTGAGCAGGCACCTTGTCACTCCATGACCTTTGGCTTGACGAGGCAAATACAGAGTCCCCCTTCGCCTGAGGTTCTCGGAGTACACCTCCTTGTCGCTGCTGCTAAGGTGGCTGGCGTGGCACAGGATGCGGTTTGCTCCACCTTGCCCTCACAGCTCACACCCTGAGTGTCGTTCCGGGGTAGATGGTGCTCTCCCGTACCAGAAGCAGGTCTGTCTCCAGCGAGCTCAGAAGTACCCTCCACCAGGACCCCTCGCTGGTGCTGTCCGCGGTGCTGATTTTTGTGTTGCTGCTCATCTGGGGGCTCCACTTCCTGCAGGTCAGGGCGGGGGCGCTGCTGACCTCTCCCACATCGACCCCATCCCTGGAAGTGGCCCTGTTGGTTTTGTTGTCTTTTAAATTGTTTTCTGATGATTCTTTTTTTCTCTATTTAAACTCTGAGTGCTAAGGCATTATTGAGGTTTCATACTAGTTTTTGTTTTGTTTTTGTTTCTCTTGGTTTGTTTGGTAAGAGAATTGAATGCATTATTCCTCTGAGGTCCTGGCATGTTAACTACCAGGGTCTGGCTTGGGCTGCTTTCATCGTGGCTTCAGTCCCACCCTGGGAATCCTGTCCCTTAAAAGAAACATTCCTCCCTTGTGTCTGTCATATGGCTGTCAGCTGGGGGATCGGGGGGCAAGTGCTGGTCACACACCTGTGTCTGTGATGCCCACAGCAAAGAAAAAAAATCTGAGGGAGTAGATTTCTGAGAGGTAGAGAGAGCTTAATAAAATGTTGGTTCCTCCCCCAAATATTTTACATATCATTTACATATTTTTCTATTAGTTAAGCTTCCACCATGGAAATACATATTTGAAGATATATTTTATATATAACTATATATATATATATATATAACTATATATATATGATACATAACAAAAGAAAAACTCTGGGTATGTAATTTAGTTGATTTTCTTCAAGAATTTTTTAAGTAAAAGATGAGGAAATGTTAGTTACAAAAGTATTTTAAAAGGTTACCAAGTGAAGTCTGTACTTGGTTTTTAGATGTCTTAAAAACATAATTTATACCTCATAGTTATGTTCTAATTCAGGTCTAGTTCACTTATAGACAGGTAATTTGAGATTTAAACAAATTCTTATAGAATTATTAAAACCTCTTTTCTTAAATATGGTCATTAAGGAAAAGTTAAACTTTTAATTCAAAAAATGCTGCAATTTTAAACATGATGGTTTAAAATTCATTAATTAATTATATAGGGCTTCATTAATTTATGTGGTAAAATTTTACTGACCATTTACTACAGGCCAAGCCTAATGCTTGGTTAGGAGAATGAAATATGTACAAGAGATAATCCTTGATTTCAGCAAGCTAATAGCAATTCAAGAAGCCATATAGGTTCCCAGAAAATCTTGGTTGAACATAATAAGTAATGGGTATATAAATGAGTCATTTCAAATGTAGTTCAAAGAAGAGACATTAACATCAGCAAGTTATTTTTTCCAGCTTTACTGAGGCATCATTGACAAATAACAATTGTATATATTTAATGTGTGCAATGTGATAATTTTATATATGTACATATTGTGAAATAATTACATTAATCAAGCTAATTAACACGTTCATCACTTTATAGTTACCTTGTGAATATGTATGTATGTATGTATGTGTGTGTGTGTTGAGAACGCTTAAGATGTACTGTCTTAGCACATTTCACATATACAATTACAGTATTATTAATTATAGTCACTGTGCTGTACTTTAGATCCCCAGAACTTACTCATCTTATAACTGAGAGCTTGAACCCTTTAACCAGGTTATTTTAAGTGTCCAATTTAATCTTTGTTATATATTCTATTTTATATGTAGATTTCTAAAAAATACTTTATATCTACTTTGTATCTGTTCACTTTCAGAGTTATCTCATAACATTTCCCCCCTAGAACTGTATCAGAAAGAAAAGAAATAAGTTAAAATTTTGCATGAAGCAAGCTTGATGTGATAAAATAGGCCTCCTCCTCTTATAACTCCCCCAAAGCCAAAGAAGTGAAGGGTGATGAGCTGGGATGAAAATTTCAGATAGGTGTATTGTCAGAAGAATTTCTCACTCATTTCTGTAGCTGCACACAATTATTTTTCTCCAAAATCCTTTTTATCTGCCATTTAGCAAGAATCCAGCTACTGAGCATGAGCTTACTGCCTCATAAATAACATCCTCTTAGCTTTTCAATCACACCATTCCAATTCTGTATTTTGTCAGCAAAAGTCCTATTTTTAAAAATAATACTTCAGCCATCTGCCTACCCATATGTGCTACACGTCACTGAATGTTAGATTCTCTGTAAGTTTTATAGATGGTATCACAAACCTTGAGTGTGCTTTCTCTCATAATTAGCATTTTACAACCACATTAAATTGATCACAGGTAAACTGTTTCATTTTGGTGTGTTATTTTGATTGTAATCAGACTACTTGCTGGAAAGTGATTTTGTAGCCAATGTATTTTAGTTATAAAGAGTTTTCTTTCCTCCTTTATAGCAAATACATTACTCTAAAGGTCACACTTGTCAGACCTATAAACCAAATCCCAGACTTACAATGTAAGGCATCCCTGGGAGGATCCATCAGTGTTTACACTGGGGTGAAAAATGTTATCTTAGCAGGTTTCATCAAATTCAATGACTGATGATGTCATTTGCAATCTCTACAATTTGTTCCTCCCAAATGAAACACTGCTTGGTCAGGAATTCTGTTTTCTCTTTTCATGTTTTCCTAAGTCATATATACATATTGACCATTTCCTTTTCCTAAAACTGATAAACCTCAAATAAATGTATAGTTGAATCTGAAGTTACCCTAGCTTTTCAACTGAGAAACTGTCCTATTTATGGATGGATTAGGGAAATTTTAGACCCCCTGGGAACCTGCTAAACTTAGACTTCAGTTCTTTAGTAACACATTCATGAGGAATAAAACCTTTCAACTTCTATTTTTTAATACCTTGTGTTTTCATGGTTAAAATGTAAGTTGAGTAAGTACACATGAAATACATTGCAGTTCACAATTTTTTTTTTTTTTTTTTGCGGTTGTCGGGCCTCTCACTGTCGTGGCCTCTCCCGTTGCGGAGCACAGGCTCCAGACGCGCAGGCTCAGCGGCCATGGCTCACAGGCCCAGCTGCTCCGCGGCATGTGGGATCTTCCTGGACCGGGGCAGAAACCCGTGTCCCCTGCATTGCCAGGCGGGCTCTCAACCACTGCGCCACCAGGGAAGCCCAGTTCACAATTTTTGATGCACAGTTTTTTTGCTATCATTCAATTATAATAAGCAAATTCCTCTTTGTTTTATGTTTTGACCCATAAGTGTATAAATGTCAGCTTCTGGCTACCAATTTGCAAGACTAATTTTATCTTGTCTTTCCAAAGCTTTGTTTCTTTGTTGTTTCCTTTTTCCTGAGGATTAATTTAGTTGTTTTTTTTTTAATGTATTTAATTAATTAATTATTTTTTGTCTGCATTGGGTCTTCGTTTGCTCCACGCGGGCTTTCTCTAGTTGTGGTGAGCAGGGGTTACTCTTCATTGCGGTGTGCGGGCTTCTCATTGCAGTGGCTTCTCTTGCTGTGGAGCACGGGATCTAGGTCCATGGGCTTCAGTAGTTGTGGCACGTGGGCTCAGTAGTTGTGGCTCGCGGGTTCTAGAGCGCAGGCTCAGTAGCTGTGGCACACAGGCTTAATTGCTCCAGAGCATGTGGAATCTTCCCGGACCAGGGCTCGAGCCCATGTCCCCTGCATTGGCAGGCGATTCTTAACCACTTCACCACCAGGGAAGCCCTATTTAAGGTTTACTTTCACAAAATTTGGAACTGTGCAATATGTGTATTGCTCATTGAACTTATTACCTGAAGCTACCCTAGACTTAATATCCTGTCCCCTTACCTAGTGCAAACAGGTAAGAAAAAGTTCAAGTTTTCCAGTTTTCATTAAAAACTTTTGTGGCAATTTTGCTTTGGTGCTAAGAGCCCAGGGTTCATGTCTTCATATTAGAGTTGTCCTCTATGAATCCCTTATTGTCTTCCTTGGTCATTGATACAGTTCAAATTGTGTCTTCTACCTCCCTTCCATTTTTTCATGATTTAGATTGTTTTATTAGGATGATTATTTATGGTTCTAATTAGTCATATTGCCTGAAAACAAGGACTGAGTAAGTCTACTCTTGAGAGTAATATATTATAATTTACTTATTCTTTTTTTTTTTTTGTGGTACGCGGACCTCTCACTGCTGTGGCCTCTCCCGTTGTGGAGCACAGGCTCCGGACTCGCAGGCTCAGCGGCCATGGCTCATGGGCCCAGCCGCTCCACGGCATGTGGGATCTTCCCGGACTGGGGCACGAACCCGCGTCCCCCGCATTGGCAGGCGGACTCTCAACCACTTCGCCACCAGGGAAGCCCTAATTTACTTATTCTCAACATCTTTTCCCAAGTAAATTAATAAAATGTTCTTACTACGTACAAGCTCTCTGAAATGTGAATTTAAAAGGACAGCCTAATGGGAAGGCTTATATAACTTAACTTCAGTTATATTAGCTCCTGAGAATTCTTAATAGATCTAATTATAGCTAAATTGTAATAAAATTAAGGACTCTTAGATCCTGAATGTATTCTGGTGCTATAGGGAAACTGAGGACAACCATTATAATGATTTTTCTAAGATCAAACATCTAGCTAATGACAGTGAAAGAGCTCTAATTCAAGACTTTTGACTTCCACTTATCATTCTTTTCACTACTACTAGCTTAAATATTGATTGCTTAAATTAATCACACTAAGCACTGTACTATGCACGTTGTAAGCACCTTATTTAATCTTGAAAACAAAACAGTAGCTGTGAAACAGAAACTAGTTTATTCCTATTTTGTAGATAGAAAATTGAGTATTGTAGAAGTTAATATTTGTCTTTCCTAAATTTATATCAGGAGAAAGTAACCTGAATAGCATTAGTATCCATTGCTAGATTCTCCAAAAGCATGTGTTTGTTAGTGTGTGTGTGTGTGTGTGTGTCTTAATGGCTATATTTACAGTCTGTCCTATTACATGCCCAAAGGCTCTTAAGAACCACTTAATTAAAAAGTCAGTTTCTGGTGATGAGGTTTAGGCTTATAGAAGACTCCTAAGGAAGTCAGGGTTTATTCCAATTAAGTGAACTACCAGGGTGCTAGATGAAATTCTGTGCTTGGCAGACTCTCTTTCCTTTTGCATGGAGTTATATTTGTGGATGAAATATTCTAAGGATGAATGCTAAAAGCCCCTGTGACACCTAGACCCTCTCCAGAATTATGTTTTGAAAACGCTCAGCAGTTTGGCAGCTGCTTTGCAACCTGGGAGTGCATTTTAATTGGGATCATATAACTTTATGACTGAGGGATTTATTTCTCTCTCAACAAATTTCTTCCCTCTTTTAGCCTATTAGTTTAAATGTTTGAGTTAATATCATAGGCATTTCCCATTAGATACTCTTCAGGACCATAGTGCAATGACATGTCCAGTTTTCCTCCATAATTTAAAAAAAAAATAAAGAGTGAAAACCAGACTCTGACAAAAAAAACTTTAAGTTTTAAATGTCATTTTCTCTTTCATCTTTTTTTTTAAAACATCTTTATTGGAGTATAATGGTTTTACAATGATGTGTTAGTTTCTGCTGTATAACAAAGTGAATCAGCTATACATATACATATATCCCCATATCTCCTCTCTCTTGCATCTCCCTTCCACACTCCTTATCCCACTCCTCTAGGTGGTCACAAAGCACAGAGCTGATCTCCCTGTGCTATGTGGCTGCTTCCCACTAGCTATCTATTTTACGTTTGGTAGTGTATATATGTGCATGTCACTCTCTCACTTCGTCCCAGCTTACCTTCACCCTCCCTATGTCCTCAAGTCCATTCTCTATGTCTGCATCTTTATTCCTGTCCTGCCCCTAGGTTCTTCAGAACCCTTTTTTTTTAGATTCTATATATATGTGTTAGCATACAGTATTTGTTTTGCTCTTTCTGACTTACTTCACTCTGTATGACAGTCTCTAGGTCCATCCACCTCACCACAAATAACTCAATTTCATTTCTTTTTATGGCTGAGTAATATTCCATTGTATATATGTGCCACATCTTCTTTATCCATTCATCTGTAAATGGACACTTAAGTTGCTTCCATGTCCTGGCTGTTGTAAATAGTGCTGCAATGAAAATTGTGGTACATGACTGTTTTTGAATTATGGTTTTCTCAGGGTATATGCCCAGGAGTGGGATTGCTGGGTCGTATGGTAGATCTATTTTTAGTTTTTTAAGGAATCTCTGTACTGTTCTCCATAATGGCTGTATCAATTTATATTCCCACCAACAGTGCAAGAGGGTTTCCTTTTCTCCACACCCTCTCCAGCATTTGTTGTTTGTAGATTTTTTGATGATGGCCATTCTGACCAGCGTGAGGTGATACCTCATTCTAGTTTTGATTTGCATTTCTCTAATGATTAGTGATATTGAGCATCCTTTCATGTGTTTGTTGGTAATCTGTACTATCTTCTTTGGAGAAATGAATATTTAGGTCTTCTGCCCATTTTTGGATTGGGTTGTTTATTTTTTTGATATTGAGCTGCAAGAGCTGTTTGTATACTTTGGAGATTCATCCTTTGTCCGTTGATTCATTTGCAATTATTTTCTCCCATTCTGAGGGTTGTCTTTTCATCTTGTTTATGGTTTCCTTTGCTGTGAAGAAGTTTTCAAGTTTCATTAGGTCCCATTTGTTTATTTTTGTTTTTATTTCCATTACTCTAGAAGGTGGGTCAAAAAAGATCTTGCTGTGATTTATGTCAAAGAGCTTTATAGTGTCTGGTCTTACATTTAAGTCTTTAATCCATTTTTAGTTTATTTTTATGTATGGTGTTAGGGAGTGTTCTAATTTCTTTCTTTTACATGTAGCTGTCCAGGTTTCCCAGCACCGTTTATTTATTTATTTAATTATTTATTTTGCGGTACGCTGGCCTCTTACTGTTGTGGCCTCTCCCGTTGTGGAGCACAGGCTCCGGACGCGCAGGCCCAGCAGCCATGGTTCATGGGCCCAGCCACTCCGCGGCATGTGGGATCCTCCCAGACCAGAGCACGAACCTGTGTCCCCTGCATCGGCAGGTGGACTCTCAACTACTGTGCCACCAGGGAAGATCCCCAGCACCATTTATTGAAGAGACTGTCTCTTCTCCATTGTATATTCTTGCTTCCTTTGTCATAGATTAGTTGACCATAGTTATGTGGGTTTATCTCTGGGATTTCTATCCTGTTCCATTGATCTGTATGTCCCACTTATATTTTCACTCTCTGGATGGAACGGTTTACATATGTGGTATCATAAGCTTACTATGTAACTAGTATATAGTAAATGATGAAAGTCAAATTGTGTTGTACAAATCAAGTATGTGCATTAGGGAGGAGCTATGTAAAGCAATGTTACCAAAGACAACAATCAATAAAATATGGCTACAGAAAAATGAAACAACTGAGTTGCAAAAGAAACAACAATATTTGAATGGAAGACAAGAGTAAGAAAAGGTGGTTTAGGCAGCGAGAATGGAAATGGAATTAAAAAAAAAATCATGTTAGAAGAAGAAATAACTATGGCCCAGCTTTGAAATAGAAACTCTTTTCAGTTGCCTAAGTAGAGGCATTATGTGAGTGAGGAGTAAAGAAAATCAAAGAGTAAAAATTAAGAAGGGAACTACAAGGTGATATTTATTTGCCTATCCATTTGGAATGAGATAAATAAATCTTAAATTATATCGATAGACATATGAGTTCACATCAAACGAAACTGGATAGCACTATATTTTGTGCTAATAACCAATATGTCAGTAATTACGGGTTGGTCAGAAAGTTCGCTCGGGTTTTTCCTTAACAGCTTATGGAAAAACCCACGTGAACTTTTTGGCTAACCCAATACATTGATTTTTTTGCGCAATTATCTATTAGATAAATATTGAGAACCTAACATGGACCCCAAAGAGTGTGACTATAATGCTAAAAATCTCTTGCCTTTTATAACTGATTTTCCAGGAACTCCTGAATCTACTACTGATGTTATTACATAGTTACAAAAAATAAGATGCTTATTGTAAAATAAGATCTATTGTATTAACAAATGAAACAAATTTTGTGGGTATTTTTTCAAGCTTATAATACAGAAATCCATAAGTAAAAATATACATCTGCTCCTTCATTAGAAATTACTAATAGCATATTTAGAGACATAAATGGATTAACTGACTTATAAAAAGTTCATCTAAGAGCACATTTTATATACCAAAGATAACCCTTTGAAGTCCTAAATTACCTCTCCCTGGACTCATCACATTATCCTCCAATCTCATACCCCACATAATAATCAAAGCATCAATTTTGTATTGATATACATATTAGTATATAAGATAGTCAGTATCCACAAGGGCAATTATATATTTGTCAGATGGAATCTGTCATTTCCAGAAGAGATAACTGAGAGGCTGGGAAACTACACATTGCTTTTGACAACATTGTGGGGTTTGTTGTACAAAGATAGAATCCAGGGTGCTGGATCTGGAGGCCCTGACAAACTTCCCCTGAATTGGACTAGGATTTTCCAAAGAATTACACCCTAAGAGTTAGGATCTCAGAAGATTATATTTTTAGAGTAAGAGTAAACCAGATGTAGATAGAATTAAAATGACGGAAGGTCATGATGAATTTTTTTAAAAAATGAAATTACTAATATTTCTCAGACTTTAAAATGATTTTATCAGATAAAAACATAATAACCAAGAGGAGAAGAAGAAAAGATCAAGTATCAAAAAAGGGTAAGGGGTTAAATTACACACAATAGAAAAAAACATGAAATAAATAAATTTATAAGGTATAAGGAAATAAAAGAAAATAAATTCAGCCAAGAACTGGACTCTGTAAAAAGTAATAATTATTAGAACTGAAATGTAGAGCAAATAAAATAAATAAATGAATGGCTTATTGTAAAATTATTTATGGCACAGCCAAACATAAACCTAATGATCTAGAAGAAAGGTCATAAAAATATCCACAATGAATCATGAAGAGATAAACATGGAAAACATGGAAGAGTGGTTAAAAGACATAAATGATTCAGAGACAAAAAGTTTAATATACATAATAGCCCTTGTGGGTATTATCTAATATCCTAATATGTATTCTCCTATCTCCTTACACTTAATAACGGTATGTTATAATGTTTTTTTCTATTGTGTATAACTTATTCCCTTCCCCCATTTTGTTACTTGATCTTTTTTTTCTTCTCCTCTTGGTTATTATGTTTTTCATCTGATGAAGAAAATCATTTTAATGTCTGAGAAATATTAGTAGTTTCATTTTTAGAAAAAAAAATCAAAGCTAATCTTCAGTCCTTGCAATTTTACACATTTTTGGTTTACTCTTACTCTCAGAGTATAATCTTTTAGAGTCCTAACTCCTAGAGTGTAATTCTTTGGAATCCTAATCCAGTTCATGGAAAGTTTATCAGAGCCTCCAAATCCAGTTTCCTTGATTCTAATCTTTGTACAACTAACACCACAAGTTTGTCAAAAGTGATCTTGTGTAGTTTCTCAGCCTCTCAGTCCTCTCTTCAGGAAATGTCAGATGCCCCTAGGATAAAATCAGTCTCCAATACTGACCTCAACTTTTCAGATTTTCTTTCTTTAGATATAACAATTATTCATAAACCATAATTTACCTTTGGATTGTTAGCTCTGTGATATCTTTATATCATGTTAAAATATTTTTTTTTCCTCTGGATACAGAAATGGGTTTTCTGTTTTTCTCACTTTTAAATCTCCTATGTCTAGCACAATCAAAACAACCAACACATTACATGCTTAATATGTCATAAACAGTGTCCTAATTTATTTCTAGGAACACCACTGTGAGATAATTACTATAATCTCTATTTTATCTACATGGAAACTGAGGCTTGGAAAGTTTAAATGACTTGCTCACAACTGTGTAACCAGCAAGTGGGGATGGCAAGATATGAACCTGGTACTATGACACTAGACACTAAAATCTTAACCACTGCAATATGAATTAAGAACATAGTGGTTTGCAACAATATCTCTTGAATAAACTAATTGAAAATTTAATATCATGCTCTTATTCTTCTCATGTGGAAAATTTTTACAAACTCTGTGTTTCACAGAGTTGTGAGATTACTAAATTAAGTAAGGTATATCTAGGTTCTTGCAAATATTTGGCCTTTGTCTTGACTATGGGTCAAAATTATGTGAATTTTTAGTTGTGGGAGTAAGAGTTTAGGAATTCCCACTAATCCATAAGCACAGCCTCCAGGTTCTTTCCGGATTGAAACATTGATCACACTTGTTTCCTTATCATCTTGTACATTGCATTAAATTTGAATTACAGCCCCGCCCAAATCTCACTTAATTAAGGCTTTCTGTTAGTTGGGTTCTGGTTTTATAGAACTGCTGTGATTACCTGTTTCTTATTTTCAAAGGACTTTGTTTTTGCACAAAGTAAGATACCAAGGCTTAGGGCAATATTTTGTTTCTTAGAAAACTTAGATGTGTAATGATTTATAATCTCTATTATTGTTGCCAACTAACATTTATTGAGGATCTCTGGGTTATATTTGATTATACTAAATATTTCCTTGACTTGAAGGTGTGTTCTTTTGCATTTAATAATGTATATGTACACAACACAAAGAAAAATAATGTATGTAGATACAACGAATGTTGGGCATGAAAATACTTACTTTATCACATTAAGATTCATACAAACATATCAAAAAAAATTATTCCACGATCACTAATGTATTTTTTTGGTCTTTATGTGTAATTCTATGCTTATATAGTGTTATCAATATGTTTATTTTGTTTCTGTTCTATATTTTTTCTTTATATCATTTTCCATGTAAGTTTGATCAAAATAATTATTATGGAAATGTTACAATGTTCCATTACAGAATATTATGTTTCTATAGAGCATATAGTTCATTATTTTTACAGTGGCAATATAATTCATCATATAGATGTACAAATGATTTGCCTATTTCCTTTATTATAAGATATATCAAGTATTTCTAAACTTTATAATTATAAATAGTATATAATGTGTAATTTCATGTATTTAAGATTATTTACCTAAGATAAATTCTAAAATATATGATTACTGAAACAAAGGTTAAAAAATTGTTTTGATGATTATTGACAAACAATAAATTTACTTTCTAAAATTAGTTTTGTCAATTGCAAATCAAAAGACAATAATGGTTTTACTGTCTTCTTGCTATCTACTTGTATTCACACTTCAGCATTTTTTTATTGCTTATTTATTAGCATCTAAAAATGTTTTTTGATATTTGGAAACTAATAATAGACATTTTTAAGAGAAAATTTTTCTTTAAAAATACATGGGATGGTTATGTTTTGCCATGGAATAGGTTCAGAACATCAAATTGGAGACTGCAGAAATGAATAGTCTCTAGTAGTCTAATGAGTTCATCCAACACTAAAGTAAAAATATGCCATTCCTTTTCACAATCTTTCATTCACAGAGATGTGAAAAACTCTCAGCATTAGAAGTTAAATAAGCAAAATTAATTTGATCCCAACTTGTGAGTGACATGGTGGTGAAAGCTGATGATCAATTTAATGTTGACCTTTGAGCCCCATAAAGTTTTATCCTCAAGTCTCCCAGATGACTAATAATTATAGGGGATGCCCTCAGTTTTCATGGCTTTTGCTTGGCAATGAATTGTTTGTGTTTAGGCCTGATTCATGTTGATTCCCTTGTCAATTATACTTCATTCCAGAGAGACCTTAAATCACCCAGGGTTCCTTTTTGAAGTTAGCTATTAGCAAGGATATCTTGAATCCATTGTGCTAAGGACAGAGGTTTAAAACAAGAGGTGAAGTTCAGCAAGTTCATGTCAGATTTTAACATGTTCCAGAATTTCTCACAAGTCTAACAAAATGAGAGGTTGATGCATTAACTCCTTGTGGTCCTGCTTCTGCTTTAGAATATCTTTTCCCTGACATATACCGGTTTCAGTTGTGAATAAAATTAATAATAATAAGCACTTAATCAAGTATTCTTTTTCTTCAGGTCACAATATTAACAGAAGTGCTTTAGCCAAAATCATATAGAGCTTCCAGAGGAAGAAACTCTTTTGAACGCTGCTTAGATTGACTAAATGCTAACAGCTATTTCTCTAAGAGTGGAGGAAGAAACCCGGGTGATTGGAGGCTGGGATCAAAAGGTACATTAAAGATTATTCTGATATTAGTTTACTTTGAGCTAATCAAGTCCAGATGGCCTCATTTTATTGCTCAAGGTTCATATGTCATTAAAATATGGCCCTAGAACTCACTTTGTTGCTAAAGGATAGAATTGATCCATTCCATGCTTTCCCTTTGTGCCCTTAGCCTCCAGAATAAATAATCTATACTCACCTTAGAAAATAAGTGTTAAAAATTCTGACTCTTTATATGTCACTGACATTAAAATATCTGTAAATCAATATCTGGTGAAATCATGACAAAATAATTTTTAGCCCAGTGTCCCATTTGTCAAGAGGCCAGATGTCTAAGTTAAAGTATTTTTTCTTTCACACAAGTTTTTCTCTCAAATACTAAAGATTGGCCTTTTTGATAATACTTAGAAACTTAAAAAAATATAGGGACAACTAAAATTTGCATTTCTATATGGAAATTTTATGTATGTACTTTTGTCAAGAAGACATTCCATCATTTCATTAAAAAAATAGTTATTAAGAGAAATCAGGGCTGTCTTCTGAGAACACTGCTTGATAATTGCATGAAGCTAAGAATATTAGAATGCAACCTGTAAAAGCTAGTTAATGACTATTGATGTGAAAGATCTCGACATGCCAGGTGTGACATTTATCTCACCTAAATAACAAAGGAAACATGATTAAAATATTGTTTATCTGAGAAGTTAGTCCCCAGTGAGAATGATTTATGTCTGAAAGTGCTTCAGAGCTGTAAAGTAGTATGTAATAAGAAGGGAGTGCTAATAGCAGAGAGGAGGGAAATACATGCTAGACAATGTTGTCCATATAAGTCTTTGATAAATGTGTCATTGAAATACTCACATTGGTTCCTACACAGGATAAAGTCCCAATGCCTCTTCAAAATAAGGTAGATATATTGATATTTTAAGGTACTGTCTATTTAAGGAACTGAGCTATCTAATTAGATTAAAAAAACCTTCTCTAGAATCAAAGTTGAGATATTCTTTCTTCCTCTAAGTTACCTTCTAAAGTTAGAAAGCATGAAGTAAAGGTCAGAAAGTGAAGAGGGAGAGCTCTTGAGTCCAATTGCTGGAATTTGTATTTTGCCTCCACTAGTTTCTAGCCATGTTGCTGTGGTTCTGTTATTTTGCCTCTGAAGGCTCTGTTTTCTCATCTAGAAAAAATAATAATAATTTTTCCTTTCTCATAGTAAGTTCACAAATAGATAACCCTTAGAGTCCAAGAGAATATGAATTAACTGAATATATTGAGACAAAGGGGACCCTCAAATTACAAATAATAAGGCTTTGGTTGAAAGGGAAATATACTCCTCTTTTTGCTCCAAGAGTAAAGGGCCTCATTCACTTATCCAATGGTTCTAATATATTTCAGAAATAATCTGAAGGCATACCAAAGATTTAATATTTTTGCAGTGGAATGTGTACATTTTCACATTAAGTAGGTAAATCACAAATAGGCTCACAGCAGCTCAAATCATGTTTAACCTTAAAATGAATTTGTTCCAAATTATGTAAATTGTGGCTTTTAAAAGTCTGTGGATTACCAAATTTCAGATAAGGGATTACAGATATATGTCCTGTTGTGGAGAGAATGGGGTGAGAAGAGCCAAGCTCTGCTACGAGAAACACTTTGATTATCGCCAAAAAAAAAACTAATCCATGTGCAATTAATTTATAGCTAAAGTGTGTGTATTACATTGTTTAAAGCTTCATGACGGGCAAATGAAGTTATCTGAGAAAAGTTAAAAGTCACAGCGACAATCCACATTGCTTGGGAAATTATCTTGTTAAGGCAACAAATATTGTCCTAAATGAGCAGAGTTAGTATGCTGAGATTTTGTTGGAGCTTGATATGAGTAACTCTCCCATCTTCTCCCCTTTCATATCAGTCAGAGAGAATTGTCACAAGAATTGTTACTGACCACTTTCAGGGTATACGATTCTTTTTTGGGAAGAAATAACCATTATTCCCTAGTGATGAGCAGAGAATAGAGACTAGTGACTGAGCACTAACTAATTCCTGGTCATTGTCAAATCTTAAAGTTAAGTGATGATAAAATCAAAATTAATCTTTTGAGAGTGGAAATATATGGCAGTGGAAAATTAAGTATGGTGTATATTGACAAATGTATCATTTGCTCTGTATCATAAAAGATAAAGTAATCTATAAGACTGACAGAATCTACTTTGTAGAGGCTTATTTAGTGAGGTAATAAAACTTTGGAAGTCAAACTTAATCCTCCAATATTCTGCAAGAGAAGTTTTTCTCCCCAAAACTCTTTTGGTATTGATTTTAAAATAAAATCACACATTGGAGAAAGCAAGTATAAGGTATTAATAACCTATAAATATCCTTTAGTTACAGCCAAAAATCAATAAAAGATAAAATGAATGATTATTATATTTGAAATATTTATTTATAATTTTACATTCTCTACTGATTTAGCCTGAATTAATTTTGGTTAACGTCAAAGGGGTTAAATTATTTTGATGAGCTGTTTATTCTTGCATAGGTCTCACAAATTCCTACCTTTGCCCTCCACCATTCCCTTATTCACTCTGTTTTCTCTCCTACAACACTCTCCTTGCCTGTCACATGTTAGGAAAGTTCTTTCTATTAGGTTTCCTTCAAAGGTTATCTCTATTCCCTAAAATGTACTTTGACACACTCCTATTTCTTTTGCAAACTCTTGGAATTAATTTTACCTCATTAGTTCTTCACTTCAGATTGTTTTTTTTTAACAGTTTTTTTAAAAAATACTTTTTAAAGTATTTTAAAAATCCTTTATGTGATACTTTTCAATATCTGTTTGTGTGTGTCTCAGTAGACTGTGTTCAATTTTTATCATTGTATCATAATAGCACATAACCTAGCAGACAACTCAGAGGCAAAAATAACTGTTGGTTAAATTTATTGTTAAATTGGTATATTAGACCAATTTCTAGAAAACTGTGAAGGTCTCTGTAGCTCATATGAAGGAAACCAGAACTCAACTGAGAAAAATTAGATGAATGGCGGTCAGAATATACATTATAGAAAACAAAAAGCCTTCTGATATTGGAAGAGATGGATAATTCACCTGCTGGCAATGTTGTATTAATACTATTGCACTGTGTTGAGTTCCTATTATAGAAGTTAGCAAAGAGATGTCATGTGAGAAGCAGCCAATCCAAGCAAAAGAGGGTAAGAGTCAAAAGCCTCTAAGCTGACACCAAATGAGATGGAGGTATTTGGAGGAAAGAGCAGTTAGGGCTGTGGTGTCTGTCTATAGGGGATGTTTCTGTCCTCTTACTGCTTAGCCATTGTCTTGTGGAACCCACCCAGTTTCCAGCTTAAGCAGTGATATTTTATGAAGTAGATAGCTATACAAACATTTAGTTATAAATGTTTTAATATATTAATTGTTTTGTTTCCCTCACTCCTCTGATATAGCAATCCTAACCCTAAATCCATTATAAATACATACATACATACATACATATATAAAGAGACAGAGATAGATGTCTATACAGGCATACCTCTTTTTATTGTGTTTCACTTTATTGTGTTTTTTAAAAATTGAAGGTCTGTGGCAACTGTGAGTCAAGCAAGTCTATCATGCCCTTTTTCCAACAGTGTTTGCTCACTTCAGGTCTTTCTTTCATATTTTGGTAATTCTTGAAATAGTTCCAGTCCTACACCAGCCAAAAGATTATGATTCACTGAAGCCTCGAAAGATGATTAGCATTTTTTAGCAATATTTTTTAATTAAGGTAGGTACATTAATTTTTAGAGATAATATTATTGCACACTTACTGGACTACAGTACAGTGTACACATAACTTTTATATGTGCTGAGAAACAAAAATTTTTGTGTGACTCACTTTATTGTGATATTAGCTTTATTGAGGTGGTCTGGAACCAAACCTGCAATATCTCTGAGGTATGCCTGTATACATAATATATGTATGTATATATATATATATATATATATATATGTGTATATATATATATATATATATATATTAGAGAGAAGGCCTGCAACATGAGTGAAGATATGTAGCTAGACCTAATATAGTACATGTTACTATATCATGTTTTAAGAGGTTTAAACATTCCGGAGAATTTGGTTTTGCTTTGGTTTTGCTTAATGGCATGATGAGTCAAATAGTCTTCTTAAAACTCTAAAAGGTGAGTGATTTATTGTCCCCTTTCCCTACCCCCAGGGGTTTATATATGCTGCTGGAGTTTTATGGAATTGGGAAAGAAATGGATGAAAACTGAAGGGATATTTACTATTAGAGTCTATGATGATAATCTTTGTAAATATCGTTATCTTGGTATCTAAGCAACTTATTTTTATGGTGATGGAGAGGAATCATTTTCAGGTAGGAAATTTCTTCCACGGTGAAGTTCCTTCCCTGGTGCTTCCACTGCCCCAGGGGTAACACTGATTAAGTAACTTGAAAATTGTCACAGTATCTCAGGGGAGGAGAAGCAGAGCCGAGAGAAAACTTGAATTCATCTTACTGCAAGGTTATTGGATCCCTTTTCATACTTTTTTTACTCTGAAGAATTTCAGGAATGAGATAATGATAGTGTTTACCTCAAGGGGTGGTTTAGTGGATTAAATGCAATAATATCACAAAGTCTGGCGTATACTAATTGTCCCTAAGGCTATGCATTGCTTTTATGGATGTGCTAACTATACAATCCTGTTGCTGTTGTTTTTAATTCAGTGAGAATATCTTGCTTCAGGAAAAAATAAAAATCAGAATGAAAGAAGAAGCATCCCGTTGCTTTTGAGAATTGCTAACCATCATTATGTCCATGATGGGGTGGGTGAAGCAGGTTATATCACATTTGAACTCATTCTAGCAGTGGTGACCCTTTCTCACACCCAGATGTTTAAATGACTGCTCAATGGGGATGTTCGGGATTATAAATATGTCGCCTCTGCTGCTACTGTCTGCTTGCTCTTGAAATGTGTAAAAATCACCCAGTGCACCTGGTATCAGCAGCGGTCACCATTCAAACCCACAGGAAAATTAAAAGGTGACCAGAAACCTTTCTTGTAGCAAAGGCTTTCAAAGTGAATAAATGAAGGTCAAGGCAATCTGTTTGCTAATTATGATTGGATATAAGTCTATGGGAAATAGTTTATGATTTAATTGAGAGACATATCAATCTAGATAATCATAAACACAAATGAGAACACATTTATATTTTCAACTTTAGAAACCTAAAGGCAAGTTTGCAACACGGTATGGATCACATAATCTTTTTCTTCATCTAGGCTCTTAGCTGCAAGTTTAATATCTTCAGAAAAATAGAATCTTACAGCTTGAATATGTAATACTAAGAGTAGTATTATTAATACTGAGAGTAGTATTAATAGCAACGATGTATTCAGGTTAGGCAGCTCCTCTGCTTTCTACTATTCTGTAGTATAGCATCCCCATTTTGGAGGAAATTTTCTTTGTATGCTTTTACTCTTTGTTATCAGCTTTCCACTTCATTAGACAGTATTCTCCAGGATAGCAGGGATTTTACTTTTCTCATTTCTTTTTACAAGGTACTCAGCAAAACAACTGACAAACCATAGACACAATAAATAGTGTAGGATATATTAAAAATTAATAAAGAACAGTTATATTGTCTAAAATGTTACCAAATATCACATACTAAACTGAATATCAACAGGAAAATGATTCCAGATTTTCAGATATTCTAGTTGCCCCTTTAGTTCCTCCCTGAGCACAAGACCTTATCATGCATATTTACACATAGACTCACAGACTGGACTAAAAAAGAAAGCAATTGGGACGTAGCTTTCGTGGAGAGTATACTGAAGATCTGAATTTGTTTGAAGTGTTCTCTTAATTTAAGGAGACTACACATGGAGGTGATTCTCTCAGCATCCAGTAGAAATCACCAGAGATTGATAGAGAGATGATGATAGATCCTTCCAATGATAGTGTCTGAACTCCATTTAACAGAGAACAAGATGTAGACTCAGACAACCTGAATCTTAATCTTATTTTATCAGTTCCAAGCTTGATCTTGTGCAAGCCACTTGGCCTCAATAAATCCACACATTATCATGTGGTAATTAAAATAAAATCTGGCATGTGACTTTCACTGGCATCAAAAGACTTGTGACCTGTGAAAGCGATTTGTAAACTGTGAAGGAGTAGCCCAATACTGACAGGGTTAGTACTCTCAATTGTTAGGCTTGGTAAAAGACTTTTGATGACCTGATTTTTAGAAAGATTAGAGCAGTTTGATAGAAAAAATAGAAAAGTCAAAGTATTAGGTTTTGACTAAAGGAAAGGGCTGGAATAATCTAATGTATGAACCACAATCAGAATGAGATTCTAACTACTTATGTTACTCTGTAACTTCA
The DNA here is from genome assembly GCF_964270905.1 of Leucopleurus acutus. Lineage (NCBI taxonomy): Eukaryota > Metazoa > Chordata > Mammalia > Artiodactyla > Delphinidae > Leucopleurus > Leucopleurus acutus. The sequence goes on along the minus strand of NC_139142.1, from coordinate 19,216,900 downwards.
TATTTCACTGTAAACAATTAATATATGTCCTTAATATTGATGCTTCTCCTGTTGGTATAAGTAATTTAATTAAAAGATAATTTCTTATTTTTTGAATATAATTATGCAATAGTATTGCCCATTCTTTCTCCATTAATATTCAATATTTGCAATGCTTGTCAAAATTCAACACATGTAAAAGTCACCTGGAGAGATGTTTACAACACAGATTCCTGGGTCCCCATTCTAGAGATTTTGATTCAATAGAGCTGGGATGGGGCCAGAGTTTTCTATTTTCTAACAGGCTCCTAGATGATGCTGATGTTGATGGCCCACTAAGCTCTTTTCTACAGCGTGATAGTGAACAAGAACCACTGTAGGTGATTTCCTCCCTAACTAACAGCAAAGAAAGATATTTCAAATGGGTAATGCAATGTTTTTAATAAGATTTTGAAAATTTCGAAGAGAACATTTTTTTTTTTAGCACGGATATAGGCAAAAATATATTTTAGAATGCATGGTGTGTAGGATTTCTTAGGAATCAAACCCTGAGGAGGAGATTTGCATAAAGGAATATTAACGGAGTGTATGCTTATGAATGACACCTTTAAGGGAATGAGAAAAACAGCCATAGCAAGAATATTGAACTGAGATGGAGTTGCTACAAAAGACAGAGACAATTCTACAGAGACCTCAACAGCTGCTCTAGCTTCTCAGAGTTGTTCCCATTCAAGGTAAGAGTGTCAGGCCTTTTCACCCTCACATCAACCAGTAATTTGATGTGGATCTACTCTGGGAAGGGACTAATATTGGGTGAAGTGATATCCTTCAGGGAGGACATAGAGGAATTCATGGAGAAGGACTCAGCTCTGAGCCCTGAGAAATACTTCTGGCAACTTAGGACATGAAGTGCCTTACACTGAGCGAAGGAATTTAGAGTGCCTGACCCAATCCACCAAAAATTGTCTATTTGATATTTTGAATTAGTTCCATTTCTCTAGGATTCAGGTACTGAAGTTTATACTTCTGTTGTAGATTACATGGATAAAATCATATATTACTTCCAATCTGAAACATCTAAACTTTGGAGTCAGCAAAAGTAAACCAGGACCTCATAAAAGGGTGTACCCCTCACCCTCATCTTGCAACATTTTTTATTGTTTCCTGTTTTTGAATGACCTGGAAACAGTGTATCAGCACTTTAGTTTCAAAACTGTCAGTGTAAAGTTTGTGAAATGAAAAATGGCGAGAACACAGTGCTCCTTGAACTAGTTCTCCTTTTGGTAAAAGCAATATAGTAATTGATTTGGTCTGGAATTATAACCTTTGCCCTAACCCACCCCACTAACCCAACAAATATATTAGTTAAATATGATTCAGATAGGATAATTTTGACAATGAATTTAGGTAAAATAATTAGACATCAAATTATTTTATTCAAGTGTACAATATTACTTTTATTGATGTGAGAAGAAACAATATGGATTATCCAGCCCTTTGCCTTTATTTTATAGATTAATAAATTGAGGTCTAGGGATTCATTGTCATTCAGTCTTTTAACTTGTATTTATTGAGCCTCTGCAATGTGCAGGCATGTAGCTAAATGCAAAAGATGAAAGAGAGAATAAGAGACCTCTTCCCTCGTTCATGCAGCTTAAAGTTTTGAGAGGTGTCTGATAAAAAAGAAAATAAAAAAAACTAAAGAAAGAAAGAAAACAATTAGAAATCATGATACAAATGGAGTTAATAATCACATTATAATAAAAGGACAAAAACAGGGCTCCATTTGAGTGGGAGTTGGGAAGGTGACTTTAAGACCCATAAAAGAACAGGTAAATCCACCAATGAACAGAAAGGAGAGCATTTCAGGCAGTGAAGAGCTTGGCATTTTCAACAAACAGCACAATCCACTGAGATGCAGCATGTGGGATATTTTAATGCAATGAAGTGGCATTAAAGTTTGGAGTTTGCACTTAGATTTTATTTCAATTGTGATGGGAAGTCATTCAAGATGCTGTAACTTGAAGATGGGCTAGGAAAGAATGACTTGGTCAAATGGAAGCTGGGTAACCTGTAGATTGTTATCAATGTAGGGTGGGTGTTGAGTGTTTGTGGCAAGGGTTACTTTGGGGAAGACCAGATGAGCAATTGTAGTTGCCAAGGCAAAAAGAGATGGCTCAGTAAAAACACTGTAATAAATATCCAGAATGTTTTGAGGCAGGACTTAGGGAAGAGCTAAAAAAATAAGAGTGAAATATAGTTAAAAAGGAGGAGTGTAGAAAGAATAGGTTTGTGAGAGTGATGTTTAGACATCAAGAGTTTGGTTTGAACACTGTAAATTTGAAATGTAGTTCACCCAAGTGAAGTCCAGAAAGAGGCAATGGGGTATACGAGACTAATTCATTAAGTGGAGATACAGTATCTTATATTTGTCATAGTGAAAACTTGACCTTAGCAAATAAATCTCAGCTAACCAAGATTAATTAAGAAGAACTTTATTGAAGTATCATTGACAAATAAAAATTGTACATATTTAAGGTGCACAACATGATGCTTTGATATATGTATACATCATGAAATAATTACCACCATTAAGCTAATTAGCATGTGCTTTTTTATTTTCATTCTATTTATCTGGCTATTCTTAGACTGTATTCTTTGCTCAGGACCACTATTAGGCCCTAAAATATTTTAGCTTCACAGATGCTATTTTCTTCTCATCCTATATCTTTTCTCTACAGTCTCATGGCTTCATTTATTCTCTGTGGCTTCATTTATTTCTCCACCTCAGTTTCCCTGAGTTTACCATGCATACATCCAATTGCCTACATGCCAAATTTTCTTAGATCTTTCAGATGAATATCAAGCTTATGTACAAAGCCAAAGAAGTTAATGATTTTCACTGCAAACCCGTGAATGATACCCTGTGAAATTGTGCAATGTAATGATCATTTAAGATTCCTATATCTGTGAATGTCTCCAGCTATGTATGCAGTCAAGAACCAAAATTTAATCCTTGACCTTTTTTCTCCCACATCCAATTAGTCATTGAGTTCTGCCACTGTATCATATATTTCCATAGCTCTCTATACCTATCATATATAAAATTTTAAATATAATATAACTAATTGTATATTTGCATGATTATGTAATCATTATGAAACTCCTCTAGTAGGCTGAATTTTCTGTGAAGTCATAGACTGTATTTGTTTTGCTCACTGTTATAACCCCTATATATAATGCAGTTCTGGCATATAATAGGTGCTAAATACATGCTTTTCAGTGAATTAACAAAACATATGAGTAAAATTACATATTTTATAAAATATTGTCTCAAATCTTTCTTAGAATTATGTGACTCTTTTGAGGATCATACTTTTCGACTCATAATCACAGCCAAATATTCTCAGTATGTTTTGTGGCTATTTTTTCTTTCTTTTGGAAATACAACTACGTTTACTTTGATCACTAATAAACATATTTAGTTTAATGAGTTCATTTCTTCTCTAGTTATGTAGAGAAATAAACCAATTAGACAAATAAAACTGATATTTCAAATATTTTGATGTAGAACAGACAGTAGTGTTTAGACACAGTGCATATTGGCTTTCAAATTATAGACATTTAATAGATACATTATGGATAAATTCATAAATGAAAGAATGAATGAATAGTATTTTTAAGCAATATAGGTCATAAAAATATATGCCCAATTTCTGACCTGATTATTTCATACAGCACATTCTCTATGATTATTTTTAATATAGCATTATCTTAATTAGTAAAGTTAAGGAGGTTGGCTACATTTCTATCAAGTTTTTCCCTTCTCCATATTACTCAAAGTTCATAAAACCCTAAATAGCATTGCAGGTAAATTGTAATTCAAACTGAAACATCAACTAGTACAATTTTAACCATTTGCTTAACAGCTTGGATTTTAGCAGAATGAACTTTCATTCTTGGAAATCTTCATTGCATCTTTTGATGTCAAAAGGCAGGTAGTGAAGAATCATAGTATTTTGAGCAAATGAAACCTTGTAACAAAGAATATATACAGTGTTTATTATCACTTGTGTTTAACTGCTAGATTATTGTCCCCCTAGGATTATGGAAATTTCATGAAAAATTTAGGAAGTGTCAGGGTTAAACTAGGTGTCAAGAATTCACGCTGTTTCTCTCTGCCTAAATGTTTTAATAATATTCATTGTATTTAATAAGTATTAATTGGTGGCATATGATCTAGTTATCCATTTGCTTTAATGAACAAAACATTCAGGAAATTTCAACAAAGTTTAGATGCCTATTATTTACAAGGCAGCATATTTGATTCTGGGTAACTAGAAAGAATAACCCATTTTTATATGGAATATACAAATGTATAGGAGAAGACATATGCATCCACAATCATCATGCACATCAAACTGAAGTGAGTATAAGAATGAGACTGGTATACAAAAAGAGAGATCAATTCTAACTATGAGAAGGGGTCCTTAATACAAATTTGAAAAAATATATATGTATAAATCTGTGCCCAATCAGGGTAGTAATTTTCCAAACTAAATTAATAGCATGAGTCAAAACAATAGAAGCAAGAAGATATTTTCACATCACTCAGTTCAAACATAAAACTAGCAAAGTTGCTATATTTTTACAAATTTTGAACAAGTACCATTTACTTATCAGGTAGTTTAATGTTAGTATATTCTAATACATTTATTTATGTCTTATCAAATCAGTGCCCCAATGTGTGGAACAGTAATAAAAATACTTAATCTCTTTAATATAAGTAATGCTTTCATGAAAAAAAAAAAAAAAACCTGTGGAAGTAATTTACTTTAACACTTGATCTTTCATTTCCCAAAGAAATAAAGTTACAAAGACTCTGTAAATCTATCCTTAATTTCTGATGATGATTGAAGTGTCATTTTGTTTTGTTTTCAAACATCAACCTGGACATCATAACTTTCTACTTTACTTAAATATTTGAAGAAAAATACCCACCAATTTCAAGTTGACACCTTGTTTACCAAGTGATAAAGTCAGGAAATACATTACATGGGATAACTAGCAGCTTCTTTATTAGCATCCTGTAACTAGACTCCTAAATAATTGTAAATCAGTGTGGACCAAGAATTACATTCTAGTGTTGTACATAATCTGCCACCGCAAGTTCTCAGCTTATTGAAGTTTTACTTGGGCAACTCTGGTGAAATAGGTCTGAATCCATCTAAGTAGTGTCAGCTATTAGAGAAGATTTCTTCTCAATAGGATTGAAACCTTTCACTTCTATTCAACTCAATGGCACACAAACAGATGCAAAATGTATAGATTTTTATATTTGTAACAAAAGCTTAGTTGCATGCAAAGGGAATCTTATTTATTAAAAGATAAGTGCACATGTCTGCTCAGCTCTTTGTATGAATATTAGAAATCCCCTTGTACATCTTCAGTCTTGGTTGACAGGGAAAATGTTTGTGTATAAATCACTATTTAGCTAGAAATAAGTTTTCACTTGCACTGAGAGAAGCTGTGGTATACCAAGAAGACTATATATACAACTTTTTTTTTTTTTTCGGTGCGCAGGCCTCTCACTGTTGTGGCTTCTCCCTTTGCAGAGCACAGGCTCCGGATGCGCAGGCCCAGGAACCATGGCTCACGGGCCTAGCCGCTCCGCGGCATGTGGGATCTTCCCGGACCGGGGCATGAACCCGTGTCCCCTGCATCAGCAGGTGGACTCTCAACCACTGCACCACCAGGGAAGCCCTATACAACCATTTTTATTTAAAATTTCCTAATGGTGCCTGGCACATTGTAGGCATAATCTATATCTAATATCTCTCTCTCTATGTATATACCTATATTGCTGTGAATATCTATATTCATATTTATTTAATGAAAGAATGAATGAGTAATGTATCTCTTACCAAAATTATATTTAAAGTGTAATTATAAGTTCCTGTGAAGGACAAAAGTTGATTGTAATTAAGCCCTTTACAACAGTATATATAACTAAATTTAAAGCAAACAATAACAAAAATACAATATCAGAATGAAAAAAATATGCATTTGCCGAGATAGCAAATCCTTTAAAATGTTTCATTTAAAGGTACTAAGGTCATAGCCTTGGACAAAAGTGATATAATCAAGCCTGTATAATAAGTGGCTTTTTATGTAAGTATATATAAGGAACCAGCATGAGAAATAGCTGTAGCTAAGCAACAAATATCAAGAGCTGGCTTTCAATCAACAGCCAGGTCTCTTTTTTGCTCTCTGCAATTAACAGAATACATTTCTGAGCTTGGAGTCACGGGACCTCTGTCCAGAATTGGAAGTGCAGTTGTGATCATGAATGTTACTCATTTCATAAAGGAATCAAGTTTCTTAATTCAGTGTTATTAACAACCAGCCACAGGCACCTAGACTAGCTGCCACAAGATTGTTAGTAACAAATTAAAAACGAAGTGTTCCATTTTGTTTACCTTAAAGGTCTTCAAAAGTTGTAGCTATGAGTATAATCAAATGAATCTTTTGACAACTATGCCAACAATTTGGTTTTGGTTTCATGTTAAAAATAAATATGAGGGCTTCCCTGGTGGCGCAGTGGTTGAGAGTCCACCTGCCGTTGCAGGGGACACGGGTTCGTGCCCCGGTCCGGGAAGATCCCACATGCCTCAAGCGTCTGGGCTCGTGAGCCATGGCCACTGAGCCTGCGCGTCTGGAGCCTGTGCTCCGCAATGGGAGAGACCACAGCAGTGAGAGGCCCGTGTACCGCAAAAAATAAATAAATAAATAAATAAATATGCAACATGATGGTAGCATGGTGTGAAATGATTTGCCAATCAGAAATAAAGCCCATAAAAATTATGAAGATGAGTCGCATTTTATTTCCTACAAAATTGGCATATGCTACAATAAGGTCAGCAGAAATTACCAAATCTGTGAACTTATATTCAGTCCCATTTGCGTCACCCACTTTGTGTGACTTTGGATACATCACTAAAGTCTTTGGGCTGCTGTTTTCATCATTGATACCTGAAAATAAGGCCTTAAGTCCTTGGTATCTCACAGGATATTCTAGAGGATCCAACTATTTGATAAAAGACTTTCAGATTAATGTGGTCAGCTACTGCTTCTGATTTATTTTCTGCCACTTTACAATTGAAATGTACTTTACTACTCTCAAACAACTAATTTCTAAGATGGCATGAGCATTTCAGATCCCTACTCAACTCACTGCCCTGTGGTGTATTTCATACGTCAATATGCATTTAAAGGCCACACCTCTGGTAGTGCAACATATCCAGGGGCAGAAATAGACCAGTTACAGTATATTGCAACTTGAGAGATGAATCAGTAATTAGAAGTCCTTCGAACAGAAAACAGTTGGGAGTGAGGTGTGAAGGAGAGGATTCCCAAGGAAAAAGCCAAAGAGTTTAAATAAATGAGAGCAAAAATGTCATCTATGAAGACTTTATCCATATGCTGTATGTATGTGTACATATGTATATATGTATACGTGTATATATATGTTGTATATGACATTTATATATATACACACACATAATATTTATGGACATTAGAACAGAATAAAAGAAAATATGTGCAATGCATAATAAAATAGGAGAAAATTATCCAGAGCTTGAGACTTATATCTGCAAATCGATAGGTTCATCAAACCTAGGAAAATTTGAAAATCTGAACTCTTAAATAACAGTGCTGTGAAATTTTTGAGTTTCAAGGAAAAGAAAAATTATTTGTCCTGATTATTTTAGTTCTCAAAGTTAACCCAAAGAAATATTACAGGATCTGTCCAGAACTTTACATATATTGAATAAATATGGCTCATCTCAGAATTTGTATAATAATTAAAATAAGAAGTAACTAAAAGGACCACAGTAGAAAACATAAATACAACATGATTATCACATACTATTAAAAAATGCATGTACACACACATATGAATGTACACATAGCACTCACCACTTTCTACAGAATTTATTTTCCATATGTCTGAAAAGAACATAATAATCAGAGTGGTAATAATTGGAATCATAGACTATTTTTCTTTCTTTATGCATATAGTTTATATTCTAAAATGTTCTGATGATTTCACAACACCATTTCAGGTTTTTTGGAATATTTGATAAAGTACTTGAATTAAAATAAAATTAGAGTTTCACTTTAAATAAGAGGGAATTCCAAATATTTTAAATAATTAGAAGTAAGCTAGATAGCAGGATAAAGATTGAAAAATAAAATAAAGTAAAATGCAGATAAATATACTTTGGGTCTTGAGAGGAAAAGACTACCTAAGAAACTAGAATAAAAAAGTTCATATAGGATGAGCTCTGTCTTGTACTCTAGGTGCAAATATTAGCATTTCTGGAAAGCAATTTGTACATAACTATTAAAGTCATTACATTTAACCTAGTAATCTACCTCTAGAGATTCAAGGTAAGGACATAATCAGAAATCCTATAAATATTTATGAATAAGATTTTTCATTATGGAAACAGTATACTATTCAATATATAGATATAGTTAAATTAATTACCATTCATTTAGATGACAGAAAATGTTGCAGAAAATAAATTATTAGTAATTTATTTTTTTCAAAGAATGGTATTCAAAATATCTATTCTACAATATTAAAGTACAAGATGCCAATATGTGTAAACTATGCAGTCAGATCCCAAATCTTTTTTTTTAATCTATAACATATATCTTATCGAGAGAGTTTGATCAGAAAAACAGAACCACAGGGAATCTGCCCTAGGGATCAATTCTTACACAATTACGGGAGCCTGAAGTCATTATAGGTCAGCAGGACTAGGGGTAGAAAGGAAAGCTGGACATATAGTGAGGAAAAATAAGGACAAATGAAGTCCAAAGGGATAAATTGGAACTTAAGAGAACAAACTGGAACCCGTGAAAACAAACTGGAGCCTGCATCAATCTCTCATAGCCTCTAACCTCAAAGACACTGATGAAATGCAATATGATTGTACACAATGGTAGTGACACAAGCAATAGCCAGAAATAAATGAATTGCCTTTTCTTCTGGTGAAATGATGGATAATATTTATTTTCTTCTTTATATTTTCTTACTTTTAGATCATGTATGTTTTTTCTAATCAGAAGAAAATAATGTTTTCTAATTAGAAGAAAATGTTTAAAAAAGTTAAATATATGAGTCCATGAAAAACTAGAAAATAAGTAATTCACAAACATATTAAAATAAACCATCATGAACTAAGGCAATATCTATAAAGTAAAAAAAAAAAAAAAAAAAAGTCAACCCATATTAGGGCTTCCCTGGTGGCGCAGTGGTTGAGAGTCCGCCTGCCGATTCAGGGGACGTGGGTTTGTGCCCCGGTCCGGCAGGATCCCACATGCCGTGGAGTGGCTGGGCCCGTGAGCCATGGCCGCTGAGCCTGCGCGTCCGGAGCCTGTGCTCCGCAACGGGAGAGGCCACAACAGTGAGAGGCCCGCGTACTGGAAAAAAAAAAAAAAAAAAAAAAAAAATTAACACATACTAAAGATGAAAAATCTAGATGAGCAGAGAATTAAATGGTGGTTGTCAGGGACTGAGGGTAGGGGTATATGGGGAGGTATTAGCCAAGGGTACAAAGTTTTGGTTATTCAAGATTAATAAAGTTTTAGAGAGCTACTGTACTGCAGAGTGTCTATGGTTTACAGTACTGTATTGTATACTTTAAAAATTGCTAACAGAGTAGATCTTATGCTGTTGTTGTTTTTTGACCGTGCCATGCAGCTTGCGGGATCTTAGTTCCCTGACCAGGGATTGAACCTGCATCCTTGTCAGTGAAAGCAAGGAGTCCTGACCACTGGACCACCAAGGAATTCCCAATTTTATGTTGTTTTTATCACAAAAATAACAATAAATAAAGAAGATGGTAGGAAATTTTTAGAAGTGATGGATATGTTTATGGCATAGATTGTGGTGATGGCTGTCTCCAAATTCATCAAGTTGCATACATTAATTATGTATAATCACACCTCAAAGTTCTTTGAAAAATCTGGATAAATAGCAACAATTGTTTGAGTTGATATTCTAATAGATAAACATAAATAATGATATATGAATACCAGAGTAATAATAGACAAAAAATAGGGGAAAAATGAAGAAATACAAATAAGCAAGTATTAGATTAGGCTCAGTACTAATCAAATGTGGTAAAATGAGATTTTTTGGAATCCCTGGCGGGCACCCAGCGATTGGGTGCTGCTACTGCTTGCCGCGCGGAATGGAGAGGACGGCCGTGGCCGTCTGCGAGGTGATGCCAGGAAGGGAGTGAAAGTGGAGGAGGACACTCTGAGGAGACGGGCCTTGTGAGGAGGCCGCGAAGTTTGGACAGAGGGGTCTGGCTTTGCCTGAGGGGGTGAAGGAAGGTTCGGGAATGATAGGATCCGGTGAAAGTCAGAGTGTCCCTCATGGGGTTGTGAGGAGCAGAGGATAAGTGGGGCGTGGGAGCATCTGGTCAGTAAAGCCCGCGGGGTGCTCAGTGAGGAGAATTTAGTCAGTGGGTGGCATGGCCGTCCTCTGAACGCTGGTGTCGCCCCCACCTAACAGCTGAGAAAACCGAGGCTCAGGCAACTCAAGTGTTTGCCAAACCTCAGCGGACGCCCAGGTTTGAGCCCGGATGCCAGCCCAGGAGGACCCACCCGTGCCGGGGAGGGCGAGCAGAAAGCAGGGGTGGGTGACCTGGGGGGATGTCGGGACCATCCGGTGCAAAGTGGGAGCGAGGGAAAGCCGTATCCGGCCCGCGGGTCAACCGGGGTGTGGAGGGGATTCCTGGGTCAGGTACCAGAGCAGCTGCCTGATGCGAGGCTGAGGTTCGGAGGCCTCACTCACCCAGCTCGGACCACACCACACGCCAGAGATGCTCTGGGGGGTGGGACTGGACACCTGGCCCCGACTTGCCACCTTTGTTCATTCATGGCAGCGTTTTTACAGCCTTACATGATTGAATTCTTAACTACTGGCCTCGTATTAGACAGATTAACTACTAGTACGTAACTACTAGACAGGAGAAATAGGACCAGAGGCCACAAGGGCACCTCGAGGCCTGAAGGCACCTCGAGTTCTCCCAGGCTTCTTGCCTTCTTTGTTATCAGAGATAGTTGGAGGTTTAGATTTTACAGATGACAGAACCTAGCATAGAACCCAGAGCTTCTGACTCACAGGCTGATGTTCTCTTCCCAACTGCTCTCTCATTATGGATAAAGAAACTGCGGGAAAATCTGAACAGAGGGAGCACAGGAAGTCAGAGAATGTGTGAAGGAAAGTATTAGACTGTAGAAATGCCTGGAAACCTTTCTTACAAACTGGTACAAATTGGGATCTTAGTTCCGAAGTTCTCATGCTGGGATCTCCCTGCCTTTAAAAAGAAAGGAGGGGGGGTAAAAATTTTCACTATGGTACCTCAGTGTGGAAGTGAGAGTGTACTTTCATAAATGGTAATGGAAATTAAATACAATATATTTTATTTTAAAATTGTCTCATCAAGATTGAATGTTTTACCAAGATATCGTGGAGACCTGTTAAACTTAAAATATTGTGTGCAGATGAATTTGTTAAAATAATAGCTAGTATTTATTAAGCATTTACTATATACCAGGCACTGTGTTAAACATTTTGCACATATTGTTTTGTTTACGTTCAGCAGCTGCTGTATGTGGTAAATTTGTCCTCATTTTTATAAATGAGGAAGCTGAGGTACAGAGAAGTTAAATAATTTGCGCAAGGTCACATGCTAGTGTTTGGCTCATCAGGGATTCAAACTCAGGCATCTGCTTCTGGAGCCAATGCTCTTAACTAGTATTCCGACCCTCAAAAGTGTTGATTTAATGAAAGGTAAAGGTGATTCACAAGCAGATGCCATTCTTATTCATAATCTTTTTTTTTTTTTTTTTGCGGTATTCGTGCCTCTCACTGTTGTGGCCTCTCCCGTTGCAGAACACAGGCTCCAGACGCGCAGGCTCAGCGGCCATGGCTCATGGGCCTAGCTGCTCCACGGCATGTGGGATCTTCCCGGACCGGGGCACGAACCCGTGTCCGCTGCATCGGCAGGCAGACTCTCAACCACTGCGCCATCAGGGAAGCCCTTATTCATAATCTTCATGTTGGCTTTTATTTAGGGAGAAGAAAAATATAAAACAGGAAAAACAAACTCCCACTTAATAAAAAAAAAAGAGAGATTTTTTTTAACCAAACAGGTTATAAACTTTGTAAACGAGGAAGGTTAATGTTGATGAGGATTTGGTGAAATGGAACAGTCACTGCTAATAACAGCCAATTGCTATAATTGTTTAAAGGACTCCGAGAAGGTATATATTGCAGGACTTAAGACAGTATTTTATTATTGACAAAATCTCTTGTAAACATCTTTATTAAATAAACTTTCATATATATCCTTAGTTTGTTAAGAAAAAAATTCTTATTTGACTTTCATGCGTAAATTATTTTTAACTTTAAGAGAATGAAAATTCTTTATTAATGTATATGAAAATCAAATAAAAATTATGTTTCCCTGACAAACTTCAGCTGATGTAACCCATTATATGTTTTTAACTAAGGTACTGGGGAAATTGATATTACCAATGAGCTGGAAAGGACTTTACACACTACTTAGTCCATTAAACTCATTTTACATGTGGCAATTTGGACCATAAAGACGTAAAGTAACAGCAGTACAACAGACACCACACAAACTCATACACACACACACAACTTGTTCAGAAGAAAATTTCAGTTCAGAAAATTGTTTAAAACAGTAGCAAAACCCACATATGTTACTCTCCAATATTTAAAATGGGAGGTGGAGTTAGATTAGAATAGTTTGTTGTATTTTTTATTTGTATTTTTTAATGGTGAGGGCCCTTGTTCTAACAGTGAAAAATCAGGTGTTTTTATAAAAAAGAATAATTTTAGTTGCCAAAAATGAATGTGGCTTTCTGGACTTAGAGCTCTTCAGTAGATCCTTCCATGACACGGCAGTTCAGTATGACACTTCATTCTATCCCGTTACCTGAGGGCCAATCTTTTCTCAACCCCTTACACATAGCTGCTGGCTAGTTATGAAGCAAATTCACTGCTGGCAATCAGATTCTCTTCCTATTAAGTCCCTGTTGTGCTACAGCCCAGATAAATGGCTTCACTTGTAGCCACACCCCAGCAGGATGGATTCCAGGATCTGCTTTGCTTGACCTAGGAAGATAACCACAGACTCCAATGGACCACCATACGTTGCTGTATCAGCAGTAGGGGAAAGAATTTCTTAAGCGGTGTGCTGTAGATAATGGGTGATGGCATATTCTACTTTGCTGTAACCAAACTGGAAATATTCCTATTTCAGGGTCTGTGATCTTTTAATACAATTTCCTGTGACAAATACATCTGCTCTTCTTGTCATTGGTTATTACCTTAATCAGCCACCTCTGCAGAATCATTAATGATTCAGTACCTCCTGTTATTAGCTGTCCACTATTGTCCAAAAAAAAGAAAAAGAAAGGACAAATCAGATGACATTATTTTTATTTTATTTTATTAGCTTGTGTGTTCTCTCCTACTGCTAATTCCCTGAGCTGCATCTGCTTACCAGTTACAGCTTAATCATGTCCTTTGGAGCTCAGATTGCTCGTTAGCATTCTACACTCTCCCCTTGAACTTTGATGTCAAAACAAAGCCGCATCCCTTATACCTGGAGGTCTAGCAAATGTCTAAGAGGGCTCAGGAAGCAATCTGAATATCAAAGGCAAAACAAGAGATCGGCATGCTATTCCAAATCCCTGCTTTATGTTACTTGAGGTCAAAAGATTTCGTTTAATTTTGAGCCTTTCATGGATTAACCACTGCTAGGGAAATGCTATTTTCAGAAGAAGATTAATCTTGTACATTGCACATAACCCTGTTCAAAAATCAGGCTGACTGAATGAAAACAACAAGGAGTGAAACAAGGGTGCCTCCAGCCCTTTGGAGGAAGTCTGTAGCAATCAGGCCAGAGAGAAATCCGATTAGGGTTATGGTATCTTAAGAGAAATACAGAGTGTGAACCAGGAATTTGGCTAAGTTTTTGTGCCTTCTCTAGCCTTCCATTTTGCTCTGAGTTTTAGAGGTTGAACATCTGTACATTTTTTGCTCTTTAGAGTTTGGAGAATACCTATGACTATGTGTATTACAGACACAGGGTGTCATCTTAGAAGAAAAACTACAAGTGAAATAAGACGCCTACCCGAAAAAATATGTTTTATGTGTTCAATTACCCAAACGACCAATAGGCACCTTGTGTGTGAAACTGATCCATGAAGTCCTGTGAGAAAAGATGCTGACCCTGAGGATAGTATTAGTTAATACAACTGCATAACAGAAAGCACTAACTGCCTTCATGACAAGCTTATAGGTTTTCTCTATCAGCGAATGAATCAGTACACACAATATTGCACATAAGCACTACTTGTCTGTTTTTTAATGGGAAATATTTTTCTGCTTCCAGTATATTTTCATTAAGTCAGGAAATTTAGGAAAAGAATAAAGCAAAAATCAGCTCACCACTTAGGAAAAAACAATGGAACCATTTTAGAATATGTGTTCAATTCTTTTTTTCTTTCCTTGTATTTCATTTATTACACGTACATACCCAGTACATAAAGTACATACTCAGTGTACTTAAAATCATATGCCCTTACTACTTTAAACTTTTTTTAAAAAATAAATTTATTATTCATTTATTTTTGGCTGCATTAGGTCTTCGTTGCTGCACACCGGCTTTCTCTAGTTGCAGCGAGCGGGGGCTACTCTTCGTTGCGGCGCGTGGCTTCTCACTGCGGTGGCTTCTTTTTGCGGAGCACGGTCTCTAGGCACCCGGGCTACAGTAGTTGTGGCGCATGGGCTTAGTTGCTCTGCGGCATGTGGGATCTTTCCGGACCAGGGCTCGAACCCGTATCCCCTGAATTGGCAGGCAGATTCTTAACCACTGTTCCACCAGGGAAGCCCCTAAACATTTTTCATTTAATTATTTTACCAATATTTAAATATCCTCCTAGAAGAAAATTTTAAGTGCTAGATTGTATTATATCAAATAGCTGAAGAGACATTTACATTGTATAGACGTATCCAATTCTTTAACAGAGGATATTATTTCCCTAATTTTCATTATAATGAAAGTTAATTTTAATATAAAAATATGGCTAGTAAGGGAATTACCAGATATAAGGACATATTTTTTTTTAAATTTATGTTGTTCATTTGCTCTCCAGGATTTTATAATTTACAACTATATCAGAACCATAGAAGGGCTATTATTTTTTTACTTGCAGGAATATTGGATAGTATTTCTGTTTGACATGAGGTATGTAAATTAGCCTCCCTGTAACCTGTTCTTCATCTGTAAAATGGGGAAAATAATAGTATCTGTTTGTATCAGATCTTTGATGTTCTTGAGGGTAAATTTATGTTAGGGAAGTGTCATTTAGGCATTATTTTGATCTTAGAAATAGTAAACAAATTTTCTAATTGCCTAGATCCTCCTTAAGCTTTTATAGTCAACTTATGATTTTTGTCATTGTATTTACAAGGCTAAGAAATCTGAAAAACATTTTAAATGGCCTTTGAATAATGCTTGGCATCATTAACATACATAATTAAAGGTAGAATATTTCAAGTTAAATTTATACCATATGATTTCATTTAAAATCATTCAATAGTTTGACTTATAGGCACTTAAGATTAATAAAAGTACAATAAATTTATAAATATGATAAAATAAATTATTAGGAACATTCTACTACTGTATATAAACATAATAAGATTTCAAATTAGAATAAAAATTCTTAATAGATTACTAAACAACATATTTGAAATTATAGTTATGAAGATATTACATTAAATATAGGCCAGATTTTCTTAAAGTAACTACTTGTACTTAATTTATCTCAGATGAATAGATTCCTATTCTCCAGAAAAGTAATAAAGTATTTGTTTTTCTCAAATATTTCTTCATTCAATTCTAAATTTTCCTGGTTGAAAATTTGCTCATTCATAAGTAAATACTTGTGTTTGAGGGCATATCTTATCAGTATAATGTTTTTAATTCTTAAAAAAAAAACACACTTTATTTAAAGTTAATGTAAAATAAAATTGACTCTTTTGCAATCTATAGTTCTAAGAATTTTAACACATGTATAGATTTGTGTAACCCTACCACAATTAGGATACAGAAGATTTCCATTATCACACTCTCCAAAATTCTCTTGTGTTGCCCTTTTTAGTCACACATTCCCTCCAGTCTTTACCCCTAGATACCACCAAACTGTTCTCTCTCACCATAGTTTTGCTTTTCTAGAAAGTCATGTAACAGAAATCATAAAGTATGTAACTTTTTGAGACAGGTTTACTTGCTTAGCATAACGCCTTTGAGATTCATCTATGTTGTTTTGTTTATCAATCATTCTTTCCTTTTCACTGTTACTATTCCATCACATGGATGAACACAGTGTGTTTATCCCTTCACCCACTGAAGGACATTGGGTTGTTTTCAGTTTGGGATGATTATGAATAAAGCCATTCGAAAAATCTATGTATAGAATTCATGTGAACATAAGTATTTACTTATCTAAGGTAGATATCCAGCAGTGGAATTGCTCCAACATAGGAGAAATGCAGGTTTCACATTATAAGAAACTCAGTTTTTCATAAAACTACCCTGTTTAAAGAGATGTTTTTCTTATAAATGTATCAAATGAAGCTTTTGTATACAGTTACTATGTTCTTAAATTCTAAAAGTGAAGGTAGAAACCCACATGCTTGAGACTAAAAGCCATCTTATTACTTAATTTTCAGGTCAGATTTAAATGAGTATCACCAACATAGGTAGCTCTACTATTCGATGGATTCAACTAGTCTATTTACTGCTTCATGTGATACTAAATTATGCTCTTAAATTTTCTGTATATTAGGGTTACTATAGATATTTAAAGGATAACTGGTTGGAATTTATCCACCACAAACCTACAAACCTACAGTAGTCACATATTTTAAGAAGGTCATTTCCATATAAAGATATCAGAAGAGTGAATTATAGTCACAGTGCATAGAACAATGTCTAGCAAAATAATAAAAGCTCAAACCATATTAGCCATTATGATTACCCATTATTTCATTTTTATTTCTTTGATTTCAAATTAACCTTGATATCTAAGACCTAATAGCCTGTTTCTACAAAATAAAATAATATTTGACTTCATAGACAAAACTGTGGTGGCTCTAGCCCCGACTAGCCAATATGCTAAAAGAGAAGGTTGGCTTCTGAGAAAGTGAACCCACTTATTTGCTCAAGTTCTCAAGGGTTGGCCTCATATGTGTCTACCAAGTAACCTTTTATTCTCACTTTCCTATTCCTATTCCTACTAAGGCACTTGATATAAAATCTCTGCTTCCACTGGGCAGAGTGAGAAATGAGGGTCTACCAAGGGTGGTTTTTGGCTTTGCCTAAATCTCCCAATCCTCTGGAGGCTGCTAGATTCCTAAAAGGCAGTCAGAGCGGGTCCCTTACCCCACTCTGTCATCTGCACCTCAAAGCTGCTTTGCTATGTCAATAGGCTCCAAAGTCCATCATGTATAGTTCTGTCCATTTGAAGTCCTTTCTCTTATATCCATAGGAGATCAAAGAAATATCTAGGATCAGAAAATGAGACTGCATTACTTAAATTCCATCTTCCTCAGCTTGTCTACTTCTTGTCTTCTTCTCAAGACAAGTGACCCCTTCTTTCTCCAATTAAAAACAAACACCCCTCCTCCCACAAAAAAGGGCACAAAGATTGAAAGCATTTCAATGGCTATAAATACATTCTGGGAGATTAAATAGACTCTCCATTAGCATAATGAAGTTGAATATTTTTAAAAGATTGATAGCCTTTCACATTTTTTTCTTGTAAGGTCTTGCCTATATGCTCAACATATTCATTTGAATGGTCTTTTTAATTTATCAGTTAATAACATTATTTGGTAGTGTTTTTATAATTAGCTATTATATAACAAAAATGCACCTGAATTCAATGAGGGAGGTATAGAATATTGGATAAATGTTGTTGAAGCTAAAGCTAACCAGTTTGAAAATATAGTGCTGGATTCCTATCTTGCAACATATTGCAAAATAGTTTGTCACTTAGAAAGGGTAAATACATAAATCTAAAATAAACTGACTAAAAAAACTATCTGTGAATAATTATTTTCACCTCAGGTTGATGATTGCTCTTCTGTTTATAAAAGCAAAAGAAGAAATATAGATAGCTCAGTGTACATAAAACTTTACAAACAACAGAACAACAGTTAATTACCCATGAAATGTTTGCATGTCAAAAAATAAGTGAAGTTAAATATCAAACATGAGATATATAGATATATACCTGAGCGGTCATCTTATTGTAGTCCATCATTATATGTATTCCTATTCCATTACTAAGATTTTCATTAAGATATGGAATGGATTTACATATTTGGGGTTTTAAGCCATGTACCCTCTTTCTTTTCAAGTTAATTTTGCTATTCTTAACTGTAAATATTCTGGGTAGATTTTAGAAAGAAAATTCTTTACCAGATTCACAGTGTCTGTGATTTTGATTGGCCATGTTACATTGGGATTTGGTTATTTCAAATGGATCTTCAGAACTTCATCTGATTATTATATAAACTTTTGAGATAGTTTGAGATTGCTTTATGATAGCATTTAGCCCTGGCATCTTTTCTATGTTCATGTTGTCTCTCTGGAGTTTACTAGCATAATGCAGAAGAAGCCAAGCCACACCTCGTTCTATTCTTCAGTGTTTCTGTGACTTTATCGTTTTTAAGTTTTATAGAAACCATTCAGAACTCTTACATCCATTATTCTTTTCTGTTGCCCTAGTTAGGGCAATAATTTCCTGCTGAAATATTATCCTGAGGATCTGTGCTTCTATTTTCTGATCTCTCTGATTCATCCTGCAGATAAATTGACACATATTCCTAACTCTCCATTGCTAGTTTAATCAAATTCAACATATCAGTGTCACTAAAGATCCACTCTTTTGTCTACTTTTTCAGTCTTCCCATTACACAATATCACAGTTATCCCACACCGTAACTTTGGAATCATCCTCCATTTGCCAATATTTTCTTTGCACAGTTGTGCATTTGAGTCTAATGTTCTTTAGGCTGAAATATCTATGACATGTCTCTGTTTTTAAAAATTTACTCTTTGTAAAGAAACTATCATCTTTCTTTAGAAAAAAAAAAGTAAAACCCATGCCTTACAAAGTTTTCACTGCAGGGAGTATATCCACTGAGGCATGGGAAGTTAAAAATTTTAGGCAAGACTATTTCTCATGATTTGTCTTTCCATAGGGTACTTCTTATTTTTCACTCCTGAGACAAGAATAATGTTGTCAGGTAATAAATAACTGAATGTTGAACCTCAGATGATAAACATGTGAGCTGCAAATGTATCTACAACTATCTCTTATCATGTATAAATTGTTTCAGTGCTAACCTTAGAGAGCATAGATTTATTTGTTATTATAATTTTCTTTTATAAAGAAAGCAGATTTTCAAAATTTCAGCTCAAATGCTATCTCATCCACAAAGCTTTTTTCAGTCATCCCAAACAGAATAGAATCCTGTGCTTCCATAGTGTTTTCTTAGATCGGTCATAACTAATATCTCTCCACCTTATAACTAGATCCATAATTGTCTGAATTACATGGTAGAACATGATTAACTCAAGAGAATATATTCTACTTCGTTCACTTTTGTATGCTTTATTATTACTTATAATTTATTTTGAAGATGACAAATTATTAATGTACAAGTGTTTAGTTGAAATAAATTATGAAGAATATCATTAGTTGTTATGTCTATTTTTGAATGTCAGTTTTGGAAAGTTACTTTATGAATAGCTGAGACCTGAGTTTGAATTTCAGTTCTAATATTGTCCAACTGAAATCACCTTTGGCATTATTCTTGGCTCTGGTGGGACATGAGAAAACAAAAGAGAGCTAGATCCTTACTTTGACTATCTTGTATTGTAGCAGGGTTAAAAAAAATACATACAACAAATATATAAATTATATACAATATTAGAAGCTTTTAAATATTCTGCAATATAAAGAAGTAGAATAAGGTAAGGAACTTCCAACCATACTAAGTTCTAGGGTCACAAAATAATTCTTGGTATATTCTTCATTGCATTTTGTAGGTGCAATTACAGCTTTCAGGAATGACATTTCCCCCAATGCTCTTATCTGGGAAAATATTGTGTTGGCCAAAATGTTCATTCGGGGTTTTCCATAAAATGTTATGGAAAACCCGAATGAACATTTTGGCCAACCCAATAATATATTAATTAATTCATCCATTCTTTTTAACATTAGCGCAGACGTTGTTTCATATGCTGTTGCTGCATAAACTTACTGTGGTCATCAAGAAGGTAAGTGTGATGAGGCAGGTTGACATTATAACTCAAATATACTGTCATATGTGCAGATGTGCTGTAAAAGTGTCAAGTATGATCTGTGGTCATTCTGGAGGATCTGAGAAGCCACATTTAGGGAAGCAACTAAAACATAGGCTGTAGGCAGGAAGGAGTAGAGTAAGAGAGTTTTAGAGAAAGAAGTGGGTTAAATAAGCATCATTTCTTCCAAGCCTATTTCAAGAAGTGCCTCCTTAGCAAAGCTTCCAGTGAACTGAATACTCCTCATTCACTGCCTTCTTTGTGCTTGGAAAGCTTTTGTGTGTGTATATTTATATAGCACGTATTACAATCTATTATAATTATCAATTTATGTGACTGTTTCATCTGTTGGATGGCATGCTATGAGAGCCAATAACCATAGCTTACTGACCTTAATAATCATCGCATTTGTTCTTCACTGAAATGGAAACCTAGTAATCACTTAAATGTTCAATGGATGTAACACCTATCATTCCAACCTGTTTGTTAAAAACATTGATGCCAAAAATTAACAACCATACATAGATAATAAGCTAACTCTATTACGTTTCTAGAATTATTGGGAAGCCAATTTGTTTATTATTTTTAATCATAAAGTTTTACCAAAAACTGTTGAATACATATAAAACTTACCATTCTGAATCATAGAACTTTTTAGCGATTTGACATATTTGATTTTCTATATTGTGAATATGATAGCTGACATATCGTAAATATAATTCTGTATGGGTCAGAACCATTTTGTTTCCTCAACTAGAAACATGCATGAAAAACTACAAGGTGAGATAAATTTGTACCTCCTCCTCTTCTCCCTCCTCCTACAAATATACATGAGGATGCAACACCATCAACATATACACATCCACTAAGAATAAGAATAGCAGATTTTTCTGCTTTATATTTCTAAATCATTTCAATTTTTAAAAATAAAATGCTTTTCAATTGTATAATTCTCACTTTCATCCAACTCATGTACATACCTAATGTGAATTACTATAGCTATAGCTGTTATTTTAGTAATTAAAAATATGTTCTGGTTTGTTTAACACCCATTACATTTAATGCAAAATTTTTTCCTGTCTTAGCGAGATGTTATGAATTAGACAAAGTCAAGTGTTTTGTTTGTTTGTTATTTATTTTTTGTCTTCTCAGAGAATCTCAAAACCCATTCAAAATTCTCCAGGTAACAGCAGCAATGAACTGTGCTGGAAGTGCCAATATTCCCCCTTCTTTTGGAAACGGAAGGACATCTAGCAGCTTCCTTTTAGAAAATTGTGTTCCAAACAAGGAACCAAATCTCCAACTTTGACTCTGCTATTTACCATCCCACAGTTGTTCTTTTGAAAGTCCATTACTTGGAACATTTCTGTCATGTTCCTTTTTCTTTTTCTAGGCTCAAATAGTGAGAAGGAGGGAGAAGAATGGGTCAAACAATAAGCTGGATTCAAAATGTCACTTTCAAAAAAATAATAAAATGTCTTCACAAGAAGAAGTACATTTTTTCCAGCTCTTGGTTTTTGAAAATCCATTGTTTGAGTTTGTTTATTCTTCTAAATTTTTATTAGATATAGATATTTCATAGGGGAAAACCAGAATGTTTGCTAACACTTTTATCACAATGTAAGCTGTGCTATGGACAGTCTGATGGGGAATAATGTAAACTTTTTATGCAAAAATATTATTAGGAGGTCAGCAACACCCTAATAAAGATATAGACAGATTTAAATGTAAGTAGAGAGTTACATTCATACATACATATGTACATAGATAGATATTCTTAAAAGATATAAGATTAAGGTAATATAAATATAACATATTCTTAAAATATAAAATCTGTAGATTTCTATACCTGATTATCAGTTTTATTAAAATTTGTGAAATATTTTATTCTGATGAGATTATTTAATATAAATGGCAGACCTAAGAAACACAGCAGCATCAGTTTTCTAAGTAATATAACTAGAAAACTTTTGGTTAAAAAACAAAATCAAATGAAAATAACTACCTCACTGCCCTCATTTTTTTGCATACCCCAGAAAATCTTGAGAGAAGAACCCAGAATGTTTAATCTTTATGAGGAATTGGTTTACAATTATTGATGCTAATTAAGTTTTCATCTTAGTACAGGTGTTCAAGTCACTTGGTGATATTTTCCTTTGGTTTTAAAATATTTTTCCAATTAGATCTCATATAAGACAAAAGAGTTATTTTTAAATACTTTTTTCTTCAGTGAAAATTGAGTATGGGGCAAAATCATAGGATAGTTTTTCTCTTAAATTCTTCTAAAGGAGTAAAATAATAAATTTAGTTTGTTGTTCTATCAATACTTAGAAATTATTTATACCAGTTCAAATTGTTAAATGTTTATACAGTGACATTTGTATTTCTCTGAACCTTAGGTTCCTGTGTTTCATTGTTTTAAAATTAAGTAGTAAATATGCAATGTTTTCAGAAAGTTTGCTAACATACAAAGACTTTGGACAAATAGCAGTTCCTTTCTTACTTTTTCTTATATTGTTTTATATCCCCAGAATTGAATTGTGCACAAAATTTGTGACCACAAAAGGTTTGTTAATGATGAAATTGCTAAAGTTTTATTTTTATTTATTTTTTCCCTTTGACAATCCTGTGGTACCTTAGATTTACACATGATCTTAATAACTCTAGTTGTCCTCACCAGAAGGCTGGAAAAAGTGTCAAGCTGTGGATTTGCTGTCAAGCAGGCAAAATAACTTCCATTCTGTGTGTGGTAACTCTTGGAAGGATACTGAAATCTATCATAAATCATATGGGAGGAAGGATTAATCATCTTCAGTTTTTGAAGTAGAAATATTTGTGGGTTCATTTCATTTTGCATATTTAGATTGTAATGACAGATTGTTTATGACTATTTCAGTTGCCAAATAAAGAAAAAACAAAGTGGCTTAGGTCAAGGAAAGAAATGTATTTGTTTATGTCACTGAAAGATCCAGAGGAACAATAGCATTCAGGTGAGTCTTGATCAAGTAACTAAAAAATGTCACTGGTACGCCTATCTTCCCATTTTTGTACTCTGGCTCCTGCCCTGTTGGCTTCATACTCAGCTTCCACTTGGTAGCCCTGATGGCTCTAGGCTTATTTCATTCTTTGGGCCAGCATTCCCAGAAGAAAGATCAGCTTTTCCCCTAGAGTAGTAATACTTGCCTGGGGATAATTTTGCTCCTCAGGAGGCAGTTGGCAATGACTGTATATATTGTGTTTGTCACAACTGGGTCAGGAGGCTACTGGCATCTAGCGGGTAGAGGCCAGAGGTGCTACTAACCATCTTACAATGTACAGTATAGCCCTCCAAGAAGAAGAATTATCCATCCCCAAATATCAATAATGCTAAGGTTGAGAAATCCAGCAATAACATCTAGATCTACACTGTCCAATACTAGCCACTAGTCACAAGAGGCTATTGAACAACTGGAATGTGAGTGATACAAATTGAGATATGCTTTAGGTGTAAAATACACACCATATTTTGAAGATACTATGAAAAATGAATACAAAAATCTCTCATTAACAATTTTACATTGATAATCTGTTTAAAATGATACTATTTTGGATTGACTGTGTCAAATAAAATATTTTATTAAAACATATTTTATATTTTTTTCTTCTCCTTTTAAAAATGTGGTTACTAGACAAAAACTACCATTATACTAACACTGGATACTGCTGACCTAGATAAACTATAGTAGTACTATCCTATAGAAATACCATACTATATATCCAATAGAAATACTATATAGTAGTACTGTCCAATAGAAATTACTGCAATGATGGAAATGTTCTTTTATCTGCATTATCCAACAACTGTGGCTATTAAGCACCTGACTAGTGTAGCTAGTGTGACTAAGAAACTAAACTGCTAATTTTATTTAAATGTAATTAATTTCAATTATTACATAAGGCTAGTATCTATTGTATTAGAAAGCACAGGTAGGGTCACATTCTAAGCAAAACGTTAACTGCAATTAGTTCCTCTAACTGAGACACCCATGACTTAATCACAGGGACCAGCATATTGTATGGCTCTGATTTCCCAGACCATAATTACCTGCCCAACCCCAGGGCTGGGTGAATTCAGTTCTGGCAGAAGCCTATGGACTGAAAAATTGATGTTGGTGTGAGAAGGAGAATCAAATAAGAAGCAGTGACAGCAGATGTTTTCGGGAGAGATAATCTGTAAAAGTGTGTATGGGAAGGAAAGAGAGAATATCTGCTTATTTTCCTGCATTGCTGTATACTATCACTTCAGAAGATCTATCCTTATTCAGTTACTTATTTTGAAGTGAATTAGCAATGGGAATTAGATCCTTCTCAGCCCAATAAATGGAATATGTGAAAGCATTATTCAAGTGTAAAAGTGCTCAACTTCATAAAAGTGATAGACTGTAGATAGTAAATCAACATATACAAAGCATTGTCCATAATTATTTAATATATATATCTTCTGTATAAAGGGTAATATTGAACCTTAAACATATTTTGTTCATTCTGTTCCATGGTTTAAATTTTAATAAATTAATAAAATAATGAAATATACCATTTACACATATTTATATTTTAAATTTAACTATGTTTCCTATAAAATAATACCATTTTTAATCGATGCAAAATCTATATAACATAAAATTCACAGTTTAAATCATTTAAGGTGTAAATTCAGTGTTTTTTTAATATTCACAATGTTGTACAGCCATCATTACTGTCTAATTCCAGAGTGTTTGCATCACTGAATATTTTTATAAATATTTGTAAATAGAAACCTGGTACCTCCCAATTCACCCCTCCCTAATCTACTTTCTATTTCTATGGTGTTGTCTATTCTGGATATTTCATATAAAGAGAATCATACATTATGTGACCTTTTATACATGACTTCTTTCACTTAGCATAATGTTTTCAAGATACATCATAGCATGTATCAGCACTTCATTTTTTGCTAAATACTTTTTGGCTAAATCAGCACTTTTTATGGCTAAATATTAAATAAAATATTGTATGGATTTATTACATTTTATTTGTCTATTCATAAGTTGATGGCCATAAGTTGGGTTGTTTCTGTTTGTAGGCTGCCATGAATAATGTTCCTATGAGCATTCCTGTACAAATTTTGCTTGAATGTATGTTTTTGATTCTCCTTGATATTTATGGATATCTAGAAATAGAATTGCTGGGTTATTTGATACTATTTCTTTATTTTCTGAAGTGGCTGTATCATTTTACATCTCCCACAATGTATGAGGGTTCCAGTTTCTCTGCATCCTCAACAACAATTGTTATTTGTCATTTACATATTATAGCCATCCTAGTGGGTATGAAGTGGTATCTCGTGATTTGATTTGTACTTCCAAAAGAATAATGCTTTTTTAATTTAATTTTTACTCTATTTTGGAGTATAGTTGAATTACAATATTGTGTTAGTTTCAGGTGTACAGCAAAGTGATTCAATTACACATGTACATATAGCTATTCTTTTTCAGATTCTTTTGCCATATAGCTTATTACAGAATATTGAGTAGAGTTTCCTGTGCTATACAGTAGGTCTTTGTTGATTATCTATTTTGTATATAGTAGTGTGTATATATTAATCCCAGAGTCCTAATTTACCCCTCCCACTCACCTTTCCCCTTTGGTAACCATAAGTTTGTTTTCCAAGTCTGTGAGTCTGTTTCTGTTTTGTAAATAAGTTCATTTGTATCACTTTTGTTTAGATTCCACATATAAGTGATATCATGTGATATTTGTCCTTCTCTGTCTGACTTACTTCACTCTGTATGACAAACTCTAGGTCCATCCACCTCACTACAAATAACTCAATTTCATTTCTTTTTATGGCTGAGTAATATTCCATTGTATATATGTGCCACATCTTCTTTATCCATTCACCTGTCGATGGATACTTAGGTTGCTTCCATGTCCTGGCTATTGTAAATAGTGCTGCAATGAACATTTTGAATTATGGTTTTCTCAAGGTATATGCCCAGTAGTGGGATTGCTTGGTCGTATGGTAGTTCTATTTTTACTTTTTTAAGGAACCTCCATGCTGTTCTCCATAGTGGTTGTACCAATTTACATTCCCACTAACAGTGCAAGAGGGTTCCCTTTTTTCCACACCCTCTCCAGCATTTATTGTTTGTAGAATTTTTGATGATGCCCATTCTGACTAGTGTGAGGTGGTACCTCATTGCAGTTTTGATTTGCATGTCTTTAATAATTAGAGACGTTGAGCATCTTTTCATGTGCTTTTTGGCCATCTGTATGTCTTTTTTGGTAAAATGCCTATTTATATCTGCCCATTTTTTTGATTGGGTTGTTTGTGCTTTTGATACTGAGCTGCATGAGCTGTTTGTATATTTTAGAGATCAATCCCTTGTCAGTCACTTCATTTGCAAATATTTTTTTCCCATTCTGTGAGTTGTCTTTTCATTTTGTTTATGCTTTTCTTTGCTGTGCAAAAGCTTTTAAGTTTAATTAGGTCCCATTTATTTATTTTTGTTTTTATTTTCATTACTCTAGGAGGTGGATCCAAAAATATATTGCTACAATTTATGTCAGGGAGTGTTCTGCTTATTGTTTTCTCTAAGAGTTTTATAGTATTAGATCTTACATTTACGTCTTTAACCCATTTTGAGTTTATTTTTGTATATGGTGTTAAAGAATGTTCTAACTTCATTCTTTTACATGTACCTGTCCAGTTTTCCAAGCACCACTTATTGAAGAGACTGTCTTTTCTACATTGTATATTCTTGACTCCTTTGTGATAGATTAATTGACCACACGTGTGTGGGTTTGTTTCTGGGCTTTCTATCCTATTGCATTGGTCTATATTTCAAAAGTCAAAAGACTTTTGATCTATATTTTTGTACCAGTACCATACCTTTTTTTTTTTTTATAGTGAAAAATCACAATTTCAGCATTGAGTGCCAGATGTTGTACTTTTGACCCATAGCTTTTCCTTTGGAGCTGAAGAGCAAAGGGTGTCCAGATGGTGAGGAAGGGCACAAAATATGGAATGCTTTACGAATTTGCGTGTCATCCTTGTGCAAGGGCCATGCTAATCTTCTCTGTATCATTCCAATTTTAGTATGTGTGCTGCCAAAGTGAGCACTACCATACGGTTCTGATGACTGTATCTTCATAGTATAGTGTGAAGTCACGGAGCCTGATTCATTCAGCACTGTTTTCTTTCTCAGGTTTGCTTTAGCTATTTGGGGTCTTTTGTGTTTCCATACAAATTTAAAAATTTTTGTTTTAGTTCTGTGAAAAATGCCATTGGTAATTTGATAGGGATTGCATTGAGTCTGTAGATTGCCTTTATCCAGGAATGGATTTTGGAGTTCTTTACTTAATGATTTTATTGATATCACTCTATAATATTTTATTAACTCTAGACTTTATCCTCTTTCAGTGACCTTTAAAACAAGCAAAAACTACTTTTTATCAACTAGAATTGTTTTTTATTTCTTCCCATAGTTTTTAAATATTTACAATATAACCTTATTTTTGGCTTTATTTTAATTATATCTATGACATAAACTAAATAATTATGGTGTTTTTAATCTCACACTGATTTACATAAATACAAAATTTAAAAAGGCTTGATAGAGATAGTGGAGAGTTTTTGGAAATATTCTAAATTTGTGGACATTGGTGGAACTGATTCAGTTAAGAGGAAGAGCCACCAATTACTATTTTAGAAATTTGCTTGCAATTTTTCTACATGTATGTGTCAATAGCTATTGTAATTTTATTTTCTCTTAAGAGTTATTGTATATAATTGGTTTTTCAACATCACCTGTAAATATCTAGGGAGTAGCTTTTTCTGTCATTTCACCCATTTTTTTCTCCTGGATGTTGTCAAATATAAAGGGAATACATCAAGAAATAAAAGAAAGGTATAGATTTAGAGAATTGTAAGATTTACTTCTTTTTACTCATATAACGATTCAAAAATACATTTTGTTGGATAGTGAGAAAAAAATGGTTAAGCACAAATTGAAAAGAAATTATAGACGCTCTTCATTTGTTCTTTATAAATGATTTGTTAGTATATAATTTTGTAAATATACTGGAGTATATTCAATTAACCTCTTATGGAAGGATGTTTGTGTTGATTTTAATATATTCTTTTACAAATAACTTTGTATATAAGTTTTCTCTTGGCATAAATGTTCATGACAAAATTTTAGAAATGGGGTTCCTGGATAAAATAATAAAATGTTATGGATGTTTATTAAATATTTCCAGATAATTTCCATAAGATTTACTTCATTTTGCATTCCCTTGAGCAATTTTGAAAATGTCAGATTTTTTATCATCTCTCTAAAGAGAGGGTGTTGACAAGATTTTGGAGCTTGCCAGTCTGAAATATAAACAATTATATCTCTGTAAAGATTAAATTTGGATCTGAATATCTTCTCAGATGCTCACAGGTGCTTTTAACATTTTTAAATCTTTGTAACCTTTGTATTATTGTGAAAAATTATTTCTAAGTGGCTTTTAGTTTTTTTCTTCTTGATTTTATGAGTTCCTTGTTTGAGATAAAAATAAAAAGTTACAGACATTTTTCTTCCAGTTTGTTATGGTCTTTTAATTTTGACTCTGGTGTTCCTGTCATGCAATTTTTCTTTTTTCTTTAATGGAACAAGTTATCAATCTTTTACTTTTTTCTGGATTTTTCAGACAAATTTAGAAAAGCTGACTCCAATCCCAGGTAACCAATAAATTTTTCTCATGCTTATTTCTCCTGCTTGTATGATTTTATTTTTACATTTAGATCTCCGAAATTGTTGGGGGTTATTCTGCTGTATAATGTGTGTTATGGATCCAATTTTTTCTTTGCCCAAATGACTATACAGTTTTTCTAATAACATTTATTGAAAAGTTACTCTATTTTGCAGTATTTGAAATGCTAATCTTATCATATATAAAATTTTCAAATGTTCTTGGACCTCTTTCTGAGTTTTTTGTTCCATACAGTTGGTCTGTCTATTCATATGGTTCTATACTATTTTAATTTTAGAGGCTTTACAGAATGTTCACGTATCTGGTAGAGTTAATCCACCTACATTACTTTATTTTTCAGGACATGCTTGACAGACACTGTCCTTTGAATAAGTGCAGGTGAAAAAGAAGGAAAAATTGTTGTGATTTGGAATCTATTCCAACAAGCATTTGCTAGAGAATTAACAGATTTTAATTAAAAAATAACAGGCTTTAGTATTCTGACACAAATAACAGGCTTTATTATTCTGACACAAGAACACACTACGCATATAATAAGGTGCTAACGTATTTATAACGGAACCATCTTTAAGACCACAAAATCCATAGTCACAATCCTTGGGGTATCAAGCTGTAACTATTACCGACTGTGAGATCTTGGGCAGGTTACACTCTCTAAGTCTCAATTTCACTATGTTAAAAGGGGAAAATAACAATACTATGACTTAATGTTGCAGTGAATGTTAGAAATAGAAAATTTATATTAATAGCTTAACACAGTGATTGGCAAATTAAAAATTCTCAATAAAATTCATAGTTTATTGAGCTGGCACAAAATGTTCTATCTTAAATGTTGTAAGGATAGAATTTATTTATTTTTAAAATAACTTGTTTATATACACTAAATCTCCATGGATTATCAATAAAATTCTCCAAAATTAAGGCTTTCAACTCATCTTACTTAATGATCTAAATTTACATAAAAGGAAACTGCAGTCTAGAGAGATGCATGATTTGCCCAAGATCTCATAGAAAAGTAATGACGAAGTCAGAAAACAAATCAGTTTTTCCAATTGATCTACTCCCTTCTATAGATTGAGCATAGGACAAGATGATATAGGAAATATATTTCAAACTCCATGATTGAATTTAAAATACAGAAATATTTACCTTCTCCTAGAGAAGCTGACCTTTGTAATGCCTTGATTTTGTAAAGTTGCTTTTATTTTCACATTCCCCTATTGCTATATTTTTTCCATTTCACTGTATCTCATACATAATATAAAGTTGGAAAGTTTAAATGAAATGGTTAGAATTTATCCACCCAAGCTCTATCACCAATAATAAAACCTGGCTCTTATCCTGGCATTATTGTTTCAGCTTCACACTAACAATTTAAACACTCTTCAGCTGGAAAGCTGCTGGTTCAATACAATTTATCTTCATCTTTGGCTGATGAAGTATATAAAAAAAAATCATCACATCATATATTCGCACATATCTTGGTGCTGTCAGCTTAATGAAACCAGCTGCATCCTTGTTTCTGCAATAGGCACTGGTCCACATAGGGGGTGGATCTACAACATGTCATATTTCAGAGTACATTGAGTGCAGTTTTGTACACCAGAAGTGTTTATCTCTAATACAAATTGTTGTCCCCTGCAGTTAGGAATCATTGGTGGAGAACTCCTTCCTTACTGACATGGTAGGTAGATTCTCTAGGAGCGATTTGCATACTATAATATGAAAATAGAAGGGAAACCTAAAATCAGCAACCAACTTCAAATTTCTCTCATTTTGAGTGTGAAAATCCAGCATTGGAAGGGCGAGCCACTGTAGGGTAACATTAAAAGATGAATAATATTTTGGAAGTTTTTCCTATTAGGCATTCATCCTTTAGTTTAACTGTAATGCACAAATTTTATCTGATAAAATGCATGGCTCAGACGGTAGCTATTGCCCACGATTTCACTGAAGAAAAAGAAAATGGCAAACAGCTGTGTTGGTTTAAAATACAGATCCCTAGGCTCTTTCTAATCATTTGGATTTAGTAGGTCATGGAAGTGGCTTGAGAATTTAAATTTTACAATCACTCCAGATGAATCTGACACATTTGGTCCAGGGAGCACACTGAGATACTCCAGAGGAGGAAGGAGGCATCACATGAAAATATCAGGGTGAAAGCCTAGAAGCAGCATGTGGCTGCCAAGGTATAAAGGGGAGATTTCATGGTTTTACTCAGGATTCATCAGGAATGATTTTTGCAGTGAAGGGATGTCCTTTATAAAGGCAATGGATTACAACCCTGACAGCATATCAGAATACTTTGTAGAAATTATTCTGCTGTAGTAGGCTCTAATGAGCTTCCAGATTTGAGAAGGACAGGTGGCGTGTGTCCAACAATCAAAACAAGTCTAAAATTTTTTGTTTACAGTTTAAATTATAAATCAATGGAAGTCTCTATTCATTATGAATATACTGAAAAATACTATGGAATGAAACCACTTTTAGTCAAACTGTTCATGTTGACTAATGTAATAGCACAAGTCACTAATTACTGTGACAGATCGGTAGGGGCAAAATTTTATTTTTTTAAAATTTTATTGGAGTACAGTTGCTTTACAATGTTGTGTTAGTTTCTACTTTACAGCAAAGTGAGACCACTATACATATACATATATCTCCTCTTTTTTGGATTTCCTTCCTATTTAGGTCACCACAGAACATTGGGTAGAGTTTCCTGTGTTATACAGTAGGTTCTCATTAGTTATCTATTTTATACGTAGTATCGATAGTGTGTATATGTCAATCCCAATCTCCAACAGAACGAAGTAAGTCAGAAAGAGAAAAACAGATATTGTATATTAATGCATATAAGTGGAAACTGAAAAAATTGGTATAGACGATCTTATTTACAAATAGAGACACAGATGTAGAGAACAAACGTATGGATACCAAGGGGGAAAGGGGGGGTGGGATGAATTAAGTAGGGACAAAATTTTACTGTAAAATTTACTTAATTTTGATATTTGATGGGGCTAACACTTCAATGTTGTACTAACTCTCAGTGAGGTTTTAATAATATGGCAATTCTCCTCTAATAAAAATTTCTCAAATAGAAATATGTTTCCAGGAGTACCTTCATGATCAGGAGGCATTCAATCCGATGTTTAGCTAAGGTCAGTGCTAAACAGGGTTTTGTTCAAGAAACACAGGGAAGAAAATTTTCTATAGGCTTTATTAATGTACTTTAATTTTTGTATCATACGTTGCTGTACATTTTCAAAATCCTTTGATATACATTGATCTTTCGGTTTAGTTTCAGAGCTAGCTTTAATTTGCCAAAAAAAAAAAACAAGTTTAAACTTAATCATGGAAAGGAAGTAAATAGAAAAACAAGTGACAAAAAAAAAGATCTTCTAAAATCTGTGATGCTTCTTATCAAGTAAAATGAGTGAATTTTAGATTATACATTGTGTTTCCCCTTCATCTTTATATTGGTTATGTGTTGTCTCAAACAAATTATCACAAATTAAAGTGGCTTAAAGTAAAATCAATTTGATTTTTCATGAGGCTAATGGTTACTGGTCTCAGCAGGGCAATTCTTTTATTGGTCTCTATTTTGTTCACTTGCAGATGGGAGCAGCTGGTCCTAACAATCTCAAAATAGCTTTATTTACATGCCTGGCATTGACACTGGCTATTGGCTGAGGTATCTCAATTTTCTTCCATGTGGCTTTTCTTCCTGCAGAGATGTAGACAAGTTTACTTACAGGATGCTCTTTGGGTTCCAGAGAGCAAAAGGGAAGCTACAAGCTCTCTTAAGATCTAGTCTCTAGAACTCACACTTCATCACTTCTGCCATATTCTGATGGTCAAAATAAATAAAGGCAACCCCGGTTCAATTGACACAGAAATAGTTTCCAACTGCTGATTAAAGACAAGGTATAAAAACACAAAGATGGAGAGAATTTTGGTGGCCATTTTTGTAGACAGTCTAACCAAACATGAGTGAATTTACATAAAGCATTTTTATGTATTAGAAAATTGATCATTATAAGTAAATCTACTAATCTCTCACTGGGCAAAAACTACTGGACAGAATTTAACATATGCCTGTTGAGTAACACTTGAATTTTAGTAGAATTCATAGTTAATTTTGGAAGTCTGTGTTTTGGAAAGTATAGGAGGTCAGAAATGGGTGCTAAAAATTTACAGAAGAATATCTTTTCCTATTTTGAAAAACAATGTATAAATTGAATATCTAATTAATGCTCTACTTCATTTATTCACTATTTTTAAAGGACTTTGCAGCAGTGTATTTAACAACAAATGTCAATGTATAGTATTAGATATAAGCTTTGTTAGATATTTTTAAATATATAGAGAGGAAAAACATTATGGGGAATAAATAATCCTGATCATGGATAAAGTAAGACCCCCAAGAAGAAAATATCTAAGTCCATTTCTCATCAAAATTTTGCAATCCCTTCTCAATACTTTAAAAATTCCATTCCCATGACTCTTCCCAAGGAAGGAGAATTTTGATTGTGTATTGAAAAGAAACCATGAAAATAAAACTTGACTTAAAGGTATCTATTGATGGTCACAGTTACTGAGATTGTTCTTTTTATTAATCTGACATGTATATTTAAGAGTCCTTCAAGAGCTATAAAAAAGTTACTTTAGCATTAATACATTTAATGAAGAAGGCAATGATAGTACAGAATTTCAACACTGTAAGTTAATATCTATCTATCTATCTATCATCTATAGTTTATTGTTTTCACTCCTTATGATGGTTAGGAGATTCTCTGAACACATTTATTGTTAAACAGGTAGGGACTGTGTATCACCCATAGCTTCCTTTTTTCTTATAAAATATTATGTTATTTTAATTTATAGTGATATGTGTGGAAAAATAGTAAATGCCAGCGTTCTAGGAACTGCATGTTTTGATACATTATTTGCATTGATGGAATGTAATGAGCTCCTATACTCAGACTCTATGATGGCTGGGTTGGAGCCTCCACGCTGCTTTTCACTCTTGTGCACAAAAAGGAAGACTGCTTGAATAACTTTAAATTACTTACCATGAGCTAATCTCAGTCCTTGCAGGCAATATTAATGGCATAACATAGAATAAAGTGACACAAAGGGAAGTATACTCTTGGAATAGAGAATGACACAGGAGAAAAAAAACACAATTATCCCTGTTATATTGCTTAGAAAGTTACCTTTTTTTCCATTAAAAGAGTCATTTTTATGATTGTTATAAATTATCACAAAAGAGACAACATTTTATTGCAGTACAAATATGTTTATTTGTGAACAAAGGTAAACATTCTTACCTCAGATGTGTATTTCTAATCGGCATTCAGTGAATATCATTTTAATCAGCCTTGATTGTGCTCAAAGGTTTTAAAGATTTGGCAGTTAGAAATAAACATCTCTCTAACCAATAGTTGTTGAGAAAGAGCTATGTGCTAAATACCATGCAAGACTCCAGGTATATAATTTCTGCCTTTAAGGAGTTTAAACTCAAGTTTGGAAATATCATATATTAACGCATATATGTGGAATCTAGAAAAATGGTACAGATGAACCGGTTTGCAAGGCAGAAATAGAGGCATAGATGTAGAGAAAAATGTATGGACACCAAGGGGGGAAAGCGGTGGTGGGGCATTAATTGAGAGATTGGGATTAACATTATACACTAATATGTATAAAATAGATAACAAGAAAAAAGCATATATATATATATATATATATATATATATATGGTCATTCAAAAAAAAATAAAGTCAAATTTCTTAGGAGGAAAGTTAATTGATCATTAAAATCCAGTCATTTAAATGGTGTTATAGAAGAAAGCATGGGGTGTCATGACACCCACATTACATCTTGTCGTGAAGGATAGGACAACTCCATCAGATTTTATATCATGAAGACTTCTAGAAGAGGTGGCTCTTGAGATGAGTTATGGCGGATAAGTTGAAATTTAATAATTAAATAAGAAATAAGCAGAATATTCTTGTTGGAAAGAATAGTATGGACTTTCATGCACAGTATAAAACACTATATGAGATGCTGTTAGTGCCCCACCCATATCCAGTCCAAGCTCAACTCCAGTCTGTGCAGATTGTATCTTAGGGCAAGGCTCTGTGATTTTGTTTTGTTTTTGAGGGCTCTCTCTTCACATGTGCACCATGTGGTAGGCAGAAGTGCCAGGGAATTAGTGCACCGGAGAACAGCCCCCAGGCAATGATGAATTGGACTTGAGTGACCAAAAGCATAACATCCTTTCATTTTTTAATTGAAATATAATTGATGTACAATATTATGTTAGTTTCAGGTGTACTGCATAGTGAAATGATCACCACATACATTACAAAATTATCACCACAATAAGTCCAGTAACCATTCGTCCCCATACAAAGTTACTAAAATGTTATTGATAAAATTCCTTATACTGTATATTACATCCCTGTGACTCATTTACTTTATAACTGGAGTTTTGTACAAACAAGTCCCCTTCACCTGTTTCAGTCCCACTCCACACCTCTTTTTCACAACTGCCCATTTGTTCACTGTATCTAAGAGTCTGGCTTTGTTTTTTTCTTTTGTTTTGTTTTTTAGACTCTCCATATAAGTGAGATGATACAATATCTGCCTTTCTCTGTCCGACATACTTCACTTAACATAATACCCTCTAGATCCATCCATGTTTTCACAAATAGCAAGATTTCATTTTTTATGGCTGAATAATATTCCATTTATATATATTTATATATATATATATATATATATATATCTCACATTTTTTATCCATTCATCTACTGATAGACACATTTGGGTTGCTTCCAAATTGATTACTTTAAAGAATGCTTCTAGAAACATGGGGTTGCATATATCTTTTCAAATTAGTGTTTTTGTTTTCTTCTGGTAAATACCCAGAAGTGGAATTCCTGAGTCATATGGTAGTTATATTTTTAACTTTTTGAGGAACATCCTTATTATTTTCCCTAGTTGCTGTACCAATTTACATTCCCACCTACAGTTCACAAGGGTTCTCTTTTTTTCACATCCTCCCCAACACTTTTTATTTCTTATCATTTTGGTAATCACCATTCTGACAGGTGTAAAGTGATATTTCATTATGGTTTTAACTTGCATTCCCCTGATGATTAGTGATGTTAAGCATCTTTTCACATGCCTGTTGGCCATCTGTATGTATTCCTTAAGAAAATGTCTATTCATGTTCTCTGCACATTTTTTAATCAGGTAGTGTTTTCCTGATACTGAGTTGTGTGAGTTCATTATATATTTTGGTTATTAACCACTTATGAGATATATCATTTGCACATATCTTCTCCCATTCAATAGGTTGCCTTTTCATTTTATTGGTGGTTTCTTTCACTGTGCCAAATGTTTTTATTTTGATGAAGTTCCATTTGTTTATTTATTTATTTATTTATTTAGCCCTTGACTAAAGAGACAGAACAAAAAGTATATTGCTAGGAACATTGTCCAAGAGCACACCAATACTGCCTATGTTTTCTTCTAAGAGTTTTATGGTTTCAGATTATACAGTTAAGTCTTTAATCCATTTTGAGTTTATTTTTATATGGTGTGAAAAAATAGTCCAGTTTGATTCTTTTGCTTGTTGTTGTCCAGTTTTCTTAGTGCCTTTTATTGAAGAGGCTATCTTTTTCCCATTGCATATACTTGCCTTTTTGTAGATTAATTGATCATGTATGTGTGGATTTATTTCTGGGCTCTCTACTATGTTCCATTGATGTATATGATTGTTTTTGTGCTAGTACCATAATGTTTTGTTACTGCAGCTTTGTAGTATAGTTTGAGATCAGGGAGCATGAACCTCCAGCTTTGTTCTTGTTTCTCAAAATTGCTTTGGTTCTTGAGGTCTTTTGTGTTTCTATACAAATTTTTGAATTATTTGCTCTA
This sequence comes from Leucopleurus acutus, assembly GCF_964270905.1. Lineage (NCBI taxonomy): Eukaryota > Metazoa > Chordata > Mammalia > Artiodactyla > Delphinidae > Leucopleurus > Leucopleurus acutus. Next base: position 19,179,692 of record NC_139142.1, on the reverse strand, counting down.
GTTCTGTGAAAAACGCCATTGGCATTTTGATAGAGACTGCATTGAATCTGTCAATTGCTTTGGGTAGTATGGTCATTTTAACAATATTAATTCTTCCAATTCATGAGCAGGATATATCTTTCTATTTCCTTGAGTTGTCTTCAATTTCTTTCATCAATATGTTACAATCTTCTTAGTCCAGGTCCCTTACTTCCTTGGTTAGATTTATTTTAGATTCTTAATTCTTTTTAATGCAATTGTAAATGAGATCATTTTCTTAATTTCTCTTTTTGATAGTTTGTTGATAGTGTATATAAATGCTACAGACTTCTGTCTATTAATATTAATTGAAAATTAATATTGTATATTAATTTGTATCCTGAACTTTCCTAAATTCATTGATGAGTTCTAATAAAGTTTGGTGACATCTTCAGGATTTTCTTTATATAGAATCATGTCATCTACAAACAATGATGGTTTTACTTCTTTCTTTCCAATTTGAATTCCTTTTATTTATTTTTCTTGTCTACTATGTCTAGGACTTCCAATACTATGTTGAATAAAAGTGATGAGAGTGGGCATCCTTGTCTTGCTCTTGATGTTAGAGAAAATGTTTTTAGCTTTTCACCATGGAGCATGATGGTGCTGTAGGTTTTTCATATATGGTTTTTATTATCTTGAAGTATGTTCCCTCTATACCACTAAGAGTTTTTAATCATATATGGATGTTGAATTTTGTCAAAAGCTTTTTCTGCCTCTATTGAGATGATCTTATTTTTCTTCTTCAATTTGTTAATGTGGAATATCAAGTTGATTTTTTCACAGATATTGAACTATATTTCCATCCCTGAAATAAATCCCACTTGACCATCGTGTATGATCTCTTCAATGTATTGTTAAATTTGATTTGCTAATATTTTGCTGATTATTTATATATATATATATTTATCAGTGATATTGGCCTATATTCTTTTTTTCTATTTTTTTGGCAGTGTCTTTATTTTTGCTATCAGAGTGATGCTGGCCTTGTAGAATGAGTTTGGAAGCATTACTTCCTCTTTTATTTTTTGGAATAATTTGAGAAGGATAAGTGTTAACTCTTCTTTAAATGTTTGGTAGAATTCTCCTGTGAAGCTGTCTGGTTCTGGACTTCTTTTGTTCAGAGTTTTTCTCTTTTATTTTTCTTACTGATACAATTTAATTACAGGCAATTGTAGGGACTCAACTTTCTGGTGCAGGACTGCCATGTTGGGGTGTCCAACATGGGTCTCAGACAATTCACTTCTTGGGGAGGACCTCTATGATTATGATATTCCTCCTGTTTTGGGATCACTGACCTGGAGACGTGGGTCCCTCCTATCTGTCTCATTGTGGGTTCTTTCTTTATGTATTTAGTTGTGGAAAAACTTTTCTGCTAATCTTCAAGTCATTCTCATATACTTTCTCAGTAAGTAGTTTTAATTCTGATGTGTTTCTGGGGGGAGATGAGTTCAGAGTCTTCCTACTCTCCCATCCTGACCACATCTCCCACCTTCCTTGCAGTTTTGGTGGGACAACTCTGAGGTGTGATTTTTTGTATGTCTCTCATACTTCCCCAAGAGTATAGCCTGTCATGGTAACCTGCTCTTTTATACAATCTATACTGCCTTCCTTTCCTTCCTTATTTCACTTATGTACTTCCCTTCATATGCTTCCTGGGATACATTTTCAAATAAGTCACTTGTTCTTAAATCTTTATCTAAAAGTTTTCTTTTGGGAAGAGTCAACTGAACACAATGTCACTTTGTAACAGCCCAGGACGACAGGAATGAAGAGTATGGGTAAAATATTGCTAAAAATCTCACACAAGGTAAAAACTTAAAGGAAATGGGGACACAAATGCACAAATACACATATATACAAACAACACACAGGGAAATTAAAATGCCAAATCACACTATATATAATAATAGTTAACATTTATTAAGAACTTATTAAAAAAAAAAAAAAAAAAGAACTTACTATATGCCAAACACTGTACTAAGTGTATCATATACAGACTTTCCATTTAACCCTTACAAAAATTTTCTGAGAAAACTTCTATAATCTTCCCCATTTTCCTGATGTGGAAGCTAGTCATGGAATAGTTAAGTGCCATACAACAAATGGTAAACAAGTAGTCCAGAATATAAATACCTCAGTTAGATAGTTTGAAGAATGTTGAGTCTTCGAAAATAGAAGGAGGAGAAAAGGTGAGGAAGCAGAAAGAGTTTGAGCATGTTGAAGAACAATAAGGAAAGTCTAACCCTCAGGCATAACCTTGAAGGAAGGAACTATATGAGGGGGAAAATGTCCCCATTGATAGAGTTATGATAAATTGTAGTAAAATAGTTATAATCATCATGTATTTATTTTTTTGTCAGGCACTATACCATGAGGTACTATACCATCAGGCACTATATCGTAAGAATATTTTATTCTTACAAAAATATTCGGTGCTCTTATTACTCACACTTTATTGAATATAAAACTGAAGACTAGTGATTTTAAGAGAGGACATGTAGCACCTGAGGGGCAGAATGGTACTTTAGACCTCTTGGGTTTACACTATCTTCTACCATCTGTTGCCTTTCTGGCTGCCTATTTACATTGCTCCTCTGAAGATTTTATATATCAATGTATAAAATTGATTAAAGAAAAGAAAATTTTTATACCTTATACTTTAGTAGTAGAGCCATCTACTTAAGTTTGTTACAATTTTAGCATAAGGATAAGCAAAATGAATCACAATCATCTCATAACAGGAGAGAGAAATTAGGAATACTCTAAGGCTTTGTACTACACATAAAGTGGTATAGTGTTATTTCAAAGTGGACTTAGATTAGTTAAAAATGTATATTGCATGTTCTAGGGATAGAATTATTTGGTTTAAAAAGTATAGTGATGTGGCCTTCCCTGGTGGCGCAGTGGTTGAGAGTCCGCCTGCCGATGCAGAAGACACGGGTTCGTGCCCCGGTCCGGGAAGATCCCACTTGCCGGTGGAGTGGCTGGGCCCGTTGAGCCATGGCTGCTGAGCCTGTGCGTCTGGAGCCTGTGCTCCTCAACGGGAGAGGCCACAACAGTGAGAGGCCCGCGTACCACACACACAATATATATATATATATATACTCAAAATTAATTATTGACTCAAATGTAAAATGCAAAACTATAACACTTCTAGAAGTTAAAGGTAAAATGTTAATAACACTAAGTCTTGCAAAGAGTTTTTAGATACAATATCAATAACACATTCCATGAAGTAAGTATTGCCAAGTTGGATTATATTAAAATTAAAAATTTTGACTATGTGAAAGACATTGTTTAAAAATTGGAAAAAAAGTCATAGACTAGGGAAGAATTTTCAAAACAAATATCTGATAAGGTTCCAATACCCAAAATATACAAATAACTCCTATAAATCATCACAAGAAAATAACTCATTTTAAAAATGAGAAAATTATATGAACGGACACTTCACCAAAGAAGACATTCAGATGGCAAATAAGTATAGGAAAAGATGCTTAACATGCCTTTTCATTATAGAATAGCAAATTAAAACAGCTATGAGATATGACTACACATTTATTAGAATGCCTAAAATAGAAAAAATCTGAGAGTACCAATTCCTGGCAAAGATGAAGAACAGCTGGAACTCTCATCTATTACTTTTGAAAATTCAGAACTGGGGCTTCCCTGGTGGCGCAATGGTTAAGAATCTGCCTGCCAATGCAGGGAACACGGGTTGAACCACTGGTCTGGGAAGATCCCACATGCTGCAGAGCAACTAAGCCCATGCACCACAACTACTGAGACTGTGCTCTAGAGCCCGTAAGCCACAACTACTGAGCCCACGTGCCACAACTACTGAAGCCCATGCACCTATAGCCCATGCTCTGCAACAAGAGAAGACACGGCAATGAGAAGCCTGCGCACCACAACGAAGAGTAGCCCCCGCTCACCGCAACTAGAGAAAGCCCACGTGCAGCAGCGAAGAACCAACGCAGCCAAAAGTAAATAAATAAAATAAATTAATTAAAAAAAATTAATTGAGATTTATAAACTCACTTTGCAAGACTATCATAGCTTCTTACAAAGTCTTACCTTATGATCCAGTAATTATGCTCCTAGGTATTTACCAAATTGATTTGGAAATGTGTGTTCCTGTATGTGAATGTTTAAAGCAGCTTAATTCATAATTGCCAAAAAAATGGAAGCAACCAAGTTGCCCTTCAATAAATGGAAAATCAACTGGTATATACATGTGGATAATATCATTCAGCTATTTTAATATGTGAGCTATCAAGCCACATAAATACATAGCTGCATTTAAAGGCATATTGCTACATGTTAGAAGTCCATCTGAAATGTTACATAATATATGGTTCCAATCACATAGCATTCGGGAAAGGCAGAGCCTATAGCTACAATAAAAATATTAGCAGTTACTAGGAGTTTGAGGGGAACAGAGGAGTGTTGAATGGGTGAACACACACAGAGGATTCGTTAGGGTGGTGAAACTAAGTGTGATACTGTAATTATTCAGAAAAATTCCAAATAATTCATGTAGTTACTTTGCCCTTAAGGAGGTGGAGATTTTCACTCCTTAAGTGTGAGAAGCACATAGTAACCTCCTTCCAATGAGTACAGCACAGAAAGGGGGATTAAAAAAAGAGAACTTACGATGGAAAAACCTGTCAAACCTCATCCAGGAGATCAAGGTTAACATAGTTATAAATTGCATTGATGATACATATCCTTGACGTAAGTTGATGAAGGGCACTTCACCTTCCTGGCCTCTGTGGTTTTCCTCCCAGAAACACATATCTCCAGTCTTATTATGGGAGAACATCAGATATATCGCATTTGAGGGATGTTTTACAAAACACCTGACCAATACTTTTCAAAAGCATAAAAGTTGTAAAACACAAGGAAAGTCTAAGAAACTGTCAAAGCCGAGAGACTTAAGGAGACATGGGGAATAAATGTAATGTGGTGTTCTGGAAGGGATCTTGGAACACAGCAACAGCAAAAAACATATTAAAGAAGAACTAAGGAAATGAAAAAGTACCAACTTTATTGATGATAATGTATCAATACCGGTTCATATATGGGGCAAACGCACCATTCTAATGTTAAGATATTAATTATAAGGGAAACTGCGTTTGGCATATCTGGGAACTCTCCCTACTTTCTTCACAATTTCTGTTACTCTAAAACTCAACTATACTCCAAAAACAATTAAAAAGTAAATAAAAGCAGACTATTTTAAAAACTGTTCTAAAAAAGAAAGTTTATCAACAAAATACATAGGGCTTAAGTAAAACATGGAATTATGGGTGCAGCATTCAAAAACTTTTACAGTAACACGTTAAAATTAAAAATTAAAAAACTTAGGCAACTTCTAGGAACAGCAGTACAATTTGCCATATCTCAAATGGCTAAGAAATGCCTAAATACCACAATAAATTGCTCTTGACCTCAAAAAGGACCTAAAGTTCCCTGGGGGAAAGGAGCACCCATTCTCTCATGGCCTACCTGCTGGACTCCCATATCTGCCACCTTGTGTGCTAAATAAAAGAGAAATAGAAATAGAGAGAAAAGAGAGAAAAATACAGATGAAAAGAAAGAAAAAATGTAAGTTGATTAAAAAGTGAGATAAATTAAAAAGAGAGGAGGGCTCAGGCTCCATACAAAGGGTTGTATCTTGTGAGCTATTGTGATTTCCTGGAAGGTGGGTTAAGTGAAATTGGATTGAATGTTTTAACGCCAGATGCAGATGCATGTGTCACATAACTGAAGGGGTGAACTGGTGTGGCCATAGCTGGTAGATGTTGGAGGTGTGTGTGCACACATACGTGTTTCTATGCTTGCCTGCACCTGTACATCCACATCTTATACATGCCTACTTAGTTCAGCTGGATGCCGTTTTCTGCATTTTTCTAGTGTTTCTTGCAGACAAATCATGCCTAAGCAAATGTGAAATTCAAGCTATGCTCAAATTGCTTTCTAATATATTAAAAGCATTGGAACAAATTCACATTTTCAAAACAAGCTGGCTGTACAAGGAAATATGAATACAAATATACATTCTTATGTCCTTTGTTACACAAAAGTAACTTACTTACTGATTATACTCTTCTGCTTCTTGCTTTTTGTTTGGGAGCATTCAAGATGTCTAAGGATGACCAGGGTTAAAAAGTGATATTTCAATGATAAATACCTGTATTAGGTTTGACACTGTACAATCTAAACAGTATTGCTAAACATTAACATATAAGTTAGATACTGATGAGCCTTTCTTAACACCTGAACTACCTGTGTGGCTTTTTAAATAGAAAGGCCTCCAAGCCCTTCTCGAAACCAGTGTTCTTCAAACTTCATTGGCATAAAGCTATTTTGGAATATTTATTAAAAATGTACATTACCTTTTTCCCAGAACTGTTGAAGTAGAATCTTAGAAGATATATGTGAGGTCCAGAACTTATGTATTTAACAAACACATAAGGTGATTTTTATGCAAAGTAAATTTTAGAAACATTGGTTTAGACCCACTGAATCAGAATAGCTGGGCTGGTGTTCCTATGTCTGCATGTCTAATAACCACAACTGATGATTATCATGAACATCCAAATTTGAGAAGTGCTTTTTTACATCACAAACTTAGCTCAGGAAAAATCTTACGTCCCTGAAGCCTATAACTATGATTTCTCTGGTCCATTGTTTTGCCCAGATGATCATTTAGCAGAATGCTCAATTTTAACACTTTTCCAGTGAGAGCTAGAGTCAATTAGAACAATATAGTAGAAGTGTATTTTAACAACCCAAAGCATAAACGATTTTCCTAAAACTTACTTGTAAAAATCAGGGTAGAAGAAAGCATAGCATCTCTGGAGGGTAAATTGAATTGTGTGTATCTCCTTTGCTACATCTGGAAGCTTGCTCTTTACTGTTCTGGACTGCTTGGCTGTCTCGAAGTGTGATTCTGTTCCATTCATTGTTGGCTGGGGTCTGGCTAAATGGTTTGCTGATACTGAAATCATACCAACTGTTCAGATTTCCTTGTCACCATTTTAAAGGATTCTTTGTCTTTCTCTTTTATTTCTATCCTCTTGCACTCCTTTTTTACCTTATTTTTTTAAACCAGCCACCTATAAAGAATGTGACTCCCATCTGCTCAAACCAAGCAGAGGCTAGACCAGATGTGACCTGCAGTTTGCTGAATGGGAAACAAACACAAGGAATGGAGCCGTCTGCCATCTGTTGATGCAGAAAGCAGCAGGGTATGCCTGGCATTTCAACAGGGCTTCCCCCGCTGGGAAATTGAAAGAGAAAAAGCATTTGTTTCATTTTTCCCCTTTCCTGACCTGACAGCTCCTTTGAGCAAAGTAGAGAGATAGAAAGGACATCTTGCCATGAAGCAGTGACAGCTTATATCTAAACGGTGGAGCTCAATAAATAAACTCTATTTTGCATTCTAAGGTCTACACTTGCCTCGCCTCAGTGGAATTGAGCGTCTAATTTCTGTAGTTGTCAGAAATGCTGCAGAATGGCAGGTTCCCTTCTTACCAATTCCTAATCAGTTTTTCTGCTTTTTATCCCTGAATGCCACACAAACGGCTCTTGGGGGAGTTAAAGGTAATGAGGCAGGTGTTAACAGCAGATACAAACAAAAGGAAGACTTTCTCCTGTACGCGGAGTCCTGGTCTTACAAGGTCAGAGACCATCTGGTTCACATTTTCAGAAAGGGGTGGATGTAATCGAACAAGTTGCCCCGGTGACATAGGCATGTTAACTTGGACCCCTCTCTCTCCTAGCCTGATTGTGTGAACTGTGCCATTCCATTCAGATACATGACACTGAGAAAGCAATTTCCTTCCTTGATGCATACTCTTAGTAAAGGTCTCTCTTGGTCACCAGGGTGAACCATGATGAATAAAACACAGTCCCTGGTCTCATGAGGCCTGTTGTCTAACAAAGTGTGTATTTTTAAAAATATACTTAAAAGAAAAGAAACAGTTATGAAGATGTCTTTTTTTGTTTACTAATGGAGGTAAGCCTGGATTTAAAAGTGTTTTCTCCTAAGGAGGGTAGCTGGATCTTCTTTACGCTCTTAAGTCGTTTATTTACTAAATACGATCTTTGACTATTTCAGAAATTACCCCTGCCACAGAATTATCATTTTAATCAACACCAAGTAAATGTAAAATTGCTGTTAAGATGAAATTTACAAACTGAAATAGTAACAATCCTATTTTCAATGGGGATGCTCTTTCAAATGAACAAAATTCATAATCAGAACTCTAGAAACTATGTTTTCCTCATATTACCATACTGTGCAATAAGAATTTTCAGTAAGGGGCAAGTAAAATGCTTTTTTCAAAGAGTCTATAACTTTCAAACGAAAATCTCCTAAGTATCAATGTATTTGGTATTCAAAAATGGGAGTGGTTCTCTTCCCTAAAGTCCTTGTTTTCCCCCTTATAGAGAGAGCTATATATAAACACAGCCACATACACATAATACTATTTTTGATGCCTGTTAAGTCCAGTAAGAGAACAAATGCTATACAAGGGATCAGAACTTACCTCAAAGAGTAAAAAATATCATGCCTGGAGGTAACCTCATGAGTCATGATTTAGTATTTGTTCTAATACTTTTGTTAAGGAAGAAATTATTCACAGATTTTTTTTAAAGCCTGTAAAGTAAATGTCCTGTAGTTATGGGTTATAATTTTAAAACAAACTCCTATAAAATTCTATATTATTTAAATCATGAACTAAATATGTGTTGTTGAGGAAGAGGGTGATTTTCCAACTAATCAGGCATTTGGAAAATTCACTAGACTTTGATGGGACCAACACCCATGAAAGCACAGTGTCAGCTCATCTGCAGCGTTCCTGCCTCTGGGAAGTAGCTTCTGTAAGTAGTCTAGGTGACAATATCACTTGTGTTCTCAATTAAGTTCTTTTTTTTTTTTAACATCTTTATTGGAGTAAAATTGCTTTACAATGTTGTGTTAGCTTCTGCTGTATAACAAAGTGAATCAGCAGTATGTATGTATATATATATATCCCCTCCCTCTTGTGTCTCCCTCCCACCCTCCCTATCCCAACTAAGATCTTTAACTTTACTTATAGATTACTGAAATTTCAGTGAGTTATTATAATTTGTAAAACAATTATCACTGGCCCTATTTTCCCACGTCTATAAGAGCACATTTACTGCTATTCCCAAATGGCTATCTCTCAGAAAGTTGCCAGTTGTTTCTGAGACTTCAAAATTCTGGTTTCCTGTGTGCTAACATAGAGCTTATCATTCTCAGGCTCCACATACTGTTTCTTCATATTTTTTTCTTTTCCTTAGAGTCATATTGTCTGCTCTTAAATGTAAAATAGAAAAGCTCATTATAATCAGCCTTTATCAAAAATGTCATTTTCAAAGTAATGCTGGTCTTTAGGATTGCCAGATAAACTGGGGGATCGGGAGGGAAGTGGGGAGAAGGGCTTTCTCTTCATGTGTGTGTCATATATTGGCTCTTGGGTTGTGTAACACCTTGAGTCTTCTGTAGTCAAGGTTTCACAAAGTCTCTGCTAAGTTGGAAAGTTCTGTTTCTTTTACTTCTTTCCATGAAACTCAAAATTGGACATGGACTGAAATAGTATATTTATTCATTCATTCATTTATTCATTCAGATCCCATTTATTGAGAATATACTGTGAACTGGGCACTGTTCTAGGTGGGTTGTGTGTGGGGAGCAAGGTACAGAAGCAAATACAAGAGACTAAAATCCCTACCCTCATGAAATTCACATTAGTGGAGGAGACAGATGAAAATTCTATAATAAATTAATAAAATGTAAAGTACATTATATTAATATGAGTTATTAGGGAGACAAACCAGGTGCTATGCTAGGTACAGTTTTATGTAGGGAATAAAGGAAGCCTTTATGAGCAAATACTATTGGTGTAGACTTGGAGATGGTGAGGAAGTAAGTGAAGTGGATGTCTAGGAGAAGATCATTCCATGTGGAGAGGACAGCAGGTGCTATGACCTTGAGGCTGAAACTTGCCTTGCATGTTCAAACAAGAGTGGAATGCAGTCGGTAGTGAATATGAGTCCAACTGGGACAGGGCTCAAACCCTGGAAGGCTTTATGTGCCATGGTAAGGACTTTCACTTTGCCTCTGGGTAAGGTGAAGAACCATTGGAAGGCACTGAGCAGAGAGGCAATAGGATCTGATCTAGTCTTAATAGGATTATGCAATATTGAGACTAGAGTGAATGTGCTCAAGGTTAGAAGCACAAATTCAATTTGGAGGTTGGAGCAAATAATGGAGCAAAAGACCATGGTTCATGCGAACAGGACAATAGTCCTAAAGATGGTAAAAAGTGGTAGAAGTTTGGGTGTATTTTGAATAAAAACTCCCACATGATATGCTAATTGATTGGATGTGGTATATAAAGGAAAAAGAAGGAGGAGTTACTTCACAGTTTTTGACTTGAGCCACTAGAAGAAAGAAGTTAGCTGCAAACTGAGACATATGAGGCATGGAAGGAATAGTTTTGGAGGAGAGGAACAGATTTGAACTTTGAATCTATGAAGGTCAAGATGACCATTAGACAATTAAATGGAGACTACCATCAAGTAGAAGTTGGATTTAAAAGTCTGTATTTCAAGGGGAAACTCTTCTTGGCTATATATTTTTTTATCAGCATATAGATGGTATCTAAAACAAAAAAGTTAGATGAGCTTGCCAGGGGAGTGTATGAAGACAGAAAAGCACAGAAGCACAAGGACTGAGCCCTGGGGGCATAGCAATGGTGAAAGTTTAGGAACCTGAGGAGGGACTAAGTAAAGGATTTCCTCTCTTGAAATGTTTTCACAAAGGGAAGAAGAAAATTGATCAAAAGCTGAAAAGGAAGGTAAGTTTAAGAATTTTTATTTTTAAATAAGATAAATACAAGTGATTTTATAATAATAGAAAGATCCAGTTTAAAGGGAACAAATTGATAAAACAGATGAGAAAAATAATTGCTGGTGTGATGTCTGAGTGTGGAAAAAGAGATGGAATCTAATACACAAGTATTAAGTTTTACTTTTACCAGGAGCACAGATATTTCTCGATAAGAACAGGAGAAAAGGCACAGCACGAGGATGTGGACACATATAGATGGCTAGATGTGTGGTGGATGTTTATAAAGATTGTTTGCCATTTGTTCAGTGAAATAGGAAACAAGGTAGTCAACTAAGAGTATGAATAGGGGAAAGGTCTTAAATAAAATAGTTTAAGGAGTTTGATGTAAGATGGAATAATCATTTAGATGACTTAGAAATTGAACAGATAAGTATAGTAGTTAGAGGCACCAATATGACTTATTTGCAATGAGTGATTATGAATTTAAAGTGAGAGCAGTCAGCATAGTTGTGTTTTTCACCACTCTCAATTGCTTGCCACTAATACAGGAACAGTGCAAGAGAAAAACTGATTAAAATTGGGGTTGTGGTTTTGGTAAAGTAAAAAATTAGAACAAAGCAAGGAATTTGAAAATGTCAGAGAAAAAATGCTTAGTGTAATTGAATATTGAATTTATGCTGAATAAGGAGAAAAGAGAGGATAATTATTGGAACCAGGAAGAGTTAAATATTGAAAGGGTAAATGAATTTAAGTGTTATATATGTTGATTGCTGCAAAGATTGTTAGATGCAAGGAAATAGACCGAGTAAACTAGCTAGACAGAAATTTTTTGTCAGAGAGTAGAGTTTCTGAAATTCAGTTTAAGGAGGGACTGAAGTTATGGGTAGGGACAATTTCTACCAGAGTATCATCATGAGACTGAGTAGTTTATGTGGGATGCAAGACAAGAAAATCATTAATTTGAGGGTCCAGTTTGCTGGAAGTTTCATCAATGTGGATGCTGAAATCACCAAGTATTCTAGAAGAAACAGTGTGGAAAAAAGGGACAGTGATCTTGGAGCTAAAATATTCCAACAGCAAGATAAAAGTGTCCTGGGAATTGGTGGATGAATTCTATAAGCAGTGGTGGTGTATGTTGTAGACTGATGCTATGAAATTCAAAGGTTGGTATTTTTATGGAGGAGGTAAGAAAGGTTGCTCTTTTTCCTTCAGGTGAAGTAGTGGGAGTAAAGCAAGAAGAAAAGTCAACTTTATATAGAGAACTCCAAGGGAAGATGAACCTCGGAGAATCAATTTTCCATTAGAGACAGATGATAAAGAAAACATTCAGATAAATTTTCTAGGATGTAAAGGATTTTGCTGATGACTGAAAATGACTATCAGAGAGCACAGAGGGAGGAATTCCAGAATTAGGAAGAGATGGAATTATAGAGTCCAGTGGTTGACATCATTATCTGAATGACCTGTTTTTTTTATGGTGAGTGGTGTGAACATTGATAAAGGAAAGAAATAACTGTCCTGCTGATTCTAAGGCAGAGAGTACTGGTGACTCTGATGTCGGTTTATGGAAGTTGCCCTGTCAGGGTATATAATTCTGTGGTCCCACGTGACTCAGCTGATAGAAGTAAAGCAGCTCCAGAGGGGAGTTTTCCCCAGAGAGCACAGACACAGTCTTATTTCTGTTACTGGGTTGACGTGTGTTGTGTCAAATGACTTCAACTGAGCTGGTCAATGGAAGACCTGGACCAGCAATCTCGTTCCTTGTGATAGCAAGTAAAGAATTGCAGACTACCACTTCAGGCTTAAGCACAAAGCAAAGTTTATTAAAGCATATCTATACTCTCAGAGGGAGAGCAGGCTGTTTCTGCGAACTGAAAACAGGCTGTAAGCATAGTTGCACTCTCAGAGAGAGTGTGAGCTATTTCTGCAAAGTGAAACCAGCGCTCCTGTACAGGCTTAAGGGTGTTTATAAGGAGCGTTCTGCAAGGAGGCGGGGGTGGGGGTGGAGTGAGTGACAGGGGATCATTATTTGATTGACAGTCCCGAGTTATGTAACAGGTTCATTATTGCGCATGCTCCTTGATTCGCTAAGACATGCCCACCCAGGGCGGGGCAAAACCACATGCAGATTTTATTATAATGATGGTATAATGAGTTTGGGTTTACTATAGGTTATACACCTGTCTGGTCTGGGCATGTGCATTCCGGGGGCATTGTCTCCTGTTACTGTGCTCCCTCTTTATCAGGAAAAGTTGCCCATCACCTGACCATAGTTTTGCCAGTTCTGGGTTCAGTCGGTGAGTGTCCCCAGATGGTTGGAGTGTGACTTGATTATTCCCCTCTTGTCTTTTCTCCACTGTCACCTCCTTGCTGCCAGTGTTTGACTAATGGCCTAACATTTTCTGCCCGTGTAGGCTCACAGGTCAACAGAATCCTTTTAATTTCCCATATCATACCTGCCAGTATGATTCTCATTCAGACAATAAACCAAGCTTCATGGAAACAGGTGGGTGTATGTGGTGTTTATACTAGCAGAATAGATTTTGGCACTATAGACTTCTTTCTGGAACCACTGGCTTGATATCATTTTCAGGAAAACAAATACTGCAATTTTGAGAAATGTGTACATATCTATTCTCCAAGTATTTAAAATTAGCCCCAAAACTTTTTTCAAAGTTTCCTTGTGTGATTCATGATTTGGATAGAAGAGTCCAGATTTTTTTTCACCATGGACAGACCAACAATCAATTAGAAATTCTATCAAAAACCTAAGCTTGTACATCTTCTTGTTAGAGATCTGTTTTCCTTATACATAAAATTTCTTAAAACAGTGTTTTAAAAGAGGTTGAATTATCAGAGGACATCATCAAATGAAAATGAACTGCATGATTCCATATGGTGAATACAAGCACGATAATTAGTATCACTCACAATCACCCTGGAAACAGGTCAAGTCAGTATCTTATAAACTAGCATATGATGCTACTCATGCTGTCCTCTGTTATGTACTCAGTTTCTGAATTTCTGGCTTGGAACCATCTCTTGGCTCATTTACACATACTCCCATTATTATGATATATTGCTTATAAAAATTACTATTATTATTTTCAGTATGTGTAGAGTTTTGTTTTCTCAACAGAAACTCTTCCTGAAGACACCAACATATGTTACCAGGAAATCCTCTCTGTTTTATTTAGTTTTTTCTAATGCTATAGCATTTTCTGAAATACTGTTTCTTAAGTCCCATCTTTAATTCACTCATCCCATTTGTCTACCAGTCTCTCTCTCTCTCTTTTTTATTTTTTTATTCCCTGGAACACTGCTTCACTAGAAAGCATGGATTATAGTAGAGGTCCACGGACAGAAAACACTCTTTTCTCATTTTTGTTTTTCTTCTTGGTGTTCTTTATCCAAATTGTGGAGAAACAGGGACAGTTAACAGGATACATTTAATGAGAAGGACGTCCTGAGTTACCTCAGATCAGATTCACACTGATCCTGGTGTGAAAGCCCAGGTTTGGTGGCAGAGATGACAGGATGATGGATCTGCATGACACACATGAAGATATAAACTGTCAGGATGTGGAAACAGAAGTTAACCTAATTCCTTTATCATGACAGGGTGCTAGTTCCAAAGCTGAGGCGAGTACCCCTTTAAATGAGAGTCTGTAGAATCTCAAACTATTGGTGAAGTCAGTCATTTTTGACTTGCTATTTTCGGGGGTTGGTACAGCACTGGAGTTACCCTAAACACTTTGTTATTTCATTAGAAATTTACTGAAAGATAAATCTTCCTGCTTCTGCCCTATTTCTACACTGAAAAGGAGTGATCAGTCATCAGTGAGTGTGCTGCCGAAAAGTTTTGTAAAGTCAGGAGCCATTCCAAATGGGAATTAATGGGGAGCAAAAATGATCTTTTCATATTCTCAGGCTTCATGATGTATGACAATCTGTCTTTTGGTGGGGCTGCAAATCAATTAAGCATGAATGATGTATATAGTATAGAATGTGACCTTAACAAGTTGTCTTATCTCTGCCTTGATGTTTCCATCTGGTGTGTGCAAGGAATGTTCAGGTAATGCAGCAAAGGGGACAATTATGATTTCAAAGGGAACAGCCATTATGGGTCACTATCTTCCTGGGCCTGATAAGTTTAATCCAAGTTGCCTGGGAGGGAAGAACTCATAAAATACTTTATCTGAAGCAAGTGTAAAAATACTCATAAACTCAAAGGTTAATCACTGCACCAGAAGAATAGATGAAGGAGACGGGGCAATTTTATGTTTCTTTGCTGTGCTGCCCTTATTAATCATGTTGTGAGCTGCTTTAAAATATGTACCTGCACTTTATTTTAAAAGCCAAATGGATAGACAGACAGACACTAAAAATGAAGTTGAAATGATGGTGCTATGATTTTTCCATCTCTCTTTCTACTTGCCAGTATCTGCAGGAGATATTACTAAGGTCAGGATGTACATTTAGTTATATTTTTCAAATCTATTTTATTTTCAAGCCATACTTTTTTACTATTATTTTTTTAAATTAATTTAAAATTCAGTGTTCTTGTTTATACTGAGCTTAAGGTATTTACCTCATTTATCTTTTGTGCAAGTGGTGTTATTTTAAGATGACACGTGGAGAGTTTGATCATCTGTGTAATGATCCCTTCAGATTTCACTAAACAGCATGTAAGTGGATTGGAGAATTATGCTAATAGAGTTGTTGTTGTTAACTCAGCAAATGAGTTCCATTTCTGTCTCTAGATTTATGCAGGACATCTTTGGATAAATTAGAGCATAAAGGATCTATACAGGTGTAAATCAGACAAACTACATAGGAAGTTCCCTGCATATTGTGTATACTGACGTGAAAGGATCAATATTAACACATAATTAAATAAATTTACTCTAGATCATTCTCATTTAAACCAGTGATTGGCAAACTTAGTCTTCAAAAAGATGAAATAATAAATATTTTCAGCTTTACAGGCAATGTGATCTTTGCCATTGTAGTGTAAAAACAACCATTGATATTATGCAATTGAATGTGCATGGCTGCGTCTCAATAAAGCTTTCTTTAAAAAATACATAGAAGATGCAAAAAGGCTCTTGGGCTAGAGTTTGCTGAACACTGATTTAGATTACTTCTAAGAGTACAATAAATAAGATGTTTAGTAACTCCACCTTTTAGTTAGTTTACTACTTAGAGTGCATTTGAAAACTTTCCTTTTTTTCCTTTTGGTTCCTCTTCCAGGGTTATAAACTCAGGTGCTTACAATGGCCAGGAAATAACTTAAATATATAAAACTGAAATGGTATAATATCATAAAGTGTGGTGAGCCTTGTGATTAACTTGAGGCTATGTGCTCTAATTCTTAAAAAAAAAAATTAATGGAGTAAGATTGGGCCCAATTTGCAATTTCTGCTCTATATAGCAGTTTGAATTTCCCTCTGCTTGTTATGCCCATATGAAGGTTCTGAAGATCTCCTTGAAGTTCTCATCCCTTCAATCTCCCATCGACTCATTGCCTCTCCACTAGTATTGGTGTGTAAAATGTATTGTTCTTCTCTCTTAAAATGTAAAGATATTTTTGAATTTCCTTGGGATGCAGTTGTTTCTCCCCACTAGACTGTCATCCTGAATTATGAAATATATTCATTCACATGGTATCTGATTCAATGAAAATCCAACTTTTTTCAAACGGTATATCTTCTTCCTGCATGAAATGTCTTATGTGTATTCAGATAATCGTTGTCATCCCAAATGTTGTTATTTAAACTCTCACTATCAGAAATCAGGAATCAACAAATTTTGATATTGCTTTTTAATAAATTTATTTATTTTTGGCTGCGTTGGGTCTGTTGCTGCACGCAGGCTCTCTAGTTGCGGCGAGCGAAGGCTACCCTTCCTTGCAGCTTGCGAGCTTTTTATTGCGGTGGCTTATTTGTTGCGGAACACGGGCTGTATGCGTGCAGGCTTCAGTAGCTGTGGCTCGTGGGCTCTAGAGTGCAGGCTCAGTAGTTGTGGAGCATGGGTTTAGTTGCTCTGCGGCACATGGGATCTTCCCAGACCAGGGCTCAAACCTGTGTCCCCTACATTGGCAGGCAGATTCTTAACCATTGTGCCACTAGGGAAGTCCCTCGATATATTTTTAAATGAAATCTTTACTATCTGACATCTCACTACCTGCTCTCTCAAACTCAAGAAAAAAATTAGAAAAATTAAATGATGTCATATTTCTTTATCCAAACTCACATGCTAAACTTGTGCTGCTCAAATAAGAAAGTCAATAGATGTGGGTAGTAGGGAATACTTAAAGTGTATGGTAGCTCAAGGCAGGCAGTGGAACTCTCTTTTATAACCCATTAGGGCCATCTCATAAGTTAATAATTGTCAGAAGCCCTTTAATAGCAACTTACTCCCATTTGATGACTTTGAAAAAACATCTAAATTTGCCATGACCTACAGGAGGCTCTGAAAACAACTCCAGCTTAACTTCTGCCATATCCCCCCACTGATAATTCTACTCAAGCCACACTAGCCTTTCAGATGTGCAGACAGTCTTTCCTAGCTTTGACCATTTTACCTACTTTCTCTTCTTTCTGAAAAATTTCTCCCATTCTTCTCATGGTAGACTTCCCCTCCCACTTCAAGTCTACACTTAAGTGACGTCCTTAGAAAGGATATTCATTACCATTCTAGAAAAATATACCATTCATTCATTCAGTTCACAAATATCAACTAAGTGTTACTATGGGCCAGATACTCTGTGAGATACTAAAGATATGATGATACATGAGACATACTGAATTCCTACCTTCAGGACCTTACATTCCAATAAATCATAGAGCTCCCTGGGACTGCATTCTTCCAGTCTCCACTGCCTGGCTCTACTGAATGAAAACTTATTTTTAATTTAGCATGTAGTGCAATCTGTAGTTTTTCCATTTGCTGATGTTTTTGCAACCATATACTACTATGAACTCTAGAAACTATGTCTCATTCACCATCAAATCCCTGGCATCTAGCACTGTGCCCGGCACATGGCAAGCATTTTATACTTGCCAACATAATGGCTGAATGAAACAAAAAGTCTAACTCTACTTTCCCGTGCTTTGATTTGACTCAAATTTTCAGTGGAACACTTCTCAAATATAATGTACGCAGGTTGGTAAATGTAAATAGAGGTAAATTGTTTTAAACATACATATTGTGGTATATAGCAAATATTTATAAAATTAAAGTGGTTTAACGTACCATTTTACAACTATGTACAAATGAATCTGCAAATACTGAACAAAACAAAAAGTGTCAGCATGTATGATTTTATTTTTTTGTCCTGGTTTTCATCAAAGTCAATAGGCAATTCTTATATGAAAGTAGTTCCAATTCAGCTTGAATATAAATACGTTGAGATGCATTGTCTTCTGATGGGTAACACAGATTTTGACTGAGCATTGTATGTAGCCATTCTGATGTTTCATTTCTAAACTCATATCATTTGCTCCATGACCTTGATAAAAACCTTATTTGGATTCTTTACATGGATCTCATTTTTCACAAAAATAAAAAAGAATAAGCTGTGGGGTAAAGACAAAAAACTGCTTTCAAAGATCAGTTCAAAACCTAATTTTATCATAAGCATCTTTGGGTAGTATATTTTCCATTAAATGAAAATTTTTTTATTTTTTAACCTTTATACCATTTCTTCCATAGCATACAGATAATTATATATTTAGAATGTATTTTTTCTATGAGCAAATGATAATCTTTAAGGTTTGATAAAAGGAATTTAGCATAGTTTACAGATAAAGGATGGTCCAGTTATTTTCATTTTGCTGATATATGAAGGTCTGCAAAGCATAGATCTCATTTATATTAGTGACCTGAGGTAAAGTTTGACTTACAGTACCTAATAAATAACGTCATTTATATTTTGTGCCACCATATTGAATAGTTCCAGTATGTTCTGTTTGGGAACATGAGAACAATCCTAGGTATACTGCCAAACTTTAAACATAGCAGTGATATGGCACAATCCTCTATCAAATGTAAGTCTATAATCAAAGCAGTCAGCAATAGTTTTGAGGAACTGCTCATCACCTTCTAGTTTCTCAAAAAGTTCAGATGTGCATGTTGGTAATAATTTTCTCAGGAACTGAAGTTTAAAATGAGTTCCATGAAATTGAAAAAGAGAAAACACCCACATCACTTGCTCCCACTAATCTCTCAAGTGGAGCACAACTTTGGTTTTATGATTGAAGGAAGATATGAAAAATATTCAAAGGATCCAGAATATCAAACAAATTTGGGTATTAATGAGAGCAACAGAACAATAGTCATTCTGATATAAGGCTAAATTAGGAATATTAGTGAGGCTAAATAGAAACTTAGATATGGGAAAATCCTTGTATCTTGAATCATTTGCCTAGTTCTCTATGTACATGTCAGATAGAGATCAAGGGATAGTCAAAAATGGGAAAGATTGTCTCACTGGAAACTCTAGTCGGTACTGGTGGACAAAGAACTCAGACTTAGGACCTCTGTTATGTAGGGCAAATATAAGGGAAATATTTACAACCTCTCCAAAGATCATGAAATTCTAGGAAATTGGTGTCAATCCAATGCCTATCAAGGACGATGATGATTACTATAAGTAGTATGTCTCCTGGTAGGAAACTTTATCAAAGCATCCAATGTGTGTTCCAGGTTGGATTAGGTTCTCCAGAGAAGCAGAACCACTGTAAAAGGAAATTTATTATGAGGAATTTGCTCTCATTATTATGGAAGCTGAGAAGTCCCACAGACTGCTGTCTGTAAGCTAGAGACTAGGGGAAATCTGAGTCCAAATGTCTGTGAACCAGGAGAGCTGATGGTGTAAATTCTGATGGAGGGTAGAAGATAATATGAGATGTCTCAGCTCATCCAGTCAGGCAGAAAAAAGGGCAAAGTCTTCCTTCTTCTGCCTGTGGTGCTATTCAGATTCTCAACAGATTGAATAATGCCAACCCACACTGGGAAGAGAGGCCACCTACTTTTCTGAGTCTACCAATTCAAATACTAATCTCATCTAGAAACACGCATACACCCTCACACCCAGAAATAATGTTTAATCTGGGCAACTCCGTGGCCACTCAAGTTGACACATAAAATTAATGATCACAGAAAGTGACCTGAGTATTGGAGCAATGACATTTCTTTTTTGCTCATTTGCATGTTTTGTTTGGTGCCCAGAATAGGTCAGCACTCTATTAAGGCAACAGTGCTAACATTTATTAGTGGCTGCCCCACAAACAGGGCATATAGCATCCAGGTTACAAAATTCCCTTTCTTCAAACTTTAAATATTTTTTCCACTCATTCTTCTGCTGTCTCTATGTCTCTTCAATGCACATGAATTTGTGATTCCCAAATTTTATCTTTATGATTTGTTGTGAGACATGTATTCGATTTCCCACTAAACTTGCATACTTTCTTTTTTTTAATGTATATCTAAGAGTTTTGTGTTTTCTATTTTCATGCTTGTGACTCAGCATAATAATAATTTCTGACTTGTTGGATGACAAGTGTATGTTTTCCTTATTATAACATGCAACATCATATTTCAGCATTTGAAATGAAAGACATTTTAACATCATTGTACTTATTTAATATTATGTTCTGCTTTATTTTTTTTTCTAAAAACCTGCCGTTAAATCATTAGTGCATCTCAAAATTGTTGGTATCATAGAATTTAGAAAATTTGATAACAAAATTTGGCTCACTTTAAGGCTGCATTTTTTTTCTGGGTTCTGATCTATTTAGGGATACTGAATCTTTCTTGAATATCTTGTTTTATACTTGGTATTTATTCCCTTTTTTTGTCTGCTGTTTTAAACTCAAAACAACCATTGGAAACACATGGTACAACCAGAAGCACACAACTGACCTTCTGTTCAGAGTTGAATTTCAAATTTTTTTCTTGTTTCTGCCCATGGGAAATAAATATAAAGCTTTCTATTTGTACATTTTATGAGCAGACACATGCCTAAATGCACACCCTTGAAAGTCTTATAAATATATTTTCTTAGTAATATCAAACAAATTATTGAAGTCCAAGAATGCATGGCTTTTATCTGCATTTGTTTTTACTTGACATCACTTCTGAATTTTCAAAGAAAACTGGTGGACACTGACAGTTGACAGAATGGGCAGACAGTACCACCCATTCTGCTAAATACATCTAGGATTATGTTTGCACATATATTTAATTAATGAGTGAGCTTAAACAAATGGTTTTAATTTGAAATTATGGGAGGGTTTTTGTTGGTATATTGTGAATCTTTTACCAGTTGCTTTGCAGTTGCAAAATCACAGCCTGTAACTTGTAAATATTACCACGTATTAAGAGGAATGAATCATAGAGAGCAACAAGGGCCAATCTTCCTACTTCAAAACTCCACCAACTCATCATCTCCCCGTGCACGTTAGAGCTAAGAATTAAACCCAGCACAGGTCCCTTGGTCTTTGGTCAATACTCTCAGCTGCCACCACAGTCATTTTTTTTAAGTTGCCCCCAAATTACTCTTCTCAAACTCAAAAGAAACACACCTCTCTTAATATTACATGTAGACTACATAACCATATCTTACTGAAATTTCTTTTTTAACATTTTTATTGGAGTATAATTGCTTTACAATGGTGTGTTAGTTTCTGCTTTATAACAAGTGAATCAGTTATACATATACATATATTCCCACATCTCTTCCCTCTTGCATCTCTCTCCCTCCCACCCTCCCTATCCCACCCCTCTAGGTGGACACAAAGCACCGAGCTGATCTCCCTGTGCTATGCGGCTGCTTCCCACTAGCTACTGATTTTATTTTATTATTATTATTTTTTTAATCTTTTTCTCCTTTGAATTTGTCCTGCGTCTGGCATGTAGTACAAGTTATATTTATTTATTTATTTATTTTTATTTATCTTTTGGCTGTGTTGGGTCTTCGTTTCTGTGCGAGGGCTTTCTCTAGTTGCGGCGAGCGGGGGCCACTCTTCATCGTGGTGCGCGGGCCTCTCACTGTCGTGGCCTCTCTTGTTGCTGAGCACAGGCTCCAGACGCACAGGCTCAGTAGTTGTGGTTCACGAGCCTAGTTGCTCCACGGCATGTGGGATCTTCCCAGACCAGGGCTTGAACCTGTGTCCCCTGCATTGGCAGGCAGATTCTCAACCACTGCGCCACCAGGGAAGCCCTAGCTACTGATTTTAAAAACAGTTCACTTCATTTTCTCCTTTTAGAAAAGTTAATCTTCATCTAATCATTTAAAGTAGAGCCATTCTCAGGGCCTTATAATGTACTTAAGCATCTCTTCCATATCACCAGAACCTTGAACCTGCCTCAATCTCTGGTCATTTCTGCCAATAAGATAAATGATCAGAATTTACCTTTAGCCTCTTTTAACAATTATTTTTAATTCATACTGATTGATTATAAATGCTTACAAATTGTGTGTAAGTTACATGGATAATGATTCAAGAAACACCTACCAGGTATAGATATAAGAAAAAAAAATACAATTCCTGTGTATAAATTCCCATGTGTGAACTTCCCAAATCCCATCTCTTCTTCCTCTCTCATTAGGTGACTACTATCCTGAATGTGGTTTTCTTTAAATCTTGGATTTCCTCTATAGTTTTACCACATGTTTGTATCTATAAGTAGTATATTATTTAGTTTTGCACAGATTTTTTGTTACATATAAAAGTAATAATAGAGTATATTTTCTTATGTCCAGAGCTTTTTTGCTCAATATTATAATACCAAAATTCACCCATGTGATTGTATCTAGCTGTAATTCTTTTAAGCCATTGCTGTATGTAATTTCATTATATGAGTACATCATATTTTTAAATCCATTGAATTGTTGATTGATATATTGTTTCTGCCAGATGTTTTCTATTTCCAACAATATTTGTAATTGATATTCTTAAGTATTCATATCTTATACTTGTTTACTGCATCACATGTTCAAGTTTTTCTCTAAGAGAAATTTCTGGTAGTAGAATGGCTGAATCATACATAGGCACATCTACAAAAATTAGGCCTGCTTTTTTTTTTTTTTTCTAAAATGACTGTGCCACTCTGAGTGTTTGAAAGATTTAGTTGCTCAATATCCTTATTAAGTCTTAACAATGCTAGATGTTTTAAGTTTCCCATCCTATTGCTTTTAAATAATATTTCAGTGTTATTTCTGTTTATTATAATGATGCTTATCATCTTTACAGATATTTATTAGCTTTCACGATTCCCTTTCTATGAAGTGCTTATTCAAATTATCAATATGAGAAATAATGGAAAGGACATACTTACCAATCCTACACATACCAAAAAGATAATATAAAGATAATAAGAACAACTTTATTTGATAACTTAGATAAATGGGTGAATTACTTGAAAAATATAATTTTTCAAAACTTTTGAACTGAAAGATGATAAAATTACCACCTAACAATATGTATAACATACAGTTAAAATGGGACCTAAAGAAAAATTTAAACATTCAAAGTATATATTAAAAGAGATGAATTTCAACAACTTAGACTAAATATTTTTTAAGCTAATAGGAATATAACACTAAAATAAACTTTAAGTTAAAATATAAGAAATAATAACTACTAGAGCAGAAATTACCAGGATGGACTATAAATATGCAAAGTAGAGAGGGTCACAAACAAAAAGTTTGTTCTTCAAAGAGAGAATCTTTGGTAAGACTAATCAAGAAAACAGAGAAAAAAAAAAAAACAGCACAGAAAGCACATGAGGAATTAAAAAAGGGATATCACTTAACACAAATGCTGAAGTGATTATAAAAATGACTAAATTATCAAAAACTGAATTACAGATTTTTTGAACTTTGTTGAAATGGATGTGATCTTAGAAATAAACAATTTTTAAAAATAGATAAATGTAGAAACACAGAATAAGAATTTGAATCAGTAACTTAAAATTTTCCACAGAGCTTTCTATGTCCCAATGCCTTCAACATAGAGTTTTACCAAACATACAAGGAGTAAATCTTGTATCAACTCTTCCAGTCTTATATCAGCTCTTCCTGGAGAATAGACAAAACAAATTTGTTCACCGTCTCATTTCACGACTTGTATAAATTTGATAACAAAATTTAACGAGCCTAATTACTCTTTTTAATAGTAAAAGCTTTATTACCCTTTTATTAAAAGACTATTTTTTCCTTTGTTCCTGTTATTATATAGTAAGATAATTTTAAAAACCTAAAGGGAACTAATTACAATATAATAGTCCTTACCTATATTTCTGAATATAAAATCAATTATATTTTAGTGTAGTAAACAAAAAAGGAATTAATAGTAAAAACTGTCCATCCTTTAATAATATAGTCTCTCTTTTCCCCTACACAGAAGATGAGCACAAACCACAACACTCCATTACTTACTTAATTGTTAGTGATTCTAATGTTAGAAGATGTTTCTCATACAAATTTTTAAACTCCATGATTACTTTCTATGATATATACAAGGCTATGTAAAGTCAGTTAATTTTGGGGCAAAGTATAATTAATTCTCACAGTGTTTATAACTACAACAAAAAAAAACTTTACAATTGTAATTAAAGGAATACCTTTATTTATGAAGTTTCTATTTGACTTTTATGGTATCATGAGGAGGTAATAGTAAAGTGTTTCAAACCTTAATTTTATATTATCTGCTAAAAGGAGAAAATATATATTCTTTATGTCTTCTACATATTTTATGTTGATATGTTTAAGTTTTTATAGACTTTTAAAATTATTTTTCCCAGTCAGGAATATTCTACTAACTGTCTTCTAGTTCAGTAACCCTACCTTTTGCTGTGTTTAAAATGATTCTAAATCCATCTATTTAACACTTATTTTTTCCAGTTCTAGAACACCATTTTATTCTCTTTTATTCATGCAATTCCACTCGTAAATTAAAAAAAAAAGTCTCTTTACTTTTGGAATTTATTAATCATGTTTAAAGTCCTGGTTATGTAACTCAGATATCTGAATCACCTAGGGATATTCCCGTTGTCTATTATTTTCTTGCTTTTCCTTTTGTCCTACTGTCAGGCTGTAGGCTTGTCTAGGTTCATATTAAATCATCTTATTTTATTCCATTCAGTATGAAAAGAAAAGTCTTTTGAAAAAAAGCAACTACTATTATAATCATACTTTATAAATATTTTTAATCAGAGATTTGTTTTGATTTATATTAATTTGTAATGATTTTTTGGATTGTCTCATTGATACTCTGAAAAATTATAATGACTTATCATTATGATAGTATAAACAGTTCTTTGTTGTTTCATTAAATCACAACATTCTTCCTAGCTAAGAAGGGAATCTAGACTCTAGTCTGTATTTCCTGTTTTTCTGGATTTGGAAGATAGATCTGGTATTAAAAATAGGATTTTTTTTTTCCCTAGGCAGTGACACCTTGAGGTATATATCAAACCATTTTTCTTTTTAAAGGTTTATGGGTTGGGAGGACTGGTTCATTACTTACTCATTAATAAGCCTAGGGTGGAGAGTGGTGATAGAATGTATGTATATCATGAAGTGAAATAAAAAAACCCTGAGCTATATATATATATGTTATATATATAAAATTATCAAATTATTATGTAGTATACCTGAAATTAATATAATATGTCAGATATATCTAAATTAAGACAAATGTTGAACTAGTTTTGTGCAGTGTTTCCACTGTTCTGGTATATGTGTGCATGAGCTATGAAATATGAATTGTGTAATTTCAGTAATACTGCCTACAACTTAGAAGTTTTTATATTTGTATTTATACCAGGCATTATGCAATATTAAAATAATTTGTGCTATTAATTTTTTTAAAATTGAGAATGACATTAAAGAGCAAGTACAAAACACCATGCCAAGTTGAGAGAAAAAGAGATATATTATATTCCAGCACTTTTAATGACAGAATGTTGACTGCTTTTTGAACAAAGGACATTTTCTCTTTGCACCGGGTCTCACAAACGATGTCTTCAACCCTGGTTAAGAGTGCTCATACAATCAATCCTACTGTGTATAATCTCTCCATGTAAATTACCTGGCTATGCCTTGCCTGATATGTCTCTCTACTTTTGCAGACAAAATATGTTATGCAGAAATGAGTTGCAACACTATGGACTCTTTCTCTGGACTTCTATGATACTATGTAAAGCTAAGTGGATTTATAAGTCAATTTTTCCATGGAATAATCATAACTGGACAATAATTGTTTGAGTTTTGTTGATCAAACAATAACCTGACTTGAAGAAATCAATAATATTTTAATAGATAGAGGGACTTATCTGTTCTTCAGTGAAGTAGGCATTTCATCTCTTCCTACTATTCCTTTCAGGGAGGAAGTCAAGAGCTTAAGTTTAAGAGTGTGAGATGCATCACAGGACTGTTGAGACATTGGTTGCTTCCTTTTCTTATTAAGTGTGGCTTTACCTAATGGCCTCAATCCTCAGTTTATTCATTTTTAAAATGATGATAATAACACTGTCTTTTAGGGTTGTTCCACGTGAATGAGAATGTTTATATTAAGTGCTTGGCTCAACATAAATATTATTTTTATCTATCTACTTATCAATCATCTATCTAGTTATTATTAGAATGTTACAGCTGGTGTAGACACACGTAGCATTCACCCAGACACAGACACACACTCGCCTTCACTGTAACACTCTCTAGCCTGTTCTTCCCATTCAAGCCTAAGTTCTGATTTCTCTCTCCTAGCTATTTTTTTTCTCTGATATGAAGTATAACCAGATATCCCAGTGAAAATACACATGAATAATTTTACAAGACTGGAGAATTTAATGGCAGAAAAAGCAAATTGGGTTGATTTGTAACATTTGAGGAAGAATTCATTGGACATCTTTCAAATTACCTTGGAGACAGCATAAGCTTTTATTAGTAAGTCAATCTTTTGAGAGAAGAAACTAAACATATGAAAATACCTTAAATGTTTTATTAAAATAACACTTCTCTTCTCTAGAATTGTACTGCAACAGCTATCTCAACTATTCAGAAAGTTGATCATCAAAGATTAAGCAGCCAAATAATTAAATTTTAAATATAGAAATGACGAATGAGAAAATTATTTTTCCACACAATACAGTTAAGTAGATTTTCAGAAAAACTCCTAGTAAATGCAACACACCTAAAATGTTGGTTTAAAAAATAATTTACAAGTGTAGAAAAAAAGAAGTTTGAATGCTCCCCAATTTATCTTATGAGGTTAGTTATAACTTGACAATAAAACTCGATGTATATATTTCATCAGTAAAATGTTAATAGAAGGGATTATAGTGAGAAACCAAATCCAGCAATGTATAAGCAAAATAAAATATCATGACCAAGTTGGTTTATTCCAACAATGTTAAGTTGTTTCAATATTAGAAAAATAAATAATGAATTTTACTACTTAAATAGAATAAAGAAGAAAAATAGGATCTCAAAAAATTCAGATTAGGGCATTCGGCACAATTTTAAATAATTATATAAGGTAAAATCTGATAATGTAATGGGAATAGAAGTGGTTTCCTTAACTTGGAAGAACCTACATAAAACATCATGTTCAATACTGGAATTTTATGATGATTATGTTTAAATCAAAAACAATATACAGATGATATAAACAGTTAGAACAATAAATGCACTTTTAAATAAATATAACCAGGTAAATAGATTTCCTCTACTGAATAGCAACATACATCCCCTGCAGTGGACTTTCTCTTTCCCTGTGTGGTATGTTTTCTTTTCTCCACATCATATATTTAAATATTATAATCGCCCCCAAAATCTGAGCAGACACAGGTATGGCTATACGATGCTTCATTTGCATTGGAACTTCCTATTTGGTAGATCAGTCTCGCAACATTGTATCAGAGTAATATTTTATTCATTAATGATGTAAGGTAGTGTTAAGAGAAAAACAAAATGTTTTGAAAGAGAAGTTTGAAATACTAAAACAATTGAAATCCAGTTTTCCAAAATCCAAGGAGTTTTTGAACTCTGTCTAAAAAAAATTATATTTGAATTACTCCCTAGCCTGACAGGCTCCGATTTGAGGAATGGGTGTCTGTGATAATTAAATGCAGAATGATACAAACCAGCTATATCTGTGTGATTCACTGATTCCCGCAGTCATTGGAGAACTCAGAGAAGAGCAGAAGGGAATCTTCAATACATAACTGATCCTTGGAGCTTTGTTTATTCTCCCCTTTCCATTCAATGTTTGAAGCCTTACACTACATTTAAGATATAGTCACTGGGGGTCACAGCATAAACATCTAATTATACTTAAGCACAATTAATAAAAATCATAGATTGTAGTACAGACCTAACCATTTGATAATGCTGAAAGAAAAACACTAAAATGACAGTTGCATTATTAGAAGTAATATATTTTTAATTTATGACAAATTTGGTAGTTGGGCTGGACAAGGGAATAGTTTGAACTCAAATTTTGTATCTGGGTGGAATTTTCCTCATTTAAAATCATTATTAGCTTATGGTCCAAATAAAAAGAGTAGAGACCTATTACAGATCCCCTCTCAGAGTTGGTGTATTGTAAACATTTTTTGAATTGACAGTTTATTGTTCCTTAAGTAACTCTTCTATGTTATCAATAAGTATGAGTTGTTTTAAAAATATCTGAATAGATAAAAGACATAGCTGGAAAAGAACACCTGCAACTTCCCATTCTTTCTATTCTTCTAAATCCTTTGTGGGAAATTTCCAGTTTGGGTGGGATGTCTGCAGGAGTGGGATGAGTTTCCTTTTCCTGATAGCTATGTAATTCTGCTAATTGTAAATGTGAGCTAATTTTAAGAACAGGCAAATACTGTTCACTAGCAGATAAAAACAATGATCATATCTCACGTGTTACTAATTGCTGGGTTTTATCAACAAAAGGAATTTGAAATGTAAACCCATGAGAACTTTTCTTCTTCTAATAATACAGAAAAGAAATTGAGAGCAATGTCATTAGCCATGATGGATGTTAATTCATCCTAAGAACTGTCTTAGTGTATAAATATAAGAACCATGAAGGCAAAAATGGCGGTTGTCAAGTCAGAAAACTTTTACCAGGGGATGCATACATATCTCTATGATAATAATGTTTCTTCCCAATGATTAATGCTAAAAAGTTTGTTTATTGGCATGTATCCCAAGAAATAAGACTGATAAACTGGAAAGGTCATCAGATTGTAACGAAAGACTTCTTTTACTCTTATGAAATACTTTTGTTTTTTTTTTATTCAAACAGAAAGTTACAAAAATTATAATCATCCATAATCGTCCTCATCAGTTCACTCAGTCCCATGTAATTATTTTTTTTCATCTTCATCTTTTGTTAGCACTTTTATGAGTTCATCAGTTTTCCATTAGAGTTCTGAAAATGCTTATTCATTCAGTTAAGCAGTATAGTCATTTACCAGAAACCTGTACTTGTCAGTCTTTTCCATGAATTCCTTGAAGATGAAACCCTTTTATAGGAACACATTTGTAAAAGCATCAGAGTACACCCAGAACTGTCTGTAAATGACAAAAGACTTAAAAATGACCATGGTTAAAGATTTGATGAAAGTTCATAATAATGCAATGGACAAGGAAATTTAGTTATTTCTGAGATATACATTTTAAAGTAATAACTAGAATTCTGACTTATAACATTATACCAGAACATATAAGATTTTTAGAAATTTCATGTAATGTCTGAAACATTTATATTAACATATTTCCATACAAATAACCCAAAGAAAGTTTAGTATTAGTTGTTTTGTTTGTTTGTTTGTTTATATGAAATACTTATTTTATATAAAACAAAATTTATGTTTCTTAATTAAATTAATTTCTCTGAAATCTCATCTGAGCCCCGTTCACCTCCTTTATTGTGTCATTGATTACTTAAATGTATTTTTATTATTTCACCTTAGATTATTTATGTTTTTTAATCCCTGTTTCCTAAAATTTTAAAGTTAGAAAAGCCATCCAGATCAGCTCATTGGTCCAAACCCAGGATGTTGGTAAGTAAGTGACTTGTCTAAAATCAAACTATTGTATCTGATTCCTAAATTGGAATTTTATAATGCTGTGGCTTGGCTCTTTTTTTTTTACTTTATAACATTTTATTTCACCCATTTAGGTCATAAACAGAAATGGAAATAGCTAAAGATATGAGCTCCTCATGTCTCATTGTGGGCCTAGTACCTGGCACATAACGAGATTTTATTTATATATACATTTATTCAACAAATATTATGAAGCACCTCTTATGGTTTAGGAACTGAATAAATACAAAGAGGAAAAAAATTATTTCCGTCTACACTAACTCTAAAAGTTTTCATCTAGTTCCATAGTTTTAAATACAGTTTATATATCAATTGCTCCCAGATGTCTACCTCCAGCCCTGACTTTTTCACTGACATCAGACTCATATCCAATTGTCATATGGTTTTCCAATAAAGATGTCAAATTTTACACTTAATTTCTCTGATGCCCCCAAACTTACTCTCACAGTTGTCTCCATCTCAGTAAGTCTATCCAGTTATTCAAGCAAAAATCAAAAGGATACCTTTGAGTCCCGTCTGAACCATAGCCTCCACTTATAACCCATCAGCCAGTCCTGAAAGTTTTGTATTTAGTAAGAAAATACATGCAGTCTTCAGTCAGGTTGACTCAGTTCAAAACTAGACTTCACCAGTGTTAGTTACATGACATTTGGTCAGGTAATTGACTTTTCTATATATCACTTTCTCCATCTAAAATGAAATTAACAGTAATGTCTACCTCATATAATTGTTATAAGAATTAAATGGAATAATACTTGTGTTTAGCAGAACTTCTGATCATTAAGCCACAATTTTTTAAACTAAGGCAGAGTCAATAGGAATTGATTAGAGAATGACAATGGGGATGAGAGAAAATGTGTTCACAGACACTTCTGCCTTTGACAAGTCTCTGCCTTAGGCAAGTGGATGATTGGTGGTAACTATTTAACAAGTTAAGCATCATGAGAAGAAGGATAAATTTGAGGATAATATGGAGCATGATGAGCTGAGTTGCATCTGATATATGTATGTGTAGACGTCCCATAAACTGTTGCATGTATGCAAGGCTGTCCTGTTGCATAAACTCAAGAAGGATCATTCCCACTGCAGAAAGCCTGGACGACTGTAGGTGCTTAAAAATTGCAGTTACTTTAATTTTACTTAAATTCCACCTAAGGCAGATATTAAGAAAGATATAATTATTTCTACAAAATAAAAAAGAAGTAACTCTTATATTTTAGTCTCAGTCCAGCCTTCTGATAGGTGTTTCATTTTTTTTTTCCCCACCCTCTCTTCAGTCCCAGGTAAAAAATGACTCATGCCCTTTGGAAAATATGCATATTATTTCTTTAGTATTTATACAGAGTATTTAATCTAACATCATTGATCTTATTCTGTCTATATGCATCCATATTTTAAAATACACTTGAATCAAAAAAAGCCATTATTTACATGCTTGGATAATCCTATATTTGCAACTGATTTTCAGGACAATAATGAGAGTCTAAGATGTGTTGAAGATAGAAACTGTCCTCTCTACTAAAGCTCTGCACACAAAAGGTACTGGATGATAGTAAATGCCAATAATTATACATTAGTTCACTTGTGAATTCATAACTTTAACATTGTCCTGTTAATTTCTCTACCACCTTTGAACTTCTGAGATGTACTACATAGTTTTTGCAATTGGAAACAATTGGTATGAGGGGAGGGGAGGGTAGATAAATGCACATATATAAGTAGAGTGAGAAATGGTCATGAGCTGTATAGAAATAACACTTATCACTAATGGAACATAAAAATGTCATTCCGTGGGTGGCAACTTAGCTGCTAAAATTACTCTGGGGAAGTAGAAGCAACTGCAATTTCCTCTGACCTCCAGGGTGGTCCAAATTTCTTTGGTTGAAATAATCCATTGAAAATGACTGTGGAATCAAAAAGAAATAACACATATAGCAGTTAATATTCTTCTTCAGTGGGATAAATTGATCAATCATAAATGTATATTTTTAGGGAACTTATATGAAAGTGAAACATGAGTGACACATGAGTTTCAATGTTAATTACATTTATTCTTATTACTCCTAACTTCTTTCTTATTTAGAAAGATAAAATACATGAAGATATTATGAAAGATATAATTATTTCTACAAAATAAAAAAGAAGTAAATCTTATATTTTAGTCTCAGTCCAGCCTTCTGATAGGTGTTTCATTTTTTTTTTCCACCCTCTCTTCAGTCCCAGGTAAAAAATGACTCATGCCCTTGGGAAAATATGCATATTATTTCTTTAGTATTTATACAGAGTAATTAATCTAACATCATCTAACATCCCATTAATTTCTAACTGATTTCTTGTCCAGATGTTTGTTAAATTTTGCTTGTTTCTTCCCAGACAAATAAGCTTTTCACAATGACTTTGAACTCTCAGGTGGACCCATAAGCAGGAATATTAATATGAATCAACAATAAGGAAATATGCTTATCTAAAAGATGTATTCCATTCACATTTATGATAAACTATTCACTTTGTGGGAAATAGGATTGGATCGGTAACCAAATATGACCATGATTTTGGCTTTTTTTTTTTCTTTTTCTGGAGGGAGTTAGAGATTAAGTACTAAAAGGCCAAGACAAAGTGAAACAGCTGCTGTTCAGGCTGTCCTTCCCTGTTACTGTTCTCTGTACACAGTGCTCTTTCAGCAAATCACTGATGACCTTGGACAATAAGCATGGCAGATTAAGGTGGCATATTTTAAATAATAAGAAACTATTTGGCTACTCTAATAAAATTACATTTATTGACTCTAATAAAGATTCCATTTATTGCTCTTTATAAAACTGTTGTAATTTTCTATAGTATTATAGTATTGAAATTTTTATAGTATTTCTATAGTATTATAGTATAGTATTATTTCTATAGTATTATGCTTTTTAAAAAAACCAAATTTGGAAGAACTGAAACTAGTATTTCATATGGATAGATTATGAAAACAAATTTTGTTTTTTGCTTAAAGTTAAAAGAGTAATTACTTTTGGAGGAAAAACAACTGTACTTTTACTCACTTACTTATTTCTAGTTGGCTCTGTCTAGTTCATCCCTGTCCAGCTCACCTTGTAATGCAACTTAAAGTAATAAGAGTTTAGTTATGACTAAAGTAAATATAAAGTGACAGGATTCCACCCAGTTGAAAATAAATTTAACCAATACTTAGTCTTACCAGACAAAGTTATCAAATTCTAATCTTCAATAGGCACATCTTAATGTGTACTTGCCTAAGAGCAGTTTGGCTTGAACTAGAGTAAATGACACCTGCATTATAGCTAATCTTTCAAAGAAGTTTGCCAATTGATTTGAATGACCTTGCT
The DNA here is from genome assembly GCF_964270905.1 of Leucopleurus acutus. Lineage (NCBI taxonomy): Eukaryota > Metazoa > Chordata > Mammalia > Artiodactyla > Delphinidae > Leucopleurus > Leucopleurus acutus. Next base: position 19,146,311 of record NC_139142.1, on the reverse strand, counting down.
ACCAAATAGGTATATTTAACCTTAGTAACTACCCAGTATAGACAAAGGAATTTACTTTTGATCTTCTATTAGGTAGAAAAATTATTTTAAAAGAGGTTTTGAAAAACTATAGTCTACAAAATAAGCAGATGATCTTTGCACAGGATGTGAAACTGTCAAGAAAAACATCTTTTATTATTCTCCATTTTTAATGTTTCTTTGTTGTTGTTGTTTTTACTAGGAAGGTATCTCAGTTTAGGATCTAAAAATCCATATATTATATGAGTGAAAATTGTACAAAAGTAAGAGACATATTTTTCTGCTCATCTCAGTTGAGTAAGAGTCTACATGATACATCATCAAGGAATAGCAGTGTTTTTATTTCCAACCCAAAGATCTGCATTGAGATCTAACTATGATACTGAAGCTGACATCGACAGCCCCAACACCGGATTCAATCTTGGAGACAGAGTTGAGGGTGAAGTAGTAAAGAATAGCTTTCTTGTTTTGTCAGGCAAGGGGGGCCACAGTGGGCTAACACCCTCAAAACTGTGTGTCCCCATTGGGGGTGGGGTTGCTGATAAAGATCAGGGTGCCATGCAGGGTTCATATTCCTTTAATTCAGTGATCATCTGGCATCAGGTGATGATGGGTGAACTGTGACTTTCTCTGGAATGAAGAGTGCTTCAAGGAGTTAGCATCTTCTATTTGGTGGGGTTTTAGTTCTGCAGAGGAGCTCAAAGATACTGTAATGTGCATCCCTTGAGGCGGAACCAGGACCCTGCCTCCAAGGCTGCACCACTGTTTCTTGACTGCTCCTCCCTTATCTCTGCATCCCCTTCCCTGATTAGCAAGAGTTTGAACCTGCCTTTTGGAACTCAGGAAAGGGGACACAGAAAGGCTTTTGTGCCCAGGAACCCCACAGGGTCCTGCTCTCGGTTTCAATACAAAGGTCCTACCCTTTGGATTGTGTGACTAAGGAGTTTTGTTTGGCTGAACGCTTTTTACTATTTGTCACTAGCTATAGAACTTATGAGAAAGAGACCTTAGAGTTTTCCTGCAATTGCCTTTTATAATCAAGTATACAAACCTGGGTTCTATGGTTACTTTTTGTTATACCATCTCTTTTAAAAGTAAACTGAATATTGCTGCTATGTTTCCAAAGTTAGCTGTAGTTCATTTACTAATGGATGGCAAGAGAGAAGGCTAGACCTACTTTTTTTCCCTGCCCATTTTTGAGTTTTATGGAAGTATCTCTCATATTGTCCATATTAACCTGACAATGTCATGTACACTAACATCACATTGAATTATTTAGATCTGAATTATATCTGTGCTACTTTATTTCCTGATAAACAGACAAACAATTGGAGGAATTAATATTCTCAATTGGATGTATTTGTCTTTTTTAGATGTGGCCTTTGCACATGATTCACAAAGAGTTTTCCACTTAGACTTTTTCCCCTTGTAATATAAAATTAAGAACCTCAAAATTTTTTCTTCCTTAGTCATTTGAGATAAGCAGCTGGTTCCTGCAATGTCTTTGGCAGAAACGTAATTGCTTTTTATTATAGACAAACACAAATAAAACACTTGTTTGGTATTCAATTTGACTTGTACCACACTGATTTGCAGTTAAGGCCAAATACAAGGAAAATAATAAGGCACTCTCTGCTACATTTATTCAATTTTTCAAAATTAAAGACATTTTCATCTGTGTCTCTTAGAGAATTTGCTTTTAAAATGTAATGTGATTATTCCTCAAGGGAATTGGAGATAGATTTAAAATAATGCAATATTATTGAACTGGCTTTTCCTCAAAGAGTATTCCATAGAACTGAGTAACAATGTTGTACAAACTATAAACCTGAAGTAGGTATACATTCATCATTACCATCTATACTGAATTTATATTTCATATTTAAAGTGAGGAAGGTGTGTCAGTAGACAATATTAAACTCTACAGGTCATCCTTTCATATCCCCACACTTTAAGCACGATTGTTAAAAAGCCGCTTCCTCATTAGAATAGCATATTGTTGCAGGAAGGGGGACACCTTCCAGGGCGCAGGAGTGGGCTCTTGTCTAACACTCAGAAATGAATTGTCTGAGGAGACACACCTGCTGACAAAGCAAGAGATTTTATTGGAAAGGGCAACCGGGTGGAGAGCACCAGGGTAAGTGAACCTAGGAGAACTGCTCTGCCACGTGGCTTGCAGTCTCATGTTTTATGGTAATGGGGTTAGTTTCCAGATTGTCTCTGGCCAATCATTCTGACTCAGGGTCTTTCCTGGTGGCACGCACATAGCTCAGCCAAGATGGACTCCAGCAGGAAGGATTCTGGGGGGTTGGTAGGACATATGGATTGGTATCTCCTCTCTCCTCTTGACCTTTCGTAAATTCTTGAAGTTGGTGGTAGCTTGTTAGTTCCGTGTTCCTTACCAGGACCTCCTGTTGTAAGATAACTTCTTCAAGTGGTTACTATCATGGCTGGTCAAGGCAGGCTGTTTTGGTCAGTGTTTCCCTAACAATATCATGCCAATATTAACTTTTCATCCTACCTGATGGAAATTCAGCTACAACTGTGCTTCAGTGGAAGTGTAGTAAGAAAAGGGAGCCTTCATGAGAAGGGTGTTCAAATTGACCATCAGAGGACATGCAGGTGAGCAGATCACAGCAGCAAAAACATAATAAAGACTCCAGAACATTTGCCCAAGAGGAATGGTTTTTAAATAAATGACCATAACAATACATTATTTGTGTTAATGTGTTTGTATTTACCAGTTACTAAGACATAGAAGAGACTTTCAAGGATGTTCCTGAAACTTGTGCGAACTTCCCAATGGGACCACAGAGCCATCTCCGATGGAAGCTCCCAGAAATACCAGGATACCGGTTTTCTTTACCATTTTTTTTCCGTCAAATAAATCACATTTCAAGAGACCTTTAAATTTTGTTTTTATCGTATGAAACTGGGATTGTCTAGTACAAAACAAGGGAATTCACAAACAACACAAACACATTTCTAAGATTTGAGGTATTTAAAAATACAAGCATGTGACTTTGGCAGTCTCCAGCAATTCCCTTTCTCCTTTGTACTTTATTATCAGAAATAAAAGAGCTGTAGCTGTGATTACAGGAGCTGCAAGAAATGCCTTCCCAGAATTATGACCCAATATCTAATTTTCTATTAGTATAGTTAATATAAAAATGATCCAATTAAAAGGATGTTTTGGTTCACTACATTTTTTACTATGTGACATATTTCAAAAGCAAAAGTAATGAATGTAGGTTGAATTATTTTCAGTAAATTGTAAAATATTTATAATTTAATTAAATATTAATTATTGTATTACTTATATTACTTATGCTTATATTGCTTATAATGTATTACTTATTAAAATATTTGCACATGAATATTTGATACTTGCCATCATCAAAATACAATTAAATCTAACTTGTTTCTTTCCTCACTCCATTTGAGAATAAAATGTATTTCCTGACTTGTGTGTGGCTTAACCCAAGTGATCAAAATGCTTCTTTTTCTGCTTCTTTCACATGGTCTGGTTTTGCTCTACGTATCTTCTATGATTTTTACTTTTATCCCAATTCTTGGTTTTTTTGGAAACAAGACCCTGCAGATGTACATAATACTTGAATATTTAGTGATGCAATACATTGGAAATAATTCACATCAATTTTAGTGGCTCTCCTGAGGAACAGAGAAATGAATGGAGGAAGTGGAATTCAGTTCAGCTGAACAAACACGCAGATGATGCCCCCTTTGCATTTTTCCCTCTGCTGGGGCTATGGAATTCAGGGTCGCTACTTGGAGAAGCCAAGAGTGCAGTGAAGGAGGCACACATAGCCTTTAAGAATTTTGCTAGAAATATGCAGAGAATATTATTAGAGCACAGAAGAGGATTACCTAAAACAAAAGCTTCGGTGAAGGAGTCAGAGATAAATGGATAGGCACTTGAAGAGAAAATGTATACTAGCTAAAGGAAGAATAGGGATGGATGAGCATTACTAACAGAAGAAACACCAGAGCTAAGATAAAATCCCCAAGAGTTTATGATATATGAAATCAAAGCAGTTTGGTATTCATATACCATAAAGAGAGGAAAAGGAAGTAGAAGACTATGAGTATGGAGTGATGAGTATTTTTTACCATTTATGTAATATGAAATATAAATAACTTCAGGGAGAAGAAATGAAAAACAAAATGGTTGACTCAGGCAGAAAGTGAGTACGGAATAAAGACACAGACCTACTAGAGAATGGACTTGAGGATATGGGGAGGGGGAAGGGTAAGCTGTGACAAAGTGAGAGAGAGGCATGGACATTTATAAAATACCAAACGTAAGGTAGATACCTAGTGGAAAGCAGCCACATCATAGCACAGGGAGATCAGCTCAGTGCTTTGTGACCGCCTGGAGGGGTGGGATAGGGAGGGTGGGAGGGAGACGCAAGAGGGAAGAGATATGGGAACATATGTATATGTATAACTGATTCACTTTGTTATAAAGCAGAAAATAACACAACATTGTAAAGCAATTATACTCCAATAAAGATGTAGAAAAAAAAATTTAAGAAGACTGAAGTCATATCAAGTATCCTTTCCAACTAAAATGGTATGAAAATAGAAATCAATTACAAAAAAAAACACTTTTGAGACACAATTGAATATAATAAATTTTGCATGTTTAAATTCTGCAGTTTGATAAGTTTTGACATATGTATCATTCATGAAACCATCACCAAAATCAAGATAATGAATATAACCATCACCAAAGTTTTCATGTGTCCCTGTTTAATTCCTCCCTTCCTACTGCTGGCACCACACATTCCTCATATCCACGCAATCGCTGATCTCTTTTTGACACCACGGATTAGTTTGCATGGCATTATACAGTATGTACCCTTCTCTTGTACAACTTCTTTCACTCAGCATAATTATCATAATGTAGTTCTAACATTTGTTTATCCATTCATCTTTTGATGGTTATTTCCAGTTTGAGGCTATTACAAATTAAGCTGCTATAAACATTTATTCACAAGTTTTCATATGAATATAAGCTGTCATTTTCTTGGGTAAACACCTAGGAGTGGAATGAATGAGATGGTAAGTATGTGTTTACCTTTGAAAGAAAATGTCTCTTCATTTTTTAATTTGTCACCAATTGTACCCTTAAAGGACACCGCTTCCCCACCTCAGGAATTTATTCAGCTGTTGGGGTAAATGACACATAGGTGCCAACTGATATGAAAAACAATTTATTACTTAAACAGTGAACAAAATGTTCCCCCAAGAAGAAGGGCTCCAGTTCAATCTGTAGTGAAACCAGGTAGGTGACCTTGGCTTTTATTGCATCTAGGAGGTGGGGCTGGAGTGAGGGTCTCCAGTGGCATAGTTTGAACTCTTTTAGTGCTCCAAAAAAGGGAGCAAGTAGGCTTTCTCGCTGATTTGCCCAAAAGGTGGGACAAAAGGTGAAGAGAAGGAGTACTTGAAAGCTGTCAAGGATCAAACATCAAAAATGGAGTCTGCCTTTTTTACACTGCCAAACTCTTTTCCAAAGTGGCTTTACTCTTTTATGCTCCCAGTAGCAGCATGGATGCTGTGTTCTTCCATCTCCTTGCCAACACTTGTTATGTTTAGTCTTTTCAAATGTAGATTTTTTTTTTTTTTTTGCAGTATATGGGCCTCTCACCGCTGTGGCCTCTCCCGTTGCAGAGCACAGGCTCCAGACGTGCAGGCTCAGCGGCCATGGCTCACGGGCCCAGCCGCTCCACGGCATGTGGGATCTTCCCGGACCGGGGCACGAACCTGTGTCCCCTGCATCGGCAGGTGGACTCTCAACCACTGCACCACCAGGGAAGCCCTCAAATGTAGACATTTTAATAAGTATATAGTAATATTTCTTTGTAATTTTTTTTGGCATTCCTCTACTGCCTAATGATGTCAATTTCTAGAGTGCTTATTTGCCTTTCCTATATCTTCCTTAGTTAATCATTCAGATCTACTGGAAATTTATTATTAAGTGCTTTGTTTTCTTATTTTAGAATTTTGACTTTATGTATTCTGAATCACATATCCTTTATCAAATATGTGATTTACACATATTTTCCCCAAGTATGAGGATGGTCATTTTATATGGTTACCAGTATCTTGTAGAAGTTTTATAATTATATATTTTATGTAAAGATCTATGATCTATTTGAATTCTTTTTTTTTTTTTTTTTTTTTTTTTTTTGTGGTATGCGGGCCTCTCACTGCTGTGGCCTCTCCCGTTGCAGAGCACAGCCTCCGGATGCGCAGGCTCAGCGGCCATAGCTCATGGGCCCAGCCGCTCCGCGGCACATGGGATCCTCCTGAACCGGGACACGAACCCGCGTCCCCTGCATCGGCAGGCAGACTCTCAACCACTGTGCCACTAGGGAAGCCCTGAATTCATTTTTTAAAATGGTGTGAAGCATGGATGTCTATATTTTTACATATTGATAGTCAGTTGTTCCAGCTGAGTTGATCAATTAACCATATGTGTGTAGGTCTATTTCTGGATTTTATTTTGGTGTTGCATTTCATTTATCTATTTATCTAAATTGACACTGATACACACCCTCTTGAATACCGTAGGCTTGCAAAAAGACTTGCATTCAGGTAGTATAAGTTCTGAAAAGTTGTCTTTCTTTTTCAGTGTCAATTTCTATCTGAATTTTAGAACCAGCATGTCATCTTTAGCAAAATATCCTGCTAGGATTTTTACTGAAATTCTGTTGAACCTGCTGATCAATTTGAGAATTTTCATCTTAACAACATTGATTCTTTTGACCCAAGAACACAGTACTTCTTTCCACTTATTTAAGTCTTCTTAAACTCTCTCAGCAAATTTTGTAGTTTTCAATGCACAGCCCTTGCACATCCATTGTCAGATTAATGTCTTAGAATTTCAGAGTCTGGTTCTGTTTTACATGGAATTTTTAAAATTCAATTTATTTTTTTTTAATTTGGTCTGTTGCAAATCTATAGCTATATAATTGGGTTTTTGTACATTGATCTTATATTGTGACAAACTCTATTATTAGCTCTAGTTGATTTTCTACTGATTTCATGAAATTTTCTAAATAAACAAGGAAAGTGCTCTTTCTTCATTTACAAACAGGATGCTCTTTATTTCTTTTTCATGCCTTTTTGTGATGCCTAGAGCCACCATAAGTAGCTATAGTGAGAACAGACACCCTAACCCTGTTCCCGACCTTAAGGGGAAAGCTTTCAGCCTTTCACTGTTAAATATCATATTAGCTACAAAGTTTGTGTAGATGTAGATTTTTTTGTAGGTAAACTTCACATTTGCAAAGTTCCCTTTTATTCTTTATTTACTGAGAATTTATTTTTCTCTTCTTTTTCTTTGTGTGTGTGGTGGGGAGAGGGAGGGCTCTTAATAAATGCTTTTTTATTCTTTTTTTTTTCTGTTGATATGCTAAACTGAATTGCTTGATTTTCAAATATCAAGCCAACTTTTCACGTTTTGGAGAACTCCTTATATAAAGCATAGAGGAAAGAAGATAGATATTTCTTATTAGAATAAAGCAGAATAGTTTAACCAACTTTTTTCTTTTGTATTCAAGATAAAGCAAAATTAACTGGATTATATATTTAAGAACAGACATAATTATGAGAAAATAATGTCTAGTTGTTACTATATTAACTGAGTTTTAGTTTGCCATTCCAAGAAAATTAAATCCTGAGTAATAAAGGGCACTTAAGTTGCAATCATAGAAAATCAGAGGTTGATCTTGGAAGCAGACACTGAAACTGAGATTAACATGCAGGGATATAATAAGGGGTGCTCTTAAGATTACTACGTGTTGAGGAAGAGGAGGAAGCAGAATTGGGCAGAAGGAGTATCTGATCCCACAAGGCCTCAGGAAATACTCTGAGGTTGGGATAGTCCTTCAGGGTTGTGCCCATGTGGGGATAAGGGTCCAGACGTTTGGGCCTTTCTATCCCCACATCAACCAATTATTGCAAATATGCTGCCCCAGGAAACAAAGGGGTAACCTTGGACTAGTTTTTCCTTTTCAGCAAAGAGCAATTCTCAAAGGGAAGCTGAAAGTTGCTGCTGTCATGTGGTCGCAGTCCTGATGACTGGCAGAATAAATTATTTTATCTGAAAAGGGGATTTATGGGCATTGCAGCATAATTCTTATGACAGTGGCAGACCAGAAGTAGTTCAGACCTTATATACAGACCAGTGTATTTCTATTTTATTATATTCATTTGTTTGCTTGATTTCTTAGATTCCAGATATAAATGATAGCATACAGTATTTGTCTGTTTTTGTCTGACTTATTTCATGAAGAATAATACCCACGAGGTCCATCTGTGTTGTTGCAAATGGCAGAATTCCATTATTTTTATGGCATTGTTTTATATATTTATTTATTTATGTATTTATTTACATATATATCTATATCTATGTCACATCTTTTTCCATTCATCTGTTTTTGGCCATTTAGGGGGCTTCCATATCTTGGTTATTGTAAATAATCCTGCTATGAACAAACTAGTAGTTACCAGTGGGGAGAGGGAAGGGGGGAGCTGCAAGATAGGAGTAGGGGATTAAAAGGTACAACCTAATATGTATAAAATCAACAAGTTATGAGGATGCATTGGACAGCACAGGGAATATGATCAATATTTTATAATAACTTTATTTTTTAAATTAATGAATTTATTTTTGGCTGTGTTGGGTGTTTGTTGCTGCACGCGGACATTCTTTAGTTGCGGTGAGGGGGTCTATCCTTCATTGCGGTGTGTGGGTTTCTCGCGGTGGTTCCTCTTGTTATGGAGCATGGGCTCTAGGCTCGCAGGTTTCAGTAGTTGTGGCATGAGGGCTCAGTAGTTGTGGATCATGGGCTGTAGAGTGCAGGCTCAGGAGTTGTGGCACATGGGCTTAGTTGCTCCGCGGCATGTGGGATCCTCCTGAACCAGGGCTCTAACCCGTGTCCCTTGCATTGGCAGGCAGATTCTTAACCACTGTTCTACCAGGGAAGCCCCTATAATAACTTCAAATGGAGTATAACCTATATAAATTTTGAATCACTATGTTGTACACCTGAAACTAATATAACATGTAAATCAATTATACTTCAACAACAACAAAAAAATGAAAACCGGCTGTGTGCTGCCAGTGACCATGATGGCAGGCAGTGGCTGGATCTTGGAGAATGTGGTCATGGTGGTGGGCAGCTGGATCTCTGTGGGGATCAGGACCTTGAAATGAGGATGCAGATGGCCAGGAGGAAGGATGTTAAACATGAGAATCTTCAAAATAATGTGAGCTCTATGAAGCCATGGATACTAGACTGTTTTCTTCACTGCCACCTTTCCAGTGGCTATGACCTTGCCAAGCTTATTACAGATACATAGAGAGTGGCAAAAAGTTGACTCTCCTGATGTTCATGTTCCCGGCTGAGGCTGAACAAGGTATGAACTGAACGAAAAAAGAGAGAGAAGATCTGTAAATAATTGACTAAATCTTCATAGGAAACCATGTGGCTAGCAGGGTCGTGGTGCTCCGGTCAGCTGTCAGGCCTGAGCCTCTGAGGTGGGAGAACCGAGTTCATGACATTGCAGCACCAGAAACCTCCCAGCCCCATGTAATATCAATCAGAGAGAGCCCTTCCAGAGATCTCCATCTCAAGGTTAAGACACAGCTCCACTCAATGACCAGCAAGCTCCAGTGCTGGAAACCCCATGCCAAACAACTAGCAAGACAGGAACACAACCCAACCCATTAGCAGAGAGGCTGCCTAAAATTATAATAAGTTCATAGACACCCCAAAACACAAAACCATATGTGGTGCTGCCCACCAGAAGGAAAATGTTCATCCTCACCCACCAGAACACAAGCACCAGTCCACTCCACCAGGAAGCCTATACAACCCACTGAACCAATCTTACCCACTGGGGGCAGACACCAAAAACAATGGGAAGTATGAACCTGCAGCCTGTGAAAAGGAGACCCCAAACAGAGTAAGCTAAGCAAAATGAGAAGATAGAGAAATACACAGCAGATGAAGGAGTAGAGTGAAAACTCACCACAACAAACAAATGAAGAGGAAATATGCAGTCTACCTGAAAAAGAATTCAGAGTAATGATAGTAAAGATGATCCAAAATCTTGGAAATACAATGGAGAAAATATAAGAAACATTTAACAAGGAACTGGAAGAACTAAAGAGCAAACAAACAATGATGAACAACACAATAAATGAAATTAAAAATACTCTAGAAGGAATCAATAACAGAATAACTGAGGCAGAAGAATGGATAAGTGAGCTGGAAGATAAAATGTTGGAAATAACTGCCAGGGAGCAGAATAAAGAAAAAGAATGAAAAGAATTGAGGACAGCTTCAGAGACCTCTGGACAACATTAAATGCTCCAACATTCAAATTATAGGGGTCCCAGAAGAAGAAGAGAAAAAGAAAGGGTCTGAGAAAATATTTGAAGAGATTGTACTTGAAAACATTCCTAGCATGGAAAAGGAAATATTTAATCGAGTCCCGGAAGTGCAGAGAGTCCCATACAGGATAAATCCAAGGAGACAAACACCAAGACACATATTAATAAAACTATCATAAATTAAATATGGAGAAAAAATATTGAAAGCAACAAGGGAAAAACAACAAATAACATACAAGGGAATTCCCATAAGGATAACAGCTGAACTTTCAGCAGAAACTCTGCAAGCCAGAAGGGACTGGGAGGACATATTTAAAGTGATGAAAGGGAAAAACCTACAACCAAGATTACTCTACCCAGCAAGGATCTCATTCAGATTCGACAGAGAAATTAAAACTTTTACGGACAAGCAAAAGCTAAGAGAATTCAGCACCACGAAACCAGCTTTACAATAAATGTTAAAGGAACTTCTTTAGGCAGGAAACACAAGTGAAGGAAAAGATCTACAATAACAAACTCAAAATAATTAAGAAAATGGTAATAGGAACATACATATCAATAGTTACCTTAGGGCTTCCCTGGTGGCGCAGTGGTTGGAAGTCGGCCTGCTGATGCAGGGGATGCAGGGGGTGCGGGTTCGTGCCCCGGTCCGGGAGGATCCCATGTGCCATGGAGCGGCTGGGCCTGTGAGCCATAGCGGCTACACCTGCGCATCCGGAGCCTGTGCTCCGCGGCAGGAGAGGCCACGGCAGTGAGAGAACCGCGTACCGCAAAAAAAAAAAAAAATAGTTACCTTAAATGTAAATGGATTAAGTATGACAACCAAAAAACATAGACTGGCTGAATGTGTCCAGAAACAAGACCTGTATATATGCTGTCTACAGGAGACAAAATCTAGACCTAGGGTCACATACAGACAGAAAGTGAGGGGATGGAAAAAGATACTCCATGCAAATGGAAATCAAAAGACAGCTGGAGTAACAGTACTCATATCAGACAAAATAGACTTTAAAATAAAGACAAGAGACAAAGAAGGACACTACATAATGATCAAGATCCAAGAAGGAGATATAATTCTTGTAAATATTTATCCACCCAACATAGGAGCACCTCAGTACATAAGGCAAATACTAACATCCATAAAAGGGGAAATCTACAGTAACACAATAATAGCAGGGGACATTAACAGCCCACTTTCACCAATGGACAGATCATCCAATATGAAAGTAAATAAGAAAACACAAGCTTTAAATGACACATTAGAAAAGATTGACTTAATTGATATTTATAGGACATTCCATCCAGAAACAACAGAATACACTTTCTTCTTAAGCGCTCATGGAACATTCTCCAGATTAGATCATATCCTGGGTTACAAATCAAGCCCTGGTAAATTTAAGAAAATAAAAATCGTATCAAGTATCTTTTCTGACCACAACGCTATGAGACTAGATATCAATTACAGGAAAAAAAACTGTAAAAAATACAAACACAAGGAGGCTAGACAATACACTACTAAATAATCAAGAGATCACTGAAGAAAACAAAAAGGAAATCAAAAAATACCTAGGAACAAATGACAATGAAAACACGATGACCCAAAACCTATGGGATGCAGCAAAAGCAGTTCTAAGAGGGAATTTATAGGAACACAATCGTACCTCAAGAAACAAGAAAAATCTCAAATAAACAACCTAACCTTACACCTAAGACAATTAGAGAAAGAATAACAACAACAAAAAAAACACAGTTAACAGAAGGAAAGAAATCATAAAGATCAGATCAGAAATAAAGTAAAAAGAAATGAAGGAAATGATAGCAAAGATCAATAAAACAAAAAGATGGTTCCTTGAAAAGATAAACAAAATTGATAAATCATTAGCCAGACTCATCAAGAAAAAAGGGAGAAGACTCAAATTAACAGAATAACAAATGAAAAAGGAGAAGTAACAACTGACACTGCAGAAATACAAAAAATCATGAGAGATTGATACAAGCAACTATATGCCAATCAAATGGACAACCTGAAAGAAATGGGCAAATTCTTAGAAAAGCACAACCTTCCAAGCCTGAACCAGGAAGGAACAGAAAATATAAGCAGACTAATATTAAGCACTGAAATTGAAACTGTGATTAAAACTCTTCCAACACAGAAAACCCCAGGACAAGATGGCTTCACAGGTGAATTCTATCAAACATTTAGAGAAGAGATAACACCTATCCTTCTCAAACTCTTCCAAAATATAGCACAGGGAGGAACACTCCCAAACTCTTTCTACAAGGCCATCATCACCCTGATACCAAGACCAGACAAAGATGTCACCAAAAAAGAAAACTACAGGCCAATATCACTGATGAACATAGATGCAAAAATCCTCAACAAAATACTAGCAAACAGAATCCAACAGCACATTAAAAGGATCATACACCATGATCAAGTTGGGTGTATCCCAAGAATGCAGGATTCTTCAATATACACAAATCAGTGTGATACACCATATTAACAAATTGAAGGAGAAAAAACATATGATCATCTCAATAGATGCAGAAAAAGCTTTCGACAAAATTCAACACATATTTAAAATAAAAACCCTGCAGAAAGTGGGCATAGAAGGGAATTTACCTCAACATGATAAAGACCATATATGACAAACCCACAGCCAACATCATTCTCAATGGTAAGAAAACTGAAACCATTCCCACTAAGATGAAGAACAAGACAAGTTTTCCCACTCTCACCACACTTATTCTACATAGTTTTGGAAGTTTTAGCCACAGCAATCAGAGAAGAAAAAGAAATAAAAAGAATCCAACTCGGGAAAGAAGAAGTAAAACTGTCACTGTTTGCAGAGGACATGATACTATACATAGAGAATCCTAAAGATGCCACCAGAAAACTGCTAGAGCTAATCAATGAATTTGGTAAAGTAGCAGGATACAAAATTAATGCACAGAAATCACTTTCATTCCTATACTCTAATGATGAAAAGTCTGAAAGAGAAATTAAGGAAACACTCCCATTTACCATTGCAACAAAAAGAATAGAATACCTAAGCATAAACCTACCTAAGGACAAAAAAGACCTGTATGCAAAAAACTATAAGACACTGATGAAAGAAATTAAAGATGCTACAAACAGATGGAGAGATATACTATGTTCTTGGAATGGAAGAATCAACATTGTGAAAATTACTATACTACCCAAAGCAATCTACAGGTTCAATGCAATCCCTATCAAAATACCAATGACATTTTCACAGAACTAGAACAAAATATTGTAAAATTTATATGGAAATACAAAAGACCCCAAATAGCCAAAACAATATTGAGAAACTACAAGAGAGCTGGAGGAATCAGGCTCCCTGACTTCAGACTATATCACAAAGCTACCCTAATCGAGAGAATATGGTACTGGCACAAAAACAAAAATATAGATCAATGGAACAGTATAGAAAGCCCAGAGATAAACCCATGCACATATGGTCACCTTATCTTTGATAAAGGAGACAAGGATATACAATGGAGAAAAGACCACCTCTTCAATAAGTGGTGCTGGGAAAACTGGACAGCTACATGTAAAAGAATGAAATTAGAACACTCCCTAACACCATACACAAAAATAAACTCAAAATGGATTAAAGACCTAAAGGTAAGGCCAGACACTATAAAAGTCTTAGAGTAAAACATAGGCAGAACACTCTATGACATAAATCACAGCAAGATCCTTTTTGACCCACCTCCTAGAGAAATAGAAATAAAAACAAAAATAAATGAATGAGACCTAATGAAACTTAAAAGCTTTTGCACAGTAAAGGAAACCATAAACAAGACGAAAAGACAACCCTCAGAATGGGATAAAATATTTGCCAATGAAGCAACTGACAAAGGATTCATCTCCAAAATTTACAAGCAGCTCATGTAGCTCAATATCAAAATAACAAAAAACCCAACCCAAGAATGGGCAGAAGACCTACATAGACATTTCTCCAAAGAAGATATACAGATTGCTAACAAACACATGAAAGAATGCTCAACATCACTAATCATTAGAGAAATGCAAATCAAAACTACAATGGACATAATCTCACATCTGTCAGAATGGCCATCATCAAAACTTCTACAAACAATAAATGCTGTAGTGGGTGTGGAGAAAAGGGAACCCTCTTGCACTGTTGGTGGGAATGTAAATTGATACAGCTACTATGAAGAACAGTATGGAGGTTCCTTTAAAAAGTAAAAGTATACCTACCATACGACCCAGCAATCCCACTCCTGGGCATATACCCTGAGAAAACCATAATTTAAAAAGAGTCATGTGCCACAATGTTCATTGCAGCTCTATTTGCAATAGCCAGGACATGGAAGCAACCTAAGTGTCCATCAACAGATGAATGGATAAAGAAGATGTGGCACATATATACAATGGAATATTACTCAGCCATAAAACAAAATGAAATTGAATTATTTGTAGTGAGGTGGATGGCCCTAGAGTCTGTCATACAGAGTGAAGTACGTCAGAAAGAGAAAAACAAATACCATATGCTAACACATATATATGGGAGCTAAAAAAAATAATGGTTCCGAAGAACCTAGGGGAAGTACAGGAATAAATATGCAGACATAGAGAATGTACTTGAGGACATGGGGAAGGGGAAGGGTAAGCTGGGATGAAGTGAGAGGGTGTCACTGACATATATACACTACCAAATGTAAAATAGATTGCTAGTGGGAAGCAGCTGCATAGCATAGGCACATTGGCTCAGTGCCTTGTGACTACCTAGAGAGGAAGGATAAGGAGGGTGGGAGGGAGAGTCAAGAGGGAGGGTGTATGGGTATATATGTATTCATATAGCTGATTCACTTTGTTATACAGCAGAAGCTAACACAACATTGTAAAGCAATTTTACTCCAATAAGGATTAAAAAAAATGCAAACCATTGTAATTCAGTGGACATAAATCGTGACAAGATTATGAAATGGACCCTGAACTGATATTTTATGAGGGTTTGAATTTAACGTTCAATTTCTAGGAGTTGTGATTGATTCATTAAGAATAATTCAAATTAACCTTATTTATTTTAGAAAAATGTAATATTTTTCTAAAAAAATCGAATCTACAGCTCATCTTCATTTCAGCAAGGCATTTTATAAACCAAATCATGATAAGCTTTTGAATAAGAGGAGTGATATAGCATGAATGATAGTACAGCTGCGAAGAGTCAGAGCTAGTTGACTGATTATACTCAACACATGTTAACAAATGAATCCCAGAAACCTGGATTCTCTCCCTTTCTCATGACAAAAGATACTTAGTATATTTGACAACAGAATGAAAATCTTTGCTTGCCAAACTAACAATTAATTTTGTGGAAAATCAAGATTCTGTGCTGTGTTTTAAAATTAATATATTAAAAATTATGTTTATTTTACTTGAAAAATGTATATCTATATATTATGCATACATATGCATTGTAAATATACATATATAAAAGTAATTCTGCAAAAATTTTCTGGTACTATATAACAGTTGCCACTTATAACAGGATTAATGTGTTTGTAGTCAGCTTGTTAATTATCACAAAATGGGCAAGTAAAATAAACATCCTATTACAAATATAGTCCTAACTTTAAATGAATATACAGTTTTCTATGGGTGTATTCTAATAAATTTAATACCCTAAAATATTATAGTATCAAGTTAACAAATTAAAAATCCTTGGAATTATTTATATACTTTTTAATTTTTACAGAAAATTAATTGCATATTAAAGAAAACATCCAGAAAATCAAAGTCATGATAAAGAATACAAAATCAGTATAGACTTAAATTTTATGGTAAGTGAAGTGTAAATATTTTCTAGACTATTTTTCTATCTAAGCAAAACTGGTAAAAAAAACTCAGGGCTTTGCTTTCTCAAAAACTCCTTAGAGTTCCTCTACTTAAAATTTCTCAGTTAAGTGCCAATGAAAATTCAATTATACATTTTCACTACAACTTTTAAATAACTGCATCAAAAAAATTGCGGACACATAAGCACACACATTCATATTTTCTCCGTACAGAGACCACTCATTGCTATCACATCTACTCTCCTTTTCTTCCTTAGCAACAGAACACAAATTTATAACCAGTACATTGCTCTCCACCTAAAAGGTGACATTCTCCAGGCTCCCTTGTAGCTAAAAGAGCTGGTAGATATGATCTATGGAGCTTCTCTGAATTCTCTGTCAAAAAGGACCATGTTATTCTCCTGGCGCTTCCATTCTGCTGGCAAAAATATCTGGGGACCCAGCAGCCTTCTTGGAGTAGAAGCCTATGGTTCTAATGAATGTGGATTGATCACACCATCCCCATATCAGAGACTTCTGAATTTCTTTTACTAGGGAAATAAATAAATTTTTCTCATTTCAGCCATATTTAGTTTGATTTTTTTTCCTATAAAGACAGCTAAATTGTGATAATGGATGAATGCAAATTCCTACTTCTAGGTTAAATAATCATATAGGTTAAAATCCATAACAATGTAAGTGAAGAAGACTAGGTTTTCAGTCATCCACGTGGAGAAGCAGACGTCAGAGAAAGAACCCTGGTGGTACCCAATTCTTATTCCCATAGTTCCCTAACAGTGGCATTCCTGCCTTGCCTGTGTTTGGCTGTGTAAGCCAGTCTATCCTCATTTTCTTTCTCTGTCTCTATTTTTTTCTTTTGTCTTCCTTTTTTTTTTTTTTGGCCCAAATTTGTTACACAGTTAACTTTGATACACAGAGATATACCAATTTATCAAATATGTGAGAGACCATTGCCTGTGATAGAATTATAATTTACACTCAGTTGAGAGGACTGAAGTCAATGGTCAAAGGTTACCAATAGGCATATATCACCACAACATTCAAAAATAAAATATCAACATTATAATTGCAATAAAAGGAGAACATACTGCTTTGAGGGGTAGCCAGTATCTTGGAACTATATATTTTTAAAAGAAACTATCTATCAGGGATAGTGTAGAAAGAACTTCCAGTGACAGAAGCCCATCTAGCTAGATATGTTCTAAGGTCCCTTTAACTAAGACATTATGGCTTTTACCTTTTAGTGCTAAGCACAGAGTCAGGGACTCAATAAATATTTATCAGAAGGAAATATATAAATCCATGTTCATTTTAAACTTTAAATTATGCCTGAATAGTTCAGTTGATTAGAATATATTGGAAATGGGGCAACTTAACATCCAGAAAGTCCAGGGAAATTTTCCATGAATTTAGTCTTCACTCAAGACTCAAGGATCAAATATTGATCCTTCCAGCGATGTTACAAAAACTGGAAAAAATAATACCTATCCTACTGGTAGGAGGTCATGAGCATAAAGTTCAGTTTTATCATACATGGTGATATCAAAACACATTATATTTGGCATTAGAGCTAGTCATGATTTGTTTTCAAAAGAGCAGTTTAAATAATTGTCTACTGCTTTGTGTATTTAACTTTATTATAAAAATTTAAGAGAAAAATCAGTAACTTTTATAAAAGTAGACCAGGTCAGTGCAATCTGTCTCTCTTTTTACTACTGACACTGCCACAATTTTTAAAAATGTTTGCTTAAAAGAGTCACTGGGAGGATGTCAACTCAGTGTGTGTAAAGCAGAGAGCTAAGAACTTTCTTTCGCAGAGGAATAAAAAGATATATACTAAGTTCGAGTCAACTGAGAGAAAGGCCATTTTCTTGAAAGTGAAATGCCATCATCAAAGGTCAATTCACAGTAGCCACAATGCCCAGCCTGCAACAGAAATTTATATTCATGCATTATTCTCATCCTATACTCAACACTAAATGTATTATCTTGAATCTTGAGAAAAATGTGATTTTCAGCTAGAAACACACTTGATAAAATCTATATTTTACTAATATCCTGTCTTTCCCTTCCTGCTGCTCTCCAGTGCATAAGCCAAATCCTCAGAAATGATACTTTCTGCACAAGGCAGCTCCTTTGCAAAACTTCTCATGAAAACCATTTGCTATTGGCAAAAATAAATCACTCTTTATTATTATTGTTTTATTTTTTTTGGTATTTGATACCACCATATAAAAATATAGAAACTAATTTGGAGATGGTATTATTTCTGTTTAACTACTCTAAGTTTTTCAAGCTGTAGTTTCCATTAAGGTCATCTCAGGAAAGTGATAATGTGAAATTCAGCATGCAATAAACTCTTAACAGCTTGTTGACTGCCAAATTTCCTTTATCCTGTTCTGTAAATTCAATGCATTTGAAAGAAGTTCATTTTAATAGGCCTTATTTTGTTTTCACTCTTTAGCCCCAAAATATTCAGATAAATGTTTTTCTTTCTTTCTTCCTTTCTCTCTTCCTTTCTCTCTTCCTTTCTCTCTCTTTCTCGCTTTCTCTTTCTTCCTTCCTTCCTTCCTTCCTTCCTTCCTTTCTTCCTTTCTTCCTTTCCTTTTCTTCAAACAGGAGATCAGCTCATCAGAATAAGAAAAAGCAGGTGCTTGGAATATAGAACATAATTTAAAGTCATAATTGTTAAGTACTTTTTAAATTGGAAACTATATCATTTATTTAAAGTTTTCAGGGTGATAAGATGTTTGAAAAGCTACTGATTTGTCTTAGAAGACTTAATAGTCATGCAATAGGTGTGAGATGTTTAAAAGACTTAAGTTCCAAAGGTCATCTTAGTGCTTGGAATAAGGTCATCGTTTGAAGTTGACAGCTAGGCATTTGGCATCTAGTTGCTTGTTTAGTGTTTATTTCAAAAGGTGTTCGCTAGTTTAAATCACTACTAAAACATTATTGCAATATAATTTGTAATTTATTTCCTAACCTCAAATAAAAACAAAACAAAACAAAACCACAGCCCAGATATTTCCTCAGGGAAACCCCTCCATATTTTTTTTTTTTTTTTTTTGCGGTATGCGGGTCTCTCACTGTTGTGGCCTCTCCCGTTGTGGAGCACAGGCTCTGGATGCGCAGGCTCAGCAGCCATGGCTCATGGGCCCAGCCGCTCCGCGGCACGTGGGATCTTCCCGGGGCACGAACCCGTGTCCTCTGCATCGGCAGGCGGACTCTCAACCACTGTGCCACCAGGGAAGCCCCCCTCCATGTTTTTTAAAAGATCACAGTGAAATTTGCAGATGAGTAAAGGAATGCAAAAATGATGTGAGAGAATAAATCTGGCAACAAATGAAAATAACAGATAATCTCTAGAAATACATTAAGATTATATACATTGAGTACAGCTCAACAGGGTTTGAAGATTGCATGAAATAATCAATGAGTTAATTTACTTGAAACAAGGTGACCCTTACACCAGAGTAGACTTGTTCACCTGCCTCTGCTAGTCTCTAATCTCAGGTTACAACTTCACTCCTGTGGTATGAATCCAGTATATATTATGAAACAAAAATGAGATGGTGTCCGTGAGCTCTGTGGACACCCAGTTGTATCATTCTCCTCAATATGTCTGTAGTTTATCTTTTTCATTTTATTTTTTTCTTCGGCTGTGGTTCATTCTCCTATTCTTGTCCTCTCCTCAATTCATTGACAAAAGATGTTACAGTAAATTTGTTTTATTATTTTTTTTTTGAGGGGAGATGGTTAGCAGTATGCCAAACATAAGTAGTTATGCCATTTTGCATTTAGTGGCATCTTGCATGCAGCTGTGAATAATTGTCTCTATACCAAATAGTCTGTCAAGTTATCGTTCCAGAATGGATTTATTAGTCAGCATATATTTAGTAACATAAATCTTGAAATTAGCAGCAAAATCATGGAGGCCTTTGGAAGCATTTAATTCAGAATGATTAAGACTCCATTTTACAGACTCTCATTTTGGAAATAAAGAAATACACTTTCATAAATGTCCTCCCAAATGACAAAAGTACATAGTAAATGCAGGTTCAGATGAATATAAATGCCTAAACTAAAAAAATTACAGAGAAATTCAGAGAATTTATGTGTTAGCACTTTCAGATATTTAATAAAATCATGACATTCAGCAACACTCTTTTGAATGACTAAGTTAACCCTAAAGAACCTAAAAATAATATTGAGGACTTTGATTTGGGATTCATCAGAAGGTTTATTGGTAAAGATCAATGACAAGAGGGTAGATTTGTTACTAAATAATAGTAATAATAATAGATGTCTTGGGAGAGCAGAATATTTATAATTCTAACAATTTCTTGTTTATTTGTTTGAGATACCACAATATATTAAATTTATTTTTAGAAAACAGGAGGCATGGGCCTACAGTGAAGATCATTGTATTTACGAAAGGATGCTCAATGAAAATAGCCTTGTTTAAATAGGCTAGATAAGGTAAATATAGAAAATTAGAAATTTGTTATTGGTGTATTTCATTACATTAACATTCTCTTTGCTTTTAAATAAATTTCAAAAGCAATTCTAACAAACTGTAGCACTTTAGACCATTTGAAACTGGTTATTCATTGAGTGTACTTGACTTAGGATTCGCTCAGTAAAACAGAAGTCACTCTACGTAATTTGGTTTTATGTATTTCAATTAGATTTATATGGACGCTATTGCAAGGGTCTCAACCTGCAGCCCCAGAGGGATGGGGGGAGTTGTTTTCCAGAGCTCACACAGAAACTCCTCAGAATGCCTAGAACCTCTAGGAAGAGCCTTATCCTGTCTTGGCATGCAGTACCTGGATGCATGATTCTCAGGTGCTCATCAACAAACCACTCTGAACATTACCTCTGCCATTCATTCACCCACTCAGTTACCTGCAGTTGTAAAAAGAATAATACCTCTCTATTCCAACTTTTAAATGTTGTATGACTGCTTCTCAGTGGCAGAAGAAAGGGGTTCTGGGAAATGTAGTCCCAAGTTCTCCTCTGGAAGAAGCTAGTAAACCTGAGCTTTACAAGGTAGAAGTGAAAATGATGCTGACTGTCACCAAGGAGAATCCAGCTCACTGACCAAATGCATGAATCGATCACTACTGTCTATGAAGGCAACAAGAATACACATGCATTTACTTGTGTAAATAATAGCAATTACAAATTAATTAATATACATCTACAGTTTTTATGTACCACTCTAAAATCCAAAAATCTCAGAAAATTCAGGTTTTTTTTGACATTCATTTGTTGGCAATCCTGACCAGACCTGAACTCATGGTAAAAAAAAACTGTCCCACACAGATATGGAAATGTGTATTTTTTTATTTGTATTGAATGACATTTGTCATTCCAATATCATGACATTTGTATTGAATCTTCTTATTTTTGCTGGAGAAATTTCAGTGTTTGGTTGTGGAATTCTATATCATCTTTCTCAAATTAAGAAACTCTGAATTCTGAAACACATCAGGTCTGATTTCTGGAGTGGGAATGTGGACTGGTATTTTATTGATTCTCTCTTCTGTTAGACTTTATTGAAGTGATACTTTATCAAAATAATGTCTCAAATCACTACCTCATATGGTGGCACATTCCACTTTTATGTCTTCCTTAAATCTAATAAGTTGTCTCTTATGGAATAAAAATAAAGTACCTAAATTGCATTTATATTTTATTACCTAAGTAATACTATGTGAGAATATTTGAGAAAAAAAATACTGAATGACAGTTTAACTGAACTTTGCCAGATGAAACAATTAAATTCGTTGTGTAACCAGCATACAGAGATTTAGTCTAACAATTCTGACCTTAATGGATGTCATTATTATTTAAGATAAATACATTTCCATGACCATAACCCTAAACAGTATGGCTGTCAAGAATTTATGAATATATTCCATGCATGGTGCTTATAGGTACTAATTTGATCATTTTCTTCTTAATGCACAGAACTTAATTCTTAATTCTATTTTCCTTTAATATTCAAGCACAATAAACAAAATACAGATGAAATTTTATTGTCTTATTTAAAGCAATCAAAGTCCTTGATTTTGACCACATTTTTAGCAATTTAATATAGAATAGATGCATCTTCCTTTATAAACTTTTTTTTTATTATAGTGATCTGGAATTAATTATTGAATTGCTTATGTAATTGTAATTGATGGAAATCTATCATTTTACCTGCTATGGCTATGTGTTCATATAATGGAACCAAAAATGTGACGCTGAATCAATTGTCTAGTTCCTGAAAAGAGGAGAGCTGTCCCATAGAGAAGTCCCAATCTACAATAGGCACTTTGTGATACATTTTTATAAAGATACTTAGATTCAAGAGGTTTTTTTTTAATAACAGTATAGTTTATCCTAATCCTATCATGTCCTTCTGTACAGTTTCAACAGCTAATGGATTAACCAATATGGGATAAATGTATAGATAGTAATGATTTTAATGTGATACAGTATTGTCAATTTTCAGAAATGTTTATTAGTGTCACATTGGTCATCTTTATGGACTTAGGGATTAAAGAAAACCTGTTTGTTTGGGGCTGTCTTTGTTGCTACTGTTGTACTCTTTTTGAATTCGAATTCTATTTTATGTAATATTTCCAGATGATCAGTGCCTTAATTGAAATAAACTTTCCAGCTTTATAAGCATGGTATGCTATGGGGTTTTGGTTTATATTTTAAACAAAGTAAACTTTTTGTAAGCTGAACAAATGGAAGAAACGAGACTCCATTATCTCTCATTCACATAAAGAGATACAGTTTTAAAAGTTATCTTTGATAAGTCAAGTGTAGCAGGTATTTTTTAAAATTATCTCAGTTTAACTAATTCTATTTTATGTAATATTTCCAGATGATCAGTGCCTTAATTGAAATAAAGTTTCCAGCTTTATAAGCATGATATGGCATGGGGTTTTGGTTTATATTTTAAACAAAGTAAACTTTTTGTAAGCTGCACAAAAGGAAGAAATGAGATTCCACTATCTCTCATTCACATAAAGAGATACAGTTTTAAAAGTTATCTTTGATAAGTCAAGTGTAGCAGGTATTTTTTTTAATTATCTCAGTTTAAATCTATCACCTACTGATTATATTTGTGAATTCTTTATCATAAACCAACAGAAGGTAGAATCTTCTATCTTTCTCTTTCACAATCTTCATCCCATGCACAAAAATCAACCAAGTAAAGTATTATACATATATAGTATTTAATAATATAAAATTGCAACATCTTTTATCTAAAGGAGCATTTAGAAATCTTCTAGTAAGACATCCCATCCAATGCAGAAATCTCTTCTATCTAGCTTTTTTTTTTTTAATCTTCTAGCTTTTTAACTAAAATGCCACCGGTACTTAGAAAACCCCCCGAGTCCTAAGGGAGTTGTTTTATTTTTCGGAAGAATGATGATTCAATTATGTGTGATTTTTTTTTTTCTAACGTAGAGACAAAATCTAGCACTTAACTCTTAATAGTTGGTCCTCAACTCTTGGAGCACCACAATATTTCTAAGAGGTGAAACATCAAATATTTCAAAATACTTAATGAGGCTTCCTCTAGTCTTTTTTCTATCAGCCCAGATACATTGTAACTAACTGTTCAAGAGTGCAAGCTCTGGATTAAGGTGGAAAGAATTCAAATCTGGACTTTGCACTACTGGCTGAGAAACTTGTGGCACAGAAGTTTCCTACCAGATAGTAGGGCTAATAACATGACCTAATTTACTGGGCTGCTTTGAGGATTACAAAAAAATGAGACATAGTCGGTGCCTATTAAATCTTAAAATTTCCAAAAATCTTCTTAACTTTGTTAATATCTGACATGATATGAACCCTCTCAAATAAGCCCTTTTGTGACATGTAAGTAAGTTGACCTCTAATAATTTGGTCCAACCTCTGGGGATGAAATTTCCATACAGTTTCCAATTATTAGGAATTTAACTTCTGTCCAACGCTGTTGAAATTAAACAGAACACTGAGCTCAGAGACTAAGCATGTAAAAGAAGGAGGGACAATCTCTTGTTAATTTATCAAATTTTTCCACCTAACTGTTTTGCCAAGTTAAAGAGGTTAAAGAGAGGTTTCACACTCTTAGGGATTATAATTTTATGAATGTTTTTAAAATAGGACACAGAGTAATTTCAGTTATTTCAATTTGATTTATGACAAAGTTAGCACAACAGAAAAATATGTTGGGATGATCTTTCATTAAATAATATTGGTCAATTTGACATCCATAAAGAAAAATTAAAACTTGACCGTAACCTCATACTATGTGGTTAGTATAAACCATAAATCACAGTTCAGAATGAAAAATGTTGATGAACTAAACTACAGTAAAATTAAACTTCTACTTCATCAGCAACACCATTAAAATAATAAAAAGCAAAGCCTCAAAGTGAGAGGAGATACCTGTTATGATAATAACTGACAAAGGGAAGGTTTAAAGAACTTTAACAAATCAACAAGAAAAAACTATTTAAAAGAAAAAGTGGCTAAAAGATTCAGACAGAAACTTCACCAACTTAAGGATCTGTGTAACCAATTGGCATTTGAAAAACTCAAGCTCATTAATTTTCAAGAAAATGAAAATCAAAACTATGAAGGATAGAAGACACATCTCCAGAATTGCAAAGATTGAAAAACTGATAATATAAAGTGTTATGGACTGTATAGTGTCTCTCCTTAAAATTCCTGTGTTTAAGCCCTGACCCCCAATGTGTCTGTATTTGGAGACAGGGTCTTTAAAGAGGTAATGAAGATTATATGAGGTCTTAAGTGTGGG
Organism: Leucopleurus acutus; assembly: GCF_964270905.1. Classification (NCBI taxonomy): domain Eukaryota; kingdom Metazoa; phylum Chordata; class Mammalia; order Artiodactyla; family Delphinidae; genus Leucopleurus; species Leucopleurus acutus. Next base: position 19,121,196 of record NC_139142.1, on the reverse strand, counting down.
GCTCTAATCCAATAAGCCTGGTGTTCTTTTGGACATCAGAGGAAGAGACACCAGGGGTTCTCATGCATAGATAAAAGCACATGTGAGAACACAGTGAGGCAGTGAACATCTGAATGCCAAAGACAGAGGCCTCAGGAGAACCAATCCTCTCAACACCTTGGTCTTAGACTTTCGGTCCCCAGAACCTGAGAAAATAAATTTCTGTCATGTAAGCCACACAGTTTATAGCTGTGTTATGCCAGCCTTAGAAACAAACACACCAAATATTGGTGAGAATGGTGAGTAATGGGAAATCTCAGGTTGAAGTGAAAATTGGAAATTCCTCTTAGAAAAAAATATTTGCTATTATTTACAGAAATTGGATTTTCTCCTAGGTCAGTGTTTCTCAACTGAGGCAATTGTCCCTCCCTACTCCACCCCCCAAGACAACTGCCAATATCTGGAGACATTTTTGATAGTTCACATCTGGAGGTGATGGTGGCTGTGGTAGTGACACTGGGATCCAATGGGTAGGGGCCAGGGAATGTAGCTAAACATTCTATAATTCATAGGATAGCTCATTAGAAAAAAGAATGATTGGGCCCCAAATATCCAAATATGCCTCTGTTGAGAAAACTTGTCCTAAGTAGAAAACCTACAACACTGGACATATCCATGCTCCAGGAGACATGTAGAAGAATGTTGAATGCTTATGATAGTCTAAATTTGGAAACAGTGTAATGTCTAATGACTGTAGAAGAGGTAAATAAATTGTGGTACATCCATACTTATGGTACTCTATACAACCACAAAAACGAACAAACTTTAGCTACATACAACTCATGCTTTTATTTCACAAGCATAAGGTTGATCAAAAGAAAAGAGGCAGAGAACAATGCATGCTGGTAGTGTTCAGTCATGCATATTTATGTGGCAAAAATAATGAGAAAAATAAGGATAGGAAGAAGTAGACTTTAAAAGTCATTAGGGAGAGAGGGGTTGTGATGTGAAGGGACACAAGGCTTTGGTGATGCTAATAGTATTCTGTTTCTTTTCAAGGGAGGCTGTTATTCAAGTGTTCAGCTTTAAATGATTCATTAAAATCTATATTTATATTTTATGCACATTTCTACATGTGTATTATATTTCCCAATTTTGAAAAATACTTTAAATATTTGCATGCATAAATATAATTTTAAGTTTTTTTAGTTAAGAGAGCCTCATGCATTTTTGTGACACTTATTGGATTTATTCATTTCTCTCAGGTCACAAAGATCTTAACAAATATCACAAAATAATGATTATCTTTTTATAAATAAACCCCTTATCTTTCTCTGGATTCAATTAGTCATCCACCATTTATTCATTATATATTAAGTTCTAAATATTGTGCAAATCTAAGAGCTGTCAGGTTGGAAAGAAATACTTTCAGTTTCTAGAAAATGGAGTAGATTATGATCATGTTTTGGAACCGAGATTTTGTCACATGAGGTCAGTAAAGAACAATTAAATGTCAAGCTGTGTGGTACTGAATTTTCAAGTGTAGTAAAGTTTAGATATGGGGGAGAAAAGAGAATTTGGGAATTGTCAGTTTAAATAAATTTTTTTAAACGCTTCATGGGGAAGTAGAATTTCAGCTGGACCCAAGAGAAAGACTGGAGGAAATCACAAAATCAAACAAATTATGATAAATTATCTCTAGGCAACTCCATAAAGGTTGGGGATCACTGCTCAAGAGAATCATTTATTAACTAACTGTTCTTTTGTGCTTTGAAACAGTACATGTCTTTCCCAAAGTGATGACTTATACTCAGTTACCAAAGAAAGAAATGTAATGGAAAAATATTTTCATCCTTACACTAGTTAATCCTCCAGTAAAGAATTATGTGCTTTTATAATGGATCTCTTACTAACAGAAGTTAATTCCTAAGTACAGAGCAATGTATTTTCATAATGATTGCTTGTGTTTCTTTAAAAAGTGCATATCGTTTCATTATTTTAAATGGGGTGCTCTTAACTTGGAAAGCTATACTTAGAGTTATTTCCAAAATAGGAAACCATTATGCATGAGGCTCATCCTTTGAAATTCCAGTTCCCAGTGACAAAGGGAAGATATAGGTGTTTTTATTCTCATCAATTACAGCAGGAGAAATTTTCTGTCTTGGATTCATTCCTTCCACATAATTCTCAAGAGACACTTAATAGTTAATATAAGGAATATCAGACTGGGAATGAACTTACCTAGGTTCCAATCTGTCACCATCTAGATATTTGGGCTTTAGACAATTCATTTTATCTCTCTGGACTCCTGATTCCTTTTCTCATCCATAATAAGACATGTTTAGAAGATCTCTGAGGTCTTATCTATCCCTGTAACCTGGACTACATTGTACTATAGAACACAAAAAGAATTTGTGAATTGAGTGTCATTTTCATGAATGAAAGGTGCTTTTGTTTCTACAGGTGAGCATGCCCATATAGCATGTCTTGTGAAATAGTGCCTCCTGTAGAAATATTTTGCATTCACGCTCCCCTTGCCCTTCCTAACAACTCCGATTTCCATTTCAGACCTCATGAGGTTCTAGAGAAGACAATTCTCACCCGCGCATCCCAGTAGGAATTTAGGACAAAATAAATCAACACACTCCATTGCACTAGTTAATGGTTACTTTGCTAATACACAGAACAAGCCTACTCTGGACCATCTAGTCAAAGGACTGTTGAAGGCAACAGGAAGACAAATATTCTTTCTCTGTCTCTCTGGACATGAACAAGGAAGTATGTACCGCTGTATTTAATAAAAGGCACCTGGAATAGCCATAAGGATGCACATTCGGCAGAATCAAAGCAGGATTTCAGTAGTGCTGAGCCACTTGATCAAGGCTTCACTGAAGCTAATGAATTTGCTTTAATATTTCTGTTTATGTCTCTTTAAAAAATATTTACAGCTAAAAAAATTATAATCCTGCTAATATTATGTATTTAGCTGATATTTCCGGGGATTCAGATTTGTCATCCATGCGGAGTTATATAAAACCACTTGAATTTTACTTTATAATAAATATATAGGATCATATTCACCAAAATCTGTCATTGAACTTCTTCCCATTCCAGAAGCTATGATCTAGAATCCAATTTCTATTGAATGAGAAAGAACATTTTTGCTTTATTATTATTTAACTCAGTTTTTTGTTTATTTTTTCCATTTGAAGATATAACTGAAACAGGATGGGATTTGCTATGGAGTATGAATATGGAATAGAAAAATATTGTTACAGGAGAATCATATTCTCTGTGAATTATATGTAATACTGGATTGAAAAATAAATATTCAGCAGAACACTGGAAAGATTTTCTCTTGGTTTTAGGGTAAGGCAGAGGCCTGGAGTAGATTAGAGGATAGAGGACGACAAGAAAGAATGCTGCATAATTGAATAACTCTTTAAATATTTGAAGTAATTTAAATTATATTTATATAAAATAGATATGGAGATACATATATATATATGTGTGTGTGTGTGTGTGTGTGTGTGTGTGCGTGCACACAAAACACACACATCTATATATGATTGCATTATTTGGGTTATGATATAGCTATAAGTAATGTTAATAATTTATTAGTCCTATTAAAAAAAAGTCTGGAGGCTTCCCTGGTGGCGTAGTGGTGAAAAGCCCACCTGCTGATGCAGGGGACACGGGTTCGTGCTCTGATCCAGGAGGATCCCACATGCCACGGAGCGGCTGGGCCCATGAGCCATGGCCGCTGAGCCTGCGCGTCTGGAACGTGTGCTCCACAACGGGAGAGACCACAGCAGTGAGAGGCCTGCGTACCACAAAAAAAATAAAAAATAAAAAGTCTGTAAATTTTGTCCACTAAACCTGTACGTACAAAAAATATTAGAATATTTCATTACTCATTACACGTAGTCCAGAAAATAATATGATGCATTAACATTTAATACCACTACAAAAATGTTAAAGACATCATGCTATGATTTTGTGTACTCTGTAAGACAACAAATGTATTCTAGTGGATTATTAGTGAAGAGAAACGAAGGGAGGAGAACATGGAGGTGGTGAACTAAGTGTGTAAATTTAAAGGTCGTCAGCAGAACACAAACATAGTCGAAAACTCAACTTCTTTCCTTCCTAGAAAATCAGGAAACTATATGCTTCATCTTATTAACTAAATTAAAAGCAAAATGTAATTATAGTTTTCATGGTGTGTCTTCTTTTACATTTTTTATACTGCTTAATTATATTAGATGGTTGATGACAGTCTCACCAACCTCTCTATGAATTTTACACTCAGGCAGTAGAAGCTTTTACACTCAGTGTTTAACCAGCATCACTCATATTTACATAAAGACTGATTGGAAGAATATTGCTTTTTAGAACTTTGCATTATGGTAATTTTCACCTAAATCCAATACATTAGTTTGCAATCAGAATGACTAATGATTTCTGCCTCCTCAAAAATAAATGTGTTGTACGGGGATGATAATTAGAACTGCAAACATTTGTGGATGCCTTTGATAGTGGCCACTTTGTATAAGCTGAATCCATCCACTCTGTTCATCACTGCATACAACGCAGATGCTTTCAAGTCAAATTCCATCCAGGCATATTCATGCTCAGTTTTCATGCAAGTATTCAAGGCTGGCACTACTAGAGTCAACAAGGATCACCTTATTTTATGAATGTTGTCAGATTTTTGTTTTGTTTTGTCTTTACAATTTATCGGCACATATCAAGTTTATGTCTTGTCTCTCCAATTAATGAATTATGGAATACACACTTAAAACAAACAGGCACCCTTAACAACGCAATGCCTCTTCCAAAGAATATATTCTCAAGCATTTGGTGAAAGAGGTGAAGAGAAGGTCCTTCTTGATCATGAGCCAGGACTTTGCTACAAAATAAAAAGTGTTAAGAGCACAAAATCCTGGTATCCAGTGGCAAGAATAGCTCATGGTACATCTAAGTACTCAGTAAATATTTATAGATGAGTGAATGAAAGTGACTGTTTTATACTGTCTAAACTATGCTCAAATCCCACCAAGCTATTCAAGTCCAAATTCAAAGGGATTTGAGCAATGCAAAAATAGTCTGCTCCTTACCAAAAATTTCCCCTAGATGAAGCACCCGGTTTTGATTTTCTTTTTTGCTATCCAATCTTTACTATGATGATTGTAGTTCAATTGAAAAAAAACTGGAATACAAATGTTAAATTTGATAAACATACAGACTGATGAGGCACCAACTCCAGTACTCAGCATTCTACTGTAGTAAGAGCTTTTCCTTCTTTTCTGTTTATTAACTTATTATTTGTATAGATTCATAACTTCATAATTTTTCTATAGACATAATTCACTATGGTCCTAAATTATTTTGATGCTCAAACTTTTCCAAATTTGAACATAGAGATCCCTTCAAACTGGCTCCTGCAAGACAATATGTTTAATGAGACAGTTCAGCTGTTGAATCTAAGTTGATACATCTATGTGATTATGACAATGGCTTAGATAATTCATGGTTGTTTGAATTAAGTATGTCTATTTTGACTTATACTATATGAAACTGTTTTTCTACCACGTATATTTTTTTGAAGCTCCTGAGAAAAGTACCTTTATTCAAATCAAACTTTGTGAAATCACTTAGCTAACCCTCAGCATGAATTTACTCTTCTGTTCTATTATTAACCTCTGCCAATAAAATTCGTACTACTTATATCTAACACAAGCAAAATAAAAAATATACATTTAACCAGCATAAGTATATGAGCATGTGTGCAGCTTATTCAGATGATCCAGAATCCACTTCTATTATTATTAAATTTTAGTCTAAACTGTATGGAAATGAAGGTATAAAACATTGCCAGATCCTTGGGGTCGAGAAAACTGTTTAAGAAGTAGTAATTTACAAACTTCTGTTGTACAGAAACACTTCCCATTCAAAAGCATTATGTGGCATAATGTGACGTGTTGCAATTTTGTTCTTTCTTGTTGTTTGTTGTTAACAATTTTAGTTCACATTGGATTAATAGTTTGAATAGAGCACTCAGCAACATGGCACTGAAGAGATTCATCGAAAAACTTTGTGAAGTAAGCATCATCCTCATTTTCAGAAAAGCAGTAATAGTTGAGATATTGAATTATTTGCCATAGGTAACTCGGATGGTAAGTCATTGACTTTCCTATGCAGTCTCTTTCTCCTCTTTCTCTATGCCTTGTTTCTCGGGAAATTCTTCTTACTAGGAAAAACCTCCCACAAAACTCCCCTAAAAAACAAACAAAAAAAATGAGTGCTGATTTTCAACCAATGCTGACTGGCATATTTTTATATCTTCTGCATAAACATGGGATGTTACAGATCCTAAAATCATCACAATACATTACCTAAAATAAGACAGCATATACACACACAGCCCCCAAATTAACTGCACTGTCAGTAGCAACATGCTAGGATAACAGTAGAACAATATGGTCCAAGTAGTCATTGAATCATTAAAAACAAAAACAAAACCTTGAGAGTATAACACAGAGTAGACAAATGTTGACATTCATAAGGGTAGCAGCAAATCTTATATAACAATAAACACAATCATCACCATTATTATCCTAGTTTCAAGCTAATCCACGATCTGTATGCAGAAATTTGCTGCTTTTGCACCATCACTTTTTCATTTAGAGTTTAATCATATTGTTTAACGTTGATGTTTCTGTCATAAAATATTAATCTGAAGCCCACAATAAAAACATATATCACTTTTTACAGTAGGATAGATTGACTTTTGTCTAATGGATTAAAGTGGATATTTGAAAAATAAACATTTCCATTAAATACATCCCAGAGTTCACAGGCCACTACCTTACTCTTATTTTTTCTTAATAAAAAATGAATCTAAATTTCTATTATATGAATCGTAGAGTAACAGCCTGAATAAATTCTACATTCAGCAGTCTCTGGACTTTTCCTTTCACAAAAAATAAAAAGGAATGTGAAAGGTGTTTTGCTGGATTCATTGATGAACTGGTAAATCTCCATCAGATTTTAGTGGATATGTTCATTCCAATGGGAACTGTTCATTTTTATGGGAGCTGAGTAAAATTAAAGTTTTTATAAGATCAATAATGAAAAGGCATACTCTCTCTTTTACACATAAGTTGATGAGCACATAAAAGTGTGATGACACCAATTCTGACAAAAATACAGAACATCATAAATTTATACATTACCCAAAGAGGAGTAAATTTGCATAACTATTTTAGAAAGCAGTTTGGTCATACCTAGTAAATTGCAAAATAGGCATACCCTATGGTTTAGAAATATTACCCACTGGCATATAAATTTAAAGCATTCTGGAATATTGCACCAATTAACATGTACATGATTGTTCATAGCAAAACTATTTGTAAAAGTGAAAACTTGTAAATAACTTGAATGCCTAAAAACAGGAGAATAATAAATATATATTATATATTTATGAAATGGAAAATAATATACAGAAGTTCAAATGAATGTCAGAGCTACATTTAACAACATGTATATATATCATAAATGTATAATGATAAATAAAAAAACGTTATTTTCTGAGGATTCATACATATGCTCTGAAAGTATAATGGCATGCATGGGAATGAAAATCACTACAGTGTTCACGCCAGTTAGGAAGGGTTACACATATCAGCAACTGATACGTGGGATGTTACATGTATTTGTACAAATTTGCTTTCTAAGCTTAAAGGTGTCCAATAATTATTTATTATATCATTTATATGTTCAAAATAATTCATAATTAATTCTCTTCCCACGTACCTGTAGACAAAATTGAAAAATGTCCTGCTTTGCTGTAGTTCATGATTAACCAAAGACATTCCACATCAGAGGTACCCTGACTGGTCACATAGATGAACCACAATAATCTGCAGACATTTTCTGTTTCCAGCCAAAGTTTTTGGCCACCTTATGTTTTACTACATTTTAAATAGACTATTTTTAAAAGCTAGTTTAAAAGGTTCCCAACACTTTACTATCTCCAGGTATTCATCATTAAACCCTCCCACCAGAATTATATTTCTAAAATTCAAACTGATCACTTTATTCCCTACCTCACATTCTTCATTCACTTCCCATAACCAAAAGGAACAAACAAGAAAATCATTTGTGTGCTATCATGGCTATGCATCACTTTTCTTTGCCTATGTCTATAGTCCATCTCTCTACCATAGGTATGTCTTGTTTTACTTTCTTCCCCATAATGTCAATGATCCTTTAGCTATGCTAAATTACTTACATTTCATTGTGTCTCACGGTCTTGAGTGTACTACTCTCCTTGCTGTTTCTCTCACCTTATATTAAGAAACTCTTTATTTAACAAGATTGACCTCAAATGTCATTCTCCTTTAATCATTATATTGACGGATTTTTTTTTCTGTGCTTCCATAACATAGAGTTCAGGTCTTATCATTGCCTTATCACAATTCATGTTAATTATAAGACCCATGAGTCAGATCGTTATAATTCACATTCCTGCCAAGCACAGTTTAAAACACAAAGAATATGCTTAGAAAATGTTTATTACAATAATAAAGTCAATGATGTGATATCAGCATCCAAGGTAGAGATGCATCTGCTTATGGTTTCACTTTTCACTGTACTCTCCTGCTCAGTGAACAAAGCAAGTGTGGGTTGTCTAGAAGGATGGCAAGTTTATCCTCTACCCCATAATATCAAAATAATTGCCTTGGCCTTCTCTGCTTCTCCTACAAGAGGTCCCAGATGCAAGAACGTAACAAATGGACAACCTAGTTAAGGTCAACTATCAGCTGTATTCAGGACTTATGTAAATGAATTTATTACAAATATCCAGAGTGGGTTAGAGCATTTGGAAAAGGATACCAGTTCTATTTCTACCATTAAATTAGTAGAGGGCAGTTGTCAATTTATCTAAATATTCTAAGTGTTTATCCTTGACAAAATGGGGATAGAAATATAAAGACATGTTTTATGTGAATTAATGAATGAATATTTATATAGCACTAAAAAAAGTGCCCAGTAAATTGTGAGCTTTCAACTAATATTGAGTTTGTTGTTTTCATTGCTGTTATCATTAATAGACAGTGGTTGGCAGTTGTGCCAGAGAGAGAATGGTCTCTGGGGTGTCCTTTCTCTACTGAGTTTTGTAGGAGCAAAAATGTATTCCAGGAATAATTCCAAATATTATAAATGTATGTTTTAAGTTCATAATGGATAATCTATGAAATGAGGCCTATTATTATCTTTCTCATTTTACCCATGAAGAAACTGAATTATTTGCCCAAAATCATACAGCTAGTTTGGGCTTTCAAACTAATGTAGTGGGTTTTATGCCCATGTTCTTGACCACTGTGTTATGCCTCCACTCCTATTAGTTGGCAACATTTTGTTTTCTTTTTTTTGTTTTTTTTAACACTATTTGAGGAATCATATGTGAGCAGTAGATATACAAGTAAAACAAACATTCCCTCCCCTACTTCCTCAGCTGATAAAAAATTAATTTTATAAAATTACATATGTTATAATAATAAATAAAAAAATAATTGAGAGCAATATACTGATTGAATGTAACATATCAACCATCTTCCTGAAAATGTATATATTCCTTTTTATCATCTACTCGATGGTAATATCTATGGAAGTAGATCTAAGCTGAGTTAGAAGCTATAGCATTTTCAACAAAATAAAGGCAGGTGTCTGAGCTACAGAGGTACCCTTATTTATTTGACAGAAATACCTCTATCGTTAATGTATGGTAAGCCACCTTGGCAGCATTAAAACAATTTAATGTAACAAAGCTGCTTCCCATCATAGTTTAGATAACATGTTAATTTAAATTTTGCAACATGTGTAACTTTGAGTCTCATAATGGTACAACTGTTACAATTTCCACCTCATTTGTTTGTTGCCTGTTTGTTTTGTTTTAATGTCATAAAAGAAGAATCGGGGTGGGGGGACCTTCAAGATGGCAGAGAAGTAAGATGTTGAGATTAACTTCCTCCCCACAAATACATCAAAAATACATCTACGTGTGGAACGACTCCTACAGAACACCTACTGAACACTGGCAGAAGATCTCAGACTTCCCAAAAGGCAAGACACTTCCCATGTACCTGGGTAGGGCAAAAGAAAAAAGAAAAACCAGAGACAAAAGAATAGGGATGGGACCTGCACCTCTGGCAGGGAGCTGTGAAAGAGGAAAGGTTTCCACACACTAGGGAGCCCCTTCACTGGCAGGCATAGGGGGTGGGTGGGGGTGAAGCTTCGGAGCCACGGAGGAGAGCACAGCAACAGGGATGCAGAGGGCAAGGTGGAGAGATTTCTGCACAGAGGATCAGTGCTGACCAGCACTCATCAGCCTGAGAGGCTTGTCTGCTCACCTGCCAGGGCAGGTGGGGGTTAGGAGCTGAGGCTTGGGCTTCGGAGGTCAGATCCCACAGAGAGGACTGGGGTTGGCTACATGAAGACAACCTGAGGGGGCTAGAGCGCCACAGCTAGCCAGGAGGGAGTCCGAGAAAAAGTCTGGACCTGCAGAAAAGGCAAGAGACCATTGTTTCAGGGTGCACAAGGAGAGGGGATTCCTTGTCTGTGTGCCCACAGAAGGCAGAGCACCGCTTAAGCAAGCTCCAGGGATGGGTGTGAGCTGTGGCCATCAGCTCAGACACCAGAGATGAGCATGAAACGTTAAAACTGCTGCTGCTGCCACCAAGAATCCTGTGTCCAATTGCAGGTCACTATCCACACTCCCCTCTGGAGCCTCTGCAGCCTGCCACTGCCAGGGTCCCGTGATCTAGGGAAAACTTTCCCAGAAGAACACACAATCCTCAAGTGGTTGCAACATCATGCCAACCTCTGCCACCGTAGGATCACCTCACATTCCAATTATGACTACCATACCCCTCTTCCCTGGCCTCAGTGAGCAAGACAGCCCTAAGCAGCTGCTGCTTTAAACCCCTCCTGTCTGGGTGGGGAACAGATACCTGAGGGCAACCTACAAGCAGAGGCAGGACCAAAACCAAAGCTAAACCCCAGGAGCTGTGTGAACAAAGATGAGAAAGGGAAATTTTTCTGTGCAGCATCAGAGGCAGCAGATTAAATCCCCACAATCAACTTGGTGTACCCTGCATCTGTGGAATACATGAATAGACAACAATACGTCACAAAATTGAGGTGGTGGATTTAGGAGCAACTGCAGATTTGGGGTTTGCTCTCTGCGACTGATTAGATTCTGATTTTTATGTTTATCTGAGTTTAGTCTTTTTTTTTTGCGGTATGCAGGCCTCTCACTGTCGTGGCCTCTCCCGTTGTGGAGCACAGGCTCTGGATGCACAGGCTCAGCGGCCATGGCTCATGGGCCCAGCCGCTCCACGGCATGTGGGATCTTCCCAGACTAGGGCATGAACCCATGTCCCCTGCATCGGCAGGTGGACTCTCAATGGCTGTGCCACCAGGGAAGCCCCTGAGTTTAGTCTTTAGCACTTGTTATCATTGGTGGATTTATTTATTGGTTTGGTTCCTTTCTTCTTTTTTTAAATTATCTTTTAATTTTAATAATTTGTTTTGTTTTATTCATTTATTTTTATTTTTCTTTCTTTTTCCTACTTTTTTTTCTGAGCTGTGTGGCTGACAGGGTCTTGGTATTCTGGCCTGATGTCAGGCCTGAGCCTATGCAGTGGGAGACCTGAGTTCAGGAGATTGGACCACCAGAGACCTCCCAGCCGACATAATATCTATTGGTGAGAGCTCTCCCAGAGCTCTCCATCTCAACTCTAAGACCCATCACCACCCAACAGCCAACAAGCTGCAGTGCTGGACACCTCATGCCAAACAACTACCAAGACAGGAACACAACCCCAGCCATTAACAGAGAGGCTGGTTAAAATCATACTAAATTCACAGACACCCCAAATCACACTGTGAGATGCAGCCCTGCCCACCAGAAAGACAATATCCAGTCCCATCCACCAGAACAGAGACACCAGTCCGCTCCACCAGGAAGCCTACACAACCCACTGAACAAATGTCACCACTGGGGGTAGACACCAAAAACAATGGGAACTATGAACCTGCAACCGGCGAAAAGGAGGCCCCAAACAAAGTAAGTTAAACAAAATGAGAAGACAAAGAAATATGCAGCAGATGAAGGAGCAAGGTAAAAACCCACCAGAGCAAACAAATAAGGAGAAAATAGGCAGTCTACCTGAAAAATAATTCAGAGTAATGATAGTAAAGGTGATCCAAAATCTTGGAAATAGAATGGAGAAAATATGAGAAACGTTTAACACAGACCTAGAAGAACGAAAAAGCAAACAAACAATGATGAACAACACAATAAATGAAATTTAAAATTCTCTGGAAGGAATCAATAGCAGCATACTGAGGCAGAAGAATGGAGAATTGACATGGAAGATAAAATAGTGGAAATAATTACAACAGAGCAGAATAAAGAGAAAAGAAAGAAAAGAATTCAGGACAGTCTCAGAGACCTCTGGGACAACATTAAATGCACCAACATTCAAACTATAGGGATTCCAGAAGAGGAAGCAAAAAAGAAAGGGTCTGAGAAAATATTGAAGAGATTACAGTTGAAAACTTCCCTCACATGGGAAAGGAAATAGTCAATCAAGTCCAGGAAGTGCAGAGAGTCCCATAAAGGGTAAATCCAAGGAGAAGCATGCCAAGACACATATTTATCAAACTATCAAAAATTAAATACAATGAAAAAATATTAAAAGTAGTAAGGGGAAAGCAACAAATAACATACAAGGGAATCCCCACAAGGTTAACAGGTGAACTTTCAGCAGAAACTCTGCAAGCCAGAAGGGAGTGGGAAGACATATTTAAAGTGATGAAAGGGAGAAACCTACAACCAAGATTACTCTAGCCAGCAAGAATATCATTCAGATTTGACAGAGAAATAAAAATTTTTACAGACAAGCAAAAGTTAAGAGAAATCAGCAACACAAAACTAGCTTTACAACAAATGCTAAAGGAAATTCTCTAAAGGAAATTCTCAAGAGAAGGAAAAGACCTACAAAAACAAACCCAAAACAATTAAGAAAATGGTAATAGGAACATACATATTGATAATTACCTTAAAGGTAAATGGATTAAATACTCCAACCAAAAAATACAGACTGCTTGAATGGATACAAAAACAAGACCTGTATATGTGCTGTCTATAAGAGACCCAGTTCAGACCTAGGGACACACAGACTGAAAGTAGGAGGATGGAAAAAGATATTCCATGCAAATGGAAATCAAAAGAAAGGTGGAGTAACAATTCTCATATCAGCAAAATAGACTTTAAAATAAAGACTATTACAAGAGACAAAGAAGGACACTACACAATGATCAAGTGATAAATTCAGAAAGAAGATATAACAATTGTAAATATTTATGCACCCAACATAGGAGCACCTCAATACATAAGGCAAAAGCTAACAGTCACAAAAGGGGAAATTGACAGTAACACAATCATAGTAGGGGACTTTAACACCCCACTTTCACCAATGGACAGATCATCAAAAATAAAATAAGAAAGGAAACAAAAGCTTTAAATGACACATTAGACAAGATTGACTTAATTGATATTTAAGACATTCCATCCAAAAACAACAGAATACACTTTCTTCACAAGTGCTCATGGAACACCCTCCATGATATATCATATCTTGGGTCACAAATCAAGCCTTGGTAAATTTAAGAAAATTGAAATAGTATCAAGTATATTTTCTGACCACAACACTATGAGTCTAGGTATCAATTACAGGAAAAAAAAACTGTAAAAATACAAACATATGGAGTCTAAACAATATGCTACTAAATAACCAAGAGATCACTGAAGAAATCAAAAAATACATACAAAAAAGTGACAATGAAAACACGAAGACCCAAAACCTATGGGCTGCAGGAAAAGCAGTACTATGAGGGAAGTTTATAGCAATATAATCCTACCTCAAGAAACAAGAAACATCTCAAATAAACAACCTAACCTTACACCTAAAGCAGTTAGAGAAAGAAGAACAGAAAAAAAAAAAAACAAACAAAGTTAGCAGAAGGAAAGAAATCATAAAGATCAGATCAGAAATAAATGAAAAAGAAATGAAGGAAACAATAGCAAAAATCAACAAAACTAAAGGCTGGTTCTTTTAGGAGATAAACAAAATTGATAAACAATTAGCCAGACTCATCAAGATAAAAAAGGGAGAAGACTCAAATCAACAGAATTAGAAATGAAAAAGGAGAAGTAACAACTGACATCGCAGAAATACAAAGGATCATGAGAGATTACTACAAACAACTATATGCCAATCAAATAGACAACCTGGAAGAATGGGGCAAATTCTTAGAAAAGCACAACCTTCCAAGACTGAACCAGAAAAAAACGGAAAATATAAGCAGACCAATCACCAGCACTGTAATTGAAACTGTGAGTAAAACTCTTCCAAGAAAGAAAACCCCAGGACCAGGTGGCTTCACAGGCGAATTCTATCAAATATTTAGAGAAAAGCTAACACCTATCCTTCTCAAACTCTTCCAAAATATACCAGAGGGAGGAACACTCCCAAACACATCCTACGAGGCCACCATCACCCTGATACCAAACCAGACAAAGACATCACAACAAAAGAAAACTGCAGGCCAATATCACTGATGAATATAGATACAAAAATCCTCAACAAAATACTTGCAAAGAGAATACCACAACACATTAAAAGGATCGTACACCATGATCAAGTGGGGTTTATCCCAGGAATGGAAGAATTTTTCAATATATGCAAATCAATCAATGTGTACACCATATTAACAAATTGAAGAATAAAAACCATATGATAATTTCAATAGATGCAGAAAAAGCTTTCGACAAATTCAAAACCCATTTATGATAAAAAAAACTTTCCAGAAAGTAGACATAGTGGGAAACTAGCTCAACATAATAACCTGAAACCATTTTCTCTAAGATCAGGAGCAAGACAAGGTTATCCACTCTCACCACTATTATTCAACATAATTTTGGATGTTTTAGCCATGCCAATCAGAATAGAAAGAAATAAAATGTATCCAAATCAGAAAAGAAGAAGTAAGACCATCGCTGTTTGCAGATGACATGATACTATATATACATAGAGCCTCCTAAAGATGCTACCAGAAAACTACTAGAGTTAATCAATGAATTTGGTAAAGTAACAGGATAAAAAATTAATGCACAGAAATCTCTTGCATTCCTACACACTAATGACAAAAATTCTCAAAGAGAAATTAAGGAAACCCCCCAATTTACCATTTCAACAAAATGAATAAAATACCTAGGAATAAACCTACGTAAGGAGATAAAAGACCTGTATGTAGAACACTATAAGACACGGATAAAATAAATTAAATGTGTTACAAATATTGAGGGATATGGGGCTTCCCTGGTGGCACAGTGGTTGAGAGTCCACCTGCTGATGCAGGGGACACGGGTTTGTGCCCCGGTATGGGAAGATCCCATATGTCACAGAGCAGCTAGGCCCGTGAGCCATAGCCACTTGGCTGCATGTCTCCAGCCTGCGTGTCTGGAGCCTGTGCTCCACAATGGGAGAGGCCACAACAGTGAGAGGCCCGTGTAGAGAAAAAAAAAGAAAAAGAAAAAAAAAAGATTGAGGGATATACTATGTTCTTGGATTTGAAGAATCAACATTGTGAAAGTGACTATACTACACAGAGAAATCTACAGGTTCAGTGCAGTGTCTGTCAAAATACCAAGGGCATTTTTTACAGAATTAGATCAAACATTTTTCACAATTTGTATGGAAACACAAAAGACACTGAACAGCAATCTGGAGAAAGAATAACGGAGCTGGAGGAATAAGGCTCCCTGACTTCAGACTATACTACGAAGCTACAGTAATCAAGACAGTATGGTACTGGCACAAAAACAGAAACATAGATCAATGGAACAGGATAGAAATCCCAGAGATAAACCCATGCACATATGGTCACCTTATCTTTGATAAAGGAGGCAAGAATATACAATGGAGAAAAGACAGCTGCTTCAATAATTTGTGCTGGGAAAACTGGGCAGCTACATGTACAAGAATGAAATTAGAACACTTCTTAGCACCATACACAAAAATAAAGTCAAAATGGATTAAAGACCTAAATGTAAGGCCAGACACTATAAAAGTCTTAGAGGAAAGCATAGGCAGAACACTCTATGACATAAATCACAGCAAGATCCTTTTCGAACCACCTCTGAGAGAATGGAAATAAAAACAAAAATAAACAAATGGGACCTAATGAAACTTAAAAGCTTTTGCACAGCAAAGAAAACCATAAACAAGATCCTGTTAGAATGAGAGAAAATATATGCAAACAAAGCAACTGACAAAGGATTAACCTCCAAACTATGCAAGCAGCTCATGTAGCCAAATGTCAAAAAAACAAACAAACCAATCCAAAAATGGCAGAAGACCTAAATAAACATTTCTCCAAAGAAAATATACAGATTGCCAACAAACACATGAAAGGATGCTCAACATCACTAATCATTAGAGAAATGAAAATCAAAACTACAATGTGGTATCACCTCACACCTGTCAGAATGGGTATCATCAAAAAATCTACAAACAATAAATGCTGGAGAGGGTGTGGAGAAAAGGGGACCCTCTTGCACTGTTGATGGGAATGTAAATTGATACAGCCACTATGGAAAACAGTATGGGGGTTCTTTAAAAAACTAAAAATAGAACTACCATACAACCAGCAATCCCATTACTGTAAATATACCCTGAGAACATCATAATTCATAAAGATATATGTACCACAATGTTCATCACAGCACTATTTACAATAGCCAGGATGTGGAAGCAAAGTGTCCATCGACAGATGAATGGATAAAGAAAATGTGGCACATACATACAATGGAATGTTACTCAGCCATAAAAAGAAATGAAATTGAGTCATTTGTAGTGAGGTGGATGGACCTAGAGTCTGTAGTACAGAGTAAGGTAAGTCAGAAGGAGAAAAACAAATACTGTATGCTAACACATATATATGGAATCTAAAACAAAATGAAAAAAAATGCTTCTGATGCACCTAGGGGCAGGACAGGAATAAAGACACAGACGTAGAGAATGACTTGAGGACTGGGAGAAGGAAGGGTAAGCTAGGACAAATTTAGAGAGTAGCACTGGCATATATACACTACCAAATATAAGATAGATAGGTAGTGGGAAGAAGCTGCATAGCACAGGGAGATCAGCTCGTTGCTTTGTGACACCTAGAGGAGTGGGATATGAAGGGTGGGAGGGAGGTGCAGAGGGAGGGGATATGGGGATATATGTATACATATAACTGATTCACTTTGTTATACAGCAGAAACTAACACAACACTGTAAAGAAATTATACTCCAATAAAGATGCTAAAAAATATATATTTCACTGTACACCTGAAACTAGCACAACATTGTAAATCAACTATATTCTAATAAAAAAATTTAAAACAAAGAAGAATCTGCTTATTAAGGACAATGTACTCCAAATTAATTGTTTCCTCCAGCATAAAAGCCAAGGCTATTTCTTCACTTTTGGGTTTTGTCTGCATTGAAGAAATTCTTATGATACATTGAAAGATTGTATCTTTTCACAAAAGCTACAGCTGGATGATTTAAAGCAAAAGCAGGCCAACCTGTAGCATGAAATTAACAAGAAACATGGTCACTCTTAAATTCAGTGAGTTATTCTCATTTGAGATAAGATATTGCTAAACCAAAGGCACCTTGTGGAATGTATCAGCAAGGATGTTTTGGAAAGAAATCTTGTCCCTAAGGGGGCTTCACTCGTCTCCCTTTCCCTCAGGGTAAACTATGTTTTTCTATTTTAATTAATTTTTCCATTTTTTAAATTTCTATAACATTAATTTTTCAACTTAAACAGATTTTGGACACCCAATAGAATTACAGGTTACTCTATAAAATTCACATTTAAGTAGCACTTGTAAATTACTGTAATCTGAAAATTAAATGAGATCTCCAAACCAAAAGCCTTTTTTAATTGCATAGAATTAATTACAGTTTAATTAATTGTTCACAAAAAAATGTGAATGCAGATAACACTAGCTGATTTTTTTTTTTTGCCTTTGCTGTTGTTGGATTCTACACTGTTTAATTATATGAGGGGTAAGTACTCTAAAATATCTCCCATTTTACAGGTGAAGAAACTAGGGAGGAGATGGGATCATCAATTTCAGAAGATCACATAGCTAGACACTTGTTGGGTTGGCATTTAAATCCATGCAATTTCATTCCAGATTTTATGCTTAATCAGTAACCTATACTTTTCCCATTAAGGAATTCATATCTCATGACTACAAAATATTTCCATTTCTTCTTGTTTCTTGTCTTCATGTTTCATAAAAGAGGAAGGTTAAGACTATCATATAAAATGTTAATAAATCAGCTCCCAAGAATTCCCAAAATGGGTAACAAATGCCATGAACACTGTAAAATATGGCAGGGAAGGGAAAGGGCAGGTGGCAAGAAATAGTGATAAGAAAAGATTGTGGGAATATCCATGCAACCATAGACTCTAATGATTATCCTCATATCACCTTTTTAATTCATAGATCTGTTTGCTCATATTGTACTAATCTAAGCAAATTATACAACTGCTTTAATCCAGAGTTTAGTGAAATATTTATTTATTTTCTTATTTATGTAGTAAATATTTATTAAGCATCCATATACAATAAGCAATGTCCCCAAGTTCTAATATTAAACATGAGAAAATAGACACATGAAAACTCAAAATAGGACTTGATAAATTTGACTATTTTCATGGTAACATGGTCTGTGTGGCTAACCACAAGTAGTTACAAAACAATTTTTTAGAGGGTAGTCAGTTTCAGGGAGAGATAAGCCTAAAATGATTGGGACATACAAGGTCTTATTTGACAGTAAAGAATCTGTTTTTTTTGTTTTTTGGAGTTTTTTTGTTTGTTTGTTTGTTTGTTTTTCTATCTTAGGGGACAGAGAGACGTTCTTTGCTGAGAATGGAATGAACTAGTGTTGAGAGACTGAAGGGTGTAAATCCCCTGTATATAAAAGGAACTATACAGTTTCCTTTTATAACTGTAAGAAAATTTCAGAACTATATGAAAGAAGAGCAAATTTAGTAGTGTCAATTTACTGTATTGCTTTAATTGGCTGAATAGCTCCAAAGAGTTTTGAATCATAGGGTATTTTTGAACAATTGATGCTATATGAATATTTTCCAATTTAGTTGCTTATGCAACATATTTGATTCAGCTAATCAGACTAGTTGGTCAGACATTTCAGTGAAGTGATAGGGATACCAGTTAGATTGCAGTGGTTTGAAGAGTGAGTGGTTGGTGATGGAAAAGGAAACAACATGGGTAGATTGATCTGAGAGGTTTGCCTATGAAGGGTATAGAGAGTAGAGAGGAAGCAGCAGTAGAATTGATGGGGAGTTTATAATAAGGTTTTTTTTTTTTGTGTGTGTGTGTGTGTGTGTGTGTGTGTGTGTGTTTTTAATGTGAGAAACTTGAGCATTTTAAACAGCCATTGGAAAGATGCTACCAAGGTAAAGTTGAATGCATAAGGGATAACCATAATTACTACTGGATGCTACTGAAGCTAGGAGGGATACAATTACCAATAGCACCTTTGCCATAACAAAAGGTAAGAATGATAAGAGCACCCATGTATATTTGGAACAAAGGTAGTGAAAGATTCCTATCTGAGGTAAGGTGATCCTCAGAAAACAGGAAAGTGAGAGAAAATATGGGAGGACCTAACATTTGAAAAAAATCGAAAAAAATTGAAATAATCATTATAAAGAGTAAGAGATCAAGGTGATCTCAGAAACATGCTAGCATTCCCTGCCAACTAAAAATAGTATTTAAAAATTATGGGATAAAATTTAAATATTTAGTAAAAAATCAAGTTGCTAAATTATATTTATTGTATTACTTTAACTGTCCAAATGGCCCTCCATCCCCTCCCCAACACACAATTCAGAAAGGAAATAGAATGTTGACACTGATAGCCCCTGGGGTATAGTAATATAGACAATTCTTTTTCCTCAGATTTCTGAATTTTCCAAATTTTGTTCAATGAGTATGGATTCAATTTTTATGTTTTTTTATTATTTATATTTCTTTCACATACTATAATTTATTTACTTATTCACTGTTGGATTTTTTTTTCCTTTAATAAGCATTACAAATGATGGACATTCCTTGTACAGGTTTTTGTATCCATGAGCCAGAGTTTCTTACAGTCTACACACTAAAAACGAAAGATACACACACTTTTGTTTTTAATATAATTCAAAAGTTTAAAAACTCAAAAAAACTTTATAACATAATGTGACAAGTACACATGTATTTATTAACCCTGAATTAGCTATTGTTCATAGTGAGCCATTTCATTGTACATTTCATCATGTATAGTTAGACCACTACAGACACTTCTGAAATATATCTTGTTCCCTTGTACAGTTTTATTCCCCTTCCCTCTCCCCAGAAACAACAAACACTATAATAAATTTTATGTGCTTCTTTCCTGTCTATTGTTTTATTTCTACTAAATATTTAATTATCCATAAACAATGTAAAATATTGTATCTTATGTTATGTTTTAAAATTCACCTAAAATCATTTATATTGTATGTATAATTCTGCACTAGGAAATTATATGAGGAGCTTTATGGCATCACTATCTGTAATCAAAAAAACAATTTAGAAACTACCTTAACATATATTGACATAGAAAGAAGAAAACACTGAATGGACTACTCTACAGTGTTACTGAATGACTAGATCTATATGAATCAACATGAAGAATCCCTGAAAACATAAGGTTGATAGTATTTTTTTGTGATGAGAAAAACAAAAACTCAATACATATGTAAAATGTGGCACTGTGTATGGCACCCTTGGTTGTTTTAGATTAGGGGACAACGTTCCTCTCTTGGCGTGAGGTCTTAACAAATTACTTCTCTTGGTCATATTAGGCCTTGACCTTTGAGGCTGAAAAACGCTTGTGTTTGCTTTTTTCTTTCTGTAAATAATTATTTCATGCTTGCTTACCTTTAAGCCTTTGCTCAAATCAGACTAAAGTATAAAATATTCTTGCTATGCTTTCTTCTTATAGTATTCTCACTTCACCTGTTAAAATAAAATTCAGGGTCCTCCTCCAGAAATAAGATTTGTCTTACACTCCAAAAAAAAGGGTACCACATAATCCCAATTTCCAGCTTCTAGGCCCTTATGTTTACTACTGATATACAAAATATTTATGCCTAGAAACTTGTGGACTGTGGACAAATCTCTTCCTCACTCTCTGAGTCAACCTGCACTAAACCCAAACTTGACCCTGATTGTTCGTAAGTGTTTCAATGGTGGAAATGTTGTATAATATCAATATGCCCTAAAGTCAGTGGTCACATAGTGGTCACATAATTATTTCATATTTACCTTTTCCTTGCTCATCTAAAGATACTGCCTTAAAGTTTTAAAATATGTAGAAACAGATTTCTTTTTATTACTCAATTTCCTTTGTATAAATTCCATTTGTGGGGGCTTCCCTGGTGGCGCAGTGGTTGAGAGTCCGCCTGCCAATGCAGGGGACATGGGTTCATGCCCCAGTCTGGGAAGATCCCACATGCCACAGAGCAGCTGGGCCTGTGAGCCATGGCTGCTAAGCCTGCGTGTCCGGAGCCTGTGCTCCGCAACAGGAGAGGCCACAACAGTGAGAGGCCTACGTACTGCAAAAAAAAAAAAATTCCATTTGTGCCTTGAGGAAAAAACTTGTATTAGTTAGCTATTGCCATAATCATCGTGCACATATCCATTGTGCATTGGCTGCATCTGCTTTGCTCCAAGCTGCAGGGTTGCAGGTTGGTATGTGGCTCTGCTTTATGGGTCTTTGGACCCAGACTTGTGCTGTAGTTCCTATGTGGGTTATGTTCTTCTCATAATAGGCACAGAAGCACAAGAGGGCAATCCAACTACTTCCCCTCATGTCCTAACATCCCATTGAACAAAGCATGTTATGAGGCTACAGCCAAAATCGAGTATATAGAACATACACAGAATGAAGGATAAAGAGAAGAATAATTTGTCTACCATGACGCCATGGAAATTGTATAGAGGTAACATTCTATAATAGGGAATGAAAAATTGAGACCAATAATTTAATCTACTGCAGAGCTCATTTCCTTCTTACATTGTGCTGCTAAAAGAAAATATTGGTTCTGCTGAGCATGTGGATTTTTAGACTATCTCTTCTAGAAAAAAGAAATATTGTGAGCCAACATATTTCCTTGGTTAAGACAAAAAGCTTTTCTTCATTGCCAGAAAACTGAATGTACATTCAGAATCCAAGTACAGTAGTATAATCTCATCTCAGAAAACTGGGAGTTCCTAAATCTGCTTTTTTTTTTTTAATAGAGGAGCTCTATTTTATTCCTAATTTTCTCGTTCTGAATAGTACTTTAAATTACAAGCTCTTTAAAGTCCTCTTGGAGGTAGGCAAGCCTTTTGAAACAAATTCTCCTGTGTGAGTGAAATAAATTATTGAGTACTTTAAGATATAGGAAACTGGGAAACCAAATATATATATCAGCTTCCAACAGTTTTTACAGGCAAATATTAGAGTGAGACAGTGACATACATGTGAATCTTCATGGAGAACTAGACAAATATGTATTTTTATCTTAATGTAATGCAATATATTCCTTCACATACTCCTGAATGTGTCATCCAGAGTTCCCTTAGGTTTGTGGAGATGGGAGGAGAAAGAGATAGGTTGCTTGATTCTCTATTCAACCCTCCCAGAGATGGTTTGACTTTCCAGGGCTGAGGAGCCAGTTTGAACCTACTATATTATTAAGAAGAGACTACTGTTATACTGTCCCTAGTAAGTATTGGATTGGCCAAAAAGTTTGTTCGGGTTTTCCCATAAGATCGCATGGGAAAACCCAAACAAACTTTTTGGCCAACCCAAATAGAAATAATAAGAGTGACCCTGAATCATAGCTATACCCCAACAAAGCAGTCTGGTGTAAATTCTAGTGGCTTTCCAAAATTAAATAATAATGATGAATTGTTTTCCTTCTCTCTCAATGTAAAATTCATCAGGGAGAAGTAAAAAGGATAGATAATATACTCAGATTTACAGATTAACTTTTTAGCAAATTCTCCTCTTGATGGGATATCTGAAGTTGAGTACTAGAATTTTTAATAGATTTATTCATTTGTCAGACATGTATTGAAAGCCTGTTACATGCCAGACACTGTTTTGGGAGCTGACATAAGGAATTAAACAAAGCGTATAAAGCCCCTACTCTCATTGGTTGAGGCATACAAAATATATAATTTCCTAAGTGATAAGAAAACTCTGCAGGAATCAGTGTCTGGTTAGGAAAATCTGAAATATAACTGAGGAATCGCTACAGACTCACTGTGGACAGTTTGAGAGTTAAAAACTCTAAGGGAATTCTATCATATGGGGACTGCCATGCTTTCATAATTTTTACTTCTAGGAGGTTAACCAAGTTCTCACAGTAAATAAAGAAGAAAAATCCCTGGGGATTCTGGCTGTGGGAGTTAAAGGAATCATTTTGAAACACAGTCATCCCTCAGTATCCACTAGGGATTGGTGCTGGGACCCCCACGGATGCCCAAAAGTCTTAGGATGCTCAAGTCCCTTATGGTGTAGTATTTGCATATAACTTACACACATCCTCCCATGTACTTTAAATCATCTCTAGTTTACTTATAAAATCTAATACATTGTAAATGCTATATAAATAGTTTCCAATCCACAGCAAATTAAAGTTTTGCATTTTGGAAGTTTCTGGAATTAAAAAGAAAACTATTTTTGATCTGCAGTTGGTTGAATATGCCCATGTGGAAACCTCAGATATGGAAGGCTGACTGTACACAGAAGAACTTTGTCCTTAACAAGTCTGACCTCGGGAGAAACTATGTAAATAGAGCCTAAACTGTAGGGATTTTATCAGAGCTAACAGAACTGGGGAGGAGAGAATTACCCAACTTCAGCCCACTCTAGCCATCCTGTCCCACCTAAGTGGGGAGAAAAAAACTAAAAACACTTGTGAAGTTCACAGCCCAGAGGTACAGATTCACTAAAAAGACTGACTCCTTCCTTACTATAGGACTATATGATGACTCCCTTCCCTCAACATCTCACCACCACATTATTAAAATCCTATTTACAGCACTTTCTTGAATCTGGTACATCATGTCTAGATATCAAGTAAAAATTAAAAGACATACCCAAATGCAAAACACACACTTTGAAGAGACAGAGCAAGAATCAGAACCAGACTTGGCAGTGCTGTTGGAATTATCAGACTGAGGGTTTAAAGCAATTATGATTAATATGCTAAGGGCTTTAATGACTAAAGTAGAGAGTATGCAAGAACAGATGGATAATGTAAGCAGAAAGATAGCAGAACTAGAGATAAATACTGTAACAGAAATAAAGTATGCCTTTGATGGGCTTATTAGTAGACTGGACATAGCTGAGGAAAGAATCTCTGAGCTTGAGAGTATGTCAATAGAAACCTTCAAAACTGAAAGCAAAGAGAACAAAGACTGAAAGAAAAAAAAAAAAAGAAAGAAAGACTATCCAAGAACTGTGGGACAATTACAAAAGGTGTAGCTTACACATAATAGGAATACCAGTAGGAGAAGAAAAAGAAACAGAAGAAATATTTGAAATAATAATGACTAAGAATGTCCCCAAACTACCAACAGACTTAACCATAACCCAGGAAACTCAGAGAACACCAAGCAGAATGAATGTCAAAAACACTATGGCTAGGCATATTATTTTCAAACTACAGAAAATTAAAGAGAAAGAAAAAATCTTGAAAGAAGCCAAAGGAAAAGAAAAACCTTACCTATAGCTGGGAAAGGATAAGAATTACATCTGACTTCTCCTCAGAAACCATACAAGGAAGAAGAGAGTAGAGTGAAATATTTAGAGTGCTGAGACAAAAAATCCACCAACTGTATTATGTACCCTATGAGACTAGCTTGCAAAGGGTAAGAAGAAATAAAGATTTCCACAAACAAAGAAAAATTGAGGAAACGTGTCAGTTTGTCAGCCAACCAGTAGACTTCGCTTTCCAGAAATGTTAAAAGAAGTTCATAGAGAGAAGGAAATGATATGGTCAGAAATTCAGGTCTATATAAAGAAAAGAAAAGCATAGAGGAAGGAATTAATAAGGGTAATTTTTTTTTACTTATTCTTAATAGATCTAACAGATAATGGTTTGTTCAAAATAATAATAACAATAATGTATGTGATTATTTATATATATGTAAGTGAAATGGACTATAGTAATGATATAAGGGGTAAGAGGGAAAAAATAGGATTATTTTGTTATTATAAATTATTCACACTACCTGTGAAACAGAATAATGTTATTTGAAAATGAACTTGGATCAGCTAGAAATGTTTATTTCCCTAGAGTTCAGTGCAGCAACTAAAAAACTTTAAAAAAAAAAGTATCGCTATGATAAGAAAGGAAAGGAAATGTAATCATACACAATGCTCATTTAAAACCACAGAACGTAGTCTCCACCAAAATAACTATTAGAACTGATAAATGAATTCAGTAAAGTTGCAGATACTCGATTAACATACAGAAATCTGTTGCTTTTCTATACACTAATAATGAACTATCAGAAAGAGACAGTAAAAGTAAGCAATCCTGTTCAAAATTTCATCAAAAAGAATAAAATACCTACATCACCCCACCTAGGCCCCACCCCACACTCAAATGTCACCCCCCCACCGGCATAGGTCCCACCCAACCCTAAAACTCAACCCTGCTTAAGTTCCACCCAAGACCTAAACCCTGCCCCCATAGCCAAGGTTTTGTTTTGTTTTCTTTTCTTTTTTCCTCTTTCAGATTGGGGTTCTGATTTAACTTGTTGATTCATTGTTATTTCTTTTATATTTTTATTTTTCCTAATAAATCTTTTATTTTTCTACTTTTATTTTATTCTTTATACTTTGTTAGTGATCTCTCCTTTTAGCTTGTTGCCTCCCATCCCTGTTTCTTTGGTTTCTTTTTTTTCTTTTTTCAGCTGTGGTTTTATTTTACCTCTTGCAGTTGTTTCAATTATAGTTTTATTTTTCCTAATATATTTTTTATCTTTCTAATTTTATTTTGTTTTTTATTTTTTGATATTGTACTGCTGTTTTTTTTACTTTCTACCATGCCATGAAGCTTGCAGGATCTTGGTTCCCAGGCTGGAAGTGGGGCCCAAATTCCTGTGGTGGGAGCTCCAAATCCAAACCACTGGACTAAAAGAGAACCTCAGAACCCAGGGTCTATCAATCAGACTGAGGTCTCCCGGAGGTCCTCTTCTCAGCACCAAGACCCAGCTCTATATAACTGCCTGCAAACTCTTGTGCTGGATGTCTCAGACCAAACAACCAGTAAGACAGGAATACAGCACCACCCATAAGAAAAAAAAACAAAAGTAAATGACAAAATATATGTTACAGAAGAAGGAGCAAGGTTAAAACCTACAAGACCAAATAATGAAGATGAAATAGGCAACGTACCTGAAAAAGAATTCAGAGTAATGATAGTAAAGATGATCCAAAATCTGGGAAACAGAATGGAGAAAATATAAGAAACATTTAACAAGGATCTAGAAGAACTAAAGAGCAAAAAAACAGTGATGAACAACACAATTACTGAAATTAAAAATACTCTAGAAGGAATCAATAAAGAATAACTGAGGCAGAAGAACGGATAAGTGAGCTGGAAGATAAAATGTTGGAAATAACTGCCAGGGAGCAGAATAAAGAAAAAAGAATGGAAATAATTGAGGAGAGTCTTAGAGACCTCTGGGACAACATTAAACATACAAACATTTGAATTATAGAGGTCCCAGAGAAGACAAAAAGAAAGAGTCTGAGAAAATATTTGAAGAGATTATAGTCATAAACTTCCCTAATATGGGAAAGGGATTAGTCAATCAAGTCCAGGAAGAACAGAGAGTTCCATACAGGAAAAATCCAAAGAGAAACACACCGAGACACATATTACTCAAACTATCAAAAATTAAATACAAAGAAAAAATATTAAAAGCAGTAAGGGAAAAGCAACAAATAAGACACAATGGAATCCCCACATGGTTAACAGCTGATTTTTCAGCAGAAACTCTGCAAGCCAGAAGGGAGTGGCAGGACATTTTAAAGTGATGAAAGGGAAAATCTACAACCAAGATTACTCTACCCAGCAAGGAACTCATTCAGATTCGATGGAGAAATTAAAGCCTTTACAGAGAAGTGAAAGTTAAGAGAATCCAGCACCACAAAACCAGCTTTACAACAAATGCTAAAGGAACTTCTCTAGGCAGGAAACACAAGAGAAGGAAAAGACCTACAATAACAAACCTAAAACAACTGAGAAAATGTTAATAGGAACATACATATCCATAATTACCTTACATGTAAATGGATTAAATGCTCCAACCAAAAGACATAGACTGGCTGAATTGATACAAAAACAAGACCCATATATATGCTGTCTACAAGAGACCCACTCCAGACCTAGGGACACATACAGGCTGAAACTGAGGGGATGGAAAATGTTAGTCCATGCAAATGGAAATCAAAAGAAAGCTGGAGTAGCAATTCTCATATCAGACAAAATAGATTTTAAAATAAAGACTTTTACAAGAGACAAAGAAGAACACTACATAATGATCAAGGGATCGTACCAAGAAGATATAACAACTGTAAATATTTATGCACTCAACTTAGTAGGACCTCAATACATAAGGCAAATGTTAACAGCCATAAAAGGGGAAATCAACAGTAACACAATAATAGTAGGGAACTTTAACACCTCACTTTCACCAATAGACAGATCATCCAAAATGAAAATAAATAAGGAAATACAAGCTTTAAATGACACATTAGACAAGATGGAGTTAATTTATATTTATAGGACATTCCATCCAAAAACAGCAGAATACGCTTTCTTCTCAAGTACTCATGGGGCACTCTCCAGAATAGATCATATCTTGAGTCACGAATCAAGCCTTGGTAAATTTAAGAAAATTGAAATAGTATCAAGTATCTTTTCTGACCACAACGCTATGAGACTAGATATCAGTTGCAGGAAAAAAATGTATAAAAAGTACAAACGCATGGAGGCTAGCCAATACAATACTAAATAACCAAGAGATCACTGAAGAAATCAAAGAGGAAATCAAATAATACCTAGAAAAGAATGACAGTGAAAACTCAAGACCCCAAAACCTATGGGATGCTGCAAAAGCAGTTCTCAGAAGGAAGTTTATAGCAATATAATCTTACCACAAGAAACAAGAAAAATCTCAAATATACAAGCTAACCTTACACCTAAAGCAATTAGAGAAAGAACAAAAAACCCCTCAAAGTTAGCAGAAGGAAAGAAATCATAAAGATCAGATCAGAAATAAATGAAAAAGAAATGAAGGAGACAATAGCAAAGATCAATAAAACTAAAAGCTGGCTGTTTGAGAAGATAAATAAAATTGATAAACCATTAGCCAGACTCACTAAGAAAAAAATGGAGAAGACTCAAGTCAACAGAATTAGAAATGAAAAAGAAGTAACAAACAACTGGCACTGCAGAAATACAAAGGATCATGAGAGACTACTAAAAGCAACTCTATGCCAATAAAATGGACAACCTAGAAAAAATGGGCAAATTCTCAAGAAAGCACAGCCTTCTGTGACTGAAACAAGAAGAAATAGAAAATACAAACAGACCAGTCACAAGACCAGAAATTGAAACTGTGATTTAAAATCTTCCAACAAACAAAAGCCCAGGACCAGATGGCTTCACAGGAAAATTCTATCAAACATTTAGAGAAGAGCTAACACGTATCCTTCTTAAACTCCTCCAAAATATAGCAGGGGGAGGAACACTCCCAAACTCATTCTACCAGGCCACCATCACCTTGATACCAAAACCAGACAAGGACGTCACAAAGAAAGAAAACTACAGGCCAATATCTCTGATGAACATAGATGCAAAAACCCCCAAACAAAATACTAGCAAACAGAATCTAGCAGCACATTAAAAGGATCAAACACCATGATCAAGTGGGGTTTATCCCAGGAATTCAAGGATTCTTCAAAATATGCAAATCAATCTATGTGATACACCATATTAACAGGCTGAAGGATAAAAATCATATGATAATCTCAATAGATGCAGAAAAAGCTTTCAACAATATTCAATACCTATTTATGATAAAATCTCTCCAGAAAGTAAGCATAGAGGGAACCTACCTCAACATAATAAAGGCCATATATGACATACAAATAGCCAACATCATTCTCAATGGTGAAAAAGTGAAACCATTTCCTCTTGGATCAGGAAAGAGACAAGGCTGCTCATTCTCACCATTATTATTCAACATAGTTTTGGAAGTTCTAGCCACAGCAATCAGAGAAGAAAAAGAAATAAAAGGAATCCAAATCAAAAAAGAAGGAGTAAAACTGTCACTGTTTGCAGATGACATGATACTACACATAAAGAATCCTAAAGATGCTACCAGAAAACTACTAGAGCTAATCAATGAATTTGGTAGAGTAGAAGGATGCAAAATTAATGCACAGAAGTCTCTTGCATTCTTATACACTAATGATGAAATATCTGAAAGAGAAATTAAGGAAACACTCCCATTTACCATTGCAACAAAAAGAATAAAATACCTAGGAATAAACCTACCTAAGGAGACAAAAGTCCTGTATGCAGAAAGCTATAAGACACTGATGAAAGAAATTAAAGATGATACAAACAGATGGAGAGATACACTATACTCTTGAACTGGAAGAATCAACATTGTGAAAATGACTATACTACCCAAAGAAATCTAGAGATTCAATACAATCCTTAAACTACCAATGGCATTTTTCACAGAACTAGAACTAAAAATTACACAATTTGTATGGAAACACAAAAGACCCCTGAATAGCCAAAACAATCTTGAGAAAGAAAAGTTGAGCTGGAGGAATCAGGCTTCCTGACTTCAGACTATACTACAAATCTACAGTAATCAAGATAGTGTGGTACTGGCTCAAAAACAGAAATATAGATCAATGGAACAGGATAGAAAGCCCAGAGATAAACCCACACACATATGGTCACCTTATCTTTGATAAAGGAGGAAAGAATATACAATGGAGAAAAGACAGCCTCTTCAATAAGTGGTGCTGAGAAAACTGAACAGCTACATGTAAAAGAATGAAATTAGAACACTCCCTAACACCATACACAAAAATAAACTCAAAATGGATCAATGAACTAAATGTAAGGCCAAACACTATGAAACTCTTAGAGGAAAACATAGGCAGAACACTCTATGACATAAATCACAGCAAGATCCTTTTTGACCCACCTCCTAGAGAAATGGGAATTAAAACAAAAATAAGCAAATGGCACCTAATGAAACTTAAAAGCTTTTACACAGCAAAGGAAACCATAAACAAGACACAAAGACAGCCCTCAGAATGGGAGAAAATATTTACAAACAAGGCAACTGACAAAGGATTAATCTCCAAAATATACAAGCAACTCATGCACCTAAATATATATATAAAAAAAAAAAACAACAAAGAACCCAATCCCAAAATGGGCAGAAGAGCTAAATAGACATTTCTCCAAAGAAGACTATACAGATTGCCAACAAACACATGAAAGGATGCTCAACATCACCAATCATTAGAGAAATGCAAATCAAAAATACAATGAGGTATTAACTCTCACCAGTCAGAATGGCCATCATCAAAAAATCTACAAACAATAAATGCTGGAGAGGGTGTGGAGAAAAGGGAACCCTCTTGCGCTGTTGGTGGGAATGTAAATTGATACAGCCACTATGGAGAACAGTATGGAGGTTCCTTAAAAAATGAAAAATAGGACTACCATACGACCCAGCAATCCCACTACTGTGCACATACCCAGAGAAAACCATAATTCAAAAAGAGTCATGTACCACAATGTCCATTGAAGCACTCTCTACAATAGCCAGGACATGGAAGCAACCTAAGTTTCCATCGACAGATGAATGGATAAAGAAGATGTGGCACATATATACAGTGGAATATTACTCAGCCATAAAGAGAAACGAAATTGCATTATTTGTAGTGAGGTGGTTGGACCTAGAGTCTGTCATACAGAGTGAAGTTAGTCAGAAAGAGAAAAACAAATACTGTATGCTAATACATATATATGGAATCTAAAAAAAAAAATGGTTCTAATGAACCTAGGGGCAGGACAGGAATAAAGACACATACACAGAGAATGGACTTGAGGACACGAGGAGGGGGAAGGGTAAGCTGGGACGAAGTGAGAGAGTAGCACTGACACATATACGCTAGCAATTATAAAATAGATAGCTAGTGCGAAGCAGCTGCATGGCACAAGGAGATCAGCTCAGTGCTTTGTGACCATCTAGAGAGGTGGGATAAGGAGTGTGGGAGAGAGATGCAAAAGGGAAGGGATATGGAGATATATGTATACATATAGCTGATCCACTTTGTTATACAGCAGAAACTTACACAACATTGTAAAGCAATTATACTCCAATAAAGATGTTTAAAATAAAAGGATAACAAAGAAGAACTGTGAACAACTCTATGCCTACAAATTTGATAACCTTGATGTAACTGACCAATTCTTTGAAAGACATAATCTGCCAAACTCACACTTAGGAAATAGACAATCTGAAGAGGCTTATATATATTAAAGAAAGTTAATCAATAATTAATAGCCTTACAAAAAAGAAAAAGAAAGCACCAATCCCAGATTGGTGAACTCTATCAAACATATAAGGAAAAATTATACCAACTCTGTACAACCTCCTTCCAAAGATAGCATCAGAAGTAATCCTTCCCAGCTCATTCTGTGAAGCCAACATCACCTTTATACCAACAGTGGAGAAAGACATTACAAGAAAAGAAAATTCTGGACCAATCTCTCTCATGAAGATAGGTGTAAAAATTCTCAACAAAACATTAGCAAACCAAATCCTCCAACAATGTATAAAAAGAATTATTCATCACAACCAAGTAGTATTTATCCTAAGTAGGCAAAGCTGGTTCAACATTTGAAAAGCAATTGATGTAATCCATTGCATCAACAGTCTAAATATCATATTAATAGATGCAGAAAAATTACTTGACAAAAACCAACACCCATTCATGACAAAATCTCTCAGAAAACTAGGACTAGAGGGGAACTTCCTCAAGTTGATAAAGAATAGCTACAAAACGTCTACAGCCAACATCATTCTTAATGGTGAGAAACTAGAAGCTTTCCCACTAAGATCAGGAACAAGGCAAGATGTCTCCTCTCACCACTACTTTTTAACACCATTCTGGGAGCTCTAGTTAATGCAATAAGACCAGAAAAGGAAATAAAATGTATGCAGATTGAGAAGGAAGACGTACAACTGTCTTTGTTCATAGATGACATGATTGACTATGTAGAAAGTCTGACAGAATCAACAAAAAACTCCTGGAACTAATAATTGATTATAGCAAGTTTGTGAGGTACAAGGTTAATATATGAAAGTCAATAGATTTTGTATATTACAGCAATGACTATGTGGTATTGGAAATTGAAAACAATGTCATTTACATTATTACCCACAAAATGAAATATCTAGGTAAAAATCAAACAAGATCTGTATGAGAAAAACTACAAAACTCTAATGAACAAAATCAAAGAAGAACCAAATCAATGGAGAGATATTCCTGTTCATTTATAGGAACACTGTGTAATGTCAAGATATCAGTTCTTCCCAACCTGACTAATAGATTAAAGAGAAGAACATAGTTGGAGACTTATAATACCTGACCTCAAGATTTACTCTAAAGCTACAGTAATGAAGACAGTGTTGTATTGGTGAAAAAAATAGATGAAAAGTTTAATGTAAAAGAATGGAGAGCCAAAAAAATAGACTAAAAATACAGTGAACAATTATTTGACAAAGGAGCAAAGGCAGCACAATGGTGTAAGATAGTCTTTTCGACAAATGGTGCTAGAACAACAGACAACAACATGCAAATAAATAAATCTGTACACAGATCTTATATTCTTCACAATTATTAAGCCAAAATGGATCACAGATCTAAGTGTAAAATGTAAAACTATAAAAACTCCTATAAGATAATGTAGGAGAAAATCTAGATGACCTTGAGTTTGATGATAACTTTTTAGATACAACACCAAAGGCACAATCCATGAAAAACAGAACTGATAGGCTGGACTTGATTAAATTTTTAAATTTCTATTCTGCAAAAGACAATTTCAAGAGAATGAGAAGAAAAGCCAAAGACTAGTAAAACATATTTACAAAAGTCACATCTGATGAAGAACTGTTATACAACTATACAAAGAACTCTTAAAGCTCAACAGTAAGGAAACAAACAACCTGATTATAAATTGTGCCAAAGACCTTAACAGACACTTCATCAAGGAGATACACAAATGGCAAATAAACATATGAAAAGATGCTCCGCAAAATATGTTGGGGAAATGCAAATTAAAATGACGACAAGAGGGCTTCCCTGGTGGCGCAGTGGTTGAGAGTCCGCCTGCCAATGCAGGGAACACGGGTTCGTGCCCCGGTCCGGGAAGATCCCACATGCTGCAGAGCGGCTAGGCCCATGAGCCATGGCCGCTGAGCCTGCGCGCCCGGAGCCTGTGCTCCGCAACGGGAGAGGCCCCAAGAGTGAGAGGCCCACGTACAGCAAAAAAAAAAAAAAAAAAAATGACGACAAGATACTACTACACACTTATTAGAATGACCAAAATCCAGAACACTGTTGACAACACCAAATACTAGCAAGGATGCAGAGCAACAGGAACTCTCATTCGTTGCTGGTAAGAATGCAAAATTGTAGAGCCCACTTTGGAAGATAGTTCAGTGGCTTCTTAAAAAACGTAACACACCCTTACCATATGACACAGCAGTTGTGCTTTTTGATATTTAACCAAAGGAGTTGAAAACTTATATTCATACAAAAACCTGCACATGGATGTTTATAGCAGCTCATAATTGTCAAAACCTGGAGGCAATTAACAAGTCCTTCAGTAGGTGAGTGAATAAACAGTGGTGCATCTAGGCAATGGAATATTATTCAGCACTAAAAGGAAATGAGTTATCAAGCAATGAAAAGACATGAAAGAACGTTAAATGCATATTACTCAATAAAAAACCCAATCGGAAAAGGCGACATAATATATGATTCCAACTATGTGACATTTTTGAAAAGACAAAAATACAGAGATAGTAAAAAGATCAGTGGTTTCCAGGCATAATGGGTGATTAATTGATGAATAGGCAGAGTACAGAGAATTTTTAGGGCAGTGAAAATATTCTATGATACCGTAATGATAGATTCATGTCATTATACATTTGTCCAAAGCCATACAACTTACAACACGAAGAGTGAATCATAATGTAAACTATGGATTTTGGGTGGTTATGATGTTTCAATGCAGTTTCATCAATTGTGACAAATGTGCTACTCTGGTAGGGGATGTTGATAATGGGGGAGGCTATGTATGTATGAGTGCAGGGGATAAATTGGGAATCTCTGTGACTTCCTCTCAATTTTGCTCTGAACCTAAAACTGCTCTAAATAAATAAAGTCTTTTCTAAAAAGTAAATATTCTGAAGCAAAAATTTATACATTTCATACTAAATAATGCAGATAAGCATTAAGAGAGGGAACCTGATCTAGAGTAGTATTATCTTAGATTGAATATAGGGATTATATTCTCACTTTATTGTCCTCTTTAGTTTATTCCTAATGCTACAGAAACTTCTCTTACTCAGCTAAGGATATACACTAAATATATTGTAAATATCAAAATTAATCTTTTTATTCATAAAATCCATTCTAGATATTCGTAATAGTGTCTAATCTAGTGCAATAATTATCAGTTTTCCTGACAGTTATTACTACCTATTTCTTTTCATGAGAATTCAAAGTGTACTTTGATGAATCAGGTTATTGTTGATCAAATCTTGGCTGAATACTAGCAATATGTTATCGTTAAGAGTTGCTAGATTATAGTTTACCCTTCCCAAGGAGATAAAGAAAAAAACTAATTTTCAAGTTAATCCTATCTCTGTTGCATTTAAACTATAAAGCAAATGGATTTTCTTGTATGTGGACATATAAAACGAGAGGCAGGATCTTGCTGTAAGAGGTCCTTGGTCAGCTGCTTTTCAGCCCATTTGTGCTGGATCCATTTCTCTGCCTCTCCTTATGCTGCTTTGTCTTATAGAAAAACTAAATTCTGCTCCCACTGTGCTCCTGTGTCAGCTTGTTTAAGTCTGGGTTTGACAGGTCCTGGTGAAGGTTGGAATATAGGAGAAAGGGGGAAATCTGGTATTTCCTTCCTTTCCTTCAATGTTTTCCAGGAGCATTGGTAACACTTCCACGGCTCCAGCTCCTTCCAGGTGACCCAAAGCCCTGGACTCCATCAACATGGGCTCCTTTCTTTGTTTCTCCAACACACTCTTGCTGATTTGTAGGTTGTCCGCTGTGGGGAGTTGGTTCTATTTATTTTTCCTGCTATAAATACACAGAATCATTGCTGTTTGTCTGTTTGGACCCTGACAGATATATCAATACTTTAGTTTGTTTGGCTCGCTTCTCTGTCTCTGTCTCTCTCCACTGTCTCTCCACTCCCATCACCCCCTGTAATGTCAGTGATGCAATATGTTCACAATGCAACATACAGTTACATTTTGCACGATCCCATTAGGGAATATGTGAAGGATATAAATATTAATCTGGTACCATGTAAAATAAGGTTGTACTTCCTCTGATTGTGTTGCCATCTTACTAGGAAGAAAAGAAATGTCTGATATAGTTTAAATTTATGCCTGGATTTTTTTCAAATATATGACTGAAAAGAGGCAAAGCTTATCAGATCATAGAAAATAGAATTTTCATCTTTTCCTAAAATGATGACTACTCATGGTAGGAAATCAACTTAAATTGATGTTGGATGAATCTAGTTTTGCAAATTTCATACATAGTGCCTTAACTCTTTAGCTCATTCATTCATTTACCTCAGATTTCTTCAGCCCATACTAGAGGCTGAGGACATAATGGTGATTAAAAGTAGATGATCTTCATTTCCTGAGGCCTGCAATCTAGTTAAGAGATCAATCAATAATATAACTGCCTGATAAATGTACACTGACAGCTCATCAAATTGCTAGAAAGAAGAGTGTATGACAACATGCCAGTATAGGGAAATTCCACTTTTTGAGGGTTCAATTTAACAAAATCTCTTTCCTGAGGTTCTAACCCTGAGCTGTGATTTGAAGAATGGACAAAGGCTAAGCATACGGAGAAGTCAAGAGGATATTCCAATCAGAACAAACAAACATATTTGTGGCTAAGAGAAGAATGTCAGAAAGAAAACGAGTGACTCTGGTAGACAGAGTGAGGTTAAGTGAGGCTGTAGGGGCTGACTGTTCTAATTGTAGGTCACTGTGTTAGTTTTCTCTTGCAACTAACAAACCAACAAAAAATGTGGGAACTTTCAACAACAACCATTTATGAACTCACAGTTTCGTAGGTCAGGAGCCTTGTGGGCTCAGCTGGATACTCTGCTCAGAGTTTCACTAAGCAGAAACCATTGTGGGATAGCCTGCCTTCCTTATGGGGCCCTGGAAGAGAATCTGCTTCTAAGATCATTCACATCATTAGCAGAATTCAGTTCCTTTCAGCTGTAGGATGGAGGTCCTGTTTCCTTGTTGGCTGTCAGGTGGATGCTGGTCTTTGCTCCTAGAGACCACCTGCATCTCTTCTCAATTTTCTCAAATACCATTTTCCAGGAACCATGGGTCAAGGCTCTGTCATGCTTTGCAAACTTACCCTGCAGCTGCATCTCTCTGACTGACCCTTCTGCTTTCCTCTTCAACTTTTAAGGGCGCCTGTGGTTGCATTGGGCCCACCTGGATAATCCATGATACTATCCCTATTTTCAAGTCAGCTGATGCATAACATTAATTACATCGGCAAAGTCCTTTTACAGCAGTACCTAGTTAGTGTTTAATTGAAGAACCAGAACAGTCATTACGGAATGTTTACTTATTTCTAAGATGTTTGTTATGCCACTGAAGGATTTGAAAAGTAATGGTGGAGGTAGTGGTGATGATGTAAGCCTTAGTAGTATGTCATTGAAATATTTTCAGCTACTAGTAAAACAATAAAGTAAAATAGCATTTCTATCAGGAACTGTGGAAGAGAAGCAATGTGTGTGAACAATCAAGAAATGTTAGAGAAATTCAAGCAGTGAATCCAGCCTGGGCCTTAAATCCAAATAGAAAACATTTAAAAGGAAACAAGTATTCTCACCCCAGGGAAATTAGTTACTAGCAGAGAAGCCTGAATAAGCAAGCAAAATAAAATAGAGAGGGGGTTGAACCAATATATATTGCCAAAACTATTTACTAAGGAGTTGAAAGATATTCTGGGAATGAAAGTGATCAAAGAATTAGAAAGTTAAGGTGTGGGGACCGTGAAATTCACATCTCTTTCTAAATATATATTACAGTCGATTTGTTTTAAATTAAGATTGTTTTTAATGTAGGGGGTTGGTTTAGCATCCTACTAGGCGCTGAACCTATCTGTAACTCCTGAAAGCAGGTCAAAAATCAAGTACAGGGAAATGTATTATGTAACAGCTCTGCAGGAGACACATTGTAGATGGCTATCCCAAAGAGACATGGTATCTGGAAATCTACCTGGCAAACTCACATCAAGGCAGTACGTGATGCAGAGGAGGGGTTGACATCCTTCTACTTTCTGTGCATGGGTTGATAGCAAAGGCAATCAATGAGAATTTCCTCTGACTTTTTTTTTTTGTGTGTGTATGAGGAAATAAATAGAACTCCAGTAAGAGCTGAGATTAGAAATCAGTACTCATAATAAATACTCACATAATACATTTTACTTTTCTATAAATGCTAGATACTTGGAATAACTGTCCCTGGTCTTGTCCAGTTTTCTTGTAGAATAAGATAAACACAAGTTCAAGGAAGATTCACAAGAAAATGTGGGAGTATGTGTAAGCTGGGACATTTTAATTCTGAAAAGCCCTATTTGGCAGTTTTTAGATTAATAATGATACATTTTATTTGTAATTGTGGTCAAACCATTTTTAAATCTTTCCAAACCAGTTTTATCAGGAACATCCAGATTAATCTCTAATACAAGATCACAGCATAATTCAAACGTACTCTCCCACCCACACCAAGGTACAGAAATTTCCAGCTCCCAAAACGTTTCCTTCTTGCTCCTTCCTAGTCAATATCCCTGCCTAAGAATTGATCACTATTTTTAGTCCTACACTAGAATAATTGGCCTGCTCTTAAACTTCATATGAAAAGTAATCACACAATATATGCATTTTGTATCTGACTCATTTCACTGAATCACTATGACAGTATCTCAAATAGCTACTGATTCTTTGTCAATAGACTACTTTTATAATAGCTTTATTAACATGATAGTATAGAGTTTCTGTATAATCCCATACCTGTTTCCCTTCTTATTAATATGTTACATTATCATGTTATTACTAATTTGTTACAATTTATAAACCAACACTGATACAGTATTTTAAACTAACGTCAATAGTGTATTCAGATTCCCTCAGTCTATACCTAATGTCCTTTTCTGTTCCAGTTCCATGATACTACATTACATTAGTTGTCAGGTCTCCTTAGGATCGTCTTGGTTATAGAAGTTTCTCACACTTGCCTTACTTGTGATGATCCTGATAGTTTTGAGGAGTGTTGATCAGTTGTATTGCAGTTATATCAGGTATATTCCCTGTTGGAAATTTTATGTTTTTCCCATGATTAGACTGGTGCTTTGGGTTTGGGGGTGGAAGATCACAGAAGTAACATGTAGTTTTCATTAAATCTTATCAAAGGTACATAATAACAACATGATTTATGACTTGGTGTTGCCCTTGCTCCCCTGGATAATGTAATTTTTGTCATATTTCTCAATAATAAAGTACTTCCCCACCCCTTTCATACTGTGTAGTCTTTGGAAGGAAGTCACTATGCATAGGCCAGACTTAAAAGGTGAAAAATTATTTTCTCCCTCTTTTAATTTGTTTGTAATTCTTTTGCATGGTAGATATATCTCTTCTCCCTCACGTATTAATCTATTCAATCCTTTATTTACATAATATGGAATCATGATATATATTTTATACTTGGGGTTTTAATCTGATACTAATTTATGTTTTTTTGTTTTTGTTTTTGTTTTTTTTTGCTCAAATTGCTCCAGTTTTGGCAATAGAAATCTCTTTTTATAATTTTTTTTGAATGTTCATAGTAAGGCAATGGACAAGAAAATTTAGTTATTTTTGAGATATACATTTTAAAGTAATAACTAGAATTATGGCATATAACATTATACCAGAACATATAAGATTTTTAGAAATTTCATGTAATATCTGAAACATTTATATTAACATGTTTCTGTACAAATAACCCAAAGTAGAAAGCTCTTTTAATTGGCTCCTATGCTCATGTGACATAGCCTCACTTATGTGTATGTTTGTGTATGTTTATTTGTGTATGTGTATATGTATGTTTTGAGCACTGCCTTGCTTTCTGGCACTGGGTCATTTTGCGTATTTCATACATAGTCCTATGACCAACCATTTCTTGAATGGATTAAAAACAATAGGTAAATATTTTAATAGTTTAATAGCTCCTCTAAAAACTATAAATATATGGTTCCTTTTATTGGAAAATGGATTGAAGAACTGGGTGCTGGCCATAATTGTTATTACTGGGATGTCATTTCTATTAGGTCCCCTTAGCTGACAGAATAAAGAAATACATGTGTGCATACTCACCTATGTATATACCTATATCTATAAATATTTCTATACGTAACCATTTATGTTTATATTAAGTTAAACATGAATTGTTACTGATGTCTCCAGTGCTAATCCATTAGCATATGGCTCATTCAGCCCCCTCTCCTTGCTGATCTCTAAATTTCATCCCCAACAGTTAGAAACCTGGCTTTCACTTCCTACCATCCATTTACTTAATTGCTCCATTCCAATATACATATGTATCTATGTCAGAATTGTTAACCTGTATCCCCGTAGGAAACAAGTTTATTGACCTTACTATAGTACTTACGTGCAGTTCCTTTTGCCTTTAGACTTACACGATCAATTCATTTCCAAAGTTACTTATGTCAGCAGCTTTCCTGTCACCCCCTTCAGTGAGGCTCTTTGGCACACTTTTAATACATATAGTTTCTCTTATCACAATCTCTCTTGTCACATTCTTTCTGTGAAGCCGCTGGCTTCCTAAATAATTTAAAAGTTTTTATACATTAAGGTTCACTGTGTTATAAAGTTTCATAAGTTTTGACAAATATGTAGTGTCATGTGTCCACATCACAGTAACATAGAGTTGTTTCACCATCTTAAAAATCTCTGCAATTCACTTATTCATTGCTTCCGCTCAGCTATTTATCCCTGCTAACTACTCCATTTTACATACTGTAGAGTCTGCCTTTCCTAGAAATGTTATAAAACTAGAATCATACTATATCACCTTTTCAGACTGACTTCTTTCACTTAGCAATATGCATTGAAGACTCCTCCATGTTTAGCTTGATAACTCATTTCTTTTTATGGATGAATAATATAGCATTATGTCATATTAATTATCAAAGTTTATTCATCCATTAACTTATTGAAGGCCAACATGTTTGCTACTGCTTCTTCTCCTTCTCCTTCTTCTTTTGCCATAAATATTCATGTGCAGATCTCTATGTGGTCATAAGTTTGCAGCTCAAATGGTTAAATATCTGACAGTATGATTACTGGATCGAATGACAAGACTTTAAAAAAACAAAATCTTTGTAAGAAAATACCAAAGTTTCTACCGTACCATTTGCATGCTCATCAGAAATGAATGAGAGTCCCTGCTATTCCACATCCTTGCCAGCATTTGGTATTGTCAGTATTTTTATTTTAGGCAATTTTATAGATATGTAGTGTTATATATTTGATTTTTTAAAAAAAAAATATTTGAAATTTCCTAATGATGTGAATCTTTTCATATCTCTATATCATATATATATATATATATATATATATATAGAGAGAGAGAGAGAGAGAGAGAGAGAGAGAGAGAAAGAGATGATATAGATGTATTTATCTATCATCTTTGGTCAGGTGTCTGTTTAGATCTTTTGTCCATTTTCTAATTGAGTTTTTTTTATCTTCTTATATTTGAGCTTTAAAAGTTATTTGTATACAGAGAACAAACTGGTTGTTACCAGACAGGAGGGGTTAGGGAGAGGGACAAGATAGGTAAAGGAGATTAAGAGTACAAACTACTAAGTATAAAATAAATAAATTGCAAGGATGTAATGTGCAGCACAGGGAATATATAGTCAGTATTTTATAATAACTTTGTATGGAGGGTAATCTATAAAAATATCAATTTACTATGTAGTACACCTGAAACTATTATAATAATGTAAGTCAACTACACTTCAATTTTAGAAAAATTCCAAGAAAAAACTTATTTGTATATTTTGGATACAAGTCCTTTATCAGACATAAGTTTAGCACATATTTTCTCCCATTCTTTAGCTTGTCTTTTCATTATCTTAACAATATCTTTCACAGAGTAAAAGTCTTCAACTTTAGTACAGCCAAATATGCATTTTTCTATCATTGATCATGTGTTTTGTGCTGTATCCAAATACTCATAATAACCATAGATTTTCTTCTATGTTACCTTTAAGGAGTTTTATGGTTTTGCATTTTACCTTTAGATACAGGATTTTTTTTAGTTAGTTTTTGTGAAAGTTAAAAAAATCTGTGCCTAGATTCTTTTCTTTCTTTCTTTCTTTTTTTAATATATGGACATCTAATTGCTCAGCATCATTTGTTGGAAAAACCTATCCTTTCCTTATTGACTTTCCTCTGCTCTTTTGAAGAAGATATTTTTGCTTTATTTGTATTGACGTATTTCTGTGCTCTATATTCTGTTCAACTAATGAATTTGTATGTTCTTTTGTCAAGATCACATTGTCTTTCTTGATCACTGTAGCTTTATAATAAATCTTGAAGACAGGTTAATGTCAATCCTCCAACTTTGTTCTTCTCATTCAGTATCTTTTGGCTATCCTGGGTTTTTGCCTTTCCATGTAAATTTTACAATCAGTTTGTCAATATCTTTAAAATGGCTTGCTGGTTTTAATTGGAATTGTAATGAATCTATAGATCATTTGGGAAAAATTCACATTTTAACAGGTTTGAGTCTTCCAGTTCATGAACATGGCATATCTTTCCATTTGTGTTGATCTTCTCTCAACAGGGTTTTATTTTTCATATAGATTCTATGTGTATTTTGTTAAACTTAGACCTAAGTATTTCATTTTTATACTAATGTAAACAGAATTGTATTTATATTTCAAATTTCAGCTGTTCATTGCTAGCAAACTAAAAACAGCAGTTCACTTTTGTATATTAATCTTGTATCCTCTGACCTTGCTATAATCACTATTGAGCTTAAGTAATTTTCTGTCAATTTTTCGAGACTGAAAATTTTGTCAACTCTTTGTCTCTATATACAATCATTTCTTCTATCAGCAAAGATAGTTTTATCACCCCAACATACATATGGTTTATTTCTTTTTAAAAAAATCTTATTGTAGCTATATTTCTCTCTGCAGTTTGTCTATTTCTCCTTGCAGTTCTACCAGTTTTTGTCCCATGTATATGATAATTTGGTTGTTAGGTAGATACACATTAAGAATTATTATGTCTTCTTAAATAATTGACCCTTTTATTTATATAAACTAGGTTTTCAGAGACAACATGTAATTTCACCTTGTTTTTTAACCACACTGAGAGTCTGTCTTTTAATTGGTTTATTGAGACCACAGACATATAAAGTGACTATAGGGAAAAATGTAATGATCGACAGCCCTGTTTTAAAGGACAAAAGGGAGAAACTGGAAATACTTCATTATAAGATTTTTGCTGTGAAGTTGTCTGGTATTATTTGAAGGTGGACTTCAATTAGTTGTAAATGTATGTTGCAAATTCTACAGCAACCATTAATATTTTCTTAAAAGGAAGTGTAATTGATATGCTAATTAAGGAGAGCAAATGGAATCCTAAATGCTCAGTTAAATACAGAGATGGCAAAAAGGAGAGACAAATTAAAAAGACACAAAAGACAAATGAAATAAATAGGAAACCATCACAAACATGGTGGATATTAATCCAACTATATCAATAATCATTTCCAATTCCATTGGGTCCTCTTCTGTAAATCCTATGCTGCTTTGACCAAGCTGTATGTGCCAAAGGTGTTTTCTTCTTTGTGAAAGCCTTTGCCTTTACTTACACATTTGCTTTAAGTAGCTTTGTTTGTTTGTTTTGTTTCCTTTCTTCTAATATGCTTTGCAAGAAGCTGGCTGTAACTGTGAGATGCTGAGTCTCTCAATCTTTTTAACATGAATACTCAGCCTGTGTTTTCTCTTTAACACTGCATTTTCCTTTGGAACTGAGATTTTCTGCTATGGAGAATTTCACCCTTGATCTATCATTTTTTTACTGAAGGGAGTTACATATTATGTCCTGACTCTTTCTCTTAACCACAAAAGATCTGTTTTTTTTTTTTTCTCCCTTAGTTTTCTGCACTGTTCCAGGTCATATTAAAAGCAAGAAAATATTTAGAACCCTATAGTAGACACAATTGTGTAAGACCAGACAATGGGGTAATGTTTATTATTTACTCCCAGTGAGCAGTCACAAAAGAGGGAAAAAGCCAGAGTTATGCTCTCTTGTTCCAGCCTGTGTAATTATGCAAAGTCTGACTTTCTTGAAGATGGAGTCTGGATTAAAGTCAAAATTATACTTCCCTCTCCCCAAAATGACAGGATGAATAATGTCTGCTTATCCACTCCCATGGTACACTCGAGATTTCCCTCTGAGGATTAGGCTTTTTTGAAAAGAGACAAAGGCTTGGATCAAACTAATGGATGCACCTAGGTCAGTACTGACAGAGTATTCACTCTCTCTTTCATTTTCTAAGACAAGAAATGAGATTATCAGTAACATTTTTTCAGCGATTGCCCAAATGTCACAAGTGTCCTCATATTTCTAGCCAACTTTTTAGCATCCAGAAGAAGAGATAGGTCATATGAAATGAGAAAAGTTTATTCTCTTTAAATTCAGCCTTATCTGTGAGCTGAAATCATGGAAGTGCCAACTCTATGTCGGTGTGAGGTATCTTCTCTACAGCATTGCTTAAAACGGTTGACCCACATTTTCAGAAGATCAAAGTAAGAAAACTGTTGTCTGTATTAGCAACTGTCTTGTCTTAACTCATCCCTGCAAAATGAAGCTACATTTATTTAAGTTCTTTTTTCCTATCTGTAAATGTATCTGTTCTTCATATTATAATAGGCTGAATTTCTAGCGTTACTGGTTGAATGAAAATATATTGTTT
Organism: Leucopleurus acutus; assembly: GCF_964270905.1. Classification (NCBI taxonomy): domain Eukaryota; kingdom Metazoa; phylum Chordata; class Mammalia; order Artiodactyla; family Delphinidae; genus Leucopleurus; species Leucopleurus acutus. Next base: position 19,076,561 of record NC_139142.1, on the reverse strand, counting down.
TGATTAGTGATGTTTTGTATTTGGGCTATAAACCCAAAGGCTTTTCTTCCCCATCCCTAGCTCTCTGATCATCTACATGTATTTGCCTTCCTTTTATACACTGTAAACTTATGCTGGTCCAGGGTAGGCAGCAAACCACACCTCTTGCAATATTACTCTTTCTTTAAGTGACATTGTTCCTGAAATTCTACCAATGAGGATGAAAACCTTTTGTTTGAAGTATCAAAGTCTTATCAATCTCATATAAATTACACTTCTGTCTAGAAGTAGAAATTGATGAAACTCATACCAATCATTTATATTTTGTTATGAAACATTATGAAATACATGAAAACATTCATCTAATATGAAAAGTATATTATTGTGAAATAATACATATTATTTATTCTTTATGAAATGTTATAAAATTAACTATAAACATGGGACTAAAGAGAAGAGAACTCATGAAAGCTAATAAAACTATAGAAACCCCCTGTGAGAAGGAAGAGGTCAGCTATCTAAATCATGGTATTACCAGGGTTAAAGCCACATGAGTCTGAGCTGGTGGGTGGGCTTAATATGATAGCTCCTAGCCAAACATGAGCCTCAGGATCAGGTATGTGGTTTCTATTGTTCTTCATATGAGAACATATTTCAACATAATTCATATTCATATTTCACCAAATCTAAACAACTAACTAAAACTCCTACAGTTAAATGGGGTGGGAAAGAGCAGAAACCCTTCCTCAAGTAAATGGTGCATTTTGGTAGAGTTATTATGACCGCAGACAACTAAACTAGAATTGAAAATAAAGCTTCATTCTTAAGGGAAAAAAGAAGATTATAATTCATAGGAACAAAGGAGAAAACCAGGAACATGGGTATAGAAGGAGTAGGGAAAGGAAGGAATGAAAAGTGTGTGAGGTCCCAATTTAGACAACACACATGCAGGCTTAGGTTACTCAGATTCATTTCAGATATACCCCCGACCTATCATAACCCCCAAATCAAGACTAGAGTACCTAGTACAACACTGGTTTATGCAGAATAGGTTGGGAGCTGGCTGGCACCCAGTCTGCCACTGAGCACCGGGACTGATGGCTGAGCAAGACTGGGAAAGGCAGAGACTGTGACTCCTGAGACCCAGGTCTCAGGGCACAAAGTAAATGGGGACAAGAAGGGAAGGCCATAGTTTGGGGAAAACCAAGCCAGGGGAACCAAACCTGAGGAAAACCAGAGAGAGGGAGAAAAGAAGAAAACAAAACATTAGTAAGGCTCCTGTACCTCTCCCTTTCCCTAGCTCCCTGGCCCAAATAAAGCAGAAGATATATTTCTCAGCTTTGCTAGAAGTTGGTACTGTTCATAATACAGAATATAAAATTTTGTAGTTTTTCTTGACCACCGAAAATTAGACATCATTTGATCTAACACGTGCATCAGTGAATGAGAAAATGCAGACTCAGAGAGATCAAGTGACTCTCAGCATTTCATAAAGTGTGGATGAGCTGCCTTCACTTGTCCCCTGGTTTCCTGTCTTCTGCCACAGGTTGGGTCCTGAGCCAGGCAGACTCAGACAGAGTGCACAGGGAGTCTATTAGGGAGGGCTCCTGAGAAAAAACAGCTAGGAAGTGAAGGGAAGAAAGCAAAGGTAAACAAAGGGAGAAGTTGACTGCAATGCTATCTCAGTGGAAGACTCAGCAAACTCTAGAGGGATTCAGAAGATGAAATGATATTTGATAACTGTCCCAAGTGAGAGAGCCAGGCCTTTATACTCTTGCATTGATCAATGCTTGAATGCCATGGCTCCATAAAGGTGGAGTGACCGTGGGCAAGGGGTACTATTCAGCTGGGGCATCCCTAAACAGGTCTAACTGATGAGGTCAGTCTACCCATAGAGATTTACGTTTCTGGGGTAATAAGTTCTTCATTCTTGATGGGTTACGTATCTGGGTAGCACATCACAGCTTGCACCACATAGGCCTTCTTTTATTTTATGACTCAGGAAGAATGAGATTGTCACAGAGGCAGAGAAAGACATTTGGCTGGACCCACAGAATCAATAGAGACAATAGCTGGAGAACCATTTCAAGATGGTTCTTATTCCAAGGGAAAAGAATGTGTTGTTGTGCAGTGGACATCTCTATACTTGGAAGGCGGCAGCTTTCCTGTTGTGTGAACATCACTGCTGCAGGTTCCTGGGTCACCATTGACTGAGACACACTTTTCTCTAACTGGGCTCTTAGAAAGAACACTGACCTTGGAGTCTGGAGACCAGAGTTCTCCCCTGTCTCTGGTAGGACCTCATTGAATCGGTATCTCAGCCTGCAGTCCATTTCCACATCTACAATAGAGCATTCAAATCTCTGTCTCAGCCCCCCATCAAAACTATGAGAATGACATAAATATTTATGCAAAAATGCTTCATAACCTGAAGGTTACATTGATGTTTCCATGAGAATCTGGGGATAATGCAGGTTGGATTGGTCTCTCACTGAGACCTTATTTAGGATTTTTCTACTTTACTGCTTTGTATGCTTTCACTTGATAGATTTTCGGTCATCAATAATTGAAGGATTAATTGTTGGTAAAGTCTGCTGACTTTTTAAAACATATGCAGTTATTTGTAGCAATACAAATATCTTTCTTATCCATGGCATCTGGAAAAACTAAAAGTAACTAAAAGGCAATGTTTTGTTTTGCCTATCTCTCTTCTACAGAACAGTTTCTCTTTGCTCTTACAAAAGGAGAATAGAGTTTCTACTTTATTAGATCATTAATTCTAAGCCTGAGAGAAGTTATTGTGCCCTGATAAAACCTTCTCTTGTCATAAATACCAGAAAAATAGAACTTGGCTTCATGTCTCTAACTTGTAATTTTATAACCTCCAAAGAACTTTAGGCCTCTTTTGTACCTCAATTTGACTCTTTCTAAAATAGGAATTAAAAAAAATATATTGTCGTGTTAAGATTCATAGGCGAAATATAATTAGTGATAAAAATGATGAATAATAGAAATGTCTTTTCATTAATTTTGACCATAATGATAATAGTACAGTACTTGTAGAAATGCCTTTCACAGAAATCAAAAGACAAATTTCCTTGCTATAGTCAAGGGACAAATGAGGCTTCATTTCTGGATATGATTTTTCAAACTTTTCAAATATTGCCTAACCTGATGTTTTCAAATCCTGCTAAACATCATCTTTTAATGGTGGCTTAAGTTCCCACTATTTTTTCCTTGATTTAGGGTCTTCCAGGTCACTTACAAAGCAAAATACCTATCTGAAGAAATTATTTCTATGAAAATTTCAAGATTTATTCAATGATGAAGTTGGCTAGTGATTTACTTCCCAAAAGAATAAAGAATAAGACAATGGGTTTTATTGCAAGAAACTGGGAAGGTCAGACTTGGGGCCATCACCTTGAGCAGATTTGAGGCCATTATTTTGAGACAGAAAAGGGATTAAGAAACTTCAAAAGAATACTGAAGACTTATCTCAAGTAATTCAACATTTTGTTTAGAATCGTTACTCTATTTTGAATATATGGACATTTAAAATGATTGTTTTCCAAAAACTTGGCTGGATTAGACCAGCAAGCCAGTGATCAAATTATGAAATCTGCTTATCTCTGACATCTTCATATGCTCTTGTCATACTTTTAAAATCAGCAATAAGCCAGGAAGTCTATAAAAAGAGACTGTATAATTGTTGTGAGTTAGACTGACCTTTTATCTGAGCTATGAGTTGCATTGCATAATCAACGAGGCCCCCTATCTACCCAGCTTCAAACTGTCTATTGCTCTGCAGCCATGCTGACAAATGTATTAGAACTGAGAACTTGGTTCCATAAAGGGCAAAATGACAAGTTGCTGAAGTGACCAGAGATTCCGATTGGACTCATCTATTGATAATATTAATAAATTTCTCACTCATTAACCTGAGAGTTCCTTTAGGGCAAAAGATGTGTCTTTAAATTCTAGCAGTGTTAATTAGCCTCTGTCAGGGGCAAGTCTTAAAATCATCCAGTTTCCTTTAGTTAATGGAGGGTATATTATCAGAATAGATGGAAAAGTGAAAAGATTAGGAAGAAATGTGTCCTGAACTCAAGGAAAACTTCCCTGGACTTCATCTCAGTATACAAAGGAGTTCTGGGAGACAAACATGCATCTCACCTCCCCACTCCTTCCCTGCTTCTTTTTCTACCTGTGTTTCCTTTCTACTACTCACAATTAACTATCATTTGTATCATTTCCTTTTTCTTTTTTCACCCTCATGGTTTCTGTTTTTTTCTTGGTTTCATTACTTTTTTACTTATCTCCTCCCATCCCATGTTGGCTTACCACCTTCTCTTTTTATAGCTCTACATGTAGGGTCCCTCTCTTTTCTGTATCTATGTTCAGCCTTTTCAAAAGTGAGGATCTGATTGATCATCAGCCTCATTCAAAAACAGAGCATCCCTTTTTGGAAGAGCACTCACTTAAGTCTAACCACAGGCTCCCTAGCAGGCACATAGGTTATTGTTGTGGGACCAAGTGTCTTACCTTTGGTTCTATCACCCATTGGCAGCATGGTCAGGTCACATGTCTCAAAGCATGTTTGCCTCCTTCAGAAAGTCATCGGGGGCGTCAAAGGAAAACAAAGTCAGACATTTGTTAATGGGGTGAAAACAGATTTTATTCGGGAACTACTGACAGAAGGGGAAAGAGATGAGCTCCATTCCAATTTGCATAGCTGTGACCTGGCATTTTAAAGGAAGAAGGATGGAGTAGAGAAAGGGAGGGAGTGAGGGCTGAATCAGAGTCAGGGAAGTAAACGATTACAAAGGGTTGGTCAGTGCAAATACTGATGTGGCCAGTTGTGTCTGCTCACTGGCCACTGCCTAACTTAGGATTCTTTCCTCCCACAGAGACTGGGAGGCAGAAGCTCTAACACTCTTGATGATCACATTTCAAAGGAATGGTTTTCAGGTCCTTGAGATAGATACTCTTGTGTTGTAGAAGATACAGAACATCTCAAAGGGACAGAGGAAGAATCCACAATTGTAAGCCCTTTTTAGTCAATGCTGAGAAAGGGTGGTTAAGGGTTAATCATCAGGTGTTGACTAGAACAAACACTAAGTTCTTTTGACTTTTTGTGTTTTTTCAGATAGGAACTCAAAAAGGTGCTAGGTTGTCCAAGGGACTCGGCCTTGGGCTGCTAGAAGCCATGCTAAAGTTTCATCAAATCTCTTAGTGCAGAGTTTGGACAGAGTTGTTATGTGCTGAGAGTTCTGTTTTAGTTCTCAGGTGCACAGCCTTTCAGAAGAGTGAGAGTCACATACATTTAATCCAGCATGTACAACAGTACTTGGAGCACTACTACTTACTGAAGAACTGTGTGCAGATATGAATGCACACATTAATTAGTATGATCTGGAACAGTTACATTCTTGTTTTCAAAAAATTGAAAAAAAATTTAGAATTAAAAAAAATTAATTAGAAAAAATTTAGTTACCATATCAATGACCATTGTGAATGTGAAAAATGTTTTTCCTAAGTGAAGTTACAGAAACTGTTGTACCACGTTGGATGAGAATCAGGAAACTTGGGTTCTCATTTTTCTTCTGCCTAGGAACACACACGTAGCTTGTAGGCTGTGTCCCAGATGAGGAGACAAAGTGAAGCCCTACGCTGAGAGTTGTGGCTTAGTGAGTGGAGAGTACACTGAATTTCAGCTCCACACATCCTTTTGTCTGTCACTCCCTAGATAAAGATGTTTTATTCCTAGTTTGTCCAAAGGTGACATATTGGCTGGCACTGGGCCTGGTTCTGCTGATACATACCTTTTTAAACTTGTGAAACTCATGTAACTCATAGAAGCTTAAAATTCTCATTTAGAAATCATGGAATTTGGTTCCAAGAAACATGAAAACAAGTCCATTACAATTCTGAGACTTTGCAACTATACTGGGAAATATGTAAACATAAGTCATTTCATCATGGCAACTTTTGCTTATATATCTCCATATAAACAAATCTAAAGCAAATTTAATCTAAAAATAAAGTAATAAAAATAACTTTTATGATGTAAGTGATTCTAGAAGCTAAATCTAAAATGTACATGAAGTTTACTTACCCCATTGTATGTTTCTACTTTATTTGTTGTCCCAGATAAACTCAGTTTCTCCTTTACTCTCACCCTCAGAACATTTCTGGCACCAGATGGGTGGGTTCTCCATACCGAGCCATTCTGACATTAACTGCCTGGACTTAGCCTCAGATCCCATAAATTAAGGGCTCAGCCCACAGGATAGCTCCTCCTTCAGGCACCGATCACAAACCCCCAGCTTGTCCACAATACTTTTCACTGACTGGCTATAATCAGGTCTCACAAACCCTCCTTGGGTTTAATAATGTGCTAGAAGTGCTCAGAGAACCCAGGGAAACACATTTACCAGTTTATTAGAAGGGATATTAAAGAATACAGATGAACAACCAGATAAAGAGATATGTAGGACATGGTGCAGGGGAAGGACGTGGAGGTTCTTGCATGCTCCCTCTGGGTGTGCCACCCTCCCAGGATTTCCCTGTGTTCAGCTACCTGGAAACTCTCCCAGCCCCATACTTTGGGGATTTTTATGGAAGTTTCACTATATAGGCATGATCGATCATTATCTCAACATTTGGACCCTCGTCCCTTCCTAGATGATGGGGTGGGGCTGAATGTTCCAATCTTCTAATCGTGGCTTGCTCTTTCCTGTGGCCTGTCCCCATCCTGAAGCTATCCAGGAGCCCACCAATGGTCATTTCACTAGAGCAAAAGGCACTCCTATCACCTTGGAAATTCCAAGGGATTTAGGAGTTCTGTGTCAGTAAACATGTTCAAATACCAAATTTTAGAACAAAAGAAGATCCTAGTGCTCTTATCACCTAGGAATTTACAAGGGTTTTAGGAGCTCTGTGACAGGAACAGAGAGCAGAGACCAATAAATGTATTTTCTATTATTTCACATTTGTGTTTAACACAGGACACTGCTAGAAACACTCCTAGATTAGCATAATTGAAATTTATTTGTAATATGTACTTTCATTATTGTAAACAAAAGTGTCACTCTTAAAGAAGCCTACATGGCTTCATAATAATTCATATACTATCATTTTCATAAGATTTAATTATATGTTTCTCTTTAGCTTCCAGATTATGACTTGCATGGCCAAGACCTCAGCCTTCTTAGGTCCCAAATGTTCTCTGTTATCCTGCCTCTCTAACCTTCCAAGGCTGACCCCAGCTTCCTCTGTGTCTCAAAGCTTTCTCTGAGATCCCTTGGTATCCTATGCACCTTCTCATCTTGGGGATTTTACACATGCCATTTCCCCTGACTGTACTGCTCTTCCCCCAGTTAATTACAACTTGTAATTTTACATGTCTTTTCAGTTAAAAATTTATTAGCATTTCTCTCAATTAGACTGTAAGTATGAGAGGAATTCTCTGTCTGTTGCTTTAGGTGTGTTCAAAAATAATTGTTGAATAAATGAATGGAAAGGTGAATAAGTTAATACATTCTACCTTCTTTGTACAAAAGCTTGCAGTTTTGAAGTTTTGTGAGTTTTCTCTCCATAGAACAATTTGTTTCTCCACAGAAATGTAAAGTCTTTGTTTTGATTTTAGAAAAAATATGAATAAGATGGCACAGTTATTTGACTATACAACTGTACAACACAACTAAAAACAAACATGTTTGGGAAACATGCAAGAATTGAGATGACTTAACAGTGAATTAAATGTAATTATGAAGTATAAATGTGAATAGCACATTGTCTTGGGTTTAATTGTGTCCCCTACTCCTAGTCCAGATGTATTGAAATCCTAACCTCTGTACCTGTGACTGTGACCTTATTTGGAAATATGGTCTCTGCAGATACAATCAAGTTAAGATACTACCATTATGAAGATACCAAACTAGGGTGGGTCTTAATCCAATGACTGGTGTCTCTGTAAGAAGAGGAAAATTTAGACACACAGACACATGGGGAAAGTGCCATGTGATAATAGAGGCAGACATTGGAGTGATGCAGCTACAAGCCTAGGAGTGCCAAGGATTGCTGGTAACCACCAGAAAAAAAGAAAGAGGCAGGGAAGCATTTTCCCCTAGAGCTTTCAGAGAGAGCATGGTCCTGCTGAAAACTTGATCTTGTATTAGTAGCCTCCAATACCATGAAACAATGAATTTCTGTTATTTTAAGCCACATAGTTTGTGGTAGTTTGTTATGGAAGCCCTAAAATACAAATACACCCACCAGTGTCTGGTAGTCGCGAATGATACTTCTGGAATCTGTACTGATCTTTGAAAGATCCAACTGCCTTTTTAAATCAGAGAATCCTATCACCATTTATTTCTTCCAACATTCTGAATGACCATCGGTCAACAATAGAGAGACATTTCCAGAAATGCCCACACGTACAGTTCAAAGGCTGAAGATGATTCATCAAACTTTCAAAAGTGACCTGGAGTTTGGAAAAAAAATGTTATTTGTTTTCAGTAACAAAATCCTGAGAAAACAGAAGGTTTAAATAGAGATCATTTTTAACTCGATGGTATTTTTTTTCCTCTCTTTAATTACTTCTCAATGAAAGGAAACTGAAGGAGGATGACTATAACTGTGAAAAGCCTCAATAATTAAAATGTCACCTAGAAACTTTAAGAAGCCCTGGCACGAAGCTTAGTATTTTGTTTGAAAATAAGGATTTCACTATTTACTTTTCACAATTTGGATTTTCCAGCGGAATGACACAGCTGTGTCTACATCGAGCCAAAGCATCATGATGGAGAGTTACATTCAGCCCAACATTGATAGAGTCCTAGGTAACCAGATGTGGAGTTTTGGATAAGCTTTCAGATGACTCACTAAATGCACCATTTTAATCTTTGTGTTGTTATTGCACTGACAATGGTTAAGTTAATTTGGAAAGTTTTGTGAGACTTTAAATAAACAGGTCAGAAATAAGTACTGGTGGAGATGGCTTCTCATCTTTTTTATTTTATTATTTTATTAGATTATTATTTTATTAATGTATTTTATTTACTAAAAATTCTTACCTATCATTTTATCACTCATTCACTCATTTGTTAAATATTAATTATACAGCTATTATGTGCCAGACGCTTCAGTTGTTGGATCATTCAGGATTTTCTTATCTGCAGAGAGCTGCTTCATCCAAGGTCACACACTTCCCTGAGACAGTCCACATTTAATAGCTGGTGGAATTGAAGTCAAACCCTTGCCCTTAATTCTAATGAAGGACAACTTTGGTAGGACATATTTGTTTTAAAGCTCACCATGAGGCTGGCTAAGTCTGATGTAAGTCAGAGAGGTCCTGGCATCTTTGGTGGTGGCCTGGTGGCTGGGCAGATTATAGGAAGGGTGCATTACAGTATTGGCCACATTATGGCAATTGGGATGATAGGATTGGAAACAGTAAAGAGCAGGTAGTGGTGCTTTACCCCCAGAAGGCAGGAGGCTGCAATTTTTATAATGAGTGACAAGGTTAGAGTAGCAGTCAAGAGGCCTGATGAACGTAGAGTTATGGACCAGGTTAATAGAACACAGAATCCCTAGGGATGCATAATCAACAAAGGCACTGCCACGCTCTGACAACTCTGGAAGTCAGAAAGACCTATGATTTTTGCCCTAGCTCAATCACTTACCATCCATGTGGCATCAAATAACTGACTTAACTTCTCTGAATTTTTATTTTTCTAAATATAAGATAATAAAACCTGCTTTCCTGGATTTTTGCTAGATTTAAATTGATTATATACCAAAATATATAAGACAGATTTTGGCTCATGGTAGGACCTCAATAAGGCATAAGGGGTAGCAATTATTACGATTTTATCCATGATACTGATTAGCAGAAAATTAATAAACCCTTCTTTAGAATTTTAACAAAGAGTGCACTGTAAGCAATAGATTAGGAAAGGTTTGGGAAGAAAAACCACTAGATATCCACAATGACTAGTCATAGAATACTAATAGATGTTATGGATATATCTAAATTGTCTCTAAGATAAAATAATGGGAATGAGAAGGGCCATTTTGGAAAAAAGAATACTCAACAATAAAGTAAAAAGAGAAATTTAAGACCCAGTTTCTACTTTATATTATAAAATTCGACTTTTAAATAAATACATTGGAAAAAAATTATAACTTTGAGGAAAAACTCAAGAGGAGAGCAAAAATACCTTTTTAAAGACTGGGAGATGTAGAAAGATAATTTAAATAATGTGATTTATATTTTTATAGTTAAAAGACAATTTTATAGTATGCATCTTGAGGTTTGCCTAGTAAAAAGATGACATTTCTTTAAATCTAAATATAAATGCATGGCAAAAAAGAGAAGACAGAAACAGCTTGTCAACATGTAACAGTCAACTGCAAAATTGTAAGTGAACAATGATAGTAAATGAAGACATATGACTTGAAATCTGTCCTTACACTTGAGAAGGATTAAGTTTGGCAATATTACACATTTTTCATGGAAATAAAAAATTAAAAGTGAAGCTACGCGTATCTGAGAAGGTAAGGTCTGTTTTCTGAAATTAAAACTCTCCCTCCTCAACGCCTAGGCACCCTTAACTTTATCTCTAAATTTTAAATTTTATCTCTAGAATGTAGCTGTTTTAATTGTCAGAAATGTGACAACTTTTTAAAGTCCTTTTGACCAATTTCATTTTTCCTAAACCTTTCTAGCTTGTTCTTTTTCCCTCTCAGATCATTTCCTTCTAGAGGAAACATGAATTTTGCAAATGTGACTTTGGGGTGATAAGTCATTTAATAAGCAAATAGTTCATATAAAATGGACCGGTTGAAAGCTGTAGAATTAAATCTTAAAAATATTTGAATTCAGTTCCAGTTCTACTACATACTAGCTGTGCAATTTGGGGTGGGTTAGGTTTCACTATCTATAAGTTGGAAATTAATAATATCATCCCTTTTTGGATAAGTAGTTTACTTTTGTCTATTCATTTGATTGGATGTTTAATAATAAAATGATATTACATACCTTAAATTATTTTTAAGTGTTAAAAGATCGGTGCGCCATGTATTTTTATTTCTTCATGAACTGATTGCTGACTGAACAATTAAATTCAATGTAAAACTATATATATATATATATATATATATATATATATATATATATTGTTTGTTTGTTTTGTTTTGTTTTGTGGTACGCGGGCCTCTCACTGTTGTGGCCTCTCCCGTTGCGGAGCACAGGCTCCGGACGCGCAGGCTCAGCGGCCATGGCTCACGGGCCCAACCGCTCCGTGGCATGTGGGATCCTCCCGGACCGGGTCACGAACCTGTGTCCCCTGCATCGGCAGGTGGACTCTCAACCACCGCACCACCAGGGAAGCCCTATTGTGGTTTTAATTTCTCTAGTGATCAATGATGTGGGGCATTTTCCATGTTCCTAATAGAATTTACATCTTTCTAAATAATTTTTTCAAGTAGTTTGACCATTTATATTGGACTATTTTCTTTTTTTATTATATATATGTTTAATTATTTATAATCCTGTATACAAACCCTTTTCCAAATACGTCTATTGTATATGTTTCTTCAAGTCATTGGATTGTGATTCACTTTCTTCATGGTGACTTTCAAGAACCAAATTTATTACTTTTTATGAAGTCCAACTTATCCTTTTTTTTTTTTTTTTTTTTTTTTACTGTTATGGGCTGAATTATGTTCCCCCAATATTCATTGATAAAGTTATAACCCCAAGTAATTCAGAATGTAACTGGATTTGGAGATAGGGCGTTTGAATATGTTATTAAGGTAAAATGAGGTGATATGCATGGTCCCAAATCCAAAATGGCTGCTCTACATATAGAAGATAATGCACACAGAGGAAAGACCATGTGAGGACACAGAAAGAATGCAGCCACCTCCAAGGCAAGGAAGGAGGATTCAGAAGAATCCAAAATGACAAATATCTTGGCCTCGGACTTCTGACCTTCAGAACAGTGAGAAAATAAATTTCTGTTGTTTAAGCTACCGAGTCTATGGCTGCCATAGCGTCCCAGTTAATATAATGACTATTTTTAAAAATATATATATTTCTAAGACATATTTGCTTACTCCAAGCCTGTAAAGCTATTCTCTTTATCCATTCATCTGCCAATGAATACTTAGGTTGCTTCCATGTCTTGGCTATTGTAAATAATGTCACAATAAACATGGGAGTGCAGATATTGCTTCAAGATAGTGCTTCGCTTCCATTGGATGTATGCCTAGAAGTGAGGCTGTTGGATCATATGGTAATTTTATTTTTTATTTTTTATATTTTGAGGAACCTTCATACTGTTTTCCATAGTGGTTGTACCATTTACACTCCCACCAATAAAGTACAAGGATTCCCTTTCTCAACATCATAGATAGCATTTGTCATCACTTTTTCTTTTTCAATAGCCATTCTAACAGGTGGGGTTTTGATTTGCATTTCCCTAATGATTAGTGATGTTGAGCACTGTTTCATATACTTGCTGGCCATTTATATGTCTTCTTTGGGAATCTGTCTATTCAAGTACTCTGCTTGTCCTCTGGATGCTTCTACAGATCTGCAAGTGTATAATCAGCTTTGCTAAAATAAAGCTGTACAATAAAATATCTCCAAACTCAGTGGCTTATAACAGCAATAAAATGTGTCTTACTAATAATTTTTCAGATCAGCTGGGGCACTATTGACCTTAGCATGTATCCGCATTTCAGGTTGGATTGAATCTAGCTTTAAATTTCTCCTCAATCCGGAATCAACAGCTAACTAGGCAGAATCTGAGTAGAAGGCAGAATCACAAGAGAGTAAGTGGTAACATGTATTGCAAGATAGTTTAGAAACGGTAAAGTGTTATTTTGCTCATATTCTTTTGGTCAGAACAAGTCACGTGGTCAAATCAAAAAGCACTAAAGTACGTGCTCTGCCTATTATACTGGGAAATACAACAAAGTTACATAATAAAGGGTAAGGCTGTTACTCCTAGAAGGGTCTAGTGAATAATTGAGAATGAACTTCCTACCTTTATTTGAATGCTTAGTGTTACTTCTTTTGAATATGCTCCAGCCACTTTTTCTTTAATAAATCCTCTCCCCTCTGTCCAAAATCCAACAGTAGATAGAGGTTCATTCTAAGTGTGTTCCTCTTATCCTATGCTTTAACCTATAATAACACACTTCACAATACATATTATCACTGATTTTATTTCCACTTATTCAATGACTGTAGTGGAAATCTTAGGTCATACTGTGTTTTTTTACCTTGTATCTTCAGCATTTTGCGTCTCACCAAGAACAGTATTAGCATTTGGAAATGTTAAATAAATGACTGGATGAATGAATGCCTTATCTGCACTTATTCCTATCTACCCTTAGTTAGCTTTACTTCAAATTTAACTTTGAGAGAAGATGCACGAGTTGTTAAGAAAGTCAAATGTACCCAAATTGCTTTCCAGACTGAGTACAAATATTCACAGGGGGAAGAAAGAAAGAAAGGAAGAAAGAAAGAAAGAAAAAGAAAAAGGAGGGAGGGAGGAGGGAGGGAAGAAAGGAAATAAGAAAGAAGGAAGGAGGGAAGAAGAAAAAGAAAGAGAGGGAAGAGGGAGGAAGGGAGGGAAGAAAAGAGAGAGAGTGAGAGCAAGAGAGAGAAAAAGGCTTTAAAAAAAGGAAATAGTCATAGTTTTAAGATATGAAAAGGGAATAAGATATCAAATATATACTGAGGCAGTGTATTAAATGAAAAATATGGCTACATATAGTGAATTTAAAACACATTCATGTACTGTATTTAAATAAAATCAATTTGCTATAACTAATTCTTCCTTTGATTTGCATAGAACCTACTTTTGTTTAAGCATTTTTTAAAGATTTTTTTTCCTACTTGTGGCGGGATGGGTAGGGTACAAGATTAGAATGATGCTGTACAAAACTTGGGGTAAGCACATTATGATTTTGTACACATAATTAAGAATTACATTTTTGGGGTGATTGTTTTGTTTATCCAACAAATGTTAAATTTAAAACAACCTTGGAAGGGACGTGTGTTTCTATTGTTAATTTATAGGTGGTGATATAAATTTTAGGTGGTTAACTATATTTCCCAGTGACATTCAACTATTAATGACAGACCTGGAATTAAAACACAGGTCATTATTAAAAATAATATTAATATACTTAATTTCACAAGTAGTGTGTGTACATAAAATAATCAAGGAATTCTAAATCAAAACAAATTATCAGTTGAAGCCCTAAGGAAAAGTGTATAAAAATCTTATAGTGTCTAGAACGATTATCTTCCTCTTAACTTTTTCTAAAACTCATGAATATTTTCCTAACTCCATTGCTAATAGGCAAAGTAAAGAGATAAACTGAGACTTTTTCTTATTTAATTCTTAAGAAGATAACAACTTCCGTCCTTTCTCTCATCTTTAGCCTTTGAAACTGGGACTCAGCATGAGCATATTTTTGGCAATTACTGTCATCTGGAATAACTTTTTATCTTTCTTTTCCAATGGCTTTTTACCTGGTCCTCATTACTCATCACCAAACAAGATGTCTTCCTCTTGTTAACACTTCTTACCTCCATTCCCTTTCAACTGTGAATTACTATCAGCATAAGCTATGTATCTTGGAAAAGCAATTCCTTTGATTTGTCCAATCAAATCAAGTCATGCTTCATGATGGGAAGATTTCCAAAGAGGCAGCCCTGCATTTCTGAGGATAGCTTCTGAAACCTAAGACACCCACAATATCCATTAATTAACACATATTTAATGAGAGTCCTCTTTGTCAAAAGTGTGGCAGTGCTCTTTGCAGTGGAACTCTATGAAGATTAGACCCAATTACTGACCTTAAAAAGTATCCAGTCTATTTGAGGAGACTGGAATATACATGTAAAAAGATTATGTATTATTATTTTAACAAAATGTGGAGTATGTCCTACATTACAGGTTCGGTACTGGATACTGAGGTTATGGTAATATACAAAAGAGACATAACAATCCTCACTCTAGTGTACCTTATATTTAAATAGAGAACACAAACAATAAAGAATAAATATGATAAATAATTAATAACATACTTAGGGAGTTATAAGTGCTATGGAAATATACACAGGTTAATGTAAATGGAAAGTGCTGGGGGTTGTATGGGGTTTCAATTTTAGATGCATGGCCAAGATAGGGTGTAATGAGAAAGCAGCGTGTGGTTACCTTGCTGATTAGTGTCCCTGGAAGATGGAGCAAATAAGGCATAGACTTTGAGATGGGAGCGCCTGGCATATTTGTAATCAAGAAATGGGGAGTAGAACAGTATGTTGTAGCAAACTGTGCAATGTGGTACTGATAGGAAGTAAGGTCAATCATTTCATTTGTTGACAATTTTTGTAGGGTCTTTTAGGTCATTGTAGGTTCTCTGTCTTTTGTTTTGGAAGAAATGAAAAGGTATTTTCAGAAAATATTATCTAACTTTATGTGGACAAAGGCATTTGCCAAAAAATCAATTGAAGAACACAGCAAAAACCCATGATAGTGAAGATGAAGGCTTGAACCAGGGTAACAGGGGTGGGTGTGTTGAGAAGTTGGTCTCCCTAGATGTAGTGAGAAATTCAGGATACATTTTGAAGGAACAGCCAATGGCATTTTATAATAGATTGGATGTGGTGTTTGAGAAAATGAGAGATGACTTCAAGATTTTTGAACCAAAACAAACTAAGATAGAAACTCCTAAAATAAAACTATGGATTTCTGGAATTGAGGTAATTTGATACAACCATAATAATACTTTCTCCATTGGTGAAGTCACTCAGAAAATAACTACAATCTTATAGATGCAGCAGGTTTAAAACTGAGTCTTCAGGGATGTGTAGAATTTAGCGAGAAAAGAGCAGAGGTATGTATGAGGTAAATGTCACAAGCAGAAGAAATAAGATACACACACACACACACACACACGTGTGTGTGTGTGTGTGTATATATATATATATATATATAGTTAAGTTGTATAAAGCTAGCAAGCTTGGTCTGAACCAAGAATCAAGGGAGCTAGGTAAAACAATTAGAAATCAGTTAGGAATTAAATTGAGGAGACATTTAGGGGTTAGATCAAACTGAGTAAGATTAGTGAATAGAAAATATACATAATAGTTTCAAAAATTATCTAGAGATAATAAGGGAATACAATGATTCTCTTTAATCGAATTAAAAGCTATTTTCATTCTAAGTGACAATACAAAATTTCATACCTGTGCTAATATATTCAATCCATTATAGTATGTTTTATCCATTTAGAAGCTAACCTTTAGTTACTAGCAGTTTCAAGTGCAATGCAAAATAGGCACAACAATAACTAGGCCAATTTGGACAGCATTTCAAAAATGCAACCATGATCAAATACTTAATCCATTAAGTATGTTTGGTTACCTCTAGTTGAGAGCGGTACTGTTGTTTTTGATTTTTATAATAGGCAAATAATCAGGTGTCACCCAGAGAGATACTCGTGACCATAAAGTGACTGAACAATGCACCAAAAGGACTATTTACTGTTTGCTTTTTACTACTCAGTAATTTAATGGAAGTTTCCCTAAAGACAGTCTTTAACATACTATCTTCTCAGTAAATGTAGCATTACACATGGACTTTGTTGAGTCAGATGCCTGTCTTTTTGTTTTTTTGTTTATTTCCTAACAGAAAACCTCTAATTATGCATATGTGTATTCTCTAAGGGAGCCATGCTGTAGAGTCTATTTATGGCTCATTGATAGGAAAACTGAGGGATGACAGGGAAGCACTGTGCTGTATACAATATTGTATTACTTCTAGAAGAAAAATACTGAAAGAAGTATAATGTAATTTGCATGTATATGAAAGAGGTAATGTCAGTTTATATAAGTAATTATGTACAGTATACAATGCAAGTGCATTGATGTACATGCACTTTAAATGGATGTCTTTCTGCAATATGAAATATTTTCAAGGACAGCAGCTAGAGTCCCACAGCTGGAATAATTTGTAGGAGAAGTTTTCTAAAAAGAGACTTTCTAAAATTCACTTTCACACTAGCACCTTTAAAATAAACTAAATGACCAAAAACGGTTTAATCTAATCACTGATTCAGATTTACTACAGCTCTCTTACAAGTAGACAGAGGTACTTATCCTTGACATGAATCTCATTACTGTCTGCTGACTTCTGTGTACCATGTAATGAACGTTGGAGAGCTCTGTCAGCCTATCACCAAACTCCTATGGCCCCAGAGTGTGAGAAATAGTGCATTTATTCACTCACAGTAGCTGCCTCCAGACCACAAGCAATTTACCTAGAGAATGAGTCAGCTTATCAGTTCTCTCCCTCCTATCACTCTTCTCTACCACATTATCCTGAAACTGCATTTCCCAAGCTTCTTTTATCCAGGTATCATCCACGTGTTTCACCACTTGCAGTACTATTTAATTTTTTTCATTAAATTGACAAATTTTAAACAGGCTGATAATACTAGTTTCACAGTAATATAACCTCTTAAATATTAAAAAAGAGAATGTTTGTGGGTTTCCCTGGTGGCGCAGTGGTTGAGAGTCCGCCTTCCAATTCAGGGGACACGGGTTCGTGCTCCGGTCCCGGAAGATCCCACATGCCGCGGAGCGGCTGGGCCCGTGAGCCATGGCCGCTGAGCCTGCGCATCTGGAGCCTGTGCCCCGCAATGGGAGAGGCCACAACAGTCAGAGGCCCGCGTACCACAAAAAAAAAAAAAAAGAAAGAAAAGAAAACCCTTTTTAATATTGTTTATCACGTCTTGAAATATACTGACTTCCAAATTTTGACTGAGGGTAAGGTCGGATTCTTCCTAAATCCATGTTGAGGTTGGGCTCAACTGTTTTCCTCTATTGTAAAATTGTGAAAAGTACTTAAGAGATTCATTCAAGAGAAATGATATTCAACTCATGATCATAAGGGAGTATTTTCCTACATCGGAGAATCACATGAGAACATGGCTTGGTATCCATTTTCAAAGAGCTTATGAGATATCAGGGACACAAATTACCATGTTGCAAGAAATTAAGAGAGTTTAGATAAAGCTATAAAGGAATTTAGAAGAAGGAAATATACTTCTCATTGGGGGATAAGAATTCAGGAATAGGCAGAGTTTGTACTGGCCTTTAAATGGCACATTAAACATTTAGTCTATGAATATTAATGAGGGGTTGCGGGAAGATGTTGCTAAAGATTTCTGGTGGCTGGAATAACATTAACAAAGATACTGAAAAGGGTTGGGCAGGGTCAGGAGACTACACATGGCTCTTAGAGTACAGGGTACAGGAATTTCACTTAGTAGAGAAGAAGGTTGGAAGTGGATTCAGGTAGTGGATTGTGCAATACTTTGTATGCCAGCATATAGGATTTGGAATTCTGCAGTAAGGTTTCTGTAATTATTTTTCTTTCTATTACATGTATACGTATTTACTTGCTACATTGTATAATGCATCACCATTATGAAATATTTATCATCATCATTATTACTACTGTTATGATAGTATATATATTACCTTGGTATTATTATTAATGTGATATATTACATGACTAATATATATAGTATTTCATATGTATGTCTATATGCATATCTATGTGTATACACACACACATGCATAAGGCATTGCTGCTCTGAACATTATGCATTACTTAAACCGAAAAGAAAAAGCACACTCTTAGGTAGACTTTGTTATCCATGTTTTACAAATCTGAAAACTGGCAATCAGAAACACTGTCATAGTTTAAAGTCACAGAATTATGGTTCATACCCCAGTCTGCAATGACTCAGTCTATGCTTCTATGAAGTAAAACCTCCATGATAGACATTGACTAGGGTAAATGAGTTTCTCTTATTCAGATTCTTCTGGTGGCTGATAACTCTTTTCATGAGTTATAAATCGAGTCTCTCTGTTTCAGAACAAACACATAGTCTCTCTAACAACAGATTTGTAAAAGTGCCACAATAACCAGAATTTAATAACCATTATACTGAGGATAGCTAGCAGAATCAGATGTGGATCCACGACATCTAGCTGGTGGATACGTTACTGAAGTCACAACTTTTCTGAACATCAGTGTCTTCAGTTGGAATACAAGGATCTCTGAATTCAGTTACCCTGGAAATCCTTGGGAAAAATATGAAGATATGAGAACATACTTATCACCAGCAAGGAAAGTAGGTCTCAGTCATTTTTATCAAGTTCTTGATTTCAGTAATCAGTATGGTCAATTTTAGGAAAAGTAAAATAATTGAGGTTGTTTTGAACTGTTATTAATTTTGAAGACTGTACAAATAGAGAGATGATCTTTATTGTGTTTCAACTGTGGTATCATCAAAAGAAAAAAAAATCTATGGGTTCAACCCATGGATCAGTCATTTCCTGCCTATGTGATCATGAATAATGTATCTATAGACTCAATTTCAGCCTCTGAATCTATAAATGCAGGGTGTTAAGGATTAGAGAGGCTAGCCATACATCTGGCCCTCAATAGAGATAATATAGTATGTTTTTTACAGCACAGGTTTTGGCATCAACTGGCCCTGGGTGATGAGTTGTATAATCTTGAAGGTACATGACTCAACCTCTCGAGGACTTTAAAACAGAGACTGTAATAATACCTACTTCATAGTGTGGTTGTGAAAAATAGAGGAAATATTACATAAAAACTGCTTGTCACAGTGCAGTCAATCAATCAATATATACATATATTTTTTTCACTAGTTTTAATAACGAGTAACAGTCACAAATACTAATAAACGATAACAAAAGATAATTGCTATGGCTATTATTGTTCCCATAAGAAGGACTTATGATCATGTCATTTTGACTATTTGAAATGCATAATTTAAAATACCAATTTACAATTTTGAAAACAACAGGCATATTTGAAGTGACATAACATATAGAGTATTTATTCCGGTAAGGCTTTAACACTAGCCACTGAAAATTAGGTGCCAAGAACAGAATTTCCCTAAGTGGTGAGAGTCGTTTTGAAAATTCTTTCATTTTCTTTTTAAGACGTGAATGACAGATTAAAGTTGCCAAACCAGGTTATTACCAAGAAACTTTTCTAGTATGATATAATTAAACAGTATGAGAGAGGGCAATGGAATTTCTTAGTTTTATTTCTAAAAGTTCTAGGAAAAAAAAATCCCAAATCCACATTTTGGTCATTGCTTATGAAAGTTAAGAAAAGAGATCTATTTTCTCTTCTAATTTTAAATGCAAGAACACATATTCTGTTACATAAAGTTTCAATGTCTAAACACAAAACTATTAAAATATGTATTGGAATCAATTTATAATGATTAGGAGTTTGAATAGGAAGCAATGTCTTTCTGGTGTCATTTTTCATAAAATACCAGTCTATTTTATTATTTAATTATAACCACAAGTTGTTTCCTTTTCAGGGTAAAATAGCCAGTATTATTTTACTCCTTATGTGAGTGTTCTCCAAGTTTATTTATTCTTGTCCTAAGTTTTGCCCTAATGAATGCATTATCTGTTCTTTCCTAATCCTGCTACACAGGAATTGTAAGGGAAATCCGGCATGAGTGCCTTTTGACTTTAATCTTAAGTGCATTGCAACATTCCTGAAAGTCAAACCAGCGTGCCTTTTCACTTCTCCATTCCTGAAATCTCATACTTGGAGTGTGTTGTGTTTGTCTGACTTATTTGCCTCAGGACAGAAATCCTGACCTTCTGGGCCATTAACTCTACCATGCACATTTGTGGTCCTTGAGAGCTAGGTTCTTGAAGGAAAGGCAGATGGTAAGATTAATCATTTAGAATATCTTTGAATTCTTTCATGTAAATATCTATATGTATATGTTTTAAAACCATTAATATATATTTTTATTTATACATTATGTATATATTGCATATGTATTTTTTTCTTATGTAAGGTTCTATTAACTCCTATGTTAAGACAGGGGGTTGGTGCTATGACCAGATCATGTGCTTAAAAAGTGAAATCTCTGTCTATCATAATAGACGAATATCATAAGCAAAAAACAGCCAAAGGAGTCAAACCCAAAAGAGGACATTAGTTATGATTCCATTTTGTACCAATCTATGTTCTTGGAGATCATGCTAGTAACTAGTCCTAACAAGGCAGTAATGACTAGACAAGAGTATGAGGGGTGTTTCTAGATGTGGGTCCTTGGATATGTGTGTGATCACTATGAAAATTCATCGTTATACTATTATGACATAGTCCTTTATATATATTTCAATTTGATAGTGTTATAAAAGGTACTTCATGTAGAGAATCAAACTTACAATTCTTATTTATAGAGGTGCAGGCTTCTTATATTTTATCAATCTT
The DNA here is from genome assembly GCF_964270905.1 of Leucopleurus acutus. Classification (NCBI taxonomy): domain Eukaryota; kingdom Metazoa; phylum Chordata; class Mammalia; order Artiodactyla; family Delphinidae; genus Leucopleurus; species Leucopleurus acutus. The sequence goes on along the minus strand of NC_139142.1, from coordinate 19,055,196 downwards.
GAGAGGCACAGAAAATTGCATTTTATGAAAAGGCTGTTCCAAAAAGAAATAAGGAAAGGAACCATGATTTAGCATAAAATTACCAAAAATGTCTAATTATTCTTCAAATATTTTTTAGCACGTTCTCTTTAAATGATAATACCCTGACAGGCTTTGGTCACACAGAGGTGATTAAAAGGGAGTCCTGCACATAAACACTACCAAATGTAAAATAGATAGCTAGTGGGAAACTGCTGCATAGCACAGGGAGATCAGCTCCATGCTTTGTGACCACCTAGAGGGGTGGGATAGGGAGGGTGGGAGGGAGGGAGACGCAAGAGGGAAGAGATATGGGAATATATGTATATGTATAACTGATTCACCTTGTTATAAAGCAGAAACTAACACACACACACACAAAAAGGGAGTCCTGACTGCAAGGAGCTTACATTCTAGTGGGAAAGAGAACAAAAGCCAAGGGAAATTAATATAATACTTTTAATAGGTTAATTACTCTAATAAAGGTGTATTGCCTGTGGTAATATTGCAGCTCTGAGGGAGAACATATGGAAATATGCATTTGTACATCACCTACACACATCCTCCCCTATACTTTTTTTTTTAAGTCTTTATTGAATTTGTTACAATATTGCTTCTATTTTATGTTTTGTTTTTTTGGCCACGAGCCATGTGGGATCTTAACTCCCTGACCAGGGATTGAACCTGCACCCCCTGCACTGGAAGACGAAGTCTTAACCACTGGACTGCCAGGGAAGTCCCTTTCCCTATACTTTAAATCATTTCTAGATTACTTATAATACCTAATACAATGTAAATGCTACAGAAGTAGTTTCCAGTGCATGGCAAATTCAAATTTTGCTTTTTGGAAATTTCTGGATTTTTTTTCCTGAATATTTTTGGTCCAAGGTTAGTTAACTTTGTGGATGTGGAAACTGCAGATTTGGAAAGCCAAGTTTGCTCTCAACATTTTCTCAGTTGAACTCCAGATGAGACACTAATGAGCCTTCCTGAAGATAAGGCCAAAAAAAGAAAATGTATGTGGCTTCTGAGTGTCCCAAATGATGATGCCCCAGAAGAAGGACATATGTGTGAAAGGAGGATAAACTGAACAGCCCACAAGAACTATTTTAAAGGTAATTAATTTCTACTTGAAGCTAAGAATCTTAGCTTCTAAACTTTCGCTGTTGGCTAATTTAGGATTCGTGGGGTTTATCAGCAGGGTTTTAGAAGTAACAAATTTATTTACAGAACAGAAACAAACTCACAGACTTAGAGAACTAACTTATGGTTACCAGGGGGTAAGGGGTCAGGGGAAGAAATGGATTGGGAGTTTGGGATTGACACGTACACATAACTATATTTAAAATAGATAATCAACAAGGACCTACTGTATAACATAGGGAACGCTGCTCAAAATTTCCCATTTAATAACCTAAATGGGAAAATAATTTGAAAAAGAATAGATACATGTATATGTGTAACTGAATCACTTTGCTGTACACCTGAAACTAACACAACATTGTTAATCAACTATACTCCAATATAAAATAAAAATTAAAAAAAATAAATATGTTTCTTCTTGTCTAGGCATAACACAAAGAAAACAGACATGTGAATACTTGTGGTGAAAGGGAAAAATTTAAAGCAAACAAACAACAACAAAACTTTTCTAGAAGAAAAGCATTTCAAAAATATTTACTATCCTGGAAGGGCTTGAACCAGTGAATACACATGCTTAAATCAACTCCCTAAAAAATTATCATTGGAAGTATAAGTTTCCTTCAGAGTCCAATGGGCTAAACATTTATTTGAATGAATAGAAAAGCAGCTCTAATGAAAGTGTTTAGTTGAACTTAAATGTTATCATACTGCAAATATACCAGCTCCCTCATAAAGGGTTCCATTAGTCTACATAACAAAGTCAAAACTCCTTATTACAGCACACAAAGCTCTTCATCATCTGGATCCTGACCATCTTTCCAGCCTCTATTTTCTTTATCCCCTCACACTCACACAATGTATTTCTACTGGGGTGACTTCCTTAAAATTCCCAAATCAGTTGTGTTTTGTCATACTTCCACATCTTTAAATATGCCCTTTGCTTTACCAAGAATGACCATTGCATCAGAGATAATACATCCCAAAACCTTCACAATGCTTAACATAATGAAGGATTTCCATAAAGATTTGTGGAATGTAAAACATGAAAAAGCATTAGATTGTATTTGTGAACTTAAAGACATTATTCAAGGTTATTGAAAGATGCTAAATTTAAATAATCCCTGAACTTGCAATGATGATTACCTCCTTCACTGTCCTGAATCTTCATCAGTCACAGATCATTTACTCTCACTGGGTACCTAATAAGAGAATGGTTCAGGAGACAGGGCCTGAGGTGAAATGCAGTTGTTCTTGATAAGTTTTGAGACCGAGAGTTTACATCTGGAGTGAAGTGAAAGTATGTTGTTTTTCCTACCTTGGAGCTTGAAAATGCCAATTCACATTCTCTCTTCCAGTTATCTATGCTCAATTGTCTATTCCAATATCACTGCTGATTTGTAAAATTCTCTTGAATGTCACAATACTAAGAGGTTGCAATTATTAGAGGTTTACTGTATGTTAGGCACTGGCATATACTGACTACCTCATTTAATATTTTAAAAAAATGTCATCAATTAGATTCCAATAGATGCACACATTATAAATGAGGAATTTAAGGCAAGGGATTATAGATAGATTGCCAAAGGGTACACAGCTGATAAGAGATGGAGCCAGGATTTTAAAACATGAAGAGCCCAGAGTCCTTGTCTTTAATTTCTATACTATCATGTTTCCATGTTTCCCCTGTATTAACATATATTTCCCACTATGTTCTAGGCTCAGAACTCAGTAATCTGTATTAACATTATCTCATTTGAAATTTACTAGAATTTTGTTTTCTTTATAGATGTCAAAAACATAACTCGGATAGGTGAAGACCCTTGCCGTAAGCTGTGAAATTAATTAGTTAATTGTCAAAACTAAGTTCCAAATCCATGTACTCTAATTTAGAGAAAATAAATGAAGAAATGATTATGCTTTAGAAGAAAAAGCAGGTTATTTCATAAATGCCTTCCAATGACAGTAGTATGGGAACACAAAAATAATAACAAGAAAAATGTAAAGAAGCATGGGATGAAAGGGGTAACTCTAAGAAGTTGTGATGACAGGCAGAGACGCAGATGATTTCTATGTATTTCTCTCTAGTTAGGTTAAAAGGATTAGGGCTTTACCAAAATGTGCACAAAGACAACTGAGGACCTAGAATGCTTTCAGCCACCTGTAATGCAATTTTAGAAGAAACCTCACACATTGTCCTCTCCTTCAACGAGTCCTTGAACTTTACACATAAAACCTGTCTGCTGTCTTCTTCCTCACCCCTGTTTATCCTCTCTCTTATCATAGACCACATTTAGTTAAGTATTTGCTAATGCAGAATTATGGCTCAAAACAACACTCAGTTAGTGCCATTGCCAGTTTAAAGACCCGGTTTGTCTAATTCATTCCTTTGATTGAATGCCAATGTATGCAGTTTCATTTTTCTCATTTTATTCTCAGTACCCAGGGCAAAACCACAAAAGCGTTCACAGTCAAACAGAAGAAAGGAAACTGGAAATAGATACAATATACAAAATAAGCTTAATAATGTGGATATGAAGGACTTTATGAGCCCATAAGAGTAAATTCATAATTTAGCCCAAGGAAGTCCAGAAAGACTTAGTAGGGCAGGAATTGTCACCCGTGTCCTCCCGGAGGTTTGGGGTAAGACAATGGATACTTAGCTCTGAAGAGACAATTTTCGTTGCAATTGCTTCTTTTATTTTAAACCTAATGCAGCTTTACTATCATTCATAATTTATGTGTTTAATTTTGGATAGTAAAATATCTAAATCCTTGAGTAAAATGAAAAGACCAGGGAGAAGCCCCTTGCCATAAATGAAGTCCAGTTTAAGAATCAGAGCCTAAGTAGAAGACTGCACCTGGGTGAGTGGAGGTCTGGGTGTGGAAGGAAGCCCAGTGGATGTGGCTCAGGGTGTGCAAAGGCATCCAGTTCTAGAAAGCTAAGAGGTCTACATGTTCCATGAAAGTCAGGAGATCAGAAAGGCTGGAGCACAGGGCAAGCAGACAGTGAATTTTACTACCAGTGTAGGTGCTATTGGCTTTGGGGGGATTGGATAAAATAATAAGAGTTTAAAATTGCTATTTGAAGGTGTTATCACACATTTTTAACTCAGTTGTTTCCCCAGATAGCTGTCACAGCAGGCTGTCCTCTTGTGTTTGGGGTACTTTTTTTAATTGGGAAAAGAAAGGGAGAGCTATGCTTTAAGTTCTTGCTCTAATGTCATCTTCAATTTCCACTCTCTTCATTCATCAGGCCATAGAAAACCAGAAAGTAATGCCTGAAATTCTGTTTGTGAAATACTACTCTCTAAACACTGTGGTAATATGAAACATGAAGTTTTCTGTAAGAGAAACTTTATTATTAATATTATTCTTGTTTTAAAATTTTAATTATACTTTTTCATTTATTATTAGAGCATTTTTTAAAAGAAAGTTCATTCTACATTCCCCACTTGAAACCAATTTTTATTTTCTCTTGGTTCTTTATAGTGTTCTTTGTCATTGAAAAGTCAAAGTGTTCCACATAGAAAAATGCTACCCTTTTGTTTTATGTGTTAAGTTAAACTCCTGCTTTCACTCTTCCCTGAGAAGCAAATGCCACCTTCTCACACAGACATACACTTCAAGTCTTCAGCTTATTCTGATCATTTAAAGTCATTGCTCTTATGTACTGCAAGCTGTAACTGCTTATAGCAATATAATGCCATACCTCACTAACATAATCGTAATGCAGTTACTAAATATTTTTTACATGGCAGTATCTGTCTTTAGATAACTACTATGTTGGGTATTATTATAACTCTCTTTGTACCATTGTGACTTGAAGATGTATAGAATAGAGCTGGTTTCTATCTGCTGAGCAATTAAATGAAATATTATAAACAGGACACAGTCTATCTGTAAAGCTTGAATGTTTACTTGCTGAATTAGTGTTTAGCAGAGAAACAGTTGCAGCATGTAGTCCTCTAGGAAGGAACACATTTTATCGAAAATAATGGCATCTTGCTTCCTTTATGAGGTCTGTATTCAGTCCCTCTGTTATTAGAAGATGATAACAGAGCAGGCAATCCAGCAAGTTTTGACTGCATAAGAAGACAAGGAAGGAGATGGAAGCATCCCCTCTTCAGCTCACATTCAGAAATTCTGCTGACCGAATAGGATAATAAAAACTGGCATTTAGATTATGACTTTCATCCCAAGATCTCAGCCTATGCAGAAATAATTTCCCCCTTTCTATATAATATGATCATCATCACTGGGGTACCTTTAAAAAAATTACCTTTAAAGAGCCCAGTCACCTATCCAAATACCCTCATATCCTCATCCATACAACAATACATAGGAGTTATAGTCAACAAATTGGGATTTTTATAAGATCTGAGTTTGCTTTCCAGTCTTCTTTTTATAATACTTGTGCTGATGAAATGATTATAAGACCTATTTTCATATCCTAAAGAATTATGACACAGTATTGGTCATTAGGGTCATAGACACAAAAAAATCTTATATGAAGGGATGTTAGCAAGTTTCTATACTACACTTCCTTGAGATGAGCTGGTGTTATCTGTCTTTGATAGCCCGATCCAAATAAATTTCTCTCCCTTTGAGTTGTTATAGCATTTACATCAAATAATTTCTTGCTTCTTTAGGCATTGTCATGAGCTTTATTTATTTTAATCTCCCATTAAAAATAAAAGTCTTTAGAATAAAATTGAGATATAAGATTGCATCCCCCTCACTTTGCAATTACCAGAGTTTAGAGTTTAGTAGGTTTTCAATTGACAATCAACAATTAATAAATTACATGCTCTGAGGAAGAGTTCTATACCAGATGGCTTTCCTATTTCTTTGAAATATATTCTTCTATTTATGCATCTCAAGGCACAGCAAACCTGGATTATTTTTTTTTTAAATGTGGGTTTGTGGAAGTGACAGACTTCTGATTAAATCATGTCTGTGGGCTCCTTGAACGTAGGACGTCTGGATAATCAAGGTTTATTCCATACTGTAGTGGTTTATGACTGGGTAGGCAAGCTTTAATTCAAAGGACCTCTAGACCAAATTCATTCATTTTAGGAATGGAGCCAACTGTACTTGTAAAATCAAGAGTATTAAAACTAGATACATTTGTTAAATAGAGAGTTATCTACAGCAAGAGAATATAATTTTTCTGTCAGTCACTTTGCTGTCATGGAATTGAACTTAATCTTTGTCACACAGGTAGGACCCCAACTTTCACATCCAGACTGTTGATGGCAGAAGGCGGAAATGGAGAGAGGGTGACTTATTAGTAGCATTTGTTAAATTTGAAGCAAACTAATCCTGCCACATTGGGTCGAAAAATAAACAAGGTTTTGAAAGAAGAGTACGTGCTTCCTAAATTATTTAAATCTGTACTATAATTAATATATAGCGTCATTGATTTAATTAAACTAAGTTGCTTTCTACTAGGGAAGGCGCAAAGTTAATTAGCACCATAGCCTTAAGCAGTTCAAACACACTGAGAAAGTAATTTGGTGGTAAAATGCATGTTTTTCTATCGTAATTTCAAAGACCTTAGCAATTTCTTATTAGTAGTAGATTTATCCCCCCAGTGCATTCTTCTCTTATACAGCTATATGAAGTTAGGTATTATAGAGACATTATTTGTAGTGAGAATGGTGCCAATTCTACAAATATGTCTGTTTAATACAAACTTAGAGCTCCATGGAGAATTGACAGAACCTTCTGGGTTCAACATCCCTGGGGATTAAAAAAAAAAAAAAGATTCTTCTGTCCACTCTCTTCCTTTTTATCTTGAAAAGTTAGTGAGCACTTACTAAGTAAAAGGCAACCTAAGTGTGAGATCTGGGAGTTATCTGCCATTTTTCTTCATTCTCCTACATCCAAGAAATAGCCACTAATTGCTAATTCTGCCTTTTCAAGGCCAAGATTACAGGCACAAGCAAAGAAAATGTTTTCAGAAGAGACTTTTAAAAAGCCATAGTCTTTCCCTACCTCTGATGCTCCTTTCATTTGAGCTGCTTTTCTTGTGTTCTAACCAACCTCTCTTTAGACTCTGAGGTTAATTCTCCACACAGTTTTCAGGGAGAATTTTTTAAACACCAATCTGTCCATGTGAGCCCCTCCACCCCTTACCCCCAGCTTAATCCCTCCAATGACTTCCTGCTATATATCAAATACAGTCCAAACTTCTTAAAATGAAACCCAAAACTCCTGCTTAGAAAATGGATCTGCAGCACAAACAGGCTTGCAGATTAGATAATTCCAACAGCTAATGATTTGCATCTTTTGTGCTTTTCTCACTGTGTTCTCTCAGCCTATGCTCTCTCAGCCCTCTTTGATCCTCACCCACTTCACCACCCCGAATTGTTTTATTTAGCATTCACCAACCCCACCTCCCAGCCTGCTCTGAATCTCTTGGGCTGAATCACACGTACTGTTTGAAACTCCATAATATGGTATTGATACCCCGCACCTTACTCGTGACACAACAGTAGGTATTTGTATATGGTGTGCCTGCCTCACTAGATGATGAGCCCTTTTAGAAGAAGGGATGTTCTTAATTTATCTTTATATCTGTAGTGTCTACTACATAGCCTGGCTCATCGTATAGTTTCAGAATTGCATTGTTTACATCTTTAAGAGGAAATAATTTATTTGAGTTATGTAATAATAATAACCTGTGATGGTATACTGTCTAAATGCTAGGCAATTTGCATGTATTATCTCATATAATTTTCCAAGTCATCATGGAATATTTATGTTACATGAAACCTAGAAAATTAAAACTCAGAAGGTTTGGGGACTTAATCATGTGCTTTATTTTATTTTATTTTGGCCATGTGGGATCTTAGTTCCCCAATCAGGGATCAAACCAATGTCTCCTGCATTGGAAGCATGGAGTCTTAACCACTGGACCACAAGGGAAGTCCATTAAACATGTGCTTTAGAATAGAAGTTTGATGACTTAAGGGAGTCAGTGGTTCAAGAGTCAATGCTCTTAATGACTATCCTGTAGAAATCAATTGCCTAGACCATATAACTTAAAACTCTGGGCTGTTATTAGCATACTCCACATAAATACAGTTAATATTCCAAGGATCAAAGCGACACTACAACCTGGAGGCCCAGGTGAAATTTCATGAGAGAGTTTAGGCTTGAGTCTGATTTTCCCTTCTGGGTTTAGATTTTCTCTTACTTCTCCCAACTGACTCCTTCTATCCCTCCCCCTGCAGTGTTAACTTACACATTTATAGCTCCATTATGGGTATTCTCATAAGCAGCAAACTTTTGAGTGTTTTCTTTTTAATCTCTGAGGACTGGAATGACTTGATCTTCAAAGATGCTGAAAATTTTGGTGATCTTGACCTCACTCTGAGAGTATGCATTATCTTTTGGAGAAACTTAACCAGATAAACATATGTTCGCATAAAATCAATAGTTGACATATCACATCTTATAGTGACCTGTCAAGAGGAAGAGCTACTATAAATCCAAGCATCTGTAAAATGTAAATTTAGAGGGCATAAAAAGCCTGTACCATAATACAAAGCAGTATCTAGTCAGAAGAATATAGGGAAGATAGAAAAAAATTATGCACTAACTATAAACTTGAATACACTATAAGTAAAGCACCTGATTAAAGTACCTTTTCCTCTCTCCTTTGTCTATTGTCTGGTACACTTTCTAAAGAAAAGCAAAAGACAATGAACTATCGTTGCTTAGAGATTGAAAAGGTCCTTCAAATCTTGTCTACAATTGGAGAATGAAAGGAAAAAAAGGTACTTTTTCATCCCTTAGAATCCAAGATCCAGAAAAGTATCAACTCCTCTCTTCACCCTGCCAAGACTCAATGTCCTTCCTCCCCATTAGAATCTATTGAAAAGGGCTTCCCTGGTGGTGCACTGGTTGAGAGTCCGCCTGCCGATACAGGGGACATGGGTTCACGCCCCGGACTGGGAGGATCCCACATGCCACGGAGTGGCTAGGCCCGTGAGCCATGGCCACTGAGCCTGCGTGTCCAGAGCCTGTGCTCTGCAACGGGAGAGGCCACAGCAGTGAGAGGCCCACGTAACACACACAAAAAAAAAAAAAAAATCTACTGAAGAAAAAAATTGCAATTATCTATATTTTGTTGTTAATGGTTAAGTATTTTATCAATAGATGGGCATTTGCACTTCTAGGCTACTTGCTCAGCTAAGTATGAAATGTGTCCCCAGAGTCCAGCTTCTCCATATATATCATTCTAAAAAACCTGCTTTCAGAAATCAAAAATGACAAAAAGAGATAGAGAGATATACCATGTTGTTGGATTAGAAGAATCAATATTGTGAAAATGACTATACTACCCAAAGTGGTCTACAGATTCAATGCAATCCCTATCAAATTACCAAGGGCATTTTTCACAGAATTAGAACAAAAATTTTACACTTTGTATGGAAACACGAGAGACCCTGAATAGTGAAAGCAATCTTGAGGAAGAAGAATGGAAATCAGGCTTTCTGACTTCAGACTACACTACAAAGCTACAGTAATCAAAACAGTATGGTACTGGCACAAAAACAGAAATATAGATCAATGGAACAGGATAGAAAGCCCAGAGATAATCCAAACACATAATATACAACAAAGAAGGCAAGAATATACAATAGAGAAAAGACAGCCTCTTCAATAAGTGGTGCTGGGAAAACTGGACAGCTACATATAAAATAATGAAATTAGAACATTTCCTCACACGATATACAAAATAAACTCAAAATGGATTAAATACCTAAATGTAAGGCTGGATAATATAAAACTCTTAGCGGAAAATATAGGCAGAACACTCTTTGACATAAATCACAGCAAGATCTTTTTTGATCCACCCCCTGGAGTAATGAAAATAAAAACAAAAATAAACAAATGGGACCTAATTAAACTTAAAAACTTTTGCACAGCAAATGAAACTATAAACAAAATGAAAAGACAACACTTGGAATGGGAGAAAATATTTGCAAATGAAACAACTGACAAGGGATTAATCTCCAAAATATATAAACAGCTCATGCAGCTCAATATCAAAAAAGCAAGCAACCCAATCAAAAAATGGGCAGAAGACCTACACATTTCACCAACGAAGACATTCAGATGGCCAACAAACACATGAAAAGATATTCAACATAACTAATTATTAGAGAAATGTAAATCAATGAAGTATCACCTCACACTGGTAGAATGGCCATCATCAAAAAATCTATAAACAATAAATAGATTGGAGAGGGTGTAAGGAAAGGGAACCCTCCTACTTTGTTGGTGGGAATGTAAATTGGTACAGCCACTATGGAGAACAGTAGGAAGTTCCTAAGAAAACTAAAAATAGAGCTACCATATGCCCAGAGATCCCACTCCTAGGCATATATCTGGAGAAAACCACATTTTGAAAGGATGCATGCACCCGGATGTTCATAGCAGCACTATTTACTATAGCCAGAACATGGAAGCAACCTAAATGTTCATCAACAGAGGAATGGATAAAGAAGATCTGGTACATGTATACAATGGAATATTACTCAGCCATAAAAAGGAAAGAAATAGTGCCATTTACAGAGATTTGGGTGGACATAGAGATTGTCATACAGAGTGAAGTAAGTCAGAAAGAAAAAAAACAAATATCATATAATGTCGCTTATATGTGGAATCTAGAAAAAAATGGTACAGATGAACTTATTTGCAAAGCAGAAATAGAGTCACAGATGTCGAGAAAAAACGTATGGCTACCAACAGGGGAAGTGAGTGTGGGATGAATTGGGAGATAGGGATTGACATATATACACTAATATGTATAAAATAGATAACTAATGGGAACCTACTGTATAACACAGGAAACTCTACTCAGTGCTCTCTGGTGACCTATATGGGAAGGAAATCTAAAAAAGAGTGGATATATGTATATGTATAACTGATTCACTCTTCTGTACAGCAGAAATTAACACAACACTGTAAACCAACTATACTCCAATAAAAATTAAGAAAAAAATAAGAAAACTGCTTTCAAATTCAGTGATGCCTTATTGTCAAATCCAATAGCCAGTTATTTATTTTCTTAACTGAAATTCTACAGTCACATATTGTTGACCAATTTATTTTTCCCTAGTATTCCTGTATTTCTTTTTTATAATTTCCCTTCTGATTTCTTCCTATGATTCTCTTCCTCAGCTTGCTCCTAAATGTCAGGATTCCTCCCGCTTCTTTTCTGTTTAATCATTCTATACATTTCCTTTGGATTATGTCACCCAAGTGTATGCCTTCTATCACCATCTGTGTCATCATCTGTGCTAGTGCTTATGACCCTAAAGTCTAAGTTCCCATCCCTAACTCTTCTCTTGAACTGCAGATACACATGCCTCCTGGTCATCATTAGTCAAATGCTCTGTAGGTGTTTCCAACTCAGTATCACCAGAGTCTAACACTTACTTCCCCTCCCCGAATTCCCTCTCACCCTCCTGTATTCTCTGACCCAGTAGGTGACTCATCCCTCTCCAGCCTTTCAAAGAAAGCTGTTTTGGAACTTATATGTTACAAATGTTATGTTAAAGTTCCCCAACATTTGGCACTGTCTCAGAAAAGCAGAGCCAAGCTGTGTTCTGGGTCAACATTGTAGACAGACGGAGAGCACAAAGTTCTCTAATAAAACTCATAACTGCCCAAAACTTGCAGCACTTTAGCCTTTATGTGGAGGTTGCCAAAATCAACTTGGCAGGTTCCTCTGCCAAAATGACCTCAAGTGATGTACAAAGAAGTCACCTAACAATCAAAATGCTTGTAGAGCCAAGAAATGTTTATTTTTCAAGGCAAATGAGAGGATATCTTTAGGGTTCAAAGTTGCATTTCATTATAGCATGTAGGTGCATTTAACTGGAAGTCTTCAGCAACCTGAACACCATAGAGACAGAAAGATTAACAAGGAAAGGAAGGAAGAATTGAGCTAGCACCATGGGGATTTCTGGTGTACATTTTTGAATCTCTTCCAAGGCTTCAAAATGGGATTTCTTCAACCTAAAATGCCTAAAACCCATTTTGTCAGAGTTTAGCAGCCTCCTCTGTGAGAAGGTAAGGTAAAGGGAGCTAGCTCCTCTGAACTTGATAGCTCATTTCAAATTAGCTTCCTTTATCATGGCCTTGCCCTTTCTGAAACCTCGGCCCTGACCGCTCCGTGGTCCCTAACACTCAGAAGAAATGCTGGGAGTTTACAGTGTGCCTTCTTTCTGTATAGCTCTGGGGATTGGAAGGAAAGCAGCAGGTAAATAGGATCAATAGAATTTTCTAGGATCCCAGGCTCACTTGCTTGTTTTCAAATTTAGAAAGAGGTTATAGAAAATGGCTCTTTCCCTGCATTACAGAAGTTCCCCAACTCCTGCCTGGTCATCTGTGGATCATTTAATGTTCTGTACTGAGCCCACAGTTATATTAAATACCATATCTAAACAGAACTAACAGTTTTTATTCCTGTTAATTAAAACCCAGATTTATAAATGATTTAGTGATCAAAGCTGATATTTACAGAGTTTAATGAGAGATTTTGATCTTTAAACAGTAATCTCCCACGAAGTCGATTCATTATCTAACATTTAAAGGATCCCGCTGTCATTTGGCTTATCACCAGACTGTAGCACCCTTCATCACTTCCAAAATAAGAGCTAAGATCGAGACCATTTAAAAAGCATTTTAATCATGGTTTAATATAGAAACTAGCAGAGTGATTCAGCTATGTTACTAACTATTTAAAGCCTTGGCCACGGTGGGAACTTCCAGGGAATTTTTAAGTATGGAAGTCTAGTCTATCTAGTTAGGAGGGCACATTCTGTCTGGTCCAGTTATTTCATGCATTCCAGAATGTCACTTAATTTTCTATTTTGATGAAAGTATCTTTCTTTTATCATTTGTTTTCTACCACTGTGGTCAAACTGTTTGAGTTTGGGGGTTAAATTCCACTGTTTTCTCTTTTCAGAAGTTGTTTTATTAGAGACTTTTCTCCTATTACCACTTCTAAACACTTGTCTGTACTTATTTTATCCATGCATTCAACTATACTCCTCTTACTGGGTTGGGGAAGAAAAAAACCCAAAATGTGATACTTAATTAGTTCTGCATTCTCTCCAGTGTTATTCCTAACTTAAAATACCATAAAAAGTAATTTCTCGTCAGAATGCATTTTTATTGAATTTCCTCCTGTGTTTGACTTCAGTGGCAATGTCTAGTTTCAGAGTCCTGCATCAATGTCTATTCACTGGCACACATTATTTGTATCGCATTTCAGGAAACCATCAGTGGAGCTCCCTTGCTTCCTTCGATTAGAGAATCAAATCTGTGAACCAGATCTTAAGTTCTAGGGCTGTACAAATAGATGTGTGCATTCCTGGTAAGTGAAACATACACTTCTTGTATCAGATGCTGTCCTCCATTTCATTCCTTCACTTAGTTGTAAAGAAGTGCAGGAAATTGTGTTTTTGGAGGATAACGTTTGTGGGGCTTTGATGATATGTTACTTTGAAATAAAGACCTCTATAGACTGTTCCTAAACATCTGAATCTCTGTAATTACTACCAGAGAAGGGAAAACAAGATCCTGTTTATATAGTAGATAAAATAAATATTAAGTGCTTCTGAGACTGATATCAAGTTGTTTACAATTCATCAACCAGAACATTCACATCTTATGTCAATAGATCAATACTGCTATTAAATAACACACCAAATCACACTTAAATCCCTGCACTTTGTAAATATTTCAAAATAATCTTCTAAAACTAGATTAGGAATAATACCACTCACTAATTGAAACCCAATAGGTCTCTATAGTCTGTTTTTAGCCTACAGGGGAGTCTGTTTTTCTGAGGCTGACTTATGTCTGAATTGTATCAATCAACCTGTCTCTGCATAGTTAGCTGTGAATATAAAAAGCAAAGCAACTATATAGGTTGTCAAAGATTATATATAATCCCTTCGGTTTTGATTTCTTGAGAATATAATATGTAGTATATAGAAGCAAGTGTTTTAGTTATTTAATATTATCAATGTTTAATTTAATTAATGGAATATTTCAATAAACTTTTGCTTTTGTGATTCAGGATTCTGAGAAAGTTCAGAGACGCTAAGATAGTGTCAGTGTAAAACACAATTATGAAAGCAAGAAAAACAGAATATGTACCTGATTTGGCTAGGCAAAATATATGTATGAACAAGTATATGCAAAGTATGACAAGTATGTGCTATGAACCATGAGGAATCTGAAGGAACTGAAGAACAGTGTCTTTTCTGCTCTACAGAAATCAAAATGATTGTAAAACTAAAAACCTTACAAAAAGGAAAGTATGAAGGAGCCATCTAGCATAATGTAAAATCACATGGGGAGATATTGTAGGTACCACACTTCAGGAAAGAAAGAGAGCTGTATGCAGTCACTCAGGGAAGTCTTCTCTGACAGTGGCTGTCAAGGATGGTAGGATTTAGGCAGGCAGAGAGGAAAGGGAAAATCATTCCTTTTTGGAGGGATTTATAAACAAGGACCACACTTTGTACTTGGATGGTAAGAAGGTGGCTGGGGTGGAGAATTGGGAGGCAAGACTGTGGGTTCTACACTCTATGACAAGATTATGGAAGAGCTTTAACATTACATCACTATCATACATAAAAAACCAATATCAAATTTAGTAAACATTTATTTTATACTCAGAACCATTACATTATATAATTTAAAAAAAACAGAAGACAAAACAAAACAATAAAACACTTTACCACAATACACTAGCTACAGACTCTTGACTTGAAAACTGCAGAAACATGTACTTTAAATATTCACCTCCCTCTCTACTCCACTGACGAACCCCCCTTTTACTCTCAATTCTTTCTTGGTCTGCCTGTCCTGTGTAGGAAATTGCATCACTCATACAGCATTTTAAAGGATTTCAATGGTTTTCTTAGGCACCTAGGGCCACTGTTGCCCTAAATTAGTTTGTGGACTTCAAACAGCAAAGTGCAAGGCCCTCAGAGTTTTTTTTGATCACTTGCTTCAGTTTCACTTGGTAGAATGTAGATGTGGAGTTATGTCTCCAGAGATTCTGATTCAGTGAATCCAGTATGAAAACCCAGAAACTGCTTAAAATCAAGATGAGACAGAGTCTACTTTCTTAACCACAGCCTCCTCTGTTTTGTCATCGTTGTGCCCTAGAGCTGATTTACTAAAATGCCAGTGTGTTATCATGGCTGAGTTGGAAATGACTTGAAACATCTCTTAGAAAAAGGAGAAAAGTCAAAAAGATCATGATAATAAGTTTTCAGTTTATTTAACATGTGGTAGCAATATCTTGTTTGCCCATACAATGACTGGCACAAGAGCAACTGGTAGATATATAATAAAAAACATCAAGTTAATGATTGCATCAATTAATTTATATTTTTCCACATTAATGTTCAAGGCACTAAAAAATAAGGAAAGATATTTGGTTTCTCCGTGCACCAAAACTCTTTTCTAGATGAAACAGCAGTCCAACTGGTACCTTTCCAGAATAAAGTTTAATTTTTAGATAATCAGAATATTTTACAGATCAATAATCCTTATCATCCTATCAGGCATAGTGAGATTATTGCCCTAGATTCACTTTTAAAAGAAGATAGAATAATACTATGAAAAGAAGCTAATATGTCGTGGCTCTCATGATGTTCAATGAGAAAGTCATTTCACAATGAAGACTTTTCTACATCCACTGCATTCATGGGGGTTGTCTCTAGTATGAATTCTCTCATTTTGGAAACACTGCTTCTTTTGATTGAGGGCTTAGCAATTTTCACTGCATGTGTAGCATTTATCTCCAAATGAATCTTCTGCTGTTGCAAGGGATAGATTCTTGATGAGGGATTTCCCACATTTATTATTTCCATGGAACTTTGCCTGCATAAGTGCTCTGATGTTTCGTTTGACATGAAATGTGTTTAATATGCTTTTCCATATGTCTCACATATGTGGGACTTTTTTCTTTTAGCAACTGTCTGCTTTGTAATAGGAATTGATCTGACTCTCAAACTGGTCTCACGTTCCCAAGATTTCTTTCTTCTGGGGAATTGCAGTTTGCTTTACTTGTATGAGCAAGAAGCACATGCCCAGAATTCTCCTAATCTGGAGAACTCACCTAAATGTCTTCTAAAGGTCATTTCCCAGAAATGCCCTCCTTTGACAATGATGTTTCAGTTTCAGAAAATTTCTCATTATGAAATGGAATGATTGCATTTAAATTTCAACAGAAATCTGAGAATGTAATAGGTGTGAATACCAAATTTATGTACCAGGACAAAATATATTCAAAGCAAATGCCACACTAATGCTCCTCAACCACCTGAAAAATATATTAAAATGTCTCAGAGATAATTTTGGTAATAGAAAACTCTTCCAGAGCCTCTTTCCCTCCCAAAGAAGGAGAGTGTAGAGTATCTACTATCCTAACTTAAGCCTGGTAAGGAGAACCTTCAATGTAAGTATTAGAAAAATCAATATATGACTCCTTCACTTGAAAAGATATAGGGTGTTTTAATTATTGCATGGAATTAGGCATTCTAATAGAGACTTTAATTGCAATTGAAAGTCCACTTAAGACTTTATCACAGAAGGAGCAGTACAAGTGTGAGCCTTTGTAGTTTTCACCTAGGAAATAGAAAGAACACCCCTAACTGAGAGAAAATTCCAAAGAAATAGTAGGAGAGAAAATAAAGTTGTATATTGATCACCTGTCTTACATTTTTCATGATAAATATAGGTTCTGTGAATTTTGGATACATCTCTTTTCATCATCTGTAACAATCCCTTGTCCTGATTTGAGGATCACACTTATCATCAGGGAAATGTACAAAGTCTATTGAGCTGACTTCACTTGGCTCTTTTCCTTGGGTGAATTCCACAGACAGATTTTAATGATACAGAGTTTCAGAACTTGCCAACACGTTTCTCTTTTCTGTTTTAAGTCTTAAGGTTTTGTTTTTAGAGAAGGAAATACAAAGACATCCAAGAGAAAAAAAAAAACAACCCAAAGTGTGTTGCTGCCCTTTTATCTTTGAGAATACAATGGTATGCTTATGAATTCTAGCTTCTGCCTGAAAATTGGTCTTAATTTGTTCTGTGAAGACTGTGGCCCTTGATCTCAGTGCTGACTCATTCTTTCAATTTTTGAGGACAGTGTGCAAAATGGGTGCCCATATCTGCCTATATGTAGCCAGTCTCCACCAGGTCAAGTGGTAACGTCACCCTACATGTTATTTCATTCTGGACTTGGGGAACACTTTTTTTCTATTATACCATTGAAACATAGGACATAAGCCATACAATTTTCTAAACAAAGAAAAACTTCAACAGGACATGTTTTCCTCAGTTTCTACAAATATACAAATTCTTTTCTCAGAAAAGACACACAGAACCTTGTAGTGCATTATTGAACAAGAATAAGAGACAGTCACAGTCTGTTAATTCCTTCTATTTACAATGAGCAAGGAAGAAATGAGTACATGTTGCTACCAGAGGATTTTCAGATTTAGTGACCATTTTCTTTTTCTCTGTTCATCATAAGGAAACTTGGGTCTTGAAAGGATCTCCATCTTCAGATATTGTGGTGAAAAGTCATGCTTATGATACCCATGCCCTCATTGTTCTCTAGATTTTTTGACTTTATCTAAGCGTGGTCATCCCTGGTCTGATGGCCAAAATCTATGGTATAATATGAATTTGAGAAATAGCCTAAAGTTATAGGAATAGACATATGATGTAGTGTTCCAAATTGTACCATGTCTATTTGTTGAAATTAAGTTTGTGAAAACTAATCTCACTGTCTGCTCTACTGAATGAATATCAGTGGAATTATTGAGAGCAAAACCACTGAAGTCTTCACATTTTCAAAGGCTAGACAATTCCAAAGATTGAAAAGTTGCCTAATTATATTAAAATAGTATTATTCACCAAAACTCTATTTGAGGAGGATTTCTGGCTCTGTGGGTCACAGCCCTACAAATCATTTGATCAAACCATCTTCTTACTTAAACTTGGATCTGAGGAGATAGAGCCATGTCCAAGGTCAGGTCCTAAAAATGAGAAATTTCTGCTGGACATGGAAATATGATCTCCATCAGGAAGCCAATTATCTTTAAATTAAGTTAGAAGATGACTTTGTGTACACCTATCAATAGTGTAATGAAATTCTGTTTCATAAATTCACTCTATTAGTCAGGGTTCTCCAGAGAAACAAAACCAATAAGATGCTATGAAAACTAATTTTATGTGTCAACTTGACTGGATAACAGGATGGCTAGATGTCTCATTAACATTATTTCTAGGTGTGTCTGAAATCAGTTTACATGAATCAGTAAACTGAATAAAGTGAATTGTCCTCCCCAATGTGAATGGGCATCATTTAATCTGTTGAGGGCCTGAATAGGACAGAAAGGAGGAGAAAGGGAGGGTTCTCTTTGTCTCTGCCTCTCTACTTGAGCTGGAATATCAGTCTTCTCTCACCCCCAGTGATCCTGATTCTCAAGCCTTCAGACCCAAACTGGAATCTATACCATCATCTCTTGAGCTCTCAGACCTTCAAACTACACCACTGGCTTTCTTGGGTCTCAGGCTTGCAAAGGGCAGATTGTAGGACTCCTCAGCCTCCATAGTCACATGAGCCAAAACCTTATAATAAATCTCTTTATATATATATATATATATATATATATAAAATGTGCTATGTGTCTCTGGAATCCCTGACTAAGTATGGTCTGATAAACTAAAGAACAAGTATAGCTAATGTTTCAATTCTGGTCCAAAGGCTGGAAGACTGGAAAATTCCCTCTTGCTCTAGAAAGTCTGTCTTTTTGTTCTATTCAGGCCTTCAACTGATTGGATGTGCTCCACCCTCATTACAGAGGGCAATCTGCTTTTCTCAAAGTTCACTGATTTAAAGGTTTGTCTCATCCAAAAAAACCCTTTAAGTTGACACATAAAATTAGCCATTACACTTACAGAGACAGAGGATTATCATTAGAAAGAACATAAGAGAGCAGGATGCATGGAAAAATTCAAGAGGGAAAACCAAAAGTGCATGCATAGGATCTGTGGCTGTTGTTATTAATTTTGTTTGTAATTTAAAGAAGTTTTAATTGAATGAGTAGTAAAATCTTTTTCAGCTCTAAAATTCTGAATGGCAGTGAGTTAGGCAGCTATAAATAATATAAAAATAAGAAGAAATACAGAAGATAATTTTTATTTGGTCAACACTGTATTAGTTAGGAACTAATGATTCAATTTGCAAATTATCCAAAATTCTTTCTTTTTCTTTTCATCCACATTATACTTTTCAGATAAGG
Organism: Leucopleurus acutus; assembly: GCF_964270905.1. NCBI lineage: Eukaryota > Metazoa > Chordata > Mammalia > Artiodactyla > Delphinidae > Leucopleurus > Leucopleurus acutus. The sequence continues at coordinate 19,035,667 of NC_139142.1, read as the reverse complement.
TAGACCTTCCCAAAATTGACCTTGACCTTGCTGTCAGTCTCTTCTTATAAATAAGAAATTGTCTGAGAGACAAAATTATGATCAATCAATTCTATTAATTAATTTTTTATGTTATCTAAGGATTTCAATTACACACTCATGAGTTCCCTTTTATCATAGTTAATTGGTGGTTTATACCTACAGGGAGTACAGAAAATATTGAATTTCAGAAATAATTTGAAAATCAAAAAATCGTGTTATCTAGTAACTCAAATATGTTACATAACAAATCTGATTTTTATAAGGCTAGGATGATTGGCAAAGAAAAGGAAAAAAACTCTTGCACTTTTTATTTCCAGCAATATTCATTTATTTTCAGTATAAAATGTTTTTATGAACCATGTTAGTATTGCAATAAGATATTAGCTAGCCTAAAGGAGACAATTTTGATTTACACCTGACTACTCACTAAGACCAATGTGTCCTTTTGGAACATTTGAGTAAATTTTGAAAATAATAGATACTAATGCAGAAAGAGCCCATAAACCAACTTTTTTTCTTATTTTCTTGGAAGTTTCTCTGTGCTGAATAAATCTCAAAAGTGATGGAATTTTTAACTTTCTGTCTCTTAACTGATAGCATTTCCAGCTTGTACCCATTAACTATTATTTTAAAATTTAATTATTATTCTTTAAATTACACGAAATGTATTTTCATAGTACAGGGATAGTTATTGATTTCATTAATATGTCAAGATAAAGCTACAACAATAACAACAACTGATGTGTCATTTCCTGATCAATAAAACAGCTAAAACCTAAAAGTAAATTATACATGATTCCTTTTAAAATATATTTGGTTAGGGCTTCCCTGGTGGTGCAGTGGTTGAGAGTCCGCCTGCCGATTCAGGGGACGCGGGTTCATGCCCCGGACCGGGAAGATCCCACATGCCACGGAGCGGCTGGGCCCGTGAGCCATGGCCGCTGAGCCTGCGTGTCTGGAGCCTGTGCTCCGCAACGGGAGAGGCCACAACAGTGAGAGGCCCGCGTATCGCAAAAAAAAAAAAAAAAAAAAAAAATATATATATATATATATATATTAGTTAGTTTTGCTCGTTTGTAGGTAATACACAACAAATTAGGTACGAATTTTGGGAGCTGGAGTATGATTTATTAATATCACAAAATAAAAAAGATACTCGGTAAACATTTAGAAATTCATGCACAAAAGAACACATTTCAAAGTCTTCTAAAAATATTTTCAAATGTTAACCAACTAAATAGACAAATTCCAATTATAATTGAAGATTCTAACAAACCCTCTCTCAGTAACTTATATAACAAGTAGACCCCCCCCAAAAAAAATCGGTAAGGTTGTAAGTTATGTGAACAACAAGCACATTGACCTATTTAAACTTTTAGAACATTACATCCAACCACTGAAGAATACACATCTTTCCAAGTGTACATGGAACATTCTCTAAGATAGACCATATGCTGGGCCACAAAATAAATCTAAAAATTAATTTAGATATCAATGACATTGAGATGTTGAAAGGAGACAAGTGTTTTTGGAAATTTAAAAACATATTACTAGGTAACTGATAACACAGTGATATTATAAGGAAAGTTTTGAATTGAAGGATGATGTAGATATGACATACACAATTTTGAGGTGCAGGTAACGGAGTGCTTAAAGGGAAAATTATAACTCAAAGTGTCCATATTGGAAAATAATAAGCATTAAAATAAATTATTTAAACTAAAAAAAAAGCTAAAGTAAGTATTAGAAATCAAATAAAAGCAGAAATCAATGAAATTGATAATAAATAATACAGAATATTAACAAAATTCACAATTCATTCTTTCAAAAAATTTAACAAATTAGTACACCTTAGCTGACTAAACAAAGGAAAAGAAGGAAGGAGGAAAGAAGGAAGAAATGAAGGGAAGGAGGAAGGATAAAAGGTAGGACAGAAGAAAGGAAGGGGAAGAAAGCAAAAAAATGTTACCAATATCAACAGTGAAAAAGGAAATATCATTATAGCATCTACAGAAGTGAAAGTAGAATATGTGAATATTATGAGCAACTTTATTCAAATTAATTCAACAATTCTGAAGAAATGGACATATTCTAAAAGCATGAGTTGCCAAAACTAACTCAAGACAAAATAAATAATCTGAATACCTCCTATATATTGAAGAGATGATTTGTAATAAATAACCTTCAGATAAAAAAAAATTCCAGGTCCACATGGTTTTATTTGTAAATTCTGCCAAACATTTAAGGGTAAAATAATACCTATGAAAATAAAGAGAAAAGAGAACCCTTCACAATTTGTTTCTGTAGCTAGCATAGCTACAACACCAAAACCTGACAGACGTATAAGCACAGATAGGTAAACCTGAATGCACAAAGCTTTAAAACAATTAAAGTACAATAAACTTCTGTTCTTTTGAAATAATATTGCAAAGTGAGCTGTCTTTCTTTGATGAAGGTCCATCAAGGTCTTGCTCTGTTTCTGAATAACAGTGAATCTCAATAAGTAATTAGCAGCCGTCCAAATCATAATGGATTAACATGCAGTTAATCTGTACTGATTCAATCATTTCATCTGATGGTACCTCTCTGAATGCATTGCTTTTATTTCCTTGCTTGCTCAACATTTCAACTTTCTATACTAAAATGACATGACAAAAATCTGTTGGACCTTCCCAGCTTTCAAGATCCCAGAGAGATAGGAAATGCTATTAATTTTAACCAGACATGATTCTGATACATCACACAGCTCTTATTTTCCAGTTGAAGTCATAATTATCCATTTTGTTTCTCTGTCTAGAATTTAGGTTTATCTCCATGGGTTTAAATCAATGTTCAGGCTGACTAAGGAATGAAGGTGATTCATATCTAAAAAATGATCTTCTATAAGTGATGGTTATTAAGAAAGCCAAGTTGACATACCTTGAAACTCACATTTCTTCTAGGAATGTAACAAATTAATGAGAATGAGATATTTTATTTTGTTATGTATTATTTCTCTTTAGGTCAAGTAAGCAGAGATTTTTGCTTAGGAAATAAATATTTATAAAATTATTTTCAATTTTGACAAGAGTTAACAATTGCTATCTCATTTGTGGAGTTAGAAACTCTCAGAGGATTCGAAGAACACTCTGATACTCCCTTCACACAATGCACATATGTACACAGATGAAACAAAATGCAAATAATTTCAGAAATCCTGAAGTCCATCCACAGATGAGCTAAGAACTTCAAAATGAGATTTATTAATCTAGGGCTTCCTTTCCACATTTTGAAACAATAATTAATATTGGGTTTTTAAGAGGAATAAGCTGTAAGATTAAGGATTGCATTTTTAATGTAATTGAATGGCTCAGTAACTTAAAGCCAATTTCTCAGTTTAATTAGGAAATATTTAGAACAAAAAACCTAAAGATAACATTTTGTCAGTAGATCTAGTTCAACCACAAGTTTGCTTTGTGACCTTGGACAAGGTGTTCAAGCAGAGCAAGACTGTTGCTGCATTGTTAGTTCAGAAAAGAAAACGACCACTTTAATGCAAGGTTATTATAATAAACGAATGATGAAATTTTCCTGAAGCATCCCTAGCTGTAACTGGCATATTGACTGTTTCCATAAATATTCATCAAACTCACATAAAGCAGATTACAGGGCCCAAGTCGTAATCGCCAACAATTCTCCAGAAGAGCTGCCTTGAAGTTCACAACTTGATTTTCAGAGAAGTCCCACAAGAAACTTCTCTCAGAGGTGCTGACACATTGTATCACTGAAACGACAAGTGCAACAGTGTAAACAAATAAAGCCAGGGCCCTTGGAACTTAAGAAGCCCAATAGACTTATTTAACTGGTTTCAAATCCTACCCACACCCAAAGTACCAAATTCATTGGTTACTTAATGAAAACATGAACAGAGCCTAAAGGTTACAATTGTAGAATAGAGCTGGGGAAAATGTGCACCTGTGAAAGTGATGCCCACCCCCGTGCCAGCAGACAGTCAATGATTTGGAGCCAAGACATGCCTGCGTTTTCCACCATAACATCTTGAAGGCCCTACAGTTGCCAGATGCTTCTTTTTCAAATACCAGGAGCTGAAATTCAGGAGGTGTGACTGCTTACGTCCACCTCCACCAACATGGGCTCAGTCAGAGGTTGCTTTCTAGTTCCTTGCCTTCATTTTCCTGCAGCTGCCCACATCTCTGTGCTCATTTTACCTATTCTAGTTCAGCAAGCAAAAGTGAGATGATATAGAAATAACAGGGCTTTTCTTTTATTTCTATAACGTGATGTATGCCATCTCAGTTCTTTGCTACTGCCTGTTACAATTTTTTCCATTTTCCTGGTGATTCTGGCATGGGCATGCTGTCAATGCCAACCTATTGTAAGCCCCTCACCCTTACTCCCACCTCTACGCACACAAAGTGCCCACTTCACTATTACTCTCCTGTCCGATTCCCTTTAGAGGGCACTAGGCATTATGCTAAGCATTTTACAAACATTATCCCATTTATTTTTTTTTCAGGCATCATTGATGTTTTATTAATGAAGGAATCAAGTCTTAGTTTCTTCTTCAGTATCATAACCTATAAAGTGGTAGAGTCACAATACTTTTCTGACATCAAAGCCCAGGTTTTTTAATCACTAAGTTATACACTTCTCCATATGCCTAGAGGATCTATGTGTGGGTATACATAGGTGTTTTTCAAACCTGAAACCTTGTACAATTCAGGAGTACCGTGAGCTTGTATAAATAGCTTGAATGAAACCAGCATTAAATTATTAACCAAAAGGAACAACGTTCTCTGTTTTCTCAAAAATTTGATGCAACTCTCAGTGGGGTCATAGCGATGTAAGAGAGAAGGCCTGCTAGAGGATAAAGCTACATTGTCAGCCCTTCATATCCTTCGGTTCTGCATCCACAGATTCCACCAACCATGGATCAAAATACTGAAAAAAATTCAGAAATTTCCAAAAAACAAAATTTGAATTTGTCTCATGCTGGCAACTATTTACACAGCAGTTACATTGTATTAAGGGTTATAAGTAATCTAGAGAGGATTTAAAGTATATGGGAGGAAGTGCATAGGTTATATGCAAATACTTCGCCATTTTATGTAAGGGACTTGAGCATCCATGGATTTTGGTATCTGCTGTGGGTCCTGGAACCAATCCCTTGTGGATACTGAGGGACAACTTTTTTAATGATGTTATGGTCAAGGGTCAAGAATTGTCCAAATTCTTTCCTGTCCAGCCAACCATCCCCTCACCTCTCCTAAAGTTCTAAGAAATCTAAATGCAAAGATCAATGACAAAATGGAAATCCAAAAGCTACTTAATTACTAGCTGTAGAGTTCTGACATCAAGGTTTCTTAACAGTAAGACTGACACTTGGCCTAAGTGGGGTCTCATACTTAGCTTTTGCCCCAGTCCCAGTACTTAGCTTTCCCCTCAGCCACAGTCAAAATACTTGTCAAACCTTAGAACAAGTGCAGTTCACAAGATCAGTGCTGAAGTCCACTCACCTTCATAATCACATGAAATCAACAGAGCAAAAGAAGAGGATCCAAAGAGCCTCTAATTTATCTAATCTACTGGTGCAAGAAATGTAAGAGGAAGTGAGAAGTTGTGGAGATCACCTTCCTAACAATAATTGTTCTTCTTTAAACTGTCAAGGTCTGGCCAATCACAGCACCAAGAATTCCTCTCTGGTATGGGCCCTGGGTGTGTGAGGAAGTATCTAGCAGAGGTGGTATAACCTCCTTAGCAAAGGGAGAAAAGGCTGAAAATGCCTCCTCAGCCCCCCCACACAGATATACTCTAAAGTTTAATATACTCTAAAGTATATTAAAAGTTTAATCAATCATTCATTCATTCTAAAACTATTTATGCAGCAGACACTGTTTATGGTCCCAGAGAGATTTCAACAAACAGGACAAGTACATGTCATGCCATCATCAGGATTATATCACAATGATATCTTAGTGGGGATGTGGGAACAACAGACATTATTATGTAAAAAAGTAATTTTAGAGAGTGATAATTGCTATTAAAATGAAAATGAAACAGTGCATATGACAAAAATGCCACCCCATAGGGGAACAACGCAGGTTTGGAAGTCAAAAAGCCTGACTTCTTCGGATATATATTATGGCTCAATGTGCTGTTGCATACTTAATGTAATCTCCCTTGTATTCTCATCTGTAAAATGGAGAGATCAAAATTTTGTGAAGGCAAAATACTCATGAGAAGCAAATATAAGTTACAGCTAATATCAGTTGAGCTCTTGTTTTGTCCAGTCACTGCTCTAAGAATATATCTCATACTAATTTTAATCATTATAACAATCTTAGGAGGTAAATGCTACTGCTATGCCTGTCTTACAAATGATACACTAATGTAGAGAGATGTTAGATAAGGTTCCAAGAGGATGCACCTAGAAGTGGAAGTATCACAAATTGAGCCAAGGTTATCTTCTGTTAAATTTGAGCATACTAGTGTATTACAGTTTCTTTTATTAAAAAATATATTATATATATATATATGTATATATATATAAATTGCTGTAGTTGACTGATTTTTTGTGGCAATTAATATTTTTCCCTGGACAGGAGACATCCAAGTGGAGATCCACGAGGTCTCGGGGTTGAGTTATGACTCCTTGTTTCTCTTAGCCAGGATTCTCTTATCTAGTAGAGGTGACTGTTGGTCCTTAAATATGTAGATGTATTTTTCTTAAGACATAAATCCTACTGAGATGGTAATATGATAAGTAACATCAATACATTTCAAAGTTTTGTTGCTGTTGTTGTTGTAGTTTTTTATTTTTAAATTTTTCCCCAGTTAAAATATGCTTTTAATAATATGGAATTCCAAGTCATTGCATCTTCTGGAGAAGTGAGATATAGACATGGAGGGATATTAGGAGACAGAAAAAAAAAATTCAACACTTGGTACGAATAGCCTAAGTTTTGCTCAGTTCCCAGAAGTAGAAACAGTAGTGAGGAACGTGGAAGTCGGATAAGGTGTTCACTTCTTTTCGAGGAGATTCAATCTTGTTGCAAAACCAAGCAGGGATATAAAACCAGTAATTCTTATATAAGTAGAAAATGTTATGGGATTAAATTCACGAAGAGTGAAAAAAATTCTAGAATTTAGAGGAGAGAGATAACCGTGTTGAAGTTTCCAGCTCTCCATGGTTTCATATATGTCTTTTTCTTTAGACCTCCCTGGAGCACCACCCAGTTTAACATCCTGAAGGGGAGTGTGGAGGATATACATCACTAGCAGGAACACCAGGGTACACCATGAACGTCATATTAGAAATAGTCTTTGGGGCCATTTAACCAAACTCACACTAGCGGCAAGAATATTAAATAGGAGCAGCATGAGATGTAGAGGCAACAATGACAAAGAATGAGGGGAAAGAAACAATGATAAAGTCACATGGAATGGAGGATGCTTGGTGTGAATAGCACAATGTGAAGTAGAACAGATTGTGAAGGGCTTTAAATTCCAAAGTAGTTTGAACCCTAGTCTCATTATCTAGGGACATTTCCTTGGCCAGAAATGATTATCTTCCAAAAGAAGTGAGCTGAGCATCTGAGCTTAGTAGCACTGCATTGCTTTGCCTTGCCTTAGATGCTGTCCCTGCCTTGGACGGAGCCAAGTCAAGAGACTTAACAGCCTTTTTATACAGCACCATCGTTAAGAGACAAAGTGCCACAGAGATTTGAAATGAAGAGATTACACATGCCTGTCACTCAACCCGGCTGTGTATGGTGGCTAATGAGGTTGTCTCCGCTCTATTTGAGCCTCGTCTCTTGGGAACAATTTTAAAAGTGTGACTTAAATGGAATCACTTTAAATGAGTCTGTACAGGGCAGGCTCTGAATATATCATGTGGGAATCAGGCTGTTTGTGTCAGAGAAGAGATGACAGCCTGAGAGGTGGAGGGAGTGTTGCATTTTAAAAGGAGGGCGTTCGGTCTTGAAAATGTTTAACACTATTCTTCTCATTACTACAGAAGCGAAACTAGTCTCTAGTTCCAAGATTGAAGATATTTGTATATTAAATATATGTTCTAATGTCCAACATTTAGCATGTATCTCAGTTTAGAAATAACAAAGAAAACTTACAAAAGCATGGGGGTGAGGTCAATCTTCTAGACCTGTATTCTCAAGTTATCTTTACATATGATGTCTGCGCAAAGTAAGGAACTTTTAAAAAGTGTACTCCCCAGGATATCTATATATGTAAATGTGCTCTCATATCTTAAACAGCAATTATGTTCAAAAATAGTTCATAATTTAGAATCAGTCTGGAATTCTAATATTAAGGTTTTCAGGGGCTAACTATATAACCTCCAACAAAACATTTCACTGAAACCTACCTCAGTGTATTATCAAATAGTCATAATAATATAGACATAATGTTATTGGGAGGAATAAATAAAATAGCAAGTAAAGCTAAAGTTGATGCATAATAGGTACACATCAAATAACTCTTAGTACACCTACATATTCCAATGTGCTGTTATTGCTTTAACCTCCTTTTAAAATTTTCTTAATCTAAGTCTTTCTCAAAGAGAGGACCACAGTAGGATGAATGCTTAAATGAATGATTTACAGACTTGTTTGCTAAACAGTAATCTTCTTTTAATCTGTAATCAGATTATGTGTTTGAAAAAAATAAATTTACCATTAGTTTACTCAACAAGTCAATTAAAAATGTCAACACATCTTTCCTGGGCCCTTCTTCTAGAAAGGTGAATGTTCTTGGAACAGATTGCTTACTTTATTACACAGCCCTTACTCCTAATGATTTTTCACCACTTCCCAAATTCAGATATCAGACACAAGTCACAGGCAGGCAGGTTGTGAAATCTGCCACCCCTTTTACTGCCAGCCTTGACTCAGCTGATCTGCCCACTGAGTGGATGTTACCTCTCTACATCACAGCTCAGCAGACATCCCTCCCAAAGCTGCTGGATCAAAAATGATGATCTTTATGATCTGTTCAGAAAGAGGAGGTGATATCTTCCCCTCAGTAGTTTGCAGCAAGTAGCTGACCTCTGCCTGAGTCTCCAAATACTTATGAAGGACTATTTATAGGAGAAATGAAGCTTAACTTTAAAGCAGAGATCAGACACGATGACAGGTATCCATATAAGTACTCCCCAAGAATCTAAGGGAAATAAACGTAATCCCAGAAATATTTCAGGCAGTGACAACAGCTATTCCTGGGGAAACACTTAGCCTCACATATGATTTTGGGAGATAATTTTTATCTGAATTGCTCATTTTTGAATCCCGAACTTCTAGTACTTGCCTGGTCTATAGTAGGGGCCACTGTAGTGAATCAATAAATATTTAAGTGAAATAATTTGGTTATGTAATTTTAAAATAAAATAGTGTCATTTCTTTGAAACCGTAGATCTCCTAAGATTCTTTGGAAACATGACATGTTTTACAAAGTTTACTGCATAGAGTCTGTTTCCAAAGTCTCTGACAGGAACACATTATAACCAAAAGTTGTTTACAGTTTAACTTCAACCATCTGATTGTTAGATGCAGCAATAATACTGCTATACATTTTAAAAAACATTCACTGTTTTCATATCTGTGATAGAATGCCAGACTTAACTTCTTGGTTGATTAATCCAATATGTAGTCCAGAACTTCAGATTTTTTTTTACATTTTAGGAAAACCAAATATATTTCATTACTAAAGTGTTTTACATTATGAGACTCCCTTCAGCATTGTTTCTAAACATCTAGTTCAAAATAAAGTAAATTTTACTCTCACTATTATAAGGACAGCTGTGAAAACATTCAGTCTCATCACCAATGAGCATGGATGTTGCATAAGTGGGACTGAAGCCAAATGGAAAGAAAACAGGCTCAGTGTCAGGAATTGTGATCCCACCTGTACCCTTGATTAACTGAGGACTTTGTCAAGAAGTCCCTTTTTTTGTATAAAAATAGAGACAAAGATTTTTACCTCTTGGGATTATTGCAATAATTACATGATACAAAGGAAATAACTACATATTAAAGGTCTTGGTACATAGCAGGTGCTCAAATCAATGTGTAATCATAGGGGTGTTGATAAGAGTGGCTCTCAGATTATAAAGCATGGTTATTTTGAGGGATGGGCTACTTAAGGAATTTTAAAGGGTCTTAGAAATGAACTAAAGCCAAATTCCATGTGCATTATCAAAGTCTATATATAGAATATTAACATCAGATGAAATAGCTGGACATCTATATAAACAGGAATTTTAAGGCAAGGTAGTTATTTCAAGATGATGTACTTTGATTTGGTAACTGGTAGTTAACCTGTGTGCAGATGTCTTGATTCACAATGTTCTTATTTAAAAGAAATGTTCACTGAATATGACCGTGTAGTATTTTGACTCCAGTTAGCAACTTCTTAATTTGAGTGCTCCCCAGAATCAATATTATTATTGTATTTTAAGGGAATTCTTGGTGAAGGAAAAAGAGCCACAAAAATCTTAGCTAAAGTCAAGAATTTTCAATAAAGTTAAAGTTTCCTCCCTGACATGACAATACAAGAAATCTGTTAAATATTTTTTTTTTTTGAAGATCACAAAATGTCAGGAACCCTGAAAATGAAGTGTTGCTTCTCAGCAAGGGTCTTGAAGATAGATGCGAGGCTTTCCCTATCTGACAAGGGGTTCTCATTATCAAGCACAGAAGACGAGGTTGATGCCAAGGCCTGCTTGACTTGGCTAGTAAAGATACACCAAGCCACTTTTAGATTCAGACAGTTTATTATGTACATCAAAAGGAAGAATAGGGCTTCCCTGGTGGCACAGTGGTTGAGAATCCACCTGCCGATGCAGGGGACGGGGGTTCGTTCCCCGGTCTGGGAAGATTCCACAGGCCGCAGAGCGGCTGGGCCCGTGAGAAGCCACAACAGTGAGAGGCCCGCGTACCGCTAAAAAAAAAAAAAAAAAAAAAAAAAAAAAAGGAAGAATAGACGAAGGTGCCATCCATCCTCCCTGTCCTCGCCATATGTATGATACAGGACAACGATGGATGACTGCAATGTGAGATGTGGGATATATCTCACTTCTGAGGTGCCAAAGCTAGGCTGCAGCTATGTGGTTATATATCCTGCGGCTCTGTGATGAGGGAGACGGGGCAAAGACCCCCATACTCATCAGAACCTGGGAGGTAATGAGAAAGTATTTCATGGCAGCCTTCCAGGGGAGGTAGGGAGGTGTGTGGGAGATGAACCCCTAGAAGGCCCTCAAGGTCTACAGTGCTCTCAAGTTCTGGAAGGACCACAGGAGTTCCTCCGAGTCTCAGATAAGCTGTCATGCTAGTCTTTGCCTTGGTAGCCTATGTGAATGTGTGTGAGGTCACCAGGGCACAATGACGGAGACATTCTTTACAGTCACACTCATAGTACTTTTTCATGGTAAGGGAAATACATTATTTTTTACATTATTTGAGAGGAAATACATTATTTCCACCCAAAATATGGAAAGCAAATAGTATCACCATAAAGGCAAAAGTCATAGAATTTTCACAAATAGTTTTTAATCCATAATTTGACTATCATGGTCTAAGAATGAAAGTTCAAAATTGCTTAGATAGGGCTTCCCTGGTGGCGCAGTGGTTGAGAGTCCGCCTGCCGATGCAGGGGACACAGGTTCGTGCCCCGGTCCAGGAAGACCCCACATGCCGCAGAGCGGCTGGGCCCGTGAGCCATGGACGCTGAGCCTGAGCGTCCGGAGCCTGTGCTCCACAACGGGAGAGGGCACAACAGTAAGAGGTCCGCGTACCGCAAAAAAAAAAAAAAAACCAAAAACACAAAATTGCTTAGATAACCAAAATATACTTTGTGTAGCATTAAAAATATATATATATATATATATATATATATATGCTCCAGACGCGCAGGCTCAGCGGCCCAGCCGCTCCGCGGCATGTGGGGTCTTCCCGGACCGGGGCACGAACCTGTGTCCCCTGCATCGGCAGGCGGACTCTCAACCACTGCGTCACCAGGGAAGCCCTTAAAAATATATTAAAATAGTTTTCGTTTTGTCACCAAAAAACGTTATAGAACATCTCTGATATTTCTTATCTTTGTGATAGCAGAAAAATTAATAGAGACACCTCTGCCCCTGTTTTCTTATCTGCCAAACTACTGTGATGAATTTTGTGAAATATTATTGACTAGCATTCCTCTTGGGGAGAGCACTAAATTTGTTAGGAAAAAAAAAGAAAAAAAATATATATATAGGTAAGGGAAATAAACTCTAAAGGAATACACACAAAAAGCAATAAAAAAGTAGATAGCCATTAAATCTGTTCGCATGAGTAAGAAGAATGTATTCTACTTCAGAGAGATGAGAGAATCAAATCAATAAAGAAAAGAATTAGGAAAAGGGGAGAAAAGAAAAAAGGTCAGATGACACTGTACTTTCTACAATATGACCCTGCTTATGATCCCTGAATATTCATTTAAATCTTTTAAGCCCAGAAAGTGTTTACAATGAAAGATTTCTTTTTTAACTCGAGTGAGGGATATGCTATGGTTAGATATCAATATGGTTCTTTTAATGAGAAATCTTTCACGCTGAATATACCTTACCAAAACCTGGGAGGCCGGGAGATAGTATCTATATCCTCATCCATATCCTTTCTACACTTCTACAAGCTGACATTTGAGAACACTTATAAAAACAACCTCTGCCAAAGGGATTTTTTACTGGATTCAGGAACACTGTTCTATCAATGTATATAGCAGACTGGAAGTATTGGACAGGCAATGTCCTTGGAAGTAGCCCCTCTAATTGTTGGCTGAGATGACAACTCTTAAGGCATTTGCTACAATGTCTCTAAGTTTTCCTCAGCAGAGCTGAGCTCCAGTTACCCACAGAGGTAATTGGCTTGATTACACAACCTTACTGGCTTTTTCCTTTCCTGCCTTATTTTTTCACTCCTCTACCAGAATTCTCTTGGATAACCCCCCACACAAATTATTGGCACTTAAATTCTCGTCTCATCATCTGCTTCTGGGAAAACCTAAACCAAGATATGAGTTCATAAGGTGAAACTCACAAAAGAGTGTACACACAGTAGGGGTCCAGGAATCAAATGCTGCCATAGGAGAATACGTTGCTTGGAATTTTCTAAAAATTAACAAGACGGGCTTGGCATTTACACAAGACGTGTAATTACAGTAAGTCCCCTACATACAAACTTTCAAGTTGCAAACTCTCAAAGATGCTAACGTGCGTTCGCATGTCCCATCAAGTAAGTTAGTTCATGTGTCTGGCATACATTGTCACGTGCATGCATCCTCTACAAGTGGTTGTGCTTTAGTTTACTTTACTGTACAGTTTGTTTACAATTTTTGTGGATTGAGAAGGTGGATGAGGAGTCCAAAGATGTCTTCAGCAACTTAGTGACCCTCCGAGAGAAGCTGGAGCTAGATCTGCAAGAGGACGACTTCACTGAACTCCTTGCTCTGCAACATGGAGCTTACTAATGAAGACCTGATGGAATTGGAGACCCAGAGAAAGGACAAAGAGAGACAAGAGGAAGAAGTAACTGAAGAACTGAAAAGATTCACGATGCAGGAAATGGCAAAGAGATTTTCTTTATTTCAGGAGGCACTGTTAGTTTTTGAGGCACAGGACCTGAACATGGAACAAACGGTACACAAAAGTTGAAGCAGTCATTCAGAATACAAGCCAGTGCTACCCTGTCATCTATGATGAGAAAAAAAGAGCTATTACCCAGACATCACTGGATCATATTTTTAAGAGGGTAGATGATATGGAATCCAGCAGGGAGCTAGAACGTGTGCCATCAGCGTCAGGTGTGACTGAAGTTGCAGCCTGCCCTCTGTCTCCTGTTGCTGACGATCCTTCAGCTCTACCGTCTCCCACCTCCTCTCCCTCCTCCAGTCAGTAACTCTTTTTGCCTGTTCACTCGATGCCAGCCCCTGTATGCCAGCTGTTGCATTGTACTACTGTAATTTTCAATGTACTGTAAGATTAAAAATGTTTTCTTTATTTTTTGTGTTTGCTTTTTTTATGTATTATTTGTGTGAAAAGTATTATAAGCCTATTACTGTACAGTATTATATAGCTGATTATGTTAGTTGGGTACCTAGGCTAACTGTTCAACTTAACGAAGAAACTGGACTTATGAATGTGCTCTAGGAATGGAACTCGTTCATATGTAGGGGACTTACTCTAATGGCTTCTTAGCAAGTTAAAACTATGTCTATGAGAGGAGTATCTGCCATCTGACTTATGTTAGTATCATAAGCCTTACCACATTAGATGGTTGTGAGGTCTAAAATAAAAAGGATAATACATATTTAAGTGTATTGTAAACTGTTAAGGTCACGAGAAATGTACATAATTTCTCAACCTTGTGATTTTGATATATCGGTGACATTAATGTGATCAGGTATATTTTATAGCTTTGACCTACTTTGTCAAGTTCACTTAGCTTTACCACAGGTCTGTAAGAGAACACTCATGGTTACCCCTACTCTACCTTGTTCCAAGTCTCCAGTCTGTCCTTTCTCTTATTATCACATGAGATCTGCAGCTACAGCAGTTTTTGTGTGAAATCCCTGTGCTAAAATAGTCAGCTTGGGGGTAGGTCATATAGGTGATTCTTTGCACAATGGAAGTGAAATGTTATCAGAATTTAACAGAAGATTGATCCCTTGCCTCAGTAGTTATGAAAAAGCAAAGCTTGACATTGTCATGCATATTTTGTGTGTTAGGGTTTTGCTCTCTGAACCAATCATGGCACAGTCAGTAAACAAGTCTTAATACTGTTCTTGTTTACTTTTGTTATCTGATCTATGTTTCTTAATTGATAACTGCTACCCTTTGGAGTTCAAGCCTTATAGCACTGATATACTAAGTGCTGAATAGTAATCTTGCTTTTTGACATTGGGATTCTTGAAACAGTATCATATTGAGAACAGGGGTTTGTCACACAAACAAACTGCAAAGGTGCTCACAGAGTGTGAATGACAGCTTTGAGACATATATATTGTGGCATTTTTTTGGTTGTTGGAAGTAGTATGGGCCTCTCACTGTAGATCCGAAGTAATTTCAGGTCAGGATGTAATAGAAGGTATTTGTTTCTCCCAGGATTCACTTTTCTCACTCCCTAGCTCACCACAACTTTATTATTTGGTGATTAGCAGCATTGTCCAAAGCATTTTTATGGACTTTAAAAGGAAATCATAGCTAAAAAGAATATCCAGTGGGTAAAGCCTGAGTTACCAGACTGAAGCCAGGCCACCATGGAGACTGTGACCCAGTGCGTTCACACAGAGGTCAGCAAAAGATTTGTCCCTTGACTCATTTCAATTCCCAAAAAGGAAAGATGAGAATTGGGATCTTGGCCTTTCCATATTTTGTTGTGTAAAATCATTACCGCACATGGACTTCTATAAGGAAGCACATGTGTAGGTCAGCCTTGGAAGAACATGTGCTGGGATATCCTCCTGGGAGCCCAGGGGGAGTGGAAGGCTGGCACCAGGCTGAACTCTCCCACTCCGTTTCTCGTGTGGTTTAACAGCTGCCGAAGCTGAAGGTCCAAGTGTTGCTAACTGACCATAAAATTAAAACCATGACCCCCTACACTATGCTAACCCATAGACCCACCTGGGTTACATGTGTACAGAAATTTTAAAAAAAGAGGAAAAGAAAGAAAGAGAGAGAAAGAAAGAAAATGAAAGAACCATTTAGAAGAATTAGATTGCTACTGCAAAGTTCCTGACACTAGAATAATGCTACTACTTGTGTGAAGTGGTCAGAGAGAGAGAATATGCATCTAGGATTAGGAGAGGGTTTGAGTCCCCACTGAGTGAAACCTTGAATTTCCTCATCTGTAAAGCAGGAATGTCTATCTATCTACCTACAATTCATCTACTTATTTATTTTTTTTACATAAAACACCGAAGGAGGAAAGTTGTAATAATTAAAGTCTATGTTTGCAAAATGTTTAGCACAATATCCAGGAAAAAGGAGATCCTGGATCAATGCTGAATATCAATATGGTTGTTCAATGTTTTTCAATGAAAGGAATCTGAATGGATCTATAAATTAAAACAATTTGTTTACATATTCATAAAGTCTCCCTTAAATTCTACCACTGTTGCTGTAGAATTAAAAGTGTAAATAATCTAAAATGGCAGATAAACCAGAAGTCATATATATTTGGAAAAAGCTGTGTATGGTGCTGATTTTGATGTTAGTCTGCATTTATAAACCTGAATTCCAAAGAATATGGCAGAAAATGAAGAAATGTAAAAGAATTGGGGTTGTATCCCTAATCTTTTGGTCTAGATGAAAATAATGTCATCAACACCTCAGTTGCACTACAGCTCTCCTTATAATATACTGAATAACTTTGAGTTTTCCAATATATGACCTTGCACAAAGACATTCACGTAGCAGATGTTGACCTTAATTTCTTCATATACTAAATGAAGAGGTTGGATATGATATTTTGTATAAGCCAAATCTAAACTTGCCTGGTTATAGAAAATTCAATAATTTTGTGAACTAAAAAATGAATTTAAATGATTTCCCTGAGTCATAAACCAACACTTTTTTTCCAAAGAATTGCATAGAGTTAGATATTTTTCTCAAAGTTAAATTTTAGAACACTCTTTATATTGAGAACTTTAATATCACTACTGTGAGGTTCTAGTATAGATCGTCACTACCGTGACACTCTCTCTGTATTTGTTTCTAAATCTCTTCCCTGAGATCAGGGCATGATATTGGATTTAGGGGTGTGGGGAAGGAGAGAAGTGGAAGTGCCTATCTTGCTGAACATTGGAAATTTAAATTTGCCACAGATTACCCACAAAATAGATATTCCATCGGTCAATTATTGTAAAGAAAGATATAGAAAATATGTAGATATACATCATGCCCTAAGGATACTCTACCAGAATTTCTTTCCCCTGACTATTCTGAAGAGTGAAATAAAAATTATAGAATACAGTTAAATTTTGCATTCCATGAGACTTTATGATACTTACAGAAATTGAAATGGAAATCAGGCCAGCCAATAGAAGTATCAACACACAAGATGCTTTAATGGAGTGCACGCGCAGGCAGCTTGGAGCCCATTTAATTTTATGTATTCGATGGAAATAATATTCTTTAGCCCTAACACCTTTACCCAGGCTACAATAAAACAAGCTGCATCCCATGAGTCTTCTCTCCTGTACTCCTTGTAGCCTCTCAATTTGTCTAAGGATTGAAATCCATATGTATAAAAGTCTGTTCCTTTTACTGTATAAGCAGGCTATGTGGTGTGTGTGTAGTAGTTTGGGGTTTTTAGAAAAAGTGGGTGGTTTCAAATGCTCACATTGCAAAACAACCATCACTGTTCCTCAGAGAACGAAGCTCACAAAATATTTGTTGCTGGCAAATGGATATGCTCTGAAGCCATCCCAAGAGTTTGCTTTGACAGATGTCAGCTGATGGAGATTTGCACAAAAGTCTATGAACTACCATATTTTACACCCTGTGTCAGTTGGCACATTACTTTCTTGTACCTTCTGTGTTTCCATTAAATTAGGTTGGAAACAAAGCCTCCTATTTACTGAGCAAATTCTTTGCTATGTGAAACGGTGAACAATTACAACCATTACCCTGTCAACCATTTCTATCAGTTCAGTTAAAAACGCCTAAAGGAAAGCGGGGGCGGGGGTGGCAGTGGTGGGATGAATTGGGAGATTGGGATTGACATATATACATTAATATGTACAAAATAGATAACTAATAAGAAAAAAAAAAGACCTAAAAAAAAAAATGCCTACGCATTGCATTCTGAATCAGTCACTGTGAGTGGAGCCTGACTCTGGCGTTCAAGACTGGTGAAAAGTCTCTAATCACATTGGGGTGATGGTAGAAGGTCCTTTCATTTGTAGCCTTCTTAAGGATTCTGAGACTATTAACCATGTGCTGTGAACTGTCAGCACAGTGTTATGTCCCCATTCAAGGGAACAACTTTCCATGACTTACCAAAAAGCCATTATGACTGTCAAAGAGATGCAATGAAAGCATATTTTAAGGAATTAAGTAGAAATAAAGGCAAAATATACACAGTGGGAGATTGTACATTTTAACCAAGAGTTGAATACCCATGTATTCAAGATATTGTCAAATTCAAAAACATGGGACAAATAGAAGAAACAATTGAGTAATTTTAAAACTCCAAAATATTGTCATATTCTGTGTTCCTGTTGGTACTCTTATAATTACCACAGGTCAAACATTATATCAATTTGATCATATTTTATATAATTGTAGGAAATATATCTGAATTCATACCTCACCTACCATTATAGAAAAGTTTTAGTCATAAAAAATTTAAGTATAATAACTCATTTATTATCTATTTATCCTATAAGTCATTCATTATATAATATTTTGCTGGGTGACTATAAAGTCCATAACACTTTGCTGGATCATGAAAGAAATTTAGTTGATAACAACTCTAGCCATCTGGATATTATGCATGTTGGTGGTGAGCAAAGTATTCAAGAAACAGTATATATGAATTCAAATTAACACATCATTACAAGCTCAAGTGAGCATGTCAGAGGATACCTTAACTGGTTTCAGGAGGCAGAAAGAGAGGGAGAGACAGACTTTTGGAAATGCATAATTATTAGACACATTCTAAGATTTAACATTAACTTATCATGACTGTTTCAATCCATAGTTGACCAAAGGGGGTTGAGAAAAACACTTGATATTTTAGAAGAAAATGTTTTTAGATTCAATTACAATTTTTTATTTTTTTATTTTTTTTGGTACGCAGGCCTCTCACTGTTGTGGCCTCTCCCATTGGGGAGCACAGGCTCCGGACGCGCAGTCTCAGCGGCTATGGCGCACGGGCTTAGTTGCTCCGCCGCATGTGGGATCTTCCCGGACCAGGGCACGAACTCGTGTCCCCTTCATCAGCAGGCAGACTCTCAACCACTGTGCCACCAGGGAAGCCCTCAATTACAATTTAATCAATGTCCATTTTGCTGACATTTAAGTTTTTACTAATAACGTTTCTGGTGAAAAACATATTGAGGGTCAAAATAAAGTGTTATTGTTTCCTGCACTGGAAAACAAAAAACTATTATTACAGACTGATTCCATGCTACATCTAATATCATAAATTCTATTTTCCTGTAACATTGTCTGATATGTTGGATGTAGAACTAGATCTCAATAAACTCCAGGCTTGCAATTCAGAGCATATTTTTAGGAAGAAATTAACAAAAGAGTTTGAACTGTTCTCTGAATAACTGAGTTCCATAATTCATTGATATTGACTCTTTATTTGTTTGAAATTCTCTTCCTTACCTGCCTTTACATTATAATGAACATTTGCAAGTTTTCTGTTAGAAGTGCTCCTGAATTTGTTTTCATATAACATTTTGAATTAAAAATATAAACTAAATTTGACCAAATGGTTTCTTGTTTTCTCATTAGGATTCTTCTGTTTAACCAGGACTGCCCCACTTCCCAAAAGAGAAACAATATCAGGATTTATTTCTTATAGGTTTACAAATCTGATTTTTTTTTTTTTTTTTATGGCTACGTTGGGTCTTCATTGCTGTCACGGGCTTTCTCTAGTTGCGGCGAGGGGGACTACTCTTCGTTGTGGTGTGTGGGCTTCTCATTGCGGTGGCTTCTCTTGTGGAACACCGGTTCTAGGTGTGTGGGCTCTAGAGCACAGGCTCAGAAGTTGTGGCGCACAGGCTTAGCCACTCCACGGCATGTGGGATCTTCCCAGACCAAGGATCGAATCCATGTCCCCTGCACTGGCAGGTAGACTCTTAACTACTGCGCCACCAGGGAAGTCCCTGATTTTTTTAAGTTTTTCCGATTTCATATATTCGGTTATCTTCAGGTAACAAATATCCAACCTAGTTATAGGTGGAATACACATATAGGAAGTAACAAAAGTGACAGAACAATATATAAATAAGAATGTGATAATGCCATATGGAGGTAAGGTTATGGGAACTTAAAGTGAGCAATGGTCAGAAAAGAATAGAGATAATCGGGAAATTTTTATGAAAGAGAAAAATTGGAAAAATTGAAATTCTCATTTATCAAGAAAAGGAAATAGATGGAGTCTTCTGGATTCTGAGTCAGAGATTATGGTTTCTGATGCAGATTCTGCCACATACTAGATATGAATTTGGAAAAATCATCTAGCCCCATTTGTATACCAGGAAAGAGAGACTGACATGCTTCAAGAAAGAGTGAAGCTCAATTTTAATAATGTGCTGAAAACACCTGTAAACTATAATAGGATATGAAGAATAATTATAATTATTGCCAAGGTCCCAGGATGAGAATTTCTTTTTTGCCTGCCTGTCATAAGAAATTGAGTATGCTATAAGAGCTCAAGGAGAAAGAGAAACAGGGCACATTAGAATTTCAAGCTATCTTTAAGAAAGACTCTAGCATTGAACTGTCCAACAGCAGTCATGAGTCATATGTAGTCATTTAAACTAACATTTAAATTAGCAAAATTAAATATAATTAATAATTATAATTAAATGTAATTAATAATTATACATTTCAAAGGCTTACTAGCCACATATGGCTAATGGCTACTATATTGGACCACAAATATACAGATCACTTCCATCATCACAGAAAGGTTTTTTTGTTTGTTTTGTGTGTTTTTTTGATAGGTTCTGCTCTAGAGCTGTGGTTCTCAACTGAGGGAAATTTTGTTCTCCAGGGGATATTGGCAGTGTCTAGAGACAATTCTGGTTGTCACAAATGGAGCTGTGTAGAGCCCAAGGATGCTGCTAACTACCATACGATGCACAGAAGGGCCTTTCACAACTAAGAATTATCAGGTTCAAAATTTCAGGACTATCAGGTGAGAACCCCTGCTCTAGGGCAAGCAGGGCCAAGTTTCAACTGTGAATTCCCCAGACATGTGCAGCTTGGAGAAAACATTCAGTGAGATAAAAAGTCACCTCTGCTTGTAAAATTGATCAGCTTTTTGAAAGATGCTCCAGTATGATATCGATCTGTCACTGGACATGCCCCATGAAGGAACTTACTGCATGTTCCTCAGAGCAGAAAGTCCTGGAAAATAGCTGTAGACAACATATTAAGGAAATCAAACAAAAGTCAACACTACCAGGAGCTAGGACCATGCTTAGGGACCATGTCATTAAGATCAAAAAATAAGTATCAGGATTCCCTGGTGGTACAGTGGTTGAGGGTCTGCCTGCCGATGCAGAGGACGTGGGTTCGTGCCCCGGTCCGGGAGGATCCCACGTGCTGCGGAGCAGCTGGGCCTGTGAGCCATGGCCTCTGAGCCTGCACGTCTGGAGCCTGTGCTCCCCAACGGGAGAGGCCACAACAGTGAGAGGCCCGCGTACCACAAAAAATAATAATAAGTATCAATGTTGCTGTCTTTAGATTATGACAGGTGCAGGAAATACAAGAAATGAAAGAGGAACATGATGCCAAAGCAACCACCTGGAAAGCCCAGGAGGCGATATGAAGAAGGAGTTAATACATCCAACATTTACAAACCTGTAATTTTTGTCTGTAATGAGGAATAATAAAACCTGTGTCCACCGGTGTATTAGAGATTATATTCTTCAAATACTAAGCTATTTTTTTTCACCTTGAAAAGAAAAATAAACCATAGTAAGTGTTGCAGACACTGCTCTTATTGCTTTGGATTTATCTTAACAATTCTGCCCCCCATTCTTATGTAGTCGATGGCTGACTCTAAGAAAGCCCAACTCCCTTGTCTCAGATGCAGAGCAAACTCTGAGTGGAGTTTATGCTCCAGAACTCACTGCAGGGTCAGGTTGAGGTTAGAATTTTGCCTGAAATTACATCTTTCTTTGGCTTCTTGTCCTTCTGTCCTGTTCCCAACTCCATGGGATTCTCTTTGTTAAGCTTGTATATTCCCTTAATTCGTCACTTTCATGATGCTTCAGGATTGGCTTCTGGAATATCTGTTCTAGGATAATAATATTCAGAGGTCATTCATTCTCTCTATTGTTTTTGTTTACAAATTCTTTTATTTCTGCTCTGTGATTATTTTCTTCCTCCTCACTGATCTGAATTTATACTTTTTTTTTTAATTTCTTCAGTAGGAAGTTTAGATCATTGATTTGAGATCTTTCTCCTTTTGCTAATATATGCATTTATTACTGTATATTCTAAGCAGTGCTTTAGCTCTATTCCACAAATTATATGTTATGTTTTGATTTGTATTCAATTCCATATATTTTCTAATTTAGCTTGTGACTATCTTTCAGACAACCCTCTTGTCCAGCTTAATTTACACATTTAGGGATTTTCCAGATATCTTCATGTTACTATTTTCTAGTTTAATTCTGTTGTAGGGTAAAAAAAAAATTATATGATTTAAATTTGTTTAAATGCATGCACATTTATTTTATAATGTATTTTGATAAAAGTTCCAAATATACTTGAAAATATTTGTATTCTAATTGTTTGTGGAGTGTTCCATTAATGCCAAACAGTTCAAGTTGGTTGATAGTGTTATTCAGATCTTAGATATCTTTTACTAATTTTTCTGGTTACTTTTTTTTTCATCATTCACTGAAAGAAAAACTTTGAACTATAATTGTGGATTTGTCTATTTTTCCTAAATTTGCTAATAGTTTTTGTTCCATGTATTTTAAAGCTTAGTTTTAGGTTCATTTATATTTAGGATTTTTATACCTTCTTAGAAAATTTACTCCTTTTTCATTATGTACTCTCCCTCTTTATTGTAGGTAATATTTCTCATTTTGAAATGTATTTTTCTGACATTAACATAACAATTTTAAGTTTCTTTTGAGTGAGTTTGCATGGCAGATCCTTTCCCATTCTTTTGTTTTATCTTAGGTATGTCTGTATATATAAATTGAGTATCTTGTATTCAGCAGATATAAATGGTAGATTTCCTCTACCAGAAATTTCCTCTTCATATTATTTATTATCAAGTAATAGAAGTAAGGCAGGGTGGGATTATCATGAGCATAAGCTAATAGGTCAATGGCACAAAAAGAATTTTTTAAAAAATAAAAAATTTACTTGAGATATATATGACATATTTTACATATATATAGTTTACATACATATAGTTTTAATATGTATAATATATATTCTACATATTTCCCAATACATTACTGGCCCAACATGTATACGGTAGAACTCTAAACTCTTAGGAAAAAGAATAGGAAAACATCTTTACATCTTCGTGTTGATAGCAATGGGAAAAGATGTTTTAAACCAAAAAGCAAAAATAAGATGAATGATAAATGCTACTCTTTTAAAATTAGCAATGTCTGTTTCTCACTTCACACCACAAATAAAGTAAAAAGACCAAACACAAACTGTAAAGAAATATTTATAGCATATATAGTGAATGAAAGATTGCTATACAACATGCATAAAGGAACCATTATAAAACATAAGGAAACAAATAGAAAAATTTAAAAAAAATTTGACAAAGGAGGGAAGATTAATGACCAAAAAACATGAAAAGTCTTTCACTTTATTAGCAAACAATGAAATGCAAATTACAATAATGGTCTCATTTTTACTCAACTATTAAGGCATCCAAGGGAATGAGAAACAAAATTTGGAATAGTGATTTCCCATTAGAGTGAGGGAGAGAAATGTGATGCATTTAGCACATAGGTTATTCTATGTCCTAATCAGGATGTCAGGCAGAGGTATATTTCTTTATTATTATTGTATAACAACCAATTGTATATATTTATATGTATTTGCACGTTGCATATACTTATATATTTATATGCATTAATTATTTCATAATTTTAATAAAGGAGAAATATTTTTTCAACAAACTCATTGGCAAGAAAGGAAAAATGTTATTAAGGTTGTTATGGAAGAGATTAAGGAAAGTTTTCTATTTTATACACATTACCACCATACATTTCTATTTTGTATGTCATCCCCATGCATCAGTCAACCAGAAAGTCTCACATTTTTCTTTCTCCCATATCTTCTCCCTGTAGTAGTCAGGGTCCAGTCAAGACAAAAGGAAACTGAACATCTCAAATAGAAGTGATGTGGTACAATGATTGATTACCAGATATCTCAAATAGAAATAATATAGTACAAAGATTGATTACATAGTTGGGCAAACTTCAAGAGAAAATAACAGAAAAGGAGGTAAACCAACAATTATCAACCCCAAGAAGAACGGGGAGTGAAAAGAAGGAAGGGGGCTTCTGAACCAGGACTTGGGAGCAGAATAAGCTCCCAGCTTCAAGGACTGCCACCGCTTCCAGCCCTGAGATCTGGGAGGAAGAGCCACCGCCGCCAATGCTGGGATTAAAGAAGCAGTGCACCATTTCTGAGATTCTATGAAAGAAAGGAAAAGAGAAAGAGTAAGTGGAAGAAATGCCACCTTCTAATCTGCCCCCAGTCCCTCTTGCTAATAGAACTTAACAATAAACAAACTATCAGAAGAAAATGGGAAATGTAGTTTGCAGACTCCTAATTCTCCATCTTAGTCCCTCAACATTTGCATAGTCGTATCAAGTTTTCATACAACCCCCCCCCATGAAACTTTGCATGAAATACACACAAATGAAACAAGATCTTGTTCTAAGGACAAGTTGCTGAAAGTGGAAGGGTGTGGCATGTTATAAGTGAAGGAGGCTAGAGAGTCTGCATACAGGAGATGATGCCGCTCTGATGCTTTGTGATCAATAGCACTCAAAGAGTGCTCCCATAAGACAAATCCAAACAACAAAAGATGGGACCCAACAAAAGCCAGCTCCTGCTGCTGGATGTGCCATGAAACCCAGATCCATGGCCAGCACCCTCCATCCTGATCTCATCCTCAGAGGGTGAGGAATATGCAGCTTAGGGTGAAGTACCGTTTGCTTTTCCTACCCTTTTCATTTTCCCTTTAATTTAATAATTTAAAAAAATAAGTGTTTTCCTTAACCTAGTAACTGGTGTTCATGAGTGGACTTTTAGAAGTCCCTACACTATTTTATTTTATTATTACTATTTTTAAATTTGATTTAAATTATGAATTTATTTTTATACAGCAGGTTCTTATTAGTTATCTATTTTATACATATTAGTGTATATATGTCAATCCCAGTCTCCCAATTCATCCCACCACCACCACCTTCCCAGTTTCCCCCCTTGGCGTCCTTGCATTTGTTCTCTACATCTGTGTCTCTATTTCTGCCTTGCAAACTTGTTTATCTGTACCATTTTTCTAGATTCCACACATATGCATTAATATATGATATTTTTCTCTTTCTGACTTACTTCACTCTGTATGACAGACTCTAGGTCCTACACTATTTATTTTAATCCATCATATTGCTATATCCCATGCTATGATATTAACTGATTCTCATTATGAGAATCAATTCAAAAGCCACCTTTCTCATTTACTCTTTTTTTTTGACATCTTTATTAGAGTATAACTGCTTTACAATGGTGTGTTAGTTTTTTCTGTATGACAAAGTGAATCAGCTATACATATACATATATCCCCAAATCTCCTCCCTCTTTATTCTCCCTCCCATTCTCCCTACCCCACCCCTCTAGGTGGTCACAAAGCACTGAGTTGATCTCCCTGTGCTATGTGGCTGATTCCCACTAGCTATCTATTTTACATTTGGTAGTGTATATAGGTCCATGCCACTCTCTCACTTTGTCCCATCTTACCCTTCCCCCTCCCCCTGTCCTCAAGTCCATTCTCTATGTCTGCATCTTTATTCCTGTCCTGCCCCTAGGTTGCTCAGAGCCATATATATATATATTTTAGATTCCATATATATATGTTAGCATACAGTATTTGCTTTTCTCTTTCTGACTTACTTCACTATGTATGACAGACTCTTGGTCCATCTACCTCACTACAAATAACTCCATTTCTTTTTATGGCTGAGTAATATTCCATTGTATATATGTGCCTCATCTTCTTTATCCATTCATCTGTCAATGGACACTTAGGTTGCTTCCATACCCTGGCTATTGTAAATAGAGTTGCAATTAACATTGTGGTACACGACTCTTTTTGAATTATGGTTTTCTCAGGGTATATGACCAGGAGTGGGATTGCTGGGTCGTATGGTAGTTCTATCTTTAGTTTTCTAAGGAACCTCCATCCTGTTCTCCATAGTGGCTATATCAATTTACATTCCCACCAACAGTGCAAGAGGGTTCCCTTTTCTCCACACCCTTTTGAGCATTTATTGTTTGTAGATTTTTTGATGATGGCCATTCTGACTGGTGTCAGAGGTGATACCTCATTGTAGTTTTGATTTGCATTTCTCTAATGATTAGTGATGGTGAGCATTCTTTCCTGTGTTTGTTGGCAATCTGTATATCTTCTTTTGAGAAATGTTTATATAGGTCTTCTGGCCATTTTTTGATTGAGTTTTTGTCTTTTTGTTATTGAGCTGTATGAGCTGCTTGTATATTTTGGAGATTAATCCTTTGTCAGTTGCTTATTTGCAAATATTTTCTCTCATTCTGAAGGCTGTCTTTTCATCTTGCTTATGGTTTCCTTTGTTGTACAAAAGCTTTTAAGTTTCATTAGATCCCATGTGTTTATTTTTGTTTTTAATTTCCATTTCTATTAGAGGTGGGTCAAAAAGGATCTTGCTGTGATTTATGTCATAGAGTGTTCTGCCTATGCTTTCCTCTAAGACTTTGATAGTGTCTGGCCTTACATTTAGGTCTTTAATCCATTTTGAGTTTATTTTTGTGTATGGTGTTAGGGAATGTTCTAATTTCATTCTTTTACATGTAGCTGTCCAGTTTTCCCAGCACCACTTATTGAAGAGGTTGTTTTTTCTCCATTGTATATTCTTGCCTCCTTTATCAAAGATAAGATTACCATATATGCATGGGTTTATCTCTGGGCTTTCTATCCTGTTCCATTGATCTATATTCCTGTTATTGTGCCAGTACCATATTCTCTTGATTACTGTAGCTTTGTAGTATAGTCTGAAGTCCCTTTAAAGGACATATGCTGGCAAATATTACAGCCAGTACACCACCACTAAGAGCAAAATAAAGTCAGAACCCTTCCCCTCTACACTTCGGCAAGTGGATGTGCTCAAAGTTGACTAAATTTGTTGCATGTAATTGATTTCTCTAGTCTCTCTTGACTGCTGCCTTCATTTTGTTTCTTTGATGGAAGTTTGAGAATTCCTTAGATCTTGATACCAAGCCTGCAATGCTAACCATGATAAAAGGAGATAAGGGTTGGAATGAGTTGAAGGAGATTTGAAAAATAAGGCCAGGGTGCAATTCAAATAACCTGCGAAAGAACTGTTAGAAAATTGCACATTTTTATTTTCTGGAGACAAGACTGGAACATTGGGAATATAAGAAAATATCTCTTTGGGATGTAAGAATACAGACACAAGCCTCTGGGTTTAGCAGAATCATTAGTGTGAAATAACGTACCTGACTCCAAAAATATGTCAAAAAGCAATACGGAATATAAGCCAATTCCCAGCACCTTAAATTTATTATTTATGATGCCAGTTAAACAAGGCTAATGTGCTTTGCAAAAGTGGTTATAGCTGCTGTGCAGTATTAGTAGAAATTAGTCAGACGTTACCAGCTCAATACAAAGTAAATTTGCAAAGGTTTCTACAAATGACAGTTTGGCTGAGTTAACATGACAGTTGAGAGCATCTCTGGTGTTTCAGTCTTGGCAAGTGGGTTTAGAACCAAGGAAGTCAGCATTTATCAGTGTAGGAAACAAATTGAACCAAAGTGGGGGAGGAGCAATAATGAGCTCCAGCATTTTACCCATCGTGCAGAAAAAGTCCATCACATCCTTCTCCTCTCGAATTCGTCTCTTATGAGTTTCAGGAAAAAAAAGCTATTAAGGATCACCTTCGTCATGTTGTTGGGATACTTCTCTATCCAGCTTCTTCTCATAAAATTGCATGCTTTAGGAATAACCTCTAGCAGTGAGTTCTGCCCTACAGGACTGCAATTATGTCAGCTTGAGGTTTCTCAAGGAAATGGTACAGGGGGATGTTGTTTTACAATATTGGGTTGACTAGTAATGTGCTAATCAAAATACATGTAACCATAAGATTTTATTTTTAGTTTATTAATACTTTATCACAAATATATTGATGACATCTTTTGATAAAACTCTTGAAGCAATAAAATATTGGCTCCTTTTGAAAGCTTATACAACACATCAAGAAACAGAGAATATACATATATTCAAAATTTTCATCTGCATTTCTCAATCTGAGCAAGGAAATATCAGTCCGTCCATTAGAGACTTTTTTTTAAACATCTTTATTGGAGTATAACTGTTTTGCAATGGTGTGTTGGTTTCTGCTTTATAACAAACTGAATCAGTTATACATATACATATATCCACATATAACTTACCTCTTGCATCTCCCTCCCTCCCATCCTCCCTATCACACCCTTCTAAGTGGTCACAAAGCACCGAGCTGATCTCCCTGTGCTATGCGGCTGCTTCCCACTAGCTATCTATTTTACATTTGGTTGTGTATATATATCCATGTCACTCTCTCACTTTGTCCCATCTTACCCTTCCCCCTCCCTGTATCCTCAAGTCCATTCTCTAGTAGGTCTGTGTCTTTATTCCCCTCTTGCCCCTAGGTTCTTGATGACCATTTTGGTTTGTTTGTTTGTTAGATTCCATATATATGTGTTAGCATATGGTATTTGTTTTACTCTTTCTGACTTACTTCACTCTGTATGAAAGACTCTAAGTCCATCCACCTCACTACAAATAACTCAATTTCATTTCTTATTATGGCTGAGTGATATTTCATTGTATATATGTGCCACATCTTCTTTATCCATTCATCTGTTTATGGACACTTAGGTTGATCCATGACCTGGCTATTGTAAATAGAGCTGCAATGAACATTTTGGTACATGACTCTTTATGAATTATGGTTTTCTCAGGGTATATGACCAGGAGTGGGATTGCTGGGTCGTATGGTAGTACTTTTTTTTACTTTTGTAAGGAACATGCATACTGTCCTCCATAGTGGCTGTATCAATTTACATTCCCACCAACAGCGCAAGAGGGTTCCCTTTTCTCCACACCCTCTCCACCATTTATTGTTTGTGGATATTTTGATGAAGGTCATTCTGACCGGTGTGGGATATCGTATTGTGATTTTGACTTGCATTTCTCTAATGATTAATGATGTTGAGCATTCTTTCCTGTGTTTGTTGGCAATCTATATCTTTTTTGGAGAAATGTCTATTTAGGTCTTCTGCTCATTTTTGGATTGGGTTTTTGTTTTTTTGATATTGAGCTGCAAGAGCTGCTTCCATATTTCAGAAATCAATCCTTTGTCAGTTGCTTCATTTGCAAATATTTTCTCTCATTCTGAGGGTTGTCTTTTTGTCTGGCTTATGGTTCTTTTGCTGTGCAAAAGCTTTTAAGTTTCATTAGATCCCATTTGTTTATTTTTGTATTTATTTCCATTTCTCTAGGAGATGGGTCAAAAAGGATCTTGCTGTGATTTATGTCATAGAGTGTTCTGGCTAGGTTTTCCTCTAAGAGTTTGATAGTGTCTGGCCTTACATTTAGGTCTTTAATCCATTTTGAGTTTATTTTTGTGTATGGGGTTAGGGAATGTTCTAATTTCATTCTTTTACATGTAGCTGTCCAGTTTTCCCAGCACCACTTATTGAAGAGGCTGTCTTTTCTCCATTGTATATTCTTGCCTGCTTTATTCAAAGATAAAGTGACCATATGTGTGTGGGTTTATCTCTGGGATTTCTATCCTGTTCCATTTATCTATATTTCTGTTTTTGTGCCAGTACCATACTGTCTTGATTACTGTAGCTTTGTAGTATAGTCTGAAGGCCGGGAGCCTGATTCCTCCACCTCAGTTTTTATTTCTCAAGATTGCCTTGGCTAGTCGGGGTCTTTTGTGTTTCCATACAGATTCCAAAATTTTTTGTTCTAGTTCTGTGAAAATGCCAGTGGTAATTTGATAGGGATTGCATTGAATCTGTAGGTTGCTTTGGGTAGTAGAGTCATTTTCACAATGTTGATTCTTCTAATCCAAGAACATGGTATATCTCTCTATCTATTTGTATAATCTTTAATTTCTTTCATCAGTGTCTTATAATTTTCTGCATGCAGTTCTTTTGTCTTCTTAGGTAGGTAGATTTATTCCTAGATATTTTATACGTTGTGTTGCAATGGTAAATGGGAGTGTTTTCTTAATTTCACTTTCAGATTTGTCATCATTTGTTTATAGGAATGCAAGAGATTTCTGTGCATTAATTCTGTATCTTGCTACATTACCAAATTCATTGATTAGCTCCAGTAGTTTTCTGGTAGCATCTTTCGGATTCTCTATGTATAGTATCATGTCATCTGTAAACAGTGACAGCTTTAATTCTTCTTTCCCGATTTGGATTCCTTTTATTTCTTTTTCTTCTCTGACTGCTTCCAAAACTATGTTGAATAACAATGGTGAGAGTGGGCAACCTTGTCTTGTTCCTGATCTTAGAAGAAATGTTTTCAGATTTTCATCATTGAGAACGATGTTGGCTGTGTGTTTGTCATATATGGCCTTTATTATGTTGAGGTAAGTCCCCTCTATGCTTACTTTCTGCAGGGTTTTTATCCTAAATGGGTGTTGAATTTTGTTGAAAGCTTTCTCTGCATCTATTGAGATGATCATATGTTTTTTCTCCTTCAGTTTGTTAATATAGTTTATCACATTGATTGATTTGCGTATATTGAAGAATCTTTGCATTCCTGGGATAAACCCCACTTGATTATGGTCTATGATCCTTTTAATGTGCTGTTGGATTCTGTTTGCTAGTTTTTTTTTTTTTTTTCCGGTACATGGGCCTCTCACTGTTGTGGACTCTCCCGTTGCAGAGCACAGGCTCCAGACACGCAGGCTCAGCGGCCATGGCTCATGGGCCCAGCCACTCCACGGCATGTGGGATCCTCCTGGACCAGGACATGAACCCGTGTTCCCTGCACTGGCAGGCAGACTCTCAACCACTGTGGCCACCAGGGAAGCCCAGTCTGCTAGTATTTTGTTGAGGATTTTTGCAACTATGTTCATTAGTGATATTGGCCTGTAGTGTTCTTTCTTTGTGACATCTTTGTCTGGCTTTGGTATCCGTCATGGTTGCCTCGTAGAATGTGTTTGGGAGTGTTCCTCCCTCTGGTATATTATGGAAGAGTTTGAGAAGGATAGGTGTTAGCTCTTCTCTAAATGTTTGATAGAATTCACTTGTGAAGCCATCTGGTCCTGCATTTTTGTTTGCTGGAAGATTTTTAATCACAGTTTCAATTTCAGTGCTTGTTATTGGTCTGTTCATATTTTCTATTTCTTCCTGGTTCAGTCTCAGAATGTTGTGCATTTCTAATAATTTGTCCATTTCTTCCAGGTTGTCCATTTTATTGGCATATAGCTGCTTGTAGTAATCTCTCATGACCTTTTGTATTTCTGCAGTGCCAGTTCTTACTTCTCCTTTTTCATTTCTCTATTGATTTGTATTCTATTGTATTCTATTCTGTATTCTATTATATACAGTATTATATACAGAATACAGTATATATACAGAATTATATACAGAATACAGTTATATACAGAATACAATTATATACAGAATACAGTATTCTATTCTGTATTGTATTCTATTGATTTGAGTCTTCTCCCTTTGTTCTTTATAAGTCTGGCTAATGGTTTATCAATTTTGTTTAGTTTCTCAAAGAACCAGCTTTTAGTTTTATTGATCTTTGCTATCATTCTTTCATTTCTTTTTCATTCATTTCTGTTCTGATCTTTACCAATTCTTTTCTTCTGCTAAATTTGGGGAGTTTTTTGTTCTTCTTTCTCTAATTGGTTTAGGTGTAAGTTTAGGTTGTTTATTTCAGATGTTTGTTGTTTCTTAAGGTAGAATTGTATTGCTATAAACTTCCCTCTTAGAACTGTTTTTGCTGCATCCCATAAGTTTTGGGTCGTCGTGTTTTCATTGCCATTTATTTCTAAGTATTTTTTGATTACCTCTTTGATTTCTTCAGTGATCTTGTGGTTATTAAGTAGTGTATTGTTTAGCCTCCATGTGTTTGTAGTTTTTACAGTTTTTTTTCCCAGTAATTGATATCTAGTCTCATAGCATTGTGGTTGGAAAAGATACTTGATACAATTTCAATTTTCTTAAATTTACCAAGGCTTGATTTGTGACCCAATATATGATGTATCCTGGAAAATTTTCCATGAAAAGTTGAGAAGAAAGTGTATTCTGCTGTTTTTGGATGGAATGTCCTATAAGTATCAATTAAGTCCATCTTGTTTAATGTATCATTTAAAGCTTGTGTTACCTTATTTATTTTCATTTTGGATGATCTGTCCATTGATGAAAGTGGGGTGTTAAAGTCCCCTACTATGAATGTGTTACTGTCGATTTCCCCTTCTATGTCTGTTAGTATTTGCTTTATATATTGAGGTGCTCCTATGCTGGGTGCATAAATATTTACAATTGTTATATCTTCTTCATGGATTGATCCCTTGATCATTATGTAGTGTCCTTCTTTGACTCTTGTAATAGTCTTTGTTTTAAAGTCTATTTTGTCTGATACGAGAATTGCTACTCCAGCTTTCTTTTGATTTCCATTTGCATGGAATATCTTTTTCCATCCCCTCACTTTCAGTCTGTATGTGTCCCTAGGTCTGAAGTGGGTCTCTTGTAGACAGCATATATACAGGTCTTTTTTTGTATCCATTCAGCCAGTCTATGTCTTTGGTTGGAGCATTTAATTCATTTACATTTAAGGAAACTATCTATATGTATGTTCCTATTACCATTTTCTCAATTGTTTTGGGTTTGTTATTGTAGGTCTTTTCCTTCTCTTGTGTTCCCTGTCTGAATAATTTCCTTTAGCATTTTTTGTAAAGCTGGTTTGGTGGTCCTGAATTCTCTTAGCTTTTGCTTTTCTGTAAAGGTTTTAATTTCTCCGTCAAATCTGAATGAGATCCTTGTTGGGTAGAATAATCTTGGTTGTAGTTTTTCCCCTTCACCACTTTAAATATGTCCTGCCGCTTCCCTCTGGCTTTCAGAATTTCTGCTGAAAGATCAGCTGTTAACCTTATGAGGATTCCTTTGTATGTTATTTTTCCCTTGCTGCTTTTAATATTTTTTCTTTGTATTTAATTTTTGATAGTTTGAGTAATATGTGTCTTGGCATATTTCTCCTTGGATTTATCCGGTATGGGACTCTCTTGTGCTTCCTGGACTTGGTTAACTATTTCCTTTCTCATATTTCATAAGTTTTCAACTATAATCTCTTCAAATATTTTCTGAAACCTTTCTTTTTCTCTTCTTCTTCTGGGACCCCTATAATTCTAATGTTGGTGTGTTTAATGTTGTCCCAGAGGTCTCTGAGACTGTCCTCAATTCTTTTCATTCTTTTTTCTTTATTCTGCTCTACAGTAGTTATTTCCACTATTTTATCTTCCAGGTCACTTATCCGTTCTTCTGCCTCAGTTATTCTGCTATTGATTCCTTCTAGAATTTTTAATGTCATTTATTGTGTTGTTCATCACTGTTTGTTTGCTCTTTAGTTCTTCTAGGTCCTTGCTAAACGTTTCTTGTATTTTGTCCATTCTATTTCCAAGATTTTGGATCATCTTTACTATCATTATTCTGAAATCTTTTTCAGGTAGACTGCCTATTTCCTCTTCATTTGTTACATCTGGTGGGGTTTTACCTCGCTCCTTCATCTGCTCTGTGTTTCTCTGTCTTCTCATATTACTTAACTGACTGTGTTTGGTGTCTCCTTTTCGCAAGCTGTAGGTTCATTGTTCCCGTTGTTTTTGGCATCTGCCCTCAGTGGCTAAGGTTGGTCCAGTGGGTTGTATAGGCTTCCTGATCGAGGGGAGTGGTACCTGTGTTCTGGTGGATGAGGCTGGATCTTTTCTTTCTGGTGGGCAGCTCCACGTCTGGTGGTGTGTTTTGGGGGGTCTGTGGCCTTATTATGATTTTAGGCATCCTCTGTGCTAATAGATAGGGTTGTGTTCCTGTCTTGCTAGTTGTTTGGCATAGGGTGTCCTGCACTGTAGCTTGCTGGTCATTGAGTGGAGCTGGGTCTTTGCATTGAGATGGAGATCTCTGGGAGATTTTTGCCATTTGATATTACGTGGAGCTGGGAGGTCTCTTGTGGACCAGTGTCCTGATCTTGGCTCTTCCACATCAGAGGCACAGCCCTGTCACCTGGCTGGAGCACCAAGAGCCTGTCATCCACACAACTCAGAATAAAACGGAGAAGAAAAGAAAGAAAGAAAGAAAGAAGAAGATAAAATAAAATAAAAATGTTGTTAAAATAAAAAAAAATTATTAAAAAATATTTTCTAAAAAGTAATTAACAAAAGAAAGAAACAAAGAAGAGAGCACCAAACAAAAAAAGAAATCCACCAATGATAACGAGAGCTAAAAACTATACTAAAATAAACAAAACAAAACAAAACAAAATGACAGACAGACCTAACCCTAAGACAAATGGTAAAAGCAAAGCTATACAGACAAAATCGCCCACAGAAGCATACACATACACACTCACAAAAAGAGAAAAAGGGATATATATATATATATATATATATATATATATATATATATATGTCATTGTTCCCAAAGTCCACCTCCTCAATTTTGGATGATTCCTTGTCTATTCAGGTATTCCACAGATGTAGGGTACATCAAGTTGATTGTGGAGGTTTAATCCGCTGCTCCTGAGGCTGCTGGGAGAGATTTCCCTTTCTCTTCTTTGTTCGCCCAGCTCCCGGAGTTCAGCTTTGGATTTGGCCCCGCCTCTGCATGTAGGTTGCCTGAGGGCGTCTGTTCTTCTCTCAGCCAGGACAGGGTTAAAGGAGCAGCTGATTCGGGGACTCTGGCTTGCTCAGGCCTCGGGGAGGGAGGGGTACGGATGTGGGGCGAGCCTGTGCGGCAGAGGCCGGCGTGATGTTGCACCAGCCTGAGGCGCACCATGCGTTCTCCCGGGGAAGTTGTCCCTGGATCCCGGAACCCTGCACAGTCTTCCGGGAGGGTAGGTGTGGATAGCGACCTGTGCTCGCACACAGGCTTCTTGGTGGTGGCAGCAGTGGCCTTAGCATCTCATGCCCATCTCTGGTGTCCGCACTGATGGCCGCGGCTTGCGCCCATCTCTGGAGCTCCTTTAAGCAGAGCTCTTAATCTCCTCTCCTCGCGCACCAGGAAACAAAGAGGCAAGATAAAGTCTCTTGCCTCTTTGGCAGGTCCAGACCTTTCCCCGGACTCCCTCCTGGCCAGCTGTGGTGCAGTAGCCCGCTTCAGGCTGTGTTCACGCTGCCAACCCCAGTCTTCTCCCTGGGATCCCACCTCCGAAGCCCAAGCCTCAGCTCCCAGCCCCGCCCGCCCCAGTGGGTGAGCAGACAAGCCTCTCAGTCTGGTGAGTGCTGGTCGGTATCCTCTGTGTGGGAATCTCTCTGCTTTGCCCCCCGCACCCCTGTTGCTGCACTCTCCTCCACAGCTCCAAAGCTTCCCCCCCTCTGCCACCCACAGTCTCCGCCCATGAAGGGGCTCCTAGTTTGTGGAAACATTTCCTCCTTCACAGCTCCCTCCCACTGCAGGTCCCGTCCCTATTCTTTTGTCTCTATTTTTTTCTTTTTTCTTTTGCCCTACCCAGGTACCTGGGGGAGTTTCTTGCGTTTGGGGAGGTCTGAGGTCTTCTGCCAGCATTCAGTAGGTGTTGTGTAGGAGTTGTTCCACATGTAGATATATTTCTGGTGTATTTGTGTGGAGGAAGGTGATCTCCACGTCTTACTCTTCTGCCATCTTGAAGCTCCTCCTGAAACTTCTTGTTGGAGAGAATGCAGAGCTGATTTTTAGGGGACTTTGAACAATTCTTGAGGATTGAGGAAGAAAGCAATGCCCACTTAGTGGAAATGTGAGCCTGAGGAAATTCATCTTCAGATTGGGTTTAAATAATTCCTTCCCTGCCTTCCCTTCTCTTCTTTCTTTTAATGGGCATATATATACTGCACTCTTATTAAATATGAATTCTCCCTCCTTGGGGTAGAAAAGAGACATGCTCCATTCCCCATGGAGCTTGCCTCTGATCATTAGACAGGTGAACTGTAAAAACTTTAACAATACTTTGTGCATTTTGGTGAGTATAAAGATAACTGGGGTATTTCTCATGATTAATTTTATCATTGGAATATGGGAGTCTAAACACTGTGTTGCAAATATATGCAAATTAATTGAAGGTACAGATTCAAATCAAGAACCAGGCTCTTAAAGCAAACATAAGGTTATCCAAGTTACGTTCATGATAGTTAACTTTCTTCTCTCCATTAATATTTCAAAGTTTGTCACTAATATTCTTAAATAACAGTATTCATTATTCTATTCTACTTACCATTTCTCTATCTGGACTATTGCTCTGGCCTCTGAACTATTCCTAGTGACATTTTGAACATTATTTGTAGTTTAATAAGGTCTCTAGACTACAGAAACAAATAATTCAGAATTTCAGATACTTAGGTAGTAAGATGATAATCTTGAACACCATTAAATTTTACTCATAAAAACACCTACTTGTGACACTTGCCTCAAGCAGTATATATACAGTAGCATACACATGCAGCTATTACTATGGTCATTTTCTTATCTGAGCTTTGATAGTATCTTCACAAATAGATGAAGTATGTATAATTACTCTATATTATATTTAAGTAAACAAAGGTCCAGAGGCAAGAAATGCCATGTTTCAGATTGTCTATGAAATAACTGACAGTTATGTGTATTAGTTTGCCTGGGCAGCTGTAACAAAGTACCACAAACTGGACAGAAATTTATCATCTTACAGTTCTTGAGTTCAAAAGTCTGGAATCAGGGTATTGACGGGTTGGTTCCTTCCAAGGACTGTAAAGGAAGGATTTGTTCCATGCCTCTCTTCTTGGTTTGTGTTTGGCTGTCTTCATGTTCAAATGGCATTCTGTTTGTATGCCAAATTTTCCCTTTTATGAGAACATCAGTCCTATTGGATTAGGGGTCACACTAATAAACTCACTTTAAGTTGATCACCTCTGTAGGGACCCTGTTTCCAAATAAAGTCACATTCTGAGGTAGTGGATGTTAGGACTTCAACATATGAATTCGGGAGGGGACACAATTCAACCCAAAACATTATAAAGCACACATCTCTAGATTTTACTACTCAATGTCTTTACTGTCATACCTGGCTGCTGAGGAAAGATAAGAAAGTGTTAGCAGAGATGAATCAAAATAGAGCTGAATGGTTGGGAAAATAGGAACAAGGTAGGCAGTCATGGGGAAAGTTAAAAAAAAAAAAAGTCAAGTACCACAGCTTGAAAACAGATCACAAAATTACCCCTAGATGGTTTTAAATTTGATAATACATGCATTTCCTTTTATACTTTGATAGGATTAACTACATCAGAAGAAAAGTTTAGTAGCAAGTAAGTAAGCACTTGCCTATTCTATTTAGTTTATGGTAATAAATTCCAATTATTTTGAATTGACATTGTTCTGCACAGCCTAGAGTTAACTTCAAGAACTTCCTTCTCCTCTCTAAGTACCAAAGACAAATGTCTATGCCAAGTTCTTTGGCATGGCTCCATTTAGTTAAAGCTCAGCTATGCTTTTCTTTCTCTCTCTGCAGGGGGTGGAGGGGGGAGGGGAGGGGAGAAAATACACATGGACCAAATGCTGAGCCTGTTGTTGATGCTGTGATTTCAGAAGAGAAGTGATCTAAGCCTGAGGTTCAGCTCCTCTGTTTAGCAGCATCTATAGAGAAATTATCTTCAAAGGAATGGATAACAGTTTATTGTGTAAATCTAGGGGGGTCACTGTCTCACCTTCCCACCCGCCAATCTTCCTGCTCCTCTAACTCCATAAAATACTGAAGTTATTAACTCAAAGGACACATTCAGAGGTCCTGTTTGGTTCTGTCCCTAATCTTGGTCTCATAAATATTTGAAAATTACAGCTAAAGCCAAACTGTTCTTCTCATATAATGGAACTGCAGGCTAGTCTAGCCAGTACAATGCCTTAAAGTTCCTGGAGGAAGGAAGTGAGAGATGACGAGATTTGGGGACAGTTTATGTGAACAATTTGTTATGCATGCAGGAGAGATGGCGACTTGATGACAGATTCACTTCTTGGTCCTGAACCGTAATTAACAAGGCCCTCTGAGAAACGCACAGAGAAACAATAGGAAAATTCTTCTGAGCATTTCACAGATAATTCACTCATAATCTTTGGGAATTTATTTTATTATTTTTCTCTCTTTGTGAGTTGCAGCTTTGTTGCCTTGACATCCACACTCAAGAGTTATTGGTATCAAACCAAGCTATATAAAAAGCTATCAAGCACTTCTCAGATTTTCCACAGTTCAAAGCAGTGTTGGCAGATGGCCAGCCGTGAAAGATGAGCTGAGCCCCAAAGTGGTGAGTGTGGCTGCATGTGCAAAAAGGAGCCTGGGGTGAGGGAGGAGGGGCTGGAATCTTCCTCCTGGACCTGAGGGTCACATTCTCCCCCTGCAGGAAGCAAATGGAACTTGTAACGTCCTTCACTAAATACAACCACAGTAGAGATAGCACACCCTTGGAGAAGGAAGTTATCTTTTAAGGAAAGAGGAGATCTAGTTATATCAACCAGAAAAACAATATTAAGGAGGGTTTCATTTATGTTGGCCTCAGATGGAACGAAGACCTTAAGGGTCAGGAATCTGCTGAGACCAAAACACCAATAGTTATGGTGATAATAGTCTCTCAACACAGTCAGAGAATATGAATTTCCAAAATTTTAAGAAAATTTGTGACATTCTATTAATCTTGATTCTGTTCCAGGCACAAGTTTCAAATTTATTTTAACTTCTTGGTCTGTATTTTCCAACCAGAGGTGGAAACATTAGGCACATCTTCGTTCCTTATCATCTTTCCAAAACATGATTATCTTTGGTGCCATTTTAAGGAAAGATTGTAGGCAGGCAGTGCTGTTGATATTTCATAGATGAGGACATTAAGACTCAGAGATGTTCAATGTTTGTCAAAGCCTATATAGCCCCAAGCAGCAGAATTGGAACTCAAGGTTAGATTTCTACCCTCCCATCTAATCTTCTTAATCCAGGGATAGCTTCCCCTACTTAAGAACATATTCAGTTATAAATGCAGGTATCCTACAAGGCTAATGGGAGGTTCTGTTGGTGTCCCAGGCCTCTTCCCTGCCAGTCATCTGTGGACATTTTGTGGACACATTGGAAGTGGACGTTAACACTCTGGGAGTGACCCTCAACCAGTGAGGGATAGAAATTAGTGTACAGTGCACAGCTTCCTCATCTCTCAGTGGTGTAATTCCAATTAGTATTCAACACAGATGGGCTGAATGTGTTAAAGGGTCCACTTTGGATTGAGCCTCAGCTGTCCACAGCAATAGCCTCTGCTCAATGATGCAGCCTTTTGTGGACTTTCCCTGTCTCATGTCCCGTCTCCTTTGCTTCCAAATAAACTACTTGCACCAACATCAAGCTAAATTTACACTGTTAACTTGAGTATTTTTTGTGTAGTACACCAATCAACTGACCTTGAATCCAAAGATCCCACAGCAATCAGAAAAACCTAGCTAGACTTAAGGCTTCTGCTCCAAATATATCTCCAAGTAGTGACTTGCATTGCTGCTTTCTTTTCAAAGCATTTTAGTATCATAATATTTTAAGAATAAAGCAAGTTCATTGAAGGATCTATTTAAATAAAGGCAAGAAGAAAAAAAAATATCCCCAAATTCTACTAACTAGAAATAGCCATACATGTTGGTAAATATATATACAAAATTAAACAATTTTATTTACTGTTTTATAATCATTTTACTTAATATATCATGAACATGCTTTAGTCTTCAAATATTATTTTATAAAATTGCTTTTATAACTGTAGATAGTTTAACCTGCTCTATATACAGAATTTGTCAGTAATATAGAACATTTTTTTCTATTTTTTACTAATATAAGCATTCTTAAACTTTCTAAATGTTCTTTTTTATATTCCAGCTAGCAGTTAATAAAAGCACCAGTGGCTTCTTCACAATTCAGCATTATATCCTTAAAATATTTGCTAATTTACTAGTGACAATTGGATTTTACCACTTTCAAACACGACTTTTTCTTTACCCAGTGATCTCCCCTTTTTATGGTTATCAAAAGTGTAGCAATCTCCTTCTTTGAGAATGGGAAAAAGTTTGCTGTGAACTTTTCAACTTACGTATCTTTGTGGTTGAAAACTATCCCCAACAGCTGTCTGAGAGTTGTAGTCATTTCCACCCTAAGCAGCTGTTGGTTTTTGGTGGCTATTGGGGTAGTAAGAATGTGCCAAGGGCTTGAAGCAGGAAAGAGACAGGACTTTCTGAGGTATAGGGAATTAAGCTTCAACAAGATATTTTATTGTGGGTTTTTTAATGTGTGGGAGAAAGACTTAACACGTGACCTTCCCATAATATTTAAATCAACAGTACCCTGTCTGTCTCCAGGTTTAAAAGCAAAGCTCCTTAAAAGAACGCAATAGAGCTGTACGTAAATCTGACTTTATTTAATCTCTGATTTCCCCTATCAGGAACATTGCACTATGATTCTCAAAGTACTTAGAGGGTTATCAGCTTAGTATCTGCCAGGAAAACTTTAGTGATTTCAGGGGTTTTCATCTTTCTTACTGCATCAGTTCCACTCAGAAATTTAGGGGAAGCAATCTGTCTTCTGAGCATCTGTGCAGTGTGGAATCAGATTCCCAAAAATTTAGGCAGCTAACCACAATGTCAGAAGAAAATTGTTTTAGTGAAAAGGAAAGAAAATAAGGAGGAACAGAGAGAGCACATAGAGAGGGAGGGAAGAAGGGGAGAGAGAGAGACAGAGAGAGACAGAGAGAGAGAGAGGAGAAAGAGAGGGAGGGAGGGCAGAGGAGGAAGGAAGCCAACAGCACTCATATTGTCCATGAACACGTTTGCCTTAGGAAAGCATTCCCACCTAACATACCTATTCAAGGTTTACCAAATAGCTTCAGTTAGCACCTGTATGAAACCGAGGCTAAGTCGATGTATCATGCAGCCTTTCAGTAATGAATTTTTATCACCAACTTTTTATTCCCCAAGTGAAGTTGAATTGTCAGACAACTGAAGGATATGAGATGGGGGGAAGTGTTAAGTGATATGGATCTTTCCTCTAACCTTAAAATGACCCCCAAGCCAGTGTTTATTGTATAAACAAGTACAGTAAAACCTATAATGAAGTATGAGTAGCCCCAGGACTCATTAATTGGTAAAAACACAGAATCAAAGCAATGCTAAAAATACCTATAATTTAGGGAATGTCTATGTTGTGCCAGTATTTGAAATACATGACATTATATTATTATCATTATTATTTATTTATTTTTGGCCATGTGGGGTCTTCGCTGCTGCATGCGGGCTTTCTCTAGCTGTGGTGAGTGGGGGCTACTCTTCGTTGCGGTGTGCGGCCTTCTCATTGCGGTGGCTTCTCTTGTTGTGGATCACAGGCTCTAGGTGCATGGGCTTCAGTAGTTGCAGCACGTGGGCTCAGTAGTGGTGGCTTGTGGGATCAGTAATTGTGGCTCACGGGCTCTAGACCACAGGATCAGTAGATGTGGCGGCCGGGCTTAGTTGATCCGTGGCACGTGGGATCTTCCTGGACCAGGGCTCGAACCTGTGTCCCCTACATTGGCAGGCAGATTCTTAACCACTGCACCACCAAGGAAGTCTGACATTATTTTGTTTATTTCACAGATATTTATTACAAAACTACCATGTGTCATGCTGTTTCGGCATGCTGGAAATATAACTATAAAACCACTCCTAAATTAGAAAAAAATACTATTATTTTACCCATTTTACAGATTACTAAATTGAGGACCAGAAACTTAGGTTATTTGCCTCATGTCAATTAGTTGATAAATATCTGTAGAAGAACGGAAGTACTCTGATTCTTTAGTATGTGCCTTTATACGTCTACACTCAGAGTCAAACAATAAGTTTCTATACATATTTTAAAGTCTGCTCATATCAAATTTGAGACATGGAAGGAATTTATGCCACACCTCGCTTCCTTTCTCTTTTCTTCTCTTCCTCTTCTTTCCCATCCTTTCCTACCATGATATCCTTTTTTTCAAACTTCCATATATTTTCCTTACAGTGATAGAGGCAATATTATCTATTTTCCTTATGGAAAATGAAAAAGGGAGAATTAAGGTACAGGGAATCCTTGTATTTTCTCCTAGTCTCTATGTCAAGTCTTCTTTTTTAAAGTGCCTTTATTTTCAGTGAAAATATAAAGTGACATGAGTTGAAAAGTGTAGGAAAGAGTATTATGAGAATAAAAGAGTATCATTCCATTTTTCAAAATTGCAAATCATTACAAGTAAATTAGGTAGAGATGCATGATGTATAAACTGGTTTTGTTGGGTAGGGGATTAGGGAGATTTCATTATTCTGCAGAGAAATAAGAAGTATTTTGATTTTGCTGAAGTGTTAATATTTTAACCAAAGTAGAGATTTGGTTTTTTAAGAGGATATGACAAAACACTCCAGTATTCCAAGCGACTGAGACAAATATCCTGTACATCTCATAAATCAAGAAAGATGGTTATATTCTCTGAGGCATTCTGTTACAGTTTCCTTCTTGAATGATAAGTGTCTAGAAGAGTGTTAGATTTGGACTACAAAACCAGGAATGCTCTTTGTTTTGGTTAGAGAGTCACCATCTTTGAAACAGAAGGTGACTTCTATTCTAGGAATTGTTTTTAAATGATTTCTTAGAAAATGTAATAAATGGTTCCACTCAAGATGTAGAAATGTGCTTCAGAAGGACCAGGCTGGAGGAGAAAATATGCAGAAAATAAAAAGCGGAGCTTCAATTTCATGACTTCAAAATGTGAAGATGAGGATGTCACAGGTAAGGAGGTTATTGTTTGCTTTTTTAAAAAAATTCAGATGTGGGGTTTGTAAACTTAGTTTGTTTTATAAATTCTGTCCTCGTGCTTTTGGTATAGTTGTTGTTTTTAAGATCAATGAACAACAACAATTAACACAC
This sequence comes from Leucopleurus acutus, assembly GCF_964270905.1. Lineage (NCBI taxonomy): Eukaryota > Metazoa > Chordata > Mammalia > Artiodactyla > Delphinidae > Leucopleurus > Leucopleurus acutus. The sequence continues at coordinate 18,992,468 of NC_139142.1, read as the reverse complement.
CTTTGCTTCACATGACTATTTAATAAAAGTAGATAACATAAGTGCACACACAAACATACACACAAAAATTTATCGCCTGGGTTAGACAAGAAACTAAGCTGTAAGTCTTCATTATGTCAACATTGGCTCTGCTGTAGATATGATGTAGAACAGTGATGCACTCAGCATGTCTGGTCACTTATTTGATATGCATAAGGCATGTGATGGACCACAGGGTACCTTTCACTTGAAATTACAGGAAAGTGGCATGAATGCAAAGAGTTTTTGTTTTTGTTTTCACCTAATATAATCATGCTGGACTATACCCTGAAGTGTTGTTGCTGTGTAATGTGCTTGCTTTCAACTTCTTTTAAAAATTATTTTTAGTTATCTGAAGATACGAGGTACAGTATTTAAAGTGACACGTTTTGAAATCAGTTATACATGTTCACACATTTTGAAATTTTCTCTTATAATTGGTATCTGTATGTCCTGGTCAGCTTCCTCAATGACTAATTTAAGCCTTCTCATTTCTAAAAAGGAAATACTACTTAAATTACAAAGTTACTAATGAATTCAAAGTTACTAATGAATTCAAAATTACTAGTGAATTCAACAAATATCAAGCATCGGTAACACAATATCATCTGGAAACTCTCTTTACTTTTGAGATTTCAGTTAACTTGGTTCAAGCTCACAAGTTCATTAATTGTGAGAAGGCAGAAATCATTGCATAATTCCAGATCACCTCTAATAGCTTACTTCTTCACGGTTCTGACTTTCTCAGCTGCTTTATCCCTACATGCTCTCTAAGATTTATTCTTTGTCAAATGGGTACCAAGCTCATTTACTTCTACACACACACTTCTACTCACAAAATTCTCAGTGAATTTAATAACAAATTGCATATCTTACAGCATTTTGCCAACTCCTGTTTCTGCAACCATACTCTTTTACATTTTGGCAATAGCTGACTGAACATCATTTTTCTTAACGCAGGCAATATGATTTTACTCACAGGCAGGCTCCTCAGGCTTTCAGTTTCAGCTCCAAGTTCTTTTAATCAGGAATTTTCTTAGAATTTTTTATAGGAAAATATCTATCCAAGAAGAGTTCATTTTACTACACAAAATGTGCTGTATACTTACTATACATAGTTTAATATTTGTTGAGCTGGGAGAAATGGTTCCTGCTCATTATTTGTTGTTTGTTTGTTTTTTCGGTACGCGGGCCTCTCACTGCTGTGGCCTCTCCCGTTGAGAAGCACAGGCTCCGGACGCGCAGGCTCAGCGGCCATGGCTCACGGGCCCAGCCTCTTCCCGGACCGGGGCACGAACCCGTGTCCCCTGCATCGGCAGGCGGACTCTGAACCACTGCGCCACCAGGGAAGCCCCCCTGCTCATTATTGCTAATAATTAAATGTGGGAATAATAAACTTGATGTGCTTGGTTATGTGCTCCTTGCTCTTGAGTTCTGGTGGCCCATAGAGAATTTTTATCCTGCTCTCCTTACTCAGTACTCCATGAGTACCTACTGTGTGCCTGGTACTATTTCATACACTACAGAGAGAGCTTGTCAAGGGATATCCAGTTTTGGGAAGATAAGCTGCCTACTTCTGGGGTCCAAGTTTAGGAAATCCATTTTTATCAGACAAAAAGTTGATATTTTGACATATGTCTGTCTTACTCCTTGTCTATTTTTATTTAGTTCAGAAATTGGGCGGGATATACTGATTTAATTTGGAGGGCAAACCCCAGCATTATTATTGTTGTTAATATTTGACAACATGTTGTCATTCATTTCTCAAGCTTAGTGACTTTTGACTCCAAGATACTTTTGTTTTTCATCTGGGATACGTTATAAACAGTCATTAGCTCAGAAAGAGCCAGTATATATTTCCATCTCTGCTTAATGAGTTTTTGCACAAATCTAAAGAGTGATGCTGCCTACTTTCAATATAAAATGAAGGTCAGCTACACATCACTCTCAGCTGGCCTCAGCTGTAATATTTCCAGGTCACCTATGTCAAATTTTTATAAGTGGCTATTTTTAATAGAATTTTGAAATGTGAATTTATGCTAGCAGAAAACACTTTTTATTACACTCACACACCTTCACATGTGGGCACAGGCACCTACACCACTGCCCTGCCAAATGTTGCTGATACTTAATTAAGGTGCCCCTTTGGATTTTCACCCATGATCTTCTATGTCAATTGGTATGATTCATTGTTTAGCATATTTTGGAGGGTTGATACAAGTTTACTTATCATGGAAACATTAATGTAACAGCCTAAGATGAAACAGAGAAAATAACTTTGTATAGAATGGCAATTATGGCAACAAAAAGGAAAGTGAGGCTGAATGCGAAGGCCATATGTCAGCTGCTCCGGATCTGGGTTTTACTCCGATTATAGGAGGGCTGCAGCCCCTCAGAGTGAGCAGAGGGAACTAGCCAGAGTCAGGCAGCAGGTCAGGGTCCCAGCTAAATAAGCTGAGCTACAAGGCATTGTACCCATCCTTGTGGAGTAATGTTATGCTGACCATAATTCACAGAATCAAAGGTTGAGTCACACGATGAGTTAATCTGGTCCAGAGATTAGTTTAGGCATATACGATACAGGGTTCAGAGCTATATTTTAGGCACAAATAGTAGTGGGTTCATTGCCATAATTTCCAACTCTACTGGCTGGTAGCTGTAAGCCTGCTGATACAGTCACCTGCCTCGACAGAGTTGTCCTCTGTGTCCTCAAACTGAAAATTTTGCATTAGGGCTTATACCTAAGAAGGGAAACAGACTTTAGTATTTTATAAGGACTGGATGACAGTGTCCTTACAAAAATCATGAATTACTGAGAAACTATTTGTAATTTAATTAAATAACACTTTTATACTATCAGCTACATTTAATTCAATAGACAAAGTAATTATGTGTAATAAAACTGCAACAATGTAGGAAAGGGTGGAAATGAAAGAACTTCTAAACTTAAAAGCAATGGAAGCAAATCACAATTATAAAAATGGCTTTATAAAGATTTAAGAGTAATCATTCCTCAAAGCATCATAAAATTAAAAGGTAAGTGATGTCTGCATAAAAAAACATTCTGACAAATAATACACACAGGATTAGTATTAATAACCTGTACTAAAATCTTAGCGGGGACTTCTCTGGTGGTACAGTGGTTAAGAATCTGCCTTCCAGTGAAGGGGAGACAGGTTCAAGACCCGGTCCGGGAAGATCCCACATGCTGCAGAGCAACTAAGCCCGTGCACCACAACTACTGAGCACACATGCCACAACTATTGAAGCCAGCGTGCCTAGAGCCTGCGCTCCACAGCAAGAGAAGCCACCACAATGAGAAGGCCACGCACCACAACAAAGAGTAGCCCCTACTCACCGCAACTAGAGAAAGCCCACGCGCAGCAACGGAGACCCAACGCAGCCAGAAAGGAAGGAAGGAAGGAAGGAAGGAAGGAAGGAAGGAAGGAAGGAAGGAAGGAAGGAAGGAAGGAAGAAACCATTCAAAGCAAAAAAAAAAAATAAACATTCTAAAAAAACGTAAATAAATAAAATCTTAGGGATGATAGTTAAGGGAATGATTAGACGATTCACAGAACAAAATTATATGGTTCAAAAAGTGAAAATTTCAGGGCTTCCCTGGTGGCGCAGTGGTTGAGAGTCTGCCTGCCGATGCAGGGGACATGGGTTCGTTCCCTGGTCCAGGAAGATCCCTCATGACGCGGAGCGGCTGGCCCGTGAGCCATGGCCGCTGAGCCTGCGCGTCCGGAGCCTGTGCTCCGCAATGGGAGAGGCCACAACAGTGAGAGGCTCACGTACCACAAAAAAAAAAAAAAAAAGTGAAAATTTCACGTTTATCAGTGATTAATGACAAGGCATTAAAATGAAAAAGTACAAGTATTTTTCTACTAAAGTGGCAACATTTTATGAAGTTTGCACTTCCATATGGGTGGGTGAGGGAATGGTTTTGACTCGCTGAACTGCAATTAACCAGTCACTAACCAGAGTGTTAATAAATTCATTAACTTGTTCTCACTCTTTTCTGAATGTCTCATAGGAATTTCAAGCATACAAAACCTAAGATTGACCTCATTTTCCCCTACTATACATACACATTTAAAAATATTCTTGGGACTTCCTTGGTGGTCCAGCGGTTAAGTCTCCACACTTCCAATGCAGGGTTCGCTTCGGTCCCTGGTTGGGGAACTGAGATCCTACATGCCGTGCAGCATGGCCCCCAAATAAAAAATATTACAAGAAAAAAATATTCTTTATATCAATAAATGTCAGTGTAAATCTTCTAGTTATCAGGCTGCCTAATCTAGAGGCAAATCCTGTATCTCATATCTGTTATGACAACATTTTTCTTCCCATGTGTCACCACCCTAGTCCAGGCAATATCATTGAGCACCATCACCTGGGCACTTATGCTAGCCATTTCACTGGTTCCCTTTTTCCACTGAACTCTTCTTACTATTTCCCACCAGCAACAGAGCAATCCTTTCAAAATTCAAGACCAATCATACGATTTCTGTATTCAAACTCTGTAGGTGGCTTTATATCATAATTAGCATGAAATGCCAAGTCTTACCCTAACCTATAAGGCTTTACATGATCCAGTCCTAATTTTCTTGTGGACTCTATTTATCTATGTATTTCTTATTCCATTGTTCATTACAATCTGGCCCCAGTGGTCTTATCACAAACCTTTAAGCATGACTTTAGGGCAATTTGTATTTTTCTTCTTTCAGTCTGGAGCATTTTTCACCTATATATACTTGTCCTTGTTCACACAATATATTCAGATCCCAGATTGAAAATAATATCCTCAGAGAGGCATGTCTGTCCCGCTGTATCCACTTACTCTACTTTAATATTTTTCTTAGAACTCACAACAATCTTACATTATAATATATATGCCAGTTTATTTCTTTACTGTCTCTTTCACTAGACTCTAAGATCAATGAAGGCAGGTATTTTCTATCCTTTTCTAGATACTCAATAAATATTGTGAATAAATGGATTAATTAATAGGAAAATATTAGAATTAACCTAAATAAGCAACAATAAAAAATATTAAATTGAATGGACTATTACAAATTATATTTTCAAAAATAATTACTAACATCAATGAACAATTATTTAATATTAACTGAAGGATCAGGGTGTAATATGTTTATAATGGTTGATTCAATTTAGCAAGCATTCTTATACCAACACACAAAACTTTAAATTACAGTGACTGTTTCTGAGGTATAATATTATGAGTGACCTTCATTTCTTTTGCATAAACTTCCTTATCTTACAAAATGTCTGTTATTCTTTAACTTTAAGTAAAACATAATTCTCAGTCAAAGGTCCAAAACCAAGTTTAGTCCTTGCCATCTGTAAAATTAGTCAGGGTTAGGCAAGACTGATGCAAAAATGACCATTCAGTCAAATACCTCATTGGATCATTGTGCCAGACATCTTCCTTTGCTCTCCCATGTCTACTCTTCTTTCTTCACCTTGCTCTCTGCCTTGGAAGGCTGATGTGTAGAGACCACATCAACTAGTCTCCATGCCATCTTGGTTCTTAGTTTCAGTTAACCAGGAATCCCACCAAGACACTGAGGGTCACAGGAGAGTTATGTATCCCCTAAGTTCCTTCCCTGTCTACTCCTTGCTGCCTCTGTCAGAAGCTTCTCTAGAGGAAGCTGAACCTACTCATCTTTGCCTGGGTTCCAATAGCTGCTCATCTCCTAGTCATTTTCAGGTAGTAAGAGCTCAGCTACTACTAAGTTTTCCTACTGCTCCATCCCTGTGGTCCTCTTACATCAAATCTTGGTAAATGGAACATTTTCAAATTATTGAGTTCCATTTATTCTATTTGTTTCCCACAGGGACCCTGAGTGACACTGCTGTGGTGCCCAGCCTCACATTCCCTCAGCCCATACTTTCACTCCAGGCATTGCTGAGGCAAACTAAGGTAACCTCACATCACTTCACCTCAATTGCACCATGTTTTCTTGTTTCAGCACCTGGGCTCTGGGCTTCCCTGCATGCAGTGTCTTTAGGAATCTGCTCAACTATTCTGATGCATGAACAATTCGGAATTAAGAAGGAGTTAACAAACCATGACATAACCTTTGACCTATAAGGGACAAGAACTGATGAAAAATTCTTCCTTATCCTTTCTTTTTTTTTAATTAATTTTTATTGGAGTAGAGTTGCTTTACAATGTTGTGCTAGTTTCTACTGTACAGCAAAGTGAATCAGCTATACGTATACATATATCCCCTTTTTTTATGGATTTCCTTCCCATTTAGGTCACCACAGAGCTTTGAGTAGAGTTCCCTGAGCTATAGAGTAGGTTCTCATTAGTAATCTATTTTATACATAGTATCAATAGTTTATATATGTCAATCCCAATCTCCCAATTCATCCCACATCCCCTCCCTTTCCCCCTTGGTATCAATATGTTTGTTCTCTATGTGTGTCTCTATTTCTGCTTTGCAAATAGGATTATCTATACCATTTTCCTAGATGTGTTAATATATAATATATGTGTTAATATACAATATATGTTTTTCTCTTTCTGACTTACTTCATTCTGTATGAGTCTCTAGGTCCATCCACATCTCTACAAATGACCCAGTTTTGTTCCTTTTTATGGCTGAGTAATATTCCATTGTATATATGTACCACATGTTCTTTATCCATTCCTCTGTTGATGGACATTTAGGTTGCTTCCATGACCTGGCTATTGTAAATAGTACTGAAATGAACACTAGGGTACATGTGTCTTTTTGAATTATGGTTTTCTCAGAGTATATGCTCAGTAGTGGGATTGCTGGGTCATATTGCATTGGTTATTCTGAGGCACATAATTCAGTGTCCCAGCAACATTAAACCTTGGTTGTCCATGGCAGTGAACCAGCTCAGTAATGCATTTTTAGATTGGTGTCCCTCTGTGCTTGTTTCATTCTTCCAGATCCCTAAACCCTGTGTCTTGAAAGGATCCCAAAATAAACTACCTCTTGCAAACGCCCACTTTCTTAGGGGGATTCTGAGCTGAGAGATATTGTGACGGATACAGTAATCTATACTATATATATAATGTATACATACACACACATGCACATACATATATAATTTTCACTTAATACCAAAATGTTTGTTGCATACAATCATTAAAGAAATTATAATTGAGAATTTTCCAATGTGCTGCTGTTCATTTACTGGAGTAATTTCTAACGTGTCCCCCATCCTCGACCCTGCCCCCCAACTCCAACCTCCATCCCTACCATCTTCACATGAATGGGAACAAATCTACCTTGGTGCACATTGGGTAATCCATCAGTACAATTTTCCAGTATGCTTCCTGACAAGTCTCAAAAAGGTTCATAATAGCATTTCCCTGAGGGCAGCCACAATATTTGTCCGAAGTAATGAAACCTTTTAGTAAAAGGGAAATAGGAAAAAAACCTTCATGTTCTCTGTACATTTTCAAAATTGAGTAAATTTAAACTTCAGAGTCTAGACTTATAGAATAAATTCCTAGCTTAATTTCCATAGCAAAGCCATAGGCAAACAGGTGCTGGAAAGAATTCTAATCCCTCCGTTTCATAACCTGGTCTCCAGGAGCCCTGGCCTGTTAGTGAGTATCGTCTGCAGTGAGGCTGTGCAGGCGGCTTCGTCCGCAGAGCAGCTGGGGGTTTCCTCTGACTTCCAGAAGTCAGCCTGGCTTCAGAACACAGGAGTTTGAAGCTTTTCTTCCTGGAGAAACGACTGAGCAAGCCCACCAGCCTAAACCTCACAGTCCCGATTAGAGGAGCACAAGCTCCGTGAACATATTCAAGTGTAAATCCTCAGAAAGATGAAACAGTGGGTAACATATCAGCATGAAAAATATTTTTGCATTGAACAACATCTGTAATTTTTATTTTTCTCTCTTTATAAGTTAGTTTCCATGGATTTGGTTTTACAGATAAGAAGTGGAGAAGTAGAAGTATTGGAACAGCAAGGGGAATCTATTCTCAAGCCATTTCCGAGCAAGCAGTGAAATGGGAGCTCCCAGAGAGGAGACAAGAAAGCCTGCTCTCTTGAGAAATTTTCAAAGAAGCTTTGCATCTGAAAGAGGTCTGAATTTGCAGAAGATGCCCATTAATAGTGCTGCTTTGGTACACTAATGTAAACCTCAGATCCCTTGAGGTTTGCCCTTCTCTCTTCAAAATGGTATCTTGTACTACACATGAGTATAAACACTGAAGGTCATATTCTCCCTCCCTTTTCAATTCTGATTTACATTTACAGGAAACTTAAGTAGAAAACCATGATCTGGGAAAGGCTGCTCATTTGCAAAGAGGCATTATTTTCCAGGCCTGTGGGCTGAATCATGCAGTTCAAAGTCGCAGGTGCCAACCTCCCTGACACACCATCCCTGCTCACACCACACACAGAACTTCAACCTAGAGCCATTTTATGGATCTATCTGACTTTCTAAAAGAAGTTGATTGAGCGGTGCACTCATGGACCAGATGTGAGACCTGTGTATGAGACCCTGAAGGTCACCAGGACAACAGTCACATCCGTCCACAAGGTAGCTCAAAATCTATCTACGTGGTATCCTCCTTGGTCACAGATTTTATGTGCTGGCTTGGGAAGTCTGTTTCAACTGGCAAAGCACTTAATCTAACTCATCCTTCCTCACATTTGTTTACTTTTTTTAAATCTCTCTGACCACAAAATTCCCTAAGATATAAAATATAGCCTGAATTCCGGGTTCTACTTGATAGTCCATTTTATCCATTTATTTTTCTCAGTATGCACTGGTTATATTATCCCCCTGTCCAAGTAGGGGATTTTTATGCCCTAAGAACATGGGCATTTAAAATACAACATAAGAGACACATTTATCGTCATAAATTCTCCTTTGAAATTCCTGTTACTTCTTGTTAAAATATCACTGTACAATTCATATGTTGTTTTTTCCGTTTCCAGATTGTCTTGTAGTCAACAACTTAGCACTACCAGTTATAAATGTTATTGAAATGTTGCAAAAGAATAGTTATTAGAGTCTCCAGTTTTTCATCAGTTGTAACTTTATGAATAAAGTATGCTGTTGTTTTCTCCTGGCAAAAATGTTTTTCTGATCCAAAGTCATTTGGAGTAGGGAAATGGGAACATGTCAACAGAGATAAATGAATGTGTTCAATTGTTTAGTTCCCAAATTAAGGAAACAGAGACATTTTCCCCACTTTTAAAACACAAACCTCATTGCTCATTATGTCTATGATGTTGAGTAGAATTATTTTCCTCAATTAGAGAATAATATAGAACAACAGTTTTGATGCCTCAATATTTTATGGAGGAAAGTTTAATATTTGGAAGTAGCATAAGATGGGGATTTTATAGTTTTAGTTTTTATTGTTTTTCCTTTTTAAACCTATAGCTGTAATTTATAGGTTGAGGTGTCTAAACCGTAATCTGTTCCATTATTAGCATGCTTCATTACTTCACAGCTCTGTTATTTAGGCCATAACAATAAACAAACTAAGATCACACATGTTATAGTATATGCCTTAATCAAGCTGACTAGCTATATTGGAAATTAGTTAATTTTCTTTCCAATATACATCCTTTTGTTTCCTAAGCAGTGCACCAGTTTCTGTCCAACATCTACCCACAACTCCCCACCCCATTCCCAAACTCACTTTGGTGATACTATGGCTATTTCCTTATCCAAGGCTGGAGAATGTAATTTAAGTTAGAGTGGTCCAGCCCCCTGGCCACAGGGGCTGGTTCAAGGAGCTGAGACAAGGAGAGAAGGTCAATAAGACCCATTCAGGGACCTTTCTTTGAGTCACATAGTGGCAGTCAAGTCCTTTTCACTACACATGGTTTTGTATTCATATGAGCATGAAGGTTCCAGGAACATGAGGTTGAATCTGAAAACAAAGCCCACATTTTTTAGAAAATGTAGGTAAAATACAAACCCCTTATTACAAGTGGAAGAACAACTCAAATGGGTGAGATGGAGGAGGGGTGGGAGGGAGGGAGGTCCAAGAGGGAGGGGATATATGTATATATATGGCTGGATCATTTCGTAGTACAGTGGAAACTAACACAACATTGTAAAGCAGCTATACCCCCATTAAAAAAAAAAAAAAGACTCCACAGCATCTCTTTCACATTTTAACTTTAAATTATAGGTATATATTATCTTTTGGGAAAACACAGAAGCAATTCCATGGAATTAGAACAAATTCTAACTTATCTACACCACTCTAGTGATGCCTGTAGGAGTCCTAAGACAAATCTGCAGATTTCCTATTGAGAGAAAATTTTAGCTAAATAGCCTTACCTAATCTTTCAGTACTATATTGTTTTATGTTATATAAATATTATATATATTATATTTGTATATAACATAATATATATGTATATATAATGTAATATGTACATATATATATATAAAATACACACACAGTATACACAATTAAATCTCCTCTTCTTAGGTTTCTATTAGTAACAGATCTGTTGTGCTCCAGCTGTAAGAAAATCCTCTAAATTCTCCAATTAAAATGAAAACTAAAATAAAGCTAAGTGTTCTGGAACAGGATCAAGGGATGCATCAAAGCTTTCAAAGACCATTAAGTTGAATTGAATTATATAAATAATATTTTCCCAAAAAATCAATATGCTTTTTTCTAATATGCATTTTAATACTCATTCAAATGTCTACCATATCATAAAAGTTGGCCAATAAGAATAAGCAAGCCCTGCATGAAGTAGATTAGTAAATTTTTCTCCACAGTGTGATTTTCTGAGTGACAAATGATCACTCCATTCCAAACCAAATTTCCTTTGGACTTTTTAGCATTCTGCAATTTAAGGTATGGGAGGCTACAGATTAAATGCAGCTACCATTGAAAGGATACTGTACTGACTATTACAAAATCACTAATGAGTAGCATGTATTTAGAATCATTTCGTTTGCTTGTATTTTTGTTAGAACAGTTAAAAAGGCAATGATGTTATGCACATTAGGAGAGATATATTTTTATTAGAGAAGAGAAGATCAAGGTGTAGAAGCTGAAGAATTGTGAAGCACTTTCCCAACTGGCCTGCTTGGCTAATAAATTTCACAAGGATATTGAACAAGCAGTGAACAGCATGAGCATTGGGGGCAGAGGTAGGATGCAAGCATGTTTAGGAGAGAAAAAAGCACTGAAAAGAAACTTAGTGTGCTTTTATATATCTCTCATGGTTGAAATCCTTGAAAACTTATTTATAAGAATGTGACACTAGCTTAAAGAAACCAGCTTTTTCACCTTATAAAGCACTTTCTAAAGTATAATGTGATCTACCACATCCTATGACCCGAATCCCCAGAGGCTAAAGCTTAGGCTTTTGCAGTAAGAAAATTCATTTTACAATTGAAAGAATTAGAACACAGAGACTGAAGATTAAAGGCTCAATCATGACTATACGGAACACCAAAACCTGAGTCAGGATTCTGACTTAAGGGCCTATGCTTTTCCTTGTCACACAAGGCCCTGGAAGATGATGGAGCCGCAAGATGAAAGGAATCTGGGTCCTGAATCACCACTTAGAGAATAAATGATTGACCTGAATCATTCTAGTGGATTGTCATTTGAGTAAGGGGAAAAAAAAAAAACAAATTTCTGTTGCTTTTGAGCCACAACAGTATAGCTTACTATAACTGATCTATAGGAAAATAAGTATTTATTGCTAAAATTTTCCTTGAGTTTCCAAGAAACTTACAGCAATCTTTCAAGATTTAACTCAGAAGACAACACCCCATAATCCTCCAGAGTTAATTACATCTTTCTTTACACCCAATGTTTTCTATATTCCTCTATCATGCATAACTGGTAAACAAATATTTACCATATAGTTTCACAACTACTGACTAGATCCTGACCTCCTCAAGAGGTAAAACATTTCCTCATTCAACTACATCTTTGCCTGTATCTCTACTGATGTGCAAAAAATGATTTTTAAAAGAATGGATGTTTATATAGCTCATAAAATATGATTCATTGCACAAAGTTTGGGTAACTTATTTACTTATTTAGAACACTTTCTCTTTAATAGTCAGTATTAAATTCCAAAGCTTTGATTCAATTTTCTTTCATGTAAATCTATAAGTTGACTGCAACCCAGACTGATACAAACAGAAGATGTAAGTACTTTTAATTCTTTATTTCCTTAAGAATGTTTTAGCTTTTGAAGTCACCCGGTATGTAAAAGTTTTAGTTTGTGTATGTATGTATTATTTTTGTAGTTGAGAATTAGAAGGAGGCATTTAATTCCCAATAAAATATTTGAGACATTGGCTGATGGATTTAAATTACAATCTACTTTCTAGTCATGCTCATATCCTTTTTGGGGAGGATGGAGGGAATAGAGTCTGTTTACTTCTGTTTATTACATTAACATCTTAAAAACTTATTCCATCTAACTCTATGTTCAAGCTGACACCAAGGCTCAGAATTAATCTCAGAGCTCTAAGAAAGAGCCCCTCAGAAGGTTATTCTTAACATTGTCATGAGAAGAGTACACATTTCAAGTAGAATCATTAGAGAGTGAATGAGAAGCTTCTTTGCCTATAGATGAAGTTCTTACAGAGAAATCTGCAATAAAAAAGACCAATCACAGACAGCCATTAAGACTCAGAGAGGTGGAGAATTCTCTTCCTGGGTAAAGGCCAATAAAGTTAAACTTTCTATTTATCCAGTTTATTAGATGATGATGATGGTGATGGTGATGGTGGTGGTGATGATCATTGGTGGTGGAGAAGAGAATGGTCAGTTTTAAGACCCCAGAATGATGTAACATTCTCTCATCCTTCATCTGACTTCCTTGTTTCAGAGCGCTTCTCCACCACCTCCATCATTAGCAGGTGGGACCTCTTCTAAATCATGACCAAAAGAAAGAAGCTGTAGTTTGAATTAATTTCTAAGGTGATATTTGTAAATGTAATATAGACTATTTGACCTGAAACTTCTGCAGTTGTGAGTGACCGCAGAACTACTCGTGGTGTCACGTGGAGAATCAGATAGGTTAGGATTGCAGTGGATTCTCTTCCCTTGTTGAGACCCTAGCCTTCTGAATTTTAGCTGTGAGGTTTTATGTAAAAATTGTTCCAAATCAGTTATAATTAACTAATGTAGCTGTGATTCACAGTCATACCTCTTGCCTTATTTTGTTCATGAAAAATTTCACTCTGCTTCCAATAATATTTCCAGAGCACATTTAACAAACTAGGCTTTATGTGGTCTATAGAAATATATTTTATTTCCGTGTTTTGTTTTAGTTTAGTTTAGTTTGCTTTCTGTACATGTGGGTATGTTTGTGTGTGCATGTATGTGTGCCCTTCCCCCTCATGTGTGGCACTTTTCTTCCCCTATTTAAGAGCATTTGTTCTCTCTGGCCACTGGATGGCGATTAAGTGTTTTCTCCCTGAGCAGGTAGATCATTAAGGAGCTGGTAGCCAGTGCAGATTGCTTTTGATTCATGGATGGGATTTCAAGAAACTTTATTAACAAGAAAATAGAGGAACATTTTACCTTGTCTTCATCAATTAAATAATTTATTAAAGCTTGCAACTATGCGTGATTACTAAAAAAGACAATAAGGCAATAATTTACACAATATTTTGAGTTCAGACAGAAATGTTTACACTTCTGTTATGAAGTGTCCAGTTGCAGCTATGAAGTAACATTGTAACTTTTCTCCTGAAAACCCCTATATTCAGTATTCCTCTTAGGATCTGCTCCCTTTCTGCCGAATCTCAACCTAAAGGAAACGTTTTGGGAAATACACTGAGAAATGTTCATAATCTCTCAGGACACTGTATTGCAATTGCTTAGTTAGGTGTAAAATCTATTAGTTTTGTTCCTCACTGAATCTTGAGTACTACACAGTCTGGTAGTTAGCAAACAGTAGTTGAGTGAACGGAAACAACAGATGTCTTCTCCTGTATCCTGGTTATCCTTACCCATCTGGGAGATAAGATAGAGCACAATTCCACAGAATGGGACTGCTCTGCCAATAAAGTGATCTAGTCATCTGAAGAGAGGAGAGGAGAAATGTATCCCATATTTTCTTTTCATAGCTAATTAACTGTTCTATATATTCTTCCCCTACTTGAAGAGTGAGTTTTCTATTAAGTGAAGAGTTGAACTGAGTTGCCCTAAGCTGAGTTTACAGAAAAGCTTGCTTCCTCCCTGTTCTAAACATCCTTAGCTGTACTACTAGTCTTTAGCACATAAGACCAATACTCTGAAAACTTCAAACTTGCGTACCAAGACATGTATATGGATTTGAAAATCCTAATTTTAAAAAATTGTCCACACATTTGACTGAGATGATTTTTTCCATTTCTTAAAAACTGTGGACATTTACTTGAGACTATTATAGCTTATTTATCAATTGAAAAAAGTATCAATACACACATTTTCCAGAGACCACATGCTCATCTTTTTCTCTATAAACAAGCTATAAATTTTACCTGGATGACTGACCTTAACTGAAATGTAGGACAGCAAGGGGAGAAAAGCAACAGCAACAGGTAAGGTGTTGCTGGAAGCAGAACAAAGTGAGAGTATAAGAATACTTATAGCTCCTAGGAGGATTCTTGCAGTGAGCCATGGGAGCCACTAGACTAAACTAGGAAACATCCAATGTCATTTTGCCCAACAATATAAAGAGCATCCATGGAACACATTCAATTAAAATATGTCTCTTAAAAGCAAATACTTTTTTGTCCTGCTCCCAACATCAGCTTCCTCTGCTATGAATTCCTGGCCCCAAAGCCTATGCTGGTCTCCTGAGTGCAGACCATTTTCTTTATAAATTGAATTGTTCCTTCTTTTTTTTTTTCTTTTTTCTTCTGGCTGGGAGAATGAAAATGGTATCATTGCATGGTCATCTCTATTAATTTTTAGGGCTGTCTAAGACAAACTGTGAGGCTTACACAGCAGGAATTTATTTTCTTACAGTTATGGAGGCTAGAAGTCTGAGGTCAAGGCAAGGGCTGGGTTCATACTTTCTGATAGCTGTGAGGGAAGGATGATCTGCCCTAAGCCCCTCTTGTTGGCTTGTAGATGGCCATCTTCTCCCTGTGTTTTCACATTATCTTTCCTTTATGTGTGTCTCTTTCTTTTCACATGGCCTCATTCTCTTTATAAGTTCACTGGTAATTGGATTAGGACCCATTCTAATAACCTCATTTTAATTTTACTAATTAAGCTGCAATGGTTCTATTTCCAAATCGCGTCATGTTTTGAGGTAGCGAGTGTTAGTACTTTCAACATACGAACTGAAGGCTAAGGGAGAGGCAGGTACTAGGCAGGTACTAGGGATTAAGACTTTCAGCAAAGGAATTTTGGGGAGGTCATAATACAATCTATTTCCTCTATTTCATACTGCCTCTCCTTCCCTGTTTTTCTACTACTACAAGGTAACATTAGTTAAGATCTACTCAAGGAAGTAAATGTCTGAGGCATTGAACTCATCAGTTCTGGAAGCATACCATCTGGATTGCATCCTCGTGTTGTCCCTTCCTAGCTCTGTGTCCTGGGCTTGCTCATCTGTAAAATGGGGATAATAACATTATCATGTTAAGTGCTTAACTATTTTATAAATATTATACTTATACATATTTATTATAAAACATTATTGAAGAAGTAAATTGCCTTCCAAGTACAGGTAGTAGTCCATACACATAACAGTGCCCTTTATTATACTGTAGTGAGGCCCAATCAACTATTGAATGGTTTTGAAAATGAGATTGTCTCAGTTTAACTTCCAGTCCTAGATTCTTTTAATCCAAAACGGTCTCAATTCAGAGATGTATATATGACTATAAACCCAGTGGATTAACAGATAATTATTTTTCATCCATTTCAAATACAGTGTAAAATTTATTCAAAAGCACAAAGACAGCTTCTGTAAACAATTCTTAGATGTCTATTCACATATACTCCAAAGATATCAATGACCAACTGAAGTGCACAAAGCATAAATCCAAGCCCTCAGGTTCTGGCATCATTTGCTTTAAAACTACAAGCTCAAATGACACAGGGCTTTTAGTAAGTTCTCAAATTGGATCTTTAAATTAGATCTTTAAAATCTAGTCATATATTATGTTTACAGAAAGGCTCACCAATTCTGAATCTTTATAATTTTTGAATAACATATCTTAATTTAATTTCTATAATTTCATATATCTGAATTCAAGTTTTATTTTCTTCATTGTGATAAACAGTTTTTCTTATGTGTATGTGAAAAATGTTTATTTTTAATTTAAAAAATTATTTTATATTGGAGTATAGTTGATTTACAAATTTGTGTTAGTTTCAGGTGTATAGCAAAGTAATTCAGTTATACATATACATAAATCTATTTTTTTCAGATTCTTTTCCCATTTAGGTTATCACAGAATATTGAGTAAAGTTCCCTGTGCTATACCTCCTGGGCATATATCTGGAGAAAACCATAAATTGAAAATATACAAGCACCCCAATATTCACTGCAGTACTATTTACAATACCCAAGACATGGGAGCAACCTAAATGTCCATCAACAGATGAATGAATAAAGAAGATGTGGTACATATATTCAATGGAATATTCTTCTTTTTTTATTACCATAAAAAAAGAATGAAATCATGCTATTTGTAGCAACAGGGATGGACCTAGAGATTATCATACTAAGTGAAGTAAGTCAGAGAAAGGCAAATATCATATGATATCACTTATATGTGGAATCCAAAAAAATGATACAAATGAACTTATTTACAAAACAGAAACAGACGCACAGACTTAGAAAACAAACTTCTGGTTACCAAAGGGGAAAGGTAGGGAGGAAGGATAAATCAGGAGTTTGAGATTAACATATACACACTACTATACATAAAATAATCAACAAAGACCTACTGAATTCAAGTTTTCTTAAAGTAGGACTTAAATTTAAAATGCAGTAAGAAAGATCAATTGGATTCAAATAAACAAATATATGTTGAGGAACTACTATGTGCCAGGTGTTGAAGATGTAGATAGATGGATAGATATAAACATAGATATAGATAGATCGATTTTTCTGTCCATCCATCTATATTCATACATTTGGCATTGAACATTGGGAAAATGTGATGATCTTCCAATTATATAACAGGAGATTAGCACTGTGAGAAGAACAGTCTTTAAATATTGTCTTTATGCCTCTGATAACATGGGGCATAGAACCAAAAACTCCTGAGCAAGTTGAAAGCAAAGTGAAAAGATTTTAATAGAAAATAGAAGGTAATTCTAACATCACTTTCCCCAAAACTTTGTATTATGTTGCTGTTTATTTTTTTTCCTAGTAAGATTGTACCTCAAGCTAAAATTATAATCATTAGTTCTTAAATAATAGCAAATAGTAGATTGAAAACACACATAGAATGTGATTTCCCTATCATTTTGTCTTTTGTTTTATTTATAGTTTTCACTTCCTAAGCTATGAAGACATATTTATAATTAAGAATCTCAATCTTCAGAGTTTAATCAACATATTTGACGTATTTTATGTCTGAATTGGTTTCTCTGTCTGACTTAGATTGTATGCCTTTAGGGTAGGCACTGTGTCTACGATGATTTATATAGTGTTGCCTACTTGGTGTTCAATAAATAATAAACAATAAAGAAAGATTGCCTAGCAAAGTTACAGCTCTCATGTTAACGACAAATTGGCTAAATGACTTAGAATTACTTTTCTTTTGTATTGGAAAGCAATGACTGAACATATCTTCTTTGAATGGAGTAATGTTCTCCATTTTAATATCTCAAATTAATCTATTTGTGTGTACTCTCTCTTGCTCTCATTTGAAGCTTTAAATATAGCTTTACACTCATTTTTCAAATGTTATTATTTTATTGAACATGCACTTTTGAGTAAGATTTAATAAGAACATCAGTGAATTGGCAAATGACATACTCTAGTTCATCTGCTGAGTGCAGTATATGCAACAACATTTGGAGTGATTCCAAATTAAACTTATGTAATGAAGGTGAAAATACTTCATTTATATTTAACCTTTATTTCTGGCTTTCATACACCACTGCCTTTCAGATCATGAATGGTTCATCTTTTGCATTGTTCTCAGTGTTCAATTCTTTGGCATTTTATACATCAAGGGTCCCTCCCAGATGTCAAATTGGAGAAGATCATCCTTATGTTTCTTGCTTCATTGTGACATCTGTCTAGGCTCAAGTTTGGTGGGAGAAGAAAATCATGAAGCCGTCAAATGTCTTGTTCAATCCCACTTCAGGGGCTCTGACAATTGTTTTCTGCATGGAACCTTCTTTCCATTTCTTCCCCTTATATCACTTTCTTATCTTCTCTAGCAAG
This sequence comes from Leucopleurus acutus, assembly GCF_964270905.1. Taxonomy (NCBI): domain Eukaryota; kingdom Metazoa; phylum Chordata; class Mammalia; order Artiodactyla; family Delphinidae; genus Leucopleurus; species Leucopleurus acutus. Next base: position 18,974,069 of record NC_139142.1, on the reverse strand, counting down.
TTATTACTCATCATTAACTTTTCAGAAGAAATGATTCTTCTTCAGAAGAGTCCTCTTCCCTATCTCTACCTTGCATTTGATTAAGTTGGTACTTATATCAATACCCTTAGTTCCTGGACTTCCCCAACATTATGTTCATTAGATTTGTCATTACTTATTTGACATGCATATTTTTGAGCAGATAATAAATTCTGGAAACAGATGAACTTCCTGAATTAATCACTGATGTATCCAGAACATCAATCTTAGTGCCTGGCACATAGAGATCATTCAACAGAAATGTGCCTAATGATTGAAAAAAACATAGTTTGGTCTTTCAAGACCACTTCACAAGAAAATTGCATACTTTTGTGGCAAAGTAGTTAAGGCTTCCTTTTGAATTTGGCTTGTAAATCATGGAAAGCATGTTACTCTCACAAATAGCTTTGAGACAATCAGTATTTGATACAAATCATGTGTCTCCCTTGAACAAAGCTAATATCCTAATGCAAAGTGTCATATACATTTTCCTACAGGCTGAATATTTTTACATTTATAACCTGCTATTAGTTGATCTGGTAAAGATAACTTTGATTTTTCCATAAAAATGATATGAGGTTATAATATATTCACATCCTCTGCAGGAAATATAAGTTCATTAACTATCTCCATTTAAACTTAGCACAGTCTGAGAGCAATCCATCACAACAGTTTATTTTTGTTCTTTTAGGAGACCCCTAGAATAGGCTGTGCAGGATGAGAGCAAAGAATGTGAGGATAAGAGGAAATGGCTACAGAAGTTTAGGGAGAGAGAGTAGAACCTAAAGTCAGGAGCTGGTGAAACTCAAGAGGAAAGAGCTATTTTATCTGAAGAAAGAATCCGAACTACAGTATTGAAACACACAGGCTCATGTTCACTAATCCATCAGAAAACAGACTCACTACCAAGAGGGACCCAGAATGCCAATGCAATGAAAACACATATGTGTAACTGGCAGAATTATGTGTAAATTACGGTATGCTTTTGTTTGTTTGCTTGTTTGTTTTTTTATGGTGAATCAATAAATTTCTATAATACCAGGCCACAGGAAGTTCCTAAATGGTTCTAAATATGTATATATTTTATGAGGGAAAGAAGAAAGTTGCAATACTAATTAATATTCCAGGACAAAACTCGATCAAGATTCTTTCACTTCCCATCTAATTCTAAACATTTTCAGGAATTTAATCTCATTTGTTTATTTAAAATTATTTTCTGGGACCCAAAATTTAATATGACAGATCCAGTAAGCACATTATCCCAGACGATATGAGAAATTGTCTTTCTATACATATTGAAAAATCCTATATCTACCTGTAAGAAATCTAATTTACTTACCTTAAAAGAAAATTAAATTATTGCAGGGCTTTCTGTAATTTGAATCACCTGTTTAAAAAAATGTTAAACACAGCTTTAACAGGAAAAAGCTTTCACTAATGTGAGCATATGAATAATCTAAAAATTTAAGCTACTTGAAAATAATGCATGTCTTACACTTAGCCTGATTTTAGCCCACCAAACAATTATTTTAGAAGAAGAATTTATGTTTGATTTATGGACCATCATGATTCAGTAATTAAATCAAATTTGAAAGTATTAAAAAATGGAAAACAACTGGCTGGTCCAAGTATTAGCATGATTTCTCTTTTATTTCCCCATCCTAAAGTGTTAATCTTGATTGAAATCAGTGAAGGACTTTCTCCCATTCCTCTCTTCATTTTATTCACCTACTCACAAATTTCATCTGACAATATTTCCACTAAACTGGTATAGGGTTAACCCTTTTAGATATATATTCGAATGGGAATACTAACTTAGACATTCATTTTGCTTTCATAATCATTGATTATTCTGAGAAAAACTCAAGGAGTAAGATCTTTAATTATCTTTAGACAGTCCCTGCTTTGTTGATTTTATATCGTTAAGTGTGAAACATTTATGATAACAGTTCTAATGTATGTGTTTTGAGGACTTTATGAATATAGAGTATTTGAGGTTCTAACAGGTGTGCATACACATTTTCAAAATATGAAATGTAGCCTTGAATTTAACTTTATTGTGCATTCTTAGTCTTTGTACCATTTCATATCACTTTACAATATTTAATATTGTATGTTTGCAAAATAAAGTTACTTCTGAATAACCCTATAATTCCAGTTTCAAAATAAGATGCAGTTGGAAGGAAAGCTAAACCTTATACTAATTACTTTGAGCTATAGTAGTAGTTTAGATTTTCCCAGGAAAATAATTATACTTCTGAGGAGTAACAGCTTCCAGAAACCTGAATTGCAAGGCTAACCAAGCATAAAGCCTTTTATTTTTGATTTTCTGTACACTTCAGAAATGGAACCAGTTGCTTTATAGCAAAGTCCTTTTTTTCAACAAATCAATTCTGAAGGATATTGAGACACTCAAATGCTATAGAGGGAATCTATGAAGGATGTTTGAACTCAGGAACACCAAAATTCTTAGTGTGAAACCCATTATTCTGCCATGATTAAAACAGTTCATCACCAATTAGAGGAGCGTGTTCTTAGGTGATCAATGGAGGTTAAAGAGTTTTGTTTTTCCCTTCTAGAATTGGCTTCCTAATTAGTAAAAGTGAATTTTAAAATGGCCTTCTGAGGAACAGCTGTGTTATCTATTGTTTATGGAATAGCCTTGCAGACATCCTTGTTTTTTGGCATTGAAATAGAAATGAGAGTGATTTGCATAAATGGAATATTAGTTGCTCTGTTTGATTATTTTTCTCTATTTCCCCTTTTCTGCATATTGTTTATTTCTATTATTTTAATGATAAGTAACTTTTAGGTGGAAAACAGCTGTCTGCTATTTTTTGACCTCACAGAACAGGCTAAAAATATGTTCATATTAAGATAGTATTAGACTTGACTTTGCTTTAAATTAACCACAATATGTTCTTTGAAGAAGAGTCATATTCAGCCCCTGCCAAAGTTTAAGATATACAAATAATATACAGCATTAACATATAAAGAGTTACATCTTCATTTGAAAATTGACTTCACTGAGTAGTTTTTAATAGCAAAATATGATTTTTGAGGGACTTAGTGCCATAAACTATCTTAAAATCTAGAAGTTTTAACTAGTATTAGTTTAAAATTTCAAATGGATATTTCATTCAGACAATGCTTCTTAAATATAATGAATATATTTTCTTTAAAATAAAAAAAATCCCTATCTAAATTTCACTACTATACTGTACATTTTTTTCTCATAGCAATTGTTATGAGTTGAATTGTTTACCTCAAAATTCATATGTTGAAGTCTTAAACCACATTACCTGAAAATGTGACCTTATTTGGAGACAGGGTCTCTCTGGAGATAATTAACTTGAAGTGAGATCATTAGGTTGGATCCCAATCCTATATGACTGGTGTCTTTATAAAAAGGTGAATTAAGACACAGAGAGATACACATAGAGGAGAGACAATGTGAAAACACATGAGAAGATAGCCATTTAATAGCCAAAGAGAGATGCCTGGAACAGACCCTTCCCTCAAGGCCTTAAGAAGAAACCAACCCTGCTAACACCTTGATGTCAGATTTCCAGCCTCTAGGACTGTGTGTAAATAATGTTCTGTTGTTTAAGCCTCCCAGCTTGTGGTACTTCATTACAGCAGCCTTAGCAAACTAATAAAGAAACATATTTACTGCCATGTTTTCTATTTTCAATCAAAATGTTTTAGAACTGTCTCTTTTTTCTTTCTTTCTTTCTTTTTTCTTTTTTTTTTTTTTTTTTGCGGTACACGGGCCTCTCACTGTTGTGGCCTCTCCCGTTGCGGAGCACAGGCTCCAGACGCACAGACTTAGTGGGGCCATGGCTCACAGGCCCATCTGCTCCGCGGCATGTTGGATCTTCCCGGACTGGGGCATGAAACTGTGTCCCCTGCATCGGCAGGTGGATTTTCAACCACTGCACCATCAGGGAAGCCCCAGAGTGCTTTTTAGATGTGGAGTACTAGTACTAAGAGTAACGGGCTTAAATATGCAACACACCTATCCTCTAACTGTGAGATGCTAGGCAATTTGTTCAACTTCCCTGTGCCTCAATTTCATCATGAATAAAATGGAAATAATAGCAGTTCCTAACTCACGAGTGTAGTTGTGAGGATTAAAATAGATAAAATATATAAAGTGCTGATATAAGTGTGTGGCCTCTAGTTAGCAATCTATAAATTTTAATGGTCATAAAGGTGACAATTTATCTATACAAATTATTACTGAAGTTATAGCCATTGTGAAACACAACCAGGGATCTACAGTATTTCTGAAAATTAAGACTTGCAAGTCTACTATTGTTACATCCCATGGCATAGACCTTACCAATACTTGGCACCATGTTATGACTTCAACCAAAACTCCCTTAAGACTTTCTTCATTGAGCAATGTGTGTGAACCACGCATCATCCTGCAAGCTCTCAAGGAGAAAACACGCCTCAGTTAGCCATCCTGATGATGAGATACTGAGGTCTTGTTAGAGAGATAACACATGGATACACATGGCTCTAATACAAAGGAATAATTCCTACTACAAGAGAACTGTAGCTGAAGGTGAATCCCACACCCAGAGTGCACAATTACTTCTTATCAGTGCCAGCATCCTCACTTCCTCACTCTTTTTTTTTTGCGGTACACGGGCCTCTCCCTGTTATTGCCTCTCCCGTTGCGGAGCACAGGCTCTGGACGCACAGGCTCTGCGGCCACGGCTCACAGGCCCAGCCGCTCTGTGGCATGTGGGATCTTCCCGGACCAGGGCATGAACCCGTGTCCCCTGCATTGGCAGGCAGACTCTCAACCACTGAGTCACCAGGGAAGTCCCCTTACTTCCCCACTCTTATCTGTGCTTCTCAGAGAAATCTTCTCTAAATCATTTTACCCCACACTTAGATCCTTTAGCAAGTGATCCTTTTCTGAATTAATATATGCATTCACCACATCTTTATTTACAGCTTCATGTATGTCAGGTTTTGTCCTAGGCTCACCATTTAGGCATGTGGGATGAAAGGGCAAGGGAGGGGGCTGTACTTAGTATACTCCCCTTACGTACTTTTTGTATACTTTCTCTGTTTAATAACTCTGGAAATATTGGGACATAGAAAAGTGCTTCTGAGATGCCCCAAACAAATTCAGTCTCACTTGTTTACGTTTACAGAGAAGCTGTGCTGACTTTAGTCATTGCACTTAATCATCTTATATTATAGCTAATTCACAAAGAATCTGTCTACTCTGCTACATTCTCTAGCATGCATATTCTTACAGGCATCATGTTTTCTTCTTTATATGCTCAGAATCTAGCACAGTGGCCAGCATCAATCAGATGCAATGCAAATAAAAGATGAATTAATTATTCTAAAAGAGGGAAGGTGGGGAGTAGGTAAACAATCATGAAGAATTCAGCATTCCTGCAGAGTGTTGCATAAGGGGAGTGTATAGACAAGAAAATATAGTGGGAGAAGAAAATTCCAAGCAGATGGAAAATCAGGAGCTAAAGCACACACGTGGGGAAAGGAATGTGTGCTGAAATTGCAAACAAGTCAATTTGGCTAGGGCCTTGTGTATATGAACATGAATAAGGTAGAATATAAAAAGGCAAATCCCATTTACATCATGGAGGCTCGTAAATGCAAGGCCAGGGAATTTCAACCTTAATTGCTACAGCTCTGAAAACAATACTCCATGATTCTCCATTTCCTCTGGCATAATCTTTTAACAGTTTGTAATTTGGAAAAGGCACAGGAGAGAATTTTGTTGTCCAGATATACTAACTCATATTACTCTATGTTTCATTCAACCTAGATATACTTTAATCCACTAATAGAATTGTTTTCTTTGTTACTTTGATATATTTTGAACATAGCATTTAGTTGAATATATTAAATATCATATCTTAGGTTCTTTACTCTTGAATGGACAGTAAATTTACCTGCCGTGTCCTATAAAATGCTGATTAACTTTGATTCACTTATGCATATTAGGATCTCCTGGAAGATGTGAGACTTATGAAATATAAATACATAACAAGTAACAATGTAGGATCATGTCATTCATAAAATCAAGGATATTAATTATTTACCTAAATAGTCATCTACTTCTATATACAGCGTGAAATAAAATGGAATCAGAAAGCAAAGCTTGAGCTAAATCTACCTAGTGCCCAGACAATTTCGAAAAATGTAATACAGAAACCCAGTTTACAGTTTAATTAATGGTGGACAGTTGATTGAAAGATAAACCCCCAATGTGCTAGAAAGGAAAAAAAAATATCTGAAACAACAAAAATCTACATGATTCAGACAACTGAAAATACATATACTATGTATGCTTGTATAGAATAAATTTTTGAGTGCTGTTGTAGGAAAATACTCATAATACGCTATCAATTTGTGTCAATATGGATGCATTTCAAAATCACAATGTTTCATGAAGAAAAATTTGAAAATTATTCTTAAACTTGGATGTCATCTAAAGTGTCATCTAAATTTTAATATGTCCAAAGCAAAATGTATATTATTTATTGATACAAATATATGTGCTAAAATTATACAGTTCTCCTTGGAAATGATCTACTCCAACCTCAAGATCATAAACTTCTATGAGAATGATGGGAGAAGTATTACACAGCTTTCTGGGGTTCTAGTTGTAGTGGTATATACTGTTCTTAAGACAAATATCTGTATTTGTTATTTAAAAACAATAAAATATTTGAAGCAAATGCAAGTCACTTGGAGAAGCACCTTTGCCAAGCCAAAACACTCACTCTTAGCACTATTGCCCCCTGGAATAGTAGGTTCCCAGTTGCCTTAAATGAAGAAATATCCCAAGAAGCTTTTTCCAGAGACAAACATTTCTAGATTACATGATGTTTTTGCCTCCAGAAGAAGCTAGGCACTTTTATATCAACAAGACAGGAAGGTAGAAAGGAAAGAATAAAGACAAGAAAGTTAGTTCTGCCTCTACAGACAATTCATAGTTTTTAATATGTTAGAAATTACCTCTGAGGGTTAGTCTTATAACATATTTTAACATGATTGTCATCCTTTTCTATAATATCTAATATCTCTAAAATGAGTGCATATAACTTTTATACTCAAAAAAATTTAAAAATCATTTAAAAGTTTATAAGAAGATTAAATGTTAAAATAAGCAAAACAAATTTTTTAAAAATTTATCATTTTTAAAAATCATGGAACCTACAAATACTCTTAAAACAATAAGAAAACAAACAACCCCATTGACAAATAGTGAAAACCCTTGAACAGATACCTCACCAAAGAGACACAGATAGCAAATAAGCAAAGCAAATGAGAAAAGATGCTTAACAGTATTTGTCATTAGGAAATTGCAAATTAAAACAACAGTGACATACTACTACATACCTATTATAATGGCCAAAATCCAAAACACTGACAACACCAAATGCCGGTGAGGTTATAGAACTCTCATTCACTGCTAATAGGAATGCAAAATAGTACAGCCACTCTGGAGGACACTTTGACAGATTCTTACAAAACTAAACCAGAAATCCAGAAATTACATACAATCCATACAATTGTATGAAATTGTTTATCATATAATCCAGAAATTACACTCATTGGTATTTACCCAAAGGAGTTGACAACTATGTCCACACAAAAACCTCACACGAATATTTATAGCCACTTTATTCATAATTGACAAAACCTGGAGGCAACCAACATATCCTTAAGTAGGTGAATGGTTAAATAAACTGTGGTATTTCCAAACAATAGAATATTATTAAGCACTGAAAAGAATTAAGCTGTCAAGCCATGAAAAGAAATGGAAGAAACTTGCATATTACTAAGTGAAAAAAGCTAATCTGAAGGGGCTGAATGTGATATGATTCCAAATATTTGACATTATGGAAAAGGCAAAACAATGGAGTCAGTAAAAATATCAGTGGTTTCCAGGGTAAAAAGAAAGGAAGGTATAAATAGGCAGAACACAGAGGTTTTTTAGGGCAGTGAAACTATTCTGTAGGATACTATAATAATGGACACATGTCATTATACATTTGTTAAAGTTCATAGAATAGACAACAAGAGTGAACCTTAGTGGATTTTGAGTGATAATGATGTGTCAGTGTAGGTTCATTGTTTATAATACATGTACCACTCTGGTGATGGATGTTGATATTGGGGGAGGTTGTCCATATGTGGGGGCAGATATTACATGGAAAATCTTTGTATTTTATGCTCAATTTTTCTGTGACCCTAAAAATGTGCTAAAAATAAAGTTTATAAACAAAGTCTATAAATAAGTAAATAAATAAATAATTTAAAAAATCATGGAGTCTATAAATATTACTACATTGTGAGATATTTTAAATTAGCTCAAATCAAAAATTAAAATGCTTATTCAATATTATATACATTTTATTGTACTTGATTTCTATCAGTTTGAAGCAGAAGCATATTCTCTAATCATTTGATTCAATTTCACAAATTTTAAAGAACTGTAATGCATAAACTGTGATATAATAGTAAACAGGACAGAGTCATTTCCCTGAACAAGCTCACAATATAGTAAGGAAAGCTAAAATGTATACAAATATATCACAATGTAATAGCAGTTATACAGTAAAAAATGCTTTACCCTGAATGAAGGCCACCTAAACGGGTCAGTGGGGGTGAATAAAGGCTTCAGATCAATTTAAAATATGAATGAGGCAATGTCAGAGAGTTCCCTCCTAACAGAACCTCTTACACATTGAAGATCTCTCACATTCCACAAGGTAGGCTGGGGAGTACTGAAGGCTCATATTTCCTTCTGTTTATTTTAATTTTTATTTATTTGTTTGTTTATGTATTGGTGGAAGGACATCTTAAACAAGAAAATATTTCTTTTTCTCATGTAAAATTCTAGGTAGCCAAGTTTGGTTCAGAGGATCCACAGTTTCTCCAGTGCCACAGTTTTCTTCTCTTTCCATTTCATCACCCTTTACATGCGGCTCCCATGTTCAGGATCAGCTCATGATTGCTAGAAGGTTTCTATAATTCCAGCCATCATATCCTCTTTCTGGGCAGAAAGAAAAAATATAGGACAACACACTTGCATTCTTTTTATTTTTTTGTTTATTTCTGTCTTTTGTTTTATTGTTTGTTCATTTTGTTATGGAAGTATAGCTGAGTTACAATATTATTTTAGTTTCAGGTGTTCAGCACAGTGATTCTATATTTTAATAGGCTATGCTCTATTTAAAGTTATTATAAAATAATAGCTATATTTCCCTGTGCTGTACAATATATCCTTGTTGTTTATTTATTTTATACATAGTGGTTTGTGTCTCTTAATCCCTTACCCCTATCTCACCCCTATTTCCTTTCTTCTCCCCTCTGGTTACCTCTAGTTTGTTCTCTGTATCTGTGAGTTTATTTCTGCTTTGTTAAATACATTTGTTTTATTTTTTGGATTGCATGTATTCATGATAATATGAAGTATTTGTCTCCTCTGTCAGACTTATTTCACTTAGCATAATATTCTCTATGTCCATCCATGTTGCTGTAAATGCAGAATTTCATTCTTTTTATGGCTGAGTAATATTCTATTGTATGTACCACATCTTCTTTATCTGTTCATCTGGTTTTGGTCACTTAGCTTGTTTCCATAGCTTGGCTATTATAAATAATGCTGCTATGAACATTGGGGTGCATGTATCTTTTTGAATTATTATTTTAATTTTCTTCAGATATATAACCAGCAGTGAGATTGCTGGGTCATATGGCAGTTCTATTTTTAGTTTTTTGAGGAACCTCTATACAGTCTTCCATAGTGGCTACATGAATTTATATTCCCACCAATGGTGTAGTAGGGTTCACTTTCTCCACATCCTCACCAGCATTTGTTATCTGTAGACTTTTTGATGATAGACATTTTGATAGGTTTAAGGTGATATCTCATTGTCATTTTGATTTGCACTTCTGTGCTGATTAGCGATGTTAAGCATTTTTTCATTTACCTGTTGTCCATCTCTATGTCTTCTTTGGAAAAATGTCTATTCAGGTCTTCTGCCCATTTTTTGAATGGATTGTCTGTTTTTCTGATATTGAGTTGTATGAGCTGTTTATATAATTTAGATATTAACCCTTTATTGACCACATCACTTACAAATATTTTCTTCCATTCCCTGGGTTGTCTTTTCATTTTGTTGATGGTTTCTCTTGTTGTGCAAAACTTTTAACTTTAATTAGTCCCTATTTGTTTATTTTTTGCCTTTTTTTCTTTTGCCACAGGAGACATATCCAAAAAAATATTGCAACAATTTATGTCAAAGAGTGTTCTGCCTATGTTCTTTTCTAGTTTTATGGTTTCCAGTCTTATATTTATATATTTAAACAATTTTAAGTTTATTTTTGTATAGTGTGAGGAAATGTTCTAATCTCATTCTTTTACATGAAGCTGTCCAGTTTTCTCAGCACCACTTATTGAAGAGATTGTCTTTTTTCCATTATATATTCTTGCCTCCTTTGTTGTAGATTAATTGATCCTAAGTGTGTGGGTTTATTTTTGACTATCTATTCTGTTTCATTGATCAATGTGTCTGTTTTTGTGCCAGTACCATCCTGTTTTGATTACTGTAACTTTGTAGTATATACTGAAGTCAGGGAGTGTGTTTCTTCCAGATTTTTTCTTTATTCTCAATGTTGTTTTGGCAATTAGGGGTCATTTTGGTTTCATATAAATTTTAAGCTTAGTTGTTCTAGTTCTGTAAGAAATGTCATGGGTATATTGATAGGAATTGGATTAAATCTGTAGATTGCTTTGGGGAGTATGGATATTTTCACAATATTAATTCTTCCAATCCAAGAACATGGGGAAACTTTCCATTTCTTTGTATTATTTTCAAATTCCTTTATCAATATTTTATAGTTTTCAGAGTATAGGTCTTTAACTTCCTTGGTTAAGTTTATTCCTAGGTATTTTATTCTTTTTGATGCAATTATAAGTGAAATTGTTTCCTTGATAGTTCTTTCTTATAGTTCATTATTACTGTGTAGAAAAGCAACAGATTTCTGTATATTAACCTTGTATCCTGCAACTTTACTGAATTCATTTATTAATTCTAATAGTTTTGGTGGAGACTTCAAAAATCTTTCTTTTAAAATACATTATTTATTGTAGCATATCATACATGTACAAAGAGTACACAAATCAAAGTATACAACATCAATTAATATTCCAAATTGACAGTATCTATATAATCCGCCCTTAGATCAAGAAATAGAACATCATCAGCACCCAGAAGACCCTCATTCCCTTTTGAATAACTACCTCTGAAAGGAAATCACTAAACTGATTTTTTAATTATAAATTTATTTTACCTGGCTTTAAAATTTAAACAAGTATTACAGTATATGCTCATTTGTGTCTCTTTTCTGCAACGTTATGATAATGTGATTCAGTCATTCAGTCATGTTACTGAAGAGGGCATTTATTTTTGTAATGTTTTGTAATATTCCATTGCATGCAGCAAATTTTTTATCATTTTACTGTACGTAATGTATTTGGGTAGTTTTCAATTTTAGTCTATGAACATTTTTGTCCATGTCTTGTAGTGAACCTGTACATTTATTTCTGCTTGATACATGCCCACAAGCGGAATTCCTGAGCCATAGGAATATGTCAGTTTTCTCAAGAAATTGTATCAATTTATTCTCCCATCTGCAATAGAGTTCCAGTTGTTTCACATCCTCAGCAGCACCTTGTATTACCTATTTTTCATTTTAGCTTTATGGTGGAGGTGTGATAGTATCACAGTATTATTTTAAATGATTTTTTAAATAATTTAAAAATTTAAATGATTATTTTCCTAATGATTAATAAAAAAAACTTAATGATTAATAAAAATTGAGCCCCTATTTTATGTTTAATGGTTATTTTTACACTCTTTTGTAAAGTGATACTGTATGTTGCCTATTTTCTGTTAGACTTTTTGATTTTTCTTGTTGATTTTCTAGGTGCTTTAAAAAATATTTTGCATATGAATCTTCATCAGATATATGTGTTACAAATGTTTCTCCCACATTGTGGGTTACTTTTTCACCCTCTTAATAATATTACACCCTCAGAAAAATTACCAGTTTTCTAGAATAAACAATACACACTAAATAAAAATAAATATACTGAAAACAAGTTAATTATCATTGGACAATCTAATACTATTAATAAACAATTATATATTTTCTACAATTTAAGACAGAGCAAACATCTAAAGCATTGAAATGGGATAGCTTAGGAGTCACAGGCTGGCTGAAAGTGGAAACAAAGTAATCAACACTTTTAGAGTCATGTGAGTTTCCATCCATTTTTCTCTATGTAATTGTTATACAAATCTGGAGAAGGTAACAATTAGGAGATGTGAGAATCTGATTAAAGTAATGCACTCTCTTTTTATAAAAATTATATGTATATGTACACACACACATTTTGGTATATGATTTTAGAGACTTTACCTCCTGAAACTTGAAGATGCCATGGGCACCAGAGTTAAGCCTGTGAATCTAGTACGTCTGAGTTCAAGCCATTTTCCTACCTCTAGAAAAAAATGTACCTTTGCAATCCTACACAGATGGTTTCTCCTTGATTATGATTTCTGTCTATCTGTGTTGTTTACTAGATAGTATGAAGCAAATCATCTCAAGCCTATGGCAAAACACACACTTATAAAACCATTTCACAGTGAATCAGTGAAAACGAACGTAATTCCAAGAAATCTGAAAAAAATGTTTTCCATTTTTTATTCTTGTCATTTATTTTCTCTCATTCACTGCTCATTCACATTCTAGCTCCCCCTACACAATTATTGAAAGAAGGGAGAAAATGTTTTTCCTAGATACTGTATTTTTGAATAACTATCCTCTTCAATTCCCTCCCTGTCTATAAACTGTACATCCAAAGCTATGAAATATTCAACAAATACAATTTTGATACCCACCATCTAGAGACTTCTATTTTACAAAACAGATTGTTTACAACTGTGCTCCCCTTCTGCCTAATGGGTACCCTGGGGGGGAATGTTGTTGGTCTTGTGATTGAACCACATATTTTCAACAAATAACAGTGTTGAAGCCAAGGCAATCTGATAGTAGCAAGCATTATTCAGTGATCTCTGAATAGAAGAGGTTCATATTTCTCTTCACTTTACGGTATGAAGGAAAAGGACACAGTGGATGTGTGAGCTGCAGCCACATATAAGCCAATGATTTCAAAAAGTAGTGGAGTGTTTCATGTTTTTGGAGTCAAATGGGAGTCCTAAACTGTCATGCTTAGCTGCAGTAGAAATGGATTTCTCTTTGGGGACCAAGAGGCACATTCATTTCCTTCCCACTTTGTTTGCTGATACAGCAACAATACCCTGGCAGGTGCTGCTTTGGACTGCCAGAGGGATGAAAGCAAACATAAACCACATTGCTCTATTGGGTTCTTAGACCAATAGCAAGAATTTATATTGTTCCATGAAGACCAAAATACTTCCTAGGAACCTGGGCAAACCAATACTGTACTGATAGTGCTAGCTAGTGTTCTGTATGAAAACAAAACTTAGTGAGTAGCAAGATGAGAAGAGGTGAGGAAGAAAACTTCTAATAAGGAACCAGAAGTGTCCTGAATACTTAGATTAACAATTTTAACAATGACAATTTAACTATAGTAGGATAGATGTACATTCATCTCAATGTCATTTGTTAAACTTAGCATCTATTTATTGTGCACCTATCATGGGTCACACATTAGGAATACTGCACAAAACACAGTTTCTGACATCAAAACCTTGGAGTTTATATTTGAAAAGGAAGAGTAAATAGTTTCCAAATGGTGTATTTGATGATAGGTTAGGCAAATGATGTTGTGAGACCAAAAAGAGGGGCACCTCTCTCAAGCTCAAGAAAGTTCATAGAAGTGACCCTGGAGAGGTGACTGCTAAGTCAAGTTCTAATGGATGATCAGGGAAAGGCCAGGTAAAGTGGTGGGGAGAAATGGGGTGGTGATGATGATGATTTAAGAGCTATTATGATGGTAGAGTTGAAAGCTATTATGACATGATTGGATGTAAGTGGGAAAAAGAAAAAAAAATGGTGAATCCAGTAATGACCTAGCTGTGAGATAAGGTCTAAAATTAAGGCCCCAAGAGGGGTCTTCAATGTCCTAACCACAAGCTCAACTCACATTGTGCTCTCATTGATAAGGAGCTATAGCCAAACAACCTTCTTTATCCTGGGGATCAAGCACAGCGCCTGCTTGTCTCTGAGTAAAAGGCCTCAATTCCCTACCAGCACACAGAATTATTCAAACAAGCCAATCATATATTCCCACAGGAATTAGGGTTCAACCTACCCTCTTTTTATGACAAAGCCTAGGTCCCATAGCCTCTGTTGATTCACTCATTTCCAAGGTGCACCCCCCTTGTGGCCCTGTGTGGCATGGTGTCCTCATCCCCCACACTGAATTTATATGATTAGTAAACTGCTGTTGATCTTATCTGTCCAGTGTTGGTTATTGTGTCTTCAGCCATCCTAATAATCCTGAAACAGGCATTCCTCCTTCACTAATAGGGTGGAGAGGAGATGAATAAAACACTAGCTTAGACAATGTTTTGGTCCTTTTAGATGATAACAGAATACCATAGACTAGGTGTCTTAAACAACATATATTTATTTTTTACAATTCTGGAGGCTGGGAAGTCCAAGATCAAGGCACGGGCAGATTCAGTGTCTAATGAGGACCAGCTTTCTGATTTATAGATGGCTATCTTCATACTGTGTTCTCATATGGAGGAAGGGAAAGGGCTAGAGGACTTCCTGGGATCTTTTTTATGAGGACACTAATCCCACTTATGAGGGCTCCACCCTCATGACCTAATCACTTCCCACAGGCCCACCTCCTAATACCATCACCTTGGAGTTTAAGATTTTAACATATGAATTTGGAGGGGTCATAAACATTCAGTCCGTAATATTCTGCCCCTGTTTCCCCAAAACTCTTGTTCTTCTCTCAAGCAAAATTCATTTATTCCATCCCGACAAAAGTCATAACTCATTGTCATTATCAACTCTAAAGTATAAGTCTAAAGCTTCATCTAAATATCATCTGAATCAGATATGGGTGAGAATCGAGGTACCAGGTAATAGTTTTTCCAATCATTGAGTAATGAAATGCTTTTTGTTTGTTTGTTTGTTTGCTTAGTGAGGGTGAAATTAGAGGTAGATGAGGAATGTAGTAAATTCAGTTTTGAAGAAAATGGAAAAAAAAAAAGCAAGCCATCTGTTATGTGAGAAGAGGAGGGGGAAAGAGAAGGGAACATGCACATATATATAAAAACATTTGCAGGTTGCTTGGCAGGAAATTGAGCAAGTTTCTACTTAACTACTTCCCTTTCCTACTTGAGGTGGGAAAAACAAAGTCCCTGGGAATGATGGAGGATGTGGTTAGGTAAGAGATTTGGGGAGAATGAAGCAAGTTGGAAATAGCTGAATAACTCTGGTGAAGAATCAAAAGGTGCATCCCTCAGGGTAGTGGAGTTATCACTGCCAAAATCTTTTATTCTTCTTGTTTTAAAATTAACATTGATTATGCACTTTATGTATAAAATAACAATCCCAGGTTCAGAATCTTTGTAGGATAACTCAGCAGGATGCAATGGCAGATGAAAATTGCCCATGCCAAGAATTTTGAAATTGTATAGTTTATGCATATGTGTCTATACATCTATGTTTATATTTCTCTGTTGCATAGTAGTTTATTTGTTCATTCATAAGAGATTCTCTATTGGCTTGGCAGAAATGCTAAATTGTATTTCAATGAAGGCAAAATCTTGGAAAACTGCTTGGAGGTAGGAATTGAGTAAGGGAGGAAAGAGGGAAATGTGTGATCTCTCAAATTGTAGGAAACATCTGTAAAGATAAACAAGATGAGGAATTGTAAAGCCTATGTTGGTAGAAAGCTTCAAGATGAAGAAAGAAACAGTGAAATGTGATATAAAGCAAAGAGATATGCTTCATGATTTTAGATGTTTTCTCTTAATTTATCACTTTTAAAAGCTCCTTGTTCAATGACTATTATCCTTATAAGATGAAGGAAATTTGGACAAAGAACACACAGAGAGAAAGCCATGTGACTACAAAGGCAGAGACTGAAGTGATGTTTCTACACACCAAAGAACACCAAGGATTTCTGGAACCCACCAGAACTATGGAGAGGCTCCTAGAGCCTTCAGATAGCATGGCCCTGAGACACTTTTGATTTCAGACTTCTAGCTTTGAGAACAGTAAGAGAATAAATTTCTGTTGGGTTAAGCCACAGTCTTAGGAAATTAATGCATCAGGTGAAATGTTCAAAAATGTTTTCAGAAAGCCCAACAGTGGCAGAAAATTCCCTTTTCTGAGAGGCTTATTTGTTAAGCCAGATGCCCTTGTTTTCTGACTCAATTCATTTTTTACTGAAGTTTTCATCACCAAGCGCCTCACCATTCTTTTTTATTTAGAAATACATCACTACCAAATTCTATAACCAGAGCATTCCAGGATTAGGCCAACACACAAATCATCTCTACAGACTCAGAAATTTATGTGTCTAGACTCCAATGGGCTCTTACAAAGAACGGATCTGAGCTCCATGGAAAACGTTTCCACCCAAAAAATCTACTGAGCTACAATTCAACACATTTGACTTCATATTTTGTGCACTTTTTTCCATTGTGCTGCATACCTACACAAGTCTACACAGGAAAAAGGTAAAAAATGGGTAGAAAGAAAGAGGGGTAGAAAGAAAGAGGGGGAGAAAGAAGAGCAATAAGGTGGGAGAGAGGGAGAGAAGGGGAGAAGTTTCCTTTAAAATAATGAACAACTTTGGCTGAAATCAAATACATCCTTTTCCTAAACTTTAACCATTAAGACCACAATATCTGCTATTTTTTAGAACTGAAAGATTCTGGAGAATAAAAGTAGATCAGGAGCAGAGAACAGAGTAACTCCTGATGGACCAAAACACATCTTAAAAAAAAAACAAACTTTTTGTTGTTGTCAATAAGATTCTAAATGCTAAAATGAGAGAGGTGCTTCAATGTTAAGTGTTCCTTCAAATTCCCAACAGCAATTTAACCAGCATATCACAAACCTGAAGTAGCTCCCTGGACTCCATAATAACCAGTTCAAATATTCTAAAATACCTCATTCTTTTTTTTTCCCCATAAAGTACCAATTATATATTTCTCATAAGTTCAATTACTTCAGCCAAAATCTGGAAATGGCTTAATAAATGAACAATATAGTAATAAAAAAATTTCTAGGACTTTCAACAGAAGAATGTTACAAAATGCAATATTCATTGAATATCTATTACATCCTGAGTGGTTAAGAATGCGGGGCCTATGCGAGAATGCAAGATGGATGTGAAAGAAATTTTGAAAACTCTTCATTTTATTTGGAGATATCCTCTTACTATGTGTATTCTTATTCATTTTTCCTCTTTTCATTCCCTCAGTCAAGCTATTCTAGTCATCATCTTTAGGTAAAATCAACCTATTTCAATAACATGAGAACTTTTTTTAAATGACTTATATTGAACACCTAAGGATGCAACATTTCTCCAAGAATGCAGATGCAGTGTTCTGCTTTTACTTGAATTTTGAAGTGTTTCTAGATGATCCATACAACATTGACCATAACTGTAGGCTAAATTGTTGATACAAAGTTAAAATTTCTTAGAAAGATTAGATGGAAGTTAATTCAGTTTTTCCTACTCAGCTCCTTGACCCCTACTGGAAGATGTGTTTGCCTTTTAAAATGAGCCTAAATTTATGAATCACCCACTTGACACTAATCATGTAAATTAATGATACTTGATAAGTATGCCTTTTGCAATTACAATGATGACTAAACTGTGTGTTTTGTTAACTGTACCATTTATAACTCACTGATTTTGGAATGGGAAGAAGACAAGTTCATTTTTTCTATAAGTGTTTACAATTCCATTGCTCTTTGAGTTTAAAATAACATTGACTATTTATTCAAAGGCCTCCTTATTGAACATTTAAAAATTCCTCATCAAGTATCAACTCTTATGTACTTTTAATATAATTCATATGTATTGCTTACAGCAGACACAGTCAGACACAGTTCAGGAAGATCGTCAGCTACATTTAATCTCTGATTCTTGGCCACTACTCCAATTTCTCTCCCTTTGTAATAAACAACAACAACAAAAAGCAATAGCTGAAACACCACTCTAATATCTGGTGGACGTTTTGTCTACTCTCTTAGAGAAAAAGCTCCCAGTTACCCACGGACTTTGGCTCTAGGATGGCACTCTTTCATTCCATCCCACTTCTGTCATTATCTTACTTGAATTTCTCAACCGAAACATCAACACATACAGCTGCCCAGCTCTGCCTATTTCTAAGGAGTGAAAACCCCAGTAGCCTTCCCCTCTAATCTTTTGCAACATCTTTTCTTATAGCCACTACTGGCTGCTCCAACCGTCACATTAAATTTTCTTTGATATTGATATTTCTGGTACTTTTATTTTACACCATTTTTATTTGTAACCATTCTTTTTCTCAGTGGTCAGTACCATCCTGCCAGTATTTTAACCTTAGATAGGCTGGTCCAATGTTTAGTTATGTGAATCTTTTACAAATGTGACCAAATTTAGAGTTCCATTGATTCTTTGTCTTAAAATCTCTGAACTTCAATAGATCTTAAAATGTAACTGCTCTCTCTCTCTCTCTTTTTTATACTGGGAACTAGTAGGGGGAAAAATAAAATTTTTGTATAAACTGGCATCATAGAAAACATGTCATTTATAATTCCAGCTGGGTCTTCATTGTCATCTGGCAACATTCTTACATATTACT
The DNA here is from genome assembly GCF_964270905.1 of Leucopleurus acutus. Classification (NCBI taxonomy): domain Eukaryota; kingdom Metazoa; phylum Chordata; class Mammalia; order Artiodactyla; family Delphinidae; genus Leucopleurus; species Leucopleurus acutus. Next base: position 18,955,164 of record NC_139142.1, on the reverse strand, counting down.
GGTTAATTCTCCCATTCTTCTCAGAAGATAGATTTTTGTCATGTTCTTCAAATCTCCCATCCTAAAACTTGGTACATTATAGATATTTATTTGAGAGAGATGATGAAGACACCAGGATATGATAAACTTATCTTCCTGTCCTTACCTACAAACTCATTTTCATCTATACTTATCTTAACATCTTTCTTCCCCAAGAACTTGACAGAATCATCACCCTCTCTCCTCTCTCTATGACACTCTTCTATATGACTCTTCACTCCTTCTTTGTGAACACAAAAGAGGGTTCATAGTCTTTGAATAAAAGAATGAAAAGCCTCCTTTTAAAACCATGCATCCTTATGTATACTGTTACTTTTCTCACCTCTGAAATCAAGATTCTTAATAGTTTAAGCCAATCTTGGTTTCATTATTTTTTTGACTTAACCTCTCCCAAGCCCTGTTAGAATCTGATTTTTTAATTCCTATTGCTCCCAAGAAAACAATGATATGTCACTAGATATTTTAATATTCCCTGCACTGACAGATGTCTACATGTCACTTTCACATCCTTTGACATAACTGACATTTCATTTCTCCTCAAAGTTCTCTTTGATCTTCAACAGCAGGCCTTTTTGGGTTTACATCTATATTAATGACTATTACTTTTTAATATGTTTATGAGATTTTTTGTCTTCATTCATTGACTTCATGAGATTGGTTTTAAGGTTCTGAGAAAAGTTCTTTTATCTGTTCATTTGCATAATAATTCCCTTACGCACCTCATCCACCTTTTGCCAAACATCTTATCTTTGTTCCAGATTCTTATACCTACTGCACATCTTTACTTAGATATGTACATCTCAGTCAAACCTTATCATCTCTCTATGCTCACACCTTCTTGCCAACCCTGTTGTCAAAAACAAAAATTCCCACTCTCTTTATTTCATATAGAAGTGTTTAACTCGATCATATAACTGCCATGTTATCTTTGTGGTGATACATTGAGAAATATCTACCAATATTTGGTAGGAGAGGGGATGACGGGAAAAAAATCATTGGAAAGCAACCACTTCCTAGACATCGGTAATAGGAGATATCAAGATTCAAGTTGTTTCAAGAATGACTTCTCAATAATTTCTTGGCTGGACCCTAGAAACCATAGGAGGGGAGGGGAAAGTAGAATAAAAGGGCTTCCATTGGTCATAAGCTGTCTAACCAAGGAGTTAACCATGCTGTATTTCAGTGATTTCCACCATGGGAATGGCCATGAGGGAGGATGGACCAGCAGTGGTGTCAGTGCAAAGCTTTTGTGTCCCCTTGCAGGCAGGAAGCAAGTTTCTTCCAGTTTAGTTTTGACTGAAATCGATCAGACACCACACAGAGCTGGACTAAGAGGATGAGGTCAAGAATATCTAAAGTTGTCTGCATCAGCTATCTTTACCCAACTTGATAATCATAATTGTAGACTACTCCCATGTTACAGCACATGAGGAAGAAGAGGGGAGAGAAGCAGGAATATCCTTCTTTACCAAAAGACTGTGATGACAAAAGTGGTATTCTTTGGAGCTGGCAGTTATTTAAAGAGATGTATAGATTCTACTATGAATACTAAAGACATTAAAAGGATAAAAAAGTCATACCATCAATGATTTTATGCCAATAATTTTCATGCATAGCTAAAATAGAAAAGTTTTGAAAGATACATAATACCAGAAATGACACAAAAATAAATAAGAAATTTGAAAATCTCTTTATCTGTCAGAAATTCAATTCTACATTATAAACCTTTCCACAATTAAAACTTCCACTCTTAGATTCATTCCAGAATTCTACCAAACATTTTAAGGAGAAAATAACAACAATATTAAACAAACTAATTTTTTCCCTGATACAAGCATGTAAGTATCTAAATTTCCTCCTAAGGATTACGTTATAGTTACTCTAAATTTTTTGATATGCTGTGTTTAAAGTATTATTTAATTCAAAAGCTGGATAGCTGGGACAGCTGGGCCCCTCAACCTCAGTATCTGCTCATTCACTTGGGTGTTCCTTCCCTTCATGCAGTTTACCTGTGTAATCTCTTCAGCAGAGGGGCCAAAATTCCTATGTGATGGCTCCAGGCCTTCTTAAGACTTAGATCTAGAGCTATCATTACATAATTTCCACCAATTTTACTGGTTAAATAGAGGCAGAAAACCATCAGAAAATCAATGTAGGAGTGAGTGTGAAAAAAAAAAACACAGAATATTGGGGACCATCTGCCAATGTTATCTACAACAGAGATATTATGCCAATATCATACAATGATTGATTACAATTATGATAAATATGATAAATAATAAGTATCCATAATCAAAACATTTAGGGACTTTTTAAAAATTTCCAATGTCTTAGTGTTGGTGCCAATGAGGTAAAATATTTATTTACTTCCACCTCAGTATCATTATTAAACATTGTTTGATCTCAGTCCTTTTTAATTCTGAAATGTCCATTCCATTATACCAAGTTTCTTCTATATGAACAGTTTCTTCTATATGTCAGTGTAGTTTGTCTGACTGGTCAGCTGCTTTGGACTCCTGGAGTTAGATTTCTACCCAGAACCCCAGATTGCATGATTGGAGCCTTGAAACTTTGTCTAACCCTTTCCAATGTTTGTTTCTTTGACAATGGATCTTATTCTTTAGTTATCAGCTGAATACCTTTGAATCAATGGTACATATTGGCCATAAATTCTAGGCTTCATCTGCTAATGGGCAAGAAACTTTTAAAATATCTTCAGGTTTGTTCTTTCTGTTTTGGTACTAGTTTAGAAACCTGTTGAAAACCTTCAGTAAGTAGCGATTGGATATACAGGAAAATGTTAGCCCTTGTGTGTGACTTATCTCCTTGGTCAAACATCAAGCAATGCTTTATAAAATTATTGACTGGGGGAGTAATAAGGGGTACAGTCCTCAAGGAGCTTGGTGATACACAGCAATTGTATAAACGTGTCTTCTGGATGACACGTCAATACTGTTGATGCTTAATAGGGAAGTGTTCATACTTAAGAAAATAAAAGCTAAGTCCATGGAAATTTAGTTCTGAGAAAATATTTTGTGGAAAAAAGTTTGAAATTCCAATATAAAATACGATTTTGATTGCCAAATCATTTCATCCATGGCATACTTATCTTTCAAGATCCCTCAAGGATAAGCAACACAAAATGGGGATATGCAATTCATACTATGTACATTTCATGACTATAACAATTAAAACGAATCTTGGATCAGCAACCATTAAAATTAATCTGATTCATCTTTTCAATTAATTTCAATTTTCAATTGATATTCAGTATGCATTCTATATAACACACACCCACAAAAGCACACATACTCATACAGTACAATTTAAAGACATTGCTTTTAGAAAGTGCTAATGTGTATATAACCACATTTGTACTTTGGATTAGAAAAACAACATGAATAAAAAAATATTCCTCCTTCCTTATGAACTTGTCACATGTTACACTTTAATGCCACATCTGGTAATACCCTATAAGCAGACCACAGTATGACACTGACATTAACTGCTGTCTGGAAATAAAGAAACCACCAAGAGAGGTCTAAATTAAAATGCCTCTGTGTGCTAAAGTGGAATTCTACAGACTTGTGGAAGAAATATTATTTCATGATCAACAGTCTGGAATCAAGGTTTCTATTCTTTTCCAAGTTAGTCACCAGAATATTTGTGATACCTTGGGCATCTCTTAAAAACTATATTTCCTATAATTTTATTTAACACCCTTCCATATAATCAAGTAGTATAACCATACCTGGAACTTAAGAAGCTTAATGAATATATATGTATATTATCTAATCAGAAGACCATAACCATGCTTTCAAACAATTATAGTCTGCCATATGAGTCTCTTTTGGATGCCATTCAGTTTCAAGGCTCTCTGAGCTATCTGAAGTAACTTATGAGCTCAAGATACAGTTCTTAAAGAATGAGTTACCTGTACCCACTGATCTAGAAAAATTCCAACTAAAATAATTGCACTAAATGATTTCTTGCTTTTTCTATTAGAGAAGACATTTCTCTTTTGCCTCCATAAAACTGACTAAACCATGGACCATAGTAATATTTTGTCTATAATGGCCTTAAATTTCTTATAATGCAATAACTATTGGAATTACTTGACCAAGAGCAGGCAAAATCTAATCAATCAATAGACAACAAAAATTTTCCATGGTCTCCTGCAATTAAGTACCAAGAAGTAATGATGTTTTTAAACATTTTAATGGTCCTTTAAAAATGCATTATTTATCTAATTGACCGTAATCCTATTTTTGGAGTTCCTGGATCTATTTTTTAAATAGACCTAAAAGGAATTCAAACGTTGATCTGAAATAATTACTATGATCCATGAAAGGAATAACCATTCATGTTAAAACCCTCAGGTCATTTCAATTAAAAAAAAAGAGTGAAATTTACACATATATTGGAAGCTGAATTTTAAGTAAATAACATGGTTGATTATTTTTTCTTTAAAATAACCCAAAGGTACAAATGAACATGATGCTATCTAGAAATTGTCAGTTTGAACAATGAAGTAATTTGTGAGTTCATGGAGTGCCACAAAAAAAACAAAAAGAAAAATAATGATGAGAGTAAAAATAGCTAACTTTTTTTTAAACATATTTATTGGAGTATAATTGCTTTACAATGGTGTGTTAGTTTCTGCTGTATGACAAAGTGAATCAGCTATACATGTACACATATACCCATATCTCCTTCCTCTTGCATCTCCCTCCAACCCTCCCTATCCCTCCCCTCTAGGTAGACACAAAGCATAGAGCTGATCTCCCTGTGCTATGCAGCTGCTTCCCACTAGCTAGCTATTTTACATTTGGTAGTGTATATATGTCCATGCCACTCTCTCACTTCTTCCCAGCTTACCCTTCCCCTTTCCTGTGTCCTCAAGTGCATTCTCTATGTGTGCGTCTTTATTCCTGTTCTGACCCTAGGTTCTTCAGAAACTTTTTTTTTTTTTTTTTAGATTCCATATATATGTGTTAGCATACAGTATTTGTTTTGCTCTTTATGACTTACCTCACTCTGTATGACAGACTCTAGGTCCACCCACCTCACTACAAATAACTCAATTTTGTTTCTTTTTATGGCGGAATAATATTCCATTGTATATATGTGCCACATCTTCTTTATCCATTCATCTGTCGATGGACACTTAAGTTGCTTCCATGTCCTGGCTATTGTAAATAGTGCTGCAATGAACATTGTGGTACACGACTCTTTTTGAATTATGGTTTTCTCAGGGTATGTGCCCAGGAGTGGGATTGCTGGGTTGTATAGTAGATCTATTTTTAGTTTTTTAAGGAACCTCCATACTGTTCTCAAAGTGGCTGTATCAATTTACATTCCCACCAATAGTGCAAGAGGGTTCCCTTTGCTCCACACCCTCTCCAGCATTTATTGTTTGTAGATTTTTTGATGATGGCCATTCTGACTGGTGTGAGGTAATACCTCATTGTAGTTTTGATTTGCATTTCTCTAATGATTAGTGATGGTGAGCACCCTTTCATGTGTTTGTTGGCAATCTGTATGCCTTCTATGGAGAAATGTCTATTTAGGTCTTCTGTCCATTTTTGGATTGGGTTGTTTGTTTTTTTGATATTGAGCTGCATGAGCTGCTTGAATATAGCTAACTTTTAAAAGCTCAACTTAACACACACTTACCTGGCCAACTTTTTAAAGTATGGCTGGACTCTTACCAATGTCATTATGTAATAAATAGCAAAAATTCATAAAGAAATCTAAACACTGAAAATTCAACAGACTCATGAGAAATTTTGAGGAAATAGTTGCCAAAAGTTTTATCTTTGCTGAATTCTTTCACCCTTTGATGTCCTAACAATAGATTAACCCTATAATTTTCTTAACTCCCTATCCAGCTCTTACTATTATGATCTTAAACATTAACTCATCACTCATAGTTAATGTCTGCTAGTTTTTATAGGTATTACTATCTTTTACGGTAGCATTTTTTCATTTGCAGAGCACATCATCGTTATCAAATATTTTAATTTCATACACTAGATTATTTAACTCCTTGTTCCAATTACTATTTCTGCCTAGATTACCAATAGTTTCCAGTTTTTCAATGAAAACCAGGGATTGATTTTTCTTTTAGGTCTACCTATATAGAATTTTAAAAGAAAGCTTGCTACTCTTTACTTAAAATGTCCTTTGTAATTTGCCTTGTTTCTCCATCATCATAAACTCCATCACTACTATCCTCATCATAACAGCAGCTTTGAGTTGCTAAGAACTTTTTAGCACTTTGGAAGTAATAGAGTCAAGAAGCTTGGAGCTTACATCTGGTAAATTGCTTAAACTTTCTGCACTTCAATTTTCTCATCTTTAAAATAAATGTAGCTGCAACCCTATCTTAAGGTTGCTTTGAGAATTAAAAATTAATTCATATAAAAGGTTTAGAACATTGGAACACAGCAAGAGTTCAGTTTATTTTTATTTATTTATTTGCCAGAAATTTTGCTAAGAATTTAAAAGTTATCATCGGATCTAAGGATCCAAACAATTTGATGAGGTAGGTATCATTTCTGTTTTACAAATGACAAAATTTAGAATTAGAAAACTACTCTGCTTAATGACATAAATCAGAGATAGGATTCATATCTGGATATATGAATTTTCAAAGTCTAAATTCTTCACATCTTTACCTATTCACCTTCATTTCAGTTGGGTTACTTAGCTTTGACAGCTGGGATCCTGAAAAGGTCAAAGTCATAAATGATTTTCATATTTCCAATATCTGGTTTTCTAATCATTATTCACACCGTTATTAAATAACCTTGCATTAATGCTGCTCCTAAATGATTTCCATACTCAAGAGTCTCAAACGTGTTAGTCACTATCTAATTTTAATACTCACTGTAATCTCATTTTACAAATCTTGGAGGAGTCAGTTGTAAGCCAGCAAATAAGCAACCTGTTATCTTGAGAAACTGCTCAACAGCCTCAGTTTTTCTTGTGTATAAAATATGAGAAGTCCTGTAGTTATTGAGATAACTAATTACTTAGGAAAAATACTAGCACAGTATCTGACACATAGTAGAAGGGAATTAAATGCCATTAGCTTTTCCTTTACTTTCAGCACACAAATTTCATCCACTTGTATAAGTCAGATCTAATAATATTAATATATTATCATATCTTAGACTTGATCATTTATTTGCTCAAAAAACACTTATTGATCTGTTAATTTCCTCATAACTCTATGAATAAGCAGATATTTTCCCATGTCCCATTCCCTTGAACTTATCACTGTTAATATTTTGGAGAATATTTTTAAAGATACTTTTTCGATTCATATATTGTTATATGATGGCTACATTGGATATACAATTTTTTATAGAAATGTGAATATACTATAATCATATGAAATATGCCTAATTAAATAAAAACTGAGCAAGATATTTTGGGTATCTATTCAGAGGTATTACTTTTCAAGATAGATGTACAATATTTGTTTATACTAAAATTTTATAGTATATTAACAAACCCATGTTCTTATTTATTATAGCAGACAAGTATACCAAATGTATACATCTTTGTGTGTGTGCACATGTGTATATACTTATATATCATAGAAATATATATAATTTTATAACAACTTTATTGATATATAATTCATATATTATAAAAGTTTACCCTTTCAAAGTTATAATTCGGTGTGTTTAGGATATTCACAGAGTTGTTCAACCATCACTGCAATTGATTTTAGGACATTTTCATCACCTCAAAAAGAAATTCTGTATCTGTTAGGAGTCACCCCCATTCCTTCCCATTCAAACTCCCTAGCTGTAGGCCAATACTAATATATTTTCTATTACTATAGAGTTGCTTATACTAGGCATTTCATATAAATGGATTCATGTATTATGTGGTGTTTTATGATTGGTTTATATTATTTATCATTATAGTTTAAAGATTCATCCATGTGGTAACATGTATCAGTACTTACTTTTCTTATTGTTAGATAACACTCCATTGAATGGATATACAACATATTGTTTATCCATTCATCAGTTGATGGGCATTTGAGTTTTGCTTACTTTGTGACTATTTTGAATAATGTTGCCATAAGCAATCATTTACTCATTTTTGTGTCAGCAGATATATATATATACACACACAGGTGGTTTTTTTTTTTTCATTTCTCGTGAGTGTATACCTAGGGAGGAAATGCTAGGTAAAATGGTAACTCCTTGTTTAAGCTTTTGAGAAATTTTCAGACTGTTTTCCAAAGTAGCTGCATCATTTCACACTCCTACCAGCAGTTTACAAGATTTCCAACTTCTCTACATCCTCACCAATTCTTGTTATTACCTTCTTTTTGATTATAGCCATACTAATGGGGGTGAAATGATATCTCAATGTGGTTTTAGTGTACATTTTCCCCATGGCTAAAAATGTTAAGCATATTTGCACGTTTGTATTGGCCATTTGTACATCTTCTGTGGAGAAATGTCTGTTGAGATCCTTTATCCATTTTTTTAATTGGGTTATTTGTCTTTTTTTTTTTTTTTTTTTTTTTGCGGTACGCGGTCCTCTCACTGTTGTGGCCTCTCCTGTTGCAGAGCACAGGCTCCGGACGTGCAGGCTCAGTGACCATGGCTCACGGGCCCAGCCGCTCTGCGGCATGTGGGATCTTCCCAGACTGGGGCACGAACCCGTGTCCCCTGCATCAGCAGGCAGACTCTCAACCACTGCGCCACCAGGGAAGCCCCTATTTGTCTTTTTATTATTGAGTTGTAGTAATTCTTTCTTGGGGAGAGATTTACGCTCTCTGTTGTTATGAACCACCTGTCTCTTGGCAGAATCTCTGAGCTACTGCTCAGGGCATTTGAGAAGGATTGGTTGCCTCTGATCTTTGCATCTTACCTCTCCCTGCATGGAACACCCACCCTTTGACCAAGCTGGAGTGAGGTCACATGAGTTCCAGTATCTCAACCTATTATACCTGAGGTATATAGCCTTCAGCCTGTGAGTGAGGGCTGGGTGGAGGAAGGGAACCCCAGACCTTTCAGCTGCCTTCATCAGGATATATATTCTTCAATTCAGAGTTTTTAGGTAATTAGAAATACTGAGTACCTGCCACTCCCAGTGAGAATCCATATCCCTTGATAGGAGCTGAGGGGAGGAAGCCAGTCTTCTTTGGCACATCCACCCAGATTGAAGCTTCTGTCAGTCTGAGTGGGGTAGTGGAGAAGGAGCTGCTCAAGTGACTCGAGTGCTACACACTTTCTATTCTTACTGGGATTTAGTAAATTTCCTTAAATAAATGTTCCTTCATTTGCTATATGCCCTTAGGGACAATTTTCAGAGACTTTTATCATTGTTTTTGTTTTATTTATTTATTTTTAATTTTCACTTGTTATGGGTGTTTCACTGGGGAAACGGATCTGTCAATCTCCTCACACTGGCACTCCAGGTATACACATAATTATAAGTTATATAAATGCAACACAGAAGTAGAACTTCACAAAAAAATGTGATGGTAAGTTTAAATTTTAATAGATATATTCAGATTACCCTCCAAAAAGATGGAACGATTTATAGCATATTGAGTAGAAAACAAGTTTTTTGGGGCGAGGGGAGATTTGTGTGTGTGTGTTGTAGATGCAACCATTTCTAAATTCTGGGAAAGGAGCAAATAGACAGAAGCTGCTTGAAAATATATATTAAAAAAAAAAGATCATGGATGAAGCATCTTGGGCAAAGGATTGAGAATGAATCTTCAGAATTAAATAAATAATTAGTTTTGGATTGGAAGGATAAAGAAATAGAGAAAAAATTGTCCAATAAATAAATGTTTTATTGAAGTTCTAAACATGTTCATGGTTTAGAACTTGCATGGTTCCCATATTGATTCTGTGCTCTTGCAAACAATGCCTGAACCTTGTCATTAATAAACACGTGACTTAGTGGTTTTCTAATCTTAACACATTGACATATCTCTGATCATATAACCATATATGATCATAGGTATTTTTTTCTTAGAAATAAAGAAAGCAAACTATAAGTCTTGGCTATATGGCAGATTGTACTGTAGGAAAAGTTTTACCACATTCTTAGAGACTTGAAAGCTTCCTTAGAGATATTTAGCTACTGTTATAAGGTTTGTTTGGCTTTTATTAGAAAATTCCTCAATAGATTGCATTATCATTCATGAACATGTCATTTTATAGAGCTGAAAATAGCAAATAAGGCCAAACTTAGATGACAAATTCTGCTGCAGATTGGGCATCTATTTCCCAGCAAAGCAACTTATCTGGGGTTTTAAATTTTGCTTTAGTGTATTTCTTTCAATCTTTAGTAGTAGAATATTAAAGTGAATATATGAAATAGTGATTTGAAACACTAATTTCAGCAGTTTGAATAGGAAATATGCATAGAAGTATGCATTTTACACATCTGGAATTATATCTCCTACTGACATGTGCTGTACTAGCCCACTCAATATTTTTAAAAGTTGTATGTTGAGCTCTTAGTGTTCTGCTTTGAAACATATTATGTATTTTACTTCCTCATATTTTGAAATTGGGTAATCACCAACTGGAGAACATCTTTAAAAAGGCAATCAGAAGAATGAATGATGTGGAAATGATGTTTTAAGAGTAAAATTTGAGAAATAGAAATTATTTATCCTGGAGAAGAAAAGGCTAGTGGTGAACATTAAAGCTGTCTTTAGATGCTATGGGGTAAAAAGCCATTGGATTTAGTCTTTATAGAACCAGAAAGATTAACAAAATTATTGAAAAAATACTTTATTATTGTTATCGATCAGGGTTCTTGGTCTCCTTAGTCAATAGAAATTGATCAGAGGCCGGACAAGAAATTCAGACAAGGCTTTATTGGGGTCCCTGCCACAGCAGGGGGAAGGGAGAACAAGTAACATGTCCCCTTGCTTGCTCACTCCCCGAAGGGGGCAAACTGATTCCTTACATGGGGGTGAGGGTAGGGGTGTGTCCAGAGGTTGGGCTGGAAGAATGGCTTAGGTGGTATGCCCACCCCTTTGTGGTGTTGTATGCAGGGGGACATGTGCAGTACCCTGCCTTTGCTCCAGACCCCCTACTTTTGCTCTTGACTCTTCAGAAGTGGCAGTTGGGCATTTTGGGTCTTTTTATATCTTTTGTCCAGAATTTGCCCCAACTTCACATGAATGCAGTTATTTTTAGTCCCTTATAGTTTCTTTGTACTTTGTAGTTTGAGGAGAGGTGTGTCCAGGTGCAAGCATTGCAGCACTGCAGCAAAAGGTCCCAGGTCCCAGGCCTATCTCATTCTCTCCGAGAGACTCTATACCCTTATTCTTAAGGGTAAGGGGCCAAAGGTCTCTTCTGAAACTTCTTCGTCTGGGCAGGGGCTGCAGATGGTAACCTACCCTAGAGGTATGGAAGTCCCGTGCTGACTGTTCCAAGGACCTATAGGGACCTGAGCCTCTCTCCACTGGCATGGATTGAATTCCTTGAGCCATGATGAGCCTTACTTCAAACTGTTGGAGCCTAGAAGGCACAAACTTAACCAGAAGGTGAAACAAACAAGACCTAACACAGGGGAAGAACAACAAGAGCCATTAAAGGGCCTAGAAAGGGAAGGAACGAGGTTAACTTTGGGAGGGCTTCCTTAAGTGTTGAACAGACAGTGGAGGCGATATCACCGCTGCCATAGTTGTGAAGCCGCTCTGCCCAGGCATATATTTCCTTAATATTGACTTCTACCTGTCCTGTCGCATTGACCCAGGTGAAGCAGGAAGTATTAGTTATCACACAAACTATCTGTTGATGGTGCCTATCTTTTGAGTAGACGTCTCAGATCTTCCACTGGCTCACAGATGTATTGTTCTTCTGTTGTAACATGCGGGCTTTCTGGAGGTCAAAGCTTTAGTCTGGACAAACGTACCCAACTAGCTATCCCTTGCAGTTTGACAGCAGCGAGGTTGGCTAAAATTACTCTACAGGGTCCCTTCCATTTTGGCAATAGCTGGTCTTCAGGGGACCCCTCTTTCCAGATTTTAAGAAGAACTTGGTCCCCGGGATTTATTTGTGAAGGAACAGCTCCTCTCGCTGTATTTTTAGTGGGAGCCAGCAGTGCCTTGTGGACATAGTCCTGGATTGCCTTCTGAATTTGTCCCAGATTAATAATATATCTCAGGGCGTGGTTCACTTCCTCATCCAGGAGAATGTCAGTAGTGAGAAAAGGCCTCCCATAGGTCATTTCAAATGGGTTGAGTCTCAGACCACCCCTGAGGCTACACAGACCCTGAGGAGTGCAAAAGGGAGCAGGTTGGTCCAGGGTTCATGAGTTTCTTGGCAGAGCTTTGCTAAGGTTTTCTTTAAAGTATGGTTCATTTCCTCTACCTTCCCTGAAGACTGGGGTTACCAAGAGATGTGTAGCTTGTAGTCTATCCCTAGGGCAGTTGTGAGCCCCTGTGTGGTTTTGGCTATAAAAGAGGGCCCCTTATCCCTCTGGAGGGATTTTGGAAGTCCAAACTGAGGAATTATTTCTTTTAAAAGGGACTTACAGACTTCCATAGCCTTTTCAGATCGGGTGGGGAAGGCTTCAACCCATCCTGTGAAGGTATCAACAAACACCAGAAGATATTTATATCCTGATCATGGGAGCATTTGGGTGATATCTACCAGTCTTCCTCCAGATATGTCCCTTGGCATTGAATTGGCCTGAGTAATGAAGGGGGGATTGGATGGGCCTGTGTGTTACTATGGGCACATAAATCACAGGCAAGTGTTACTTGTTTTACAGTTCTTTTAAGCCCCTTCCCTAAAAAAGCCTTTTGCGTCAAGTCTCATAATGTGTCCCCCACATAGTGGGACATCACGTAAGCTCTTAGTGAGTTTTCATTGTTAGACCTCAGGGATTAGAAACTTATCCTCCTTTTTCTACCAACCTGTGCTTCCCTTCTCATAGCCCCATTTCTCAGCATTTTCTTGTTCCCGTGAGGAATACTGGGGAAGGCCAGGGAGTTCAGGGGGGCCAATCACTAGAGCCATAATTTGTTCAGGTTCTTGCAATCGAGCTGCCTGGTTTGCAATGATCAGCTTTGCTCTTCCCTTGGCTCGCAGAAGATCCATCTCTCTGATGGTCCCTACCGTTGACTACTGCTACCTGGGTCAGGAGCTGCACTGCTTCTAACAGAGCCATAGTCAAATCTTTATGTTTTATGGGGGAATTTCTAGCAGTTAACCTTCCTCTTTCCAAATGGCAGCATGAGCATGTAGCATGTGGAAGCCATATTTAGAGTCAGTAAAAATAATTAATTTCTTATGCTTCCTTAATTGCAAAGCTCTCATTGATGCAATTAGTTCAGCTTTCTGGGATGATGTCTGGAGTGGCAGGGCCTTGGATTCTGTGATTTCGTCTAGACTAACTGTAGCATACCCCGCCTATTGGGTTCCCATTTCTATAAAACTGCTCCCATCAGTAAACCATTAGATGGTTTTCAGGGCTTTCATGAGGCTCATCTAGAAGATCAGACCTACTGGAGTAAGTTTGTTCTGTGGTCTCTATACACTGATGCAGTAAGTCTCCACTCTACAGGGTTCCTGGGTTCAGGGTTTGGCACACCTTTAAGATAATGTCGGGGGTATCCATTAGGAGGGCCTATTACCTTGTCAGCCTTCCCCCAGTCAACCAATGATGTCCTTTGACCTCTAGAACAGATTGTACCTGATGAAGGGTTAATACATCTAAGTGTTGTCCCAGGGTAAGCTCGGAAGCCTCATTAACCAACAAAGCTGTGGCTGCTACTGCCCACAGGCAGCTTGGCTATCCCAGGACAAGTGAGTCCAGTTGTTTTGAAAAGTAAGCCATGGGTCTCTGATCTGGTTCCAGCTTTTGGGTCAGGATTCCTAGTGCTATCCCTGAAAGTGTTTGTCCAAACTTGGAAGCCCCAGTACTGGTGCTCTACTCAACTCAGCCTTTAGGGTCTCAAAGACCTGCTGGTGGTCCTTATTCCACTGAAGGGCTTTCCTTTCTTCTCCCTTTAGAGCCTCATATAGGAGTTTTTCTATAAGGCCATAAGTTGGAATCCATATATGACAGAACCCAGCCATCTCGAGAAAGCCTCAGAGTTGCCTCTTTGTGGTAGGATATGGTAATGCACTAATTGCTGTTTTTCCATCCATGTCTAGGGCTCATGGCCCTGGGGTCAAAACAAATCCTAAGTATTGAACCCATTGTGAGATCTGAGCCTTGGTTGGAGAGACTTTATATCCCCTTTTGGCTAAAAAAATGTAGGACCCTAACAGTACTTTGATCTGAATCTTGTTTGGTCTCACTGATTGTCAATAAAGCATCAACATATTGTAGCAGAGTTCCCTTCTCAAGGATAAGTTCCCTGAGTTCCCTTGCTAATGCCTTTCCAAAAACGTGGAGGCTGTCCCGAAAGCCCTGTGGAAGCACTGTCCGGCTATATTGGGGAATACAGAAAAATTCATCTTTGCAGTCCAAGATAGAGAAATACTGAGCACTCCCCGACACTTGGGTGAGGAGGGTGTATGGGTTTGGCATCAGTGGGTGAAAGGGATGACGGCCCCATTCACTGCTCTTAAGTCTTGCACAAACTGATACTCCCTGTTAGGCTTCTGAACAGAGAGGATCGGGGTGATGCAAGGGGATTAGCAGGGCCTAGTGAGTCCATGTTTTAGGAACTTGGTGAGCAGAGGTTGGATTCCCCCAGGGCCTCAGGGATTAAAGGATATTGTCTCTTCCAAGGGTATTATTCCCCAGATGTTAACCTTATTTATTTATTTATTTTTTCGGTACGCGGGCCTCTCACTGTTGTGGCCTCTCCCGTTGTGGAGCACAGGCTCCAGACGCGCAGGCTCAGTGGCCATGGCTCACGGGCCCAGCCACTCCACGGCATGTGGGATCCTCCCGGGCCGGGGCACGAACCCGTGTCCCCTGCATCGGCAGGCGGACTCTCAACCACTGCGCCACCAGGGAAGCCCCTAACCTTATTTTTACTGGGGGAACATGTTTTGCCCTTCCTGGCACCAAGTTATCCCAAACTGCAGGATCTACTCATTCTCTAACTTCTTGGGGGATGTCTTGGAGAATATTTTGATGACCAGCAGGTGGGGTTACTAACAGATGCATTCTCTGTTCAGATTCTTTACCTCCTTGGACTTCACCCCATCCTAAGAATATACTAGCTCCTAATTTATTTAGCAAATCTCTTCCAAGGAGGAGGACAGGGCATTCTGGCATATGCAAAAAGGAGTGAGTAATAATAATCGACCCAATTCCACAGGCAAGGGGAGACGTAAATCATCTTACCTTTGGCTGTCCATCAATTCCCATCATAGTACAGTCACAGTTGGAGAGGGGGCTGGCCAGCCAAGTCAGAAGAGAACAGGTGGCTCCAGTGTCTACAGAAATTCAGTTCTCCCACCTGCCAAACAGAGGGTGACCCGAGCCTCCACTGGAGTAATGAAGGTGGATCGAGTGGGATCTGTAGCCGGGCAGGCACTCGGGCCCTGTGAGTCAGTGTGTGGGAATCTCTCACAAGAAACTGGGACCCGCTGGGGGTGCGCCTCAGACGTGCCACAGGAGGACACTCAGGACATTTCCCCTTCCAGTGCCCCTCCTTCTGACAAATGACACACTGGTTTGGGCCTAGGCAGCTTTTTGGTGACCTGTCCAGCTTTCTTGGCCCACTAGGGTCCCCTCGAGGCAGTGGGTAAATCAGAGCAGCTGCGTTTCCTTTATTAGCCTCTTCCCCTTATTGGCTTCCTCTGTTGAGTCTTGGTTGTTATAGACTTTGAAGGCCTCCTCTACCAAGGTTGACAATGGAGTTTGGGGTCCAGCCTCAAGCTTTTGAAATTTTCTCCTGATGTCAGGAGTAGCCTGG
The DNA here is from genome assembly GCF_964270905.1 of Leucopleurus acutus. Lineage (NCBI taxonomy): Eukaryota > Metazoa > Chordata > Mammalia > Artiodactyla > Delphinidae > Leucopleurus > Leucopleurus acutus. The sequence continues at coordinate 18,939,233 of NC_139142.1, read as the reverse complement.
GTGACAAAATTCACGGCCAGTAGTGTCCTCCCCTCTGGAGTCAGGGTCTGTATTGGTGGACTTCATGAATGCCTCTGTCAGACGGCTCAGGAAGACTGCCGAGTTTTCATCTTTTTCCTGTGTAACCTCTTGGACCTTACCATAATTCACAGGCTTCACCATGCACCTTTTTATTCCTTCTAATAGACAAGTCATACAATGTCTCATCCTAGCCTGGCCTTCATGATCTTCACAGTCCCAGTGTGGGTCATGTTCTGGGACTGCATCTCCACCCACCTGATAAATTTGGTGATGTGGATTGGTGGCCAGTAGGCCATCTATGTGTTCCCTTTCCTTTCGAAATATGTGATCCTTTTTCTCCCAGGTAAAACAGTGGACTAGAATACCCATGATTTCCTGCCAGGTGAGAGAATGGCAACCCCAGCCTGATAACTTCACCTCTAAACTTGTCTGGGTTCTCTGAGAACCTGCCAAGCCTCTCTTTATATTCTTAAGTGCATGGAAGATTCCTAAGTCTCCCATGCACCTAGGAATGTACTCTAGCCTGTTATCAAAAGCAGCATTCCAGGAAAACTTTGTTCTCTTATGAGAGAGAGAGGCCAAATCCAGTCTTGCATCAGCCCACTCTTAATAAAATCCATTTTCCTAATTAAATTTAATCCAACCTTAGAAAGTTCTGACCACATTCAAAATTCCCCAAACCTTCTGCAACTTTGTGTAGCCATATTATCCTGCCCCTTATTCTTTTCCCATTCAGAAATAACCAGTTCTAGGACAAAATCACCCTTTTCCTTTAACAAAATATATTTCCATTCCTCATACCTTCTTTTCTGAAGACACACATCCTACTTTCCTTAAGCCACCATGAACTGTCTTTTATATTAGCAGTTCCTGATTGGAATATCCCAAAACTTCTAGAAACATGTATCCTCCTAAAGCACAATTTATTTCCTTAATGTGGTGCAAGACATGTGTCTAATAAACCCAAACATCGTTAGTTTCCCTCTCACAAGAGGGCAAAATAGACCTGTTTAGCAATTAATGTTCCAATATTTCATCTCATTTGAAATGGCCTGGATGCTCAATGGATTTCCATCATTTACGTAATTTAGTTTCAAGTTACCAAAATTTGGAGGGACATTTCCAAAACATAATTATTCCTATAGAGTTTACCAAAAAGCTCTTATCCCAGTTATACTGACTTAAAAGTTTAATCATATCAGGCTATTCTCCTTGTTGACAGATTTGTAACAGAAACAGTATGCACTTATTGACTTTCAGTAAACTTCGGTCAATAAACATATTATACTTAATGTTGATGATTCTAAAGACAGGTCTGTATTCATTAAACCCACAAGCTTAAGCTAGCTTTAATACCAGATATTAATTCAGTATTGAATATTTCCCTGATCATGTGAAACTGTAATGTATTCTGGCAAATTTTCTTTCATATTTCTGAGAAATGTATATAAGTGCTCACTTTCCTCAAAGCCAATTAAATACAACTCATTTACAGGTTAGTTTTTATGAAAAGACAGACAGACCCAGATCTCATAGTTTTTCCACTTGAATTTAAAATGTCGTGTTTTTTTTTTTTTCCTTAGTCTGGGGGACTATAATGGATCAAGTAGTTCCTGAGAGCCCAGGCAGAATAGTTACATTACAAAAGCAGAGGAGAGAAATGCAAACTCCTAGTTTTTCCATTGTTTTGCTCTTTAAAATCCCACTAAGTAGAGGGGAGAGAGAACAAGTAACAAGTAAGGTTCATTTGCTTGCTTGCTCCCCTCAGCGACAGCAGGGGCCCCAATAAAGCCTTGCCTGAATTTCTCGCCTGGCCTCTGATCAATTTCCATTGATTGAGGGCCTAGAACCCTGGTCGGTAATGTTATGTTAATACATTTCCTAGATGTGTGCCTTTTACTAAATAGCTCTTTGTCCTGTGGTAAAATTGTTACTAAATCGGAATTCCACCCCCCCCCCATCCACTCTGCCCACTTTTTTGTATCAAAGGCATGTGTTGCGCTAAAACGTTCTAATTTGTAAAGGCTCTCACTATGTAGTAAAGAAAAGGATAACATTATGTTTTGGGTTTTTTGCGCGGTACACGGGCCTCTCACTGTTGTGGTTTCTCCCGTTGTGGCGTACAGGCTCCGGACGCGCAGGCTCAGCGGCCATGGCTCCCAGGCCCAGCCGCTCCGCGGCATGCGGGATCTTCCCAGACCTGGGCACAAACCCGTGTCCCCTGCATCGGCAGGCGGACTCTCAACCGCTGCACCACCAGGGAAGCCCTAACATTATGTATTCTTATTTGGTCTATGCAGTGCTTTAGTGAAATAAAATGTCCTATAAATCATCTATTCCACTTGCTCCTGCTTCCCACTAAAAGCAAAACTAAAAACTGGCAAACACAGCAGGAGCAACAAGAAGTCCATCTTTTCTTTAATTTCACGTTCAATCCCTGTCTCCTTCTCTCAAGTTCTTTCCAACTAGCCACCTTTCCAAATAAATGGTTATGCACTTAATGAGGTACTGATGATGAAAATATTATTACCAAATTTGAATTTAGCCAATACTAAGGAACTGTGCATACATGGATTAATGTCTAACAGAATGAACATTAGTAGTGCTAAATATAAAATCCTGAATGTTATTTTTTTTTTTAATGTTTATGGGTACGGGATGAGGAAGACTTTATTTAGTAACAGCCTAAGAGGAGAAGACCTAAGGGCATTAGCTGATGATGAAACCAATGGGAATCCACAGTGGAGTGTGGCAACCAGGGTAATTAATCTTAGATTTTACCCATATTCAAAGAGTAGAGCATTTAGCTAGTCACATTTTTTACCCTTAACTTGTTAGACCAACTTAGATTATTAGGAGCAATTTAGGGCACTTCTCTTTAAGAGAAATACAAGCAAGCACATTTGGAAAAAGGCAATGGAGAGTTATCACAAAACCATGTCTTATAAGAAACCGTTGAGGGAAATAAGATTGTTTGTCTCCAAAAGAGAAGACTTTGGTAGGAAAGAAAGGAAGAAGGTCATAATAGCTGTTTTTTGTAAAATTATGTGGAAAAGTAAATTGTTCTATTAGGCCTTAAAAAATAGAACTAAGCTCATGTCATATTTCTAGAATGGTTTAAATTTAATTCCATTAAATTCAGGTGTGTAGGAAAAATATTTTCCTTAATTTAAGTTTCATATTAAGCCCTTAATGATAAAGGTTAGGGCAATTTTACTTGCATTCAATTTAGAAAACCATAATATATCCTACATTTGTCAAGAGCTTTGCTTATGTTCTAGGAGTTTTCATGGTTTTAGGGTACTGTAAGAGGTGGAATATTTTGCAATGAGATTCTTGAGTGACCTGCCTATTCAAGTCTCCATGGAATTTATCTTGTCTCACTTGATCTTTGATCTGAAGGCACGATGGACCACCACTGAGCTGTGGTTCTTTTCCAGACACCTGGCCACCTCAGCTCTGATAGCTCTTTCTACTGCATCCTTAACATTCTTGAAGCAGCAGCTGAATTTCTGTAATGGATCTGTGCTAGGCTGGGACACAAAGGTTTATGCAAGGCTGTGGATGGTCCCATCTTTCTGGTCACATCAGGTGTTTATTCCCTTTCTGTAAACCTGTTACCTCCCTGTACTCTAATCCTAGAAGTAAGTAAGACATTGATTCCCTTCTCTTTTCTGCTCTGGGATGCCTTAAACTTCCCAGGGAGAATGTAGTCTGATAGAGTCTTAATCATAGTGATCTCTTTTATAAACTCTCCTCTCTTCTTTCCCTGAAATTTGGAGACACTTTTTCTCTTTTCATCAGGGAAATTTCTTCTCTTAGTCCGGAGGATTATCCATTAGAGACACTCCCTCTGGCATAATGTTTTATACCTCAGAGATACTGAGATACTTAAGATCATGCCTGATTTCTGAATGAACTGAGAAATGAAAGGCAGATGGAGAACCGAAATATGCCCACTATTACTGATAAAGGCTAAACTGAAAGACATAGATTAATGCAAGAGAGAAATGGATTTGCTAATTTAATCCCAAATTAGATTGTGTTACAACCTAATCAATGTCACATTGGATAAGAGTTGGACTCTACTTGAGGATTTGCCAAGGAAAGACATAAAACCTGGAGAAGCAGATGGGAATGCTAGCTCACGGTGGACATGCTCAGTTGCAAAAGAATCATAGATGAAAATCTTGGTTTTAGTTAGCAGGATGTACATCAGTGTGTACTGTTTATCTGGAATCCAATGACTGAACTTAAGTTTAACTGGAGAAACCTCCCCTCAAAATGTTAATTTTGGCCCAGTGATTTTTCTTTGTCTGAGAGTGAGACTCATTTATATATAAAAGCTTAAGTTCCATTTTCCTTTTTAATCTCCGTCTCTAGTTCACTAATATTTGTTGAAATGTATGTTCTATCTAGAGCATCACTACTCTCTGGTGAGCAGGCATTTTCAGTTTTGTTGCAAAACTGCTCCTATTTCTTCTTCTCTCTTTGAATTTACTTAGACCTAAGGAGTCTGCCTCCTAAGTAAGGTCATTTCTTAATGTGAAATTAATACAACCAGAAAACAAATTTGGTCTTTGTTATAGAATGACTCTTAACGCTGGAGACAGGAATCTAGTATAATATCCTCCATAGTTTCTTCTTTGACCCTGAATGCAGAAAGGTGCTTGGGGAACACATCTAGGGTAGTCTACCTAGGATCTGAAATAAGAATAAAGGCTAAATCCTCTTTGATTTGAATGTGAGCATGAAGTTGTCCTCATATTCATGCAAATGGAGATTACATGACCGGCCAACTACCTGCCTTTTGATATTAAGTTATAGAGATATGAAATGGGGAATTCTACAATGCCTGGTCTAAGCAAAGAAACCTCTCTGTTGATTTGAGAAGTGAAATACTAAACTAAAGAGCAAAAGTTTGGTTGTAATTGTGCAAGATGAGCAACAATAAAAGACTCTAAAATATGCATTAGTTTTTAAATTAAGTGGAAGGCCCAAAATATGTAGACTTTTTTTTTTTAATAGACTTTAATTTTTAGAGCAGTTTTAGGTTGACAGCAAAACTGAGTGGAAGGTATGGAGATTTCCCACATCTCCACAACTCCCTCACTATCAACATCCCTCACCACAGTGGTACATTTGTTATAATCAATGAACCTACACTGACACATTATCATCACCCAAAGTCCCATAGTTTACATTAGGATTCATTCTTGGTATTGTCCACTCTATGAGTTTTGTCAAACATACGACGACATGTATCCACATTATTTTTGCCCTAAAACTGCTCTGTGTTCTGCCTATTTTTTCCTCCCTCCCTCCTAACTCCTGCTAACCAGTGATCCTTTTATCATCTCCATATTATTTGCTTTTCCAGAATGTCACATAGTTTGAATCATATGTACGATGCAGTAATGTAGTAGGTATCCTTTTCAGAATGGCTTTTTTCAGTTTCACTTTTGCATTTAAGGTTCCTCCATGTCATTTTATGATGCTCTTTTCTTCTTAAGTATTGAATAATATTCCACTGTTGATGTACCACAGTTTATTTATCCATTCAACTACTGAAGGACATCTTAGTTTCTTCCAGGTTTTGGCAATTATAGATAAAGCTGCTATGAACATCCATAAGCAAATTTTTGTGTGGACATGTTTTCAACTCCTTTGGAAAAATACAAGGGTCATGATTGCTGAATTGTATAATAAGAGTGTGTTTAGTTTTCTAAGAAACTGTCTTCCAAAGTAGCTGTACCATAGTGCATTTCCACCAGTGATAAATGACAGTTCCTGTTGCTCCACATTCTTGCCAACATTTGATGTTGTCAGTGCTTTGGATTTTGGCCATTCCAATAGATGTGTGGTATCTTATTATTGTTTTAATATACAAAGACTTTTATTTTCCAAATACACACTGAAGACGTCAATAAAAGTTAACTTCAGATCATTAATTAAGATTTTTTATATAGGCAATGAAAAAACAAAATGAGAAAATAATTTATAATATGTTTTTAAAAGAATGTCAGTTTGAAAGGTGAATGATACAAGTAACTGACAGATTTTATGCACCCCTGCTTTTAGAAGCTATAACATTATAGGGTTGTTGGCTTTAGAAATAAATATGACTTGTACAATTGCAACATTTGTGTATTTTGCTGGTTATGGCATTGAAGATTTAATGGACCACATAAATTAAAGGAATAGACTACTAATTTAAGATTTTGTATTTTGTTGTGTGTTATAGATTATCAATACAAGAGAAAGGAATTAGCCTGTTTAAAACAAACAAACAAAAAACAGCAAAACAATTATTACAACACGAACAAGGGCTACTGCTTTTTCTAAGATATTGTGCGGCACTCACCACAATCCTGTTATGTAGACAGAAAATGTAATTTTTCCCTGTTTAATGATCAAGGAGAGGTAAATGACTTGTTTATAATAAAATATCTAATAATTGATATTTTAAAAGTAGTCATTATCTCTGGGCTTCTAAAACACAACTATTTCTTTGTCTGCTTAATCTCATTTTGATATTTAAAGTAATGGTTCTTTCCAACTTTCTTACTTAGACAACATAATTTAAGCAATTTTACTCATTTTTTTAAAATAAATTTATTTATTTTTATTTATTTATTTTTGGCTGCATTGGGTCTTCGCTGCTGCGTGTGGGCCCTCTCTAGCTGTGGCAAGTGGAGGCTACTCATCGTTGTGGTGAGTGGGCCTCTCATTGTGGTGGCTTCTCTTGTTGCGTAGCACAAGCTCTAGGTGCGTGGGCTTCAGCAGTTGTGGCATGCGGGACCAGTAGTTGTGGTGCATGGGCTCAGCTGCTCTGCGGCATGTGGGATCTTCCCGGACCAGGGCTCGAACCCGTGTCACCTGCATTGGCAGGTGGATTCTTAACCACTGTGCCACCAGGGAAGCCCTACTTATTAACTTTTACTGAGATTTACTTGATTTACATAAAATTATTAATCTTATGTAATTGAAGTGTCCTGTATAAACAAATTTTTGTTTTTAGTTTACAAAATTAAGTTCTATTCAAAGGAAAGCTGGTGACACACTTGGTTTCCTAAACTTTATTACTCATTTATTTATGACAGTTTTATGTTTTTTTGAAAGAAAGTAGTTCAAGTAAATATTCTAATGGCAATGCTAGATTAAAGTGTTCGCTTCAGCCTATGTTGTGATTTGATTGGTGCACTTGAAACACTGTATTCTTGCTGACCTTGACACTGACCCCAAATGCCACACTTGGAGAAAAGAATTATAATGAAAATGGAGAAACTATTTTGCTGCAGAGCTTAAAAATTAAATTGACCACTTTCTTTCAAAAGACTGTTTCATGAATATGAGTAACGTTGTTTATTATGGCCTATAATCAATTTGTTATAAACTTTATTACTCAATAAATATATGGTAATTTAGTTGTACTTACACTCTTCAAAGTGGATTGATCAATTGAACCAATAAGGTTAGAAATACCCTGAACAAAGTTGGGTAAGGGTGATAAGTTACAAATTCCAAGAACACCCATACTAATCGTGAACAAGATAGTCAGAGCCAGGATTGATAAGACATGTAACTGCAAGTAACCAAAGATTGGCGATAGTGTTTTGGTCTTAACATTTACTCCCTTGAAAATGGCAGGTAGTAAACCCTTACCTCAGTGGTACAGTTTGCACTGAGATTTGGGAAAGGGGACCACACAAAAGGACCAACATTAACAATAGCACTGTTATTGCAGAAGAGGCAATGCTGGTCAGGAGTGATCAGTGTAGCGTGAGGATTAGCCTCTTCCTCCTTTTGCTATAGGATACCCATGGGGACAGTTGAGTGGATATGAATAGATTATGTGGGAGACTGTCCCAGTAATGCCTGAAATCCTCTTTCTCCCCATATCAGTAGCTGGAGGCTTGGGAAGATCATATTTGATTTAGATAAAAAGAATAATTAAACAGGTTTTGGCTTTCAGAACTGGGACTTCCCTTGAGAGCGAAGATTTGTTGTTACAGATGATGGTAGAAGAAAACAATATATGTTTATTTCTTGCAGTCAACCAAAATTAATTATTTCCTACTGATAAAGTTAATATCATGCTTGCTTTGAACCTTGTGGTTTGTACCTTTTAAACATTTTTCTTGCATTTTCATTAACCCATCATACAAATATCGCTTGAAAATTTACCATTGCATATTAAAAATTCTTCATGTTGTAATGATAAGTATGATCTAGGTATTTTCAGAAGAGGGTTACTGTTGAAGATAAAGCCAGATGCACTTGAGGGACAAAAGTAAAAGGCAAACAGTGTGACAAACATTTGAGTGAAAGTGCCAAAATACGATACATATACTGTATAATTTCATTTATATGAAACTCTAAAAAGGCAAATCTAAGGCTTCCCTGGTGGCGCAGTGGTTCAGAGGATGCCTGCCGATGCAGGGGACACGGGTTCGTGCCCGGGTCCGGGAAGCTCCCACATGCCACGGAGCAGCTGGGCCCGTGAGCCATGGCCACTGAGCCTGCGCGTTCGGATCCTGTGCTCTGCAACGGGAGAGGCCACAACGGTGAGAGGCCCGCGTAACGCAAAAAAAAAAAAAAAATAAGGCAAATCTACTCTTTAGTGGCAGAGATTATCAGTGACTATGGGGGGGTGTTTGTGGAGGGGCAGGTATGGAGCATTGCCTCACAGTGGGTCACAAGGGATCATTAGTGCATAATGGAAATGTTTTATAACTTGACTGTGGTTGTGTTTACATGAATACATAAATTTCAAATATAAATAGGTTTATTTTATTGTATGCAAACAATACTTCAATGAAGTTAGGAAAAAGAAATTACTACACTTTTTTGCTATCTTATAAATTATTCTTCATTTCTTATCTAATATTTGCACTGAAAAGCTAATCACATGTGTAAAACATTTCCTGTTTAGATATTTTCTTTCAAAGTGTTACATTGCCCAATACTCTCAAGTTGCATTTAAAATTTATATCCACACAACTATTGCTAATTATACATTTGTATCTATCTACAAAAATTGGCATCAAACCCAAGCTCTTAGATGTGTAATTATCTAATTTTCATGGGCAAATCCTCATTTGCATAGGCAAACATGGACATGTAATCTTGTTGCTGTCAGCTACAGATTTCTCTCAATGTTCAGTATCTGTGACTACTTTTCTAAGCCACTATTAAAGGGCCTACTCCTCTGAGAAATACACAATGCCCATTTCTGATATTAATATTAATGATAAATATATTTTATACACTATATATTAAACATGTAACTAACATTAATATAAAACTAATTCAGTACTGTATGTCATGTTATTCTTTGTGTTAGTAGAAGATGTAATTTGTAGTAATTCTTATGGAATAAGGATAAACAATAACTGTTTTTGGATACATGAATTTATTAAATCCACATCTCATTGAGTTTGCAGCTAAATTAATAAGTATAGGATAAGCCCTTATTAACATATTATACAATAATTACTTTTAGAACTGTGACACAGTGCATGGAGTAACTTAATAATAACTTAATAAGAATATGCCTTCTGTAATTATCTTCCTTTTGGTAGCCTAAGAAGTTTTGTTTTTTTTTCTTTCCATGCTGGCTTATTTCACTTAGCACAGTGTCCTCATCAAAAGAGTAGTTTCCAACCACACTTGCCCTTCTGTGGAACTATTGTCAATGACATTATCCATTGTGCTGTACTGACCTATATAAATTGTGTTCCACTTCAGAAACTCCTATTATTTTTAAAAATTTCTTTGATTTTATATTTCTAACACCTTTTTATCTTCCAATTTTACTGTGATATAATTGAATACATCGCTAAGTTTAAAGTATACAGTATAATGATTTGACTTACGTATATCATAAAATGAGTATCACAATAACTTTGATGAACACCCATGATCTCATGTAGATAAAATATTAAAGGAACAGAAAAAAATTTTTCCTTGTGATGAGAACACTTAGGGATTACTCTTAACAACTTTCATATGTAACATACAGCAGGATTAATTATATTTATCATGTCATACATTATATCCCCAGTACTTATTCATTTTATAACTGGAAGTTTGTACATTTTAGACTGCCTTCATCCAATTCCTCATCCCCCAACACCCTGCATCTGGTAACCACGAATCTGATCTCTTTTTCTATGAGTTTTTTTGTTTGTTTTCGAAGTATAATTGACCTACAACACAATGTTAGTTCCTGTTACACAAAATAACAGTTCGACATTTCTGTGCATCTCAAAATGATCACCACCATAAGTCTAGTTATGATATGTCACCATGCAAAGATATGGCATAGTTACTGAATATATTCCCCACACTGTACATTTCATACACATGACTCATTTCTCTTGCAACTGGAAGTTTGTACCTCTTAATCTCCTTAACCTATTTCTTTCCTCCCCCCCTCCCCCCTGGCAACCACCTGTTTGCTCTTGGTACCTATAATTCTTTTTCTGTTTTGTAATGTTTGTTCATTCATTTTGGTTTTAGATTCCACATTATAAGTGCAATCATATAGTATTTGTCTTTCTCTGTCTGACCTATTTCACTTAACATAATACCTTCTAGGTCCATCCATGTTATCACAAATGGCAAGATTTCATTTTTTATGGCTGAGTAATATTCCATTATATCTATACATCTATACATATATGTGTGTGTATATATATATATATATGTCTCACACCTTTTTTATCCATTCATCTATTGATGGGCATTTATGTTGCTTCCATATCTAGGCTATTGTAAATAATGTCACAAAGAACATAGGGGTGCATATACCTTTCATAATTAGTATTTTTGTTTTCTTCAGATAAACACCCAGGAGTGGAATTGCTGAATCATATGGTAGTTCTACTTTTAATTTTTTGAGAAATCTCCATACAGTTTTTCATAGTGGTTGCACCAATTTACATTCCCACCAACAGTGCACAAGCTTTCCCTTCTCATCACATCTTCGCCAGAACTTGTTATTTGTTGTATCTTTGATAAGAGCTGGTGGGCGGGGCTGTGTCCTTCTCAGTTGCTTGGCTTGAGGCAGTTCAGTACTGGTGCCTATGGGCTGGTGGGCAGGGGCAGGTCTGGGCCCTGAGGTAATAATCTAGAGGGAGGATCCCAAAATGGCACCAGCCAGCACCAGTGTCCATGTGGTAGAAGGAGCTCCCCGAAATGGCTGCTGCCACTGTCTGTGTCCCTAGGGTGATTTCCAGTTGCCTCCTGCCTCTTCAGGAGGTTCTCCAAGATGAGTAGGTAGGTCTGACGTAGGCTCCTTTCGAGTTACTGCTTCTGCCCTGGATCCCGGAGCATGTGAGATTGTGTGTGTGTCCTTTAAGAGTGGAGTCTCTATTTACCTTACCCCTCTGGGTTTCCCAAAATAAGCCCCAGTTGTCTTCAAAACCAAACATTTTCAAGACTGTCTTCCCCGAGCCAGACCCCTGGGCTGGGGAGCCTGGTGTGTGGTCAGACCCCTTACTTCTGAGGAAGAACATCTGCAATTGTAATTTTTCTCCCTTTTGTGGTCCACCCACCCAGGCATATGGATTTTGACTGTACCATGACTCCACCCTTCTCACTGTGGTTCTTTCATTATATCTTTAGTTGTCAAAGATCTTTTCTGGTAGGTCTTTTTCATCAATAGCTGGTCTGTAAATAACTGTAATTATGGTTTGCCTGTGAGAGGAGGTGAGCTCAGGGTTATTCTACTCAGGCATCATGGAAGCAATCCGCTCATATTGTGATTTTTTAGTGGCACCATAGTTTTCCACTTTCTGCAATGCTATAAATTGAACATCCTTCTATCTTAAGATTTATTCTAATATATTTGCTAGTATGAATATAGTAGCAATGAATGCACGTCTTTTACCTAATAACAGTTTCTAAATAATTACAAAAGCATTGAGTAATAATACATAATAACACATAAGAATATTGTAGGAAATATTATAATAAAATAACATATTTTTTCAAATAAGTAATTAGATAATTTTCAAAGTATATGGCTTTTAAATGATTTTTAATATAAATAATAAGTTAATCTCAAAAGTTTGGTTTAATTTTCATTTCCCAAAACTGAATGTTAATTTTTTATTAAGTACCAATTTTTTGTGACATCTCTTCCACAACACTTACTCATGACTATATTCTCTTCCCCTCCCTCTTCTTCTCCCCTGTCATTCGTATATACATACAAACACACACTCCCCATTTAATCTCCACTATTCACAGATTCTGTATTTGCAAATGTGCCTATTTGCCCAAATGTATTTGTAATCCCCAAATCAATAACTGCAGGGCATTTGCAGTCATTCATGGTTGAAAAAATTGTCATCACATGCACATTCCATCTGAAGTCAAACAAGGCTGCATTATTTCCTTCTTATTTCAGTTCTCAAACTGTGAACAGGTGTCCTATTCACAGATTATTTAGTGCAAAGTTTTTGGCATACTTATACTTTTTGTTGTTTAAAATGGCCCCCTATCATAGTGCTGAAGTACTGTCTACCGTTTCTTAGCTAAAGAAGGCTGTGATGCTTTATGGAGAAAGTACTAGAAAGTAAGTGTGTTTAATAAACTTCATGCAGTCATGAGTTGTGTTGTTGGCTGTGAGTTAAATGTTAATGACTCAACAATAAGATGTCGTTAAACAGAAACACACGTAAAAAATGGCTATGTATTGATTGGTTGCTGAAAATGTGACCAGAGTTTTGCAGGAACTTAATCCTGTGTTTCTCCTAGAAGCAATGTGGTATATGTGTGGGCATAGTAATTATCTGTATTCCATCATTTTTTTCCCACATTTTCTCACTTTTATGGCTTTTTAATTTTTTATAGTTTATTCTTTTATGAATAGAAAAAATCTTTTCTGAATGTTTCCATTTGCTTTATATATAGAAAACTTCTTTCTGTCCCATGAACCACTACATATGTGCCCATATTTTCTTATAGTTGAACGATTTATTACATTCAAATCTTTAATACATCTGGATTTTATTTTTTCATGTAAGGTGCATAACACTGTTGTTCAAGAAATCTGCTCTGTAATTAGAATGTTTCCTTTTGTTACACATGCCAAAGGCAAATGTAACTAATACCCGTGGGTCCTGTCGCATATATTACTCCTTTTGAAGGTATGTCTCTGTTAATTAAATAAATACACCATGATTGGTAAAATGTGGCTTCCCAGCTCTCTCTTTCATGAAGAGTGTAGGTCGGAAGTTAACATCATCTTTAAAGCAACCAGGTAAAATATTTTAGTTTTAGTTTATCATTTGTATGGAGATGTTTATTTTATTTGGGACATTTTATTTGTTACTTTATGGTATGGCAAATTCTGAGGGCATTCTTTACATTTTAATGAGACTAAGTCCTCAAGAGCTGACTGTGGGCTTTTGCCTGGGTGGTCCTTGGAATGTGACACCAGTGTACTGCCCCAGACATCAAAGTATCCCTGGCAAGCAAGGCAGGAATTGACATTGGCCACATTTCTTGAGTCTGACTACAAAACATGGTCAAGAATCATTCCAACTCATCTGCTTAGTGCATGGATCACCCCATCAAAATTCTGAGTTTAAAATAAACAACCTAATCCACTTAAGTCTTCTATCTCCCTTCCCCATAGAGTTCTTCCTTTTGAACGACAAAGACAAGACAAAAAAGTACTTGAAAGAAGTCTTTGAGACATGCTGCCTAAGCTCAAAAAACCAAAGGAACACCATAGTCTTCTTTTGAATGTGTATGTCAACTTTGCACTTGGCACTCATTATAAACTGCTCTGTGTGCCAAGAAACAGGTCTTAGGAGAACTGCATGAGTGTCAGTATAGATGCTTTGCAGGACATGAAAGTCCTCCTGTGTGCACAATATTGTCAGACGTTATTCCACACATTAAAGCAGTGCTTTAGTACATTTTAGGGATGTGTCTATAATGAAAGGATTCCCCTTCTAGTGTCCTTAATCCTTTTGATCTTTACATGAACAAGGGACCAAAAAAAAAACCAAAACAAATAACAACAACAACAACACTTTATCTCTAAATTTTAAACTACACAGGACGACAAATTCTAAATAGAAACTAAAGACTCTATTGATACACGCAATACAATTCTATTATTTGTCAGAGAGAAATGTCACCAGGTGATTAAAATAGAGTATCAATAACAGATAATTAACTAGATAACATAAAGTGTCAGTAAGAAACTATCTGCTATCTTTGGAGACTCTCAAGCTGATTACCATAACTTGGGTAATAGATATCTTTGAATCTTGTTTTGTTTCTGCATTTCTTCAGACTGGGCTTACCTCCAATAACTTTCTTTCTGGCCTGCATCATGATTTAAACTCTTTTTCACTCAGACTATCAGACTATTATTACAAACACCACGTTCCTCATGTTGTTCCACTACACTCAAAAAGTCTATGACAGACACCGATTACTTGGAGCATTAATTCAAAAATCTTCTGACTGTATGTCACTAGGCATCATAATACAGACCCACTTTACCTGGTCATTCTAATTTTCCATACCTTCAAAACTATATCCCCTTGTTTACTCCCCTATTACATCTACCTGCTATACTCACATATTTGTTCTCATCCTTGGTAATCTGATTCACCATCTTTAGTCAGTGTACCATCTTAATTTCTTTACACCTATTAACTGTCTAAATACTAATAAATTTACAATTTAATAGTTGCATGATTTGTTATTGTTATGGAAATTAGGCATGTTTCTCTAAATAAATTGCAAGTGCCCCAGATGTATAAATCACATACTATAATTTCTCATTTCTAAAACACATTGTATAAGACAACTTGCATTTAGGAAAGTGGAGAAGAGCGTACATGATAATTAATTATGATGGCAAAAATTGACAAAGAAATTTTACTTTTTTTTTTTTCTTTTGCGGTACGCGGGCCTCTCACTGTTGTGGCCTCCCCCGTTGGGAAGCACAGGCTCCGGACCCACAGGCTCAGCAGCCATGGCTCCCGGGTCCAGCCACTCCGCAGCATGTGGGATCTTCCCGGACCGGGGCACGAACCCGTGTCCCCTGCATCGGCAGGCGGACTCTCAACCATTGCGCCACCAGAGGAGCCCGAAATTTTACTTTTATCATAAGGAAATCATCAGTAACAAAAATTTATTTGTGGAAATCAATTTTGATATTTTAAAATTTGAGTTTACTGCATACTCATCAAAGGAACTTTGTCCAGGATTAGGACAAGGTATAAAGAGTTTATTTAGAAAGATTATGTGAGTGGAATGAACTAGAGGAGGTTTTATTTTTTTTCCCCAACTCATTGTGCTGCTGTTTTTCACTAATAAATAAACGAAATTAATGAGATGACTTCAGTACAAAAGGATATAATGTAAAATGTATGTCTTTGTTTGGTTGTAGCAATGATTGCAGGAGTAAGATGTGGGCTGAGAGGATTGATCAGGGCAGAAGACATGTCCAGAGGAGGCTATTCTTTATATCACTTGACTTCTTTTTTGCCCCCTGCCCACATTAAGTCCAATTCCTCAAGATGATGACTGGCCACATTCACCACAAAGTGATTAATTCAGGACGATTAATGGAAGTAGTTCCTACCCCAGCTATATCTGGCTTGAAGCCATGGTTGATATTCATCCTCTCACTCTTCCATCAGCCAGCACTTACCCACTGGGATCACCCCATACTTTCATTGTCAAGTATTACAAGTTCTTAGTTGTTTGCTCTTGTCAGGCTGTGGTTATTGCAATTGCTTGTTTAGTTATGACTGGGTGTTGAAGCAGCAATAGATAGAGTGAATTTCATGAATTCCTGATGAACTCCTTTAAGCACCCAGTGTGTAGCAGCAACTCTAGATTCTTGTGGTAACAGAATCATTAACCTTTTCTGTTTTCATGTCACTGTACTGACATGAGGAAACCAAAATGACCAGACAGTGATCTTTCCTACAAGTTCAGTGGAACACTTCCTGTGTTACTCCTTGGAGATCTTTCCTCTATGGGAACCAGGATCTCAAATTCAGTTGATTCTTGGGTCATGGGATTCAACAATACAAATTCTGAAACTGAAACAATCAGAGTGCTGTTACGAACGCCCAATCTTACTTCAAACTCTTGGGTTTTGGACCTGTGTATTGTAGGTACTTTGAACATAGCATGATCATATATTAGACATTGGTTCAATGCATATTCTGTATCCCAAAAGATAGTGCCCAGTGTTTTTGCTGGAGCCAGATTATACTGAATTATGGAGGGCAGTCTATGCATCTCTTCTCAATTCCCAAAATCTTATCCCAACCAATTATTTTCAGTGACATAACATTGGCGGCTTGAAATCAGCCATGGTGGAGTATTGGTACCATGAAAACTGACAAATGTGCAAATTAAGACAGTTATTTATTTATTTTTCTGAATACCAGTTGTTAAACTTTTACCAGCATACTATAGGCACTGCCCTTATTATGCAGGGAGTTGTTCTAAAGTTGGCTTCTTATCTGATCTTCATTCCATCATTCTACTAGGCTTCCAGCTTCTGGATGATATGGTATGTAATAGGAGAAGTGGATCCTATGGTAAAGTACATCTTGCCATGTTTCTTTTGCTATAAAAGAATCACATCGTCTTGGAAAATGATGTGTGGAATCCAAGTCTAGAAAATCAGGAATTTTATAAGCGGTCAGACAGTGGTACTGGCACATATCCAGATAGATATCAATTCTGGTAAGTACCTATTACTGTCTCCTTTTGGATAGAAAATATCCAACGTAACCAACCTTCCATTAAGGGGCTAGTTGAACTCTTTGTGCAATGCTACCTTATCAAGTGCACACACAGCTTTGACTTCTGCTGCTGGCAGTCTGGGAATTCAGCATTGGTAGTAATTTGGCAGCCTTCATGAGGCAGAATCCATACTTTGGGCTGATGCATATCTTTCCTACCCATGATAGCTGTTTCATTTCTGGCCCCAATAGCTAGACTTTGTGATACCAAGGACAGAGGCTAATTAACCTCCTGGAATCATCCTATCTAGCTGGATTTTGAATATACTTCTACAGTGGACATGCTTTGAAAGTTATTATCATGAGACCCAGAGATCTGCACACACTGTATTGACTCCCACATCCCAATTCACATGCCTGTTCCAAACACTTCCTTGCCTTTGATCTGTCAATCTTATTCCTTCCAGAACCCTAAAAAGCCAAGCATTTATTCCACTGTCTAGGATTCTGTATGTAGCCATACCTCAAGCTACTTCTACCTTTCTCTAAAGTACATACCAATAAATACATTACTTGGAGCTCAGCCAAATGAAAAAAAAAAAGATTCCCCTCTTGTCCCCTAAGGACAAAAGATTGTCCTTAGGACAAAGTCTTAGAAATGAAGAGTGATGGAATATTCAAACCTTAGCAAGGAAGCTAGCTACTGTGGTGGGAGCTAAGCAAGGAGAAAGAGGAAAAGGAGTGGAAAACACAGAGAGGTGGCATGTTCCCAGATTACAAACAGCCTAAAATATTACAGGCATATTTTTCAAATTTTAAATGTTACATATGATAGTTCAGTGATTTTTTTAAAAAAATGATACCATTTTTATCCCGTCTGTTATTCCACGTGTGTTTAGATTTCTCCCCTTTGTTTCTTCCCTCCCTCCTTCTCTCCATCTCTCTCTTTATCCCTTTCTTTCTTTCTTTTCTTTTTCTTTCTTTCTTTTTCTTTCTTTCTTTCCTTCCTTCCTTCTTTCTTTCTTTCTTTCTTTCTTTCTTTCTTTCTTTCTTTCTTTCTTTCCTTCTTTCTTTCTTTCTTTCTCCGTCTCTCTCTCTCTCTTTCTTTCTTTCTTCTCTTCCATTTTCTCTTTTTAAAAAATGTCTTTGTTAAACATGACATTGAAACATAGTATAAATACCAAATACTTCCTGAGCAGGCCACTGTATTGACTGCCATGACATAAGAAATATTGAATCACATTGCTGGAATGAACTAGATTAATCTAAGTATCACAAGCATCTTGAAGCCAGGAGGGCCTGTAGAGATACCTTAGCCATCACCCTCACCATCTTCTCATCCAATGCAAAAATCTCAAATGTCTGCATGAAATCTAACAGTGGAAATTCTACTACTTTATTGAAACACGATTTTCGTTGTTTTATTGAAATACTATTGCAACTGCATTTGGGGATAACTTTGGTTGTTCTAAACTTCTTGTTCTGATTTGAAATCTATAACCTTGAAATTTTGATTTACTGGAACTATACAGGTTCTCTGCTTGTGGTGGGGGAGTTGGGGGAGGCTTGCTCCCAAATCAAGTAGTTGTTCAGATATTTCCTTATCTTTCTCATTCGATATGAATTAAGAAACACATTACCACTTATATCATCCTGTGTGAACTTCTTTTGCAGTCCCCACGGAGGTTGGTGAAAAACATGTAAACAAATTTGAAAAATCTCTAACAGTACCACACCCCCTACCCCATCCACTCAACCCCTGTTTCTAGAAGAAGCCACGACTCTGAATCTTAATATCCCGTGAATTACATTCTGATATGTTTAGATGAATAGTTCCCTGCCAAAGGAAGGAGTCAAAATGACATGTAGCAAAGCTTTTCCAATCATTCTAGATAACTTGATTCCTCAATAGAAGTAAGTATCATGGTATCTTAGAGCAGGGGAGAACTTTAGTGATCACTTAAGTTACGTTTAGGAATTATTGTCATGAGCATAGTATTGAAGCGTATCTGTGGTCCAATGGACCCAAACAATTAGCTCCATCTGATCACATATTTACAGTAAGTCTATTAGCATGTTAAGCTTGTATTTCTCTCTTTATAAAATAGTAAATTTATATGTTCCTTAATTTTCTTCTAATTATTCACTTGTATCTACTAAGTTCTGGGTTTTCAGACTTAGCTCTTAAAGAAGAAGATGAAAGAGACCAACACTTATTTTCATGTCTCCAGAGATTTAATAAGTCATTCAAAATATATCTATAATCTGTGTGCCAGGCACAGTGTTATGCAGTGGAGGTAGGTGCTGAACAAGACCCAAAGGTCCCTTGTTAAGAGATGTTTAGTGAGCAGTAGGTTATATACATCTGTAGTTTTGCTCAGAGGACAGAGCTGGAGTTAAAAATGTGAATCTTTGAAGCAAGTACTTCTTACTTTCCAAAATGGTTTCCAAACTGGATCCTAGAGAACTCTAGCTCCTTGAGACCTTAAAGCACTGAGAAATCTTCCAGAAAAGAAGTCAGTTATCCATGTTAGCACAACATTTGACAAATTATTTACTATGAATCCTCTTCTCAAAGAAGGCCTGACAAGATCTCACAGAATTGATTTTCTAGAAAACAGAATTTGAAGACCCTAATTTATATCATACACTCTCATTCAAATACTTTCCCAGGAATATTTATAATACCTATATATTCATGAATGGTCGTATATTTTACCATTAAACCATGAGATACAGAGCAAACAGGGCCATCATAAAAGTTTGACATGCTAACATTTTACAAAGATGATTCTCACCATCTACCAAATTCTAAGTTTTCTGAAGGGGTTGACATTTTATCTACAGAGATGCATTCTAAGCATATTCTTCCTTAAGACTTTTCTAGCAAGAGCTAGAATAATACATGTAGGCAGTACATTTTCTGCCTCTGAATTCTCCAAATATTTCCCTAGAAATAGTCAAAGGAAAAATAAAATAGAAAATCGATGAGGCCTATGCAGATGCAAAAGGCACATGGATGTGTGGGTTCCTTTGCAGGATGCCTCTTTTTTTTTCCTTTGCAGGATGCCTCTTTATTTTTCCTGCTTTCCTTGACCCCTTCAAACACAACATGCACTGATCTTTGAGCTGTCAAGACAAATCCCTGTGGCCATCACTTTGTTTGTAAAACTTGGAGGTTTTAAGAAAACACTGTCAAGCGATTCTGAAAAAAATGCATCAAGCTGTGCTGACCCTGCCAGGCTTGTGAGCACAATGGTTGGACAAGAAAAGAAGTGGAGGTAAGAGCTGCCAAGCGAGGCCTGCTGTGAGCATTAGGGCTTTTCTGGATCACTAACAACCAGAACCATGCTAGGACGTGTGGGCTTTTTATGGCCACAGTTGTTTCTCTGGCTTTTGTAAAAATGTGTTTTACAGGTGAATCAAAGCTTATAACATGGGAAAGAAGGTATGAGCAGGAGCTGCCTTGGAATACTTCAGCAGTATTCAAATAAAAATAAAAGAAACAAGTGGGAAAAGAATGCCTTTTACTTTCTGGCCAAAGGTGGGAAAAAAAAAAAAATCAATGTTATCGGCCAAATGTACCTGCTGGTAATAATTAGGTCAGGCTGCTGAGAAAATGAAACACTGCATTTTTAAAATTTATATTTCTTAATTTTTCAAGGAATTGGGCACAAAGCATATACCTCCCTCCAGCATGCAGCTGCCACGTGCCTGGATTTTGCCCAGGAATATTGCACCTCTGGGCGCACGGGGATGCTGGGTTTTATGGGGACTTCTGGGCACTGGTTCCTCCTTCCCACTGGTTCTAGGTAAGTGCTTATTGGCATCAAACTGATTTGGCCACCTGCAGCAAAGGACCAAGAGAATGAAGGAGCTTAGAAACAGAGGTGAGTTTTTCGGTTACCCCAAATGCCAACCTGAAATGAAAAGTAGAGAGCAAAGAATTAAATCATATCTGTATCAAGGTAGTAATCAGCACCAAGCCCAGTGGAGAAACGGGCAAATGTGGAGATTTCTCATTTCTCTAAAGGAACATCTACCTGAAGATAGTAGGGGAAATAGAGAGATCTTAAAGAAAAAAACACAGGTCCACTCCAAAGCCCATTCCTTGCCTATGTCACCAATCATCTCTTTCTTTGCCTCTGATCTGTCAATCTTATTCTTTCTTTCCAAGCACATCAAATAATTATAATTTCTTGTATACATTTGCAAAATCCCTTTAAGCAACACTTAGACTCGTCTTTTATTGAACAACTGTGGATTGCAGCCTAGCCAAGTTGACACACCAAGAAAGCCATCACAACTTCTTAAATAAACTATGTTTCACTCATTTCCAGTCTTTAGGTCAGCTTTGGGAGAACCCAAACTAACACAAAACCCTTGGTGATCCCGTGACAATTTGCTATTGTTCTACTCTTCTCCACTGCACTTATCCTCATAACCTAAATTTTGGTCGTGCACAAATATTTACCACTTATCAAACAAAATTTCTATGAACTATTTCCCAGTTGTCTTTTCCATTATTTTGAATTGCAATGCAAACCCTGCTGCAATAGCCACTTTCCAAAACTCTACCCCTCATCTTGCAGATGATAACAGTGTATGCAAATACCCCTGCATTCTCCAGCATCTGGGCATGCTATAAGATTGTACCTCTTACTCTCCCACCTCCTTCCCCTCACACACTTCATATTTTTCATGGTCTCATTAGTTTATTTAACCAGAGAAACTTGAGCAGAAGTGATACAGGCCCTTCTGGATGGAAGTTGGAAGAGCCACTGGGTGATTTTTCATGTTTCTTAGCTTCTTTGTTTGTGTTTTGGTGGTGATGGAAGCACTGAAGCAAGACTCCTTCTGTGTTACCAAGTGTACAGCCTTCCCCCCCACCGACAGCTGAACCGCACTGAATATGTGTTGTGAATGAGAAACAAACATCTGTGTGTGTGTGTGTGTGTGTTCACCACTGAGATTTTGGAATAACTTGGTATCAGCCTACCCTATCGTAACTTGTGTACCTTCTGATTCTGTGTTTCATTCAGTGCAAACTAAGCTCTTCTTGTCTTTGTTCGGTATCACTGCATTTGTATTATGAGTAAATCATTTATTGTAGGATACTTTAAAAAATTGGTTTTATACACATATCTATAAAATTATTATTTATAGAAATTAAGGAAATGTTCAATTCCGTTTTTCATTGTAACTCCAATATCAAATAATGACTTGAAAATAATGGTTAATGAATTATGGTTAACTTAATGAACTAGGACAGTCCAAAATTTCTAGAACTTCTTTGGAATTTCTATCTGGCCCTTGATAGAAGCAAAATTTTTCTCTTATATTGATTTTTTTACTGGCATAAAATACTTAGTGTATCAATAGAGTTGGCTCAACACTTGGCCATTTTAATTAAATTCTTTCATGATTAAACTAATAGGAAATTATGACATCTAATCATAACCAATTGTTAGCTCAGTGGATTACCTGCAAAGAAATGAGAAGAAAAAAAGAATTCCGGAAATTTAAAAAATCTAACATTTCGTAGTATAAACTATACCTTGCCCTTTGCCGTCCTGAGTAACATAAATGCATAATGATCTCTCTTGGTCCAGAGAAGCAGCCTGACATCTTTATTATATTTGCCTTTATTTGGCATTCAATTTGTTCAGGCCAAAAATGTCTCTATTTAATATTTTACTTAAGCATATCCAATTAAACTTCATACTGACCCTTCTTAAACAATGGCATCTCAACTGATTCCAAACCTGAGAGCATTATATGAGGTGACTTTTCTCCTGTCTCTTTATGGTTCGCACAGAGAAAGAAATCTCAAGGATAAATCTTTAAGATGTATTCAATGACTGTCCCCATGGGGTTACAATAAGAAAGTATTGTTGCTTAAAATTAATAAAAAGATAATCTACCAATGTACAGTTATTAAATTTATCAATATATAGTTATTGACCAACTATTTATAAAGGACATTTATGCAATTACATATATTGCCTGTTCACTACATGTTATGTGCTGAATCATGTCCCTCCCAAAAAAGATATGTTGAAATCTTAACACCACATACCTCCAAATGTGACCTTATTTCAAAATAGAGCATTTACAGGTATAGTTAATTAAGATGAGGTCATACTTGAGGAAGGTGGGCTGCTAATCCAATGTGACTGGTGTCCTTCTAAGAAAACAACCATCTGAAGACAGAGACACAACCGTATGAAAGGCAGAGGCACGCAGGAAGAATACCACGTGATGATGAAGGCAGCGATTGGAGTTACGCAGCTGCAAGCCAAGGGATACCAAAAACTGCCAGCAAACCACCAGAAGTCAAGAAGAGGCAAAGAGGGCTTCCCTGGTGGCGCAGTGGTTGAGCGTCCGCCTGCCGATGCAGGGCACGCGGGTTCGTGCCCCTCTCTGGGAAGATCCCACATGTTGCGGAGCAGCATGGCCATGTGAGCCATGGCCGCTGGGCCTGTGCGGCCGGAGCCTGTGCTCCCCAACGGGAGAGGCCACAACAGTGAGAGGCCCGCGTGCCGCAAAAGAAAAAAGAGAAAAAGAAAAATCCCTACAGGTTTCAGGTGGAGCATGACCCTTCCAACACTGTGATTTCAGACTTATAGCCTCCAGAACTGAGACAATAACTTTCTATTGTGTTAAGCCACCCAGTGTGTGGTACTTTGTTATGGCAGTTTAAGAATCTAAGATACTCCCTAACCATTTAAAGTACCTGTGCCAGGATAGCATGAATAAGTACCCAGGCAAGAGAGGAAAGCAAGATGAAGATGTGACGGCTGCCTAATGCATGGCAGCTTGAAATGCATTAGGCAGGGATGGAGGTGGTGTTGCTTCTGCCAGGCAAGGTATTAGAAAGGTTGGAACTCAGAGTCACTCTGTGAGAAAAGGAAACCATGGATAAAGGGCCATGTGAAAACGAGGCTGGAGCCCTTAATCCTGAGGGATTCGCCTGCCTCTAAATAGCTCTGTGCAACCCGTCTATGTGTTTTTCTCCTCCAAGTGCAGGATTACCACACAATACTTACAGCTATTCCTCAAAGAGAAGGCAGCATTCATTAAGCAAAGTAAATATTCAAGTGAGGACTTGGAAGTACAGGTCTTTAGTATTTTTACAAAAGATGAATTCCTCTTTTATTTTTTTTGGTATTTCAAGGAAATTGCAAACACATACGTTCTAAATATTGTCTAAATTAAAAACCTGATCTCTAATTTCACATTTGGTTTCAGCGAGTCCTAATCAGCTCAATACATTTATTTCCAGAAAACATTTCTGAAAATGATCTTAATTGGAACAAGAAGAACCTTAAGAATAATAAGAAACTGGGGAAAAAAAGGTCAGATTTGGATAAAATACAAATTGATGTATTTTGAAATACAAATTGATGTATTTTGAAATACAAATTGATGTATTTTGAAATAATAAGAAAGGTCAGATTTGGATAAAATACAAATTGATGTATTTTGATGAGCTATGTATAGTTTCCTTTAAACAAATGTATTATTAAAGGAAATTGCTTAATATGCAAACTCAGTAAATCAAGTTCCATAATCATTTTTTTCCTCTTCAAATAACTCTTTTCTGAATCAATGCGAACCAACACTTGAACTGTTTCCTCAGAGTATGTTTGATTTGTAAATACAGGGCAAAGGAATAAAAACAACAAAAACATCCTATTAAAAAGCAGACTAATTGGCAAGATGCCCTTTTAGCTTTTTCAACAGATTTCAAAATCTCAGCCAAGCATCTGAATCTATGGTAGTTTGATCTTTCATCACTGCCATCGGGTGACCTTCATCTGTATGACCAACATTCAGCTCTCTGCAGGCTTCCAAAGTGTAAATCAGCCCTTGAACTTGGTCATGAAAGGACATTTGACACCAAGTGTTACAGAGAGACTAAAATATGTCTCTCTTATCGAATTGTTTACTCTGAATTGATATTTAATTCTTCTTCTCCCAATCACTCACAGGTTAATTTCAACTTTGTTTTTCTAGCTTCTTTCTCCCCACCCTTGAATGGCAGGTATATTAGCTAAGTTTGTCAGGCTAGTTGCCTGTCCCCCAGAGCAAACCCAGGAAGGGCTGACCTCATGTTCACAGCATGCACGGCCAGCCCAGCCTTCCCTATCAGTCAGCGCCTGTGAAGACAAGGCGGGGTCTTAGCTGACTTCCTGAGTGAGCTTGATGATAAAGTTTATTCCATCAGGAAGGAAAGCACTGGTCAGAGTCCAGTGGTGCGGCTCAGGTTGAGAGTGAACTTTTCGACATTTCAAATCTGCCATATCAAATTAAGCAGAATAAAGCCTGCTGTTTGCCGGATTATTTATAACATCACAGGAAACTTGGAATGACTTATTAAAGAATGGAAATATTTCTCTTTCTTTAGAAAGAAGCTTGCTTCTGCCAAGATATACAGCAACTGGCTGGGTATGGGAACTGTGCAAGAGAGTTCTCACTTCCAAGGTTATTAAAACATACCTGGGCTTATTTGAAAACCCAAACTAGCATGAGGATGAACAATCTGAGGCCCACTGTGCTGTGTGAGCAGCCCCTGTTACATGCACATAAAAAACAAAAGGAAAAGGAGCATTTGATTTTGCTGAGAATGTTGCTGACCATAAGCTTTGGCCAAAGGTGTTTATCACCCTAATAAGTCCCAAAGAATGCTGCCGGAGGGGTGACTCTGAAAGTGGTTTTAATAGCCTTGCTCATTTACTGAACTGCACTGTGACCAGAAATCACTGATGAAAGCCAGCCATGGAGTTTGGTGATATAAATGCTACATATATGAGACTTTTTTTTTTAGTGTGATTCAACTAGTTCATTACAAGACAATATTTGTTCTAGTAAATAATTTGAGAATGTAGACATATATGAAGTTTTAATCATCCGGAAATTTATCACCCAGAGAATCAATTAATAGCATTTTGGTGTACTTTTATCAGTCTTTTTTTCTATGAAAAATAATGTTTACACTCACAAATTGTTTATGAAAAAATTACTTTATTAAGTAATGTGTATTTTAACTAAACCAATACATATGTACTAATACACACACAAACACATGAATATACATAAATATGAATATACACAAATACACACATCTATATATCTATTTTATATTTTTAACTATCTTTGAAAACCTGGTGTTTAATGGCAGCATAATATTCAATCACTTGGATATTCCATGATTCATCTAAAATATTCTCTTTTTTTGACTAAGTTGTTTATAATTATTCCTTTTTACTATTACAAAACATGCTAAAATGAATATCCTCATATAAAAACCTTCCTACTTAGAATATTGCTTTAGGGTAAACTTTTAAAAGTGAATTTAATTGGGTCAGAGAAAATCAACACCTTCAGGACTCTTAATACATATTTCCCAACTGCCTTCCAGAAAGTTTGTACAAATTAACAGTCTCCTAGGGGTATTTGTGGTTGCCCTGAACAGCAAATTTCAAGGTTATAAATCAAGATTCCCATACTATCTCCTCAAACTGCTTGAACACATTTTTTTCTAGCATCTTCTTTCTATGCAAACCTCAGTCAAATCTGTAAGACAAGTTGCCACTCTCTGTTCCATGCTGATATAAGGAATATGATCAGAGTACACAAAATACGCATATTCATGTACAGACCTATCTATTCATATTTTTGATCCCCAGAATGTGTTTTTACAGTTATAAAATTTTCTACTTTCTCTGATTTTGTTATAGTGGTGGTTGTTTAAAATTAAATATGCATTTTTAAAATAGTTATATTAAAACAATTTCTGTTTATTATTTTGAGTACTCACATATTTGCTGATATAGATAGTACACAAAGTTGTACAAAAAGCAGGTCAGTGTGCTGATGGCTGTGAGTCTCATGCCTTCCATCTGTAATCCTTCCTGACCATGTGTGCCTTGTTAAGGTAAAAGGGAGATAAAACTCCATTACAGTTGAATGCCACATGTAGAATAAGACCAAAGGCAGAGGAGAGCCGAAGGAAAATAAATACATGATAGATGATAGATAGATAGACAGACAGATAGATAGAATGAGACAGGAGGATGTGAAGAAGATAAAAGAGGACTGAAGTAAGGTACAAAGCATAGCAGGCAGATGGAGAGAAGGCATACATGAAGGAGGGGGCATTGTGGTCTACAGATTGCTTTTGGCTATTTCTTTGTGATAAATTTGCCCTAACCTGTCTTTCCTCACCTCCTGGGAAGAGCTATATGGATTAGGAGACAAAGTCAAAGGCATAATTATCTACCAGAACTAATTCTGTGTGGTTTTATGAATTCTTCTCCCTCCTCCTCTTCCTTTTCTTCTCTCTCAGCTTAGTCTTATTTCTTCCAGGTCAGAGGGGAGCATGTGTATCAGTTCATCTGTATTTCATAGCACTGTTTTTGGAACAATAGATCTGAAAAATCAACTATTGAACAGTATTCTTTTTTGCACACCTTCAACATCTGGATTCTTTCTTTTTTCCTTAAAAAATGATATATATTATATCATATAGAGAGCATATTTGAGGCACTTTAAGTATTATGGTATAACATAAATGATTTTTAAGAATTACTTATTTGTTAAAAATTTACCAAGTTTGTTATCTTGTATTTAGAAAGAACCTAGTATGAGGAATGAGAATGAGAATCTACTTTGATTGCTGGAACAAAACAGAAAAACAACCTGTTTCATTATATATATATATATATATATATATATATATATATATATACACATATATACACACATACACACACATACATCCATGCTATGAATATATATATATATACACACACACATATGCAATAGGAAAATAACTTGTATATGTATGTATATATATATACATACACATATAGATTCATATTTAATTGATTGATAAGTTATATTTGTCTAATAAAATCTAATGATCCTTTGTTGTTAAAATGTCTCCATTGAAGATTTACATATTTGATTCTGTTCTGGGCAAAGGCTTATAAAACAATATTGCATTGTTTAATATTTTTCCACATTTTACATTAAAAGCTTGCTTGTCTAGGACTTCCCAGGTGACGCAGTGGTTAAGAATCCACCTGCCAATGCAGGGGACACGGGTTTGAGCCCTGGTCCCGGAAGATCCCACATGCCGTGGAGCAACTAAACCCGCGAGCCACAGCTACTGATGCCCACGAGCCTAGAACTCATGCTCTGCAACGAGAGAAGCCACCGCAATGAGAAGCCCGTGCACCGCCACAAAGAGTAGTCCCCGCTCGCCACAACTAGAGAAAGCTTGCGCGCAGTAACAAAGACCCAATGCAGCCAAAGATAAATAAATAAATAAATTTATTTTTTTAAAAAAGCTTGATTGTCTGGAAAACATTATAAAAGAGAGTCACTGTGGAGTTAATATGAAAGTTGCTGCCCATTTAGTTTTCTTAAAAAGAATATCTGCTATTACCTGAAAAGGTCTTTAAAATATGTATCCCTTTTTTGACTAACTGTATAATGCCAAATTTTCTTCATATAACCTCAACCAAAACAATGTTAAGCCATTAAATACAAAAGAATATATAACAATCCAGTTGTCTTTATTAAAACATACATTAAAAAATTTGCAAAACTGTAAAGAAAAGCTATAAAGCAATTCTCTCTAAATTATTTTTTATTTTGGAAAATATAGTTATTTTTAGAAAAAATATTTTCAGTTTTACATCAGTGCTCTTACTTTTGTTTCAAATGAATTATTAAATAAAATTGTTTTCTGTTTTGATTTGTAATATATATCAGGCTTCCCTGGTGGCGCAGTGGTTGAGAGTCTGCCTGCCGATGCAGGGGACACGGGTTCGTGCCCCAGTCCGGGAAGATCCCACATGCCGCGGAGCGGCTGGGCCCGTGAGCCATGGCCACTGAGCCTGCGCGTCCAGAGCCTGTGCTCTGCAATGGGAGAGGCCACAACAGTGAAAGGCCAGCGTACCACAAAAGCATAAAATAAAATAAAATATAATATATATTGATAGATTAGAGCATCATTTTATTTCCTTGGGTATATTTCTTATTTTTTTAAAAAAAGAAGGTTGGATTAGACTTTTTTCTCAAAGTGTAGCTTGAAATGATCTGTAATGGATCTTCTTCGAGTGCTTGTTAAAATATAGATATCAAGTCCTGCCCTAGACTCACCAAGTCAGACTATTAAAGAGAGAGGACTTTCCCAGGAAAGACCTTGGGGATTTTTCAGGTTCCATTAAAATTTGAATGTCATCTATAAGTTGACCTCTGTTGCTTCTTTTTTTTTTTTCTTCTGTGGTACGCGGACCTCTCACTTCTGTGACCTCTCCCGTTGCGGAGCACAGGCTCTGGATGCCAGGCCCAGTGGCCATGGCTCACGGGCCCAGCCGCTCCACGGCATGCAGGATCCTTCTGGACCGGGGCACGAACCCGCGTCCCTTGCATCGGCAGGTGGACTCTCAAGCACTGAGCCACCAAGGAAGCCCTGACCTCTATTGATTTTGCATCACTCACAGTTCCTGGTGAGTAAACACTAGGATCTCTTAATCCCCAGCTATTTCAAGGGCAAGCTGGATCCCTGTGATTACCCAGACCCTAAGCCTTCCTATGCATGTCTCCTTTTTAGGGTTGGCAGATAAAATAAAGGACGCCCAGTTAAATTTGAATTTCAGTAAACACGATTTTCTTTCAGTATAAATATGTTCCACAATATATTTAGGACATATGTTGTTTATCCAAATATTGTGTGAAATATATTTGTCCTATTTTCTGTTTGTGTGTTTTGTTTTGTTAAGTCTGTCAGACCCATCACTTTTCCTACAGTCCACCATTGCTGCCAGGTGGTGATATCTATAAATAAACTAAGTGAGACAATATGGGTAGGTCTTACCTACCGGATTTATTAATTGCATAGACTTAGAGTCAAGGGGGAAATGGCTGAACCCAGAAACTACCTCATGATCACAGATAAGCCTTCATCCATGATCTCTTATACACCCTTATAAGGCAAACCCCTCTAAACCTTCCCCAGAACTTCGTTCAGAAAGAGTCTCCATAAAACTCACATGGCTGTGCTTCCAATGACTATTTACTTCATTTTAATGTAGTTTTTCTCATTTTTAAAGTCATTAGCACACTAGAAGCAACCTCATTACCAGAGAAACTGGGAGTAGAAAATGTGCAGTTTAATCTCTTGAAGCCTTTATTCCATTAAGTCAAAATTCAACTCTGCCTTTAACTGCCCTTTCATGTGTGGTTGTAAGAAAGTAAACATTCTTTGGTTCCTTCCTCCTTATTTTGTCTGCCTCTCCAGAAAGTCGGTGTGACCTCTGCTCAGACTGCTACATTCACTAGGCTCTTATTCTATTTCTATTAACCCCATTACCCTCTTCTCTTCTGTGATACAGATTTCCCTCTGAGCAATACTGGCCACACAACAATCTTTTCAACCTCTTCTGATTCCAGTGCCTTCTGATTCTACTTAAAGAATGTTCCCAAATTTCTTTATCAAGAGGAAGGATTCTGTTTTTAAGAGAACTGTCAAGAATAAGATGAAAAATGGATTAATATCAATTTCCCGGCTAGTATTTGATTTTTCTACTGACCTCAACTTACTACTGAGCAACCTGCAAAAATAGTCTTTCATTTTTATTTATTCCTCGGCGATTATAGTGTGGTTTTGTTTTTCTAGTATCTGGCATTCTCTTCAAATCACTTTCATTGTTGATTTCCACTTTGGCAATTGCCATGGACAGGTTTTCCAATATAACGTGATATTTGGCCCAGTTTAGGATCCAAATGAGAAACAAGATTCTGACTTCAAAAGCGGAAGTTCCACTAGATGCCAGGTAGGGACATTCTCTTGAATTCCAAAGAGTAAGTGTTCCTTTCTCCATTCAATCCAGCAGCTTAGGTTAGAATTTGAATTCAGGAAATACCTTACTGGAAAACCTAGTAAATAATTTGAGTAGAAGATATGTTTATGATTGGTGAATTTTTTCAGATTTTTTTTTAGGCAGTTGATTGACTATCTCCACCCCCCAAAAAAATCCCCTGTGATATTTTCAGGTCTCCGGTTTTTTGTTGTTGTTTTTGTTTGTTTGTTTTTAAGTGATAGTTTTAACTAATGGGAAAACAAAATCAAGCTTTCACACTCAACCAGGTTGCAGAAAGAAAAATTAAATGGGCCATTTATATTTGTCTGTATTGTATAAAATGATTCTCTGACTTAGCTATGTTATTTTCTCTAATTTTTTTTTTGTTTGTTTTTTGTTACTTTTTGTCTAGGCATCTGTGACTGCTGTCACTACCCACACTTATCTGATTACCATTTTAGACCTTATAAGAACAGTATTTTTACCAGGCTTATACTTCTCTAGCCCTATTTTTCCCATATTGTAAAAATAAGATGACAAGTAAATTAAAGGTAATTTTGAAATAAAAAACCAATAATACATTCCCAGCATCACAGCACAAAGTATTTATATTTATTTAGATTTATTTTTGCCCTTTTTTCAAACAAATATGCATGTAATATTTGCCATAGTTTTCAATAAAATTTAGTGTATGTTTTAGTTTTTGAAAATTTTTACTTTATTTTAAGTATTACATGAGAATAAAAATGTGAATATGTCTAGCATAATGCCAATCAAATAGGTACTTAAATAGATCTTTGAACCCGTGACCAAGTAAACTTTTTTTTCCATGTTGTAAAGTGCATGATATCTAATCAAGTTGATACTCAAAACTCATGAAAATATTGTCATTGTAGATTTTTTACTTTCCTTTTTCTTTTTCTTTTATTACAGATAATGATGTAATGAATATTAACATTTTTTTCTTCCTATAAATTTTTGGGACTGGGATTCCTATATTAGAAGATCTGAACACTGAGCTATCCAAAGAGTATACCAATTCCCACTACCATCAAAATAATCACAGCATATATATTCATCATCAAATTATCAGGTTTGTTTCTTCTTCAACTAAAAACTTATTAAAATAACTTAAAATATTGTTTATTTTTATTAAGTATGTCTTTCTTTTAGTTCTTGCATTATTATGGAGGCCAAACTTTTTCCAAAATTCTAGGTGCTATTTATTTGTTATTACTTATTGTCTATGTCTGTCATCGATTTCCATCCTTTTTTTAAAGTTTAAGTTATACACTACAAGAGTTTATGATGAGGGTAAAAAAGTAATACAATTTAGTAGATCCTAGAGAGTGTTGCAGGGCTGAGCGCTCCATTAGAAAGGGTTCAGGGAACTTACAGGGCACCTAGAATGCTGATGGATCCTTGAGCGAATGCAGTGCCGCCAGGGATTTTGCCAGAAGAGCAGATGATTAAAAAAAAAAAAAAAAAAAACAGAAAGTGGATCACAGTAAAGCAAAAATTCCCATACTAAAAGCTTTTCTCTTAGATACATTAGTCCATTCATTTCTTGCTGTCAAAGACTTTTTTTTTTTTTGGAACTTGGATCACTTAAGAAAGCTATCATACTGTCAAACAATTTTTTTCAGACCCTGCCTTATTAAAGATTCTTGGTCAAAAGCAACGAAAGCTAAACATCTAAAATTTGATGCAGTTGGACAGTAATTTTAGCCTAAGAATGTGATCCATCACCTTGGCTTCAAAAAGGAAAACAAACAAACAAATGAATAGATAAGTATATAAATACATAAATAAATATGCATCTTATGATTTCTTTGTTAGGAGGGTGTGGCTGAGGCTTTCTCAGTAAGCAAAAACACAGATGATTTTAGATGTTAACTTCCTTCTAGTGTCTCTTCCCTTTTCCTCCCTCTTTTTTTTTATTACCGTCAATTAAAAGACTAAGAAGATAAGGAACCAATATATATGTATAAACTCTATTTCAGGTGATTATCAGAAAATGGTTGATCACTGTTCATACCAAGATAGAGAGAAAGAGGCTGAAACCTGAATACTTTACAAGGAAATTAAGAAAATGATAGCAGTTTATTATTTTGAACAGAGGAATCTGATGAGCTAAGATATTTCAGGAAATACTATGTTACCACCCCACACATTACTTAATGATTAACATGTGCCTGATTCATGCTCAGATCAATCCGTTTGTGTATTAATCAGCTCATTCTGTATCCCTACACGTGATGCAAAGCAGATTTCTTTTCTTTTGACTTTTAACGAGGCATAACAAGTGAAGTCCAATAACTGGGCTTTCCAATATCTCCTGGTCCATTGAGAAAAAAGTAGCATTAGAAGAAATAAATTTATTTAAGATGGAATTGGTTACAAAATAGGGTGTAAAACTTTACTTAAAAGCTATTTCTACTTGTAACATTTTCTCTGCATACTGTAATAGAGCTCTAGTGCAATAATGGTTTGCTTACAGGCAAGCAATTAAGCACCTGCAGTCACTCCACAGGATGTAGATTCACATGAATAGCTATTTTATAAATAAACAAATCGAAGCTCATATATGTAATGGCAAAGGCAAACACTGCTTGGATTTTAAGTTTTAAATAGACAATTCCACACTGTTTTGAAAATCATTTGTTTTCATATATAATTGGAGTTAACGTAGCATTTTCATTTCCCAAGTGAAGAATTAACAATGTCATTATTATGCTTACAGTCTTCTACAGCAGCTTAACCATAATAGGGCTATCACGAGTAACTGCATTAAATATAAGAAATATGTGAGCAATGCATAGAGTAAACATGAGTGTGTGATTTCTCAGATGTAAGTGGGAGTTTATTTTCGATCATCCACTCCCTCTTCATAGGTTCTGTGGTCTATCCTGGGAGACCAGAATTATTGCCTCAGGGCCTCTCATATGTTCTCTGGATCTTGAGTTGCTCCTTGTTTTAATACATCTTGTGTGGCATATGGAACTCTTTGCAGTTTATTCAAATTCAAAAACAACTGATATAGAAGCACAGCTTTGCCACGTACCATCTCAGTGACCTTACATAAGCTGCATTACCTTTCTAAGCCTGAATTTCTTCATGTGAATAACGAGGATAGAAATAATAATCTCCTCCTGGGTGAGTGAAGATATTTATCAAAACCTACCCAAGAAAACTCTTCTGAATTTCTTAACCCTGATAAAAGAATTCCTCTGAATTACTGTGTTATAATTAAGCCCAGATTTATGAAGGAATAAGATAAATTTTTGTACCATAAACTATAATGCTCTCTCACATTAGAATAAGGTTTGTGGTTGGTTACTGTTGTGCCTTGTTTAATAGAGTAATTTCACGTGATATATTTACTATATAGTACAAAAATTTGTATTCATTTCTGTACTGAATTCTAGGCCTTTATTCTTGTTTCTGTTAAAATGTAAAATTATTTCTAAAGGAAATCTCAGGTATAGGTTCATATGATTCTGACCTATTGTGAATTTCAGGCATACAACCAAAAGCAGACAAGGGATCTTGCTTCTTCAAGAAGCCCTAGTTTTAGCTTTAAAAATCCAAACTCTATGCTGAAAAATTTTCATGAAACATAGTTCTATCACTTATCTTTTCTCTGATTGCATATATAAGATAATAGTAGATAAAATGAACTGTATTATTCAGAAAACATATAGGCCAATGACTTTAAGAACCGATTTGAGGTTTACCTCCTAAACACAGATTTTTCTGTGCTGTTCCTCACCTAAGGGCTCGCTAGAGCTCACTTTCAGAAAGAATCTGAGCACATCTCCTTCCAATAAATAACAATTACAGTTGATGTTGATAGACCTCTTGTTGTCTTTGCTGCTTCCCCAAGGAATTCAACAAAAGTGGGAAAGATTAATGAGGGAACTTGGAAGCTCATATTATATCACATGCACTCAAAACCTTGCCAAGTTTAAAGTCAAATTAGGAATTGACATTAAATCTTGAAAAGTTGGTTGTAAAGGATAGGATAGCAACTAAAATTTACAGCAGAATAAAATGTTAAAATCCTAATAAATGTCCAAGGAGAACATATACTCTAAAAGAGTAGACTTATTCCAAGGTTATCTTAGATTTCATAAAAACATTTCTATAAAGTTCCTATATAAAAAATGGGGAAAGAGAAGGATATTTCAACAATTAACAAAAGCAATTTTATTCTGCTCAAATAACTGCAAAATTACCCATAATTTTTTGTCAAGTATAAATTCTGAGATTCTGAGAGTCATTGTAGCAGAAAAGGAATTGTAAAATGTATACAAACAACAAATAACATAGTGTATCTAACACAGAAGCACCATATCCAAGAAAAGACTTAGCATTTTTCTGCTAGTTCATTTCCTGCCAACTCCCATGATATTTAATGAATCCCAGAATACTCGATCCACGCCTACCTTGCCTACCAGATATTAGCAATGAAATGGTTAAATGGTAACAACATTAGTTAAATGCAGAAAAAGCATATGTTTGATAACATTGCATAGAGAGTTGATATTTCAATTCTATCAATAATTTCAATAAAGTAACATAAGAAAAGTTTATTCATATTGTTAAACCAATTCAGAAAGTTGTTCCAACATCCCTACCCCCCAAATTCTAGAGCAATATATCTCTCTTGTGATAAGTGGAAGCTAGGGTGGGTCATAGATACAGTAACACAAATGTAAAAGTGTGTCCAATTGCCATACTAAAGTAGCTGCCTCTGGCATTTTTCAGAGCACCCTGAAAGGAAGATTGCTATACCCCTGCACTGTGCAGATCTGTTTAAACAGAAATCGCAGTAGCAAGAGTTACAGAAATTGATTTGATGAGAACTGAAAAGTATTTGATCACAGTTGGAACTGTGATCAATTGTTGTATAAATAATTTAAAACCTGCAGGTAGTGATAAATGCCCTGACTCAAGGATGTAGCCTTTCAGCACAGAGGGGCAGAGACAGATTTTAGCATTGTGGTGAAGAGCAGCAAGCTGTAGATGTTTCAGTTGTGCCTGGCTATCAATGAAGAGATGGAAGTTAAGAACAGAATAGCACTTACCTATGAATATGCATTATAGAATTTGTTATGGGGGAGGCACCAACCCAAGCTCATTAAAAATATTAACCCTAATGATCCTCATAACATGAGATAGGAACTATGAGATAGGAACTTATGAGATAAGAACTATAATTACCCATGTTTGCAGATGGTGAAACTGAGGCACAAAGTGTTCAAGCAACTTACTTAAGGACACAGAGCCAGTAAACAATGTGCTCAGGATTGGGAGCCAGGCACTGTCTCCAGAGGTGGTGCTGTGCTGTCAACCCCAATGATACATGCTTGGTGAATATTAAATGGGGTTCTTTGTCTCTGTTTCAGCAGTGGCTTCAATAGTAAAAGGAAAAAAAAAAGAAATCAGTGCGAGTGCACCACATTCCAATTCAAAATCAATTCCAATTGCCCCAATTCTAAATCAAACAGGGTTTATTGGGCCAGTAAAATGTGATTCAACCACAAAGGATTCAACCACAGTGATTCAACCACAAAGGATGGTTTCTTGCTCAAGCTATAGGGTTAAATGTTGGCCGGGACTGCCCCTTCAGCTTCTGTACTCTTGAGACCAAGGTCAGGGCAAAACCTTTATCTAGGACACTGTCATTTGTCACCTCAGAGAGAAAGAAGGCCCTGGGAAGTTTTGAATCTGTGTTATATG
Source organism: Leucopleurus acutus (assembly GCF_964270905.1). Classification (NCBI taxonomy): domain Eukaryota; kingdom Metazoa; phylum Chordata; class Mammalia; order Artiodactyla; family Delphinidae; genus Leucopleurus; species Leucopleurus acutus. The sequence continues at coordinate 18,902,848 of NC_139142.1, read as the reverse complement.
TTCCTGCCTACAAGTGATAGTTGTCACTTCTACTTACAACTTATTGGCCAGAGCTGGTTACACAGCCGTGCCAACCAACAGAGGAGCTAGAGGAACAACCCTGCCTTGTGTGGAAAGTATGGAGGAGACAAAACCATGTGGGAAAGTTGCAGAAGCAGAATATCGTGCAAACAGCAGTAAGTGCCACTACTGACAGTGTAGCTTGAAAGTCCATTTTAAATACTTGACCCCTCACCTACTCAGTGATATGAAAATATCCAAGGACAATGGCCAGGGAAATTCAGTTTGGTGAGTGAAGACCCTTAGACAAAGTCATTGGAGTATCTGGGTATTTTCCTTACCATCTTCCATGGAGAGAGAAAGGAGATTCCCACCCTCCTCACCTCAAATCTAAGGAACCAATTGCAGAGCTTGGTTTGCATCCTCCAGAATTTGAGAAAGCACCAAATTCATGCCTGAGTCACAGCAAAGCAATCTCATAAGTGAGAAGCTAACCACAGCTTTATTCTGCAGGATAGTGGTACTTGCTTCAATTATGGGTCAAGATGAAAGTTCCCTGTGAAACAAAGAGAGAGGAGAGAGAGAGATTGAAACAGAGAGAGAAAGATGAGTGGGAGGAGCAAGTGAATCATTCTAGAACCTTCTTCAAGTGCCTTTGCAGAAGAGAGCTGCCTGGAGGGGCAAAAAGGACCCCGTGAGAGCAAGGCTGTGTGAAAATGGTCTGGGAACCAAGACCACCAGGGGAGCCACATGCAGCCAGGGAGAGTGTGAGTTCCACCTGCAGGCTGCCAGCTCCCCAGAAGTGGGAGGAGTTCTGCAGAAACAAGAGAGCACCCCACGCAAAAGGGTTGGCTATAAACTCCACCCAGCCCAGGGAATACCATGCTTACAAAAGTGTCAAGTAAATCCACTGTCTTATGAGAACACAACTAGTGATTTGGGGAGAGGTGTGTGTATGTGGAGGGGGTGAGCCAGCAAGGTGAAAAGCAAGGAAGGTAAGCTGAGCATGCCTGCTTGCCCAACTGCATAGCTTTCTACCTACGCCAGACCTGAACTGGCGAGAGACGCCATGAGAGGGGAGAAGGTACAGGAAGAAGTGTTAATTCTGAGTGAGGTTCGGGATTGTTTTTCTAACACTGAGCTAGACATACTAACTACAGAACTGAGGCTGTTTGGTGACTAAAGTAACTGGAAAACATTTATACTCTGAGAATGAATGGAAAACCTATGGGCCTGCCTGTGATCTCATTCACTACCAGAGGAAGAACTGGCACCACAGGACAAGTTAGCATTGCTTCTTGATGGACTCAGGAACATTCCTCTTGCAACATACCAGCTTCAGAGAATGTCTGTGCTCTAGTCTAAGTTTGATTCTTCTCATGTAATCCTTGGTTGTCTTATACTAAGTAATAGAGCTAAATATCCTGACTCTATGGGCCCCAATTCCAATCTAACACCACAAGATCAATTTTTTCTTTTATCTTTTCCCGCTATAGACCTTCCTTGTATGGGGACATTTTTCTCACCAGGTTGGGGAGGGGTCTCTCAGAACACTCCTCTGTGAGAACATAGTCCTTACCCAACTCAGAGTCTAGCCGCATGGGCAGGACAAATACTGCTGCTACCCTCCTATTTACACATGGGCAATGTTCTTACTCTACTTGGGTTCTTATGACACATATCATGTTGTCCTCGCATGGGGATGCTTTCCTCACCATACATGGGGTCGAACATCCTGGGCTAGGCTGTCACCATCCCCAAGTAGAGACCATTCTCCCCCTCACTGAGCTGTCTGCTCCACTCTGGGCCATGATGGTGCCACTGTACTCTTATGAGTCTTCCTTGCTGGCCAGAACTAATGGCTTTTCAATGAGAATTGTTCAAGAAAAGAAGATAAAGGAAAAGGAGAGAAGATGAAGAGGAATAAGAAGATAGAAAGAGTCCAGTTGAATATTTTTCATTATTTTAATTGGTTCTTTGAAAATTAAAGTCTTATTGAACTCAAGAAAATAACTTTTGGTACACATTTTTAAAAAGCCTATTTGTAATTTCCATAGGTAGGTAGATCAATCATATTAGTCACAACATCTAGGTTTGCTTAGAAATTCGTAGAAAAGTGAACAAACAGTAGGAAAAGTAAATTAATGACAATCAGCCTAATTTTCATAAACTCATTGTTCGCAGGATATTATAATTCATGGACATGATCGTGTATTTAGTAGTCATTAGATGCCTTAAGGAAAAGTGATATCACTACTTAAATGGACCCAACTAATTCTGTGGCCTTATAAAGAGACACCCCCCCTCTCTGGGGTTTAATTTTAATATTTTTAGACTTGGTGATCTCAAAGACCTTTTCCATCATTAACATTCTTTGATCTAGGAACACCTAAAAAGCAATTTATTTTCCTCCTCTAGAATATTATTTTGCAAATATGCATATTATCCAGTATCAATGCATTCCTTGTCTTACTAACTAAAAGATCCATTAAGGAAAGCATTCTGACCTAAAGCACAGGCCACCTTAAAATTCCACGAAAAAGCTTTTAAGCCCTAAATTTTCTATAAATAGTATTTACTTTAACTTTCCATCTTTCATGGAGCCAGACATGCCCTCTGTCTCCTAACTTCTCCATCACCCATGAGAACACTTTTATGTGGTTAGATTTAATGCTTTAATGTAAGGAAATAAGGAAAAAATTCGATTTTTTTAATCCTGTGATTGTTTTAACGTTTGGGTTTCATTGCAACCTGATATCAGGTTCATCCAAATTGCAGATCGAGTTACATTATTTGTAGTGAGGAGATCATGAATTATTTTAAAGATTTAGACTCAAAGAGGCATAATTATCAGTGTAGTGGAAATTAGAAGCAAAGGCAAGTCAAATTGCTTTTGAGAGGAAAAATATTTATGGCACAGCTTTTTTTTTAGACTCTTTACTTATTCATTATTTATTTATTTATTTTTGGCTGTGTTGGGTCTTTGTTGCTGCGCGCGGTCGGTCTTTAGTTGCGTCGAGCGGAGGCCACTCTTCTTTGCGGTGCACGTGATTTTCATCACGGTGGCTTCTCCTGTTGCAGAGCACGGGCTGTAGGTGTGCTGGCTTCAGTAGTTGTGGCTCACAGTCTCAGTAGTTGTGGCTCACAGACTCTAGAATGCAGGCTCAGTAGTTGTGATGCACAGACTTAGTTGCTCTGTGGCATGTGGAATCTTCCTGGAACAGGGATCGAACCCACGTCCCCTGAATTGGCAGGCAGATTCTTAACCACTGTGCCACCAGAGAAGTCCCTGGCACAGATTTTTGTAGCAGAAAATATAGGCCTCTTCAGGGTGGAGGACTTTGCTTTAGATTGGGATTTTCCAAGGAATAAACTGTTGTATCTGTGGGTAAGCATGAGGGGATATGAAGGAAGGAACAGAGGGTTTACCATTCATAATTGAGCAGCCTCACTCATGGAGTAAATCACAGTGCAACTGGGATACAGATAATCCAATTGGGAAATAATCCAATGGTCCATACAACATCAGCAGGAGGTCAGAAGCTGTTGTTGAATGTCCGTATATACTTAAATAAAGAGCTTCAGGCATCAGACCTGCAGTTCTTTCACTTAGAATGACATAATATTTTGTTTTGTTCTTAAAGTATTTGTTTCAGTCTATTTATTCACTAGATTTAAATTTGAATAAATATTTCAGGGACAAAAATATGTCAGCACCTTCCCCATGTGAGCTCTGCAGAATTTGATATGATTTCAGCCTTCACAAGCTAACAATCAGCACTGTTTTGTTTCCTGCACTGTAACTTGGAATTTGGGAAATGTGTGAAAGTAAACAAAATGTAATGGGGGTCAGGCTCTCAAAATAATATCTATATTTATTGGAACAAAATGATGTTTCATATTATAAGGAGGAAAAAAATGTTTTTCCTTCTTCTTTCCTGCTCCAACTCCTCTACTGCTGATGTGAATGCAAAATCTTTGATATATTTAATGGAACAAAAGGCAGCAGGAGTCTGATCTCTGGAGAATCCCAAGGCCAGACTAGATAATTAACTACCCTGAACACTTTAAAAGCATTGTAGTATATTTTATCCAATGATGGTTTTGATGACCAAGAATATCCTTTCTGACCTCTAAGTGGATGCATCGGATTTCTGTAATTCTGTGTGTGTGTATGTGTGTGTGTTTTAAAACCAATGGAGATCTTGTAAATTATAGTATAAAATAAATTAATTTTTAATATTTAAAATGAATAAAATACTGTGACTTCACTCATTGTCAAATATGAATTTACTAAGTTTGGATATCTTTGAGTATTTCTCTACTTAAGAAAAAATGAGAAGCTTTTGAAAGAACAGATAATAAGCCCCAGTCTCAACTTGAAATGATTGTATTATAATCTCTATTTACACTTCCTAGAATTAATACTTCTCTTTCTCTCTCTCTGGATTCTGATGTTGAGCTATAGTTGATTCTACTGTGAATAGAATCACACTTAAACAATTTCCCAGAAAGGAACTCTAAATTATGTTTAAAAACACAAACTTACTTAAGCAGAAAGGAAAACTTACTGCCTCATGCAATGACTCCATGGGAATTCTGAGGTAAAACTGGTGCTAAACAATCAGAACAAGAGACATAAACACACTCAGGATTTCACTCTTTCTCTCATTCCTCCTTTTCCTTGTGGTTTGACTTAATTTTCTCCCTTTCCAGGCTTTTTTTTTTCTTTCATTTTCTCAGATTCTCTGTGGAAGCCCCAAAGCTGAAAGTAACCATACACACCCTTATGGAACTTGATAATCAGCAGGAGAATGATCATAGTTGTGAGACTGGCATCTCTCTGGGGCTGCACACTTGCTGAATTGAGAAACTGGAGAGTTACCTAGGGGTACCACTATGTACCCAGAAGGAGGGTTTTTAGGAGAAGTTGACATGCATCCCTAGGAGTTTGGCATATGAACCAGAGTAGTGACTTCTTGATACAAGAAGACTACAGAAGGCCAGGGGCTGGCTGGTACAGTGTGGGGTAGCATGGAAGAAAGTAAGAATGGTGGTCCTATATTCTTCACTCCCACAGTACAGCATGGGAGAAAAACATGATCCTCCTGTCTTCGAGGAAACAGGCTGGAGCAAAATTTCTGGGACCTCCCCTTTGAGGGCTGCTTGACCTGTGGAGAGAGGCTGTGGGCACAGAAAGAGGAGCAGAAAACTCTCACACATCAAAGACTTATACTGTGCAGAGGCATGAGCACAGCTCACACATGTGCCCCAGAACAATGCTCCTTAGACAGAAGGTGTTACCAACAAAGAGAAGAAGACAGTGACATCAATTAAAGAAAAAGGCATTTGTCTCTTTCTCCAATCGTTTATCACCTGTCCTACAATTGAAAGGAGTGGGAGAGAAAAGGCTGTGGGTTAAACATGACCTAAGAGCAAAAGGAAGAGCATCACACAGAATACTAACAGTGACTTCCAAACTGGACTTGGGCAGATTTGTTAAACTCAGCAGAAAGTCATGGAGTTATGGAGTCTGCCTAAACTGTTGTAAAAGGGAGAGGAATGAATATTAGACAGACAATAGTTGAAGGCAGTGATTGAAAAATAGATAAGACCCCTTGTTACGTGCATTCCAAGGTGCTGACAGTCCCAGACACTGGCTTTATAAACATATAAATGACCTCCACTCTCACCTCTCAGAAGCCTTGATGCTTAAATCTTTGATGGTCACCAGCTGACATCTCTGCCTATTCTTGTAATTTCAATTAAGAAAGTCCTTGAAATGGATTTTGATTGGCCCACCTTCACTCAACATTCCAATTTACTGCATGGCATATCATGTGTGGATAAGCAGCTTTCTCTACTGTTACACATTGAGAATTGGGAGAACTCCCTTAAAATGAAGAGATAGCTAGTCCTCAAGAAAGAAAGAGCTCTGAGCAGATGAAGCAATAAATAAATGCTCTCACCACGCACTCTGGAAGAGAAGACTATAACTTCTCTAAAGAAGTCATTTCAATACATAGCACTCCTCTGATCAAAAAGAAGAAATCTTTCTTCTGTTTCATTTCAACCACACTTTTCTCTAGTTTACTTGCAAATCCTTTTCTCCAAGTCCTTTTTCTTGCATTCATGAGGGTATATTTATTGAAACAAATTGAATTATTTTATTAGAATAAAAGATATGTCAAGGAAACCATTTATTTTCTTTTCCTTTAGGACTTTTTTGAATCCATGAAATTGTTCTTATGATTGATATGAATCTCTTTAATTTCTCTGGGGACATCATTTTTCCTAGAATATTTAGTTTCCCATTAAATCTGCAGGACCATGACATAGATTATGCATAATGACAGTATATATGCACATGCATTTATATGCATATAATTTACATGCGTATGCATATATATTTACACACATACACAAACATACATAGCATCACATCTTTTGCATGAAAAACAAGTAGAGAACAGGAGTGCACATGCACAGAGGAAAGGCCATGTGAGGATTCAGCGAGAAGGTGGCCATCTGCAAGCCAAGGAGAGAGGCCTCAGGCAGAAGCAAACCACTCTCTGTGATCTAGGACTGTGAGAAATTGTGGTTTGAAGAGTAACTTTCTTCAGAAAATTCTGGAGACTTTGCAGCAATGGCTGAAGGTATACTCTCCAAATTACCTAGTGGAATAGGAACCAAGATGGTGGAGAGGAAGGACATGCTCTCACTCCCTCTTGCGAGAACACCAGAATCACATCTAGCTGCTGGACAATCATCGACAGGAAGACACTGGAACTCACCAAAATAGACACCCCACATCCAAAGACAAAGGAGAAGCCACAATGAGATGGTAGGGGGGCACAATCACAGTAAAATCCAGTCCCATAACTGCTAGGTGGGTGACACAGATTGGAGAACACTTATACCACAGAAGTCCACCAACTGGAGTGAAGGTTCAGAGCCCCATGTCAGGCTTCCCAACCTGGTCGTCTAGCAATGGGACAAGGAATTCCTAGACAATCAGACTTTGAAGCCTAGTGAGATTTAATTGCAGGACTTTGACAGGACTGGGGGAAACAGAGATTCCACTCTTGGAGGACACACACAAAGTAGTGTGTGCATCGAGACCCAGGGGAAGGAGCAGTGACGCCAGGGGAGACTGAACCAGACCTATCTGCTAGTTTTGGAGGGTCTCCTGCAGAGGCAGGCAGTGGCTGTGGCTCACCGTGGGGACAAGGACACTGGCAGTAGAAGTTCTGGGAAGTACTCCTTGGCATGAGACCTCCCAGGCACTGTCATTAGCCCCACCAAAGAGCCCAGGTAGGCTCCAGTGATGGGTTGCCTCAGGCCAAACAACCAACAGGGAGGGAACCCAGCCCCATCCATCATCAGTCAAGCAGATTAAAGTTTTACTGAGCTCTGCCCACCAGAGCAGCAGTCAGCTCTACCCATCACCAGTCCCTCCCATCAGGAAATGTACACAAGCCTCTTAGATAGCCTCATCCACCAGATGGCAGACAGCAGAAGCAAGAAGAACTACAATCCTGCAGCCTGTGGAAAAAAACCAAACAAACAATAAAACACATTCACAGAAAGATAGACAAGATGAAAAGGCAAAGGTCTATGTACCAGATGAAGGAACAAGATAAAACTCCAGAAAAACAACTAAATGAAGTGGACATAGCAACTTTCCCGAAAAATAATTCAGAATAATGATAGTGAAGATGATCCAGGACCTCGGAAAAGAATGGAGGCAAAGATCGAGAAAATGCAAGAAATGTTTAAGAAGACCTAGAAGAATTAAAGAAGAAAAAAACAGAGGTGAACAATACAATAACTGAAATGAAAACTATGCTAGAAGGAATCAATAGCAGAATAACTGAGGCAGAAGAACGGATAAGTGACCTGGAAGATAGAATGGTGGAATTAACTTCTGCGGAACACACTAAAGAAAAAGGAATGAAAGTAAATGAAGACAGCCTAAGAGATCTCTGGGACAACATTAACTGCAACAACATTCGCATCATAGGGGTCCCAGAAGGAGAAGAGAGAGAGAAAGGACATGAGAAAATATTTGAAGAGATTATAGTCGAAAACTTCCCTAACATGGGAAAGGAAATAGCCAACCAAGTCCAGGAAGTGCAGAGAGTCCCATACAGGATAAACCCAAGGAGAAACATGTTGAGACACGTAGTAATCAAATTGGCAAAAATTAAAGACAAAGAAAAATGATTGAAAGCAGCTAGGGAAAAACGACAAATAACATACAAGGGAACTCCCATAAGGTTAACAGCTGATTTTTAAGCAGAAACTCTACAAGCCAGAATGGAGTGACATGATATACTTAAAACTATGAAAGGGAAGAACCTACAATGAAGATTACTCTACCCGGCAAGGATCTCATTCAGATTCGATGGAGACATCAAAATCTTTACACACAAGCAAAAGCTCAGAGAATTCAGCACCACCAAACCAGATCTAAAACAAATGCTAAAGGAACTTCTCTAAGTGGGAAACAAAAGAGAAGGAAAGGACCTACAAAAGCAAACCCAAAACAATTAAAAAAATGGTCATAGGAACATATATATGAATAATTACCTTAAACGTGAATGCATTAAATGCTCCAACCAAAAGACACAGTCTTGCTGAATGGATACGAAAACAAGACCCATCTATATGCTGTCTACAAGAGACCCACTTCAGACCTAGGGACACATACAGACGGAAAGTTAGGGGGTGGAAAAAGATATTCCATGCAAATGGAAATCAAAAAAAGAAAGCTGGAGTAACAATACTCATATCAGATAAAATAGACTTTAAAATAAATAATTTTACAAGAGACAAGGAAGGACACTACATAATGATCAAGGGATCAATCCAAGAAGAAAATATAACAAGTATAAATACACCCAACATAGAAGCACCCAACATAGGAGCACTCAATACATAAGGCAACTGCTAACAGCTCTAAAAGAGGAAATCAACAGTAACACAATAGCTGGTTCTTTGAGAAGATAAACAAAATTAATAAACCACTAACCAGACTCATCAAAAAAAGAGGGAGAAGACTCAAATCAATAAAATTAGAAGAAAAAGAAGAAGTTACAACAGACACCACAGAAATACAAAGCATCCTAAGAGACTACTACAAGCAACTCTATGCCAATAATGTGAACAACCTGGAAGAAATGGACAAATTCTTAGAAAGGTATAACCTTCTAAGACTGAACCAGGAAGAAATAGAAAATATGAACAGACCAATCACAAACACTGAAATTGAAACTGTGATTAAAAATCTTCCAACAAACAAAAGTCTAGGACCAGATGGCTTCACAGGTGAATTCTATCAAACATTTAGAGAAGAGCTATCACCCATCCTTCTCTAATTCTTCCAAAAAATTTACAGAGGAAGGAACACTCCCAAACTCATTCTATGAGGCCACCATCACCCGGATACCAAAATCAGACAAAGACACTACAAAAAAATAAAATGACAGACGAATATCACTGATGAATATAGGTGCAAAAATCCTCAACAAAATACTAGCAAACAGAATCCAACAACACATTAAAAGGATCATACACCATGATTAAGTGGGAGTTATCCCAGGGATGCAATGATTCTTCAATATACATAAATCAATCAATGTGATAAACCGTATTAACAAATTGAAGAATAAAAACCATATGATCATCTCAATAGATGCAGAAAAAGCTTTTGACAAAATTCAACACCAATTTATGATAAAAACTCTCCAGAAAGTGAGCATAGAGGGAACCTACTACAAAATAATAAAGGCCATATATGACAAACACACAGCAAACATCACGCTCAAAGGTGAAAAATTGAAAGCATTTCATCTAAGATCAGGAAAAAGACAAGGATGTTCTCTCTCACCACTATTACTCAACATAGTTTTGGAAGTCCTAGCCACAGCAATCAGAGAAGAAAAATAAATGAAAGGAATATAAATTGGAAAAGAAGAAATAAAACTGTCACTGTTTGCAGATGACATGATACTATACATAGAGAATCCTAAAGATGCCACCAGTAAATGACTAGAGCTAATCAATGAACTTGGTAAAGTTGCAGGATACAAAATTAATGCACAGAAATCTCTTGCATTCCTATACACTAATGATGAAATATCTGAAAGAGAAATTAAGGAAACACTCCCATTTACCAGTGCAACAAAAAGCATCAAATACCTAGGAATAAACCTACCTAGGTAGACAAAAGACCTGTATGCAGAGAACTATAAGACACTAATGAAAGAGATTAAAGATGATACCAACAGATGGAGAAATATCTAATGTTCTTGGATTGGAAGAATCGATACTGTGAAAATGACTATACTACCCAAAGCAATCAACAAATCTAATGCAATCCTTATCAAATTACCAATGGCATTTTTTACGGAACTAGAACAAAAAATCTTAAAATTTGTATGGAAACACCAAAGACCCTGAATAGCCAATGCAGTCTTGAGGTAAAAAAACGGAGCTGTAGGAATCAGACTGTCTGACTTCAGACTATACCACAAAGCTACAGTAATCAAGACAATATGGTACTGGCACAGAAACATAGATCAATGGAAAAAGATAGAAAGTCCAGAGGTAAACCCACTCACCTATGGTCAACTAATCTATGAAAAAGGAGGCAAGGATATACAATGGAGAAAAGACAGTCTCTTCAATAAGCGGTGCTGGGAAAACTGGACAGCTACATGTAAAAGAATGAAATTAGAACACTCCCTAACACCATACACAAAAATAAACTCACAATGGATTAGAGACCTAAATGTAAGACTGGACACTATAAAACTCTTAGAGGAAAACCTAGGCAGAACACTCTATGACATAAATCACAGCAAGATATTTCTTGATCCACCTCCTAGAGTAATGGAAATAAAAAAAAAATAAACAAATGGGACCTAATGAAACTTCAAAACTTTTGCACAGCAAAGGAAACCATAAACAAGACAAAAAGACAACTTGCAGAATGGGAGAAAATATTTGCAAACGAATCAACGGACAAAGGATTAATCTCCAAAATATATGAACAGCTCATGCAGCTCAATATTAGAAAAACAAACAACCCAGTCCAAAAATGGGCAGAAGACGTAAATAGACTTTTCTCCAAAGAAGACATACAGATGGTCAAGAAGCACATGAAAAGCTGCTCAACATCACTAATTATTAGAGAAATGCAAATCAAAGCTACAATGAGGTATCACCTCACACCAGTTAGAATGGACATCATCAGAAAATCTACAAACAACAAATGCTGGAGAGGGTGTGGAGAAAAGGGAACCCTCTTGCACTGTTGGTGGGAATGTAAATTGATACAGCCACTATGGAGAACAGTATGGAGGTTCCTTAAAAAATTAAAAATAGAATTACCATATGACCCAGCAATCCCACTACTGAGCATATACCCAGAGAAAACCATAAGTCAAAAAGACACATGCACCCCAGTGTTCATTGCAGCACTATCTGCAATAGCCAGATCATGGAATTAACTTAAATGCCCATCAACAGATGAATGGATAAAGAAGATGTGGTACATATATACAATGGAATATTAATCAGCCATAAAAAGGAATGAAATTGGGTCATTTGTAGAGACGTGGATGGATCTAGAGACTGTCATACAGAGTGAAGTAGGTCTGAAAGAGAAAAACAAATATCTTATATTAACGCATACATATGCAACCTAGAAAAATGGTACAGATGAACCGGTTTGCAGGACAGAAATTGAGACACAGATGTAGAGAACAAACTTATGGACACCAAGGGGGGAAAGCGCTGGGGGTTGGTGGTGGTGGTGTGATGAATTGGGAGATTGGGATTGATATGTATACACTGATGTGTATAAAATTGATGACTAATAAGGACCTGCTGTATAAAAAAAATAAATTAAATTAGATTTAAAAAAAAAGAAAAAGAAAGACAAGTAGAAAAATTTGACTTCAGAGTTACTATAGGTTATAAACACAGTGTTAAGTCTTCAGGTTTTCTGTTTGTTGTTTACTGATTTCAGATAAAGGAGTTTAGTTTTTGGTGATTTCAGAAAGAGAATCACTTAGAAATTTTCTTTAAATTTATTTTATTGAAGTATAGTTGATTTACAATATTGTGTTCACTTTTACTCTACAGAAAAGTGAGTCAGTTATACATATATATATATATATTCTTTTTCATATTATTTTCCATTATGGTTTATCACAGGATATTGAATATAGTTCCCTGTGCTATACAGTAGGACCTTGTTGTTTATCTTTCCTATATATAATAATTTGCATCTGCCAACCCCAAACTCCCAATCCATCCCTCCCTTTCCCCCTTTCCCCTTGGCAACCACAAGTCTGTTCTCTATGTCTGTGAGTCTGTTTCTGTTTCACAGATAAGTTCATTTGTGTCATGTTTTAGATTCCACATACAAGTGATATCATATGGTAGTTTTCTTTCTCTTTCTTTGCTTAGAAATTTTTGCTTTCTTCTTTGTATTATTAGTCATCATTTTACTTTAATTTATTCATTAATTTATTATATTATTTCTCAAGTATTGTGTTGAAAAAATTCTTTGATAAGTGGATTCCCTTGTAATTTATTCAAGTCACTCTGAAGTCTGACATTAAGGTCCATGTGAGGATCACCTGAGAACAGTAACTACCTTCTCAATTCCAGTTCCTGTTGCAGTGCTGAACTTGGGAGTGACAGTTGCTATCTATTCTTATTTTAATTCATGCCGGGAGCATCCATTCCTGTTGGGAAGAGTAAAAGCTCCTCTCTTACTGGCAAGCCCTACCTTCATGAAAGCAGCTCTTGAACATTTATCTCTTTATACCACTTCTCTCAGAGTGGCTGGATAGAGAGAATGATTTTCTTAACTGCCACCTTCTCCCAACATATCATTTTCAGGTAACATTTCCACTTTCCTCACTCGCACATCTTTGAATTTATATCATGTACACTGTAATGATTTATGGTCCGCTGAATTTAATCAATGTGAACTCTGCACAGTATATATAGTTTATACTATATATAGTTTGATAGACACTGCCAACATGGATTAAACTCCTAGAATGCAGGAAAGCAGGGATTTCTAAAAATTTCTATCTGTTTTGATACAATTCCTAGAATACTTCCCCACGCAGAGAGGTCCTTGATACATGCTTGGGAATATTCTTGAGCTAAATAATCTAAGTTCAGGTAACCAGAGTCATAGAATGGTGGAGCTGGATGTATCTTAGAAATCACATCTCAGCTCTTTCACTTTTCAGGAAAGAAACTAAGGACCATAAATATAAACTTGCTTTTTTTTTTTTTTTTTTTTGTGGTACGCGGGCCTCTCACTGCTGTGGCCTCTCCCGTTGCGGAGCGCAGGCTCCAGACGCGCAGGCTCAGCGGCCATGGCTCACATGCCCAGCCACTCCGCGGCATGTGGGATCCTTCCGGACATGGGGCATGAACTCGTCTCCCTGCATCGGCAGGCAGACTCTCAACCACTGTGCCACCAGGGAAACTCCTTAACTGGCTTTTTTAAAAAAAAACTTTGGAAACAACCTGCTGGTAAAGGCGGGATTAAGGCAGAAATATTTTCACTTCCCTCCAAAACTCGCTTTCTACCTCACTAAACTATTCTGCCTCTTCATTTTCTAGAGTCCTAGTTAATTTTGAATGTATCCAGTGGAGGAGAAAATGAGGCAATTTGTCTCTTGCCTTTGCTAGATTTATAACATAAACATCTAGATGTTGTGGTTGAATCTGTAAGGTGGATAAAACTTCCAGGGGACACAACTCAATAAATGTGCGTTGAATGAATTATAATGAAAGAATATTTATTTCATTAAACACCCAAATTTATTTTCTTAAATAAACCACTGTCTCTGCAGTGTGTGCTCCAAACAGCCAGTGGACTCCCGGGGGTGCTTTCTCTGTGCTGCTTCTCAGACAATAATCACAACCTAGGACAGGAGACTGAGGTAATATTTCAATGTCTTCAGAAGGTGATCACGGCAAATTGTGCAGAGGTAAAGATGTCTTCTGGACCTACTGGACCTACACATTTTTGCTTCCAGCCCGTGTCTTCTGTTGCCTCCACCTTCTACTCTTTTATCTCCTTATTCATGGCCTGCTTCCCTTTCCTTTCACTCCACTCCCTTTCCTAATCTAGTCCCCCACCTCAACTATTCCTCATTAGAAACTCGAATCCTTTCTCTTCCCTGTTTTTCTTTCTCAAAACGTTGTTATTTGGCTGATCTATAAATATCTTTAGATTGTAAACTCACTGAAGGCAGGGATTAACACGCTCCTGTTTCTGGTGTCAGTGCAGAGCCTAGTCTCCAATAGGTGCTTAATAACTGCTTTTTAGATTGGTGAATAGTTAATACATCATGAAAATTAAGACATGTTGGTATTTAAGAATAATCCAGGAAGGCCATGATAATGGCTTTGCTCTAAAGCATTAGTTTCTGATAAAAGGGATTTTGAGTTCTCTGTACCACACTAAAGGATAAAACATTTTCTGAGTGTGGAGTAGTTTGGCCATCATTTCTCCAATTGTACCATGTAGGTGGCCTCCCATTTCCCTAATATAGACCTGGTTCCAGTAATAAGGAGCCAGAAATAATATCATTAGTCAGGGTTCCCTGGGTTGGTGCTATACATGATCCACTTCTCAAGGCAATAATTGACATTTTTTTTCTCTCATTTCCTTAACTAAGTGCATGCAAATAACTCCAGAGTCTTTGGGCAGGAGGGGAAGGACCATATAGATCATTTACTTCCAAAGATTCCTACTTGGCTTTTGTAAACCATGAGGCCTATACAACTTCATAGTATTTCAAACCCTGATGATGATGTAAGCTAACAAAATGCCTTTTCTTTTGCCTTGAAAATTTGGAAACTTCATGTAGTAATTCTTCTTATACTAGTACTTTTGTGCTAAACAGACAGTTTTGGCTGGTAGCCATATGGTTTTTTACTAAAATAAAACTGAAATCTACAACTTATAACTCAATAAATGAATATTTATAACAATAAAAAATTCCAATTTTGATGCCTATTGGGCAGAAGGTGGGAATAATATATGTGGTTGTTGGTTGTGGGAACTTTTGGAAAACAGATCTAGTTCAGATGCTCAGTTCATTGCTGAGAACAGTGGTATCTGGAGTTATTAAATGACTGGCCTCAGGTGTCAGGGCAGCACTAGGATTTCCACCTCCAGGCCAATAGTCTCTCTCTTTCATGTATCTACTTCTATATGTTCAAGAAATGCAGTGTGAGCTATTTCTCAGACAAACTCAACACTGATGTTCTCTCTATTTGTAAAATATTCCATAGACCTGCAGTTATCTCATATAAGTAGGCCACACTTGTCTGCACCTTGAGGGTTTTAAAACACATCTAAAAATTCCTACGAAGTGTGTTCTTTGTTGCTCTGTGACCCAGTGATGGTATATTACTTTGATACTCTAAGGAGCCTACAGAGACAAATGGCTTAGAGCTTCTTGAGCTCTCCAGTGTGCACTAGACCAGATAAAACATGTTTGTGATACAGGTTAAACCTTAACAAACAGTCTCCCTGCAGGATTATACTCTGCTTTTTCCACTAGAAGGAAAGAGGGGATTTTAGATATAAATGCACATTAAGAGTTGAAAACACTTTGAGTGAACAGGAGCAAAACAGATTTAGTAACATAACAAAACCCAGCCAACAGCAGCTTCAGAGAGGTGCACACTAGATGTTCCAGACTCAGGGAACTACACACATGTCATGCATGATTTTCAAATACAAGGTCGTTACAAAAGTTACTCTACAATGGGCTGAAACCCTAAAGGTCACTCCACTTCATACTTGGTACATGATACTTTTGGTGATAACTGGAAATGTATTTCTCAATCGATCAAAAAAGATCTCAAAAGGAGCATAACAGTTTGTCGTATAACTCAAATATTCAGCTCATGCATTTCTTCCTCTCTGAACTCCTTCTAACAACGACTGCCACTTTGAAATTGTTCATATTATTATCATAGTTCCAAGAAATACTGGTTGAATATAGAGAGTCAGAGGCAAGGAGTTAAGCAAAACCCTGCCTCCTACTAAATTAGAAATTATTTTTGTTCGTTGGTTGGATTTCTAGTGCCTGAGCACAGTGTCTGGCCAGGGGCAGGGGCTCAATGAAGTTATCTGACTGAATTGTTTTCTGTAATTTAAAGGCAATTTTGTGTAGTAGAAAAGTTGCTGGAATTAAAATCATTGATTTGTTAAGGGGAGTCTCTGAACCTACCACCCCTACTCCCAACTAAATTCAACTTTGTAGTGAGATTGTCTTTTTAAGGTCGTCGGTCCCTAGAGTGGATGAAAGTAAACCTAATTTCTCATCCAGGTTCATATGCTGAAGTCCAGTACCTCAGAATGTGACTTTATTTGGAAATAGGATTAATCAAGATATAATTAGTTAAGATGAGATCATTAAGATGGGCCCTAATCCCATATAACTTGTGGAGTCATGAAAAGAGGAAATTTAGAGGCAAGCATGTACACAGGAAGAATGCCATTCGAAGCTGAAGGCAGAGATCAGGGTGATGCTTCTATAAGCCCTAAAACAAAATGAAACAAAAAACAAACAAAAAACACCCAAAACTCCAGAGACTAGAGAACAGACATGAAACAGAATTTCCTTCACAGATCTCACAAGGAACCAGTCCTACCTGATGCTGTAATCTTGGGCTTCTGGTCTCCAGACTGCAAGATAATACATTTCTGTTGTTCTGAGGCACCTAGTTTTTGGTACTGCGAAAATTAATACATATACTGATGCAGGTTCTATGTTTAAAATACAATCATGCAATTGGCATCCCTCTTAAGAACAGCTTACGAACAAGTGAGGTACTTGCACCTGAGTTATCTCAATGTGTATGGGAAGCCCAACCATTGGATGCTTCCTTGATATAAGTCAGTATTTCACTTATTTTATAAACAGAGTTTCCATTGATTATATCCATGATTTAGTCTACTAAGATGACATAACTTTCAGGGCAAGATACTCCTTTTTCGTATGCCTAGATAAGCTGATGTAAAATGTCATCCCTCATGACTGTACAAGGAAAAACCTGTTCTCCTGGGGACCCACTGAATTTAGAATCAAGCTATCAATCATTTTCTGCCCTCTGCATTCCCCAAATCCTGTGTGGAATAACAGAGCTGTAATTCTCAATTTTTTATTTAGCTAGAAAACCTCCCTTTCTTTTCATATTCTGTCTAGAGAGAGCACAAAAATGGCATAATAGCTTCTATCCTTACACTGCAGCATGCCTCTCTGTGCAGAAATGCTTATCCAGCCTCACTTTTCAAACTAGAAATTCAGTACTTAACCTTAACCAGATGAATATACTAAAGTGTTGTGGTTCTACCTATCTTCGCCACAAATAAACTGTATGACTTTGCATAAGTCACTTGAATCTTAAGGGTCTCAGTTTCCTCAGATGTAAAATATGTAGAAGGATTGGACCAAAATACCTCCAAGTCACTTCCAACTCCAGCTCTTTAAAATGTCTACATGAACAATTTATTTATTCATCCATTCAATGAATGAATATTGACCACCTACTATATGAGCATCATGTTTCTAGGACCTTGCTCTCATGGAGTTTGCATTCCAGTGGAAAAGACATACAGCTGAGACTGAATAACTGGCAAGATGAAGCCAGTGTGAATGAGCCCAGGCTGAGGGGGCAGTGAGTGCAAAGGTCCTAAGTCAGGAAGGAGCTTACTTGTTATAGGAACCGAAAAACAGTCCGCATTTCTATCAACCAAGAAGGACACATGTTAAACTGTGGTTGGAGAATTAGGAGTAGCTGAACTGCATAAGGACCTGCAGGTTTTGCAACAGTTTGAGTTCTACTTCTGAGTCCAATGGCAGGCTCCTAGGGGATTTTAAATTGGAGAACGATATGATCTTATTTATTCCAGTGATCATAGGTAATGCCTCCTTCACCAAGGTAAATAAATTCCCAGACAGATAGTACAGATTTTCTTTTCTTTCTTTCTTTTCTTTTTCTTTTGTTGTCTTGAGTTCTTTCTTTCTCTTTTATTTCCTCTTTCAATTTTTTCCTCCTTTTATTACTCTCTTACTTTATTGAATTCTAAATCTATTTCTCTTCTTCTCTCCCAACCTTTTCTTTTCTCTTCTTTTCTTTTCTTTTATTTTCTTTGCCTTCACCAAACAACAAGTGAGATATATTATGGCAAAGATTATTTTAGCTAAGCAGAAGAAAGCTACAGACCCCACTAGGGGTCACTTCTGACCCATGGATGAGTCCTTGATTCTGCAATTTTGTCTTGGGTTTATAGCCAACTCAGGAGACACTTTTCCTCTTGTCTCCAGCCCAGGAGACACTTTTTCCACCTTTATGATTCCCCTACCCCCCCAAGGATCCAAGTCAAAGGCATTGTGGTCCACATCCTCCCTGGACCCAAGACACACCAGGAGCCAAGCAGGCTATCAAAACAGGCCTACCCCAGGTGCTCCCATGTGTTCAGAGTAGATTGGCGCTCTTGAGTTGGGAACTTGGCTCACTGACAAAGGTGGCATCATTTCTTAAAGAGGAATGTCACCGGAAAGGCTGTGTATTGTGTGAGGAATGCCTACGCTGTCTGTCTGCCTCTTGCCGGCAGGCTGCCTGAGGGTCCAGCAGCCAGGCTTCCTGGAGCTTCCTTCAATTGTCTTCCCACACAGAGTTCATTACCCATTTAAAGACACACAGCCCTACCCTCAGCCTTCTGATGAAAGTGAATCTTCCTGCGATTAGTTTCCAACTTGGTTGCTTTTGTACTGACAAGTGTTACTAATTGGAGGACTTTTATTATTTTACAAGGTCAGTTGAGTCATCAAGGACAAGTGGGTCCCTTTGGTACTTCTCCTCTTTTACATCTGTGTATATTAAAAAATGTCCACACACACTGCCTATATGCACGCATCCATCTGTCAAACCTGAAGTGAAAAGGTGAAGCTAAGCTTTATATGCATTTCACTCACAAGTTGACTGCAGATTCCTTGGAAAGAACAAGAAAGTAGCAAGTTTGCTTCTGCTAGATAAATTAATGAATTTAGTAATCTGTAGGATTACTAAATTTGTAGGATTTTCTCTTCCATTTCTTTTCCCTTGCTTTTCTAAAGTTAAATTCATATCTTTAGGAAAGCCTTGGCCAAATTATCATTGTCCTAATTGCCTGGCACAAATGGATGCATTCGTCTAATTAAATATGTTATCTTCTTTCATTTTACATTGTTTTATAGTCTACCATGCACTTTCACTATTACCTTCCCTATATTTTACCTTTACTATTTATCGCATTTTATGAATAAGAATTTTGAGTCTCAGTAAGGTTGAAGACTTTCCCAAAAGTTACACGTCTAGTATGTAAACAGATCCAGGACCAGGCCCAAGACCTCTTGAATTTAGTTCAAATTTAGTGCCCTTTACAATAAAACATGGTCTGCCAGGACCAGAGAGTAAATATTTTAGGCTTTGTGAGTCATATATTCTCTGTCACAGTTACTCAACTCTGCTGTTATAGCACAAAAACATCCAAAGACAATACGTAAATGAATGAGCATTGCTTTGTTCCAAGAAAAATTTATATTTAGACACTGAAATCTGACTGTCTTCTAATTTTCATGTGCCATGACGCATTATTTTCCTTTTACTTTTTTATTCACTTAAATATCTGAACTAAACATTTTTAGTTCATTGGCCCTAACAAAACATGTGGCAAGTGGGATTTGGCCAATGTGCTGTGGTTTGTAGAACCATCTATGGATGGAATTATGATCCAGACAGCTGAGACCTGAGTTCATTTTAACCCTTCATGAAATGAGCAGTTTAAGGTCTCCAGAGTAATTCCCATCATTACAAATTGTCAGCTGAGTCTTAGGGGCAGGTCTTCAGGGATTAATTTCCATCAAGATGCTTCTTAAAGAAAAATAAAATGAAACTATTAATTGAATAGATGCAACCTAACCTAATAAGAGCATTTGATTCATATTTTAAAAAATATATATATAATAAAGAATATGACTTGCTTTCCTACTGAAGAGTATTATTCATAGATTTAATGAACTTCAGAGAAATCTCAGAATAAGTCAAAGAAAAATATGAAAATTCATTATAGCCCAGGCCAGTTTAACTATAATAAACAAATGAATTGGGTCTTGTAGGCATAGATGAGAATACTACCCAGACTATTCAAGAAAGTGAATATCTTCCTTTTCTGATTATTTAAGATAAAAGTGTTTGCTGATAGTTGTGCAAGATAAAACAACATATGATCTGAGCTATAAGATAGAAATGAAAAATTGTCAACAAATTCTATAAAATAAGTGCTCATCATGTTTGTTAACAATTATGTAAAAGGTAAAAAAAAACAGACAAATTCTTCCATGGTTAAGCAGTTGGCTGATGCTGGAAAATAAATTTCTCATCACTGAATCTGGTCCTTAAATGAAAAGTGACCACAGAGATTTTAGTCAAATTAAATTGAAAACCAAGAAAATGAGGAATATTCCATGGACATTTCATATTATTCCTTTTTGAGATAATTTTGAAGCTTAGTTTCTGTATTCTATTTATATTTAGCACAGAGTAAAAATTTTAAAATATTAAAATAAATTTTGACTATATATATTATCCTCTCGGTTAAGAGCAACTATGTTTTGGAGGCTGATGGTAGGATTAAGAACAGATGGGACTGGATACTGAAGGGTGAGAAGGTGAGGGAAAGCATTAGCTTTTTGTGATTGCTAGTCTCTGAGTCTCTCAGCATTTAAAGGAAACTGGAATGGTTCACTTTCTCCTCTCTGTCATTCCAAATTCCTGCCCACCCTCATGGCCTGCCTCAGTTTCATATCCCCCCATGAGATTTTCCTAATTATACGTGCTCATGAATCTATCTGATTTTGAAATAATGTAGCAAGTATTTAAAGACCATAAAGATCAATGTAGATAGATGTATTTCAGTATTTTCTATCAAAACAATGTGAACTATTTAAGGCTCAGGCTTATGGCACCCTCAGAGTGCATCCCTGTGGTACTCCCACAGTGAGTTACTCTTGGTGGACTGATTTCTTCTTTTTCAAATCCGGAAGGAAGGAAAAACTCTACCTGTCATACTATCAGTGGAGAGTAATATTCCCTGAGCTCACAATTCTCTCAGAGCTGACTTATGGGGTTGGGTTACCAGTCTTTTAGATTTCCCACTGCAGAACTGAAAATAGTATTTGCACTAAGTATACTACTGATAAGTAGACAGGATATATTCCTGCTACTTTGAGTCAGGAAATATATGATGATTTGCATGGAAAATGTCCAACTTTGATTCCTCAGAGCAGCAGCATCCTTTTTATTCCCTTCTCAGTCTGCAAATTTTTTTTTCAGCCCTGACATAACTCTTGAAAACCAGCACCATCTAACTCAGAAGACATCGGTAGTAAGAGCCTGGCTTTATTTTTAAGATAACTCAATGGCAGCTCAGGACAGATCAGCAAATCAACACCTTCCAACCTACTCAGCTCTTTCATCTGGCTGTGACATTGCTCTTTTGCATCTTAAAGTTAAGTG
Source organism: Leucopleurus acutus (assembly GCF_964270905.1). NCBI lineage: Eukaryota > Metazoa > Chordata > Mammalia > Artiodactyla > Delphinidae > Leucopleurus > Leucopleurus acutus. The sequence goes on along the minus strand of NC_139142.1, from coordinate 18,881,227 downwards.
ACTATTTTAATGATCTCTATCTACCAGGAGTTGTGTGTCTCATGCTTCCTGGAGATTAGAATCTATTTTACTTAAACAAGAAAGTACATCAACATGATTTAAAATGAAGAAGTATATACATATAATAATGAGTAGTTAACATTTATTGAGGGCTACCTTGGTGCCAGATGTTATGCTAAGCAATTTATTTCTCACAACAGCTCTGAAAGGTAGGTACTATTATTATGTACTCTTTTGTAATGATGAAACTGAGGCTCGGACAAGCTAATTAAGGTTACTAAAGTGAGACAGATTTTAACGGGCAGAGAATGGGTTTAAACTCAGGATGGCAGGTTCTATAGCCTATATAGTTTACTCATAGAAGAAAGCATGGGAATATTTAGAGATGAGAGATAAAGATATTAAAAGTGATCCATGACAGGTAAATATAAATGGAATAATGGTTATTTGCCTGGAAAGGAGGTTTTCACATGGGATCAAGTGTGCAAGAAATGAATTTAATGTTTCTATGTAACTTTTTACTCATTCAAAGCATGTTCACTGAACACATATTATTACCTGGCATCGTTGACCAACAATGCCATGTAATAGTATTAGTCACGAGGCTCATGGAACATTTAGTTCACCTTCATGAATCTTTTTGTAAGGTTTCAAGGCTGTGTTGTCTGTGATATCATAGAATTTTACAGTTGGTAGGAGACTTAAATACCATTTCTCCCCTGCCCTTTTTCTCTTCTTTCTAAACCTACCTGATTTGTAGACTCAGCAATGCCATTGGATGCCAAGGCAGAAAGCGTACTGACAATTCAATGCAACGCTATATCTTGCCATGTTCTAGGCACTGCACTGGGGATCTAAATCTCATGACCTGGGGACCCCATGTCTCCCACTTACTATTGCTGCAGCCTTAGCTTAGACTACAAGGGCCCAGCATTCACTCCTGCTTTTTATGTTGCTCCATATGTCACAGTCCACCCTGCTTCATGGTCTTGGATCCTTGTCCGTGACTTTCTTGTATCACACTGCTACTTCTGCTTTGAATCTCATTCCAAGTTTCTCTTCTAGTAACCTGTTTATCATATTTTTGAGTTTTATGAGAAGCAGAAATGGAGATATGAATGCAAGCACAGATAATATCTGTGTTTTGTAGTAAAAAAGTAAAGAACACTAGTATGGGTGTTGTGGAGTGAACTTGGAAAGTGAAGACAACTAGTAAAGTGTTCATTAACAACCAAGTTATCACTGAGGCAGGTAGGAGAAGGAAAGGTAAAAAGGGACAGGGAAGAAATGGTCTTTAGGCCTCTTTCCAAGTTTAAGATGCTATGTCATAGAGGACTTGCAAGCTCAGTAAAGACTTCCAGAAAATAAAAGTTCCAAGAGGGCAGAGCCTATTTATATTTTGTTCATCATTAGCTAATTTGGGGGAATCCTTAGGAATCAATGTAAAAACATAAGTCTCTGAGTTATCACTCTCAGAGAGAGAGGCACAAGTGAGCCGGGGGGCTTTTGATCAAAAGTCATGCTCCCTAAGGATGATGAATCCTCAGCACTTTAGTCCTACTCTACAAGCACAAAATGGGATCTAGAAGCCTAAAATAGCCTGCAAAGAAAGAAATGAAGGTACAGCAGATGAAAATCTAGCCTATACTATTGAAGTGATGAGAATAAGGAAACTCAGGTGGGCATGGGGAGTACTTGCTACAGTCCCTAGCATGAGAACTGCCTTCTAAACCTTATTCTCATGACTTATGTATGTCTCTGGAGACTAGATTGTCCTTGCACCCTATCTAGTGCTTGAATTTTGACCATAGATTGTCAGGCTTTTGATCATTTCACTTACTTACCTGGAGGAATCTTCATAGATAGTTAATTTTTGTTTTTGCCCCCTCACCTCTTCTACTAGCGTGAGTATATGGCTCCTGTATCATTCAGGGTTCAACCAGAGAAACAGAACCAACAGATTTATTGTAAGGAATAGACTACGTGATGGTGGAACCTGACTAGGTCAGGTAAGACAGGACTTGCCTGGAACTCTTGGAATGAGCTGAAACTCTAGTCCACAAGCAGAATTTCCTCTGGAAAGTCTTAGCTCTGTACTAAGGCTTTCAACATGATTGAAAGCCCTGTTTATCTAGGATAATCTCTCTTATTTAAAGTCAACTGATTATCACATCTATAGAATATCTATAGATATAGAATATCTTCACAAAAATATCTAGGGCTTCCCTGGTGGACCAGTGGTTAAGAATCTGCCTGCCAACGCAGGGGACATGGGTTTGTGTCCTGGTCCGGGAAGATACCACGTGCCGCACAGCAGCTAGGCCCGTGAGCCATGGCCGCTGAGCCTGCGCGTCCGGAGCCTGTGCTCCGCAACGGGAGAGGCCACAGCAGTGAGAGGCCCGCATACCGCAAAAAAAAAAAAAAAAAAAAAAAAAAAAAAAAATCTAGATTACTGTGTGATTGAATAACTGGAAACTATCGCCCAACCAAGTTGATATTTAAAGCTGACACAATCCCATTTCAGGTATAACGCATAAAACATGGCATTTTTCAAGCCTAATCTGCAGAATATGAACATTTCTATCTTTTTTTCCTATAAAGGGTGATTTTTCAGTCTTTAGGAAAATTATTCCCCAGAATAAAAATGGATTACCAAGAAGGCAATAAGGTTAAAGTTGCAGCATAAAGGAGCCTGGACTATGGAGCCAGATTTGAATTCTAACTGATACAATATCAGTATGATTTTGGGCAAATTCTTGTACCTCAGAGAGGCTAATAATTATATGTACCATATAAAGTATCTGGGAAAGTTTACTAAGATAGAAAATTCCAGTTTGCCTGAGATAGTCCCAGAGTATTCTCGGGGCAATTACTAGTAATACCCTTTTACTCTCTAATGTGATTCTGTTGGGAAAAGAAATAAAACAGTCTTCTTATTTATATAGCACTCAAAAAACTCTGGTTATTTTAATGGCAGCTCATTTCCATTGGACAACAGTAATTTACATGTCTGATTTATTCTTATTGCAGAGCACAGACCTGAAGACTGAGGTTGAAAGTTATAATATGCCATTCTTAACTCAGTAAAGGAAGATACTTTCTATTTTTTGTAATACCTTCCTATGTTATTTCTGCAAATGTCAACTCCTTGGGTTTTATCTTTGCCAAATGAAATATCCTCAGTCTCTTCAGTCTTCTTCCATATGATGTGACTTCCAGTGCCTAGATAATCCCAGTAATTCTTTCTGAAACAATCCACAGGTTTTCAGTGTCACTCTTAAAATGTGGTTCCAGTGTCTTAAATCCAGGTGTTTTCTATTCAGTTCAGAGTACATTTAACTGTACAGTTGGTGCCCTTTAACTAGGTTCTACCCATGCATTAATTGAATATGTCAGTGCCATTAGCAATGCATAATAGTGTTGGCAGTACTGAGTTTGCAGTCAGTTAAATTCCTGGGTCTTTTTTAGAAGAAATGTTGAGCTAGTCACCTCTGCTCTCTACTTGTACAGCCTCAACAAGTCCCAGCCTCAACAAAATTGCTCCCCTCATGGAGAGAGTGACTAGATTTAATAACCAATTATAGATGCTAACTCATGCTCATCAAAGTCATTAATTGAAATTTTGAAGAGGACAGCCAAATGCTAGAGTCTCTCTCCAGCTTATCATTGATCTGCTAATCATCATGTTTTGTATATAGCTATTCAATCATCTATTAATACTATCATCTATATTTTGACAACTTATAAACAAGGATATCATAATTCAAATGTAGGGTCATGTTAAAGATAGAATTTATCTATGGCATGCATCTAATTTGCCATCAATTATGGGTAAGGTAACATATGGCTTTGAAGTAGACAGACTTGAGCTCTAATCCAAATTTATCTACATAATAAATGTGTGACTTTGGATGCTCACTTAATCTAAACCTCATGAGTCTCTTCTTTGAAATGTGGATGTAAGTATACATTAGATAGTATGTAGAAAACATCTAGCACAATGCCTGATTCATGTTTGGCAATAAATAGTTGGTAATTATTATTATTGTTATCATTGTTGTTTTTGTTGTTAGTATTATTACTTTGGGAGCTGGAAGCAATCATAGGATTAAGCACCTTAAAATCCTTCATTTTATAGCACAAACAATTGAATTCAAGAGCAATGAAGACATTGACCTAGGGACTCAGACTGTTAGGATTTGTTGTAAGTTTTTCATCAAGAGAAAATAAAAATCGTATTCACTGTCTCCACTTTCTCATTAACCATTTATTCCTCCCTGGTCTGAAATATGAATGACATCTTCAGGACTCTTCTGAAATTTTTCTTTTAAAATATTTCTTCTAATTTTCAGTTAAGAGATCCTAAATCTCCTCTACGTCTTCTTACAATTTGATTTCTTAACTGCATTTGACATTGCTGAAACCCTTCCACTGCTAGAAACTTTCCTCATTTGACGTCCGCGACAGTAGTCTCTCCTAGCTCACCACTTTCATCCTTGTCCGAATCAGTTTCCTTCACTGGCTGTGCTCCTTGGAGTAAATTTGACTCTCTTCCTGACCATCCCTTGATCCCAAGTTACCTCGTTTATTCCACAGCTCCAGGAACAACTTTCATGTTAGTTATTCATAAATTCATCTTTGTAACCCTGATTTCTTGTTGTGGAGATGTGTTTTGTTTCCTGAGAATTCATGTGCTTGTCTGTTCCCTCTTTCAGTTAGCCAGGGCCATAGAACTATTTTTGGCCATTGGCTGTAAGTTGAAGTGACACATTTCACCTCTGCCCCAAAGCATAATCAAGAAATTATGGATTGCCATATTGTCTCTTTCCCTGATAGAGGAATGTGAGAGGCCTTGTGTATTGAATGGTGAAACTAAATGATAATGGATTTCTATCAGCCTAAGTCCTGAGCCACTGTACAGAGAAGACTCACTTATCTAGGTTGAATATGCAGTGTGAGTGAGAAATAAACATGTATTGTGTTAAGTCACTCAGACTTGGGGTTTATTTTTATTTATTTATTTATTTTTGGTTAGCAGAACTGGGCTTGTCTTCTTTAAAACATCTTTCATTACAGTTCATGACCTTTGTTTTCATCAGAATGCTAGACATTTATATTGTATGTTGATAGCCATCAAAAATGACCACATCCAAAAGAAATTTACTCATGTATGTTTTTATCTGGACATTTACTGTCCTTTCTGCAAAATATCTCAGTGATGCCCCTTGTTCCTCCTTGTCTCTTCCATCATCCTATTTAGAATGATAATCATGTCCAAAGTTGATTATTACCTCAGTCTGTTATGTCTAGTATTTCCACACTCCAAAACATTCTTTCTCTAAAACTTTTTCCCTTATCAAGATATGCTTGATCACTGCTCATGGTCTGCATTCAAAGACCTCTCAATCTACTCCTTCTCCCCTTTTATGTTATATTTCATAAAAATCTACTTACAGATACTGTGATTTAGTTACATTGGACATTTACAAATTGCTATGTACCTTAAACCTCAGTACTTTTCTTATCATGTTTTATTTTAACTAAAAATACTTTTAGGGCTTCCCTGGTGGCGCAGTGGTTGAGAGTCCGCCTGCCGATGCAGGAGATATGGGTTTGTGCCCCGGTCTCGGAAGATCCCACATGCCGTAGAGCGTCTGGCCCCGTGAGCCATGGCCGCTGAGCCTGCGCATCCAGAGCCTGTGCTCCGCAACGGGAGAGGCCACAACAGTGAGAGGCCTGCATACCACACATATACACACACAAATATATATATATATATATACTTTAAAAAATGTTATATGGTCCTTCAATTCCAATGCAAATTCTGAGTGATGATTCATGGAACCAAGATGAGGGAATAATTAATTCTGACTAAGGATATTGGAGAAGGTTTCACAGAAGATGTGATACTTATTACAATCTTTTCTGCAAGCAATGTGACTTGTATTATGTCATATAAATTTTATCTATCTGTCTAACTGTGATGGTTAATTTTATGCGTCAATTTGGCAGGATCACAAAATGCCCATATACTTGGCTAAACATTATTTCTGAGTGTGTTTGTGAGGATGGTTCCAGATGAAATAAGCATTTGAATCCACAGACTCAGTAAGCAGTTTGTTCTCCCTAATGTAGATGTCCATCATCCAATCTGTTGAGAGCCTGAATTAAACAAAAAGGCTAAAAGAAGAGTTCAGATCTTCCTGCCTGATGGTGTGATCTGGGACATCTATCTTCTCTTCCCCTCCCCACTTCTGTTCTCCAGACTTCAGACCCAGACTGGAATCTCTACCATTGGCTCCCCGGTTCTCAAGCTTTCTACTAGGACTGAATTACACTGCCAGCTTCCCTGGGGGGTCCAATTTGAGACTTTTCAGACTCTGTAATTGCATGATCCAATTCCTTATAATAAATTTCATATGTACAATTTCCTATTGGTTCTGTTTATCTGGAGAACCCTGAGTAAGACAGTATTTATCTATCATCATCCCAAGTAGATTGGGAAATCGCTGAGGAAACAATCTTGTTATTTTCATTTTTTCAACTCACACTGTACCTAAAAGAATGTCTTTGAATGAATGTTTTATAATTGGTGTTTAAACTGAAGAGTGAATCTCTGTTGTCTTATCCACATCTCTATTTTCTTTGCCAGCTACTCTACTCCCTAAACATCTACTTAATGAGTCTTTCAAGAATCCTTGAAATACTGACAACAAGATTACTGGTTTATGAGGTTCAAAATTAATCTCTTACTACTTTATTAAGATTTGGTATATTTGCTTATCTCTGGCATTTGATAATGCCTTGAAATGCTGACAGTGTATCAGTAATCCTAGCCACAAATTATTTTAGTATGTAATTGGCTCTTGAAATTTGAATTCATTAAATGTAGCTCTTGCTCTCTTACAAATATCTCTCTAATCCTGGGGATTAGTTTCCTCTTAAGTATTTGATTTACCTTTCTCATTATGAGGACAATTCTCTTTAAAGGAAAAGAGAATTGAGAAATCAGAGGCAAGTAGTGCTGTCTTCTCTATACAATCTTTTTATTCTTTATATGCCCCCAAAGCAATGATTCTCCTCATATCATATCTTTATCTCACCATCTCTCTCTCTCTCCTTTTTTAAAACTACTTATACAACTTCATTTGCCTGTAAAGAGCTTACGCTTTTAACCCAATAATTCATATCTCAAGGAAAAACCAACAAAGTTCTACCCTCTCCCAAAACAGGTAACCCACCTTCTCTTTCCTTTATATCCATTTCTTCATCTATACTTTCCTTCCAAAGTGTCTAGTTGCTTCTAAGACAATGTTTATTATTTAATTGTGTAAATCAATTCTATGATAGCACCTGTTTTTTTCTGCTTTTACTGTATTTAATTTGGTGATTATTATCCAAATTTGATAGAGTTTATATTTTGTTTTTACATATTGCAAAGACACGTTTGGAAATTGTAACATACATAAACAAGAGTTGGTTAAAATAATGCACAGGTAAGATCCATTTAAGAAAATATTTATGCTCAGATCTTCGTGATACATTTTGATTATGAACAATACAAAAGAGTATAGAAATGAAAAGATATAATCAATATTAACCCTTTGGTTATTCCCGGTAAGATATGTGAGTAAATGTGTGTACAGTTTTGTATACATATATGAATATACATACATATTTTAGTGGTACTATATATAATTTATATATTATTCTGCAGAGTGCTTTATTTTACAATATAGAATATATTAAAAACATTGTGAATTGTTGACAAAATATCTACATCCTCCAGTTTTAAAATTAATTTTATTTTTTAAATTATATAATGAAATTGTCTTTTTTGATGTACAATTCTACACATTTTAACACATATATAGATTTATGTAACACCACAATAATCAGGACACAGAAAGATTCCATCACTCTACAATGTTCTTTCATACTTCTCATTTTAGTCACACCGAACCCTCATCCCTAAGTCCTAGCAAACACTGATATGTCCTCTACCACTACAGTTTTGTGTTATCAGGAACAGCATTCCAATGGAAACATACAGAATTTTGAGACCGGCTTCTTCCACTCAGCATAATGCCTTTGAGAGTCATCCAAATTATTGTAGGTATCCATAGTTTGTTCAATTTTACTACTGAATAACATTCCATTGAATAGACTTGACACAGTTTCTTCATATCCATGAAGGATATGTACATTGTTTCCACTTTTGGGTTATTGTGGATAGAGCTATCATAAACATTCATGCACATGTCTGTGTGTGATCAGAGGTTTTCATTTCCCTAGGGTGAATATCCAGGCAAGGCATGGCCAGGTCATATGGCAAATGTATGTTTAGTTCTACAAGAAACTGACAACTGCTTTCCAGAGTTCCCATCAGCAATGTATGAGAGTTCCAGTTGCTCTCCATTCTTCTTAGCACTTAATTGTTTTAAAAATTTTAGCTGTTTGAATAGGTATGTAGAGGTATTTATGATTTTAATGTGCAATTTCCCTAGCGACTTAAGATATGCTTTTAATATGCTTACATACTATCTTTACATCCTCTTTGATAGAGTATGTTCAATCTTTTGTCTATTTTTAACTGGGTTGTTTGATTTTTTCCTTGTTGAATTTTGAGAGTTCTTTATATATTTAGAGTATTACAATTTTTTTTTGTCTTATATGTGATTTGCAAATATTTTCTCCCAGTCCGTGGCTTGTCATTTTAGCCCCTTCTTTTTCACAGAGAAAAAAAGTTGTTTTTTTCTGTTTTAAGTTCAATTTATTAATATTTTATTTAATGAATTTTGTTTTTCTGTTTTAAGTTCAATTTATTAATATTTTATTTAATGAATTTTGTGTCTATCTCTGCCTAACCCAGGGCAAGGTGTGCTCCTATGTTTTCTTCTAGAAGTTTTATAATTTTATCTTTTATATTTAGACATATCCATTTTGATTTAATTTTTGTAAGAGGAGTGAGATTTAGGTCAGGGTTTATTTTTTGCATATGAACATTTGATTATTTCTACCGCAGCTTTGTTGAAATGATTATTCTTTCTCTATTGAATTGCTTTTGCAATTGCCCATATTTGTGTGTTTACATCTGGACCCTATTCTGTTCCATTCATCCATAGGGCTATTCCTTCACAAATACCATACTATCTTGACTATAGTAGCTTCAAACTAAGTCTTAAAGTTTATTCTTTTCAAACATGTTTTTTATTCTTTTCAAACATGTTTTATTTACTCTAGTTTTTTTTTTTTTTTTGGATTGGAAACAATTTATTAGGAAAAAATATGGAAGCTTTTTTTATAACAATTTTGATACTCTAGTTTTTTTGAAAGTCCATATAAAGTTTAGAACTAGTTTGTTTTTTACATAAGAAAAATTATATACATATAATATATAATTATATATTATAATTATATATTATAATTATATGTATATAATTTTTCTTATGTATTATATAATTATATATTATATATATATATAAAACCTTCTGGAGTTTTGATTAGAATTGTGTTAAATCTATAGATCAATGTGGAGAATTGCCATATTTACTATGCTGAGTTTTCCAAACCATTAGCAGAGTAATTGTCTCCACATATTTAGGTCTTCTTTGGCCACTCAGTACTCAGTCTGGTATCTGGATGGTTGTCTACCTGCTTATTTAATCCTGTAAATTGTGTGCTACTTAGAATCAGATTTACTCGTGCACAGCTGTGGGTTATCCCAGGCATTCAGACTACTTTACTTTCCTGAGCTGTTCCCTTTCCGGATCTCCTTGGTACTTACCAGTTCCCTAGGAATTTTCTTCCCAGTCCTCCAGTTTAAGAAGCTGGGCCTTTAGTCATGACACGTTACTGCTCACTTCTGCAAATGACCTCATCTCCAGGGCCAAGTAGCAAGAGGACAGAGGAAGAAATAAAATAACAGGGATTCCCCTGACTCTTTGGAAATCAAAGCTCCTGGGTTCAGGAAGGAAGATTTTTCTCTCTGAAGTTTTTGTTTCTCTGAGCTCCAAATGGGCCTCTTTCAAACTGCCAGGGAGTTTCTTGGGGGCTGAGATATGAGAGAATGGAAAGAAGCAAAACAAAACTAATAAACAAATAATAACAAAAACAAGGGATTTCCATACTCTCTCCGATCATTAGAAGTTAATTTTACTGTCCCTGGAGCCAGAACCAGAGGACCTTCCCTGGAGCTCTGTCTGCCTATGGGTTGCTGGCTGCCTGTGTTCAGACTAGAGAATATGAGAGGTGGGGAATAAAGGTAAACCCCACCCCATTTTGGTGGTACCTGAGTTCTGGTCTTAGCCTGTTACTTTTTATTTTTCAGAGTTTTTAAATAACTGTTCCATGTGTTCTGCACAGATTGTATAAGTTGTACCAGTAGGAAAGATAGGGTAGATTGTACTTACTCCCTCTTATCAGGCACCTGAACTTCCCTTTTTGTGTTTTTAGTTACTGAATAGTATTTTGCTATGTGGACTTAGCACATTTATATAATCAGTCTCAAATTGGTGGCAATTTAAATTATTTCCAAAATTTTGCTATTTTAAACATTTCTATAGAGCAGTGAAACCCATCTTTGTGCAATTATGTGTTTATTGCACTATTATTAGGATAGATCCCTAGAAGTACTTTCTGACCCTAAGTGTATGTCACCTTAAACGTAGGTATACGTTACCAAATTGTCAACCAGGTAGGTTGAAAAAATTGATTCTTACCCCAAGTCTATCTATTTCCTACTTTTGCCAACAGTGGGTACCATTATTTATTTTAGTATTTGCTACTTTTATAGAAGAAATATATCAAATTTTTTAATACTTTTGTCATTAATATTTAAGCTTTTTATATTATCCTTTTTTAATGTGAGTCGTTTATGCTTTTGTCCCATAAAGCTTTAGTATATTGACCTTTCTTACTATTATATAATAATGAGTTGTTTGTAATTACTGAAGAATATTTAATCTTTGCCACATGTGCTGTGTTTTTTCCTCTAATTATATCTGTTTTTAAAATGATTTAAAAACTTGGGAGGGAGAGAGACATAAATTTGGAGTTTGGGATTAACATATACACACTACTGTATATAAAATAGGTAAACAACAAGGACCTACTGTGTAGCACAGGGACCTATACTCAATATCTTGTAATAACCTATAATGGAAAAGAATCTGAAAAAGTATATATATATATATATATGTGTGTGTGTGTGTGTGTGTGTGTGTGTGTGTGTGTGTGTGTGTGTGTATAACTGAATCACTTTGTTGTACACTTGAAACTAATATGACATTGTAAATAAACTATATTTCAATGAAAAAAAAGACCAAAAATTCTGTAAAATATATGATAGACATTTATTCCTTATTTATTACTAAATATTTTTTTAAATATTCAGACTTTAATGAAAGAAATGTAAAATAAGCATTTCAAGATTTCTAGCCTAGGTATCATTCTAGGAAAGGGTAGCCCAACCCAATTATATGAAAATATGTTTTAATATTTTATTTTGCTGTATGATTTTAGCCTTTACATGCAACTCTTTAATATAGCCAGAAACAATATTATGTATGGTATGTTGTAATCATCCAAGTTTAAAACAGCTTCAAAAATATGCATGCATATCCACATCAATAACTATGGTATTCTGAAAAAAAGTTTGATTTCAACAAATTTTGTTAGTAACTAATATGATGATAATTTAATTTTCCTCCTTTCAATCTTATACAACTAGTAATTTTACTAAGAGATTGTCAAATATAGAAGTAATTTAGTCTTGGATTAAACTCTATTTTGCCACAGTCTATTATTACTTATTAAACTCCTGAGTTTGAATTTGCAATATTTTTACACAGAATTTTGCATTCTTAGTCCTAAGTGATATCTGCCAATGATTTCTGTTTCTAGCTCATTATTAGAGCTGGCACTCTGTCATGGAAGTAAAGGAGTCCGTGTCCCAAAGCAAGAGAATTGATAGGCATTGAGAGCAAAGTGGACCAGGCCCTGGTTCTATTGCTCTTTTATTCAGAGCTGTTCTTCACATCAAATATATGGATGGATAAGATAAACTTCTATGTGGAATACAATGGTGTACCTACTTATATAATGTAAATAAAATGTAACATGTATCATCATGGGAGTAAAGGATCAGTGTGGTGTGAATTTGTCACAGTCTGTGGAAGAAAGGCAGGTGTATACTGAGAGTTCCTATGAAAAGTAAGGATTATTGACTCTCAGTGCTCTATGAGGGAACCACAGATATACACATCTACCATTCACACATCAACACAACCGGTAAACCAAGATTTAAACTAGGTCTTCTGATACCAGTTGGGGTTTTCTTTCCACTACATTAATTAGTTTTGCTACTTCTGCCAATATTCATGGTGAAATTTGTGTCTGTATGGCAATGGGCATTGTTAGTGTATATATGACGAAGGTAGAGTATGGGTGACAAAGAACTACAGTTTTCCATAAAAGAGTTAAAGAAGTGTTAGAAGCCAGAGAGTTTCAAAATTTAAGGATAACTTTAAAAATCATTTTTATTCTTCTGGTATTCTTCCTAAATACATAAGAAGAAATCTAGAAACATAAACTGCATTGTATTTTTAATCTATGGGTAACCTTTTCAATCTAACCATTAGATACCATCCCCAAGCATCAAAGAGAGGTCTTCCAAAGCCTATAATTAGTATGTAATGTTTAATGTGTAAGGAACACACAATTGTCCTAGGATAAAGGCAAAGTTGTGGCTTTCATTTTGATATCACGCTCGAAAAGTACTTCCCCCCATCAGCTCACATCCCTGGCATTCAGAATCTTCTAATGGGTGCTGCATTTCTATATATTTCATGGCAAGACAGGGTCCTCCCATTTTGGGTGTGGGGACATTTTTTGATTCCACTTCACAGTACTTGTATGGCAGCAAGTAATTGCTTTCTTCCAGTAATGCTATAAAGTTTGCAATGGTTCTCCTAATTGCACAATTAGGCACGCTCAAGTTAGCAGTTTATTTCTTGACATACACTTTCCCCAAACTACCACAGCAAACTGTAGAGGAAAATACCTATTTAGCTTTGGGTCTGGAAATTCAACTGCCAAATGCCAAGGCTCTTATGCCAAGACATTCAGCCAATCCCAAGCTCAGTCTGGCTTTGCATCCTGGTCTGGGGAGGGGTATGAAATGCACCCAATGTATTTATAGGCTGGACTGATTTACTATTGAAAAATTTCCATAATGTAGTCTTTAAAGTGATACAAAAAATAAAAAGTGAAAGTGATTTTTGTCCTCTGGAATTCCCTAAGTCAATGGAAATATTCATATGGTACTGTTGACTGCTGTTCTGCCATGATTAAAAATAAATGCATATCAAAAAGTAACAAATTAGCAAATATCACTAGGGAGATACTTATCTGGAGCCTCTCATCACAGAGTTATTGTTCTTCTTGAGTCAAAGATGTCGCACTTACCCTTCATTTTTGGCCTTACTGATCACACAGCCTTCAGCTTCAACTAAAACCAGGCTTTGACTAAAATAACAGTGATATTACCTGTAATGCTGGAACTAAAAGAAATTGTTTTCACTGAAAATATTCTGTACCAGGCCATGGCAATTATTATTATGTTTATTTTACCCTTGAGAAAAATGTAACCAAATTAACCTAAGTAATGTCTTGGAAATTACTTATATCTGAGTACTGCTTTGTTCCGGATATTCTTTGCAGGCTTTGATAACTTCTTCCATTCATAGCTGGGTTGAGACTGACTTCGAAGAAAAGTCAAATTTCAATCTTGCACACCGAATTCAAAACCATATTGAAAACAAATGTGACCATTTGCTAGAATAACAACTTGGTATTATTTTTTCCATATGCATTTTCCTCTCTAATTTTCCCCAATTCCTCTATCCCTAAAGCCTGGAGTTCTCCATGTTTGACTTTATTAAGCGTATAAGGAGACGGCCTCAGCTTTGTGAAATGACAATTTAGAACGTTGCACAGGTGGCTGAGGAATTGCCAGAAACACAACATAGGGCTGGTCTAAGAATTAGGAGGATTGACTTCTGTGGTGTGAAAGCCTGCATGAAGTACCATTATTTTTCTTTCAGAAAGCATATTGAGGCATATGTGAGATGTAAATATAATTTCTTTCCCTCCGATCAGTTTGCATAGCAGCAGAGATGACTGTAAAATTATGAAGAGGGCATTTTTGCATTGATGCCAAATCTCCAGTATTGATCTTCCAACACCCATAATTGTTTTTCTCAGAGCCCTATTCTGCAAGCCACCTGACCCAAAGTTCTACAGAAATGTGCTTGTCCTCACGTGGCTTTGAATCTTATGTGAGGTGTAGACTAGTCTTGCAAACATGTTTGCTGACCCTGCAGGGATGTGTGTTTAATAATAAGTCACTTCTAATGTCTGAAAATTCTTCAAAAGCCAAGCGAGTGAACACTGAGTAATCCATATAAAACAGGCTTCATTAGTCTGTGGTTACAAAATAATGTCACTTTTACCTTTTCTGAATGACCTCATTTTTGTCATTAGGGCTTCACTTTCAAAAAGACTAGAAATTAGGGTTTTCCAGAGCGTCTTGCAATTGTTTTTAGGATGTTCTCACTTCCTCCCACACATTAATCCATCAGCTGAAATCCACCCTGGCATCCAGTCTATTCTTCTTCATTTCCTGACTCACTTGGTCCACTCACTGCTCAAGAATGTCCATACTAGAGGTACCAATACACGTGCTTCCACCAAGACTTGCCCTAAGCCTGGCAAAACATATTTGATTCCATGCAAATGTTATCGAGCAAGGGCTCACTGCCTAACACACCTAGGAGTCAATACAATGGCACTGGCTTTTGAGAAAAGAAATAGCTTTATTGTGAGGTCAGTTGGCAAGGAGACAGGAGGCAGGACTCAATTCTGTCTCCTCGATTCAGGGTTTGGGGTGAAATTTAAGGGGTTAAGGGAATTTCAAACTTGGAAGCTGATTGGCTAGTCTCAAATTAGTCCATATAAGCTATTCCTTGTTCTGGAAGCCAGATTTTCCTTATTGAAGAACTCCTTGCTACATAAACGGTTCCTGCGGCAACATGTCTATTCTTTGAGTTCCCTAGAGTAAAGATTCCTGGTTCTAGGGTCCTCCTGGAGACATGGGTTCCCATCTTGCACATGTGCAGGGCTGTCTCTGTAAAATAACTCAAGGTTTGATTAATCAATCAATGAATGTAAGGAGGCAAAAACGGTTTAAGTCCATCCATTTTTTACATGCTGTTTCACAAAGCTAGAGAAAAGAGCTTCCTCTGCAACTCTGGGCTACCTATAACTTGAAGCAGGTCACATCCTCTGCAAAGTTTTTCAAAATCCCTCTTAAACAGTTGTATAAATGCTGACTCCCAACTCCTAAGACTATACAGCCAACGAAAAGCATTTTAACATAAACATAATATTGAATGAAAATATACTATTTTATTACATGAAAATCACTCAAATCAAGATTTCATATGCTTATGTTAATGTATTTCTATTACTTATATAAAAAGTATGAAGTGTTCAGAAGTAGAAACAAAAACTCATGAGATTGGGGCCCTTCAGGAAGTGAAAGAGGAGAATACATCTGAGGGTTACAGGCAAAGAGCACAAGTACTTTATCTTTAATGTTTTATATTTTTAAACAACATCAGTAGTGGCTCCTTGTAACTAATATGCCCAAATGCTAAGGGGAGTTCATTTGAATTTTGTTTTCAAGAAAGCAGTACGACTTAGCGGGCTCTGAAGATGAGGTGCCTGGGGTTCAATGTAACCTTGAACCTTCAGTAGTTGCGTGACTTTGAATTAGGTACCTAGCATCCCTGAGCCTAATGTGTAAAATGGAGACCATAATAGTACCTACTTCATAGAAACGATGAACCCATCAACCATATGTGTTAAAAATGTGGGCAAAGGACAAATCTCTCCTGTACTGAAATGCCTTTTAGGTATTGGTAACATAGTTTTCTTGTGGAATTCACAAATCAGTGAAGTTCTCTTTTAAGAGAATGTAGTGGATTTTTGCTACATACACTTCTGTGCTTTGAAGATGAAATATGTGAGTTGAAATTCAGCTGTTCATGCTGTCATAATCAGAGAGAAACTCTAAAGTATTGCTAGAGAAATATTTCTGGAGGTTTTCCAGTCTTAACAGGAATCAGGAGATGCTACAAATATAGTGAACATGTCATTCTTATGAATTTTTATTTTTAATCATGCTCATTCAAGAGCATGTATTCATGCTTTTTATGTGTATGACCTGACTCCAAATGCTGAACTCCTAGGTTTTATCTTGTGCCACCAAGGTCACCCACCTGCTCTTTGTATTCTCATTAAAGTGAACATATATTCACAAGAGGATAGTCTATTTGGGAGCACAGCTTATGATCTCATGCTACAGAAATTAGGTTGAACAAAAAATGGAGTGAATAACTGATATGTGTAAAATTGTGGATAAGTCTCAAAAACACAGTGCTGGGCATGACAATATAGAAATGACATTGTAATCTGCAATGAGAGAAACAGATCAGTGGCTGCCCAGGACCTGGGTGTGGAGTGGGGTTTGACTGGGAAGGGGACCAAGAAAGCTTTTGGGGGTAATGGAAATGTTGTATATCTTGATTGTGATGATAATTACACAACTGTATATATTTGTCAAAACTCATCAAAATGTACACTTAAAATGAGACCATTTTCATTGTATGTAAATTAAATCTCAATAAAGTTGATGTAAAGAAAAAAAAATTGTCAAAAAGCATAGTCAGTAGATCACTGAAACAGTAGAAAGTTATTAATTAAAAAGCAACCCTGTCATTAGGGAAACCTGGATGAATTTGGATGAATCATATATTATTTATATTTGGGGTTGTGGCAGTTTCCCAGTGTATAAATCACTTAAAGTAGTATTATCAAGGATCACACTAATTAGCTTCAGTAATACACCTAATCAGTAATTTCCTAGTAATCTAAAACACCTGTGTTATCATTGCCAGCAATTCAAATTAACTGAAATTTTAAAGATGGATTGGTCTTGATGGAAGTAATCAGAAAGAAAGGTTGAGAATGAAAGAGAGAAAAGGAAAGAGAGAGAGGAGGAAGAAATGAAGGGATGGAAAGAGAGACACAGAGAGAGAGAGAAAGAAGGGAAAAAAAGCAAGTTAAGAAAGAGGAAGAAAGAGAGAGAAAAAGAAAATGGTCTTCAGACTGATATAGAAGAGAGATGTGCAAGATGATAAGGGAAATTAATTTCAACCTGGCACTGAATAGAAAATTGTGAAGAAATAGGATGCTTAAAGGAAAAAAGAAATTAAAAATTTTATTAGGAACTATGTATGCAAGTCAGTATAAGAATATGACAGTGGACAATGTGAAATTAACCTTACTTTTTCATTCTTAGTCACCCAGAAAAACAGCAAAATTAGGGATCTGTAGAATGGAAACAAGGTGACTTCCAAGAGTTACGCTTGTAAAATCAATGGAAATTGGGTTCTGTTAAACATAGGCAGAAATCCTTCAGGGCTGGATATTTACCAAACCATAGCTGTGAAATGAAAAGAAAGTCAACTCTGGCAGAGTTAATTGGCTAACATTTTGAAGAGTGAGTATATCAACAAAAGAAGGTAATCTATGTGTAGTTTTGAAAACACTGAACCATTGAAGGAGTACTAGGCAGCTTTTATTGTTACGTTCTGAGGGGGAGAACTCCAACCATGACAAACACGTCTGGTAGGCTAGGGACTGTATGAACTGTTTTTCGAGCCTCCCCAAAGGATATTTTTTCTTTTTGATACAAACAGGACAATGCTTTGGATAACAGCTCATTGGAAAGATGTAGTGAATAAACAGATATATTTTAAGGTGAAAATAGTTCTATTTTCCATCTTCTGTAGTTAGTATTGGCAAAATAAATTACAAATTTACTGAAAAGCATAATGAAATGAATGGCCTTTATGTATGCCACTATCCAGAGATAATTACTATGAACATTTGCTTTATCTTTTCAGTTTTTCTACTATGTATGTGTGCTTGCTGTTTATATTTTACATAAAGAAACAATGTTATATATGATATATGCTTTGCTTTCAGATTTAGCTTTAAATGATTTCTAAATTTTTACATGATTTTCCTAAAGTGTTATAAAAATAGAGAAAGTATAGTGACTTCCAGGTACTGATACCAAGACTTCGGCAATTACCAACCTAATCGTGTTTTATCCATACCCCACCTACTCACCTCCATCCCCAAACCTGAATCAGTGTGAAAATACCCAGATATTATATCCATGTATTTGAAAATATCTCTAAAGATATGGATTTTAAAAACATAGCAATACTATTATCTCATCTAAAAAGTTAATTAAAATTCCTTAATATAATCAAATATTCAATGCTTAAATGTCTCTGTTCATGTTATCAGTTTTTTGTTGTTGTTCTTTATTTTTATCGTGATCCAATCAGTTCCATATGGGATAATATATCACTTAAATTCTTTTAAATTTATTGGTTCCTATTCCCTCATTCCTTTTATCTTTCTTCACAATTCATTTGTAAAAAAGACTGGATTTTGCTGATTATAACCCTGTAGTATCATTCAATATGTTCTTCAGGCCCTGTATTTCCAATTAATTAAAATCTAGAAAAGCAATCAGATTCAGTTTTGCTGTATTTCATTTTATAAAATTTTTACGTACAATCATATTGATGGCTATTTCAATTACTTTATAGTTTTTTGTTACTATAAACATTAATGTAATGAAATTCCTGATACATATATCTTTGTACATTTGTCTGATTAGTTACTTAAGTAAATTCTCAGAAGTTTTACTGTAGAACTAAAAGGCATACACTTTTTAAACATTTGTTGGTGTGTGTTGTCAAATCGATCTTCAGAAAAGTTATGGCGCTTTTGAATGAATCACACCTGACATATGTGAAGATCTA
The DNA here is from genome assembly GCF_964270905.1 of Leucopleurus acutus. Classification (NCBI taxonomy): domain Eukaryota; kingdom Metazoa; phylum Chordata; class Mammalia; order Artiodactyla; family Delphinidae; genus Leucopleurus; species Leucopleurus acutus. The sequence continues at coordinate 18,862,259 of NC_139142.1, read as the reverse complement.
TTTCCTCACATTATTAAAAAAAAACCCAAATAAACTATACCTTTTAAAAGGTATTTTCAGACTGAGAGGATTTTTTTCTTTCATTAATTTGCATTTTTGTTATTGATGAGTTTGACCAACTTGCATTATGATTGTAATATCACGTAAAACTAGTAAATTGATATTTCAATTGCTATATCTGCCCCTTGTATGATGATTAGCATGAACTGGTCACTGATAGCCTGATGAAATCTGACATATTAAAAGGGGGGTTCCTATAAACTTAAGACCTGGTTCTGATACACAGTGATTTGATTACATTACAGTTACTTATAGTACTTGCATCCTAGATCTTTCCTTACTTTAATATTAACATCATGGGAATGAAATAAGAAAAGTAAATTTTGATTATATGAAGATATTTCTTTAATTCTACAAATCTGAAGCCATATATAGAAAACACAAAGCCTAGTGATTTTTCTCTCCCAGACCAATCTTTATAATTTTTTCTTTCTTATTAAACAGAGACCTCAGAAGCTTTCTGATTTTTCATTATTCTTGAAAAATGCTCAAAGGCTTCAATTGGAATATAATTTGCTTTACCAAGCACTGTGCTTTGTGCCTGAGAGATAATGTCTTTCTTCATAAAATTCCCTTGCAGCTGGAGTGGTCTTGAGTATAGTTTCAGAAGGTGATCATTCTCACTCTTACAGGGAAGTTTCCCAGCAGAGCATCTTCCCTTGTTGGATTTCATATTCCTTGGCAGCCTATAGGAATGTTGTCAGGATAATATATTAGGCTATTTCACATTATCATCTTGGGAGTTTTGGTATTCTTTTGGTATTTTTCTGACAAATTAGCAGTTAATGTAAGACAGTGGCATGAACTACAGGGAATTTTTCTGTTTTCATTTCCATAATAAGTTTGAAATCAATTGAAAAATTATTTGAGAAAATAAAATTCTTTTTTTTAAATCTGCATGTTTATTATTTAACAAGTAGTCTTTGTGCTTGGGAAAACATATATAAGAAAATTCACTACAGGAAGATATGTGTATGTTGCCACCTCTATACAATAAGTCATAACATTCTACATGGGTGAAAAGAGAAGTGCAGTGTTAGTCTTGTGCTTTGGGGGCAAGAGATGTTAGCAACTGTAGGTTGAATTGTTTCTCCCTCCCCTAAATAAAGATATGTTGAAGTCCTAGTCTTCAGTACTTGTGTTTGTGACCTTGAAATAGGGTCTTTGCAGATCTAAAAACATTAAAATGAGATCATTAGGGTGGATTCTAATCCAATATGACCGATATTCTCATAGAAATAGGGGAATTTGGACACAGATAGGGATGCGCAGAGAAAATACCATGTGAAGGCACACAGAGAGACAGAGAGAGAAGACAAAGAACCACATGAAGATGGAACCAGAGACTGGAGTCATGTGTTTACAATCCAAGGAATGGCTGGGGTTACCAGAACCTGCAAGAGGCAAGGAAGTAACTTCCCCTGGAGGATCAGAGGGAATATGGCGCTGCCAGTACCTTGATTTTGAACTTCTAACCTGCATTTCTATTTTCAAGACACCCAGTTTGTGGTACTTTGTTATGGCAGCCCCAGAAATTTAATTTAGTAACTATAGTTCATAACATAGAGAAGACAAATGTTGGAATAGAAGTTGGAGGCGAGGGTTTGGGGATTGATCTTAAGTATAAAATGCAATGACTCAAGTCTCACTTTCTTCAGGAAGGGCTCTTTGATACCTCCTAGAATAGTTTAGGAGTACATCCTATATATCTCCTGGGCATATTGTAAGTTCCCTGTTACAGATATGCGAACATTTATTTTCTAACCATAATGTGTTCCACTATGAATTCTGTAAGAATAAGGATCAATTTTGCTTACTTCCACCTTGTTCTTTTCTGTTAGTGTGAAGGAGCAATGCCTGTCAGGATCGTATAGTGTCTTCCAAATAAGATTAAAATGCACCTTCCAGTTTTCCCATTCAAACACACAAACACACACACACACACACACACACACACACACACACACACACACTTATAGACAGGCAGAATGAGTACACACAGAATGCCATCAAATTAACCAAAGAACGTGCATCCACATGAAATCTACTTTCCATGTAAACACTAATGGGCTGCAACCTTGTCTCCATAAGCAAAAACAGTGTGAAAATTCTATACCAAGGGAGTAATTATTATTTCACTGGTTAAACCAGTAAAAAGTTAAAAGATTTCAGGAAAGGATCAATTTCCAATTAAATAAGCATATAAAAGTACAATTATTCAGTTATATTGTTACCAGAATCCTACCTTTTATTCTGAATAAAAGAGTAAAAAATAAGTATGTCACTCACGGAGTATGAATAGCCATTCTGTTATAAATCTATCTCATATTTGAAAAATTGGCTTGTTCTTTCCAAGAAATTAGTTGCTTCTATTCCTATGTTATATAGACCTCTAGTATCATAGTAGGGTACAGTTCTTTTCACATTTTTGATTTTTTTAAGATTAGTAAGGTTTCCCTTAAGGGTACCCTCGCTGAGCTTTCTGTCCTTCCTGTATTTTATGATCACTTCTATGCATGGATTCAATTAGCAGTAGATAATAGGTCCATAAAATAGCATTAAAACAGCTGTGTATTTCATCATTTTATTTTCCCCAATAAAGCTTTTGAATTTGAACTTTGCTTTTTTTGCATTCACAAATAAATTTAAAAAATAAGGATTAACTGGTTTTCCATGGCACTGGAATGAGATGGAAGACAATTTTTAAAATAAATAAAAGTAAACATCTTAAAAGAAAATAGCTTACAATTGTTACTGCACTGTATTATTAAAGCAGAGCTGCATGTAGTCATCTGTTGCTGACCTCTGCGTTTCTAACTAGACTTGGGGGGATGGGAGGTACTTGAGTCTTCGGCAGCGAGCATCAGAAAGTAGGTGTTTAACCCTGAACTCTGCACAGTGACTTCCTGCTAGTTACAGCACAGTATCTGGCAGCCAGTGTTGATGAGAGAGTTGCCAGTGGGACTCTCCAGTCCTGCCAGTTCGGCAGTGATGACGACTGAGGTCAGTGAGAGGGGAGCGAGTCTGGACTCCCAGAAGCAGCTGTCATCAGTCCAGAGAAGCCAAAAGCAATCCCTTCCAACCAAATCCCTTATCAGAAATTTCCTTCAAATCCAATGATATATTCTATCTCACAACTTACAATGACATGGCTGTTTTATATTGATAGCATGCCATTGCTTTTCTTAGAAACCAAAAGCTCTCTGCAGCTGCCAAGATGTCCTTAGAGAAAAGCGTAGCTTTTCAATGTCTTCTTATTGCCTTCCTATATGTTCATATCGTGAGTGTTCATGTTTAATAGTAATGAGTGGTGATAAATCATCATGAAATGACCCTGTCCCTGGTGTTTCTTTATGTGACTATCAACTTCCATTGATAAGAGTAAATCATTCATTTAGTACCTTATCCCAGTCTTTTCTGCCATGTTTCTAGTCCTGCCTTTTTTTTTTTTTTAACTTATCAGTTTTTATTTTGAACTTCACTGTTAGCTCTTAGAGGAACAAATATAAGTGAAACAAAAGTTATTCTTTAATAGAATGAGGAACATGATTAAGAATCTTATTTATTTATATATGTATATATATTTTTTTTTTTTCAAGGTCTTTGCCCTCCACAGTAACTTCATTCATTGTCACAGATAACTGAGAGTTAATTTTTTCATGGATTAATGCTGGGCTGGGCCCCAGGAAGGATTAGTTCCACCAGATTAATGTGTTTTTCTTTTTCCTTGTGAAACCAACCTGAACCATCACAGGCAAAGTCAGGGAGTTCCTATAGTCCTTGGATGCATCCTTCTTGTGCAGAAGGGCCAGGATAGCTTCCAGAATAGGATAGATATGTTCTAAAGATTCTCAGAGGGAAAGGTAAGCCCTGTGGGAACTTGAAATCACATACAAATTGGGGTTTTACTTTGAGTTCCTGCAAAGAGTTTAACTATCTGCTTCATTAAGAAATATTTATATGTAGAAACAGTCCACGTGTCCTCAGTAGGGGACGGGAGATGTAAATGATGCCACATTCACATAGTAGAAAAATAAACAAAATGATAAACAAAAGGGATTAAGTTCTTCCATATACTGATGTAATAATAAAATACAGTATTAATTACACAAAGCAAAGCATGGAATATCTATTGTATAATATGATGTTTTTGTGTAAATATACTTGAAGAATAAAAGTAGATAATTAAATATTTACATGGTGGTATATGAATTTATTTATTTATTAGTAAATTAGTTTTCCCTAGGGACGAATGAGTCAAAAGAACTTGCTAACAATGGTTAGTTTAAATAAGGAAGGAAGAAAATATTCTTAAAAAAATAGTTACTTTTTATATTGTTTGCATTTTATAAGTGTGCATGTATATGATGTTTACTTTTTTTAAAGCAATGTCAGTACTAATCACTTAGATGACATCAGTTGGGGCACTGTTAGCAGGTTTTTAGTCTTTTAACTTCATATGTAAAATAGCAACACATAAATAACAGCAAATCTTATAAAGGTATATAGAAAGCAAATAGAAAGCAATTGCCCATCCCTGGAAATAAAGTTCAAAGTTCACCAAAATTATAATATACTTTTATATATAAGCAAATTAAGTGGTAATGAAGACTGAATAAAAGTCAACTCCACACTGGGAGTTAAACTTTACATTTATATTTATATTCTGAACTTGCTTCTTTAGCCTTTCAACATATTGCAGAGCAGAATGATTAAGATAGATAATTATAAAAAAGCATAAGACTTCAGGAGGTGATACTTTGTGAAAGACAGTTGGCATTGTTTTCAATTTAGTCACTGCTCTTTCTTCACTGCCTAGAACACTGCCTGGCAATTGTTAGATTTTCAATGAATACTTGTTGAATGAATGAGTAAATGAATAAATGAATTGTGTAAGCATTGTGAAAAACAGTTTAGGTTTTTCTCTGCCTTCACAATTTAAGACAATGAAGACTTCATAAGTACATTCCCCGTAAAGTGCTTTACACTAAGAAGTATGGCAATGACAAAATCAAAATTAATTGTACGTATGTATAAAACGTACATTTGAAATTTAGTTTATTATTACGATATTTTACTAAGATTTAGTTATGTTAACTATCATAAGATTAATAACTACTTTGAGTTTAAAAAAATATTTTACTATAGATACATGGATTACAATTTGTGTATGTCCATAGCCCCATAGCCCCTGTTTCAGGTGCATTTGAAATGTTAAAAAAAAAAAAAAAAACACCCTTGGACTCAAGGATTTATTTCAGTTCATGGATTTAGTGCAACATATTAAATAACTGTGTTGCCCATGATTTTTGCAACCTTTCTTTTCATCCAGCTACAGCATGTAGGCTAAGAAAGTAGCTCAACTGCAGCACAAAAAGTGAGAAGAAAAAGAAGTGTAAGATTTATTTATGAATCTGGAGTAATGTTCCAGCATCAAATCACTAGTCATGCCTTAAAAATTACAGCTGCCCAGATACACATACAACAATGTCCATCACACTAGTAAAAATGTACATCAAATAACATTTGTGTGAATATTAAGAATATGTAAGAGGGCATAAGATATACAGATGATTCTACAGAAATTGAATTACTAAAATAGATTAAATGATGTTGCCAGTAACTATTATTTCTTTGAAAATACAAGAGCAAAATTAAGCTAATACACGTGAAGCCTAATGTAAAAACAGGCAAATTTCAAACTGGTTAGGTGTATTTTACAGTTATGAGTACACTCAAAAATATTATCTAATACATTTCCACAATTTAAGTCCTCGGTACCTAACATTCTAGACACCTGAAATTTACCAAAGTCCTGCATTATTGTTTTTCTGCTGAGAAAACTATCAGTCTCTGCTATGCAACAGTTTATCCTAATTGATTTGGCAAGAAAAATGAGGTGCGATTCTTGGAGTAACTGAACAAACCATGAAGCACAGCTGTTTTCTCTCTGCGGAGACTAATGATCCCTGGAGTGCTCGTTCCTCAGGACCCATAACATGTAATCCCTTCACCTTGCTTAGTCCAAATCCAAGCAAGGACTTTCTACGAAGCCTTTTAATTTCTAGGGAGAGTAGCTGGCTCTCTGGATAGTCCGACATTTTGAATTGTAATATTTTAGCTGTTAAGCATTTATGGAGCACCAAGTATACCTGAAGTGTGGTCCAGAATAGACAGCTACTTCATCAATGACTGTCTAGGGTCCAAAAGTATAATAGCCCTAAGAGTACAGTATGACTGCCCTCTCTAAGGATCAAAAAGGTGTTCATGCTCCTTCAAATTGTAAATCAACCCCAAAGTCAGGAAAATAGCTGAAGGGTTTTTTTGCTCTGTACTTGTATAAAAGTTCACTTTGAGCAATGGTGTTTACACAGTGTATAATGTTACTCTGGAGACCTTTAAAGTGTGTACAGTAAGACTAAAAGTACAGAAAAGTTGTGACAATTAGAAATATATGAAGCCTCTAAAGTAATGCTTCTTCAATATGTCTCTGGAAAAGAACTATTTAAAACAATTCCAACCTATTATGAGTATTTTTGTCAAATACAATAAAATGAATTCTTAGAAAAATTAAATGTAAAAATAGAAAAAAAAAACATGCAAAATACAAGCCCACTGATCATGCACTTGAATGTCCTGGCAATTTAAATTGCTCTTAAGTTTTTTAAAACATTATTTTGGCATTTGTCTCATAGGAGACACGTAATAAACATTCCACAAATGTACAGAGATCTCCAAACCACATTTTGAGTAGTTCTACTTTATGCTGAGGTAAGAACTGATAATGTCTTATGTATAAAAAAACCCACATATTTTAAAGCTCATCTTGAACATCTGTAAAAATATTTCAACAGATGATCTTTTCTACCCCTAAGATTCTGTGACTACTACTGGTATAACTGGAGTTAGAGGACATAGCTAATGAAAATAATCTTTGTTGTTAGATACTAACAGAACCAGCACAAACAATAAATTTACCTCTTGAATCTAGAAACAGTCTAAATTCTTTTTCCTAAAGGCTTCTTCAAAAAGCACAAACTCGGGCTTCCCTGGTGGCGCAGTGGTTGAGAGTCCGCCTGCCGATGCAGGGGACACGGGTTCGTGTTCCGGTCCGGGAGGATCCCACATGCCGCGGAGCGGCTGGGCCCGTGAGCCATTGCCGCTGAGCCTGCGCATCCGGGGCCTGTGCTCCGCAACGGGAAAGGCCACAACAGTGAGAGGCCCGCGTACCGCAAAAAAAAACAAAAACCACAAACTCCATAAATCTCAGAATGTACAATCCTTAATACTATCAAAATATACACTACTATATATAAAATAGGTAACAAATAAGGACCTACTGTATAGCACAGGGAACTCTACTCATTACTTTGTAATGGCCTATATGGAAAATAATCTAAAAAAGAGTGGATATATGTATATGTCATAATCGATTCACTTTGCTGTACACCTGAAACTAACACAGCATTGTAAATCAACCATACTCCAATAAAAATTTTTAAAAATCATGTTTTACATATAACTGAAATTAACATTATCATTTTTTTGAGAGTTGCATTTACTTAGGCGCAAACTGATCTGGTAACTACACAATTTTTACCTAGTAATCATCTATCTCCAGACATTATGCTATTTAATGTTTTGTTGCTATAACAGAATATTAAATTTCTCAGGCTATAAGATCTAGATTTCCATTTAAACACATTGCTTAAAGTAACTAAATTCCAATGTTTGAGGAGTTAAAAAATGAAGAAAAAAAATCAGCTTTTTTTTAGGTTATAAGAGTTCAAGAGCAGAAATGAGTAAACCAATGAAAAGAGTATACATTGAGAGGTAAACAGTTGGTTACCCACACCTACAGACACTGGGTTTAAGCAGTAACCCCTGCTAGGTAGGCACTAAAAGTCCCAATTCACATGAACAAAATTTCTTTTGTAGAAGCCAAAAATGTAATCAGACCAAAATGTTTATTTTCTTCTGGGTGTTGAAGTCTTGAGTTACAATTCTTGTAGCAATTGCAGGATTTTCAAAACATAGATATAAACACTACAAGCTGACTTTAGAAAGAGAAGAAAACTTTTTTTAAAAAAGGAGTATTTTAACTCACTTTTGAAACGAGTGGGCTCTCATTGAAGAAAAATGCAATATAAGTAATAATTGTTGTTGTCCTTTGAGTAGTTTTAAAAATGAAGCGATTTATCCTGAAAGGTACTGTGTAGATTACATTCTATGTAGGGCTCATACTCACTACAACATACTGAGTATTTTAAAATTTCAGAATCACTATCAGCCATTGCTAAATGGTATAATGTTCTAAAATAAGTGTTACTGTCGTAAAGATATACAAAAGGTGAGAATGATGATGATGATGATGTGTGTATATTTAAATAGAAATCATAATATCTTTAAATAGTATGGAAAATAGCAATGAATATGTGTCAGATTTAATACAAAATTGTAATCCCTAGCAACTAATTTTATATGATCATAGAAACAAGGAAATGGTGAAGAGATTGATATGGCAATATAAAAATTATCTGAAGATCTCCACACCCTCTGGAAGTTATGTGCTGCATCTCTAGCCTGAAGAACTGCTAGCAGATTCAGGTTCATAAACTTTAGTATGCTCAAGAGGAAACAGAAGGAAAACAACCACAAGATTGTACCAGACTGGGGAAGACTTGCCAAATGTCATCTGGATGTGATTCTTTTTTCACCATATTTTCAGCTGCGCTAATTTCGAACTTTGAGGATGTGGTTATGTCATTTGTGATGAAACAGACCTGCCCATTCCCAGTACCATTCAATTATATGACCTGTAGGGCATGAGAACTGGGCTAGATCACTAGAGCCTGCAATGTAAAGATGAAAAAAAAGGAAACGAGTTAGATAAAAGAGAAAACACACATACCCTTTCCTTCAGGGGAGCCCCGCCTCTCTGTTTTTGGATGGTAAATTAGAAATGGAGACCATCATGGAAATTTCCTGTGAATGTTATTTGGGGCATTACCTACTGAAGCATGAACATGCATGCAGATTGCCATCACTCACAAAGCAGGTGAGTTTTTACACTATTCAGGTCTTTCATTTTCCTAGTGGAACATTCATGATAAAAGGCCATGTTACTAAGTATAGGCCTGTCTTGCTTCCCCAACCTCAGTCCCTCCAGTAATAAGTTCAATCTGTTGTGTAAATTCAAATATTAATTATCCTCAGTATTCTGCAACATTGATGGGACAACAGCTGTACATGGGAATAAAATAATCTCTTAAAATTCCTACCAAATGTGTAATTCTCTTATGAGGGCTTTCTCCCTGTTAGGATGTTTAGAGATACATATTCTCAGAGGAATATATAAATAATATATGTGTCTATCTGCCACTTACAGCCATGAATAGGTGAGAAGAAGAAAGCTTCTGGAATTATTCCGTGACAAACTCAGAGTTATTAAGAGTGTTCTGTAAAACATTTCTAGGTCCTGCACTGGAAATGCATGCCTACATGGGAACCCAGGCACAGTTCTGCTGTACACTTGGCATTGTACCTGGGCTCTGATAGGGCAGAGGGTCCCACCAATAGGATGGGAATGAGAAAGATCATCTCCAAGTATACAAAGTTTCCAAAGGTGTTTGGATTATATGCATCCTCTTTCCTCCTAGAAATTATTTCTAAAATATTAAGCAGGGTTAAACTTTCTTTTTGAAACACACTTATAACTTGGGCTAGAGCCTAGAAGCCACTGGTTCTTTTGAAGAGCTGTCTCTTACTGTCCCTGTCACTCTACGTAAGTTTCTTAAAACTCTTGAGTCAAGATAATTTAATTATCCACACCTATTATGCCTGTGCCATGTGTAGAGCATATAAGGGTGATCTTTAGGAAATGGTAGCACTTTCAGGGGCATGGTCATCATACAGACAGTTTGCTGCACTCACCAGAATGAACTGTCACTGTAAAAAAAAAAAAAAAGGATACATTGAGACAATATGCTTAATAGCAAATGACTCGATTCTTCCTAACTGAAGTGGAAAATTCAATTCACAATGCAACCTCCTGACAATTGCTGCTCCTAATATTAGCCTGTAGGCTCACACAGGGGCACGTAGCACGTAGGTGTAACCTAGTCCATATCAAGGAGAGGAAGTATGTGAAAAATGTAACACTGTTCCAGACATAGAAGGACTAATCAAATGGTGATTTCATCCCTTTTCCTCCCCCACTGAGCTGCCTCTTCTCTGCACATGCCAATGATATATTTAGAAGTTATTTTGCCTTGAAAATAGTGATCAATACAGTTTTCCACCAAAACAAAGTTTCTGTCTTTGCTCTTTACTTCTCTATTTTTTCTTCTTTTGTTTTTCTCTGTTTCGTACTTCACCTACTTCTTAGTAATTTCATAGTTCCATTCAGGAGATATGATACCTAGCATTGGACTTCCTTGAGATGGCAAAATAAAGAATCCTTGTTTTCTGCCTTCATGTAGGACCTGACAAGTTAATAGAAAGAAGGCAAGAGAAGGGGGGATTTTAAGGTGGATAATTCATCATCCAAGGGACTGAACAGTAGCACATACACACACACACACACACACACACACACACACACACACACACACACACACAAACACACACATACACACATTTCCTGGAATGTATTCAACAGAATGTAAAATTAGGAGGTTGTTATTTTATTATCATCTATATAGGAAAATCATACATTAACTGACTTAATAGCAGAAAGAAAAATAAAGCAGACTTAAGTATGTTACTATATGTCATCCATTCTCTATTCTAAGTCCAACTAATGGTACAAAAGAAAGTCTCATGCCATCTGATTGTTCATTTGCAATTTACATCAACACAGAGACATTAACTCAAAACAGGGACCAGATCCATAAGCTTCTGATCAAAAGAAGCCTAATGACTGAGATCTGGAGGCTCATGTTTGTGGTCTGTGGGTCTCCTGGTATATGGAAAAGAAAACATCTGAGAGATGTACCAAACCAATGCCAACCAGCTGACAGTTTGATTGTGTTTGAAAGGAGAGTATTTGAAGCAGGAGAAACTCCCTGGTTCACAGCCAGTTTCTTCAGACACACACCAGGCACCAGACTCTAGTCTTATGCACATAAACACAACGAAAGGCTGGCTGCTGCTGGTGCAATCGGGGAGAATCAGCTTAGAAGTTCTCCTCTGTTTTATCTGGGCTAACTTCCTGTATCAAGAAGGACAGAGCGCATTTGGCTGTCTGTATCTTTATCAGCAATTGTTTCCCTTCGGTGCTTCGATTTGGCATGCATATCTGCTATCTGATGGCCCCGAATGCATGAATGTAGTCCAGATTAAATTCATCTTGTACATTTTCCCCTGATTGTACTAAGTCAGGATCACAGTTTGCTGTAATTAGCTACTAAAATACAACATGCTCAAGTTGACTTTTTTAAAGTATGTTGATATTAAATGTATAGGATTCAAGGTTGTTTTATCCCGTTCAAAACACTTGTCTCCCACGTCCCTTCCCCCAGTTGATCAGGAAGTAAATGGTCAGAAAATATTTACAACAGGCAGAGTCTAGAGTTAGCCTGCAAGACACGTACTGGGATTCCACACATGGTCACAGCATGTTTGTGGGGATGCTCACACAGAAGGCCAGGTTGCATCACTAGATGCTCAAAAAGGAGTGGGCCCAGGAAGGAAAGTAAGAGAGGGACAGCATGCCACCTACTTTCCAGGGTACAATGTGTGTAAGTGTTGTGGAGCTAGACTCTGTAGTTGCTACAATGGACTGTCATACAGGGCAATGGCATTGGGGCTGGGGTTAGGATTAGAGAAAGACTTTGTTAAAGAAGTTTACAGAGAACAATTAGCCTGAAGCCCCTCTTAGCACTTAAGCCATCCCCTCCTCTTTGGGGTGCAGTCTTTCACTCTCACAAGTGACTCCCTGGGGGCAAAAAAATGACAGCAGCACTTTCATTTAGCAGAAATGTCTTGCTCTTATAAATGTTTCATCCCTCTCTTGTAAATGGCTATCAAGATGGAAATACTACAAAACATTTGGATCATCGGTAAACCAAGAGCTGATCTTAGGTGTCATGATTTTTCATTATTGCATCCAGAAGGCAGAACAAATGTTTTCCAACAGATACTTAAAATGAGGGGTTTCAAAAGGGAAGAAATAAAAACTTCATTTCATTTTTTTCTTATGGGCAAGTCCAACATTTTCAACTGCAGCATCCGATGGCATCTTAAACTCAGTAAAATGCATTCACCCAACCCTTTGGAGGAGGAAGAGGGAGAAAGTGTATGCAGGCACATGTGCCTCTTAAACCATCCTGCTCGCTACTTTTTTAACTGAAAGCATAAAATCACATGCAAAACTCCTTTGAAGGGCTCCCACCCTGGCCATCAGTGGTGCCTCTGCTCATTCAGCCTTGTGACAAGCGGCCTTTGTTTTTGAACAACATTCAGCAGGTCTACAATTGACCCTGTGATCTTCCTCCCCTCTCTTTCTTCTTGACTGCATGGAAAGAATGATTCTTCTGTAGATGGCATACCAGCAGGGACTCTGCAACACCTGTGTTTATTTAACAAACTGATGGCTTGCAGTTTCCATTTTTTTCAGCATAAACGTATCTGAAAGGGGTTAATGGTGCCCAGTAGCACTATTATAATTAAGATTCTGCCAGTATTTTCATAACAAACTGGAGATTTCCAAAAACAATCTGGAAATGCTTTGTGAACAATTTAGAATCTAACACTAGAGATTACTTTTTAAGACACAGAACAAAAAATAGATATTTTTGTTCTAATATGTGGTTATCAGGATAACTGATTACCATACTTCTTACTTGTTTATTTAAAAAAATGAAGGGACTTCCCCGGAGGTCCAGTGGTTAAAACTTTGCCTTCCAATGTAGGGGGTGCAGGTTCGATCTCTGGTCCCATAGCTAAGATCCCACATGCCTCGTAGCTAAAAAACCAAAACATAAAACAGAAGCGATATTGTAACAAATTTAATAAAGACTCCAAGAAAAATGGTCCACATCAAAAAAAATCTTTAAGAAATAAATAAAGACTTTCTTTTTTTATCTCAGATATATTTCTTATCTCCATGTGATTCACCAACACGGGAAATTATTTATATCTCTATAACACAATAGATTCTTAGAGCACGTTGTCTCCAAATATTCCCAAAGGTGAGTACTTCAGTAACAGGATGTGAAATGGGATTTTTCTGTTGTCTTAGCATTTTGGCTAGTGCCCAAAGATGAAACCCATGGCTTTCAAGTACTACCACATTTTAAAGAGAGAAGCTAGACACATCTATGAGACCGACTAAGAAAGAACAAAACCATCTCTGACACCTTTACCCAGGTGAGAGATTCTTCAGAGTAAATGCAGCTCCTTTTGAAGACTCTTGAGTGTTGACAAGACAAAAGTAGGGTGGCTTTTCTTTCCTTTTGAAAATGAGGTGTGGAGGGCTTCAGTGAAAGCACTGTAAAAAAGTGGGACTGCTTGCCAGGAGGGCAACCAGAAATGCTCTCTCTAGCTGTAGGCCTGCCTGATGTTGACACACACATTTCCTCATTTTGTAAGTGCCCCTTGGAATCTGAGGGTTAGAGAAAACATCTCTGACTTTCATATGAAAATATCCATTATTTTTATATCTGTCTTGAAACATTACATGTAATCAATACACTGTAGTACTAGTTTAAGGAGCTTTCCATTTATTTATGTATTTGACTTTTTTACCTCTCCTCACAATTTTTGGCCTCAAAGAACATGAGCAGATACAACATATTAGGGGCAGGTGTGACTGGAACAAGAGGAGGGAATGGATTGACCCTGAGACACATTCCCTCATACCCATCCCCCCCCCACCCCATGAGCCTATGAGATGGGAGTCTTAAATGGGAGAAAGGGGGAGATTCTTAATTGGATGTGATGTGTGGGTGTAGGTTAAATGAATATAAGATTATAAATTAATATAATTTTAATATCTGAAGGTTGGGATCTGCCTTAAATGATCTCAAGTTCTGGGAGAAGCAACCAAAGAATTTCTTCACAACAGATTTGCAGGACAAGTTTCCATTCAATAAACCAGTTCCACTAACAAGACATAGTAAAAATAATTTATGTAGCTTAAATACAAGTATGAATATCTATATATTTATGCTATTTTACAAATCAGTATTCTTCAAATGATACAAGTTCACAAATAGCTCTTAGCTCTCTGGATCTTCAGCTTCAAATCCAAGCAGACTTTTTGAAAGCAAACACAGTAGTTTAAAGAACTGCCAGAATCAGGTGCTATCAGGAGGTATCATCTTGTAATTATCTGCCTGGATTCATGGGAAAGGATGGTAGAGTAACAGTTAATAATGAAATGAGATAAATCTGAATTTGCCTTTCTGCTCTAGCGTTTACTATAAGTTTGTGGGTCAGTTACTTAATTCTCTGCATTTCTTATTATTCATTTCTATAATGAAAAATAACAAATATTATTCCATAAATTTGTTGAAAGGATAAAATACAATAACTTATATAAAGTGTCTCTCTGGTGATAGTGTGACACAACTTTTACCTTTCTTCTTTTCTTTCCCTTTGTGTTCCTTCCTTCCTTTGTGATTTTTACATTTGTTTTCAGGAATCATTAATTCTTCTCTCTCCCTTTCCTCTGGCTCTTCATTCCCTGCATTAACTACATTTGAATATTTTCAGCAAATAACTAAACCCTTCCTGAAGCAGAGAATCAGCTTTTCTCTAGTGAGAAGGGAGTGTCTATAGTTCAAACACCTAGACCAAGCACTTGTCACCTTTTTTCTTGAACCCACTAGACCTTGTGTCTGGTTGTAGCCCTTAGAACCTGCTTGGTTCCAGTGATGAAACTCCCATCCTTAGATCCCAGGAGTGAGTACAGCGAGGACATTCTTACCTTAAATATAAGCCTATCTTTCTTGAGAATCTTCAGTATAACAAGTTCCTCCAAGACTGGACCCTTCCTTCCTCTTGTCAACCCATTCCTCGGGAACAAGAACACTGGCATGAATCTTGTGCCACTTGACAGTGAAATGTGTTACCCTTTCCTGTATGTTGTTCATGACATCAAAGTTAGAGGTAATGAGATTAACACAGGCCAGTATGTCTTTATGGGTTCCAGTCGTTATTGTGGATCTCAATTCATCCTCACCCAGGTCCAAGGTCCATTCTTGACTGGCAATCTGACAGATAGATAGAATGTCAAGTCCAATCCTAAGCAGAGATGATTACCTTACATAGTATCTTCACCAGCTCCCATCATGGCAAAAATTCTAATCCTTATAACAAATACTGTTTCTACATCACTTATAATGGCTCTGCTTCTTTGATAGAACTCTGACCAATACATAAATTCAGTGCATCTTTTTATATATTCATTCCTAAATATTTTATCCTTCTCTCTCTTTTTTAAATTAATTCACTTATTTATTTATTTTTGGTGCATTGGGTCTTTGCTGCTGCATGCGGGCTTTCTCTAGTTGCGATGAGCGGGGGTTACTCTTTATTGTAGTGGTGGGGGGCTTCTCATTGCGATGGCTTTCCATTGTGTAACATGGGCTCTAGGCGCTCAGGCTTTAGTAGCTGTGGCTCGCGGGCTCTAGAGCACAGCCTCAGTAGTTGTGGCGCACGGGTTTAGTTGCTCCGTAGCACGTGAGATCTTCCCGGACCAGGGATCGAACCCGTGTCCCTTGCATTGGCAGACGGATTCTTAACCACTGTGCCACCAGGGTTTTTTTGCTGTGGTGAATGGGCTTTTTCTTTTTCTTTTTCAGATAATCATAGTTTTAATTCTAATCTTAAAGCTTTGCCTTTGAAACTTTTCCAATGAAGGATTCCTAACAGAGAAAGTAAAAATTTTTAGCATTTGTGGGATATCGGCAAGATCATAAAGCCCTAGGGTTCTTGAAATCTTCCTTTGAGGTTTTAATTTATCTTAACTTTTCATTCTATTTTATAGCATACCATATATGTTTAAAATTTTAAATGCATTCTTCTCTCCAAGTCTTTAAATAAAATACAATTTCTGGGAAGAGGTTTGTCTGGTACTCGGTGGCTGATGTACTAAGCCCCAAATATATTGTAGTTAAAATTTGGAGAAACATTTCTTTAAAGCAGTTTTGTGACTTGTCTAAGGTTTTCCAAACTTACCATCAAAGTATCTCTAATGGACAACATATTCCTGTAGTTATAATTACTCAGAAAATTATCCCATATCTTTTCTTTATAATTGTGTGGCAACACACAGATATTGAGTATTCAAACTGAGTTACCTTAGAACTTTCACTAAACAATTTTTAGACTTAGGTTGCTGAAATCACTTCAGGTTATGTTTTTCTATAAAGCTACTAAGTTCTAAGGAAATTCTGCAATTATAATACATTAATCATTTGAATAAATCGTTTGATTTTCACACAGAGACAACACAAAAGCCAAGGTTATATTTTACGGTTATATTTTACAGAGCACTAGAAACTCATAACTGGTAATTAACTGATGGAAGAGAAAAACATTTAACCAAGTTACATAAGTTCAAAACAAAACAAATAAAATCATCAACACTTGAGAACTTATTCTCTAACAAGGAAGTGTTTGTTTAGAGACTAATGGGTAGTTCACATATACAGTAGCTGTCAATATTGATGCAACCCTGAAATCTCAAGAAAACAAGAATTTCTTTACCTTTTTGAAAGTGGTTACTATTGCACATCAGAAGAAGCCAGTCTGGAAATAAAATAATTTACGATACTGGACAGGTTCAGACACATGCTAAAAAAATCTTTCCATCTATGATGTTTAATGCTTGAATCTGCTTTTTTTTTTTTTGACAAACTAACTTATGTGGCTTACTAGCCAGCTCAAATATTGAACTCTAGAATCAGTATGTATGTCTCTAGAGCTCACTTTCATATCCAAATGTAAAAGGGATATACCCTTAAAAATATCAATAGTGCTTCAGAGAGATAGTAATTAGGATTGTTAGAAATTAGATGAAAAGAGAAAGAAAGATAATAATCCATTTGAGTTAATAAAAAAGGTAGTAAGGCAATGAGCTCAAAAGCCAGACCTTATGAAGGGAAGAAAAATGATTTACCACATGCCTTTAACTTACATTAAACATTTCACAGGCAAAGGTTGTCCTTTGAGAAAATACTGCAGCTACTTTTTTAGTTAGGACAGTGGTCCCCAACCTTTTTGGCAATAGGGATCTGTTTCACAGAAGACAATTTTTTCATGGAAAGGGGGATGTGGGCATGGTGCAGGCAGTAATGCACGTGATGGGGGAGCGATAGGGAGCAGCAAATGAAGCTTCACTCATTCTCCCGCTGCTCACCTCCTACTGAGCGGCCCAGTTCCTAACAGGCTCTGGACCAGTACCAATCCATGCCTGGGGCTTGGGGACCCCTGAGTTAGGAGACTGAAATTGGAGAAAAAAAAGAATTTAGCCCTTTCAATCCTGAGGGATGGTAGGGAAAAGAAAGGAGATGGAAGAAAAGAGATAGAGTTAAAAGATATAGAGAGTCATAGTTACATCACCAACTTGGAGGTTTAACTTCCTAAATAATCACGGAGGAGGTTATTGGGTAAGATGAAGAAATCATGAGGGCAGAGGGATTCTTTTTTTTTTTTTTTAGTTATATCTCTGGGATGAACCAATACCAGGATTTCTCTGAGGTCCCATAAAAGGCAATAGAAAAGTTAAATAAACAAAGCAGCTTGGTGAGACAGAGAGAAATCTAATTGTCCCTCCCATACGTCAATCATTTTGTGTATGAAAGGATCCTGAGTTAAAAGCCAGAAGGTCAAACATGGGGAATTCTACAGCAGGAATGTGGCAACTTTACAACAAATACTATAGGATGAGTGGCAGGAACAAAAACGAGGAACATGTATCATCAGAGGAAATGATAACCTCAGGGAGGATGGAAGGAGGCCAAACTAGCAGGAAGGGGCCCCTGGAGTCTGACAAAGGTAAGAAATAGTGTAAGTTAATTAATCAGAGATATCAACAACAGAAAACAGGAGGATTCCCGGAGGTGGGAAGTGACCATCCCTATAACAGTAGACACCATCCAGGGAATAGGATGATCACAGATGTCTGCTTCTCTCCCACCAAAACCATGAGATTATGCAAAGCACTTTTCTCACAACTCTGTTGTCATCTGATAGTGGAATTATGAGAAAAACCTGAAAAGCTAAATTTATAACTCAAAGAGACAAAATTAAACCTTTGAGTTATAGACAGTATAAAATATTACATATAAATGTGTTATCCCGATTGAACTTTTATTGTTATCACTGTTGTAGCTTTTGTTCCATACCATCCAGCAGTTGTGATCACACAGAGACCATCAAAACATTTTCAGAACATAAAGAAATGGCATAGTCTATGTACAACTTCATATAGTGTAAGTAAATTTTAAATTTAAAAATGCTTATAATAGGGGCTTCCCTGGTGGAGCAGTGGTTGGGAGTCCGCCTGCTGATGCAGGGGACGCGGGTTTGTGTCCCGGTCTGGGAGGATGCCGCATGCCGCGGAGCGGCTGGGCCCGTGAGCCATGGCCGCTGGGCCTGCGCGTCCGGAGCCTGTGCTCCACAACGGGAGAGGCCACAACGGTGAGAGGCCCGTGTACAGCAAAAAAAAAAAAAAAAAAAAAAAATGCTTATAATAATAATAAATTAAACTCATTTAATATATTAAATATTTTGGGACATCATATTTAAATTGTGTGAATAACTCATATTTCGACATTAATTACATATTATTTAAATGTACCTTCCATTATTTCAAATACAGGTTTAACTGCTGAAATCAAGGAAAAAATAACAGTGGACTAAAGTAGATTTACTTTTTGTTGTAATCTCTTTGAATCATTTAGGCTTAAATCATCCAGCCTCACGGGGCAGCACTGGTATTAGGTTTCGGATTCCAGCTTATTGCTTTGCCGTCCTTAAAACCTGGCCTTAATTAATAGTATAAGTCCAGGTTGCGCCATAAGATCTATATTCCACACAGTGGGAAAGAAATAAGAAATGGAAACTACATCTCTTCCCTCTAAGAACATAATCCAATATCTGTACACATTCTTCTTCACATGCTATTGGCCAGAAATTAGTCACATAGTTCATTAGCTAAAAGGGAAGCATGGAAATCTTTGCCTACGCAACTGTGTGCTAAGCTAAAACTTGGACATTTAATACTAAAGGGAAAAAGGAGAGGATGGATATTGGTGGATGACTGGCAGTTTCTGCTATGCCTGCTTTATAAATAAATATAGCTAATATGTATTACATGATTAAATGTCTGCATTAACATGTATCTGGATCAATAATATCCGTAGAATAGGGTAGCAATTTTAATAATTTGTTTAATTTATTACTTGACCTGCCTTCTTCCCTAGGAAATTATTCTTAGAGAACATAACTCTGTCACCTCCCTATTTTCAAAAAGAGAATCAAATGTCAGATGAAAAACCATGTACAGTATAGATTATATAATCCTATCTGGATTAGGTAAGTATACATTACAATGTGTATTGAGGCAGAGCAGATCTCATTCATTTTAGGTGTTTGAAAAAATCTGTGTGGCTTTTTTTTTTTCATTTATAATATCCTTTCTCAGAATCATGATACAGCTTTACAAACAAGAGAAAAAGTTTTGACATCTTTCATTTGAAACTAGATCTTTATCAATAATTTGTATTCCCTTTTCTCTAAATTCCCTTCCAAATTTCTCTGTTTGATTGGTCTTCTTCTCTTCAGTCCTGATATCCTCCTGCAGTAATTCAACATGGAATTCTATGTTCGTGAAGTAAGTCCAAGTCAAGGAGGTAGGGGTTTCCTAAGGCATGGATTCCTGATGGACAAAGGCAAAACTGGGATGTCTTAAATCAAGAAACCAAAGAGACCCAGATGACCTTATCTGGCTGTAACCTGCTAAGGACACAGCAGTTACTGGAGGGTCTGTTAAGTTCACGATCTATTTGTAATTCAGTTTGGTGAGATTACAAGGATGAGGAAATGCAATTGTAATAGGGAAAGAAGGCCAATGAAGAGATAAATTTGGAAGAAATGGATGACGTCTTGGGAAAGAAATGCCCATTAGGGAGAACAGCCATGAGACATTTAGGGGAGGGAGTGGAAGCAGGCCCCACTGTGCCTTCACAGCACCATGGCACATTGGCCTTAACATGACACTTTACAATTCTGTTAGGATAAAAATGAATGTATCCAGGCTGGATTCACTGTTACATAGTCATTACTAACATAATCATTTTCCCCTGATTTAAAAATAAAATAAAATAAAGGTGAAACATTTTCAGAGGTCCCTAAAAGAATAGTGGGCTGTAGGCACTGTGCCTTCTGTGTCTAATGGATACGTTGGCCCTGAGAGGAAGTACTCCAGGCACAGAGATTAGGAACATAAAGTAGAGAATTCACCAAAATGTGAACTTTGGTGATTTTACTTATGGGTTGTCCTTGGCCCTGCTCACATTTCTATTGGGTCAGAGATTGAGCCCTGGTTAAAGAGGTACAGGAAGCCCTGGTTTACTCCTGCACTGGAAATCAGGCCTGCTTTCCTGGTTAGGGAAGCTTAGTTTCTCTGCTGACCTGCATGCTACTGAAAACAATGTGTGTGTACCTCCCTCCCACCCCTGTACCCCAACCATCTGGGTTGTTGCAGAGCACCGAGCTGGGATCCCTGTGCAGTGCAGCAGGTTCCCACTAGCTATCTATTTTGCACGTGATGGTGTACATGTGTCAATCGAAATCTCCCGATACATCCTACCTCCCTTCCCCCTCTGTGTCCACACATCCATTCTCTATGTCTGCGTCTCTGTTCATGCCCTGCAAATAGGTTCATCTGTAAAGGGATATATGTATACATATAGCTGATTCACTTTGTTATACAGCAGAAACTAACTAAATGTTGTGAAGCAATTATATTCCAATAAAAAAAAGAAAAAGAAAAAAATCTGTGTAGTATATTGTTGGTAATAGTATAACTAGAGCCATATAATTACAGTGGAGACTAAGTCATAAGTCCACAAGTGAATCTTTCCTACTTTCCTAAATTCCAATGATATGGTAGAAAAGATTGCATTAGAGAAAAATATAGATTCATAACAATTGTAATAGTCTTCAGAAAAGAAATGTAATAAATGAGAGTTTTAAAACTATGGCTCAAAACATGCCCCAGAGGAGTCAACATGAAAGGTAAGAGTTTTTCTTAAAGAAATATCAAAGAATTTTCAAAATCAGAAAAAAAAATAACATGTGAGGGACCTGGTAAAATTATTAGGGAAATTATTTAAAGAGCAACATTTATTCAAAGAAATTGTAATTTTAAATTGCTATTGATATGTGATAAAAACTATGAATAATAATCGTTATCTGAAACTACATATGACTTCAATATATTCATTAGGAGATGTGAAAGAATGCTATACCACTAAGGACTGAGTCTAATGCCAGAAACCACACCAGTTATTTGACCAAGGATATTCTTATTTAAAATTACTAAGTAGTAAAAGGAGATTAAACCCTAAGTTGGCTAAAAAAAAAAATCTAAATATATAGAAATAGTAGAGCAAGAAAGCAGCTACTATCACTCAGGCTGAGGGAGGGTACCCATAGGAGGGAAAATCTTTGAAGAAGCTTCCCCCATGGTTGAAAGTTCTACCACATTGAAGAGATTATGGCTATGGCTCAATGAAAGAAGTTTACTGAGCTGTGATGGGTAGGGACTTGTGACTATGAAGCTATTTGTTGGGTGATGCCAAAACTCACTGGATAACTGACTTTTGGGATGCTTTCAAGACTGACTTAGAAGTTATCCACTTGGGTGCCGGTGATGCTTGCAAGGAAGTTTCCTGCTGGGTACTGGCAATAATTGCTGGAGGGCATGTAATTAATTCTCATGCACACCACTGGCCAAGAATTGCTCATTGGCCTCCAAGGCATAGAAGAAGAAACACCCAGATCAAAAAGAGAAGCTCCTTCCTCTTGTAATTCTCCTCTATTGCCCTCTATTGAAAAAACCTAATGTTTTGCCAACTGGCAAAGGAGAAATATTCACAAAGTCCAGCTCCACTATCACAAAGAAGATCTAAGAAAGGTGGATTTGAACTGAGAAACAATAATTATATAACTAGCCCAGATGCTAAGATTCTTTTTGTTTTGGAGAAAAAGATATACTTTCTGATTAACTATAAGAAGTGACAGAAATATTCTAAAGTATGTTAAAATTTTAAATATAAGGTTTCTGGTTTCTGCTCTGAATTTTAAAGAGCTTGGAAAATGTCACTCCTGTACTTAGAAGAAGAAAAACCTGGAAAAATTGAAAATCTTGACATTACAAAGACTTATCAGAGAACTGGGGTTGCAGGGCAAACTACCACCCTGAAGTCTGGAAAGGTAGGCATATCTGAGGAGATATGGTCAGGATCTGCTTCCCTGGAATAGAAGCCACTGGAGCTATAAACAAGTAGGAAACTACCTAGATGATATTTTTGATGAATTTCTGGGATCAGAATGAAGACTCCTATGAGAGTGAGACACCCCTAGGAACTGCAGTCTTCAGTGGGAGGGGTGGGGACATGTTTTTTTTGTTTTTTACCTTAGGAATCCCACCAGTTTCTCAAGGTGGAAATCCAGGAAAATTCTCCCTATGGCTTCAGGAGGGGGAAGGGGAAGGTGGTTAAAGTAATCATTGTGAAATATACCTAGAAGCTTTTCTATAACAAAGGCTTACTCTCTAGAGAAAAGACTGCCAGGGCTGGGGTAAGGATAATGTAAACAGAGAGATGGAAATTCTAAGAAAGAATAAAAAAGAAATTCTAGAAATTAATAAAACACTAATAAAGTCTTCAACAGGTTTATCTTTAGATTCAACATAGCTTCAGTGAACTTAAAAATAGCTCAATAGAAACTTTCAAAACATAAATGCAAAGAGAAAAAATAACGTAAAAAATCAGAATATAGTATTGAAGAATTGTGGCACAATTTCAAAAAGTGTAACATACACAACCAGAATACCAGAAAGAGAAGAAAGAGAATAGATCTGAAGAAATATTTGTTGTAATGATGGCCAAAGCTCTCCCTAATTAATGACAGACACCAAACTACAGATCCAAGAAATTCAGAGACCACTACCAGGGATAAATACCAAAAATAACTGTAACTCAGCATATGTTATTCAAACCACAGAGTCAAAGATAAAGAATATCATGAGAAAAAAACAGAAGAATGAACAATGTACTTATACAGAAACAAGAATAATTGCAGACACCTTCTCATTAGGAACTATGTAAGGAAGAAGATAATGGAACGAAATATAGAAATAATTGAAAGAAAAAAAAAACTAGACTTCAATATGTGGTGAAAATATTCAAAAGTAAAAGAGAAGTAAAAGATTTCTCAGACAAACAAAGCGTGAAAAAATTCATCATCAGTCGACCTGTCCTGCAAGAAAGGTTAAAAGAAGTTCTTCAGGAAGAAAAAATTGCTATAAGTCAGAAACATGGATTTGCATAAAGAGTGGTAGAATATCAGGAAAGGAATACATGAATATAATTTATAAAATATAATTTTACTATTCTTTATTTGTAAAATCATTATTTGCTTAAAGCAATAATTTTAATAATGTAGAGGGTGATAGTAACATGTGGACTGTGGAATGAATGTCATCACCGTCACAGGGGGAGAAGAAAGGAATGGAGAATATTCTATGCTAAGGTACTTGCCCTAAACATAAAGCAATATAGTGTTATTAAAGGGTGGGCACAGATCAGTTAATATGTATATTGTAAACTCTAAGGCAATAATTAAAACCCCTAAAAAAAAATAGGTATAGTTGATATACTAAGAGAAGAGGTAAAATGAAATCATGTAAATGCTCAATTAAAATTAAAACCAGAGAAGGCAGAAAAATAAAGGAAAAAATAAACAAAGAACAACTTCAATGAATGGAACATGGTTGTAAACACGTTAGATATGAATAATACTATTTCAGTAATCATTTTAAATGTGAGTGGTGTAATCACACCAATTAAAAGATGGAGACTGACAGAGTGTATTAAAAAAAACTAAGACTCAACTATATGTTGTCTTGAAGAAATCTACTTTAAATATAAATCCAGATAGATTAAAAGTAAAAAGATAGAGAAAGAATCATTTTAACACCACTCGAATAAAGTAGATGTAGCTATGTTAACTTCAGACAAAGCTGACGTCAGAATAAGAAAGATTATTAGGAATAAAGAGGAGTATAAGAACATGATAAACAAACAGAACAAAGAGTGAGCCTTAAAGTATGTAAATTTTAAAAATCATTTAGGAGATCAGGGTATCCCAGGATAGAAAGCAGACTGTGGCAAAATAATAAAATTGTATCACAAATGTACAAAACAGCCTAACTAAAAGCTAAGTAGGAGAAACTTTGTAACCTTAGTAACTTTGGAAATGAGGGAGGAAGGATAAAGGCAAAAAGAACTATGGATCTAAGCCTAAGAACTGTATTCTAATTGACAGTTTTTCCCATGGGGTTGAGGGGGAACATTTCTGAAACCACCCTACATGTATACCAGAATTAAACAGTTAAGTGAGTGGATGGCATATGGTGGGAGCCAGGTTCCTCACTGCTGGAGTGAGAGTTTACATGTCAGCAAGGGGAGAAGCTAGAATAATCCATGTGGTAGGGGATTACAGCTGGAGACATATTATGAACTTATGTTCAGCTTAATATAGATATAGGTGGATATAGCTAGACATACTTAGATATAGATATAGATATGTGTGTGTGTGTGTTACTATGGACTCATGTATTTCCCTACTCCCTCATCTGAGAGGACCTAGCAGCAACAACGCCCCAGTAACAACAAGCACACCTAGCACCCAGAAGTTGGTTTCTAACACCATTAAAAAAAAAAAAAAGAAAAAGAAAGAAAGAAAACATGATTTTAGCAGAAACAGCTGATTCTAGAACTAGGGTAAGAGATATATGACAGTATATTTCATCTCAAGAAGGTAGAAAAAGAGAAAGGAAATTAACTAGACATGATGCATGAATCATGATGAAAGAAGAAATTAATGGAATAGGAGATCAGCTCTGCTCATTCTCAATTATATCCAGTAAAGTTAAATATGAAAACAATGTATATCTGTATATACAATGTATATTTTGAAAAAAATTAGAGGGATTTAAAACAAATGTGGAGATATTTTATCCATATAATTGCAGTGATGGATACATTGGTGTCTTTTTATTATTTTCTGTGTTTTCTTATATATTTAAGATATTTCATAATTAAAATTTTTAAAATTTTAATAATTTTGACAAATGGAATACAGCTATATGGTTTTTTCTGTTTGTTTAAAGTTTTAAGTTACATAAGCAAATAAAACAATATTTTTAGGTTAATCAAGTTTCTGGAATAACTACCATGCACACTCAAAGGGCATATATTTAAAACGGTCATTCTAGAGGAAAATTTGACAATATATAACAAGTTGTATACAAAAGGGCATATATTCAACCAAATATGTCTTCTTCTAGAAATATATACTAAACAAATAGTCATGAATGATTACAAGTGTTAACTGTGTTGTATTCAATGCAATTTTGAATGTAATAAAAACTAAAATAAAATCTGCAAATATACCTTATAAGATTAGTTAAATGAATCATACTCCAATAATTTAAATAGATAACCATGAAGAAATTCTAAATTATAGAACAGTAAAGTATAGAAAGTTACAGTGTATTACTTTTTAAAATATCAAATTCTAAATTATACATATTTATATGCTTATAAATATATATCATCATATGATGTATGTTTAAAGCTGTTTCTGTCTGTCTCTGTCTCCTTCCCTCTCTTCAGTCATTTAAAAGGCATGTCTACGACTTCTCTGGCAGTCCAGTGGTTAAGACACCACATTTCCATGGCTGGGGGCATGGGTTTGATCCCTGATGGGGAAACTAAGATCCCTCATGCTGCAGGGCATGGCCAAAAGGTAAAATATAAAATAAAATAAAATAAGATAAAATAAAAGGCATGCCTATGAAAAACTCAAATTGCTGATTTCTTATCTGGGGTAAATTAAATTAAGGGCCATATAATTTTTTGCTGACATTTATTTTTAAACACTTTCCAACAATTAAACATTTTCCTTGTGATAAGAAAGTTAAATATGTAAAACAGTAATTTCATTATCTTACGTGAAGCACACAAAATGTTGTAAACAATGAAAACAAATAACAGCTCAGTGTATAGTCCACGAATTCAGTCTCCAAACAGTAAAAATGAGATGAACTGTAGGTTCTCTCAAATCTCCACCTGTTCACAACTCTTTCAAACAAAACTATTCCATTCTTTACTTCTAACCAAGAGTTGCTGAGCTATGGGAGAAAGAATCTTGTAACTAGGCTAACTAAATCCATTGAAAATGCCTTCTCTCTCCACTCAGAGCTTCTCGGTAACCCTTTTATGCACTCTTGGTTGAATCCCTATACAATTTCCCAGAGGAGCTATTCCAAAACATCCTCAATTTACTCAAACACCCCTGCCTCCCTCATTCTCCTCAAATGATGCAGTCATCTATTTTACTCAGATTAAGCTTGGCAGGTTTGAACTTCCTAACCCTCTATAGCCACCAGCACATGGGAATAAAGAGATACATAGGAGAAAAAAAAAGAGTAATAAGTTCAAACACAATGGGTAATATATTAAACTAATATTTACTATATCCACTTCTCAGCTCTATTTTCCAGCTGCTAATCTTTCACCTATTTCTGCTTCTCTCTCTTTTCACTTTATATTAAAAACTCTTCCCTAAAACTTAAAAAAAAAAAAACAGAAAAGAAAATCGCTAGAGCAAATTCTTTGAAAATTAGTATGAAGCCAAATTAAATGAATCATTATAAAAAAGTACAGAAGTGACATACAGGATGTATGTTTGCTTTCGAGAAGACAAGCATTTGTCCAAATATTGTTGTCATCAGTGATGATGATAAGATTTACTGAGAGCTCTTTTAGTTTGTTTCATCCTCTCAACATCACAGTGAGATGGTGTTATTATTACTCTCTTGGTACAAAAGATGAAACTGAGAATTAATTTCTTATTTACTTACTCAAAGTAATAAGATTGTCAAGTGATGGAACAGATTCAAACTCAGTTCCGTCTGACCCCAAAGTGCTGCAGCAAAAATAGAAATGAGAAATTTTTCTTTTCTGATAAACAAGGAAAACAAGGAAGGAATAAACAGGCTGGGGAAACAGCATAAACAGGTCTGAAAGAATTAAGCAATCTTGGTTATTCTTTACGTGTTACTACTAAGAAACACTTGTAACTAGACTTGTCCTTCACAAAGCTAATTACTCTCTGACTTCATATGAATTGCACTCTGCACCTGGCATTTTTCTCCTCCTACACTCCCTTGTAGCACTCTTCATTTCAGAAAGGTCACTGGCCGATAACTTCAGGGACACCAGACCCAGTTGATGAGCCGCCTGATGCCAGCTTTGGCAGAAAATTTGCAGAGGAAAAAAAAAGCAAAACCTTAATTACTTTGAGCTTATCACCTACCCCAGACCAAGAGCTCCAGCTATAAAAACCTTTCCCTATTCCCCAGGGAGGGAGGCATAGTGTTGAGATGCTAGCCTGCTGTGTTCCCTCTTTGCCTGGCAAAGAATAAAGCTACTCTCTCTTTCCTCCAAACCCTGTCTCCATATTTCTGTTTGGCATCAGTGCACAGAAGGCCAATATTTTGGCATCAAAAGCTCATATGTTCATCACTACACTCCACTGTCTCATTAGTCACATGTTCACACCTAAAATTTGATTAAGATCCTACTTAAATATAATAAATTCAAGTAATGAAACCTCACTTGTACTAGCTAAAAATGATGTTTCAGTTTCGTGACATAACAGTGGAAAAGATATTCAATGAAGGGATGGATAGTGAGGAAAAATTCCCAGAATTACAGAGGGAAATGTCTGCATGGATCTACAAGTAAAAGAAAAAAAAAAAAGGAGGAATAAAGAAAGAAATGAGTTTATAAACAATTTAGCAAATGTCTCGGGAATGCATTTTAGTCAGGGCATTTTCTACATCCTTCTTACATTCTTTCTGACTTAATGGTTTTCCTCATGCTCAGAATTACTCTTGTGCTTACAGATCTGGAATTTCTATTATCCATTATCCTGAGTTTTGGGTAATATCATCCTTGTATATGTTGTAAATCATTAATCTTAATATATGTTATAAAGTATATTTGTCTATATGTTCTTAAGAAATCAAAGCCAGAAATCTGTGTCTAAATGGGTTATGCATTTGTTATTAAGTACAGATTTAAAGTCTGTTAAATAATGTTTGACATATGACATTGCTCTAACTGTTCAACATGCTGTCAATTAGCTTAAAAATCCCATGGACTCCTGCTTATGGCTTCCCATTATGAAATGCCCATTTCTTCCCACAGCAGATTGCTCTCTTTAACCTGTACTTACAGTGTTTTTGATTTAAAAGTTTTATATACATATCTCTAGTCATGTTTCCTGAATTAAAATTATAAATACCAGATCTTTTTACTTTCTCTCCTTGAAACCTCCGATAAATTCCTATTTATTCCCTTTGATATTTGGCAAGTTCTCAGAATTCCTTTCATCTGTTGTGTGAAATGATGAACAGAGTACTGAAGTAAGATTCAGAAGACTTGGGTTCCAGTTACATTTTGCCACCAAGTAGCTGTATTTTCTTTCAACAATTACTTCACTTCTCCAGGACTCAACTTCCTGTGTCCGAAGAGGTATTGTACTGGATGATTTGAGACAATTTGATTCCCAAATTCCTTTCTTAAAAGCCATATACTAGAATATGGTTTTCATTTATATTTTTCAAGAAAGGAAGAGTAGACTCAGAATGAAGACTTAGCTCAGACATATTTTCTGTAAGAAATTCCTATTTGGGCTTTGTCTCCCTAGCCTGTGCTTCCAAATCCCCCTAGCCCTTAACCTAGTTTTTAAACTATTGATTTATGTTTCTATCTCTGACACTAAAGTGCAAGTTCCTGAAAAATACAAGGCCATCTCACCCACTCCCCTCCATATATTCCCAGCATGAAGCACAGTATCTGGCTGTATTGGACTCTATTTCCGTTTGCCTTGCATGTCTTGCTTGTGAAATTGCTTGACTCTCAATCCATGCAGTTCTGATAGGCTGTCACTCAAGGGTCTCGACCTACATGAACAGATGGTCTCCTCATCATTTGAATTTCAAGTAAAGATGCAGTTATGAAGGCCACAGGACCTGTCACCCAATGGAGGCACCCTATAGAACTATTTCTGAGATAATGCTCTTAGAATTCAGATTCTGTCTACAATCCTGGCATCCACCTCTGGAATCTTAGCCACATAGTTCTTCCTTTGATTCTGTGAGGAACTGAGTGTATTTATAATAAACTTGTCTTTTCTTCTTAGATTAAACACATGCCAGGTTTCTGTTGCTTGTACACACAAAAACATTTATTTGATTTCCTGGTAGGGAGAGATCCAGGTTTTTGAAGCCTGAAGTTTCTAAAATTTTGGGGTGACATTTTAAGAAAAAGAATATGTCTTGAATACAAAATTAGATGGAAAACTATGCATAGAGTGTATATATGTATGTATTTATATATGCAAATTTTAAACTTACCAAATTTAAAAAATAACAAATACCACAAAAAATGAGAAATCCAAATACCTCAATGCTTTGTCTTACTCTTCCTTAAATACCTCTTTAATATATCTTTTTATGTACATTTTTGGCTGTACACCTATTTGATGACTTCTTATGATAATAACTTTAATATCTATCAACAGTGAGAATAGAAAGATAATTCAGTTTTTCATATGTTATGGTTGATTAAAATTTTAAGTTATTATATTTGATCATGTAAACAAGTTTCTTTCAGCTTCACACCTGTTCAGTAACATCACATAAATTTTAGCACTATCAATTTTGGAATTCAATTGATTTCAGAGCATTTAAGGGGAGTGTGTGTGAGTGTGTGTGTGTGCGTGTGTGTGTTCTTTGATTTTCTGGTAAATATTACCAGTTTTGTATCAAAGTCTGTATTGTACTGGTATATTATGAATTTCATCTTAGATTTTATTGATATTAGTATTTTAAATAAATTCAGATTCATATAATAAATTTCATCTTTAGCACGTAGATTATCAACACTCAAAAAACCTATTTATTACTTTTATTTGAAACTCAACTCTTGCTCATAATAAATGACTACTTTTGGTAAACTATAAAAATTATTGATTACAATTTTCTTCTCAATATCCAAATAATACTATTGATTTCACCACTCATATTTATGACTTATATTTTATTTTTCTTTCATTTTATTTCAAAATTTTCCCAATTATTAAACATATTTAAAGTGTTTAAATAAGAGGCCTATAATTTCTTTCCTGTTTTACTGAAATGTTCCAAAATATCTTTCCATTTAAGAAGGTACAACTTTTGCAAATATGCCATTCCCACTAATAAAGAAAAAAAAAATTCATTGTACACATTTCATATGTGCCCCTAATTTTAACGTGTTCTTGACAGAAAAGAACTTCATCTTGATTGGGTACCATGAAAACCAAACTCTCCTCTAAAATTTTACACGTCAGATCCTAGAAAAATTTTGCACAAAACAGCTTCTAGTTCCATATATTTCAAATATTTGCATATACTTGCAGTACTAGGCACTATAGGACACATTTTTTTGTATCATGACAAGCATGAGTAAGCATAGATACAGTCAGCAATAATGATACATGGAACTCATTGTGAACCCGATAAACACCATCCCAATACATTAGAGTAAATGCATAGTCTAACTCACCTTCTCATTTGTCAAATCCTAAAATTGCCTATGATCACTCCCGTGGCAACTTTGTAAGAGGAAGTGTGGTCTAGAGGAAGGCTGAGTGATAAAGGTTGGGGTTTTGGTCAATTACAATGAAATTATCTTACCTTTGCAAATTTTACAAAAGGGTAACTATATGAACACTTTGGTAGGGCCTCTTCCAGGACTTGAAGGGAACCTTACAAGTTAGAGTGCCTGAATCTTAAGCTTCATGAGCTTCACAGGGAATCCTAGGTATAAAGTCGGTGCTAAAAACCATGATTACTCTTTGTTTATTAAAGGCCAGAAAGAGTACATAGTATGATAAGCATGTCTAAAGAGGAAGTGACAGCCAGAGAGAAACTAGTATATTGTAATTTTCATTTATAAACAGACTCCCTCTGGGGGTTTTGGTTGAGTGGAATCTTCATTAATTACATTAGTCCCCACTGATGTCTACTATAGGACCAGGAAATTCTTTAACATGGTGATTAGGATACAGCCCTGCCCCTAAGGCAGCAGTAGAAGCCAACCTCATTATTCATGAGAAGTGGTGAAAAAAAAATAACAAAGCCTATTGAATGAGGTGTGCTCTTAAAAACAAGGAAGAGTACATTAGCCAAACCTTCAAGCATCTTCTGTTACTTAATCCATTTTTGTTTTCCTTGACATTGAAAGATTGAAGGATTAAGTGCCTAATTCCAATTGTTCTACAAGGCTTTGGAAAGACATCAGGGCACCAAATCTGAAAACACTTAAAAAAACCACATCTCCTGATGTAAACGACAGTTGTATTAAAAAGCAAATAATAAAGTCACCATTCTCTTTCAGTCATAAATAAATTTACTTGAATTTCAAACTCTAATTTTTGATATCTTCACAGGATTTCCTACCTACCCCAACACTCCAACAGCTTTCCCCACTTCATAAATGTAGCTAGTAGGTGGCATGAAATTAGATCACCTGAATAATCATATGTGTTATATTTGTAAGTTAAACTTAGAAATGTTTAAGTAACTGATTTTTAAAAATTAAAGCAATTCATTTAAACTCTTTTTTAACAAATCAAAATCCTATCAGTATAACTTCACTTATAGATTTCTGTCTGTGTATGGATAGTGTGTCTGATGGTTAAAAAAAGATTAAAAATCTACTTTAGCCAGTATACAACCACCTAGAAATATTGTAACATCATTGTAAATGAATGGAGAAATCTAGAAAACAACTCATAAATTTCTGCAGTAATTATCAGAGACAGGCTTCCTATTTCTGCTGTTAAAGGCAATACAAGTTCACCTGCTTGGCCATAAAATATGTGAATTTTTTTCCCATTGTAATGCACAGGAAATAAATGTATGTTATATTCCTTCCCCACACAGAACATGGAAATAGAAATGGAAAAACAATTTAAACTCTAAAAGTTCAACAGTAAACCAAAACATAATGCTGCCCCTTAATTTAACTGCAAGTCTCCAAAACTCTGATCATAGCCAAATTCAATGGTGTGTTTAACTGCTGAAGTATAAGAGATACAAAACAAATTCCTGAAAATATTCATTCTATTCCCAGAGCATTTCCTTTGACACATAGGAGATTTTATTTTTCAGTCTCTCTCTGCTGTCTGCCCTATCAGTACAGGCCTACACTTATACACATGCACATGCACCTACAAATAATGGTATTTATGTGAGTTAACTCACATCTTTAATTGAAATCTCTCCTCTCTTCCTGTTAACCATAGCATGACCACCCACAATGCTTGTTCAATTCCAGAAGTTTCCTACTCATTTAAGTAAGATCCTGGAGGCAGAATTCATGGGGGATTAACACTATAAATTATTCTTTCACCATGAATCTCAAATCATTTTGCACATTTTAATTCATTCTTGGAAAGCCACAGAGAGGAAGTCAGTTGTTTGACTGTTTTTCAGAAAGTTTCCCTTAAATAAGGAGAGATTCAAGTAGATTGGCTATGTTTAATTCAAGCATACCAAATCAAACACCAGGCATTTTAAAAGATGAAATGTTTGAATTTTAACTTTAAAAATTGCTCTTTAAAAGAGATATCATAAAAACCCCAAAGAGGGTTGTAATCAGCTATTTCAAGTCAAGCACACACTTTGACAAATAAACATTTTATTTAAATGACTGTGTTGATACAGGCTAAAAGAAGAAAGCCATAATGGTGATGAAATCTGTTTATGATTAAAAGCTAACATGCATATTTTTTCATGTGGCTTAGAACATAAGGGTCAACAAGATCTTTTCATTATATGTATGAAAGAATATAACACACTGTAAATATAAATGAAATGTAGTACAAATACATTTGCTTCATCCTCTCTCACAATCTATACCACAAAATAGGTTTTCAAGTAAAACAAAACAAAACAAAAATGTATATATTTTAAGTTATCTAATACATTGTGGGGTAAAATTATCCTTTACACTTTTCCCTACGGCATTAGAAATTTTGTTTAATGTATGAAAATGTAACCTTAGGAAAATTAGACTGTGAATGTTAATATCACAAATGGAGAACAGAGTGCTTTGGTTTTATGAGGTTGTATTGCCTTGTCAACTTCCAGCCACAGCAGCTGAAATCCAATTGATCTTAAAGATAAATGTCTTCAAGAAGTGACTTACTAATCGTTAGTGACTTCTCTACTTTCTCATAGTTCAAATTGGAAAAGTGTTTAAAGGAGGCTGAAGGAAATGATAAATAAAAATAATTATGTTTGAATAGATTAGAAATTATAATTAGAGATGTTTTTAAAAGAGAAAAAATAGAAATTATTTTTCTGTGTAATAAGAAGAGAAATTTTTTAAATAAATAAGATACATACATGTGTGTGTGTTTCACAGTCAAGACACAAATTAACAAATTGTAGCATGGAAGAATAATTCAGTTCAGGTGATTATATGCCATGATTTTAGACTATCTTTAAATATGTTCATACAAGGTTATAGACATCAGTTATCTTTGCCTGATCATTCAACCCTTCAATAAAAATTTAAAAGATTAATTAAAATCACCAAAGTATATAAAAATACAACATGGTTAAAGTAAATATATGTTTGTGTATATATATATATATTTTTTTTCCCAGTGGGTTTTAGAATATTTAGAATTGTGCAACCATTGCCACAATCAATTTTCAAACATTTTCATTGCCTCAAAAATAAACCCTGTGCCCCTTTCAACGAATAAGTATATTTAAACTGGTTTATATGTATTCCTACTTTTTATCTCTAGGTTTGGACCATTCAAGTGTTATAACTGTGCTTCCTTTGTAATTCCTTCTTTTATTGAGCAGGAGATGGGGGATGTCATAATACAGTGGTTTGTTTCCATCTCTGCCATTTTTGTTTAAATCTTGGTTTCTTTCAGTACAAGTCTGGCCTCTCTGGCAAATTACTAAACCTATTTGTGCCTCAGCTTTCCCATCCATAGAATGCGGATGAAGAAAGTAATAATAGTAAATTCATAATAGCATTATTTGAAGAATTAAATTAAATAGGAAATGTAAAGTATTTCAGCCGTTCCTAGTATATATGCTAGTCATTTTCATCAATGCAAATAGTTTTAGATAGTGATCTACCAAGAGAAAATAGATGTGTTATCAGTTTTCAGCAATAACAGATAAAACTGGAAAGGGGAAAGTCATCTGTTTCAAATGTATGGATTTTTTAAATGTGAAAAAAGGTGAAATAATTTTCTCAGTAGGATATGTGAAATAATTCAAAGTTCTTTTCGAATCGTGTGAATCATACTGAAAGTGGATAGTAATTGCAAAAAAGTATTTTTATGCCCTTCAATTTAGTTTATTACTCCAAAGCATATGAATGATGACTTTTAAAGTCAGAAGTACCTATTCATGATGCAGATAAATGCTGGTGTTTGGAGAATGGGTCAACATATATTTAATGTGAACCAACAGTGAGTTGATGGTCATAAAGCCAATTGCTAGAATTATCCTCAGGTGGATCAAATTAACTGCATCCAGTAGGATGTCAGTCACTGCTGGATTGCCCATGTTTGTGTATGTTATGTTGCCTTTGGAAGCCAGAAGATGTCTCCATTAGGTCCCACTCACAGCAGACATGACACTGTGTCCTGCCCCTCTCCTCACTTCATACCAGCATGAACTTGCTGAACTTTGGTTGAACCTTCCTGCTCAGTCAAGTACATTTTTAATGCAACTTACCTTATTTAAGCCTAATTTGTATTTCATTTCACAACCTTGCCATTTAACACAAACCCATCAAGATAGATTTTAGGGCAGCAGGTAATCTGAAACCTAAATGACACTCATTCCGCTCACCAAGGATATGCTGTCTGTTTCCGAAACACATCCTTAGGAGAAGCAAACAGGCAGGTATCTTTATTTTACTCTATGTTTCTGAATTGTTGTTTTCTCTTACAGTAAAAAAGCTCCTAGTATATTGTTCTTGAAATTTTTTAAACTTTTTAATTTTATAAAGACAATTGTTTATTCTTTCAACAACATATAACTGGGAAAATATGGCCAACATTGTCCGTCTCCACGAAATAGCGTTTTCATTTAAAGACTCACCAATAGTGTATTTTTGCAGACTTCGCTATGACAAATCACATGTGAAGGCAACTTTCTTGTCAAATAAGAGGGTAACATGCCTAAGAGATTTGCAAATTTTTATTTTAAAAAAGGATTCTTTGCATACCAAAATACAGGCTTCCATTAACCCAGTTGTAGGGAAGATAAATCTTAGCAGGGCAATTATTCCTTGAAGTTCAGATGGCCACACATAAATTCTTTCCTTGGATTCAGCACCTTTTTTAGTTATCTGCTAGGAACATTAAGTCCTTCACTATAGACCAGTTTTTTGGGAGGAAAGGGGGGAGCGTTCTTTCTTTTCTCTTCAAATGTATATCAAATTTATTGTGTTTGGGTAGGCTTTTTGGAACAGTGCTTCTGGAAACTGACTCCTAATTAAATATAAATTGTAAAGAATAGGAGTATTCTATAAAGGATATAAAAATTTAGACTTGGATTTAAGCGGTATACCGTGAATAGAATTCTTAGGCTGAATCCATTTGCTGAATAAATATTGTATATAGTATATTCAAGGCACTGTAGAAGACACTTGAAAAAGACAGGATTGTTTTCTTTATGATTTATAGAACTTTAAAACAGATAACAACAATCAGTGTTATTTACTAAATATTTACTAAGCATCTGGCATTGCGGGTTATAAAGGTAAGACATCCAACTGAGTACACAAAAGTATTTATAAAAGATAGACCTTAGTGCAGGTCAAATAATTTTATTGAGCACCTACTATGTAACAACATCATGAATGTTAGTGGTGGCAATTTACAAGATCTTTGCTTTCATAGGCCATACACTAATTAATACTTTAAGAAAGAAAAAACTAGCTCCCAGGTTATGAATTTCAGAGAAGAGCAAGTCTATTTCATTCTGTGTGGATGAGGTGCATTTGAAGAAAGACAGGTTTGCATACGCAGACGTGAGGAAGAAGAAAATCTAGACACCTGAGTTAGTTTCATCTTGAGGTCTAGACTGAGTCTATCGTTAAGGAGAACTTGTAAGGATGAGGAACTTTTGTTAAAATCTTGAAGTTTATATTTCTTATTCTTAAACTATTCTAAACTATTAATTCCAGGAGAGATCACATACAGAAGTATTAAAATTCAACGAAGCTATTTTCATTACATTTATAGACATATTGAAACTAAGAGAGAGAAAAAAACAATTTAAGTCAAACAAACCCAGAGTGTTCTGAGAGATTGCCAACCTGCAATTACTGCTGCAGAGCTGTCCATATACAATCCACTTATATTAACTACGTAGCCAATATAAGCCTGAAAATATGGTGTGGTTTAGAAATTGCTGGAGCAAAAGGGGCTATAAGAGTATAATAGAATTGTTTGCCATTTATATTCTAAATAGGGCAGTTCTGATTCCTAGGGAGTCATCCAAAAGATTATGGGAAATGTATATACCTGCAATCAAGGATGCAGTAGCTGACAGACACTCTATGGCCCATCAATAGATGTTCTTTGGTCATTGAGAATGTTTGCTGCAGAATATGATCCTAAGGGAAGTATTTCATTTGGAATAAAGGCTAAAAATCTACAGATTTTCTTGTAGAAAATCTCAATTTTCATGATCTTTTAAATTGACCTTCAATTAAATCCTTTCTTCTGAATAGCAACTGTTAGGAAGAACTGGAAACAAGAGGGAAGAGAAATGTCATTTTTCACTGCAGTGATGTCTGCATTTCAGTGGCAAAGTGATTCCCATCTATGGTTTGTATTTCCTTTCTAAAGAGTTGGAGGATTCACTGGAATAGGCATCACTGTATAATTGCAAGTGTAAATGCTATTATAATTATTATAATTCCATTATTAAAATGATGTGGGTCTCCTACAGCAAGAAATGAGTTTCTGAGTAATAGAAGTGATTTTATAATCCAATGGGGCAAAAGTCATTTAGCTGTCTATCTGCCTTAACTCTCTCGTAACCAAAAAGGCAACATTTAAAGAATCAGTCAAACCTCTCAACGTAGAAAAGTTTTGCAAAAATATTATCTTTGAATCAATATGGATATGATATTGATGTTACTTTTGATTGTCAGACCACAGTTTCCCTACACTGTTTATTTTTATTAGTATTATTTTTTAATTATTATGAATGCAAGAACACATACACAAAAAAATGTGAAACACAAATCCGCAGAGTGAGGTAGCACATGTTTGCAGAAACTTCTTGACTTATTAACAGCCAATCATCTTTATGCAAAAAATTAAAATCTAGCTTTCATCTGGCCACGTTAAAATTGTCCCTATGGCTCTAAGTCCTTGTGGGTAGTGTTTAGGTTTCCTAGATTTCAACATAAGTAAACTTTCAGAAACATTTTCAGTCATTTATAAGCACTAATAAGCCCCATACTTATGATAACAGAGTAAGAGTCCAGTTGCTGCACCCACAGGATAAAAAAGGGTTTGTGAGATTTTGTAGGTATAACATGTAGAAAATGCAGTTGCCTTCAGTTGAGAATAAAACAGATCCCTCCCAGACATAGTCCCTGCAATTGAGCTTATGAGAAGTAACAGAAAATATTTGAAGGGGGAACATGTATATAAACAAGCAATAAAGTAGAACAGAAATCATATTTGAAATCCAAACGTCCTCTCCAGTATGGTGTTCTTTTTAGCCTCACTTAAAAGAAGAAATGTGACGTAACAAATTAAAGAAAATATTTAAGAAAATGGTGAATTGATTGACAAGAGAATCACACCATCATATGCAAACACCTCTGCATACCTCGATAAAAAAATCAGTTTTCACCATCCAGTGGTTAAAGCAGTAGAAATAATATCATGTTTGCCATTAACATTTACACTAGGAAATGATCAAAACGACTATTATTGTAAAAAAAAGAAGGTTCCTACAGAAATTGTAAAATTCATAATTCTTTTCTTAAAGGGAGCATGATTTTGAACAGATACACTTAATATTATGTAGACTTTCCAGTTCATGTTTCTTTTCATCTGTGAGAAGAAAAGAGTATTTTTCTTTTTCCATGACCAGCAATTAGATCATTTTTATTAGTCCATCAATAGTGATAGATAGGGGTAATATAGTACCACTTTGAGACAATCTACAGTCCATCAAAGAATCAAGAATAAAGCTAGTAAACTGCAGACACTTATAGTCTTTTCTTTGAGCAAGCCATTTAGTGAGAATGTGCTTTAAACTCCAATTCCCATCATTTCTAGAGTCAACTGGTTTATCCATTAAAAAAAAAAAATTCTCGAAATGCCTTGGCATTTTCTGTTTCCCTAAATATTTAGTAGTACATCAGAATGCATTCCCTCAAAATCTTTCTCCTCCTTTGTTTTTCTTTCCACTTGGAAAGGTTGACACAAAAGACCTTTCTGAGAACTTTTGTCCAATCTGCATGTATGACCACCACAGGGTGACGCCATTTTCTTGAAGGCAAATTGTCCTGGGCAAGGCAATTGAAATTTGGAAGGAAAAAAAAGAAAAAAGAAAACAAACAAAAAAATCAACAAAAAGTTTAGCTTGGAAATCTAAATCTATAGAACATAAACACAAAACAGTGATGTTCTACCTTCCTTTCATTACCTCTTCAAATAAAATTAGGAAGTGCTAAGTGATATTCACTGTATTTAATTAAAAAAAAAAAAAGGAACACCATCATCTTTGTTTTAAGTAGCTCTTTCCCAGTGATTAATTCTTATAAACACCAAGGAAAGTAAAAACAAAACAAAAACCTAAATTGAAAGACAATTGAACCATAAAAGCCTACAGTGCTTCAGATTTTAATTTTTTTCTTCCTTGGAAAGTGATTAAATCTATTATTGTTTAGCACTTTGGGTACATCACAAATTACAGTCTGTAAAGATAGTAAATGATGCATATCTTATTCACTACAGAGACCCCTAAGTCATTTTTATTGATGCTCATCCAGTGTGTACTGCTCAGGTTAAAGAGCTGAGGTTGTGAAGCTGAGTCAGTAACAAGAGTTCAAGGCCAGGCTCAGGTCTGCTCTGCTAGACCATTCAGATTCATTCTTCTGTGATCTCTTGCATCACTTCACCTTCATCCCTCTTGCAAACAAATGCTAACATCATTTGTTCTTCATTGTGCTCTTTAAGACCCACAAAACTAATTTTCAGCCATTGCAGCACAGTGATAATTACATTTTTGGTCAGTCCATTCTTCCAATAAGCAGCTCAAACTTCATAAAATCCTTTTTACTAACAATTCTTTTCTGTTTAATGTTTTCTGTCCATATCTTTTCTTCATCCTGATCCTGCCTAAAACTAAACAGAATCTTTTCTGATCTTTCATACCTGTGAATTAATTTGTCCTCACAGAATATACTAGACTGTCTCTGGCAGTCTTCACCATAAACTGGAACATCTCAGACAAGATTTAGAGAGAGAAAGAGATTTGGGTTACTGTTCCAGTGCAGGCTAGTTCTCAGTATAAATTTAGAGGAAGCACTAAATCTCCGAGTTTCTGTGTTCTCATTTGCAAAATGATTTTTTAAATTTACCTTATACATAAAAGAAATACACATGATGCACAGTGGTGATTGTTATCCTTCTCACCCCACCCCCTTCTTCTAGACAAATAAGTATAAATTCCCATGCGTTTCACTGGAAACATTGGGTGTAAGGAAGGCTGAGTCAAAGTTCTTGCAAAGGTACCATGGTGTCCCACTTCTGGAAATGGAATTCATGGAATAAAATGAGGAGTTATTTTCTTTGTTTTCTGCATAATTTTCAAAATAGGTTATCACTGGGACTTCTCTGGTGGTTCAGTAGTTAAGAATCCAACTGCCAATGCAGGGGACACTGGTTCGAGCCCTAGTCCAGGAAGATCCCACATGCTCTGGAGCAACTAAGCCCGTGGGCCAGAACTACTGAGCCCGCATACCACAACTACTGAAGCCCGCACGCCTAGAGACCGTGCTCCACAACAAGGAGAAGCCACCCAATGAGAAGCCCGCACACCGCAACCGAGTAGCCCCTGCTCGCCACAACTAGAGAAAGCCTGCATGCAGCAACGAAGACCCAGTGCAACCAAAAATAAAATAAATAATAAATAAATAAATTGTAAAAGATAGGTTATCAGGGTGCTGGAGGAAACACGCTTAAATGAAGGAATCTAGTTCATCTCTTAGCCTCTCCTACTTTCTCTGCCCCAACCACATGGGGCCTCCTTGCTGTAAATAAAACCCACACCATATGCTGCTGTTACAGGGTCTTGCAAGAGCTGTTCTTCCTTCCTCTTGGCTGTTCCCCAGAAATACCATAGCTCAGACACTCTTCACTTTCTTATTATTTAAACTCATTGTTTAATTATTATGCACTATGATGCCCTTACTTTAAAATCCCTTCTACATCCCCCTCTTTTATCACTGGACAGCATTTCTCCCTTTCTCTCAGGCCGTCTATTGTACTGTTGGTTTTATGTATTGCCTGCCTGCCATGCTGGCATATCAGCTCCAGTCAGGGAGGGTTTTAAGTCTGTGTTGTGATTAGAAAAGGGCTGAGCACGTTTTGTGCTCAGTAACAACGTGTAGACTGTACAAATAAATTAGACATGTCAAACTAACCAAGTTGACTTACTAAGGAAAGTTCTTCTAGGACTAGGAATCTGTACTGTAGCCTTTTAGACCTAGATTGAGCTAAGCTCAGTGGATTACTTCCAACCTTTCAAATAAGCAAAAATAAAGCATTGGACATATATAGTGCCTGATGAATATTTTTCTTCTTCTGAAGACCAAAAATTTGATTTTAAGTTAATTTAAAAGCACTAAAGTAATATGAGCGTACTACTAAAAGTAATTCAGTTAGCTTATAATAGAGAGGGGATGTGCCAGTTAAATTCACCAAAGAGGAAAATAGACCACTACTTAAAAAGTACTTTTGTGTTCTTTATAGATTTACTATCTACTTTTGATTCTACTCTGTGGTTATATGCCTAATATATTTCTTCAGGTACAAGAGTTAAGAAAAAGACCTACACCAAACCCCTACTGTGTTTCTCTAGATACTATTTTTCATGATAAAAATGATCTCTAAAGATATTTTTATATTCATTTATGCCTGGAAACTATGAAAATTGTTTGTTTGTTTGTTTTTCCAGTACGCGGGCCTCTCACTGTTGTGGCCTCTCCCGTTGTGGAGCACAGGCTCCGGACGCCCAGGCTCAGCGGCCATGGCTCACGGGCCCAGCCGCTCCGTGGCATGTGGGATCTTCGTGGACCGGGGCACAAACCCGTGTCCCCTGCATTGGCAGGCGGACTCTCAACCACTGCGCCAACAGGGAAGCCCTGTTTTTTTTCTTTAAAATATTACTCTGCTTGTAATCGCACTGTTGCTGATGGGATCTTCACACTAATTCTATGCACACAAGGAGAAGAATGAAATGGAAATAATGACTCATGATGGTAATTTGTAGCTCAATGTGAAAGCTCTTGGTAGGATGTGTGTTCCTCTATTCCATAAACAGAGTTAAAAGTTGCATTGTATTCATATCCAGAGGGATCTAACTAATGTATTAGCAAATTATAATAAAGGGAAAAATGGAAAAAGAAGACTAATGTTGGCAACTAAGAATCACAGTAATCAGAGGAGCAG
Source organism: Leucopleurus acutus (assembly GCF_964270905.1). NCBI lineage: Eukaryota > Metazoa > Chordata > Mammalia > Artiodactyla > Delphinidae > Leucopleurus > Leucopleurus acutus. The sequence goes on along the minus strand of NC_139142.1, from coordinate 18,820,088 downwards.
TGCCCGTTACATGTTGGTTTCTAGACTAATGGGTGCTAGAGTTAGCTAACAATAGGCAAATTACTTGAATATAGTAATAACTGAATTTTGAAAGCAAATTAATTTAAATAACCTTTTAAGCTTCAGTAACTTACCATTAAGTGTAACGCATTGTAAGCTTTGATGCCCTGTGGTTTCTTCGGTTATTAAAGATGTAAAGTGCTTAAAATCAATAGGACATATTGGTCTCATTATGCTTCTAATCCATGACTAGAGATACTGATGGTATTACTATTAAAACTCTAAATGTATGTATCCATTCATTGTAGTGTTGTGTGTAGGTGTGAACAGAACGTGCCTGAAACACATAAATAGAAAAGATGAAAATATAATGTTAAATATCACAACGGTATTTACTATTCTTCTCCCAGCTCGTAGCTCATGCCATGCTGCAAATAAAGAAGCTCACTCATTCCTTGGTTTGAGGAAACATGCTTAATTTGTATTGGCCCCAGTGTTGACTGGGGAACTGTGCTGACGGCAGACGCACTCTTTTATTTTTCTCTAAATCATGCACGGTCTCACATACAGCTTCCCTTCACTCTTTCCTGCTGCCTCGCAGTCATTAAAGCAGTCCACAAATATTTGATTCTTGCTCTCCTTCTGCACCTCTCCCACCAGAGGGAATTTATTCTCGACCATGTGTCTGGAATTGACATGTAGCATATAAACAGAAGAGATGGGTGTCATGGAATAGAGCTTTAAAGAGTCAGTGCAGGGCTTCCCTGGTGGCACAGTGGTTGAGAGTCCACCTGCCGCTCAGGGGACACGGGTTCGTGCCCCGGTCTGGGAAGATCCCACATGCTGCGGAGTGGCTGGGCCCATGGGCTATGGCCGCTGAGCCTGTGCATCCAGAGCCTGTGCTCCGCAATGGGAGAGGGAGAGGCCACAACAGTGAGACGCCTGTGTACCACAAAAAAAAAAAAAAAGAGTCAGTGCATGCTTTGCCATTTGCAAAGGATTCTTTTTTCAGTCTACGGGGAAGACATGGACTCCTCAGACTACATCCTGCAGAATGGACAAAGAGAATGTGGAACTGAGAAGCTTCCAAACTTTGATGCACAAAGCATGAGGGAAAAATAAACATTTCTTAGTTTATGCCAGTGATGCACTACTATTATTTGTTACCTCTGCATAACTTAGCTTATCCTGAATGATTCATTTAGTTATATCAGATCATCCAAATCATGCCGAGAAGTTTCTCAGAAGCCTCTAAGCCTCCATTCTTTTCTTGCCTTCTCTTCAATTACTCTCATGTTTTGTTCTATTTTGGGGACAAGGATATATAATCATAACAACCATGCATGTGAATTATGCAATGACCTATTGTGGGGAATTTTTTAAATTAATTAATTAATTAACTTATGTATTTATTTATTTTGACTTCTTACCATTTTTTCAGATTTATTGAGGTATAATTAACACATCTTAACTACACATATTTAAAGTGCACATGATGTTTTGACATATATATGTGTATATATACACCTTTGAAGCAACACCACAATCAAGATAATGAACATAACTATCCTCTCCCAGAGCTTCCTCTTTGCTCTTTTTTTTAAATTTTTGTTGAAATATAGTTGATTTACAATGTTGTGTTAGTTTCAGATGTATAGCAAAGTAAGTCAGTTATCCATATACATATATATATATATATATATTCTCTTCTAGATTATTTTCCATTATAGGTTATTACAAGATATTAAGTATAGTTCTCTGTGGCCAGTAAACAGATTTATTATCCACCATAAAAAAATTGAAGCAGTTCAAAAGACCACATCATAAATCTGAAGAAAGCTCTCCCTGTTGATTTCTTTCCTAAATTAAAAACTTCTAAACCATCAACTTTTAATATCTATAAGGCTATATTTTTCCAATTGCATATATATTTTTTTCTGTTTCAGTAAAGTAGAATGTGTAATGTATGCACAGAGTTTGAAAATATAGTATTTTCTGATTACATTATAATTTATTTACATCAAATAATTATTTCAATAATATTTGTTGTGTGCCTTCTGCATTCCAAGTACTTGTCTAGGTTGCTGGAAATAAGGTGTCAGACAAACTAGATACAGCCTCTCCCTTCATGGGATAAACATTCTAGAACAAGTTAGAGTTACATCAAGTGATGATAAAAAATATAGCATGTTAAGGGGGATAATGAGTCTCCATGGTAAAGCATGGTGGAAGGAGTAGAATATTTTATAAAGATTTTTCAGGTAAGATTTTTGTGAAAAGTGACATTTAAGCCAACTTTAGGAGAAAAAGAAATTGGAAATTCTGAAATTTTGGAAAGGCACAAATAAATATATAAAGTGAAGTAAATTCAGAAAAGTACAAAAAATAAATTATCCATTTCCCAGCTACTATTAAAACACTTTTGTATTAACATCGAGTATTTTTAAAAATAAATACATTTTGTTTTATTAATAATATATCATTAACAGTTTTTTTTCCATTTCTATTAATAATCTTCTTTTAAAAAGTCTAGAATGCATCCTAAACTATTAACACTGTATGGCTCTTGAAGGTAGAATGATGAGAAACGTTTGCATTGTGCTTTTTACATTTTTATATTACTAAATATTTTAAATCAGAAAACTCATAAGGTTTGAAAATATTCTTCTGCAGAGTAATCACCAATGGCTCTACAGTATTCCATTATACAGCTAATTAGCCAAAACAAAATTTATTTTATTAAGCCACCATTATTGAATATTTAATTTCTCCAAATCTTTGGTGAATAATAAGATTTTAATGATTTTCATGGTAAATATATATCAGCAACATCGTAAGCCAATTAGACTTTCATGGCATAGTCTGGCAATATATAGTTTTGTATTCTATGGGAAACTTGAGCTGTTCCTATATGTTGCTTGAATTTATGGATATGATATCTGCTAACCTTTAAATGGCTAGTCTACACTGGGCATTACATGAAGCAACAAGTATTGTTTTTCATTTGAACAATTTATAGCACTAATAAATAATATGGACACTCAAACCACCTTCTGGTGATGAAAGGGAGGGGTTAAACTGAAGAAACATATCAGGTAAGCCCATGATTGAGGAAATCATATGATATGCGAGCCTCAGTGTACTAGGCAACATTCTGTGATAACCAGCCTTTCACCCCAGCTAATTTGATTGCTCATCTTTGTGTTCAAACACATCTGGAACTATTTTAACACCATGCTTATCACATTGCACTGAAATTGCTTGCTTCAGTGTCTCCCACTTAAACTGCCAACTTCTTAAAATCAGGGACCACGTATTTTCTCTGTGAAATCATTACATGTTATCCCAGTGTCCAGCTCATGCTGGCTCCTCAAGAGATGTTTACTGACCTGAAATAAAACCATCTGAGGGATGTCATGGAAGACAGTATGAATACTGATGTTAGAATAATGTAGATACTTGACCAGGAAAAAGCAAAATTTGAATAGAAATAATGTCATTATCAGGTCTGGAGGAATGCATTCTTTTTTTAATTAATTTTTATTGGAGCATAGTTGCTTTACGATGTTGTGTTAGTTTCTGCTGTACAGCAAAGTGAATTAGCTATATGTACACATATATCCCTTTTTCTGGATTTCCTTCCCATTTAGGTCACCAAAGAGCATTAAGTAGAGTTTCCTGTGCTATACAGTAGGTTCTCATTAGTTATCTGTTTTATACATAGTAGTGTATATATGTCAATCTTAATCTCCCAATTCATCCCACCCCTCTCTTCCCCCCTTGGTATCCATAACATTTGTTCTCTATATCTGTGTCTCTATTTCTGCTTTGCAAATAAGTTCATCTGTATCATTTTTCTAGATTCCACATATAAGCAATATCATACGATATTTGTTTTTCTCTTTCTGACTTGCTTCACTCTGTATGACAGTCTCTAGGACAGTCCACGTCTCTGCAAATGGGACAATTTTGTTCCTCTTTATGGCTGAGTAATATTCCATGGTATATATGTACCACATTTTCTTTATCCATTCCTCTGTTGATGGACATTTAGGTTGCTTCCATGTCCTGGCTATTGTAAATAGTGCTGCAATGTACACTGGGGTGCACGTATCTTTTGGAATTATGGTTTTATCTGGGTATATGCCCAGGAATGGGATTGCTAGGTCACATGGTAACTCTATTTTTATTTTTTTAAGAAATCTCTATACTGTTCTTCATAGTGACTGTATCAATTTACATTCCCACCAACAGTGTAAGAAGGTTCCCTTTTCTCCACACCCTCTCCAGCATTTATTGTTTGTAGATTTTTTGGTGATGGCAATTCTGACTGGTGTGAGGTGATACCCCACTGTAGTTTTGATTAGCATTTCTCTAATAAGTAATGATGTTGAGCACCTTTTCATATGTTTGTTGTCCATCTGTATGTCTTCTTTGGAGAAATGCATGCTTAGCACTCAGATTGGAGTTCCCTTCAGTAGACAGGACCACAGAGAGAGTGTTGGAATTGTGCCTACAACACTGAAAAAGAAATACAGTGATCTCTCTTCTCTTCCAACAATGGAATCTTCCCTTTCTCCATGAGGAATAGTCCTATATTATATAAAAAAGAGGTTTCATTCATAAATAGACTCCAACTAATACCCCAAACCTTCCACTTTCTCCCTCACCACCTTTCACCATCATTACCACTTCCATCTGGACAAATTAAAGATAATAAAGATATTTTAAAAATCAATTCATACAAATTATGGGCACAGAATAGCTGCTGGAAATGCAAAGCTAGTAATAAGAGACCCCCCAATCCCCATCCCCATAGTTATACTACGTCAGGGAACTATGAGAATAAAACTCTCTGATCTCTGGGCTTCCCTGGTGGCACAGTGGTTGAGAGTCCATCTGCCAATGCAGAGGACACAAGTTCGTGTCCCAGTCAGGGAAGATCCCACATGCTGCCAAGCGGCTGGGCCCGTGAGCCATGGCCGCTGAGACTGCGCATCCGGAGCCTGTGCTCCACAATGGGAGAGGCCACAACAGTGAGAGGCCCGCGTAACGCAAAAAAACTCTCTGATCTCAACTTCGGTCAAGTAATTGACAGTCCCCCATGGCAATGGCCTGAAATGTATGCACCAAGGACATGCTTCTCAAGGACTACCCGCAGTCAATGACTGAAAATGGTAGAGGCAGAAACATTCCTGGAAGATGAAAAATTCTTCCAGGGAACATTGGCTTGATGACTTCCCAGTGACATTTTTGGACTTTCCTTAAACTGTACAACAGCTTAAGGATGTTCAATTCACCTTCTTTCCTTCTCTCTCACTCTTTCATTCAGGGTCAGACCTGTATCATGATCTGATGGCTCCGAGCATTTCTGGATCTCTCTCCATTTTCTTTCAGAGACATTTCTCATAATAACATTCTTGTACATTTAACCCTATCTGGCAAAGACCTGAGTAACAAAATAACAAAATATAGATGGATGCTATAATGATTTATAGCATATTTTATGTTTTATATCTCAATTTATCTATCAATCATATATCTATCCATCCATCTATTTAGTTGTTTGAATGTATCCATGATGTAATTGTAAATATCTTGACAAGGCCTGGTTTATCATGTGTAGCAATTCTTCACTGCTATGTGTGTTAGTTTCCTAGGGCTGCTGTAACAAAGTACCACAAACTGGGTGGCTTAAAACAACAGAAATATACTCTCTCACAGTTCTGGATTCTAGATGTCTGAAATTCAGGTGTCAGTAGGGCCATAGCCTCTCTGAAAATTTAAAGAAGAATCCTGTCTTTCCTCTTTCTAGTTTTGTTGGTTTCCAGCAACCATTGGTGTTTCTTGGCTTGAAGATGCACCATTCTAATCTCTGTCTCTGTCTTCACATGGCCTTCTCTCTCGTGTGTCTCCTAACTCTATTTTTAAATTTCCCTCTTTTTATAAGGTCAATGGTTATTGGATTAGGACCTACTGTAATCCAGTGACCTCATCTTAACTTGATTACTTAAGATCTTATTTGCAAATAGGGTCACATTCACAGGTACCACCAATTAGGACTTGAACATATTTTCTGGGGGACACAATTCTATCCATCACACTGTGTGACTTGGTTTTACTGCTGCTGCTGGTGTTGCCCCAGTTTCTGAAGTTGATCCAGATACCTCAAGAAACCTCTGTTATCATGTTGCTAACATGATAACTCTCTCAGTTCAGTCTGCTGATCCCAAAGTACCCCCAATTAATACCAATCACTTTTAATTCAGGTTTAACAAATGTTTGCTCTATTCATACACAGCATGTATAACAGTATGGGAAGCTAACCTTACAGTGAGATTAATATGTCCTTCCTGTACTGAGGAAGGGATCTTATCTTCCTGCTTCCTTGCATGGTCTCTGCAAACATGTGACACACAGGGAGATAATCTGGGTAGTTTTCATGACATTCTCCTTTTGTTGCTCCTATTTCTGAGTCTTATTGGTGGGGGGAGTAAGGAAAGGAAATCCATAGGTTTAAGGCATATAGAGATTTGTGAGGCTGGGAAAATAGATTTTTAAGGCTCATGAACCATATATAAGTGTTATTCTAGGCAAATAACCTTTCTAATCCAACACACTGTGGTGCCTTTCCAGGGACTGGCACAACATGTGCATATAAAGGTGATAAATGTTAAACTTACAAGAAGAAAAAATAATTCAATCATATTGTATTTTACCTATACTTTAATACATGTGTCAGTGTCTATATGTCTGTGATTATGTCAAGGAAAAGGCTTCTGTTACGTGAAAGATATTATGCTAGTTGTTAAAATACAAAGAGAAGAGGATCCATGTTAATTTTAAATTCTTACTACATGACAGACACTGATCTTGGAGTTTCTCAAACATTTGCTTTTTAAATTCCTAAGGCCAATTGTATCCAGTAACTAACATTATCCATATTTCTTCATAAACTACATGGTACATGAATCAGAACTTAAAGACAGTTCAAAGCTTAGATTTGGAAACACATACCTTCCTTATCAAGGTAGAATTAGGCATGATTCTTGCCCATAAGAGGCTCATTTTATTGTGTGGGATGTCTCCAAACTAATGTGACTCCAACGTCTTATGAAAAGTTCCTACATTTTCCCTCCTAAACATGCTAATTATCAATTTTCTTTGCTTTAATTAATGTCACCATTAGAAACTAGATGTGAAAAGAGTCTAAGATTCTTCTTTTCCCTCTACCTCTAATTGCAATCCCAGGTAAAGACTGTTGATTTTACCTCTAAAGTATATTGTATATATGACCACTTCTCAAACTTCCCCTTGTGATCACCTCATTCCATATCATCATTATTGTTCTGCAAGAATTAATGCAACAGCCAACAAACTGATCTCGTTTGATTAATCTTACTTCCACTACAGCTCATTCTACAAAGACATATAGTCATATTTCAAAAAATAAAAGATTGCTTAACACACTTCACTGACTTTCCACTGTAATCAGTATAAGATTCCAGATCCTTAACTTGGACCAAAGGTTCCACAAAAGTCTATCACTATGTCTCTAACTTCATCTCCCTCCTCATACAAGGGTTGCCCTCTGTCTGTGCATCAAATATGTCAAGCATTTTCTAAACTCAGGGAAAGTCCACTTATTCTTTCCTTTCCCTGCATCTAGCTTTTCATATGTTTACACATGGCTGTGTTTTTACTCATCATTCCTGAATCCACTCAAGAAGGAGCTCATTAAAAAGGACTTCATAGGAACCTAACTAAAGTAATCCATCGTCCATTGCAGTAGAGCTCTACCCAATAACCTATTTTATTGTTTCCATAACATCATCACAGTCTAAAATTAGCTGGCTTACTCTTTGAGCTTGATATTTTATTATCCGTGTTTCCCTCCTAGAAATAATTTAAGTTCTGCAAAGGCAGGTTTATCATGTTTACTTCTCTATTCCTAGTATTTCAACTATGTCTGGCACAAGGAAGCTGTTCAGAAAAAAAATGTGTTGAATGACTTATTTACATCATGTTGTATAAAGACAGATGTGAGCAACTGATTGTCTGGGAGAATCAGGAGAGATTGCCTATTTGAGCTTGACCATGAAGGGTTCATTTCTTCAACGAAGGTATATTAAAGGTCTACTATGTACTAAATGCTGCATTAGGAGGAAGGAGTTACTCAGCATATTAAGGTGTTTTACATATCAAACAACATGAGAAAACTCTCATAAAAACTATGAGGATGACTTGGACAGTAAACATTATTGAAATTCAGAAAATAAAAGGATGACAGTGGGCTAGATTAATCAAGGAATGTTTACCTAGAATTGAGTGAGATTTCTTCCCCTCCCACCACTGAAGGAAGAAGGAATTTAAATAGTGTAAAGATTAGAAGTCTATAACAGTAGGGAATGAAACTGCAGAGGTTAGAGTGCATAAATTTGACTTGAGTCAACAATGCCTTATCAGGTGTCTGAAGTGCATCGTTTGTGTAGTGGAATGGTGGGAGGTGTAGTTAAAATTCATCCTAAGTGGGCCCTGGAAGCCTTCAAAGGCCAGGTTCTCAAAGAGGTTCTCAATGTGCACCTATTAGAGGTGCTCTTGAAACTCAGGGTCTTCCATTTTCACAAGGAAGTCATTGTCTACCATTCTACTTAAAATTTAACTTATCCCAACTCTATCAAGAAGGATGAAAGACAGACTGAGCTTTACTCTTTACTCTGCTGGGTTAGAATTTTTGAAAACATAATGATAGAATCAAGAATAATTTTATAAAACAGTTTTCTCTATTCTTTTGTATGAAAATTTATATAAATATGGAGACATAGATAAATAAAGTTAGATACAGAGATAAAGTTAGATACAGAGATAAACCTAGATCTCCAAAAGCATAATTTCCAAAAATAACCATAGAATTCTGTAACTAGAAAAAACATGTTAAGTTATCTAGTTAAAACCAAGTAATTTAAAGTTTGGATTTCTAATATGTTAATATTTAATAATACATGCAATAGAATTATTATTTTTGAAAGTCCATGGCAGAGAAAGGAAACCTGGCCTTCCTACTATTAGCAACTTCATAATGTCAAATAGAGATTAGAAGATTCCACCTACTGAGGAACTTAATCAGTAATACATCATTTTCAACTTTACTCCTTCAGTTTCATACAGGGGTACATTGACCAACTACTATATATAGGTATATGTGTATACACACTCATATGTGTATATATCCTTGCTTTAATTGTTTTTTTGTTTTATACATACTCATGTAAACATAGAATACCTATACACATGTACAAATATATGTGTTAAATATATATGTATATATAGACATATATGTGTATCTATAACTTATTTGTGTATGTTTGTATAATACGTATATGAATGTGTTTAAAAAGAGACAAGTAAAAATCAAGGATATTAACAATTTATCAAAATGGGTCACCTATGAAACTCTAAACTGATATGAATTTGAATTAATATTTTTCTCTTTTTTCTTTCTTTCTTTCTTTCTTTCTTTCTTTCTTTTTTTCTTTCTTTCTTTCTTTCTTTCTTTCTTCCTTTCTTTCTTTCTAACTTAATGTGCAATTCCTGTGTTTAGTTATTAAAGAAACAAAATGTTAAATTCCCATAAATCTAAATATGAGGGGAAAAGTTATCATAATACTTTATCTTCCAGACCGAGAAATATAACTATGCTAGCACTATTCTGTGGGCTTGGCTTGTTTGCAACAGCAAAACAAATTCCACATGTCCCTTCCGCTCCATGCTCTGTACAAATATTTCTGGATTTCCTTATGAGCTGCTGAACTGGCACAGATGCCTGTGTATTCAGAACTCTCTTCATTGAGAGTCATGGATTTAAATCCCCAGGACTGGCTTGAATATTGTGGATTTGTTCTCTAGATCACTGTCTAGCATATTGAGAAGAGGTGAAATGGCATTGACATATGGGAAAGTCAAAGTGTTCATGGTCCCCTTTGGGCAGCAAACCCCCAAGGTTGTGTGCACATTGCAGTGATATAGTAATTAAGTTCAGAGTATTTTTTAAAGGCGAAGAAGAACTAGAGAAATATAAATAAAACCTTTGGTACTTTTGCAGAGAAAACATTATAAACAAGTAGGTTTATAGCATCATGGTAGAAATCATACCTACACAGAACTTCCAAATTATTTTTCCTTTGCAAAAATATGTAGCAAAAAAGGAATAGTGTTCAAACTCATAATTTATTAAAACAATTAGGCACTATCCATTAGGGCCCATAGCCCATGAGAGCAATTTTACTTCAGAATATGTTTTGCTGTTGATAATAAAAATGTCAACAGTATTAAAAGAGTAATTGTTAAACAAAGTTTTCAGTGACTATTATTAATTTTTTGAAGGTCAAAAGATGTTTCTATCTCTTGTTAGCTAACCTCAGTACCCAAATGTCTATCAAATTCTGAAAAGGTTGGTGGCAGATTACTTTTATTCTCCACCTGCCAATTAAATAAAAATACGTTTTCTGGGTGGTATAATTTCTGTGGTCATAGGTTATCATACACAAGGAAACAACACATCTATGGTGTTTTCAAACAGAACATCAATTTGTGCCCTACTTGTAGAAGAATGAAAATGAAGAACTACAAAGCAGGTGAGATGGGTCCTTGAGACATAAGGAGATTGAGTATTTTACTCTATTTGCTCAGACAAGCCTCAGTTTTCTTAAGTGAAAGGTAGAATTGGTACTTAGTACTCAGCAGGTTAAAAGATTGCAATGCTGAAAGGAAAATGCTTAAATTTGTATTTTGTTAACACATATATTTTTCAGATAGTGAGAAAATGTGTAGAAATGACAGGTACCAAATATTAAGCCTCTGAGCACTCTGTTGCCCAGAGGTTCTCTACATGTATTTTATCACATTTAATATTCTCAGCAAGAATTAACTTTCTCAACAAGGAGATGTATGTTATTGTCCCCATCATATAGACGTGGAAACTGAGTCACAAATGGTTAGGTCATTCCCGAATAATATGAGTTCAAACCTATCTCTTTGTAGTTCCAAAAACAGTATCTTTCTTACACGTTACAGTCTTCCAGGGAGCATAAATAGTGGTGAAAAGTGAATACTTACACTAATAATCTGGCTAGAATGTTCTCCCTGAAGCCAAGCTCTGCATTAGGTTGGACTAGGTTGACCAGACGTAACTATTTGGGTGTCATGTACATATAGCCTAAAGCAAACATTAATGACAGAAATAGTAGATGAGTTTTCCTTGGTTTAAGCATTTTGTTTTTTGAAAAGGAACACATGAAAAAAATAAATACATCATTTAACTTGACCAGAATCAGTGAGTAAGCCATTAGTACAGTGGTATTGAAATCACAATTTTCAACTCTCAAGTTTTAGTTTAAAAACTTGGCTTATTTTTGTTTTTGGTATCATCAAAAATAATATTTAAATAATTGTTAGCTTTCTACAATATGACTTGTGAAGTATCTTCCTCTACTTGGTGATATGGCAGGGCATAACCAAATGTATGCCAAATGTTTTTGACACTAAAAAGAGCTAGGTTTGAATTCTTATTTAAACAGTTTGTGACTTAAACAATTTGTGACTCAGTTTCCTCATCCATAAGATAGGGACAATAACATACAACTGATATTTTAGGAAGACAAAGAAATTAGTCATAGAGAAAAATCTTAAATATTATTTTAATGTATATGCTTTTTCTGTATAATATTAAATCCACATAGTCATACTGTATATCTCTAATAATGACACAAATTGTTCAACTTACTAAACTTCTGAATTTTTTGTTGACCATTTGACTTTTACTAGCCTCACATTAGAACAGGAAGAGAAATATACCCTTCCTTGGGAAACTCCTGCAATGTTACAAAAACATGAATATGGCAGAGGTTGTAAGTTAACTTTGAAAGTGTGCTGATAAACTTTGAATTATTTATCTGTGAAATTTAAAACATGTGTGGGTAGCTGCCTGTTGGAAAACTGCTCTAAATCTTTAGTCTAGTATCACTGAGCGTTGCCCTCCATGATTCAGAGAAATTAGAAGGTAAGATTTCTGCTTACTGGAAATAAGTCATGAACTGGCTTTGCATGTCTCTATTTTGGTCTGGCATACACATTTACTGGCAAGTCTAATAGTAACCTCTAAAGAAATTCAGATTAAGGAAATAATGTGATATTATTATTTCCATTCCAGAAATTGGTCTAAATGGCATGATAATGATAACTTGTTGAAGCCATTAGAGTGTGTGCGTGTGGGTGTGTGCACATGAGTACAGATAAATTATTTATAGGTATATCATACATCAGCATATATTTCAAGGATACACATGTATTTCTGAATACTATGACCTATAGATTACACCTATGTAGGGAGAAAGCAAAAAACAACAACCTTTTGAAAATTTGGACAAATTAGTAACTAGATACAGTTTAAATTTTTTTTTAAGTTTATTTTACTTTTTTCAGTTTTTTGTTTTTTTTTCGTTTTTTTGTGGTATGCAGACCTCTCACTGTTGTGGCCTCTCCCATTGCAGAGCATAGGCTCCGGACATGCAGGTTCAGTGGCCATGGCTCACGGGCCCAGCCGCTCCGCGGCATGTGGGATCTTCCCAGACCAGGCCATGAACCCATGTCCCCTGTATTGGCAGGTGGACTCTCAACCACTGAGCCATCAGGGAAGCCCCTACTTGTTTCAGTTTTGATATTGGGGTTAAACAGTTCTATACTCAGACAGAATCATGAACACAGTTACAGTCAGGGAACTTCCTGCTGCTTCCTTGGTCCCTGTCATAGCAATTGGACTATAAGAAGAGTCAAGTGTGGAAAGTTTCTTAACATATAAAATGTCAGTTGCCTGGCTTCTTAGGCCTGTTTGGTGTAAACTAAAATTCTGCCCATCATCGCTTCTCTCAACAAAATAAAAATGTCTAGAAAGGGCCAAACTCATAGATCTCTAAATTTCTAAAGTGTTAGCATCTTTTTGTTGTGTTTCTTGCAAAAGCTTATGTTTACACTTATGAACTTCAGTTTCGCTGAGCTCTTGGACCTTTAGAACTGAACAGGATTGGGCAGGAATAATCAACAAGCCATGTCAGAGAGGAAAAGAGCAGGACAAGATGAGAAGGCTCAAGGCCATTTCTTTACATGCTCACATCCCAACCATTGTCCCCTGTGGTCTTTCATATGTGTTTCAACCATGTGAAGACAGCTGATAAATTCTACCAGATCCCCAGTTGGATAATTTGTTCCAGAGAAAATCCAAGTTGTTTAAAACATCCCATAGAAGTCCATCCACAGTCAAATTTCATGAATTTTATTACAGATTTCTAAGTGTCTTCTCTGAACAAACAATATGATATGATTCATTTGTCAAAATGAGTTTTCAGGTGTGAGAAAGTCAGTAAAATTAGGAAGTGGAAAGAGGTCCTAGACTGAAGATTTAATTTTACGTGTACCACAAAATCAAGGTCTTAGATTTTCTAAGTGTCATTCCTAAATTTCTGAGTATGTCCCATGTTGGAATTCTGTTGCCCATGTGGGAATAACAGTGATGGTTTTTGAGCACCTACTATGCAGCATGTATTATGATCATGCATATTATTAGCAAGGTGGTTTTATAATTTTACAAATGGAAAAATAGTGAGACTAACTTAACTGGCTGCCCCCAAAGCTCATGAGAAGAGAATGGGTTAACTCAGCTTACCTGACCCTGGGGCCTATGCCTTTCTCAAGACAGCAGGTACCCGTTATGATACTAGAGTATCAGGCCAATGCAGGACTCAAAATAGATTCCTTCTGCTTTAGAAAAGATTATCTGAAGAAGTGTCTACTGACACAAGAATGAGATTCTCGAGGTCACATAGCTAAACATAAATATATCATTTCCTATTCCTCTGTCCAGACACCTCTTTGAATTTTAATTCAAGTTCAGAATCCAGATCACTCTAATCTTAAAATTTTCTGATCCCTAAGAGCTCCTATAGCCTGTGATAAACAATCTAGACATCCATTGTATGCCAAAGATTGTACTACAGTATTTTGTTGTTTCATTTAAGGAGTGATTGCCTTTAAAATTAGGAGGCCTTTACTAAATGTCCTTTACTACCCCACTCCACCCCAGCTCCCACAAAGTCTATATAATATGCATACAATAAATTTAATAAATATTATTTATGTAACATGCAATATAGGTATTTATGATAATTTTATATAGTTTTTATTACTGTTTGAAAAGGAATAACTTTAGGAAAAATAATTTCTTATCATGACTGTTCTGCTAATATCTAGTGAGGTGTTGGATGTATCATATACATTTTTAAGGCCTCAGTTTTCTTGTCAGTGGAATGGAAATTCTATTATATGTCTCATGTTCATTCCCAGTATTAGCATTATCAGCCCATTTGATTCTTTCCCACTTGATAATCTCCCATTTGATTCTTTTTATAAAAAGAAGGGAAAAAAAATCCAATGCCTTCCAGAATGTTCATCATATGTTAGCATAATCCCCATGACCATGCTCATTAAATTCAGGGTGATGTGTGAGTGCCTGACCATGGAAAAGTCAGTTGACCATTGCTTCCATTTCCACCTAGGTAAAGTGGGAATAGCAACATCTTTTGTTTGTAGTTTAGGAATTAAATGAAATAGGTAACTTAAAAACAACTACCCCAAACCTTAAAATTTGCCTACTTCTTAGTTCTTTTAAATGGTAAGATCAGTGAGGAAATTTAAGACTTTGTCCTTCTGTATCCAAGCATGTTAGTTTCCTTCCAATTCTTCTCATGGTTATAATCATTTATATACTTGCTCCTTAACTTTCCCATGACTTAGCTATTTTTCAACTAACTTTGATACATGTAAAGATTTCTTATTTTTTAGCTATTTAGTATTTTACATATGTTAGTCCTCTTTCTAGATCATTAATCCACATGAATTAACACTCATCTAAGTGTCTCTATGCTATCTTCCCTTAGGTTTCTTGGTGGTTATTGTTCTTGTTTGCAAATTCTTCAGAAAGATTGTTTTTCAAGATTCCATATCCATAGAAACAGTATATAAATTTTCTTTTTAATTTGGAAGAATCTCACTACACATATCTTATGTGTCTGTAAATATCGGCTTTATTCTCTTTCCATTTATTTCTAATTTTGTAACAAAACACTTGGCAAACAATTTGATCAGTAGGTGGTTTACTACCGATAAATAATTCAGTACAGAATTCAACACCATTCTGTGATTTTTCTTTTGCACTTAAAGTGAGAACTCTGTTATATGCTTTCAAAGAGAATCTTCTAATTTAGTTCATTATTATGTGCAATGTTCACAGAATAATAGGTTGACATTCTCATCTCTTTCTAGTGGAACATTAAGAGTTAAAGCCAACCAAGTTGCTTTCTTCATCAGTACCTTTACTGCACACTCACACACTAAGAAATGTTTTGTCCTTTGCTTTCCCTATTCTCATGCTTCTTCAGTCATTGACTTTTCCTCCATATACCCACCTCTATAACTAGCCCTCCAGCCTCCCAAATAATTAAGTACAAATATTTAGTATTATCTATTTCTCTGAAGTGAATTGACCACTTTTTTCCTCCAGACAATAAAGCAAAATGATAATTGAGATTTTCCATAACATGTGATTGAGAAGTGATAATGGTCATAGATATTTACATCATTTTTTATCTCTAAAATGTCAACAGATCATATTTATGTACTTTATTTCCATTTTCATCAGAATATTTGGTATTGAATAATTGTAGCCCAAATCCTATTTTTTCTTATTCCTTCTTTCCTTCCTTTTTTCCTCTCTTTATTTTTCTACTTCTTATTCTTCCTTTCTTTCTTTTTCTCTTCTCTCTCTCTCTCTTCTTTCTTTCTCTCTCTTCTTTTAGTAATTTCATTACTTTTTCTTCTTTGTTTCTTGTGAGGGTGTGTGTTGTGTGTGCATGAACATGTCTGCATTTTGATCACAGCAACATAAACACAGATTCTCTAGGTTCACTAAGTTAAAATAGATTAAGCATAAAGTAATGAATTGATGCCCATTCCTGAATCTTTTTGTTGTTCACTATATACTACTTAAAACCTTTTTCCATCTGTATTATTACCAAGTTTCTTGAGTTCAAGTGCTGAACCTTCATACTACATTTACAAAAGAATAGACAGTCAGGTACTGGGGTGGGATTAGAATGTTTTATATGTAAAGGGATTAAACATTTTTCAAAGGGCCAAAAACTCATATAATCTCTCCTGAGCTATAGTTGGAGATTTCTTTTTTCCAAATTAACTCTCATTTTAAAAACCTCTCAAGGAAATTCCAAAGTACCCACTTATCCTCTAGTCTTTCTTGAAGAAGATTAATAGTCTGAGGAAGTAAATGAAATTTCATCAGCTCCATAAAAGAACATAGCTTGAATTTTATTCTCACAGCATAACAACACAAAAACAAGGGTTATCATTTAATCTCACAAGCTTTCTTTAAAGGAGCATCCTAAAAACTTTCCACTTTCACTAAAGCTTTATAAAAGGTATTTCAACCTGCAGGACCTCCTCACTTCTGTTATAAATCACCTAGTGCTGGACATTGTCTGAGCCTAAAAGAACACTTTAAGCAGCAAAGCCAGACATTTCTTACCCAGTTTCCTGAAAACTCAGACTTCACTAAGGTTTGGCTCTCCTTCCTTTCAGCCTGGTGAATTCCAAAAACTTTTAGATTTATATCTCTCATTGAAGACAAAGTAACAGCATATCAGATTTTTCTTATCTAGAGAAGAAGAGTTTCTATTTAGGGGCTTTGCAACTATAAACCACTTGGAAAAATATTTAGGCCAACTCCTACATTTGACATTTTTCCTTCAGCTGAGATCAGGATTCCTCATTTTAGGTGAATAAACACTATCTCTGCTCATGAGTGAAGACTCTGCTCCAAGGCCTGGGACTCCAACTCCCCTCACTATAAAAATGTGACCCCAGTCATACTCTTCCCAGGAATGCTTTGCTATCTTGACCAAATTTTCTCATATGTGTTAGGATTGTCAACAGAGATATATATCTCAATTCTGGCTCTCTACATTTATCTATCTTATCTAGAAATATGAAAAAGACTAATAGTTTATCCTCATCTGTGATTTAATATTTTTCTTAAAAAAAGCCAATGGTATGTATAGATGGAGAAAAGGTTTTATAGGTTTAGAGAGGAGATGATAATAATAGCTGACATTTATTGATCACTTGCCCTGTGACAGCCACTGTACTGTGTGGTATAGCAATCTATCTTTAATTTGAATCCACCCAACAGACCTCTGAATTAGATGTTATCCTTCTCATTTTCTAGAGGAAAAAACTTAGATTTAGAGAGTTTAGGGAATTACCCCAAAGTTTTCCAGCAAAAGAAAAGTAGAATTAGAATTCAAATGCAAATTGGTTTGGTCAGAAGCTTTGACCTTAATTATTACATCATATTCCCTTCCAACGATTGAATTGTAAATGTACTTGCTTTGCAATATCTAAGCTTATGTGCACTCAACATTAGTCAACCTAAAAGAAAAAGAAAGATAAAAGAAAGGAAAAGAACACTAATTTTGATAAATATTGCCCTTACCGACGCTGAACACATTTAAAAGGCTAAAAGTAGTGGTTGAAGGAAAATAATAAGTGAACTTTAACTTGGGAATGTTTTATTGAATTTCACTGAGAATCACTGACTCTAGTCCATAATAAAAAAGATATAAGACTTTTACTTTATATGATAAGACAATATCAGTACACAAAATATTTCAAATTATTTTAAGAATATCTGACACAGATATGTAAGGCTTACAATTATCTCATTGTTTTCTGCCAAATGCATGGTGAAACATACAGTGGGAAACTATCTCCTCCCCTATGTGAAAATATAAAAAAAGTTTCAAGATAGAAAGGAGAAGAATCTATTTTTAAAAAGTGATCTTCAAAGGAACCACTTATATGAAATCAACATTACATTGCTTAGAAGCATAAAAGTTCAAAAGAATAATTTCTGAATCACAGTTTTTCTGGGGGGTAAGGAATTTCCACATTCCTCTCTTAAATAGAACAGAATACCCAAGAAATGTTCTTATTTTCTTTCTCTTTAGAAGTTTCATCTCTGCTTTGAAGTTTTCTATTCCTTTTTGTGAAAACTTCAAGATCCATTAAAAAGCATCTGATATTATAAGCACTTAGTGGCTATAAAAAGTGAAATTATCTCCATCCATCAACTCAGTATACAAAACAATAGCACCCTTTAGAAGATAGTCCAAAAAGAACAAATAAAAGCAAATCTACTTCAGAGATGGAATCCAAGTAACCAAAAGTCACAACTGTATAACAAAGTCACAACTGACTGACTGATGTCCATTGTCGGCTCCTTGTTAAGGTCACCAGAATAACCTATTGATCAAGCAGATCTGAATCAAGCAGAGCTGAATTTATTACTTACTAAAGTAAGAGAAAGCACAAAAGTGAAGTTTACCTAAAGTAAGGGGAAGATACTTAAGGGAGCCTTAGTAGCATCTCAGGAGAGAGGAAGTCAGGGAAAATATTTATAGGTTTCTAGGGTCTGTGCTCTAGTAGTTTAAGGCAGAGTTTTCAATTAAGAAATCTCTCTAGGATTGACCAGTATATATATATATATATATATATATATTTGGCGGTACGCGGGCCTCTCACTGCTGTGGTCTCTCCCGTTGCAGAGCACAGGCTCCAGACGCACAGGCACAGTGGCCATGGCTCACGGGCCCAGCCACTCTGCGGCATATGGGATCTTCCCGGACCGGGGCACGAACCCGTATCCCCTGCATCGGCAGGCGGACTCTCAACCACTGCGCCACCAGGGAAGTCCTGACCAGTATTCTTGATAAAAGTATAGACTGATGGATACACCAAGGTTAAGCTTGAAGAGTGAATCATAAATAATCATTTGCCTCATTGAGCATCTTTTTTCTTTCGAAGAGGATTGTTTATATGAATGAACAAGAGGTTGTCCTGAAAAGGAGGCCAGATGAATAAAGTATCATTCAGATACAATTATTTTCAGGAAGTTCTTAAAGCAACCAATGAAATTATTGTTTTGAGAAGTATTTTGTCATCTTTTTGGGTAAAACTTCAGGAACATATGGTAAAGTCATCTGTCATAAGTGGTCTATCTTAGTCAATTCTGATTGCTGTAACAAAAATACCATAGACTGGGTGACTTAAACAGAAATTCCTTTCTTATGGTTCTGGAGGCTAAGTCCAAGATCAAGATGTTAGCCAGTTTGGTTTCTGGTGAGAGCCCTCCTCTTGGTTTGTAGACAGAAACCTTCTTTCTTTATCCTCACGTGGTGCAGAGATCATCTCTTCCCTGTCTCTTCTTATAAGGGCATTAATCCCATTCCTGAGGGCTCTACCCCCTGACCTCCCAAAGGCCTACCTTCAAACACCATGACATTGAGAATTAGAGTTTCAACATATGAAATTTTGGGAGACACAAATATTCAGCCCATAGCATGGTCTTATTTCTTAGTCTGAAAGCTAAGTTATAGGACTGCAAGCAGCCTTGGTTCTCATCCTAATATCTCATCACAACTCTAAATATTTTAACATTTTAAACACTTTCAAGATTAAAGCTAGACTCCCCACCAAAAGTTAAGAGAATCTATAAAAAATTCTGATAAGAACAACACATATTTGGTGACTTTAACTATTATTTACAAAAAATAATAAGACAAGTATTATTAGAATCTTCATTTTAAAAAATGAAAGTTCTGAACCTTAGAACAGTTAAATAATGTGCCCAGAGTCACCAGCAAGAAAGCTTCAGAACCAGAATTATATCTAGAATTCCTGGCTCCTGACTCCAGTCCACATACCCACATATACACTAAAAATAACACACAACTCAAAAGATAAATGAGACATGGATTTGAGAAAAGAATAAGGGTGCAATGTGTTGATTTAATAACAGCAAGGGATATTTTTAAAATAGCTTATATAAATAAACCCTATTATGATTTATCTGATGCAAATATATTCCCACAATTCTTTTGTCAATGGGTTCCAAATTTAGCTCTTTATTATTCTTAAATACCTACATATTAAAGACAATTGATCAATAACTATTTGTGTTAAAAATAGATAATTTAAGGCATTGATAGCAATACCAAACTTAAATCAATTTTCACTTCTCTGGCAATATGGTTGTCAAATTTGTTGTCTCAGAGGTATTTGGTTTGAGTGAAAGACCCCAGGGTCTGCCTACCTCACTTGTTCTTAACTTTTCTATAGTGATGATGAGGATGGGGGGAGAGCAGGTATGTGTGACAATCACAACTTTTTGTCATACATACTTTATAAAAGATAAAATGAAGATTAGCCATTGCTTATCAGGACTAATCTAAAACATAAAGAATATTTATTAATACCAAAGAGTCCTTCTCAAGAAGTGTGGGGATTCTAACTATTTGTATATAAGAATTTGCATATAACTATTTGCTGAATTTAATCAAAGTACAGTGAGTGAGAGATTTTGTTATACTTGGGTATCTTGCAAGTTTTAATTTCATAATTCAGGAGACTACTAGTAAAGTTTTTTTTAATATATAAATTTATTTATTTTATTTATTTATTTTTGGCTGCATTGGTTCTTCATTGCTGCGTGCAGGCTTTTCTCTAGTTGCGTTGAGCGGGGGCTACTCTTCGTTGCAGTGCGCGGGCTCCTCATGGCAGTGGCTTCTCTTGCTGTGGAGCACGGGCTCTAGGCGCGCGGGCTTCAGTAGTTGTGGCTCACGGGCTTAGTTGCTCCATGGCATGTGGGATATTCCTGGCCCAGGGCTCAAACCCATGTCTCCTGCATCAGCAGGCAGATTCTTAACCACTGTGCCAGCAGGGAAGCCCTACTAGTAAAGTATTTTTAAACACACATAAAGTAAATGTATTTATTCTTTGTGTCATTTTCTCATGAGATATGAAAAATGGCTTTTTAACTATTTTACCAGTTAAGTTCATCCAGCCAAACTCAGCTCACAGTTTCAGAAGCATGGTTGGAAAGGTGTCACCAAAAGAAAAATAGTGATAAGGAGAAGAATGAAAATTTCAGGATTGTGGGGGAATTGAATATGAAATATTGACATCTGGTAGGCAAGATGAAGACATTTGGACTTCATGGAGAATTTTTAAAGAGAAAAGTTAGAAAAGGAAAGAGAAATGGAAAAGTGATATTTATGTTTTTCTAGGTAATATGTGTTAACACAACCCTTGTCTTTACCACTTTAATAATTATAAGTTAAACAAATAGAGAAAGCACATCCACTCAAACCTAAGTTACTTGTGAAAAGCAGGAAATTCAACCAGTCTGTGTCAATTAGATTCTGAAACATGATTCATTCTCCTCCAAACTGTTATTTATCATCCTTAGTGTGCAGACGCTACCAACCAACAAAACTAATAATGATATAAGAACAGCACAAAACACTGGATTAACACGACTGACTGAATTTTGACTTAATTTCAATCAAAAAACTGATTAGTATCCTCAAATCAATACACCAGGATTAATTTGCATTCTTTTTATACCTTATATAAGTGTAATTGACTCAAACACTTTTGTTTGAAAGCAAAAATTATACAGATGACCACTACTATAAATTGGATTTAATGAATATCTCTGACTATTTCTATTAATAACTGAAGAGGTAAGTTTAAGCATCAAGCTGGTAACATTCATGAGATATGTTTAAAATCATATATTGTAAATAATTATAGATTCTGCTCTTGCTCTACCAAAATATAAAAATTACTAAAGGAAGTGGAAATTTGAAACATTGCTTGCCATTCTTGCTCAGAGATGACACTTGTTTAGAGCACTATTTTTTTTTCCAAACAATTAGTGTACATTTATTTGTAGTAACTAAAAACAGTATAGTTGCTGAAAAGCGCACAATATTACAGCATAGTATGAAAGGTTTACTCAGACTTATGTAAGTACTGAAGATAACGATGGGGCATGCCATTTCTTGCTTTAGGAATGTATTGAAACTAGACTCCAAACTCATTAGCCTGAAAATAAATGAGTCCATGCAGTTGTGTTATCAACCAGCCCTTATCAGCCAAAATCAGCAAAAAAATTAAAAAATGCACAGCTTGTGATGAATGAATGTGCTCTAATGTAGCTTGTAGGAGATTAAGATGATAATATAAAGAAATGAATATGTTAAGTTCATGTTTTTCAATAACTATATCATCCCAAGGGAAAAAAGAAGTCCAGGATAAACTCTTTGTCTTCCCTTCTCCCTTTCCCTCTCTTTCCAATCAGTATGCTAAATTTTCCAACCATCGCAGGCCAATCAGGATCAATAAAACTCAATTCTGGGACTTTCTTGAGCTACTGAAGGAGACTACTTTCTCTTTCTTGCTATGAATGAAGGAGTGTATTGTCCTGGGTTTGGTTGATGTCAGTGGGGCCACAAGGGAGGCTGCTTGAGCAGGGAGCCAGCACAGAGGAAGCCAAGTCAAAAGCAAAGAAAGAAACTAGGTCCAGTTCACACCTTTTAAGCCCTGGATTAAGGCTTACTTCAAGCTAGGAGTACCTCTGGAATGTTCATTTGCATGGGGTAATACCTGTTTTATCATTTTTGTTAATTAAAATTTTCTTTATTATTTTAATGAAGCTCACAGAAAAAAATGAATCATAAAAGTTAGATGTTTAAAGTTAGAATGTGATTAACTTTTGCCTCTATGTGTGTTATGGACTGAATGTGTCATCCCAAAATCCACGTGTTGAAATTCTAATCCCCAGTGTGATAGTATTAGGAGGTGGGGCCTTTGGCAGGTGATTAGGTCATGAGGATGGAGTCCTTATGAATGGAATTAATATCCTTACAAAAGAGACTCCAGAGAGCTCTCTTGCCCCTTCTACCATGTGAGAACACAGTAAGAAGAGAGGCCATTTATAAACTAGAAACTAGATTCTCACCCGGCACCTTGATTTTTGACTTCCCAGCCTCCAGTACTATGAGAAATAAATTTTTATTGTTAATCCACCCAGTGTATGGTATTTTTAATATAGCAACTGGACTGCACTAAGACAATGTATTTAATTCTTATTCTTCTCAAGTTATTCTGTATAACATTATACAGAATATAATTCTGTAGCATTATACGAGTTTAGAGACTGGCCAGGCCAACCTCACAAAATAGACAATTTATTAGAAAACAAAGGAAGCAAGAGTTGGCCATGATATCTGGGAAAGACTGTTTCAGGCAGAAGGAGCAGCCTAGGCAATGGGTTTTTGGTGTGTTGCCTCAATTGATCTGAAATTAGAGGAGCCCAGGGTTGCTGCAATGGAAGAGAGAAAAGAAGTGATGTTAGGGAGGTCCCAGGAGACCCGATGACATAGCAATAATCAACATTCAGGTAAAGTCCACTCCTTAAACAAGATTATTAAACAATGGAGGCCTTATGGGTCAAAATAAGATTGGTTAAGAAAATACAGATAATTGTGAATCAGATTCTAGGGGAGAAAACAAGGGCACAGACCACAATAAACTAGAACTGACATCAATAATTCAATTCACCTAAGGAATGTTATAGAAAATCAACTACAATGTACAAGGTACTTTACCAGGGTTAGGTCCTCAAGTCATTATTTCAAGGGTGATTTTAGGTTTTCAAAGCAAGGGCAAGCATTTAGGTATGTTAAGACAAAACATAAGTCAGATCAGAAATGGTGAAATTTTACATACACAGACTGGAGAAAAGATAATGATTGAGGTCATCAAAAATTTGGTTGCTAAGTATATTCTATCTACACCTGGCATGAAGTATTAACCCGTATGTTATTTCTTCCCATTTCTTTACATGATATTGATGGTAGAATTTGGAGGAAAAATATATAAATGTACCTTCATGTTTTTCAGATCATGATCAGTGTTGACATTACATGAAATGAATGTGTTCCCTGAGATCACTCAGTATCTTGACAGATTCAGAAGCAGAAGGCATTGATTTGACAGGAAGGAAAATGAAAAGAGCATCTGTAGAACTTCAATATCTTTGAATTTGGCAATCTCTCCAATATTTATCGCTTTCTTGACATAGTCTTTTCAGATGAGCCACTGAAAAGCATTAATGGAGAAATAGAAAAAAACCCACAAAGGAATCGACCGTAAAACTTCCAAAACAGGGAGGTAGAGAAAATGATGCCATGTCTTATAAAGTGACATCAATTATTTGTCAGATAAAACTAACCAAATAAACTGATCAATTGCAAGAAGCAGTTACTACTGTGTATGAGTAATACCTATGATCAGGATGTGAAATGGATAATAAAAACCTTCTATACATAACCAGCCTTAGACTTGGGGAAGGTGAAGAGGACCCACTATATAGACACAAAGGAATATATAAAGAGTGAAGCAATTTGAATTGTGTCAATTAGTAATGTGAGATTTTTAAAATTACTAGCAGACATGAAATTGTCCAGTCCTATTATGAATTATCTCAGTTATGCATATGGTAACATTGGCCTTTCAACACCTTTAGAGGAAGACACAACTTGATTTTACTAATGAAATTAGGCAGAAGTGGTATGTCATGTTTCTTTAAGAATTTTAATGTGGTTTTTATGAAATAGTGTAATGTGCCATGTTTCTCTTTCTCTCTTTTTCTTTCACAGTTACCACCAGCATTTGGAATGTGACCCCTCTGTCAGCCTCTATTCCAGAATGATGATCACATGGAGAAGAACAAGAGCCTACCTGTAATGGAAAAGTGAGAGAGAAAAAAAACACATCTTGGCTATTTTAGGTCACTGATACTCTAGGGGTATGTGTTACTGCAACGTAACCTTGTCTTACCCTGACATAGAAAACAATGTACTCAATGCACTTATCATAATCTAATTATCTCCTTGTATTACAACAATTGTGTAAAACATAAGAGGAAGAAGAGCATCTAAAAATAAAAATAAATAAATCTGTCCCCTAAGATGACCATTCTTTGATTTAATAAATACTTACTTTCACCTGGGCTAGTATATGTCACACACACACACACACACACACACACACACACACACACACACACACACAAACACAGACACACACAGAATAACAATGAAAAGAGAAATACTGAAAGAATATTTCTGCTGGTAATGGTTCTTTTATTAAAGAAGCAAAGTGAAGGGGCATGAGTAATGTTTGTTATCAAAGAAAGGAATTAGATTTAGTGTCAGGAATATTAGAATTGCCACCGAATGCAGTCCAAAGTTTTATACATTAAACACAAAATCTAAAAAAAAGGAAGAGGGAAAGAAAGAAAAAAAGATCCCCTGAACAAATGTTTCTGTCTACTTCTTGTTTTGTGTACTAGTTCTCTCAAATATTAAGGTTACTGCTTTCTTTCTCCAATATTTATGGAAAATTCATACAGTTCTAGCTACAAAGATGTAAAAAATTGAAAACATAATATAAAACTTCCCAGATCTCTATTACTAAGACACAAACACACAGAGCTAAACTTGTTAGACTAGTAAGTTTTGTAGTGCTGGGAGTTAGAACATACCTGCATTGGTCTAATTAAAGATAAATAAAATAGATGCATTAAATAATTTTCCAAACACTAGGAATAAAATAAGGTATTGACATTTCCAGAGCAGACAAAACAAAACTTCAGTCCTAATGTTTAGTGGCATCCATCCTAGCAGTTGTCCTTTGGAACTCGTGAAAATATATTTTAACTGATAACATGGAGAAAAATAGCTTTTTCCTCACAAAATATTTTAAGAGTTTCATTAGAGGAAAAGAGGTCAGGGGGAGGCTGTGATTGGCAGAGTCTTCTGTGGACTTCTTGCCCCAGGAGCTAAGAAAGTTTACAGCTGTGGACTGTTCATTGTACGTAACTCAACAATTCAATGATTAAAATATTTTCCTACTTTTCCAAATCCAACTTGGGAAATTTTAATCAAATTTCTTTGAAGAAGCTCATTCAGGAACAAATATAAGTAGACATGAGAAATATAATACCTTGTCGTCTTTTATTTATTTATTTTTAATTGGAGTATAATTGCTTTACAATGTTGTGCTAGTTTCTGCTGTACAATGAAGTGAATCAGCTATATGTATACATATATCCCCATATCCCCTCCCTCTTGGATCTCCCTCCCATCTGCCCCATCCCAACCATCTAGGTCATCACAGAGCACCGAGGTGAGCTCCCTGTGTGCAGCAGGTTTCCACTAGCTATTTATTTTACACATGGTATTTTGCCAGAATGAGATAAGAATTCAATTACTTGATGAGTTAATGTCAAATAAAATGTTGCCAACTTGAAACTCCTTAAGATCCATCATTGTTTTTTTTTTTTCCCATGAGTTATAATTTTTAGAACTGGCCATGTTAGCAAGAAGATTAGAAGGAAAGTGTGTGCATTATGTTTATATGATATTGGGAATTACTGTGTTCAGTGGTTGGAGGTAGAATTTTCTTTAAAAAACACATTAGAATTCGTAAATGATCATTAAAGAAATATTTCTCCCAGCATTTTTTTGTGCACTATATACAGTGAGGAAACTTATGTCTGATTATTTCATGTTAAGGTATATTGTTTACTCCTGAAAATATCTTAAACACTGCCTCTCTGGCTTTCTTTGTTGTTTGTTTGTTTTTTTAATGGAATTTGTTTATTTATTCATACTGAGGTACAATATACATATTCCTGTAGGCATAATAATGTCCCCCCAAAATGTCCACTTTTTAACTTCCAGAATCTGTGAATATACTACCTTACCATAACAAAAGGAAATTTGTAGTTGTGATTAAATTAAAGATCTTGAGATGGGAAGATTTGCCTGAATTACCCGGGTGGAGGTAATATAGCCACAAAGGTCCTTATAAGAGAGAGGCAGAAGGGTCACAGACAGAGAGAAATGCAAAAAAAAAGGAAGCAGGGGTCAGAGTGATAAAGCTATGAGCCAAGGAATGTGCACAGCCTCTAGAAGCTGAAGAAATCAAGGGACAGATTCTTCCCTAGAGCCTCCAGAAGGAATAGTCTTTGATGTTAGCCTCACAAGAAGCATTTCAGAATTTGGAGCTTCAGAATTTAATAAACTTGTATTGCTTTGAGACCCTAAATTTGTAGTAATTTTTAACAACAGCAATAGGAAACTGATACACATACAGTAACATGTACAAACCTTAACCTCATAGTTTAATAAATATGTGTGTGTGACTGTGTGTCTGTGTATACATACACTCTTCCATGTAACTCTTACCCTGATGCAGAGATAGAATATTTCCAGTACCCCAAATAAAAAGTACTTTAAATATGATTAAATAAGAAAGGAAGTATCAAAATATTGCCATATAACAGAGCAGTATCATGAGCCACCAAGCAAAAATGCAAAAAAAAAAATATCTGAAATGGAAAATTTAATGATTATTATAGAAACAATAGATGGAATAAGAAATAGACTTAGTTGAAGAAAGAATTAGAAAAGATGAATTTGGAAAAAAATATTTTGGAATGTAGCAAGAAAACATAGAAAATATGAAAATTTAAAGAACAAGAAAGGTAGAGTGAGTATATATAAGCTATATACAGTTCCAGAAGTAGAAATAGAGAATGAGGGGGAAAAAGCAGTATTTTAAAAGACAATAGTTGGCAATTTTGCAGAACCAGTGCAAGTTATACATTTTCATATTCAGGAATGCAGTTAAATTTAAGCTGTACAGATAAACATAAATCCTCACCTAAACTTATATTAATGAATTGACAGAACTCCAAAAAAAAAGACATTAAATAAAGTAGACTCAAAAGGAAGATGATCTTTAAAAGAATGACAGACTGACAACTTGTTTTTATAAAAGCAAAAATTGAAGCCAAAGGACAGTGGATCCATATCTTTAAAATATGAGGAGAAAATATGAATATTACTATCAATCTGTACCAAAAGAAATCTCACCCCTCAAACCAGTTTCTTCTTTCTTTGCCTCAGAACTGTACTGTATTTTCCTATCTGCCTTGCAGTTAGATGATACAATCTGAGTAGTTCTGGCCAGTGGAATGTTGGACAAAATGAGGTGTCCCTCCTCTAGACAAAGCCTTCTGAGAGGTATATCTCTGTGTCTCTTTTCCTTTCCACCAGCTTCTTGCAGATGTCAAGACCCTATGGGATGTAACAGCCAAAAGATTAAATGAGTCTCAGTTGCTGGATACACATTTAGAGATCTACCTGCCAATAGGGACACACATTTTGGACTTTTAGGTAAATTCTGATAGATTTTAATGAAACAATAAAACCTAGATTTGTCTAGCCAAGTGAATCTCTTTTTCAAGTAAACAATAAAAAAATGACAACTACAAAAGACAATATAAAATAATGTTTATAATTATTACTTCAAAAAGAATTAAAATATTGAAAAACTATTGAATGAGAGAGCAGTTAAGAATAAGAACTAACTTACTAGTTATTTCTTTTTGTTATCTTTTAAATTGTGTGGACTACACAATCAATATTGCTTTTTGTTTAACAAATATTACTAAAAACTTTCTATGTTCTAGACACTTTTAGGAATGAGGATATAGCATTTAATAATACAAGCAAAGTACTTACCTGCATGGAGCTGATAGTCTGGTTGTAAGCTGACATTTCTAGAGCAATCACTAAAATAACAGAAATAGAGTACACAGCTTCCTGCTAATAGAGGACTAACAATATGGATTAAAGTAAAAACTTGCAGTCACTTCAATCTATACAAAATAAGGCAAAAAGGGAGAAAAATAGGAAAAGCAGGGCAATTACAAAACAGTAAGTAAGATGGACAACATATTTCCAAAATATCAGTAACCATAAGAAATGTTAATGGACTAAAATCTTCTATTAAAAAATAGAGTGTCAAAGTGAATAAAATAACACAAATTCAGGTATATGTTATTTTTAAAAGAAACATATAAACTATATGGCCCAAAAGGCTGAAAATAAAATGATAGAAATACACACACACACGTGTGTATGCACATATGCCCACATAAACATTAACATATACAAATAAAAAAGATAATGGAGCTATATCAATATCTGAAAAAATTGACTTTAGGACAAAAAACGTTTTACAGGATATAAAAGGAATCATTTTTTATATCTCTATGATTTTCCCAAAAGACCAAAGTATGTTAGAAGGTAGTAAGAGAATTTACATCTTTTTCTACAGACGTCTTGCTGAAAATGGATATAGTATATTTGAAGGTTTACTCCCTCAAAGTTGTAGAGAAATTATGTTTATTTCATAAATGATAATTCATGTTAGTATGCTTGCTTCATAACAAGAACTCATACTATTATTTCACTGAAAAATCTATTTTCCATTTATGCAGATATTTATTTTAAGATACTACAGTTAGACAGAGATAAGCTTGAATTTCGACTTCAACAGTTGAAGGAATGTGTCATTTCATTTAAGCATTCTAAACCTCAGTGTCCTTATCTTTAAAATGGGAGTAACTGCAACAATATTTGAGTATTAAATAATATATAAAACAATACAGTATAGAGCCTCACACAGCGTTATAAAAGAACATTAGCTAATTTTATTATTTTATTTGTGTATTTTTTTTTTATTTTGAGTGGTTGCATTTCTTTTTTTTATTCAAAATTTATTTATTATTTATTTATTTTTGGCTGTGCAGGGTCTTCGTTGCTGTGCGCAGGCTTTCTTTTTAGTTCAGGCGAGTGGGGGCTACTCTTCATTGTGGTTTGCAGGCCTCTCATTAAGGTGGCTCCTCTTGTTGTGGAGCAATGGACTCTAGGTGTGCAGGCTTCATAGTTGTGGCACATGGGCTCAGTGGTTGTGGCTCGCGAGCTCTAGAGAGCAGGCTCGATAGTTGTGGCGCACGGGCTTAGTTGCTCTGAGGCATGTAGAATCTTCCCAGACCAGGGCTCAAATCCATGTCCCCTACATTGGCAGGCAGATTCTTCACCACTGCGCCACCAAGGAAGCCCAAGTGGTTGCATTTCTTAAACAAAAATATCCAGATAATTTCAAAATAATTTATCCAGGAGAGTAATGAATGGAAGCATCTAAATATTGAATATTCTAAAGTAATGCTTTCTTTTTAAAGAAAAATCAAATTTTAAAAATATTATTATAAACATTGAAGAATAAAAACCTATATTTATTGTCCTAGCACATCTAGACCAACATGCTGATGATAATTTCCTTTTTTCACCCACTCAACATAGATTGGTTACAATCTGGGCTCTGCCCTTAGGATACAAAGGTGATCAAGGTAAATTAACAAATGTCCTGCCTGCAAACAGTTTACTGGTGGGGTGTTAGACAATATAGCAAATAAGTAAATATCTAAAAATTATTAAAGAGAAACATTCACATACCAATGTGTAGGCTTGCTCAGAAGACACTTCTTAAGAAACAAAAATATATAAAGACATCTATGTTTGACAGTAGAATTACCATCCACTCATACATTTATTCTCTCTAAAAACAGGGTCTAGATCAGTCTCACAGACTGTTGTATACCCAGCCTCTGGTATAGTCCCTGCCTCTTAGTACATAACCACGTTTGTTAAATATGTGAATAAATGAATACCCTTTATTTGTTGTTTTCAGTTACATCATTTCTTTTCATTATGTTCTCAATCCACACTGAAATATACCATGAAGTTTTATGTAATGCTTATATAATGAACACTTTATGGGCAGTAAGTTACAGAATTATTAAAGCCCACTTAAATAGAATGGGAATGGAGTTGACACTTTGTAATGCATCTAAACACAAGTGATAGTTCAAATTTAAGTATGTATACTTGAACATAGACTTAAAATAGAAGAATGTAAAGATATGTGACTAATTCGGAATTCACTTTTGACACATATGGGTGATATTGAGAACCCAAGGTTCCATACATACTGAATATACTGATCTTTCCTTTCTTTATATTCACCTATATTCTGAATAGCTTAGTTACTACCCAGAAATTCTTATTGTACTCTGATATCATTTAATGTATTGTGATAGATTTACTGACATATTCTTTAAATATGGGAATACTACACATGTTTGGGAACATTCTAGTTCTTTAGTAATGATAACGTTTTCTGAATGTTTATTATGTCACTACAACATGAAACTTCTCCTCTACTGGTATAAAAGTTTTAGTAAGTTAAGTAGATATCACAAGATTGAGTGAACCTGGTTCAATAGGAAATGTGATGTTAGGATTAAAATATAGCATTTTTTATTTCGGTAACTTCAAAAATGCTGAACTCTTTTTAGATGTTCCTTAAATAATAAAAACACAAATATGCTTTTCATAGAGCACTTTTCTTTCATATAAAATATCTACACTGTAGCAAATAAATTGTTACCAGTATTTTTCTGCATTATTTCCTAACAGACAATCTAAATCATCAAAATAGTGCTCTTGGAAGAACCACGTGATGTCCAGAGAGCCTTATGAAACTTTATGTCTGATTTAAGCACTCTTGAACAATAAGAATATGAATAAAACCACTAAAATCTTTGTGTTTTGGTTTGAATCTCTAAACTCATGAATTTCAAGTGACATGAAATTGGCCCAAATAATATCATGGCTTGTTAATGCAACTCTCATTCACCCCATTTTTGCATTTTCCTAAGAATCTCTGCTGTCATGCAAAAAAAAAAGAAAAACATAAAAACACAAAAAACAACTCATTTTTACCTACAATAAAGGGCTCCGATGGATGTCTGTACTTGATCCTGAATACTTATGTGCTTACTGTCTTTCAGTCCTAAGAAAAATCACCTCATAAAGGAGCAGGTAGAGGGCTTTGAAAAGTAACACCCAAACCTGCTTTAATAGCTGATAACCACTGTCATTTTCCATTAATTTGGCGGTCGTATGTTGTACAACAATTTAAAATAATGAACACTATTTATTTCACTGTCAGTCATATTGAACTGTCCATAAAGAGGTCAAAGTTAATGTTCTTTGTGGCAATAATTAAGTTCATTTAAGAAAGAGAGACACTGACATCTGGCCAATAAACATTAAACAGGTAAGTTATAGGAGTCTAATCAACACCTACATCAGTTTATCATAAATCAAATGAAAGATTATTAAATCAGCATGTCTCCACTCATTATTTGGCATGTTAATGGTATATTATATTTTTGAGATTGGAGAGGAATACTCTCAGTGTGGAAAAGGATGAGGCAGAACTAAATAACAGAGAAGAAAATTTGAA
Source organism: Leucopleurus acutus (assembly GCF_964270905.1). Classification (NCBI taxonomy): domain Eukaryota; kingdom Metazoa; phylum Chordata; class Mammalia; order Artiodactyla; family Delphinidae; genus Leucopleurus; species Leucopleurus acutus. The sequence goes on along the minus strand of NC_139142.1, from coordinate 18,787,832 downwards.
CTCAAAAATTTGAAACCCAGGATTTACTTGATGAATCATTAACCATCTATTAATTCACTGTGCTGCTTTGTTCCCCTACCCTAAAATATGCTGAAAGAACCTTTTTACTAGGAAAAATATTTTTTCTAAGGAGATTTTTCCCATTGAACATAGAGTGAAAGAGAGAATTGCTAAGTCATTATGGCAGTTTAGTTACAGGGTGCTATGATTCTGGAATATACAGTTTTATTCCTGGGGATATTTTTCTTTATTTTTCTCCCTCAAACCCACAAAGGTGGCTTAGCTAGAGTGAATGAATGAACCTGTGTCTAAGCAAGGCATATACATACACATGATTATTGAAGAAATTATCTAAAAATTGACAACGGAAAAATCATTCCTTACTTTTACTCTATGATCTGGACATTTTCATGCATAATAAGATTTGGAATAATCTAACCAACCTTATAAATTCCTCTTTCTACAGGGCAAGAAACCTCTCTCCCTAATGCACTGTGTATAGAGCCTTTTATGTCATGGGCATCTCCATGAAAGATGAGGGTGATGGTGATGACAGGGTGATGAAGCTAAGCTTGAGATGATTAGGGTAATAATGAATTGCTGACTATTTTTTATCTCAATAAAAAACTTTAAGTAAAATCCTCACTGAACAAACTTGGAAAATTATTCTCTGAAAAAGTGCAAATCTGCTGTGAGCATATGATTTTTAAGCTAAATTCCTTTTCTGTAGATGCATGCACATTTTGCTGCAGTTTGTGGAGTGAACCACGTGTGCATCAAAGTCAAGGAAAAGTGAAGGACTAAATTATTGAAACTTTGAAAGTATTTAATACAGAAACAATAGAAACTTACCCTTAGACAATTTGGACCTATGAGTTACATGGGTGAAAAGAAGCAGAATTTGCCAGTTATAGAATATTTCCCAACAGAGTACTGGATGAGCTAAAAATAATATTACTTAATACTTTTATAATTCATTATAGATACAAATCTATTTCACAAACATTATTTCATTGACACAATATCACAGGTAGGTGTTTTTTTTTATTCCCAATTTAAAGATGGGAAAAATTGAGGCTATTTTATTTTAGTTACAAAATATTAGTGGGGTACTTTAAAGATATTTGGTTTAGGTTTTTTCTCTTCAGTATGTTGTAAATCTAGATGATACTCTACTGGGCTTCTGCAAAATCACTCATGATGTAGAGGCACACATAAACTTATATTTACAAGAATGTATCCACATCCATCTTCAGTATAGACTAGCTATTTTCCTTTGAACTCTGGTTTTCAATCCTTTATTAGAAAATTCAGGAATAAAATACCTACATAAGAAAGATTTAAATTATATGAGATAACGTAAGATCTGTGAGCAAGTATTGCATATTTTAGCAATTTATAATATTAAAATATACTTGTGAAATTTCTGTAAGAAGAATAAGAGCACATGGATTCTCCCAACGCATTGATTAGACCATCAGGATGGATCCCATTGCTCCTTACACTTCCATTCATCTCTGTGGCTCTCAGGAGTCTAACCTCAGTGGTCTTCTCTGATTTTTATTTCACTTCCTTATAATGATCAATAAAGCATATCAATCCCACGCAATCTAGTCCACTCAAAACTTTCCACTCACAAGTTTCAACAACTTTATGATCAACAGATGCTACCGCATGATAATTTTTTTCTCAGAACTTTCCCTTCACTTCTATGACCTCAACTGAATTTGTCAGCTAGGATTTGTCTCCTGGACCCACTTCCCTTGTAGGCTTCTGAGGCATGGGCCTGTTTGTTTGGTTGGTTTTAAATAGGTTTTATTTTTTAGAGAAGCTTCAGGTTTACAGCAAAATTGAGCAGAACGTACAGAGATTTCCCATATGCCCCCCTCCCCACACATGCATGACCACCCCCATTGTCAACATTCCCCACCAAATGGTACACTTGCTACAACTGATAAACCTACAGTAAACATTATTGTCACCCATTACTTTAGGGTCCACTGTTGGTGTTGTACAATCTGAATTTTGACAAATGTATAATGACATACACCCACAATTATAGTATCCTATAGAATTGTTTTATCTCCCTAAAAATTCTCTGTGCTCCACCTAATCATTCCTCTTTCCACCCTAACCCTTGACAATCACTGATCATTTTTACTGTCTTCATAGTTATGCCCTTTTGTTTGTATTTTATTTTTGTTTTGTCAGATTTCTCTTAACTAAAGGATAGATGACTGAAGACATAATCTTTAATTATCATATCATTGTTCTTTTAGGCTACTTTCCCCCTTGTTTGTAGAAGAAAAGGTAAACAGTACCACAAGTGACACACATATATGTGCATATATGGTGTCCCATTGAATCTCCACCATGAACTCTGTCATCTACTCTGCCCTCCCTGTGGTCCTGCCAATCCTCCTGACACTAACTGTAAATTAGAGTTCTTGTTTCACAATTTATTACGTTAACATTTCTCCTACCTTCATCCTAAGTAAGGTCAATGACCAACCAATATCCTGCTCTCACAGATCCTCCTATATTTTTTTCATCCCTTATACTCCAAGACCACAGCAATCTCCAAGATAACAAATGTAATCCCCTTAGTTTTCACCTACATCTCTTTTCTTCTTAATTCATTGACTGTAGTGCCCTCTCTGCTACAATTCCTCTATGTAATCTTGACCAGAGGTGGGCAAACATTTTCTTTAAGATGTCACATAGTAAATATTTTAACTTTTGTGGGTCAACAGTTTCTATCACAACTACTCAACTGTGTCATTGTATCAAAACATACATATATTTATTACATATACCTGAAAATGAGAGTGCTGTGTGACTTGAAATTTATATTCATAACACTCAACCTGGCACTCAGTCACCCTTAATATATGATTTATCTGAATCCATGGCCAGCATCTCCCAAGTAGGTAGTAAAAGTTAGTTGGGTTTAACTGTGGATGACCATAGGCAAGGATGACAAAAAGGCTAGGTCACAGGAGTAGAGAATGTTGATTTTTTTTTAATGATTATAGTAGTGGATCATGGAATCCTAAGTGTACAAAAACTAGTGAGTCAATGAAATCGAGTGGGCTTTATAGTTACAGAGACTTTCTTTTCAGAACCCAAAATAGAGTTTTATAGTTCCTTAATCAGTTGGAAGCTCTTTAAAAGAGGGCTTAGGTCTTTCCTGCTGGCCTTGGAGAAGGAAGCTGCCATGAGCTCTATAGCTGCAAAGGAAAGGATAGTTCTGCTAACAGCCACATGAACTTGGAAGAACACCTGAGCTTAAGAGAAGATTGCACCCCTGCTACCTCCTTGACTGCAGCCTAGTGAAACCCTGAGTAGAGAAGCCAGCTGAGCAGTGTAGGGAATCCTGATCCGTTGGAACTACAAGATAATAAATATATGTTGATTCAAGTATATACATGTGTATAATGTGTTACACAGTAGAAAAACTAATATAACTGTCAATGTTTCTTTCCATAAAAAGCTTTATTCACTAAGAAACTATTTGAATTCACTCTTCCATCTTTATACCTGTACATTCCCTCCCCACCCTCACTTCAGTGCCACCTCACAGTTCAATGAGAAAAAAGGGACATTAACAGAGATAAAAAATCACCACTTTCTACCACAAAGTTGAAAATTCCACCCACATTTGAAGACATCTAATTCCCTCTTAAAATGTAGGAAGTGTCCCTCTTCTAATGAAAACCCAATGCCTCTATTCATGTTCAACTTGGGCTTTCTTATCCTTTAGTTGTCTTTCTTCTCTTCTAGGTGCTTAGTTTCTCCTTCATCATTTATGTTCAAGTATCTCTCATTTATATATGTATGTATATGTGTGTATAGACACATACATATATAAAAATTACTGCATGCATTAAAATGAATATATGCACACACATCCATTATATTAACCATATGTATATATGGACATGCATGTATATATACACATCAATGCATATATTATATTATTTATATATTATGTGTATATGTTTCACAGAAATGTCTATATCCACTATCTCCACTTTCACCTACTAACTCTCTAACTTGCATTCCACACACACTCAACTAAAACTTCTCTGGACCAGGTTACCAAGGATTTTATTCTTGCTAAAATTGATGGGAATCGTTGTGACTTTATACTTTCTACCTCTTAGAAGCATTTAGCAATAATGACCACCCTTCTTCCTCTACTCTCCCATTACCAGTTCTTAAAACAGTCTCTTCGTTTGGGGCCTCATGAAACCAAATATCCTGGGTTTAGTGGCCCTCATTAGCTTGTCTTCTTTCATTGGCTCTTTTCTCTGTACCCAGCTGCTAGATTTGGGAGTGTCTCAGAGCTCATTTCCAGGTCCTTTCTTCCTGTCTGCCCTTCACTTTACTCTAGATGGTCATATTAATTCACATGACTTTACTTACTATTGAAAAAGTCCCAAAGCATTATTCCTAGCCCTGATATTACATTTAAGATTCACACTCATATCCCTCAAGCTTTTTGACATCTATACCTGTCTGGCTTCTGGATATCTCAAAATTATCATGTCAAAATTGACACTCTTAACATATCTTTTATACATATACACTCCAAACACTAGAAACAACTGTAAAAACAATTATCTCACCCTCTCACATTCTCCACATCAGAATAAATGACACCTGCCAAGGTACTAAAGACAAAAAATAAAACAAAATTAAATTAATTGAATTAAAATGTAGAAGTTATTTATATTTAAATAAAGTGATTGTATTTATGATGCTCCTCTTTCTTCAAGTTCCTTTCTGTTTGCCTAAAAATAAACCTCATATTCATTCAATTTCATTCATCACATTAGCACCTTCATATATAACCTACACTGACCTTCCTATTTCCACTTTTGGCTATTCAAAATCATGTTGGAATATATTATTTGTGAAGATAAATTCTGACCTAAAACAATGATCTGGATTCAAATATTTTTCTGTTTTTCCCCAAATACACTTATGAGACTCTAAAACTCAATGTCTGTTTCTGAAAATAAAGTCACTGTAACTATAAAATCCACTCAGTAGCCATATAATGAAAAAATAAATCCATAAAATGATTCAGTTATATTGCTCTTTTACACAAATTACCTTTTCTAATCTCCATAATAACCTTGATGTGCTAGTCATTTTATTTTTCTCATATTAAAGATTAAGAAATAAGCTCAAGTTTGTAAAGTACTTGTACAAGCACACCAAGACCTCTGTCTCTTAGACCAATGATGTACTCACTGAAACGAAAAAAGGATTCTGAGAGAAATGTCCTTGTCATTAGTAGAGTAAAAGTAGTTGAAATAAAACACTTGTGTTAGTAATATATATCTAAAATTACTGAAGACTTCTTCAGAAATATAAATAAAGATGCATATAGTAATGTAAAAAAATCAGCTCCCTTTTCTCAATTAAAAACTGAAGTATACTGAATTGGATCCAGATCAAAATTATAAAGCAAATAACTCTTTCATAATCCCTATCAACTTTCCAGTCCTTCATAATGTTTTTCCTCAATGCAACTTATGCCTTAGATATTTCCCCTCTCAAAATCTTTTTGCTCTAGTCTACCCTAACCTGGGATCATCCCAGACTGCCTACTCCAATACAGGTTGAAACCAGTGTGTGTGTACGTATGTGTGTATGTGCCTCTGTGTGTGTGTGTGAATTTATGTTTTATTAACTTCAGATCCAATAGCTGAGATTTTCAAACAAGCTACTTTACCCTGGGAGTAATTTTTATTATACCAGTTGTAAGGTATTTAAAATGATAGAATGGCTCTATATATGAAAAATAGAAGCTTGTCAGTTATAATGATTCTAGTGAACAGAGTTTTAAAGAAGTTCTATATGACCTTTCTAAATGTCTAGAATATTGGTTATGAGTGCAATCATTTTTACCCTGGCATAGTCATTGATTTTTCAAGTATTCTGTTATGCTAATGTGGTATGTCTCTTGTTCTCTAAAGTTATTCTAAGAAGCACTTGAAACGGTGATGAGCAAAATCAGTCTTCTATCAAGTACTTGGTATGGGAACTTAGAGAAAGGGTAGGTAAAGGGTTCATGATTTTATGATAAAAGAAGCTATACTCTCCATAAGAACTGGAAAGAAAATCATTCCTGAAAGCAAATGATAATGAGATCTCTTTCTGAAAATCTGTAAGTTAAAAAGGCAATTAGCTTGTCTATCTTATTCACCTGCAGGGGCAAAAACAATTCAGTTCTCACTGTTAAAACAGACTGCAGTCATATTGGATTTGAAAACCTGATTTTTAAATATTTGTGAATATCTAAACCCTGCATAAGGGTAGAAGACACATATAATTTAGAAAACTTTCATTCAGCTGATTTTTATTTCATTTGAAACACAGGTTGAAATATAATATTTATTATCTCTGTTACAAAAAGGTGACAAACTAAAAACGTCTAAAATGAAAAAGTTAGTGTATCATTATTTTTTAAATGGAATGTCAGAGTAATTTCTTAAGATTAATTTTTTTTTATTAGAAAATTCCAAATTAGAAGTCCTTTTAGAGAAAAGTGCTTTGTATTATGTATTCTTAATGCCATTCTGACTGTAACGTAGACAGCAGTTTCTCACACAGATCTGAGAGAACATTTTGTTATGTGAACTCAAAGCCAACCACTAGGGAAACATGATTTGTTTAATGTTAGTGAAAATATTCATACTTGAACAAATATGTTAGTCAATTACAAAAGTTCATATCCTAGTATATTTTAAAAACCATCTCACCATGGGAAATAATGATTCAAAGCTCTGTTATCTATAGGCAAATAATGCAAGTTAGCCATATCCATCCTAATAATGCCCAATCTCATATTTTATTATACAAAATAATCATCATGCTTTGGGTATAAAGTTTGGATATTTTGTTGAAATCACAGTGATCATTCAAAGAGGGTTCTAGACTAATGGTCAGCAAACATTTCCTGTAAAGATCCTGCTAGTAAATATTTTCCACTTTGTGATGCCACATGGTTTCTGCTACAACTGTAAATTCTGCCACTGTTGTGAAAACAGCATAGACAATACACAAACAAATAAGTAACTGTGTTCCAATAAAACTTTAGTTAAAAAAACAGGTAGTAGGTTAGTCCTGCTCTAGGCTACTGTTACCAAGTCCAAGCTCATACTGCTCACTACATGACAGGTCAAATAAATCAAGAGAGGAGGTGCTGGGGCAAGGAATGGTGACTTTATTTAGAAAGCCAGTAGACCAAGATGGTGGGCTAGCATCCCAAAAAAACATCTTACCTGAGTTAGAATTCAGGCTTCTTTTATACTAAAAGGGGAAGGAGTTTGGCTGGTTGTTGCAAACTTCTTGGTCTTGGAATTCTTTGTTCTTACAGCCATCCACATAGGTCTGGTCACAATGTTCCTATAAACCTCCAACAAGACAATTATAATTTTCTGTTCTGCAACATTTTATCTCTATATGAATGGAAAAGTGTTATACCTTTAAGGTTCAAGTCTGGGGGGCAGAACCTTGAGAATGGGCTATCATGTATATTTTGGGCTATGAGCAATATTCTTTTCCACAAATACAGAGCCAGTATGACTAAGCACAGGCAACAGAGCACAAAGGTTACAGCTAAAGGAATAGATCCAATATGGAGTCAGGTTTCTTCTTCTTTGTTACACTACCACTAGTTATTTTTAAAATGCATATTCTTGCAAAGTTGGAAAAGAAGGAAGTTGAGTAATCTGCCCCTAACCTAAGCTGTCTCCTTGATTTCTGGATATGAGAAGAAATAGAAGAGAAATGAACAAATGGTAAGATACATGTATTGAAAGGAGTTTAGAAGCTAACTGACCAGTTATTCCCACCCAAAGCTTGCTTACTCAATTTCAAACTCTAAGATGATCATCTCACTTCAGCTTGACTACCTAGAGTGATAGAGAACTCAATGCTTAGAGTGGTATGTAGGTACTGAGTTCAATTTTTGGACATTTCTAAATTTAAACACTTTTCATATATGCTGTGTTTGGAAATAATTTGCAGTTTTTGACTAGTGATTTAGTACAGACTTGCCTACAATGTTTCACTTAAGAAATGTATAGGCTAATTTAAATCATTTAGCACCTTTAAAATTAAGGACATATATTTATTGGGTAAATGTTTTTTAGGTATATTTTTTGAATTAGAATTCCCATCAGGTAAAAACTGGAACTTACTGTCTAAGCTAAATTTCTCAACCTATTGCACATAACTGTGATTCTCTGGGAAGATCCCTGGCCAGAGGTTATTTCACAATGATGGTTTGCTCATTTCTTCATCATGTTGTTTCTCATATCACATTCTTTGTCACTCAAAAGATGTTTCTACATGAATTTTACCTTTTTATAGAAACTAGATTCATTACTTGAGATAACCCTTTCTGCTTGCTTCACATTGCTTGTAATCCATTTTAAGCAAATTTAGCAAGATCAAATATGTTTTAGAAGTCCCCACACCCCCTTTGTCAGTAAAATCAAACAGAATTTAGAAATATGTTTTGCCAGGATTGACAGTGTACAGCTTTGAGTATAGACTAAAATTTTATTTTAGTTGATGTAGATAGTTTCATTTCTCTTTCTTAATATTTTATTGATAGCCCTTCAACAGAGTCAGCTCTAAGATGTCTCTCTGATTTTCTAGCTTTTACTAATTTTATTTTGTTTATTCTCATGTCAAATTCAGAACTGATAGTGTCTGATGAACTGCCCATGATTTCCAGTTATCACACAGTACTAAAGGGCCATAGCTAAAGCATGACTAAAGAAATTACCCAATTTAGAGTCTAAGAGGATATGCTTTGTCTAGTCTTCCTTAAGTATTAAAAAAAAAAGAAAAGAAAAACCCCCAGACTGTGTTATCTTCAGAAATGAGAAGGAAAAATGTGGTGGGGAGGTAGAGATATTAATATTGGGCAAAGATAAGCTGCTAAGTCAGGAATTTCACTTTTTTAACTTAAAGCCCAGCCGACAGTCACTCGGCGCTATCACATATTCACTTCCAGAGATTTAAAAGGTAGAATACAATTAGTAAACTTGATATCTTTTCACTATGAGAGGCAACAAAAATGACTATTTTTAGTTATTTAACTTGACACCGCTATAGGCATCATGGCTTTCTCTGCTTTATAGAGATTACTGTAATTGTGACTCTCATTACTAAGACAGTATAATGAAGTGTTATAAGAAAAAGACTATATTTCATTTTGCCTGAATGCATGCATTTGTTTGGTTTCTCCTTTTTCTTAACTTTAACTCCCTAGTTTCATAAAAGACTTTTTTCCATAATCAGTGAAAAGATAACATATTTAAGGAAAAATAGCACCTTTTTACACTTTCACACTTTTCTTTTTACATACTGAATTCTGGGGGAAGAAAATGAATATATTTTCAGATGAAATTTATATTTGAAAGAGAAGTCCTGTGCTTCCTTCTTATTTTTCTTGCATGCTTCTTTCTTTCATATGCAATCTGTTCATTTATTATCTTTTACTCAACCTGTACTGAGTGTGCTCCATTAAAGCAGAAATTCCATTCAATAAAATTGGAAACTTTTTTCTATTCTAGTCTAAAATGTTCTCTGAGAGCCATAGCATTCACCATTTATGGCTTTAACTCTTACAGACCAGAAGATAAAGCCTGTGTTTGTGTTTGTCACAAACTCAGAGAAAATAGATCTTTCTCAGTTTGCACTGTTAAGAGCTGTTCCTGAGTAGAAGGAGCACATTTTCAGCCTATCTGTGCCCCTTAGAGATGCCCCTTTTTTCCCTTTGAAAGGAATCTCTAGCTGTGCCTCATTATAGTGTGCAATGGAAAAAGAGAGGAAGTGAGTGGGAAGGAGGAGCTATGGAGAGTGGAGAGAGATGGAGCTATGGAATCAAAAGACAAGGTTCTGTTCTGTAAGAAAAAAATAAATTGCCCCTTCCACGGTAGGACCAAACCCTTTTAAAGCTTGTAGTAATTTTCAACCTTTATTGCTACTATACACACCAGCAGGGATATGAGCTTTTGTATATAAAACCAGATACATGTGCACATACACACCTTTCATGGTTATCTGTTAACTGAGAGCTTACATCTACCCAAGTCAGCCCAAATTTCGATCCATCTGTGTTCATGTACCACAACTGAAGGATTTATTTATTTCCTGTCTTCATAAAAGACTCTCTCCTCATTACAACGCAGTTGTAATGTACATTTCTAGTACATTCTAGAAAATGTAATAAACCATAAATGCATTGACATTTTTGTTTCCAAAGTTGTTTTTTTTTTAAACTTTTCCTTACAAGCTGTGAATGAGAATTGCTGTTGTTTTTTTTGTTTGTTTGATTGTTTGTTTGTTTTGTTTTGTTTTTTTGGTATGAGGCTATTATCTGAAATAGAAAAAAAAATATTTTTCTGAGTCCCTATAGAAAACTTCAAGGCCAAATGTGTAATTATAAAATAAAATGTGTTATTGATTAGCAAATTGAATAGCTCTACTTAACTATTTAAGAGACTGATTTTCCTGTTTTAAGAAAACTAAAAACTTAAATCATGATTAGATTATAAAAAGTTAAGCTCAAGATGAGAATTTAAACAATTCAATTTCTCTAAGTGAATAGAATCAGAATTGTCATCTGTACTTTTATTATGGAAGCTGCCAAATCTTTTGAGTACTTATTACACAATTCTTAAAGTAGTTGTTTTAAACAAAATGTCTAAAAATCGACAAAACAATGAGATTATCCTCGCCTTGTATTTCTTCATGTCACAAATAAATCGATACTTTGAGATGGTGAAGACTGAGCTACATTCTGGGATTTGTGTCTGCCAGTGAGACAGATAGTTTGATTCCATCTAGTCTTACCACTCATAGACTGATAGACTTGAAAGGACACTTTGAAAACTTGTAATTCAAAATGCTCTTCTCTGTATTATGAACAAGAAAAAAAGACACTCTTCATTCTACCTTTTGAAAAAACCCTGACTGAATGGACTTTAGAAAAAAAGATTAATTGATAAAACATTACCAGTAATAAAGTAAAATTCAAAAACTAAGTCAGCTTATTACAAGGAAATACATCTGAGCGGACAATAGTTCCCTTGCAGGCCAATCACATGGAATACACAGACCTCTCAGAGACCATTTAGATGATAGTTGTAAATGGTCCAGCCAGGTAGACAAGTACCATAAAGTTCCACGTCACAAACTTAAGAGCACTATTTTTGACAGCATCATCCTTAAATAAATAAAGAGGGATGAATAATAACAATTATAAGTGTAGTTCAGATGTCACTGTATTCCCAAGGGTTGTCTTCATCCTACCCTGTACCTACCTTGATTCAAAAAAAGCATGTAGTCATACCCCAGGAAAAAAATCCAACTCTAAAAGGCAAATGTTATTAATACAGATATTACTGAAAATTTTGTGAAGGGGAGGGGAATAGGATTTATGTTATAGACCACAAAGCAAAATTTAATGATTTATTATTACTACCTCTGTTTTTCCTCAAAATCTTTCTCGAAGTATTAGAAGCTTCATCAGTTTTTTTCCATCCCCTCTTACACCCTGTTTAAAATCCCTTGTATTATCTCCCACAATTTAGCTGGTATTCTCATTTTTAAAATCCCATCTAGTAAAACTACCCTGGTCATTTACTTGAGTTCACTCTTTCTCTCACTCATAGAAAGAAACTTGGTAAGCCACACTTGCTGCTAAAGGTTGAACTATTTAACTCCTCAGTTTAATTTTATGTTTATAATGTTAACAATGATATGATATTGGCATTGTACCAAAAAAATAGTAAACTCCTCAATAAAAAGAAAAGTGGCTACAAAAAAAAAAGTCTTCCTTTGCTTTGTAGGATCTCAATAAATAGTGACATAGAAGTGTTGTTGAAACCCAAACGAGGGTGGAAAAAAGTCTAAAATACAAAGTGTTCATTAGCAATCAAGCTTTAATATTTTTAACTCAGGTACCACTGTCAAACATAAAAAATGTTCAAAAGTCCAGGAAGATATTGCAAACATTTGGTGAGTGGAGAAAGATTGTAAATTCTGCCTTTTCTTTTTCTCTGCCATTCAGCTTGGTGGATCTCTATTTTTTTTTTTTTTTTTTTTTTTTGCAGTACGCGGGCCTCTCACTGTTGTGGCCTCTCCCATTGCAGAGCACAGGCTCTGGGCACGCAGGCTCAGTGGCAATGGCTCACAGGACTAGCCGCTCCGCGGCATGTGGGATCTTCCCGACCCGGGGCATGAACCCGTGTCCCCTGCATAGGCAGGCGGACTCTCAACCACTGTGCCACCAGGGAAGCCCTCTATTTGTTTTTGTTTATTCTTCATTTAACAAGATGCATTGAGTACTTCATGCATGCTCCAAGTCCTCTGGAAACCAAGGTTAAAACTACGTTGCCCTGCTTTTGGGTGTGTAAAGCTAGCTGACGAGAGTAGAGGGATATGATTTATTCTGCTAGAAGAAATCAATTAGTTATTAGAGCCCAAATAGCATGAGACCTGAACCTGATGTCAAATCAGACTTTAACAGGAGTGCAGGTCATAAAGGGACCCTGGAGGAAGAAATGAAGACAAAGGTATGTAAAAGAAGATGGTGAGTTACAAGAACTGCAAATACATTGATGCATGCAGAGCAAAAAGTTTGTGAATACACACTTCAGAATCAGACTCTTTTGAGCTGTTTTTCAGAGCTGAATGATGAACAGTCTCTGTTGGATGGCTCATTTCTAAATTGGGGATACTCATGGCAGCTTTCTCATTATGAGAGGATTTATTTTATGCATTTGGCACAGTGTTTGGCAAACTCAATGGTCAATAAATATTAGTACTTCTCTCCTTCCTTTTCACCTTTAATTTTCCTTCACCTCTTTCTATTGAAGGTATTCCTAGAGATGATGCTTGAAATATTAAGAGGGGGAAATGTCATAAAGAAGATTGTTTTCAGTGCAAAGCAGATTCAAGAAAGGATAGGTAATAATATTTATAGAGTTATAATACTATTAACTTTGTACAAAAGTAATATTTTTTCTATGTTGCTAGAAAGTTTTAAGGATAGAATCTATATATTTAGAAATTTTTAAAAAATTGATTAGCCATAGGAAAGCTGAAGCTCATGGCTTCCCTAATATTACTACAAAACTAAGTCACAGATTAAATGTAGAAGAATCAATAATGACATAACAGATAATTTAACATTTTGGTTGCTTCTTCCGAAAGCAGGGGAAAATAGTGCTCGAGCAATGTTTTCTTTTGAATGATCCTTCAGTTAGTATTATCAAAATGAATAATAATCTAAAGTAAGAAATTAAATACTATACGGGCTTCCCTGGTGCCACAGTGGTTGAGAGTCCACCTGCCGATGCAGGGGACACGGGTTTGTGCCCCGGTCTGGGAAGATCCCATATGCCGCGGAGTGGCTGGGCCCGTGAGCCATGGCCACTGTGCCTGCGCGTCCGGAGCCTGTGAACAGGAGAGGCCACAACAGTGAGAGGCCCGCATACTGCAAAATAAATAAATAAATAAATAAATAAATACTATAAAGCTATTTCCAAGAATGTTAATTTGTACTGTTACCTTTTGTATGCTACATTTTAAAATAAAAACAAATGGTACTAAGATATTTGTGTTTCAACATTGTAATCTGAAGGTTTCTTTTAACTGAAAAAAGTAAAACTGCTTGGCTTGAAAATATTTATTTAAGAATATTCTTGTGTTTTAGATTTCTTGTTTAGTGTAATCCAGATTGATTAGTTAGCATGGATGATCTGGTCATGTTCTTCTAAGACTTATGGGGATTATAAACAATTATCATTCCATGCATATTTGATGATATAATTCATAAGGAAAATAACTGTTCCCTTTTAGTTCTTAGTGGGCAGAAGTCTATACCTAACAATCTCATCTGATTATGACTAACAAGTGACACTGAGTGCCAAAGTAGCTCTATCCAGGAGTTCAGAAGTCAAAGTGAAATAGTCACATCGGCCCTGATTCACCATTTAATGAATGAAGATGGTAACTTTGATGCACTTGTTTAGAACATCTCAATTCTTCTTGATGTGTGATGTAAAGAAAAAAATAAGTAAAATTAATTATGACCCTTGTAAATTTATAATATGTATGAGTTTTCTTAATTTTTTTTAACTAATGCTTGATTATATTTCCACCTATGAATCATGTGGTTAGTGTGAATGAAAAATGTTGCCTGCCGTATCAATGAACAAAGGATGTTGCAGATATCAAGCCACTACAGCTGTCCCCATTGGTGAGCCCTGAGAGAACTTAGGATGGAGACAAATGGCTGTCCACTGCCAAGACATTGCCCACTGCAATCACCCCCAGAGGTCCACTCTGAGGGGACTCAGGATAGGAAAGAACAGGATACTGACCCTAGATAGCTAAGGTGCATATCAAAGAAATGATTTCAATGATCCCGGACTCTTGCATCTTTCCATATGTGTAGAAAGGTGTTAAGTGCATTAACATGAAATATCCAGTTTTCTTTAACAGTAATCTTTTGATGTTCCGACTACCTGTTTTTGTTGCAAAAACCCCTATATATCTGGCTTCTCCCTTACCTCTTCAGAGCAGTCCCTCAGACCTATTTGAGGAGCTGTCTTTCAGGCTTGAAGGCCTCAGAAAGCATGCCAAGTAAAACATAATTCTCAACTTTTAGGTTGTGCATTTTTCTTCAGTTGACTTTAGCTATATTTTGAAGTAGAATAAACTTTAAATTCAACCAATTTATTTGGTAAAATAATCTTTGGAAGTAACTTCCTTTATTCATCTTCTTATAAGTCCAATAGCCTTTTTTCATAAATTTCATTAAAGAATTCAAAGCATTTCTTTCCATTCTTCTCAATAATATTGTTTGAGTAATTCATAGGAAGCTTGGACTACTTTTCTGATATAAACATTTATTTAATAGAATAATGATATTTGTGGAAACAAATATGATGTTGATGTGGTATCTAACAATTTCTTCTGCTATGGATGTCTAGAAAACTTTTATAACTATTACCACATTTCTTAAAAGTCTCAATTATCAGTGGCTTCCTTTTTATATTCTCATTGAGGAGTATTAATAATTTGTGATGATACTGTGTATAAAATTCATGCAAGTCATCTTGACTTTCATTTATATAAAGTGCTTTTATCTCAGATTAGAATTTGGAGTATGTATTATGTTTATATCCATTATATTATGAATGCGGACATAACAGTTAAAGTGTCACTTTGAAAATTTTTTCTCTGCTTTGAGTATTTTCATTGTTCACGTATAACAGAAAATTGTCAAGATTATTTTTCACATTAAGTATGGTAATGGAGTCAAGAATAAAAAGGAATTATCCTTGGAAAGATATGTGAGACAAGACGTTAGTATTGAGATATAGAAATACAGCAGGGATAATGTATAATGGGCTTCGTAAACTGTTTTAACACCCATGTTTTAACTGTACAATTGGAACAAATGGGAAAAGCCAGGAAATTCAACAAATTGCTAAACAAAACATTCTTCTTAAGAGTATGAGACATGATTACCTATTTATGAATAATAGTTTGTAGAAGATAAGAGAAAACTGAGATCAGAGCTACTGATGTATCTAGTGACTGGGGTCCCCCTTTGCCCTAATACGCAGTGGGGTTGTAAGTATGCACCGAAGGCCACCACCATCCAAATGGAGAGAAACATAATGAAGCCAGTGACAGTTTGAAAGAGTTGTTTAATAGGAAACCCTGTGAAGGAAGCAGTAAGATCAGGAATTGTGTGCAAATGTGAATGTGTGTGTTTGTGTGTGTGTCTGCAGGAATGTGCAAGCAGTAGGGAAGCCTCAAGGACAACAGAGAGTTGTCTCCAGTGATTCTTCTGATTTGGCTGAATCAGTGTTTTCTTTTGAGGTAGCTTTAACTTAAAACCTTGCTCAAACTTTTCAAAGTTTTAAGGTGCCAGTCTCTAATTCTTGCAGTGCTCCCAAACCAAAGGGACTCTTAGATTCCAAAGGAAGTCCTCTAGGTGATTATCAATATAAATACATAAGAACCAGTGACTATAACGGTTGCTAGAAGATGGCAAATGCAATCTGGAAGACCTAGAATAAAAGGCACTTTTTAGACACCAGCTTTGTTTGAAGATGTCAGTGAAAAAGGGTTGATTGTTCTTGGTTTTTTTCCAGCACTAAGATGAAAGGAGCAGTCTTCGGGCCTTTGGAGCACATGGAGAACCCACCAAAAAATACAGGCGACGTATAGGTTCACTAAAAGTCAAAGTAAGTTTTCCTAGCAGAACCAAAATAAAAGCATTATCTGAAAGAGGAACAGGAATGGACCATGAGGCAGCAGCAGGAGAAATTTAATTTAAAACTGCAGAGATGCTGAAATATTTATTGTATTTTGGAGTTAAGGTTTTTATTCTGACAGTCCAAATTAATTAATAAATTAAATAGTAAACATGGCGAGAATAATTCCCTATTTTTAAGTGTGGGCTGTACGTACTGACTTCCTGTCATAGAGTATAGAGAAAAAATGTAAAATACTAAATTAACGGTGGAAAAAGCTGACAAACACTACCTCATCCAGATGATTAAGTTCAACATAAATGTCATAAATCATGTCTATCCTCTTGATAGGATGTATGGAAAAGGGCACACTACCTCTTTGTTCTTCCACCCAATAACTCATAACTCAGGTACTGTCGTGAGAAAAACATCAGACCAATTTCAATAGAGGAACATCCTACAAAGTATCTGATCAGTACTCCTCAAAACTTTAAAAAGCATCAAAAATAAGGTAAGGAAGTTGAAGAAAGCGCCATAGTCATGAAGATCATAAGGGACACTAAATATAATGTGGTATGCTGGATATGACCCAGAATAGAAAGTGGACACTGAGTAAAAACAAGGGAATCCAAGTAAAGTATGGAATTTAGTTAAAAACAATATATCAGTATTGGTTGGTTCATTGTAACAAATGTACCATACTCATATAAGATGTTAATAAGAGTAAAACCTGGGTTTAAAATACATGGAAACTCTCTGTACTTCCTTCACAATTTTTTCTATACATCTAAAACTGTTCTAAAACATAAATTCTGTTTGGAAAAGTCATTAGACTGTTTGAATAACTGATCTGATATGGCTGAGAACCAAATGACGGAGCACAGATGACAATTTGATTGTCATTGGACCTGATGCAGGACGCCAAAGATGTGAACATTATTAGATAAAAAAATAGACCCAGGAGATCCCAGATCTGTTTTAAAATCCTTGAGGGGATTTTGAAGGGGATGCACTATAGAAATAACAAAACAAATAATAGGGGATGATTGAATTAAATATAATACCCAAAATAATAGGAGACTATATAGTTGACCCTTGAACAACACAGGTTTGAACTATGCAGGTCCACTTGTATGCGGATTTTTTTCAATAAATACTACAGTAGTACTATGGGATCTGTGCTGTTGGTTGAATCTGTAAACGCGGAACCCCTGCCCTGGATAAGGAAGACAAACTGTAAATTTATATGAAGATTTTCAACAGCAGGGAGAGTTTTCCCCCCTAACCTACACATTGTTTAAGGGCGAACTGTAGTATCAAACGACACCTAACTTGACACATCTGCATGAAATTTATAATTTCCAAGAATAAAGAGAGTACTTTACATACTTATAGAACAACAAAAGCAAAGCAATTTAAAGGAAATAACCCCTCAGCTTAGACAGCTTTCTTCCAGACTACAGGCCCCTGACCTCTCTTTCTTAAACTTTTTACTTTAGAAAACTTGCAGTTGTAATTTTTTTCTCTGCCCTTTAAGATGCAAATCACTTACCACCCAGGAATGCCTTCTCAAAGACTAGGCAACCATCCCTTTAAAATGTAATCATCAAGATTGATATGCCCTCTGTCTTCCACTCTCTGTGGGAGCCTGGAGTCTGACTCTGATTCCCTAATGTGCTCCAGTACTTTTTCACTAGCTCATACCAGTGCTTAAAAACTCTCTGACCTTTTGTATCTATAGAATAGAGTTCAATCTGTCTTCCCTTTTGCAAGAGTCTTAAATAAAATCTTCCTCGCCTATTTAGCTGCTCTGGTTCAATTCTTCTTTTACAGAATGTAAATAAGATTTCAAGAAAACATGATGAAATGTTGAAGGCAAATGATTCTGAATCTAGACTTAGATCCAGCTATATTTACATATTTGACTATGAGAATCAAATAAAGACATCTTCAACCACATAAGAACTTTGAAAAAATTAATCTAGGCCACACACTCATAAAATAAATCTTAAGGAGATGTTTCAAAAAATCAAAAAACTGATTCAGGAAGAAATGTAAATGTAAAAGATAAGGACGATGAAAGAATTAGAAAAACAATAGTTAATTCTAAATTATTATTGATAATGCTTGTAAAATATACTCTAATAGTTATATTTAACCATAAAATAGAATAAAGGTAGTATAGAAGTATTAATACAACCTGGGAAAATGTGAGGTAATTTTAACTGAAGTTGGAAGATGATATAATGAAACAGAAAAAAAATTGAAGAGCATATTCATATGAAGGTGACATTTTGGAGGACAGGAAATGTGTTTCTTAAAAATACAAGGTTAGGGCTTCCCTGGTGGCACAGTGGTTGAGAGTCTGCCTGCCAATGCAGGGGACACGGGTTCGTGCCCCGGTCCAGGAAGATCCCACGTGCCGCGGAGTGGCTGGGCCCGTGAGCCATGGCAGCTGGGCCTGCGCGTCCAGAGCCTGTGCTCCTCAACGGGAAAGGCCACAGCAGTGAGAGGCCCACGTACTGCAAAAAGAAAAAAAAAAAATACAAGGCTGGGCTTATATAGATAATATGAGAGTAACACAAAATTTTCAAAGTCTCAATTTAGCAGAGGAATGACAAAGAAAGAAAGGAGATGAAACTAAGAAATTAAAATGAAAGCAAAACAAACACAACAAGAAAAATGATAAAGAGAATGACCAGAAAACAGAAAATCATACCAGTAAGAGAAATGTAAAGCTCAAAAAGCACATTGGGGCTTCCCTGGTGGCGCAGTGGTTGAGAGTCCGCCTGCCAATGCAGGGGACACAGGTCCGTGCCCTGGTCTGGGAGGATCCCACATGCCGTGGAGCGGCTGGGCCTGTGAGCCATGGCCGCTGGGCCTGCGCGTCCGGAGCCTGTGCTCCGCAGCGCGAGGGACCGCAGCAGTGAGAAGCCCGCGTACTACAAAAAAAAAAAAAAAAAGCACATTGGCACTGGAAATGAACAGTCAAGTCAGAGAGGGATTATAACTGTGACCAAACACATGAAAACATCTTTACTCTTACTAATAATGAGGAAAATGCAAATTAAAACAACAACAACATTTAACAAAAAATAAAAGTAATTAAAAGATAAATTTCTACTCTTGTTCATAGTATAAGTGGCAAAATGACACTTCCACGAATTTTGTTAGGGTTGTAAACTGGTATATAGTTTGTGCAAGACAGTTTTGCAAGATTCTATCAAAATTTAAAACTTGTCTAATCTTTGTCCCAGCAATTTGCATTCTAAGGATCTAGAACTATCCTTAGAACTATCCACAAAGGTAAGATATGTGTTTGCACAACGATATGTGTTTGTCACAGTACACCGAAAGTTTATTAATGGAAACATTTTATTTGCTTCTCTATAAAATGGATATAGCTATATTTATAAATAATAAAATGGATCTTTAGTTTGATATGAGGCAATATCTATAAGGTTGCTTCAGATTTTAGAACTATTTTTATATTTGGTTCTTATTTGAAAAAAAAAATAGTTCTTACCTGTATGTATACACCCACAGAAACACATGCACACACACATATATACACAAAAATAAAGTATAAATACCAAACGGTTGATATTGATTAACCCTGGTGAGATTTATATGTTTGGGAAGCTTTAAGAAACAAGTTTTACTATATCCCTTGAATTATTTTACAACACTGATATTTCTATGACTAAAAGGTAAAAAAAAAAATGCACAACAGTAAATATAATATAATAAGCCCATCTATGATATATACACAACATAAATGCTCATGCTCTCTCTCAATAGATGGAGGGCATATTGATGTAAGATAATTTTAAAGCTGTATTGTGTTATATAAAACTTTTTATTAATTAGCCTAGAAATTAAGATGTCCTATGAAGCATTGTTTTATGGGAAGTTATTTCTAACTTATCAAACTAAAAAGAAATTTTAGGTTCATACAACACTTAATAGTTCATTACTATATGATAGACAGAATTTTCAAAAAAGTATTTCTCTCAACCAAGTTCATATAATTCTTGAATTTCTTTTTTTTTCTTTTAACTTAGCCTTACTTAATGTTAATCTAGATTTTTTTGTTAGAGGGTATTTTATGGATACTTTTTATACTTATGTTCTTACTATCTTTTACTTCAAAGGAAGAAAACTTATTGTCTGAGTGTTTCTTTCTTCAAACATGTTACTAAAAACAGATAATTTAATATTTTGGACAAAGGCCTTCTTCAGAATATTCCCTTTGACTTCACACACACACACACACACACACACACACACACACACACACAGTGCTTACTCTTTGTTTTTGTTCATTTGTTTATTATAGTTGATGTACAATATTGTATAAATTACAAGTGTACAATATAGTGATTCACAATTTTTAAAGGTTATATTCCATTTATAGTTATTACAAAATATTGGCAATATTCCCCATGTTGTATAATATATTCTTATAGCTTATTTTATACATAATTGTTTGTACATTTTAGTTCCCTACTCCTTTATGGCCCCTCCTCCCTACCCTCTCAGTCTTGGTAACCACTCATTGCTTCTCTATATCTGAGAGTCTGCTTCTTTTTTGTTATTTTCACTAGTTGGTTGTATTTTTTAGATTCCACATATAAGTCGTATCATACAGTATTTGTCTTTCACTCTCTGACTTATTTCACTTAGCATAATACCCTCTAAGTCCATCCATGTTATTGCAAATGGCAAAATTTCATTCTTTTTATGACTGAGTAGTATTCTATTGTATATATATACCACAACTTCTTTATCCATTTATCTGTTGATGGACACTGAGATTACTTCCATATCTTGTCAACTGTAAATAATGCTGCCATGAACATTGGGGTGCATGTATCTTTTCAAATTGGTGTTTTCTGGTTTTTTTTTTTTTTTTTGCTATATATCCAGGAGTGGAATTGCTGGGTCATGTGGTATTTCTATTTTTAGTTTTTTGAGAAACCCCAAAAAACTATACCAATTTACATTCTCACCGACAGTGTATGATGGTTCCCTTTTCTCCACATCTTCACCAATATTTATTTGTGCTCTTTTTGATGATAGACATTCTGTCAGGTGTGAGATGATATATCATTGAGGTTTTGATTAGCATTTCTCTGATGATTAGCATTGTTGAGCATCTTTTCATGTGACTGTTGGCCATCTGCCTGTTTTCTTTGGCAAAATATCTATTCCAGTCTCTACCCATTTTTTAATTGGAATGCTTGCATTTTTGATGTTGAGTTGTATGAGCTGTTTATATGTTTGGTCATACTATTTATAAATATTTTCTCCCATTCAGTAGGTTGTCTTTTCATTTTGTAGGTGGTTTCCTTTGCTGTGCAAAAGCTTTTAAGTTTAATTAGGACCAGATGGCTTCACAGGTGAATTCTACCAAACATTTAGAAAAGAGTCAACAACCATTCTTCTCAAACTCTGCCAAAAATTTTCAGAGGAAGGAACACTTACAAACTCATTCTATGAGGCCAGCATCATCCTGATTCCAAAACCAGAAAATGATTTCACAAAAACAGGGCAATATCACTGATGAACATAGATTCAAAAATCCTCAACAAAATATTAGCAAACCAATCGAACAATACTTTAAAAGGATCATACACCATGATCGAGTGGGATTTATTCAAGGGATACAAGGATTTTTCAATATTCACAATTCAATCAGTGTAATACACCACATTAACAAATCCAAGAATAAAAACCATTCGATCATCTCAGAAGATTCAGAAAAAAAGCTCTTGACAAAATTAAACATCCAGGTATGATGAAAACTCCCCAGAAAGTGGGCATAGAGGGAATATACCTCAACATAATAAAGGCCATATATGACAAACCCACAGCTAACCTCATATTCAACTGTGGAAAGCTGAAAGCATTTCCTCTAAAATCAAGAACAAGGCAAGGATGACCACTCTTGCTCTTTGTTTGAATTTTATTTCATTCAAAGAATAAAATTTTGGGTCACTGAAGTTTAAAAGACATAAGAAAATTTCTCTTCTTCCCCCATCAGGATTGCTTTTCTGAACCATTGTGTCTTTCATGGAATTTGAGAATATGAGTCAAAATTCAAAACACTACTTCCTTGTGTTCTTAGCAAAGCTCTCACCAGAGGTGTCTGAAGCCTTGACAGTGGGAAGCAACCCATTTATATTGTCAGCCTTATTGAGGAAAAAAAAACTGAAAAAATGTCTTCCCTCAAAGAGGAGACTCTCTCTATTCACCATTGAACACTTTTTATTCTTTATCCAAAAGCTTTAAAGTCTAACGTGTCCTCTTACTTCTAGGCCTATGAGACTATAGTTCTACTATTAATTCCCTCTGAAAGAAGCCAACTGCAAGGTTATATGCAGTCAGCCATTAACCACAGCCCAAGGAATTCCAAGGTACAAACTACGCGATGTGAAAATTACAGGTGTTCAATGTTGATAAAAATTCAATCCCAGGGGCTTCTTTCTCTACCTGCCAGAGAAACAGTTGTTTTTCTAATTCCAAAGTGTTTCTAAATTCAGCATAGGTATGATTGTTGCCAAATATTCAAAAAATGGTTAAAGTAATATTGTGAGAAACATTTTTGTTTTTAGTATAAACGATATAAATGAACATCTTCTCTTCATCCTTTCCTAAGGGAATAATTATTAATGGTCTGGCATGAGGAATCATAGACTTCCTTCTAGTCACAAATGGATGGACAGATTGAGAGTCACAGTCATAGAGTGACAATATTTAGTGCTCAGAAACCTGGCACAGCTGAGGGAGGGGTGAAGGGTGGAGCTGAAAACTTTCAATTTAATGAAAATCACCAACGTGAAGGATGGAACCAACAGCTCTTGCCCCAATCTGCATATGGAACAAGCTCCCTGTAAGATTGCAGATTGTTTATATGAGAGTCTAAAAAGCCTGAGAGAAAACATTTACATGTAGGTAGTGTCATTTTGTGTAGCTACCAATAGAAAAAAATATTCATTGACTCACATTCCACTTAAATCTAGTAGACAACTTTGCCTATGCCCACTTTGCAACTTTGCCGCTGCCTATATAAATTGAGATTCCAATCAATTTACACTGAATTATTCCTAATTATGAACATTAAATATCACAAGACTTGAGGAAATTCTTCATGAAAAAGATAAAATTAACATAGAAAGGGAATTTGAGGAAAAACAAATACAGGAGAAAATACTTAGTTAACACAATTATAATTAATATTTTCAGAGACTAACAAGAATATATTGTACCCATTTTTTAAAACAAATTACATAATATTATATAAAAGGATCAGAGAAAAAGAAATGGGATATGGATTTGTTTGTGAAAGCAAAAATAAATAAAAATTCTATAGAAGTGTTGGAAGATAATTTAGAAAAAAATCTCCAGTAAGGTAGAGGGAAAAACAAAAAGGTGAGAAGAAATTGAGAAGACGATTAAAGACTAATCCAGCAGTCTCCATATCTAACACACAATTTTTAAAAGTAAAAATGAAAATAAAAATGTAAAAATATCAAAAAAAAATGCATAAACATTTTCTAGCACTGAGGGCATGGGTTTCTAGATTATAAGAGTCATTATACTGTGCCCAGCACTGTGAATAAGACACATGCACACACAAAAACACCCAGCAATTTAATCATTGACAAATATCAGAATATCAGATGTAGCAGTTAGTATCCAAACATCGTCCTACAATGACCCATACCTGCTAGTACTCACACTGGGAGTTTGTATCCTGCCATTCAATCTAGTCCTATATCAAATAGAATGTGGCAAATATGACGTTGAAGGACTTACAAGGCTAGGTCACAAAGACCATCTAGGTTCTGTCTTAGTACACTTCTTCCAGAATCAGTGACCCTGCTATGAACATTTGTTCACAGCACTTTCAGAGGCCACTCTGGAAGACAATCCCAGCTGATCTGTCAACTGATAACCAGCACCAACTGCAACCCTTGCAAATAAGCTTTCTTAGACATTCTGCCTAATCAAACTTTCAGGTGACTTTATCTGCAATCACTATCTAACTGCAACTTCATGAGGGATGCCAGGTAGGTTCAGTCAACCCACAGGACCATACAGGATAACAATAAATTGCTGTTCTAAGGCACTGAATCTGGGGATGTATTTTGGGTTCCTGTGTCAATTCCAATGGGGGGGGGGAGAGGGAAAGTACTTCCCACATAACACCAAGCAATTCTTGAACAGCAAGAATTTAGCTGAGCTCTGACACTACCTATCTACCCAAAGATAGCATCAGATCCCATAGGTGGGGGGTTCAGTTTGACAAGACTGTCCCCCCACTTCCATTGCCAGTCCAGGTTGTTACCTGGACTTCTGACCAACTGGCTATAAATGAGAGATTCCAACAACTCCTCCTTGTGTTTGATTAATTTGCTAGAGAGGCTCACAGAACTCAGAGAACACTTTACTTACTAGAACACCAGTTTATTATAAAAGGATGTAATTTAGGAAAAGCCATGGGACTCCCCTGCTGGCACAGTGGTTAAAAATCCCCCTGCCAATGCTGGGGACATGAGTTCAAGCTCTGGTCCAGGAAGATCCCATGTGCTGTAGAGCAACTAAGCCCGTGTGCCACAACTACTGAGCCTGTGCTTTACAGCCCAAGAGCCACAACTACTGAGCCCACATGCTGCAACTACTGAAGCCTGTGCACCTAGAGCCCATGCTCTGCAACAAGAGAAGCCACTGCAATGAGAAGCCCACACACTGCAACAAAGAGTAACCCCCCACTTGCCACAACTAAAGAAAGCCCCTAGGCAGCAACAAAGACCCAACACAGACAAAAATGAATAAATAAATAAATAATTATTTTAGGAAAGGGAAAGCCAGACAGAAAAGTTCATAGAGCAAGGTATGCCCTCTCCAGGTGTGCTACTGTCCCCAAATCTCCAAGTGTTCACCAACGTAGAAGCACGCCAAACCCAGTCCTTTTGGATATTTATGGAGACTTCCTCACATAAGCACTATTGATTAGATCCTTGGCCACTGGTGACTGAGTCAACCTTCAGTCTTCTTCCCCTCCCCGGAGGTCAGATGCTGAGAATAAAAATGGCAATTTTCTAAGCACAGCCTTAGGGACCTAGGAGCATTCCAGAAGTCACTTCATTAAAATAACAAAAGACATATTTATCAATGTACATCAATTAGGTAATTCTATGTACCAGAAATGGAGATGAAGACAAAATATGTTCCTTATTATAAATCACAATAACACAAGGAGACTGCTTATAGCAGCAATATATGGCTGAAATGCCAGAATACACTAAATATTTTGAGAAAAAAAGAGGAAAGAAAGAAGAAAACAAAAAACAATGAAACATATTAACAAACTGAAGAATAAAAACCATATGATCATCTCAATAGATGCAGAAAAAGCTTTTGACAAAATTCAACACCCACTTATGATAAAAACTCTCCAGAAAGTGAGCATAGAGGGAACCTACTTCAACATAATAAAGGCCATATATGACAAACCCCCAGCAAACATCATGCTCAATGGTGAAAAACTGAAAGCATTTCCTCTAAGATCAGGAGAAAGACAAGGATGTTCACTCTCACCATTATTACTCAACATAGTTTTGGAAGTCCTAGCCTTGGCAATCAGAGAAGAAAAATAAATAAAAAGAATACAAATTGGAAAAGAAGAAGTAAAACTGTCACTTTTTGCAGATGACATGATATTACATAGAGAATCCTAAAGATGTCACCAGAAAACTACTAGAGCTAATTAATGAACTTGGTAAAGTTGCAGGATACAAAATTAATGCACAGAAATCTCTTGCATTCCTATGCACTAATGATGAAATATCTGAAAGAGAAATTAAGGAAACACTCCCATTTACCAGTGTAACAAAAAGAATCAAATACCTAGGAATAAACCTACCTAGGTAGACAAAAGACCTGTATGCAGAGAACTATAAGACACTAATGAAAGAAATTAAAGATGATACCAACAGATGGAGAGATATCTAATGTTCTTGGATTGGAAGAATCAATACTGTGAAAATGACTATACTACCCAAAGCAATCTACAGATTCAATGCAATCCCTATCAAATTACCAGTGCCATTTTTTACAGAACTAGAACAAAAAATCTTAAAATTTGTATAGAGACATAAAAGACCTCAAATAGCCAAAGCAGGCTTGAGGGAAAAAAAATGAAGCTGGAGGAATCATACTCCCTGACTTCAGACTACACTACAAAGCTACAGTAATCAAGACAATATGGTACTGGCACAAAACCAGAAATATAAATCAATGGAACAGGATAGAAAGCACAGAGATAAGCCCACACACTTATGGTCAACTAATCTATGACAAAGGAGGCAAGGATATATAATGGAGAAAAGAGAGCCTCTTCAATAAGTGGTGCTGGGAAAACTGGATAGCTACATGTAAAAGAATGAAATTAGAACACTCCCTAACACCATACACAAAAATAAACTCAAAATGGATTAAAAACCTAAATGTAAGGCCAGACACTATAAAACTCTTAGAGGAAAACATAGGAAGAACATAAATCACAGCAAGATTTTTTTGATCCACCTCCTAGAGAAATGGAAATAAAAACAAAAATAAACAAATGGGACCTAATGAAACTTAAAATCTTTTGCAAAGCAAAGGAAACTACAAACAAGATGAAAAGACAACCCTCAGAATGAGAGAAAATAGTTGCAAACAAATCAACAAAGGATTCATCTCCAAAATATATAAACAGCTTATGCATCTCAATATTAAAAAGCAAACCACCCAATCAAAAAATGGGCAGAAGACCTAAATAAATATTTCTCCAAAGAAGACATACAGATGGCCGAGAAGCACATGAAAAGCTGCTCAACATCACTAATTATTAGAGAAATGCAAATCAAAACTACCATGAGATATCACCTCACACCAGTTAGAATGGGCATCATCAGAAAATCTACAAACAACAAATGCTGGAGAGGGTGTGGAGAAAAGGGAACCCTCTTGCACTGTTGGTGGGAATGTAAATTGATACAGCCACTATGGAGAACAGGATGGAGCTTCCTTAAAAAACTACAAATAGAACTACCATATGACCCAGCAATCACACTACTGGGCATATACTCAGAAAAAAAACATAATTCAAAGAGACACATGCACCCCAGTGTTCATTGCAGCACTATATATAATAGCCAGCTCATGGAAGCAATGCCTATTGCCATGGAACCTAAATGCCCATCCACAGATTAATGGATAAAGAAGATGTGTCACATATATAGAATGGAATATTACTCAGCCACAAAAAGGAACGAAATTGGGTCATTTGTAGAGATGTGGATGGATATAGAGACTGTCATACAGAGTGAAGTAAGTTCACTTCACTTCACCTAGAAAAATGGTACAGATGAACTGGTTTGCAGGGCAGAAATAGAGATACAGATGTAGAGAACAAACATATAAACACCAAGGGTGGAAAGTGGTGGGCAGGTGGTGGTGGTGGGATGAATTGGAAGATTGGGATTGACATATATACACTAATGTGTATAGAATAGATGACTAATAAGAAGCTGCTGTATAAAAAAATAAATTAAATTTAAAAATTAAGAAAACATAAAAAAAAACGATGAAACACAGGAAACTTAGAAAAGCATTGGGACTGTTGGGCATAAGAATAAGAGTAGATTCATCAAAGGCATCTCTAGGAAGGAAAAGGTAATGAAGTAATATCTTCAAATTTCTTTGAAAAAATAATTTTTATCCTAGAATTTTAATATCACTTAAACTGGTAAAAAAGTGAAGGCTAAAACCAAAAACAAGGCTAAAAGGCTAAAAACAAAATAAAAGGCTAAAAACAAAAAACAAAATACAAAACCTGCTTTAGACATACAAAGCCTCAAAATATTCACTTCTCAAACATGACCAATGAAAGATTTAATTAACGGATACACGAAAAAAAGGAAAGCATTTAAGGCACTACATAAAAGTTCAAACACCAGAACATTCTGGCAGACCTAAAGTATCGACAAACCAAAGAGAATCAGGAAAAGAAGGGCTTCAGAAGTAGGATCTATGGAAAAGGGGAAAAAAAAACCTAATAGATAACCTGAAACTTTTGAGATTTTAGAAAAGAGTACTGATAGGTTTATGACAAATATGTTGTGCTACTTGGAAATACCTAGAGATATGTTCATAGAAAGAAATATTTATGGGAATTCCCTGGTGGTGCAGTGGTTAAGACTCTGTGCTCCCAATACAAGGGGCCTGGGTTTGATTCCTGGTCAAGGAACTAGATCTTCATGCTGCAACTAAAGATCCTGCACATGGCAATGAACATCCCACGTGCTGCAACTAAGACCCAGCACAGCCAAATAAATAAATACATATTAAATGCATAATTAAATGTTATGTACTATTAGGCTGTAAATACTGATAAATAATTGAAAAAATAATTGTGATATAAATACTTATGGGAGAGACTAAAAGAGATATTGGAGGTGGAGATGGAATAAGAGAGTTAAATCTAATCCATTGTCTATTGACAGAAAGTAAGTAGTATCTGACAATGACGGATCCATATAGAACAATATAAACCTCAAATTCACAATTCAGAAGTAAATAAAAGAGAATATGTTAACAAAGATAAAAGTGAATGTCTCTGTGCCTCTGTAGAATGCAAGGAAGTTGTGATGGCAAACAGTTTCTGTTGTTTTGTTATAAAACGTTTAATATTAATTGGCTTTATTAACTATGTTCAAATTTTATTAGACATGAATAAGGTGCCCAGAAGAAAAATCTTTAAAAGTAAACACTTTACACTGTTTTATGCTATAAATGCAAATGAATTTCTGAATGTACAAACTAATAACACAGAGAAAAGAGTGTATGAAAGACTTTTCCACATATCACAAGAACAACAGATCATATCAAACTTTTTAATATCTGCCCATCTGATATGTAGAAAATTAGAAACAGATGTTGACTAACTTTACATTTGCCCCAACGTTATTGAGTCTGGACATCTTTTTCAATGTTTACTGGCATATTTTCACCAGGAAATTTCTTGTTAATTTCATCTTCCCACTTTCTACTGAGTCACTTATCTTTCGGGGCACACGTGTGAGTGTTGGTGTAGATTTTGCTGCAATTCTCAGCAGCTTCCTATCCTGTCTGGCTTTTTCTTCCTCAACAAATATTTAAAAAATCCCACTCTCAACTAAATTTTATTTTTTCTAACTCATTGACTAAGCCCTCATTATTTCACATTATTTTTATTTCTTCTCTTCCAGCTACCTGGAAGGCAAATACTTGGTTGTTGTTCTGGTAGAGTGGCTCAAACATAGCTACATTGCACAATGTCCATAAGAAAGCTCACACATGGGAGAAATTCACACATAGAAAAATTCATATGATGAATTTGCAGGTTGCTCCATTGCCACTCTCCCATCTCTATCCAATTCTCTCTTCTCCTGCTGGGTAGGCACAGGGGAAGATGAGTAAATCTATCCTTTAAGAAGACATAAAACAGAGGAATGAACTGTTATCCTCTCACTCTTTTCAATTAACATCATTTCAGCAAGCAACTTTCTTAGAATATCACATTTGTTTGTTTTTTTTAATAAAAAAGTTGTATATATTTAAAGTATACAACCTGACAATTTGATGTACATATACACTGTGAAATGATTACTACAGATTTTGTGTATGTGTAGTGAGAATGCTTGAGATCAACTGTCTTAGCAGATTTCAAGTATGCAATACAGCACTAATAACTAAAGTCACCATAATGTACATTGGCTCTCTAGAACTTATTCATAAATAACTGAACCTCTGCATTCTTTGACCAACATCTCCCACACTTGGTTTTGGGATGCAAGTTTTTCCCTACCTTCCCTGTGTAGAGGAGAGGGGAAATTTTCTCAAAGCCACAGAGATTGTGCTCCCCATAGAAGCAAGTATTGGATAATTCTCTACTTCTCTTTTCATTGAGGTACCTCTCATATGGACTCACGTGGGAGTGTGCAGTTTGGCTGTGGAGGGGAAGAGTGGTAGTGATGATAGTGGTTGGTTGATATTAAGTCACAGGAATAAAAATGTACTCCCAAATGTCAGATTCCTTTTAAAAATGTGAATTTAGTCCTATTTGTCACCACCATTGGTCCCTAATTTGGGACTGTAAGGCAAGAGGACAAGTTCCATTTAAGAACCTGTTGAATAAATACCTTGAGTGTGCAAACTGAAGGTTAAAATGTGTAAACACATTTTATCCAAGGACATTGCCTTAGTTCAGGAGCCTCTCTGAACAGACCCTAAGGTAAGGATTTGGTTGTTGGTACATTATTTAGGAGTCACCTCAGGAAGCTCAATGAGGGAAGTATGGATCAGCAAAGTCCAAATATGCCAATGAAGTGTTCATTAAAGTGAGACTTATTGCTGTGGGCTCCCACCACTGGAGACCCTCTGCAGACTTGACAGCATGCACCTCAACTTTGTTCCACTGCAGAACAGGGACAGGGAGATGAACATGATCACCTTAATACTATTCCCTATTCCTTGTTAAATGAGGGTGGATCCCAGGAGCATTAAATCACAGCTTCTATAGGGTTGCCTTTCCCATGTGTTTAGCAAGCTTCCAAGGCACCAGAGAACATGTTCAGCAAAGAGATAAAAAGGCACTGGTGGGCTTCCCTGGCGGCGCAGTGGTTGAGAATCTGCCTGCCAATGCAGGGGACACGGGTTCGAGCCCTGGTCTGGGAAGATCCCCCATGCGGCGGAGCAACTAGTCCCGTGAGCCACAACTACTGAGCCTGCGCGTCTGGAGCCTGTGCTCCGCAACAAGAGAGGCTGCGACAGTGAGAGGCCCACGCACCGTGATAAGGAGTGGCCCCCACTCACCGCAGCTAGAGAAAACACTCGCACAGAAACAAAGACCCAACATAGCCAAAAATAAATAACTAAATAAAATTTAAAAAAAAAAGGCACTTGTATTTAAAAAGTAAGAAGCTCGTAGATTTCTACAAACTCCCTACCTCACCTGCTGGTGAACTTAGAGGTGGACTGAGAGACACTGGGTGGAATCTCAAAAATGTCAGCTGTGATAAAGCAATAGTCTTGCAGCTAGGTTTTCTGATTCCAAATTCAGTTGTCTGTGTGCTTCCAATCATCTATATTTTAATTACAGGAGAAAGATGGGTGGTTTCCTTGGAAACATCAAAGACACAACAATACAGAAGAATTCAGTCTTCCAAGCCTTTCATTTTATTTTTGGTTCTCTTATTAGTTATTTAAATTTGAATAGTATATATCTAACTACTCAAAGTCCTGAATGGAAGGAAATAAAATATTTCTTGTGCTAAAATTATCTTGGATCTGTGGAGAAGATGAAAGATGTAATAGGCTGTCTTACATTTCTATTCAACTAATCCAAACTGATACAGATTGCTGTTAAATTATCATCATATATGATAAGAGAGTTACATGGCAATGAGTTCATAATTTTAGGCTACTATCTAGCAGGAAAAATCTTGGAGAAATTTGACCATTGAAAAAAGCATCTTTGATACTGCCCCTTACCTGAAGGTGTCTCTTTCTCTACTTATTGTCATATAAGAATGTTCTGTAAGTAGCTTTGAAAATGTATTTTATAATTGAGTGAACATATTCTGTAAATGATATATCTCATGGTAACTGTAGAATATTCTTTGGACCTAAAACTACAAGGAGAGTTAACCAAGTTTTGTGTCACATATTTCTACTAAAGGAATTGTTCTGGCCCCGTGTAAGAGCCAAGCACATTGAAAAAATAAGAGATGGATAAAGTGAGAGTAGGCACAGGAAAAGGAAAGAAGTAATGCTAACAATGTTGGAAAGAAATTGAGAGACTCTTACTCTAGGTATCTGAAGCATTCAAAGACAATTTAGAATGATTGAAGAGTGTATAATGATGATGCCTAGGAGAATAGAGACGGGGAGAATAATAAAAGGCGGCAATAAGAGACCTTCTTGTCTAAGGTTCTCCCTGTCTGCAAACATGGAGAAAACTCTTGTTCTGAAGACTCCCTTAGACTGGATTATTATGAGGTTCCGATCTTTTGTAAGCAATCTACAAAATTAATGTAATCCACATGCATATATTTTCTGCTAATTATAACTTATCAAAAGGTGTTTGAGGGCTTCCCTGGTGGCACAGTGGTTGAGAGTCCGCCTGCTGATGCAGGGGACACGGGTTCGTGCCCCGTTCCGGGAAGATCCCACATGCCGTGGAGCGGCTGGGCCCGTGAGCCGTGGCTGCTGAGCCTGCGCGTCCGGAGCCTGTGCTCCACAATGGGAGAGGCCACAACAGTGAGAGGCCCGTGTACTGCAAAAAAAAAAGAAAAAAAAAAGTGTTTGAGTCCTTAAGAGGCTATTGGGAATCCAAGTTGCTCAGTGAATCATAATTTCTAAGATGTGCCTAATTAGGACTAAGTAAAGTGGGAGATACTAAACAGGGAAGAGTATCCTTGGGGTATTTGAAAAATTGGGTAAGGGATTCTTAGACTGGGAAGTGGAGTGAGTTCATAACCCAAATTAAAGAAGAAGAGGAACAAACTGCCTTTAAGGACATTTATAGGGAGTAAGGTTAGCCTTATCTTTATAAGTAGGAACCCTTGGTTAGATATGTAAATTGAAATATGAATGGGAGTTTACTCAAACCCAGGATAGTTATAAGTAAAATAGGCCAAAGGACCCTCTTGTCTCAGAAAGCAAATAATGAAGAAAAAAAGATTGAATTGTGAGTCAAAGCAAGAGACAACTTAAAAGGAAAACAGGCTTTTATTTATTTTTTTCTCATTAAGGTAAAGAGATAGTGAGATTGATAATGGACACTCTTAGATGGATTAAGCAAGGGTATATTTTAAATTCTTAATTCATTTATTCACTCAATAGACATTAATTGAGCAAATACCATGTGAAAATTCATGTAAGTCAGATATCACTTCAATGCTGCATAGTTGGATTCAAACATTGATTTCATTTCTACATTTGTTGATGTATAAATAGCTTATATCCTGATAAGTATTCATGTACTTAAAATAAAATCATTTTGTTTACTCAAATATATTGACCTGAGAGAGTGTTACTATAAATAACTAATTTCTAATAAAGACTGAGTGAGTGATACAAAAGATAATCCACACTTGATGAGTAAAACATCATTTCTATATGCATTATCTACTTTATTAATAGCTCAATTCAGTTTAACCATTATTTATAATTGGTTGAATTGAATTGAACTATATTGAATAATCATTATGTCTCAGACATTGTACTAGGCTAGGTGCTACAGATTTTGTTTGAAGAATAAATTATGTATTTGTTCTCAAATAATTTAAAGTGGGAGAGATAGATACAGAGGCAAATTGTTTTGACCTACTGTAACATGCTAACTATAATTATAGAGATATGCATGGGATACAATAGCATCAAACACATTGTGAGGTGGGACAAAGTAACATTGTTATCCCATTCCGGATGATGAAATTGAAATTCAAGACACAGAATGACTTAGGCAGAGTCGTGCTGATAATAAATAACTACATGGCAAAGACAGTACAGGGGACAGCCTTCTGAGTACAAGTCAAGTGTTCTTCATTGGATGAGAAATTTGGTCTTCCCTGAAAGATTTATTAGTGAACTTTGGCGGATCAGAGAAAATAATAGGAAAATCAGATAACTTGAGTAGAAATTTTGCCACCTCAACCTGTTTGAGTGTAGCTTTTTTTGACTTCCTTAATATTATTTTTGTTTCTCCATATTGGAGCTGTGGTGGAGGAAAAAAGACCATCTAAAGAAGCCATATTTCTAAATGCTTCTAGATACTTTCTCATCCTCATTTCTTTACAACAATTTGCATCAGCCTGGAGGAAAGAAAATAAATGTAGGCAACATCTCTGCTCATGGTCCAGTCACATTCTAGTTGGTCTAAACCATAGATCATGTACACACTTGATCTAATTTGTGCACTTGTGCTATAGTAATAATGGATCCTGATACTTTTACCAGTGGAAGAAAAATGTTTTGAAAGAATAGCTGCCATCTACATAAGATAAAAAGACATGGTATCTTAGCAAATGTTGCCCTAAAACTTCTTACCTTGGTTGTTTGATGCATATTTGGTTTTCTTTTCTTCTTGTGTTTATCTATTCCTTCTATCACCTAAGGTTCTTTGATAAAAGGCTTCACTAAAGAAGTTGGTAACTCTGCTAAATAACAATAGTGGTGAAAGTATTTTGTTTCCCTGGGAATAAAAATAATTCTAATTTCACTTTTTGATTTAATAATTTTGTTATGAAACTAATTTCACTTTCTGAATTTGAATCAAATTCAAAGCAAAGGATCCCTTAATTCTTTCTCCTGAAGCATCTGGTAACCAAAACCCCAATAACCAAGAAACACAATGATGACCTTTCTCTCTGGAACTCATGTCTGGATTAGCTTCAACAGCCACAGAATGGATGCAAGTTCCAAACCTCCATTAATTTCAAAGTGAACTCAGTAGACCTTAGAGAATAAAAAGAAAACTATTTTGTACATGGATAATTCCACCTAGGACAATTTCCAGGGTCTGACACTGGATTTGGGAACACTTGAACATCAAATCCTAAATAATAATTCTTAGCAACCAACAGCTAGAAAGCTCCAAAGCTCTGCTTTTACTTAAAAAAAAATCATCTACAACACTAAAATAAATGCTATAGAATTATATTCCCTCTGGGAAAAGTGAAACAAAACAACTTCAAATAAAATATGAAGACACCTTTGCCTAAAATCTTCCTGAAAGTCCTTTTCTGCTTCTGTAGAACATGATTAAGGACTTTAGTCAGTGTCATGATGGATTAGCTTAATTCAGGCAGGTCCTGTTCCACCAACAGGTCACACTTGGGTGGTTACATAAACTTATATTTAAATGAATAGAAGTTTGAATTGTTTGTAGTGAAGATATTTGTTCTTGGAATTGTGTACTTATTTGCCTAGGAGATTTCTAAAGTGTAATATCTTATTGGCAGGTAAAAATGGTTTATTGTCCTGTCAGTGACTGGAAACCTGTGTTAAAATACAAGCTTCTTGAGGCCGCTACTCATTGAGTGTTTGAGGAAACGTTAATTGGATAGAAACTCGTATTATCATAACTCAGGAACCTAAGAAGACCTCAGCAATTACAGATGTCTCTATTTCAATGGAAAAGTGACAATTTGAAAAAGAAATCTTAAGAGCTATCATACCAGGTACAATGAGGTCTGTAAAGAAATATGAACTGGTTCCCTGTCACCAAGATCTTACCATCTTTGTGAGGAGACAACACATGAAATAAAATAATAAATAACAGAAAAAATATGCTTTTGTCTGTAAGATCACATATCTAGTATATTTAATCATCTATTAATATATGTCAAACCACATATGTAGGGTTGTGTGCATGCGTGTAAGTGTGTGTGTGAATATTTATCCTTTTGTTTCTTGATAAAAATTGGAATACATAGAGTACATTATATATATACTGTTATAAATATTTTGGATGAATTTTTCTAACTTCTCTTCCACTTTCCTAATTGGAGAGATTGAAAAGTTAAAGTCTACATTTTGCACAGGTCCTTGTACAGGTCCTTGTCTTAGGATACAAATTAGGTTTCACCAATTATATGCGTATATAAGAAACTTAAAGACAGAAGTGAATTTGGAAGTCCTCTTCTTGTTGTTATTTCAGCTTGCAGGCAAGGTTTGGAGACAAGAGTGCTTGAAGTCAGTTGTTGCAACAGGACCCAACATTTTATTTTTTAATTAATTATTATTTTTTTTTTTTACTGAAGTATAATTGCTTTTCAATGTTGTATTAGTTTCTGCTGTACAATAAAGTGAATCAGGGAGGACCTTTAAGATGGCAGCGGAGTAAAATGTGGAGGTTACCTTCCTTCCCACAAATACATCAGAAATACATCTACATGTGGAACAACTCCTACAGAACACCTACTGAACACTGGCAGAAGACCTCAGACCTCCCAAAAGGCAAGAAAATCCCCACGTACCTGGGTAGGGCAAAAGAAAAAAGAATAAACAGAGACAAAAGGATAGGGATGGGACCTGTACCAGTGGGAGGGAGCTGTGAAGGAGGAAAAGTTTCCGCACACTAGGAAGCCC
Source organism: Leucopleurus acutus (assembly GCF_964270905.1). NCBI lineage: Eukaryota > Metazoa > Chordata > Mammalia > Artiodactyla > Delphinidae > Leucopleurus > Leucopleurus acutus. The sequence goes on along the minus strand of NC_139142.1, from coordinate 18,751,338 downwards.
CTTCACTGGTGGAGACGGGGGGTTGGGCGGGGGAAGCTTCGGAGCCGTGGAGGAGAGCACAGCAACAGGGGTGCAGAGGGCAAAGTGGAGAGATTCCTGCACAGAGGATCAGTGCCGACCAGCCTGAGAGGCTTGTGTGCTCAGCCACCAGGGAGGGTGGGGGCTGGGAGCTGAGGCTTGTGCTTCGGAGGTCAGATCCCAGGGAGACAACTGGGGTTGGCTGAATGAACACAACCTGAAGGGGGCTAGTGCACCACAGCTAGCCAGGATGGAGTTTGGGAAAAAGTCTGGATCTCCCAGAGAGACAAGAGACCATTGTTTCAGGGTGCGCAAGGAGAGGTGATTCAGAGCACCAGCTAAACGAGCTCCAGAGATAGGCGCAAGCCAAGGCTATCAGTGCAGACACCAGACACGGGCATGAAACACTAAAGCTACTACTGCTGCCACCAAGAATCCTGTGTGCAAGCATAGGTCACTATCCACACCTCCCCTCCCGGGAGTCTGTGCAGCCCACCAGAGCCAGGGTCCCATGATCCAGGGACAACTTCCACAGGAGAACACACAGCGTGCCTTAGACTGGTTCAATGTCACTCTGGCCTCTGCCATCGCAGGCTTGCCCCACATTGTGTACCTTCCTTCCTCCTGGCCTGAGTTAGCTAGAGCCCCCTAATCAGCTGCTCCTTTAACCCGGTCCTGTCTGGGTGGGGAACAGATGCCCTCAAGTGACCTACATGTGGAGACATGACCAAATCCAAAGCTGAACCCCAGGAGCTGTGTGAACAAAATGAAAAGGAAATTTCTCCCAGCAGCCACAGGAGCAGTGGGTTAAATCTCCACAATCAACTTGATGTACCGTGCCTCTGTGGAATACCTGAATAGACAACAAATCATCCCAAAATTGAGGCGGTGAACTTTGGGAGTAACTGTAGGCTTGGGGTTTGCTTTCTGCATCTAATTTGTTTCTGGTTTTATGTTTATCTTAGTTTAGTATATAGAGCTTATTGTCATTGGTAGATTTGTTTATTGATTTGGCTGCTATCTTCTTTTATATATATATATTTTTTCCCTTTTTCTCTTTTTGTGAATGTGTATATATATGATTCTTAGTGTGATTTTGTCTGTATAACTTTGCTTTTACCATTTGTCCTAGGATTCTGTCTGTCCCCCCCTTTTTTTTTTAAGTATAGTTTTAGCGCTTGTTATCATTGGTGGATTTGTTTTTTTGGTTTGATTGCTGTCTTCTTTCTTTCTTTTTTAATTACTTTTTAATTTTTAATAATATTTTTTAATTTTTATTTTAATAACTTTATTTCATTTTATTATTATTTCTTTTTATTTCTTTGATTTTCTCCCTTTTTTTCTGAGCCATGTGGCTGACAGGGTCTTGGTGATCCAGCCAGTGTCAGGCCTGGGCCTCTGAGGTGGGAGAGCTGAGTTCAGGACATTGGTCCAACAGAGATGTTCCAGCCCCATGTAATATCAAACTGTGAATGCTCTCCCAGAGATCTCCATCTCAATGCTAAGACCCAGCTCCACTCAACGACCAGCAGGCTACAGTTGGACACCCTATGCCAAACAACTAGCAAGATAGGAACACAACCCCACCCATTAGCAGAGGGACTGCCTAAAATCATAAGTTCACAGACATCCCAAAACACACCACCAGATGCAGTCCTCCCCAATAGAAAGACAAGCTCCAGCCTCATCTACCAGAACACAAGAACCAGTCCCCTCTAACAGGAAGCCTACACAACCCACTGAACCAACCTTACTCACTGGGGACAGACACCACAAACAATGGGAACTACGAGCCTGCAGCCTGTGAAAAGGAGAACCCAAACACAGTAAGTTAACCAAAATGAGAAGACAGAGAAACACACAGCAGATGAAGGAGTGAGGTAAAAACCCACCAAACCAAACAAATGAAGAGGAAATAGGCAGTCTACCTGAAAAAGATTCAGAGTAATGATAGTAAAGATGATCCAAAATCTTGGAAATAGAAAAGAGAAAATACAAGAAAGGTTTAACAAGGACCTAGAAGAACTAAAGAGTAAACAAACAATGATGAACAACACAATAAATAAAACTAAAATTCTCTAGAAAGAATCAATAGCAGAATAACTGAGGCAGAAGAATGGATAAGTGACCTGGAAGATAAAATAGCAGAAATAACTACCACATAAGACAATAAAGAAAAAAGAATGAAAAGAATTGAGGACAGTCTAATAGATCTCTGGGACAACATTAAACACACCAATTTTCGCATTATAGAGGTCCCAGAAGAAAAACAGAAAAAAAAAAAAGGGACTGAGAAAATATTTGAAGAGCTTTTAGTTGAAAACTTCCTTAATATGGGAAAGGAAAGAGTAAATCAAGACCAGCAAGCACAGACATTCCCATACAGGATAAATCCAAGGAGAAACACAACAAGACACATATTAATCAAACTATCAAAAATTAACTACAAAGAAAATATATTAAAAGCAGGACCAGAAAAGCAACAAATAACATACAAAGGAATCCTCAAAAGGTTAACAGCTGATCCACTCCAGTAAAAGATATATATATAATCTGTTGGGGCTCCAATGGGATAATATTTTGCTTTAATTGATAACTTATATGGGAGAAATAAAAATAAGCTAGGTTTTAATAAATAAATAAAGTGAATCAGCTATATGTATACCTGTATCCCCTTCCTCTTGGACCTCCCTCCCCCGCCCATCACACTCATCTAGGTCATCACAGAGCACCAAGCTGAGCTCCCTGTGCTATACAGCAGGTTCCCACTAGCTATCTATTTTACACATGAGCTTTGTGATTACACAGTTGCATTGTTGGTGGCAGGAGCAGTAAGCAGCAACAGCTTCTTGATCTCTTGTTATCCAGTCTGAGGTTTATGAACTTTATCTCATTTTTATTTTTTCACTTTCCTATTTATTGATGATGTTCAGAACTTTTTCTTATTTAAGTGAATACTTGGTTTTACACCTCCATGAACTGCCTGCTCTTCTCTCATATCGTTTTCCCATGGTGCTTGTTTCCTTGTTCCTGTATTTTAGTGCCTTTTTATAAATTCTGTAATAAATGTGTGGATGTATATTTTAAGCATCTAATACCAAACTTTTATTATTATTTTACTCAAATTTATCTGATATTATTATTTTTACATTTGTATACCCTAATTTTCTTCTCCACCCCTGTATCATAGGGATATTATTCTATATTTTCTTGTAACACATCTAAATTTTTACTTTCTACATTTATGCCATTTAGTACAGTTAAGATTTATTTTGTGTATGGTATGAGATAATCATTTTTTTTTTCCTTTTCCACATGGAGAGTAAATTGCCTCAACATAATTTTTTTCAGAAAAATTAATCTTCCTCAGTAATTCATAATATCAATTGTTAAGTATCCTAAGTTTCTCTATATGTGGTTCCATTTCTCAGTCTTGTTCAACAACTAATTTATTTGTGATTTTGTGCTCCAATACAGTTTTTTTTAATTAGTATATATTTATAAAAAATCTTGACAGCTTGAAGGAAAAGTCTCATCCTCTTATTGTAATTTCTTTAAATTGCCTTTTTTTCTCTTTTCCTGCTTCATTATTTGTTATACAAATTTTAAGATAAAATTGCTAAAAACTTTTGTGAAAATACATTAAATTTATTTTTTCTTTTAAATTATCCCTATTTATATGAATAAGCTCATTGTCTATGTTTCCAGTTTTTCTTATGTTTTCAGTGTTTTATTATTGTTGTTGTTCATGGGAATCTGGCAAAAAATAGGTTTAACATTTTATGTATTTAAGTTCATCATATTTTTCTTTGGTTTCTTTTTTAAGTTTTTCTTTTATATCCAAATATTTGCCTTTAGAAATTGTAGGATTTTCTTTTTTTCTTGAGTGATTAAATCTTTGATCCATCTATTTTATCTTCTCTTTCAGTTTTACTGAGATATGATTGATATATTGTACTATATAAGTTTAAGTTGTTCAGCAGAATAATTTGACTCATATGCATCATGACATGATTATCACACTAACTTTAGTCAACATTCATGATCTCATACAGATATAAAATTAAAGAAATAGAAAAAATATTTTTCCTTGTGATGAGACCTCTTAGGGTTTACTTTCTTAACGACTTTCATATGTAACATACAGCAGGGTTCATTGCATTTATCATGTTGTACATTACATCCCTAGTACTTATTTATCTTATAACTGAAAGTCTGTACATTTTGACTGTCATTGTCCACCTTCCCCACCTCTGGCCCCCCACATCTGGTAACCACAAATTTGATCTCTTTTTCAATGAGTTTTTTTGTTTCTTTCTGTAGTGTCATTGACCCACAGCACTATGTTAGTTCCTATTACACAACATAGTGATTTCATATTTCTATAACTTTCAAAATGATCGCCACCATAAGTCTAGTTAAAATATGTCACCATACAAAGATATTATATAGTTATTGACTATATTCTCCAAACTATACATTTCATAGCTATGACTTATTTATTTTGCAACTGGAGTTTGTACCTCTTAATTTGTTTTTTTATACCAACTAAAAAATGTCAGACAGAGATAGACAAATACTGTAGGATTTCACTTACCTGTGGAATTTAAAATACAAAGCAAATGAATAAACATAACAAAACAGAAACAGAGAACAAAGAGGTGGTTGCCAGAGAGGAGTGGGGTACAGGGAGATTAAGAGGTACAAACTCCAGTTGCAAAATACATTTCTTTTTTAATCTCTAGGTCTATCAGTGTTTTCACAAATGGCAAGATTTCAATCTTTTTATGGCTGAGTGACATTCTATTATATATATATATACACACATATGTATATATATTTATCTATTATATATATTTATCTGTTATATATGTTTATCTACTACATATAGTATATATATATATAAAACACATTTGTGTTGACCTGCTTTCCCTAAGAAAATATCACATCCCAGTATCTTGCTCTGTTTTAGTGTTACCTGCCAGGCAGAATTATCCTTCCTTGACAATAGTTTGTTTTCAGAAATTTAGTGCTACCTTTAAAATTCCTTTCAGCTGTCACCATACCCACATTTTTCCTGTAATTAGATTTTCCTTAAGTTTGAACAATATTTAGCTTATTTCTCATAGAGCCATTCAAATTTGTGCCCTTATTGTCTTCCCATCCTTTCCTATTAGATTTCTTTAAGCTGAGTAGAAGTTCTTAGGTTACTTTGGTCATCATCAGTGTGGTTAGTATATGTAGATCTGTAGAAATGAAGACCGTGCTCTGGCATTTCTCACTATTATGATGGTGTTCTTAAGGCTTCTCCTTCCATGGTCTCCCTAAACAAATGTTTATAGTCAAAATTTTGCATTTATCACTTCAGAAAGGAAACAAAGTTTAAGTTGTCATGAAAACTTAACTTTTGTCATTTAGGCAAGAAAACTCTATCAGTTCCAAGATAAAGAGTCAGAGACTATATATCTGCCATAGTTTGTAGACTTTGTCAGAAAAGACATGATAAAATATAGCATCCAAACCTACTCTAGCCAAGTATTGATCAGGAACTATACATGACTTTTTTTTTTTTTTTTATTCTCCTATGGTTACTATCTGAAAATTTGAAGTGTAGCCACTTTGTAACTGGTCTAGGGTTCACAGAAATTTTTCTGGTAGAAATCTGTCCTGTTTCACCAAAAAAGAACATAATTAGATAGCTTGAATCAGTTTTAATCATTTTATGAATGATGGAGGAAAGATACAGGATGATCAAGAATAATAGGCTTTATGTAAAGTCCCAGATGATGCTATAATTCACATGCACATTGAAGACTTAACATTTGGAGAGAGAAGAAAGCATGTACCCCTCAATCTATTTCTTGTTGCTGATTGTAAAGACAGTTTTAAACTAAGAAGGCCAAAATATAGATAGTAGTGTGAAGTGGATAAAGGCCCATTTCATCCTGACTCTGCTATCTTGGTAATGGTTTATATGTGCCAAAGAAGCCATTTAGAAAGTGTATACTTCTGCTGATTCTGGAGTAAGAAGTTTAACCAATTAAAATAGCATAACAGAAAACATTATGACATTTAAATGGAATAGCTATATGACTTTTGACAGATCACTTCATATCTCTGGTCTCTGATCTATGATATTCCTTCCAATTCCAAATCTCCAATAACTTAAAAACAATACTATTTAGTAAGTGGTTCCAGAACTAGCAGCAATGGCATCAGCTGGGAGCTGGTTAGAAATGCAAAACCACAGACTCCATTTCACACTTACTGAATCAGAATCTCTGGGGGAGGGAGGAGAGAGGAATTTGTTTTAACAAGCAGTCCTGGTGATTCTTATGAATCTTCAAGTTGATAAGCACTGCTCTAAGACATTTGGTGACAGTTGGAAATAAGTAGAACACACAAATACATAGGCTGCAGGGAACAACAGAAAGTTCTAGAGAGTTAGGATTTCTCATTGTGGATAGAAGCCACTGTTGGATGCATTTCTTGTTGTGGTGAAATACATTTTGGCCAAATCTAAACAGAATTGAATGGTGATGATTGCCCACTCTGTGTTACTCTTTTTCTTTGTCTTGCCACAGCAGTGGTGGCACTGGAGTGGCCTTCACTCTGACTTTTGAAGAACCAATAAAGGTGAAAAACCATGCTAATAAAAACTTGCCAAACAATTCATGCTCACAAACTCACAGTGTACTTTTCCCCACAGGGCACTCTGGCTTTGGGGGCTTCTGCCATGAATCTGCTGAATTTTTCTGGTTCCCAAATGCATGAAAGTCCATTTTTCTTTATGATACCCAAGATCACGCTACAAAATGCATTACACAGCCTATTCTCTAAACTACTCAAGCTCCTGTAAGGAAAAGGCCCTACTATTTTAACAGTACTCACTCTCCTATTACAGAAGGAAAACTCATGCTTCAAACAAGACTTTCCCTTGGTGCTTATAACATGTTACTGTACTTGTGGCCATATTAAAAAAGCAGTGGAAAGAGAAGAGAATCAACCAGGAAGACACCAGGAGCAAAATAAAAAGATGATGTCCTCCATAAGGCAAAGGAATGGGACTATTCAGCACAGCTGAAACCAAGTGGAAGACCAATAGTCACGCTACTCAACAGTTTTTAGCATGTTTCTTATAGAATCTGTTTACTTAATAAGCAATTGCAGAGTCTAATTTTAGCAGAAAAAGAAATAACAGCACCTGAAACTTTTAAGATGGCAGGAGTAATAAAGCTTCCTATAGGAAGCTCACAATAAATCTTTATTGAACACATGAATAAATGAATGATTGACAACATGAGCAATTAAGCTTAGTCAAATACAGAAAGCAGTATGGAGGAATGAGACCCAGTCCCAATTATTCAAGAAGAATAACTGCTTTTATTTTCCCAGTTGACTGTTTGGGCCAAAGGGGACTTGAGAAGGAGTGACACTGTAGAAACAGATTAAATGTTCTAAATGCAAAGACGGCATACCATCATTGTAAAGAGCTCAAGATCTTGTGTTACACTAGCTGTGTTCAAATCCTGGCTTTACCATTTGATAGATAGATGTTTTAACCTGAATGAGCCTATGGCCTTATCCCATGGACTTTTTATATATTAAATAAGCTAATGGAGATACATATATATATATATATATATATATATAATTTGATAAGATACTTTGTAAGAGTTCACTTAATTGATTATTAACACATTGTTATTATTAATATTGTCATTATTGAAGGCTTTATGTTACTATGTAATTTTAGGAAGATACACTTGTCTAAGAGAGATGACAAATCCTACATGTTTCTCCTTTACCTAATGTTTCAATAGATGGCCAGAGATAAGGGGGAAAATTTAGGGGAGCAACACCCCTTGTCCTGATCCTATTGTCCACATGACAGTGAGAACTAAATATTTAAGGAGTAAAAACTCCAGCAAGGCTAAATCCTGTGAATTTGAACAGTAATCAAGTTCTCCTCCTTCCCCCAGGAATCAAAATATTTCTCCTCCACATACAAAAAAATGAAAAGATTATTATATTTTAGCTAAGAATAAGGGGTCAGTAAACAGAACACCTGATCAGAGAATACAGGATGTTCAGATTAAAGAGGAAAACATATATCACAAAGGGGCAGCAAGTTGATTCCTGCAATGCACTCAGGATCATATGAAAGACAGAGCTCTGGACTGAGCAATTAGTCAAATAAAGGAAAGAAGGAAGGAAGGAAGGAGGGAAAATGAAGGAAGACAAGAAAGTGAAGAAAGCCAGCCAGAAAGCAAGCAGAAAAGCAAGCAAGCAAGCAAGAAATTCTGGCCTAAAGCTAAATAGTGCCAGGCACTTTTCAGAGTATATAAGAGAGAAGTGACCCCTCCTTAACAATACGATTGATAAAAATGTGGTACTTGGAACTTTTAATTAAGTATGTAAGCAAAGGATTTTTTTTTTTTTTTGAAGAAAAGCAATCAGGGCTCTAATACAAAGAGGTGGCATTCCGGAACAGAAGGGTGTGAGACACGAACAGAGTAGAAGAGAAAAAAGGACATCCGTAATTAAACAGAGGAGAAAACAGGACGAGGAGCAGCAGTTTTAAAAAAAATCAATTATTTCATGAGAAATAAATTCAGAATTGTTATCAGAATAGTTTGACATGCCTGGGGTTTTGTACAAAATTATGGTCATGATAGTGTGTAACAATTATGAAATAACTGTATGGCACTCATTCCTTGAGGTAGATTCATTCATTCTTTACTAATTTTCAATTCTGTGTTAAAAACAAAAGCCAAAAACTTCCTAACAATTTTATAGATGTATATCTTGATAGGGTGGATCTTGTCTGACAATTAAAGACAAGTGTGAGCTGACAAAAGAAGATAGAATCTACTAGAAAGAATCCTCAAATAATACTCTCTTTTTTTTAAAACTACATATTATGTTCCTCCTGGAGACTTTCAACCGTTGACCAAAATTAACATGTGCTTTTCTCTGCAGACTTTCAATCCTACTGCATAGAAATAGTTATAATATCAAGAATTAGACTTGCTGATGATGGGAAATGTAGTCTGACTACTGTCTCAGATTATAATTTGGTAATTAATGTTAATAGTCAAAAGAGCACCTAATATTTTTGGAAATACACTTTATGTCAAACTTTATGAACCATATAAATTATCACCATTTATTTATGGCTAATATCCTATGATAATAGGTATTTTAATCATCCCTTTATTACTGATAAAGAAACTGAGGCAAATATAGATTAAATAAATTGTCTGAGGTCGCAATGCTCCAACAGGAAGAGCTGAGAGTCTAAGACATACACTGAGCATATTCTGCTTAAAGGCATGTACAAATTTAGTTCAGTGTATAAGTTGCTTTCCTAACATTTTCTACAATTGGACTTAACAGCTTTCACAAAATGGACACATAATATGGAATAATTCTAGAACATTTACGTTTGATATCAACCACAGACTTTTTTTCTTAAATATAAATTGGATTACTCACAATAACTTAAAAATTAGAAAAAAAAACAAAAAACAGACAGAACTGCCCTGGAGCCCGAGGGGAGGGCGACCTCACTGAGGCTGCTGGCTCTGGAGGGGCCCCAGCAGCCGAAGCTGTGACAGTGCTTGGGACCATGGGCCAGACTGAGTACAACTTGGAGCAGCTTCAAGATGGCGGAGGAGTAAGACACGGAGATCATCTTCCTCCCCTCAAATACATCAGAAATACATCTACATGTGGAATAACTCCTACAGAACACCTACTGAATGCTGGCAGAAGACCTCAGACCTCCCAAAAGGCAAGATCTCCCCAAGTATCTGGGTAGGGCAAAAGAAAAAACAGAGACAAAAGAATAGGGACGGGACCTGCACCAGTGGGAGGGAGCTGTGAAGGAGGAAAGGTTACGACACACTAGGAAGCCCCTTCGCGGGCAGAGACTGTGGATGGTGGAGGGGGGAAGCTTCGGAGCCGCGGAGGAGAGCACAGCAACAGGGGTGCAGAGGGCAAAGCGGAAAGATTTCCGCACAGAGGATCAGTGCCAACCAGTCCGAGAGGCTTGTCTGCTGACCTGCCGGGACGTGCGGGGCTGGGAGCTGAGGATCGGGCTTCGGTTGGAGCGCAGGGAGAGGACTGGAGTTGGCGTCGTGAACACAGCCTGAAGGGGGTTAGTGCACCACGGCTAGCCGGGAGGGAGTCCGGGGGAAAAGTCTGGACCTGCCGAAGAGGCAAGAGAATTTTTCTTGCCCCTTCGTTTCCTGGTGCGCGAGGAGAGGGAATTAAGAGCGCTGCTTAAAAGAGCTCCAGAGACGGGCGCAAGCCGCGGCTAAAAGCGTGGACCCCAGAGACGGGCATGAGATGCTAAGGCTGCTGCTGCCACCACCAAGAAGCCTGTGTGCGATCACAGGTCACTCTCCACACCTCCCTTCCGGGGAGTCTGTGCAGCCCGCCACTGCCAGGGTCCCGGGATCCAGGGACAACTCCCCCGGGAGAACGCACGGCGCGCCTCAGGCTGATGCAACGTCATGTCGGCCTTTGCCACCGCAGGCTCGCCCCTCACTCTGTACCCCTCCCTCCCCCCGGCCTGAGTGACCGGAAGCGCCCGAATCAGCTGCTCCTTTAACCCCGTCCTGTCTGAGCAAAAAACAGATGCCCTCCGGTGACCTAACAGAGAGGCGGGGCCAAATGCGAAGCTGAAACCCGGGAGCTGTGCAAACAAGGAAGAAAAAGGGAAATCTCTCCCAGCAGCCTGAGGAGCAGCGGATTAAAGCTCCACAATCAACTTGATGTACCTGCATCTGTGGAATAACTGAATAGACAACAAATCATCCCAAATTGAGTAGGTGGACTCTGAGAGCAAGACTGATTATTTTTTCCCCTTTTCCTCTTTTTGTGAGTGTGTATGTGTATGCTTCTGTGTGTGATTTTGTCTGTATAGCTTTGGTTTTACCATTTGTCCTAGGGTTCTGTCTGTCCATTTTTTGTTTTTATTATTACTAAAAAATATTTTTTTCTTAACGATTTTTAATAACTTTATTTTATTTTATCTTCTTTCTTTCTCCCTTTTTTTTTCTCCCTTTTATTCTGAGCCATGTGGAGGACAGGCTCTTGGTGTTCCAGCCAGGTGTCAGGGCTGTGCCACTGAGGTGGGAGGGCCAAGTTCAGGACGATGGTCCAAAAAAGACTTCCCAGCTCCATGTAATATCAAATGGCGAAAATCTCCCAGAGATCTCCATCTCAAAGCCAAGACCCAGCTTGACTCAACGACCAGCAAGCTACAGTGCAGGACACACTATGCCAAACAACTAGCAAGACAGGAACACAACCCCACCCATTAGCAGAGAGGCTGCCTAAAATCATAATAAGGTCACAGACACCCCAAAACACACCAGCAGACATGGACCTGTCCACCAGAAAGACAAGATCCAGCCTCATACACCAGAACACAGGCACTAGTCCCCTCCACCAGGAAACCTACACAACCCACTGAACCAACCTTAGCCACGGGGGACAGACACCAAAAACAACGGGAATTACAAACCTGCAGCCTGCAGAAAGAAGACCCCAAGCACAGTAAGATAAGCAAAATGAAAAGACAGAAAAACACACAGCAGATGAAGGAGCAAGGTAAAAACCCACCAGACCTAACAAATGAAGAGGAAATAGGCAGTCTACCCGAAAAACAATTCAGAGTAATGATAGTAAAGATGATCCAAAATCTTGGAAATAGAAAGGAGAAAATACAAGAAACATTTAACAAGGACCTAGAAGAACTAAAGAGCAAACAAATAGATATGGACAACTCAATAAATGAAATTAAATGTTCTCTAAAAGGGATCAATAGCAGAATAACTGAGGCAGAAGAACGGATAAGTTACTTGGAAGATAAAATAGTGGAAATAACTACTGCAGACCAGAAAAAGGAAAAAAGAATTAAAAGAATTGAGGACAGTCTCAGAGACCTCTGGGAACACATTAAATGCAACAGCATTCGAATTATAGGGGTTCCAGAAGAAGAAGAGAAAAAGAAAGGGACTGAGAAAGTATTTGAAGAGATTATAGTTGAAAACTTCCCTAATATGGGAAAGGAGATAGTTAATCCAGGAAGCACAGAGAGTCCCGTGCAGGATAAATCCAAGGAGAAACATGCCAAGACACATATTAATCAAACTATCAAAAATTAAATACAAAGAACAAATATTAAAAGCAGCATGGGAAAAACAAAAAGTAAGGGAATCCCCATAAGGTTAACAGCTGACCTTTCAGCAGAAACACTGCAAGCCAGAAGGGAGTGGCAGGACATATTTAAAGTGATGAAAGAGAAAGACCTACAACCAAGATTACTCTACCCAGCAAGGATCTCATTCAGATTTGATGGAGAAATTAAAAGCTTTACAGAGAGACAAAAGCTAAGAGAATTCAGCACCACCAAACCAGCTTTATAACAAATTCTAAAGGAACTTCTCTAGGCAGAAAACACAAGAGAAGGAAAAGACCTACAATAATAAACCCAAAACAGTTGAGAAAATGGTAATAGTAAAATACATATCAATAATTACCTTAAATGTAAATGGATTAAGTGCTCCAACCAAAAGACATAGGCTGGCTGAATGGATACAAAAACAAGACCCATCTATATGCTGTCTACAAGAGATCCACTTCAGACCTAGGGACACATACAGACTGAAAGTGAGGGGATGGAAAAAGATATTCCATGCAAATGGAAATCAAAAGAAAACTGGAGTAGCAATTCTCATATCAGCCAAAATAGACTTTAAAATAAAGACTGTTACAGGAAGAAGATATAACAACTGTAAATATTTATGCACCCAATATAGGAGCACCTCAAAACATAAGGCAAATAGTAACAACCATAAAAGGGGAAATCGACAGTTACACAATCATAGTAGGGAAATTTAACACCCCACTTTCACCAATGGACAGATTTTCCAAAATGAAAAAAAAATAAGGAAACACAAGCTTTAAATGACACATTAAACAAGACGGACTTAATTGATAGTTAAAGGACATTCCATCCAAAAACAACAGAATACACATTTTTTTCAAGTGCTCATGGAACATTCTCTAGGAGAGATCATATCTTGGGTCACAAATCAAGCCTTGGTAAATTTAATAAAATTGAAATCGTACCAAGTATATTTTCTGACCACAACGCTATTAGACTAGATATCCATTACAGGACAAAATCTGTAAGAAATACAAACACATGGAGGCTAAACAACACACTACTTAATAACTAAGAGATCACTGAAGAAATCAAAGGGGAAATCAAAAAAATACCTAGAAACAAATGAAAATGAAAACACAATGACCCAAAACCTATGGGATGCAGCAAAAGCAATTCTAAGAGGGAAGTTTACTTTAGCCTACTTAAGAAACAAGAAACATCTCAAATAAACAACCTAACCTTATACCTAAAGCAATTAGAGAAAGAAGAACAAAAAAATCCCAATGTTAGCAGAAGGAAAGAAATCATAAAGATCAGATCAGAAATAAATGAAAAGAAATGAAGGAAACAATAGCAAAGATCAATAACAGTAAAAGCTGGTTCTTTGAGAAAATAAACAAAATTGATAGACCATTAGCCAGACTTATCATGAAAAAAAGGGAGAAGACTCAAATCAATAGAATTAGAAATGAAAAAGGAGAAGTAACAAGTGACACTGCAGAAATACAAAAGATCATGGGCGATTACTGCAAGCAACTATATGCCAATAAAATGGACAACCTGGAAGATATGGACAAATTCTTAGATGCACAACATTCCAAGACTGCACCAGGAAGAAATAGAAAATATGAACAGACCAATCACAAGCACTGGAATTGAAACTGTGATTAAAAATCTTCCAACAAACAAAAGCCGAGGAAGAGATGGCTTTATAGGTGAATTCTATCAAATATTTAGAGAAGAGTTAACACCTATCTTTCCCAACTCTTCCAAAATATACGAGGGGGGGATACTCCCAAACTCATTCTACGAGGCCATCATCACTCTCATATCAAAACCAGACAAAGATGTCACAAAGAAAGAAAACTACAGGGAAATCATCACTGATGAACATAGATGCAAAAATTCTTAACAAAATACTAGCAGACAGAGTCCAACAAACACTAAGAGGATCATACACTATGATCAAGCAGGGTTTATCTCAGGAATGCAAAGATTCTTCAATATATGCAAATCAATCAACGTGATACACCATATTAACAAATTGAAGGAGAAAAAAACATATGATCATCTCAGTAGATGCAGAGAAAGCTTTCAACAAAATTCAACACCTATTTATGATAAAAACCCTCCAGAAAGTAAGCATAGAGGGACCTTTCCTCAACATAATAAAGGTCATATATGACAAACCCAGAGCCAACATCATTCTCAATGGTGAAAAACTGAAACCATTTCCACTAAGATCTAAGCAACTAAGACAAGGTTGCCCACTCTCACCACTCTTATTCAAAATAGTTTTGGAAGTTTTAGCCATGGCAGTCAGAGAAGAAAAAGAAATAAAAGGAATCCAAACTGGAAAAGAAGAAGTAAAGCTGTCACTATTTGCAGATGACATGATACTATACATAGAGAATCCTAAAGATGCCACCAGAAAACTACTAGAGCTAATCAATGAATTTGGTAAAGTACCAGGTTACAAAATTAACATACAGAAATCTCTTGCATTCCTATACACTAATGATGAAAAATGTGAAAGCAAAATTAAGGAAACACTCCCATTTACCACTGCAACAAAAAGACTAAAATACCTAGGAATAAACCTACCTAAGGAGACAAAAGACCTGTAAGCAGATAATTATAAGACAGTGATGTAAGAAATTAAATATGATACAAATAGTTGGAAAGATATACCATGTTCTTGGAATGGAAGAATCAACATTGTGAAAATGACTCTACTACCCAAAGCAATCTACAGATTCAATGCAATTCCTCTCAAACTACCAGTGGCATTTTTCACATGACTAGAACCAAAAACTTCACAATTTGTATGGAAATACAAAAAACCCCGAATAGCCAAAGCAATCTTGAGAAATCAAAATGGAGCTGGAGGGGTCAGGCTCCCTGACTTTAGACTATACTACAAAGCTACAGTAATCAAGACAGTATGGTACTGGCACAAAAATAGAAATATAGATCAATGGGACAGGATAGAAATCCCAGAGATAAACCCATGCACATATTGTCACCTTATCTTTGATAAATGAGACAAGAATATACAATGGAGAAAAGACAGCCTCTTCAATAAGTGGTGCTGGGAAAACTGGACAGCTACATGTAAAAGAATGAAATTAGAACACTCCCTAACACCATACACAAAAATAAACTCCAAATGGATTAAAGACCTAAATGTAAGGCCAGACACCATCAAACTCTTAGAGGAAAACTTAGGCAGAACACTCTATGACATAAATCACAGCAAGATTCTTTTTGACCCACCTCCTAGAGAAATGGAAATAAAAGCAAAAATAAACAAATGGGACCTTATGAAACATAAGAGCTTTTGCACAGCAAAGGAAACCATAACAAGACGAAAAGACAACCCTCAGAATGGGAGAAAATATTTGCAAATGAAGCAACTGATAAAGGATTAATCTCCAAAACATACAAGCAACTCATGCAGCTCAATATCAAAAAAACAAACCACCCAATCCATAAATGGGCAGAAGACCGAAATAGACATTTCTCCAAAGAAGATATACAGATTGCCAACAAACACATGAAAGAATGCTCAACATCATTAATCATTAGAGAAATGCAAATCAAAACCACAATGAGATATCATCTCACACCAGCCAGAATGGCCATCATCAAAAAGTCTACAAGCAATAAATGCTGGAGAGCATGTGGAGAAAAGGGAACCCACTTGCACTGTTGGTGGGAATGTAAATTGATACAGCCACTATGGAGAACAGTATGGAGGTTCCTTAAAAAACTAAAAATACAACTACCATATGACCCAGCAATCCCACTACTGGGCATATAGCCTGAGAAAACCATAATTCAAAGTCTTGTACCAAAATGTTCAATGAAACTCTATTTACAGTAATCAGGACATGGAAGCAACCTGAGTGTCCATCAGCAGATGAATGGATAAAGAAGATGTGGCACATATATACAATGGAATATTACTCAGCCATATAAAGAATGAAACTGAGTTATTTGTAGTGAGGTGGATGGACCTAGAGACTGTCATATAGAGTGAAGTAAGTCAGAAAGAGAAAACAAATACTGTATGCTAACACATATATATGGAATCTAAAAATAAATAAAAAATAATAAAAATAAATGGTCAGAAGAACCTAGGGGCCAGACGGGAATAAAGATGCAGACCTACTAGAGAATGGACTTGACCTTGATGATATGGGGAGGGTGAAGGGTAAGCTGGGAGAAAGTGAGAGAGTGGCATGGACATATGTACACTACCAAAAGTAAAATAGATAGCTAGTGGGAAGCAGCCACATAGCACAGCGAGATCAGCTCGGTGCTTTGTGACCATCTAGAGGGGCGGGGTAGGGAGGGTGGGAGGGAGGGAGATGCAAGAGGGAAGAGATATGGGGACATATGTATATGTATAACTGATTCACTTTGTTATAAAGCAGAAACTGAGACACTATTGTAAAGTAATTATACTCTAATAAAGGTGTTAAAAATAAAAAAAATAAAAATAAACTGATCATACTCACTAAATTAAAAATAAAAGCTCAGTATACCTTCATCATCTCTAAATCTGGTAAACAAATGAAAGAAAATAAAACATCATACAGAATACTTTAATGTTAACTTTTTGTCCTTTGAGTGTCCATTATAAGAAATGTATTTTTAGCATAGCTAGTAGGTCTATCCTTACCCCAAATAGGTGTATTTTCCAGCCTCAGAAGAGTTCACTCTGTTTCAAATATTTATGTCAAGTGAAAAATGTCACACTTCAACTCCTAAAAATCCTTACAGTGCTTTTATCAAAAACACAAAATGTGATTTAAGTTAAAGTTGTCAGATTAGGAAACAGAGGAAACAGAGTTAAATCTGAATGTTAGAAAATGATGAATGTTTTTAGTATAAGTATATGCCATGCAATATTTGTGGGGACATACGTACGCTAAAAATTTATTTGTTGCTTATCTAAACCCCAAATTTAATAAACATCTTGTATTTTCTTTGGCAGCTATAAAATAATTATCCAAATAAATCAAATAATTCATACAATTTTTGAAGATAGAACTGTCAAATGTGAGTCTTCTCAAGCAATAAAATTGGCCCTTAATGAAATTAAAACTACAATGGGTAAATGCTTTTACTGTGGACCAGCTTTTTTCACACTGCAGTTTAATTAGCTGCTCAAATGCTTCCTGATGAGTTTCTTTTTCATGTTTTTTAAAAATAGTTTTACCCTCTTTTTCTCCTAGATCATCATATTTAATGTAGTGACACTGGGACATTTTTATTTCATGTTTATGTAAGGAAAGTACTCTGATGAGTAATTAAATCTTGGATGCGTAATTTTTAGAATTGCCTTAAGATGAGGTCCTGTTGTAGTGTGTTTTGCTTTACTGTTCAAATGGTATATGTGGAGACATCAGCCCTCCTTCCTCAAAGCCTATTAAGATAAAATAGAGAAAAGGCAAGTCAAAAGTCTTCATCTTGTCCCTCACACCAAAGTCTTTTTAGAAAACCCCAGATCTATTCTTAGCAAGATTATTTTCTCTAAGAGTCTGGAAGGGAATCAACCCCAAAAGACCTTATTGAAATATCAATATCTGGAACATAAAGCAAATGACTATGTTTCCAGAGCCATTGTCATGTAAGAAAGAGAGAAACTTACTTTATACTCTGAAAATCTAAGGATAAAATGTTCTAATACATTTTCTGACAAGTTAAATTGAAAATAATAGTAATTCAGCAGCTAGTGTCAGAAAATAAAAGCATACTTTGTGTTTGTTTCAATAACCAAAACACCTGGCTTTGGCTCATGCTGGTAATAATAGCTAATATTTATTGAGTTCTTATTTTATGCCAGCTTTTTCTGTGTTAATTGCTTTACGAAATTATCCCTTTAAACCCACTAGTGCTATGAAGCAGGTGGTAATATTATCCACATTTTATTGATTAGGCTACTTGCCTAAAGTAATACAAATAACAAGCAACACAACTTCCACAAGGTATTTTCCTAGGCAAGAAAAACAATCTGACCCCTATAAAATGAGACAAAAGTGACACACTCTGCAGAAGGACCATGAATTAAGCTGATATGGCTCTTTCCCCTCTTTTGTTTGATTAACCCTAATCCCCATAGGAACAGAAATATAGTTTTTATCACAATGCCAGAAATTTTATATGGAAATAAAATGATTCTAGGAGGGAAACACATCCAACCAGATCTTCTGTTCCACTTATTTGTCTTTAAAAATTAATATGGAATTTCTCTACAGTGGTTTTCAATTTTGGAGGTGTTTGCAAATTCCTTGGGAGGCTTTTAAAAATACTGATGGCTGGATACTCTGCTGCAGATCATGATTTAATTGACCTGGATTATGGCCTGGGTATCAGGGTTTCTTCAAGCTCCCTATTTGCTGGGGGAAAAAAAAAGTAACACTGTCACTATGTGTTTAAACACTATGTGTTTAAATAGGCTCAGTGAGTGATAAACCTTAATGCAGCTGTTACCGCAGTCTTTGAAGGTGTCTGAATAACATTCAGATTGGTGCTTGAAGCTTTTCTAGCTAGATATATATAAGCTATTCCTAAAAAATGCATGACTTAAACAGGCATATAGTCCAGCTTCTCACTGGAATACAGAACTAAAAGAGTAGGTTTTACCTATTCCCAGAGGAGGGCCAAAAGTAGAGGGAAGTTGTAAAATATGTGGAGGTACAAATAAATTTGCTTAAAATCATTATCATCATCATTATCATCATCATAACAACAATAATAAAGCGGGAGGACATATCCTCAAAGACCAATATTTCAGAAGACTGCCTGACTTCTCCATGTCTGAGGATAATAATGCAGTAATTCCGGTCCCCAATTTCCGAACTCCAAATTCTCAAAGCAATTGACATTCTTCTGAGGAAAGCAAACATACTCATTCACAAAACCTTTGGCCTTTGATGTTCTCAGAAAGCAAATTAATCCACATGGTAGATTAAAAATATAAAGAGGAAAGTTAGGGGTGGTGACTCTTGGTGCCGGCAGGAATAGCAATTTGATGATTTAAGAATGTGGAAGTGGCTCTTGTCAACACGGGTTGGCTGTGAGCTCTGAGCCCCTCTGGGTTTGTCTGCTGTGGGAGTCCTAATTATGAGCATAATAGATAAACTCATCATAACCTCAACAAGCTACTTAATCTGGTCCTGCTAATAACAGCCAATTAAGTTTGCATTATGAAATGATTTCTAGAATTGAAGATAGGTGGACATTTAATTATGGATTGTTTGAAAACATTAAAGATTTTGAATCAAGGGCTTGAAGTATTATCTTTGGTATGTGGTAATAGTTTTGATCTTTCCAAATTGTCCCCTGTACCTAAAATAGCAAATCGATGAGAAGTGGAGTCAAATTGTTATGCAATTTTGATATAGGAGATTAGTGTTATGTGTTTATATTATTTCTTCCTCTAGACATTCTATTATTTCTGCCTAATTTTAATCAAGGTACCAAGCGGCTTCTTATCTCTGCCTTTTTTTCCCCAGCATGAGTTCTAATTACCTAATATTTGTTTGAATATGGATTTAATAAATGCCTTCTTCTCAACCCCTTACAGCTAAGCATTTGAACTAGTGGGTTGGTAATGCAGATATATAAAGATAAAGAGGAAAGAGGAAAAATGGAATTTCATATATTAGGTCGCTGTGTCTAACGATGTCTGTAATGCTTTGATTTCATTTTAGCTGCCTCTGGAAGTCTAAGATAAATAAATATCAAACAGCTTAAATCATAGTGTAAGATCACAGGGGAAGGAGTCTCGATTTCACCAGAGATCCCTTACCGTAAACACAATTTGCAACAAAGAGAAGTAAAAGGACCATTGTTTTCTGAAGGTACAATTTGGAATCCCTTCGTTTATTTATTTCTGTTTGTTTGATTGTTAGTTTTGTTCTGTTGTGATGCAACGTTCTATATTTAGATGCACATGGAGGATAGAAAAGTCTGTTTCCCTGTAGATGTTTAATAAGAGTTTTTGTTGGTAGAGTGGATTTAGGTGTAAATTGGTGTGTTAGTCCACAGCAATGGTTCTCAAACTCTAGCATGATCAGAATCTCCTGGAGGGTTTGTGAAAACACTGATTTCTGGGCTCCAACCCCACAGTTTCAGATTCAGTAGGTCTGGGGAGGGACTTTGAAGTGTACATTTTCTAAGGAGTTCCCGTGTGATGCTCCTGGGCCAGGGACCACACTTTGAACCACAGATCTATTAGCACTAATAAAACAGTAACAGTGAGTAGTATAATACAGAAAGACATGGAAAATTTAGTCAGGACTAAAGCACATTTATGGCTTCTTTAGTAGGGACCTCAGATGTTGTAATGTTCCCATGAACCAGTCCAACACGTGAGAAGGTATTCTGTGATAGTAACCAATTTTTATCCCTCTGTCTAAATTTCAGTGACAATGATGTTTTCTATATACTATATCCTCCCACTTTGCTTTTACTTTTATTATGACTATTATTATATCTACATCATCATGGGGAGCAACTAGGGAAACATTGTTTTCCTCAGGTTTTAGAAGGTAAACTTAGAGTTAGTTTTCATTCATCTTTTCCTAAATTCCTAAATCCCAGTGTCACTGGGTCACATTAGACACATCATCTAACTCTGCAAAATGGTATTAATAACCTCTATACTGGGGGTATAGCAAACTTTCATCACAGTTCTTAAAAATCAATTTTGGGAGAAATCTCAGATTCCTGAACAAAGCCCTCGTGAAATTAGAGGTAGAAATGGTCAATTAGTTCAGAGCCTGAAAGGCATCAGAGCAGGAATACAGAGTCACAAACCCTTAGTTTCCTGACAACATGATCATGGAGGAAGTGAGGGCTGTCACATGAGACAGGCAAACAAAACAAACAACACCCTTCATCTGGGGCCAATGGGTACCAGGGTTTTTATGGTTTATATCACTTTAATGAACCAGTCAAATTTGTTTCAGATACTTATGCATTCCTCATAAATATAGACTTCAAATCCCTGACCAGCCCATTTCTTACTCTATCTTTAGAAAATGTCTCTACTGAGTCAATTTTCTGCCTATGCCAGCCATATGTCCCTGGAAGAGAGTCTTTGTATATCTCAGTCCTTCTGGAGATGATAACTACAGAGATTATATGATTGTCAGAGCAAGAAGAGTCTGTGGAGATGAGCTAATCTAATTTTATCATTTTACAGATGAATACATTTAGGTGGAGATGGGTGAAAATCACACAGCTAGTTAGTGACACAGATGACACAGGAATGCTGAATTGTGATTCCCTCCACGGTACACTTTCTCTTACTCAATATACCGTCTTAAGGAATTGGCTTATTCTAAAAGATGCCTTCAGGTCTGGCCTTATTTCAAGCTCTGGATAGGTGAGCATATATTATAAACTATGGAAATGTGATTTTCAAAATACTTATTGAATCTTAGATTGGAAAAAATAGTTATAAAATTTTAATTTACCTATTGCTATTATATTATAGTATCCAGTGTTAAAATATTGTGGAGAAAATAATTTTCAAAACGTTAATGGGCACTCTTCTGGGAGAGAATAGATTTCTTAAGGGGACAGCTTTGTTTGCAGTTTTTGATATCCATTTTTGTCTTTTTTAATTCCCAATACCAACTGGCAGGTCCTACGGTGATACATATTTGTTGAATAAAGGAAAGAATGAATGTGTGAGTGAATGACTGACATGGAATGAGTCGATAGATGGCTACAGATTTTGTTATTTATCTCCTTGCTTTACCTTATCTTTGCAACATAACTTTAGAAAGGCTGTATCAGTCAGGTCTGTTGTGGAAAGAAAATAATCCCCAAATCAGTGTATTTCAACAATAAAATGTTATTTCAGACTCACACACAAAAAAAATTGATCTACTTGTTAAGTGTATTACATTGTATAGTAGGACTCTGTTTCCCAGAGGAATAAAAACAATAGGGCATATAGTTATAGACAGATAGATGTAGATGTCTATAAGGAGAAAAGTTTATTTCAAGACACTGACCCAAAAGATTGACTGGAAAGTCAGAAATTTGTAGGCAGACCAGAGGCTAGAAATTCAGAGTAGAGTTGATACTGCAGTCTTAAGTCCAAAATCTATAAGGCAAACTAGCAGCCTGGAAATCCAGGCAGGGTTTAAATGTTACAGTCTTGAAGCAGAATTACTTCTTCATCTGAAAACCTTAATTTTTACCCTTAAAACTTTCAATTGACTGGATGAGATCTTCTCACATTATAGAGAATAATCATCTTTACTTAAAACAAATGAATTATTAATCACATCCACAAATACCTTTACAACAACATCTATACTAGTATTTGGCCAAACAGCTGGACACAATAGCTTAACCAAGTTGGCACATAATATTAACCATCACACATTGGTTTACTTGTGATTCCTAAATATGTGTTTCATTCAACAGTCTGCATGACTTGAGTTTCAGGTCTTTATTCCAATCTAGGCTTACCTGACATCGTGATCTGCACACATGTGATTCTTCTCTTTATTAATTTTCACCAATCTTTGGTGAAGACAAAACTATAAAGCCTACGTACATAGAAGGGGTCTAGACAGGGACACAGTTGGGGGTTTCTAACTATCTCAGTATGTGAAAATACTTTGTAAACTGTAAAATGCAACTCATCATTTATTCATTCATTTTTAAGTGACCTTCAAAAGATGGGGTATTAGCTCAGCTGCTTCTCTTTCTATTAGGAAGACAATTAAGACCTGACTTCAGATTTAAGGAGAAATTGACATTGGTTATCTGAGACCACAAAAATAAAGCCTGAAATTGCTGGACATTTTCCATGTAAATTATAAGAAAATTACCTCAAACTATGCTTACCTTATGCTCAAAAATGAAAGGTTTCCTAAAGTGCTTTTAGTTTTTACACAGACTCATACATGTAGAGGTTATCGTCACATCCAAAATTCTTGTCTTTCCTGGATCCCACTCTTCCCATTGCTCCCTGACACTTATCCTAACTGTCCCTCCACTCCTACTGCTTTCTTCAGAATTTACAGCCATAAACTCTGTGGGAATAGCAAAAGTGAGCATAATTTAGAAACTATGAAAAAATAGTCCCATCTATTCACTGGGCGCCTATTCAAATTTTAAAGAACATCCTCTTGAGTAAACTTCCTAATAATTTTGATTGGATTACCCATATCCACCAATTCCTTTCTTATAAAAGAAATTAAAAAGTTTTCTTCTAACATTTAGAAATCACATATCTGCTGTTTTTTGGTTTAAAGATGTAAACAGATACAACCATTAAAAAAAAATCAAAGTATTTTTGACCATACTGAAATTTTCTAGGGGGGAAAGTACATATTAAGGAATGCATGGAAAATCTGGAAATTATGGTCATAATTTATTCTGTTTAATAAATTCAATACTAGATTTTAACTTAACCAGAATTTAAAGATTTTAATTACCCCAAATTAAAGAGTATAGGCTTGTTTTGTTCTGTTTTGCTTTGTTTTTTAAATCTGAATAGATTAGTTTACCTGAATGTTGAAATCACACACCTCCTATGTATTGGAACATGTAATTCCATTGTTTAGAAAATACTACTTACTCTTGAAAATCTACGTCGTGTCATGACCTTGATGAGTATCCCCATGATTCTACTTGTTACTAGGTCTCTTTCTACTCAGTTTCCCTGACATTTTCCCCTGGAACTGCAGCATATCATTAAGTAATCTATAGAATGTTAGGCACCTACTACGTGTCAGGTACTTGCTCAATATTTAATCTTCATAAAAGTCCTAAGGAGTTGAGATAAAGGTCTTCATTTTATAGATTCAACAGCTGAGTGTTAAATTATGTAAA
This sequence comes from Leucopleurus acutus, assembly GCF_964270905.1. Lineage (NCBI taxonomy): Eukaryota > Metazoa > Chordata > Mammalia > Artiodactyla > Delphinidae > Leucopleurus > Leucopleurus acutus. Next base: position 18,727,262 of record NC_139142.1, on the reverse strand, counting down.
GGAACCAAGACCCTGCAATTTTGTAATATGCAAAGACAGGATTTAAACCTCTTACTAGTTAGCTGTTTATATTTATTTATCCACTTAGAGCTTGGCCAGAACTAAACAAACTATGTTTTACTTATCTGTTTATCCCAACCCCAAGTGAAGCCCATGACATTAAATAATTACTTAATGAAACTTGAGTGATTGAATAAATGAATGAATGAATGAGGCCATAAAGCATTTTTTTCTAAATTCAAGTCTTTTATAGTAAATCTGTAGAGAATGCAGAGTGTTAAACCTCAAAGAGAAAAGAATATTTTATTTTCAGTTCCCCTATGCATCCTATATCAAGATTTCCTCTAGAGGTCAAGAACTTTTTACCTTTGACACCAGGTTAAAATGCAACGATCTTCTTATGGTGAAGAATGGGAAGGTTATCATGATATTTGATGGAAAAAGTCAGTAAAGAATACATTCTGTGAAATGCAATGGTCGAAGGAGGTATCTAACACCGGGCTTGCTTTACTCTTCTGCAAAATATATATATATTTAGCAACCTGTAATTAACATTTATAAAACTCATAAAAGCTCACCTAAAACTTTCGGCAGGTAATTAGTAGGATGAATTGACTAATGTGCCTCTTAATCATTTATAATAGGGTGGCTTTTTTTTCTTCCTGCTTTACAACCCTGTACAGACAAACCTTCACAAGTTTAATGTCTTGTCATGTCCAGCTTCTTGAAAACAAAACAAAAAAATACATAAAAACTTCTAAGATTATCATCAAATGAGTAGACATCCCTTCAAATATAATAAATTTAGGCCATAAAATCTGAAGTTATATGCACTGTCAGAATTACAAGTTCATGGTGAGCATAAAATGATTGTATCTAAGAACATGTGTGTTAGTTTATGCTACTAAGATTTAAATAAAATGACATTTATATTGTGTCATTTCTAGTAGGCAACCTTTATAGCACATTTAAGAATCTACTATGCTTATACTCTATGGACTACTGAAGGTAGTAGGGTTTTCTTGAATGTGCTGAGTAACAAAGAAGTTCTTTGAGAATTCCTAAATTTGATTTTTGGCTTTCACAGACACTTCCCCAGAAGTTAAAGATATTATTTGAAGACTCCTTATAGATTAGTATAAAATATTGTATGGGAAGTTAAATTTTATTGAGCAGATTTTAAAAACCTAACATAACTTTCACAAAAATATTTTTCAAACGTGGGCCAAAAATTTTATTGTCATTAGTTAATGTGGGAAACACTAAGACACCATAGCTGTTTCAGAAGGGATTCCCAAAGAGCACACATTTAGACAATCAAGAATTGTAACAATGAATTTATGACCAGATGCACAATTAGTCAATTTCTATAGGGCAATATTCAACTATCAATACATTCCACCAGATAGAACTCTTGCATATGTATGGACTGGAATTACTTGCATTATTTTCAGGTTTCTACAATTTGCAGAGTTGCAGATAGCTTAAGAGCAATAAAAAATGAAATGTGACATAAGGGTAAGCTTGACGGGATAGGGCACTCTATACATTTTTGCCCATTTCAAAATTTTTTACAATATGTCCTGATACTTGAACAACAGAGCTTGAAAAAGTTCTTTGATAAACAGTTTGTTGGTAGTTGAGTCTCTCTGGGATATGGGATGTCCGATGGTATCAAGGTTCCGAGAAGATGAGGTTACTTCACATGAGACCAGGGAAGGACTGTATATGTCTTCTGAAATGGGGTGTGTGAAGTAGAAGGATGTAGGGCAGGTGAATGAGGAAAGTTGTAATTCTCGGTGTGTGCCCCTCGCCAACTTTTCTGAAATCTGAGCTTCAATAAAGCAACTAAAATAAGAATGTGTTATATGACTGGATTTTAGTGAAAATTGGTGGAAAGAAGAGTTCACAGTTGTGCTATGGTAGTGTAGTACAGGGCCAGCATGTGAGAGCTCTGGATACAGGAGCAGAGAGGACTTTGAGAGAAATAGTCAAAGTAACCTGAGGAGGCTTGAGGCTTACCAAGGGCATTGTGGAATTGGGGCCGTGAGGCAATCCTGTTGATATCCATGGGATCGGAGAGGTGTCAGGACACATTGGATTACATATAAAATGTTGAAGGCAATACCTATCATAAAAGTTATTTTGAATAATAAAAACATGCCTGCTCTTTACAGTTTTGAAGGGGTTACTTGGAAAGTAGTTCCTGTACTTTTTGTAGATGATTTGTTTGGTGCTCATCAGGTCCTCACTGAATGTTAGTATCTTCCCTGGCTGCTCCATTTTCTATCCAGTCCTTTTCCATTGGTAATGCCTTACTTTCTCCTCCTTACTTATTTAATATCTTTCAACAATTTTCTGCCAGATCTTGGTTACACTTGTGAACTTGAATCTTTTGTTTGTCTGAAGATACGTTGCACTTAGAACAAAGCCACTAACAAGATCATTGTGCTCTTCCCAGTTAGACCATAGGCCCTTGGAAGGCTCCAAACAATACATTTTCTATCTATTTTTGTTCTTCAGTAAGATTTGCACATTTAGGGGGTATATTATGAGTTCTTATTAATGAACTCTAAAAGAAATGACAGTTATGGTAAAAGAGTTATAAGTTTTCTTTTATTACCTTAAGGCATTTATACTAAATATGACATAACTGAGGTTTTGCTCCCCTGAATTTGAATCAAGATCAGGTTAATTAACATGTCAAAATAATTTGTTGAATGATATTGATGTACTGGGCATTGTCATATTCATTATTTCACTTAATTATTTTTATTTTCCTGGAAGTATAATTTCTAAGAGGTGAAAATATATGCAAAGTTAAAACAATCATTAAGTGGTCATGCAATTATTGAGTGCCAGTGTCAGAGTAGTAATCAACCCCTCTGATATCTGATAACATTTTGATTATATCACAGTTATGTCCCAGCTATGTTTGGTTAAACATAAACAATTCAGTGGCGATCTCAGGCCGTAGTGAAGTGTGTGTCTAGCACACAATCAGCCACCATGGTAGACATCTCTCTATTTTCCTATTCTTCTCTTTTTTTATTCAATATGCCTCTTCCTTCTCCCTTCACGTACAAGACAATGTAGATGAAAACAAAAGCAGAATTCTAATTAACTATATATTTGACCTTAAACAAATCAATTTTGTTTGTGATAGTGTTACCTGGATAGTTTCAGTATCCTTAGCTGGAGCATGATGTTAGTGATAAACCAAACTTCAAGAGTCTGATAATAAACAGTGGATGTTATAAAAATCCAATGTATTATTTTTGTTTTCTCATTTTCACTTTTCTTTTTCCTTTGCCATTGTTTATATCTTGGGTTTTCCAATGCCACTGAAGTGAGCTAGTTAACTCTCTGCAGACACTTGGGACTTAAATAGTTGAGATGATGATCTAAATTAGCCTTTGGACTGTCTCAGTCTCAAGAAATTATTGAATGTCACCTCTAATTGCTGAATTTCATGGGATGTGTTCTTTCAGTTGACTTCTACCATCAGTTATCTATCATCATGATAACCTTCCCATTCTTCACAATGAGGAGATAATTACGTATTAACCTGGTGTATAAGGTAAAAAGCTGACAACTTCTAGGCTGAAGCTGGATATAGGATGTTTAGGGACCTAAAAATTAATGTTCTCATGAGTTTGAGGTTTAACACTTTGTAAATCTTTAAGAATTTACTTTGAAAGGGCAGAAAGATTCAAAGCATTGAACAAAAGCCACTTCAAATACGAACATTTCATTTTATATATAAACCAGAAATTGTTTTAACATAGAAGTATTTTCCTTAATGAGTGGTTGTTTTGGTATATCAATCAAACCATGTAACTGGTTACTCTGAAATTTAAAATAAATCAGGGTAATAGACCAATGCATATGAAATAAGTCAAATCTGATTTGAATTCTGGCCCTGACAACTGTAAGTTCTAGGCTTTGGGAAAATTAACTTAAGCTTTTGGAGCCTCAGTTTCCCCATCTGTAAAAACTCATTACCACATTAACCATTGGAGTTCAGCTCTAAATTCCCAGGCTGTAACAGGGCAGGTTTTCTATGCCCTCGGTGGTGAATAGTTTGACATGTGAGTGAATAGTCAGGGCTCTGAACTATCAGTCTCTGTAATTTCACCTCACTGCGGGTAAGTGCTCCTTTTTTTCAAGTATCCCTTGGGGCTCCTCATCTATCTTCTCTCTATTCTATCTGCTTGATAAATTTTCTTTTGTTTTCCCTTTTATTCTAATTACCCTTTTTTTCTCCTCTGAGTACTACTTTTCATTTCCATATTTATGCTTCATCTTTTTAGCTAACACTTTTCTCTGTTATTATCTAAAACAGCTTAAAAGGAAAAGTCATATTTTCATCCTCTGTCAGTGTGTTTGTTTGTATGTGTGTTTGACTGTAAGAAATGCCCTTCCACTTTGTATTCTTGACACCCAATGTTACATATTTACTCAAAATGTTTATTTTGAACTCAAAGCACTGGAACATTCATTATTAAGTAGGGTGAGTGTATTAATTTTCTATTGATTCATAACAAATGACCAAATATTTAGCATAAAACAACACATATTTATTATCTCAGAGTCTCTCTGAGTAAGGAATCCAGGCATAAGCTGGCTGGGCTCTCTGGAAGGCTGCAATCATGGTGTCTGCCCAGACTTGATTCTCATTCTAATCTGACGGCTTTCCTAGGTCATGTGGGGACAATCTGTTTCCAAGTTCATGCGGTTGCTCACAATGTGGTGGCTTACTTCTTTAAAGCCAGCAAAAGAGAGCATCTCCTAGCAAGACACATGTTACAATCATATATAACATCATCACTTACACCAAATCACATAATCCAGTCAGCTTTGCCATATTGTATTGGTAAGGAGCATGTCATGGGTCTTGCCCACACTCAAGGGAAAGGGATTATACAAGAGTACCGAAAAGCTACAGCCTGTTCATCTCAGTGAATAAAGGGAAGATTTCCAAACAGCTAAAAATTATCATATTTCTTTTTCATTGATTTGTGAAGGCCAGAATAGTGATAAGCTTATAAATCATATGAATAGCATGAACTGTATTAAAAAGAAAATGGCATGTCACTGAAGGTCTTAAGTAGCAGGGTAACAGACTTCTGCCTTTTAGGAGGAGCTCTGATTACTATCTAGAGAAGGCAATTGGAGGCCAACAAAACCATCAATCTATGTAAAAGGCAACATCACATTGGATTAGGGAGTGGTTATATAACTGACAATCAGTGGATGAAGTTGAGATGTTATTCTGAAAAGAGAATTGACAGGGCCTAGTGAAAAAAAAGAATTTTGAAAATGACCTCTGGTGTGGAAGTTAATGATGCCCACTTACTGAGACTGAAATCACTGAAAGAGGAGTTGGTTGGGTAGAGTTGGCCAGTTCAGATTGGGAAGAGACCTCACCCTATAGAAGGTAACAGATGGACTAGAACTGTAAAGTAAGAAGAAAAGAAGGTTGAGCATATTCCCAGATAACACTAGGATTTAGGTAAGTAAAGGGAACAATGTCAGGAGAAGGAATAAGAAGCATTAGAGGGAGGAAGAAATCTATATAATATGAAACCAGTGGATAATAGTTTTCAGAAGCAAATGACAAAATACTGTACTATGATTGAGATATAAGTAACATAAGTAATGCAGAATACATTGTTTTATCAGTAAAGACATTTAGGTGCACTTCATTGGTGCATTTTTTTCTTTTAATATCATAGTTCTTTGGGCTTAAGGGCCTTCTGAGGTTATTTATAGGAACAGAAAACTAATATTGCAAATTAGTTTCTTAAAGTGCTGTCCACTTTCTTCTATTTACAGTGAAATTTCACTTTACGACAGTTCCATCCAGCATTGAATCCTCAAGAAATAGAATCTTGAGGATTCTATTTAGAATAGAACCTAATAGAATACAACCTGAAAAGTTGTAAATACTGCACAGCATTTTAGGAAACAGAACAATTGAAACACAAATTATTTGTTCCTTTGGATATTTGTTTGGAATCGAAACTGCCATTTGTTCTGTAGTGACAAGTCCAGGTCTAGCATTTCTCTTGGAATTCTACTGCAAGCTTTTACTTAAGCAACTGCAATCGCAGGATAAGGCATTCTTAGAGATTAATGACTGCCTGGGAGGGGTTGTTGTTTGGTCCATTAACTCCAACCAGTCATTAATTTCCATGAAAGGTCCTGCATGAATGTTATTATTACTAATATGAACTGAAAATGAAAGAAACATACTGTAGGTATATTGATTTCACCCTCCTTCCTTGGATGATGCAAAGTCATTTCATTTATCTGAGGATCTTCAGATAACTGAAGTTCCTGCATATAAATCAATCACTTTACTATCTAGTTTTGCTTACATTGAAACAATTAACTTAAAAGGAAATTAGGAGAGCAGTAGTCCCCAGACCTAATCTAAAAGTCTTGATCCAACCAATCTATGTTAATCTTAACTATAATTTCTGTCAAACACAATAGATTTAAAAAAATATATTGCCCTATTGCCCTAGTTTATAGTGGGATCTGTCCTGAGTTTGACAGAAATTGTTCTGTAAGATACAGATTTTGGTTTTAACTTATAAAAGATATAAATGAACTGTTTACTTTCCTAAAGTACTCTAAATTCTAAATTAACTTATAAATGCTAAAATAACATTTTGTCCCAAATATATAGTGCTTTTTAAAATGCTTTCCACAATACTTATCACTAAAAATCATCATGAGAAAAAATGTGCTCTAAAGAGCAAAATATGATCATACAGTTAAATCTTTTAAATATACCTTGAACTTATTTTTGGATTACCAAGTGTTTCAAGATGTATTTGATAAAACTCATGGAGAAAAATATATATATATAATCTCTTATATATGTTTGTGAGAAAAAATAAGACAAATTATTTTTGAAACATATCATGATATGTTTATTCCAATGACATTCAATCCTCATCTTTCATCTTATAAAATATTATATACTTTCAATCTTCTCTTTTCAAAATTGCCATTATATGCTATATATGCTAACTACCAGACCAATCATTTTTAGCAGTATATGCTTTTATCTTTCATTAAATAAATAGAATAATTTCATTATGGAGAACTGATGATATTGATAGCATATATATGTATATATACACATATAATATACAAGGCATGTATAGGTATGTACCTATAATGTGTTTGTGTGCACATATATACACACACATTGTCACACAAGCATATGTATACATATATGTATTATGTGTTTGTATATTTTTATAAATGTACACATGCACATGCAAATGTGTGTGTAATTAATCCCCAATTCCCAACCCATGCAAGCTACACATTTACTGAAGGACTATTGAGCTTTGCATCACATCACACTTTTAACTTTATAAATAACTTACAATTAAAGTCACATTTGCATTAATTTATTATAACTTAGATAATCAAAAACAAACATGTTCAGTAATTTGTTATAAAATGTAGTTACTTATCTCTATAATGTGAATTGATACTTTCATCTGTCATAAAATATGTGATTATATATTTTTCAAAATGCTTATTTACATGTTCATTTCCATTGAAATGTGTAATAAATTGTTATCTAATAGAAAGTAAGTCTGATTTGTTTGATTAGTTAAACAACAAAGATTCCTTTAGATATATACATTATTCCTCTATATTGAATAACCTATATCTGGAACTTCAGAGTATTGACAAAAACTATTTAAGATTTGTGATAAAATAAAATATTTTGTCAAAATATATCATGATAATAGAAGTACACTGAAATTAATGTTTACATTTTTAAAACTCTTTCTAATTGCATCATATTAAATTATTAAATGAAGTACCCTAAAGTGAAAGAGTCACAGATATAATTAAGTGGCTATTTGATAAAATCTTATAAAGCTTTTTTGGTAGAACTTTCATAATCTGAGAGAAGAAATGTCATTACTGAGTTGGTAACAAATTATTTTGCAAATAATATGGATTTCGATCTGCTTTCAACATTATTAAAGGAGAATCTCGTCAATTGTCAGTTGATAGATCATTATAAATAGTTTTTGATGATAAATCATGCTTATTATTTTGGCTTATAACTTGGAAAAAGTTCAAAAACTTGATTGGCATTGCTAGAACAAAATTCATTCCATTTTGATCTATTAATTTACATCAATAACTTTTCTTAGAATTTATATCTATGAAAATAAATAATAGTCCCATTCTAAAAACAAATAATAAACAACTATTGGGCATATTAATAAATGAATTAAACCCCACAGACTTACATAAAATAGTCCAAACTTCTTATTAAGAGATGCATTTGACAAATAGACTTCCTTTTTATATTTAATCACAATTTATCATTTTTAATATATGTTTTGCATCAATTGCACTAGTAAAATTACACTTACAAAAATTTTTAAACTTGGCATCATTATTTCACAAAAAATTGAAAATTTAATTTATGAAGATATTTATGCAGAAGGATATGATGGAGTGATCACATAAAAGCTTTCCATCATTAATGTGTATCATAATAGGAGAAAATTATGTGGGAGTATATAAAATAAATTTAGTTCAATAAAATAAACAGATTATAAATATTCTTATCATTTTAAAAAATCGTGTCTATGTATTGGTTTTATTTATTTATTTATTCTTATTTTTACATGTGTAATGAAAACACTAAGTGCTCAAACCCTAAAAATTTATGTGGTATACAAGGCAAGACTCTATTGCCTACTTTATTTGTAAGTAGTTTATTTTTAGAACAGTTATAGATTTACAGGAAAATTGAAAATGTAGTACAGAGAGTCCCAGATACCCTATACTAAGTTTGTATTATTGTTAACATTTTATATTTTACTTAGTTTTTTTTGTTCTAAGATTCCACCCAGCTTACCACATCACATGTAGTTGTCATGTCTCCTTAGACTCCTCTTGGCTGTGAGTTTCTCATAGTTACCTTTTTTTTTTTTTAACAGTGATTTTAATAGCTTTGAGGAATACTTGTCAGGTATTTTGCAGAATTCCTCTCTCTTGACATTTTTCTGATTTTTTTTTTTTCATAGTAAGGGTGGGATTACGGGTTTGGGGCAGGAGGAGCAGATAGGTGATGTGTCATTTTCATCGCAACATATCAAGGGCACTGTAAACATGATTTATCACTGCTCATGTTGATCACGCTCACTTGGCCAAGGTAGTGCTTAACAGATTTCTCCACTATATAATTTCTTTTTTATCCTCATTTCTACATTATCCTCTTCACAGCAAAGTCACTATGTATAACTTACACCTCAGGATCGGAAAATTATGCTTCACTCCCTTGAGAGCAGAGCATCTACATGAATTATTTGGATTTCTTTTACACGAGAAACTTTCTTTTCTTATTTATTTATTTGTTTGTTTGTTTCATCACGTGTTTGTATCAAAATTGACTCATGGATATTTATTCTATACTTTGGGTTAAAATTTAAGACTTTAAAAAATTTGTTTTGTAACTTAAATTAGTCCAGCTTTGGGCGTTGGGAGTCTTTTGTTGGCTTCTGTGTCCCTCTGACATAGCCTCGTCAGTGTGGTAGTGTGCGTGTGCTTATGTATGTGTCTGCCATGCCTTTGCTTCCAGTTCACTTCTAGTATACAGATCTAGCGACATCAGAATTGTTAACTCATACCCCCATCAAGAGCAACTATATCCATTGGAATAGAGTTCTTATGTGCAGTTATTTTTGCCTTTAGTTTATATAGTCTACTCATTTCCAAGATTATTTAGGTCATCACCTATTCATTCTCTGGACCACTCCATTGAGGTCGTTTCAATTATTCATAATACAGTTAGATTCCTTTGTCACATTATGTATTCCATCCTGAGATCCCACATTGTCCTAATTTTTAAAAGAATTTTCCTACATTTGTGCTTCCCTCTTTGTGCTGTAAATCTTCATATGTTTCGACAAATTCATAAAGTCATATATCACCCTTAAAGTATCATCCAGAATACTAGTTTCTCTCCTCTAAAAATAATCCTGTATGTTTCACCTTATAACCCTTCCCCCTTTCCCTAGAAACCATGGCAACAACTGATCTTTTTACAGTAACTATTGTTTTATCTTTTCCAGAGTATCATATAATTTGAATTGTACTACTTGTGGTGTTTCACTGGCTTTTTTCACTTAGCAATATTTATTTAAGGTTTATTAACTTTTTGTGTGTGATGTGAAAGCTCATTTTTAAAAATTGCTGAATAATATTCCATTGTATGGACATACTGTAGTTTTTATTCACTCACCTATTGAAGAACATCTTGTTTGCTTCCAATTTTTGACATTTATGAATAAAGAAGCTATAAATTGTGCATGTAGGCTTTTCTAAGAGTGTACATCTTTAAAGCAATTATATAAAATAACTAGGAATAAAATTGCAGGATTGCATGGCAAGACTGTGTTTAGATTTCTAAAAAACTACTAAACTGTCTTCCAAAATGGCTGTACTATTTTACATTCCCATCAGCAATGAATTTGAGTTCTTTTTGCTTTGAATTATCACCAGCATTTCTATTGTCAGGATTTTTGTACGTGTGTGTGATTTTAGTTACTCTAATAGGTATGTGGTGGTATCCACTTTAGTTTTAATTTGCATTTCCCTAATGCCAAATGATGTTGAATATCTTTTCATATGCTTTTATACCTTCTGTATTTCTTCTTTTGTGATGTGTCAGTTCAGACCTCTTGCCCATTTTTAATTGAATTATCTGTTTCCTTATTGTTGAGTTTTAAGGATTCTTTGTATATTTTGGATATAAATCCTTTATCAGAAGTGTCTTATAAAGAAAATGGATGATCTTAGTTTTTTTCAATTGCTAGCTTGTCAAACTTCTTTTGGTTATTTTTGAAAACTGGTGTAACAGTTACATTTTAAATGTCAATTTTTCAATGAGCAAAAATCACATATTTTGCACAGTTTTAATTGAATAATTTAATAAAATTAAATAATTATAGACATCAACTTACAAACTCAAACAACTTAAAACAATGTGAAGAGGTACATAATTTTCAAACTTAATTTAGAGTGTAAGTGAGCAAATATTTTTGAAATTCACTGACTCATAATTTGATAGACAAAGGAATGGCCACCCAACCCAAAAGACCTTTCACTGACATGTCAGAATGCTGGAATTTCTACTATTCAAGAGGCAAGAATTAATATGTTTCTCCCTTTCTTCTTTGTCTCTAGATCAAAATTATAATTGAATTGCAGCATATGCTAAGTCTTTAGTACTTCATCATGAATAGATAAATTTTTATGTTACTTCACAAGCCACTAGTAACTTGTGATGAAATGGGGTATATTTATTGTTTCTTATTTGAGTGTTGGTAGTAAAGAGATGGAGAGATTATTTTGGAACATTAACCCTATGTCCAAGAGAAGCCACTTGATCTTAAGACTCCGCTTAAGGGCCTGGAGTCAGAGCAGTAGAATCCTGAGTGATGACCATGTGAGATTTTACGTGCAAGTAAGATACTTTTGTAGATATAAGGTCCTCCAAGATGGAATCTGCCTCTTCCTGTGACATGAAGTAAATTATTTAACTTCTTTCAACATTAGTGTTTTTATTAATTGAGTAATAAATAAAATAGGTATAAATTAATACTTACTCCCCAGATAATTAAATATGTATGGTAAATTAATGCAGATTGATGTTTCTGTCCCAAAAGATCAACACCAAAGAAATTAGGGAAATTAAATGAAATCCAAGGAAAGACTAATAAACACCTGGGATTATGGAAGGCTGTTCTAAATACATGTGCACTTTGCTGGCTTGGAAACAAAATAAACATTAGTGAGATGTTAGGTCCCTTCAGCCTCGAAGGATACCAAATCTCTTTTCTAGTATTTGTTCACTGTGTAGGTTGTTGATTGTATGTAGGTTATATTTGGAAACGTATTCAAGCTAGTAAGCTGACTAGCTAGTATCTGGAGATATGTTGATGGTGTTTTTCTTTTAATAATACATTTTTTTCCAAATTAATAATCAGTTAAAGAGATTAAAATTATGTTGACAGTTGATTTTCCAACAAACTAAACGCATACTGTTTCAGGTAAATTAGTTTACTAGAATTTATGAAGAAAGATTTCTGCCTAAAAGGCACTCATGCATTCATAAAATCCACATACCTGCCTTGGGTAAACAGACAGAAGAGCACAAAAATCAGGTTGTTTGATAGCCATCCAGGAGATGAGACAGCTCTCCACTGGTAACACCCTTGGGATGATTCAGAATTAAATTTTATTTGCTTCATGGCACCCAAAGGATTATTGTATATTTAACCTTTTCAAATAACTGAAAGTGGTAAAATTCTCAAAATGAGACTAGAAGTGTGGCATTATGCCCTGACTTTATTAAATTTCTGGCTTCATTTTTTTTGGAGGGCTGAAAGGGATAGTAAAAGTTAGGTACAGTTACTAAATACTACAGCTACACTAATGAGAAGTGCCAAGTGAATATGTGTATGTTCCAGATACAGACACAACCAAATCATGATACCATCATTTCAGGAATGAGAAAAGAATGGTTTTCTCTTCACAACAGAATAAGAAGTCTCTAAATCTGGAATGCTTCAGAGGCAACCTCTACCAGTTCCTTTTTAGTAGAGGTGGAAAGAGAGGGTTACATACGTTAGAGTATTTGATTAAGTTTGCTCAGTGTCAGGACCAGAAAAACTTGCTACCTACATCTTCCACTTATGAGTCAACAGTTAAAGTATTCCAGGGCTTGTAACCTTGAAATACCAAGCTTGCTATTTTCTCTATGTTAAAGCATCCATACAATAAACCTATTCTTTCTTAATATTTGTAGGTTATGATTTTGGGCTTTCTAGTAAAAAGAAAAACATGCTTTTTAATCAAACCTTACATGAAAATCCTTCAAAAACATACTTTAGTGGGAAAAAGAAATTACTTCCTGCTAAGCAATTTTTCACAGTGACTTGGAGAAACAGAACAATTTTGGATGTTCATGGACATAGAGTCATGTCTTCATAAAATTTATTTATGCTTGAAATAGGATACTGTCACTTAATTTGTTTATTCTATTCTTAGATTCCCTCCCCACCTCAAACAATAGAAAAGGCAACATATAACTGAGGTTTTTACACTTGAGCTCAACTTTGATTTTGATAGACAGAAAAATCAATCCAAAACTGAGGTAAGGGGTCTGTAAGGAGGAGCTGGTACTTATCATAAGCACAGGGATTTTCACTTTTCTGAGTTATTGTGGTCACATTGCCAAGGGCAGCTTCTTGAACAAGATAAGAATAGGTTGTGGGTTATATAGGAAGTAAGGTTTCAGCTCTGATTGAGAACTTTCTAGTTTTCCATCCAAGGAAAGGTTGTCTATAGAAACATCTCCATACATGGAGATGTTCAAGCAGGGGCTGGAAAACTCACATATTTGCCAGAAATGTTGTCAAGGGAAATCAAGCAGTTAAAGGGAAATTCTGAAGCCCTTTGACTTCTTCCTGCAATTTACTTTCCTTTCTCATGAGAAACAGATGGGATAAGAAACTATTGTCTGCTACATTTAAGCAAAACACAGTATCTTTGTGCTCCTACAATAAGCATATCTATTCATGCAATATCTGCAAATGTCCTATGAATTGACTTTCTTTGGTTAGAATTCAAACTTAAATTTTGTTGTAGCTCTTGCTGCTGTGTTAATTAGTGGGGAGAAACGTTCCTTGTTCCTCGGTGCATGGTGTATGGTGTGCTGAATCAGGTAAGGCAATTTTGACTGGATGTGACCCTACAAGTTTTTCCTGAATGAAACATAATTCATAGTTGGGAGGTCTCCACAGAAACCCAGAATAACAGTCCCTACAGAGTTTTGGTCCAAGCTTCTGGTAAAATCTTTAATGTCCACCTTAACCAGATCATCTCTCAGTTTCAGAACTGGTCAAATTTAATGAAACATGTCCTTGGCAGAGGGCTGTAAGCCTTATATTTTGGTGATGGGCTCTGCTTACCCATAAATAAGATGTTTTTATTCCAAGAAAGAAAACAGGCTATTAACTATACATAAAGACAAAAGTATAATCCCTCTTCACAAGAGAAATATTTTATTACATTGGGCTTCTCAAACTGTGGAAGTCTGGTCCATTAGTTTCTGAACTTTCTAAACTATCTTAGCATCTATTTATAAACTGTATTGGTTTCTTATTGCTGCTGTAGCAAACTGCCCCAAATTTAATGTCCTAAAATATCACACATTTATTCTCGTATAGTTCTGGAGGTGAAACATCTAAAATGAGTCCATAAGGCTGCATTTTTTAAAATATCTTTATTGGAGTATAATTGCTTTACAATGGTATGTTAGTTGCTGCTGTATAACAAAGTGAATCAGCTATAAATATACACATATCCCCATATCTCCTCCCTCTTACGTCTCCCTCCCACCCTCTCTATCCCACCTCTCTACGTGGACACAAAGCACCGAGCTGATCTCCCTGTGCTATGTGGCTGCCTCCCACTAGCTATCTAGTTTACATTTGGTAGTAGGTATAAACCCATGCCGCTCTCTCACTTTGTCCCAGCTTACTCTTCCCCCTCCCCGTGTCCTCAAGTCCATTCTCTACGTCTGTATCTTTATTCCTGACCTGCCCCTAGGTTCTTTCCTTTTAGAAGCTCTAGAGGAGAATGATTTACCTTGTCTTTTCCAGCTTCTACAGGATGCCTCCATTCCTTGGTTCCTGCCTCCCCCTTCTCTGTCTTCCAAGCCTGCAGCACAGCATCTCTTTCCTCTCTGACCCTTACTTCCATCTTCTTTCTATGACTCTGACTCATCTGTTTCCTTCTTATAAGGACTTTTGTGCTAACATGGGGTGCACAAAAATAATCCAGGGTCATCTCATCATCTCAAGATCATTAATTTAATCACATTTGCAGAGTCCCTTTTACCACGCAAGGTAACATATTTTCAGTTTCCAGGGATTAGGAAGTGGACATCTTTGGCAGGGAAGTGGAGGTGGGAAGGGGTCATTTTTCAGCCCACCTTATACCCCTATTTAAAAGTGTTCTTTTTCAATACTGAGCTTTAACCAGGGCCAGATAAACGGTTCTAACAACATTGTTAGATTTCATGTGGTTATGATGTTGTTAAGGTGTAAATTGTGTCCCCAGTGAAAGTGAATTCCTGAGTGAGAAAATAAAATACTGGTGACTAAATATAGCACTGCCTGTACTTTCTAAACATTTTCGGAGAATGTAAATAATCCACTTGGGGAGGGAACACAGCATGGAGGAAAAGCAGTCTAAGACGAAGGGGCTAGATTTAAGTTACTGAGTGCAAAGAACTATAGGGAAACTTGGAAAACAAGAATTTCATGGCTCGGACACCACATCACAACTGCCTTTAGGTGCTGTCCTACTACTTATCTATAAAAGTGCGATGAGAAAGAGAGAAAACAGGCTAGAAAAACACATTTTTAAGTTTAAATTGTGCATGTCAATTTGTACTCCATTAGCATTTTATGCAAACTTCCCTTGTGCTTCTTAGTCAGACAGTCTTTTGCAGAAAGTGTTCATGTTAAGTGTTGATTTAAACCATGAAAAACACCTAGACATAAGTGGGAATAGTGCAGCCCCATAGAAAGAGAACGTACGCATAATTTATATGTACTTTAAAATTTTTTTTCCCTGAGGAAATATTACAAAATGAGTCCATTGAGCTTCCCTGGTGGCGCAGTGGTTGAGAATCTGCCTGCTAATGCAAGCAACACGGGTTTGAGCCCTGGTCTGGGAAGATCCCACATGCCGCGGAGCAACTGGGCCCGTAAGCCACAATTACTGAGCTTGCGTGTCTGGAGCTTGTGCTCCGCAACAAGACAGGCCACAATAGTGAGAGGCCCGTGCACCGTGATGAAGAGTGACCCCCACTTGCCACAACTAGAGAAAGCCCTCACACAGAAATGAAACCCAACACAGCCATAAATAATTAATTAATTAATTTAAAAAAAATCTACATGAAGTAGATATTAAAAAAAAAATGAGTCCGTTTACTGTCCCTGATTATTAAGCAGATATGGATATAGTAAACATCGGAGAGGAAAGGAGCATTTCTGTAACATCTCACATATGTTTTTGTGGATACAGTAGCAAAATGTCTTTCCCTGGTAGTTACCAATATCTCATAAAACCTGTTGGTCTGTGTGTATCACATACTGCCAGAACTAACCATTCTCTGTTTGCTAATTGCAAGCAAATTGTAAGATGTTTTATATCTTGACAGTGGTCTGTAATCAGGGAGTAAGGTCGTTATTACTAGTCTATGTTGTATAACAAATTACCAGAAACTTAGATATTTAAAAGAATACACATTTATTATCTCACAGCTTCTATGGTACAGGAGTCTAGGCATAGGTTAAACGGGTCATCTGCTTAGGGTGTCCAATATTGTGATTTATAAAAAATATGTGTATTGATCATTCAGTTGACCAAAATATATTTTTCATATATATTTGGTCTTAGTCCCTGGTTTCTGATTCACAGCTCCCAGAACTCTTAGAATTTTCTAGTGTTGAGAGCAGTAAAGTTGTCTCTGGTTATGTTAACTAGGTGACTTTTGGACAGTACCTAAAGATGGGGTTTGGTTGCCAGTGGAGCCAACCATGCAATTAGCAGGTTGGAATTTCACCTTCTGACTTCTGAGAAGAGGAGTGGGGCTAGAGACTGAGTTCAATCTCCAGTAGCCAATGATTTAATCAGTCTTGTGGATGTGATGAAAATTCCATAAAAACAACAGCAACAAAAACACAAAACAAGAATAAGAGGTTCAGAAAGCTTCTGGGTTGTGAACATGTGGAGGGGCTGGAAGAGTGGTATGCCTGGACAGGGCATGGAAGCTCCCAGCCCTGTCAGCTCATCTTGTGTGATATATCTCTTCTATGTGGCTGTTCCTGAGTTATACCATTTTATAATAAACCTGTGATCTAATCAGTAAAATGTTTCTGTGAGCCATTCTAGCAAATTAACCAAACCCAAGGAGGGGGCTGTGGGAATCTCTGATTTATAGCTGATTGGTCAGAAGTACAGGTAATAATCTGGGCTTGGGAGTGACATTTGAAAGGATGGGATAGGGGAAGAGACAGTCTTGTAGGACTAACACTTAACCTGTGGTACCTGATGCTATCTCCTGGTAGACAGTGTCAGAATTGAGTTGAATTGTTAGACACCAATCTGGTGTCAATGGAGTGACCTCCCATTTCCTTTGACATGTTCTATTGGTTGAAAATAAGTTACAAGTCCTACCCACACTCAAGGTGAGGGGATTATACAAGGACACCCAAGAGGTGGAATCATGGAGCCACCTTAAATTCTGACCTCCACAGGGGAGGAAAACTTAGACGTGATGGAAAACATAAAATCCCAGCACAACGGCTCATGTATCCAATGACTTTGTATAATTTCTATAACTTAAAAATATATATTGTTAATGATCCAAATGGTTGTTGCATATTGTGGCTAATTCTGTACCAGGACCATATTTTCTGTGAGTCTACCTTTATGTATTAGGGAGTGTAGGCAAATACTGAGAAGGACGAATTTCAGGAAGACAAAATGATGTCCCTCAGGTGGATTCTGAAGCTCTAACTTTAATAAATTAATCTACTTTTTAAAGGCTTTAATTCTAACATAACTTGAAAGAGGGGTACCGTCTTCAGCTGTTAACATTTTTTATACCTTAATATGATGGTATATTTGATTAACAGTTTCCAGTAGACAGAGCCAGTAAGACAGCGTGAGGCATGAGAAAGGGGGAAAAAACAGGAGTTTCAGTGTATCACAATTATACTGTGTTTTCCTTTTCTTTACATAGTAGATTATGATATGTATGGATAGTTATTACTCATTATCTCTAAGGAACATTCCAGGCCATATAAGAATATGATTATAACTCAATACACTTATTTATTTACACAACAAATGAATCTAATGGTGGGGAGTTAATGTAATGTGGAGAGGCAAGCATATTAAGAGAAACTGTGTTTTAAGTACAATGAGGTAAATTCTATCTCTGCTAGAATCCCTAATGGCAAAAATAGGATCCAAAAGGCAAGGTGTCTAAGCCCAAACTAGGGAATCAAGAAAGGCTGCAAAAGGTGAGGACATGCAGAATGGTCCAGCTTATCATTCAGAAGGATGCAAACCAAATGAGCAAAGACTAACTTAGCATTTGTCTCTGTTCTTATGGATTGGGAGAGATCCCAGGTTTAAGTCCTAAGCACACAACAGATTTTTTGTTTGTTTGTTTGTTTTTATCATAGAGCTGAATTCAACAGTCTTCTAGTGGCAGAATGATGCTAAACTTTTCAATGGAACAGGCAACGGAAACCTTTATTTACAGGCAGAATCCTAGAAAGAACGGAATTTTAAGAGTAGAACTCTACTATACTGCTCTGCTCACCAGCTTCTTAAATGCTTTCAGACAAGGTCAGAGAAGCATGTGAAGTATTTTTGACCAGTCAACATAACTTGAACATCATTCAATTCAACAATATAAAATTATTTCTAACATTCTTGTGTTAATTATTATACTCTCCAGTATTAGGTTACATAGCCATAGATGAACTTCTAGTATGGTTACCTCTAGAGTTTGGTGTCCAAACAATACAACAGTAATTCATAAAGGTAGCAGAGCTGTTTTTTATAGTCATGCATTTTTCTCTCAGAAGAATTAAAAGATCTGGATTTCACAAATTTATAGAAAACATTTATTGCTTAGTACAATGATATGTATTCTCAGTAGAATTTAAAGTCAAAATGATAATTATTTCTCATCCCTGCAAATTTTCCACAATGTGATTTGGAAGAAACAAAGACACTTGAAGCTATTGGAATGTTTGTCTCAATAAATGTAAGGTAAAGTCATAAAAGTTTTTCCAAGTTCTAACTGACTTATTCAGCATGAGAATAAAAATTAATTTAGCATAAAGAATATATATCTTATAAATTTAAATATTTAGGAACTATAAAAGCGTTAATTTTGTTTTAATCAACTCACAATATAGTTTTATTAACTTAAACTTTAAAATTTCTGAACAAAGTGTTATTCCGCTTTGAGGCAGTTGGCCAGGCAATTCACATCCCCTCATCTTGGATGCTGATGGTTTTGTACACTGAATTGAGAATCTGATTTTCTCATTTGATTAGATAAGCTAAACCCATCCAAAATAGGTAGGATAGTCATTTTCAACTTTTAAAATTTTACCAGCAACATTTTACTGTTAAATCATAAATTAGTTTACCTTAATTGTAGCCATGAAGGTGTTTTAGGAAAATTCCAAAGGCAGCAAGGAGGTATTATTTTATTTCCTGCTTATCTTATCTTTATTTCCTGCTTTATCTCACACCATATTTGCTGCCATTATCGTTACTGACATAGTTCTGCTTGGTATTTAGCCACGTAGGGAGCAATAAATCTGTGATTTGAAAAGATTCTTTGGAAGGAAATATGAGGAATTTTGTAAATTTATTGGGACAGGCATAAAGTGAATATCATCTTAAAGTACTTGGGAAATGACCAAGTTATATTACTAAAGGGGAAAGAGAGAACAAGAACGAGGCTTGGGTAAGCAGAGAACATCATAAATTATATAAGATAGCTCTGTGCTTTTATCCTTGGGTCCATATGTTCTTCTCAAAGAAAAACAATGTGTAACAATTCAGCATTATTTTGCACAGCTGGAGGAGGGCCTGGGAATTCCCTGTAACAGCTAAGTAACACCATTTATAAATTTAATATCAGTACAGTTGGTTTTTTTTTCCTAAATTTCATCCAACTCTATGTGAAAACTTAAATTCATTTTAAACTTTTTCAAGAAATATTCTAATTTTGAGGATCAGGAGCAAGGAATGTTAAAATGCTTTCTCCATCAGAAATCAGTTATTTAATTGTTTTTTGAAACATCTTATTTCAATAAACTGCAAAGACTCTGTGTAAGGAAGACATGGATCAGAGTCCCTTGTCAAACTGAGGTGATCGTGTAGTGAGATTGAGAATTTGTAAACCCTTTTCACTTTAAGAGTATGAAGGTTTGGCTTCGTTATTGCTGCACACCCTAAACCATCCTGACCAATATGGCTTAGAATCAGTACACGCAGAAAAACTAAGTAACTAATCTGGTTTAAAATATATTAACAATTCCATTGAATTCTACAATATGACTTGATGGTACATTTTGAGGCTTGCATTCTTCTCTAAAGTCTTAATAGGCTAAAGAGAAAGGTGTTAAGGATAGTCTTCAAAGTTTATTGATAGAAATGTTTACCAACACCAGGAAACATTTCCTGGGAAACTTACTGTATATGGCTAGTAGGTTGATGCATTTATTCATTATTCAATAATTGTTTATTCAATATCTATTATGCACCACACACTTTTCACAGTACTTGAGATATCTCAGTGACCAAATTATATAAAGACCTCTGCTTTCATGGGTCTGTCTCTACCAAAGGGAGACAGACTATAAAGAACAAATATAATAAATTAGTAAATAATATTATAAAAGATGATGGGTAATATGGGGGAAAAAAAGAGCAAAGTAAAGAGGATTACAGACTTTAGGAGAGAGAGCAATAGGTTGCAATCTTTTAAAATGTCATATGGGTAAGTTTATTATTCAGAGGCTGGTCAGGACAAAGAAGGTGCCCTCAGATAGGCTTCTAAAGAGAACTTGACAAAAGAACTATCTGCCGAGGAGTAAGCTAGGTTAAGAAATGTTGGTGCACTCAGTGTATAGCAACAGCAGGAACCTCTTGCTGTCTCTATACTTGAAGGTATAGAGGGGTAACATTGTTATGAGAGCCTACAGAGAGCTGGGGCCATGTCAAAGGGGCCAAGCTGCAAGAGCTGTATGTACTCAGAGATACACATTGCCAGGATTGCAAGCCGAAAAGCAAGGAGGGAAGAAGGAAGGAGTTACCCCACATCTCTTTCCTTTCACCTTCTGATTTCTTGCCTGTGTTTGCTGTTGATTGAACCCAATCTGAGGAAGCTGGCAAGGGAGTCCTGGTGATGCAGTCCATTGTGGTCAAATGCCAAGACACAGAACACACAAGAATGGCAAAGTATGGATCAGAGAGATGGGGAGGGCAATGGAGAAAAACTGGCAGAGTCACTCTTATGTGACATTTGAACAAGGTTTGAAGGAAATGAAATAATTAGCCATGCTTATATCTGGAGGACAGAATATTCTAGGAAGTGGAATTCATCAGTGCATAGGCCCTAAAATGGAAACAGTCTTGATAAGTCTGAAGAACAACAAAATATGGCTGGGGAAGAGTACATGGAGAGGAGAGAAATAAGAAGCTAGGTGAAAGAAATAGAAGCAGTCCAAGTCATTTAGGGCCTAATCGGATTTGGGGTTCCACTCTGAATAAAATTCGGAATCAATAAAGAGTTTTGCCTGTCTTGGCACCAGGGACAGACTTGTCAGAGTATTACACAGTCTGTCAATAAAGGACTCCATAACTTGCTTGAGGAATGTGCTGATGCTTTAAAAAAAAAACCTTTTAAAACATTAGAAACTCCATCCTTATAAAAATAACAGCTGATAAAGAGACAATACAAATTCCCACCACCTGTCTCATAACTGAACATCACAGCCCCCTATCAAAAGTCATTTTTCATAATGTAGTCCTTTGTTGAGAGGCATCAGTCCCTTGAAGTCAATTGCAAGTTTTTTCCTTTAGCATGATTTTAGCAAGATGCTCCTCATGAAGGTTATGTTGATTGGGTATGAATGCCAGTTGATTGATTTATCCTAGTCATCTAGATCTAGTAAAACACTGAAGTTAACATTACTAAAATATTTTCTAGTTCCTGAATTTATCTATTTACTTGTTCTTATTAGCCATATATGGTGTCCATTGTATGCAGGCAATAGGAGAGCCAGAAGTGCTGATTCTGCTTGAAGTTGAAACAATACTTTCCCTAATCTCTTCTTCTCTTCCTTCCCCTTCCTTCCTCTTTCCCTCACACCCTCCTTCCCTTTCTCCTTCCTTTACATCTTCTTTCCTAAATACTTTTGATGATTTTCAATGTGCCCAGCATAGTGTTAATCACTGATGCACTCCATAACCTAACTGGACAACCAGTCCACTCAGGAAATTGGGAAATGGCACAGTGTGTTTTAGAATGACCACTCTCTTATTTTCCTATCACTATTTTATTTGTACTCACCAAGAATATAACTAATCTTTCTTGAAGTGAGCAAGCCAGATAAATGACCATGAAATAGTTCCTATTAGATGTGAGATAGACAATATACATTTTCTGGAGAGGCCACAAACAGGTCTTATCTTCATCTGCCACTGCAATTGAAGTTAAGTCCTCAAATCCAGGGTCTGCATTGCCCAGGAGCCAGTCTTTTATGTAATTAAGATTAAAGACAAGAGGCAGAAGCCAGATTCCTTTTCCTAACGGAGTGTATTACTATGCTGGGTCTGCCATTATAGAACCCCACAGACTGAGTGACTTAAACAACAAAAATTATTTTTTCATATTTCTGGGGGTTGGAATTCTAAGGTCAAGGTGCCAGGATGGCTGGGTTCTGGTGTGTCTCTCTTCCTGGCTTGCAGATGCTTGCCTCTTGCTGTGTCCTCATATGACAAAGAGAAAAGGCACTGGTGTCTCTTTCTCTTTTTAAAAGGGCAGCAGCCCTATTGGATTAGCTCCCCGCCACCCCTCTTGCGCTCATTTAACCTTTATCATCTACTCATAGGCCCTGTTTCCAAATATAGTCACGTTTGGGGCTAGGGCTACAGAATGTGAATTTGGGTGGTGGAGGACACAATTCAGTGCATAACACTGAGCAATAGGCTATTCTCTCCTTTCATTTTCTCATGTCTACCATTTTAACATTAATACAATTTCAGGCTCCTGTAGTTGGGTTAGTTGGGAACCAACCAATTCATAGCGTTTAACGGAGACTTGCCAGAGTCAGTGGCAAGGTAAACAAGACATACTCCTCACGTTCCCAGCTCCAATTACTGGGTTACTCACTCCACAGAGATTTTACAGCTTTTGAAACCTTTTTCTAGTCTCTATTTCCAGTATATTTTCTTCTCCTTTTGAACACTGACAAGGACCCATTCAAACTGCTAAGCCACATACACAATGGAGGGTTAGAATGCTACCTCCAGAAAGCTCCAGTATTACTGTTAACTGATCCTGCATTTATTCCCTTGGGGTTGACTATTTGTAAAATGATAGCAGCTTTAGGATTCTTCCCCCACCCATTGTTGTTATTGTTATTTCCTTTAACTGCTACCTTCTTTATTGTCTCACTTTATTGTCACTGTACCTGCTTCTTCATCCTGCTCATAATAATACAGAATACAAAGGGTTATCTAATTTTATTAGATCACCAAAAGGATAATAAATAAAAGATAATTATAATATATACTTATTTTAAAAGAGTTAACTCTGATGTCAAAATAAAGCTTACTATGGTTAAGCAAACTGAGGGAAAAAATCCAAGAATACATCTAAGAATTTTAAATAGCCAGAAATTGGTTCAATTTCACTAAATTTCTGGACTCTTGCCTTAAACTAGCTAAGTGGGAGTTGATAACTTATTGTCTCTCATGCTATCAGTCAGGTAATATAAGGACTCTACAACGATGAGCTTGGGCTGGAAGGAAAAAAGAGCTGACAACTTGCCAGATTTAAACTTTCAAAGAATAGAGGGAGAAAATCTCCTTTAGCAATGGCAAGTCTATCAAGCTAGAAGATGTGGGTGTTGAATTTAAGAAATCAAAGAACTGGATGGTGAAGAGATGTTGGCCTCCAACGAAGGTTGAACTTGTAAGATGTATGAAGCAGAGAGAAATGCTTCTTTTGTCTTCACTTACATACAATAAGCAAATTCAAGCTCAGTATTTCCACACCTAAAGACAGTCCAAGATGCTATAAGAACGAGCAGCTACAGGGTGTTTTGTAATTTTCCTAAATAAAGACTGCATATGATTGATTATTGAACCTGAATTTGTCAGACCAGATATTTGATGTTCCAGATCCCTTGAATTATCACTACTATTATCATTGGGAAAATAAGCAAATAAGTAATTCTATTATGGAGAAAGATTTCTGCAGTTTTTCCCTCATAAATGAATAAAAACATGTCTTCTATTTGTTCAGTGTTCTCTTCCACTAATAATAAATAATAAACTGATTTAAAATAGTACCTCTCACCAAGGAGGTCAAAACATTTTTTATATACATGAGTCAATTTATCACAGAGCCTTACAAATAGTCATTAAAAACATAGTGCTCTACAGAAGTTTAAAAAAAATTGCACAGTTAACCCTTTTGTGATGTTTTTGTATGTGTATGTGATTTACAAAAGAAAATTTTGGCCTCCAGTTACAGTTTTGATCTTTAAGTGATCAACTGTAAGAAGATACATGATTTCTCCTACAAACCATCAGTTTAAAAGAACAATTATAACGTATCTCTCATTTATTCTATCCATTTCCTAAACCAGAATGAGCTCAAGTATGCTTTCCTAACTCTATCTCAGCCCACTCCTTGTTCTTCACTAAAACATTCCACCAAAGTCCCTCAACACAATGGCCTTACCTACAAATCCTGCAACACTTTACACTTTTACACAGGAATCCTCAAAATCTAGGTCTGTTATACAATATTAGTTTTATAAAACCAGGAGGCACAACTACACTCACCCAACCTACCAATTCTTTCTTAATTTTACATAGTTAGAGAGTATCAGCAGAGTAGGGGCAAGTTATGTGGACGTCTGAATGTAGCATCTTTAACTGCAATGTGCTGCCACATTTGTGTCCTATGAAATAACAGTGTATTTAATTTCTATGGTTAAAAGCATTTGTTTAAAAATCACAGACAATGATTTCCAAGTGCTTTCTAAATTCAAATTAATCATGGTGAGTCTTTCTACTTAAAAGAAAGAATCTCATCCCAGCTAGAAAACCAGTAAACAAGATAATTATATTTCAAAGGTATATTTCAATGTTTAGGAGAATAGAAAGAGAAAAAAAAATATTTGTTTCATGAACTAGTTTAACTAAGGCTTTGAGAATCTACCAGTTAATTTGAAAGCAAATTTGAATGTCTAGGACTTGAAGCAGTATGATTCCATCTAGCAAGTTCAGGGTAACTAAATTTCCTAAACCCATGGTCACATAAACCTGCCTGGATAGCTCATCTAGGTGAAGGTTACTAAATGTCAGAATCCACACAACTCATTTGGGACACATATTTTTTCTTTCAAGTGCTGCTAATCTAAAGGCATACAATTTAAAAGATAATAGAATTACATATTTCTAATTAAAGTGATGCGCCCAGGAAACCTACAAATGCCCCAAATGTTTTCTTACAAATGAACTACACTTTCATTAATTAATTTTCATTAATGTACGATTAGAGAGAGGCTATATTTCTTTTGCCCTTTCAACATAAACAGAGACCCATGGCCTCCCACTTTTAAATTGGCATACTAAGTAATTGCACGTTGAATAATCACATATTTGAATCTTTGCAAATGGCCTTTAATAATAGCCTACCAAAACTTTTAATAACTTTAGTCTTGGAAAACTCTCTCTATATATAAATGGAGAATAAATAATTTTATATATATATATATATTATATATATATATATAATATATATATAAAATGACAGAAACTGTATCAAACAAGAAGTTAGAGGGAGGAGCACTCCTCCTATGTCTACAATTAGTTTTGTGGTGTGAACATCATCAAGTGTATTGAACTCTCTTAAATCTTCATTTTCTGATTTGCAAAGTGGAAGAATAACAATTTGCAGTAGAGCCTGATTTGCTATTCAGCAAATCCATTTATACTTCTACAGGGCACTGCTAACCTGGTAAGTTGTGACTGTGCAACTAGTTTATGGCCAAGGAAAGGTTGGCAGATACTAGGAAAGCCAGTTACCGACACTTCATAAAATCTTCTTATGAACAATACTCCATCCACTTTTCCTTCTGTGGAAACTCTGGAAATGAATTGAAAATGATAGAGCCTTAAGACTAAAGACCCAGGATTTCTAATGTATAGCTGATAAGAGGAATTCATTCAGATCAGAAACATCCATTTTGAACTTTATGTGAATGAGCTAAATGGCTACTGTATTGTGCTACTATTTTGTTTCTTTCTACTACGGTAGTTACTATTACCTCAACTAATATAGATTGTGTCAACTCTTAGGTCCAAAAAATGCTTTAATGTTGCCATTTAATACTGTGGTTAAAGTGTAAAGTTGACTGACTATCCATAACAGAGAAGAAAACAAAATTTTCTTTTCATTTATATTTTAGAATGTCAGAAATAAGTATTTGTGTAGTGTTTGTGTAGTGTCTTATCTTCATTCAATTCACTTACCCCACAATGAAACAACACTGTTTTTAAGATTTTGTAATTTGAAATTCAAACATTTTTCATCCTTGTGTTCTCAGTGCCTATCAGTTGATGAGGAAGATATTTAAGTTCAAAGTGAACTTAGACTAAGGGTCATGCATTACTTAGCTATTGCTGTGTAACAGATGATCCCAACATTTAGTAGTTTAAAACAACACAGGTTTATTATCTTGCAGTTTCTTTGGGTCAGGAAGCTGGACCTGGCTTAGCTGTCCCTCTACTTCACACTCTCAGAAGCCAGAAATCAAGGTGTCTGCTGAGACTGGGATCTCTTCTGAAAGCTCAATTATGGAAGGATCCACTTTCATTGTAACTCAGATAGCTATTGGCAGTTTCCCAGTTCCTCAAGTGTTGTCAGGTTAAGGACCTCAGTTCCTTGCTAGCTATTGGCTGAAATTTGCACCTTGGGATCTTAGCACATGGACTGCTCCTCTATGGAAGCTTACTTTATCAAAGCCAGCAAGAGATGGAGAGAGTCTACTAGCAACACAGAAGTCACTGTCTCTTGTAACCTGATTATAGAAGTGAATTTCCTCAATATTGCCATTTTATATTGATTAGTAGCAAATTATTCAAGGGGGAGAAAATTACACACAGCTGTAAATATCAGGAGGCAAGATCATTGGGTGCTATCTTAGAGGGTTCCTACCAGAGGTCATCTTTGAAGTCATTTATGATTATACCTCACAAGTAACATAATCAAATGTCTTGGTTAAACTTTGGTAAGCGTTCTTTCTTGTCATGTTTTCCTATTGACATTAGCCAGATTCTGGAGAAAAGTGAAAAACAAGGAAGAAAAAGAACACAAGGAGAGAGAGTAGGAAGAAAAAGGGGAATATGAAGAAAGAAATTAATAGAAAAGTATTAATTTCTATGAATTTCACTTTTTATTATTCAATCGTGTCTAGCTGAGTGAGCAATGTGATGGGTGCTCCTGTAGATGTTAAAGCAAAATAAACCACTGAGGGTGGAGCAGAGCTGGCTTAGTAGAATGAAAGATTTATAGTGTGAGTGCATACTTTGAGAGTTAGAAATATAAATAGCATTGAAGAGAACAAGAACTAGCACTTTTATAGAAATCATATGAAAGAGCTATTTAGGGGTGTAGTAACAATACATTGGATCATGGGACTATTGGTAGATGATCTTGTCAAATTAGGGTGTGATCTTTTTATTTCTCTAATAAATACCACTTGATATCAACATCTCTGAACAATGACTTATATCAGGAGTCCCCAACCCCCAGACCATGGTTCGGTACCGGTCCTTGGCCTGTTAGGAACCAGGCCGCACAGCAAGAGGTGAGTGGCCAGCCAGCGAAGCTTCTTCTGCCACTCCGCATCGCTCTCCATCGCTCTCCATCGCTCCCCATCACTCCCTATTGCTCCCCATCGCTCCCCATTGCTCACATTACCGCCTGATCCATCTCCCCACCCCCCCTGCCATGGAAAAATTGTCTTCCATGAAAAGGGTCCCTGGTGCCAAAATAGTTAAGGACCGCTGACTTATATGAAATAATAATGCCTAAAATGTATATAGAATTTTATGAACCATTTTTATAAGAATTATCTCATTTTGTTCTCATAAGCCAACCCCTCCTATAAGATATACAGGTTTGTCAAGTCATCCACTATAAAAAAATTCTTCCTTGGCTCCCCGTTACATGGAGGATGAAGTCCAAATTCCTTTGCCTAACTTATAAAATGATTCAAGGGTAGCACATACCTGCATTACCACTGTCATATCTCCCACTTTACACCTCATTCTTCTGTTCTAACACTACTCCTGAATCTCCTGCATATGCCAACCTTCAGGCATTTGTACACACTCTAGGATAGAGTTTCTCAACCTCAGCACTACTGACATTTTGGACCAGATACTTTTTTGTTGTGGGCACTGCCCTGAGCATCACGGGGTAGAGAGCAGCATCCCTGGCCCCATGCACTGAACGCCAGCTGCAACCATGCATGGTTGGTACAAGAAAAAGTGTCTCCAAACATTACCAAATGCCCCTTGACTGGGGGTGAGGGAGGAGCAAAATAAACCTCCCTTGAGAAACACAGCTCCAGTTTTTTTTTTTTCATTCTGTTTTCTTGGTCTGGAAGACTCTACTCTGATTTCTACTATTGACTGACTCTCTGCCATGCTCTTAAAGTCACCTCCACTGAGTGCAGCCACTGTGGAAAACAGCATGAAATTTCCTCAGAAAATTAAAAATAAAACTACAATATGATCCAGAAATCCCATTTCTCAGTATACATCCAAAGGAAATGAAAACAGAATATCAAAGAGATATCTGCACTCACATGTGCGTTCTAGCATTGTTCACAATAGACAAGATACGGAAACAACCTAAGTATCTGCCAACAGATGAATGGATAGAAAATATGTGATATATATATATACACAATGGAATATTATTCAGCCATGAGAAAGAATAAAATCCTTTCATTTGCAACAGCATATATAGACCCTGAGGGCATTATGCTAAATGAAATAAGTCAGACAAAGAAAGAGAAACACTGCCTGATATCATTTATATGGGGAATCTTAAAAAAAAAAAAAAGTAAAGAAAAGAAAAGAAAAAAAAAAGAGGTCAAACTCATAGAGAGAAGTAGTTTCCAAGGGCTGGGGGGTGAGGGAAACAGAGACAGTTTATTAAGAGAGCACAAACTTTCATCTATGAGATGAATATGATCTGAGGATCTAATGTAAAACATGGTGACGGCAGTTGTTAACACTGTAGAGTGTAATTGAGAGAAGAGTTACCTCCTGGAAAGCCTTTGTTTATTCTCTCCAGACTGAATTAGATGTCTTCTTTGTTTCCTGTCTCTATCTGAGCCCCAGGCACAATGTTCAGAAGGATTGTTTCGATCTTAGTCTCACTGCACATTAGCTATATGACCATGAGTATTTTACTCAGTCTATGATTTTTTGCCTCATCTATAGAAAAGGGGTGATAATACCAAATGATGCAGCATCTGGCACATACATATTCGGTACTCAATATGTGTCAATTAATGTTATACCATTTGCCTTTGTTACTTTTTGAGTGGAAGTGTGGGGAATTCTACTTCATTAGGTAGTATAATACGAATTTGTAAATTCAAAGTTGATATCATATTGTAGAGACAAATCTAAATAATAATTGAATTATTCACAACTTTATATTTCTATAGCAACATGCTCACCTTGGGGAAGCATATCTTCACTTTATTAAAGGATGAGTTATATCAGTTTGGATATATACAGCCAATGAACCACGCTGCTGCTAAACTTGGCCCATAGGAATAAAACACCTTATTGGAACATGGATTTCATTTCTCTATTTCTCAACCAGTGTTGTGAGAAGAATTCAACATGGGCTTTTTGAGAGCAAAATATTTATATAAAGCAGCAAAAAGAAAAAAAATTTCAGAACAAACATAAAAATATCCATAATTCGGCATCCTGTGTTGATACACTAAGAAGATTTGTATAAATACATGCATAGAGCAGCAGAACTATTTAAGCATTCACACAAATTCCTAAAAAAATATGAGGAACTTGTAAAATATATTTTTCTTTAAATGAAGTTTAAAGATACAGAAAACTTGACTGAGAACTCAATAGAGAGTGACCCTTAGGAATAAGCAGCCTGAAAGAAACAAATAAAAGATGGATTGGTGAATGAAAGGAGGGATGGACAGAGGATAGATGGCGTGGAAGGCAGAATAATGTGAAACTGTAAGTATCAACTTACATGGCAATGGGGTTTTGTAGGTGTCATCAACTCATGGATCCAAAAGTAGGAAAATTATTCTGGTTATCCTGCATCAAATATTATCTTCTGTCATCTTTTAAAGAGTCTTTAAAAGATGGAAGAAAAAGGCAGAAGAGTCAGAGAAGGAGTATAACAAGGGAACCAGGGATCAGAATCAGAAAAAGATAAGATGCTTTGCTACTGGATTTAAAGAAGGAGAAAGGAACCACAAACTAAAGAATGCAAGTGAACTCTGGTAGCTGGAAAAGCAAGGAATGGATTATCCCCTAGAACCTCCAGGAACGCATCTGGTCAATGAGAACACGGTCTCACCAACACCTTGATTTTATCTCAGTGAAACTCATTTTAGTCTTCTGAACTCCAAATGTATAAGATAATAAATTTGTGTTGTTTTAAGCCACTGAATTTGTGGTAATTTATTGTAGCACTAATAGGAAACTAAAAGATTTATTTGATAAAGCAAATGTAGTCAAATGTTAATTATAGAATATAGATCATGAGTATATTGGAGTACACATATACTTCCTCCAAGTTAGGTGTATGTTTGAAAATTTTTATTAAAAAAGTTTAAAAAGTAAGTTAAAAAAGAAAAAATATATAGTATATCATGGAAAATGATATTAAAAATTGGGTTGTCAAAAATAATTGATAAAAAAATTATAATAATTGATTAAAAATCGTTTTATGAATAAATTTCTATCTAGGTAACATTTATAGCAGCATTTCCTTCTCAAGTTAATTTCCCTACATAGATAAAGAAAAAAATCACATTCATATTTTAGATTGCTAGCACTCAATAGAAGCTAATAGAATATAAGGTAATAGAATATACACTCCAACTGGAATTAAAATTGCATACCTGGTCTGAGTTCAGGTGAACTAACCTGCAATTAGATAGTAAAGTTATCATCAGAAATGTAATGTAGGTGTGATTCTTTCAGCTTCCAAACACTAAATTGAAATTATGAAATGCTACTCATTTACAGTTTTCTGAAGGGTTCTCATAGCATTGCTGGCTTAGTGTGTGACCAGTCACTATGGGAAATGGAGAGAAGGAATGAGCATAAGTATCTTTCTATTATCTTGTGAAAGATTTGGGGATTAAGGACACAAACTAAATTAGTTTAATTTGTTGTTTCAATTTTAGTAGGCATTAGCATGTTTTCTATGACAATTAGCCCAATCGACTTTGTATTCTTGAGATAAATACCACATAAAATCTTTGCCCTAGTTTCTACAGATGAAAAATGGAAATGTTGATATATCTCTGTAGCAGACACTTTCATTGCCCTGCCTGTATCCCCTAAACCAACTGATTTGATTCCAACTAGCAAAATCTCCTGTTTTTGTGCCTGAGGGCATTCTCTAGCCATCAGAGCTGGCTCTGCCCAGGGTAGGGCTGAGGAAAGTGCTGGGAATTGGAACCCCCAGGATAAGTCATTAACCAGTGAAAGAGGCAGTTGGTGGATAATAACATCCTCTCCAAACCTCAGGTGTATAACTGTATTACACTCGGCTCTGACTCTCTATTGGTGTTAAACTCCAGTTGTCTCTACCAGTGATGTGCTTAATAACTCTCCCTTAATTGGCATCCCATTCTGTCTCATTCATCTGACCTCCTACTGGCGAGTCCTTTGGATCGTCTCCCAAATAAACTCTTAGAATTCTCTGCTTTGAGAGAATTCAAACTAGTTTCCTACCTTCAGAAAGTGAATTAAAAACCAAAAAAAAGAAAAGAAAAGAAAAACCACAAAGCTTTAAAAATTAAAATTAAAAACATAAAATTATAGAAAGTTTTATAATATACTAATATACTCTGAATGCTTCTCTAATTGCCTAAGAATTTACTTTCATCAAAACTAAGTATTACATAATATTTATATCTGCATCCAATGGAACTGAATTTTAAAGCCTGCATTTTCTGTGAGTACTTAAACATCTGTTAGTAGCAAAAAAAAAAAAAAAAAAAAAAAGCTTTCAGCATCCATCTTGATTTGGCCTCTTAATCATATGGCTTGAGTGAACAGAATCCAATGGAATGGATCTCTGATGACCTATGCATCTGACCTTAGTGATTTTAGACAGCAGTGCCAGGAAATTTCAGACACACTTTGGACCATAACACTGAGATTTTCCCCTGTGTGTTTTTGGCTTGGAACACACGACAAGAATAAGTGAGACTGAGACATCTGATCCTCCTGAGACTGATTCCACAAAGTATTGTTTGATGCCACACAACTGGGAATACTTGATGTTTCTGTTTCAGCTATGTGGCTTGTTTCACATAGATGGGCCATGAAGAATCAGAATAATTGAATTTCATGGCTCTTTTCAGCTTCTGTCATATAGAAAATGAAGGGAAAAAGAGGAAGAAAAAAAATCACACTTTTAAATATACTTACCAAAGAGGTTTCAGTGGTAGGAATAAAACCTGAAAAAAATATTGAAGTTTAACAAGAGTTAAGATGAACATAGAGGTAACTGCTATTCCTGGTATCAGTTACTAGGTTACTGACAGTGACCAATGAATGAAGTATGTCCCTAGGCTTTATTAGGAGTTAAGGGGCACCCTGATGCTGTACTCTGTCAGAAAAATGCTGCAGTGGATAGATACAGAGGTCACACAGCTAATTATTAATATCACCAGCTGTACAGGATATCACCCCATTTATGCAACATATTTCTTCAGATAGGTCTTTGATTCACTTTCTGGCTTTAAGTTCATGAGAGTGCGACAATAGCAGGGTTTAGAGCCATATACGCATTTATAATTTTGGCCTTGCCAGGCACTCCCTCTTCATCTGGTAAGAAGAACCTACCTTACCTTTGGGAGATTTTCTTATATCCCTTTCGTGTGCATATATATGACACTTAAATAGTTGTGTATATATATATAGAGAGAGAGAGACTGCACCTTCCAATGCAGGGGGTATGGGTTCTATCCCCGGTTGGGGAACTAAGATCCCATGTGCCTCACGGCCAAAAAACCAAAAAACATAAAATAGAAGCAATATTGTAACAAATTCAGTAAAGACTTTAATAATAGTCCACATAAAAATTTTTTTTTTAATTATTTATTTATTTATTTCAGTTCTTCCAATGTTCTATACATTCCAGACTCTGTATAAAAAAATAGATATTTGTATGCATTACTTAAATTAATATTATTTTACCATACTCTCTGGGTCAATAAACTGAGACTCAAAAATGATAAGTAGTTTTCCTAAGGCCATATACGTCATACAGACCGGAAGTGGCAGAATGGCTTTGAACCCAGGTCTGTGTGACTACAAAGCCTACCATAGGTCTCTCCAGTTATTACCAAAGGACCTAATGTAGAAGACTGTATCCTCTAGATATTTATTATCTTTAGATTTATTTCCTCATGAGGCTTAAACTTGTTTTGTTTTGTTTTATTTTGACTATATGGCTATTTAAGCTTAAGGAAAACAGAGAAGAAGAAACTGTTTATAAATTCTCAGTGACCTTTAAAGCAGAAACAGCTGTTGGGTTACCTTGGTCTTGAGTGAATACAGACATTGCTGAGGTGGATAGACTTTAGAGTTCACGTGCATTGTCATCTTACTCTTTGAGAAAACTTGGAGAAAGCTGTGGGGACTAAATTATTGCATTTTTTAATAAAAGTAAATGCTATATTGTAATATAAAGTGATAGTCTTTGATTACATTCACTGATGAAACTGCTTCCTGAATTTCTATTAATAGTGATAAATAATCTCAAGGGAAGTTAGGTCCTCACCTTTGAACACTGTTTCTGAAAGTTGAATAATATATGGATCCATTTTGGGGGGAATCTACTCATAAGCCCCTAGTTAAATCATTTTAATATACTGTTATGGATCTAGTTTTAAATCCCTTACACTTATAGTTGTTACATAACCAAAAACCAAAGAGAAATATAAATATTAGCTACAACCTAAACTACAAAGCCAATACATTTCAAATTAACAACATTAATTTAATTAAAAGGAGGACCTATTTTGCAGAGTTTAAATTGCTGCCTATATATGAATGTGGTAGTAACTTTATAGTTAGAGGGACTCTTGAATTTGTTTTGTATTTATTATGTAGCCCTAGGGATGATGTAATTTCCCCATCACCTTTTTGTATTCAAATTCCTGGGCAATTTTAATTCAAATATGCTATCAAATCATACTTTCAGTGACTTTTCTAGATATTATCATTAGTATAGCAAGTCTATTATTTATTTATTTTTCTTTCAGTTTTGAGATATAATTGAAATACAGCACTGTAGAAGTTTATAATGTAAAGCATAATGTTTTGACTTAAATACATCATGAAATGATTACCACAATAAGTTTAGTGAACACCCATCATCTCATATACATACAAAAGGGAAAAATAAAATATTTTTCCTTATAATTAGAACACTTAGGATTTACTCTTAACTTTCTTATGTAACATACAGCAGTGTTAATTATATTTATCATGTTGTACATTACATCTCTAATACTTATTTATCTTATAACTAGAAGTTTGTACCTTTTGACCACCTTCATCCAATTCTATCTCCCTCTTCCCCCTGCTCTGGTAACCACAAATCTGATCTCTTTTTCTATCAGTTTATTTGTTTATTTTTAAAGTATAACTGACTTATAAAAATTCTGTTAGTTCCTGGTGCACAGCATAGTGATTCAATATTTCTATACCTTTCAAATCGATCACCACAATGTCTAGTTATCATATGTCACCATATAAAGATATTACATGGTTATTGAATATATTCCCCACACTGTACACTTCATACATCTTATGACTCGTTTATTTTGCAACTGGAGTTTTTACCTCTTAATCTTCCTACATTAAATCCTCTCCCTGCCCCTTCTGGCAACCACCTGTTTGTTCTCTGTATTTATAATTGTTTCTGTTTTGCTGTGTTTATTCATTTGTTTTAATTTTTAGATTCCACAGATAAATAAAATCACACAGTGTTTGTCTTTCTCTGCCTGACTTATTTCACTTAGTATAACACCCTCTAGGTCCATCCCTGTGGTCACAAATGGCAAAATTTCATTCCTTTTTATGGCTGAGTAGTATCTCATTGTATATATATACCACATCTTCTCTATCTATTCATGTATTGATAGGCACTTAGGTTGCTTTAATATCTTGGCTATTGTAAATAAAGTTGCAATGAGCATAGGGCTCCACATATCTTTTCTGATCAGTTTTTCTTTTTTCCTTAAAAAACAGCCAGCAGTGAAACCCTCTGCAATTTGACAGAACAATTTGGCAACCAGGAGTATTTTAAATAAGGAGATTCAATGTCTTAGTTTTTTTTCTGAAGCAGACTCTAAGACAAAAGCTAGCATATGAATGGTTTATTTGGAAGTGTGATTTTAGGGAGTCAGAATAAAGGACCTTGGAGCAGAGAGAATACATGTGAAAGTTCATTCAAACATATGTTATTGAACTGGCCACCTCAAGGGAATATTGTTTGCTTGATCCCAGAGAGTTCTAAGAAGATTTCTGGTGGGTTTCAGAACCATCCAGCTCAGAAGTAAAAATGGGAAACCATTCATCCATTGGTTCATCCTCCAACAAGTAAGGATTGTGCCTGTAAGATTGCCAAATCCTTCATGGGGCTCACACTCAGCGTCAGAAGATCTCTGGGCAGAAAGTCAGAGGACCTGCTGTGTGGTTGGAAGGCTCTGATTACACTAGAGCCAAGCTGCTCAAAGACTGTGTGAAACTGTCCACAGCATCAGTGGCTGGAATAAGATATGAGGTCAAGGGGTACTCAAGCCATGCACAAGAGGGTTTCCCATTCACTCAGACACTAAAATCTTAGATGATTTGGGATATTATATCCTTATATAATTAAAATAATCAGCAGTCACTTAAAAAAATTGTCATAGAGGGCACATGGGGACACCCTGTTGAGAAACATTCTTAGCGTATCTTATTCATGAGTGTCTCCAACAATCATTCGGTGAGCTTAACTATGGTCCTAGAAATATCTGCATATCAATTGCTTTACAAATGTTTTTCAATGCAGGATCTCAGAAAAGGAATAGAATTTTTTTCAAAGTAATTGATTCTTTTTATTCAATTCAATATATTTTGTCAAATTTTCCTTTTGGGTATTCTGCTATATTCTTGGAATTCAAAAATGACCAGACCACAAACACTAGAGGGTCCCACAGTCTTTTTGAGTAGGCAAACACCTAACCCCCAAATCTAACATGGTTCTATAGCTGACACATGATCAAAGTGATTGTGACACCTTAATGTGTGTTTTCTACATACAAAGAGCATATTTCAGGTAAGCAATTGGCCTTCAAAAAATGGGTGGCTTAATTTCAAATGTACAATAATGATAACAACCCAAGTATGTTACCAGAGGGGAAAATAATAGGAATTTGCATGACCAATTTAGGTTGGAATTTCTATTTGAGGTAGTGAGAGGGTGGAATTGTTCCTTTGATCTAATTAGCATAGTAAACTCATGCAAGTTATATAAAGCTAGGGATTGAAAACCACCCGTTAGCTTAATTTAAGTTAGATTAAGATAAATAACATGGTGAACTTTTAAATTCATTCTTAATCCATATTTATATATATAATAAGCTAAACTTGCAAAAAATTATTTTAATTTTTGCCTTGAACATTTTGTTTGACACTTGTATTCAGACAAATGTGTGTCATTCGTTTTAGTATTTGAAACTCGTTTAGTAAAAATAAGTCAATGATATTGATTCTCTACCAAAATAAGGAATATTTTCTACCACAGTTACATTGATTTTGCCAAGATACAAATAAATGCACACACACGTGCACACAAACATACACATAATCATTCAATTGTGTATATATACATATACATATGAATATAGATGTATGTAGGGTAGTTATTTCCAAGCCATAATAAATATTAAGAGTGAAAGTACTCTTTGAGGTCTAGTAATCTTTTGCACATAATTTCAAAAAAAACGACTTGATAAAACCATCCTGCCTCCTGGCAATGTTAAAGACTAAATCAAAAGCCTAATGAAGCATAAGAATATTGAATAAATTAATTCTGTTTGTGTTTTCTTTAATATGGCTCTGACAGCCAACTGCTTTCAAATATAGCCATTTGTTCTCACCATGTTACTTTATGCAAATAATATGGTGTTATTACCACCACTCTCATGCTTCTTTGGTGGCATTTTTTATGCATATAAAAGAATCTTGATCAGAACAAACTTCTATGGCATTATGTCTTAAAAATGGAAGTATAGCACACATTCAAATTTCAGTCTTTCATGATTTCTTAGGTGAAAATGTTGGGCCCTTAAGTAGACTCTTTAAGTAGGCCACAGTGATTTTTATTACTATTTTTAGACAATGTGATTTATTTGTGTATTTGCCTCTTTCTATATATTTGTATATTTGCTTCTTTCTATATAGGTAAAGAAAAGAATACCAATTAGTTCTTAATGCTCCCTGTTTTAATCAGCTCAGGCTGCCAAAGAAAACACCATAGACTGGGTAACTGAAACAACAATTCATTTTCACACAGCTCTGAGGGCTGGGAAGTCCAAGATCAAAATGCTGGTCAATTTGATTCCTGATGAGGTCTTTCTTCCTGGCTTGCACATGGCCATCTTCTCACTCTGTCCTCAGTTGGCAGAGGGAGGGAGACAGCTCTGGCATCTCTTCCTCTTTTATTAGGGCACCAGCCCTATAGATTAGGGCCCCACCCTTAAGGCCTCCTTTAAGAATAATCACCTCTTCAGAGGTCCTGTCTCCAGTGATAATCACACTGGGGGTTAAGGCTTCAACCTATGAATTTGGGAAGGCACAATTCAGACCATAGCACTTCCTTAAATCTAAACTGTATTTTCTAATAACTCTATAATGTTTACCTCCTGTATCATCTAGTCCAGAGTCATAGTGGTCTCCTTCCTCTTCTCTAGAGACCCTTATTTAATAATAATTCATAATGTTAAGAATGAAGATTTTGATAACTATTAGGAAGATGCACCGGAGTAACTTCCATTTATTTGTCATCTATAGTCTTCCAGGGACTCTGTATCCATTGCCTCATTCATCCCTTACCGCCATTCCATCACATGTATATTATTCTGTACAAATTCTAAATGAAGAATCTGGGCTTATAGAGATGAATTAATTTTTGTATTGGCTGAGTCATGATATAATAAATAATATTTCTGCCTATTCCTCATATGTTTAAAACAAGAGCTTTGGGAATGATGTTTAGACTTTCTTTGGGGGGAAGTTGATCTGCTACACTGTTGCATTTTTCACCTTCAAATTGATTCTATCAGTCTGACCTTAGTTCATTTTAAAGATGTGAATATATATTATTAAATATAATGGATATTTAACATGGAAGTTTTAGAAATCTCTGTTTTGTATTCTTTTAATGATTTAGCATGTATAAAGAAATTGGGGAAAAATGATGAGATTTTATAGAGAAATGCCTTGTATTAAAATGCTTAATGTGTCTAATGTGTGAAAACTCTGTTCTTGGGTTTCCCCAAGGGGCTTTGGTTCTCCCGTGTATTTGTTTCTAATGGTTCTCAATGTGATGTGGTAAATTTTAATCATTTTCACCATCTGTCTGTACCTGGAAATAAACAGCTTTCCTATGATTTGAGGCAGTAGAACATGGCTAGTGAATTATTAATTCCTTGGAGAGATTTTTTATTCTTTTCACCGGAATTTCTCCATTGCCTAATCCTTCAGAAAAAGGACACTTGTCAGCTCATTTTCCATCTTTTATTCCCTACTTTCACCCCCAAATATAACAGTTGACAACTCACATTATACAGCAATAGGAAACACAGAACCCACAACCCAGTAGGGAAATCAAGCAAAAACTTTCCAGTGTCAGAGGGATTAACCACAAATGCTAATACAAGGTTTGAAATGAATCATCAAGACATTTAGACCCGCTTTGGTATAAAATGAGAATGTAATCACTTTAGTACCAAAAATGGATAGTAGATGCTAACTACTTACTTGTAAAAAGTAACTACTTTCCTTGCTTTCCAGAATTCATTCCTATCCAAAATTCAGGGCTTCTTTATCCTCCCAAATTTAATATTGTGATATGCTGTGAAATTTCAGTCTTGAATTAAAATAAAATTTTCTAAAAATATGGTTGCATTAAATTATGTATTTCCCAGTGCAAGAGTTAGATTTGGCTCCTAGTACTGGAGTGATCTTGCCTACTGGCTTAGGTCTACATGCCCAGGACATAATAACAAACAACAACAACAATGACAACAAAAGAAAGAAACCTTTGTTTTGCAACAGCTGTATTATTCTGCTGGAGCTGCCATGACAAAATATCATAGAATGGGTTGCTTATACAAGAGAAATTTATTTTATCACAGTTCTGGAGACTGGAAGTCCAAGATCAAGGTGCCATCAGGGTTGGTGTCTGCTGAGAGCTCTCCCCTTTGGTTGTAGTTGGCTTCCTTCTTACTATGTACTCCCATGGCCTCTTTGTGCATGCATGGAGAGAACAGAGCCAAGCAAGCTCTTTTCTTATAAGGACACTGGTGTCCTTCCTCCCCTTATAACCTTATTTAACCTTAATTACTTCTGTCTCCAAATAAAGCCACACTGAGGGGTTGTTAGATCTTCAACACAGGAATTTTGCAAGGACACAACCGTTCAGTCCATAACAACAGCCAAGGATAGAAAGCACATCTAATTCATTTAGGAAAAATTCACTTTGTCAATTCTACCCTTGTGTAATATTCTGTACTAGGCATGTGCACTCAGATACACACGTGTAGTTAATTCATCTGCCCAAAGACAAGCACAGTTAAAAGTAATTTCATGATGTGTGTACAGCCACATGTTAATTTATAGACAAAACTACCTTTGTAATCCTAACCTCTGCGTGGACTCTTAAGGATTCTAAATAGCTGTCTCTGTTTCTGTAACTGTGTGGAGGTGTGGACAGCTACATTTGTCCTTTTAAGAAGGAAATAAAATCATCATACTTTTTCTTTCAAAACTGTTTACAGCACAGATGCTTCTAATGAAGAGGTTTATGTTTACACTTGGCTTGATGGCAGGCAAATATTTAGTTTGTTCAGAAACAGAAAGATGGCTCAAACCCCGAATGTGGGAAGGAATTTAGAATGATGATGGGAGGCATCTTTTTAAGTGTATTTGGGTTCTAATCCTGACTTTGGTTCTAATTAATCAGGATGCATTGTTTTAGTTTTCTGCATGAAGCTTCTTCCCACTTCAGTCTTTTTTGTAGCTCACAGTGGAGTGTAAACTTCTGTTTCCCCAGTGCCTACAATAATGCTTAGTGCCTACAGATATTCAGCTAACATTGGTTGAATAAATGATGAAATAGTATTATTATTAATGAAAAGTATCAAAACTGAAGATGCTATCCAATTGTGAGTTATTGTCCTATAATTATCATTTCATTAGAAAGCTTCCTAACTAGCATAGCAATTACCTTGTTAACATTCAGCCGAAATAAATATATATTTTAAAGTATATTTTTAATTTGCCTACTATTATGATAGGATTCTTTAAGTAGAACATGAATGGAAAAATATATAGAATGAATCAATACCTTTACATGCAATATTTTATTCCTATAAAGGTAGATAATAATACCTCAAGAGAGACTGGATTTTATTTAAATGAGGTTCTATATTCACACAAAAGAATCTGCTGAGAATTGGAAGCTGCCTTGTAATAAATGAGCAGTCCAGGTAAGAATTTACCACAGCCAAATCTTTTAGCTTGTTGCTCCCAGAGAAATGAATCAGTATTAGAGACCAAGCAGGACATTTTCACCCCATCTTGTAGAAGCCATGCACAAAACACTGTTAACATTGATATTCAGCTTGGCTTGGCATGAGAATTCAGCTAACTGGATCTATGTGCCTCGACACTCGTGTGAGCCTACTTCTGGGCTGTCCAGCTAAGCTTCCTTTCTGTAGGTGAGAGAGCAGTTCCCTGAGCCCCTGGTGTTTATATTCTTAGGGCCTTTTTGATTCCAACTGGCATCTCCATCTCACTGACTTCCAAATAGCTCTTTATGGAAAAGTGGCCTTCCTTTGCTGAGCACCTCCTGTTTCCCCCCTCAGTCCCCTCTCTGACCTTTTCCAACCTGCTCTGCATCCCAGGAGACTGTCCTGTGTGGATTATATCAATGGGCCCCCTTGCCCTCTGGTTTTCTGTGGAATTCAGATTATGTAAAGCAGCGC
Source organism: Leucopleurus acutus (assembly GCF_964270905.1). Classification (NCBI taxonomy): domain Eukaryota; kingdom Metazoa; phylum Chordata; class Mammalia; order Artiodactyla; family Delphinidae; genus Leucopleurus; species Leucopleurus acutus. The sequence goes on along the minus strand of NC_139142.1, from coordinate 18,685,779 downwards.
TTGTGGAAGATTGGAGGGAGAAAGGAGAGTAAGAGCTCTATGCTACATACTTTCCTCACACTCTACCTGCAGGTTACTGTTCCTGGTGCTTTTTCTTTTTTTTTTTTTAACTTTCAAGACTGCATTTATTTGTCTGTAGAAGGTAGCCCTGGGCCAGCCTTTTCACTTTTCATATTGAGGGAAACTGTGACTCAGTTCTACTTCTGGGAATCTACCCAGACTCCCATTTGGGGAGATAACTCCTGTCGTAGACATTGCTCTCTGGTGACAAGTGTGTGCCGACTCACCATACAGACCAACCTCTGCCGCCCCCCACCAGCTTTCTTCATTTCCAGTATCCCTTTACCTACTTAACCCCTCTAGCCCTGGTAATAGAAATAGCCCTGCTATTACTAGCTGTGGTGTGATACTGTCTCTGGTTGTGTCCCTTTTAATAGGCATTAGATTATCCTCAAATTTCTCAATTTCAGAGTAACAATTGGGTTCTATTTGAATTATGAATATATATTTATTCATAACTGAAAAGAAAAATACAATCTCTATGTGTCTGCCCCCAAATGACATATGAATGTTGGAAGAAGTGTGATGGCCTCATGAAGTAATATGGCAAGAAAGTCATAGTGGACCTTAAAATCTTTGTTCTGTAGGTCACCATCCATTTAAAATTAATCATTTTGTTTTCTTCTCTGGCTTTGCTTTCCTCACGTGTAAAATGTGCACAGTGATAATATTTAGCTCACAGAATCATTCTGAAAGAGGACATATATCTGGCATATACTAATTATATAATAATGGCAAAATATAGTTTTTATATTTTCCTGACTGTGATAGTTAATTTACATGTCAACTTGACTGGGCCATGGGGTGCTTGGATGTTTGACCAAACATTATTCTGGGTGTGTCTTTGAAGACGTTTCTGGATGAGATTAACATTCGGATGGGTAGACTGTAAAGCAGATTGTCCTCCCTAATGACGGTGGGCCTTATTCAGTCAGTTGAAGACTGAATAGAAAAAAAAGTCTGAACAAGAGGGAACTACTCCTGCGTGACTGCTGAGCTGGACACCATTTTTTTCCTGTCTGCTAACTATAACTGAAAAGTCAGCTCTTCTTGGGTCTCAAGTTTGCAGGCTTTTGGGCTAGAATTTACACCACTGGCTCTTCTACTCTCAGGCCTTTGAACTACACCTCAGCTCTCTTAGGTCTCCAACATGCCAACTGCAAATCTTGGGGCTTCTCAGCTTCCATAATCACATGAGTCAATTCTTTCTCCTACATTCTAGAAGTATGATCTCATGTCACTTACCTCAATGTTCCACATCAGTATCCTCATCTAGAAATTATATTTATCATGTTGAAAGCTTTAATTTATTACTTTGTTTAATTCATGAAAAATATACCATTCCTACTGAAAAAAAGACATTTCTTGATTCATACAAAACTTCATGTGATCAAACAAACAACTGACACTTCTATTACTAGTAATATTATTTTTGTTATTGTTGAATTAAAAAGGTGCTGCCCTTCCATGTTTTAATTCATTTAATAAATAAACATTTATTGAATATCCATTGTACGCCTGACACTATTCTATGTGCTGGGATCACAATGATGAACAAGACAGAAACAGTTCCTGCCTTTATATTGCTTAAGTCTTCATAGGGAGAAAAAATAAACATAACAATACATTCATCATATCACTTCATGTCAAAGGGTTCTAAATAGAAAGTCCTAAATAGAAGAAAATAAACAAGGTGAAGACATAGAAGTGAGAGAAAAGTAAGACTTTGGCTGAGACCTGATTGAACTAGAGAGTAGATGTGGAAATCTAGGCTCCCCACTCAGCCTTTGCTGGAGGGGGCAGAGCTGGGGCTGTAATATTTTTCTGTGGTGTTTAGCTGGAGTAGAGAAGTTTGTGTCTAAAAGTGCCTGCCTAGCAAGGCTGCCCTTTTCCTGGTCCTTTGGCTAGGGAGAGTAGAATTTGACTAGAGAGAGAAGACATTTGGGGGGCGTTTTTTGTCTGCACCTGCTGGTATTTGGGGATGTTGGCTCCTTCAACACCAAGTCTGAGATATATGGCTGTCAACAGAAAATCCTACCACACAATTGTTAGCTCACTACCATTCTGCATGCTGCCCAGTTATATTTCTTAGAAGCATTTTTGTTTTTCTAGATGATATAAATCTAGGTGGAGTTTGGAAGTTGTCTAAGTTGGCTAAAGAACAGGGCTGATGGGAAACTGTATTCTAGAACTGACCTCAGAGGATCTTTCCCAATTATCACCTATAATGGGCCACCTTGTCATTTTTTCATCTTCTCATTCCATATTTATTTTGATCCACAGAGTCTTGATCTTAGGCTAATTTGGAAGTCATGAGTCTAATTTATCAAGCCCTCTTCTTACAGTTGGAGTATATGATTAAGCTGTCCAGGGCAGCAGTATCTCTTCTCATCTCTCAATGTGTGGATTGAAAATCAAGTGTTTCCAAATCCTCACAAAGTATGTCATTATGTATTTGCAAGTCATGGGCTATGTTATTTCTCAATAAACTTGTTTGATGCCTGTGTTAATGTTAGAATTTGGAGCTAAAGTGTATCCCAGCCCCATAGTTTATGGAAAATTTGTCAAATCTGCATATTTGGGACAAAGATCAGCCTATTAGATGCTTCCCTGTCACAAAACAAAAGAAACAAACATAAATTAGAAAACCACAGACTTCATCAATCTACATCTTGACATCTTCAATGTTACTTCCCATTTTCTGGAGTAAAAATGCATTTTTTTTCCCACACTCAAACACTGGTGACTATGGAGGATGATTATATCTAGCTGCTTTGTTTAACAGTGTCAGCCAAATTCTTAATAAGAAAATCTGTCACATCTTGATGTATCATCTCCTCCTACCATACCAGTGTTATAGAGCAGCTGGACAACACTTTCACAGCTGCTTCTTCCCATTGTAGAATCCAATGTTGAACAAAATGATTTCTATGGGTAGTCTCCTTTGGGTATCTTTCAGGAGGAAAATACCTTCATGATCCTTACCATTAAAGCAATTCCACTTGAAAACTGAGTAAAATTCACAGAAAACACAGCTGGCTTGAGAGCATCAGGAATACTATTTATATTAGTAGATTTTATTTTTTTATTATACACCTGTTGCAGTGAATTGTTTCCAAATTTGTCAAGCCTTACAAAAGTCTGTTTCATCATAAACCTATCTGTTTTGAAGTGAAAGATATTGTTATCCTTAATGTTAAACTCTATTTCTTTTTCCTTTCCTCTATTCAGGTCAACTTGATGAAGACTGATAAAGAGAATATGATAAAGGGACAACCTTGATTAGATCCTGTACCTGATCATTCTAATTCCCTGTAGTCTCTCTGGGTTCCCCTTCTTTCCCTGAGTTGCTTGATTTTTGATGCAATCCTTTATAAATTCAAAGTTTCCTTTAGGTGCTGATGCGACCAAGTAAAATCCAGTAATGGAATTCTGGAAGTGTGGTGTGGTTTCTTTGAATTTTTGCTCTAATTGATAATAGCAAAATATGTCACTTTTGAAAAAAGAATAAAAAACTCAGACAGATTTAAAGTCCCAGCATTTTTAAGGCCATGCCAATATGTCTCAATGGCATTCGTTATGGCATGGCCATTTTGTCACGTGGTAGAGAGCAATTAGACTGACCGATTACATGGCTATTCTACTCAGGTGCTAAAGGGGCTTAAAATATTGAACTGTCTGTGCTGAGAGAATGTTTTCAGACAGCTACTTTCTACTCATTTTGGTTATCATTATTTTACATAAATGCATTATATAACATACACATGATTGTGTTCAAGTGTACTGATGAACAGAGAAGAGTGTTGTAGGGATAGAATCATGAATTAACCACTGATTCAAACCAGACAACAGCATTCAGTTGCTCAAAAGACTTCATCTAAATTACTTGAAAAATAGAACCAATTACAGAAGTCCTGAAACAGAATTTCTCAAGTTGTATAAAAACATCTGTAACCCCAACAATGGTTCTAAGAAAATAAAACATTCATATGTAGAATTTGAAGGCATATAGGCTCTAATCTAAAGTGGCATACCAGGTACTCTCTGGGTGGGCTTTGGCAAGTCACTTGACATGGGAATTTTCACAAGATTTCAGTGAGATAAAGTATATAAATGCCCAGCATGGTCCCTGGTAAAAACTATATACTCAAAATGGGTATTTCCCATGTCTTTCTTCTAAGTTAAGGCCCAAATGAGCAGAACTAACTCTAAAATATGTTCTCTGAAAGCTGTCAATGACATCAGTTACCAGAGATATGAGAGAATATTTGTAAGCACCATAATCCATGAGAAATGGACTCTCCATTTGCTCTGAATCATTGTAATGAAGACAAAGCCCTTTCAATATAAGCATGGTAGGCAGCAGGTCCCTTGGCATTGTGAACTGCACAGAAATGTAGAAATGACAGTAAGAGTTGTTGAAATGTGAACCCGTCCCAGAACTCTTAGATTAACTGTATACCTCAGTGAAATTTCATCTTTTTGATCCAAAGCTACTTAGAAAAAAAATCGGGGGTTGGAGGAAGAGAGGAGAGAAAGGGAAAGTGGTTGTTTGTTTTTAGGTGGAAAGCACAACTCAAAGAATATTCTAAATTCAGGCCTAGAGGAATGATATTTTGTATGTGTGCAGATGTAGTTCCTTGGTGGTCCCCAATCTTGGAAAAAGTTATTTTTGTAAACTAAAATAATCTGAAGCAGATTATAGCGAAATCCATCAGAAAAATAAATACAGAGTGTCTAGTATGACATGAGGATGTCCATTAGTGGATCTGCACTGGAAATATGGTGAGAGAAGTGTTTGTTTTTCTGTAATTTTACACAGTTGTGTTTCTATCTAGCTTGATCAACGTTGGTTTCGTATCTTAAATCTCCCTTTCTTTGCCTTCCTAGTGAGTCACTGACCATATGACTCCAGTTCCCAGTCCAGCTGCTGAGGAAGAAGGAAAAAAATAACCAGTCTTGACAAACATGTAGGCCATTTTGGGTATGAGGTTGACATCGCTGATCCTTTCAGCACAGTCTCAAGAACTGATACTTTCAGTCTTATTTATTATAAGCCAAGGTACTCTCTTGTTATCTCTGTACTGAGTTCATCTGCAGGGTCTTTCAGGATCAAATTCAAATTGCTTACTGTTTTATTTACATTGCATCTATAAACGCTGCTATGATTTGTTATGTTGGGAGACGTTTGTGTGTCTAGGGAATCTATGCCTGTATGCTTAACTTTGTCTAGTAAATTAAAAACTTTTAAATTTAAAAAAAAATTGCAAATACTTTTGTAAGTTTTTTCTCTTGATTTTGAAAGTCAAGTTGTATATATTGCATTGCTTATTCCCTCTACCAGGAATGTCGACTTGCTTTATAAAAGCATCATTCTATCTCAATGATTACATTTTATATAGACAGGCTGGAAAGAGCATTAAAATGCTTCCTGCTTTTTAAACAATGGGTAGAATATAGCATTGGTGCTATATCAACTACTGTTTTACTACATGAATTTTCTTCTCAAATTGATGGCATTTGTAATTTAGTAAATTTAAGGAAGAAAATTTGTAGTATAAGTAGTTTAAGGTTGATTATTTTTATTTGATTACAATTATAAAAATGACCAGATGGGAGGACTATTTTTGTTAAGGAAAACTATGAATTGTCAGATGAGAAAAATAAAATGTATTCATTCTTTCATTGAACTTTGAAACAAATGAGGAAGATTAGTCACATTTTAAAGACAAAAAAGCAATAGCTCTCTGAATCTAAATTTTTCTCTATGTGTTTTTCTCTACAAGATAATACCTTGAATAATGAAATTTTTTGAGTGCAGTTGATTTTTTCACTTTGCTTACGATAAATTTTACCAATGCAAAAGTAATGTTTTTATTATCTTTGCATAGTAAAAACATATCAAAATTTTCAGTTGTCTGTTTGTTTTGAGTCCCAAGTAAGGAATTCCTCACTCCTAGGTGATAGAACAATGCGCTCATGTTTTCTTCCAGCATTTCTTTCATTTTGCTTTGCTTTGTTTGTTAACTTTAGATATCTGTTACAGTTGGAATTTATCCTGGTATAATGTGTGAAATTTGAACTCAATTTTATCATTTTCCAAGTCAACCTTTTTGTTGCAACACTGTTTATTATTTTTAAAACCTTTTACCCCACTAATTTGAGGTCCCATCTTTACAATATTTTGTATTGTCATAAATCCTTTAATCTATTTCAGGACTTACTTTTTTTAAATTTTTATTAGAGTATAATTGATTTACAATGTTGTGTTAGTTTCAGGTGTACAGCAAAGTGAATCAGTTATACATATACATATATCCAATCTTTTTTAGATTCTTTTCCCATATAAGTCATTACAACATGTTGAGTAGAGTTCCCTGTGCTATACAGCACTTCCTTATTAGTTACCTATTTTATATATAATAGTGTGTATGTGTCATTCTACATCTGTGATTCTATTCCTCTTTTGTAGATAAGTTCATTTGTACCTTTTTTTTTAGATTCCACATATAAGCAATATCATATGACACTTGCCTTTCTCTGTCTGACTTACTTCACTCAGTATGATAATACGTTTCAGGATTTTCTGTTCTGTACTCTAGGGGAGGTAAAATTTTCCTCCATTCAAATAGGCTCTCTGGCTGGGATTGATATGAGACAGTCTATTAAGAGAAAGAAAATGACTTTTATTTATATTTGCACGGGAGACCTCCCAAGAAACAGGAAGACCCAGAGAAGTGTTTAGGCCTAAATGTTTATATAAAATACTAGGTTGAACAATGTATTCATGTACCCAATTAATGAACTTATCCTATAATGTATATCTTTTAAGGATAATTTAATATATTTTAAAGTTGGCATCATCCATATATTATAGGACATTGTATATACACAGTGAATTTTGTAGGATGATTTCTAAAATAACAAGTCAATATTTTTTCGTATATGGGTTCTGTAATTCATCTCATTGCTTACTTTTTTTTAAAAAAACATCTTTATTGGAGTATAATTGCTTTACAATGGTATGTTAATTTCAGCTTCACAACAAAATGAATCAGTTATATATATACATATGTTCCCATATCTCTTCCCGCTTGCGTCTCCTTCCCTCCCACCCTCCCTATCCCACCCCTCCAGGCGGTCACAAAGCACCGAGCTGATCTCCCTGTGCTATGCGGCTGCTTCCCACTAGCTATCTACCTTATGTTTGGTAGTGTATATATGTCCATGCCTCTTTATCGCTTTGCCACTGTTTACCCTTCCCCCTCCCCATAGCCTCAAGTCCATTCTCTACTTTTTATTTGTTGATTCAATAATACCTTCATTCTCCATTTAGCAACCCCTCCAGTTTTCATTTCATTTGGTAAAATGTATATGTACACATGCATATATATACAGGTATAAACACATATATATATATGCAAACACACATACACATATAACATATATACTAAATATATAAAATGTACATAATATATTTTTCAATATAGTAATTAATGGCGTATGTCAATAGGGGAGATCTATATGAATCATCATTCCAATTCTTATCTCTATGTTTGTCTGCTCTTCCCTTGCTTGACTCAGTACCAGGTGGTAGGAATCAGAGTACTTCAGGTTTAACTCCTCAGCCCCTCATAAATACATACACACAAACACATATACCTTACCCTCTGCACCAGGTTCTTAGCCATTAAGAATAAAACTTATACTTTGGGAATACCCAATTTATTGGAAGTAGTCTGCTGTTTCCTGTCTGTGCCTTCTGAGATCTAAGGCTGTGTGAATTTCTTGTTACACCTTTCTATTTAGACATTTACCATGGAACCAAGTTCACATACTGTGATCCAGCAGGCAGAAACTGGCATGCTGATATAATTTTAATGGCCCTGTGCTTTATTCAATGTTTCTCCTCTAAATTTTAAAATCTGAATGAGTATAGATGGGGCATAACCTTTCCACTCATTGTCTTAAGCCAGGTTCCTTTATATATTCATTTAACTGCTTTGTCCTTAAAGTCATCTGTGTATTTTTAAAGGGCTGCTGAAGACTGTTTCTGCCTACACTTCTGGTTTTCACTTATTTTCCTCTAAGACTATGACCAACAAGAACATCTATCTTTATCCACCAAACTCCCAATCACAAACACAAATATACAACTACTACACTTTCATTTGAAGCTGGATTCTCTTCCAGCATTCCTTGTATTAATTCAGAACTATTACTACAGGCACAACTGATACCAACATCTTCTTAAAAACTTTTCCACTGTGATCCATCTCATCACGTGGACCAATTCCTTCATTCTTGCCCTCAACAACTCCCCAGGTCTTGTTGATTTACTTCCATGGTGTTTGGTAGTGCTTTGATGTGGGCTATGGTCTCCTCTGCTGTACTTGCTAAGCCTTGACAATCTTGGATTGATTGTTACCCAGGCAAATTACTTCCAGCTTGCATTACTTTGAAACCAACATGTTGTAACAGAGAATTGGGTTTAAAATGAGAGCGATGTAAATTGAGAACCAGTTTCCGCTTCTTATTATCTTGATAAATTAGGCAGATAAATTTATTTTTAATTTAAATTCATTTTGCCTTAATTTCCTTGTCTGTTTAATGAGGATAATATTCATATATGAGTCTTTCTTTTTTCATTGAAGATTAAATGACACTGAGCATATGTATAATTATATGAAAATAACAACCATTTATATTATGTATTATTTTATTCTAGTTGCTTTACATACATTATATCTAGTCCTTAGAAAAACAATAAAAGCCATTTTTTTGTCATCGTAATTTTTTTTGCAGATGAAGCCCTGGAAGGCTAATTTACTTACTCTAGGTCCCTATGGTATTGAACGCCATAGATTTAAATTAAAATACTTAGTTCCAACACCCATGCACCCTGTGTCATACCATCCTATCTTCACAAATAAGTACTTGACACAAATGAAGTGCTCAATAAATATGATTTTCCGGTTATCATTAAGATAGTAGAAACATTTTAGTCACAGTAGGAATTAATTAAAATTACTGTAACATTAACTGGAGTATGGATTCTTTGAGACAAGTAATCTTGACTTACTCAAACTACTTCTCCCAGAATATTCAACTCAGTGTTTTGCATGTAGTTTGTGTTCAACAAATGTTTGTTGAATTGCTGAAAAATTATAAAATTCAATTTTGATTTAAAAATAACTGTTATAATGTTAGTGTGTGGGATTTTTATGTGCTTAAATCCAGAAGAAAGCTTGAACAAGAAAAGATCTTAATAAAGAGTGTAAAGTCATGACCACCATACATTTAATCTGTGGACTGATATATAGTAATTTATAGAGGATCATTAGCAATAAAACGAAAACATAATTGAATTCAGATTCAGCAACACCATTAGGTTAAAAGCCAAAATAAATATAAAATTCACATCAGTCATGGTTACAGTAACTGCTTTTCATTCCCTTTCACTTTCCTTCAAAGCCATTTAGTAGTTCACTTGATTAGATGTTAAGAATATTGTGCAGGGGGCAGAGAATGAGTGGGAAGTGTTGTTCAGGTTGATTTTAATAGCATTCTTTTCCATTTGGAAAAAAGATAACCTACACATGGTTCTACCTCTGTGATAAATTGCTGTCACAATCATGGCAGCCAATGAGCCAGAATTTCAACTACAGCCAAAGTCTGTGTACACATTGCATTGCAGAGACAATGTGTGTTGAGAACAGTCAACAAATGACTTCAGGAACAGGCCAGCCTTATTGCAAAAGTCATTTCTTTACCAAATGCTATTTATTCACAGTGGGCTGAAGGTGATGACCTCAATCACCTCGATGAGCTGCTATCACAGAGAAATTTACATCTAAATAATGACATGTAGATATTATTCCTCATATTAATGTGATTGAGACCCTTTGCAGAACTACTATGGGGGTAAAAATCTCCTGGTGATGTGAGACACATTTAAATTCATACTTTTTAGAAATGACACCAGTTCTCAAAGAAATAATGTCCCTGGTGTGTATTTATACAATCTTGACAAGGAGTAAGATGATGGTGGCCTTACTTAAAGCCAACGTCTTTATAGTTTCTATGCCTTAAAAAATGTACAGAATAATTATTTATGTGCATTTTTTGTAAAGATATTTGCATTGAATAGACCAGCAATATCAAGTATGTCCTTCATTTAATTAGCCTGATTAAACAGAAGAATATATCAACCAATCTGCTAGATGGAATGAGTTGATTAATTGAATTTTAATTAGTATAAGCTTTGTAAAAAAATGACATTCAGAAAAGGAAAAAGGCAAATGAAATGTTTTCAATTTATGTAGTCCTTTTTTTACCATAAAAGTCATCTTGTAGTCAGTATATCCATCCACAAGTATTTATGGAGACAGTACATATGATGCTCAAGGCAGAGTGCTAGATGCTGCAAGGAATACAAATAATTGTTCTCTCTGTTACTCTATATGAGGTGGTCACTGGCTTTATGAGAATATAATATAGTTTGTACATAGTTATACATATTTGGGGAAGGGGCAACTGACATTCTGAATACTTTCTACATGCCAGGCACTTTAGGAATAATTCTTTATTTCTTCCTCACAGTAAATCTTTCCCAATGGAAATCATCTCTGGATTCTGAAATGAGTAAACTATGACATAGCAAATGTGAATATTTTGTCTAAGGCTGCATAACTAGTCATAAATGAAATCAAATTTTACTCAGACTTTTTAAAATTTAAAGCCCACACTTTGCAACAGTATACAATTATATAGCATTGTATTATATATCAGTCTGTGATTGTAAAACACAAGGAATGGCAGTGATAGAATACTGAAAAATAAAAGTAAATATTTCATGGTAAGGAAGAGAAAAATGAGGATATTTATTTCTCATGGCTAAAATGGAGTCCTGGTGAATCATAACATTCCCCAAAGTATTCCCTTCTCTCAATTCTTTGCCTCTTTGCTTAAAGGAAATTCTAACTAAAATCTCAGAGGCAGACCTGCTTAAATATTTCACATTTATATTTGGAAACATCAGCTACTATTTTGTGAAATCTTAAAGTTACCTCCCAAGCAAGTGTATATAGTGAAGGTACCAGGATTACATCAAGATCACACAGCTATTTGTGGGAAGGTAAAAAAATCAAAACAAAAACCAACCAAAAACTACATTTTTATTTCAGGAACATAATATTGTCCTGCACAAAACTGTCTACTAACTAAAGGTTTAACTAAATTATGAATGTCTATGTATTCAATAATAATTTTCTACTAAAATTACTACTAACTCTTAGATTATATAAACCACAGAAAGAAAATATTTGCAAAAACACTAAAAAACAACTAAGATTTTATTATAAAAATATACTTCAGGGTTTCCCTGGTGGCACAGCGGTTGAGAGTCTGCCTGCCAGTGCAGGGTACTGGGTTCGTGCCCCGGTCCAGGAAGATCCCACATGCTGCGGAGAGGCTGGGCGTGTGAGCCATGGCCGCTGAGCCTGCGCGTCCAGAGCCTGTGCTCCGCAACAGGAGAGCCCACAACAGTGAGAGGCCCGTGTACCGAAAAAAAAAAAAAAGAAAAAAAAAAAATATATATAAATATATAATTTCAACTTAGAAGAGTACCCGCCAAGTTAAATGAATTAGAAAAGAGACAAAAAGAATATAATTATCTGTATACCTTTCATTCTTCTTCATATAATTACTTTTATCATTATTTTATAAAATTTAACAATGTGTTTTAATTTGTATAGAATTAGACCAGTCTAATATTCTGCCATATTTATGAAACATAAGGTGCTTGGCCTTCATTTTCATTTTTTTTCCATTTTTTTCTCTATTATAAGTAATGCTGTTAGAAATACATCCATGCATAAACTTTTCACTCCATCTTAGCCTCATATATTTGATCATTTCTTAGAGAAGTTTCAGAAAAGTGTTTGCTAAAGTAAAGGTAATATGAATTTATAAAGGTTTGGGAACTTATTAGCCACATGCTTATTCAAAATAATTATATGTTTCTATCAACAACTTAAGAGGGGATCAATTTTATCACACCATCACTAGGAAATAATAAACCCTTTGTGTTATAAGCACTGTTTCTCTGATAAAGAACATCTGGATAATTAGAAGTGATAAGAAAAGGCCTTTGGTTTGTTTTAATTCTTTCACTTCAGAATTTTATAACTATAGCAAGCCCATTTTCTAATTTTATGCTTTTCATTCCTGATTAAATACATTTTGACTTCCATAATTTGTGTCTTTCATCTAAGGAACTAGCAGTGTTTCACATACATTACTTGTGTAGTTATATGTTGGTATAAAGCTTAAGTACTCACCAAGAGAAACTTCTGTTTGAACTGGGTGCTCTCAGTTTGAACTGAGCTGAACTCTCAGCTGATACAAAGAATTCTCAGCAGTTCATAAAACTAGAAGTTGGGTCTGAGGCCTACCACCTGTCTCACCCACCAATTTACTCACATTCATTGAAAAATATATTTATTAATTACCTGCTATATTCTGGGCATTATTCTAAGTAATAAGGATACAAGAATCAGGATCATTTCAGATAGGGATTTGACATTCCAGTGGGGAGTGCTTTGTGTGGGTGGGACAAAAAACAAGCATGAAAGTAATGGTAAAAACAACTACAATGCTAATCTATGAGTAGAGAAATACTGGAAAAAAATGTCAGGTAATGGAGACAGAGAAAGAGGGGGAGACATTGTTTTAGATTGTGTGGTTAAGAAATCCTTTACAAAGGTGAGAACATTTGAACTATGATCCAATAACAGAAAGAAGCCAGCTATGTAAAGAGTCTTTCAGATGACATGAACAGCAGGCTCACTATCCCCAAACTGGAATATCTTGGGACATTTGAAGAACAGAAAGAAAATCAGTGGGACTGATAGAATGGAAGTGTGATGGTAGATGATCCCAGAGAGGTAAGCAGGTATCACTTTTAGAATTTACAAGCTATTTATATTTGATTCTAAATGAGAAGCTATTGGATAATAGTGAACCAGGGAGTTGCATGTTCTGATTGAGCTTAACAATATTATTGGCTGTTGTTTGGCCATTGAATTGCAGGGAAGCAAGAGAGAAAGAAAGCAGAACTTATAAGAAGCTCTTACTAGAGTCTAGGCAAGAGGTACACATGTCTTGAACCGAAGTGGGAGTAGTGAAGATAGAATAAAGTTATTAGAGTTGGGTTTTTCACTGGATGCAAACCTTCCTTGAGGTGATGTTCTGGTAAACTGGCTCTCTAAGCAAGCAAACCAACCCTAACCAGACTTTCAGATATTTCTCCAACAAAGATGGGTTTATTTGGGATCAGCAGAGAATTGCAATTCACGGTCTTCAACCATGGCAAGCCCCATGCAAGTCCTGCAACGGCAAAGAAAGAGAGCGCTTTTATAGAGATGGAAAGGAACATGGGAGGGCTATAGTAAAGAGTCCACAGCTATTCATTGGCTCAGTTGTTGTCAGTAAAGAGTCTTGTTTCTTCCTATTGTACTCTGCTAATGTTACAGGGCATCAGAGCTCCCCCTACTGATCTCCCAATTCTATTTAATTAAGGTTTCTGTATATTAATTTTTTACAAACGCTATAGTCTTCCACGTGTAGTGCAGGTAATTTATAACAGAGTAGTCCCAATTTTTCCCTCCTGTCATTTATGACGTTTCTGTCATTCATTTATCTTATCATTACTTTAACTAAATAGTAACCTTTTGGATCAATTAATTAGAAAATAAAGATTTTATTTTGTCATTATTTATTTATTCTCCAACACTCTTCTTTCTTTATGTAGATCTGAGTTTCTAACATATGTAATTCCTTTATCCCAGAATAAGCTCTACTAAACATTTTTGTAGTGCAACTCAGCTGGCTATGAATTCCCATGTATTTTTAAATTTTGTTTTATTTTTTAGACAGAGGTTCTTCTTAGTTATCTATTTTATACATATTAGTTTATACATGTCAATCTCAATCTCCCAATTCATCCCACCACCCCCACCACCACCACCCCTGCTTTCCCCCCTTGGTGTCCATACGTTGGTCCTCTACATCTGCGTCTCTATTTCTGCCTTGCAAACTGGTTCATCTGTACCATTTTTCTATATTCCATATTTATGCATTAACATACAATACTTGTTTTTCTCTTTCTGACTTACTTCACTCTGTATGACAGTCTCTAGGTCCATCCACATCTCTACAAAAGACCCAATTTCATTCCTTTTTATGGCTAATATTCCACTATATATATGTACCACATCTTCTTTATGCATTCGTCCATCAATGGGCATTTAGGTTGATTCTGTGACCTGGCTATTGTAAATAGTGCTGAAATGAACATTGGGGTGCATGTGTCTTTTTGAATTATGGTTTTCACTGTGCATATGTCCAGTAGTTGGATTTCTGGGTCATATGGTAATTCTAGTTTTAGTTTTTTAAGGAACCAAAAAACTAAATTTTAAGTTTTTGCTGTTATCCATAGTGGCTGTATCAATTTACATTCCCACCAACAGTGCAAGAGGATTCCCTTTTCTCCACACCCTCTCCAGCATTTGTTGTTTGTAGATTATCTGATGATGCCCATTCTAACTTGTGTGAGGTGATATTTCATTGTAGTTTTGATTTGCATTTTTCTAATAATTAGTGATGTTGGGCAGCTTTTCATGTGCTTCTTGGCCATCTGTATGTCTTCTTTGAAGAAATGTCTATTTAGGTCTTCTGTTCATTTTTTTATTGGGTTGTTTGTTTTTTTTAATATTGAGCTGCATGAGCTGTTTATATATTTTGGAGAATAATCATTTGTCCGTTGATTCGTTTGCAAATATTTTCTCCCATTCTTAGGGTTGCTTTTCATCTTGTTTATAGTTTCCTTTGCTGTGCAAAAGTTTTTAAGTTTCATTAGGTCCTCTTTGTTTTTTTTTTATTTCCATTACTCTAGAAGGAGGGTCAAAAAAAGATCTTGCTGTGATTTATGTCAAAAGGTGTTCTTCCTAGGTTTTCCTCTAAGAGTTTTACAGTGTCTGGTCTTATATTTAGGTCTTTAATCCATTTGGAGTTTATTTTTGTGTATGGTGTTAGGAAGTGTTCTAATTTCATTCTTTTACATGTGGCTGTCCAGTTTTCCCAGGACCACCTATTGAAGAGACTTTATTTTCTCTATTGTATATCCTTGCCTCCTTTGTCATAGATTAGTTGACTATAGGTGCATAGGTTTATCTCTGGGCTTTCTATCCTGTTCCATTGCTCTATATTTCGGTTTTTGTGCCCATACCATATTGTCTTGATTACTGTAGCTTTGTAGTATAGTCTGAAGTCAGGCAGTCTGATTCCTCTGTTCTGTTTTTTCCCTCAAGATTGTTTTGGCTATTTGGTGTATTTTGTGTCTCCATACTAATTTTAAAATTTTTGTGTTCTAGTTATGTAAAAGATGTCATTGGTAATTTGATACAGATTGTTTTGGGTAGTATAGTCATTTTCATAATATTGATTCTTCCAATCCAAGAACATGGTATATCTCTCCATCTGTTTGTATCATCTTTGATTTCTTTCATCAGTGTCTTATAGTTTTCTGAGTACAGGTCTTTCACCTCCTTAGGTAGGTTTATTCCTAGGTATTTTATTCTTTTTGTTGCAATGGTGAATGGGATTGTTTCCTTAATTTCCCTTTCTGATCTTCTGTTGTTAGTGTATAGGAATGCAGGAGATTTCTGTGAATTAATTTTGTATCCTGCAGCTTTACCACATTCATTGATTAGCTCTAGAAGTTTTCTGGTGGCATTTTTAGGATTACCTATGTATAATATCATGTCATTTGCAAACAGTGACAGTTTTACTTTTTCTTTTCCAATTCGTATTCCTTTTTTATTTCTTTTTCTTCTCTGATTGCTGTGGCTAGGACTTCCAAAACTATGTTGAATAATAGTGGTGAGAGTGGACACCCTTGTCTTATTCCTGATCTTAGAGGAAATGCTTTCAGTTTTTCACCATTGAGAATGATGTTTGCTGTGGGTTTGTTGTATATGTCCTTTATGGTGTTGAGTTAGGTTCCCTCTATGCCCACTATCTGGAGAATTTTTATCATAAACGGGTGTTGAATTTTGGCAAAAGCTTTTTCTGCATCAATTGAGATGATCATATGGTTTTTATTTTTCAATTTGTTAATATGGTGCATCACATTGATTGATTTCCATATACTGAAGAATTTTTGCATCTCTGAGACAAAGCCCACTTGATCATGGTATACGATCCTTTTAATGTGTTGTTAGATTCTGTTTACTAGTATTTTGTTGAGGATTTTTGTATCTATATTCATCAATGATATTGGTCTGTAATTTTCTTTTTTTGTAATATCTTTGTCTAGTTTGGTATCATGGTGATGGTGGCCTCATAGAATGAGTTTGGGAGTGTTCCTTCCTCTGTAAAGTTTTGGAAGAGTTTGAGAAGGATGGGTGTTAGCTTTTCTCTAAATGTTTGATAGAATTCACCTGTGAAGCTATCTGGTCCTGGACTTCTGTTTGTTTGAAGATTTTTAATCACAGTTTCAATTTCATTACTTGTGATTGGTCTGTTCATGTTTCCTATTTCTTCCTGGTTCAGTCTTGGAAGGTTACACCTTTCTGAGAACTTGTCCATTTCTTCCAGGTTGTCCATTTTTTTGGCATAGAGTTGCTTGTAGTAGTCTCTTAGGATGCTTTGTATTTCTGCACTGTCTGGTGTAACTTCACCTTTTTCATTTCTAACTTTATTGATTTGAGTCCACTCCCTCTTTTTCTTGATGAGTCTGGCTAAAGGTTTATCAATTTTGTTTATCTTCTCAAATAACCAGCTTTTAGTTTTATTGATCTTTGCTATTGTTTTGTTTCTATTTCATTTATTTCTTCCCTGATCTTTATGATTTATTTCCCTCTGCAAACTTTGGGTTTTATTTGTTCTTCTTTCTTCAGTTCCTTTAGATGTAAGGTTATATTGTTTATTTGAGATTTTTCTTGTTTCTTGGGGTAGGATTGTATTGCTATAAACTTCCTTCTTAGAACTGCTTTTCCTGCATCCCATAGGTATTGGATCATCGTGTTTTCATTGTCATTTGTCTCTAAGTTTTTTTTTTATTTCCTGTTTGATTTCTCCAGTGATCTCTTGGTTATTTAGTAATGTATTGTTTAGACTCCATATGTTTGTATTTTTATATTTTTTTTGTTCCTGTAATTGATTTCTAATCTCATAGCGTTTTGATTGGGAAAGATGTTTGATATGATTTCAACTTCCTTAAATT
Organism: Leucopleurus acutus; assembly: GCF_964270905.1. NCBI lineage: Eukaryota > Metazoa > Chordata > Mammalia > Artiodactyla > Delphinidae > Leucopleurus > Leucopleurus acutus. The sequence goes on along the minus strand of NC_139142.1, from coordinate 18,668,432 downwards.
TTCTGAGGCTCAGTTTGTGACCCAAGATGTGATCTATCCTGGAGAATATTCCATGTGAACTTGAGATGAAAGTGTAATCTGCTGTTTTCAGATAGAATGTCCTATAAATATCAATTAAATCCATCTGGTCTATTATTTCATTCAATGCTTGTGTTTCCTTATTAATTTTCTGCCTGGATGATCTGTCCATTGGTGTAAGTGAGGTATTAAAGTCCCTCACTACTATTGTGTTACCATTGATTTCCTCCTTTATAGCTGTTAGCATTTGCCTTATGTATTGAGGTACTCCTATGTTGGGTGCATATATATTTAGAATTGTTATATCTTCTTCTTGGACTAATCTCTTGATCATTATGTAGTGTCCTTCCTTGTCTCTTATAGCATTCTTTATTTTAAAGTCTATTTTATTCTGATATGAGGATTGCTACTCCAGCTTTCTTTTTATTTCCATTTGCATGGAATATCTTTTTCCATGCCCTCACTTTCAGTCTGTATGTGTCCCTAGGTCTGAAGTGGGTCTCTTGTAGACAGCACATGTATGGGTCTTGTTTTTGTATCCATTCAGTGAGCCTGTGTCTTTTGGTTGGAGCATTTAATCCATTCACATTTAAGGTGATTATCAATATGTATGTTCTTATTACCATTTTCTTAATTGTTTTGAGTTTGTTTTTGTAGGTCCTTTTCTTCTCTTGTGTTTCCCACTTAGAGAAGTTCCTTTATCATTTGTTTTAGAGCTGGTTTGGTGGTGCTGAATTCTCTTAGCTTTTGCTTGTCTATAAAGCTTTTGATTTTTCTGTCAAATCTTAATTGAGATGCTTGCCAGGTAGAGTAATCTAGGTTGTAGGTTTTTCCCTTTCATCACTTTAAATATATCATGCCACTCCCTTCTGGCTTGTAGAGTTCCTGTTGAGAATTCAGCTGTTAACCTTATGGGAGTTCCCTTGTATGTTATTTGTCGGTTTTCCCTTGTTGCTTTTAATAATTTTTCTTTGTCTTTAATTTTTGTAATTTGATTACTATGCATCTTGGTGTGTTTCTTCTTGGGTTTACCTTGCCTGGGACTCTCTGCACTTCCTGGACTTGGGTGGCTATTTCCTTTCCCATGTTAGGGAAGTTTTTGACTATAATCTCTTAAAATATTTTCTTGGGTCCTTTCTCTCTTTCTTCTCCTTCTGGGACCCCTATAATGTGAATGTTGTTGTGTTTAATGGTGTCCCAGAGGTTTCTTAGGCTGTCTTCATTTCTTTTCATTCTTTTTTCTTTATTCTGTTCCATGGCAGTGAATTACACCATTCGGTCTTCCAGGTCATTTATCTGTTCTTCTGCTTCAGTTATTCTGCCATTTATTCCTTCTAGTGTAGTTTTCTTTTCAGTTATTGTATTGTTCATCTCTGTTTGTTTGTTCTTTCATTCTTCTAGGTCTTTGCTAATCATTTCTTGCATCTTCTCGATCTTTGCCTCTATTCTTTTTCCAAGGTCCTGGATCATATTCACTATCATTATTCTGAATTCTTTTTCTGGAAGGTTGTCTATCTCTACTTCATTTAATTGTTTTTTCTGGGGCTTTATCATTTTCCTTCACCTAGTGCATAGCCCTCTGCCTTTTCATTTTGTCTACCTTTCTGTGAATGTGGGTTTTTTTCCACAGGTTTCAGGAATGTAGCTCTTCTTGCTTCTGCTGTCTGCCCTCTGGTGGATGAGGCTCTCTCTCCCATTTGTTTTTAATTGAGAAATTCTTTATTTGTCTTTAACTTTTCAAGTATAATTTCATTTGTTATAGTATTCTATGTTGTTGAGTTTTTTCTTTTGAAAATTTAAATATTTCACTCTACTTTTTTATTGCTTAAATAGTTTCTGACAAGAAGTCAACTTCAATTCTTAACATTGTTCCTCTATAAGTAAGAAGTACTGTTTTCTTTATGAATTCTTTCAAGAATTTGTTTTTCTGTAGTTTCAGTATGATTTGCCTAGGTGTAGTTTTTTCATATATATCCTGCTGCATGTTCCCTGAGCTTCCTCAATCTGTGGTTATATTAATTTGACTGGGAGTTGGGCTGTCTTTCATATTTGCAGTAGGTATAGGTGTCAGAGTTTTCGAAGTTCTCTAGTGTTTCTGTTTTCTCAAGGTGTCTCTAAGTACCTCTCCTCAAAATTGTAGGTATTTCATCTGCAACCCACTGTTATTATATTAGACCCCTTTGGGTGTGGTGGTAAGGTGCAGGGGAGTGAAAACATTTTATACTTTTATAATGAAGTCCCAGTAATATAATTAGTAGGCCTGTGTTTCTGGGCTGCAGCCTTCACAAGTGTTTCTTAGGTTCTGCCATACACTTCTTTTGTGAAACAGGATGGGCAGAGCGTCTTTACTGGCTGAGTTAACATATGGAGAGAAAAAAGTATCTTCAAAAGTATCTTTCAACATGGACAAGTAACAATGACCGTGTTGAAAAGTTTATTCTGTGTCAGTGGGAGGAAAGTTTACCCACCTGAAAAGGTAATGAAAAATTGTGTTTTTCCTCCTCTGTTCATCATCTGCCTCATCAACTCATTCAAAACTCTTTATTAAGTACCATCAAGATTCTCAGATCTGCAATATGAAATTTCAAAATTTATATTAACCAGAATACTGAATAACCTTTCCTCTAATAAGCAAGTGCTGACTTTTGAAACCTTACTAGCATCATTACTCACCCTCCATAAATACTTATCTTGATCTGTGCAATCAGAGGCTGAATTTTCAATAAAATAAATAGACTGAATTACAGTAGGCGGATAAAAAATTGTTGTCTGTTTATTATAATTATGGATGATGTTAGTTATTTTATCAGTAAAAAAGTAATACATAACCTTTGCATAGATTTGGAAGATATAAATATGTAATCAGAAATATATCTCCTTATAAAATTTAGCTTAATTCAATGTAAAAATATTCACCAAAAGTTTGGGGAAATGTGAGTAAGATTTATAGATTCTTGTTGCTATATCGTAACTGCCAATGAAATTTTTAATCTGGTTACTAGGAAGAAACCTAATGAGATTACCTGACACATTTATCATCTTGCCCTGAATCCTGGGCTCAGAATACTGTGCTACCAAGGATGGTGATGATATAGCTTGGCAAATGATGGCCCCTGATCCTGGGAATGGGAGGCCTTATATATGGTTGGTCTGTGATGTTTCCTGTCTACATTCTCCTTTGCCAAAGAACCCAGTTGTTTAATATTGAGAAGAAAATTGCCCTTACCACTATGTGCTACCTAAAATCATTTCCAATATTCCCCAGGACCCACGATATAAAAGTGTCTTTCTCTCATAAACTCTTCAAATTGTAGGTTCAAATTTTGTGGAGAAATATCATAAATTCAATTTTATGCACATTGATTTCTAGGTACCTTTGAGACACTAGCATAGAACTGTCTAGTAGTCCTTTGTATATAATATGTCTGAAGTCCAGAGGAAGGATTTGAACTGGAGATAAAGTTTTGTTAGTCTTATGAGTATAGAAAATTTGTGTAGGGGGATTACAGAGTGAAAGGATAAGAGGTTTGGAGATTGTTCCTGAACGAATTTCAATATTTAAAACTATGGTAGAGGAGATGGAACCCACAAAGAACACTGAGAAAGGGATGAAGGAGGGTGAAGATAAACATCTGGAAGGAGAGTGTGCTGTCCTGGTAATAAAAGGAAGAGAAAGTTTCAAAAAGGGAGGAGTGATTGAACAGGTATAGTTGCTGAGAACTCCAGTAAAATAAATGCTAGAAAAATGTATTTCATTTGGAAATATGATGATATCTCAATAAGCAAACCTCATTATTCATGGATTCCCTACTTGTGAATTTACCTCTTCACTAAAATTTATTTGTAACCCTCCAAATCAATATTCACTCTCTTTTCTCAGTCTTTTGTGGATGTTCAGAGAGTGGCAAAACATTTGATTATCCTGCCATGCATGTTCCCATCTGAGTTTGTTTCAACTCTCACATCATAAGTGTGTCCGTTTCACAGTCTATTTAGTGTCATATTTTTCTCATTTTTGTGTTTTTTCAGAGGTGACTTCATTGTTTAAAATATCCTCCAAGAACAGTGCTGCAGTGTTGTTGGGTGTTACTTATCTCCCTTGAGAAGGTTGTGACGTGCCTTATGAAGAAAATACATGTGTTAGATATATTTCATTCAGGAATGACTTATAGTGCTGTTGGCTGTGAGTTCAATTCTAAAGAATCAATAGTGATACTAAATAAAGCATCTTTAAACAGAAACATGCTTTAAAACAGGTTATATATTGATCCATTGAGGAAAATATTGTGACCAGAGGCTCACAGGAACCTAATCTGGGATTTCTCCTAGGAGCCTGTGGTTCAGTTTTACTAGTTCAGGTTTCACAGTGACATGGCTGAACATAACTATCAAGAATAATGAGAATCACCTGTATATATTAAATGTGTGACTAAAATATTTATCAGACATTTGTACTCTAGTGACAGAAAACTCACTGTTGTCATAAGCAGCCTAGTTTAACTTTGGATTTATATTAAAAACTATTTTCTCATTGAATAATAGTTGATTTACAACATCATATTAGTTTCAGGTGTACAACATAGTGACTCAATATTTTTATAGCTTATACTCCATTTAAGATCACAATGGCTATACTTCCCTGTGCTATACAGTACATCTCTGTAGTTTGTCCACTTTATATATAGTAGTTTGTTCCTCTCAGTCCCACACCCCCATTTTTCCTCTCCCCCCTCCCTCTACCCACTGGTACCTACAAATCTGTTCTCTATACCAGTGAGTCTGTTTCTGTTTTGATATACTCTTTCATTTGTCTTTCTCTGTCTGACTTATTTAACTAAGCATAATACTCTCTAGTTCCATCCATGTTGTTGCAAATGACAGAATTTCATTCCTTTTGTGGCTGAGTAACATTCCATTCCATTGTTGATGGAAACTTAGGTTGCTTCCATATCTTAGCTATTGTAAATGCTGCTATGAACATTGGGGTTCATGTATCTTTTCAAATAGTGTTTTCCTTTTCTTCAGATACACAGGAGTGGAATTGCTGGATCATATGGTAGTTCTATTTTTAGTTTTTTGAGGATCCTTCATATTGTTTTCCATAGCAGCTGCGCCAATTTACATTCCCACCAATGGTGTACTAGGGTTTCCTTTTCTTCACATCCTTGCCAATTTGTCTTCTTTTCACTTTTTGATAACAGCTATTCTGTCAAGTGTGAGATGATTAAAATGTTCTTATTATGTACTGAAATGTCCCCCACTATTTTTTCTATTACTTATGAGTTACATTTACTTCCTATATTTTAGTAGAAATTCATTCATTTCCTTTATTTTAGTACAAACATTTTTATAGCAGTTTTACTTTCAGTGGAGATTTGGAAAGCATTCTCTTTCAGTATTTTGTTTTTATTTGGACTGGCAAAGTATAACAGGCCACTGTAATGTCTGGTATTTTCTGTATTCTGTTATATAATTTTTTACTCCAAATAAAATAATTTGAACATCAACATTGTAAAATTTCTGAAAAAAAGGCCAATTCATTATTTATTTTTACCTCCTTGTCCTCAGGTAGCTCTCTTAATAATATACCAAAAAAAAAATGTGCTGTTTAATCTTTAAAACTCTCTTTAGCTGAATTATTCAACAAAATCTAGTTGGATGTATATTTGAGAAACCTATAGCTTAGGTTTTTAATCTTTCATTAGTAAATCTTTCTCACACTTTACCTTGTCAAATTTAAATTTCATGCTTAAGGAACTATGACACTAATCTGTTGTAAGTAAAGGTAGATTGCTAAGGTTTTATTTTCAAATCTCCTTTCCAAATAAAAGCCCAAAAACCCAACAAGTAAAATAGATCCAAATGGAGTTGCTTGGGTTGCAGAGTGGTTAGGGTGCTTGGAGCACATCCCAGTGGGACCACCTATCTCGTAATGGCAATTGAGGTTTTAGCTCAATCTACTTTAGATTCCACAGGCCATAGTCTAAAATACATGTGGACACTATGCTGAAAAGCACCCTGAAGTCAAGAGATATGATTTCTAGTTTAGGTTCTACTACTTACCCTATGTGTGACATAGATGAGTCATTTTTGTTACTGGATTCAGTATTATTAATTACAAACTAGAAATTCCAATATCCTAAAATACGATATCTGTGAAAGAAATTTTAGGTAAAATAAAGATATAACTACATATTTCAGAGATGTTAATAAAAAGGAAAACATAGAATCTTAATTGAGTTTTGTTTTGTTTCCAATTTTGGGGCTCTGCCTGCCTGCCTAAATATTTAGTCATTCTGACAGCCAATTCATTCAAGGAATATTTGGATTTAATTTATTATGTAATAGTTAATCAGATTTGAAGGTAGAGCTCTTTGGAAGAAATTTTGAGTAGTAAAAGCAATAAAACTCTGATAAAAAAGCCAAGACTATTTTCTAGGGAATACATATTTAGCATGATCACTTATTAGAATCTCAGCTGCAAATATTATAAGTAATCACATGAGTGCCTGTAGCCAAGCTAGATGCTGAGGGAATGGGACCAAGGAGGAGTTTGTTTTATAGTCCATGGCTAAAAGATCAAAATATCAGGCCATCAATACTTATGGATTTTATACCCATTTACTTACTATGTTTTCTAATCCAAATATAGTATAAGTAAACATTTTATATATTTCCATTTCTTTTAAAATTTAATTGAAAAGTTGTTTGTGCCATTACACCATTCTGCTCTATGAATATTTTTTTTTCATTTGGTCATCTTCTCTAATCACTATTACATCTCCATACAACACATAAAACCACTATTTATCTTTGGAAGTAGCGATATTGGTAGTATTTCTGAGTCTGCCATCATTGTATTATTCTTCTCTTCCTACCCTTTCATTACACACTTAAATTCATATGATTTGTTCTGGTTTTTCAAAAGCACTCACAACAACCAGGTGAAAAAATAGGGAATGCATTCTTAATTTTATTCCATAGATGAAGCTTAATCTGATATATTATGATATATCTGTTGTTTATCATTAGGGCAAACTTCCAACTTATTTACTAAAGGAAAAAAGCAAGTAAGTGTTAAAAGTATATTTTTAAAATTTTTCAAATGGGAAAGAGTAATCTTTCCCCTTTTAAATCATTGTTTTTGTATCCATTTCCTGCAAGCATGAGCTCAGGAAGTGATAAAGTTGACACAGTTGCTGATGGATTTTTCAACGGTTCATGCCAAGTTGTTTCCTGGTGCCAAACACAATGGATCAAGAAATGTGGCACATGACCAGAAAAATCTTATTATTTTAAATAAGTTTTCCCTCTCACTATGGCTATAAGCAGAAATTTCCCAGAATATTTAAATCTTTCTTCACTATGATGGATGAGCCTGTAAATGTTCAGATATTTGTCTCATGAATAGTTTTCTTATTAACACTGAGAAACCCCAAATTATGAAATAGTCCAAGAAATTCATGATAACTTTTTTCACAAGAGATTAAATAAGACATATTTTTGGAAGAAAGGATTTGATCAAATAGGAAAGCAAAAATGCTTCAGTATGGCTCTCATGAATTTGATTTCATTTAAAAGTAATATTCAATCCACTTATTAATATTGTATTACAGTTAATATTACATACAATGTTACATACAAGAATTAGTGTTGTATAATGTGATAAATCACAAATTTTCACTGTAAAGACATAGATCTAATGGATCTTCTGGGTTTTGCTTCTAAGAAATACTTTGCAGAATGCTAAACTATCTGTCATTTTATAGGTAAAATTGCCAAACTTCAAATTTTCTTCCTATCTTTATCACCAAATGTTTACTAATTTAGAAAAATGTTTTCTTCCTTTCCCAAACTCCCAAACTTCTATGACTTTTTGGCTGTCCTCTTGTAGTTAGCATCAATTTACTTTGGACATTCATTCATATTTTTTTCTCAAAGATTGGAATGAAGGTCTTTATGGGCACTGTAATCAGCTAAGTCAGCAGCCAATGTTAGACTTCAAAAATATTCTTCAAGTTCCATAAGGGTCTTTTCAAGTGCAAAGACTACATCTACATTTAATGTGTGAGCTGGTTAAAAGAACATTCTAAAAATCAAGCCTGTTGAGTTAAATTATTCCACTCTATTCTCAACTGTCAGAACATAAATTGATCATAAGCTAGAGTTAGGAAGGCTTTGGCCTCTCCTAGAAGAAACATACTACATGGATTATCCTCTTTAAGAAACATGTTTACTGGACAACCATCTGATAAATGTTTAGGTCTATTAACTGCTCAAATCCTGGGTACAGGCAGTAAACAATACAAAACAAACAAACTGACAAACAAAAAAAAAGCATGTTAATAAGTAGGCCATAGTTCTGCTGGTAAAGCTAAACCGTGGTTCAGATTCACAAAGTTCAATAATATCTTAATATTGTCATTTTTTAAAGTAATGGATTGAAAACAAATAAATAAGCAAGGAAACAAAATTAAAACATTCTTTTAAAATGAGAATTCGTTTGGGGAAAAGATGATATAGTATAACAGTGAATACATTACATAATAGAGTTGACTTACCAGAAAGTTTTAACTTTCTGTTCATCTGCTTTCAACTCTAAATTTACTATAAAATGGGTTTCATAGCAAAACTACTGAAGTCCAAAAGAAAGAAACAGAAGAAGAGGATGATGGATCAACAAAAAGAATAAAAGAAGGAAGATCAGAAAAACAGACACACACACACACACACACACACACACACACACACACACACAAACACACAGGAGAGAGAGAGAGAAACATTTATATCCACTTTTATGTTTTCCTCACATGATTTCCATTACGCAGATAAAGTCTTCTTGGCTGATCGGTAGCTGATCACAGTGCTCCAGAAATCATTGAACTCCTAGGTAGATACAAATTATTGTCCAAAGAATTAAGGAATGAGAATCTAAGCAGGCACACATCTAAAAATTAAGTTAAATAAATAAATAAATGAAAGAATAAACAGACACACATCTTTTATTTATTTTTACCAAACACACTCCAAATTTTAAACTTCAACAAATAAAAGGAAAACCAGGACATTTGAAAAGAAAAGCAAACGAGGATTAAAAAATCAACAAAACTATTTAAGTTGGTATTGCTGAGGAGGCAAGAGATTGTGCTGATAAGGGCAAGAAAGAACAAAAAGAGTGTAATTATTCTGGAACCACCAACCCTCCTCGCAAATGGATACAAAATCATATTGTTTTCTCATTTTAACCCAGAAATTCACCTGAAAACTTGTCATAAGGCACAATCTTTTCCAATGCAATAGACCTGATAATCTGTTGCCTTAATTTGGTGCTTCCAGTTGTTTTATTTCAACAGCTCCATTGGCCCCAATACTTGAAAAATTTGGGGAGGATTCTCCATTACTTATACGTGGGAGTGGTGGCGGTGGTGCTAGTCACAGTGTTTAAAGCCAAGTTAGATTTACAAAGAGAAGAAATAAGATCTTCTCATGAATCTTAAAAGTATTTTTACTGTCTTACATCTCCCAATTATCAATTTTTAATCATAACTCAAAATTGGTTTAAAATAATCTAAATCCTAAGGCATCTAAATAGTAGTCTTTTATCAAAATGTTTTCTGGTTTTCTACAATATGGACATTTTTATATATTACTTAGGAGTTCTGCATTTTCTCAATATTTATGATTCTTAACATTTTAAAATGTTTTGTAAGTCGAGAAAAATTCTCACATTGACCTGTACATTGAATGTAATCTTTAAGGGAAAGGAGGTTACCCTTTTCTCCCCAAGACTGTTGCTTTGTCTGTGTGTTCTTAGAATCAGGAAAATATTAATCTATAGATGAAATAGTAAATTGTAAAATAAAATACATGTAAGAAATAAGTGTATTATATTTATTATTAATATCAACTTCACTTTTATTACCTATCAACTTCACTTCTATTACCTCATATTTAGTAATCACATTAGAGTTATTTTTACTATAAACATAAAAATATAGGAAACTTGTAGCATTTATGTGGATAATTCCAGAAGATTTTGCAACATTTTTTATTTAAGCAGAGGAATTCTTTTTCTCATAGTGGAGATCTGGGGACATTTTCTCTGCCTTAATCAAAACTTCTTTGAATTGTTGAACACCACTGAACTACTTATTATCCAGATATAAAACCGTGACAGTAATTTCAGAGGCAGAGGTAAATGTAAAAGTCCAGAGATGCCAAGCAGTGTTTACTTTGAGAGGAATTTCTGACAGTAGTGAGCATAGCAAATATGAGAGAACACCTAGGGCAGCTTAGTTCTTACTAAGGAGAAAGTTGCCATCGACGTAAACAAAGCAGAAATATCGCCCATTACGGTAGAATGACCCACTGACAAAGGGATCAGACTGTGGAGGTTGCATCTGTTTGCCCCATATTTTAAGTTTATTTTAGTGTGCTGACATTTGGAGTGGCTCTGATTGGTCTGGAATTAGCCTTCTTATCTTGTGAAACATCTGTACTGTATTGTTCCAAAGGATTAGCTGCCCACTGGGGATTCTGTGAAGTCAGGACAATGGAGGTCATTAAAGGTGCAAACATTTATTTTCCGGTCTCTAGTTCAGCAGAGGAAAGACATGCAGCTGGCGGAGTTTTCTTTTTTAATCCAAAACTCAGCATTCTTGCAAATATAACAAAACAACAGTGATCTGTGAAAGAGTTGCTACACTGGAATGGATGACTGTAGGAATTCAGCACTATTTAATGGCCAAAGAAGGGGAGACAGAAAAACAGGAGATTCTGTGCCAAAGTTAGGAATTGAAAGCATAATAAAGCATGCCTTTCAAGAGTGGTTCTTGAAATGATTCTGAGTGGAATAGCCCAGCAGTTTCAGGTGGTCTCACAAATTAAAATACATTTTCTTTTGCAGTTTCTTGACTTATGACCAATATGATTTTTTTCCTTTTCCTAATTCCTCCAACTGCCCTCTCTCCAAATCTCCTGACACTACAGTTATAATTTATAACACTGTGACACTTGAGAAGTAAAATCTGAGACAAAACAGAGTGTGGAGAAATGTTTCTCAGTGTTATGGGTTGAATTGTATCCCTCCAAAAAATAGAGGTTGAAGTCCTAATCCCAGTATCTCAGAATGTGACCTGACTTCACAATAGTCTTGACAGATGTAGTTAATTAAGATGAGTCATACTGGAGGAAGGTGGGTTTCTAATCCAATACAACTGGTGTCCTTAGAAGATGACAACCATGTGAAGATAAAGGCAGGCAGGAAGAATACCATGTGACAACAAAGGCAGAGATTGAAATTATGCAGCTGCAAGCCAGGGAATGACAAAGATTGCCAGCAAACCACTAGAAGCTAAGAGGAGACAAGGAATGATTTCCCTACAGACTTCAGAAGGAGCATGCCCCTGCTGACACCCTGATTTTGGACTCCTAATCTCCAGAACTATAAACAATACATTTCTGTTGTTTTAAGCCCCCCTAGTGTAAAGCACTTTTTTTATGGCAGCCCTAGGAAACTAATATACCTTGTATCATACATTTAATAAATGGGGCTTTGGTTTAAATTTTGTTTTTACTGACTGTGAAAATGATCTATCTATATGCCCTTTTTACCTCCTAAGTTGTATTAGGGACACTGTACAGGTAAGGTAGGGATATTAAATGATGGTGGTGTTGACACGTAGAATTAGTCAAGGAAGTGTGCTATCTCCCAGTTCTCCCTGTGTATTAAAGGGCACACTCCAATGACCTACCCACTAGTTTCCTCTGAACAACTCTCCAAATAGTACTTAGCATACCACCTCTGAAAATGTGATCTAAGTGTATGATTTAAATGCCAATTACATATTGGCAATATTTTTCAAATTTTGGGCTGTCACCCATTATTGGGTGATAAAATCAATTTAATGGGTAACCCCTCCACCCAAAAGGATGAAACCTAATACAATGAAATGGAATAGCCATTATAGCATTGTGAAGTGCCCTTGCACATTGTCCAAGAAATGTTGGGGGAATATTTACATGTCTAAGACTGTGTGGGAAGGAGGTGTGTGTGTGTGTGTGTGTGTGTGTGTGTGTGTGTGTGTGTACATTCTAAGTTGTGATATAAAGTAAATTCCTTATTATGTGTTGTGGAGAAAAATATTTGAAAGCTTCAGTATTTTAGGTTATATACCATAAAGGACTACTACCTTATTACATGAGAATCTAGAATAAATGGAGTTAAATAAATTTAATATATTTTATTTTATAGAAAACATTGGTAATGGTTCCACAGTTCCTAAGATATTTATTATTTTTACAAATGATGAAACTTGTGGAATTTGTGGTGAGAAAATAAGGTTCTAAGACTGCCAAATTGCTTTTTTCCCAATCACAGACTTGCCAAAAAAGGTTAAAATATCATGAAATTTTATATTTGTTCTTTAAATGAGTTTTCCTAGTTATCCAAGCCACCTGCCCTGGGAACAATAGGGCAAGGAAACATATCATAATAAATATTTTCAAAGCTTGATTATACACTACCAACAAAAAGAACAAAAGTAAAACATCTGTGAAAAATAACTCATGTAAACAATATAAGAACTTCCAAAATAAAACATCCAGGAGCAAATAACTAAATCTGTTATTGTTCAACTGGACATTCTTCTGTTCATAATGTAAAAGCATCACTTTATTGTTGGTTCCTTAAAGGTTATCTAGCCTCTTCCTTCTAAGGCAAAATGAGAGGTTTAGCTGCCCAGAGATATGAAATGTTTTACAAACGATTTCAGAGGAAAAGTTAGACCTGACCCTTGTGTCCTAATTCCCAGACTTGTTTTGAAATCATATTTATTTCTCATACAATACAGTCAAATCAATGACTTTTTTGAAAGATACAAATTACAAAAACTGACAAGAGAAGAAATAGAAAAATCTGCGTAGAGTTATAATAAGTGATACAATTGAATTAGTAATTAAGATTTTTCTCACAAAGGCTAATTTGAGATGACTTAACTGGATATTCCTATGAAGTGTTAAAAGAAGAAATAATGTCTGTTCTAAAAGCTTTCAGAAAATAGAAATAGAGCAAATATTTCACAACTCATTCTATGAGACCAATGATGATACCAAAGCTAGACCAAGACATCACAAGAAAATTAAACTACAGACCAACAACCCTCAGGAACATAGATGCAAAAATCTTTAATGTTAGCAGACAGAATTTTACAACATTTAAAAAGTACTATACAGCATGACCAAATGGAATTTATATCAGAAATTCAATATTGGTTTAAAATTGAAAAATCACTTAATGTAATATACCATATTCGCAAAATAAGGGGAAAAAATGACAATCTTTTCAGCAAACATGTAAGAATCATTTGAAAAATCCAACACTTATTCCTGATTACAAAATAATAATAATAACAACTCTCAATTAGCTAGGAACTGAAGAAAACTTTCTCAGATTGATAGCAGCACTTGGAAAACTTACAGTAAACATCAGACTTCATAGAGAAAGACTAAATGTTTCTTTCCTAAGATCAAGAGCAAAACAAATGTGTCTGATCCTGACACTTCTGTTCAACACTGTACTGAAGGTTCTTTCTAGACAGTGAAATCTGACAAGAAAAAGAAATAAAATACATACAGTTTGGAAAGAAGGAACTAAAACTTTATTCCTAGATGATATGATCCTGAATGTGAAAAATTCTAAAGTATCACAAAACTCCTGCTAGAACTAATAGATAATTTCAGCAATGTCTCAATATATAAGATCAATACATTAAAAAATTAATAGTATTCCATATAATACCAATAAACAATCTTTAAATAATTTTTTAAATTCCATTCATAATAGCATCAGAAAGAATAAAATACTTAAGAGTAAAACTGACAAAAATGCAAGACCTTTGCACTAAACTTTATAAAACATTGCTGAGAGAAATTAAGCTCTAAATAGAGATATTCCATGTTTATGGATTGAAAGACTAGATTGTTATGCCAACAGTTTTTTTCAGAATTTTGCTATAGATTGAATTGAATCTCTATTAAAACACCAGTAAGTTTTTTTTTTCTTAATAAGCTGATCCTAAAATTCACATGGGAATGAGAAGGATCCTGAATAGACATAGCAATTTTGAAAAGAAGAACAGAATGAAAAACTTAGACTGCTTGATCTCAAAACTTACTGTAAAGGTACTGAAATCAAGACAGTGAGGTAACTGCTATAGAGATTGGCATACAGATCAATAGAACAGAATTAACATCCAGAAACAAAGTCTTACATTTATGGTTAACTAATTTTCAACAAAGATGCCAAAGGAATTCCATGGGAGGATTTTCAATAAATGATTCTGGAACAATATGAATCTCATATAAAGGGATTAGTTTAGTCCCCAGCTTCATTCCATACATAAAAATTGACCATAGAACTAAATTTACAAGCTAAAACTATAATACTTATAGAAGAAAATATAGGAGAAAATCTTTATGACCTTGGATTATGCAAAGAGTTTTAAAATATGACACCAAAAGCAGGAGCCATAAAAGTAAAAATAATTGTTAAATTGGATCTCACCAAATAAAACATGTGTGTACTTCAAAATACATTATGAAATGAAAAGATGAGGTGGGGAGAGGGATGAACAGACAGAGCACAGGAAATTTTTAAGGCAGTGAAAATACTCTATAATACTATCATTATGTTTACATGTTTTTATGCATTTGTCCCAACCCATAGCACGTACAACACCTAGAGTGGATCCAAATGTAAACTCTGAAATTTGGGTGATAATAATGTGTTAATGTAGGTTCATCAATTGTAATAAATGTACCACTCTGGTGGGTGATGTTTATAATGGGAGAGGCTATGCATGTGTGAAGGCAGAGGGTATATGGGAAATTTGTGTATATTCTTCTCAATTTTGCTGTGAGCCCAAAACTATTATGTAAAAATAAAGGAAAAAAAATAACAAGCCACAGACTAGAAGAAAATATTTACAAATTATATATCTGATATGCACTCATATCCAGACCATGGAAAGAACCCATACAATTCAGAATAAGAATGTAAATAAGCCAATTAAAAATTGGCAACAATGTTGTATCAGTGTCCTAGGGCTGTGGTAACAAAGTACCACAAATTAGGTGTCTTAAACAACAGAAATGTATTGTCTCACTATTCTAGAGGCTATAATCTCCAAATCAAGTAGCACCATGCTCCCACTGAAACTGAGTAGAATCCTCCTTTGCCTCCTCCTAGCTTCTGGTGTTTGCTGACACTCCTTCATCTTCCTCCATTTACAGCTGCATCACTTCAGTCTCTGTTTCTGTCATCACGTAGTATTCTTCTTTCCTGTGTGTTTCTCCTTTTCTTATGAAGGTACTGGTTGTATTGGATTGAGGTCCTATCCTCATCTACTATGAGTTCATTTTAACTTGATTGCATCAGCAAAAATCCTATTTCCCATTAAGGTCACGTTCACAGGTACTAGGGGTTAGGACTTCAAAATATCTTTAGGGGGAACACAAGTCACAACAGATGTTAATGGACATTTCACCAAATAGATATACACATTGTCTTCTTTATTGCTGAGTAGTGTTCCATTGTATATATATACCACAACTTCTTTATCCATTCATCTGTTAATGGACACTTAGGTTTCTTCCACATCTTGGCAATTATAAACAATGCTGCTATGAATGTAGGAGTACATGTATCTTTCAAATTAGTGTTTTTGTTTTGTTTCAGCTATACACCGAGGAGTGGAATTGCTGGGTCATATGGTACTTCTACCATAAGTACATAGGTTTATTTCTGGGCTCTCTCACCTGTTCCAATGATCTATGTGTCTGTTTTTGTGCCAGTACCATACTATTTTGAGCACTGTAACTTTGTAGTATAGTCTGAAGTCAGGGAGTGTGACTCCTCCAGCTCTGTTCTTTTTCAAGACTGTTTTGGGATTTGGGGTATTTTGTGTTTCCATACAAATTTTAAAATTATTTGTTCTAATTCTGTGAAAAATGGCATTATGGTCAATTAATCTACCACAAAGGAGGCAAGAACACACCGTGGAGAAAAGACAGTCTCCTCAATAATTGGCACTGGGAAAGCTGGACAGCTACATGTAAGAGAATGAAATTAGAACATTCTCTAACACCATATACAAAAATAAACTCAAAATGGATTAAATACCTAAATGTAAGACCAGATACTCTAAAACTCCTAGAGGAAAACATAGGCAGAACACCCTTTGACATAAATCACAGCAGTAATTTGTCTTGGACCCCTGTTCTAACTTAAAAGCTTTTGCACAGCAAAGTAAATCACTGACAAAATGAAAAGATGAGCTACTGGATGAGAGAAAATATTTGCAAATAATGTGACTGACAGGGGTTTAATATCCAACATATATAAACAGTTCATAAAACTCAACACCAAAAAAGCTAAACAACACAATTAAAAGTGGTGGGAAGCCTGAATAGACAGTTTTCCAAAGAGGAAATACAGATGCCCAACAAGCATGTGAAAAGATGCTCAACATTGTTAATCATCAGGAAATTGAGATATCACCTCACACCTGTCAGAATGGCTGTCATCAAAAAGAACACAAATAACAAATGTTGGTGAGGATGTAGACAAAAGGGAACCTTTGTACGCTGTTGGTGGGAGCATAAATTGGTGTAGCCATTGTATAAAACAATGTGAAGTTTTCTCAGTAAACTAAAAATAGAACTACCATATGACCTAGAAATTCCACTCTTGGCTATAAATAAAAAAAAACCAAAACGCTAATTTGAAAGGTATATGCACCCAATCAATGTTCATAACAGCATTATTTATGATTGCCAAGATATGGAAGCACCTAAGTGTCCATTAACAGATGAATGGAAAAAAGAAAGGGTGGTAGACATATACAATGGAATACTACTCAGCCATAAAAAGAATGAAATTTTGCCACTTGCAGAAACATGGATGCACTTCATACACAATTAATTGACTTAATAAAATTGATAGACATTAACAAGTATTGGATAGAATGTGGAGAAACTAGAAACAAGATTCTAGGGAATGTAGAGAAACAAGATTCCAGGGAATGTAAAATGGTGGGAATTTGATACTTTAATAAAATATTAAACATAACTTTACTATACAATCCAGTAATTCCTCTCCTAGATATCAAGAGAAAAATCAAAACATACGTCTGCACAAAGGCTTATACATGAATATTTATAGCAGCATTACATGTGATAGCCAAGAACCTTAAACAATTTAAATATCTATCATTTGGTGAATGGATGAACAAAATGTGGTTTATACACATAACAAAATATTATTTAGCAATAAAATGGAACTTGCTACAACATAGATGCATCTTAATAACATTAAGCTAAGTGATGGATGTTAGATACTTATGTTCAAAATACTACATATTGTATGAGTCAATTTAAGTGTAATTTTTAGAAGACATAAATCTATAGATACAGAAGATCAGTGGTTTCCTGGGGCTATGTGTGGGAGTGGGAACTGACTACCAAATGAATTGTAGGTTAGGGTGATGGAAATGTTCTAAAACTGGGTGGTGGTGATGGTTTCACAACTCTATAAATTTACTAAAAATCACTTTGAGTGCACTGACAATAGGTGATTGGTATGTAAATCGTACCTCAACAGAACTGTAAAAAATTTACTAGCGAGGATGATGTTTGGACAGTATAGATGGAACCAGCTTTGGTAATATATTAATGATTATTGAAGATGGGTGATAATTAATGAAGGTTCATTATGGTATTCTTTTTACTTTAGTGCAAATTTGACATTTTTCATGATAATTTTATTAATTAAGGAAAAAAAAAATCAATGCTATAAGCTTCTACCTCAAGAAACTAGAAAAAGAACAAATTAATAATACATAAGTGTAAAGAAGTAAATAGTAAAGATAAAACCATAAATCAATGAAATTGAAACCAGAGATAAAACAGAAAAATAAACAAAACCCAAAGTGGGTCTTTTGAAAATGTCAATAAAATTGATAAACTCCTAACACTGAAGAAAAGGGAAAAAGTTTAGTAGACATCAGTACATATCTTATAGACATTAATGAGATAAGAAGATGCTATGAATAACATCATAGGAACCTTAGACAAAATGACAGATTTCTTGAAAATTATGTGTTATAAAACTGACACAAAAACAAATCAGCAATCTGAATAGTAGTATAGGTGTTCAAAAACTTGAATCTGTAATTAGAAACCATCCCATGAAGAAGTTTCACTTAGTTGGCTTTACTTGTGAATTCTAGCAAACATTTAAGGAAGAAATACTATCATTGTTATACCAACTCTTTCAGTAGAGAATGAGATGAAATATGTATATATATAATCTTAGATATAAAATCAGTCTAAACCTATTATAGAAAATTAGAAGATAAATGTGAGAAGAAAATGAAAACCTTTTACCTTGTCACTTCTAAACATTGCCCATGTTAACATACTTTTTTCTAATTTTTGCAACATTCCTTTATGCATGATCTTCAGATAGCTCAAATCATAAATCTTATATGTGATTTTTTTGTTTATATCTCTCAATAATATAATATTTACCTTGTTATCATAAAAACAATGGAATACTCATAATATTTTATGCTACAGAGATAATAGTAATAATATTATCAACTATTTAGCATTTATTAATAAGATTGTATATACAATTTGCTAAGCATATAATTTTATATCACCTCATTTGAGTGTCACAAAATACTAAGCAATTGCCCATTTTATAGTTGTACAAAATGAGGAAGAAAGTTAGGTAATATGCCTAAGACTACACTATGAGGAACTGGCAGAGTCACGTTCGTAACCAGAACACTCTCCTGCTTCCATGTCACATTCTGATTTACTCATTCTCTTTCCTAGTGTGAATATTTAGTCTTGATTATCTCTTTGTGTAATACTGTCTCTAGTTTGGATTGCATATCTAACTTGTCTTCTAAGTTTTAGGCATTGCCCCTGTGGAAAAAATCCATCTTAAGAAATTTAGTAAATATATTTGTATTTTTCCATGAGATAATTTTTCTCCACTCTCTGCCCTTTGCTTTATTTTTTCTATTATTTTAGTACCCAAATAGCCCTGGAATTACATAGTACATAGAGAATAAGGAAACCACCTCTGCAGAAGGTCTGTTCAGTTCATTGAAAAGAGAATATTGAAGTTAGAAATAACTTTTTGCTTCATTTATTGATATATTATTTCAAATTAAATAACCTAGCTTATTCTTTATACTTTGCATTATTTATCATTATAGAAATCTCAATACTTGGAATGATAAATGTTTAATACATGTCCATTTAATTTTAAAATATTTTTCCTAGACTACTTTTTGTGTAATTTATATTGCTTTTCTTTCTCCCATTTTGGGTATAGATTTGCATATTATAAACATATGGATATATAATATGTGTATATATATCTATGTTATGTACATTTTATATATAGTATTTATGCTTATATATATTAGTATATACATATATGTTAGAAGCCATATCATTTTTTCAAACATTTATCTAAGTGAATTTTTCCTCTTCTTGGTGATCTAATAAAAATAATTATTATTCATTGAAATTTTATTACATGTCTAGTATTCTACCAAATAGTTTATATGTGGTATGTATATTATTTCATTTAATCTTTACAGTAATTCTGTGAGGTCACTATAATGTATGAGTAAACTGAGGTACCCTTGAATAGCTTGATAGTCTAGGTACATTTTCCAAAGTTGAAAATCCAACACATTCGGAATTCTAAAAGCATACTGTCTGACTTCAAAGTCTATATCCTGAACCACAAGGTAATACTGTTTTGATGGACTAGACTGTCCATAGGCAATGTAGTCTTAAACCATTTCCTAGATGAACCTGCATACATACTTAAATAGGTGTCAGAGCAGTTTCCGTATCCCTGGCTGCACTTTTGAATCATCAGGGAAATTTTAAATACTGAAGCCTGGGCCCCAATTCACTAAATGAAAGCAGAATATTAAGATGGTGGGTTCAAACATCAACATTTTAAAAAAGTATTTCAGTGATGGAAAGCAAAACAGGATTGTAAAGTACTGTAATAAAACACAGTGCATGAGCAAGCACTTCCTTGCAGACCAATGTGACACTTTGTTCTCAACTTCTAATAATAAGATATCAAAGTTTCATTTTAGAAACAAACCATTTGTATAGCATTATTTATTTAATTAAGATCTGTGAGTAAGTATATTTGCAAACTCTGGCTAAATCTACTTTGGTGAAAATAGCATCTTAAAGTTTCTACATTTTTCCATAAATAATAAGCCAAAGCAATGACATTGTTAGATAATGGATTAACATCAGTGTTGGGTTATATCCACTGTTAGATCATATCAATTTAGAGAGGAATTATAGGTAACACATTAATTAAATATTAATTAATTACTTTAAATTAATTAAATAATTGAATTAATTTAATTAAATAAAAAATTCTGATTCCAGAAACTCTTAGATACAACTTTTAGAAATAAGTGGAGGTAAAGCACTTAGAGTGTGTTTATTTTTATCGAAATGAAGATAATGCACTCTTTAATTTTTAACTTCATACATTTACCCTTTTGATTATTAGATTTCACACTGTGCTCTGTAGAAGCATCTTGTGTAAGTACTGCTCTGGAATTTCTATATGGTAGAGCTTTCCATTGCTGGATGTGATTGGATGTGGAGTGGGACTATGTTACTTTTCTTGAAGGTGCTTTTGAATACCAAGCTCATTGTCGTCAGATAGATTGTAGGTTAATCTATCTGTGGGTTGGCACTACAGGTTGTTTAACTATACTGCACTGGTCTTTCCTGAAGGAAAACATGACCATGAAAGACATGTTTATTTGATCTTTAATTAAAAAATAAATGACTTCAATGAAGTCACCTTCCTTAGTGTGACTAGGGTGGGTCTGACTGAATGACCAGTCAAAGGTGTTGATGCCAATGACTTTCCCAGAATTATAACAAAGGTTAAGGGTTCAGAAAGAGCAAGTGCCATTGGCTTCAGCATAAGCATTTTCCTATGAAAGTCAGTGGTTAAAGGTTACTTCATCCATTCCAAAACATCAGATCTGGAGAGTGGGTCAGGGTCACCAATGGAAGATGGAGCCAGGGACCAAATCTAATTTGAGAATCAAATTAAATAAACACTGTATTTAGGGAAATGGTTACCTGTTGGAGAAGGAAAGGGAGAGGGTTGGAAAATAAGCATGTATTTAGATGCAATGACATTGCTAATGTTCGATTTTTTATAAGAGATGGTGGGTTCCTAGTTTTTCATTTCATTATTAGGCTTCATCACTTACATATATGCTATATACATTCTATATGTATCAAATATTTAATAATTAAACTTTTAAAAGTTAAGAAATATCAATTCAAAACTTAGGAAATATTGTAACTCTTATTTGTACAATGTCAACAAAAATAAGAGCAGTGTATCGAACGCTTCTACGCTATGAGAACAGTTGCTGTGAAGTTTATGTTCATTTGCCCATGTAGCTTTTCTAGTAGAAGTTGGAAATGAGAAAAAAGTAAAGGAGAAGTAATATCTTTAATGATAATTTGGATTTTCAAATTTATGGGAAATAAATTTTAAGATATTGAAGAGTATTATTCAAAAAATAAAAGTTGAAAACCATCTATTACAGCTCTTCATGCACAGTTGTTTGGAAAACCATATTCCTGTCATTCATCCATTATTTATTCAACATCTGTCACAATCCCATTGCACGTAATCATTCAAACAAAACCTGGTTATTCTGATACTGGATTCTATGTTTCTCAGGTTTAAATAAGTACACATCCCTGTTTAAAAGGAGTGCAAGGAGAAATTAGCATTTGGACAGCCCATCTCATGTCTGACTGTGTCTGGGCAAATTTAATTTACAACACTTACTTAGTTTTCTGTAACTTTCAAATCACACTGTGTTAAACCTGGTGTGGAAAGCACACATACTAAACCCCCTAACACAATCACATATGCACGTACAGATAATATAGGTGATAAAGAAGAGAATGGCAAAACATTTGATCAGCAGTGTAGGTTACATCACAAGGCTTTCTACATCTCTGGGGAATAGGAATTCACAAGATGCTAGAGAGAATTGCACAGAATAAATGAAAACCAAACACAGAAATAATATCTCTAGTTTAACAGAAATGTATTGTCAATGACTACAATACCTACTGTCAAAAGCAGCAGTTGAGACTCAATCTCCTCTCCATCCTTCCAGCCAGGAACATCACTGTTAAAGCTCAAGAATAAGGTGTCTGGCTGCCAGGTGTGCTTACTGAGGTGGCTTCATGCTTCATGTGATTTGACCACATGGATGAGAGCAACTCATTTCCATCTTAACATATTTCCTACAGGGTGGGTAATACTGTGAGCCGCTGCCTTGGCAGGCATACCTTCTTTTTTTTTTTTTTAACATCTTTATTGGGGTATAATTGCTTTACAACGGTGTGTTAGTTTCTGCTTTATAACAAAGTGAATCAGTCATACATAAACATATGTTCCCATATGTCTTCCCTGTTGCGTCTCCCTCCCTCCCACCTTCCCTATCCCACCCCTCCAGGCTGTCACAAAGCACCGAGCCAATATCCCTGTGCCATGTGGCTGCTTCCCACTAGCTATCTACCTTACTACGTTTGTTAGTGTGTATATGCCCATGACTCTCTCTCGCCCTGTCACAGCTCACCCTTCCCCCTCCCCATAACCTCAAGTCCGTTCTCTAGGAGGTCTGTGTCTTTATTCCTGCTTTACCTCTAGGTTCTTCATGACATTTTTATTCTTAAATTCCATATATATGTGTTAGCATACGGTATTTGTCTTTTTCTTTCTGACTTACTTCACTCTGTATGACAGACTCTAGGTCTATCCACCTCATTACAAATAGCTCAATTTCGTTTCTTTTTATGGCTGAGTAATATTCCATTGTATATATGTGCCACATCTTCTTTATCCATTCATCCGATGACGGGCACTTAGGTTGTTTCCATCTCCGGGCTATTGTAAATAGAGCTGCAATGAACATTTTGGTACATGACTCTTTTTGAATTTTGGTTTTCTCAGGGTATATGCCCAGTAGTGGGATTGCTGGGTCATATGGTAGTTCTATTTGTAGTTTTTTAAGGAACCTCCATACTGTTCTCCATAGTGGCTGAACCAATTCACATTCCCACCAGCAGTGCAAGAGTGTTCCCTTTTCTCCACACCCTCTCCAGCATTTATTGTTTCTAGATTTTTTGATGATGGCCATTCTGACTGGTGTGAGATGATATCTCATTGTAGTTTTGATTTGCATTTCTCTAATGATTAATGATGTTGAGCATTCTTTCATGTGTTTGTTGGCAGTCTGTATATCTTCTTTGGAGAAATGTCTATTTAGGTCTTCTGCCCATTTTTGGATTGGGTTGTTTGTTTTCTTGTTATTGAGCTGCATGAGCTGCTTGTAAATTTTGGAGATTAATCCTTTGTCGGTTGCTTCATTTGCAAATATTTTCTCCCATTCTGAGGGTTGTCTTTTGGTCCTGTTTATGGTTTCCTTTGCTGTGCAAAAGCTTTGAAGTTTCATTAGGTCCCATTTGTTTATTTTTGTTTTTATTTCCATTACTCTAGGAGGTGGGTCAGAAAGGATCTTGCTGTGATTTATGTCATAGAGTGTTCTGCCTATGTTTTCCTCTAAGAGTTTGATAGTTTCTGGCCTTACATTTAGGTCTTTAATCCATTTTGAGCTTATTTTTGTGTATGGTGTTAGGGAGTGATCTAATCTCATACTTTTACATGTACCTGTCCAGTTTTCCCAGCACCACTTATTGAAGAGGCTGTCCTTTCTCCATTGAACATTACTGCCACCTTTATCAAAGATAAGGTGTCCATATGTGCATGGGTTTATCTCTGGGCTTTCTATTCTGTTCCATTGATCTATCTTTCTGTTTTTGTGCCAGTACCATACCGTCTTGATAACTGTAGCTTTGTAGTATAGTCTGAAGTCAGGGAGCCTGATTCCTCCAGTTCCTTCTTTCGTTCTCAAGATTGCTTTGGCTATTCGGGGTCTTTTGTGTTTCCATACAAATTGTGAAATTTTTTTGTTCTAGTTCTGTGAAAAATGCCAGTGGTAGTTTGATAGGGATTGCATTGAATCTATAGATTGCTTTGGGTAGTAGAGTCATTTTCACAATGTTGATTCTTCCAATCCAAGAACATGGTATATCTCTCCATCTATTTGTATCATCTTTAATTTCTTTCATCAGTGTCTTATAATTTTCTGCATACAGGTCTTTTGTCTCCTTAGGTAGGTTTATTCCTAGATATTTTATTCTTTTTGTTGCAATGGTAAATGAGGCATACCTTCTTAATGGTGACAGCTACCAGTTGTTGAGAGCACAGCTTACAGCTAAAACACTAACAAAACTCCTTGTTATCTCTTCTTTTTTTGTCTAAGGGAATAAGAATTTGTAAAACAGAGTAAAGTGCAAAAAGAACGCTCTTGATTGGCATAGGTAATTGGTATTGTTTTAAACATTACCTTAACTTTTTGCTTCTTAACTATCTACAGCTGTGGCTCTAAAATCAACAGTGGGAAATTTTAATCCACTTCAGCAAAGACAATGTCTGGAGACAGTTTTGATTGTCATGACTAGGAGGGGTGTTCCACTGGCGTGTAGAGACCAGGGATGCCACTACACACCCTACATTGCACATAACAACACCTCCAAGAAATAATGAACTGTTCCAAAGCATTGATAGCGAAGTTATGGAGAAACCCTGATCTATAAGCTTCATTATATCCTTGAAAGTTAGTCCCTATGGAGTCCTCTACACATACCAACTAATGGAAACCATTAGCAACAAGAATAAGTTGTTACATAAATGCAGTTCGTTCTTGATACATCCATACTTGACAAGTTAATGTCACTGGGGCTTAGCTCAGACGGTCACTTCTTCAAATTTTGCTTCACAGATTTAGTTTTGGACTAGCGCAAGATAACAGTAAAGATAAGAACTCTTCTTTAATGTAAGAAAGCTAGTAAATTGTCAAACAGTGTGTGTGGGTAAGTTTAAAAGATATATTATTATTGCTATTATCTTTGATACCTTGACTTTCTGAAAGTCCATTGTTTTGAATTAAGATTTTCCCCTACTGGAAACTACTCAATAATATTTTAAAAATTTCAAGACAAGTGATTCTGGATAGTTTGTAGACCACAGTTTTAAATCTCTATAATGCTTTTCTTAACAATAGACCCACCTCTCCTGTGCAGATATGCATTTGCATGTCCCCCTGGGAAATTCCAACATACTTGGAATTACATATGCCCCTCTTAGTTGCATATCCCCTTCACCCTCTACTTTATCCTAAAAATATGACTGTCATCCTTAATTTCTTCTTCTCTCTTACCAATTCATCTTCAAAATAGTTGATTTCTCCTGGCTCCCACAATTCTACCTTATTATTGGCCACTTTAACCTTTCTTCACAGCTATTTCTCCACCTCTAGTCTGGTCCACCTCTCCCAGTACTGTGGCCTGAATACTCTCTCTAGAATTTGAGGATTATAAGCAGATCCCTCCTTGACAACACTGCCTCCCCCTTCCTTACTCCTCAGCTTTCTGATTTTTTTTCAGTTCCTGGGATGTCCCATGCTCTCTCTTACTTTCTAGTTATTTTCAATATTTCTTTTTGTTAAGTTTCATGCCCCTACTCTGGCCCCAGAATGTCTCTCCCCATCCCACATATTAAGAATAGGTAATCCTTTACTTGCTAATAATTACTGCTTTCCTTTGATGCCTCTAAAACCCCACCTTTGGGGGCATCCATTAATATAAAATCACAAATAGATTCAATTTCTTACTTAATAAAATATGCTAATATTATAGAATCTAGTAGCACTACATGTTGGGGAGGCTGTGAAGCCAGACGAAGTATCATATACTGCTTGTGGGAATATATATTGATTCAATAACTAGGGAGAATAATATGGAATTATCTAGTAATGTAAGGATGCAAATGTTAAGCTACAGTAATTCATCCCCTAGGCATATATTTCTAAAAATATTCTTACATCTTGCTCCAGGAGATACATAAAAACTGTTCATGATATCATTATGTGTAGAACATCTGTGGTGTATTTATATGATTCAATGCACTGTAACTCACTTCATCAATAGAATGAAATTTCAAAATCTAAAGTGAATGTTCAAAATTAAAAATTCAACATAAATTAATGTTCAAAAATAAATATTGAACAAAACTCATTTCACAAAATATTAACTACAGTGAATCAGAATTACACAAAATTTCACAATATACATAATATATAGGTACATATACACCTATCATTTAGGGATTCTCACATACGGAGTGAAATTATAAAGGAAAGCAAGTAACTCATGAATACATAAGCTAGGATATTTATGTTTGAGTGGAAAGCATGATGTAATCAAAAAGGGACAAACTGAGAGCTTGAAAGCCTCTGGAACGTTCTATATCTTAAGTTATGTGGTATACATATGGGATGTTTACTTTATTCTTATTTAAAATAGCATGTATAAAATTATATACACATTTTTAAGTATAATATAGTTCTTAATAAAATTATAAACAAAAACTTGAAAAGATTTTAACCATGCCAAGGATTAAGTAGATCTTTATAGACTATGTTATAACTCAAAGAAGACATTCATGGGTCTAGTCTTTGGGCTACAGTTAAGAGATGACAGGGAAAGCTTAAATTTTTGAAAACTATTCTGCTTCTAACTTCTTTTTAATAAAGATGAGCTTCATAGAGAGGCTAAGAGAAAATCTGGTGCTATATAAAAGCTAAATTGATAATAGGTGAAGAGATTTGTGAGATACACCTCAGTATTTCTAATGAATTCAAATACCACAATTCATGACAATTAGATATCAAGGAACTGAAAAATCTCACCAAGATAAGTCATTATCTTCTTGTTCATGCTTTTATTATACCTCTTACATAAATTGAAGAATCAAATGCAAAATCATGTTTAGTTTGTCCCATGAACCACTAATTCACCAAGAATAAGAAACTTACAATATCACAGTAGGAATTCAAAAAATGTGTGATGAATGAATAATTTTTTTTAAAAAGTGTGAGTAACCTAAAAAAAATAAAAGGAGATAAGTATAACAAAGCTGGGAACAAATAAATGTATTTCTAATATTTTTTAACTTTGGAAAATCTGAATTCTGAAGCTAAAACTTAAGAAACATCACAATACTGCCCAGTAAAACATAAATAAAAATTTAAAGTACCTTTCATGTAAACAGTTCAAAAGAGAATGCTATGATCCTCAACAGTCAACATCAACTGAATGTTCGATTCAGATGGGCTTTCAAGTGGGGAAATAACCCTAAAGAGATTAGTTAAAACACTAGAGACTGGCTCTAAATTTTTGTGCCTAGTCTTCCCTAGTCTTCCTCTGTGCATAATTCTTACTACAGCTTTAAAATGTATATATAAGAGACCTTCAAGATGACGGAGCAGTAAGACGTGGAGATCACCTTGCTCCCCACAAATACATCAGAAATACATCTACATGTGGAACAACTCCTACAGAACACCTACTGAATGCTGGCAGAAGACCTCAGACTTCCCAAAAGACAACAAACTCCCCATGTACCTGGATAGGGCAAAAGAAAACAATAAAAACAGAGACAAAAGAATAGGGATGGGAGCTGCACCTCTGGGAGGGAGCTGTGAAGGAGGAAATATTTCCACACACTAGGAAGCCCCTTCACTGGTGGAGACGGGGGATGGTGAGGGGGAAGCTTCGGAGCCACAGAGGAGAGCACAGCAACAGGGGCGCAGAGAGCAAAGTGGAGAGATTCCTGCACAGAGGATTAGTGCTGACCAACACTCACCAGCCTGAGAAGCTTGTCTGCTAACCTGCCGGGATGCGGGGGCTGGGAGCTAAGGCTCCGGCTTCGGTGGTCAGATCCCAGGGAGAGGACTGGGGTTAGCTGCATGAACACAGCCTGAAGGGGGCTAGTGCACCACAGCTAGCTGGGAGGGAGTCTGGGAAAAAGTCTGAAACTGCCTAGGAGGCAAGAGACCATTGTTTCAGGGTGAACGAGGAGAGGGGATCAAGAGCATCGTCTAAATGAGCTTCAGAGATGGGCGCAAGACGCAGCTATCAGCACGGACAGCAGAGACGAACATGAGATTATAAGGCTGATGCTGAAGCCATCAAGAAACCTGTGTGCAAACACAGGTCACTATCCACACCTCCCTTCCCAGGAGCCTGTGCAACCTGCCACTGCCAGGGTCTCGTGATCCAAGGACAATTTCCCCAAGAGAACACAAGGCATGCCTCCGGCTATCACAACATCACGCTGGCCTCTGCCACCACAGGCTCATGCCGCATTCTGTACCCCTCCCTCCTCCCGGTCTGAGTGAGCCTGAGCCACCTAATCAGCTGCTACTTTAACCCTGTCCTGTATGAGTGAAGAACAGACACCCTCAGGTGACCAACATGCAGAGGCAAGGCCAAATCCAAACCTGAACCCCAGGAGCTGTTGTGAACAAAGAAGAGAAAGAAAAATTTTTCCCAGCAGCCTCAGGAAGAGCAGATTAAATCTCCATAATCAACTAAATGTACCCTGCATCTCTGGAAAACCTGAATAGGCAATGAATCATCCCCAAATTGAGATGGTGGACTTTGTGTGATTTTTGTCTGTATAGCTTTGCAATTACCATTTGTCCTAGGGTTCTGTCTGTCTTTTTTTTTATGTTTATTTGTTTTTTGTTTTAGTATAGTTTTTAGCACTTGTTATCATTGGTGGATTTATTTTTTGGTTTGGTTGTTCTCTTCTGTCTTTTTTAATTTTTTAAAAAATAACTTTTAAATTTTTTATTTTTAATAATTTATCTTATTTTATTTGTTCTTTCTTTCTTTCTTTCTTTCTTTTCCATTTTCTTCTGAGCCATGTGGCTGACAGGGTCTTGGTGCTCAATTCGGGTGTCAGACCTTTGCCTCTGAGGTGGGAGAGCCATGTTCAGGACATTGGCCTAACAGAGGCCTCCTGGCTCCACGTATTATCAAAGAGTGAAGGTTCTCCCAGAGATCTCCATCTCAATGCTAAGACCCAGCTCCACTTAATGACCAGCAAGCTACAGTGCTGAACACCCTATGCCAAACAGCTAGCAAGACAGGAACACAAGCCCACTCATTAGGAAAGAAGCTGCCTAAAATCATAATAAGGTCACAGACACCCCAAAACACATCACCAGACACAGCACTGCCCACCAGAAAGACAAGATCCAGGCTCATCCACCAGAACACAGGAACCAATCCCCTTCACCAGGAAGCTTACACAACCCACTGAACTAACTTTAGCCACTGGGGGCAGACACCAAAAACAACAGGAACTTCTTGAGAAAAGCAGTTCAACGAACCTGCAGCCTGTGAAAAGGAGAACCCAAACACAGTATATTAAGCAAAATGAGAAGACAGCAACACACAGCAGATGAAGGAGCAAGATAAAAACACACCAGACCAAACAAATGAAGAGGAAATAGGCAGTCTACCTAAAAAAAATTCAGAGTAATGATAGTAAAGATGATCCAATATCTTGGAAATAGAAAGGAGAAAATACAAGAAACTTTTAACAAAGAACTAGAAGAACTAAAGAGCAAACAAACAGTGATGAACAGCACAATAAATAGAATTTAAAATTCTCTAGAAGGAATCAGTAGCAGAATAACTGAGGCAGAAGAACGGATAAGTGACCTGGAAGATAAAATAGTGGAAAAAACTACCACAGAGTAGAATAAAGAAAAAAGAATGAAAAGAAGTGAGGACAGTCTCAGAGACCTCTGGCACAATATTAAACACACCAACATTCAAATTATAGGGGTCCCAGAAGAAGAAGAGGAAAAGTAAGGGACTGAGAAAATATTTGAAGAGATTATAGTTGAAAACTTCCATAATGAGGGAAAGGAAATAGTTAATCAAGTCCAGGAAGCACAGAGAGTTCCATACAGGAAAAATCCAAGGAGAGACACACCAAGACATATATTAATCAAACTATCAAAATTAAATACAAAGAACAAATATTAAAAACATCAAGAAAAAAACAACAAGTAACACATAAGGGAATCCCCATAAGGTTAAGAGCTGATCTTTCAGCAGAAACTCTCATATCAGACAAAATAGACTTTAAAACAAAGACTATTACAAGAGACAAAGAAGGACACTACATAATGATCAAGGGATCAATCCAAGAAGATCATATAACAATTATAAATGTTTATGCACCCAACAGAGGAGCACCTCAATACATAAGGCAAATACTAACAGCCATAAAAAGGGAAATCGACAGTAACACATTCATAGTAGGGGACTTTAACACCCCACTTTCACCAATGGACAGATTATCCAAAATAAAAATAAATAAGGAAACACAAGCTTTAAATGATACATTAAACAAGGTGGACTTAATTTATATTTATAGGACATTCCACCATAAAACAACAGAATACACTTTCTTCTCAAGTCCTCATGAAACATTCTCTAGGATAGATCATTTCTTGGGTCACAAATCAAGTCCTGGTAAATTTAAGAAAATTGAAATTGTACCAAGTATCTTTTCCGACCACAACACTAAGGGACTAGATATCAATTACAGGAAAAAAACTGTAAAAACTACAAACACATGGAGGCTAAACAATACACTAGTTAATAACCAAGAGATCACTGAAGAAAGCAAAGAGGAAATCAAAAAATACCTAGAAAAAAATGACAATGAAAATACAATGACCCAAAACGTATGGGATGCAGCAAAAGCAGTTCTAAGAGGAAAGTTTATAGCAATACAATCCTATCTCAACAAAACAAGAAATATCTCAAATAAAAAACCTAACCTTATACCTAAGGAATTAGAGAAAGAAGAACAAAAAATCCCCAAAGTTAGCAGAAGGAAAGAAATCATAAAGTTCAGAGCAGAAATAAATGAAAAAGAAATGAAGGAAACTATAACAGAGATCAATAAAACTAACTGATTCTTTGAGAAGATAAACAAAATTGATAAACCATTAACCAGACTCATCAAGAAAAAAAGGGAGAAGACTCATATCAATAGAAGAAATGAAAAAGGAGAAGTAACAACTGACACTGCAGAAATACAAAAGATCATGAAAGATTACTACAAGAAACTATATGCCAATAAAATGGACAACCTGGAAGAAATGGACAAATACTTAGAAAAGCACAATCTTCTTAGACTGAACCAGGAAGAAATAGAAAAAAAATAAACAGACCAATCACAAGCACTGAAACTGAGACTGTGATTAAAAATCTTCCAACAAACAAAAACCCAGGACCTGATGGTGTCACAGGCAAATTCTATCAAACATTTAGAGAAGAGTAACACCTATCCTTCTAAAATTCTTCCAAGATATAGCAGAGCAAGGAACACTCACAAACTCATTCTGAGGCCACCATCACCCTGATACCAAAATCAGAAAAGGGTGTCACAAAGAAAGAAAACTGCAGGCCAATATCACTGAGGAACATAGATGCAAAAATCCTCAACGAAATAGTAGCAAACAGAATCCAACAGCTCATTAAAAGGGTCATACACCATGATCCATTGGGGTTTATCCAAGGAATGCAAGGGTTCTTCAATACATGCAAACCAATCAATATGATAGACATATTAACAAATTGAAGCTGAAAAACCATATGATCATCTCAATAGATGCAGAAAAAGCTTTTGACAAAATCCAACACCTATTTATGAGAAAAACCCTCCAGAGATTGGAATAGAGGGAACTTACCTCAACATAATAAAGACCATATATGACAAACCAATAGGTACATCATTCTCAATGTAAAACTGAAACCATTTCCACTAAGATCAGGAACAAGACAAGTTTGTCCACTCTCACCACTATTATTCAACATCGTTATGGAAGTTTTAGCCATAGAAATCAGAGAAGAAAAAGAAATAGAAGGAGTTCAAATCGGAAAAAAAGAAGTAAAGCTGTCACTGTTTGCAGATGACATGATACTATACATACAGAATCCTAAAGATGCTACCAGAAAACTAGTAGAGCTAATCAATGAATTTGGTAAAGTATCGGGGTACAAAATTAATGCACAGAAATCTCTTGCATTCCTATACACTAATGATGAAAAATCTGAAAAAGAAATTAAGAAAACACTCCCATTTACCATTGCAACTAAAAGAATAAAATACCTAGGAATAAACCTACCTAAAGAGACAAAAGACCTGTATGCAGAAAACTATAAGACACTGATGAAAGAAATCAAAGATGATACCAGAAGATGGAGAGATATACCATGTTCTTGTATTGGAAGAATCAGCATTGTGAAAATGACTATACTACCCTAAGCAATCTACAGATTCACTGCAATCTCTATCAGACTACCAATGGCATTTTTCACAGAACTAGAACAAAAAAATTCACAATTTTTATGGAAACACAAAAGACCCCAAATAGCCAAAACAATCTTGAGAATGAAAAATGGAGCTGGAGGAATCAGGCTCCCAGACTTTAGACTCTACTACAAAGTTACAGTAATCAAGACAGTATGGTACTGGCACAAAACCAAAAATATAGATCAATGGAACAGGATAGAAAGCACAGAGATAAGCCCACACACATATGTTCACCTTATTTTTGATAACGGAGGCAAGAATATACAATGGAGAAAAGACAGCCTCTTCAATAAATGGTGCTGGGAAAACTGGACAGCTACATGTAAAAGAATGAAATTCGAACACCCCCTAACACCATACACAAAAATAAACTGAAAATGGATTAAAGACCTACATGTAAGGCCAGACCCTATAAAACTCTTAGAGGAAAACATAAGCAGAACACTCTATGACATAAATTACAGCAAGGCCTTTTTTGACCCACCTCCTAGAGAAATGGAAAGAAAACAACAAAAAATAAACAAATGGGACCAAATGAAACTTAAAATCTTTTGCACAGCAAAGGAAACCATAAACATGACAAGAAGACAACCCTCAGAATGGGAGAAAATATTTACAAATGAAGCAACTGACAAAGGATTAACCTCCAAAATTTACAAGCAGCTCATGCAGTTCAATATCAAAAAACAAACAACCCAATCCAAAAATGTGCAGAAGACCTAAATAGACATTTCTCTATAGAAGATACACAGATTGCCAACAAACAGATGAAAGGATGCTCAACATCACTAATCATTAGAGAAACGCAAATCAAAACTACAATGAGGTATCACCTCACACCAGTAAGAATGACCATCATCAAAAAATCTACAAACAATAAATTCTGGAGAGCGTGTGAAGAAAAGGGAACCCTCTTGCACTGTTGGTGGGAATGTAAATTGATACAGCCACTGTGGAGAACAGTATGGAGGTTCCTTAATAAACTAAAACTAGCACCACCATATGACCCAGCAATCACACTACTAGGCATATACACTGAGAAAACCATAATTCAAAAAGAGTCATGTACCACAATGTTCATTGTAGTTCTATTTACAATAGCCAGGACATGAAGCAACCTAAGTGTCCATCAATAGATGAATGGATAAAGAAGATGTGGCATATATATACAATGGAATATTACTCAACCACAAAAAGAAATAAAATTGAGTTATTTTTAGTGAGGTGGATGGACATAGAGACTGTCATACAGAGTGAAGTAAGTCAGAAAGAGAAAAACAAATACCGTATGCTAACACATATATAGAATCTAAAAAAAAAAAAAAATTTGTTCTGAAGAACCTAGTGGCAGGACAGGAATAAAGACACAGACATAGAGAATGGACTTGAGGACACAGGGAGGTGGCAGGGTAAGCTGGGATGAATTGAGAGAGTGACATGTACTTATATATACTAACAAATATAAAATAGATAGCTAGTGGGAAGCAGCCGCATAACACAGGGAGATCAGCTCGGTGCTTTGTTACCACCTAGAGGGGTGGGATAGGGAGAGTGGGAAGGAGATGCAAGAGGTAGGAGATATGGGGATATATGTATATTTATAGCTGATTCACTTTGTTATAAAGCAGAAACTAACACACAGTTGTGACGCAATTGTACTCCAATAAAGATATTTTTAAAAAGTGTATATATAACAGCTACAAGTTTCCATACTTTATTACACTTGCTGTGACAGCTAGTATCTTTAATAATGACAATGATAATAGCTAAGATTTTTTTTCAAAATTTTCATGGTCAGACACTGAGGTAATCTTTTGAGAAACTTCATCTAATTTATAAGCAGTTACTGTTATTATTCCTATTTTACAGAGGAGTAAATTTAGTGACACTGATTGCCTTGCTCACAAATACACAGCTAATAAGTGTCTGAACCAGGATTTGAATCCAGGTAGCAGACAGCAGTGGAGCATGTCTTCTGAACTGATACATACATGTGCATCAGATCTCAAATTATTGGAATAATCAGCCCCAGCAAAAGAAATGCAAAGTAATAGAAATAAATGAAAAGTTCCACAAATCAATTTGAAAGACTCAGCTCCCCACTATAGAATGAGGGCATCTAAATCTTTACTAATAATTTTTATTTGTTATGTGCACAAAAAGAGGAGACATGCTGGTATGGCTGTGAAAAGAGCTGAATTAATCTGAAAAAAAGAATTGTTTCCTGAAATAAAAAGATAACTTGGCATGATGGTCTGTACATGGTTAAAATACATCTGAAATATTGTGTTCAATTACAGATGATATATTTTAAGAATATTTAATACCTGCGTAGAAAGAATAGGATATAAACATGTCTGAAAAGCATACCAGAGGAGGTATAGCTCAAGTAACCCCCAACAACTTTACTGTGAAAAAGTTTTGATGAGACCCAGCAATATTCTCCAAATATGAGAGGTCCACATGGAAAAAGGAGGAATTAGATATTCCATGCTATTCTTTGTGCAGAGCCATACCCACCATTTCAAAATTAAAGTAAATTGAATTTACTCTCAATATGTTGGAGAAGAGTCCATTCAGACTTCTTCAAACAGCATAAGCCTGCTAAGGAGATACTTCTTTTAAGAGTTAAAGCCGAAGCTGGATGAATACCTATCAAGACTATTACAATGGTCGTTTCTGCAGAATAGGATGTTGAACTCAACTCTAAAGTGTCTTCAATTCTCAGTTAAAATCGTATGAGAAAAGAAAAGATAATCACTTTTCTTCTTGATTTTCTTCTGCACTAGCTAAATAAAAATATCATTCAATTTAAAATAATTTATAACACTTCTAATCCTAAAACCATCTCCCAGCAGTATGTACCACATGGAATATGAACAGAACAGCCTGTGTTTAGTTTTGAAAGGATAACTAATTTTGAAGGAATATTCCTGCATACTCTCTACGAACAAGATAATATTTATAGCCTGAATATTAGATTCCTAAAAATACAGTTTGCACACCTACATATAGAAGTTAGGATTCAGTGGTGAATTACTCATTTGTTTTTCAATTTTACATAAAACACTGCCCATGAGTGGCAAAAGAAACTGTAAACTGAATGTCTAGAGGGTATTGCACGGAGAAGGAGACAAGAGTCTGGATTTTCATAGACTTTCACCAACTGAGCCATGTACCTCTTTGTGGGAGTTGCTTATCTTCAGGAATTGTCTATGAAAATCCATCATCAATGCAAAGATGATATGCTTTTCTCTTTCAAAGCCCAGATTTCTCAATCCTCTCTTTTTGCTTAACCCTCTTCCTATAATATCAACAATGAGTAAATTGTGTGTGGGTGGGGAGAACCCAATATGTTAGGAATCCAAAAGATGGAGTTGATGGTCAGTCTTCACCATAATCTAGCTGTGTGACCCTCAAGTATTATTAATAACATTTTTGGACTTTTGGGGTGTGACTGCAATAGGAATTACATAGCTGACATATTTACATCACAAGGATATAGAGCAACTCAAACTTATTTTGTTGAATACTTGCTATTCACTGTTCATTGAGCTAGTTCCTGGGGGAGGAGGGGTATAAAGCCAGGGCAGTGCCCTGGAAAACTTCACTGATTTGAAACTCAAACAGAAAAACATTTATCAGATGTGGAATATAAACCACTCAAAGGTAGGACCATCATGTGTCTTCATTATACAGCACAGTGCCTGGAATGTGGAAAGTACTTAAGCTCTTTGTATAAATTATCTCAAATAATTCCCACTTAACCCTGTCATCGGTATTATTATTCCCATTTTACACAGGAAGAAAATAAATCTGAGAATCCTACAATTGACAAAAGTGGAACTAAAACTCAAGTTAGCAGAATACTGTTTGTAATAAAAAGTGCATTACTAAGATAATTCAGATACTATACATACATAGCAAAACTTTGACCCAGTTCTATAATCAGTAAAAACTTTAATGGGGGAATTAATGAATAACAAAATAGTTAATAAATATGGTAAAAAAAAAGGTGTCAATATAACTTTATTAAAATTTTAACCACAAATATTTAGGCATTATTTCATGCCTCAGTTCTGATTTCCTTTTATTTCCTTTTATAATTGTTGCACATTCAGTCAGTAAGAAGCTACAATTTACTTGTTTCCTCTTCCAAGTTCAAGACTAGTCCCAACTGAAAAGTAATTCTACACTAAGCATCACGAAGAATCCTGATGGAGAGAGAGAATTTCCTCATTCGGGAAGTTTCAAGGTTTCCCGGGTCTGCTATAATACAGCTGTTTCCTACTCACCCATCACTCCCTCTTCAATTCGTGTTTCTCTGAGATTTCTCCTTATTTCTGATCTCTTAATTGCTGCAGTAGAAGTATCTTCCAGGAGAAACTACCCTTCCTGGTTTCTGATTTACAGCCATTCTATGTCAACAAAAGGCATGTGTGCACCATTTACTGTGGACCAGAAACCTTAATCCCACCACAAGCGTTCCTCGTTTTGTCTTCTCTTGAATTTCACCCTCTTGCTTCTTCTTGTCTTGGCACTCCTAGTTTTATAGCCATTTATTATTCCATACTGACATAATTATTCATGGATTTTCTTCCTTTCTAAGACATAAACAGAACTGAGTTGTTCTAATCATAGCTAGCTATTTTCTATAGAAGATAACTTTTAAGGATTGATGGGTTGTCTTTGTAATGTTAGTACCCAAAGGGAATATCCAGATAATTACCACCACCAGGGAAATCAAAACTGAAATCATGCTTGTTCTGCAGGCAGATGACTTCTACTGAACTATCTTGAGATGTTGCAGCACAAGGCAGCATTTGCAAAAAATCTAACTCTTGTTGTGTTTCTGTACTTTACACAGATCTCACAATAGAACAATGGATTTTGAAGTAAATGTGATATTTAGTATTCCACACTGTACACTGAAGTTGCTTGAATTGCATACTCAGAGTAGGTCTTTGCTGTAGATTCATGACCTGTGGTTTAACAGAAGGAATAATACATCTGAACATTGTCTTTCTGTTTTAATCAAGAAACAATGGAATTCATATGCTCCTTTAAAAATGATTCAAAGTGTAATTATAAAAATACTACTTCAGATATTGAGGAAGATGATGTATGCCTCTGAAGATGTTGAAAATGCATTAGGTGAGTAGCAGCTAATCTGGAAGCACAGGTCCTCCTTCTTTTGGTTTCACACTGTGTCGTCATCAAGCCAAGCCTTGTATCCCTCTAAAATATGTAGGTAGAAATTAATATCAAGGGACACTGCAGTACTGCATTTAATTCAGCAATATGTAGAATTTATGCTAGCATAAAAATGATAAATTTAGTTACCTGTTTTGGTAATGAGACTGGCATTGGAAAGAATTGTGTGTAGAGTGTGGGCTTGTATGGATGTCACAACCAAGGAAGTTTTACAATAGAGAAGGTAGTTGGTAAGTACAGTCATTATTTGCCATAACCTTGATATTTACAAAAGATCAAAGTAAACCACAAATAAATAAGAATTAAAATTGTAGAATTTCAAATCCTTAATGTATTCTTAACCTCTGAATTAATAGTATATTGCAATCTGTCATAGCATGTTTAGTATTTAATTGTATAATAAGAGCATTGAGATGATGGCAAATAGTTGAAGTATTATTTTGCAAAAGTTTTAAACATATAATTTTTTAAAAAGCTTATTTAATATAGATGAATGTAATGTTAAGTTTTTAGGGAAAGAGACACACTGAGAGATTCATTCTAGATATTAGAATTCAGGAAGCTATTTTCTCTCTGAATTCACTGAGTAAATTATTTTCCAGAGGCTGCAAAGCATATTTTTGTTGATTCTCCATCAGGATGAAGTTATTTTAAATTTTTTCTTTATGTATCATTTTAAAACACCACCACTCAAAAACAGAATGTTTCTTGTTTAATATGATGTACTATAAATTAAGAAATATATTCATATATATTTTTGGACTTCTATTATTTTCATATCAGAGCTTTTATCAAACACTCTAAAGTAAATTTTTTTTAGGGGGGCTGCATTGGGTCTTCGTTGCTGTGCGTGGGCTTTCTCTAGTTGTGGCATGGCGAGCCGGGGCTACTCTTCTTTGCGGTGCACAGGCTCTAGACGCAGGCTTCAGTAGTTGTGGCACGTGGACTCAGCAGTTGTGGCTCATGAGCTCTAGAGTGCAGGCTCAGTAGTTGTGGCATACGGGCTTAGTTGCTCTGTGGCCTGTGGGATATTCCTAGACTAGGGATCAAACCCGTGTCACCTGCATTGGCAGGTGGATTCTTAACCACTCTGCTACCAGGGAAGTCCCTTAAGTAAACTTTTAATCATTACACATTGTCCTTATTACTAGGAGAATAATCCAACTGTTTCCTCTGTTCTTTGTTTTTGAAAAGTGTGAGTTCCTAATGATTCTGTAAGACTCAAAATTAACAAATAGAGTTTAATGGTATAAGTAAAACTCTCTCTCTCTCATTTTCTCTCTCCACACACACATTTAACATCATGTTCTCATTTTGATATATATTCATCTGCATAATAACTAAAAATTAGTGATATGTGACTGGCATTTATGGTAATTAACCTTACATTTACTTTTCAAATAATATTAATAATTTTCCAACTCTCATGCTTAACCTACATAATTACAATATACCTTATTGCTGCCCATCAGGAAAGTTATGACAAGGTTTTCAGTTTCTTTGCTCCAATAAAGGGTTTTGGGTAGGGGTATAGGACAAGAGGCTAGAGCTTCCCAGGACTTCTTCCAGAACTTGTTAGCAGGTTGGCACTTGCTCTTCTACTCGGCAATTCTTGGAGGAAAAAAATAATGAAACTCCCAAGCAGCTCTAATAATACCAGCCATCATTCTAATTGGAATATGGGATATAAAACTAAATGTAATTAATAATAAATTTAAATCATTTAACCAATCTATAACAATTAATATTGGAAATGTTACAACTAATATTAAAAGTTAATAACTTTGGAGTCATCCACACTTTGATAGTAAAGTACTGACAAACAAGAGAGGAAGTGGGTGAGACAGGAAGAAAGGGGTCCTTTCAGAGGGTAAAGAAAGAGGAGATGGG
Organism: Leucopleurus acutus; assembly: GCF_964270905.1. Taxonomy (NCBI): domain Eukaryota; kingdom Metazoa; phylum Chordata; class Mammalia; order Artiodactyla; family Delphinidae; genus Leucopleurus; species Leucopleurus acutus. The sequence continues at coordinate 18,628,831 of NC_139142.1, read as the reverse complement.
AAATAGGTCACTTGCCTATCTCCATAATTTTGACATGGCCAGTCTTCTTCTCTTCAAAATGTTATGCATAAAGCCAAACTATCCTCATAAATGCTTGTACTTTATTAGTAAACTCATGGACATTCCATGCTGGAATGTTTAATTTGATTGGCATAAAGCTGGTAATTTGTGGAGGAATTACTACACTCCTTTTATATTTGCTTCAATGCCTATGGTTGACCACCCTAGTCTTTAAGTGGACATTTTCAAATGCTGTAACACTATATCAATGTGCTAGCCAGACACTGAGTGGGTGCTAGTTTGAGCAAGGGAGTGATAAAGAAGATAGAAAAAGCAACTGCTCACTCTCCCCCACAAAAGGGGAGTCATTGCCCATTTTCTGGTCTGTCATTTGCTGATTAGCAAAATTATGGCAAGATTGCCACAAAGCATAAAGCATGTCACTTTACCCAGAGGTAAACAGTCTTGGTAACGTGCAGTGGGAAAAGATTAAATTCAACATCAAGGGAAAAGGACAGGGCTCTGGGAGGAATAGACCCTTGAGAACCATGAGACCAGGTTAAGGGTCAAAGAGCAAAAGCAGGTCAAGGTCCACATCATCATTGCATCATGTCAAAGTAACAGGCTGGGTGGTTGGGTATCCCATACCCAGAACAGGCAAATTCCAGTGATTAAGCAAGTGAAATCAAAGCACCCACAATTAATGATGTGCTGCTCATAACTCTGTGAGACCAGTGTCCCAACATCATAAACTTCCTGCCAGAGTGACAGGCAGCAGGATTTTTTTAAAAAATTCAGCAACATTTATATGAACTAGGAAGCAACAGGTATAGAGAGACAACTAAAATTTCTTTATATTCTTATGTCAATGTATTAACAGCAGCCATTTATGTATTTCCTGAAAATGAATTGGAATCTGGGAGAAATTTAACTGGCCTGAACACTTCAGTTGTTCCTAGTTAAATGATTTAGAAGTGAGGGCTGAAATAAGAACAAAATGTCCCATCTCGAGATAAAGACAACAAAATAAGGAAAGCAAATGTGTAATTTATGCTCAAAATAAATGAACAAAAGACAAATATAATCTTAACCATATGGAATTATTTTGTATTACATCATAGAGACCAGGAAAGACTTTGGGATTATCTTCTATTTGGGATTGATTATATTTGCTACTTTCCACATATTATTCCTCTACCAGAGCATGTACAGCAGTTCTATTTTTGGTTTTTCATTTCAGTTACCAAAATAGTGACTATGTTAGCTATCTTAGTGTACTTCCCACCTGATCAATTTTGTCCTTAAGGCTGTAATGCAGCTGGATGAGGAAGACTTGAAAATATACATCTAAAAAAAAAAAAAAAAGAAAACATAAATCTAAGAAAAAAATAAAAGCAATGGATTTGAAGATTTGGGGCAGAACATGTTCAATTAGTATAACACTACAATTTTCTCTCTCAAATGATTTTACCTAAAGTTTTTGCAATAATTCCCTGGAAATATTGCTGTGGCTAGGAGAGTGGAGAATGATACAATAGTACTAATTAAAGGTGTGTGTGTGTGTGTGTGTGTGTGTGTTAACTGATGGAACTGCTGCAGAATCATGAAAATTAGCCTCATGAAAATGCTATCAATAAATCTTCACCATACTCTATTAGATAGGTATTACTATAATTTCAATTTTACAGATGTATTAACTGAACCTTAATGTGCTTAATTAACCAGATCGAGATCAAACAGGTAAGTCACAGAGTTAAGCTCTGGTGTCGGAGAGACCAGATTTCCAGTCCATTTTCTTACCTAATTTCGAAAGTATTTTCCAGGTGAAAAACACAAAAAAATACTAGAGATTCAAGAGTGCTTGTTAACAAGGACTGTCACCTTGAGAAAGACACTTAACATCTCTGGTCCTGTGCAGTAAAATACAATGGTTGGATTGGATAATTAATTGCCAAGGTCCATGGCAGAGCACAGAGGTGTGAGAAACATCTCTATCAGTGAGTACTAGGCATTGACTTATGCTGCTTCTTCTCTAAGACATCATAGGTGAATTCCTGTTCAAAGGAAAAAAGACAAACCGCATGAAATTTAAGTCTTCCTATCCAGTCCTCCGTACAACAGCATCAGGAAAGTATGGCAAATAAGGCTGGTCACATTATGGCCCACATTGAAAGGCAAAGCTTAACACAATGAGTGAGACTTGGAAACCTGAGATGGTCAAGTTTCGATAAACAATATGAGCTCAAGAAATACTTCCACCCTCAGTCGCTTGGAAATGCTATTACCAAAATCAGATCAATTTATAAAAAGCACAGTTCTAAAGAAGAAAAATGATTAAACTAGGAATCAATCTAGCTCCAGCTCTGTAAGAAACTGAGACAGTGACCTTGGACAAATTATCAGAATCTCTGGGTCTCAATATGTTCATTTTCAAAATGAAGGAGTTGTACTAAAGCCTAAAATTTTACCCTTTTCTAAAACGATATGTTTTTCTATCAATAGGTGAATACCCATATAGTGGGAGAATATAAGTGAAACTGTGCTGAGTGCCATTAAGAATATTTAGTTGCTGTTGTTTCCTTTGTGTGTATCCTCAAAGAATGAAAACATCACCCACGTAAATTTAAGACATTACAGCTTAAGAACTGGTTCCAAGTATTAAAACTCATCCTTAAAAGTAGTTTTAAATATGACTTAAAAAATTAAGAAACTCCAGGTTTTAGATGCTACATTTTCTTTCTAATGTCACAAGTGATTTTTTTACAAATGCACTTGAAATCAACGGACTTTTTCTACGAACTCAAAGTGAATCAGAGCTACTTAAAGTTCATAATCCAGTTAGAGTGAAACATCATTGTTCAGAGATATAGTACCAAAAAGCATTTTATGGAGACAAATTTCCTCATAGGTTCTGGCTGAGATTTCCTTTCTGTGCACGTGGTTTCTCAAGGTTTTTCTTCTATTGCCCTATTTTTTTTTCAGGAGTTTTATATGAAGGGTCTTGGTTTAATATTCTTTGAACAATGTCTTGAGCTATTTGGATAATGGGTGCTATATAAATCTCATAAACAAATGGTAAATGTTAGAAAATATTAAATGGGAGTACATTAAAATGAAGTTTCATTATGCTGTGTTTGGCTTTGACAGTGTTCATAAACCATAGCATGTTTAGATTAAATTCATTTCCAATATAACACCAGCTCACCACATGTTTTGGAAATGATTTAAAAAATCCAAATTTCCCTTAGAGTGGTCACATTTTTCCTAACTATTTCAGCTTTAAGCTGCAGCTGAAAAAGTTTCAGTTGTAATATTCCAAATTATTCTTAAAAGGCATAGATTATTTACACTGTGTATAAATATTGTATCACTGGGATACCAAAAATGAATTTTCAATTTTCCAAAGTTCATGGGTTCAAGCATAAAACATGAAAAAGCATGGTTTATGAAGCTGGTGGGACTAGATGAAAGAAAGCAAAGTGGCCTTCTATATGGGAAACTTGTGACTCAATGAGCTATCTTTGAATTGATGTCAATTAATTACAAGGATCATACTAAGGTCAGTAAACATATGTGATCAGCACCAAAAAATAAAGTCATAATTTTAACCTTCTGAGATTCTGAAAAATTGAAGTTTTTAATTCAGGTTGATTGGTAGCCTACAGTTTGTTCAGAGCCTGTGTGTGTATATATGTGTGCGTGTGTGTGTGTGTGAACATACACATATTTGGGTGGCAGCCATGTTATCCTTGTTTATATGTAACATTCAGAGCTTCCTGGTACAGGTAACATCAGTATAGCAAGGAGGGAGGGAAGTTAATTAGATATGTTAATTCAAGGGCAAACATCAACTTTAACCAAAAACCATGAAATTAGACACCAGAAATTTATGGTACTGACAAAAGAGTACCAAACAAAATAAATTTTACACTTTCAGCAACAACTTGTCTAAATTAAGGCAACATTTTATAAAGACCAGGGCTTCTAGTTTCCTAAAATGCATATTAAGCTCTCATAATTACTGGAAACTGTCCTACCTTGGCCATAGTAATTCAATAACATCTTTTCTCCTTCCCAGTGCCATGGAAACATGAAAATCAAGCTGCAACATTTTTTTCATGCTTCCTACCTTGTTGCTGAGTATCTTTTCTCTTAGGGCAAAATCAATAGTAAATTGTGGGAATGGAAACAAATCTATAAAATAGCTCTAACACTTAAGAAAATTGAGAAACTTACCTGAGAAATATGAGAAGGATATAAGCATACAAACATGAATATACCTACACATATATCAGAAAATCCTTTTGAAAATTTGTGTCTCTATCCTGGGCATCCAAAAGAGTGTCTGCCAGTTAATACAACAAATATTTTTGAATAAATGTATTTTGGAAGTAATAGTTTAGACTCTACTTGCCTTTGCAGATCAGAAAGGACACCTGTCAATGATCAGTAATATAGATATAAAGGTCTTCATGCCAAAGACTAGTTGACATATGGTTAGAATTTACATAGGCAGAGAGGTATATGGAGGATATGGCATAACGTGAACACAGAGGCAAGAGTATAAAAAACATGATATGTGTGAAGGGAAGTAAGGGTAAGGGCTTGACTAGAAGAGTATCTTTAGCTCTTAGTTTATACCTAGACAGGGTCATATAAGGTAGGGACAAGTTGTAGTTTGATTATTTGAAAAGGTCAATTGTTCTAGAGCCATCAGATGGACTCTTCTTTATATACAGTGGTTAAGTGGCATACAGAAGATATGGAATTTGGTGTTTGGAATTTTTTGGTAAAATATATTTTTATCTTTATTGCTGTTATACAGAGCAAAGCCTTTAGAGTTTGGTGTGCCTCTATCTTATCAAATCTTTCCACACCATTTGTTTATGGTGGACATTGTTGGTGTCCTCCCCCCAAAAATTTCCACTTTCCCATTCCTAAACTTTTCCTAATTTTATTCAGGCATACAGCACTCCCATACACGTATAAATATTTAGACCTTGTACTATGGAGATATTGACCCTGACCTCTCTAGGGGTCAGAATACTTTGAAGGTACTTCTCCCCCATAATGCTATGCCATAATGATTTTTTTTCCAGGAATTAATGTCTAAAATAACCACCTCTTGATTTTTAAAATTTTATTGCAGGGTCTGGTTCAAAAATAGTAATATGACCTAATTCAAGCAAAGACAGAAAATTTTTATTATGTTTTATTATGGAACTTTGGGAAAGGCATTTTTTTTTTTTGCCCTTACAAGAAGACCATCAAAAGAGAAACTCTCTCTTCCCTTGAATGACCAAGTATGCAGTAGAGAAGCCAGAACATGCTGCCTCAATTTTGCAGTCACAGAGGAGATCAAAGGCCACTAGATTAAGCCAAAAACTAGGCTTGAGTCACCTCTGAACTTCCAATATATGTATCACTAAATTATCCTGTACTCGTAAAGCTTGTATCCATTTCTCTGTTATCTACAGCTGAAACCATCCTAATTAAAATGCAGAACTTTAAAAAAATCCAATTAGAAGACTAAGCACAGATTATGTTTTTTTTCATATGTTATTCTATGGCAATCCCTCATAAAACATTTATGTGCAGATATTTTTTTCATGGTACAGATTGACCTTTGAGTATTCCAAAATCTTTCTGTACTATGACACAATTTCTTGTTAGCATAAGACAAACTCAATTAACTCTGAGCATTTCTGTTACTTCAGATAAACCCAATGGCATGTCCTTAGAGGAAAGTAATTGGCTTCCCAGTATAATGAATATTTTATTAATTATAATATATCTTCTGAACATGACAGACTACATGTGCCTCAAATTAACTTCATTTGAATTTAGGGAGAGTGGGGTGATACCTCCAAATTTATATTCCTTTTAAAATTAGACTTATTTCTCCCCAACTCTAGTTATTTATCCAGTCAAATGAATATATTTCTATAAAATAATCAAAGTGTCAAGAAAAACTACAGTATCTGTAGAGTGTAAGAAGATCATGGAATCAAATTTGATTTAAGCATATTTCAAGCCATAAGAAAAATAAATTTCTAGTTGGCTTTCCTTTTGAAAAATAGCTTTTCATACATTTATTGAAACATTTGAAGGACTTTTATGGACTTTTAGCTTTATAATAAATAAACTATACACTTTTCTTGCATACACTGAAAATCACTTAAAGTGAAAGCAGGTCAGAGTATATATGATGTCATTCGAAAACAGTGCTTGGTTCTCCTGTTTGTAGTTGCTTGAGGCTGCCTTTGTGCTACAAGAATGATTTAATTTACTTACAGGATATGTTCTGCTAAAAGATGGGTTCTCTCCTGTAAATGTCCCATATCCTCTCTCTGCTTTAAAGAAGCAAAGTTGTATTTGATGGTGTCATGAGCAGACCAACTGTGTTTTGCTGTTATGATTTTCATCATCAAGGACTCTCATGTTTATGTCAATAAGATGGACTCACACCAGAGATGGTTCAAGGAATTTAAATCAAGCTACTCTTTCCAGATGGGTCAACTTGAGGGAAGATGGCACGACTTGCCAAAACCACAGAGCTACTTATTGTAAGAACTGCAACATAAATCCTGAGGCCCCAAACATCAGACTAGCTCAACCCAGCACTATTTCTCTAAACATCCAAATATATGAGAGGGCAAATGCTCTGATCCTAAAATAATTATGATTATTTTAATATTGTCTTTATAATATAATACTATTTATAATAAACTTATAGATGCTATTTACATGTTCTCATTCAGTCTTTATCAACTAGCACTTGATATTAATATTGTGCCAATATTACAAATAATGAAACTGATACAGAAATTAACATCAAATGTGGCACACAAGAAATAAGTACAAGAACTTACATTTGAATTCTGAAATTACTAAATTCAGGACCTTCAACTTAAAACTTGTTCAGTAGATACCTTTCTCCATAAGTTTGGGAGAACAAATGATAACCTCCAATTATATATATATATATATATATATATATATATATATATATACACACACACACATAATATATATACTGTTTTCCCTGCTTAAATATCCACATTCTCAACCATCATTTTTTTTTTTTTACTAACATAGTCTTTATTTTAATATTTCTTAGTTTTTTTTTCTTTCTCCTTTCCCTTTCATACATTCACAGGCATAGACGTTGCAATTTCTTTTGGGGTGCAATTCAAGCCATATATATCTTGTTTCCTGAACATGGCAACTATGTTTATGTTATGTAAACTTGGAGATCTCTGGCCACAACTGAATGGCTAAGGGGAGGATGACTGAAGTGGCCAATCAAAATTGGACCATGTTTGTTTTTTGCACAAAAAATTGGAATTTGGATACTGAGGTTCTCATTAATTTCTGTTAAGAGGTTGAATCTAGAAACCATGGAAAGTCATGTAGCCCTCTTCACTCCCAGGAGAAGCAGAGTAAAGAAACCATAGATTTAGAGAGATGGACAGAGTAGGAATATGGGTTCAGATGGCTTTCCAGTGTGCAGTTCAGTCTATTATGAGGTGCTACCACATCTCTGTCCTCATCTCCATGAGAAATCTCCAAACACACCCAATAAATTGTCTTTAAGTAATTTGAATGCATTCTTTTATAAAGTCACAGTAAATCAGATATTTTGAGGATCTCACATATAGAAACCATCATGCTTTCTTTGTGTGCACAGAAGTCCAAGTAACATGGCAAACAGAAATAAAAAATAAAATCAAATAAATAAAATCAAAGAAAGAATTCTTGAGAAGGATGCATTATTTTATCCTCAAAAACTATTATACTGTTTTTAGGAATATTACTTATCATTTGAGCTTATACTAGATCAGAATTTGGTGTACTTGTACATTAATTTATTTAATTATTACTTTGAGAATGCTTACTGTGAGCAAGCATAATTGAAAAGCACTGACTATACAAAAATAAAAAAAAAATCAAAATCTCAGTTGTCCTTTTAAACAAACTGATACTAAAGTATACACGGAAATGAAAGGATGCAGATTAGCCAAAAAATCTTGAAAAAGAAGAACAAAGTTGGAACATTCACATTTCCCAATTTCACAGCTTACTCAAAGATACAGTAAATAAGACAGAGTGGTACAGTCGCAAGTACAGACATATAGATCAAAGGAATAGAACTGAGAGTCCAGAAAGAAATCATGGAAAAATTTAAGGTTACTTGATTTTAGAAAAGGTACCATGACATTGCAATTAGGTAAGAATAGTGTTTTCAAAAAATGGTGCTGGGGCCTTCCCTCGTGGTGCAGTGGTTGAGAGTCCACCTGCCGATGCAGGGGACACAGGTTCGTGCCCCAGTCTGGGAAGATCCCACATGTCGCGGAGCGGCTAGGCCCGTGAGCCATGGCTGCTGAGCCTGCGCGTCCGGAGCCTGTGCTCCGCAATGGGAGAGGCCACAACAGTGAGAGGCCCGCGTACCACACACACACAAAAAAATGGTGCTGGGACAAGTGGATATCCACATAAAAATAAAGTTGGACCCTTACCACATTTCAGATACAAAAATTAGCTCAAAATGGATTATAGACCTAAAACTCTTAGAAAAAATAAAAATAATTTTTGTGACCTTGGATTAGGCATTGATTTCTTAAATATTATACAACAAAACAAAGAAAAAATTAAATAAGTTGGACTTCTTCAAAATTAAACTGTTTTGTGCTCCAAAACATACCAACAACAAAGTGAAAATACAACCCAGAAAATAAGTGAAAATATTTGCAAATCATAAATATGACAAGGGACTTATATCCAGAATATAAAGAACTCTTACAACTATACAACAAAATGACAAATAACCCAATTAAAAACTGGACAAAGGATTTGAATAGCCCTCTCTCCAAAGGAGATATAGAACTGGTCTATAAGAACATAAAAATATGCTCAATACTATTAGTCACTAGGGAAATGAAAATCAAAATCACTTCACATTCACTAGAATGGCTAAAATAAATGAGAAAGACAATAACATGTGTTGTGGAGAAATTTGAACCCTCATACATTGATGGTGGAATTTTAAAATGGTACAGAAACTTCGGAACATTTTGGCAGTTCCTTAAAAATTTTATACATGGAGTTTCCATATGACCCAGCAATTCCACTCCTATGTATATTACCAATAGAAATAAAACATATGTTCATGCAAAAACATGCACATATGAATATCTATAGCAGTATTATTCATAGTAGCCAAGAACTGGAAGCAGTTCAAATATCTATCAAATGTAAATAGATAACCAGAATTTAGTGTATCCATATAGTTGGGTATTATTTGGAAATGAAGAAGGAATGACTTACTGAAACATGCTACAACATGAATTAACTTTGAAAACATTCTGCTGAACGACAAAAGCCAGTCACAAAAGACCACATACTGTATGGTTATGAAATGACTACAATAAGAAAACCCATGGAGATAGATAACACATTCTTGTTCTAGGGTCTTTGGGTGGGGAGGGATGGAGAGTAGCTGTTAATGGACACAGGATTTCTTTTGGGGTTATGAAATATTCTCAAATTAGATAATGATGATGGTTGCAGAACTCTGTGGATATACTAAAAGAAACACCTGAATTGCACATTTTAAAACTGTGAATTTTAGGGTTTGTGAATTATACATCAATAGGCTATATAAAAATTAAAAATAATGAAACACCTAGTAAGTTACAGATCTGGACCATGAACCCATTCAATCTTGTGTCAGAACTGTGTACCCTAACCAACATTTAATTTTCATATGGAACATGAGTTTTACAGACCTCCTCTGCAAGTCTTGATCCTTTCAGTGGCTCTGTGTGTAGACAGGTAGCAATGACCATCTTAATACTGAGAATGAGGTGAAATGGCTTTAAGTAAATGACAATAAAGAAGACAGAACTCATGAGTGTGTTGGTAATAAGACTGAAAACCAAGTCTTTGCTTCCTAAATCCAAGATGGCTTTCTTCATCTCATTACTCCATGCTGCTGCTAGGTAGATTAGATCTGAATATATATTTGTACTGCTTTTTGTTCATATGTTAATAATTTTTAATTCCTGAAATTTGTTTTAATAAATGATGAATTCTCTCTTTTGCCTTCTGCAATCTGTGCAAATGCTGAGTGTTGAAATAAAATTTACAGACATCTGAATAGTTGTGATAAGATTTCTCACAAGTTTATTTATCACGTTTATATTCTGATGATGATAGTAATTTAACCTCCTAAGTCAACTCAATTTCAAGTCTCTGGCCTTTGAAATGGAAGGTTCCTAACAGTTACACTTATTTAAGCATGAACTTAATAAAGAAATAAGCATGTTGCATGCACACACAGAGTATGTTCCAAGATAATGTATTAAACCAATGTGGAAATGTAGCCACGACCAATATATTTCTCTTAATATGGATTCGCTGGCAAACCAATATCTTTTACATAGTTTTTTAGTTCATATGGAAACCATTCATTATCTTAGCAAACATCCAAAGCACAAACAAGTCAATGGACTATGCCCACCAACAAATATATTATACATATAAGTCAATAAAATTGTTGCATGCAACTATTTTTTTCACATATGTGGCAATCTAATTTTGTCAGGCTCTTACAAATATTACAGTTGTTTTTTTTTTTTTCTGAAAAAGGCACTAAATTTGGAGAATCAACATTACAATTTAGGGTTTCTCCCCTTTATTGTACCAAATATGTATATTGGATATTACAAGATCTTATGGCTCCATCAATTTCTGGTAGATTAGTTGTTGATATGCAAATACCACCTTTACTACTTTTTAACCTTAAAGTATGGATATTATAGTATCAAAAGAAGCCAACAATCTGAATGGACCAGAAGAGATATTATTTCCTGATTCATATGAGGGCAGCTTGTACTGCTTTACATCACTAGGTTATTTCTAAGAGGTAATTAATTTCTTTGGTTCTTAATAACAATAATAGAAGCGCACGCTTTCACTTGAAACCAGTTTGGAGACTTTTCACAGAAGTAACTAACCTTATATTTGCTTAGAAATTTGCATTGTTCATTAATGGAGCTCCATTTTTATTTTACTATCATATTTTTACCACACTGTTAAAATTTGACTTCATATCCAAGATGAAATTGTATCTAAAGTGTAAATCATTAGAACTCATGCAGTCTGGCAGCTCCAATGGGAAAGGCCAGCTGCCATGCAGACCCCATGCAACTCTTCTTCCTTGGAAGACGGGTACCACCTTGACATTGTGAGGAGTACTTTCTGATGTCTCCATACCTAATAAATATAGCTGACCTTAGAGGCCACCTTTCTGTACATCTGTTTTAAAAGAGCCAACCTACTATAAAAAATGGCATTAACCTTTAATTTTAATTCCTTTTTCTTAGTCTAGGCTGCTGGATTGCTCACTCAGTATAAAATCATGCAGCATGTTATTACAGTGTCATCAGCATGAATAATGGATTCCACACTCATGGAGATGAACCTCAGAAAGAAGGGTTACCAATATGGCCATCATTGTTCACATGGGCCTTTTAAATGGAATGTTCTGGACATCTGAAGCACTGAAAGTGACTAGTCTGGAAAGCTATGACAGTACTTTTTAAAATGCCATGGATTTTGAATGCTCCAAGGAGTATTAATAAAATGCCATGATCCTTAAAAGTGACTGTTGACTTTTCTGTTTTCCTGACACTGAAACTTAAATGGATGGAGGTGGTTGGTAGTGTGAGAGTAGTATAAAAATAGGAGCTCCAGCACTGCTTGCTCTTGGGTTATTGAACTTTGAGCTGGAGGTACAACGGTGAAATTTCAATGTAAGTGATGTTTCTCAGAAATGTCACATCAACCTGTCACATGTGCCTCTGCTATTTCCCTACAATTATTTGTGTGCTCCCAGAATTCAGCTGTCATCTTTGCATTTGTAAAGAAGAAATATTTGCCTTCAAAAATAAACATTCTAGGGGCTTCCCTGGTGGCACAGTGGTTGAGAGTCCGCCTGCCGATGCAGGGGGCACGGGTTCGTGCCCCGGTCTGGGAAGATCCCACGTGCCGCGGAGCGGCTGGGTCCGTGAGTCATGACCGCTGAGCCTGCGCGTCCAGAGCCTGTGCTCGGCAACGGGAGAGGCCACAACAGTGAGAGGTCTGCGTACTGAAAAAAAAAAAAAAAAAAAAAAAACACATTCTAGAGGCACTTCTCTTTTAAAGTGAATTAGCATAAATATTAATAAGATTGCTTCATTATTAAGCATTGGTAGTTTCATCTCATTCACACGAGAGAAACTTGTAATGTTATATATGCCTTAGATAGATAAAGAACACTAGCTCTTATATGATGGTAGTTAAATTTGTTCTCAATTAGGACAATTTTTAAGTGGTCAGAGAAGTTTATTAACTTAATTACAGCCTGACTTTCAGTGGCAATAGAAAGCCTCTACACCTAATATGAATTATTTTTTCAGCAGAGGTATGAAACAGACTAACTGAAAGTTAGTATCCTGTGCCAGATAGCTTCATTTTGCCCCTTTCTAATCACTTTCCTTCCTTCTCTACTATGGTCTCTTCCTTGGAAGACTAACTTGCAGGGATTACATTAAAAGGTCCTTTATGCTCTAACATGTGATAGAGGAAAGTAAGAAAGTGAAGACAGAATATTTAGCCCCTGAGATCCCTCTTTGTGAGTTTACATCGAGCTGGCCATGTTCCTCTACCAATGGTGACTACTCTTCTCAAAAGTGTTGACAATACAATTATCTCCTTTTAGGTTCTGCTAACTAATCCCTCTCTCATCCCTTTAGACCTAGGCGTGATATCACGTTGTTTATATAAACTTTGCATTACTACACAATTCCTTCTGATTTCCTGATAACTACACCTTTATAAATTAACCACTTTGTAAATAAACCCTCTTTGTTTTATCCTATTCTCATGGTTCATCTGTTTCCTGTTGGGACCTGACTGATCCTATAGCATAATTTGGGATCAAATGGAGACTTGCTTTTTCTCTACAATCTCTACATAAAAATGTATTCAAATATCTAGGTCTAGTATCCCCAGAATATAAAGATCCAAAATATCCACCGAAATGCTTCACTGTTTATTCTTTCTCTTTTCTTTCTTTCTCTTTTTTTTGATGGATTAAAAAAAGAGACAAAGAGACTTTGGATAGCCAAAGTCTGTGCTTATCCCAAATGGGAAAATCTAGCCATAGGAAGTCTTTGTTATCATCATCTAGTATTATTTTTATCATGCAGAGATATCCTTTCTAGGCTGAGAAAGATATCAATCACACATCTACACTAACTCAATTGAGAGGAAACTTTCCATTCATAGTCCAACAAAATACATATTCAAGGTCCTGGCATTTTCAGGTTTTTCTGCCAAGTAACTATCAAATGCATTTTGACCTGCTCCAAATAAAGTTAAAAATAACAATTGATATCTTCCTAAAGTACAATTTATTTTAAAACTTCTAATACTTTTCTCATTAAAATACATTTATATTAGAAGTTATATTAGAAGTTTCATATAATAGAAATAAACAAAAGAAAACTGGTTTCCAGAAATCAACTCCCTCTTGATTTGATAGCTTCTCACTGGTTGTTCTTTTCACCATCATTTGCTGATTCCTTCTTTTATTACTGGCCTCTTAACTTAAAGGTAAACCTTCCTTTATCTGTCTCTACACACTCCCTTAGTTTTCTGAGCCAATCTTATTACTTTAAATACCTTTTATATGCCAGTGACTTCTAAATTTATCTCCAGCATGAATCTCTCACTGAACTCCTGACTCATATATCAAACTACCTACTCAATTGCTCCACTTGGGTATCTCATAAACATCTCACACTTAACACTTCCCAAACAAAACTGCTGATCTCAGCTCTACACACTCCACTCACCCTCTTTTCTGTCTCCGGTGTCTTCAGTCTAAATTTGGAGCTTTTCTTAACTGCTCTCTTTCTTTCATACTCCATATCCAATCCATCAGAAGATCCTGTTAATTTACATTAAAAACATATGGAGGATCCAACTCCTTCTCACAATTTCCATTATTATCTCTCTGGTCCAACATGCCATCATGTCTGTTGTTAAATGTTGCATTGGGTTTCTAATTGGATTCCTGATTCCATATCCCCCTGCCTACAGACCCCAAAACTGTCTATCATCGCTACTGCATCCAGGGTGATCAAGTTAAAACTGAGGTCAGATGATGTCTCCCTGTTTATAATCACCCAATGATAACACTCTGGATTCATTTCCTAGGGCTGCCAAAACAAAGTACTACAAACTAGGTGGCTTAAAACAACAGAAATTTATTATTGCACAGTTATGGAAGCTAAAGTTGGAGATAAGTTGTCAGCAGGGTTGTGTTCTCTCTGAGTACACGGGGAAAGAATCCTTCATTGCCTCTCTCCTTGCTTCTGGGGGTTGCTGGTAATCCTTAGCACTCCTTGGCTTGTAACTGCATTGTTCAATCTTTGCCTCCACCTTCACTCGGCTTTCTTCCCTGCATCTCCTCCTACAGAAATCCCTCTCATTCCTCCTATAAAGGCATCAGTCATTAGATTTAGGGCCCACTCTAATGCCCTAAATTAAGTATAATCTTAGCTTAACTTGATTACTCTGCAAAGGCCTTATTTCCAAATAAGGTCCACATTCACAGGTTCCTGGTGAATGTGGACCTTATTTCCAAATAAGGTCCACATTCACAGGTTCCTGGTGAATAAGAATTTGGGTGGGATATTATTCAACCAGTACCTTCCTCCGTTCCATTTAGAGCAGGTACTTAATTGATGCAATTTTGTTCCCTAGAGGATATCTGGCAACATCTGGAGACATTTTTGGTGTTCACAACTGGAATTAGCTATAAGCACCTAGAGGTTAGAGACCTGGGATGTTATTAAACATCAAAATGTTGAGGTATTTATGCCAATTTATTTTGGTTCTAAATAAAGTTAAATAAATAAATATTATGGGAAAAATGATATACATTCATTGTTTATTACTTGGGACAGAGACATTAACTTTCTAGAAAATAAGGTTGTTCTCTAAAAAGAAGTTTATACTTCCACTTGTTTTTGTTGAATAATTGCTGAATAATATTTGCATCTCTCTAATTTAATTTTCTTTGTGTTACATTAAAAATCAAGGCAGCAGGCCCCAAAATGGAGTCTCTTATGCCAAGACCCATGTCACCAATTGGAGACTAAATTACAGTTTTGGCTCTCCCAGAAATGGAATGTTAAACCAGCCAGGAATCACTTGCTCAGCACAAGTCAGGTAATCTGCCTGATAGTCCCCTGTCATCCTTCAAGGAAAAGTAGCCTTGCAATAAACAACACACTTTTTTGCCCAGAATAACTTCCTTGTTTCCACTCCCTGTTGTCATTAAACATCTTTCATTTTGTACAGTTCCTCGGAGCTCCTTTCTATCTGCTAGATTGGATGCTGCCAGATTCGAATTGAATTTTGTTCAAATAAACTCTTAAAAATTTTAATATGCCTTAGTTTATGTTTTAACAAAAGCTTAGCTCTGACGGTAATTAAGTTAGATGAGCAAACTATGAACTATTCCTGAAGCATGTTTACCCAACTGGTAAACATCTATGATAGCTGCCTTCCAGGACTGTATTCAGATAAGGCATATAACTCCTAAGAGAGAATACTATGTGGCTTGTAGTATGAAATTCATAATTATTAATTCCCACTCTCTCCCTCTTAAGTCACCATTCCTCCTTAAGTAAAGAACTTGTATATACCAGGGTCTTTACAGATATTGTTGAATAGAATATGTGGAATGACAAAATGGTATTTAACCCATGAGACAAAACCAGGTCTTTATAATAAGGTTTAAAAGCATCATATGTTTAATTCTATCATTTTATTATATTGCTATTATTATTAATCTTACTGATATTATTATTTTAGTTTCATCAATTGCACTCATATATTTTAACTCTTGATTCTGTTCTGAAAACAAATAATAACTAAATTCATTTCTTCTTATTTCCAGTAGGTCATTGAATATTGCACTGTTTATGAAATCAAAATATCTTGAAATTTTGGCTCAATCCCTATTTTGGGCACTCAGACACAGATTGAAGTGGAATTTGGAAAAGGACAATAAAAACGTGAAAAGACCTGACAGACTTGATTTATGAGTTCAGATTAACATAATTAAAGAGTAGATATTTTAGGGACTAAAGAAAATAATCCTAAAGGAAAACTATCATGAAAAAGCAAGCGTAACTACTGCAACTGTGTAAGATGGTGAATTACATCACAGAGAAAGAGAAACAATGGATATATTTGTTAAGAAAGTTTAACACTGCATCACAAAGAAACCTAGAAAAAGCACATTCAGATTAAAGATCAGAAATTGTAACCTAAGTGAACCTCATGACAGCTGTGGAATATTGTTCCTCAGGAAACAAGAAGGGGCTAAATATCTCAATTACTTACAATTGAATGAAACTAAGACGTTAGAAACCATTTTGCTTTTGGTCCAAGATTAAGACTATTTCATAAATTCTGTTTTTATATATTATGTTTTTTAATTATACACATGTGTGTATACTGAAAACATTCTGGGCAGAATTAAATTTATTAAACTCTGGAGAGAGAGGATATTTAAATTTCTATTAGGGTTATGGTAGACAAATACCATATCAGAGAACATGGCTGCTTCCTTTAGATAGCAAAAAGAGAGACTAGAAGTCAACTCTTTATTTTCTTCCCTGTTGGTATTTTGTCAAAGTCTAAAATATAAAACCCAGAAGTGACCCGTTCAGCAGGTGAACAGAAGGTTCACTGGGATGATTAAAGCAAGGGCTTGCTCCACCTGCGTAGATGATCTAATGGGAATTTATAGCTTTTCTAAAAGCAATTCCAAAGATGCGTAAATCCCATCTTACCCAATTTCTCTTAACCTTTGCAGTAAAATCTTTCCATCTTTCAAGAATTTCAAGTCCTCTTAACCAGGCTTAATTAATTTGTCTCAAACAAAGTACAAATAAGAAAAAATTGGCATATAATACATTATACTTACTGTAAGAAGGACCGAATGCCTTACCTTGATTCATCCTCTTCCTTCTTCTCTTTGAGGAAGGAAAGTAAAGTGTTCTTTCTCAGGTTGGGTCACCACAGTTATGAACATGACACATGATAATTTATGGTGGGAATTTTTGCTTGTCAGTTTTCAGTGGACTGTGGATAATGGCAGGTACGTGGTTACTCGGAAGACATCTTCTGAGCAATCTTCTGACATCTGGAAAGAAAAGGGAGACTGAAATAATCTGTGCTTGAGCTTTTCATGTGAAATGTCCAATTAAAATAGACTTTGCTTGCTGTATTTTTTTTTTTTTTTTTGCTTTCAAATAGAAAACGATCCACTTTTCTGGATTAAAAAAAAAAAAAAACCTAGAGGAATTCTTATTTGAAATGTGAAATTAAGTTCCCATTCCAGCTAAATGGTCAAGATCAGTGGTATCGTGGTAATCTGTGAATCTTTCAAGACAGACGTTTAATTTCCATGCTGAACTAGTTTCATTACGAATGAAGCAGTGGGTTAAAAGGGCTGCTCTGCCCCTTGGGTCTTGTGGGAATAGCTAATTTAACAAAAAAAATAGCATTGTTTTATGTCCCCTATGCTGCTGAACATGTGTTAGACTCTAGATGTGTATTGTTGATTCAATTTCTCTGTCTTTTTTTTTTTTTTTTTTTTTTTTTTTGCTGCACGCGGGCCTCTCACTGTTGTGGCCTCTCCTGTTGCCGAGCACAGGCTCAGCGGCCATGGTTCACGGGCCCAGCTGCTCTGCGGCACGTGGGATCTTCCCAGACCGGGGCACGAACCCGTGTCCCCTGCATTGGCAGGCGGACTCTAAACCACTGCACCACGAGGGAAGCCCTCTCTGTCTTTTTTATAATTAATGCAAGTAATGTCCTTAAAATAGACTCAGAAATAGACTTTATTTAGATTAAATCTTTACATTTCTTAACAATTATAAATACACATTGTTTCTAGGAATTTCTCTTCTCTCTTCAAATATTTGAGCAGATTAGATGTGTTCATCATTAAACAAGAAATAAGGAATAGGCACACATTTGTAATAGGACCAGAGAGATAACATTTGGTAAACCAAGAGAGATATTATTTCAAAACACTAGTTACTAACTGGAAATTAATTGTGATGCTAAAAGTCTAGTTACCTTTGATGAAATTTAATGAATATGTTAACATTGTTAAAACTGCCAAGTATTAGCATTGATTTTGGCTAAAGCTTAATTTCCTGTTTATAAACTTATACAAGCTTGGGATTTCAGTGTCTATGAGATTCTCTGAACTTCAAACTTGACAAAAAAATTTATTTTCCCATTCTCAGTTTTATCTCTCTCCTGGACTATGTTTTAAAGTGATAAAAAGTACAATGATTAGATTACTTCTTAAAGCTTGATAGTGGTCCAGACAGCTGAGTTTGCACAATGGTGGCTAATAATAGAAACAGAGAAATGTTAGTTCAGGATGGTTTTTATTTCTTGAGACCAAGTTCATAAAACCCTAGGCTAAAATATTGTAATTCCCATTAATAAAGTAGGTTATTTAAGCTTTGTTTGAGTTCCTTAAAGCAAATTAATTGCTCAATTAATAATTTATAAAGTGCACATAACTCTATTGAACTTAATTTATAGGCTCTGATTAACAAAATTAAAATATAGAAGTACAATTATTTATAATGACATTATGATTCTAGTATATTGATTTTATAAATATTATCGTATACTTGTTTGACATGATACTTAAGACACATGTTCAAGTTATATTTCTTAGAATTAATATCAACCATTTCTATCAAGATAAACATTCCTCCTAAAGTTTATATCAGATCTGAAGTTTAGGTAAATACATATATAATATAGCATTATATGTGTATATAATATATATGTTAATCTCCTGATATACATGTACTCCAGATCTCAGAAACCAAATACATTGAATTTTTTCTATCATTCCTAATTTAAACTATGGCTGATTTAAACTATGGATTAAAAATTATGTGGTGAAATTTCAATCTTTTAGGAATAATATTACTCTTTCAAGAAGTCAAATTTCTTTCAGCGTGATTATACTTTGTGGATATTACACATATTTATAAAATCCTGTTGCTTGATGCTTTTCCACTTGGATTTAATTCAGTAGCTTACTGTTACATTTTAAGCTCTGTGTTTGCCTTTTCAATGACTGCATTTATAATTTAGAAAGCTACTACTATACATGATTGGCATTAAGTGGACATTTTATAACCCACCTGCTAAAACATATATACACACTGGCTTCCTGATCTAGAACACTTATTTATTAAAAACCATATCTTTTGGTTTCTAAAGTTCTTATGAAAATAAAGAATATAGTGTTCTCTGACATTTAAAACAGGAAGCCTAGTGTGTGTTCAATAGCAGCTCCAGCCTTGCCACCAGGAAGGAAAGGAGACAGGTCACACCTTTGCTCAGGTGAGTGACAGTAGCACCTCCTCCTCAATATGAAAGCACTAGACTCTGCTCTGCACCCAGTGTTAAAACTGCAAAGTTTTCACTTTCCTTGATAGCCTGAGGAAATGGAAATTATGAGTGAAACTTTAATGGCTTGGCTCTTTTTTGTTTGTTTGTTTGAAATTCTACTTTGGTGGAATCTTTTTTTTTTTTAAATTTACTGGAGTATAGTTGTTTTATACTGTGTGTTAGTTTCTACTTTACAGCAAAGGAATCAGCTATGTGTATACATATATCTCCTCTTTTTTGGATTTCCTTCCCATTTAGGTCACCACAGAGCACTGAGTTCCCTGTGCTATACAGTAGGTTCTCATTAGTTATCTACTTTATATATAGTATCAGTAGTGTATATATGTCAATCCCAACCTCCCAATTCATCCCTCCCACCTTCCCCCTTAGTACCCATAGGTTTTTTCTCTACATCTGTGTCTATATTTCTGCTTTGTAAATAAGATCGTTTATACCAAGTTTTTCAGATTCCTCAAGAAACAAGAAAAATCTCAAATAAAAAACCTAACCTTATACCTAAAGCAATTAGAGAAAGAAGAACAAACAAAACCCAAAGTTAGTAGAAGGAAAGAAATCATAAAGATCAAAGCAGAAATAAGTGAAATAGAAATGAGAAAAAAACGGTAAAGATCAATAAAACTAAAAGTTGGTTCTTTGAGAAGACAAACAAAATTGATAAACCTTTAGCTGGACTCATCAAGAAAAAGAGGGAGAGGACGCAAATCAATAAAATTAGAAATGAAAAGGGAGAAGTTACAACTGACACTGCAGAAATACAAAGGATCATAAAAGACTACTATAAGCAACTATATGACAATAAAATGGACAACCTGGAAGATATGGACAAGTCCTTAGAAAGGTACAACCTTCCAAGACTGAACCAGGAAGAAATAGAAAATATGAATAGGCCAATCACAAGTAATGGAGTTGAAACTGTGACTAAAACTCTTCCAACAAAAGTCCAGGACCAGATGGCTTCACAGGCGAATTCTATCAAACATTTAGAGAAAAGCTAACACCTATCCTTCTCAAACTCTTCCAAAAAATTGCAGAGGGAGCAACACTCCCAAACTCATTCTGTGAGGCCACCATCATCCTTATACCAAAACTAGACCAAGATATCTCAAGAAAAAGAAAATTACAGGCCAACATCACTGATGAACATAGACACAAAATCCTCAACAAAATACTAGCAAACAGAATCCAACAGCACATTAAAAGGATCATACACCATGATCAAGTAGGATTTATCCCAGAGATGCAAGGATTCTTCAATATGTGCAAACCAATCAATGTTTAACAAACTGAAGAATGAAAACCACATGATCATCTCAATAGATGCAAAAAAAGCTTTTGACAAAATTCAACACCCATTTATAATAAAAGCTCTCCAGAAAGTGGGCATAGAGGGAACCTACCTCAACACAATAAAGGCTGTATATGACAAACCCACAGCAAACATTATTCTCAATGATGACAACCTGAAAGCATTTCCTCTAAAATCAGAAACAAGACAAGTGTGCCCACTCTCGCCACTATTATTCAACATGACTTGTCTTTTAATTTTATATCAGATTAAGAAGGTGCTTCCATTCACTTATTCAATCAATTAGCTATTGTACACTAATTGTATATGTATGTCAGACATTATGTTCCATGCTGGAACTATTGCCTGATTAGCTGGCTGAATGGCAAAAAAGCCACACGCGCACGCGCGCGCACACACACACACACACACACACACACACACACACGTTCACACAACAGCCCCCACCTCTAGTTTACCTGTAATCTGGTCATGTTTTCAAAATTATCGGCAGATACCACCCATGCTAAGTTTTCAACATTCCTGCTAGTCCTTCTTTTTCTTCCTTGAATGGTTCTCTGAAGTTCTTCTCTGAAGTTTCTCCAGACAGCCTCCATGCCCTGAAGCCTCAGAACATGTTAAGACTTCTTTTCTCTCTGCTCCACAGACCCTGTCTGCACCCAGGATAGGACAGTTTTGTAGCACTCTGTTTATCTATCTGTCTCCCCCTCTAGACAGTGAACGACTTGAGAGCAGAATTTTCTCTGTGATCATCAACATATCATGAAAGCCTGTCTCAGAGTTTGGCAGAAAACGTATTGGAAGAGAGGAGAGAAATGAATTGAAATAGGCATCCTTGACAAGAGCCCATGGAGTCTCCTTGTCAGCCTCCTATGGAGCAGTTCCAGTTTCTCCAGAATGTGTATGTTGGGAGTGGGGGTGGGAGGTGTTGTCATCTAAATATGAGATTCAAACACATTCCAATAATTTATTGTAATCCCTTTTCTTAAAGCTAAAGCATAATGCTTTGTCAGTAAAGGTATAAACAAAGCAAAACAAAACAAAACAAAAATCACCAACAATCACAACTAAACACCTGGTATTTGAGATTTTGGCAAAGGCCTCCAGTGGAGGATCAAGCTGAGCCCATGCCAGTCTCCTGAGGTTGTCATTCAGTGATCTAGGTTAAATAGAACAAAGGGAGGATCTATTGCCTGGCTGTGAAATGGTGCTCTTTTAACCTGGTGTCTGTCAAGATAGAAAGAAGTTAATGCCATTTTACATCATTTACAGTGAGGCTGGAGCAGCAGGAAGCAGGGCAGTTGAAAGTGCACCACTCACATTGCTTCCTTGAGGCTCTCCTGGCCTCAGAAACAATGCATATTTCTCTGAGGATTAGCTGGCTGAATGGCAAAAGAACCACACACACACACACACACACACACACACACACCCCCAAAGGGAGCAAAGCCAAGACAGAGGAAAAGAGAATGAAAGTCCTCTGCTCTAAGACTGAAAATAAATTTAAACTTCTTACCTTAACAAGGTAAACAATATCTGAATTCATTTCAATTTTATGTGCAAAAAATAGTGAATAGGAGTGAAAATCCTATTTTAAAGGGAATCTTTTTAAAGCAATAGTACTAATTTAAAAATGTAACTGCAAATCATCCATCATCTAACCACCCCAATTCAAAACAATATGTATTAATGCATGTTATCTAAAACACTTGTGCATGTTTACATAATCATACATTTAGTATGAAGTAGATTATTTTAATTATCAGATCAATAATTTTTTTGTTTTATTTTAGTAGCTGAATAATTTTTTATTGTGCCCATGTGACTTATTTTACATATCCTAAGGAAATCGTTGCATCCTATTGAGGCTATATTAGACAATCCTGCAACAAACATCCACATACCATATATTTTGTCTGCTTAGGATAAAGTCCAGGGGTAGAATTCCTTAATCACAAGATATGACCATTGTTAAGGGTCTTGTTTTACACTAGCATATTGCTTATTCAGAGTCTTCTTTGTGGTTATCATGCCAAGGGTGATCGATGAGCACATCGGGTTCACCAACTCATAGTAATGTCTTTTCATTTTTCAATAATACATTTATTTAATAAATCTACAGTGTTGTTTTGGTTGCTTATATCTTATGAGTTTTTAAATTAGGTGTGACTTATTCTTTCATGTACTCTGTCCATGTATTTATTGGTGGATTGATATTATAGATTGAATAAAGTCTTTACACAGAATAGAGGTTTGACATTTTTAAAGTATCAAGTATATAAAACTTTTGAATATGTATATATTAAATATCTTCAAATTTTCTTTGGGGATATTGCCATCATTGAAAAGCAGAGAAAGTTAAATTGCTCCCCAGTTTTGATGGCTTCTATTCTGTTTTGGCCAGTCTTATTTTCCCCTACACTTTGTTTTTAATGTAAAACTCTTTAATCCACTTGAAATTTACCTAGTAGGATGGTACAGTAAAAGGATTAAATTTCTTCCTTCATAATATTTTTAAAATCAGAATTGTTATTCCATTAGCTTGGCATCATTTATCATGTAATATTTTCTGACTACCCTAATTTTAAAGCTCACTTTTTTATACATAGTGAACCTTTATATGTCATTGGATCTATTTATGGTTTTTCATTGATATGTGCTTTCATTTTATATTATTTTGAATTTGATGCACTTTAACAGGGCTTGTAGCATTGCATTGGGTTTTACGCCCTATTCTCCCTTAATATCCCTTTTAAAAATATTATTGTCTTTTTATTTTGTAATGCCACTTTAAAAAAACACTAGATTTTAAATTACCATCAGTTGAAATAATCTTTAGATATTCTCTAGTATGTGATCAATATCAAATTTCACTAAGCAAATCACAGAACATTTTAAAGTTGGATTTAGATTTGTTTTTAAGAATCGGTCTGTTTTTTGTAAAAAAATGGAAATATTATAAAATTTTCAGGACATCCTCTTCAGGATTTATTTTAGAGATTCTTGTATTTAGGAGTTCTTTCCTTGGAAATAACATTCATGGATAGTCACTCAAATAAGTCTGTTTTATTGCCTGTCATCATATTTAGATTTTAGACCCTCTAAGTGTTACCCATCTTGATAATTCACATAATTCAGCAGACTGAACAGCCAAGGACTATTTTCTATTTTTTTATATTTATTAACGTAACAAAATATTGTCCTGATGTGTATTTGATTAAACTAGAGAATTCTGATATATTTATGTAAGTTGCTTTTGTATTAAATAAGACAGTATAAATTATGTCTAACAGCATGTTACACAAAGCTGAATAACATAATAGAAAGATAACATAAATTTTATCTAAAATATTAGAGTAGCTCTGCATGATGAGATTCATTGAGGCAAAATTATACATACATTAGTCCTTTAATAATTAATATGGGAGTCATCAGACACAAAATACATGCTAAACTTTAAAAAAATATATTAATGAGACAAATGAATTTTCTGTGACCTATGAAGAAAAATTGAAACACAACATACTTTGAAAATAGATGTTTTAACATTTTCTGCATTTCTTCTATGGATTAGTGGAGCACATCATGGAACCTACACTTCTTAGATATTTGTCAAGACAGCGTTAGGGAAAGAAGCCAAGACACAGAACCACTTCTGGCAGAGCAGTTAAGATCATTAGATTTGCAGTTCATTGATTATAGACTCAGAGAAATTCATAACTAAAAGAGATCTTTAGAGAACATCTAATTTAAGCTCCTCAAATGATGAGACAATTACATCATAACAAAATTGTTTGAGGTTTTTTTTTTTTCTTTCTTTTTTTTTCTTTGCGGTACGCGGGCCTCTCAGTGTTGTGGCCTCTCCCGTTGCAGAGCACAGGCTCCGGACGCGCAGGCTCAGCGGCCATGGCTCACGGGCCCAGCCGCTCCACAGCATGTGGGATCTTCCCGGACCAGGGTACGAACCCGTGTCCCCTGCATCGGCAGGTGGACTCTCAACCACTGCGCCACCAGGGAAGCCCCTGTTGGAGTTCTTAATGCTAACTAGTTGCATGACCAAAACCATGCTAGTTTTCCAACTTGTTCAGTTTAATACCCTGTAAGTTTCATGGGTAGTTTTTGTTTTATTACTCATATATGAATAAAGAACAAAATCGTAGCAAATACCTCAAATTGGCTTAAAATTGAATTTATAATAATGTTTATAATAATGTAGTTTAATTATGTACTTGATAAAATCAGGTTCCATCCTTATTTTATGGTTCTAATACTATGATAAAATTAAATTATAAATTAAATACAAACAACACTAAAACTTTAAATAGGGATCTTAGTTTAACATACTTTTTTTTTTTTCTGATACTAAACCAGCTCTCATCAATAGAATACAGTAAGTCAGTTTTGCTTATCTTTAATGCCATGTACCAGAAGAACTCAGTTCTACAGACACTTCCATCTATACAAACTGTTTGAAAAGCTTTATTCATAAAGCATGCATTGGTGCATGTGGGTTTCAACTGATGCAGTGGAATCATTTGGGTGTTTGTTTAGTCTCTCTAAATTCATTTCCATTTGTCTGCAATAATTTAGCACAACTCCACAAAATTTGGGACAGTCCCAAATTTTGTGGGGCCTGAAGCTTCCACACTTTAGGGAGCCCTTTAAAAATTGGAAAATTTAATACAAAATTAAATATAAAATTAATGACTATTAGAATAAGTCAACCATTTAGATATCTTAAAAAGGCTGACAAATACCTTGAATATAAAAATTGAGAAAATAGCACAACATTGTTCAACATTAAGTCTTTGAAGATTAAAGAACACATTAAATGAACTTAAAATCAAAGCACACCTAATAACAATTCAAATATGCTAAAATTGCCACTGCAATGTTTTCAGCTACATAATTTGGCAATAGAATTACTCTTATACTACGTTCATTGACACATTGATGACAATGTGTAAGAGCTTTTGTCCCTGGGACTCCTGCTTCTTCAGGTCATTTTGCAACATTGCTAGAAATTTTGTATGCTGTTTCACCTGGAACTACCAGATTTTCACAGCTCAAGATGAATCAGTACTCAGAGATGGGATCTGATTTGTTGAAATGTGTAAAATGTGTGACTTCACACATGGGTCAATTCTCTGTTTTTAGTACTGCATCAGAGAAACTCTAATGAATTTTACATGATTTCTATACAAAAAGGAAATTATTTTTTTACACTGATAATTGTATATGTTGCACTATCAATTCTGCTGATAGCAGAGTTATTCCCTTTTGTCAAGAGGCTAAGAAGAACTAAATTTTTAACATTCAAGTTTGTAAACTGAAAATTGAAAGGTTTTTCCATAGACTAGCTTCTTGGTCCATATGTCTTAAACCTTGCTTCTTCTTTGCTATAGGGATACCTCATTTTATGGTGCTTCAGGTTAATGCGCTTCTCAGATATTGCATTTTTTAACTACACGAAGGTTTGTGACAACCGTGCATTGCACCATTTTTCCAACAGCATTTGCTTATTTTATGTCTCTGTGTCACATTTTGGTAATTATCACAATATTTCAAAATTTTGATTATTATTATGTTTGTTGTGGTGATCTGTGATCTGTGATCTTTGATGTTACTATGGTAATTGCTTTGGGGCATCAGTATCCATGCCCATATAAGACAGCAAACTTAAATGATAAACCTGTGTGTTCTGACTGCTCCAGCAACCAGCCTTTCCTCCATCTCTCTCCCTCTCCTCATCATCCCTACTCCCTGAGACACAATAATATTGAAATTATGCCAGTTAATATCCCTGCAATGGCCTCTAAGTGTTCAAATGAAAGGAAGAGTCACATGTCTTTCACTTTAAATCAAAAGCTAGAAATGATTAAACTTAGTGAGAAAGGCATGTCAAAAGTCAAAATAGGCTGAAATTTAGGCCTCTTGTGTCCATTAGCCAGGTTATGAGTGCAAAGGAAAAATTCTTGAAGAAAATTAAAAGTGCTACTCTAGTGAACACACAAATGGTAAGAAATCACAACCATCTTATTGTTCATGTGGAGAAAGTTTCAGCGGTCTGGATAGAAGATCACACCTGGTACAACATTCCCTTAAGCCAAAGCCTAATCCAGAGAAAGGGCCTAACTCTCTTCAATTCTAGGAAGGCTGAGAGAGGTGAGGAAGCTGCAGAAGAAAAGTTTGAAGCTAACAGAGGTTGATTCATGAGGTTTAAGGAAAGAAACTATCTCAATAACATAAAAGAGTAAGGTGAAGCAGCAAGTGCTGATATAGAAGCTACAGCAAGTTATCCAGAAGATCTAGCTAAGATAATCAATGAAGATGGCTACAGTAAACAGATTTTCAATGTAGATGAAACAGCCTTCTATTGGAAGAAGATGCCGTCTAGGACTTTCATAGCTGGAGAGAAGTCAGTGCCTGGCTTCAAAGGACAGGCTGACTCTCGTTAGGAGTTAATGCAGATGGTGAGTTTAAGTTGAAGCCAATGTTCATTTACCATTCCCCAAATCCTAGGACCCCTAAGAATTATGCAAAATATACTCTATAAAAGGAACAAGAAAGCCTAGATGACAACATATCTCTTTACAGCATAGTTTACTGAATATTTTAATCCCACTGTTGAGATCTACTGCTCAAAAGATTTCTTTCAAAATATTACTGCTCATTGACAATGCACTTGGTCACTCTGATGGAGATGTACAATGAGATGAATGTAGTTTTTCATGCCTTCTAACACAATATCCATCCTGCAGCCCATGGATCAAGGAGTCATTTTGACTTTCAAGTCTTATTATTTAAGAAATACATTTTTTAGGTTATAGCTGCCATAGATAGTGATTCCTCTGATGGATCTAGGCAAAGTCAACTGAAAATCTTCTGGAAAGGATTCAATATTTTAGATGCCATTAAGGACATTCATGATTCATGGGAAGTGGTCAAAATATCAATATTAACAGTAGTTTGGGAGAAATTGATTCCAACCCTCATGGATGACTTCAACGGGTTCAAGACTTCGGTGGAGGAAGTGATTACAGACATGGTAGACATAGGAAGAGAACTAGAATTAGAAGTGGACCCTGACGATGTGACTGCATTGTTACAATCTCATGATAAAACTTTAATGGATGAGGAGTTGTTGCTTATAAATGAGGAAAGAAAATGGTTTCTTGAGATGGAATCTACTCTGGTAAAGATGCTGTGAATATGGTTGAAATAAAAACAAAGGATTTAGAATATTACATAAACTTAGTTGATAGAGCAGCAGTTTGAGAGGATTGACTCTAATTTCAAAAGAAGTTCTACTGTTGGTAAAATGTTATCTAACACAATTGTGAAAGGAAGAGTCAATCGATATGGCAAATCTCCCTGTTGTTTTATTTTAAGAAATCACCACGGCACCCCAACCTTCAGCAACCATACCCTGATCAGTCAGCAGTCATCAACATCAAGGCAAGTCTCTCACCTGCAAAATAATTACAATTTGCTGAAAGCTCAGAAGACGTTTAGTATTTTTTAGCAATAAAGTATTTTAAAATTACGGTATGTACATTGGTTTTTTAGACAAAATTCTATTGTACATTTAATATACTACAGTAGAGTGCGAACATAAATTTTATATGCACTGCAAAACCAAGAAACATTTGTGCGACTCCCTTTATTGAGATATTCACTGTATTATGGTGGTTTGGAACTGAACCTGCAATGTCTCCAAGGTATTCCTGTCTTAATATCTTTCTGAGGCTAAGCACTGTAGGCAATATTTATATTAAGATAAGACCTTCTGTCTGCATGTACAGAGAGATGATACAATGGGCCAAATCTTACAACAGAATGCCTATCAATAACTTAATTATATGGACATACTTATAAACACGTGTGTATGTATACATATTTAGTGGTTGAATTCAGCCTCCACAAAACTCCTGTGTTGAAGCCTTAACTCCCAGTACCTCAGAATGTGACTGTACTTGGAGATAAGCCTTCTAAATAGGTAATTAAGTTAAAAAGTCCTTAGGATGGTCCCTAGTTCAACCCGGCTGGTGTTCTTCTGAGATGTTAGGACACATAGAGAGAGACATCAGACATGTGCCCACACAGAAGAAGGACCACGTAAGGACACAGCAAGAAGGTGGCCAAGGCATGAGGCCTCAGAAGAAATCAAATCTGCCAACAACTTGATCTTGGCTCTAGACTCCAGAATTGTGTCAAAATATATTTCTGTTGTTTAAACTCTCCAGTCTGTGATATTTGCTATCTCAACCCTAGCAAACTAATGCACTGCATCTACACCCAAAAAAATCCCACTGCCACACAATTGGCTACCTGACTGAAATGAAGGACAAGAAAGAGGTGGCACTAAGAAGAGAAAGGGGGGGCTTCCCTGGTGGCGCAGTGGTTGAGAGTCCGCCTGCCGATGCAGGGGACATGGGTTCGTGCCCCGGTCCGGGAAGATCCCACATGTCGCAGAGTGGCTGGGCCCGTGAGTCATGGCCACTGAGCCTGCGCGTCCAAGTTGAAATTTTGCTTATGTAGTGTTTAGGACAAGTCTGCATAATTAAATCCCAAAGGAACATTGGAGCATCTTTATTTAGCTTCACTTTAAGTTACTAACTCATCAGCTTTTCTGGAGAGAGAGAGCAGGACTGAGAACTGCTACAGTTACAATCTATAAACATTTGTAAATGTGTTGTTTTTAGAACATATATTCGTCAGTAATACCGAGAAGAATCAAGTTGGCTTAAAGCTAACAGCGCTAAATAAGATGAGCATACACCAGAGAGAACACCTACCTATATGAGACATAAGTAATGATGCCCCCAAATAAAAAGGAGTTCATCATTGCTCTTGAGCCCTGCATTTGAAAAGACATATATCCAAACAGATTTCCACCCATGAAGGGGCTATAGGAGTAGAATGAATATTACAAACATCTATATTTTTGCAAAATAGTTAGGAAAACTGGGCTTAAAGCATAGTAAGTATAATATATGTATGTGTTATATAAAATAAATAAAAATCAGTAATCCATATAACTGTAATTTTTAACTTTGAACCTTAAATACTGTCCCTTTGTATTTTATACATTGATATAGATTTAGTTATGAATTCAATCAATATTCATTAATGTACATATATGTGATATAAATAGAGACATTATTTGATAGTGAAAATTTATTTCCCTCTATGGTCAGTATTTAATGGATGGCCAATGGCCAATAAGCTTAAGAAATGTTCTTAAAAATCTCAAGTATAGATAAAACTATCCAATCAACCACATTCATTAAAAATATTTTTCACTGTTCATATTAGATGAAAGATTTCTCTCTCCTTCTCTCCCTCTTCCTCTGTCTCTCTCTCTCTCTCTTTCTCCTCTTTTATTTCTCTGAAGAATTTTTCCAGAAAAAAAGACAAGGAATATTTTAAAAGGCAGGATATAATCCATAACAGAGAATACTGTCACAGTGGAATGGGGCCCAAGAATAGTGTATACTAGATTACTTTTAACATGTTCTAGTATTTTAAAACTTTATGACCTTGGAAGTTTTAGACGCCATAAACTTACTATTTCGTATATCTTCTTGGGCATATAAATCCATCCTTGATGACAACACCTGAATAGTTTCTCAGAGCACTTTGTTGAGAAGGATTTCGTAGCATCGTGTCAACTCTGAAGAAAGGAGTTCTGTGGTCTATTAGTGATGTCTTCCGTGAGTACTAAACAGATTAGCTGTGTATTTTCTCATCTGTCAACTGGGGATGATGGTATTTGCTCTGCGTACTTCACACTGATGCTCTAAGAAAAAAGTGAACTGAAATCTGCTGATAACAGGAAAATCTACATTTAAATGTTTACCACAGTACCATTTGCAAAGTTCTTCTTTTAAAATTCTTAGCCAAGGACACTGAATTTATCTCATGTATCTTGAGAAAAAGAACAAAGACCTGTTAAGGATGCTGATTATTTGAAACTGAAAGTGGTCCTTGTATTTGTCGGCTTTATAATTGTTCACATGAAGGACAGACTAACAATACCTGCCTCTATTAGCACAAGAACGTGGGGCCGTCAAGCTTCTCCACGTTGCTGTTCTGTCAAGGGACCTCTATCTGGTTACATATTCATTGACATTTATTTCCCTTCTAAGTGTGCTAGGTGCTGCAGAGGGATTCCCTACATCTTAAATTATAAAGAAAAGATTCTCTCGTGTAGCCCTGAACTTAACATGTACACTTCCCTACAATGACAATTCTCTTGGCTACTAAGAAGAAAAATGACAGTGATGGTCAGTCAAATAATGTTTGAATAAAAATTTTATTTTTGCAGAAGTGGAACAAAACTAAAGGATTTCTGGACTTACATGACCTTCCTCTTAACCTATGTTTTCAGCCCTCCTCCTCTCCCCAAGACAAACAAATAAACAATCAAAACATTTCTACAATGCTGAGGTCCATTTAGTTTAATTAAATTTACCTAACTAATTTTGAATTAGTAATATTCAATATTTTCCATTTGATACATGCTACTTGAAGGTGAGGCTATAGTTGTTCATTTCTGCCTCATTTCTTACCCTTATCTCCACACAGGGACAAACACACAGTAAATCCTTGTTCATGATTTCTCTCAGCACATATGTTCTAATAACTCTCTATTTGGGCTAGGTGCTGGAGACAGTGGTAAGTATGATAAATACATTCCATACTCTAATAGAATTTATGCTTTCAATGCTGTTTGGAGGAATTAAGAGGTGAGGACATCATTTAAAAGGAGGTTCAGGGCTTCCCTGGTGGCGCAGTGGTTGAGAGTCCGCCTGCCGATGCAGGGGACACGGGTTCATGCCCCGGTCCGGGAGGATCCCACATGCCGCGGAGCGGCTAGGTCCGTGAGCCATGGCCGCTGAGCCTGCGTGTCCGGAGCCTGTGCTCTGCAACGGGAGAGGCCACGACAGTGAGAGACCCTCGTACCGCAAAAAAAAAGGAGGTTCATTAGAGGATGCTTTCCAGAGGAAGGTACTCAGCTAAGATTTTAAAGATAAGATTGAAGAGAATTACAAATACAGAAGACATGTCTTCTGTGAGAGGGGAACTTCTTGTAAATGATGGGTAGACATAAAACACCAGGCATTCAGTCAACCTCAGAGAGTGGTATGCATCTGGAGGCATAAAGTGTCTATAAGGGAGAGATGGATCATGAAAACCAGCACCAACAGCCTAGTCCATTGTCATTATATCCTATTTGTGACTGTGATGGACTGGGACCAAAACAAGAAACCTCCATCAGCAGATCTGAACACAGACAAAAATAAGTAGATTGTACAAACCACAAAAATGCTCAGACACCATTCCCCTCGCTAACCCCAGGGAGTGCCACATTTTTTAAAAACCAAGTGCATCTTTATTTCTCTTTTATTCCTTCCATTTCCTATTAAAATACCAAATACATTTCAGTGAAGTAAGTCAGACTGAGAAAGAGACATACTGTATGATTTCACTCATGTATAGCATATAAAACAAAAAAAAGAAAGAAATGAACAAATCAAACAAAAACAGACACACAGATACAGAGAACAGAGTAGTGGTTACTAGAGGGGAAGTGGGTGGGGACAAAATCCATAAAGGGGATCAACTGTATGGTGACAGACAGAAGCGAAATTTTTGGTGGTGAGCACGCTGTAGTGTATACAGAAGTTGAAATATAATGTTGTACACATAAAGCTTATATAATGTTATAAACCAGTGTCACTTCGGTTAAGGAAAAAAAAGAGCATGTTGCCAGTTTACCTCTGCTTTCTAACATTACTCAATCCAGGAAAAACTCCTACTTCCTTGAAGCCTTCCCAAGTCACTTAACACAAGCCCAAACGCTAGTGCAAGACCATTCTAACTCTCTTATGAAGACATCCCATTGGTCCCATGGTGTGTGGCCTCTCTTGTTACAGTGAGTAATAGAACCACTGTAGTACCTTGACTATTGCTGTATTCCTAGTAGCATTTGGCTGGTGAGCATGAATGTACTCAAAACATAGTAATGGCAAATGTGAGACAAGTGTAAGAAATGTATAGAGGAAACTAGGAGGACCTCCAGATCTCCTCTGGGCACGGAATGGCGAAACCATCTCCTGTGATTGGGGATGAAGATGGTGCAACAGGTTTGGGGGTATGATGAGGAAAGGAAGAAAAAATGTATTTTTGAAAAAAAAATTAAGTGCTTGTGTGATATCCAAATGGAGATACTCAAAAAGTATTTGAGAGTTAGTATACAATAGTAGTTAATCAAAGAGATGTGGGATCAAATCTCAGCTCCATAATTCTACGAGAAGCATGTTTATCTCTATTAGTCTTAAATTAATCAGTATTAATGCAAGAGGCTAAGAAAACAAGGACCACTTATTTAAATGATAGAGCTAGAGTCACAGTAAAAATAAGGAGTGTCAATATGACAGATGGCTGGGGAATTAAAATTTTACAAGATAAAGTAACTTGCTTTCATTTATAGCTCATTGATTTTAAACAGTTGATTTTACATATATTCTTTCCAGAAAGAGGTTGAACATAGAGTCTTAGAATAACAAGAGAAAGATAAACATCATGTTCATGACCAGAACAGATAGGAAAGAGTATATAAACATAAAACAGCACTGTCTTCCTGAGAATATGATGGAAGACATTGAGGATGAAAACTGCAAAGGGATAGCACAGTCTTGTGTGCTTAGTATTTTGGAACTCTTTTATAAAGATTTGACACATACTTTACGTAAATTATTTACTATAGTTCCTGTTTTGATTCTGCTAGAGATTAATATCTAAATATTAGCCCTCCCCAAGAAGTGAACAGAAGCTAACAAAGGCTTACAACATGGGAACATTTTCAGGTGGAACTTGATGCCACTTCTCAGCTAATAAGTGCTCTGTTACCCACGTTAGGGCATTTTCATAGCAACTGTAATTCTGCATTAATCTCTCTTTCTCTCTACTAGTTGTCTGGAAAAGATGTGTTTGCAAAGGTTCTAAGTTTGGGGGACACACAATTAGAGGGTCTAGACCTGTGGAGGGTAACCTGATCTGGGGACAGGATGTCACTGACCCCCCCCAATAAATATAACAATGCCAAAATCTCAATGCAGGGCACTCTCTATTCCATGCTCATAGAATCTACAAATTCCACCCAGAGGACCCAGGCAGCAAAACTCCAGTTCCTCATTCTCTATATTTAAAAGTCCATTAGCCTTGTTGGAGGAGAATGTCAATTGGTTTCAATTACTATGCAACATTTGGGTAAAGGACATAAACAAAGATCTAGGGGGAAAATTTTTCCCTTATTTGAAAAACTAGTTTTTGTTTGTCCTTCTTTGATACAATTCAAAATAAAATAGCATTTGAGACAAATATTACTAAATCTATTCTACACAATGACAGAAACACACAAGTTCTTTTATGCTCCAAAATGTCATTCAAATTGATGAATTAGCAGACCTATTCCATAAGTTTTTTGACTTCCTGTTGCAACACTTCCTGTTACCTAATATCGATGTACGTAGGCAAAGTGAAGCTTTTTTAAGCTCTTTGTTATGTGTGTGAGTATGAATGTGAACGTATCTGGATTTTTAGCTGAGTTTACTCCAGGATTTTACTGAGTGAAGTCACTTTGGCTGTTAATTCAAAGCAAGGAAAATCTAGACTATTTTGGTTTTGGGTGTGGAAGGCAAAGATGAAACAATGTCTTTCAAGCATTTATAATGCATCTTAGCCAGCAAGACATTAAGAAGATTCATAAGCATTTCTTAGTTGTATGGCGTAGAACTCAATCACAAAAACATATGCTGAATGCCCAAGATGTACTAGCCAATGTGTCTTACACTATTGGAACCATATGGTAGATATACTTCCTCCAATTAAAAAAATACACTACACTCCTATTGTAGCATGAACAACGACGGCGATTATAATAGCTATGATTGGGGACACACTGTGCCAACAGCACTATTCTAATTGTTCTTTCAGTGCTTCTAAAGGTTTCTTCTACCTGAGCACCAATAGAGACAGAGAAGGGTAATTTTGTTCCTTATCAATCACATGAATGGGAGGTGTTCTGTCACTCTTTAAGAAATGCTAGCTCCAAGCTGAATTTTTTTTGAATTCTTTACTTTCGGCTTCTTTAAAAGTTAATTCTTCATCTTTTCTATTCCATAATGTCACTTTTTTTGTTTTCATATAAAAATGTTCTTTCTTAATAATTATTAAACATAATTTTTGTAAAAATGTTCAAGCAGTATTTAGACTCGAAACAATGCCTGGTGGTATTACATATCCCAGTGTTTCAATTAAATGTTTCCCCATTTAATTCTTACTTTTTTCCCTTCAGGGTAGATAATGAAAGTTTTAAACTTATGTGACTAGTTTAAAATCACAAAGCTGGTGGGTACCTCCCTGGTAGTCCAGTGGTTAAGACTCAGCACTTCCAGTGCAGGGGCACAGGTTCAATCCCTGGTTGGGGAATTAAGATCCCACATGCCATGTGTCATGGCCAAAAAAAAAAAAAAAAAAAATCACAAAGCTGGTGAGTGGAAGCCTGAGAACCAGAAATAGTGCCTATTGTTTTTGCCATGTCACCATAGGGCTTCCTATACACAGAGAAATGGGATGAGGAAGTGAAGCAGGGTGGTTCAGGATGGGCATCCTTGATGATACAGGATCTTAAGTAGGAATGAAAGGAAAAGGTTTTCAAACTAATATGGAAGCATGGTTCCTTTGATCTAGTCCATGCTGACCAGGAGCTCAGATCCTTCTCACTGCATAAGGAAGATACTTTTCACAGATCAGCCTCTTATGCTTGCATATTTTTTTTGTATGTGAATCAATAAAATACCTTAATACTATGTGTAACATACTTACATAAATTTTCAAGTAGGCAGGGAACTTGTTTTATTTACTGCTTTGTCCTCTACATCTAAAACCAATTGATTGATTGAATTAATGATTAATGTCTTGGTTAATGATATAAGAAAGGCAGACCGTTTACATAAATCTAAATATACATCCAGAAAATTATAGTAAATTAAGGTTTCCTTTGTTTTTTTTTTTCATTACTTTATTTATTTTTTTATTTTTGGCTGCATTGGGTCTTCGTTGTTGTGTGCGGGCTTCTCATTCTGGTGGCTTCTCTTGTCGCGGAGTGCAGGATCTAAGCACGCGGGCTTCAGTAGTTGTGGCTCGCTGTAGTTGTGGCTCACGGGCTCTAGAGCACAGGCTCAGTAGTGTGGCATGACATGTGGGATCTTCCCAGACCAGGGATCGAACCCGTGTCTGATTGGCAGGTAGATTCTTTTTTTTTTTTTAACATCTTTATTGGAGTATAATTGCTTCACAATGGTGTGTTAGTTTCTGCTTTATAACAAAGTGAATCATTTATACATATACATATGTCCCATATCTCTTCCCTCTTGCGTCTCCCTTCCTCCCACCCTCCATATCCCACCCCTCTAGGTGGTCACAAAGCACGGAGCTGATCTCCCTGCGCTATGAGGCTGCTTCCCACTAGCTATCTATTTTACATTTGGTAGTGTTTATATGTCCATGTCACTCTCTCATTTTGTCCCAGTTTACCCTTCCCCCTCCCCGTGTCCTCAAGTCCATTCTCTAGCAGGTCTGTGTCTTTATTCCTGTCTTGCCCCTAGGTTCTTCATGACCATTTTTTTTTCTTAGATTCCATATATATGTGTTAGCATATGGCATTTGTTTTTCTCTTTCTGACTTACTTCACTCTGTATGACAGACTCTGGGTCCATCCACCTCACTACAAATAACTCAATTTCATTTCTTTTTATGACTGAGTAATATTCCATTGTATATATGTGCCTCATCTTCTTTATCCATTCATCTGTCGATGGACACTTAGGTTGCTTCCATGTCCTGGCTATTGTAAATAGAGCTGCAATGAACATTTTGGTACATGACTGTTTTTGAATTATGGTTTTCTCAGGGTATATGCCCAGTAGTGGGATTGCTGGGTCCTATGGTAGTTCTATTTTTAGTTTTTTAAGGAACCTCCATACTGTTCTCCATAGTGGCTGTATCAATTTACATTCCTACAAACAGTGCAAGAGTGTTCCCTTTTCTCCACACTCTCTCCAGCATTTATTGTTTGTAGATTTTTTGATGATTGCCATTCTGACCAGTGTGAGATGATATCTCATTGTAGTTTTGATTTGCATTTCTCTGATGATTAATGATGTTGGGTATTCTTTCATGTGTTTGTTGGCAATCTGTATATCTTCTTTGGAGAAATGTCTATTTAGGTCTTCTGCCCATTTTTGGATTGGGTTGTTTATTTTTTTGATATTGAGCTGCACGAGCTGCTTGTAAATTTTGGAGATTAATCCTTTGTCAGTTGCTTCATTTGCAAATATTTTCTCCCATTCTGAGGGTTTTCTTTTCATCTTGTTTATGGTTTCCTTTGCTGTGCAGCAGGTGGATTCTTAACCACTACACCACTAGGGGAGCCCATCTTTGGTATTTTAAGTATTTGACAATGTTCATCCATAAGCATTATTTCATTTCCTTTATCTAATCAGTATGTGTATGAGAAAGGGTTCAGTTGATATTTACCATCTAATCATAAAAAGTGTCAGAAGGGCAAAAAGAATTAAGTGTACATTGGTAGGAGACAACACAGTTTCAGAGTATTGGTTTCATATAGACTTTTCTACTAAATACAGTGATGACTATATAAATTTTTCTCTCTATTCCCTTCTACCCAGATATCTAGGGCAGAAGTTTGAAATTAAATAATGGTACTACTCTGTCCTCTTATCTTTTCCTTCTCCTCCCATCAAAATTCTAAGTCAGGTATGTATTAAATATTGAACCAGAGAAAGAGGAAGTGACATTCTTAAACTCTCAAACACTGCTATGTATAACTATAATTCACATGTAGAAGGATGCTTTTTAAATGTTCATATTTTATTGTATTTCCTAAGCTTTTACCCTCCACTTCTTCTTCCCGACTTCTTAGTTATTCTTCTTACTTCAATCTCTTTCAACATAATTCATCCAATACTTTAATGTCAGATTAATTTTTTGCAAACCCTGATTTTTCATGGTGATTCCTTGCTCACAAATTTTCAATGGTTTTCCATGACTTTAATAAAATGTTAAGCTCTGATGTCAAACATCAAAACTGTCCCTAATTTAGCTCCAAATTATTCCTGGAATTATAGGTGACACTGGGAGGGACCCAAAGTAGTGTCAAAGCCCCACTTTCATTCTCATCTGTGTTTTGTTACCCCTCAAATATGCAGCACTTTTTCCATTCAGCTATCTCAATATTTTAGAACCTGGTTTAAGACAAATTATTTACATTATAGTCTTTGGAACCATTTCAGATTATAGCCTTTCCAACCATTCCCAAACACCCAAAATTAGTTCTCTATATTGTAAATTTTCATGCTCATATGTTGGCACTATTAGACCATTCTGTAGTGTTTTAACTTTGTACATCTCAGAACCTGTCCAGATAAATTGTCCACTGTTTGAAGGAAGAGGACTCTTCTTATTGCTTTTATTTATCATAGCATTTATTCTCATGTTATATAGATAGTGCCTTAAATGTTCATACATATTTGATCTTTGAAATCTGGACTTTACTCTGAGCCAGAGGTCTTTTTTCTTGTTTGTCTATTTCTTCTTTCTTTCTTTTTTTGAATAAGAGAACGAATGAATGAAATCAGTATTTCTAAAACATTAACTTAATTATAGAATCAATAACAGTGTCAGGATAATAACAGTAAATGTTCAGGATAGAATTAGTCTGGATATCTGAGTGATAAGAACTTGAATCAAGTGACTGTAATGAGAAGCTAAAGAAGTAGAAATGTTTGAGAGATATTTTACTGCAATATAGTAGAAAAAACAAATACCTCATGTTATCACATTTCCAAAGACCTGGCTTCAACTCCAGGTCCTTCAACAGTATTTGAATTAATTTTGGTCATTTGTCTTAATGAACCATTATTTAAACTCTCCAAAACAGTTATAAAATACCCAATTGACAGTATAATTTTGAGGATAAAATATTATAATGCATGGAAAATTCTTATAAAATGTTTGATACAGAAGAAGCATGTTTTATATATATATATAATATATATATATATATATATTTGTTAAAGTGGTACTTTAAATCAAAGTCATATGTGCAAATATTGATAAAGTAAGTCTTTAATGTTTGAAGTTTCAGAAATACTTATAAAGTAACCCTATTATGTTTGATGTACACTTCCTTTTTCCTTCCACTTTCCTAGACCCTGCTTTTTCACTTTCATATTACTCATTCTGAACTTTAATAGTAGTGTGTAAAGAAATCAATTGCATTCAATCTGCTCTTTCAGAGCTTGCAAAGTTTTAATATTGTACAAAAAATTGCACAAATAATCAAATTAAAATATTTTCATGGTGAATAAACTGAGATATAAGGTAAAGCCCAGGAACTTATAAAAATGATAGATGAGATAGATAGATAGATAAGATATAGAAAAAGAGAAAGATTTTCAGATAATGCTCTATCAGATATTTTAATGAAAAACACATTTGTTTTATATTTTCAAAAGTAGATCATCCATGATTGGAAGAAGGGTGGACTAATTGAGATGGGTAAGATGCTGTGTGTTGTCAATACTTATATCATGGACAGATTAAATCCTTAAATTAAGATAAGTAAAACAGAAAATTTTCTATAAAAGCTACTCTTCAATTTTAGAGAAAGGGACATTACACATTGGAGATATCCAGCATAAAGAAGATGAGAGGGAAGGAAAAGTTATCTGCAAGAGCCCTCTTGTCTATGGATTTGTAAAACCTGGTTCTCCCAGCAAAAAATAAAATTAATTTTAGTTGAAGGAAAGTTTTACTGGCGATTGTTATCTTCTTTTGAATAATTTATCAGTGCAGAATCTCTATGGAGTAACCATGAAGCTTGGTTATTGTACATGGACAGTAGACAGAAGATCCTAGAACTTATAGTAATACAGTACCCTTGCAAGCTCAGCTATAATTATTAGAAAGAGTATTCCAAATTCTTTCGTCTTTAGAATGTCAACAATAAAGCTTAGAATATTCAGTTATGAGACTTCCTTTATAGCATAGAAAATCATTACTCATCATTAAAGCTGAGCTAATTTTATTAATTTTATATTGCTGATATAATAGATTATCACAAAATTTGCAACTTAATTTAACATCAGTTTGCTATCTTCGAGTTTCTATAGGTCTGTAGTCTAGACAGACTGTGTTGGGTGCTCTGCTTAGGGTCTCACAAGGCTTAAATCAAAGAGATAGCAGAGGGCTTCCCTGGTGGCTCAGTGGTTGAGAGTCCACCTGCTGAAGCAGGGGACATGGGTTCGTGCCCCTGTTCGCGAAGATTCCACATGCCGCGGAGTGGCTAGACCCGTAAGCAATGGCCACTGAGCCTGTGTGTCCTAAGCCTGTGCTCCACAATGGGAGAGGCCATAACAGTGAGAGACACACGTACCGCAAAAAAAAAAAAAAAAAAAGTGATAGTAGAGCTGCACTCTACTATTACTCTATTCAGAGTAAGGCTGAATCTGCTTCCAGGATTATTTAGTTTGTTGACAGAATTTTCAGTCTATATGGTTGTAAGAGTGAGATGCCCATATACTTGCTGGTTATTGTATGTAGATCATTCTCGACTTCTAGAGGCCACTTATACTCCTTGGTTAGTGCCCCCAACACCCCATCTTCAAAGCAGAAATGGTGGGTCAAGGACTCTTTATGGAAAAATTGGCCGTCACTCAAGAATTTGCAGCCAGCAAAAAGCTCAGTCGTCCAGAGAGGATGAGTGGACCCTGATTAGGCCATGAGTTACACTTGCAGGAAAACTCAGCTACAAATGGCAGCAAGGCAAGAAGCCCCCTGGGGCTCTGTTTTTAGTTTCTTAAGGAACCTCCATACTGTTCTCCATAGTTGCTGTACCAATTTACATTCCCACCAACAGGGTAGGAGGATTCCCTTTACTTCACACCTTCTCCAGCATTTATTGTTAGCACAGGGGACTCTGCTCAATATTCTGTAGTAACCTAAATGGGAAAAGAAGTTGAAAAAGAATAGATACATGTATATGTATAACTGAATCACTTTGTTGTACACCTGCAACTAATACAACATTGTTAATCAAATACACTCCAATATAAAATAAAAATTAAAAAAAGAAGTCCCTGGTGGAAAAGAGGCATGACATAGAATCCAGAGGATTTCTAACTAAGGACAAATTGCTCGTGTTTGACACAAGGATATATTATAATTTTTCCTTACATAGTATATTAAATGAGAAAAGGAATAGTTTACTGAACAACTGATTTTTCCCCCAAGGCC
The DNA here is from genome assembly GCF_964270905.1 of Leucopleurus acutus. NCBI lineage: Eukaryota > Metazoa > Chordata > Mammalia > Artiodactyla > Delphinidae > Leucopleurus > Leucopleurus acutus. The sequence continues at coordinate 18,587,559 of NC_139142.1, read as the reverse complement.
AGCTAAACATTTCCTGAAGGAACAATTGAAATGATCAGAAAGGATTACGTTTAAATAATTTTGGACCTTTAAATCATATGGTCCCCTGATTACCACTGTGTGGGAGGCTTGGAGAAAAGACTAGTGTGTGGTAAAGGACAACACTTAGATTTATTTTTTTTAGCAGGTAAGAAAAGTAGTCTGTTTGAGGAGGGCAGCAGTTAGCTATTCTACCTACAAGTTTATAGCACATTTCAGAACAATGGCTGCTGCTATACTGACAGTTATTAGTTCAACTTTATTAACAAAGCAGTTACAAAAGAGTTCACGAATGTCATTTTATAAATTTTACAAAGTTTCATTACAGAGGTGCTCCCCTTAGGACCGAAATCAAACAGAAAGCTGCCAAATTCAGAGGTGCAATGCACTAGTAGTGGTTAATTAATGGGGCCCATCCCCAAGGGTACATTTTACAGAACTTTCTGGATATTAATACCATATTTATTCAAGTGTTGAATTTATATAAGAAATTTAAGTCAATCCCACTTTGTTAATCCCTCTAACTTCATTAATGAGACCCCACCCTAAACATTTGTCATTCTAGTTAAAAGGTCACTAATTTTACCAATAAAATACAATTTCTCAATATGACGACTGAAAAAACTTATAGTGGTTCTCCCTGGAGTATGTGCTCCTTGCCATAAAGCAGAATTAAATCATCCAAGGGATATGAATTCTTGATTAGGGCAGTAGATGCTCTTATATTCAAAGCTATATGTATGATAAAACTATGCAACCTGACATTTTTAAGTAAATGAATATCATAACACATAATATTTTAATGTGAATTAATTTTAACATGACTAAAACCAGATGGTAATGGAAGACCTCTGTGAGGTTACCTTAAAACTAAACCCTCAATAAAATTATAAGAAACAATTCAAGAAGATTTAGAGTAAGATATAAATAAATAACAATTAAGACAAAAGCTTTAGTGGGAAGAAGACTGGCTTGTTTGAGAAAAAGGAAGAAGAGTAAGGGAGCTTCAGAACAAGGAGCAGTTAGTAGGGTGGTATGAAAGGAAGTCATAGAGGAATGCAAGGCAGGCCACATCCCTAAGACCTTGCAGGTCCAGGACACAGTTTGCATTTTGCAATAAATGTAATACAAGAGCATTGGAGATTATGAGACAGAAATAACATAATATGATTTATATTTATAAAGGATTATTCTGGTTCCTATGGACTGCTGAGAAATAATATTTGAAAGGAACAGACTAATTAGAGTCTAGAGCTATACTCCAGAAGAAATGATGGTGGTTTGCATGGTCATAGAGGGAGGAGGGAGTAGTAATTCAATCTTGAATAAAATATAAAGCTAACATGGCTTGCTTATGGTTGGATTAGGTACTGCTATAGCCTGAATACTTGCATCTCCTCAAAATTCATATGTTGAAACCTAAACCCCAGTATGATTGTATTTGGAGGAGGGACATTTGGGAGATGATTAGGTAATGAAGGAAGAGCCCTTGTGCATGGGATTAGTGCCATTATAAATGAACCCAGAGAGCTCCCTCACACATTCTGCCATTGTGTGTCTTGGACATAAAAGAAGATGGTAATTTATGAACCAAGAAGCTGTCTCTCAACAGACACCAAATCTACTGGCACCTTGATCTTGGACTTTCCAGTCTCCAGAGCTATGAGAAATAAATTTCTGTTGTTTATAAACCACCAGACAACAGTACTTTGTTATAGTAGTCCCCTGAACTGACTGAGAAAGGGGCAGTAAAAATTTAGAGGAATCGGGGTTCCTTGGTGGCGCAGTAGTTGAGAGTGTGCCTGCCAATGCAGGGGACATGGGTTCATGCCCCGGTCTGGGAGGATCCCACATACCGTGGAGCGGCTAGGCCCGCGAGCCATGGCCGCTAGGCCTGCGCATCCGGAGGCTGTGCTCCGCAACGGGAGAGGCCACAACAGTGAGAGGCCCGCGTACTGCAAAAAATAAAAAAATTAGAGGAATCAAGGAGGTGTAGAGCATAGTGAGAGGTCTACATTATTCTCCAGTGAATACCAGGGAATAACATCTGATCTGTAATGGAGAAAGAAGCACAGTTCATAACTTGGGTTTCTGGTCTGTGCAACTGGATGCATTTTGGAGCATTAACTGAGGTGGAATGATTGAAAAATGTGCAGGATTAGAGATAGACAGAGATCCAGAGTTGTAATTTGGATGTGCTGAGTTTGAGACATCAATTAGACATTCAAGTAGAGAAGTCAAATATGCGGTTGAATGTACAAGTCAGGATTTAAGGGGTTACATCAAGGCTGGAAATTTAAAACAGAGGGTCATCATTTCTTGTCCATTTTGACAAATATAAGACTTCTACCTCTATTCAAAAATGTCACCCAACTTTATTTCTGGGATACCTATAGGTGCCTTACTTGAACTCACTCACTCCCTCACTCATAAGCTTCTTACCATGAGGGATTTGCTTTGTTTAGTTTTTAACTATCCTACTTCCCTTTTTCATTCATGTATGTTGCAGACATTTGCTAACTGCTATCTAACTGCCCAATACTCACCATGAGTATACTCATATCCAGGTTAACTGTTATGTCTACTTCTATTCCCAATCTTTCATGCCAATATGCTGCAGTTTCAGGATGAAGGTCTGTCTGTATTGCATTTCCTGCAATCCCCAATCCATTAAACAAATAAATAATCTATGTAGGAAAATGTTTACTCCACCACATTTTACCGACATACATATATGTACTCATGTCTCTCAGTATCTCCTTTGACAATTAGTAGTATTATTTATTAGCTATATCCCTTATGAAGTTTCTTTCCTCAACAAGACTCACCTGAGATTGCCTGGTATTGCTTGGGAGAGCAAAGGTAGGGCTCTTACTATCCTCAGAAATTTGTCTGACTATGTGAAGCCTTTCTAATAACCAGTTTCAAAATGTTTTATTCTTTACCTTTCTCTAAAGGATATATTGAGTAATACTGCTTGTATTTGTATATTTATGCATTATTGATAAATTTTCAAGTTTAATATATAGGATATTCTATAGTTTTTGATTCGCCTTAAAATTGACATTATGTTCTTTTACAAAAAAATCAAAAACAAAAACCATTTACTCATGTAAATGGTATACATATACATATAGGCATACTCAAGGAACTAAATGAGTTTGTTAGGATAGTACATGAGTTATATTTTAAATTCCCTCTACTAAATGAATAAAACCATTTCCTTTGTTAAAGGATTTCTTGTAACATAATATGACTCATCTATTGATTCAAGTGTCAAAGTCAATTACTGAAGTAACAGAGATGAACTATAATTTTTATTGTCCATGTTTCATGTTCCAAAACCAAAACTCCAATGAGGAAAACACCATACCAAGACATTTAATTCAAGCTATAGTCAGATTATTAATTTTTATGATTTATTAGTTAGAGAGACATTATAAATGTTCCTTATTAATTAGTACAGAAAACAACATAGTGTTACTTATTGATTTATTAGTTTTGGACATGTTATATTTGAGATACTTATTAGGTATAATGGTGGGGACATTAAGAAGGAAGCTGCATAGAGAATTTAGGTGGATGGTATAGACTGGAAATATAAGAATCATCAGCATTTAAATGGTATTTAAAGCCATGAAACTAGATGAGATCACCAAAGGAGTATGTTATTTTTAGAAAAGGGAAAACATGCAAGGATTAAGCCCTTAGGTCAGAGAGACGAAGAAAGACCAGGAAACTGATAAAGAGTATCCAGAAAAGCAGGAGAAAACCCAGATGAGTGTGGCATCATGGTAGCCAACTGAATTTAAAAGTTTGCAGTAGGGGAGAGTGAACAACAATTAAATTTCACTTAATGTTCAGTAAACTAGCACTATATCAACTTACTGAAACTACCTCAACAAATTATCACAAACTGGATAGTTTAAAACAACAGAAAGTTATGTTCTCACCGTTCTAGAATCTAGAGTTTGAAATCAAGGTGTCTGCAGGATCTTGCTCCCTCTGAAGGCCTTCGAGCGGGATCCTCCCTTCCCTCTTCCAGCTTCTGGTGTTTACTGACTATCGTTGACACTTTTCTGCTTATCACAACATAACCCCAATCTCTGCCTCCATAGTCACATGGTCTTCCCCTCTGTGTGTCTTCTGCATGTCTCTGTTTTCTCTTTTTATAAAAATATCAGTCATTAGATTAGGGTTCACTCAAGTCCAGTATGACCTCATCTTAACTAATTACATCTTCAAAGACTCTATTTCTAAATAAAATCATATTCTGGGGTTATGGGTGGACATGAGTTTTGGGAGGGCAATATAAGGATTAAAAATAAACTAAAAGTGAAGTGAAGGGGAGTGGAGTAGAGAGGTGAGGGAAAAACATATGAATTGGATTGGGTTCAACAAATGGGAAGGGAAGAAATTAGAGAAAATGAAAATAGACAATGTGAGATAAAGGAAGGAAAGAAATCACATGGAACCTAGAAGATCAGTGAGGTCACAAGAAGTGTTATTATTATGATTATTGCTATCTGCTTTATTTAGTTTAGTTATGCTTTGCTCTTTTTAATATTGAAGAAATAGCAATATTTTTCTATGTTGATGGAAAAGATGTGATATTTTATGGAATACTGATGATAGAAAAAGAGAAAGAGAATTGCTGGAATGATTTTCTTGAATAGGCAAGATTAAGAGGGATCCAATGCTCCCATGAAGGGGTGCCCTCAGCCAGGAGCACGGGCAGTTTATTCTGGGTCATGGGCACATGTTAGCCTAGAAGCAGGGAAGGGAGGAGATGAGGTGGTGTGAGCCTGTGGATCTCTCTTCTTATTGCTACAAATTCCTCAGGGAAATGGGAGCAGTCTAGAAGCCTTATCTTGAAATTTCTAGAAGTATAATGGAAAGCAATATTTACAAATATTTAATAAGGACAGATGGGAACATGTTAGTCTTGGAAATTTAGAGACAGAAATCACATCATAATATGAGTTGGGTTATGTGATGGAAATTTTCACCACTCTCAAGAAATTCTTGAACTGGCTAATGAGAATAAAGAGTAAGACTGATTAATAGGATTAAATAAAAAGTAATTTTGAAAGTTCTTTTTAAAATTATAATGTGAATAATTTTATATTTCAAATACTAACAGATAAGTGGAAATGAAGAGGTTGTTATTCCCAACCCAAATAAAGTGATAATATTTATGGATTTCTGATTTCTAATAAGAAATCAGTAAACATAGGCAGAATTATTCATGTATCTTTGTTTCTTAAAATTCCTTTGACTGTAATTGAAAACAAACAGGAAAGAGAGAGAAGTAAATACCCTCCAAGATGTCTGGCTTAGTCAGTAATTCAAAAGAATTAATCAGATAACTTTACAACATGAACCCAGATAAAACATTTAGTTATAATTTGGCCTTGTAATAAAAGTTATTATTATTGAATGACTTTGTGTTTTTAAAAGCAGAGGAATACCTTGATACCTCAGAGCAGGTTGCTCTTTTAATAACACAAACTGTTGTTCACTGTTCTAAATAAAATTTATTATGGAGTTGAGATAAATCGTAGGTCACTGAAGGCATAGATAACAATTTACTAATTTGTAGATGTAATGATGCTATTTCTTTATTATTCTAATGATAAAACTTTAAAAAGAGGCTCCATGACACTATGTTTAAAGAATAGGTCAGATGCATACCACATATACATGCATAGGTTCACTTCTCTTCTTTTCCAAATTCTTGTGGGTTCTGTAGAAATTAAATCTATAATTACACGTACAGACACACACACACACACACACACACACACACACACACACACGTACACTTCTGCTACACAAAGGAACTTCACTGATGACCTGATGATATAAGCCTCACAATGTGTGTATATCCTTATATTGATTTATAAAGATATAATAATATAGCTCTATGTATAAAATAAATATATATTGTACATCTGGAACCATATATAGCTATACACACATGCACACACATATAGCTATGCACACACTCACATGCACACACACCATATATAATATATATATTTACCATATATTATATTATATATATTTATCATATATTATATAAATATATTATGTATATTTATAATATACATATTTATATTATTTAAGAGTTACTTTGGGGCTTCCCTGGTGGTGCAACGGTTAAGAATCCGCCTGCCAATGCAGGGGACACAGGTTCAAGCCCTGGTCCGGGAGGATCCCACATGCCGTGGAGCAACTTAGCCCATGTGCCACAACTACTGAGCCTGTGCTCTAGAGCCCACGAGCCACAACTACTGAGCCCATGCACCACAACCACTGATGCCTGCGCACCTAGAGCCCATGCTCCGCAACAAGAGAAGCCACCACAATGAGACACCCGCACACCTCAACGAAGAGTAGCCACTGCTCACCACAACTAGAGAAAGCCCATGCAGCAGTGAAGACCCAATGCAGCCAAAAGTAAAAATAAAATAAAATAAATTGAAAAAAAGAGTTATTTTAAGTAACTCAAAACATAAGGATAAATATATCTACTAAAAGCAAAATATATACATTTTAAATATGGAAAATGTCAAAGATACATACTGCTTTATAATTATAAGCTCATTTCTTTAAAAAAGACTTTTTCTAATTGTGGAAAAATGTTATAAGTCAGAGCACCCTGCTGTGAAGTTTTGTGTGCCAGAGTATATTTGGGAAACAGTATGGAATATGTCCACCATCATAGCAGCATGGATTCCCCAAAAATACGTCCACTGAAAATCAACTACTATTTTTTTTAATAATTGTAGTTTTCTTCTTGATGAATTTTTAAAAATAAATTTATTTATTTTTGGCTGCATTGAGTCTTCATTTCTGCCCATGGGCTTTCTCTATTTGGGGTGAGTGGGGGCTACTCTTCATTGCACGGGCTTCTCATTGTGGTGGCTTCTCTTGTTGCGGAGCACAGGCTCTAGGTGCGCGGGACTCAGTAGTTGTGGCTCACGGGCTTAGTTGCTCCACAGCATGTGAAATCTTCCCGGACCAGGGATCAAACCCACATCCCCTGCACTGGCAGGTGGATTCTTAACCATTGCACCACCAGGGAAGTCCCGAAAATCAACCACTATTAAAAAAATAAATAAATGATCTTATTCTTAAGGGGCTGTGAATTGCCTTTATGCAATCTTTACTAGTTTGGTTGAGAGTTTAAGGCAAAGAGAATTCATCTACCAGGGGCATCTGGATCTTACACAAATAATTTACATTGGACAATGGACAATACAACAGTCAACACAGTGAATTGGCTGCGATAGGAAGTGACCACAACAAATATAAACACTGCAGGTAAACTGTAATAAGTTCTTAGTGTTTAATATATTTTTTCAGAACCTACCTAGTTGCTTGCTTAGCTTGACTATTCATTAGGACATGCCAGATTAATATATAGAAGACTATGTATTGAAATATTTTACTAATGAGCAGAGCAAGTGGAAATAAATGGCTGACACCTGTAGGATATTATGCCATTTTTATATGAGGAAAACTGCATGGAATTTTGACACTTTTAGAATACTGTTAAAGAGGCACCTTATACATTATGCCATTGACTTTCCAATAAACCATTAAATACTTTTTTATTCCTAACATAACTATTTAACTTCTAGACCAACATAACCCTGCCTAAAGCCTCAGTAAATTGTGCAGACATTTCCACCCCAAAGAGGTAGATTTCAATAGCCTGGGAGTAAAGATCATTATTATACAGATTGGTACAGATTGCAAGGAAGAGGTTAGTGTCTTCTGAATTTCAGGGATAAAACACCTTTTATCATGGTGGTGCACTCTTCACATTTGCCTAGTTATTACAAAAGAAGTGCAGCAAACTCAGGCTTGAGAGTAGCCTGAGAGTTAGAAATAGAAGAAAAACCACTACTATTTCCAAAGAGATGCCATGTACTCTGTCTTCCCCCACAGACAGTTGGGAAGACCAAAGAAAACACTATATAAAATTGCAGAAAACTCATGAGTACTATTGCAGTGCTCATTTCTTCTCAGAAGTTTAGCCTGTTTCTGGCTTCCCTGGTGGCACAGTGGTTAAGAGTCCACCTGCCAATGAAGGGGATGCAGGTTTGAGCCTTGGTCTGGGAGGATGCCATATGCCGTGGAGCACCTAAGCCTGTGCATCACAGCTGCTGAGCCTGCGCTCTAGAGCCCGCGAGCCACAGCTGCTGAAGCCCGTGCACCTGGAGCCCGTGCTCTGCAACAGGGGAAGCCATGGCAACAAGAAGCCAGCACATGGCAAAGAAAACCCAACACAGCCAAAAATAAATAAATAAATTTATAAAAAAAGAAATTTAGCCTGTTTCACTGGTCTGATTTAGCCACCCCACTTTTCTCCCAGAGCACACTAAGTCTAACCCTAGCATGGAGTCTTTCCTTATTTACATTTGTGTTTTCTTTGACTGTAGTTAATGACTTTAGAGGGTCTTTTATTAATTGAGTGCCTTTAACTTGGTAGGCATTGGAAAGTCAAAGATGAGTGATTGCTGAATAAATTAATGAGTAAATATATGAATAAATTAATAAAATATATACTGATAAATTTAGCAGAAAAGGTAGATTTTAAAAAATAAAACAGAAATAGCTGTGTTCATAGCCCTTATATGTATCTATGTATTCCTTGTTGAATTAATTCATTCTTTCATCACCTCAATTCTTCAGTATTAGCATTTTCTTTTATTACATCCTTTCTATATATTCCCATTAATTTTATCTATCTATCTATTTATCTGTCTATCTATTGTCTATATTAGTCTGGGTTCTCCAGAAAAACAGAACCAGAAGGTACTGCTTATAACAAAGAAACTTACTGTAAAGAACTGGCTCACCTGGTTATGGAGGCTAAGAAGTCCCAATCTGCAGTCAGAAAGCTGGATACCCAGAAAGCCGATGTCATAGTTCTGGCTCTGGTCCAAAGGCTTGAGAATCTGTCAAGTCAGTAATGTAAGTCCCAGTCTGTATCCATATCCAAAGGCAGAAGAAGATCAATGTCCCAGCTTGAAGACAGTCAGGGAGAGAGACAGACAGACAGACAGACAGAGACAGAGAATTCCCTCTTACTCAGACTTTTTGTTCTATTCAGATCTTCATTGGAATATATGAGACCCATTCACATTAGAAAGGGCAACCTGCTTTACTCAGTCTGTCACGCTAAATAATTTTATCCAGAAACCTCCTCAAAGACACACCCAGAATAATGTTAAATCAAATACCTGGGTACCCCATGACTTAGTCAGGTTGGCACATAAAATTAACCACCATGAATTAGTCACTGAAGTGCACAGTCCCCATACAAATGAACAACTGCATTGGAACAAGATAATGATGGGAAACATCACTTAAAATAGAAAGGAAGAAACGTGATCCTCAGCCATCACATTACTAAAAACTAACCATGATATAAATTTCATAAAAAAATATTTTCTTTATTATCCTATGTAATACAGCACTAAATTAAAACTTTTAAAATTATTCAGTTAAACTAGGTATTTAGTAAATGTCAGGTACTGAGCTAACTTCTAGCAATACAAATGTCTAAAGACATTTATGTCCTTTTGAACCTTATACTTTAGTTGAAAGGACAAAGAAGACACTAGTACAATGTACAATTTGTTACCTTTATACAACAGTATGGTCTTCAATCTAAAAAAGAAAAGAAGAAAAGAAAACCGGACAAAAGAAAAGAAAAATGTCAAGATGAATAAATAAGAAATCAACATGTTTATAAAGAACGTTTTAGAGCTGTCCCACACTGTGTCTTAAAATCCCTCAATGCAAACATTTAGCTTCAGTCAAACCAACCTCCTTACTGTGTAGATTTCCACAATGATAAATTGTCCTTATACTTTTGTTTCCATAGCCGCTAGCCCTCATTTTCTATTAAAAACCTTCTTGATGTGTGCCAGAAACTCTATGGTGAGTTGAGAAGTAACCTACCAACAAATAATAGTATTATGCCTTTCATGGCCGGACATTAACCGTCAGCACAAATAAGATAACCAGATTCATACAATTCCTTGACAATTGAAAGTGAAAGTATCAGAGCAATTATATCATCAAATAACCCAGTTCGTTCACTCTCATTTGCCTTCTGCATTGTCTCATTGTCTTCAGGCTGGATCCTAGACCAAATTTTTGACAGGTGCAGGGTTTCCTAGAGGTACTGCTTCCTCATTCATGTCCAGTAAAGAAGAGATTCAACGTGATTGGTCTGGCTTAGAGCTCTTGGCCTCACCTGACTTTAGCGTGGTAGCTAGAAGGATGGGAGCACTGGCTGGTTTAGCTGACGCCATTCACTCCACCTTAGAAGAAAGGGATGGTGACAAATTTCCCATAATCACAGCACCTCCAAATTGAACATCTGGGGCTGTTGGAAAGTGGAGTGCTGGTGAGGAGGAGTTGACAAAGGTTATCACTGATGTCATGGACAGAAATATTTAAAATACTGGGAAATATGACACCAGAACTAAATTCACTAGGAAGGAGGTCTAAAACAGTGTGATTTGCAATTGAGTTCTTTATTAGTTATGGCCAGGGTTTTAGCATTTTAAATTAACATCATTGATGGGTTAGTAAACTACTGGTAATCTATATTGTTTATTAGCAGTGATCCACAGGGTTAGATAAATTACATGTTACAGAAAAGCATACAGGAAATTCTCTTAATAAATTCAGTTTGAAGTAGAGTTAAGATAAGCTTCTGTATCACATGAGAAAATTGTGTAAAAAATAAAATTGTTGGGCTTCCCTGGTGGCGCAGTGGTTGAGAGTCCACTTGCTGATGCAGGGGACACGGGTTCGTTCGTGCCCCGGTCTCGGAAGATCCCACATGCTACGGAGTGGCTGGGCCCGTGAGCCATGGTCGCTGAGCCTGTGCGTCTGGAGCCTGTGCTCCACAACGGGAGAGGCCCCAACAGTGAGAGGCCCACGTACTGCAAAAATAAATAAATAAAATAAAATAAAATAAAATAAAATAAAATTGTTAGTGATAACCACAATCCATATGATGCTAACAGTTCTGTAAATTCTAATTATAATCTTTCCTAATCTATACTTAATTGATGGTTCCCAAGCATGAAACCAGCGTTAATAGTTCCCAAACATGAAACTAGTGTACAAAAAAATTGTTAGTGATTTTAACTGCATCCTTAAAATCTGGGCTCCAAGACTGGTTAATCAGGTTAGGACAGTCAACTCTATTCTTTAGTAAATGACCTTCTTTTGCTTTCTCTGTCTTTCTGTAAAAACGGTTCCATAAGGCTTTTGGAGTTGGTTTCTTGACTATCTCCGTTTAGACATTCCCTAAAGTAGTTCCCATCAGGATTCAATTCAGTGGCTACTTTTTCTTTCACAGTTAAACTTGATGATCTTGAAGAGCCCTTTTAAGACTCACATTCCTTTTTTATAAAAGTTGAATACCAAAAATGGACCATATGATCCAGCAGCAGAAAGATCTCTAAAGTAATGATAATTGAAAATGAGAAAAAAAGAGTAAATTTCTTCCTTAAATTATTGCAAATATACAATAAAAATTTATTGTTAATTCAGCCAATTTATTTTCATTAGGTTGGGTCCCATTCACCTTATGGTGAAGGGCATTTATTGTTTCTGACTACAACACTAAGCAATCCATTTCATTAGGCTCAGTTTAAGTTTATTTGGAAATTTCTCCCTCCTTTCCTTCTCTTCCCTTTATTTTTTTCCTTGCCTTCCCCTCCCTCTCTCCCTTTCTTTTTACCTCACTCCCTCCGTCCCTCTCTTCCTTCCTTCCTTCCTCCCATCAGCCCAGATTTAACTAAATTATACCTTATCTAAATCATATTCCAGTGAACTGAAATATTACACTGAGGGGCACAGCCCTATTTCCTTCCATGATTCTTTAAGAGACGTGTTACATGACTTTATGTGATCTCATTCTGAGGTTGAAGTTAAACTGCTCTTAATGATTGCTATGCGTGATGAGACCTCAAACCTTTCAATAGTCTGAAACATACTGCTTTAGTCTCATTAAGATGTCACTTTGTCCAAATATGAATATATGTCTGCATTATCTCAATTCTTGGCATATTGCTTTAAAATAACATTGTTTCAAGTTTCTCAGACGACATGGCACTATTCACAACATGTCCTTAATATCCAGACAAGTTTGGAAATTCTTCCAGACAAACTGATCCACAGTTATTTTTTAACCACTGATGACTCATAAGTGAGGGCAGAGCCCTTGCCTTGTTAGTAGTTTCTACCCTACACTCAAGTTCATCCAGCATGTCAACTCAACAATGTGTGATGTGTCAACTTCAAAAATTAAACAAACCAGACAACACAGCAGTTGCACTACAAAGAAATTGGTTTGTTTCCCAACCTTGCATTGCTAGCAAAACTGCTTTGACTTTCGTTCTCTACAAACCCCATGTCTGGCTTAATTCCAACTTCTATTTTCTGTTTATTCTTCAGAAACTTGTTTCATCAGCTGAGAAATATACCCAAAGCTTTTCTCATTTAAAGATCTTTTTTCTTTACGTAAATGCTTTCATTTCTGACCCAGGGGTTACTGAAAATTTAAGGTGATTTTAGTTTCTTTCAGAAACATTCTTGTAGCATATAAGGGAGATAATTGTTCCTCAGTAAATTGAATTATTAGTTATTACTTATTTCTAAATACAAGAACCTCATTTCCTCATGAGGAAATGCTGTTTGGTGTAAATAAAATGTAAATGCTCAAAGTTAGAACTGTAGCTTAAAGGTATACATGATAAATTGTGTACCTCTCTCTATACGTGTACACAGAAGAAAAGGTGGCAAACTAAAAAAATGTAGTCAACCTGGGGTATTTATACCCCCCACCAAGGAAGAAAGATTCATCCATGCTTGGTCATCTTACTGACCCCTTTCTTGTACAGAATTATAGTAATGAAACAACAGAAAAATGGAAAGGAAACTGAGAAACTGCTACTCCACTTACAAACAGCTGAGTTAAAGAGGGAAACTGAGAGATTCAAGCACTCCAGCTTGGTCTGGAGTGAAACAGTCATTAGTGTAAACATGGGTGAGACATCAAATCAGCCAAATGGAGAATAAGCCTGGAGAAAAAAAAATAGAGAAATTTTAAGACATTTTGATTTACTTAATAAATGATACTTGCTGTTTTCATGTAACGCTAAAGCTAAGATGTTAAATTACTTTTAATTTGTATTGCTTAGTAAGCTAATACCACAACCTTGTCATGTCAAGACAGGGTGACAGATAATAAGATATTATGCAGGTTACATATATTAACATGTACATTTTCACATTTTTAATAGTCGCTACTTGAGAGAAAGATTGAAGAGAAATGAAGACCGATTTCTATATTTACTTTCTGGATGGCCATATAATGAGTATTTTAAGTAAACATATATTACTTTGTCAGTTTGAAAATAAACAAATTTTCTATAAATTATGACTCATAGAACACTGATATTTTGCTAATCTAGTTGGCAATTATCATTCACTAAAGAGACAATTATCACTTTGGTGATGATCACTAATGGGACAAAACTAGTCTTAGCGAAAAAGAATACAATTTTAAACAATGCTATTGCAGAAAATTCTAAGAATGTTTATATTATCCCAGATTCACATGAACCTCTCAGATCCACTGCCCCTCCCAAAAAAAGTGTTTTGTAAGACAATCTTTTTGACCCAGTTTTTTCCAGTTCTTCTTGGGGTATTGGTTTTCATCATGACCATAATTCATCACTAATCCAGAGAGTTTTTTGTTTTTTTGTTTTTTTGTTTTTTTTTTAACCATAACTTTGAGTGCTGTCCCAAAATTCTCAAGCTTGTAATCAGTCCTTTGAGGCTCTCAGTCTCCTTTGATTTCGAGATACACTTTATTTCTTATGTAAATCCTAGTGAAAAGTTACTAGGAAGAGTCACAAATGAAAAGATTGAGATATGTTACTGAAAATGTAAAAAAAGAAAGAAAGAAAAGAAATCTCATTATAGATATTGTGGGTGCTCCTTCTTCTTTATGCTGGGGAATCCTCAAATAACAATACTGCCAGATAACATGTTCTCATGTATACTGATACTCAAATATCACATCAATACCTGCTACACAGATCAGAATTAAACTGAAGGACCTCTACTGTAGAGAAGTAGGGCATCTCTCACCATGGAGAAACCAGCACAAATCAGTCTTTTTTTTTTAGAGACTCTTCTTTAGAAAAAATTAGCCATTTTTGCAGGATATATGTTGTATGACTTAATAGAAATGTATATCTTACCTCTATGATAGCTGCCACATGTGCTTGAAAAAGAATAGTCAAAGATGCCTTCTTCTACCTGGAAGGTAGAACCAGTACAGTGTACTTCTCTGTGTGTCTCTTACTGTATGATTTAGACTCAAGTAACAGGTGGAATTAGAAATCTTGGTACCACACTAGTATCAAGAATAGAACAGAGCTCCCAAATCATGCTACAAAAAACTACTTATAGATATGTTCAGATATTAAGACTATAATCTTATATTCAGAAATGTAGAGAATTACATGTAGTATAGTCTCAAACATACTAAGTGTCAATATTTTTCTGGTTTATGGAAAAATTATGTCCATCTCACAAAAATCAACATATAGAGTGAGAGTCCTTGCTGCCGATGGAAAGAGTATCACCAGCAAAATGCTGGCAAGAACAGAAGAGGAAAAAGATATTTTCTAAAGAGAGAGCTCCATCAACTCAATCTCTCTGACACTCTGGTTCTCCCAACTTAAACAAAAAGTCCCGCATATCAACACCAGCATTCTCTTGGCTATTTCAAGGCTAAAATTAACAGTGAGTGAAAATATGCTTTGAAACTGGAAAATATTGTATGAAAGCATGAGACATTATTAATGGTGACACTGAGCCCTAATGAGGATTGATATGATTGTTTTCTCAGACATCAAGTTGTAGAAGTGCTTCCAAACTTTCCAGATAACTAACATAATGCATCTCTGCATTTGCATACCCTTTGGTTCAAAGAACTCACCTACCATGTTTTGAACATATTCGAAACCTTCCTTTTGTTAACCATTTTCAAGGCATGAAACTTTATGTGGAAAATGGCTTTTATTTTATTTTTCTATTATTCATCTCTTTATGAACTTTAATTTCTAGTGTACCATGTGTTCTGGGCTGAATTCTGAACCCCTAAAATTCATGTGTTGATGTCCTAACCCCCTGTAGTGCCGAATATGACTGTAATTGAAAATAGGGCCTTGAAAGCCGTGTTTAAATTAAAATGAGGCTATTACAATGGGCTTTAATCCAGTCTGACGTGTGTCTTTATAAGAAGAGGAAATGTGGACACAGAGAAACACCAGGGATGCACTTGTATAGACTATGTGGAAATGGGGAGATGGTGGCCATCTACAAACCCAAGACAGAGGCCTGAGAAGAAACCAACCCTGCCAACATCTTAATCTCAGACTTCTAGCTTTCGGAACCATGAGAAAATAAATTTCAAGCCACTGATGTTCAAGTCTCTGGAAGTTCGTTATGGCAGCCCTAGGGAACTAACACAACCAGGATTTCAAGAAAAGGTTGTGTTTATTGTATTCATATCTATAACAAATCTGTAAACCATAACGAATTTTTATGTCCACACTTCTCAAAAGAGCAGAATGCTCACATTTCAGGAGATTTTTCTAAAGTTTAAAAGTCACGTTTAAAATTAGGTCTTTGCTCCAGGTTTTCAGTGTATTACACCAAGAAGACACAAGTTGATATCAAAATAGTCCCTGAGAGCTCTCTGCTGCTTCAGCCTCTGATGTATGCCACCCAGGTCGAGCTGTGCACAGCCAGTGGGTGACAGGGCACTTGAGAACCATGGGCTCTGGATTCCTTCCACTCTTCCACCCCAGCTCCTGATTCTACTCTGTAACAATACATCAGAGGAGGTCATTCCAAAGGACTCAGGGACAAATTACTCCATGGGCAGGTGCTTTGGTAAAGCTATATATTTATGGGAATTACTCCTCATTTCCCATTACTATTATACTTGTGCCTTCAAAAGTCTATGAGTTTTGGCCCAGGGGAGGGAAAAAAAGACTTCCTTCACAGTCAGGGTTTCTCCAGATGTCTTTTATGAATTGATGGGACTTTCTTGTTATTTTATTCCATGGTCCCATCTCACATAAACAGTGTCAATACCTGCATCCTTAGTCCATGTATATGTGTAGGGTCCATTCTGCTATTTACCTCTTCCTTCGTCCAAAGCTGTATTTGTTGTGGGTGATAAAATTCAGGCAGAAGTTTTTAAAAGCTTCAACCTCAAACTTAATTAAAATGTCTGTTTTCACCAAATATAACAAGCCATAAATTATATGGATATTTCCATTTATTTAGCTCTGCAAACATGTCACTTTGATCGATATAAATTTGACTTCACTCATATACAGAAACAGTCTTGAAAGTGACAGCTCAGTGATATTTTCTCCCCCAACAGAAATGAAGATACCTTAGATGGAAAGTTGTCGGTTAAGTCTAAATAGGAAGTTTAGAATCAGAAGGCAGACAGGTCCCCAAGAAGGTTAGAAACAAGATTATGAAAAACATAGGGTAGTCATGGAGTTCTGACATACACTTTGTCACAGCATATTACAAAGAAAAAAATAGAGAGAAGTGATGAAGGAGTAGAAGGTTTTTACCTAATGGGAGAAACCCCACAGAAAGTGCATTTGAGTATTCAAAAGAAAATCAAAGAAGGATCCTCTAGCCATTTCTGAGAGATGGATATGCAAATATTATGAAGAAAAATGATTAAAATAGCATTAATAGGAGATTGAAAAAAATAGAAAACCCAGACTTTTGAAATCTGTAAATAAATAACCTCTCTTACAACTAACCCTAAAGCTTAGGTGAGTTATCTTTGGACAATTGGTAAAATGTTATTTTTTAATAACTTAAATTACTGAAAACTTCAAAATTGAATTGAACCAAGCACTCTCCTGCTTTTGCTGAAGAAAGGGCTATAGGAACTCAATAAATTTTCCCTGTTACATTCTCAAGCACAAGGTGGTCAGAATAGATTTCTGAATAGCTAAGAAGTATGACAACCCCTTTTCCTCATTAAAGAATAAAAGCATGTTTTAGTTTGTCTGGATTTCATGAAGTCTCGCCGGCAGGTATAGAATTGGTATGTGTTAGGGGCCACAATTTGTTTGAACTTGGAGGTGTTTATGGCCCATTGTAATTAATTTTCTTTGTCACATTCCATATATTTCCTTTACTGCATCCAAGGGACTATGTAGAGATGCCCCATGGTGACTAATTTAATACCTGAAATGTCTATTTTTTTTTTATGTCTTAGTTTGACTAGTGGGCAATGATGCCATCGAGTGTTGCATAGAAAATGCCCATAGCAGGCATTCAGTTTCAGACAAATCTGCATTTATAGTTCTTAATAAGGATAGCATATTTCCTTTGAAGTTCTGGAAAGGACTTCTTGTAATTCCGTGTGTTGCTTTTATTTAGCCAGAATATATAGCTGCCCTGATGTTTGTTCTCAGTTCAAATCTCGTTAGCTTGGTGTTTACCTTCACTACTTATGTAGTGATGAAGAATTTTTTATTTGAATAAGGCTGCTGGGAATATATACATGTGCCACATGTACATGATTTTATTAGAAATTCTCTGTGTAGTTAGGACTGAGAGTCAGAGAAATGAAGACATAATAATAAGTCCCAGTCTCTGATCCAGGGCAATGATACCATGGGTAGATCGCACAATAGACCTTCAATTCCCTCACCTATAAATGGGGAAAAAATAGTGGTTTCATGAGGGGAACAATAGTGGTTTCATGACAGAATTTCTATGTGGATTACATTGAAGAATAGGTAGAAAAGTACCTGGTAAACTATGAAGCAATATAAATATATTAGTTGTTTTATAGTCAGGAAAGAGCACAGCATAAGGTGTTAGAGTCCAACAGACCTGAGTCTGAGCTCATTTCCACCACTTATTAGCTGCTTAACTTCTCTCCTCAGTGTTTGTCATCTGTAAAATAGGGATAATAGAGCGTCCCCTCATGAGTTATTGTGAGGAATGACTAAAATTCACACAAAGCATTTATACAATGCCATAGTGGAAAGAGTATTTACTTAATGATTGTTATATCATTCTGAGAGGACAAGGTCCTTCTACCTCTGATGGACTCCCTGTGTCAAGAAGCAAAATCTTCTCTCCATTTAATTATGAATCACTTCAGATGTTTGGGAAGGGTCTCTCTCATGTCTCTAAACTACTTCTTTAACAAAACCAGCAATCACAATACAAGGAATTATTTTCCTTTCAGGTAAAGCATGTCATATTAGTACTTGTATATTCATAGATCAGGTCTGAATGGCTGGGACTAGGTAAACCACTGCATAGGTTCTGAAAATAAGGGCAGTGGGGGAAAAATGTAGCCAAATATATAAATTTAGTCTGATAAGTTCCAGAATTGGTCAGATAAGGTGAAGCAGGCAGTGGAGGATCCAGAAAATGTTAATGAACAAATCAATGAAAGAATGAGTGAATAAATGAATTTTGGAGAAACAGCTAGATACACTAATTATGGGAATGAGCTATAGGGGAAAAAAAGATTTAATAAGATGCAAAGCATTAAGACTAACTGCGGTACACAATCATGTGACCTGTGATGAAAGGAAGTGCATCCAAGTAAGATAGATGGAGAAGATGGTAAGGATTAGACAGAGTTAAGGTGGAACTTTCCTCCAACGTGGCATCTTGGTAACCAGCATCCTCCTTTCAGTGCACACACACTTACCTCCCATCATTGTCTTCACTGCCTCTCATATTTTTCCCTAGAGTTAACTTCTGATAACAGTCTCCTAAAGGTGATTTTGTAAAAGAAATTTGAATAGACTATTGAGGACCTTCAGATCCATAAACTGCCTTTTTAAAAAGAATAGTCAGTGAACACTTTTTTATTGAGACTATACTATGTGTTAGGCAGGATAGAAACAAACTCTGAAGATTAAAATCCTATCTATTAAAATCCAGCTATAATCTAATTGAGGATACAGATGTTAGTCCTGTCCTTTTTTTATATGTGAAAAAGAAGATTGGGACATTATCATCAAGCCATAAGCTGGGAGTAACAAACGTTTTTTCTTCCTTTCTATCTTTCCTCTAGTTTACTGGGTGCCTACTATTTTCCCACCAGACATCAAGAACTACAATATACAATCAACTTATAGTTATTGAAGCCAGAAATTGGAGAGGGCTTCATGCAATAGTCAAGGGAGCTATACAAACATGTACACTGCTTCCTGTTTTTTCCATGCTAATTTGTGTCACCTCTGTTCATTTGTCAGACAGTTAGAGAGATGCAGCCATTTCCCCCTCTCCACTCTCTCATTTCCCCTTAATTCAACTCATATTCTCACAAATGAGCTTTCACTTGGCCAAGCATAAGGCTTTCCCTTTTATTCAACCTTAGTCTTCCCTAATCCAGCAGGAAAATTGTGGGGAACCACAAACAACCCAGCACATCATGGAAATAAAAATGAAACCACTCAATTTTGTTAGAAGAATAACTCATTACAGAGCAGAGAAAATCAATCATCAGACTCAGGTGTCAATCCATTTGCCTACTTTCCAGACAAGATCTGGACCAACCTTAGATACTAGATTATGAGTCCCTATTTTCTATGACTTTTGCATTTACTACTATGGTTCATTGGGAATATTCCTCCCACCCTCTTATTTTATTGCTTGTTTTCTGTGTAATATTTTTAATTTCAACTTTAACAGTTTGACATATTTTTCATATGAATTAAGTCACTTATAGGTAATTATTATTTGTCTTCATCCTATAGGTGACTAACTTGAAACTGAGTGCCACTGTAGATTGTTATGGTCACTAAGCCAATGTATTTGGTTGGCTCACATAAATGTTCTTAGAAACAACTCCCAAATTTCTGAGGCTTCACAAAATAGGGGCTCGTTTCTCACTATGTAACACATCAGTGCAGGTCTTTGATGGTGATTTGAGGACAGTGGCTCCTTCCATCTGTGACTTCATTATACCTTTGGGCCTTATTATTTTCTCCTAGACCTCTGCATCTAGCTGGACATAGGAGGAAAAGATAATGTGGATAATCAATGTAAGAGCATTTAGGGGCCAGACCTGGAGGTGATGAACATCACTCCCATCCCTACTCAATTAGCCAAGACTCAGTTAAGCCTCCATATATAGCAGAAGGGAGAATAGGACATACAGGCTACTTTGAACCCAGTGGAAAAGTGAAACATATTGATGAAAAATTAGCCAACTTCTTTCTACCATGGTCTGCACCTTAGGAAACAAAATATTTATTTTACTCATCCTCACACCATAAAATAAACACATCTTCTCTCCCTGGGTGCCAACTTAAAGAGCCACTTAGTTGTTGCATCCAGTTCAAAGTCCATGATCTACAGGGAATACATAGTCTTTTTTAGCTCCTCATGATATAATAATATATGAACTAAATGAGACATTATCCACCACTTCCCAACACCCAATATACAATATTAGAAAAGAGAGGGGATAACTCAGTGAATTTTCTCATTTAGAAAATGAAAGATTGGGAGAAAACAGCAGACACTGAAATCATTTCTGAAATCCCTGGAAAATCATTATGAAAGACCTCTACACAGGAGATATGGAAAACTCATTGATTAGACCAGATTCTGCTCTCTGAGTGATGTTCCATTGTCTCTTGCCTTCAGTAGTCACTGGATATTCCCACTGGTATATTCTTCACTTTCCATTTTTCTCCATAACTAAGGATTGCTCAGAGCATCCTAGTATGTGTCTTTTGTCTCTATTTTTCACACTAGCACCTCCTTCTATTCTTCAAAGCATCAGTTTGTGTAATAAAATATATGGTTACACCATCCATAGCCATATATAAAATGGGTATTGGGGGATAAAGCCTCCTTGAGAAATATAGTGTTTATCAAGTCTACTTCTTACCTCTGGTTTTGGAACTTAAAGATTGTTTTATTGCTTGAACAGTCAGATGATTTTTAGAAGAGCAGAGGGTCTGGATTGATGGGGTTTTTTTTGAAATATAATTCCTTCAAAGACTTAAGATGCTTCTGATCCAAGCAATTCTTATTCCAATAACTTCACCCAAATTTCTTCTCTAGACATAATTCTTAAACCTAATTTTTTTTATCAAGCTTATGCTGACTACCTTGAGGCTCTTTGGAAAATTAAAGCTAGGTGGGAAGGGAAGTTAACACTCATAATCAGGTGTTTGATATTTAACTTAAAAAAAAAAACACAAAATCTTCCTGGTTCTTTGAAACTCATGATCTAATTTAGTCTAGCATCTTACTATTTGGCCTTCAGAAGGAATTGTTCCTTGCTAAGCTTTAAGGTTCTTGATCTCTAGACTTTCCCATTTTTTTTCATTCTCTTGTTAAAAATCAGGTAATTCTCACCTGGGAATATCTCTTTCTTATTATACTTTAACTGGAAAGTCAATAATAATCAAAACAGCATCAGCCTGATTCTATCCAATGACTTACCCTAGAGCTATAGACTCAGTAACCATACTATCTACACAACATCTTTATAGGCAGTTGTCTGTTTCTTTGCTGGTTGCTGTCTACCAGCTAAACCACTACCACATATTTTTGGGTTTTGTTATATGATACCTCAACTGAAAGTACAAATTTCTGTATTAATCAGGATAAACTAATTGTTGTAACAAACAATCTCAAAGTTCCTATGACTTGACATAATAAGTTATTTCATTCTCATTTAAAGAACAGTTTATTGTGATTCTCCATTGAGCATTCTAAAATATGATAACTCAGAGACACTAGTTTTTCCCATATTGGGGTTCTGCTGACTTCCAGACATTGGGGTTATCTGCAACTAGCCTACAGGAAGGAGAAAATGGAGAATTGCATGGAAGCTTTTAAAATCCAGGTCTAAAAGTTGTGTGTATCACATTCAGTCATATTCAATTGTTAAGAACTCATTCACATGACCTCAATTAACTGGAAAGATAGTGAATAAAGTAGCATAACTCTGAGACTAGGGGAAAAAAGAGAAATTGTTTGGTGAACAACAAGCCAGTCTTTATTAGTAAATATGTAACCAAGCACAATTTTCCACACTGATCCTTGATAACGAATCTGATAGGTTTCCTTGTTCCCTTACAATTTCATCTAAAACTCAACAACTCCAATAAGTCTTTCTTCACTAAAAATATTAGCTGTGGTCAAACCTCGCAGCCCAGAAAGGTACAAAATGTAATTATTGAGGTACTTATTTCTATTTTACTTAAAAACAAATTTGGTTAATATTTGGTACCATAAAGTTATATGGCCCTGCAACACATTTCAAGGAGCCATCAGCCCTTAAGGTAAATAAGTCTAGCTGAAAATGCTCTTGACTCTGTTATGTGTAAGGTAAAACTACGTAGAGTTGATGCCAAGTTAATATACATGATTAAATATCTATGAAGATTTACAAAATGCAAATCCATTCAGAATTATGTTTGTTTAAAATTTTGGAACACATTACTCAGAAATCCTTAAGAGATTCTCATAAATATTACATCAAACTGTTAATTTAATCCAGATTTTTCAGAGAAGTTTAAGAAATATATTTACATGATATATTAACCACCACCTTATTTCCTTAAAGTATGTTTTTTGTTTTTTAGACAATTCCATGAAAATATTCACTAAGATACATGAATAAAACTAATTTAAAGCAATGAATTACTTCTTAAAAATTTAGATAAGTAATATATGTTTATTACTAAACATTATACAATACAGAAAAAATTAAGAAAGTGCAAATCACCCTTAACACAATTTATACATTATATATAAATTCTTGAAAAAACATTGGAAATAAACATATGCATAAGCTAGCTATTTTAAATATAATATTTATATATTATTTTACTTATTACTACATTATTAATATGTCCTTTGACAATCAATGACCTTAGAAGTGAGAGTATTTAAAATATTTAGTTGCAGGGTCATAGATTCTACTAATGCTTTAAGTTTAGATATTTAGGTTGTTTTTAATTTTTCTATTCTTATAAATTATGCTATAGTAAACATTGTTTTACTGACATCTTTCTGTATATCTGGTTATATTACTATATAAATAAGTAGTGCTGTAATATGCTTATTTTTTAATATACCTTTATTTTAATCCATAATTATCCAGAGCTACAAATCAACCCTTTTCTGCCTTAATTTTGTGGTTGTTCTATTTATCACCCTGAGTCCTACAAATATCATGCCACCAATCAAATAAATCTTACATGTGTGTCTTAGTTAATAATTGGATACATTTTTAAGCATAATTTTAGCATAATATGATTTGTGAGTTTTTTATAATATTATACTGGCAGTGAATATTTGATGTTTTGGTAACTAAAGCTACCAATGAAATATACAGCCACAATTATTGAGAAATGTGTATATATGTATGTGTTTATATATATATATATATAGACATATTCACAGACATATACTTATATGCATATAAGAAAGAAAATTGTATATAAAATATAAATGTTATATAAAATATGTTTCCATATATATATGTATTTCAGATGCTTATAAAACATATAAAACACTTCCAGTGGGTATTGTTGTATATATAAAGATAAATAGATAGCTATAATTTCCTTATATATATGGAAGCTTCTTTATAAATCTAGATATGTTTCTACTTAGACTGTCCGTACATAATATATCTGAAAGTATATCTACATGCATTATAACAAAAATAACATATTAACATGTTTAGATCTTTAATTTTCTTTAAAACCCTACAGGTATGTAAACCCATACTTATTCCTTAATTCAGACTAATATATATGACCTGGAAAGAGTGATAATTTTAAGTTGGAATAAACTTCAAAATAAACTGTACTATTTAAGTATGTGTCAATAATTTAAAGTAATTGATAAAATTATTCCCAATGTATTTCTTTGCTTACATGATTAAAATTCCTAAACTTTGTGCTTCATACACTGTTTGAGCTTAATTAGTACTAGTTTTCTTCCTGCAATAGCACAATTTTTAAGACATTCCACATATGTACTTGATTCTTATATTTGGCCAAATATCTTCACTACTATGGGTTTAAGTTTTCTACATATAATCTTTAAGTTTTGGGCTAAAAGCACTGTATGTTTGATTTCTACTCCAAAATTTCATTGTATGCATTTTATATTTTTAATTAAGTCAATCATATTTTATGAAATGTGTCTTTAATGCAATCATTATTATATTTTTTGATTGTTACTTTTTATTTTAAAGCATATTTAAGTGGTATCTCAATGACTAGGTTTAAAGAACTAAATGTTTTAACACAACTTTCACAAGTGCTCAATTTTTCTTTGCAGAACTAATGCCTTTATTATGGTTTCTCACATAGCTTGTCACTTTTCTATTGCTTTGATTCTTTTCAAACTGCATAATTTCAAGGAAGTACTCCAATTCTATGAAGTTCTTATTTATCTAGGAAAAGACAATTCAAAAACTTTCAATGGGAGATATTCCTGCACAATTTCTCCAACCCATGCTAAGAAAAACATAGTTTCAGAGTCCTACCCTCTAAAATGGTAACAGTAGTAAGTTTCTCTCCAGAACACTTCTTGGGCATTCTCAATTGCCAGTCCATCAGCAAATGTTTTCTTTTCAGGCAGTATCATGTCTTCATATTCTCATTCTCATGAATCTTTATACATAAGTCATCATTTACCATATTATATTGGAATTTAGTTTGTGGCATACTTCTCTTCCCCAGTAGAATGTAAGTTTCTCAAGAACAGAGAATGTGTTTGGTCATATTTTATTCCTATATATTTCCTAAGAAAAATCCTTGACCTTAGAATACTCAATGCTGAATAAATGAATAAGTAAATGATTGATTGAACTAGGAACAGTGAACTACATTTGAGTCAGAAAGAGACTGTCAATGACTCTGTCTATATACTGATTCTATATACTATTTCTAAAATTTCACTTTGTTGCTGCTATTTTTTGTAATTTCTTGCTTAGAAGAGCAGATGTTTGATTAGAAGGATGAAATGATATAGCTTGCTGATTTTATTCAAAAGTTTCAAAGTTTCAAAATAAGAAAGAACATTTGCAACTTCTGAGTACATTTATATGCATGTAAAGAATTTTAGCCTTGGTGGGGTGGTGAGGGGGAGGATAGTGGGAAGAAATTATAGAATGACATTTATTTAAAATATAGAGAAAAGTTTCATTAATATCTAGAGGAACTTCAGTTTCTAGGGTCATCTAATTTGAAGTGCTCCATACTTCATAAATGTTAATTATTCTGAAGTTTCCCTAATTCGAATGTTTTATCTAAAGGCAATACAATAGATGTTCTCCAGAGAATAATTAATTGTTCTGAGGAGTTATTCTCTAGTCCTTCACTTCTTCCTCACTACAATATGAAAAGTAACCTGAAAAGTTTCAAAGAGTAGGACTCATATAAATTTTACACAGTCTTAACAGTGCTATTTTAAATATTGAACCAGATTCTCTCAGTCAAGAGAACAGAAGATGAGGACTTAAAATGCTTCTTTGAAATAAGTTGAGATTTTTTTTTTAAACACCAAAACTGCATCTTGCAACTAAAGTTTAAAAGATGTTTAAATGGATATATGCAGGAAAAAAATTAGCATGACAGTTAACTTGTCTTGGTTTCCCAGGAGAAAACTTGCATTTATAGGGTCATATTCTTAGAGTTCACATTCATCTGAGACTCACAACACAGCAAGAAATAAAGAATCATTAAAGAGATCTTAAATAACACTGAATTTTATTGTTTCCAAGAATATTGTTTAAAAGCACAACTTTCTTAGGAACTCCTCTTTGCTTACTGTCCGATTCTGAGACTCAGATTCAGTTTTGCACATATTTTTTGTATCAGTGTATGGAAACAGTATCATAGAGAAGACAAACTCATAGCTTTATCAATCTAATACAGCTTCTTTTAAAACCCCGTTTACCACAATTCTAGGTATGTTCTAAATTCCCAGTAATTTAAATATTAATAGGAAAAAATTATAACAATTAAAAGCATGGGAAAATAAAATATGGGAGAATAGGAGCATTACAGTATTCTTTTCAAATTCAGATCATGGAAGATATATTAAATTTTCCCCTATTTTG
Source organism: Leucopleurus acutus (assembly GCF_964270905.1). NCBI lineage: Eukaryota > Metazoa > Chordata > Mammalia > Artiodactyla > Delphinidae > Leucopleurus > Leucopleurus acutus. Next base: position 18,561,305 of record NC_139142.1, on the reverse strand, counting down.
TTAAAAGAAGACAATTAAGCTCCAGGAGATAAAGTGATTTATCCAAGACCATAGCTCTAGTCACTTTCAAAGGTAGAATCATTTCCTTATTCTGTTTTTCAAAATGCTGTGTTTTCTCTGCTTCATTTATGTTTTTATCTCATCTATAGACTGACTTCTTTCTTTAAATAGGTAATCTAATCCAGATCAAAGCCTGAATACCACCCCAATTCTGTTACTTTCCTGGTACTAACTATAGCAGGGTTCATAGAACGGACTTTTTATAGAATAATGACAATGGAATTATTAAGGTGTGATTCAGGCAGAAAAAAAACTTATCTGAATCTTGGACATGCAGAGTTAATCAAATCAAAATGTTCTGAACTGCATGGACATAAGAAAGAAAACATTAATGGTAGCAATCAGTCCCATAATTCATTCTTATGAATCATGCTGATACTTCTGTGTATAAGACGAAGATGAAAGTTTGTTGTTAAAAGTTTTCCATGCATCATGCTTGTTAAATACAAATGGAAAATGTAATATTAGAAAGGGTGATCTTCTGGATTGCCCAAAATCACCAGTTTTAGGTAGGACTGAAATCAAACTATTGTGTTTCTTGGGATCTATAGCCTTTACTTTGACAGTTAAGCCTAGACTTCAATTTTTATTAGAAGTTTTAAAATGCCTTCTGCAGCTGACTTCTGAAAATTAAACTAGTTAAAGAAATGACAAGGGGACACACACCTATTCAAGCCAGGCAGTCTCAGAAATAAATATTTTGCAATCACAGTGCCATCAATATTTTGCGAATACTCACATACACATACTTGAACACAGCATTTAGTATCTGTACTCAAAGACGACTTGGGGATATAGTATTAACAGGTAGGGAATAAATTTTCAAAAAGTAAGAGAAATATATAGATTAATATTGGTTGGAAGGATTTGAACGATTTCATGGAGAATATGGATCTTGGTCAAGCTTGAAATGTGAATAGAATTTGGATAGATACAGTATCGATTCACCCCAGACAAGGGGGGGCACAAATATACAAAAGGAGATACATGAAATATTTTAAGATATTGATGATATAGACCTATCTCCACAGATGTATAAGTGGTTAGTTAAGAAGAATTGAGAAGGTTGCCATCATTTATAATATCATATGAAATATTTATATCATTTCTTTCCGATTACACAGAGTTTTGGGAGAGGAAGAGATTAGGCATGACATTTAAAAGGCTGTGTTGGGAAAAGGTGAGACCAAGAGTAGATGGCTTATATCCAGGTACTATATATTAATGAGATTTGAGAACATAGTCACCCTAGAGTTGAGTAATGAGCAGATAAATAAATCACCTTGCATAATGTAGTGAGGTGATACAGTTGCAATAAAAGCTCTGTGAGAGAAAAAGGAATAAGTGATATGGCAAGAGCCTTATGATTGAAGAGAAAGGTGGTGCTTGGAGATTCACAATGCTCTTGAGGAACTTTTAAAAAATAAGGATGCTAATATTCAGTTTATATGATGCAAAAAGGCTCTAAGTTTCCAATTATCCAGTCAAGTCTGCTACTTACAGAAATTGTTTGTGTGATGGTGTTTTGAAGCAAACCAATGTAAGATACTGATTTCCACATCAGATTTGTTGAGGCCAGAGGAAAGAGAATATATGCAAGATGTGAAGACAAAAGTTCAATTATATCAGGGGCTGTTTATGCTTGGTTTGGATACTATCATGGGATCATATTTCAGGGAACTTAAATCATTCAGGTGCCTGCTATATTAGTAATTACAATCTCAATTTAAAGATCTTATGAAAAGAGTAATGATACAGTTAAAGGAATGTTCCAGAGTAATCACAGCTTAGACTTTTGAAAGGTACCTTGAAACTATTGTTCTTCAAGCACAAGGAAATAGCTATTATATGTTTATCTTCTTTTCTTGCCCAAAATGAAAAAAAAAAGTGTTTCTGTTTTCTTCATTTTTATTTGAGGAATTTTTTGTTTCTCATCCTCACTATCTAGATCTTTCCTTTAGTGAAGAAGTTGTTTTTTCAGTACATCTACACCACTCTAATTTTATTATTCTCAGAGTTGAACACAATATTACAAGGTAATTGAATCAAGGTAGAGATGGACATATGTACTGTAGTGTTTAAAACATACCACATAGAAATAACCCAAAGTGATGATAACTAAACATAAAACTTTGATGAAAAATAAAGCTTTAAGACAATCATGCTAAAAGCAAGTAAATAAAAATTGGATTCACAATCTAGCACTAGGTATATAAAGATCCCTGGCTCCACTTTGCTGTAATATCCTAAAAATAATGATACAACTCTCTATTTAATAAGTTTAAGTCTAGTGTTGCCATTACTAAGCTCAATATTAAAAAAGGTAAAGTCTATTCTACAAAAACTAAATTGATGGTTTCTAGTTGCTCTAAATAATATATACTCCAGATGCCAACTATTTGCAAAGTTTGTTCAATAAGATACAAACAACAATTAACCATTCAGGAGAAAGCAGTTGATTCAAAATGTGGTAAATTAGTTAGTCACAGAAAAAGTTGACAACGCATGTTTAAATTCATGATTAGGTTCTTTCCTTCAGCCCTGCCTTTTATTAAGTTTAGGAAGGAACTGGTTCTGTATTTGTTATTGGAAAAACATGCACACCAAAAAAATGCAACCAGATGCAGAAATTTTACATAATATTACAAAGGAAAAATGCGGTTATTTCCCAGCACCAAAATTGTATGAGTTAAGTAAAATGTTTAATTAAAAATGAATAAGGACTAGATTCGGTTTCATTGTAAGTTTCACAAACACTTGATTCAGAAAAATCATTCTATAACACTTGAAAATGTATGTACCAAGAATGTGTCAAGTATTGATTTAAACACTTTGGAGACATTAACTCAAATTACTTAATGTTTCTAAAAACTCTATAAAGTATTTGATATTTAGTATCTGATATTTATGACAAAATAAGCTATTCCTGTTTTCTCCAATTAATAAATACTGCACTAAAACCTTAGCGTTGTAACACAATTCACCAAACAATATGTTGGATATCCCTGCAAATCAAAATTTCATCTAATAATCCCAGTTTGGAGATTTAAAATTATACTGGAAATACTTAGACCTATAAAGTGGATAAATTTTGATATATGAAGAAGAGTTTCTCAAGAAGAGATACTGTTTAAAACCAAGACAACGGTTAGATGGGAAGAATGGAATCCAATATAGAATAGTGTTAAGATGTCAAGGAAAAGGTATGGTAACAAGAGATTTAGAATATGAAGGGGGAGAAAGGTCATTGGAATAAGCAAGAAGAAAACCATTTAAGGTCTCTGAAAGATCTGTTTCAGAAGAAAGACGGGCCTGGAATTTAGATAGCAGGGGTTGTAAGGGGCATGGATGATAGGAGGCAGCAGCAGTGAGTGTAGGTTAATCATGAAAATGGCTAATGACTGTGGAAGGAAGGAGCAATTACATGGCATAAGATGGGCAACAGGGTCAAGTAAAAGTTTTCTTTTATTATTTTGCAATATTGATGAAGCCTCTGAATATTTAAATATATCCAGAGAAGAAAGGTTTAGAAGGAAAGAAAAGAGAAGAGAAAGACAGGTGGGGACGCAAAAGGAATTAAAGGATTGGTTCAATCTAAGGTTGTTTATTGACTGAAATTATCATTCACATAGAAATTATCATTCTATGTGAGTCATTGTCTAAGGAGCTTGCATACATTTTATCTTTTAATCATCACAGTAAACCTATGAGATAGAAATTTTCATCTTTATTTCACAGTTTAGGAAAATGAACTTGAAGAGGTTAAGAATGTTTGTTCAAAAATCAAATAAATAAAGTTAGGATCAAATTTAAATCCAATTCATAGCCTGGGTACTTAATGAATGTTCTACAGGCCAGTGCAGGGACTTTTTCAGGACAAGAGAAACATTATTCAATGTAGAAATATTTAAGCTGTTCCCTTTTCAGAAATTGGGTTCATCAAATGATTATACAGCAGTTCTGCTGTAATGATTGTTTTGAAGACAGATTTTATTCTAACGGCATTGTTTTATTAGGGAACAATTTGAGCATAACAGAAATTTTACCTATGCTTATGTACAATTTAATTCATGAGAAACACTATGTGAATGCAGAAAATGGCACCCAGCTAAACCCAGCACAATAGAACACACAAATTGCACACACCTCAAACATTTATGGATTTTCCATCTGATTTCAGATAACCCTTCTTTCTCTTCACAATAACTCATGAGCTTTATCCCTTTCCAAGCGCACTTCCACAAGCAAGCTTCAGGTCTTTCAGAAAGTAAGGTGCCATATTTATTATACTAATTATGTCTTTCTTGACCATTTAGCATGTGTTAGCTATCAATTTTTATTAAGTTCCTAATTTTTTAATGTTTCATTTATGATGTGTTTGAGTGCTGCACCCCGACTCCATTTTTCTCATAAGCCGACCGGGTTTTGTTATGTGATTTTGCATAGCGCAGTGATTCTTAGTAACACACGTATCATGATAGCAGAACTGGCTGTACTTCTGGAGTAAATGATATGCCAAGTGTTTGTTTGGGTATCTTCGAAACTTTTTTGCCGAAAAAGTTGACTATCATTAGTCAATAGGACAGCTACAGTGTGGGATTAGGAATGAAAAGTATAAGTAGTCATAACATTTTCTATTTTGTTGATAAACACTAAGTAATCAGCACACAAAACCAATTGTTACTGACATCTCTGCAAATTAAAGGCTGGCTAGAATTGGTGAAAGATGTTGTTTTAAAAATCCACAGTATTTCCCTCTTACTTTGTCAATCTTTTAATTTGTTTGTTTTAAAACACCAGTACTGACGTTTTTAGTGAAATCTGTTTGTTTATAAAATAGCACAGCTGTTGGTCATATGGTAAGTGTTTTGCAAGGCAGAATGGGAGAAAAACTGCTAAGATTAAGTTCAGCCTGATCAAGATGCCTTCCCCTTCACGTAAGGAGTAAACTTTTTTTTGTTGCTCTTGTTGTTGTTGGGTAAAGGTCTGATACGATCTGTCTCTGTCTATTTTATATAAGGTCAAATTCTGAGAATACTCACAGTTCATACACCTATCAAGAGATGTGAATGAGAATTTGTATTCAAAGCAAGAAAAAGGTACTTAGAATAAGAACACAATCTGCATAATTTCGGCATCTGTCAGATAATCCTTGTGTCTTTTGTCTTAGTACATCCACAAGATGGCATGAAGGTAGAGGTGAGGTTTGAAATATCTAACAGTCTGTATGACAGAGGCACGGACCAATCAGAATGGACATCAGCTACATAAAGCAATCATGCCATCCTGGTGTGTACTGGCTAAACGTCATCCTCACTGGAAGAAAGGGAAAGAAAAAGTATAACTGGCGAATTAGGTGCCAGTTTTCAAACAAACACATAAAACCAACCACAGTATATTAAAATTATGTATTTCTTTCTTGCACTCTAAGATTTTTTACTTTTTGGCTTTTTCAGGTATAATGCCTTACTCTTTAGTGTATCTAGTAGAAAACCCTATCCTGACCCATATAAAAATGTTTAGGAATGCCAAAGTAACTAAACCACCCATTGGTTGAGAGTTCACTCTAAGTCAGAACTGGGTTAGATGTTTCATATGCATGACCTCTAATGCCTCAAACCCTCAGAAGGTAAATGTGATCATCCCCATTTCATATAAAACCAAGTTTCCAAAAGGCACATTGACTTGACTTGGGCCACAGTGTCAGACAAGGATTTAAACCAATGTAAATTGGTTTACATGCCTGCTCCCAGATCCTGCTATTTCATATGTCCAGCATAATGTAAATATGTTTCATGTTGGTTGGATTGAATTAAATCTCTTCATCTCAAACTGACCTTCACAAAATCTACATTAGACCTATTTCTTAGAGCAAGGGAAAATTTCCTAGGTTGTCATTTAACACACATAGAGGATGGAGACATTAAGAGACAAAAATATCTTTGTTTCCAAATTGATTTACATATCAAAGCTTCTTGGGGAAGCCTGGAATAAACAGTTAAGTTTCTGGAAACTTATTTAAATCAACTTTCACATTCTTTGGAGAAGTTAACCATAGCATTTTAAGGGGAATGTATAAGCATCGCGAGTTGGCACAAGATCCATTCGCTTTCGTGTGGCCAAACATGGCACCTATTTTTCCCTCATGAGCTCACCAGAATCATGGTGATTCACACAAATTTCTTATTTTAAGTCTGTCTTTATCCTAGCATTTTTTTTCCTTGCCTGGAAACTTTAAAAGTTTAAAGCTATTGAATTTATCCTATGGAAAACAGGCCAGATACAGATGTTTTGCATATGATCCTTTTGAAGTCACGTTTCTTAGAATAGGCAACTTACCTTGAATAACATATAAAAGAGAAAAAAATGAATAAGCAGTTTTCAAAATAAAGTATACAAGGAGGTGGCTTTGTGTGATAGAGAGAAAAGAATTATTTTAACCCAGAATCCTAGAGAGTGGTCTCAGCTCAGCTATTTTTTAGATGTGATTTAATATCTCTGTGATTCAATTTCCACAACCATATAATATACAAAAAACAAATTATCTCTATACTTTGAAGTACATGAGTTTTACATAAGTAAAAATACTACTGAGTGACATACTAAGTTTCTACTAAATGATGTAATTAACTTCAAATGAGTTAACATGATGAGAGTAAAAGTGAGACTCCTAAATTTTTATAATGTAGCTTAAACTACTTAACATAAAAATAAATAAATTATGGAACTTCCCTGGTGGTCCAGTGATTAAGTCTTTGCCTTCCAATGCAGGGGGTGCAGGTTCAATCCCTGGTCAGTGAGCTAAGATCTCACTTGTCTCAGGGCCAAAAATCCAAAACATAAAACATAGCAATATTGTAACAAATTCAACAGGGACTTTTTAAAAAAATGGTCAACATCAAAAAAATTTTAAAAAAATAAAATAAAATAAAGTCTGACGAAGAAAATGAATTTAGATTATCATTCAAAATCTGGTAACGTATCACACAAAAGTGTAAAATAAGAAATTTTGGAGAAGAACCTATTCAACTCGTTCCTATTGATACTATATCTCCAAAGAGTAGGCTGCTATGAAAACATAATTTGAATGATCTAGATATTGTGCCAAGAATTTGCATTCCATATGCATTATAAATTAGTTTGAAAGCTGAGATTATGTCAAAGCTTTAAATATCTATTGCATGAGTTTGGACATTACAGATTTCCTCATTATTTTGGATTTGTGTAGCATACTCATAAAGCTGAATATAAAAAAAAATTTATTACCTTATAAAACACATATTCAAATTTAAAAAAATTAGGTATTTATATCCATTTTATTGTATTAAATTAATTCTATATGAAATAGGTAATAATAATATACAACAAATAAATATGTCTATACTCAGAATTAATTATTTAATTAATTTGTATATATACATAAGTCATATTATATATATACATATATGCATACACAAGTCTTTAACTATAACTAGAGTAATTTTTTAATGGATACACAAGATAAAAAGATTTAAGTTGATACATCAAAAACAATATGTGAAGGACAGAGAGTAAAATTGTAGAACATTAGTATCCATTCAAGGTTAAGTTGTTATCAGTTTAAAATAGACAGTTATAAATATAAAGTATTTTGTGTAAGCCTCCTGTTAAACATAAAGCGAAAACCTATAGTAGATATTTAAAATATGAAGATAAAGGAATCTAAGCATACCACTACAGAATTTCAAAATCACAAAGAAACAGAACAAGAGAAGAAGAAATGAATAAAGGAATTACAAAGCAGCTGGAAAAATAATTTAAAAATGGCAATAGTAAGTCCATATTTATCAATAATTACTCTGTGTGAATGGACTAAATTCTCCAATCAAAAAACATATTGCGGCTGACTGGATTAAAAAAGACAAGACCCAGCTGTATGTTACCTACAAAAGACTCATTTCAACTTTAAGGACACAAACAGACTGAAAGGGATGGGATAGGAAAAGATATTCCATACAAATGGAAACCAAAAGAAAGAAGGGGTAAATATACTTATGTCAGACAAAATGGATCCTAAGGCAAAGACTGTAATAAGAGACAAAGGAGGTCATTACATAACAATAAGGGGTCAATCCAACAAGAGGATATAACATTTGTTATAACATTTATGTATCTAACATAGAAGCACCTATATATATATATAAAGCAAATAATAAGAGACCTGAAGGGAGAAATTGAGAGTAATATAATAATAGTAGTAGACTTAAATATTCCATTTGAAACAATGGATAGATAATCCTGACGTAAAATTAATATAGAAACATTAGACATAACCTATACATTACACCAGATGGACTCAACAGACATTCAGAGAACATTTCATTAAACAGCAGCAGAATATACAAACTTCTCAAGTGCAAATGGAACATTCCCCAGGATAGATCGTATATTAGGCCACAAAATAAGTATTAATAAGCTTAAGAAGACTGAAATCATACCAAGCATCTCTTCCAATAACAACAGTATGAAATGAGAAATCAATTACAAGAAGAAACTGGAAAATTCAGAAACATGTGAAAATTAAACAACATGCTACCAAACAACCAATGTGTCAAAGAAGATATCAAAAAATACCTTGAAACAAATGGAAATGGAAATACAACACACCAAAATTTATGGGATCCAGCAAAAGCAGTTCTAAGAGGGAAGTTTATAGTAATAAACACCTACATTAAAGACAGGAAAGATCTCAAATAAGCAGTCTAACTTACCACCTAAAGGAACTAGAAAAAGCAAAAAAAAATAAGCCCAAAGATAGTAGAAGGAAGGAAATAACAAAGATCAGACTGGAAAAAAAAAAAAGACTAAAAAGACAATAAAAAAAAATAAATGAAACTAAGAACTGATTATTTGAAAAGATAAACAAAATAGACAAACTTTTAGCTAGACTTACTAAAAAAAAAGAAAGAGAAAGACAGGGGACTCAAATAAATAGAAGTATAATGAAAGAAGAAACATTATAACTAATTCCACAATAATAAAAAGGATCATAAGAGACTATTATGAACAATTGTACACCAACTAATTGGACAACCTGGAATAAATGGATATACTGATAGAAACATACAAACCACTATGACCAAATCATGCAGAAATATAGAATCTGAACAGACCAATTACTAGTGAGAATATTGATTCAGTAATCAAAAACCTCCCAACAGAGAAAACTCCAGGACTAGATGGATTCAGGTGTGATATGGTGTGAATTCTACAAAATATTTAGAGAATGAATATCAATTCCTCTCAACTCTTCTAAAATATAGAAAAAGTGAGAATACTCCCAAACTCATCTTACAAGGCCACCATTACTGTGATACCAAACCAGATAAGGACACTACAAGAAAAGAAAATTACAGGCCAATATCCGTGATGAACACAGATGCAAAATCCTCAACACAGCATTAGCAAACAAAATCCAACAATATATTAAAAGAATTATACACCATGATCAATTAGGATTTATTCCAGGGATGAAACAATGGTTCAAAATTTGCAAATCAGTCAATGTAATACAACACATTAACAAAATACAGGGTAAAAATCATATGATCATCTTAATAGGTGCAAAGAAGGCATTTGAAAAAATTCAACTTTCATTCATGATAAAAAGTCTCAACAAATAGTATAGTGGGAACTTACGTCATAATAAACATAGTAAAGTCCATATATGACAAGCCCTCAGCAACTTCATACTCAATGGTTAAAAGCTAAAAGTGTTTCCTCTAAGATCAGGAACAAGAGAAAGATGCTCATTCTCACCACTTTTATTCAACACAGTACTGGAAGTCCTAGTTACAACAGTCGGACCAGAAAAATATATAAAAGGGATCTGAAATGGAAGGAAAGAAGTAAAACTGTCATGGCAGGTGGCACAATACTTTATATAGAAAATCCTAAAGACACCACCAAAATATTATTAGAACTAGTAAATTAATTCAGTAAAGTTGTGGGATAGAAAATTAATATACAGACATATGTTTCATTTCTAACAACAAACTATCAGAAAGAAAAATTAAGAAACAATTCCATTTATGATTGCATTAAAAAATAAAATAAAATACCTAGGAATAAATTTAATCAGGGAGGTAAAAGATCTGTACACTGAAAACTATGACACTAATGAAAGAAATTGAAGAAGACAAAACTAAATGGAAAGATATTCAATGCTCATGGATTAAAACAATTAATATTGTTAAAAGGTCCATATTACCCAAAGGAATCTACAGATTCAATGCACTCCCTAGCAAAATTCCAATGGCATTTTACAGAGACACCGGAAAACAGTCGTAATATTTGTATGAAAACACAAAATACCCCAAATAGCCAAAGCAATCTTGAGAGAGAACATAGCCATAGGAATCACACTTCCTGATTTCAAACTATATAACAAAGCTATAGTAATCAAAACAGTATGGTATTGGCATAAAAACAGGCACAGTAAAATGGAAGATAATGGAGATGCAAGGATAAACCTACTCATACATGGTGAATTAATTTTCAACAAAGGCACCAGGAATATATAATAATGAATAATAATGGTGTTGGGAAAGCTGATATCCACACACAAAAGAATGAAACTGGAGTCCTATTTTACACCATATACAAAAGTCAACTCAAAATGAATTAAATGATTAAATCTAAGAACTGATACTGCAAAATTCCTAGAACATAGGGATAATCTTGTTGACATCAGTCTTGGCAATGACTTTTTGGATTTGACACCAAACTCAAAGACAAGAAAAACAAAAATAAACAAGTGGGACTATATGAAACCAAAAAAATTATGCACAGCAAAGGAAACCATCCAGAAACTAAAAGGCAACATACAAAGTGGGAGAAATATGTGCAAATCATATACCTGATAAGAGGTTAATATCTAAAATATTTAAAGGACTCACACAAAAAAAAACCTGGTTTAAAGAACATGCAGAGAAATTGAAGACACATTTTTCCAAAGAAGACCTACAAATGGCCAGTACTTTTATGAAATGGTGTTCAACATCACTAATCGTCAGGGAAATGTAAATCAAAACTAAGTGAGATATCATCTCACATCTGTCAGTGTGGATATTATGAAAAGAGATGACAAGTTCTGGCAAGGATATGGAAAAAAAAGGGACCCTTTTGCACTGTTGATGGGAATGTAAATTGGTGCAGCCACCATGGAAAAATAGTATGAAAGTTCCAGAAAAAATTGAACAAAACTACCAAATGATCCGCAATCTCACTTCCAGGTATATATCCAAAGAAATGAAAATATGATATTGAAGAGGCAGCTACACTCACACGTTCACTGCAGAATTATTCACAATAGCCAAGATATGAGAACAACCTAAGGGTCCATCAACAAAAAAATGGATAAAGAGGATGGATGGAAGGATAGACAGATAGATAGAGATACAGATAGATAGATAAAACATTTATACATTTGTGAATACTTTTAGCCATAAGTGAGAAGGATATTCTGCCATTTGCAACAACACAGATGCACGTTAAGGGCATTATGCAAGTGAAATAAGCCAGACTGAAAAAAGACAAAATACTATGTAGTATCACTTGTATGTGTACTAAAAAAGAAAGTTGTCAGGGCCTGGGAATGTAAGAAATTAGGGAGAGGTTGATAAAATTGTACAAACTTTTAGTTAAAAAATAATGTCTGAGGATCTAAAGTATGATATGATGACTATAGTTAATCACACTGTGCTATGTAATTGCAATTCAAAACATATATGTATATAGAAAAACAACACAAAAGAGTCTCATGTTGCTTAAGTCTGTTAAATATATCACTATATCTTAGGTTAAAAACATTAAGAAAATCATTTTAAGCATCCTCAAAAGCTGTAGTTTCATAAGCATATCTGCAAGGTTAGAAGCTTCAGAAACCATTCACCTTTCAGGCTTCTATATATGATGCCAAAGAAGGTATCTGAAGCTTGTATACTAGTTCTATTTTCCTATCCTTAACTCAGAGAATAAGGAATTAGCCCTCTCCTCCTTTACAGTCCTATCCTGCTCTATTTATTCCCCAATCTAAACCATTAAGGGCTGCCTTTTCCTCATACACACCTTTTCAATACATGATCTCCTTGTTTGTACTCAGGACACTCCTGTGTCTTCAGCACCTTCCCAGCACAATTTCTGCTGGAAGCTTGCCCTAACTGGAACCTCATTCTCTCTTAAATAGAGACTACATTTATTTTTTTTAACATCTTTATTGGAGTATAATTGCTTTACAATGTTGTGATAGTTGCTGCTGTATAACAAAGTGAATCAGTTATAGGCATAAATATATCCCCATATCCCCTCCCTCTTGTGTCTCCCACCAACCCTCCTTATCCCACCCCTCTGGTGGATACAAAGCACCGAGCTAATCTCCCTGTGCTATTCAGCTGCTTCCCACTAGCTATCTATTTTACACTTGGTACTGTATATATGTGAATGATACCCTTTCACTTCATCCCATTTTACCCTTCCCCCTCCCCATGTCCTCAAGTCCATTCTCTAAGTGTGTGTCTTTATTCATATCCTGCATCTAAGTTGATCAGGACTTTTTTTAAAATTTTTTAGATTCTATATATATGTGTTAGCATACAGTATTTGCTTGTCTCTTTCTGACTTACTTCACTCTGTATGACAGTCTGTAGGTCCACCCACCTCACTACAAATAACTCAATTTTGTTTCTTTTTATGGCTGAGTAATATTCCATTATATATATATGTGCCACATCTTTATCCATTCATCTGTCAATGGGCACTTAATTTGCTTCAATGTCCTGGCTATTGTTAATAGAGCAGCAATGAACATTGTGGTACATGACTTTTTAAATTATTGTTTTCTCAGGGTATCTGCCCAGTATTGGGATTGCTGGGTCCAATGGTAGTTCTATTTTTAGTTTTGAAGGAACCTCCATACTGTTCTCCATAGTGGCTTTATCAATTTACATTCCTACCAACAGGGCAAGAGGGTCCCCTTTTCTCCACACCTTCTCCAACAATTATTGCTTCTAGATATTTTAGTGATGGCCATTCTGACTGGTGTGAGGTGATACCTCATTGTAGTTTTGATTTGCATTTATCTAATGATTAGTGATGTTGAGATTCCTTTCATGTGTTTGTTGGCAATCTGTATATCTTCTTTGGAGAAATGTCTATTTAGGTCTTCTGACCATTTATGGATTGGGTTTTTTGTTTTTTTGATATTGAGCTGCATGAGCTGCTTGTATATTTTGGAGATTAATCCTTTGTCAGTTGCTTCATTTGCGAATATTTTCTCCCATTCTGAGGGTTGTATTTTTCTTTTATTTGTGGTTTCTCTTGCTGTGCAAAAGCTTTTAAGTTTCATTAGGTCCCATTTGTTTATTTTTGTTTTTATTTCTATTTCTCTATGAGGTGGATCAAAAAGGATCTTGCTGTGATTTATGTCAAAGTGTGTTCTTCCTATGTTTTACTCTAAGAGTTTTATAGTGCCTGGCCTTACATTTAGGTATTTAATACATTTTGAGTTTAGTTTTGTGTATGGTGTTAAGAAGTGTTCTAATTTCATTCATTTACATGTAGCTGCCCAGTTTTCCCAGCCCCACTTATTGAACAGGCTGTCTTTTCTCCATTGTATACCCTTGCCTCCTTTATCAAAGATAAGGAGACTATATGTGTGTGGGTTCATCTCTGGACTTTCTATACTGTTCCATTGATCTATATTTCTGTTTTTTTGCCAGTACCATACTGTCTTGATTAGTGTAGCTTTGTAGTATAGTCTGAAGTCAGAGAGCCTGATTCCTCCATCTCCATTTCTCTTTCTCAAGATTGCTTTGGCTATTCTGGGTCTTTAGTGTTTCCATACAAATTGTGAAAATATTATGTTCTAGTTCTGTGAAAAATATCATTGACAGTTGGATAGGGATTGCATTGAATCTGTAGATTGCTCTGGGGAGTATAGTCGTTTTCACAATGTTGATCTTTCTATCCAAGAACATGGTATATCTTTCCATCTGTTTGTATCATCTTTAATTTCTTTCATCAGTGTCGTACAGTTTTCTGCATACAGGTCTTTCCTCTCCTTAGGTAGGTTTATTCCTAGGTATTTTATTGTTTTTGTTACAGTGGTAAATGGGATTGTTTCCTCAATTTCTCTTTCCGAATTTTTGTTGTTAGTGTATAGGAATGCAAGAGATTTCTGTGCAATAATTTTGTATCCTGCTACTCTACCAAATTCATTGATTAGCTCTAGTAGTTTTCTTGTAGCATCTTTAGGGTTCTCAATATATAGTATCATGTCATCTGCAAACAGTGACACTTTTACATCTTCTTTTACAATTTGGGTTCTACTTTTATTTCTTTTTATTCTCTGATTCCTGTGGATAAAACTTACAAAACTATGTTGGGTAATAGTGGTGAGAGTGGGCAACCTTGTCTTTTCCTGATCTTAGAAGAAATGGTTTCAGTTTTCACCACTGAGAAGGATGTTTGCTGTGCTTTTGTCATATATGGCCTTTATTATGTTGAGGTAGGTTCCCTCTATGCCTGCTTTCTGGAGAGTTTTCATCATAAATGGGTGTTGAATTTTGTCAAAAGCGTTTCTGCATCTATTAAGATTATCATATGGTTTTTATCCTTCACTTTAATATGGTGTATCCCATTGACTGATTTGTGTATATGAAGAATCCTTGCATTCCTGAGGTAAACCCCAATGGATCATGGTATATGATCCTTTTAATGTGCTGCTGGATTCTGTTTGCTAGTATTTTGTGGAGGATTTTTGCATCTATGTTCATCAGTGATATTGGCCTGCAGTTTTCTTTTTTGTGACATCTTTGTCTGGTTTTGGTTTCAGGGTGACGGTAGCCTCATAGAATGAATTTGGGAGTGTTCCTCCCTCTGCTATATTTTGGAAGAGTTTGAGAAGGATAGGTTTTAGCTCTTCTCTAAATGTTTGATAGAATTCACCTGTGAAGCCATCTGGTCCCAGGATTTTGTTTGTTGGAAGATTTTTAATCACAGTTTCAGTATCAGTGCTTGTGACTGGTCTGTTTATATTTTCTATTTCTTCTGGTTCAGTTACGGAAGGTTGTGCTTTTCTAACAACTGGTCCATTTCTTGCAGGTTGTCCATTTTATTGGCCTATATTTGCTTGCAGTAGTCTCTCATGATACCTTGTATCTGAGAACAACTGCAGTGTCAGTTGTTACTTCTCATTTTTCATTTCTAATTCTGTTGATTTGAGTCTTCTCCCTTTTTTTCTTGATGAGTTTGGCAAAGTGTTTTTCAATTTTGTTTACCTTCTCAAAGATCCAGCTTTATTTTTATTGATCTTTGTTATTTTTCCCTTCATTTCTTTTTCATTGATTTCTGATCTGATTTTTATGATTTATTTCCTTCTAATTTGGGGGTATTTTTTTCTTTATTCTCCAATTTACTTAGGTGTAAGGTTAAGTTTTTTATTTGAGATTTTTCTTGTTTCTTGAGGTAGGATTATATTAGGATTATATAATATAATATATATATATATAGGATTATATTGCTATAATATATTATATATATGATTATATATATGATTTTATATATATATATATATGATTATATTGCTATAAACTTCCCTCTTAGAACTGCTTTTGCTGCTTCCTGTAGGTTTTGGGTTGTTGTGTTTTCATTGTCATATGTTTCCAGATACGTTTTGATTTCCTCTGTGATTTCTTCAGTGACATCTTGGTTATTTAGTAGAGTATTGTTTAGCCTCCAATGTGTTTGTATTTTTTACAGATATTTTCCTATAATTGATATCTAGTCTCATAGCATTGTGATTGGAAAAGATACTTGATACAATTTCAATTTTCTTAAATTTACCAAGGCTTGATTTGTGAACCAAGATATGGTCTATCCTGGAAAATGTTCCATGAGCACTTAAGAAAAAAATGTATTCTGTTGTTTTTGAATGGAATGACCTATAAATATCAATTAAGTCCACCTTGTTTAATATGTCATTTAAAGCTTCTCTTTCCTTATTTATCTTCATTTTGGAAGATCTGTCCATTGGTAAAAGTGGGGTGATAAAATCTCCTATTATGATTGTGTTACTATTGATTTCCCCTTTTATGGCTGTTAGCATTTGCCTTATGTATTGAGGTGCTCCTATGTTGGGTGCATATATATTTACAATTGTTTTATCTTGGCCTTGGATTGATCCCTTAATCATTATGTAGTGTCATTCTTTGTCTCTTGTAACATTCTTTATTTTAAAGTCTATTTTATCCAACATGAGAATTGATACTCCAGCTTTCTTTTGATTTCCATTTGCATGGAATATCTTTGTCCATCCCCTCATTTTCAGTATATATGTGTCTGTAGGTCTGAAGTGGGTCTCTTGTAGACTGCATATATATGGGTCTTGTTTTTGTATCCATTCAACCATTTTATTTATTTATTTATTTATTTTGGTTGGAGCATTTAATCCATTTACATTTAAGATAGTTATCAATATGTATGTTCCTATTAACATTTTCTTAATTGTTTTGGGTTTGTTATTGTGGGTCTTTTCCTTCTCTTGTGTGTCCTGCTTAGAGAAGTTCCTTTAGCATTTGTTGTAAAGCTGGTTGGGTGGTGCTGAATTCTCTTAACTTTTGCTTGTCTTTAAACGTTTTAATTTCTCTGTTGAATATGAATGAGATCCTTGCTGGGTAGAGTAATCTTGGTTGTAGGTTTTTCACTTTCATCACTTTACATATGTCCTGTCACTCCCTTCTGGCTTGCAGAGTTTCTGCTGAAAGATCAGCTGTTTACCGTATGATTCCCTTGGCGCTTTGAATATTTTTTCTTTGTATTCAATTTTTGAGAGTTTGATTAATATGTGTCTTGGCATGTTTCTCTTTGGGTTTATCCTGTATGGTACTCTCTGTGCTTCCTGGACTTGATTGACTATTTCCTTTCCCATGTTAAGGAAGTTTTTGACTATAATATCTTCAAATATTTTTTCAGACCCTTTCTTTTTCTCTTCATATTCTGGGACCCCTGTAATTCGAATGTTGGTGCATTTAATGTTGTCCCAGAAGTATCTGAGTCTGTCTTCAATTCTTTTCATTCTTTTTTCTTTATTCTACTCTGCTGTAGTTATTTCCACTATTTTATCTTCCAGGTCACTTATCCGTTCTTCTGCCTCAGTTATTCTGTTATTGATTCCTTCTAGAGTATTTTTAATTTCAGTAATTGTGTTGTTCATCACTGTCTGTTTGCCCTTTAGTTCTTCTAGATCCTTGTTAAATGTTTATTGTATTTTCTCCATTCTGTTTCTGAGATTTTTGGTCATCTTTACTATCATTCCTCTGAATTTTTTTTCAGGTAGGTTGCCTATATCATCTTCATTTATTTGGTCTTGTAGGCTTTTACCTTGCTCCTTTGTCTGTAACATACTTTTTTGACTTTTCTTTTTTATTTTTATTTTTTGATGTGTGGTGTTGTATTCCTGTCTTACTGGTTGTTTGGCTTGAGACGTTCAGCACTGGAGTTTTCAGGCAGTTGGATAGAGCCAAGTCTTGGTGCTGAGATGAGGACCTCTGGGAGGTCTCACTCCAACTGGTATTTCCTGGGGTCTGAGCTTCTCTGTTAGTCCAGCAGTTTGGACTCAGAGCTCCCACCACAAGAGCTCAGGCCCAACCTCTGGCCTGGGCACCAATATCCTGCAAGCTTCATGACATTGTTAAAAAAAAAAATGAAAGAAAAGAAAGAAAGAAATAAAGAAAAAAAGGAGCAATACAATATCAAAGAATAAAAAGCAAAATAAAATTACAAAGATAAAAAATTAGGAAAAATAAAATTATAATTGAAACAAGGTAAAATAAAACAACAGAAAAAAGAAAGGAAAAAAAAAGGGGTGGGGGAACAAGCCTAAAAGAGAGAACAATAACAAAGTATAAAAAATAAAATAAAATTAGAAAAATAATTTTTTTTTGGAAAAATAAAAATATAAAAGAATCAACAACAATTAATCAACAGGGTAAAACAGAACCCCAATCTAAAAGAAGAAGAAATAATAAGCCTTGGCTATGGGGGTGGAATTTAGTCAGGGGTGGGGTTTAGGGTAGGGTGGGACCTAGGCAGGTGGGGGTCATGATTTTGAGCATGGGGTAGGGCCTCTGCTTAGGACCTGCATGGAAGGGGAGAGGCAGCATGTGAAAGGAGGGCCTTTGGAGTGTGGAGTTCTGGAATCTGGATGTAGGGCCCTGATGGAGGGTGTGTGGGTGGGGTTTAGGCCCAGGGCATTGGAGGGGGTCTCCGAGTGTAGAGGTTGGGCCCTGGGTGGGGGTGTAGGGGTGGGGTTTGGGTTCTGCACAGCAGGAATGAGGCTCCCAGGGCAGGGGATTAGGCCCAGGAGTCTAAGAGGCTCCCCAGTGCCTAAGTGGACAGGGAAAGCACTGGCTGTGTTCCCTTCCATTCCTTTGCACCCCTCCCCCACTATCTCCCCAGGGTCTCACCCATCACCGCTGGACCCCTAACCGTGGGTGGGTCATGGTGGGTGTAGGAACTCCTTCCCTTCCCCAGCCACTCTGGTCCTGGAGGTCTGGCCTTTACTTTTGCTCCCCCTTCCCTCCCTCCCACTCCCTTAGGACCCACGCAGCTGGAGGGGCCTCTGTGGGCAGAGGATCAGGCCCGGGATCTCAGAAGCTTCCTGGGGGCCCAAGTGGGTAGGGAAAACCTGGCCAGGCTCCCATTTGATCCTCTGCACTCCCAATGGTTCCCCAATTTCCCCCTTCAGGTGTGGGATCCCTTCCCCTCCCCCAGCTGCCTCTCAAGGCCACCAGTCCCATCCCACGTCCACTTCTCCTCCCCCTTCACTACCCCCATCCTACTCGGTTGCTGGGGGTTCCTTCCATCCCCTTAGGTGTCCATGGTCCCCCACCGGTGCCTGGGCACTAGGTGCGCTAGTTGTGAGGAGATCTGAATTCTGCGTACCCCTAGTATGCCATCTTGACTCAGTCCTCAACTTTCTTTTTTCAAAAGGTAAGGTTGATAACCATTTTGGTTTTAGATCATTACTTTTCTTTCCTCTTTGTCCAATACAATGTTTATTTGAATTTACTCCATAAATATACACTATCCTCCCTGTTCTCTCTTAAATGATATCATTTACTATGTATTAATCATGCCCTTTCACTGTAGACTTGTTTCTTGCTCCCACCTGCTTTTCCACTGAATATCCTTTGGTCATTTTCAGGGACACCAATACCCTCATGAATAATGCACTCAAAACCTACCTATCGAGTCTTGGCATCTTCTTCTCCAAAACCAATCAATTTTAGCCCCAAATTCCCTTGTTTATGCCCTTTAATATATCAGAAAGCTAGAAATATTTGCATTCTTAATTTCAGATATTCCACTTTGCAACCAGCATTTTCTGTACTTTGGATTATGTTGCTCACTTACTTCCATCGCCAAAATTATGTGGCATATTGATAGCTCCAATCCATGTTTCCCCACCCCTATTATTGATTTTTCACTCTTGGCTTCACTTATAACATTTTTCAACCTAGTTACCATTTTCCATCATTATAATTATGTATATATTCATTGCCTTCTCCACTGGCAAAATCTTAATTCTTTATGAATCTTAATTCTTATTTTCTCCACACCAGAACAAGAGCCACCATATTTGGCATGAAATAAATAAACACATAAACCAAACAGACTTATTTTACATAAATTCTTGGGCATAAACCTCAAATTTATGCTTAGTAATGCCCAGCAACTCTGTTGGATCTCTCTTGTGGGCTCATTTTTTCATGACTTCAGGTAATAAATTCATACTTGCTTAAGCCCTCAAGACCTTGACAGATGATCTTGCTTTATATGTGTAAATTGTATTCATTGGATGGGAACTCCTTTCTCCTTTTTGCTATTCACATTCAAGTCCAGCTTCTCTTCTTCCTTTCTGACATAATACATGAAGTGTCCCCCTTCTGTAGAAATGCATGTCTGTTCTTGTGCTATAGATACAGTGCTCTCCAGATTTTAAGAAACTCAGCTGCTTTGGTTATCCCCTCACTTTCCTGCATCATTGTTCCCTTACTTTCTACTGGTTATTCCCATTGCTTTTAAAGACCTTTTCTAGAAAGTTTCATAAAAATCCCCAAATCTTTCTGTGGTATTTCATTTTTTCACAGAAATCCTTTGTAGTCAAACTTTTAGAAAGAGCTGCCTCTTACTTTATCCTTGGTGTAATTTAATGGGGTTTCTAACCCCCATTATTTAATAAAAAACTGCTGCTGATTCCCATTATGTCTTTGCTTAAAAGGACATAATATTTTATTTAAATTTATTAAATTATATGTAGTTAGGTTATTTTTATTTATTTTTTGTCTATTTAAGTTCCTTTAGGACATGGAGCCTAAATCTTTCTTGTTTACTATTATATCCCAACACCAAGGGCTGTGCCTGTAAATAAATATTTGTTGAATAAATTAATGAAATAGCCATATTGGAGGATATCATCTAAATAGTCAATTTTCATTTAAGATGATGCTTAGGATGCATATATTTCAAAGTAGAAACAATATAAATCATTATGTTGTTAAGAAATCATTTTTACTATTATGACTATGCTACACAAAAGTTATTTTGTGAGGTTGAGGGAATTCTAATCCATTTCATTTTAAAATTTAGTTATGAATTTAAGATCAATACAATAAAAACTTTCTATACCACCTAAATTTTATTATCAAGGTTTGTAACATCAAGAAATTACTTGCAATCTGAATAGACTTTCTAATAAGAAACACAAAGACCAATAATTCACATTTCTTTGTTTTATAGGTATCCCCAGGCTCCATGTTGTCTCCTTCTGGACTTAAAGCCTGAATTTTATGTTCATTTCAAATTGATTTCATTCATTAGTATATAACAACCTTATCCACAAGAAATATAATGCAAGTCATGTAGGTGATTATAAATTTTCTAGTAGCCACATTAAAAAAAAGTTTTAAAAAGTGAAATTAATTTTAATCAAATATTTCATTTAACCAAGTATATCCAAAATATTATTTCAACCTGTAACCAATATAAAATTATTCACATTTTATATTCTATATGTCATACCAATTTTTAAAAATCCAGTGAATATTTTATATTCACAGCACTTCTCAATTTGAATGCCAAATTTTCATCTAAAATATAGGTCTGAACTTAGATTTTATAAAATTTACAGTTGAAAAATTAGATTCACATATCCATTATAGACATGTTAAAAGTTTCCCATTTACTGAAGTATTGTTTTTATGTTTAACCTAATTAAAATCAAAATAAAAATTCAGATCCTTTAGTCATACTAAGCACATTTCAAATGCTCAATATTCCTATGTGACTAGTGGCTGCCATTTTAGACAGCACAGGTATAAAGAAATGATGGGGCATAATTTCAATGAAAGCTTATATCCAAATGAGTTATTTTAGATTTTAAAATATGCATTCACTACTTATGGTGGATATATGTGTATATAAATAAACACAGGTACAATTACTCTAAACAACTGACATAGAGCAACACTCAAGTGGTAGCTTTTATTTCTATATTTTAAATAAGTTCTATGAGCCTGACAGTAGTAATCCTATTTAGTCGGAATGGCAAGCTTTATCCCAGTTTTATAAAGTAATTATCCAAAATCTAGAGAATTTACCTCAAAATGTCCACCCACATCTTTTCTTTTACAAAGTCACTCAACTGAGTAACAGGGAAAGCTAGAACCAGACTCCACATATGCACCATCCTCACTCATTATTATATCCACAGATACCTAATTCCACATCCGCAAGGGTTCATCAAGGGTTTGCTTTGTTCTACTATGTGCTTATTGTACTAGTGGATATTAAAGAAAAACATTTTAAAATTTTATTGAGGAAACTTACATGTATGACATGGACCATTTCGAAAGTGCTTTTTATTAATTTCATTTTTCCCTTGATTTATTAGGGGAAAAATCATTGGAAAAGTTATACTTAAATATACTTACTTGCTTGTTAATGAAAAACATTAAAACAACTTCTTATGGGGAAAAATCCAGTCTAGAAACAGAATACTTTTTTATATACCTGAATCAGCAAAAATTATTTAATAGTCTCTAAAATTTTAGCAATAAATTGGGTTGTAAGTCCAAGGCTGTAAAATGGCATACAATTGTGTATTTATTTTTTTGGAACCGGAAATAGGAGTGTGGTATACTACCCTTGAAAGTCAATACAGAACGTCTCAGGATGGGGCTGCTTTAAGATACAATGTAAGAAATATACAGATGACAAATGCTTCAATCAATTTGATTAAAGTTCTTCCAATATATTGATTTCTCCCCTAAACATTTGATTATAAATTTCAGCTATTTATACACAAAATCTAAACATGTCAATAAGAAATACCTGTCTGTTAGAACACTAGATAACCTCATGATACAAATTATTATGGGCCATTTCTAATTTGTCAGGTATAAGAAGAAAGGAAAGATGTTCAACTCGGTGCTATCACTGGAAAGTAAATGTTGTTTAACTCTTCAATGTTTGGAGTAGAGAGTGGAATTTGTCAAGGGTGGGAAGCAGGGGGCAACTGGCAAATGAGATACTCAAAGAAACAGGTGAGAGAGAACTGAGAAAAGAAGAAAAGAAATTTTCAATGATGTTGCTGTGGGTTACAACTTATATCCCTTTTAAAGTTCTTTGTGAGTTGTAGGTGGAGACAGGAATTTTTTTTTTTTTTTTTTTTTTTTTTTGCTTGCTGGATTGTACTACTTGGACTATTTCAAGCTGAGACAAAGCCACGTGGGGGTCCATAATTTATATTTGCTCACGTTACATTCCAGAGGGTATGGTTCATGGTTTCGGACCTAAAGTATCCAGATCCAACTTAAGATCTTCACTGTAAACCTAAGTCAAATATATGTGCCCTGCAACTGCCAGACTGTTGAGCTCCTCAGGTAACAGAGCAGGAATCAATCCGACAGGAGCCACTACAGATCTTAGAAAGGGATGTCAAAGTCACAGAGACAACGTGCAGATGACACTAAAATAGAAAGAGGGATTTTTGTAAAGAAAAATGAGGCTTATGTGGTATTATGTGGGTTTACTCCACTGACGAAATCTTAAAGCCTTCCTGTGAAACAGTACATTGGAAGAAGATTTCCGCAACCTCCTAAACACATGCTTTCTTAAGGAATGGCAGGCTCTTTGGATGGAAAGGAATGGTCAATGGCTGCCATGCTGGAATTGGTTTAAGCTTCCTCCAGACCTCGCCAGCACAAAGAACAGATACCCTTTACCACTGCATCTCCTGGAACTTGCTGTCCATTAGGGTTTTTGCAACCCCAAAGTATTAGGGTGTAGTCCCTAATAAAAACTAGAGAAATTCAGTGGATTAAAAGTCCTGTGACTCACCAATAATGAGTTAGCAAATGAGTGCTGATTAATAAGTAGTTAATAATAGCATTCTTAACGGGGGAATTTCAACGTTTACCTAATGTGGAATGGGTAGATAACCCAAGGGAAAGGCACCTATTACTGTTATAACCAGCTTCTCAGCAGCAGCTGCCTTCAAGTTACACTAAGCATGCACTTTAAAAAATTTTTACCTTTATAATTTTTGAATAAAATTGTATGATTAAGTCTAATATATAAAATACATCAAAGCAAACCTGTTTCGTGATTGAAGTGGGAGCAGGAAACTTTGCCTGCTCAACTTCCACTCTGCCTCTTTCCCTTGCCCAGCATGGACCCAAAGACACCTCCAAAAACTGCTCTGGGATCCACTTAAGTACATTTTGAAAGTCACAGCTCTAAGCCATTCCCTTTTAATTTCCTGCATCCCAGCCAGTTGGTGCCAAATTATTAGGCAAAGCCCTACTTCTCATTTAATAGACTTGCATTCTGTGAAAGTCTACTTTTCGTTTGATTATTTTGCTGCTTTCACTAACTAAATGTCCTTAATAGTCATAAGAGCACACAGTTACTGCGTGCATACTATGTGCCTGCCAGTCTTCTAAACCCTGACTGCAATATGTTGTTTAATCTTCCCTACAACCATATAAAGTAGGTATTATTACTATTATTATTATTATTAATTTTCCAGTTTTCCAGATGAGAAACTGAGGCTGAGAGAGATTAGGGAACTTATGCAAATTTATACAACTTACGAGGGTTCAGCCAGGGTTTTGAATCCAGGTCTTTAGGTCTCCAGCATCCTCCCAGGTAACCACTATCTGTACCTGCCACCTTTCTCATAGTTTGATACTTGGGATAGTCATTCCTAATTTCTGAATCAGAAATTTGATTTCTTCTCCCTATGCTGCTGTTTTTCCACCATTAATTTTATATGAATATATTTATGTTTAGTCTTGAACATTCAATACAATTAGTCACCACCTTAAATGTATCATCAGGATATGTTAAAAAGAACTTGGGTCAAAATGCTAGCTTAGGAGGTTGATGGTTGCTGATTTGCATGAGTAGCTGCCATTTGCCTATCTTGATAAATTGATTTCTATAAATGATAGGTCTGTTAATGCACTGAATGCTCTGGACTTTGCTTGGTCAAGGCAGTCATTGTTTGTACTCAGCATCCATGCTCTTTCCCAGGTTTCATGGGGAAAAATACATCCATTTACTAACTTTTTGCAGCAAAGCTTGCTAATCAGGTGCAGGCTGGGCTCCCTTTCTGCCAAGATGGAAGTAGGGTTTGTGAGTTCTACGCATTCCGCAGACTCACTGGAGGGTCACCTGGTCTTGGTTAATTGAGTGAAGGAGTTTTGCCTGTGAGGTGAAAGGAATTAGTGACAGGTTTCCTATTCTCTTGACCCCCTGAGGTGGGATAAAAAGCTTGACTAGCTCCCCCATTTTATAAGACCAGTTGAGGAAAGATATAATTAAGGGAAATATGGTGTGTCATGAAGTTTTTCTCTTATTTTGTGATGATAAAATTCAAGTAACAATGTTGGGTTAGCTGGCTTTATATTTAATATTTAGTTAGCAAGTGGTAGAGACAACCAACTAGATCATTTAACACCACTGGGTTATAAATTTATCATTACGTGATTTAGTTGACAGATGTTGAATAGGTCTTGTAAAGTTTACTGGAGTTCAAGAAAGGAAACTATCACACCTGGCTAGCTCTGATATAAGGGAAAGTGCCTTGTGGGAGCTGGTTAGACTTTCTAATACGATCAATGGCCTGATGTTACCCAGCAGAAAGAAATAAAAGACTTGACTTGGAAAGGGTGTTAATTCTTCCAAACTATTTAATATAATTTAATACACTATATAGTGCTCCAGGGTATTGAAAGAGTTAAACTCCCTGGACAAAATAAAGAATTACACCCTTTTTCCTGGAAAGATCAGGCCCATATGTATAGAGAGAACTTTATTAACAAGGGTATTAAAATTGGTTTCACTGTAAGCAATTTTCCTAGTTTCCATTTCTGTGCCATCTGTCCTTTTTTTTCCTTACCAGTAAAAGCAATAAAATGTACACATTCACAAAAAAGAAAAGAATAGAGTTTTATGGTATCCAAGGGACATTAAAATTCTGTTCTCTTGTAGAATATATCTTGATATTTCAGAATACTGGTTTAACAACTGATTTCTAATATATCTATCTCAAGTTATTCATATTTTATGTTAATGGTCACATAGACAAACTGGGTAAAAACCATGAACAAAACAAACCCCATGTAATATAAGCAGTAATTGCCACTGTGAATACAAACTGTGGTTGTAGTTTGATATAGGAAGGCGAGTCACAACGTATCAGACATGCAACAGTGCTGACCTTTCCTTTGTGGTCAGCTTTTATTAAGGAAAAAAAAGGCATTTAAATGAATAGGAATTGGGTCTTTCAAAGAAATACTCCTAATTTCCTGGACTTGGGGCCTGATCACAGTAGAAGATCATAGGTAAGAAAGAATCAAAAGATTTAATCAGCCATGACCAATTGACATTGCTTTTTGTTAATTAAATACCACTTTCAATGCAGGACAATTGGGTCTCCTGCCTTTGCCTCTGAGCTGTGCCTCTGCCTGGACTTAAATTTTGTTACGGAGTGTTTTCCTGCACTTGGTAGATAGCTAGTGGGAAGCAGACGCATAGCACAGGGAGATCAGCTCTGTGCTTTGTGACCACCTAGAGGGGTGGGATAGGGATGGTGGGAGGGAGACGCAAGAGGGAGGAGATATGGGGATATATGTATATGTATAGCTGATTCACTTTGTTATAAAGCAGAAACCAGCACACCATTGTAAAGCAATTATACTCCAATAAAGATTAAAAAAAAACTGTGGTTAAAAAAAAAACAACTACTAGCACTTATCAGTTTAAATTGAATAAAAGTTTTCAGTTTTACTTTTAACACGCAACCCAATATTCTCTGGATTTGTAATAGAATCATATTAAATACTGCCTCCAAGGAATTTGGCCCAAATGAAGACAGAAAACCATACGTACGTTTGGAGCTAGAGTTTTGACCTCTATATAATTTAGATATGTCATTTCCTAAACTCTTGTGGGCTGGAATATGTCATTCTGTGATAGTAATAGTATTCTGAACTGAGCCCTTTTTAATGCACGGATCTCAAATCATTTTTCAAAGAAATAAAGAGTGTTACACATGTTATTCAACAAGGGAAAGTCAAGGACAGGAAACTTAACTTTCCTTCCTGAAGTTGTTCTCTGAGTAGGAAATATTTCAAGGATAGTGCTTAAAATAACATACTATTGATTTTTCTGTGTCATTAGGTCACAAGTATTTTATCCAACTGCATGTATCACACTTTACCAGAATGTACTGGCACCTTATCTCCATGGGACTTTTGGGTTTTTAAAGCCCATTCTTGTCCATTATCTAATTTGATCTGTAGAACATCCTTATGTGCCAGTTGTCTTCTCTGAATCTGTTCTCTCTGTCCTAAAATGAGGATGAGTAGCTTGCTTACCCAAGGCTGAAACTGGTCAACTGCTGAGCAAGTTCACAGGCCCAGAAAAGTCCTTTCCTCCGTGTTGCACTCTCTGCTAGAACACTGAAACTAAAAAAATGTTGCTTGATTTTTAAAACAATACTTAGAAATAGCATACTTGTTTTTTTTTTTTAATGACATAGGAATACATGGCTGTTGCAAAATACACAGAGAATACGGAGAAATAAAAGGAATAATCATCCTCATCCTTGTATGCCTCCATCAAGACAAAAATGCTGTTAACATTTCCTTTCCAATCCCTCAGTTGTGCATTTGTGGCATAGCTGACACAATGTTATATTTTCATTTTTGTGTGCTGATTATTTCCACTAGAATTGTAATGTAGATGTAATACTATGATAATAAGATTTTGTAAATTTTATTTTAATGGCAACTAATAACTGCATGTATCAACATCTATTTCACTATTCTATATTTGGACATATAAAATTGAGTATGATAAATGAATGTGTTTGGTCATATAGTATTGAATGAATTTAGCACTGGTTGCTTAGAATTTTCTAGAGATACAGTTTGACAATTATGAAGATAAACGTTTTAAAAGCTGTTGATTGTCAAAAGTTCTCCCTAGCACAGCTCTCTTTGTTCTCTGAATGTCTGTATTCAGATCCCTGTTCTAGCTCTTATTCTTGTTAAGGTTAAGCAACTTAATCAAAATACTTAACTACTTTGATCTTTAGTTCTTCCTGTATAAAGCAGTGATAATCATACAGATCATAGAAGCCATTGCTTTGAGAGTTAGAAAATACAGATGCAGGATGTAGAATGACGCTGTCAGGTATCAAACATGTGCAGTTTGCTATTGAATTAGGATGTTAAATGGATGGTTCATCCCACAGACAATAAAATAATGTATGGAGGAAATACTAAAAGGCATAAAAACCCTTATAAGCATCTCATCTATATAAAGGGGGTAAAACAATTGATATTCAATATAAACTATCCATTGTGTCAAATTTCCACATTTTTTGTTTTGGTTCATCACTCTCTGTTTTGTTCCTTTGGTCAATTTTTTTCTCTGCTCCATTACCATAAGATATGCAGACTTAAAAAAGATAAGATGATATTAGGAACATCCTTGTGTCAAAAATTTTATTAGTTAAAATGAACAATCTTATCTAAGTCACCAAAACTGTTTAAAGAAAAATTGGGAAATCAGAAAAATATTCATCTACTTTTTAAATAAAGATAGGACTTCTTCATTCAAATGATTCTTTTGCTCACTTTCTCTCTCTCTCTCTCTCTCTTTTTTTTTTGATAATTATCAGTAGTTTTTCAATATTATTAGAAAAGAACCAAGTTTTGGTTCTGTTGACTTACTCTTTTATATCTGCTTTATTTCACTAGTTTCTCCTTTTTTTCCTAGTTAACATTTTGTTACAAATCTCTAACTAATTTTCATTTTGGTCAGAAATGTAACCAATGTTATAGAAATACAAGTTGCAGAGAGTATTAAGAACAAATTATGTCACCTATTATTATTAGCCAGAAAATCCATATATAATCTATAAGGTTTTTTGCATAGGCATATTAACTAATTATACTAATTAATAAGCTAAATTATTGATTTTTGTGTTATTTAAGTTATTATCTGAATGTGTCAAACATAATTGTAGGTGCAGGAAAAAAGGATGATGTGGCCTTTAATGTAAAGAGACTGATAATCTCAGCAGCCTATTATTTCCTCTAACCCAAGGCCACATCTCACTTTAGGAAGAAACACTAAATGGCTGTGGGTTGGAAGGAACCTTCACACACCAGCCTTTCTGGCAACATTTTTGATCTATTTGTCTGGTCGAACCTTCGAGATACCCTTAAGCAGCCCCATACCTAGTTACATAAAAGGTGGCTGTTAGTCCATATGTCTTTACCCACTGGTGTGGCAAAAATACACAGTCTTCACTTAAATCTTACAACTTATAGTTATCAAGGGGGAAAGGAGTGGGGGTACACATTGGGAGATTGGAGTTGGCATATACACACTAGTATATATAAAATAGATAACTAGTAAGAACCTACTGTATAGCACAAGGAACTCTACTCAATACTCTGTAATGACCTATGTGGAAGAAGAATCTAAAATTTATCCCTATCAATAGTCAGCTTCAGTAACATAACTTTTAACACTATCTTAATTTTCTTTTGTTTAGGAATTTTGATATATGAATAACTTGCCTCTAATGCCATATAGTCATATAAACAAAACTTAAACATCTTTGTAATTTTATTATTTTTGCACAACTCCTTCCTAAAATCATTATAACATGACATTTACTTACAAGTAGATGTTTCCTATTACTGGACTCAATGTCTGATTTCAGCAAATTTTTCCCCTCTGCTTAATATTTGGGTCTTTCTTATAAGAGATAATAGCCACTCATCTAAATGTACTTGCTTCCTTGAAATGTAACACATATTTGTTGGCATATATCTGTTTTAGATACAATAATAACTTTTTAAAAATTTCTTCCAAAATTCCCCTTTAGAGGACCCTCAGATAATACTTTTACATGATTACTTTTCATTCATATATGTGTGTGTGTTTGTGTTTGTCATCTTAAGTTTCTACTGAAAACAGAAATAGAAAACTGAATGAAAGAATTCACTGTGGAATGTTGGCCCCAACTGTGAATGCTAGGAAATATATGATAAAATTCATCCTTTAAGGCTTCATCATTTCCTTCAACTGACCCAAGAGAGTTCCTTCTGTGATAAATGTGGGAACATTTTAATGGACCAGTTTCTAGCAACAGAAGAATGTGCCTTACTGTCTATGCTAACATAAGTACTTAATATAATCCTATGAACTTATAAGTACCTTTTAGCTGACCGCCAAAAGCATTTCAAATCTTTGGACAAGAGGATTGTAATAGTTTTAATCTGGATTCCGACTCAAATGGACAATAGTATTGATTATGGTATTCAGAAATCCCGATTGCCCAGTTAAAAATAATTTGAAATTACTAAAAAAGGATAAGGTGCTAAAAGTTGAAAACTTAAATGACACTACAAAATGTAAATATAAATACAGAACTCATGATATCATATGTGAAGAAATACAGCTTCTTGCAAACAGGCAGTATTTGTGACAACAGGTTTGTTTTTCTTGGTGTCAGTGTCTTCAGTAAGAACTTTGCCAAATTTCCATTCTAGATCAGAGGGAAAAGAAAGCCACAAGGATAGTAATAACAAGGCTTGGAATGTTTCCATGATTTTTCTCATGTGAGTTAAGACTATTTTTAAGAGCAGACACACTGAAGTAAATTTGTTATTTTTGAATATAAAAGTTATTGTTTTAATCTGAGAGCTAATATTTTTATGAAGCATTGTTGAAATTTGGGTATATATATGAGATTGGGGAGATGTTCCTGTCAGACTGTAGTTCATATCTTTTTCTTTTTCTTTGCAACTGTTGAGGTTATGAGGGGTCTGAATACAGTCATGAAAAGGAAAAATGTATAATAATAAAATATGTAATAGGAACCTGGATCTTGGAATTCTCTAAGAGCTTGAACTTTTTACCCTTCTAACAATTTTTTTTTCTTCTTTCTCAAGATGTCAATCTATTAATCACCACTAAATAATCCTCTGAGGATTATTTTTAAAATATGTGAATATATCTGTGTGTGTGTTCATTTCCACTTGAATGAACTGGATAGGCTGGAGGTTGCTGAGAAAGCAAATTAAAACAAATATATATGTTACTAAAATTTAAAGTTTAGATTTATCATTTCTATTTTTTCTCTCCTCCTGTCTCCCCCTCATTTACTTGGTAGTTTCCTAATATTTTAATCTGTATCTTTTTCTGAGGATGTCTTTCTGCATAATCACTACTGCAATACACCTGGCACAGTGACCTCTAACCTTTTTATAACTAGGTAAGAGGACAAAGAATATACCTGTGTAAAGGAGAAATGCTTGTAAACGTGTCTAGCACTCTAAATAGCTAGTTCCTTGGAACATGTGACAAAGGGCTACGTGCCACTGCCCCTGTCTTAATGTTGCTTGATGAAATTATACATTGATGCGTCTTCCTTTCTTGTAGCTCTTCCTTTAATGACAAGGAGTTTCCTGCATTATGGAAACTATTCCTGAATAAGCCTTTCTTCTCCCTCCCATCTTTACATTCCTTGCTTCCTCCATGATCCTTACACAAGTAAGATGAATTTTAAGAAATAAAATAGGATTAAAATTTGGATGTTTGTAGTTTAAAATTTGTATATTTGTAATTTGGAAGGTTGTAGACATTTTTTCTGGCTTTTCATAATGGGTTTTTATCATGCTCATTTGAACCTTCAAATGCTATTTTTCACATGTGATTTTTATTTACTATTAATGTATTTTAAGTTCCTAACTTTGTTCAAAACATTTTGAAACATTACTTTTTGACCAGGTTTATAGCCGTAATGCTTTACTTGGCAGAGTGGGAAAAAAAACGACAAGCTTGGATTCCAGCATACAGACTAGATTTTTAAGTGTGATAAAAGTTTATTTAAAAGGGTATTCTTATTAGATTCCTAGTAACCTTAATACTAAACACTTCTATGCTTCCTTTCTGCATATATTCTTTTCACTCTCAAATTAAAAATTGAAATGAAACATAATAATTACAATGAGGAAGACATTTTTAAGAAAACAATACATGTTCTCAGAAATGTTGGATAATCTCAGGGAGGTTGTATTATGATGAATCAATAAAAGTATCTCATTTCACACTCAATAAAACATTTCTTTTTAGTGTTATGTCGGTATTAAATAATTAACCTTTAATTGGTCCTTTAATCTCAACCATGGTTTATACCATATCATATCAAAACAGTTTATCTTCAAAGGTATATAAGACACAATTGAATCTTTTCATATTCACAGAATTAGCTTATTAGATAAGTATCCCTTAAGCAAATGAAGCCTCAATCATAAATTGAGGGAAAAAAATCAAAATAAAGATCTACAAATTGTCAGAAGCTATGGGTACAGAAAAAGTGTTATTAAATTTGCTAAATTTAAAGCATCAGGAAAAGATGGTCATGTTGTTACTGTTTTTAAATTGCAGTAGATATTGAGCTTACTACAATTATCTGATTATTTCAACTCCTTAACTGTATTAATTAAAAAACAAATATCCAGATGCTAGTTGTAGCTATATACACCAATCATCAATATGAACCCTGATTTTGATATTAGGGACAATTACTTTAAGTGGGCTCATATTGTTTTAATGATTAGAAATGTAATTTTTATCTGATTTCCAGGAAAGTAAATAATAAGGGAGTGAAATGATGAAAGTAATATATTCAATCTTGAAATCAGATGTTTTAAAATGTTGAGCCCTGTAAAGCAATCTAATTTGAAATCAAATGTAATAATAGAAGAAAGAGCAATAATAGCAGGTCAGAAAATGAAAAAATATTTAAACTCAGTAATTGTTGAAATAAGTTTTTATTCTATTACTCCTTTCCATATAGAAAAAACAATGAGATTAAAATAACTAGACTGACTACTCCTAGAATACTTACATTATGTGGCTTCTGGATTTCTTTCATACTTTTATTTTATTCATGAAACTATCCTCTTAATATTATGAATACATCTTGGGACTGGTGGTCATACACTAGATCCTTCACTTACTTTGTCTGCTTTCTAGTCAAATAAAAAAATAAACAGATAAATAAATAAATGGCAAATGTGACTGGCTTTAATATGGACATTTAGACTGCAGATTTCCTGGTATTGCCCTCCTCCACACCAGTTTTATTATTTTGGGATTATTGCAAATGCATAAAATTACAGATTATTTAAACATATATGAATATAATTGACTTGTCACATCAGCAAGGGAAGGGAATAGAGAGATCACCAGCTTTTTTTCAATATGTTCCAGTACCTACATTCTGTTGTTTTTCTTTGTTTTTCCTTCAGATAGACCTCAAGAACCTGAAGAGAAAGATGTAGAGCTAATCATTTTAAAGGGCATATTGTGCAATTGTGAAGAGTTACATTTTCTTGAAATATCATTATTTAGGAAATATACATTATCAGAAAAGTAGACTGGAGTCAAATAATCAAGAGATTTAAGTTCTAAGGTAGTAAAGAATTTAAGTTCACTGGCAGTTCAGTGGTTAGGACTCTGCGATTTTCACTGCTGAGAGCCTGGGTTCGATCTCTGGGCAGGAAACTTAAGATCCCACAAGCTGTGGCACAGCCAAAAATAAAAATAAGTTCTATGGTAAAGATCCTGGACTTTACCTTGTTGGTAATAGAAAACTGTTACATTTATATGATTATGTTTTACTTCTACTATATATATAAAGCATGCTTTTTTAGGTACCATTAGAAAATGATATAAAAATAATTGAAGCTGACTTCAATTATTTACTTCAAGGAGCTTACTACCTAGCTTAGAAAATAATAAAAATACTTAAAATACTTAATACTAAAAAACATATATGTAATTAGAAACATTCTTTATGGAATAAAGAGATAGTGTTCTATCCCAAATATAGACATTGTATCCACAAACCATACGATTTTTCTACATAGAAACATTCCCCAAATCTACAAACAAATTGCTAGAAGTAATGATAGAATTTAGCAAGGTAGTTAGATAGAAAATCATAATCCAAAAACAAAAATTCAATTGCATTGATATTTGCACAAAGAACTGATGGAATTAAAAATCACCTTGTAATTTTTAAAAGATTTAATTAAAAACATCATAATTGGGGCTTCCCTGGTGGCGCAGTGGTTGAGAGTCTGCCTGCCGATGCAGGGGACACGGGTTTGTGCCCCGGTTCTGGAAGATCCCACATGCCGTGGAGTGGCTAGGCCCGTGAGCCATGGCCGCTGAGGCTGCGCATCCAGAGCCTGTGCTCCACAACAGGAGAGGCCACAACAGTGAGAGGCCCGCATACCACACACACACACACAAAAAAAAATCGTAATTTACCAAAGCATCAAAATGTATTTAAGAATAAATCTAACATAACACTTCAGTACTACATAAAATTATAAAAATGTATTTAAATATATTAAAGAAGGTCTAAATTAATACAGACACACATATATAATTTTTATGGATAAAAAATGCAATATGATAAAGATGACAATCCTGGCTTGTTGGTCTATGGAATTAATGTAGTTTCAATTTAGATACCAACAAGTTCAGTAGGCCAATTTTAAATTGTATATGGAAGAGCAAAAGCCCAAGAATAGTAAAATTTATTGAATAATAAGAAAAATGTGAGAGGCTTAGTTTTACTATACCCCAAGGTGTATAATAAAGCTATAGTACTTTAAAATGTATGATATTGACTCAGGGATAAATAACATGATCAATAAAAGGAGTAGAAAGCCTAGAAACAGAAACCACATACATATCGAAACGAGGTATGAAACAAGTGGCATTGTAGATCACAGAAAAAGAATGAATTATTATTGTAATAACTTTGTATAGTAACGGAACTAGACTTATCATGGTGATCATTTTGTAATGTATAAAAATATTGAATCACTATGTTGTACCCCTGAAACTATTATAATATTGTATGTCAATTATTATCCAATTAAAAATGAATTATTTGCTAAAAATTGGTGGGCAAATCAAATAAGTATATAAAAAATGTAATTAGATCCACAATTCACACCATACACAGAAATTTCAGACATTAGTATAACAAGCAAAGTTTAAAATTTTAGAAGAAAACATTAAAAAAGACATGAATTTGAGGTAGGAAATAAATTTAACTTAAGGAAATATTGATTAATTTTACTAATTAAAATTAAGACCTTGAGTTTGTCAAATATACTCTACTAAGTAAATGAAAAAAAAGAATCACATATTTAGAATACTTACAGACTAAACATAAAAAAGATTAGTATTCAGAACAAATAACATTTTCTACTATCTATAACAAAAAAATACAAACACCCAATAGAAAAGTGAGAAAAATAGAGCAGATACTTAACAGTAGAAATACCAAATGTCAATTAGCATGTAAAAAGCTTGTCAGTTTATTAGCTATCACTTTATGATATCCCATTTCAAAGCCTCCAGGTTAGCAAAAATTAAAGTCTGAAAATACCAAATGTTTTGATAGTATACTGCAATGCATATTCATAAACTACTGATAGTAGTACTGAAAAACAGGAATTAGATAGTAAATTTGAACATGCATATATGCAGCAACTATACTCTCCTTCATTCATATGCACTGGAGAAAATCATTCATATTTACTAGAACACATGGAAAAATATTCTTAGAAGCATTGTTATAACTGAAAAAAAATGGAGAAAAACAAATGGCCCTCAAAAATAATGTTGATTAATAAATTATAGTACATTCACTAAATGGAATATTTTAAAGCAGTGAAAATAAATTACAGCTATGTGTAAAAACATGTATAGATCTTTAAAACATAACATTGAAGAGAAAAAGAACATTGTAGAAGACTAATTATAATCTAACTCCACTTGTATAAAGCTCAATTCAAGCAGAACTAAATAATATGGCAGTTTGTTTAGACAGAGGGATTTGGAAAAGAATGAACACATAGATAATATAGAATTAGAAATATTCTCCTATTTAAATATACTTTTTATAATTTTAATTTTTCCATCAAAATTTGCATATGTATTACCTATAATCTTTTCTATGCTTTAAATTATGCTAATATAAGTTTCAGAGTTACCACTGACTCTCTCCCACACCACTCTCCAATATGAGTACAGATGGGTATTAATGTTATAAAATATGGAAGCAAATGTTAGTCTATCACTTACTAGCTGTGTATACTAAAAGAGGATACATAGCATTTTGAAAGATAAATATAATATTACTTCCCTGCAGTGTTTGATAGGAAAACAAAATATAGCATTTATATAATGCATGTAGCACAGTGTTTCAGATATAATAAAGGCTCAAATTCAAGTATCTAATTTTAAAATTCCATGGTGATACACTATACAAAGCAATTTTAAGTTAGTTTACAACTTTGGTGGGATAAAGTATTTTGAAGATCATTTTAAGTTGAGATTTGAAATACATTGTAGGTCTGAATTGGTAAGCAGGAAGAAGAGGAAAATTTTTATCATGAGAAAGTAAAAGTATCAGAAGATCTGAAATGAAATAAATAAAGAAGGAGGGAAAAAAAGGAAGAAGGAAGATTGGTGGGCAAATAGATATGAAATTTCAAAATCATAATTTTGATTGAAAAGGAAGGCCTAACACACAAAAATAATCAGAAAAGATGTTTGGGGCCAGGTTGAGAAATGAGGTGTATTCATGGCAGTAGAGAATTGGGGAGTTGATAGTCTTTTGTTTTTGATTACAATATTCCCAAACCTGTAGCACAGCTATAATACGTGAATGAATTACAGGGGTGCTTCAAGATAGTCATTATTTGAAGATATCAAGATGGTGAAGTAGCAAGACTCAGGCTGTATCTTCAATAAGCAGTGCTGGAAAAACTGGACAGCTACATGTAAAAGAATGAAATTAGAACATTTTCTCACATCATATACAAAAATAAACTCAAAATGGATTAAAGACTTAAATGTAAGACCTGAAACCATAATAATCTTAGAAGAAAACATAAGTAAAACACTCTCTGACACAAATTGTAGCAATGATTTTTTTTGGATCTGTATCTTTAGGCAAAAGAAATAAAAACAAAATTTAACAAGTGAAACTAATTAAACTCAAAAGTTTTGCATAGCAAAGGAAACCATCAAAACAAAAACACAACCTACTGAATGGGAGGAAATATTTGCAAATGATAATGACCAATAAGGAGTTAATATCCAAAATATAAAAATAGCACATACAACTCAATGTGAAAAATACAACCATATTAAAACATGTGCAGAAGAGATGAACATTTTTTGAAAGAAGACATACAGATTGCCAGCAGGCAAATGAAAAGATGCTCAACATTGCTAATCATCAGAGAAATGCAAATCAAAACCATAATGAGATATCATCTCACAACTGTCAGAACGGCTCTCACTAAAAATTTACAAGTAACAAATGTTGGTGAAAATGTGGAGAAAATGGAACTCTTGTAGACTGTTGGTGAGGATGTAAATTGGTATAGTCATTATGGAAAACAGTATGGAGGTTCTTCAGATAGCTAAAAACAGAACTACCATATGACCCAGCAATTCCACTCCTGGGTATATATCTAAAAAAAAATAAAAACAATAATTTGGAAAGTTACATGCACCCCATTGTTCATAACAACATTACTTACAATAGCCAAGATATGGAAGCAATCTAAGTGTCCATTGACAGATGAATGCATAAAGAAGATGTGGCATATATAAATATGGTATATTACATAAAAAGAATGAAATTCTGCTGTTTGTACAACATGAATGGACCTAGAGGGTATTATGCTTAGTGAAATAAGTCAGAGAAAGACAAATACTGGATGTTATCAGTTACATATGGAATCTAAAAATAAAATGAATGTGTATCACAAAACAGAAACAGACTCACAGATACAGAGTACAAACTAGTGGTTATCTTATCAATGGGGAGAGGGAAGTGGGGAGGGGAAAGATGGAGTTAGGGGATTAAGAGATACAAACTGCTATGTATAAAATGAATAGGCAACAAGGGTACATTTTACGGAATAGGGAAATAGAGCAATTATTATATAATAACTTTAAATGAAGCACAATCTATAAAGTATTGAATCACTATGTTGCACACCTCAAACATATAATATTACAAATAAAAATGGGAGATAAAAAACAAAATTTAATTGGAACACGCACACACACAAAAAAGATAGTCATTGTTTTCTAAATGTTTTCTTGTTTCTTTCCTCCCTCTATCCTGCCCCCTCCCTCACTCTTGCTCTCTCTCTCTCTGTCATCTTTCTCTATGAACTATTAACTGTTTTTGACATTTAATGTTAAAAAGTAGCTAAATGCTGATTCTTGGTGAAATTTCATAATGTTACTATGGTGAAAAATAATTTATATTTTAAAAGAAATAATGACTGGAAAATGCAGTCAAATATTTCAATGATGAGAACTCATATATTTAAAAGTTCAGAAATTGAACATTAAAACATTTTGATCATATATGTATATAGATCATATTTTTATTTCATACATTTTCAAAAAAATTAATTGAAAATAATTATTATTTTAATAATATTTTGTTTACCCCATGCTGAATGCTTTAACATTGTTGATGCTAATTAACTTAAAATTTCTTAAAATGATCTGCTGTATATTGCCTTCTTTTGATACCCTTAAAAATCAGTGTTTGCCAAATGTAAAATAGATAGCTAGTGGGAAGCAACATCTCTGTGCTTTGTGACCACCTAGAGGGGTGAGATAGGGAGGGTGGGAGGGAGACGCAAGAGGGAGGAGATATGGGGATATATGTATATATGTAGCTGATTCACTTTGTTATACAGCAGAAACTAACACACCATTGTAAAGCAATTATATTCCAATAAAGATGTTAAAAAAAAATCAGTGTTTGAGACAAGTACTGCAGTCCATGTAGTTTATTAATTAGGGAGGGGGTTAGAAGAGGCAGGAATGAGGGAGAGTAGAGAGTAAGATAGGGAAAGAGACAAGCCAGTATGAAATCTTGCTCTGAGCTACAAGGATGTGACTCCTCCAGTATCTTCCAGACAAATAAGTCTGGAAAAGAGTGACCATGGAAGACAATGACTGGAGAATCTCTCCATCTGCTCCCAACCCCTACTGGTTGCAGGTGACCCCTGGATGTTGTTACTTATCCTGTGCTTTCCAGCTGTACTTAGTCTTGAATTAGATGATTCTGTTTTGGAGAAAGCTCTGAGGCAGAATGCAGAAAAATAACATGTTTTGCTACAGAAGTGACTCTGCCTGAGTTCAGAGTAGAAGTGTCTCCTGTAATATATATAATATATTACATACACATATATTACATATATTAAACATATATGTAATATATTACATACACATATATTACGTATATGTAATATATATACAGATAAGTGTCTACTGTAATACATATATAATATTGTTTATATGTATATATATATAAAAAATAATATCATATATCCTAATTTTAGTACCAAGACAGGCAAGTATTTGATTGAAACTGTAAAGCTATATAACTTATAAGATAGAACAATCTCAAAAAAAAAAGTCTCAAAAGTTTATTATTGATTAGGCAATATAATGAAGATTGTTTGCTTTCATGTTTTCCTATAATTCTCTACCTCAGCTTAAACCTTTTACTTTTTCATTATATTTAAAAAATAAACAATATTGTTAAGTTAACTACTTTGACACTTTGCTAAACAAAGTATCGCTGTGGGGCAGAAAATAGTTTGTCATTGTTTTAAGTGTCTGCAAGTATAAAATTAGAAACAAATTACCCTCCTGAGATTAGTTCCAGCAGTATGAGATCATTGTAAAGTAGTTAGTCACAAGATCACACGGTGAGAAATCCAAAATGCTTCACAAGTTACAGAGTGGCTTATTTTACTACCTTGCATAAACTAATGTCCCAAGCTAGTGTTTGGGACCAATGAAGCAAAGAAATAGAAAAGATACTATTTTGAATAATGCATGGCTGATGTGTCCAATGACATAAAGACCATACGAATTCAGAAGATGAAGAAAATATATATTGTACTGGTTAGAGATAATGAAGAGAAATACTTGGAAGAACGTTTATTTTTATTCATGGAAATATCAAAACAAACAATTTAGGACAAATATTCAAGTGGAAATAAATGGTTAAAAAATGCGACTATATGAAAAGAATCATAACTGTGTGCTTTATATGCAGACGCAGGAATACAAAGTCAAGTGCCATGACCAAAATCCTTATTAGTGTACCCAAACCTCAGCATTGCCTAAGGCACACCTTGGCTATGCCTTTTATTTGTTGTTTGATCCACAGCAAACTATTTGAACATTCTACCATAGTACACTAATTTTTAAAATACAAGGGGCAGCATGTTCTACACCATAGGCTGTTATGATGATTAAGTAAATTAATATTAGTAATATTAGTCATATTAGTAAATATTAGTCATATTAATAAATTAATATTTGGATGACCAAGGATATTTTTTGTTTATACTTCTTGCCATTGCCTGATTGCTGTTTTTTAACATCTTTATTGGAGTATAATTGCTTTACAATGGTGTGTCAATTTCTGCTGTATAACAAAGTGAATCAGCTAAATGTATACATATATCCTCCCTCTTATGTCTCCCTCCCACCCTCCCTATCCCACCCCTCTAGGTGGTCACAAAACACTGACCTGATCTCCCTGTGCTATGCAGCTGCTTCCCACTAGCTATCTATTTTACATTTGGTAGTGTATATATGTCAGTGATACTGTATCACTTCGACCCAGCTTCCGCTTCCCCTTCCCCATGTCCTCAAGTCCATTCTCTACGTCTGTGTCTTTATTCCTGTCCTGCCCCAGAACCATCGTTTTAATTTTTAGATTCCACATATATGTGTAAGCATACGGTATTTGTTTTTCTCTTTCTGACTTACTTCACTCTGTATGACAGACTCTAGGTCCATCCACTTCACTACAAATAACTCAATTTCGTTTCTTCCTACGACTGAGTAATATTCCATTGTATATATGTGCCACATCTTCTTTATCCATTCATCTGTCAATGGACACAGAGGTTGCTTCCATGTACTGGCTATTGTAAATAGAGCTGCAATGAACATTGTGGAACATGACTCATTTTGAATTATGGTTTTCTCAGGGTATATGCCCAGTAGTGGGATTGCTGTGTCATACGGTAGTTCTATTTTTAGTTTTTTAAGGAAATTCCATACTGTTCTCCATAGTGGCTGTATCAATTTACATTCCCACCAACAGTGCAAGAGGGTTCCCTTATTCTCCACATCCTCTCCAGCATTTATTGTTTGTAGATTTTTTGATGATGGCCATTCTGACCAGTGAGAGGTGATACCTCATTGTAGTTGATTTGTATTTCTCTAATGATTAGTGATGTTGAGATTCCTTTCAAGTGTTTGTTGGCAATCTGTATATCTTCTTTGGAGAAATGTATATTAGGTTTCTGCCCATTTTTGGATTGGGTTGTTTGTTTTTTTGATATTAAGCTGCTTGCATATTTTGGAGGCTAATCCTTTGTCAATTGTTTGCAAATATTTTTTCCCATTCTGAGGGTTGTCTTCTCATCTTTTTTATGGTTTCTTTTGTTGTGCAAAAGCTTTTAAATTTCATTAGGTCCCATTTTTTTATTTTTGTTTTTTATTTCCATTCCTCTAGGAGGTAGGTCAAAAAGGATCTTGCTGTGATTTATGTCATAGAGTGTTCTACCTATGTTTTCCTCTAAGAGTTTTATAGTGTCTGGCCTTACATGTAGGTCTTTAATCCATTTTGAGTTTATTTTTGTGTATGGTGTTAAGGAATGTTCTAATTTCATTCTTTTGCATCTAGCTGTCCAGTTTTCCCAGCACCACTTATTAAAGAGACTGTTTTTTCTCCATTGTATATTCTTGCCTCCTTTTTCAAAGATAAGGTAACATATGTGCATGGATTTGTCTCCGGGCTTTCTATTCTGTTCCTTTGATCTATATTTCTGTTTTTGTGCCAGTACCATACTGTTTTGATTACTTTAGCTTTG
Source organism: Leucopleurus acutus (assembly GCF_964270905.1). Taxonomy (NCBI): domain Eukaryota; kingdom Metazoa; phylum Chordata; class Mammalia; order Artiodactyla; family Delphinidae; genus Leucopleurus; species Leucopleurus acutus. Next base: position 18,519,582 of record NC_139142.1, on the reverse strand, counting down.
TAGTGTAGTCTGAAGTTTGGGGGCCTGATTCCTCCAGCTCCATTTTTCTTTCTCAAGATTGCTTTGGCTATTTGCGGTCTTTTGTGTTTCCATACAAATTGTCAAATTTTTTGTTCTAGTTCTGTGAAAAATGCCATTGGTAGTTTGATAGGGATTACATTGAATCTGTAGGTTGCTTTTGGTAGCATAGTCATTTTCAGTGTTGATACTTCCAATCCAAGAACATGGTATATCTCTCCATCTGTTTGTATCAGCTTTAATTACTTTCATCAGTGTGTTATAGTTTTCTGCATGCAGGTCTTTTGCCTCCTTAGATAGATTTATTCCTAGGTATTTTATTCTATTTGTTGTGGTGGTAAATAGGAGTGTTTCCTTAATTTCTCTTTCAGATTTTTTGTTGTTAGTGTATAGGAATGCAAGACATTTCTGTGCATTAATTTTGTATTCTGCTACTTTACCAAATTCATTGACTAGCTCTAGCAGTTTTCTGGTAGCATCTTTAGGATTTTCAATGTATAGTATCATGTCGTCTGCAAACAGTGACAGTTTTTCTTATTCTTTTCTGATTTGGATTCCTTTTATTTCTTTTTCTTCTCTTATGGCTGTGGCTAAAACTTCCAAAACTATGTTGAATAAGAGTGGTGAGAGTGGACAACCTTGGTCTCCTCCTGATCTTAGAGGAAATGCCCTCAGTTTTTCACCATTAAGAATGATGTTGGCTGTGGGTCCGTCATATATGGCCATTATTATGTTGAGGTAGTTTCCCTCTATGCCTACCTTCTGGAGAGTTTTTTATGATAAATGGGTGTTGAATTTTGCTGAAAGTGTTTTCTGCATCTATTGAGATGATCATATGTTTTTTATCCTTCAACTTGTTATTATGGTGTATCACATTGATTGATTTGCATATATTGAAGAATCCTTGCATTCCTGGGATCAACCCAACTTGATCATGGTGTATGATACTTTTAATGCGATGTTGGATTCTGTTTGCTAGGATTTTGTTGAGGATTGTTGCATCTATGTTAATCAGTGATATTGGCCTGTAGTTTTCTTTTTTTGTGATATCTTTGTCTGGTTTTGGTAACATGGTGATGGTGGCCTCGTAGAATAAGTTTGGGAGTGTTCTTCCCTCTGCTATATTTTGGAAGAGTTTGAGAAGGGTAGGTGTTAGCTCTTCTCTAAATGTTTGATAGAATTTTCCTGTGAAGCCATCTGGTCCTGGGCTTTTGTTTGTTGGAAGATTTTTTTTTTTTTTTTTTTTTGCGGTAAGCAGGCCTCTCACTGCTGTGGCCTCTCCCATTGCAGCACACAGGCTCCAGATGCAGGCTCAGCAGCCATGGCTCATGGGCCCAGCCGCTCCATGGCATGTGGGATCTTCCTGGACCGGGGCACGAACAGGCAGATTCTCAACCACTGCACCACCAGGGAAGCCCCTGTTGGAAGATTTTTAATCACAGTTTCAATTTCAGTTCTTGTGACTGGTCTGTTTACATTTTCTATTTCTTCCTGGTTCAGTTACAGAAGGTAGTGCTTTTCTATCTGGTCCACTTCTTGCAAGTTGTCCATTTCATTGGCATATAGTTGCTTGTAGTAATATCTCATGATCCTTTGTATTTCTAAATTGTCAGTTGTTACTTCTCCTTTTTCATTTCTAATTCTGTTGATGTGAGTCTTCTCCCTTTTTTTTCTTGATGAGCTTGGCTAATTGTTTTTCAATTTTGTTTATCTTCTCAAAGAACCAGCTTTTAGTTTTATTGATCTTTGCTATCATTCCTTCATTTGTTTTTCATTGATTTGTGATCTGATCTTTATGATTTCTTTCCTTCTGCTAACTTTGGGGTTTTTTTGTTCTTCTTTCTCTAATTGCTTCAGGTATAAGGTTAGGTTGTTTATTTGAGATGTTTCTTGTTTCTTGAGGTAGGGTTGTATTGCTACAAGCTTCCCTCTTAAAACTGCTTTGCTGCATCCCATGGGTTTTGGGTTTTCATGTTTTCATTGTCATTTGCTTCTAGGTATTTATTTTTTTCCTCTTTGATTTCTTCAGTGACGTATTGGTTACTTTGTAGGGTATTGTTTAGCCTCCATGTGTTTGTATTTTTTACAGTTTTTTCCTATAATTGATATCTAGTCTTATAGTGTTGTGGTCAGAAAAGTTACTTGATATGATTTCAATTTTCTTAAATTTACCAAGGCTTGATTTGTGACCCAAGATATGTTCTATCCTGGAGAATGTTCCATGAGCACTTGAGAAGAAAGCATATTCTGTTGTTCTTGGAGGGAATGTCCTATAAATATAAATTAAGTCCATCTTGTGTAATGTATCATTTAAAGCTTTTGTTTCCTTATTTATTTTCATTTTGGAAGCTCTGTCCATTGGTGAAAATGGGGTGTTAAATTCCCCTACTATTATTATGTTACTGTCGATTTCCCCTTTTATGACTGTTAGCATTTGCCTTGTTTATTGAGGTGCTCCTATGTTGGGTGCATAAATATTTACAATTGTTATATCTTGTTCTTGGATCGATCCCTTGAACATTATGTAGTGTCCTTCTTTGTCTCTTGTAATAGTCTTTATTTTAAAGTCTATTTTGTCTGATATGAGTATTGCTACTCCAGCTTCTTTTTGATTTCCATTTGCATGGAATATCTTTTTCCATCCCCTCACTTTTAGTCTGTATGTGTCCCTAGGTCTGAAGTGGGTCTCTTGTAGACAGAATATGTACAGGTTTTGTTTTTGTGTCTATTCAGCCAGTCTCTGTCTTTTGGTTGGAGCATTTAATTCACTTACATTTAAGGTAATTATCGATATGTATGTTCTTATTACCATTTTCTTTATTATTTTGGGTTTGTTTTTGTAGGCCTTTTCCTTCTCTTGTGTTTCCTGCCTAGCGAAGTTCCTTTAGTATTTGTTGTAAAGGTGGTTTGGTGGTGTTGAATTCTTTTAACTTTTGCTTGTCTGTAAAGGTTTTAATTTCTCTGTTGAATCTAAATGAGATCCTTTCTGGATAGAGTAATCTTGGTTGTAGGTTTTTCCCTTTCATCACTTTAAATATGTCCTGCCACTCCCTTCTGGCTTGCAGAGTTTCTGCTGAAAAATCAGCTGTTAACTTTATGGGGATCCCTTATGTTTTTTGCTGTTTTTCCATTGCTGCTCTATATACTAAACTAAGATAAACATAGAACTAGAAAAAAATTAGATGCAGAAAGCAAACGCCGAGTCTACAGTTTCTTCCACTGTCCACTGCCTCAGTTTTAGGATGATACATTGTCTATTCAGGTATTCCGGAGATGCAGGGTACATCAAGTTGATTGTGGAGATTTAATCAGCTGCTCCTGAGGCTGCTGGGAAAAATTTCCTTTTCTCTTCTTTGTTCGCACAGTTCCTGGGGTTCAACTTTGGATTTGGCCCCACCTCTGCGTGTCGGTCACCTGAGGGCATCTGTTCTTCCCTCATACAGGACAGGGTTAAAGGAGCAGCTGATTAGGGGACTCTGACTCATTCAGGCCAGGGGTAGGGAGGGGTACAGAATGCGGGGTGAGCCTGCGGCGGCAGAGGCCAGCATGATGTTGAAACAGCCTGAGGCGTGCCGTGCGTTCTCCCGGGGAAGTTGTCCCTCGATCACGGGACCCTGGCAGTGGCGGGCTGCCCAGGCTCCCTGGAGGGGTGGTGTGGATACTGACCTGTGCTTGCACAGAGGCTTCTTGGTGGTTGCAGCAGCAGCCTTAGTGTCTCATGTCCGTCTCTGGTGTCCGTGCTAAAGCCGTGGCTCACGCTCATCTCTGGAGCTCGTTTAGGTGGTGTTCTGAATCCCCTCTCCTCGCGCACCCTGAAACAATGGTCTCTTGCCACTTAGGCAGTTCCAGACTTTTTCCCGGACTCCCTCTCTATTAGCTGAGGCACACTAGCCCCTTTCAGGCTGTGTTCATGCAGCCAACCCCAGTCCTCTCCCTGGGGTCTGACCTCCAAAGTCTGAGCCTCAGCTCCCAGCCCCGCCCATCCCAGCAGGTGAGCAGACAAGCCTCTCGGGCTGGTGAGTGCTGGTCGGCACCGATCCTCCATAATCGGGAGGATTATGAATCTCTCCGCTTTGTCCTCCGCATCCCTGTTGCTGTGCTCTCCTCCGCGTCTCCGAAGCTCCCCACCTCCGCCACCTGCAGTCTCCGCCCGTGAAGGGGCTTCTAGTGTGTGGAAACTTTTCCTCCTTCACAGCTCCCTCCCAGAAGTGCAGGTCATCCCTTTTATTTTGTCTCTGTTTTTTCTTTTGCCCTATGCAGGTACGTGGGGATTTTCTTGCCTTTTGGGAAGTCTGAGGTCTTCTGCCAGCGTCCAGTAGGTGTTCTGTAGGAGTTGTTCCACATGTAGATGTATTTCTGATGTATTTGTGGGGCGGAAGGTGATCTCCACGTCTTACTCCTCCGCCCTCTTGAAGGTCCCTCTTGCCTGGTTGTTAGTAACACCCATTTACTCAGAAAAGTGTCTTGCCTTGGGAGAGAAATTATATGATTTCATTCATTAACATTTATTCTGAGAAGTCTGGGGTTTAAATAATACATTGTTTAATCCACAGAGAAGACCTTATGCATAATAGCCTGTCTGTAGATTCTAATCTGTATTAAATGGTATTAAAAGATCGTGATTCTAATAGAGTTCAGGTCACTATATTTCTCCAGCATTATGCAAAGAATTAGAATATCACTTCCTTTTGTTACATATGAACTGCTTTTGCTGAGTAAAAAAAAAAATTTCCCAAAAATTTATGAGCTAAGAATTTTAAAAATTTGTATATAATTAGTGTGGATAATTAACATTTTGCAGATTGTTAAAGAATAATTATTGATTTGCCAAAGCAGCTAATTGAAGTGAAATTTTTGAACACCTTGAATAAATATATTTTTATTGCAAAAACTACATGAAAAATATCGCCATGTATTCATATAGCTTGTCTTTAAGCAAAAACTTACTTCAAGAGAGTATGGTTACTGACGCTCACTGATATTATTTAATTAGTCTTTTAACTTGAACCATACAGAATTATTGTTAAAATTAATAGAAAACATTTTATCAATGTTTTGAAATTCATGATATGAGAATGTTTGAATTTCAAATCCATTTTCATTACCTTAAGAAATTTCAACATTTTATTTGTTAATAGCATAAAAGAAAGAATGATAGATTTAAAGAATGAATATATATTTGGAGTACAATTTAGAGACTGACTACTCTGAAATCTGTTAATACTTACAGATAAATTTCCTTCAATTGGCATAAAAAATCATAAATTATCTTTTGTCATTTGCTACCACCAACATATGTGAGTAAAATTTCCTGTTGAAGAAAATATTCAAAAAAACTGGCGTAACAAGTGAAAATGTTGATCAAGCTTCAGGTTAAAATTAAAAAAAAAAAAAGTTCATGGAAGCCACCCAAGTTTCTATTTTAAAGTTTTGAATATATCCTATTGGAAATTTTCTAAAAATTAAACATTTAACATGTTTCATATTCCTTTTATTTTGTGTTTCTTTTACTTATGTAAAATAAAAAAAATGCATTCCTTCATCAAGCCCCATGTACCACGTAGAGGCATTCAATATCCTCCATTTATCCCAGCATGTGTATAAGTATCATTTTCTCTGTGTATCATGACATGAAAAAATTAGGGAAGCAATTCATCTGTTAATAATGGTAATGAAGGTCAATTGTTGGAGAATCGTAAGATAAAAATATTTTTCAGAGAAATATTTAGCTGGATTGAAAGAACAGTGCTTGGATTGTGCAGAAAACTGTTAGTGATGAGATATGGACAAGTTCCTAAACTATGGGGAGATGTGTAGGAACAAAGAGAGCATGAATTCATGAGACTTGGAAATAGAGCAACCCTGTGGGAGACCAAGAGTGTAAGTTCTCTAAGTTTTCAACATTGGATTGAGAATATCTTGTTATTACGATACTCATAATCATGAATATGAACAATTCTGTCCTGGCACTATTCCTAGATGTCTTCTTTTTTATGTTTAAATTCCATTTATCATATAATTTTAATAAATTTGTGCACTTAAATTGTGCCAGTATTTTTGGTGACAGGGAATTCTGGGTAGTGATAGAAAAGAGTTATCACGTACCATATACAGTATATGCAATGCACTGCAATATAGCAATATAATCTAGTCATTTATGCCAATCAGCTTTAAGGTGAAACAGACTCAGTATGGTCACTTGCAATTTCACCTTAAGTTCCTTTACAATTTTGCATTTCATTTGTAATATGCACAAGCATTACTGAAAAGATTTCTCCTCCTTCCAAAGAGTGAATTCAACTCTCAATGAAATTTCATAAAATAGAGCTGCAGGAAGTATAAAGTTTACCTTGAGACTTTGTCAAGTTTATCTAAAAACTTCTTCTTAAGTGTAAAGCATGTGGCCTCAAAAAGGACAGAAACCACGGTTGCCGAAATTCCTAAATCCACAGCTTAGGAACGTGAAAAATTCCTGATGCCTGAGAAGGCCGATATTTGACCTTGAGCCCCATGATGTACAATCTTATATCTATAGGATTTCTCTCGGAATCTTTTTCTATCAAGTGTAAAATGAATATAAAGATTTAGGCCCTCTTTATATCTCACAGAATAGTTATATTGACCAACTGTCATAGTATATTTCAAAGCCCTATGTAAACTAACAAGGACTTTACAAATACAGAGGAAGTATGTATTAAATAATATATGCCATGATCATCTCTTCATTGTCAGATCAATTTGGTATGAGAGATATATAAGGTAAGTAGTTTATTTTCACATTTTGACTTCTCTCTTCCAAACCTATAAGGGAAAGAGCTAAATCCCTGTATTTTTAACTTCACAAAAACTGAATTTGTTGTTTGAACAATCTACAGGAGCTTGTCAAATAAAAGGGAGGTAGGTATACATATAACATATAACTCAAGGTTACAAAAATAAAGTCACTTAATAGATATTTCTCCTGCCTCAGTTTTAGCCAGATATCTGGTCCAGTACTTGAACCTATAATGAGGTCTGATAAGGAATATGGTTTATTGGTGACATGGATAGTAAAACTCTCAGCTTGTGAGACATTTGTGAATCAGTAAAATAACATACTTCAGATAACACACTCAAGTCAAAGAGCCAAAACACCCTCTTCTACCACAACCTTGGGCAACTGTAAAATACAATCTGCAATAACAGTTAAACGGAACAGTTCTTTGGGGACTTATATACCAATATACAAAAATAAATGGGTCACCAGCTTTCCAAATGGGGTTTGCCTTTGGAAAAGCAAAGCTACAAAGTAGGAAATGTGCTAGAGAAAGGGACAGGCAGTCTATGCACGGGCATTGAAACACTTGTGGTTCTGTTTTGTTTTCCCAGATGAAAGTATTACATGGTTTCTCACAAATGGGCCCACTCTCTTGATTATTAATTAAGGGTAGCAAAGGACTAAGTGAACAGCAGCTTTATTAAGAATGATAAAGTTCCTTCCTTCTGGAGTAAGTTTTATAATTTATATTTTTTTTATAATTTAGTGTTATATGAGAATTGCAGGTCCACAATTATGTAGAAAAGTATATCTTCTGGATTTTTTACTGGGAAAATAATTTGTTTTGCAGCTCTCATTGTTGTAATGATTGAAGGTTTATGTTCCTTTAGAAAACAGCAACAATAATAACAACAGTAAATAATCACCCACAGATCATAACTGTGGACTATTAGTTGGGATATACAATATATCAAATTATTTTCTACAATGTTACCTTTAACATAAGTGTTGGAATCCTGTTGTTCCAAGAATAGCATAGATGAGGATTCATTCACATCATAGGTCTTGACCCTCATCTGAAAGGGAAACCTGAAGCCTATGTTGTTGAGAGACAATGGGAAGAGAAGGTGACAAGTTCATTTAGCATCCACCAAGATAACAGAGTGTCAACATGCCAGCTGGGGCCTCCCTGGTGGTGCAGTGGTTGGGAGTCTGCCTGCCGATGCAGAGGACACGGGTTCGTGCCCCGGTCCGGGAAGATCCCACATGTCGCGGAGCGGCTGGGCCCATGAGCCATGGCCACTGAGCCTGCGCGTCTGGAGCCTGTGCTCCGCAATGGGAGAGGCCACAGCAGTGACAGGCCCGTGTACCACAAAAAAAAAAAAGAAAAAAAGAAAAGGCCAGCTGGTCGTTATTAAAGCAATAAAGATATCTGCCCCATTGAATTTAGCACTTGGCCATACACAGACTTCTTATTTTCTCATACATACCTATATTCTTAGGACTTCCAGCCTCTGGGAACAAATGGTTCACATTAAATCAGTTGTCAAATTAGAACGTATTTTTAGTTGCTCACAATGACACCAGCTGATCTAAGCACCCAGCTCTGCTGTGAGGGACATCTCCAGGTTTCTCAGTGATGAGATAGGAATCTGCTCATGCCTTCACATTTCTCTGACAAGACCCCTCCTGGCTGCCCCTGCTGTCATTACCTCATCAGCAGAACCACATTATGGGTTGTCACTAACTCTTTTCTCTGGGAATAAGACTCTGATGTCTCTTCCTAGGGGCCAGTGCATCAGACATGTCCTCTTTCCTTTTGCTGAAAATTGAAAGCCCCCCCCTTTTTTTTTTTAACAGAAACTCAGTCTGAGTCACACAGAGACAGCCACCACCTCACCATTCTCTAAATGCTGTGTTACAATTTAAACTCAGTCGAAACACCTTGCTTTTCTAGGATCCTCTCTTTTGTTCCTCTTCTTTTACCTTCACTCTAATTTTTTTCTCTTTCAAGATTTGATTTTCTACATTTAACTAGGCAAGAAGCTTAAAAAAATAAAACAAATCAAACCTACAGACATATTCTAAGTTTCTACTTTATGGCAAAACAAGTTCTGAGGAGACAAGAAATATCACTTAAGACTACTGAGAAACAGACCTTTAAAAAGTTTCTATAGTACATTTGTTAACAAAAGATCTTTAGTGGCCTTGGAAAATTTCCATTAATGAGTGTGAATCATGCCTGATTAACAGTGCCCTACATGTATAATGTGTTTTTCCCTGGAGAATTGTAACTAATCAATTCATAGAGGAGATTCATCACACAGATGATTTTCCTTATGGGGACGAAGTCTGAGAAAAGGTATGTAAATCTCATTTCCTCAAAACTTTCCAGTATTTCACTGCATGCCAAAAGACATATCACATCCTACCAAAAAAAGAAAGAAAAAGAAAAGAAAAGAAAGAGGTAAGGAAAAAAATCCAATAGAATGGTGTTTTATTTTTTTTTTTAATTTGTAAAAAAAAAACAAAAAAGCAAAACAAAAATACTGAAAAAATGTGACATGGAAACCTAAGTAGAGGTTTACAGAAGAACGCACTTTAGCTAATATTTTAAAAAGAGGATGACTTCCTGAGAGCTGTAATATTTCTAGCGCTAGGGAAACTTGGAGATTGTTAGAAAATAATCATACGTAGAATGCCTCCACTAGGTTGACCAACTACTTGAATGAAGAGTGACAGGAGATTCAAACAATAATGAAAATTTAGGAAAAAAACACTTATTTTTATCATATAGCAAAGAGCCTTATAAACCTTCAGGAATAATATACTAATAAATTATAATGTATTAATTAGGAGACATGAATGATAAATCTAACAGTTTATGTAAAATAATTAAAGTGATAATTTGCAAAGAATTAGTAAAATAGAATCATTTTGGTTGATCAATATGTGTGTTTTCACAAGACAAGGAAATCAGAAAGGAAAGGAGGAAGACAAACTTAAGAAAAATAAACATACAAACTGGATTTAGGCATGCACAAAAAATAGGATAATCTGAGTTAAGTGTTGTTCTTAGTATACCTTGTGATTGTGAGTCACAACATGTATTTGTAAGTAATTACTCCTTTATGTATTGGTATATATGCACTACTGTTTGTCATCATGGCAAGCAAACGTGAGTTTCATTCATCTGTGGATTTCTGAGTCCTGGAATTGTTCTAAATAATTAGAGATGCTCCCAAGTATTGTCACACTGGTTCCAAGTTACCTCCGTTTGGACGGGGGCATCTGACTTTTGTAACCTTAGTCCTGTTCACAGCATTAAGAGCACAGTAGATACTCCATAAATATGTATGGAATGAGTAAAGAAGTGAATGAATCCTGACCTTCAGAGGAGTGGGTCATAAATGTCTGCCATAAAGTAATAAGACATGAAATATGAAGGCTCATAAAATTAATTGAATAACTGGAGATGTACACATTTTGGCACTGTTCTACAACAATGTGGACACTGTCCATTTTAACAAGTAGAAATGAAAGACAAATGAAATCAATCTCTTAGTGTCTACCAGGCCCCACCACTTTATGTCTGTTTTCTCTTATGTTAGGAACAAATGAATGTTTAAATGAATAACTGAATTCCTACTTTGAGCATTTTACTCTCTCTCTAGTCATCTTATACCAGAACTACACCATGGTTAGTGTGTCTCCAGGAATCTGAGTAAAACATCAGACCATTTACTTATAAGTCAAGAGAAAATATGATAAAAGCAATAGGGTTTGGAGGTCGGGAGACTGATTCCTGCAAATGAGGGAAAGATGTAAACATCAGTCTCCCCTGTGCTAAAAACAAACCAAACTTCTTTGCAAGACTGACTGAATTAACAAGCGAAGAGACAAAGTCCAGCAAATCCACCTTGCAACACTGAACACTCATTTCACTTCTGGTTTTCATATTGAATATATCCTAAAACTTACGGCATCAGATTTTCATGTCACAGTGCATCCAGTTGTCAGTCTTCTGGTCAGACACAGAGGTGAACATGTGCACAAATATCAATTCTCAGTTACATCATCACCTTTCTCATTCCCCCGCCCTCACCTATCCCATTCCTTTCTTGTCTCTATGGATCAAAGTGCAGCACATACACTTAGCAACTGAGCTAATTTTATTATTGATCCATCAACTTTAGATACTGGGACTAGCAGCTCCATTAGCAGCTGCAATTGGGTACTCCTCTGAGCCCAGGATTCAGGAGGAGATACTTTAGCCCTGACATGTAAATTGCTTAAAGGGAGGCAAGAGACTGCTGCATCCATTACTGCCATTATTGGCCAATTTATCAGCAACTCAGAAAGCAGAACAGCTCTATTGCAAGTCAGAGGAGACACAAGATGATCCCCAAAGCAAGAGAAGAGGAGATGAATTGGAAGAAATTGATTTGTGACTTGAGGCCAAACGGCAAAGTTATGAAGCAAAGGGAGTCCTACAGACCTCCAAAAGATGGGACTGGGGAGAGAAAAAAGGGGGAAAAAAAGTGTGTGCATGCCCATAAATAGTGCATCTATGGAAATTTCTTTGGTTTTATCCTCTGTGTGTATGTGTGTGTGTGCACGTGTGTGTGTTTTAATCCCCACAGTACTGCTGTAGACCTGGTCTCAATAAAAGAAAATTTAACTGAAATTTTTTGTTTCAGTGACTAGAGAAGTGGGTAAGATGCATTTCGTTTTGATCTTTGACAACAACAGCTACCAACAGAATATCAGAGAGAATGAATTTAAAAAGTCCTGCTGAGAAGGCAGAACACACACACACACCATCACACACACCTGGAATAACCCAGTTGCTGTTACATTAACACTCAAATCCTCTTCTCTTTATAAAGGAGCTCGTGTCTACAAACTAGTCTGTTTGTTCACTCCTTGTTTTATCTGGCACTGGTCCCCGAACAAAAATCAATCTCCAGTTCATTTTAATGTTTAGTACTGAATCCAGAAAGTAAAACAAAACATGGGAGTCTCGTATTTATTATGGAACCTCTTTTATCTTGCTGGAGGGCAGCCTTCTAATCAAGGGAATGAATAAACAGTCATTTACTTACTTTCAGGGAATAGAGGAGACAGCTCAATCTTCTTGAAGGCCAGGCAAACCAAATCGGCCTCCAATTTGTAAATCAAAACATTAGCAGCTTGTTAATCTAGCCTGGCAATTATTAAGATGTAAAGAATTTGGTATTACAGTGTTTACTGAAGGAGGTTACAGGTAGGAGCCAAGCTTCTTACTTGTCTTTCTTTGTGGAAAAAAAATATCTAGTAGTTGAGACTAAAAGGTTTTTTTGGGGACAGACATTTAGTGAGACTTTAAATATATATATATATATACATATATATATATATATATACACACACACATACACACACATGCATGTATATATATATGTATATGTGTATATATATATATACACACATATACATATATATATATATATATATATATATATTTCCTGTCTCTCAAATGTTAAAAACAAGAAAAGAAAAAAGTAAGTCAGAAATCTAACAACAAAAGTGTTTACAGTGTTACCTTATCATATGTTCAGAGGTATGGTGTTCTGGTAAGATTCACAAAAATGACCAAAAAAATAGTGTATTGACTGAATTGCAGGTCCATGATTATGTAGAAAAGTATATCTTCTGGATTTTTTACTGGGAAAAGATTTTGTTTTGCAGCTGTCAAAAGCTGAGTAATGTCATACACACACACACATACACACACACACACAAACACACACACACACACACACACACACACACACACACCATGAACTCACTGTCCTGGGTAAATCCAGAGAAAACAATTTCTTGTGCTTGCATCTACATTTTAGTTATTTCTTTATCCATATAAGTAGCTGCACTTGTGTATACTGTTTCACCTACAATTCAAATTCAGCAAAATAGAAAGGACTCTGTGTCTCATATAGCACAGAAAATGTGAATCTGTATATTTGCGGTAGACATTGAGGGGATAGGATGCTTTCATGCAACCAATTGGAGAGCCAGCTTTTTGACGTGGAGGGTCTTTCCTATGTGGCTTTTATTTATGCTGCCATTTCACAAACCTAATATAAATAGTTCCACATTATTCTTACCCTCTTGATCTTCTCAGATTTATTTCCCTCAATTAAGCTGAGGGGGCGCGGTAGAGGAATTAAGCTGTCTGCTTCATGCATCATCTGCTAATGAAATAAATTCTAAAATGTGATGGTTTAGAAAGGCACTACAAGAAAATATAAGCAAATGTTTCTGTAATTTCATGGTAAAGAAAGATGATAAACAGAGCTTCAAAGTTAGAAGGCAAAATGGAGAAAAATGGTAGATCTGATGAATGGAAGAAAAAAGTGTTCCACAAACTAATGTAGAAGGTAAATAAACTTGGAAAATATTTGTAACATATATGACTAATGTGGCATTGATATCTTTCATAGAATGAAAGCTCTTTAAAGTTGTTTTTTTTAAAGATGGACATCTCTACTATTATTTGTTCAATAGAATTATTGTCTATTATTCTGATATATACTGTGGAGGCCCTGCTGAAACTGAGAAATCAAAAACTACCCCCTAGAGAGTAGACAGGGAAACATGGCAGGGATGAATAGTATCAGTGCTATAGCTTAACACTGTTCTGGATATGGTAGCTGGAGTACAATGTATACACATGTCATATAACCACAAGGTACACTTTATATATCTTACAAATTTTTTGTCACTTATACCTCAATAAAGATGGAATTTAAAAAAAATCCTGTGAAATTTATACATGATATTAAAATACAATGCATTTTATGATAATACTCCTTGATCCTTTGACTAACATAGTTTGCTAAATTGAGTTCCTTGATCTGTAGTAATATTGTGTGCAATGGCATAAAGTATTCCACAACCCTACAAACAGTGGTGCTCACAGAAGCAAGGCACAAAGGGAAAAAGAAAACCTGGTGAGGAAAATTACTCTCCCTTCCAGTGTTCCACTTAAACTAATTTGCCACCAGGTGGCTTGTTGATCATCTCCAGACGTTGTACCACACTGGGGTCTCAGAATTAGTTATTGCCAATGCTTTTTCGCACAAAGCAGTGGGACCTACCAAGTCAATCATAGCAAATGGAAAGTCCATACTTTTGAGTCCATACATAACTTCCATTGCTGCCACTAGAAATATTTTGTTTATGAAGCTTTTGAACAAGCACTTGAGTTGCTGGAGGAAATGAACTTAAATCCATAAAGGTTCATCTTGTCTCCGGGGTTATGGAAAGTACTCTCTGCAGTGAGGGCCTACATGCGTATGCATGTGTGTGTTGACCATTCAAATGAAACACAATTCTGAAAGTCATATTCTGAGCCCATTCAAGCCTTCTATTATATTGTTCCTTGTCCTAAATATCCAACTAAACTTCAGCCACTGATCACGTACCTACATAAATCCATGCCTCAGTCTCTCTCTCCATGCAGAACAAATGGACATTCTGCTTGATGTTCTGCCAACTGGAAGAATCTCCCCATTGTCTTTCAGGAACAACCTTAAAGAGAGCTGGAATACTTCAGGAGCCATCTGTACTTAGTGTCAGCAGACCCAATTTGTTTTGTTTTATAGTCAACTCCCAAGTCAGAGGAACTCCCTTGTAGATATAGGTGGATATCAAACAGGCAGTAGCGGTGCAACAGTTGGATTCACCAGAAGAAGTCAGCTGCTCATGGAATACCTTTGCTTTCAGGCTTGTCACCTTTGTGAAGAAATGCCAGGGAGTAGAGGATGGGTCTCCTACACTCATAAGACCTTCAATGCTGTCTGCCCTCAGCTTGGTTGAATCTCTTTTAGTCCCTTTCCCTCTCTTTATATTTCTTTATTATACTTCTAAGAAATGTTACACTATCTTTTCAGTGAGTTTAAGCATTAAAACTAACACAGGTTGGGAAGATAAGACTGCTTTAGCAAACTTTTGCTTTTTACTCAACTGTACACCTTTCTTTAAGACAAGAAAGAAAAGTCGATTATCTGCCTATATAGGACCAGAGAAAGGGAGAAAATACACAGAAAGAAAATGTAAAAAAAAAAAAAAAAAAAAGACAAATAAAAGCAAAACAAAAGTACTATCAGAGTAAGGAAGAAATTAGAGAAATTTTTTTTTAAAAAAAACTACATCATGCAATGTAACAAAACTTATTTGGTCACATGTATTATTTTTTAACATATTTTTGGAGTATAATTGCTTTACAATGGTGTGTTAGTTTCTGCTTTATAACAAAGTGAATCAGCCATACATATACATACACCCCCATATCTCCTCCCTCTTGTGTCTCTCTCCCACCCTCTGTATCCCATCCCTCTAGGTGGTCACAAAGCCCTGAGCTGATCTCCCTGTGCTACGTGGCTGCTTCCCACTAGCTATCTATTTTACATTTGGTAGTGTATATATGTCCATGCCATTCTCTCACTTCGTCCCAGCTTACCCTTCCCCCTCCCCGTGTCCTCAAGTCCATTCTCTATGTCTGTGTCTTTATTCCTGCCCCGCCCCTAGGTTCTTCAGAACCTTTTTTTTTTAGATTCCATATATATGTGTTACCATATGGTATTTGTTTTTCTCTTTCTGATTGACTTCACTCTGTATGACAGACTCTAGGTCCATCCACCTCACTACAAATAACTCAATTTTGTTTCTTTTTATGGCTGAGTAATATTCCACTGTATATATGTGCCACATCTTCTTTATTCATCTGTCACATGTATTTTTAATTCTTGTAAGTATAGCTAGATTGCATTCCAAAAATGTTAGAACCAAAAACAATCAACATTTAGGTCTTTTTTATTATGTCACATTATTTCATCAGCTCAGCAACATTACCCTGATGAATATACTGCTGTGCACAGCCTTTAATACAAGGTCATGATATAGGTGTTCACTATCTGGTTTTTCCATTATGAATCAGCTGTTTGCAAAACTGTGCAATGTGGAGAGAGCTCCTGCAGAGCCACTCCTCCCAATTATCAGTGCGTTTTAACCCTCTTCCCCCAAACACTTGCTCTTCTTCCCTCCTTAGTCACACCAGGGTTCCCCAGGCCCTTTTGTTTAATGAAAGAAAAGGTTCTGAACAGATTCACACTGAACTGCTAGATGAGTTAATATTTATTTCTTTTCTGCAGATGCCTAGAAAGGATAAGGCTTAGTCTAAAGTAAATACGTTTACTGAAAGGTAGATTATTTTTTAACTTTTATTTTTTATCGGAGTATAGTTGAGTAACATTGTTGTGTTAGCTTCAGGTGTACAGCAAAGTGATTCAGTTATACATATGCATGAATGGTAGATTTCACACACAGTGGCACTTGACAATGGCATTCTACAATCACTATTCTTGACCCTCCCATATTCTGAAGCCATTATCTGTTAGAAAGATGGGTTGAAAAATCAAGTTCCTAGCAAAAGAGAAAGCTACATCTATTAAGCAATGATTCCCAGCAAGAGTTTCTCCAAGCAGTTAAGTAGGTTTGGCTCTTTGAAAGCCTTCTTATAGTCCATTAGGCAGTGTGAGCATCCCTGGGGAATAATGCTCACTGATGATCAATCACATTGTTGATACAATTAAGATCCCCACAGCTAGGGACTTTAAATACCTATTGTTATGTTTTTGTCATTTCCTGAAATCTTGCTTCTTTTATATTTTTCTAAGCATAAGGTTCATGAAAAGGTGAACGTTAATCGCAACATTTGAGAAAAATCCCTTAGCTCATTATGTGCGATGAATATGTGAAAAATAGGCTTAAACCACTGCCAAAAATGTTACTTGTGACGTTTTAGTTAATTATGATAACTTCCAGAAAAGAAAAAAAAGGTAACTTTGAACTTAGTGCCTTTTGTAAGTAAACTTGAGCTAGGAAATCTTGCTTTTATAAATTTTAACATTTTACATTTTCTTGATTTTCATACTTATTAAATCATGACTTTGATTCAGCATTATTTTTTTAGCATTTTACTATTGACATAGCTAACAGTCTGGATAAATTCATACCTCATAGAAATCAGTGGGGACTTTTAATGCTTAAAGTACCTAAGTGCTCAATTTGTAATTAATTAAAAATAATTTGTCCAAATAAAATAAAAGGAATACACAAGGCCTTTATTTTTATATAACCTCCCTTTATTTTAAAATCCATTCACAATATAAAGAACCTTAGCACAACATCAATTTAATTTTCATAAACTCTTTGCCAAAGAAAACATGTCAAAAGAGATAATTTTTTCAAAGACAGAAAAAACACAGGCTCAACTATACTTGCATTTTAAATATTGAATGTTCTAATCATTTTAGTCGATAATTTTCCTTTTAAAGGAAATTATGTTCAAATTTTAATTATGTTCATGAAATAACCTTATATTGTAAGCATGCATCTAAGTAACGATTTTCAAAATAGAAATGATTAAATTGTGGGCTTTTCAACCTAATAAAGACCTAATTTATTAATAAATTGTTTTTTATATTCTCTAGGGAAGCTTTGCTCAATATATGGAATTAAACTAATGTCTATACAATTCTAAATCAATTATATTTTTGTTTTAAATAAGTTTGGGGAGTATGTGTATAATATATTCCCAGTTTTTTGGTAATAGATTTAATTCTACTCTGGAAGTAATCTTATAGTAAAGATTAGCTAAATACTAGTTTGTCCTTAGACGGAAATTAGTTGAATGCATAATTTTTTCTAGCTTTTCAACAACTGTTTGGACATTGGGTTAGACAGCTTATCAAGTGCTTAACCGTCCGAGCCTTTACAGCACTTTTGGCTACTTCAAGGGAAAAGCAAATATAGTAACACAATGAAGGATATTGCATTACGCATTTTAGTCTATTGTTCTAGATTTGTTGGCTCACTCCTTGCGAAGATCAACATAAAGGAACTTTAAGTTGCCAGTGAAGTGCTGACAGAGAACAAATTGCCATCCTTAGTACCAACATGTATCCGTGTTTATTCACATAAAAGCAAGCATCTCTTCTGTCTTTTTCATGACGGTTTTAAACCTAAGGCTGAATATAGGCCTATAGCACTGGAAAGTGTGCAAAGTCTATACTTAAATCTCCAAAACCGTGGCAGGCACAGAGCAAGTGTCCTACAAACGCATAAAAAATTCTGATGATATACCACTGATATGTCCTCTTATACGATATTCATCATACAAATATTACACCGCTAATTATTCACAATGCACAGAAACAGTCCTTTGCTCTCAAACCACACCTCTCCTTCCCTAGCATTGCCTCACTCTTCAAAATTTGTCATTTGATCTACTGACCTACTTTTCTGTTGCCATGTATGAAACATACCTCTCCTTGGCTCTTCAGGAAGTATTTGGCTTTGCTTAAAACCAGCTCTGAGAGAACTGTCACTGTGATCTCTTGGGTAAGATTAATTCTAGAGCCTGCTGGCCTCTTGGCCAAGTTTATTACTACTAATAAATCACAGTTGGGCCACCCACCCCTTCTGTCTTCTCTCTTTTTCAATAGTCTCCAGAAATCTTCTTTAGCCCTCACTGTCATGGTGCTCAAGATTTAAAAGGTCTTGCTCCTGCCTGATCCACTTTGAGAACTCCCATTAATTTCAGTGTACAGGTTCACGCATATATAGAATTAGTCAAAAGATTCTGAAGTGTTAGCTCAAGCTGTCAAATTAATGGAATTTAAGCAGACTTTACATGCAGGGAATTTAACAATACAGAAATTAAGGAAAAAAACTATTTATTCCCTGGGGATATCTTCTTCACATATACGTAAATATTAAAGCAGGATATCATTTTGAAGCTATTTCTTCATTAAAATTTCTAGTTTATATGATGTTGGCAGGCAGGGCATCCTATATTACCTGAGGGTTCTTTTGGTTTGTTTGTTTTAAATACTGATACATCTACAAACTTTAGACTGTAAAGCAGATGGCTGATCACTTTCGAGTTGCCACAGAGTAGAAATGTTAGTAACATATACAACTCTGACTTGTCCCCTTTTCTGTTCAGCAGGTTATTAAGACATGTCTCCTTCCTAGCTCCTGACATATTCTTAGGAAAGGAAGTTTTGTCAACCTAGAATTACAAATGTAAAGGTAGTATCAGATACAAAAATCAATTGTATAGCTCAAAGAAAGCCTTTATTTTTTAAAATCTGGTGTTTTGGGTTACCAAATTCACTTCTCCTTTATTTTACAAAGATCAATTGAAATCCAAATACTTTGGTTTGGAATTTATTAATCCAAACTCTTGCTTGCCTATCCAAAAGCAATTCTGCCCATCTTTTATAAGAGCAATCTGATATTAAGTTAAACTAGCAGTATACTTAAGGAAGATATCTACTCACCTCACCTTTTCTCCCCTTCCCCAGCTGTAGAAGATCCATCCAATTCTCCATTTCCAGTGATTGTGAGTCGATGACCTCTGACCCACTGGTGCAGATGAAACTGGAGATAGGCTGCTGAAGTTAGTTGGGAAGATTTCCTTCTTTTATAAGGAAAAGGAGGGAGGAGAGAGAGAGAGGGAGAGTGCGTGTAGTGTGAGAAGAAGCAAACATCTCTACTTTCTTCTTCTTTGATTTCTCTCTCTTGTATCTTGCTTCCTTGGTTATTGTGCTGGAAGCTTCTGAGCTCCTGCAGCTGTCTTCCAGCCATGAATGGAAGTACTGTAAATGGGGGAAAGAGGGCCTTGATATCATCTCCCTGGTGACTTAGCCATTCCAAGGAGGCTCCTACTCTTGCAGGTCTTGTTATGTAGTTTGTTTGTTTGTGTTGTTTTTATTGAAACCAAAAATGTCATTGTTGATACAAGGACACAATCTTGACAGATCTATCAAAAGTTGAGCTATTCGATGTCTGTGTAGAAAAGCCCTCCATGGGAAACTTTTAAATGTTTATGAAGAATAATATAGGAGAAGCCGAGTGCTGAGAAGTTAACTTGCCTCACAACATGTGGAGGCTGTTCTTCCAGAAATCTATGATACAGGAGAACTCTTCAGGCTACAGTGGTCTAACATATAGAATCACTCACCTTCCTCCTGTGTGATGTGTCAGGATTTGACTCATGCCTTGATTATAAAATTCATCATATATTTTTGTAAAGAACAACATCCATTTGTCTTCCTTGCTTGTCCATAAATCAACTGATATTTTTATATCAGAAATAGATTTCTTTTGGTATTTAAACAGATAATGTGGATTGATGCTGAAAAGATACATATATATATACACACACATATAAATATATATATTTGAAAAGATTTTAAATGTATATACACACACATAAATATATATATTTGAAAAGATTTTAAATGTATACATTTAAAAAAAGATTTTAAATGTATATATTTCAAATGTATATTTGAAAAGATTTTAAATGTATTTTAAATGTATATATCTTTGAAAAATTATTGTATTTATATATCTATGTCTATATATGTATGAATATACACACATATCTATCTATCTAGCTGTCTACCTATTTATAACCTTCTTATAGGTTTTTTCTCTCCTCAGTTTTAATTATTCATAAGAGGGGTAGAAGATAATGCCTAGAATTAAGTAGACATGTATATAACATATATATTATGTATATAATATACACATTTCAGTGTTGGTGCTGAAGACCTACTCTATCTTTTCTCCAGATTTAGTGAAAAAGGTTGGATATCTGCATTACTTTAATAACCATCACATGTATTTCTGTTGACCAGTCAGTTCTGAGAACTGCTTGCCTTGACAATAGGCAACAGAGAAGCAATGACAAATTGCATCCAGAAACTGTAGAGTACAACCACTAATATATTAATTGAAAAATAAAAGAGTGCCCAATAATAAATGCCATTCTTTCTAGTGTATCAGATGAATTCTAACACAAACAACAACAAATTCAGCAGCTTCAAATGGAATTCAAACCAGCCTCAGGATCCTTCTTATTTTCTTTATTATCTTGTTAGTTCCATATCATTTTCACTCCACCTGCACTTACCTGTCTCAGTTTAATGGATTTCTAATTGGGAAAGTACAATATTCAGAGCTATCAAAAGCAGGTCGTTTCAGGGGTATGGCTGTTGGAAAGTTTCACTTATATTCCTCTAATCACTGAAACACCAATGAGAGTGACTTCAAGCCCAAGTGACACTAATACTTTGTCACTCTCTAAGACTTTGTCTGTTCAGGGCAAAGTGAACTGAAACTCCATCAGAAAAGAAAATAAGGGCCATTCTCAGCCAGAGAGCTCATTATCATGATATTTGTCTCTGAAGCTTCTAAACAGTCTTTGTGGATGGACCTGAATTCATAAGTCCTTTATACAGCTCTAGTTCAATTTAGTTGTTTAAGATCACTTCTAGAATAGGGTTTTAGTGAAGGCCTTTGAGAAGTATTCAAATAAATGGAAAGTTTTGTTTAAAATATTTTATGCAAATACAGTAGTCTCCTTTCATCTGCAGGGGATACTTTCCAAGACCCCTAGTGGATGCCTGAATTCATAGCACCAAACCGGGTGTATACTGTTTTTTCCTATACATACACACCTATGATAAAGTTTAATTTATAAATTAGGCACAGTAAACAATTAACAATAATAATAAAACAGAACAATCATAACACCATATTTAATAGAAGTTATGTGAATGTGCTCTCTTTCTCAAAATATCCTACTGTATAAATATAACGCCTTCACTAAGCACTTATCAGGCAGCATGGCCATAACTTTTTCAGTTTGAGGTGTGGCAGTGAAACTAGCATGAATTTCTTTTTCTTTCTTCACAATTTCATAGCTGGAAGATTAGTTCTTACCATAGATCTTCGAAAATTCAGGATACAATAGTTTTTCCTTAAGTGGAGAACTTCCATCTTTTCACTTAAAGGAAGTAATTTACAGCTTCTCTTTGGCATATCTGATTTGCCAGCAAAAGTACTCTAGTGATTTGGGGTCATTATTAAATAAAATAAAGATTATTTGAACACAAGCATTGAGGTACCACAAGAGTCAATCTGAAAATCAAGACAGCTACTCAGTGGCTAAGGGGTGGGACACTTGGAGAAAGAGATGATCCATGTCCTGGCTGGAACAGACCAGATCAGTGTGAGATTTCATCAAGCTACTCAGAACAGTGCACAACCTAAAACTTACAAATTATTTATTTCTGAAATTTTCCATTTAATATTTTCAGACTGCAGTTGACTGGTGCATAACTGAAACCAGGGAAAGGGAAACCTTAGATAAGTGGGGACAACTATAAGGCGGAACTGCTAAGCAATTTAAATGCAGGTAAACCAAGGAAGGCAGACTCGTATGTGGAAAAATATGTGGTCATTGGAATTAGGCTCCTGCAAAGTACTTGGCTCTGCAAAGTAAGTTACTTAGATTTTTCTGAGCTTCCATTTTCTAATCTAAAAAACAGGGGAAATGATATTTATCTTAGATGATCATTTTAATGACCAAAAGAAAATAGCTACAAAAAAGTTCTTTGTATGTGATAAGGAAGCACACTGTAAAGGTCAGCTAACATCACTGTAATTATTAAAATGATTTAGTGGGAGTTCCCCTTGGAAATATGACTATAGTATTGTACATTATCACTAAATAAATGTAGAAACTTAAATCTAAAGAGATAAAATTAATTAGCATAAGATAGAAATAACGAAAGAATAACATATGAGCTAGGTAATTTTATCTGTTCTTGAAGAGTTCATCAAAAGTTCAACCATTATTCAGTAACTCTATGCATGATTTGAATTCCCTGATAATCATTTTTGGGGGTTAAAAGTACTTAATTTATTCTTCTATTTTTCTTAAAATTGTGAATACACTTAGCAAATATATTAGGTTTTGAACTGTGGGACATAGAAATATATGAAGATAGAATTCCTAACCTCACAGGTTATAAACTAATTTAAAAAACCCTAAATAATAGTTTTATACAAACAGTAAGATAAATAAACAACGAATAGGTGAAGTAAAAGTTAGACACACATGTGAAAGAAGACTTAGTGGGATTTCTCACATAATTAAGGGAACCACAAAACAAAAAGCAAATGTTAGTGATGAATTAATTATGAATTGGATTCTTAGTAAGAGATATCACATAAGGGATACTGTTGAGGATCTTGAAAGAAGAGTAGAATTTATACAGCCATATTTGAGGTATCATTACATGTTAGGCAGAAAGATAAGTGTGAAGATAAATAAATTCTGGAATCACAAAATCCCTTACCATGTCCATTGAAACCAGATTCAATGGACAAGAATGAGACTCGCAAACTTGACTGAGGCTGGATCGTAGGAACCCATTAAGGGTTAAGAGAAATTTATAAAGGGTGGTTTAAAGTACACTTTGACACAAAATAATGACACTAAGTTTACACGCTGATGTGTGTGTAAAAGGAGAGATACACAGATTGAAAAGTGTGTGAACTAAACTATATAAAAATTTGAAAACTAGAATGCAAGTTAGAAAATTGTTCTTATTTTTATTTTATTTTTTTTAATTTTGACTGCTCCATGTGGCTTGTGGGATCTTAGTTCCCCGAGACCAGGGACTGAACCCAGGCCCACGGCAGTGAAAGAGTGGAATCCTAACCACTGGACCACCAGGGAATTCCTGGCAAGTTAGAAATTTGAAAAAAAATGTTTTAACATATACAGTAGACACATTTCAGAATAAACAGCTTTTAGAAATCAATAAGCACAATAAAAATTTAAAAAAGTGCTCTGAAAGACAAATGACCAAAGTTTATCAATGAAAAATTCATCAAATAAGCCATAAAAAATACAAATAACCACATGAAAAAAGTCAAACTACAGAATAAACAAATAATGTAAATTGAAACAGTATAAAGGTGCAACATACCTTTCAAGTTGATAAAAATTTATTTTAATGACAATATAATATATCCATCAAGGTTCAAAGAAAAGGGCATATCACATACATTTGTTAGGTAAGATGAATTTGTCCTTTATGAAAAAAAAATTTTGATATATATCAAATGGCTCAATATTTTCTTCCTAGTCCGAGTAACACTAAATATAGGAATTCATTCTAAGCAAATTATTATGATTGTGTCCAAGGATCTTATCCTTAAAGATGTTCATTATATTGTTATTTAATATATAAACCTGGAATTGTTTACAATGGATTTGAGGCAGGGCCAGCAAGTACAGCCTTACAGCATGCAGCAATTCGTATAAACTATGATTAAAATACATAGTCCTAGAATTTTGCAAAGTTCTGATTTGAGATATTATTTACATAAATTATTGAAATATATATATAATACAAAGATGGAATTACATTTATAATCTAAAATTGATGTTGATGAAAATGTTAATATAAAAATATATTAATGATATATTAAATGGAAAAAGCAGTTTATAAGATGATATATATGTAAAATTCAAAAATAAAATAAATACTATAAATAAAGCACACACACACTACCAGAACAAAAGTCTAAAAACAGACACAAGTAACTATTTTTAAAACATATGGGTGGTAGATGTGTTTTCATTTTATGTTTTTCTGCTTTTGAAAAATGAATATTTTATTCATATGACTACTTAAATTATGAAAATTAAAAATGGATAAGCACAGGGAAAGCATAAAACAATAAAAATGTTTAATTTTTTTTAATATACATTAGGGATAATGTATATGGACTTAAGACAAAGTCAGTTGGAATGGAAATAAGGATGTGGAGAACTTATTATAAGATGTTCTCTGGTGAACTTACAGGAGTATTCAGATTTGGAAATCTGCAGATATCTAATTTCTTGTAACAGAAGGTTGTGAGGTTTTCCATAAAACATTCAGGGAATTCACTGGAATCCAAAGGCTATAAGAAGACATCAATCTATAAAGGTTTTTAAAAAATTCTGTATCCTGACAGGTTGTCAGTTTAGGTTGGGTGAATACATTGTCTATTTATATTTTTAGAAGAAATGGAAGTAGAATTTTACATTCTTGTGGTGCCTGAAAGGTTAATACTCCGAGTTCACCACCTCAGCGTACAGACAACAGAGGTTCCTGTTCAATCCAATCAGAGTGCAAATTCTAATACCTTTGATGTAGTGGTGTCACTGAGGTGGAGACACTCACTGAATAAAATTCCCCAAGGGGATTCAATTAGTCTTCTCACAAAGCCCAAATAAAAGTCATAAGAGAATTCTCTAATTGTAAATTTAAATCCTACTGACAGGCCCCTCAAATATGACAGGTGTTGTTTCTTTGGGTTTTAAGATCATCACAATCTCGCTCAGTCTTCAAGTTCCCATCTCACAATGTTCAATTGTCTCTTGGAGTTAGTTTTATTTGAATGGACATTTTTATAAGGTGATTACCTAAGGATCTTACTTCTCTCCAGGCCTCAACCTCAGAAACACACACACATAGTACAGATCCCAGACAGCTTGATTTTTCTTCATTCTAACAACTATATTTCAATGGAAAAAAATTTGGCAGAGCAAACTCCACTTTTAAGTGTGAAGAAATATTGCAGTGAAACCTTATCTTTGATCTTTCTCTTTACAAGTGCTTTTTCTTTTCTTTCTTAATTTTTTAATGATGATGGTGAAGCCTGAGTAGGAGTACAAATTAATTTTATCATGGAGGAAATTACCTTGATCCAAGGGTAGTGTCCAATATACTATCAGGCAAGTGATCCTAGAAATATGGGACAGAAACATTCAACAGACTGAATTAAAATGCTTGCATTGGATGGTTTATTAAACCCAATACTGTGAGAATCTCAAGAAAATGGATAGGGTAAGCTAGCACACATAAAATACTGTACAAACAGAGCAGCAGGGTCATACAAATCCTGGGATAAACACTGTTCAGACATCCTTTTTCTCTCAGAGTGAGTGTGGAGGATGCTTGGGGCCATTGACATACAGGCGTTCTATCTGAGGGTTTCAAGCCCCAATTGGCCTGGTCACAGCTGTAGCTCACCAATTAGCTGTCTGAGCAGCTCTGGATTTTATGTGCTTCTTGGGGAGAGGACACTTGGCACCAGAAGGGGTGTCACAAACAGAAAGCTTAATTAAGACTTCCTGATTATGGTGTGTCACCTGTGCCTCATGTATACTTAGTGTATCATAAACATTCAATACCTTAGACATCTCATGTATATTTAATGCCTGGTGAACCTTTAGTGTCTCTTACATTTAGAGCCTCATGTATATTAAAAGTCTTCAGTATTGCATGCAGATTAGGTGTCATTTTGTCCTTTCATCCCTTTCTATGTTAACATATGCACTACTCAACAATGCTTTGACTGTTCTAACTCATCCTATGAGTTTCATCAGCCCCATCTGTTTTCTTTGTCCTCAACAGCAAGCTTGAATGTTCTTAAGCAATACAACATATGCACATGATAGATTAAAAATAATATTTATATTTCTAAATGCCAAAATATAAGACAAGGCATCTTCTTTTTCTTAAAAGTGCCCTTAAAGTAAAAGGGAACCATCTTATACTATAGTCTTATAGCATAGTTCTTTCTTAATTGCTTTCTGTTAGACAACAAAGTATCATTTGGAGAAAAAACATTGCCAGAAAGTATACAAATTATCACTAGTTTGATAAGTTATGTGATTCATCTGAACAATTCCTACATTTATATTATATATACATGCATACAAATATAAATAGGGAGGTGGATGATTCAGAGCTGCTTTTATATTTAGTAACAATTCTCATGGGAGTGACTTCCATATGAGATGTCAATTTAATCATGCCTTTTTTACAGGGTTTACAAAGTAGTATAGTAGGGTTTACATTGTGCAGATCAAAAGTGTACCACCACAGGGTGAATGGGGGAAAAGTCAGAATACACTGAAAATGAGAATTTGCATACAAACGTTCTCATAGCAACACCATACACAGTATTAGAAGTGGTGGATTTCAAAAACAGAATAAAATGAAAGAGGGTGTGCTTGGACCTACAGTGATGATGAAGTTAGAAAGTGGTTCTAGTGTTGATGAAGACACCAAGGTCCAGGATTCACATTAGAAGTTGCAAAAAGTTTTCCATGATCTGAAACAATAGAAAAAAATCTAATTATATAATATGTGGTTTTATATATGTTACTGAAGAATAGAGTTAATATAAGTGCACATGTAACTATTTCATCTTCATTCTTGAATATGAAGATGAACATAATCAAGCTGACCAAAAAATCTTCTCTTTTGTACTTCAATAATGAAAATGAAGGATTACTTTGTATTCGAAATCACCTTAAAATCTAACATCAAAGCTGTTATAAGTATAATATGTGATCATTATAGAATTTGAGACTAATACAAAAAAACATGAAAATCTTTTCAAAAAGTGTCCCCACCCATTAGTAACTGTCACTATTTTGTGGTATTTCCTAGAAATTTTTCTGAACATAGTTACATTTATATAATTAGTATCAAATGTGTGTATACATATATATATATATATATGTGTGTGTGTGTATTCATTTATTTATGTAGTCACTTTACAGCATGTAAAACAAATAGTAATTGAGTTCATTTTATGGAAAGACAAGACCTGTATGTCACTACAAAACAGAAACAGGAAAAAAGGGTCTAATTTGTACTTCAATAGGATAAAAAATATTGCAAAACTCCATTTAATAATTTAATATTTTCTGAAATGTTTTCTCATGAGTTGGTGTTGAATTTTTCAAAGTCCTATTTAATGTCTATGAAGACAATTATATTTTTTCTCTGCACATCAATTGATGTGAATTATATTATAAATTTACTAATACTGAAATATATTTGAATTGATACTGAAAAAAAACAACTTTGTCATTATACATTATTTTATTGTACTATTAGATTCAGATTCTACAAATTATTTATTATGTTGCATTGATATTCATAAATAAGTCTGGTCTTTAGTTTTCTTTTTAATGTGTTACTTTGATCAGGCTTTGGTTTCAAAGCTATCCTTACTTTATTTTAAAAATTGGGAATTTTCAAAAAAAATAAAAAATAAAATTACAGGGCTTCCCTGGTGGCGCAGTGGTTGAGAGTACGCCTGCCGATGCAGGGTACACGGGTTCGTGTCCCGGTCCGGGAAGATCCCACATGCCGTGGGGCGGCTGGGCCCGTGAGCCATGGCTGCTGAGCCTGCGCGTCCAGAGCCTGTGTTCCGCAACGGGAGAGGCCACAACAGTGAGAGGCCCATGTACTGCAAAAAATATAAATAAAATAAAAATAAAATAAAATTTTAAAAATTGGGAATTTTCTTTCCTTCCTTATGACTCTGGAGCTACCTTAAATTATCTAGTTGTTGAAAGTTTGGTAAAATCCCTCTGTGAACCCACCTATAATCATCGTATTTTTATGGCTCTACAGTTCTGTGATAACTTTATCTATTTCTTCCATACATATTTTTCCTAGAATATTATCCATTTTATGTAGGCTTATATATATATATTTATATACAATTTTATTTTATCTGAAATCTTTCATATATAGAAACTCATATACCCATATCAATTTTAAAAGTGAGGATGGGCTGTTTTTCATATTTATATATTAGGAATTTAAAGTTTTAGAGAAATTAACCATATATATATATATATATATATATATATATATTAACCTAAATAACCTTATATAGGTCCATTCAATAACTACCAAATATCTTATTGGGTTGAAAGAAGAAAACTATAGATCTGTGTATTTACTCAGGGATCCTGACATTACCCAGAGGAATACAGAAGAGTTTTAACATTGAAAATATGACTGCCTTCCCTTAAAACTGTGTTAGAGATGAAAAACAGAATGACAGACACCTTCCATGCCTGGGAAACACTTGTAACTAACATTCGGGTCAGACACCTGAGTTTGTCAGGGAGGCAATGTGACTAATACATAGGAACATTTTCAGAGTAATAGTATTGCTTTTGCAAAAGTATATCTAGATATAGACAGAAAAGGACAATATATCAAAAGATCAACTTTAAGTAAAGAGGCTTAAATTCAAGGCTGTTATAATAGTTGGCAAAGTCGACTAAGTGAAGTCATGTGTTGCCTTTCGTAAAATCTGGAGAAATATTTAAGTTACCTGATTCAAATAAAGCACACAGAAAGCCAGAGGGAGTTAGAAGGATAAGAGTGAGGGAGGGAGAAAG
Organism: Leucopleurus acutus; assembly: GCF_964270905.1. Classification (NCBI taxonomy): domain Eukaryota; kingdom Metazoa; phylum Chordata; class Mammalia; order Artiodactyla; family Delphinidae; genus Leucopleurus; species Leucopleurus acutus. Next base: position 18,490,624 of record NC_139142.1, on the reverse strand, counting down.
AATGAAGAGAAAAATTCATGAGAATCGCATAGTTGCTTTCTGGTTTCTCTGGCTGCCTTTGCAAATTATCCCAACGGAAAGGCAGAATGTTAATCAACATACATAGGACCACCTTATGCATGTCCCACAGTGGAGGAACCAGGGGCTCCTCCCTTTATGGCCAGTCGGATGCTGTGGGCTCTGTATGTCCCCCTCTGCCCCTTTATTTACATGGCACATCTCTAAATCTAATAGGATGGTTAGAGAGCCACATATAAAAGTTGGTTTAAGGAGACAACCTGATTTACTGCACATTCCACTCTTGCAGCAATGCCTTGCAAAAGCTCAAGGGACAAGGTCTACAGAAACATCAAGCTCCTACTACCGCTGAAAGGACATGTTTCAGTTAGGATGCATTCCCAGGAAAGCAGCTAACATTTGTGCTTCTCACTCTTAGTTATATTTACTTATTTAAACGTATTGAGTTTTTCATGGAGAACTCAAAAAATTTCACATGAGAGGAAGAAAGTTACTTCATTACAGCAGTTTTTCGGGCCTGACCAAAAGCTACTTGCTAAGTCACTTGCTCTGACAGCTTTGCTGTAAGATACAAAGCTGAGCCTCAAATGAAAAGGTGGCGCCCTCCTGAGATGCGGCCCAAGTGAACAGTAAAAGAAGTCATCCTCACTCAGACCTGGACAGTCTCTCCTTCATCTTGCCTCCTTTTCACATGGAAAAAATATGTTGATGATTGCTCCTGGCTGTATTCTTCAAAAAAGGGGGAAAAGTTAAACCTCATCCTTCAACACTTCCTTCACCCCAAAGGCATTCATTTATCTTTATTTTCCCCTTGAACTCTTTTCCTTTGGCATTCCTTTTGGGTCACTCTAACCTTTTCCTTGCCACCCATCTGATTTAAACAGTGTTCTAGAATCCCCTACAATCCTTATTTAAGTATGTAAGTGTTTTGTTACATTGATTTTTAGCTTTTTTTAATGGTTTATATTTCATAAGGCATCATTAATACATCATTTGTGGGTATAAAACAACATGGAAAACCTCTGCATCTATTCCTCCCTCTGCCTTGTGCCAAAGCTAAGAGCCAACAATTGATGGTAATCTGCTATTCACTCAACAAACATTACAACTAAAGACAAAACAATCTTATGAAGGCTGAGTGAGGTTTTTCATGCAAAAATGTAAACCATTATGCTTGCCCTCTAACATAGATGTCTGGTGAGGAGGATACTTCCAAAACTGTAATATAAGACAGGCTATGGTAAATGTATTTTGAGTCTAATTGGATATAAGTGTATAGGTATTTATAAAAAAGAAATATTAACTTGCTTGGGTAATCAGAGAAAACATGCTTAAGAAGTTGGTACAGGCATACCTCTGAGATATTGCTGTTCAGTTCCAGGCAAAGGCCATAAAACGAATGTCGCAATAAAGCCAGTTACACAATTTTTTTGTTTTCTCAGGGCATATAAAATTTACGTTTACATTATACTGTAGTCTATTAAGTTTGCAATAGCATTATGTCTTAAAAAAATACATACCTTAATTAAAAAATACTTCATTGCTAAAAAATGTTAACTATCATCTGAGCCTTCAGTGAGTCATGGTGATAAAATCCAAGATCACCAGTGGCAGCTCTCCATAACAAATATAACAATGATGAAAAAGTTTGAAATAGTGCAAGAATTACCAAAATGTGACACAGAGACATGAAGTGAGCAAATGCTGATGTTTCGGTGCTGATCGACATGCTTGATTTGGGGTTGCCGCAAACCTTCAATTTGTAAAAAATGCAGTATCTGTGAAGGTAATAAGGCTAAGAGAAATCAAATGCAGTATGACTATATATTCAGACAGATTATATAAATCAAGACTGAAAAGAGATTTTCTATATTTTTGAACTGTAAGCTGCCTAAATGGAACAAATATTGATTGAACCAGGCACTATGCTAGGCACACGATACACGTTTTGGTTAAATGTCATTATCAACCCTGTGAAGTAGCAAAACTAATTTTATGCTAGGTGAAGATGAAACAAAAGGGATACATGACATATAAAGTGTCAAATCCTAATAACCAATGGAATTGTTATTTGAAGGTAGGTCAGTATTATTCACTATTTTTTTTAAATGACACCATGATATTTGGTTTTCCTCATCAAGGCCTTCGGAACTGAAGTCACATGTATGCTTAGGAAAAGGACCTGATGGGCAAAATAAAATCCATGAAGGGCAATAGGATAATGGATTATATTTTGAAAAAATAATATAGTTATTTTTCACATTTTACTCTGATATTAAGCGACTTTATCGAGCAGGACTGCTATCACCCTCTGAATTAGGAACACATCACTCGATTTTCGAGGGCAAGCTGCACAGTTGCTCCAGGAGAGTAAGGATTCTGACAGTGATTCTTTTAGCCTTGTCTGTCTTTTTCTGAAGTGTGCATTTCCTGTTTTCACAGAAAAAGAGGCTATTTCCTCTTTTATCCATTTATTTGTCATCAGTTCTATTTAAGGTTGAGAGCCAAGGAATCTTATATTCTGTAAGAAAGAGAGCTAATCTACAATAATAGAAAAGGATTCCACAGTTTTGCTACTTTCACAAAGAAACCAGCAAAAACAAAGCTTTCCCCAAGTCAGTTTCATGAAGAAAAAAACTAGAAAAATAGAAGCTATTATATAAAATTTTCAAGGGAATGTTCATAACTTGCTGTTTGTGTTATTGTTGTATCGATGATTAAGGATGTCAAATGTAAACTTAATGAAGTCCAATTTTTCATATTTATTTTTCAATTATTTGTAAATATGGGTAAAAGAGCATTTTTTTCTTTTCTTTTTGCTAGCAATGTATCAGCCCCAGAATGAATGGATTTCTGCCCAGACACAAGTGGGTCATTCAGCTGGTCAACAAGGATGCTTCTTGTGAGAGCAGATTTTTTATGGGGACAGCTGTCTAGCAGGAAGTATATTGCCATGTGTTCTTTTTGAATTTAGCAAAAGGCTGTCAAATATTCCTGGTAATGACCCACTTAATTTTATAGTCAGTACTTTTACATAAGAGTGTATTATTAATAATAAATCTGGATCTGGAATCAAGGTTACTATAAGTTGGTTGCAGACAAGACCAAAGGATAAATATATACTATGTAATAAATGACAACATTTATGTATTCAAGTGACCTGACTTCTATTCACTTCAAAGAAGCAAGTAACATTGAATGTAAACTCATTTCCTAGACTCTCAGAATCCCGACCTGAAAAATGCACACTTTACAACCATCCCATGGAAGAAATGTTTTCTGCCGGTAAAGGCAGATGGAATAATAGAGTAATTTTTATTGACCTTGGCTGTGGAACCTTACAAGAATCAGCTTTTCCTAAGCTACTATGGGAATATTTTACTCTATTTCCACTTTCTTTGGGGTATAAGCATTGACCTTGAAAAAAATATGAAGCACTTTACTGTGGTCACTCCAATGAGCAATGGCCATTTGGGGAAATGGACCCATCTGTTGTTTACGGGGGTGTCTAGTTCTTTGGAGAATCTAAGGTGATGACTTTCATAATATGGGTACTAGTCTTCATATTATCCTAACATAACTGATATGAACAGCAAACACTAACATATCATTGATTTGGATTTATTGGACTTCATAAAGTGAAGTAACAATATCGTTTACCTTGAAGGAGAAACCAGATTCTTAATTTGCTATTTATTGTCATTCAAGAGCTTATGCAGCTACTCATTTGAGAAAGAGTTCCTGGGCATGCTCCTATCCCAGTGGGGTCACAGAACCACGCTTATCCCATGCAACACATCAGCTCATGGTCCTGACTTTGATTCAAGTCTTGATCCTTGGACACTTAAAATTCTGTTAATCATGAAGATGAGCTTTTAACAATGTTAGAGGCTAGTGATAATATGTGCTCTGATTCTTATATCTTGTGGTCAGTTCTCACATTCTAAAAGATGATCCCAAGGAGGAGCAGTAGTGAAAAAGCACATCAGTTGATGTTTCTTATTAGCCAAACATTGACCACATACATCACCCTTTTTCTGCTATTCCTACTTCTACCCGATCAAGTCCATGAGTCCTTTATTTCCTGGCTAATTCCATACAGTGATAGAACTTAATGTCTGAACAATGCTGATACAATTGGAAGGGAATTGTAGCTTTTTGCTACAGAGGGATCCATGCTTTAGGCTAAGGACCCATGATAAGGACAGATACCATGAGTGCTTTGATGAGACACAGGTCTGGTGGACCGACTTGAGCATACTGTTCATAGGGGACCATCCATTCCAATTTGCCTGGTATTTTCTGTTTCAGCACTGGAAACACACTCATAGTCCCAGGCAAACAAAGATGGTTGGTTCACTTTAGTTCTGAATCTGGTCTATTCAATTTCAAAGACATTTCATTTAGCTTCTAAAATAAACAAGATAGAAAGCCATCAGATCCTACTAGGATTGCTGGGTCTATGAAATATTGTCCCTTGGTTTCAGTGAAAGCCCTTTGCAGTTGAAATGGGTCTGGCTTATGTCTTCTGGAACAAGACTAAATGGATAAGATGTTTTGCTAACAGAGTTTCCTATTAATGAGTGAGATAAATAGAGATACAGCTATTCAATAAGTCAAAGAATAGAATATTTGCTATGGAATAAAATCATGCAAAGATAATGATGACAAATAATGCTAGTCTCAAGAAAACTTCTTAGTAACTAGCGATTTTATCAGGGAACAGTATTATATTGACATATGATCGATTAGATACTAATTCAAATTGCATGGTTGGATGGTTGTGATTGGCTGGTTTGATGATAGCCATGATCCTTGCATGACTCAAATTTTCTTGATCTCATGACATATCTTCTATCAATCAGCTAAAAATGGTTTCATCTGTTTAATTTTGGCCATCTCTTTTTAAGGCTTTGAATAAATCATGAAATGTAAGATACTCTCACTGATTTTCTACTCACTCATCATAGCCCGGAGAACTCTCCTGATCTCCACTGGATTTATTTACTATGTACTTTACTCTGGTCCTAAGAGGGTCTTCTTATTTTTTTTATTTTCTTGTTTGTTTGCTTATTTTTAATCTCAGGCAGATACATTATCTTGACTTTTTAGAGTAAAACAGCATCTGATTTTTCTTAATGTTTTTACAGTTTTGAACTTTTTTTGTTAAACCATTGTATTTTCTGTTCTAGCTTCCCTTTATACCCATATACAGAATTATAACTTCAAAATGAAATGTTCTCAAGAAAGGCTTACAGATGAGTTAATCATTACTTTGCTGAATCCATATAAATTATTAAACATATCTTGGTGATGTAAAATAACAGATTAAAGATGATTTTGGTCTTTTAAGAGGTAGCAAAATGTAATTCAATGAAAGGTAGGAAATATATTTTATTATTCCAGAGTATATTATTACAATGTATAGTACTTTACTATTTCTCGTCTGTTAAGAATTCTCTACTTCTCTTTTTCATCTAAATAATAAAATAAAATAGTATTTTAATATTAAATTCATGAACATTGAAGATTTGATAGAAGCAGGGATTACTGTTTTTAGAGAAGCTACATGTCATAACATAATAGTTAGAAACACACATTCTGATGTCAGATTGTATGGGTTTAAAACAGTAACTCTGCTACTTACCAGCTCTATGGACTTTGGCAAAATGTTCAACCTCATTGTGCCTTAATTTCTAATCTCACAAATTAGTGTACTAAGAGTACCTACCTTATAGGGCTGTTATGAGAATTTAGCAAGTTAATATATGTAAAATACTTAGAATAGCACAAGCAGAACAAGGACTATATGTGTTACTTACTGTATCTGTCATTTTGACTTATACCTCCTTTTCTACAGCTGTGTGTTGATAGGTAACAGGGAATATGTATGTCAGGAGTACATTTATCTCCCTACCTTTCTACATCCTTCACTATAGTTTAAGGAAATGTAGTAAACAAAGCTGCTTATAAAAAAACCTTTAAAAGATAAAAGTGACTATCTTACTATTTAATTATTTAGGAGCTGTTTTCCAGTTACAGATATTAAAGTAATTAATTTGTTTTATTCACTAGGACCCAAACATGGTCTTTAATACAATAAGAAAGGGAGAATTATATCCAGTTGTCATCTGTTGGTCAACAACTTGGTAAGCAGTGACTCAAGGAACAGACTGATTCTAAAGTAAAAGGAATGTGTCAACAGATGTGTCTATGTGTGTGTGTGCATTTAACATTCTTCTATTCTCAAGACTGAAGAACATGTATGCACTGTATTGATTTTTTTTTTTTTTTTGCTTGCTGGTCGTCATGTCTAAGAATACAAATAAATTCTTAAAAGCTTCATTTAATATTTTTTAATGCCAGTTTTTTTTTCATCTGTAAAACTGAGATAATGCCTTTTTCATAAAACTAATGAAAAAGTTGAAAGGGATAATAAATATGAAGCAACTTGGACAGAGACTGACCTAAGAATGTTTGATACTGACTTTCCTCACCTACCTCCCAGTAAAAGTTCAGTGCCTTTGGTTTACTGACTAGGGAACTGACTTGAGTATTTTAGAGTCCACTGTGATCTCCAGGACCTTATAAAATTTCCCTATTTTCTTCGTACAAACATGGGAGTTTGGTTTTAGACCACAATCAACTTTGAATTCTCCCCAGGGTTACCTTGAAAAAGACTTCACCCTGAACTCACCTCAAAATTTACTTTCATTTTTTGTTTGTACCACTCCCTACTTTCCATTTTCCTTCTTTTCTAAAATACTTGCAATAAGGATGGTTTTTACTGTTAGAACCAAAATTCTTAGATTTTCTGAAAAGTCACACCTGGGTAAATCCACATATGAGGAATTGGAATCCAGACATAAGAACTGGGCAAAAGGGGATCCAGCATTTGTGGAGGGATTAATCTATTACAAATCCCAGTAGGACACAGATATGGGAGCCTTTAATTTCAGATCAATTAAATGCACACACACATCCACACTTTCTATTAATGTTATCTATGCCATAAAATTAATATAAAATGAAGCTTTCATTCCTGCAATGTTCAACTTTCTGTTCATACATGAATTTGTAGAAGGAAAATCATATAAAAAAAAAAAACTAATAGCCATCTAGAATTCATCTTACAGAAAACCTAATCACAAAGTAAGATGTTTGTGTATCTTTGGTAGATATATCAGAAGCAAAGGATCTTTTTGTCAAAGAAACATACTAAATCCCTGCTGCTCCTGAGAGACCATCTCTTCTGCTAGCCATTTCTATCCACTAAGAGAATTTTTGTGAACTTAAAGAGTGTTTTAAGAGTAAAAAATAGTCTTTTACAGACACTCACACTTCAAGTTAACTGAAATATTATGTCATCTAGAAAACAAATTCTGAATGGAGACACTTGGACTTTGTTGAAAGTTCATGTTTTGATTGCTTGAACATTTCCAAGCAGTTGAGTCAATGTTCCACAGCAGCATTTCTTCTGGACAGCCTGGTTTCCTTCAAGTCCAACTCAGAAGATACACCCTACTTACATTTAAATCTTAAGCTAAAAGATACATATACCCTGCTTAATGTTGTTTGCATAAACGACATTCCAAATCTACTTTGTTCTGATGATGGTTTGGTATGTGCTAAGAACATGGCTGAAAGTTAATTCAACAATGCAGGGGTGAGCTGGACTCGACTTCAATATAGAGACAGGGTGAAACCTGGTATTTTTCCACTTGCTAACAGTCACATTCAATCAGAGTTTCATTGTCACTGCTTCACCCCAGGAACAAAAGTAAACCAAAAAAACATGGAGGGGGAGAAGGAGGAGAAAAAAGGGGGGCGGTTGGTTGTGGAGGAAGAGAAGGAGAAGGGCAACATGAAACACAAGCTAAAAAAACTCCTTTTCTGTTATAATAGTTGAAAATCTACAAGTTATGTGTATGACATTTTAAATTCAACAGCAACTATGCTTCTCCCCTTTTTTTGTTTGACCCACTCATGTTTCCTTTGAAAAAGATTTCAGGAGTTGTAACACCATTAAAACATTTCTTGAGGGTCAGTTGAGAGTCTCAGTTCACTAATTGAAAGTGTACATACTCTTCCACATATTGAGAAGGTTCATTTTCCATTTTCTTCTTTATGCATTATTTAAGATCTGTGAAAAGGGATGAAGGAATAAAAGCCCTTTAGTTTTCTGTCCAAAAAATCCAGATTTTTATCTTCTCTATAAACTTCACAGGAAAAGGAAAAAAAATTCGGTAGAAGTTACAGTCATATTTTTGCATCAAAGAATTCCTTGCTCTGCCTTGAGTCTCAGAAATGACTTTAGAAATTCTTAAAATCAGTAGATTTGAATGATATCATTCCCTACCAAAGACAATGAACAAACAAGAGAAGACATAAGAATTGAACTAAGATAAATTGAGACCATGAACAAAGCCACATACACATTAATTTCATTTCTAATTAGCTCACCCTCTCTGAGTTGAAACTTAAACTATTTGTTCTGTTTATTTAGTTTCAATGATGGGATTTCAGTTGTTTTGATATTCATAAAATAAAGTATAAGCTATGGAGTTTTTTAGCATGGCTTTATTTTGGGCCTAGCAGAGTAAAAAACAAATCTATTACCTGATTATATTCTCAGTAATCTATACCTATAATCTATTTGGAAAAATTAGATTAACAAACACAGGACTAGTAGAGAAAAAGAGCATCTGCTACGTAATGTTGGTTAAAAGGATGTTATGAGTTTACTGATGGGAGAGATCAATGTGTTTTAATATAGTGAAGAAAAAAAAAAGTAGTGTCCTTGAAATGAACTGGATTATGAGCAGAGCCTGACATAAAACACAAGGTCAGATGTTGATCTGATTGAGTAGAAAGGGAAGCATGCTGGGGAAAGATCATGATTATTTAGATAGAGCATACTCAAATTATAAGAAACTTTCCCTTTAATGGTACCCCAAAAGTTAGAGGGTATATTTGTGGAGAAAAATAAACTACTTTTCCTTTTGGGTTACATAAGCAGACATGGGCTGGATTTTTCCAAACAGAACCTAAATAACTGAAAATTTTAGTGGAGAAAATAAACCTGCTCGGCACTTGTGAAATAAGTTATACTGAATCTTCTGCAGTAGAAAGATAGACAGATGATAATCATATGTTCATGATCCCAGTATCCAAGACAAAATTCACTCTTTCCAAATTCTCAAAAGAAAGCAAATGAGAAAATGAATTAGCATGACATCATTGTATAATCAATATCCTAAACTAGAATTGACTGTAACAGATTTAAAAATCAACTATTTGCAAAGTTTGCTCTTTTACTACTATTACTAACAAATTTATCAGAGCACACCTCACACCTCTCTTTGGCATGTAGTGTGCACAGCACTGCAGCTGAGAACCACATTCTTTGTGCTAATGCCATGTGTCACCTTTTTGTGCAGCTGTAAATGTCATGAGGTGGTTGGAATGAGAAGAATTTCACCACTGTGATGTTCCTTTGCCAGTCAGAGGCAGACTGCACTCTACACACAGCTACATGCACAAAATCCCTTTCAGTCCCAAGTAACTAAGAGAAGATGTGGGAAAACATCTTCATGGGAAAAAGAAAAACAAAAAAACTGTGTAGAAGTTGCAGTCATATTTTAAAATTTTGAATCTTAAGATAAAATTATTTTATCAAAGGGCAGAGCCTTCCTAGGAATATATTTTGAAAGTAGCTATTTCTTCCCACCAATTAAGAAAAAAAAATGGTGGGAATGGGGAATAAAAACAAATACCCCAATACAGTGTATTAAGATTAGAAACTTTGCGATTCACCGGTAAATAAAAGGGACTGAGACAAGAGAATTCAGTAACTTGGATTGACACAGACCAGCAAAATAGGCTTTTTAGGCTATCCCCACAGAAAATTGATAGATTGTGAGATTGTTTTAATCTGAAGAAAGACAGCTAAATTGTAGAGAGGGTCTTTAGAACCTTGCTACTCAAAGTGGAGTCCATGGCATAGCAGCAACAGCATTAGCTGGGAGGTTGTTAGAAAGTCAGACTGCCAGGTGTCTCTCTAGAGCTTCTGAATTTGAATCTGCATCTTCAAAAGATTCCTCAGGTCAGTTATAAAGTTTAAGTATCACTATTTTAGAAGACTTGGAGAGCTGAGAAGTGTGATTATGGGACAGATGGTTAATGAGAACAGAAATCCTTAACAGTGAAAGAAGAGTTCTGAAAATTAAGTGGAATCTTCAGGACTGTCCATGGGAACATGCCAGAATCCTCCAAAGGGGCTCCCAGAAGCTATTGTTAGAGTGAGTGAGAAGGAAAGGTAGGCAAAGCTTCAAAGATCATTGGGAAACCAAGCAAAGCACAGACTAATTCAACCTACCACCAATCAGACGTCCAGAAGAGGTACTGATAGTATCAGTGCTGGCAGTTACAGAGAATTTCTTGTGGTAAAAACTTAAGCAGACATAAACAGTTTTAGACAAAATTTCGGAGACCCTGTAACCATGTTATTCAACAAATTGCTTTTAAGTCCATACTATGTGCTGGGCATTATGGTAGTTGTACTTGTTAAGCAAGACCAAATCTCCACCCTCGGGGAATTTAAAAGGCATTTGGTTTTAGGTCGGGGAAGTAATCAAAATCACAACATGGAATAGTCACAGCATGGAACAGAAATCCTATACAGGCTTCTAGGCACATGACAAAGAGGGTTTGCAAATCCCTTAGGGACAGACATTTTTGAAAGAACAAGGCCACATCTGTGCTATATAAATTGTAATTGTGCCTGTGTGTGTGCATGTGTATACTTGTATTCAGTTTGCCCAAACTGATTTTAGTCTTATCATCATTATTTTTAGTTGTCTCAAAATCCTTAGGTTAGAAATCAAACCCAACCCCTAAACTTTGGGAACTCCAAGAGTTGCCCCAGCAGCCATGGTTTTAATCTACTCTTCCTACACATTTGATTGGACCAAAATTGAAATCTTTACTCAAACTGGTCCTATAGGATTCTCTCTCCCAGAGATTTGACCTTGGGAAAAAGAGGCAGCTGCAAGAGTAGCCAGACCTTGGAGACATTGTAAACTTGGAGACCATTGGGTGGCATCTTCTACCATATGTTTGGACGAGAAGAGACTGGACTGCAGAAGGAGAAAAGTAAAGCAGAGAGCAGAAAGGAGCAGACATTAGAAATCATGTGGCTTTTCCAGTCCTGCTTCAATTCTTTCTTCAAGTTTGGTTTTACTTCATGCTTCTGGATTCCAAAAGAGAAACTTGTCTTATGATGAATTTCCTCACTTAAACTGTTTAAATTAATTCCTTAAATTAGTATTCATTAGCTTTGATTTTACTTGCAACAAAAGGCACCTTAACAAAGATACCCACTGACTGTGCTGATATGATGTAGACATCAGGAGGCTGGACTACTTGCTAGAAAACCAGTACTGACACATGGTTATGTTCAAGCAGCCTTCCTCTTTAAAGATGTGTCTGTTATTAGCTTTGAATATATCAGGTTGTAAAATTTTACAACCAGTGTTCATACTTGGTGGTGCCTTTATGGCTACATCTCAACTCATTTGCAATGGGTCAGAACAATGAGACCAAGTTCCTTTAATGCTGTTCTTGGATGATACATGTGCAGGGTCTCACAAACATCACTTCACACAACAACTTGAGGGGTTCTGTAAAAAGTCCAGAATCTCAAGCCTCATTCCAGTTATATTGAATCAAAATTTGGAAATGCATATTTTAACATGTCCCTCAGATGATTCTGTCTCAGATAATCCAGAGAACTTATTTCTAGAAACATATTTTAGACTGTGGTTCTTAATTCAGAATTGCTCACAACAATATTTTGAAAAGTTTTTTCAAAATATACATGCTGAGTAATACCTCATACCTGCTGAATCAGAAATTTGGCCAACATGTATTTGCATAAGATCCCCAGGTGATATCAAAGCCCACTTCTGGTTAAGAATAGAAGATTTGAGGAACTCGACAGTGATTGATTCAGCTCTACCTTGAAGGCGGCCTCCTTCCATTGAGATCTACTCTGCAACACCAACAATATTTTCTTTCAGTACCCACTTTCAATGTTTAAATTTGTTCAAGTCCAAACTAGTCAGACTATAGCTACATTGACCTAATTTAAAATCAACATTTAAAACACTGCCCTTCCTTTTTCCTCTGATCAGAAGTGCGTTTTTTCTAATTTGGAAGCTTTCCTACCACTGTAATTTAAATGGTAAATAACTGGAGATCGAATTGACTTTAAATACACTCTTCATTTATTTGCTTTGCAGTATCTCAAAGTTCTAAGGCCAAAACTCCAGACTTCTCCAAACTAAAAGAAAATTCCTTCTGTCCTATTCCCTGCCACTTGTTTTTTAGACCTTACATATCTCAAAAGATAAACAAGTCTTTATATCAGATACCAAGCTCAGAGTAAAAAATCAAAATCCACAAAGTTTTCTTTGCATAATTTAGCCTTCTCAAAGTTTTCCTGAGGAACACCAGCAATGGATTTCAGTGAATATACAAAATGCCCACATTTCTGCAAATTTGTAAAGTCCATTGTTTTTGTATGCAGAAATTGATATACCCTCTGTGACTTTCTATTACCACTTCAACTCATTGGCTTTTGGATAATGTGAGTTCCAGTCATTTATTTAGAATTGACCTTTGAGGGAATTCCTGCTACAGATCTATAAGCAATGAGCACAAGGACATATACAGTTAAGCTTTGAACAACATGGACTTGAACTGCATGGGTCCACTTATATGCAAATTTTTTTGAATAGTAAATACTACAGTATTGCACTGTTGAATCCGTGGATGCAGAACTTGGGATATGGAGAAATCATGGGGCCAACTATAAGTTACATGACGATTTTCAACTGCACGGAGGGTCAGCTCCCCTAACCCTGACATTGTTCAAGGGCCAACTGTATATAGTTTCCTGCATGTAAGTGTGAGTGTTATATGTACTTGTTGATGTGAGGTTTTTTTCCAGCATTTTTTATTATGATCAAAACCAAACAAATAAATGAAGAAATGAGCTAGAAATAATTGGACTACCAGTGAAGAGGGATATGAGTTGAACATTTTAGTATATTAACTTCATGAAATAATACACAGCTATTAAAATGAAAGAAAGGGGTAAAGGGGGTATAAATTTATTTTATAAAAAGATGACCCAGATAAACTTCACCTTCATATTGTCCCAGAATCAAATAATATTCCTCAATTAATTAAGAAGCAGGGACAAAATTTAAATAAGTATCAAAAGTAGGGGTTCATATTCAAATTTCCTGGTTGGAATAAGTGTCAGATTCTATTTTTAGACAAATAACTGAGCTGTTACATAATGTCCATCCCATATGCAATATTATGTTGGGGAGAAGGACAACCACCCAAAATTACCTAAAGAGGCTAGAGCAGAAAATGTTGGTCAATGTCTGAGTAACTAATAAAAATTGATGGAAAATAAGGAATATCTCAGTTTCTAAGAAAACCTAATTTTCTCTCTGTGCAGAATTAATGCTGTGTTGCTGTCATGCTTTATAGGTCAAAAGAGGGCTGCAGTGGATTTCTGAAACCAGAATGTGGCCATGAGGCGAAGGGTAAGAGGCATATGAGGTGATGGTCCAGAAGCTCAGAATTCTTGGAAAGGAAGTCACGTTGATGTTGATAGAAACCCAAGCTTCTGCCATGGTCCTCTTCTTGTGGTCCACCCCTCTGAGAGATTGGAGATGTACTCTCTCTTCAGAACAGTAGAGAGTGTTCCTGTTTGCCACCTTGGTGAACCTGTCTTTTCCTGACGGGCCCCTGGGCCATTATCCTCTTCAGCTTTTGCTCAGGAAAGTAGTCAGCAGAATCTTGCCGGGACTGCCTCCACATTCTGCCACTCTGGTATCCTGAGCGGTCTACCTTCTTCCCCCTATGCATACATGCCATGAAAAAGTCCATGTGAAGAAGGAAAATGACTTTGAAATTACTCTCTACCAAATGTTTCCACAAAATTCCCTTCTTTGACGTGTTCCTGAACTGCATTTCTGGGTTTCTGTGTTACATCTTTTCCATGTGTGTGCATGGCATCTTGAATTACAGTTCCATTTATTTATAAAAAAGGAAAGAAAAGGAAAGGAAAGGAAAGGAAGAAAGAAGAGAGGAAGGAAGGGAGGAAGGAAGGAAGGATGGAAGGAAGGAAGGAAGGACAGAAGGAAGGAAGGAAGGAAAGAAGGAAGGAAGGGAGGAGGAAATAAAAAGGAAAACAGAGAGGAAGGTAAGGAGGGAGGGAAGAAAGTAGATGCAGTGTAACTGACCTAGAAGAAGGTTCTATCTAAAATAATAAGTGTGAAAAGTCAGCTACAGGGTGATATACGTAGTCAAATCGATAATCAAAATAACAACACAATGTAGACCTGTTCATATACCTGTATATGTTGATGTGAGCACAGGAGACGTGAGCAAGAGTACAAACATTCAAATGTTACTTCAAGGAGTGGGATTGTGGGGGGAGTATTATCTTTATGCATTTCTATAGGGTTTGATTGTTGCATGAGCATGTTTTATTTTGTTCTTTCAAAAAATGTGACACAGAGAAAAGAGGTAGATCAAGAGAAAAATGGGAAAAGAATAAACATAAAAATAAACAAAAATGGCTAACAAGAATAAAAGATTCTGCCATACTAAAAATTAAAAATGTGAATACAAGTAAAGAAATTCTATTTTCCCCTCTTAAACTGGAAAATATTAAAGAAAAAATAACTCTCAGTGCTGATTAAGGCACTCTGAGAACAGCACTTTCACACACTGCTGGTGTGTAATTTGGAAAAATCTTTCTGGAAATCAGCTTGAAAAAAATATCACACACATAAGGATGTTCACATCTTTGATTCAGTGGATCCCTGTTTAGGGACTTATATTAAGTAAACAAGCAGAAATGAGAGCAAGCATGTGTGTAAAATGGTCTTTACTATAGTTTCCTTAAGAAGTAGCACAAATGATCCCACCATCCTTGCCACGAAAAAAGAAAAAGAAATCCATAAATGCTTTTCTATATTTCTCTTTCTCCTCATCTCCCTTACACTCAGCACATCTAAAATGCCTTCCCAGGGGGCTTCCCTGGTGGCACAGTGGTTGAGAGTCTGCCTGCTGATGCAGGGGACACGGGTTCGTGCCCCGGTCCGGGAAGATCCCACATGCCACGGAGCAGCTGGGCCCGTGAGCTATGGCCGCTGAGCCTGCGCGTCCGGAGCCTATCCTCTGCAACGGGAGAGGCCACAACAGTGAGAGGTCCGCGTACCGCAAAAAATAAAATAAAATAAAATAAAATAAAATGCCTTCCCTTCACTTATCCACACAACTCCTTGAGAGCCGTGCTGACCATATTTACGCCATCCTTTCACAGGGAAAGTGACTGGAATGCTCCTAGCACAGAGTCCCCAGCACAGCTGGGCTTTTCTTGTTTCACCACTTTTCTGCAGCAAATCAACCCCAGCAGGATAATTCAGTTGAATAAATCAAGTAGCCCTACACCAAAAAATATAATAATCCAAGATGTAAAGTTGTAAAGAGTGGTTTTTAACTTTTCTTTCTAAATTTCTATATTTAACAATTTTCTAATCTGGACATGAGTTGACTTTATAATCTAAATAAAACACTTGGTTTAATTGTTAAATATTTGCCATCCTCTTAAAAGGCCTGCTGCTTCCTATAACTTGTGAAAAGTGCTTATTCTAGTATTAATTATTCGTAATTTGTAAAAACAAACAACTTAATTATTTCAGATAGACTCAGATATTTGGAGTGAATATTCAGAAAGACTTCGTAAAATAAAAATGTTATGATTCAAAAATATGCACAGGTGGTTCTCCAAACTGCTCAAAAATCATGGCTATATATATATTTGGATCAAGTATCTCTTGGAGAATCTAATGGTATTAACTTCTCTCCTGAGAAATAAATATCTGACCACTCTATTAGTTTCTTAGGGATGCTATAACAAAATATCATAAACTAGGTGACTCAAAACAGAAAATATATATCGTCTCACAGTTCTGACAGCTATAAGTCCGAAATTAAGGTGTCACTTGAGTCATGCTTCCTCTGAAACCTGTAGGAGAATCTTTCCTTGCCTCTTCCTAGCTTCTGGTGGTTTGCTGGCCATCTTTGGAATTCTTAGTCTTGTAGGTGAATCACTCCAATCCTCCATCTCCACATGGCACACTCCTCATATCTTCACGTGGTCTAACCTCTGTGTGCGTCTGACTCTGTGTCTAGATTTTCCCGTTTTATAAGGACACCAGTCATATTGGATTGGAACCTCTTTAAAGAAACTATTTCCAAACAAACTTATAGTCTGAGGTACTAAGTGGTAGAACTTCAACACGTCTTTTTTTTTTTTTTAATTTTACTGAAGTATAGTTGATTTACAATGTTGTATTAACTTCTGTACAGCAAAGTGATTTGGTTATACATACACATGCATACATAATATATTCTTTTTCATATTCTTTTCTATTATGGTTTGTCACAGGATATTGAATACAGTTCTCTGTGCTATACAGCAGGACCTTGTTGTTTATCCATCCCATATATATCTATATAAACTAGTTTGCATCTGCTAATCCTAGTCTCCCAGTTCTTCCCTTCCCCACCCTTCCCCCCTTGGCAACCACAAGTCTGTTCTCTATGTCTGTGAGTCTTTTTCTGTTTTGTAGATATGTTCATTTGTGTCATATTTTAGATTCCACATATAAGTGATATCATATGGTATTTGTCTTTCTCTTTCTGACTCACTTCACTTAGTATGATAATCTCTAGATACATCCATGTTGCTGCAAATGGCATTATTTCTTTCTTTTTTGTAATATTCAACATGTCTTTTTTGAGGGGACACAATTCAACCTATAACAGTCACCCAACACACTTCATCAACCAGTCCCAGGTCAGAGACATGCTAGTATTTTGTCTCTGGACCCCACCTTGAGGACCTCATTCTGAAGATTGCTGGAAACCTACTATCCCTGAGCAGTCCTTCTCACAAAGTTAGGTAATGACATTTCCAAACACAAATCAAATCAACCCCAAAGACAGGAAAACCTTTCCACTAAGAACATTAGGAAGCTGTAAGAAAAATGTATTCTGAAAAATTTGCCTTCACCTCAATGTCAGAAGTCTAACAATCGAGACATTTGGAAGACTTTCCTGATAGTTATTGGCTTCTTTTCTAATATAAACATAGCTCACAATGTATCTCAACAAAGATTATGAATGGGCACAATACTGATGTCCTGATGGAATGCAAATGCTTCTGAAGTTTACCTGTCAAGAGCAATAAAGCTTAGCTGAAAACTCTTAGTAATAGAAATAATTTTATTTGTATTTTTATGTTACTATCAGAATTGAATTTTATATATTATAATGTTACTAGCACTGAACCTAATATATTTTTACATAATATCATATAAACGTTGCTGTACTTTACTCAGATTCTGAATTTTTAATTTTGCAAAAAGTAATCTGTTTCAATAGTTAATAGGAAATCTGAAATCAGAGACGCAATGGTTTTCTAGTTACAGATTATGGACATATTACTTATCTCTCTTCATCTTAACTTTCTGCTTTGTAAAATGGGGAAAATAATAACTACCTCACAGGATTAATAAATATGGAGTAAGAATGACTGTTTTCCAGACCTATCTCCAAATCTTATTAGCATATTCCTCAAACATTTAGCAAATATGTGCCTCAGTTTACCCATCTACAGAAATTAAAAAATAAAAAAACAAGCATGACAATGGTATCTATTGTACATGTTTGTTATACAAATTAAACAAAATAGACCACATAGAAGAGAATTTATATGTAATGTATGTATAGTGTTGGTCAGGATTCGCCAGAGACACAGATCTAATAAGATGTGAACATGTATAAAAGGATATTTATTATAAGAAATTGGCTCAAGCGATATGGAGGCTGGTAAGTGCAAATCTGCTGCCCTTTGGGAACAGGCCTGATAAGCAGGCTCCAGCCACACTTGTAGGGCAGATCCTAGGAAGCTGTTCCTTTTGGCTGACTCCTTCCTGGTGCCTTGCCTTGTACCCAGTGGCATCTTCCCACAGCCTTTGACTTCCCTCCTAACCTCAGGGTCACATCACTCCTTTACTCAATCTCTTAAGAGTTCTCAGAGCAATAAAGGGTGTCCTATGTCTTCAGGCTCCTCCCAGGCCTGGGCTGTCTTGGGTTTGGATTTTGCTGTGGGGCAGCCAATGTCAGTGAGGTTGGAGCTGATGTTGGCTTTGCGAGGTCAGCTCAAGGTGTGTCAGGGATTTGTCAGCCATACCAGAAGCACATGGCAGGTGCAGAAACCAGCAACACCTCCCTCTTCTGCTGGGCAGCAGCCTGGTAGCCCATGTGCAGCGCACCTGTGACCCTGTTGCACTGTGGCAGACTGGAGAGCCCAGAGAACCAGTACTGCAGAGAAAGTCACAAGGCAGTCTGCTCCACTCACTTGGGAAGGCCTATCTTTTTGTTCTATTCAGTCCTTTAACTGATTAGGTGAGACCCACCCACATTACAGAGGGCAATCTGTTTACTCAAAGTTCACTGATTTAAATTCTAATCTCATGCAAAAATACCTTCCAAGTTGACATATAACATTCACCAGCACTCGTGCTAAATAAATATTGGATATTCTTTCACGTCACTGTCCTCTATGTAGGCTAACACCCTGGCCACGAGGAGGAGGGTGTTAGAAGGCTAACAGAATTTTCTTTTAAAAATCAGGAGGAAAACAAAGACTGAGCTTACAGAGAAAAAGATACAGGATGGGACTCCAAGATTGGAATTAAAAAAAAAAAGACTAGAAAAGATTTGAAAATCTAGAAATTTAGATTTGAGATTTTAGAATAAAATCAGAAGCAACTGAGTGGGAAGCTTTCTTACCAGGAGGAATCTAGTAAACACATTTACTGAAACTTGAGGAGACAGCAATTATACTGTAACAAGAGATTGCCGCTGAGGCTAAGTTATGTGCTATTCTCTGTTTCAGCCCTCCTTGGATCCCTTATGTGATAAGATTTCTGGTTAAGGCTAATATAGATCTTTTAAGATTAAGATAACATGAGCAATTTCACAGAATTGGAGAAGAAAAGAAGTCCTTAAGTTAACGTATCAATTTCTGCACCATATTCTCTCTTCACTAATCAACTGTAAATAACCAGCTCATACAGTTCTGAAAATCAATCTCATATGTTCATCCTACCATTTGGACTGAATTTAACACAGTGTTATGTAATTAGCAGACACTGTTTACTGTGAATTGAACATGTAATTGATGATTTGATATTGCAAGTGACGGTTCTGGGCAGGAAAATTTTTTTCCAATAAATTTAGTAGCACAGACCCATTGCCTGCATTTTTCTCAGTTCTGCACTTTGCATGAAGTAGGCACCATGATAGCCAATCAGAAAATCTGTTGGATTCCTGAGGTAAAACTGCCACAGTCTTTTAATTAGTATCTCTTTGCACAGCTCATTCCGTGAACATATTTTAAAACTTTCCCCCTTATCACATATGTGTTGCAAATTAATAGTTAGCAACTTTCCTCATGCCTGGAATTAAAATATATATCAAAGAGACTCAGTATTGGAATATCTAGAACTTCCAGCCAATTGCCCTGCCAACATTATGAAATATTATCTCTGGGAGTATTTTCAGGCTGTGGAGACTTCTTATGGGTGGAGCGACAAAAAATAATAGCCCTACTCAAAGTTAGGATAAAGACTGTTATTTGGAGATCGGTTCTAGATAAGAACTCTTCTTTGGGAAGTTATATGAATGCTTGAGAGAGTGTGTGTGAACATGTGCTGTGCACAAATTAATGTTGACTTTTCAGAAAATATTATATTTATAATAACTAATTATTTAGTGTAACATGTGATATACTTACATTTCATGAAACAATGTGTGTAAACCAAACCAAACAGCAAGGTGATTTTAAAATGTGTGTTCTCTTGAAATTTAATCCTCAGTGGAAATCCATGAGTTGCCATTTTTTTTCCTAGCTCTGAATGAGGAAACTGAGTCTCAAAAGAGTTAGTGACTTTTTCAGGATGCCCCAGGTCTATCCACTTCCAAGACCCGTGTTCATTCTACTAGACATGGAGTCAGAAAAATTCAGGCCAAATTTGGCTTGCTGTGTGTTTTTGTAAATACTGCTTATTCATTTATGCGTGGTCTATGGCTGCTTTCACACTACAAGGGCAGAGGCCCCTAGCTGCAACACAGATCCACATATATCCTCAAATATTTACTACCTTGCCCTGAACAGGAAAGCTGACTGACTCTTGCACTAGACTGTGCCTTCAGCTTCGTGTGAAGAAGGATACCACTAGACTTTTCCTTTGAGACCATCAGTAAAGACAAAGAAATAAGATACAAGCTTTTGTTCTGGTTATAACTGCTCAAATGCCTGATGAATAAGGTTTACGCATTTCTACGTCTTTGGATTCTTTGTTGTAAACAAAAGAAAAAAACTTTGATGGACTTAAAAGAAGTTTTTGGATAAGTTAATAGCTCCAGAATCAAAACAAAAACTACAGAAAAAAGCTTTGGAGGGTCCAAAGACGGTGAACTATGTCAAAGTCCTGGTCTCAGGAATCCTCTGCTTGGGCATTGCTTTTTGTGCTGTCATCCTGGAGGACTTCAGGGCAGCATCCAGGTATGAGCATTGCTGCTCCTCTCTATATGACATGAAGCAGGAGAAAAATTCCCCAACCAAGTCTCAAGATTTGAGGCTCAGGCAAAGCATCTGAATATTTGTATTTGGACAACATGACTCTTTAGTCACCAGGAGTGCACAGAAAGAATATGTATGTCCATCACCACCATTTCCATCAGTGTCTATAGGATGGTTCCCCAAATCAGAAGGATATTCCAATGCTGAGCTGGAAATTCAGTAAATGTGCATTATACCATTCTCTTGACTCCCCATCTGCATCTTTCTAGACATCTACTAACTAAAAGACAAATTCCCCTGTTATTTACTTTCCAGATTATGGGTATAATTAATGAAATATTAATATTATGCCCAACTTTTGACAGTTGTGAAGGTAGAACCTCAGTTCCACGTGCACACTCTCTCTCTCACACACACACACACACACACACACACACACACACTTTCAGATTCCTTCCCTTTTGTAGGAAGTGGAGATGCTCCCAGGGGTATCAGAGTATATTCACCAATAAGCATATTACCTTCTCTTGCAAGTGGTTACAAAATTACCTTAGCCCCCTTCTAGGCGGATGTTTCATAATCTCTCAGCATCACCATTTTTGACATTAGGTTGCTCCAGGGCATGCTCCCTTCACCTTGTTCCTTTTGCCAGAACTGCCTTTAAATCATTACCCCATACTGTACTCACTTGGCCACCTTCCTCGTGGCTGCCACTAGTCACCTCAGGGCCTTTCTGCAGCAGTTCCACTCAAGCTGCCACCTGCATTGCTAGACTCCCAGCTTTGTAGCCTCCAATTACAGCTCCCTCTGGCTGCTTCCATGGGATAGTTTTCTCCTAGCTGATCCCTTTCTGCTCCATTTAATGGATGGATGGCCCTTTGGTGGCTGCTGCCCACCCTCGCTCTCCCAACCCCCCTTTAAATAAGTAGGGAAACAATTCTCCTTATATAAAGCTTTTAAATAGCAAGTAGCTACATATTGAGTTTTAAAACTCGTAGCTTGCATATGCAATTTATTTTTTCTCCCTACATTGTGCACACTATTTTCAGTAGCTAGATTAAGTTTGGTTCAAATAACAATGAGCACACAGCACTCAGAGCCATTGTTCTACTCTGATCCTCAAGCTCTGTGTTTGATTCCAACTTATATTGGCTTCTTTTCACAAAAAAAAGAATTATTTTCAGAGGGTCCTGTAATCCCCTCTTGAAATTTCCCCCTTATCAATTAAGCTTCAAGTCACAGGAAGTGTCTGAGTACTAATAAAACCCAATCATTTGCACTCTTCACATTCTTTTACTAGGAGCCTCCTTTGTTTCTATATAAATTAGTTAATTCTAGGGGCTTCCCTGGTGGTGCAGTGGTTAAGAATCTGCCTGCCAATGCAGGGAACACAGGTTCGAGCCCTGGTCTGGGAAGATCCCACATGCCGCAGAGCACCTAAGCCCGTGCGCCACAACTACTGAGCCTGCACATCTGGAGCCTGTGCTCTGCAACAGTAGAGGCCACGACAGTGAGAGGCCCGCGCACCACGATGAAGAGTGGGCCCCGCTCTCCACACCTGGAGAAAGTCCTCGCACAGAAATGAAGACCCAACACAGCCAAAAAATAAATAAATATATTTTTTTTATTAAAATAAATTAGTTAATTCTAATATGCACCAGATCACTATTCCCCGTTCCCTCAGTCAGGAAATTCTTTATAAAATCTCAAATTTATGTTTTCCTTCATTAAAGCCTGAATTCTTTCTATTCAGACTTTTTCAACATAAACAGAGGATTTGTAATCTTTTCCATCTTTTGTCTCTTTCTTTCACTTACTCAGAAATGCAGATTAAGAATTAAAAAATAGCTAATTCTTAGAGACTTTATGGTATGCCAGGAGTTATTTTACACTCCATGTAAATGACCATTTGAACCCTCACTACATCACCATAAGCTTATGAATTAGGTCCCATTATCACCATCCTTGTTTTACAGATGGAAAAGTTAAAGCACATAGAGTGTCTGTGTGACATAATAAGAAATATATATTTGGTCTTGGCCCTGGTTCTTGATAATATTTAGTCTCTGTCCTCATTTCCTGGCACACAGCTCCTAAAACCTTTGGTTTCTCTGAAGCACTGTGTCTTTTTGTATACTAATGAGATGACTGGTGGCTGTGGACTCCTGGATAGCTTCAGGACCTGGGCTGACCGCCAGGGGAACTAACCAGTGATTACAGGGTTGGAACTTGAAGCACCCGCCGCTCCAACCTCCAGGAGAGGAGACGACTTGGACTTTGAATTAATCACCAATGGCCAATGGTTTAGTCAGCCATACCTAAAAATTAAGCCACCATAAAAATACTAAATGACAGGGTTCAAAACACTTCTATGTTGGTGAACATATGGAGGTGCTGGGAGGGTGGCCTGTCTGGAGAGGACATGGAAGTGCTGTGCCCCTTCCCCCATACCTTGCCTTACGCATTTCTTCCATCTGACATTTCCTGAGCTGTATGATTTTTTCTTCCTCAACATATTTATTTTTTTTGGATTTTATTTTTTTACTGAAGTATAGTTGATGAGCAATATTATATAATTTACAGGTGTACAACATAGTAATCACAATTTTTAAAGGTTATATTCCACTTACAATTATTATAAAAATATTAGCTATATTCCCGGTGTTGCACAATATATCCTTCGATCTTATTTATTTTATACATAAGAGTTTGTACATCTTAATCTTCTACACCTACTTCCCTCGCCCCTTCCCTTCCCTCTTCCCACTGGTAACCACTAGTTTGCTCTCTATATCTGTGAGCCTGTTTCTTTTTTGTTATATTCATTAGTTTGTTGTATTTTTTAGATTCCACATATAAGTGATATCATGCAGTACTTGTCTTTCTCTGTCTGACTCATTTAATTTAGCATAATACCCTCCAAATCCATTCATGTTGTTTCAAATGGAAAATTTTCATTCTTTTTTTTGTGTGTGTGCCTGCGTAGTATTCCATTGTATATTTATACCACATCTTCTTTATCCATTCATCTGTTGATGGAAAGTTAGGTTGCTTCCATATCTTGGCAATTGAAATAATGCTGCTATGAACATTGGGGTGTGTGTATCTTTTTTAATGTGTGCTTCTTTTTTAGATATAAACCCAGAAGTAGAACTGCTGGGTCATACGGTAGTTCTATTTTTTAGTTTTCTGAGAAACCTCCATACTGTTTTCCACAGTGGCTGCACCAATTTACATTCTCACCAACAGTGAATGAGGGTTCCCTCTTCTCTACATCTTCACCAACATTTGTTACTTGTGTTCTTTTTGTTGATAGACATTGTGACGGGTATGAAGTGATATCTCACTGTGGTTTTAATTTGTATTTCTCTGATGATTAGCAGTGTTGCGCATCTTTTCATGTGCCTGTTGGCTATCTGTATGTCCTCTTTGAAAAAAAATGTCTATTCAGATCTTCTGCCCACCCCACCCCCCTTTTTTTTAAATTGGTTTGTTTGGGATTTTTTTTTTTTTTGATATTGAGTTGTATAAGTTGTTTATATATTTTGGATATTAACTCATCAGTCATATCATTTGAAAATATTTTCTCCCATTCAGTAGGTTGTCTTTTTATTTTATCAATGATTTCCTTCACTGTGCAAAAGCTTTTATGTTTAATTAGAACCCATTTGATTGTTTTTGCTTTTTATTTCCCTTGCTTTAGGAGACAGATCCAAAAAAAATCATTGCCACAATTTATGTCAAAGATGTAAGTTGTATTTTTTTATAAGAAAAAGGTGATTAAAATAAGTAATCTATTTTCCTGATTTTGGTGAGCCATCCTGAGTTCTGTGAGTCATTCTAGCAAATTATAGAGCCTGATAAGAGGATTGTGGGAACCTCCAATTTGTATCCAAGTCAGAGAGAAGCTGTGGGTGACCAAAGGACCTACTACTTGTGATTGGTATCTGTGGCTGAGGTGGAAGTGTGGATGTCTTGTGGGACTGAACCCTTAATCTGTGAATCTCCAGGTAGGTAGTGTCAGAATTAAGTCAAATTGTAGGACACTTAGTTGTCATACACAGAGACTTAGAGAATTGCTTGTCATGGGAAAACCCCTACATAGTTGGTGACCAGAAGTATTAAGAGTATGGACAAGGTGTAGAGAGAAAAATAATGTGAGTATTTTTCTTTCAGCATGGCACCATTTAAAGTCACTCTGTTAGTACATGGCAGAGTTAGAAATTGGACCCATACGGTCTGACTCTGGAGTCCATACTTCCAAACCCTATGTTTACTGTCTTTAACAGTAGGTGATTCTCAGTGGTAGGTAAAGTTTATTCTTTTTTAAAAAATTAATTAATTAATTAATTTCTGGCTGCATTGGATCTTCGTTGCTGTGTGCAGGCTTTTTCTAGTTGTAGTGAGCAGGGGTTACTCTTCATTGTGGTGGCTGCTCTTGTTGTGGAGCATGGGCTCTAGGTGCATAGGCTCAGTAGCTGTGGCTCGCGGGCTCTAGAGCGCGGGCTCTAGAGCACAGGCTCAGTAGTTGTGGTGCATGGGCTTAGTTGCTCCGAGGCATGTGGGATCTTCCTGGACCAGGGTTTGAACCTGTGTCACCTGCATTGACAGGTGGATTCTTAAACACTGCACCACCAGGGAAGTTCCATAAAGTTTATTCTTCAATTACTTGCTTAGGTCACTATTACTCCTTTTTTAAAATATCTGATAAGGATGTGATTCTTTTAATATAATTATTTTTATGTTTTTCAGTAATCAGTACAGGATATTTCATAGTTATTTGATAAGTACTCTGATTTATCTTATTATTACTTATATTTTCACATGTTGTTTTTCTTTATGTATAGATATATTCTAAAATATAGTTCATTTCAACCAAATCTCATTGTGCACGTTGCTAACTATTGAATTCTCAATGAATCCTCTAGGACATTTTTTTATTTTGCTCAATAAATATTTGTTGAATATACATTAATTAATTAGTACCAATCACTGTACTATATGCTAAGGTTAAAAATATAAAATGAGATGTGGTTCTTGACCTTATGACACAGACATATAAAAAGATAATAGTACAATATCAAAATGCTAAGATGAGTAAATTCAGAATACTAGAAAACATGGAAAACTGATGCATATTTGTGCTTCTATGGCATTTAAAGAAGCAGAAATTTTGAAAGCTGAATCATAGAGCTTTAGTTTCTATATGTGCACATACATATTCCCTTTTTTTCTTTCCTGTTCCAAGATGATCCTGCTAATGGTACCTATAATGACTGAGAATAACTAAAGAGAGATAGATTTGTTCTGATATGCTCTACAAGTTGAAACATAAGTGGTCAGTGTGTTGTCTGTTTAGTATCTATAGCCACAGTCTTGAGTTCCTTTGATCTTTGTAGCAAAGACTAATTATCCTTTAATAGCCAGAGAAAAGCTCTATTCTAAAGGGAATGTTCTACATCTATTTCAGCTTGGTTCACACTTAAGCTTTGTTATCTCTCTCTGCCATCAACACTTGGCTGACTGACTTAATGTTGGGTATTTTCTCCAGCCCACCCTAGCTTCAGTTAAAGGTATATCCTCCCTCCTGTCTTGGCCAAGATACATTCTGATACACTGCATTCTGTTACTGTATCTTGTTGTCAAGAAACAGTCTATTAATCCATTTCCAATGGAGAGAATTCTGTTGTGTAACTACTGTGTACTGTAGGAAATAAAGAAGAAAAAAATTCTGGTCTCTGTCCTCAAATATTTGAAATATGACTAAAAAGACAAAATTTCTGTTCAGGAAACAACTGCAGAAAAATGCAAGACAGTAAGTAATCAAGTGGTAAGGTGCGTGTAACGGTTAATAAGTGTTATAAGGAAAACTTCTCGTCACATCATAATTGAACCACTGAAAACTAAAGACAAAGGAAAGAACCTTGAGAACAACCAGAAAAAAAGGCACTATCTATAGGGGAAAAATGATTTGAATTTCAATGAATTTCTCTTAGAAAACCATGAGTCAGAAGGAAATGGCATGACATGTATAAAGTGCTAAAGTGAAATCAAAGAACAATCAACCTAGAATTCAATATTCTGCAAAAATATTCTTCAGAAACAAAGGTGAAATAAAGGAAATAAGAGAATTCATTGCCACAAGACCTGCTGTAAAAGAACTGATAAAGGAAGTTCTTCAATCAGTAGGGTAGGGATTCTAGAATGAAACCTGAAGCCTCAGAAAAGATGGAAGAGCAGCAGAAGTGGTAAATATCTGGGTAAATCTAATAGACTATTCTTCTCTTGAGTTCCTTAAGATGTAATTGACAGTTGCAAGCAAAAGTTAAAATATTTACTCATGGAATTTATAAAGTACATACATATAATATATAAGACCACTGTAAAATAAAGGGGAGAAGGTAATTAAAAAAACAGACAATATAAGATTTTTACATTCCACTTAAAATGTTTAAACAGAGGTTCTAAGTAGAATGTGAAAAGTATGATTTTTTATATTATAATCTCTACAATAATCAAAAAGTAAAACTATTCAAAGAGATGCAGTAAAAAAAGTACTAAAAGTTAAAACAAAATACAGAAAAAGTTTAACCCCCTAAAAGGCATGAGAATGAAAACACAGAGTACAAACAGAAAACAAATAATAGAATGGCAGGCTTCAATCCAAACATATAAAAAATTACACTAAATGTAAATGATCTAAACAAAACAATTAAAAGGCAGAGGGTGACAGAAAGGATTAAAATGGCTCCATTATAGTTTGTATACAAGAAACTCACTTCTGATACAATTATATTGAATATAATAGAATAAAAAAATAAGAGGATAGAAAAGAAATACCATGCAGATCCTGATGAAAATATTCAGTGCCTACATTAATGTCAAACAAATTAGACTTCAGAACAAGGGCTATTACTAGTAACAGAGAGGGATTGTTGCATCATTATAAAGGAGTCAGTTCACTGAAGGACACAATAATCATAAACAATAAATGTGTATGCACCTCATAGCAGAACATCTAAATATATAAAGCAAATCTGACAAAATCACTGCACAAAAGACTGTGACAGTTTCTATAAGGTTAAACACCTCATGAACCAACAATTCCACCCTCAAGTATTTATCCTAGAGGAATGAAAATTTATGTTCACATGAAAACCTGTACAAGAGTGTTTATATCAGCTCTATTCATAATCGCCCCAAATTGGAAACCAATTATTCTTCAACAAGTGAATGGAAGAAAAAACTGTGTATATTCATAAGGTGAAATAGCAGTCAGCTATAAAAAAGAATGAACTGCTGATACACACAATAGCTTGGATGAACCTCAGATGCATTATAAGTAATGAGGAGCTCATCATTGGTTCATAGGGTTTGGAGGTAGGGAGAAGATCTGGTTATAAAGTAATAGCAGGAGGAAAGTTTGGGGAGGTAATGAAACTATTCTGGATCCTAATTTTGATGATGATTATATGAATCTACACATGTATTAAAATTCATAGAACCATACCAAAAAAATAAGCCAATTTCACTGTATGATAAATTGAAAATAATAAATAAAATAATAAAATGCTAAGCACTGCTTTCAGACTTTTCCCAAACTTCTCAAGTCCATAGATTATTCCACCCATACATATACATTATGTACCCATTATTCCAAATATTTATCTTCATTTTTATCTCCTGATATTGGAATGAGGCATTTTCTCTGCCTATATTCTTTTACTCTTTATCTGACAATTGTTGAAGTAAGAATAGGGGTTATCTTTTGGGGGAAAGGGAAAGTTTTGGGAGAGAATTCTTAAGAGTCATGGGGTGCTGGTAATGTTTAATATTCTGATCATGATTGTATTTACATGGGTGGGTACATTTTCTCTAAATTCATCAGGTAGCCTGTGCTCTTTCCTATATGAATAAAAGAGGTTTGAAATGAAAATTTTAAAACAGAACTCAAAAATCTCTTATCCAGCATTTAAAACCTATTCAAAATATTAATTCCTGTGAAGCCTTCCCCAATCTCCTGGAGAGCAGTTAGACCATACCTATGCCTCAATTGTAAAACTTGTCATATTTTATGATGATCTTTCATGCTGTGTGTGTGTGTGTGTGTGTTTGTGTGTGTGTGTGTGTGTATGTATGTATATACTCAGACATATGTATGTGTGTGTCTCCTGCACTGTCCTGACTGGAAATAGAACATTAAATCTTTCAGTTCTTGGCACTCTGCAAGCACATGGCTGGCACCAGCAAGCATGTATTCAATGAACATTGAAAAAAAAGTATGTAGAATTACTGTGTCTAGGAATGGTCCAATAGGCCCTGGTTTCTTTCTCCTGGCATCTCACTAGTGGCCATTCTTTCCTAGCTTGAGCATATCAGATGCTGCATTATATAAACAGCTCCTTTTTTCCCTTTGATTCTTTGCTTGACTACCAATAACACTTTGATCCATTTACTTATGCAGTGGAACCTATCCCTTTCACATGAGATGTGCAGAGATGTGTCCTAGCAGAGGTAATTCATAAGATTCTTGAGATGAGAGTACTGGTAGAGAGAAACATAATGCTCCAGTATCACAACTTTATAGGCAGGGTCACAGGAATATGTTTAAGTTGTTTGATTTCGATTACTTTTTTTGGAATGGACTTTCTTTTTGCAAGGGGGAAGAGTGGGATCTTGAGCAAAATAATTTGTTGTATCTAATCATACCTGGAAGGTGACATCATTGTGAACTTTATAAAGCCTAGCCTAGTTCTTTGGTGAGACTACTGTAGTCTGTGCTACTGCATAATTCTATTGAAAATCCTGGTAGGGATTTAACTTGCTAACCGGCCTCCGGCATTGACTCATGGCCATGATTAATCTCTATATTTACTGTACTCATTTGGTGATTTCAGGAACAGTGATCATGTCAGCCATGTTAATTTCAGTTGCTATACAGTTTCCATTTTTCTACTTATCTGACCCCTGAAAATCACTATGTAGGGATGATCTCAGTTGAAAAGGTAAAAAGAAATGTGCTTGAAGAAAGCTGTGTGCTTTCTCCCTTGACCACAAGGGAGGAAGAAAAGAGTTGATTTGTATCAACTCTACTTATTTCCATTGAATATAGTGTCCTTTGACCTTTGAGTTCTATGTATCTACAAATTAATTTATCATGGAATAAACTTTTCTTTTGGCTTTGTCTACATAGTCAAAAAAACAAAAGGATGAACTTTTTCAAATGAATATTGACTCCCATGTACCTGAACATTCAGGTTAAAAAGTATTAAACTTCCAAAGAATATGAGCTGAGGTATTTCAACAAATTTGATGAGTCACAAACTGTGAATTTACAACAGAAGCTGGACTCATAATAGTTCTCAAGCCTTAATGTAATGCCTACAAATTATGTAAAATTCTAAGCAATTGAGAAATTCCATGTAGAGAGCAAGGACATGCTTTAAGACTGAATCACCTGCTTTTTTGAGTTAAAAAAAGAAAATAAATGCCTGCTACTAAGCTGGTTAATATGTATAGTGGGGTTTTTTTTGTAATGAATGCTTAAAAGAATAATACTAATTAGAATAATAATATTAAGCTTTAAGAAAATGCTTTTTATCTTCAAAGCATTTCACAAAAGTGTATGTAGTTAATCTCTGAACCCTAAAAGCAACTTGCCAAAATATTTTGTTTTACAACAGATGCATTTCAGAAGGGTTTCATTCATCTTTACATTTTCTTGGGCATAACTACGTATGTTTAAAAAAAAGTGGGCTGTAGAAAATAAAATCCATCAAAGCCTTGCTTTTTAATGCAAATAAGCTTCTTTCTATTCTTTCTAGAGGAAAGAAATTGTTCAGTTGAAACTGACTATAAGCCCAATTCTGTTGAACCTGTGTAATAAGGGTCATTTTGTGTAGGACTGAGGTTCAGCTGTTCTCCGTCTCCACTCAGATCCAAACAAACAGAAATAGGCTTGAATGTCAAAGGGCGAAGTAAATATATTTTTAAAGATTTACTGCTGTACAAGAATTAAATTTACTTAAGATAAAAATCTTTACTAAAAGTAGTCATTTAGTGGAAATTGAGCTGGAACTTATTATTTCGCTGGAGTAGGATCCTTCTTTCCAACTGCTTTTGGAAAAGCATTTTCGGATATAGCCAGAGCTGACCTTCCAGGAGAACACACAAGTGTTAAGTGGAAGAATCAGGGCAGGGACTGCCTGCAGTCAACTCTGGGGAAGCAGGTGAAGTGCCAGGCACCTCTGTCCATTACTCTGTATTTAATAAGCCTCAAAGTTAATGCCTTGCCTCCAAAACGTATAGCAATTCAAGATGCCAGCCCAGCACTCCTCTTCTTTGGTTTCTTTCTCTCTTTTAATTAAAAAAAATGACACCAGTAATGCATGTTAATTGTTGAAAAATGAATTTAAGGAGATAAATAGAAAGGAAAGAAATGCAAAAATCTCTCTCATTCCTGTCAGAGATAACATTACTAAATTCTTCTGGACCTTTCCAATAAAATGATACCTTATTTAACAAAAACAGGTTCTCACTATACTTGTGTAATTTAATATTTTTAAAAACCTAATATATACCCTTATAATTTTCATGAGACTATATATACACCATTGTTCTAATTGCTATATGGCATTTCATTTCTTAGTGTCATTTTACTAAATGTAATGATCCTCAAATTTACCATATCATAAAAATCACCTGGAGGACTGCTTAAAAATATACAGTGATAGCCCTACCCTAGACATACTGCATTAGAATCTCCAAGAAAAGAGTCTTGAGAATCTTTATTTTTAACCAAGCTATCCAGGTTATTTGAGAAACAATGATTTAAGTCATGTTTTGTATGTTTCATTTAATTCCCATTAAAAAAAAACTTTCCTATATTATATCTCTTCATCATGTTATATCCTGATAGTTTCCTTAGTTTAAATTCACAGAGATGGAATTACTCACACACGTAATTGGATGCAAGATGTTTGTATGTGCTCCCCTTTGGTGGCATTGTGCTTCCAGAACAGGTGATGGGCAGGACCATTCTTCCTCAAAACAATTATAAGCTTTAACCTCTGTAACTAGCAGTAAAAATTTGAAGATGAATTCTAACCCAAAACCAGTTCATTTTGTAGAAAGTATCAAATAAGTAAGTTAAACAAGAATTCCTTGTTTTTACCCTCCCTTTTTCAAAATGTTAATACTTTGAATATTCACTATGGAATTTTGAAAGTAAAAATGTGACAAGTCTTCTGAATCCAGTGTTCTTTAAATTTGGTTATTGGTTAAACAATATGGAGTAATTATTTAAAAAACAAATTTCCAAACTCACCTAAATCAGGAAGGAATTTTCTGGAAATCTGCATTTTTCTAAACCTCCCAAGATATTTCCCATGTACAGTCAAGCGGGAAGACCTCTGCTGACCCCCACTCCCAGTTTTGTAGATGGAAAAAGCAGACCAGGGTAATTCACTGTTTGGCCCTATGGCAGATGCAAGTGAGTGACAAAGCTGTGATTAGAAGCCATGCCTGTGTCAGTGGATATAGTGTGCTTTCTGGTACTTAACTGTATCTATGATTAGGTCTATGGATTTATCAAAAATAGGCATTTTTGTTAAAATTCTACAAATAAAAGCTACTATTTTACAAATTCAATTATACTTAGACATATAAAATTTGATAAAGTAGCTAATACTGCTTTAATAACCAATAAAATAGCACTTAATGCTTTTCGGTTTTATAGTAAGTATAGCTTCCCTATTAATGGAAAATAAAGGCAAATATTTCAGAACTTTATCCAAATATAAAAAGTGTTTTACGTAACCGCCCATTTTCTCTCCAAAGAGCCCCTGTTTAAACTTTGTCCTTTCAATTCTTCTGAATATCTCTGTGAGAAAGACTCATTTTTGTGCTAATCATCTTTAAAGATTTTCTTTCCTATTCAGTTCTTCCTCTAAACTGAGCATATGTACTGAGCCTGGAGGAACCAAGAACAGGCAGAAAGGAGGGAACAGGGGGCTTTTAAAGAGAATCAAATGCATGACACTTCAATGACTAAGTCTAAAATCTTTAAGAGTTTCTCTATCCTTGGTTACTAAATGAATTTATTCCAAGTGCATGATCACTGTTTTTCTTATTCTTCCTTATCTTTTATACTTTAAAATGTGTGTGATTCTAGACTGAGTTATATTGCCAAGTTAGGTAGGTTCCCAAATAAATATGTGTAATTTTTGCTCCAAGAAAAGCTCTAAAGTTACATTTAGTCTGCATGAGCAATTTGACCTGCTCACTTGGGATTATGCGGGTGAAACCCACTTTTCTATGATATATATCTCATTAATGTTACAGAATTTAGGGGCATTTCAATTTTGAGCCAATATTTCCATTACTTTTATCTTTCTCAAAAGATGACTATTCAGAATTGGAATTTTTCATGGTTGACATCACTCTGACAAACTACTGTGCTCTTTCTGAGTGATATCAATGGGAATAAATAGTATATATATATATATTTTTTACCACTGCAAAATGCCTCCTCAATGTTTTATTGTGGAGAAACAAGTTTATTACATGAATTTTCCAAAATTTAACTTGTTGAGGATATTAAAAGTTTTAATTTATTCAAGTTTACAATTTGAAAAACATTACTTTTATCAAGATTGTGTGTGCTTGTTGTGTATGTACACGTAAACAGTATCAAGAAAAGAAACGACTTATTGAAGGAGCTGACCCTTTATAGATGCATGTTCAATAATCTCTCATTCTTATAATGTATATAGTATGTACCTCAGATAAATACATATGTACACATGCATATGTGTAGAAACGTAGACAGGTAGATTTTATTAACTTAGTTATTGAAATTGAAATAAAATGTTTTAACACATAGTAGACACAGGTGTGTCCAGTTATATGTTGCTCAAGCTTCTTAAATTCAGTAACTTAAAAATTGAATCTCAGGGGCTTCCCTGGTGGCGCAGTGGTTGAGAGTCCGCCTGCCAATGCAGGGGACATGGGTTCATGCCCCGGTCTGGGAAGATCCCACGTGCCGCGGAGCGACTAGGCCCGTGAGCCATGGCCGCTGAGCCTGCGCGTCCGGAGCCTGTGCTCCGCAACGGGAAAGGCCACAAAAGTGAGAGGCCCGTGTACCGCAAAAAAAAAAAAATTGAATCTCCCCTGACATCCACATTTACTTCTTGTATTATCAGTTTCCATAAACGGCATTGCTGTTGTTCACTAATTCTCCCCAACATGAAGAGTCATCGAGTCCCAAAGATTTTAATATCCCTCTTAATATCCCTCATGGTTAGATTTTCATTTAGTTGTACTGCGTTGAGTATAAGTTTTGTGGTATGTTAATAGGTGCTACCCAAAAAAAGGAGGAAGAAAAGGAGAAGGAAGAGGAGAAAAAGAAAACATTCTGGGGTTGCTACATTTGGAGAATGCTACATCATGCAAATCTAGCATATTTTGTAATTTCAGGTTTTGAGGAAAGCTTTAAAGAATTAAAATACAGAATAGTCACCATTTTTAAATTAGCTTCATCAAAGAACCATTTTACTGAAACATGGTGGGAAACCCCGTTTAGGCTATTCCCCTATTAATCCTTTCTCCACCACCACTCAAATCTTTATCAACCTTTTCTTGGTTTTTGCTGAGAGCTCGCAAATATTATCCTTGACTTTATCCATATAATGCTCCACCTTAACATGAATAGCAAAGATATTCGTGGTTTCACATCTTTGCCTCTACTCTGTGTGTAGCCCCTCCAAACTCGGTGCCAGCCCTGTGCTCTTTCATTCCCCCACTTATTTGCACACACTATCCCATGGTTTCTCCATCCTATCTATGCCTGACTAGCTGCTGCTCAACCTTATGAACTGCCATGGGAGTTTTCTCAGGAATATCCTTTCCTCTCCAAATCACTCCCAATCCTCCCAAGGTGAGGTGGGCGAGCCTTCTCCATCTCACCATCACACCACACCCTGACTTAGCCTACAGCACTGAGCACTGAGTGAATTTTAACCATTGATTTACTCATGTTTTCCTCACCAAGGAGCTTGACATTCATCTGTATGTCCGCAAAGTGGCTAGTATTAGTTCAAACCCATGATTAATTAGTAAACTAATTAATTTCTACAACATCTAACAATAACACCATTAGCATCCGGGTGAGTTCTTCGGATTCTAGTGTCAAGAAACACTGTGAGGGCAGGCAGGATAGTCTAGTGGTAGAAAGCCTGGGAGCCAAACTGTCATTTACTAAAGATGTGACTTGGGCATGTCACCTGACTTCTTTGTACCTTATTTATTTTTATATTTAAAAATATGTAGCTTATGAATAATATTAATAACCACATTTTAGGGTGTGTATGGGGATAAAACAAGCTATAAGAGTAGTATCTAGGACATAGTGTTTATTAAATTTGTGGATCCTCTGTTTTGTTTTTGCTGGAGCATTGGAAGGTATGATATTAAATTCTCATTTAAAAAGGCAACATATTGGACTTCCTTGGTGGCGCAGTGGTTGAGAGTCCGCCTCCTGATGCAGGGGACATGGGTTCAAGCCCTGGTCCGGGAGGATCCCACATGCCGCAGAGCAACTAGGCCCGTGGGCCACAACTACTGAACCCGCACTCTAGAGCCTGCGAGCCACAACTACTGAGCCTGAGTGCCACAACTACTGAAGCCTGTGCACCCTAGAGCCTATGCTCCGCAATAAGAAGCCCGCACGCCTCAATGAAGAGTAGCCCCCACTCGCCGCAACTAGAGAAAGCCCACGTGCAGCAATGAAGACCCAATGCAGCAAAAATAAACAAATAAATAAATTTAAAAAGGCAACATATTAAATATACTATTAAAAATTAACTCTGCTCCAATTTCTGCAAGGTATTACTAGAGAAAGAATGGTATATATCATGCTGTTTTTCTAAGAACATACACACAAACCCACATAAACATACGCTCATAAACATACATACAGACATAAACACACACACAACACACAATGGTGTGCTTTAAGTAATTCCCCCAGAATTGCATCTTCATTTTTCTTGTATAAACTTCCCCCTAGACAGCTTTCAGGGAACCCATTTAATAATTTTTCCCCTGGGTATTGGTTAAGGATGCTGATTTCAAATCCCTGGTGAGGAGATAGGTAGAGGTCACAGGAATCTGTACTTTATATAACACCCCAGATAATTCTTGCTGAAGTAAAATTGGAGAATGGTTGTATAACCATCTTCTCTATACTTAAATTTCATTAACTCTGTCCTCTTGATTTATTCTCTCTCCCACAACCCCATAGCCCTACATGCTTCTATCCTAATCCTTCTAAGCATAGTTCAGAGGTCAGCCATGTATTTCACCTTTAACCTCCCACCCAGCCCAGGCCAAAACCCTAGATCATTACTATGATCAAGGGCCTAGTTTTCCTGAAGCAGAGCTAGAATAGAGCATCCCTGAATTTCTTTTAAGTTTTCCAAATTATTCCTGCTCCCCATCAAATCTCATAAAAATAAAATGACTAGGGCTTTCCCTGGTGGCGCAGTGGTTGAGAGTTCACCTGCCGAGGCAGGGGACACGGGTTCGTGCCCCGGTCCGGGAAGATCCCACATGCCGCGGAGCGGCTGGGCCTGTGAGCCATGGCCGCTGAGCCTGCGTGTCTGGAGCCTGTGCCCCGCAACGGGAGAGGCCACAGCAGTGAGAGGCCTGCGTACCGCAAAAAAAAAAAAAAAAATGAAATAAAATAAAATGACTAATCTTTTTCTCTTTTCCTTCAAATACACATACGTATTACAACAACAAGAATTTAAAAATCCTCCCTCTGTCATACTTCTCCATTTACATAAAGAGATCCTAATGGAAACAAAAATTCAGTTTAATTAGAAGTAAGCCAGACTTGTGGTAGGACTCTGGCCAAGTTATGGGTTTGAGTTTTCTCTGTGTATTAAAGGCACCAATGACTTTGAAAATTTCTGCTCTTGAATATTTTCAATGGAATGGTTTGAGTGCTGCTTTCTCTAGACATAATTGTTTTTCCAGACTTTCCTTGCAGCTCACCAATTAACATGCCCAGTCACTGATTCCCTTCTGCGTCCTCATCTGGACCTGGTCTGGTGCATTACGTTCTGTCATGTGGTTTCTTCTTCCTCCAAGAACAACCCAGCTTCCAACATATAGCAAAATGGTTCACAAGGAGCCTACACAGCTCAGTGAGCTTCCCTATGAATTTCAGATACGTATTTAAGGGATTTTTCCAGTTATATATTGGCTATTCAACCTGTCAGATGATCAGTGGCTGTAATCAAAGAGAGATCGAATTAAAGTAAGGATTACTTATTTTGGTAGAGATTATTGGTTGTTCTGCAATACCCATTCTTTCCTTCTATGTATTAATAGAATGTCTAATTTTTAGCTAAGTACAAAGCTTCTGAGAAATTAGACCATTTCCTTGTTTCTTTTGCAGCTGGATGGTGTCATCTGATTAAGTTCTTGCCAAAGGATATAAATTAAAGTGTCATGTGAGAACCTTTATTATGACAAAAAAAAAAACATGAATACCCTTTTTCTCTGATTCTTTATCCTATCATACTTCCTGCTGGATGGAAATCAGATGAAATGGTTGGAGTGTTGGCAGCCAATTTGGACTATGGGGATGACCATGGGACTGGAAGCTACACATGACAAAGAAACAGGAAGGAATAAGCCTGGGCCTCTGATTTCATTAGTACTGCAACAGTGTTGGATTTCATCAACAGAAAGAAAAGTAAACTTCTATTTTTGTTTAGGCAACATTATTTGAAGATTTTTTACCATTTGCATTTGGACCTAATTTTAATACACATAACAATTCAAAAAATATTTTCAGAAAAAAATATTAAAGATGACATATGTGAACAGAACAAAACGGAGTCATGGAAGAAAGGGGAAACCTGTCATTCCTTATGCCTGGTTATCACATTTTGATATGATCATTAACTTTAAGGTTCTATAATAGGGGAGGTAAAGAGAAAACTATTTTTTGATCATCCATTATGTGTTATGCCTGTGAACTATGCTTTATATTATTTCTGTTTGAGTAGCAAGTGCAAGTTCCATTACCAAATTGCATAACAAATTGTAATACTGAAATCAACCTGCCTTTTTCTGGTAATGTAATAAGTTTAACCAATTTCCACTATTGTGTTTCATAGTTTTTCACTGATTTTTCCTTATATTCTAGAATTATAAAATCTTCAAGGTGAAAAATCTTTCTCTGTAGAATAAAAAAAATTGGTTTAGGTGATCTCTAATTAATTATGTAATAAACACTGGATAAAAATTCAGATCACTTGATTCCATTTTATTATTGCATTTCCTCTCATGACTGCATAAAATATAGACTTGGAAGGAAATGTAGAAGTATCTAGGCAACTTGGAAATAACTTTTGTTACATGTATACAGTTTTAGTGATTTCTAGTTGACTTGTGTAGTCCGACTTATTTTCTTGGATGCCTACCTTCTTTTTTAAAATTTTTTTAACATCTTTATTGGAGTATAACTGCTTTACAATGGTGTGTTAGTTTCTGCTGTATCACAAAGTGAATCAGCTATACAAATACATATATCCCCATATACCCTCCATCTTGCATCTCCCTCCCAACCTCCTTATCCCACCCCATAGGTGGTCACAAAGCACTGACCTGATCTCCCCATGCTATGTGTCTGTTTCCCACTAACCATCTATTTTACAGTTGGTAGTGTATATATGTCCATGCCACTCTCTCACTTCCTCCCAGCTTGGATGCCTAGCTTCTTAGGAGGTATTGGTTTATCCATATCCATTGTGGCATGTATCCTAGGCTTCATAGATTTGATGTTAATAACAAACTGCAATTTGCTTGAAAAGTCTATGCTGCTAATATTTCTGAGTCCCAGGCATATGCAAGTCTAAGAAAGCAAAACACTTAGATAAATACAGTTCTCTCTAATTAATCTGCTTACATCCTCACTTGACCCTGTAGTCTATACTCAACAGAGCAGCTGTAACAAGCTGAAACCCATCATGCTATTTCTCTTAAAAAATTTTCAAATGGCTCCTAAATTCAAAGTTAAACCTGAAGTCTGTCCCAGGCTTATAAGATCCTTTATGATCAATCCCCCTCCAGAACCCTTCAGCCTTTATCTTCTACTGGTCCTCCCTCAGTCATGTAGCTCCAGGCTTACTGGTCTCCTCACCATGCTCTGAACCAAGGAAATGGGGCCCCACAGGCTCTTCTGTCAGTCTGAACAGCTCTCCCTCAGACATCCAGGTGAAGCACTCCTTCACTTCCTTCAAGTTCTTGCTCTAACACCAACTTCTCCGTGTTTAGAATATAATCCTTAGTGTTCCTGATTTTCCATTACCCTCCACTCTTTTCCCCATAATATTTATAATCATAAAGTATACAAATTAATTCTTATTGTCCGTCTCTGCCTACTAAAATTTAATCTCCATGAGAACACAAGTTTATATTTATTTGGTTCACTGTGTGCCCATTCTTAGAATAGTAAGTACTCTCAATATACTTTTTGTTGATATAAATTCATCCCAAGTCTTAAGCATCTGTGTAGAACTTGGTTCTAGTGAGGAAAGTGTAAGAAAAGAAGTCTGAACACATTTGTATCTAAGCTCCTAGAACAGAGCGTGTTAATTTTAGCAGACATCTCCTTGTGTTCTAAAGTATCTAAAAATTGAGAATAGGAGCATCCTGTAATTAAATGAGGAGAAATATAGCAGAACCAGTTGACTTATTTCCATCGTTTCTCTCTCTTCTCTAAAAGTTGTATTTATTCTACATTCTAAACGTCTCTTGAAATTACTTCTTCTCAGTTATTTCCTCTCAATTCTCAGGTCAGTACTCTTTGTCCAGCTATTCTTAGATTATGTTATATTGTGTCACCATATGTCCTCATAGTATCATTCTGTTCCTTGAGCGTTAAACATCCTATTTTACTGAGAACACGGAAAGTTTCATCAAGCCTTCTGAGGGCCTACACTGGTTCTCTTTGGCTCAGTATGACATTTCTTTTGACAAGCACAGTCCCTCACACAGAATGGGTGACAAATAAACATTGATTCAATGAATGAAACTCTTACCTAAACCTTTGTAATAGTCTTCCATCTGCTCCCTTTGGCTTCAATTTCTCCTGTTTCTTCCACCCAACATTCTGCAGAGGCAGAATTTTTCTAAAATGTAAAATGCGTTCAGTTCTCTTTCTTGCTTACAACCATTTATTACCTATAGGAAGAAACCAAATCCCTTAACTTTCTCCATAATATGATCCCAAACTCTCTTTATGGCTTTCTCCCTAGCGATTTCGTTCTACATCCCATATATTCTGGTCCTCGATGAAACAACATTTCTTTGAAAATGTCTACTTCTTCATTCCAAAATGCATTTACACTGTTGTCTCTTCCTGGGAGACAGTCTAGTCATCTCCTAACCACAGTCACCTTGGCTTTGCAGGATCTCTGGGGTCAACTGATATCATTAAGACAATAAAAAGCCCACCAAATTCCCTCCACCTGATCATGATCCCATCCTATGACATTTATTATGATATACATGGGAATTTTCATTTTATAACTGGTGAAGGTGTGTTGAATAGGGCCCCACCAGGAAGGGAGGCTGCAGAATGGCAACCCGCCACCCTCCCCCAGGCCCTAGTTCTGAACTTCTACAGTGAAGGGAGATTAGGATCATATTGGATTGAATTATTCCTGAGATAAGTTGTAAGGCACTTGGTCATTAAGTATAGCCTTGGATCCTCTGTGCCAGAAATAGGCAACTGGGGAGGACACCACCTAGGAAGTAAGCAGAGCTTGCTGTTACCATGGATGTCGCAGCATGGGCACTGCTGCCTTAAACTGCCTTTCACTCAGAGACCTATATCACTAGTTCTCTCACTTCCTTCAGGTATTTGTTTAAAAAGGACTGAAATAAGGCTTTGCCTAAACAGCTTGTCTAAAATTTCCATATATATCTTCTTTCCATGTGCTTATTTTTTTTCCTCCTAGGACTAATTATATATATATATACTTATCTTGATTGTTGTTTGTTTCACCCATTAGAATTCAATCAGAGAAGAGATCCCTCATATCCATTCTACCTCACTGTTGCATCGTCATTGGCTAAAACAGTGTCTGGCATATAACACATACTCTACAAATGTTCACCAAATAAAGGGGGTAATCTGTCTGTACACCTACTGCCTCAACTAAGCAAGGATCTCCTTTTAGAGGGAAGTGGAGATATGATGGCTTATTTACTTCTTAAACCCTCCACCTAGCAAGTCATCACACACGGCACACAATGACTAATATTTGGTACTTATTTCATTACATCAATGAAATCCATATCAAAAACCCCTCCACCTTATTTGTTTTGTAGACTGTTTTTCCTTCATGACATTTTGTACAGCATCTTCTGTGATGCTTTACTGGATTTTCAAAGCACTAAGTGCACAGGAGAAATTCTTATTCTCCTTTCACCGCCAGGGAGATTAAGACACATGAGAAATAAGACCCATATTTAAGTCAGTGACGTGGTTAGGATTAGAATCCAAAATGTACTCAGCCTATGATCTCCTGAGTCATCCTCATTTCAATGGCTTACCCTTGGATAAATATGTTAGAGGGGAAATAAATCCTTCTGTTTTCATCAGGGAATCTATTTGTTGACATCTGTCTTTTTCAGAGACAGAAGGAATATGCATTTCTTTTTTTTCTTAAAGCAGAGGGAGAGGAAAAAAATTCTCACTAAAAATATTTGACAATTAAGTTCATTTAAGAGGGCAGTCAACACCTGAATGTTGTTTTCTCAATTCATATCACCATAAGTTTTATAAAAATAAAATAAAAGTGCACTTGTGAATAGACTCAATTCAAATATTTGGAGGCATATTTCAAAAGTTTCTTACTAAGGAGAAACATAGAAATAAGAAATGTATGCTTATGAAAAGGACCTAAAAACTTAGCACCCATTTCAGTACCTTTTTTTATGTGGGAGTCTGCTCAGAAGTCTTCTTTAAGTAAGTATTTATGAATAAACTCTCAAATTTCTGTACAAAAATAGCTTATTTATTTGTAAGGCAAGAATCTTTCTTTTATGCACATTGTTGCAGCATGGCAAGTGTAAGAAACGGGGAGAAATTTGAAGTCAGGGGGGAGTAGTTAGATTATTGCAATCATTTAGGTAAGTTTTAACTTCATTCAAGCAAAATTTATTCATCATCTATCTTGTCAATAGGGATACTATGATAAGAGAGACAGACCCAGGATGGACCAGAAGAGGGCTTGGTGAAACTGACCAGTGATCCTAATAAGGTTTGATGGATATGGCTCAAGGGAGAGAAAGGTGCTATAGGATATATGGTGGCAGGACCTAACATAGCCTAATGTGCTTTGACAAAAACAATGGCCTGAGAATCAAGAAGAAATAAATCTAAGAAATGTATAGAGTGTAAAATCAATATAACTTCTAGAGAGGAACAAGGAGTCCAGTGTTTGTAGGAGTTGGAGAGAGGAATGTAGAGGGAGAATCACTACTCCTTAACATTGTGAAGAAGATTCTAGAAAACCTTACCATCCATACCTTCCATCATCCCTCCCTCTCACTTATTTTTTTAATCGCATTCTAGGCTTCCGTGAAGCCCCACATGTATGTGGTCTTGCTCATGTTCATCTTCCTGGAACTGCATCTCTTACCTCTCCACCAGGCTACATCTTATCAATACTCTAAGATTCATCTCTGTTATGACCCCCTTGAGGAAACTGCTCTGACTCGGCATTCAGGTTCATCCAGTTCCCTGGTGCTCCCATAGCACTTTGTTTACACCTAGATGATGACCCTTAGATTATAGTCTAACAGTTTCCTATGGACCAGGGTAGGTGCTATTTGTTTGTAATGTTCACCGCTGAAGGTTGGTTTTTTTTTTCCTTCCCTTCTAGAGATTAGAGATAATACATTTCTCTAACATTGTTTGCTCTTTTTATCTCCTCTGTAGCTTGTTGGTGTTTCCCTGGTTGGTTCGTTGGTTGGTTTTTTTGTCCTGCCCTTCTTCTCTTTTCTCTGACTTGCCTTTAAGATCTTACTGAGTGTGCTTGCTGGTTGAGCCCAGTGGTGAATAGGTGTGACTCCTCGTTAGCTGAATATTTATTCCACGAGAATCCAGTAGCTTTTGCTGCTGCTCTGTGAGTGTGTCATATCAGTGACTCACCTATAGACCTAGGTCACTGATTTTCACAGTTGAGACATCATATCCCTCCCTTTCTCCCTGGTGGGCAATTGAGCTGGACGGGGCTAGGGATAGAGATGCTGGAGTTGAAACATGATGTTTTATA
This sequence comes from Leucopleurus acutus, assembly GCF_964270905.1. Taxonomy (NCBI): domain Eukaryota; kingdom Metazoa; phylum Chordata; class Mammalia; order Artiodactyla; family Delphinidae; genus Leucopleurus; species Leucopleurus acutus. The sequence goes on along the minus strand of NC_139142.1, from coordinate 18,447,499 downwards.
GCCTTACTTCCTTTCCCTGCACTTTTACAACTTTTCATGGACCTTTCCTGGCCCTAATGAATCTGTATCTCCTGTGAAGGCACAAATATGAGAAGGTACTTCACAGCTGATCCAGCAAACCCATTCACACGTTCTTAGAGTTTCTATTATATGAAAATCCTTAAGCTCTGCCATTACACAGGCGACTAAAATATGGTCCCTGTTGTCAGTTAGGACTAGCTGACACTAAGTTGGCCTCTGTTAAATGTTTATTCCATCACTAAACATCAAGTGCTTCTACTTGAGCAAAGAAGATAAGAGTGAAGAGTTTGAAAGTAAAAAGTTACCTAATGTATAATTAGTAGTTTACTATGATAATTTATGCTCATATGATTTAAGACCAAACCCCAATGGATTAGTATGTTCTTTTCTAGACATATATTTCTTAACATATTTGAACTTTCTTTATTGAAATAAAATATTTAGGAGACCTTTTGTATTTTTTATACCTTTATCTGAAATGTAAATGGACACTTTAAAGTCACAAAACATTAAAATGGTCACTTAGACATACACACACACATGCACATATACACAAAAAAAAAATAAAATCAAATCTCTTGTAACAGGTTACAAGTTCAGGTTACAGGTTCTTTTTTCGGTACTTTTAATCCTGGCCCATTCAAGGTTTATATAGGCTATCAATATTTCCAAAGTTGGGGTTAAAACCATGTATGGACTAATTAGCTTTAATGTAGGAAAAAAATAATTATGAAATGAAATGGGCAATACCAGGCAAATTGTATTTAAAAAGCATACTACTACTTGTACAGTTTTGCTTCAAGGTATTCTCATGTGAATTAGAAATAAACCAGCTAATGAAAGACACTTTTATATTCTGCTCATTGTAGTTGCTGTGGTCATTTCTAATTGATTCACCATGGACAATAAACATTGAACGGATCAGTTTTGCTTCTCACTGATTATTTATTCTACCCCCCAAAACCATATTATTTTAGCTTACACATAGTTATAAAATGTCTTTTATGTTTTTATTATAACCAATTTCCTCCCCCCCCTTTCAGCAAAAGCTAAATGTGGATGAATGTTCTAAAACTTCTCACATTACACATAAAAGCTTTTTAAGAACAGTTTCCATTTAAAAGAATCCAAAAAAAATTTCTTTGGAAGGGGGTAAGATTGCATACACAATAGTGCAGAAATTCAGGGGAAAATAAAATAATTTAAATTTGACTTAGAGAAACACTTTTAAAATTTTTTTTCATTCTTGAATTTTTTGCTTGTTAAACATTTTGGTGAAACTGATTCTCTGGAAAATTGGGATTAGATTTATGGCTCTCCCCTTGGGTATGTAGCAAAGTCCCTGCCCTTCACCCAGAACACTTATCCATCATCCCCTCCCCTGTCCCATGTCAGGTTAACTCTCACTTACCTTTCAAATGTCCTATGCATTATTACTTTTTTCATAAGGTCTTGGCAATCTCCTTGTCGATAGATTTTTTTCTGTATTTCCACTACTTACTTAGTTGAATGCCTGCACATAATAAGTGTTTACTAAATAGCTGGTGAAAAGTAAGGAAATAAATACCTGATGTTCATATAACTTGAAATGCTAACTACCTCTATTAATAGGTGCATTGGTTTTTCAACTGATTTTTAACAGTTACCTTTCATAAAAGTAGAGTCCTCCAGCTTCCCGCTCCTAAGTCTTAGATAGATTTCACCCACAAGCAGAATTGAGAATCAAGCAGCATTCTTTATATACAGTATTATTCTTTCTTTATCTCAGTGTCACATTTTTTACTACTTCCCAGAACTACTGTGCCCTATTCCACTTTACCTCATTCCCATTCTTTTCTTTAATAAAACCAAGTCTTACAATTCTTGAATTTCTCAGGGCCTCAGTAGAACATTGATTATTTTATATAAGACCTGTTGAGTGGCTGCCAGGTTTTGAGAAAAGGACAAAGACTTTGAACAACAACTAAAAAAAAAAATCAGATTTTAAATTATGGCTTCCCTATTTCCCAATTCTGGGGCTTTGACATTTATTTAACCTCTATACGCTTTCTCTACATCTATAAAATAGGGATAATTACAGAAAACCTACAATATTGCTGTGAATATTAAAGGAGTAATTCATGTAAAGTGCCTAGAACAGTTCATTCCTATAAAGTAGGTAACTTCTAAATATTTTTTTTCTTAGTATTAACACTATCATCACCTAGAAGAGAATATTAAACTGATATCACCCTGTAAGTTTGTTTTAACAAAGTACTAAGATGTCTTTTTAAAATTAAGTAACTGTATAGTTGGCCAAGACAGCTATATTCAATCAATCTGGGCTTTTGTGATTCCTAATGAATCCATACATGTTAACATATACTCTCTTCCTGCTTTCCTTAATCATAATACATCATTTAATTCCAATAGAACTCTTAAAATATTATATCCATTACTTAACTTCTACCTTCTGGTTGATTTCTATTACCACATGAGAGAGAGAGCTGAAAGAGTATTTTTGCATCTCATTTGAAGTTAAATGGGTTGAAGAATAAAATGATATTCTGCAGCACCAAGCCTGCTGGAAGCACAACACATCAAATGAGTTAAATAACCAGGATCCAACAGCACATTTGAAGGAAGCAACAAAATCAAACACACCATTCTTTACCACTCACCTTACATTCTTTACTTACTCACCTTACAGATGAGTATGCTGATATCATTGGTAAGGGTCCCCAGTTCTCCTATAGTGTTACCTAAGATATAGAATATGTTTACTCTTTAGATGGAAATCATAAATAGAAAATTAATTTCAATCCTGTAAATATTTAGTAAATAAAAATCTCTGCCATATTACTCATTGCCCTCCAAATTACCAATAATACCTAAAGGGCACTTGAGATTTACACAGTTTGAAAAGATTTTATGCTTTAAATTAATGAAGTTTTGAATAAGAAATACATAGAAATGGAATAATCATCAATCTTAGACACATAAAATAAAAACAAAGTTTGTTACCCTGGATTAAAAAAAAAGAAGAAAATAACAAAAAACCCAAATTTAAACCATACCATTTATTAACATATCCATAGTTTAAATGTAATTATACAGAAATGTTGGAAGTAAAAGAACAAAAAATACCATATACCATATAGCTATACTAGTATCAGAAAAAAATAGGCTTTAAAGCAAGGTAATTGCCAAAGAAAAAGTGAGAAATTACATATTGATTAAAGGGTCAATTTACCTATATGCATGCACCTAATAAGATAGTTTCAAAAAACATATTGTATGAATTGATCAAACTAAGAGAAAACAGTAAAAATAAGGAAGATATGAATAATCTGATTAATAAAATTTACCTAAGACTATTATACTCCAAATTGACAGATTATGCTTTCTTTCAAGTGTTTCTAGAGTATGCTAACATTGAACTTATGATGAACCATAAAACAATTCTTAATAAATTTTTTTTAATTTAAAAATAATTTAGAGTATCTTCTCTGACAAAGGACTTGAACTAGAATTCAATAAAACAAGCTAAATAAAAAAAGCCACGTATTTTGAAATTATACAATATACGTCTACATAATCATTGAGGAAAAGGAAATTAGCAAATATTAAACCAAGGAACTATGAAAATGAAACATATCAACACTTGTGTTATACAGCTACTGCAGTGTTTACTTAGAAATGTATAACTTAAAGGCATATTTAAAAAGAAAATCTATAAATCAGTGATCTAAGGCTCCATCTCAAGAAGTGATTAAGAGAGCAGCAAATTAAACCCAAAGAGAGCGGAAGGTGGATATATTAGTTTTCTAGGGCTACATAACGAATTACCACAAATTGGGTGCCTTAAAATAACAGAATTTATTCTCCCATTGTTCAGAAGGCCAGAAGTCTCAAATCAAAATATCGACAGGATTGGTTCCTTCTTGGGGGCTCAGAGGGAAAATCTGTTCCATACACTCTCCTAGCGTCCAGCGGTTGCAAGCAACCCTTGGGATTCCTTGCCTTGGAGCTGCATAATTCCAATCTCTACTTGTGTTGTCACATCGGTGTCTTCCCTTGTGTCTGTTTCTGTGTCTCTTCTCTTCTTTTAAGAACACTTGTCATATCAGGTTAAAGTACCATCCTACTCCAGTATGGTGTCATCTTAACTTATATCTTAATTACATCTGCAAAGACCCTATATCTAAATCAAGCCACATTCACCAGTACCAAGGATTGGGATATGAACATATCATTAGGAGGGACACAATCCAACCCCAAACAGAAGAAAATTATAAAAAGCAGACCTTAAGGAATGTAAGAAAAAAAGCACAACAGAAAATTATTAAAGCCAAAATTTGGTTTTTGAAAAGAATAATAACAGACTAATAAGGCTCATAGATACCCAAGAAGGTTGATAAGGAAACACACACACACGCACACACATACTTTAATTGAAGTTGGAAGCACCTCTTTTTTCTTCCTAAGCAGATATAAAGCAAAAATGAAGATGAAGAGTAAAAGTGAGATCACTGTGATGTAGTTGAAAGAATCCTGGTTTAGAAAGTACACAATACAGTAGTCGCATCTCAGATCTATGATTTATGAACTGTGTGAACATAGGATAATCAATGAAATTCCAGGAATTTAGTTTTTCTCAGTTGTGAAATGTGAGGAGAGAGGCACAATCATCTCATGGTTGGTTTAATAATAAATATAAATTAAAACATCTTATAAATTTGAATGGCAGCAAATAAAGATTTAATGTGATTACAGAATATACATTACCAATTTATCGATTGTTCCCCTTCAATTATTTAGATATTGTCTAAATTACTATGTATCATAATTCCACATCTTCCTTCTTAGAAAACCATTAGCAGTAAAATCACTCCTTCTTTTTTTTTTTTTTCGGTACGCGGGCCTCTCACTGCTGTGGCCTCTCCCATTGCGGAGCACAGGCTTCGGACGCACAGGCTCAGCAGCCATGGCTCACGGGCCCAGTCGCTCCACAGCACGTGGGATCTTCCCGGACTGGGGCACGAACCCGTGTCCCCTGCATCGGCAGGCAGACTCTCAACCACTGCACCACCAGGGAAGCCCTCCTTCATTTTTAGTCTTGACTCCTAGAGTTCCTGTCAGAATTTACATCATCACATTTTAATTTTGTTTTTAAGAATAATTATACTCCTATTTGCCTTTTATCTCTCTTCAGTTTAGTGTATAAAGCAATATCATATCAAAATAACATTTCAGTGAAAATAGTCATTTCATGTAAAACATTCTTAAAGAGAGCAAAAAAAATCTAATTGTGACAAAACACAGGGTGGAGTTTATGGTTGTTGGCACGAGATCTGAATCTGCTTCCCCAAATGACTATTTTTATTTTCACAAAGTAAATATTTCAAGAACACATTTGGGAAAAGACGTGCTTTCCATTGAGATTTAGAAAAATAAACAAAAACATAATTTTTTACCCTGATTGCCATATATGGTTAAGAAAGTCCACAACCAAGTATGTGAAATCACTGCTCTGAAGTGTGGCTGCAAATAAAATGGCAAGAGAAAAAGGCAGAGAAACCACAGCAGGAGGTGATTTATATTGTGCGAAACAAGTTCTGGTCCATCCTGTACCATTGTTTGAGCACTACTTGGCCATAAATGAACCACGTTGTGCTTCCATTTTTGGTTCAGCCTGAGTAGCAGTAAATTATGGACTACAGCGATGGGGTGTAACCCTCCCCCTGTGAGCCACTCATCCTCTACATCTTCTTTCTCAGCCTATATCACTAGTGCCTTGTGCTGCTTCTTACATAAGCCACATGTGCTTTCCCATGGCCTATGAGAAGACAGGGAGATACTTATGTTCAGTAAGAGTCAATCAGAAATCCTGGTGGCCTTTCTACTGCTAGGGATCTGCAGAGGATGCTTACCCAGGAAAAATCTTTGTCATGACTCTCAAAGGCCATCATCTGGTGCCATGATAGATGAGACCTGATGGTCCATATAATTCTCTTTGTTTTCATAGATACTAATGTAATTATTGACTATAAAATTTGCCTGCCTTTTCAAATACATGCAGAGTATTTCACTGATGACCTCCTTCTTTAGGTTGAATAAAATAATATATTCCTTTTAGTTTTGAATATAAAAGAGTAAAAATTATCTGAATGACATTTTTAAATTAATAAATATTGGTCAGCTTACGTTATGCTACCATATTTTCAATCGTCACAGTTCTACCTCTCATACAGCTTAGCTCTATTACATTAACCAGATTTTTGTACTCTAAAGCATGAAATGCCAGCTTTCATTTTTTTTCCTACCTTTTATGTTTTGTTTTTTTTTTCTAAAGGATATCTCTCCCTTTGGTCATTTAAGGTCTGAAACCTTATTTTAGGATCAGTTTATTTTTGTTTTCAATAGCTCCTACTACAGTACCTACATAAAATTGACAAGCCATGCATGAGAGCTATGTAAATAAATGAACCTTAATATTTTTCATTTTTATTAAGGTCTAGTCTAGTAAAAAGTGAAATCAATTGGAAAATAATTTTTGCTGCAGATTCTCTAACATCACTATTAAACTTCTGTTTCTCGAACATTTCCATAGAGGTACACTTAACAGACAAAAGATTTACATATATATATATATATATATATATATATATATATATATATATATATATACACACATACACATACCCCATGGCTAGAAATATCTCTAAATTCTGCAGTGAGGGAAACATTTCTTTGAAATTTTATGATTTATTGTTCAACTGTACTCACAAATTGGTAAAAGTTCTTTAGCTGAAAGCATACCAGTAAATAAGCAAAGGCCTTGTAGAAAAATATTTTATTTTATGTACAAGTATGGTATTTGGCTAAAGATAAATAAAATAATTAGCTCATCATGAATGTAAGAAAATTAAAAAATAAGGTATTTTAAATTGAGCATACATACTACTTACAAAGTGCCTGTTTCTGTTAGAAGTACATCTACAGCAGTCTTCTGAGGTAGGTGCTGTAATTATGTCCATTTCACAGACAAAAATCTGACGCACCTGGAGGTTAAGTAACCTGCTAAGATTACCTGGAGAGTTATAAAGTGGCACTTTAAAGCTGGCTGTTTTCACAGTTCATGGGGTTAATCACTGTGCTTTATTTTTCGGTGATAAAAATAATGTCAGAAATCAAAGGAACCGATAAATGAAATTTGAAACTTACAACATGTTGTTACTATGAAATCCGAATGTGGTTGTAATTTGAATTTTATTAATTTTCAAATTTTGGTTTCTATTTAATTTGTACTTTTATAGTTTGGTAAAAACATAAGAAATTTTTATCTAGTTTTGTGTCTCTACATATTTAAATAATATAAACAAATACGAGCAAATATTATGCATCCGTGTTTTTCTTTTAAATAAATCCATATATTTCTTGGTTTTGAAAAACAGCTTGCTATGTACACTTTTAACCAACTTTTTGTGTCATAAGAGTTACATACTTGTGTCTCCTATTATTATTTCTCTATATTTTTCATTTTATTTCATTTCTTTTGCCTTAAAATTAAGTCATAGCCATTTGATGCTCTATTTGACTCATAAAGGCTTACAAATAGTTATATTTAACTGCAGATTATACCTTATAAGAGTAGAAAATAAGCTCTTTTTTTGTTTGTTTAGTGCTTTCTGCCTTGATTTCTACTTTGTGTGGAATTATGACTCTTACCACCCCTTTCCTTCCCCACCTTGTATGTTTTTGTCTAATATGACCTTTGACAATCCCTTTTATTTTCTGTGACATTTTGTTAGGTGTATTTTTTTTTTGTTTGTGAAGTAACATATAGTTGACTTTTGATTTTCCATCCAAACAGAGGTTGCACATTAATAGTGGATGCCAGCCCTTATCCATTTTGTCATAACAGATATGTTTGCACATCCCTATATCACCTTCCTCTATGTGTCACTTATATTTTCACTTTCTTTATTTCTACACCCTGACCTATGTATTATGTTCTCTTTGAAGTTAAATTCTAAGTTGACTCAGAAAGAATCCAAATTCAGTTTTATAAACAAGAATAGGAGCAGTAAAGGCTGAAAGCAAGTTTCTGACCTTTCTTTTTCCTCCCACCTCTCTGTGTAAATAACCCATCTGTCAAAATAAGTTTATAGGTGTGGATAGGGGCTGGGGTGGGGTGAGGGTGGGCGGTGATTCCATGTGCTTTTGAGGCTTTGAAGTGTCTGGAGAAACTGAGTCTTCATTATGCGTTGTCAGGCTTTCCCTCTGGGCAGACTGGAGCAAATGTGACATTTATCTGAGAGTCCTTCTAGATAAATGCAGGATAGAAATCTTCCTGTCCATTTACTGGCAGCATTGATGGGCAAACTGCTGTCAATGTATTTGGATACTGACAAATACTTTGGAGTGACTGGAAAGGAAAGAGGGGGCATATTCTCTTTTGTTTGCCTCAGGAAAGGACTGATGACAAAGGGAGGCAACCTCACACACATCCTCCTCGGGGGGACATCATCTCTCTAGCATGTTTCCTGTTAGACTATTGGCATTAAAGTGCCATGACTTCATCTCAACCCATGATTCCATCACTGTTACAGAAATCCCAGCAACTTCATCTATAAAGTTTCTTAAAACAGTACCTTTGGAAAAATTACTATATCAAACAAAAACCTATCAGGAAAGAATCCTACAGTCCATTTAAAGGAATTTAAGGGAATTAAACTAAGCTAATTAATGAGAACAAGAATGCCCTATTTAGGCAGAATTAATAAGAGAAAAAAGAGGAAACATTACATCTATAAGAATTTGTTCAAGGTTTTGAGAACCATGCTTATAATATTTAGAATTGATATTACTGCAACTGAAAGAAATGCAAATCAAGTTGGTGTTAAAAAGTCAGAATTTAAGGACTGGTATGGCTAATCCAGGTGCTCAAATTACATCACCTTGAGTCAATGCCTTTTCATTGCTAACTTCAAATGTTAACTTAATTTCCAGGTAGTATCATTACATGTTGATCTTACCAAATTCCAGACCTTTAACCTATCAGTTTTAAATCCAAGAGAAAAAGATCTATTAACTAACAGACTTAGAAAACATAAAGATTAAGCATTGAGTTTCAGTGTATTAATCTGGCTTCTCTGTACTTCCAAGAGACAGAAGTTCTGGGAAAAGATGAATAGGTAGATTTTGAGGGGGATAATTCCTCAGGAAACTAACTGTGCTCTCATCAGAAGAAGCGGTAAGCAAAAATCCCCTCTTATCATTATTATTAAAACTGATGGTGTGAGTCCTTGTATATTATTTTGTTAACTTTATTAATTGTTGTGTAATAGGGAAGAACAAATCTGACTCCATTTTGGATCTGTTTCTTTTATTTTAACCTTTGTATTCTATTGTTTTTGTTACAAGTTAATCACTAAAGGGACGTTGTTTACAAGCTTAGATTATACATAATGGCCCATCTCTGGGAACCCTGCCTCCCACATTATGAGAGTTAAGCTAAAATACATTTGTTTAGCTCACAAGAAATGTCCTGACCAGACCAACCTGTGAGTGCTTCAGGAAGGCAGAAATTAACACATCCCCTCTGGAGTCTGACTGGAACCAGGACATTATCCCCTCCCCTTTTAGTATAAAAGAAGCCTGGATTCTAATTTAGAGATGATAGTTCTTTGGAACATGAGTCCACCATCTTCTGGGCCTGCTGGCTTTCTGAATAAAGTCTCTATTCCTTGCCCCAACACCACATCTCTTGATTTATTGGCTTGTCCTGTGGTGAACAGTACAAGCTTGGGCTCAGTAAAAACTGTATTATATATCTTCTTATAAAGAATTATCATTGTCATTTCCAATGTGATTGTTGTTCCTATTTTTATTACTTATCTCAGTGCTTAACTGATTTAAATGCCCACAAATAGTCTTTTTATTTCACTTTTTTTACCACTTTTGTATTATTATTTGTAGTTCTCACTTAGCAACCTAGAGTAGGGATTCAACATTTTAAAGGGATTTTGAAGATGATATATTTCCTGAAGCTTTTTATTATTGAGAAAATATTTCTGTTATAGTTCCATGGAATGTAAAATAAGTTCAACATAATATTTATGTACCAGTATATATTTCTTAAGCTACCTACCTCCCAATTCTAGGGAGAAAAAACTAAGGGATCATGTAATTCTGCTTTTTACCTTGGCTTAGATGATTGGACCAAGGGGAATATTAGATATCAGCTGTCCAGTGACCAATCACATTTTCTCTCTAACACTTGAGACAAAGACCATGGGCAGCTATTGGAGTTAGCTACCATGAAAGGTCACAAAAAAGCAGGGTCTAGTGTCAGAACCATGACAAAGCCAAGTGACAGTTACTCCAAAGTTGTTGAATAACAGAAACTATGACTATGAAATAGAAACTGACTGGTATAGAAAAAGAAGAAAAAAGGCTGATGTGAGTCCAGGAGAATTAAATACATAACTGTCTTATTTCTGGATATATTTCAAGTTTGGAAATTTGCAGCTTCATTAGCTTTCCTTGAGACTTTTGTGTTGAATCTTTTAGTTCAAAAAGGTACGTGACTCTAACAATGAGTCATTTTGCCTTAAACACCATAGGCCTTTCCCACTGTATTCTGGCATCCAGTATTGCAGAGTCTAAGCTGCCATCAGCCTGGTTATGTTGTATGGATTTTTTTCAATAAATACATATATGTACTGAAAACATATTTTCTCTTCCTTATGATTGTCTTAATAACATTTTATTTTCTCTAGTTTACTTTATTGTAAGAATACAGTATATAGGGGACTTCCCTGGCAGTCCAGTGGTTAAGATTCCATGCTTCCACTGCAGGGGGTGTGGGTTCAATCCCTGGTTGGGAAACTAAGATCCCACATGCTGCACAGCACAGCCGAAAAAAAAAAAAAGAATTCAGTATATAATACATACAACAGAAAAAATATGAGTTAATTGACTGTTTACATTATCAGTAAGGCTTCCAGTCAACAGTAAGCTATTAGTAGTTAAGTTTTGGGGGAGTCAAAAGTTATATGTGGATTTTCAACTATGTGTGGGGTGAGCAACACTAATCCTCCATGTTGTTCAAGGGCCAACTGTATATGATACTCAAAGTCATTCTAGGGCACACAGATGTGTAATAAAAGAAAAACTATATATGAAATAGTAACAACAAATACTTGGTCATAACTCTCAGTGAGTTCATAGTTTACTGGTGGAGAATGACAAAACTAGCTTTAGTTTTATCTTATAAATGGTAAAGTGGCAATAGGAACAGAGAATGATAGGAGTATAGAGTGAGGAAAATGCATTAAAGAGGGGACATTACCTCCTGAAGCAGTGAGTGGTTTACCTTGTGTTGTCTCTGTGATCTTGACCTCCTCCATTACTAGTCTCTTTAATTATTTAGTGAGTAGTAAATATACTTTCATTATGTGTAAATGTTTGCATTATCTACAAGGTGTGATGAAACTGAGTTTCTGAAACTCTTGACTAGAAAATGTCTAGGGAATGATGGTACTCCTGGTCTGTGGCTCAGAAAAGAATTTCGAATATATAAAATCCATATCACGCTATTTAATTCAGAGAGAAGAAATTGCACTCCTGCAGTGAATGAAACCTCCTCGCCGACAGGTTTTCCATTTGTCAGCTCTGACAGGGACAGATCAACATATCCAATTTGCCTTCCTTCTCGGTTAATTTTAATCCAGAGAGAGACACTTGTGCACAAGTGAGGGAATAATATAAACTGTGCTTATCTTAATTTGCTGGTACCTATTTGAACAATTTTCTCCTTTTCATCTCCAGTTAATCAACATGAGTAAGAATTGAAAGTGTGTAAACATGTTAAAGAGTATAAAGAAATATAAAACGTATGACGAGAAGAGATTCCACTAGCTCAATTAGAGAACTGAGGAGACGAAATCAAAGGAGAAGAATATCACATAACAGAAAAGAAAATTACAACAATGTGAATACTGGCATATATATATTTGTATATATATATATAATTTATATATTATATATGCATATGTATGTATATAATTTATTTGGAAAATTACTATGCCTTTTTCCTGCTGAATAGTTAAAATTTATGTGTGGTCTATTGTATTTGGTGACTTTTTTCTTAAGTTTTCTAAGCGACCAATGTATCTTTTACAACAAATGCTATAAATAGAAGTGCGTACAATGATACAAATTCAAATTCTTACTCTTCCTTTGGAAATTGGATAACCTAGGAGAAATTCAGTATCTAACATTTAAAATAAAGATTCTTAGAGTTATTTCACAGTAAGACTTCTTTGAAATATTTTTTTAAGTACCTAACAATACACTTGGTAAATAAGAGGTAATCAATATTGTTTTTTTTTCAAACAGAAACAGATATATACTCTCACTACCACCCTCTCCCCACTCACTACACACACCCTGATTTCCTTTTTTTATTCTGAAAGCAGTTCCTTTCCTATCTGACTTTTAGTGCTATGTGAAACCACTGCCATATGGAGAAGTAACTCAGCTGGGAGAACTACAGTCTGATGCTTACTCTTCTGCTTTAGGGCCTTATTAAAATTTTAATTTTACAAATAATATGCAAGACATATATTCAAATGATGTGGAAGCTTTGAGGTAAAGATGGTACTCTCAATGTAAACAAGATAGTCAGATCTCATCAGGGAATCCTCTGATTCTTGATTCAAAACAAAGCATTGTTTGCTCTGTATTTGCGTGGTGAAGATTTGAAGACATTCTCCTTCATGGTAGTTAGATGAAGTGGACCAATAGAGGCAAATACAGTTAAGTAGATAGGTAGGTAAGTAGTTGGGTAGATAGATGCTAAAATTAAATTTCTCATGAACACAATTCCAAATCCATATCTATGATTTTAAAGGAGAGTATCAAAATACAACTATTAAACCAAGTAGTTCAGGGGTATGGTTTGAATATTCTGCAATAAAATATTGGTTAATACAGATGGACCCAACTTAAGATGGTTTGACTTACAATTTTTCAACTTTATGAGGGTGTGAAAGCCATATGCATTCAGTAGAAACCTTACTTCAAATCCTGAATTTTGATCTTCTGCTGCACTATCAATATGCAGACCAATGATGTTGGGCAGTGGCATTGAGCTAGAGTTCCTGGTCAGCCATGTGATCACAATGGTAAACAACTGACACATTTATAACCATTCTATACCCACACAACCATTCTATTTTTCACTTTCAGTACAGTATTCAGTAAATTAGATGAGATAGTCAATATTTTATTATAAAATAGGCTTTGTGTTAAATGATTTTGTCCAACTGTAAGTTAATGTGTAAGTGTTCTGAGAATGTTTAAGGTGGGTAAGCTATGTTTTTTGGTAGGTTAGGTGTATTAAATGCACTTTCAAAACATATTATCAACTTATGATGGGTTTGTGGGGATGTAACCCCAAAGTAAATGGAGAAAGGTCTGTATACTATATTGGGTAAGCAATATCTTCCTCAAATCTCTTTTGGTTCCACATTTTGTTGCTGAAAAACTGTATATATGCAAATATCTATATACAGGCATATGCATGTATATACACATATTTCTGCCTTAATCCAAAATTAAAAAAAAAAATTTAAAAAACTTGAGACTTCCATAAAGATAAAAATATCATCATTCTGAAAAGCAGGTCTCATTTCCTTATATAGAAACTGACATATAAGTCTAGAAATTATAATTAATTATATGACAATTTCCTAAAATCCTATAATTCCCTCATGTTCCCACCAAAATTTGAAAAATGTACTTGTTTTCTTGGAACATGAATCTTCCTCCAGAAAGTAAAAATTGTGACCAAATAAAATTCAGATAAGTAAGAATTCATTCAGAATTTATGATTTTAAGATTACAATTATCAATACTTTGAATTAAGACAAGAAGGACATCTACCATAAGATTGCCAGACACAAAGCACCAAACCAAGGAGTGACATTCTAAGACAAGTGGGAGATTTTGTCAGTGAGTTGGTGCAAACACACTTTCTGATTTCTGGTGTTCATCAAGTGCTCCTCTTTGTTTTCCACAAGCTCACTGTCCTCATACCAACTGAGTCATCTGGTTCTATTCTATTCTATTCTATTCTATTCTATTCTATTCTTCTATTCTATTCTAATTCTATTCTATTCTAATTCTATTCTATTCTAATTCTATTCTATTAATTCTATTCTATTCTATTCTATTCTATTCCTATCTGATAAATAATAACCAATATGAGAAAACTGGGTCATTAGGCTCCTTTGAGTAGACACCAGGCATTCACAGCTTAAATATGTAAAGCTCCAGGCTGACAGATACAGGCCCGCCTCTGTATCAAAGCTGAGTCAAAAGCAGGACCCTAAGTGGGAGGGGAGCCCCTCTTGAAATTCTCACAGGAATATGTTTCTTTTCTCTGACAGAGCTTTTAGCTCTTTACTGTGGTTTCTTTCCTGTGCTGCACTCTTAAAATTCCCTTGATCTTTCTAAACCATTTAAAAACCATCATTTATTTAAATCTTCAAACTTGTCATGGCAGGAAGTATTGTAATGATATGTATGAAGGAATTATGAAGAGAAGTGTAATGTGTGTTTGTGTGTATGTACTTGTGCAAGTCAGTGTGGCAAGTACAGAGAAGGATCATCTGGTAAATGAAAAGGATATTCTAATCAGAGTGAAAACGCCTGTCTTCTGTTTTTAGGTGGGAATATTTTACCATTGATCAGCAATGTGTATCTTCTAGTCACAAACCTTCCAACATTAACATGAAAGAATTGGAACAGAACAAATCTAATATGGATTTCAATTTTGAGATTCTAAGATCCAAACACACAGATCTACAGTAAACACTATTTTAAACCATTTGACCAACTAAGACTTCCAACAACTGATATCCTAGTATTTTCTGGTAAATAAATCAACAGATTAATAAATGTCTAATGTGAGCCAGATCATAGAACTTGGGCAACTCTGCTTGTTGGAAACACACTCTTTGTTGTACACTCTTCTATCTCTGTACTTCCCTACAGTCATTTGTAAACAATACTGATGCATTATTTGGGCATCAAAAAAATATAGACAATCATTTTTAATCTGAGTGCCTGTACAAGCCTCCTTCCCATCCCAGGATCTGCACTTAGCTGAGGAGAAAGACCAAGACATACGTGATAAAATTCTATCAGCTGATAGCATCTGAGGAGCAGGAGAGTCAGGGTAGGAAGTTGGGAACCAGAGCGACCCTGGGTTGAATTTTGCTCTGCCACTGACTGGATGTGAATTTTGCTCAAGTTTGCTCATAGGGTTGCTATTAGGATTCTGTGAAATAATCTATGCATATTATTTCTTTACCTGCATCATCTCTGTAGATAGAAGGACAAGGCCAAAATTTATTGAACTAAATCAGGAAAAAACCCAACAAACAAAAAAAACAATCTTCCTTCCCCCTCTCCTTTCTCATATTTTCAGCCAAGTGCAAGTTCTATTGGACACATTGAAAAGGTGTGATGTCAAAGCAGAGCAATTGGAACTTCTGATGGAGAAGAGCTAGAGGAGGAAAAAGAACTGACAGGATCATTTCCATTCTAGATTCAGTCAGTACGGGTGATTCAATCTTCTTTATGGAAAAAACAAAACAAAACATAATACAAAGAATGTATATCTGGTGAAAGCAAATATATGAGTCTTTTGCAAACTGATGGTCTCTGTGGAAGTTTTTACAAATGTTCTTCATTTTATCACTGTAGAAACCACAAGAGGAACTTTAAAGAAAGAAGCAAGGATTGGGTAGATATTCAGGCACTCTTAGATCTTGCAGTAATATACCAAGTGCTATTTTTTTGCTTGTTTGTTTTTGTTTTTTTGTATTTTTGGTTTTTTTGCGGTACGCGGGCCTCTCACTGTTGTGGCCTCTCCCGTTGTAGAGCACAGGCTCCGGACGCGCAGGTTCAGCGGCCATGGCGCATGGGTCCAGCCGCTCCACGGCATGTGGGATCTTCCTGGACCGGGGCACAAATCCATATCCCCTGCATCAGCAGGCGGACTCTCAACCACTGCGCCACCAGGGAAGCCCCCAAGTGCTATTTTAATACATCAGAGCATTGTGCACGTGAGAAGGAGATTTTTGAATGCAAAATGGCCAACTGAAGTAGGAATAAATACAAACTAACAAGACTTTAAAGGCAATATGGGATAAAGTATCCTGGCCCGTTTATAGATTTTATACATGCATAGTGATTTTATTATTTTATTAAATTAAGTAAACATTATAAAAGCTGAAATAAAAACTGCTTTCTTTTTCAGGGATCTTTCATTATCGGAAAGACGTACAAAATAATGCTTAACATCTGGGTATCTCCCTTATTTAGACTGTCCATTGTAAAATCTGCTCTGCAGGGTATAGGGAAAGGGGAAAGCTCCCGTAAGCATCCTTAAGCACTAGGCTTGTGAGATCTCTTACCCACAGCAGTCTAGTGGAGGATTCCCTGATCTTATAGGAGGTATACTCCAAATATTTGTGCATTAGGTTGGTCATGGTGTAATGTAGGCATTATTTGGAAACAGAAGGAGTTGGATTTGACCCTCAAGGCCTCCATAAACTGCTCTGTCAAGTCGGACATCATCAGAGTGCATACATTTCTTGCACTTCAAGTAGGAGATCATGCAACCCCTCTGGGAAGCTGTTGCAAGAAGTATATATAAAATATGTCAAACACATAATTGTGGTAGCATAGTAGTCATCGTATAATATATTTGTTTTAATATTTGAGGTATCATGCAAAAAGATAAGTGGAAAAAAACTCTAACTAGTGCCTGATCATTTGGTATACTTTGGCCTTATTTCAGAAAAGTATGTATAACAACAACAAACCATCTGTTAGCCATTCCCATTCTCCTAGGTAAATGATTTTGGCTGCCTATTGTAGTCTATCTGCTCAGACTTGCAGACACTGTATTATTTTAAGTTGAAAAATATGTTGCATGCTCTAGTAATTCTTCTGTTCATTGATATTTCTCCCAGTACCCATAATAATGCTGAGAACACAATAGGCACTCAATAAATATGTAAAAATCCATAAATACCTAATTTTTATAATCTTTCTTAATGCAGACTCTAAAGCAAACCTAGTTAGGTTTAATTCCTAGGTCTGACATTACCTTAGGCAAGCTATGTAACTTCACTAAGATTCCATTTCCTTATCTATAAACAGTGATAATAAACCTCATCTCTTAGGACTTGTACATAAATAAGTTAAATGATATCAAACATTCCCATAGTACTTGAGAAAGAGTAAACCATCATTAAGTTAACTATTATTATTATACCTTTTTAACGTTGTGTCACGTATCAAATACACGTTATAGTGAATATCAGATACAGGTCAATATTTGTTTTTTCTGGAAAGAAAATAGAAAAAAGGAAAAACTATCTTAACATGAAAATTTGATAACATACTTTCTAGTTTTCTAGTGAAAGGTAGGCTGAGAATATACTTGACTATTCAGGGTGTTGGGACAGTTAATTTTTTGAATGAATACAAGTCAGTACTTGTACAGAGAAGTAGCAGCATGCCCTGATCCTCTCTAATGAATCATAACAAAAGAAAAGTTTCAAAATTGCAAAGTTGTGCTTTCAAACAGCCTACTAGCATTTCCTCCAAGAAACAGTGATAATTGTATAAGGAATTTTTTCAGGAGTCTAGAAATGGCCTCAAAATCTTTCCAGCACACTCCTGAGAGCCCACACAAAAGATACAACTTATTTGTTATGAATGCTTGGCCTTATTTATCCAACTAGAGAATCTATGGGATGTGACTATTTCCTGTAATCTTGTTTGCTCAGAATTAAGCAGAAAAGATCATTAACTCTCAGCCAGAATACACAGGATCTTTTCTGAAGTGTACTAATGTTTGTTAAAATAATTCCAAATTTTTAATCTCGAGTTTCCTTTTCTCTGATCAGTTCTGGTTTATTTATATGAGCATCAGCTGTCTGGCTTAAAAATTAAATTACTTGTCTCGAGTTTTCAATTTTAAAATGTTTGTTTGCTTTCTTACAGTTTGTTCTTTACTCTTAGATGATTAATTGCAGCGACAAGCAGGGATTTTGTCATCACCCTAGAGTACTTTTTGCAATCAATTAAACAAGAACATGAATAGCATTGTATAGTACAATATGCGTGTTTTCTTTTTAAAGTCAATGTGAATCATCTGATTGTTCATATAATGTGACTGTATTTTAAGGAGATAATTCATTTCCTCTTGCCTGCATGTTGCCATTCATTTTGAAAGCTGGTAATGGTAATAACTAACTTGGTTTCTTTAAGTTGAAGTTACAATGATGATACTTGCATGTGCAACTGTTTCTGAAGAATGAGCAATTTTTGTTACTTTATTTCTAAATTGATAAAGTGGAGACAAAGTACATTTTAGTCCTATGCGAGCATACATTCAGTCAGTCGGGCATCTTTTCAAATTTATCAGGTCCACGTTATACCACCATATTTAAATTTACCATGCTTATGAGAGAAATCATATCAACATATCAAGCATATCCTTTCTCTTTTATTTTTATTTTTGCCAACTGACTTGTAGAGGCATAGTCACACAGTTGGGACTACATTGCTAATTTATCCTAGTTTGTGATGTCTTCTTTGCTCACTGTGAAATGACCTGAAATTTGAACTTGCATCCAAATTGTAAAAGATCCCCAAATCTATCTTAATTCCCCAAGCACATATAGTTCTCCCCAAAGTGGTATCATTTTAATGTAAATAGTTTAACCCGCTGAGTGCTTATATTTTAGACTCTGAAGTATTAAGTAGGAAAACTTTCAAATCCAAGCTTCTGTGAATGGATTTTTATTTTATCCTGTGTCATACTTGTCTATATTTTAAGGCTCTAACTCTTGCCCCTTTCCCCTGTATTTTTATGTAAATGTATTCTGAGCCTAATGTGTTTATAACTATTAAATGCCATGTGTTGGTCTTCTGTGCGATAATAAAGTACATCCGTGCCTTCCGAATTTCTCATGTTCACTGTCCTCCAATCAGCATCTGCAAATGTAACCACTTAAATCTGATCCCACTGTCTGAACCAGTTACTCAGATAAAAGGCAGCCAAGATCTAAGCCCTGCTCCATGTGGAACTCTCTTAATACTTCCCCCCAGAGTGGACATGGTTCCTCTTACCAGGAGTGTCTGTTTTTTGTTTCTTTCACTCATTCTTTATCTATTCCCATGTCTCCTCCTGGATTCTTGCAAGCTCTGTCTTAAGCAGGAGCCAATTATGCAGAATTTAACCAAAGGCTTTCTGAAATTCAAACAGTCCTAACATAGGTACTGTCATTCTCAACACTGCTGGTACCACTTCAGATTGGAAAGGATATTAAACAGGCATATCTGTTGTCTAAAACTAAATTTATCATTTCTGTTTTAGTCACTGGGTTAAAAAAAATCACTATTTCATCAACTTATTTTTTAAATCTTCAATTATTAAATATGTATTTGTGCTGCATAATCCTCAATAAAGTTAATCAGATTTCTAAAAACTTTACTTGATTGCTTTTCTTTGAATCAGCTTTAAGCCAACGGCCGATTCTGTTTTGTGCATTTTTCTTCAGAGCAAAATTGTGATATCAGCATGAAAGTAAAATACAAATTTTAAAAAGCTCCGTCCCAGGAATATCCAGGTTTTCATTGTGGCTACTCTTAGAAATAAGCTGGAGACTTGCATTAATACACGCTCTTCGAAGCTGTGTTTCATTAAGCGTGTTCCATGGCACCTCATTATTCTCCTATCTATGAAAGCATGGCTATGGTCATTTCATTCTTCACTATGTTAAGAAGATTTTATTTGGAATCATTAAGATGCCTACATTTTCTCAAGTTTAATTCAGGAACGAGAGTAGCAAGTAAGCTTGTTTCGACATTGAGTATTCCACAGACGTTCCATCTAAGGTCTAGGAGTGGTAGTGAGAACTTGATATGTGCTTTAAGAACATGATAGGCGATTTCATATTTATTTTCATGCTCATGCAGTCTTCTCAAGTAGGTGTTAATAGTTCCATTTTTTTCAGATGAGAAAATTAAGACTTAGAAAAGTCTTAGTAATCTGCATAAAGTCCCACAGCCAAACTATGAAAGCTTGCATTCTAACATCAGAATCATATGAATCTGAACTATATTCTTAGCCACTGAACATATGCTGCTCCAGAAAATGTGCACGCGTGCACACGCACATACACACACACACAGACACATACCTGACTCAGAGATGAATCTCATTCATGAACTCCAGATCAAGAACTCTTGTTCCAAGTTAAAGTGAAAATTGAAGGGGATCTTGAGATTTCTTCTGGGTCGGCTACCCCATTTTACTGGGAAAGGGAAGGAAATTAGAAACCAGGACAGAAACTCTATCTTAGGAACTATCATTGTTTTCTGCTGGACAATAGGTGGCAATTTTTTTCTCAAACCAGAGAGTAAATATCTTGGCATTTGTGGACCATCATATGACCTCTATTGAAACTACTCAGTTAAGCAGCTGTAGGCAGGAGTCAGCCATTGACAAGAGTAAATGAACGGATGTGGCCAAATTTGATCTGTTGTGGTTCCCACTGGTGACTCCTGGGCGAGAATACACAACATACTGTGGTTCACGGGAGCCTGGGTTTTGTCATCAGGATATAGGAGAAGGCACAGGAACAAAGTCATGATTTAAAACTTATTCTACTATGGTAAGTCCCTCAGTTACTATTTATTGACATGCTTTATCAAGAATACAGGCTTCTCAAGGGAGCTCTGTTACTACCAACACAGACCAAACCATGGCAACTAGGTTTTCACTCTGGTGATGAAAATAGGTATCCGTTTTTGGTTATTTGAGGGATAAAACAGAGTGAACTTTCTGAATGTAGAGCTTCTCATGTACTAACAGTATAACATTTGATGTGAGCATTTGGTAGTGACAAGTTCTGGAAGAAATTGGTCACATAGTTGCAAGGCTCATTATTAGGTTTTTGGAAGAAGGATAATATGAATGTGATGTCCAAGGAAAGAATTCCACAGGAGATGCAGAAAGTTTAATGGAAATATTAGAAATTAGACTGTGAAATGGTGTTTGACAGCAGGCCTTTAAAATGGTCAAATTACAGGAGGAAAAAAAGTTGATATAAGGCCCAAGACATAAAACAATAAGTTAAGAACAGTAACAATTAACAAAGAAGGATTTGAACATAAAAAAGTGAGTATATATGGCTTCCCTGGTGGTGCAGTTGTTGAGAGTCCGCCTGCTGATGCAGGGGACACGGGTTCGTGCCCCGGTCCGGGAAAATCCCACATGCCGCGTAGCAACTGGGACCGTGAGCCATGGCTGCTGAGCCTGCGCGTCCGGAGAAGAGTATATAAATACGATATACCTTTTGAGTAATTTATTTCAAATGAAGCACTTGCAAAATGCATGCATTTGGTCTTGTCCATCTCAAAATACAGGTCAAGAATGAAGTACTTGGAGGTGGGAGAGGAGGACCAATGGGATTATTGTTATGTGAAATTTACACATGAAAAAACGTTCATGTGACAAAACTATTACCTAATAGCAGTCTCTAGCAACAGCTTCATAAAACTCTATCTTACCTCTCCATTTCTGTGACCTCCTCCTCTTTTTCACCCAATCAGACCTCCATGTGTATTAAGTGTTGATCAAGTGGTTGTGAACCCCTTATAGGCTTCTCATTAGACTCAGTCACCCCCCAAATTATGACTACTGCCAGGACAGCTTCTGTATAATATGAACCCATGAAGCAGGGAAGGGACAATATTCCTGATGTTTGCCTGGTTTGACATTTATACACATAAAACTGTTTAGAATTGTGTTTGTTTATTTGTTTGTTTGTTTTTTCTGGGGGCTTAGTTTTACAAGAACACACAGATGTTTCCATTTCACCTAGAGAAAAAATATGTGCTATATAATATCGAAGATAGAATTTAATTGAACCCATCAGATGATGATAAAGAAACAATGCTACACTTCAGTTGACTTAACTGCAGCTTTGTCCTTGGCTCTTTTCCCCCCAGCACCCTGTGGATTTCTTCCATGGCCTTTCCCCTCTTTGAAGTCAGTGGGAGCTCTGAGCTTAGAAAAGTCACCCAGAGTACAGAGGTGCACAGGACAAGACTGTTTGACTTTCTGCCCTCGCAAGGATCATGGGGTGGGTGAATTAGTAAGCAAAAAGAGAAGAAAAATGCTAACCTTAGTCCAAATGCAAAGCAAGCATTTTTTTCTTTCTTTCTTTCTTTCTTCTTTTTTTTTTTTTTTTTGAAGTTCAATATTGTTTCCTTTACTTTTTTTTTTAGTATTTTGTGTTTTTACCTTTGCCCTTCCTGTTTCCAACAGGGGTTGGAAGTGCTTAAAACTCTTCAGAAAGCATGCTCTGTTGATATTTCTAACAGGGACTGGAGCAGAAAGTATGACTTATGAACTTCTACCCCTTTGATGCACTATCACTGAAGCTGGGAGTGCAAAGCATGAATGTATCAGGCTTGCATTAGCTCTCAAGGGACTGCCAAGATCAAGGAGTGTTGATGGGGATTTCAAAAGATGAATAACCAAGCAGACTCCTTCAGTGTGCATTAACACTAATAATTATTAGAGGGCATTACCCATGCTTTCCTTAAAGCAGAGATATTTAATGTTCCTTTTTAATTGTATATGGGTTTCAACAAGTATCATTTATTAAAACATTTTGAATCCATAAAAAGAAAGATATTTTATAAACCCTTACCATAATGGCCCATCACTACATTTTAATAAGCTGTTAGTATTTATTAAACATACAATTACTGTCTTATTAAAATAAAAGTTAATGCCGGTTAGAGACACTTAATATATTACTACTTTGGCTAGTTAATATCAACCTCTTCCATACTTTCCAACAGATGAATAAAAAATTTAATTACTGTATGTTAAAATTTTCTGGGTAGTTTACTTTTACTACACTATTGGATTTACTTTCTCTTTTAATCTTCTTTGACTTTCCTGGGCCTACATCAATTCACCTGGTAACTTTTCAATCACATAAGACAAAGACATTTCCCTTGGGTCTATGGTCAAAGAATATGCCTGAACTGATAGATGGATTTTGATAGCAACCAACTGAATTTATTTCCATTCAGTAGATGTTAATTGAGCACTGTTCACATGCAAGAAATGATGCTAAACATTTTAGGGAATAGAGGAAGAAGCCCTAAGGTGACCAACTGTGCTGGTTTGCCCAGAATTGAATGGTGCCTGGGAATCGGAAATCAAACCAGGACAGGCGTTTCACCCTAAATGAAGTCCTGTCCTTAGGAAGCTTTCTCAAGTAGAAAAGGACAATGAATAAAGAACATATGCTGTAATATTAACTTTTATTAGATGGCCCAGCAATGCAAATAGGCATATATTAATTCTGGGTTAGTGGCCAGAAAAGATGCTGCTAAAGTAGTTTTTGTTGCTATTAATAATCATGATTTTCGCCATGTCTTGTTTTAATGCAAAACCTCACAGAACGTATGATAATCGTGGTACTTTTCTGAGAATTCTGAAGTTCTGAGTAGCTAAAAAAAGCTGCACTTTCTCCTTAACTTGGTGCTAGAAATTATAAAAATTGAGATATTTTGAGTTATATCTTCACTACCTAGTGCTTTATGTTTTTCAGAGCATTTCCTTAAATAATCTTGTTGGTACTGTTGTACACGATACATAAATTAATGCATCCAACAACAATTCCGTAAGATATTTCAGTCTTACATATAGAAACACCAAGGCTTAACAATAAGTAACTGGTCCGAGTACGAAAGTATAAATTGTAGCCAGGATTTGAACTTGAGCAGTCTAGCTTCAAAGCCCAAATTCTTAACCATAATTATTACCTGCCTTTCTGCAGGAGTGTTTGCCTTTGGTATTACACTAATTATTATTCAGTTTAACTGGAACTTAATAATCAGAAGGGTTATCCCACACCTATATCTATCACTGCAAGTGAGGTACAGGCTTAAACTAGCTGTCTTAAATTTTAGCCTGATTTTCTTTCCATTAAAATTTAGTTTAATTTTTTGTTATACCTAGCATAATGTCAGCCCATATAATAGCATTTATTCATTCACCAAGTTATAGACAAAGTAGTGCTGGGGAATCAAAGGGATGTTGGAAAAATGATCACTTTCTTGGCATTTATAATCTAGCACGGAAAGGAAATGTTAGTTTTGGTTTGTTTAATTTTGGATTCATTTATTACTTTTTAAAAGCTGTGGTATACTTAAGTAGATCATGTCTGGGTGAAGTAATAGAGAAAGAGCTCACAGATCTGGTGGGATTTTATTTTGGCTTTAAAGCATAAGTAGTATTTCACTGATTCTACTTAGGGAAGTAGTTTTATTGTGTGGGGATGGTCAGCAAGAAAAGCCAGCCATTTAACAAAATCAGGACATTTGCACTGAGAAATAATGACCAAAAAATGGTGTGAGGTTGTAAATGGCTTGAATGTGACATTATGCCTTATGGATTTCTTGAAGAAAGAAAATAGCTAAAAACAGGTAAATCAAAGGGAAGAAGCTGAATAGTCCTCAAAACAGGCTCAACATATGTGAAATTTTGCTCTCACAATGATAAAAATAACCATGACACTTAGTCTTTTCACAACTTCAGGGTAAGTAATATTGACAGTACCCTTGAACTATTAGAAAGGTCAAAAATTCAGTCAGATTTCTTTTTATTATTTTAAAGAATTGTAGAGTCCTATCAAACTAAAAAGTTCAAGGTGTGCCATTCAAATCCCAATTTACATTTTTGGTCATATTCAATCACAGTCACCAGAACAGGAAAAGTCAAGGATTTGGGGATGAATTATTATACCCAACTGAGTTGTATTTATTAACCTGAAGAAGATTAAATTAAGCAGAGAAATATTTAAGAGAATTTAACTTGGATGTCAATATTCTGATTTCAGAATATGCTGTACATGTTTGACAATTTGAGAATTTAGCCAATCAGGCTAAATACTCGCAATTCTTTTCTAAAATGTGTTAGTCTAGTTTTGCAACTTTATGTTGAGGTCTAGTAAAGTTTATACACACTAAAGAATTATTTAAGAGATTACCATATATATTGTATTTATTTAATTTACAAGATTTACTTAAGTATATGGGACAGTTTGTTCTCCCTTGGATAATACAAGTACTTAAAAGAAAGAAACTATAGGGCTTTTCTGGTGGCGCAGTGGTTGAGAGTCCGCCTGCCGATGCAGGGGACGCGGGTTTGTGCCCTGGTCCGGGAGGATCCCACATGCCGCGGAGTGGCTGGGCCCATGAGCCATGGCCGCTGAGCCTGAGCGTCCGGAGCCTGTGCTCTGCAATGGGAGAGGCCACAGCAGTGAGAGGCCCGCGTACCGCAAAAAAAAAAAAAGAAAGAAACTATAATTGTTCTATAGATACAGTTTAAAATGTTTGAGAAGTGTATTTAATAATTTTGTAAATGTAAGAAAGCTGTATTAAGGCTCCTTAAAAGTGATTGCTATCACTTGCCATACTTACTAATAGAGATTAAAAACAAAGCAGAACAAAAAACTAAGTTTTAGGATATATAATATCAATACATTTGATATTGAATATTTAAATCAAAATATTTACAAACGGAAAATCATCCTTGAGGACATCAAAACTCATATTGGCGTTAGGTAGGTGAACTGAATTCACTATAAAGGAAAATACTTTCTGTGATACTTAATAATTATGGAACAACTTAGAGATGGAGAGGTAGTTGCACTAAAAATAAATAAATAAATAAATAAAATGAATAGATAGAAAGCTACTCTGTGATTAGACACTCCCTGAAATCTAAGGAAAAATTGAGATTTTACCAGGTATCATGTTGATTTCTCAAGTGCCTTAGCCTTTGGACAACTAGGAACTGGAATTCTGAGGCAAGTTAGAATGAATACTGTTACATGGAAGAAGTTTCCATGGCTTAATGGACCGCTTCACATCCTGCATAACGAGTGCCATTAACTGTCTTTCATAATTTTCATGCCACCTCTAAAAACAAAGTGATTGAGATGTTTCGCACTGTAATTAACAAGTGTCTGATGATTCCAGTCTTAATTTCATTTGATTGAAAAGGTATGGCACTCATGACTGAAAGTAAGTGTGGGCCACATAGTTAACACTACATTAGCGTTCAGTCCCAGCTGAGGAGTGGGGCTGGGGTGAGGGGCTGGTGTCTGCTGCTTATATTGCAATCATCTATTACTCCTGAAGCCTGCTAGAGGAGCAGTAGTTCTATGGTGTTATGAATGACTAAATGATCTCCTATCACTTTAAACATGGTTGATAAGGAGATATATTGGGCTGATTTCATTAAATAGCTATGTAGCCCACACAGCCTAATAGTATAATTTGACAATCAAATTTGAAAGCCATTTTCTTTCCTACATAGTTTGGATCCCTCCAGAGGCAAACAAACCCCACACACTTTCAGCCACCACAGAGGCAAAAGTACTCATTTGTAAGAACCACATCAAGGCACCGGTTGGGGGTTTTCTTCAAAATGAAACATTTGCGGCCAGTTGACATTGCAGAAGTTTGGGTCGAGCAAACTGTATCAAGAGGGAAGTGTTTGCTGACAGTTTGACAAAAGTACATGTTGCTTTTGCTTTACCAGAGGAGAGGTTAGGCATTACACCGCCACTCCCAACGAGACCTTGGGGTATTGCGTAGCTATCCATTCACAGCTTTCACGGTGATGAATGAGGTCTTAGCAGATGCCTTGCAGAGAGGGTTAAAGAAGAATAGATTCCTCATATGTCTACCCTTTTCCCCTCAGATTGGACCAGGCAGATGATTAGAGAAAGAATGGTCTGGGCAGTTTAATGAAACCCATCTGCTTTGGCGGTTAACAGAAAAGTCCTTCAGAAGCTCTTGGAAAGTAAAGCAATTTAATTAAAAAATATATATATATGTGCATATACATGATTTTTATATATAATAATATGTTTATAATATTATATATTATATACACACATATGCACACATAGCAAAATATGTATTTATTTATTCCAAGGATAAAACTTTCCTTTTCTGCAGTCCCAGCTAGATGGCTATATTGCTGTATCTATATCCATCATGGGTCCCTGACTACACAGTTTGGAACTCAATAAATGGTTGTGTTGATTGAACACAGAGGAAACTGAACCAAGGCAAATCCAAACCATTTTAACCTGTTAGGTTTGCAAAACAGCATAGGGAATTTTATAGCAAAAGATAATTTATTGAAAATACCTGATGGCATGAGGTATTGAAATAATACTGAATGCTTCCTTTCTCACAATGCCTTCAGGACTGGTTTTCACATAGGATCTCATTGAGGCAGCCGAAAGCTAAAACAGAAGGGGTAAAATCATTATTTCAACCTACAAACTTCAAAAATCATAGGTGATGTGTGAAAGAGATTTATTCTATACACACTAACTCAGACACTCCTTTATGCCATATGAACTATTTTTGTTTGAATCAGGTTTATATCAAAATTTAGTTAAAATCATTTTCATTCATGCTCAGAATTGAGTGTATTGCAAAATATAGATAAATATGTGTATATCATACATATGTATTTCCTAATGAAAGAATAAAACATGCAGAGAAATACTAGTGGCATTAAAAAAGTAAAAAGCATTAGTTTTTTGAATATTTTCATACTGAAACTTAAGAGTTTTTGATACTTTATGACATTTCTTAAAGTTACCAACAATGTACCATTGCTGCTAGGCAACTAATATTTTTTTATAAAGAGAAATATAATGGGCTTATATATTATAAATAAATTGAAATTTTAGGGAAGAGCTCTTAAAACAATTTTTATTTTATTAAATTTATTTTTATTGAATATATTCTTCATATAATGAAAGTGTTTCATGAAAAATGTCCAGTTCTTTCAAAATCAGGACAGACATTTTTCAAATCTTTATGGAGAATAACAAGGAGGCTAGCCTGGGGATTATTTAACTCATAGCAAAATACATAATTTTTAACTATTAAATGATATGCTTATTCTTCTTTATGAAGAAATGACTCATAATATCAATTTTAGAACATCGACTCTCATCTGCTTTAAAGCCGAAAAAAAAAAACTGCTTAAAAATAAATAACTGAATTGAGAACTTCCATGCTAAGACAAGTTGAATAAGTCATAAAAACTTCAGGGACCTTAAGGTTTACAACAATGGTTCTTAAACTTTAGAAAGCACCAGAATCACCTGGAAGACTTTATAAAGCAGACCGCTGGGCTCCACCCCTGGAATTTCTGACTCAGTTAGTCTGCAATGGAACCGATCACGTGTCTTTTCTATAAGTCCCCAGGTGATGCTGAAGCTGCTTGTCTGAGGGCTATGTTCTGAGAACCACAAGTTTATACTAGCGATTTGATCTTTGAATGTGAATTCACTGCTACTAATAAGAGAACAAAAATATGAAATGATGAGGTACGTTAATCATAAAGAAAGGAAAATGTTCTTCCATCTGTTTGAAAAATAGCCTTTTTTGTTTGTTTGTTTCTTTAACTTCTTTTGCTTGCCCAGAAAACCAAATAGGAACCAGGAAATTGGAGGAGGAAACATGAATAGGCAATTTATTTGTATTTATAGCCATTGACCTTGGTGTAGAAGAGTTTTCCGAATCTCACACTCAGCCTTCTTAAGTCACTGAAGCATCCTTCTTTTCCATTTCTGTGACTTACTGAGATGTAATGGTAATTTTATATGGTTATTTTATTGTATCCTTCATAATTTTTTTTATCGTAACTCCATAACAGAACATGCTTTGTATTATAGTGATATAATGTCTTGCAAAAGCTCTCCTTTTCCTACTTATGCAAACATTATTTGTCTAAATTTGTTGGGACATTCTTAGCTCTCTAAACTGTTTCTATTACAAATTAATATAAATGTTAATGGTCATGGCTTTTCCTCTTCCTGACAGGAATTTCCTTGAATAGCCACAGTAGGCTTTATCCTGCAGGCCTAGCACTTATTGCTGCTTCATTACCTGGAACATCAAAACTAGGCATCATGTTTGGATAACAAGGAAGTACTTTCATACCTGGTCCACAAACCAGTGTAAGCCTCCTTCTCCAAATGAGAGCAAAAACCACCCCTTTCTTTCTGTTTCTTCTCAAAAGGAATCTGAACTTAAGCCCAATCACAATAAAAGGGTGATTTTCTGGAACCCTGGGCTCCTAGCCCAGTTCTCACAACAACATAGACACTCAACAGGAGGAGACAAAATATAAGAATGTCATGGCATCATTTTTATATAATTTCTTTTTTGTAAAATGATCATCTCTTTTCCATGTTCACCTCCCCTCTTTCTGGCAGAAGGTTGATTTGCATAAGCACACTAGTGACTAATGTGTTGCTTTGGGAATGTCCCTCAACATCTCAGGGACTTAGTTTCCTTCAGTGGCTGGCTCTGAGTGCACTCTCACATGCTTTTCAGATTTAAAAAGAGAAGAGACCATGGTGCCAAGTAAAAGAAATTCCTATCACTATCGGAGTTTAAAAAACAACTTGGTTTGAAGTCAAAGTTCTGTGTCCTTCATCACCAGGCATAATCCCTAGGAGCCAAAGCACAGTAGGTACAAATCTCAATATATAAGCAATGCATAGAAAGAAAACAGTCCAGCCTATAAAGAAGTTCACTTACTTCTAATTTATAGAATGTCTCACTGACTGCCTTTAAAATATTTCGTAAGCCAGTCTGATAACATCACTGAAGATGCTAAGTTCTTCACTGGCTTCATACATTGACCCCTGGTCCAGAAAACAAAATGATGTTCTGGGTGGTTTTCTTGGTATCAGAAAATTCAAGTTCATTCAGCAAGAATATCCCCAAATTTTCTCCCAAAAAATCCATTTTAAAGATTCTGGCAAATTATCATATCCCAAATATGTGTCATATGGTGGTAGCTGTCTGTACATTTTCCCCATGTATCCTCTTGTTTTGGTCTTTTGATGAAGTACAGTTAAGGTCTCAGGAGCCCCAGCCACTTAATGGAAGTGAACAGCATTTTGAGAGACCCAAAATTTTCATCATTGAATCTATTTAGGGAGGCTGCACAGGAGTCATTCTTCCCCTAATCTCCTACTGATTTTCAATGCAAATACTGCCAGCCAGGCTCTCGGCCACAGGATTTAGTTACACACTTCACTGAAAACCATGTGTCAATGCAAATTCAGAGGATAAACCAGCATGCAAATCCCCAAGGTCTCAGCAAGTTATAATTCAGCCACAGTATTAGCAAAACAAGATAGCAATTATGCAAGAAATCAGCTGAAAGGTTATTTTTTAATTTAAAATTTTTGCATCTTTACAGCTGGGAGAAATGAAACCCTGCCTATTCTTTCTTGTAAAATGCACCCAGTAGAAGCCAAAAGCGATATAGTTCATTATCACAGCCATGTTCTAAGATGAGGCACACATACACACACATCAACCTACAGTTACACAGACTGCTTCAGGAAGAGTAAAGAGACTTCTGATGAGATTCAATTGTTATATTTTTTCCAGTTTTTTTTTAATCATCTTTCAGAGATCAGAGCATAATTGGCATCCAGTAATAAAAGATAGATATTTGAAGGTAATTAGCCCTGGGCATTTTTTCACCCTCATTTTTGGACACTTGTCTCAGGTCTGACAATTTCTCTTCAATCCCACTTCCGGTGCTATTACTAAAGTCACTTAAGCTGAGATGGGCAAAGACAGAGGTTCTACATTTCATCAGTGTGTGAGGACCCATTTTGTGTTCAGAAAAGACCAACTATAATTTACGACTGGTAGAGCTATTTAGTTTATTTAGTTTAGGTCTAGAGAAATGAAAGTCTTCCTACTGCATTGTAACTCTAAGAAGGCAGCAACCACCTGTGCACGATACCCTGGATACCCTGCAGTACTCATGAATAAAGGGGCAAGATAACCACATATTTCACTGCAGTATTTTCAGGAGCCAGAAAGAGAGGCACAATTTTGGAAGGGAGACAGGGTAGCTGGTGTGGTTGCATTTAGGAATGGCCAGAGTTTAGGAAAGCAGAGAGCATGCTTGAGAACTAAGGAGTCAGCCTGGTGTGGGTTAGAATGCAGGGTGTTCCTTAACCTGCTGGGTAAACTGGACAAGTTACTAAACTTTCTGGACCTCAGGTATTCTGACGTAAATGTTTAACTCCTTGTTTCTCAAAGTGTGCCCAGCATCAACGACACCCCAAAACTGCCGAATTAAAACCCACCTTAAAGCAAAGTTCCCAGGTGATTTTATGCATGTTAAAATTTGACAGTTACTTCAATACCATAAAACAGGTCCTGCATAAATGATAACATTGTTAATTTACTTAGTACCAACTGTCTCCCTGATGCTGTGTTAGGCTCAGTGGCTATAATAGAAACCAGAAACTACCACTGGTTTTTACTCGCTTAGTAGGAGAAACAGATTTGAACCGCATAAATGAAAAGGCTAACTGCAGTTTGAGATGAGGGCTCTAAAGACTTTGGAGGAGGCCTTCTGAGCATAAGGAAGTTCACTTGGGAAGGGGTATCACAGGAGCTGTCTGATTATTCTTAAAGTTTGTCCTTAGCTCTGTTCAGAGAGACCCCCCATGTCAT
Source organism: Leucopleurus acutus (assembly GCF_964270905.1). NCBI lineage: Eukaryota > Metazoa > Chordata > Mammalia > Artiodactyla > Delphinidae > Leucopleurus > Leucopleurus acutus. Next base: position 18,415,780 of record NC_139142.1, on the reverse strand, counting down.
TCCTTCTTTCCCAGAGTATTTCTGTCTTAACATCTTATGTGCTAACCAGTCTTGCACTTCTGAATACATGTTAGATCCCCTGAGGATTATACATTCTCTGTCTCCTCCTTGACATCCAGTCCTGGACTTCCAAACAACCGTGTGCCCTGCATTAACTCAGCAGACATAAATCGCTCATTTTCTTCCTCAATGGGGATCTCTCAGGAAGGGTATTTAGGCTGGTAGGGGAGACTTATCTCTTCACTATTCAAGGCAGCAAGTGGAGCGTCTGCTGCAGCTCACAGGATTCCGAAAGGTCAAGCCCCCTTGTTGGACATGTTATATTATAGTTATTACTTTCCCTTGGTTTATCCTCCTTTAAGTACTATTCTTGTGCTCCACTGACTCCTGACCTGCCCACCCAAGACTGCTGGCTCCTGAGTTCCCATATCAAGAGTAATAGCACAGCCACACAAGATCACAATGAATGGAGAGACCCTGTGGGACAAAACCTCCAAAATAGGAAAATAGAAAAGAAGGAAGAATCTCAAATCCATCAACTTTTGACACTTGAATGCTGAAGCATCAGTATTTAATACTGATGCAGAAACATCAGTATTAAAATAATGGTAGAGACTTATGGATTCTAATGACCATACCACAGTATATGCCTTCCAGAAATATTTTAACATTGTCACTAACTGATATTTTTAGAGCATCTTATTTTGTTGGGGCTTGTTCATTTTGTTCAGCAACTTACCTTTAAATGGAAATCTGACCACATCACTCTCCACTGCTTAAAGTGCTTCAACAGTTTCTATTAAGCAATGTATGCAAGGTTCAATTCCCTACAAGTCGCTTCATCTACTGTGGCCCTTTCACCTGGGATCCTGCCCACCTACTATATGGAAGACAGAGATTTCCAAATATGTCTTATTACTCTGTGAATCCGAGCCTTATTCTTCAATCTGAAATCTACTTATTCCATTTCCTCTTTTTTTCATCAGTAGTTACTCATATCTCCTTGATGAGGCCTTTCCTGACTCCCTGAGAAGAACTAAGTAATTAGAAATTCCCAATAATGTCCCCATTAACTATTTTATTACACTTTATTTTTGTTACATGACATATGATACACAAATATTTCTAGTTTTTGCATGTTTTCACATTCTCTTGTGGCCTCAAAAGGAAACTTTTGAGTTGCTTATTCCCAGATGATAATACATGTTCTGAAGCATAGTATGCTCTTGGGGAAAATGTGTTCAGAACATCAGGCAGGAAAAATTGTGTCCATTTAACGGATGAATGAATGATATCACAGGGGTCATAAACTGCTTCCGTCCATAATTGAAAGCAGTACAAAATTAAACACCAGATCCCTGCACATTGCTTGTTCTGTAATTAATGCTGAAATATTTGTAAAATCAACAAGACTGTATGCAGGGAGACAGAAAGACAGCCCTACAAGCACTGAAATTGTATCACTTGCTTACAACAATCCCGCAAGTGTACTACATAGGCACTTTCCAAACCTTTCAAATCCAATGTCATGTTAGGAAAATACTTTTTATTAGTGGTTCAACTTCCATGGTCCCCAGAGCAATTTGTAAATATTATCTTATCCACTCAACTAAGGTAGACAGGCTGAAAACATTATACTTATGCTCCAGATGAGGGAGGCCAAGGGAGTGTGTGTGTGTGTGTGTGTGTGTCTGTCTTTTTGTGTGTGTGTTTTGAGTGTAAATCAGCCCTCACTATGCTAACTCCTCCTCAGTCTGTCTCTCTCAGCTCATTGCTAGTTTACATGAAGCTTATCAAGATGACTGGGCAGAGATCCAGAGCAATCATTTAAATGACTCCCCTTCCAGGTTTCACACACTGTGTTCGTTTGTGTAATGCTAGAGGCTAGTCAACAACACAATTTCTCTCTATCTCCTTCTCCATCTCTGTATCAACGTCTCTCTTCTCTTGTCCAGTCATGGCTTTCTATCAATACAATACCTCCTGTCCCTGAATTGGGGAAAAACTAGAAAGTATAAACCACATATTCTTCTCCCAGAGAGTTCACAATTTGATGGCATGCCAAAACTTGTTCACTGTTTCAATCATTGTTTGTTTATACGTGACAATAATTACACAGTCCAAACTATATGGCAAAAATGCAAGTGTCAATATGGTCCCTACTACTTGAGCAGGGCTTCAAGGAGTCATCTTCTCTGTGCCCTTAAACCCTTCAATAGAAGGACAACATCTTAGTTTATCCACTCTCATTTCTTGTGATGCTTCAAGGGACTCCAATCATGCTGCTGGTCTCATATTCTCACACTCATGCTGTGGAGCCCTATATCGAGGGCACAGGACAAAAATCTCCGGAATTAACCAAGCCCCTATAGTAACTGTTGCCATGGTCTCTCCTGACCTAAACTGGACAGCCCGTGGCTCCATATTAGGTAAAATATTCACCATGTAGCATCCTGACCAATTACCTAATGCCATCCTGCCAGCGGGAATTTTCTTTGTCTTGAGGCTATAAAAGTTGGCTACTAGCCCACAAAGGGGGTCGGCTCTCCCTGGTCTATCAGGAAGTCGACCCACTGTATTTGCAGGGCCCCTCACTAACTCTGCTCTTTGTTCTCAATAAACTCACTCTCTTCTAAAATACTTTGTGTCTGGAAATTCTTCTTCCAACCCACACACGGACCACAACACATGCAGCTCCCAGTTCTGCTTTAACTCATGTTCTTTATTCTGCTTAACCCACCTTGCACATTTTACCTTCTCTACAAAATCAAATTCTACCCCTCTTTCGTGATTCATACCCCATCTCCACAAATAAACTTATTTCCTGGTGATTCTTTCTATCCCTGAAGACCTGGTAAATATTACAAAGGTTAGCATATAATTGCATATTGATTTATATTGTTCCCTATTTGTTCTGTGTATGCACATTTTATTTCCCCCAGGATGATCTAAGGCTACAGACTTTTACAAATATCATATCTTAAATTAGTTTGTATTCTCCAAAGGCTGGATAACAGTATGGACTCAATAAACACTTCTTGCTTAGGAGTGGGTATTGAAGCATGTTCATTGATTTTTCCTTTGCTTACACCATGCACTCACAGCTCCACACCTATATTCATACAGTTCTCTATGCCTGGGGTTTCTTCTCTTTACCCTCAACTTTACAAATTTCTATTTGTCCTGCAAGAGCCAGGGCACTGAAGTATTTCTCCTTAGACATTCCCAGAATTAATTTGTTTTATTTTCATGCTCCTATGATACTTTACACAGTATCTATATTTGCTGTAGTTACATACCCTTATAATGTAACTTTTATAAATTTATCAAATTCATTACCATCTGTAGTAGACTGAAAAATGCCCCCCCAAAACATCCACCTCCTAATCCCTGTAACCTGTGACTGTTACCTTATAAGGCCAAAAAAGGGGGGGGGGGTGAGGTATTTGCAGAAGTAATTAAATTAAGGATTTTGAGGTGAAGAAATTATCCGAGATCATCCAGGTAAGCTCTAACTGCATTCATATTGATCCTTATAAAAGGGAGACAGAAGGAGATTTGAAATAGATATAAAGGAGGAGGTGATGTGTATGCAGAGCAGATACTTGAAGATACTGATCTTAAAGATTGGAATGATGCATCCACAAGCCAAGGAATGACAGCAGCTATCAGAAACTGGAAGAGGCAAGGAAAGGAGTCTCCCCTAGATTCTCCAGATAGAGCACGTCCCCTCCCACACTGGTTTCAGCCCAGTGATACTGACTTCAGACTTGTGGCCTCTGAAACTATGAAAGAATACATTCCTGTTCTTGAAAGCCATCTAGTTTGTGGTATTTTGTTACAGTGGCCATAGGAAACTAACAGGCCATCTCTCAAATTACTCAAACTATTTCTTATTCTTTTCTCTCAAAAAATACTCTAGTGTTTTACCACTGTAATCTTAGTTAGCTCAGGCTGCTATAACAAAATACCATAAACCTGGTGGCTTATCTGGAGGTTGGGATGTCTAAGATAAAGGAGTCGGCCAATTCTGTGTCTGGTAAGAGTTTGCTTCTTGGTTGCAGAAGGCTATCTTCTTGCTGAGTCCTCACACAGTAGAAAAGAGCAAGGTAGTTCTCTGTCCTCTCCTTATAAGGGCACTAATCCCATTCATGAGGGCTCCACCCTCACAACTTAATTACCTCCTTAGGTCCCCATCTCCAAATATCATCATATTAGGGGTTAGATTTCAACATATGAACTTTGAGAGGACACAAATGTTCAGTTCATAACAACTTCATTTAAAAAACAAAAAATAACTCAAAATTCTTACTTCGTCTCATGAAGTGTATGTCTCAGAGTTCATTCCCTGCCACTTTTTGCTCTGTTCATTATGCTCTAACACATTGGCTTTATTTTAGATTTTTAAATAAATCAAGCTCACTCTTACCTTCAAGTCTTTACAGTGGGCTTTGCATTTTCTGACTGAAATGGTATTTCCTCAGAGTCACTTGGTAACTTGCTATCATCATTTAAATCACAGTCTTCAGACGTTAACTGGTTCCTCTCTGCTACAAAAGCCAATTATAAATCTTTGCACAACACTTGGCACCTTCATTTGCATATTTTCTATCACCTCCTCACTAAAAGGTAAGCTTCAAGGTAGCAGGAAAGCCCTCTCTCTTTCCTTTATCTCTATCTCCAAAATCTAAATCAGCATTTAGCATATAATCATTTCTCAATAAATATCTGTTGAAAAAATGGAATGCAAAAATAGGAGCCCATTAACAATACCCAATAAATGAATAATGTACTAATTCTAATATAAAATGTATTCTTATGTGACCAGTCTGGGTTACAACAGGGACACACAAAAATATATTAAGACAGAATTTCTCTGCCTCTGTTCACATCAGAAGAACTGTGAAAACTCTAGACCAAAGGAGAGGAAGCCATCTGTCTTTCAGGAAGTGCCATCTCCTTTCTACACATCTTCAGTTTCATGTTACATTGTTGTCTACCTGTATTATTTCCATGTACCTGATCCATCCTCCAAGGCAGGCCTTCTGCCAATACTGCCACCTGAAGATGCTCTCCTATTTCTCCTTCCTTGGCCGCTCTGGTTTATCTGATCCCTTTCACAACACCCAGCGGCACCACCACCAGGGCTTCCCTGTATTTATGCTTTTGAAGACACTGCCCAACATAGGCCAGGCAACTGACTGCTCTATTTCTCCACTCTGTGACACGTTTTTAACACTCACTCCAGCTCCAGGAAGTCCCTGCTCCTAAGGAAAGTTTGTACCATATGTCTGTCCCTTTGAAACCATTTGAAAGCAGTCTTGCCTCCTAGTCTGTCTACTCACAAATGGATCAAAGCTAATTACCAATCTAATATCTGCTTGTACTTTACTCTCTTTCCTCTTGCTTCTTCTGCTGTGGTTTGAATGGAAGACTTGGAAATTTGCAAATTTGTCCTAATACTTATTTAATTCTTTTGTAGGAAGTTTTTTATTTTTAACAAAAAATATTATTGTCTATATAGTCCTTTATTCCCATTTTGTTTACTTATTAGGCCAGTTTCTTTAAATACAAGTTAATTACATGAGATAAGACAAATACGGATGCTCAATAAATGGAAGATATCATCATTAGTGTTATCATTAAACAATTTACAAGGGAAAACCTAACTTCCATTCTAACTTCTATCTTTTTGCAAATGCTCTGCAAATACAGTGAGTTTTCAATGTGTAAAAGTCCTTTTTCATTTTCTCTCAGTAATGAGTTGAAAATGGAATATTCTATCAGTCAAGAAACGATTCTTGTACATAATGTCAAACATCAGATTTAATTTAATTACTTGATCAATATACCATTTGAAGTTGTGCGCACATAGTCTCATGTGCAGTTCGAGATTACAGTTTGTGCCTACAGAAGGAGAGGAGAAAAAAAATAGTAGTATCCAGCATATGATAGCAATTTCCCTTTGATCATGTCAAAAGGAAAATGTGTATAAAAGATGTGCTCAGCAGTTTATAAAGCAAATTCTCTCTCTCAATTTGTGAATATGGTCTATATTTATGTTCTCAATATTATAACACTGAAATATATTAACTACCTCAATAAAATCTTATTTCTTCACACATAAACAATATTCCAAAATAGCATATATTATCAATAGCACTGCTGATTACTTTGGATTTATAAAGAAACTTTCATAACACATTCTTCTGGGTAAATTACATGTTTCAGTTCCATACCGTGAAATCTCCAAATTCCAAAAAAGAAGGAAATCAGCTCTCAATTAACTAGAGGCTTGTCTTAGAAAAAATATATTAAACAATTATACAAAAATAGAAATTTATTTCAAAAATGAAGATAAAATAAATCCAAGGGAGGTGAGATAAATAATTAGTAAGAGGAAATATCAAAATTTTCAAAATTTAATGAATTAAAAATCACAATAGATGGAATTTCCATTCAAATTGATTTCAAGGAATATTAGGGATGTTTCTAAAGAATTTCTTTCCTTTGTTTTCAGAATCAGCCATCAGCCACTAAGTCAGTTTTTAAACGCTACAGCTATCCCTCTCTTAAATCCTGTCTGGGTAGATTTTAGACCTTTGCCTTTGTCAGCTGGGTCTTAGGCATTTTCTCCACTAGGAGGGTGCCATGGCTTTCTACAAATCCTTCAGGGCATGATACTCTCAGTCATGCAAGGAAACTTCTTCAAGCAAAACTATGATTTATTCTGCCCTCTCAGCTCAAGTCTCCCCATAATCCTCCGGGGTCTTCCATAATTCTATACATCAAAGGGAGGAAGAACCTGTAATTTTGACAGCTGTGTTATTTCATTTTCAACCAAACACACTTTCTTTTTTTCAAGGATGAGAAACGAAGTAAGTTCATATTGTTTTCAAAAGGAGACTCAACATACTTGGCTATGAAACAGAGGGGTCCCTTCAGTACTGTCCCAGCAGAGAGTGCTCTGGAGCATTTATCTTCACCCCAACCACTGGAACTCACCCCAGCACATTGCTGGGTGTCCAGAAGTTTCTGTCTGGTCTCACAGTTATTCTGGGTTGGAAGACACTGTGGAAAGAGTTTTGCAGGGTAGTTAGGTGGGTAACCAGGCAATTAGATGGCATGCTGCTGTCTGGATCAGGAATGAAGTTCCCACTCACAGGAAGACTGAGTGGTGATGGCATGAGCAGTAAGTGTCATTTTCAAGAAAACCAAGCAGAGATCTGGCAGGTACTCTGCACGTTCAGACATAATCCTGTTTTCTTTGCAGTGGTTCTTCGATCGGCTCAATCACAGTGACTGCCAGGCATTCGCACACTTAAAAAATTCTCCCAGCTCAAACCCCTACTCTTCTTTTGCTTTCCCAATCTCACCCAATGTAGGTCTCACATCCCCACTACTCCTCTCTACTGAGCTACTATTATTATTTTTCTTATTATTCCTATCACAATACACGTAAGAGGCATATCAGGAAGAGCCTGTTAACTCATAACAACACCACCAAACAAAACCACACAGAGCCAATTGTAATATAAATTAGTGTTCTCCTTTCCACAAGGAAAAGGGGGTTCTGACTTTACAAATAACTCAGTCTGGTGTTTCTTCCCAGGAAAAGAAAGGAGATGCTCACATTTCATTCTGGGGAAAAATTCCCTCCACGCCACTATAAACAGACGACCCCTAAAGCAGCAACAGAGAAAGCAAGCAAACTAAAAAAAAAAAGTTGACTTTTCCAAACAATTAAACAAAAAATTGAGTTTTTAGATCCCATTGTATCTGTCTGAACAGCCTCAAGTTTTTTTGTTTTTTTTTTTCTTTAACCGTTCATACAGAGTTCTAATCAAATTTTAAAATTCAGCCAATGATACTCACGAGGCCAATGGTCTTCAATCTAGAAACATTTTGATTCTCTAAATCCATTGACAATTCCAAGACTTTTTCCTGTTGGTTCTATTAACTTGTAGTCCAAAGTCTCATTTATTTATTTTTTAAAATTTTTGGGCACTGATGAAAGTTTCAAACATATGCTTTTCACAGTTCTTCACATAAGAAGTGCCCATAAGGTTGATTTAATAATCCAGAAATGTGTTCATTTGTTATCAAATGCTAAAGCTAAATGTAAAATATATAGGAAAATAAAATGTGAGTGATTGTAATAACAGCTAATAGAGGTCAATAATTATCAATCTCACTGCATTCTGCCACATTAACATTTTCTCATTTCTATGTACACAATTCCCAAAATAACAACCTTGAGATTTGAAATGTTTGCTTTATAATTTTATATGTAATGAGCCTGCTAACGAGATAAAACTATATACAGTTAAAAGAAATAGATTCTGTGGAAGTGAAGTACAGAACCTTAGTTGCTCTTTGTATAAAGAGCTTCTCTATGAAAAAAGAGCATTGGAATAGATGATTTCTGTGTTCCCTTCCAGGTTTTGGGATCTATGATGCCTGTCAGGCATTTTGTTCATGTTAGTTTTTGGAGACTAGGGGCACCATTTTTAACTGTGGTGTGCTCTGTTTTCTCAGTTCAATTTACTCATCTGGAAAAAAGATACTATATCTGCACTGGCTTCCCTCAGTGAGTTTCTGTGAAAATATAGCATGTGGGAGTACTTTATGGACTAGAAACACTTGCAAATCATGATGGTAGATCTACTGTCCATATCACAAACTGCTATCAGAAAATAGAATTTAAGGGTTAAGGTGTGTGACCTGGCCGTCTAACTCAGATTAAGTCTTTATCTCCTCAATGCCACTGAGTCTGGTACCTGACTCCAAAAATAGGGATTCAGGTACCTACTTTGTGAGTTTATTGTGAGAATTGAAGGAGATAATACATGCACAGCTCTCATCACAAGACCTTGCACAAGTTAAGCACTCAATAAATGCCAGTAATTATTTTTGTACCCTCTTAGCCTTGTAGGGAATGCATCTGGGCAGTGATCATGAAACAAAAAATTAAGAGAAAATAAATAAGAAAAAAAGATTTAATTGTACTAATTTCTTAGAGTGGCCATTTCCCAGAGGTTGTTCTATCTCACAAAAGAGGAGGCAGAACTAAATAAAAGTTAAGCCCGTTTGGATTCTTTCCCTTTCAAATGGGAAAGAACAGTGTATAGAGGTCTCTGATCTCCATTCTCAAGATACTGATCAATTCTTTTAGGAGAGATGAAGATTGGTATACTAGCCCACCAGGCTTTTTTTTCCCCAAACTGTGCTTCCAAATACCAGCATTCCACAGGTGTTAAACAGGTGTCACATGAGAAACGATTCTGTGATTTAGTAAAGCACAAGGGATGCTGCATTAGACAAAGTAAAACACATTTCTTTCCTGTAAATTTTCTCAGAGGTATTAATAAAATAACGTGCCTTATAAATCTTTGGAAAAGGAAAACAATATACGATGTTTTTTAAACCTTTTTTCTGGTTAGAATCATGTCATTAATTTGGCACTCCTCACTGCTTCATTCTTTGCCTGACATCTAGTACAACTTCAATCAATGTTATTTGAACGAATAAATAAGATCCAGGCAGGATGAGGGGCAGAAAAGGCACTCAGAGAAGCACGTGTTAGAAAATTTATTTTTGCAGCTCACACCTGTAACAAGAAAATGAGCACATTTTCTGGGGAATAAGGTTAAAAACAGAAACATATCTTGACTAGAATATGATTTTTAATTGAGAATGGAGGCTGGAGGTGAGTAGATTTTCTATGGTCTAGATTATTTGCTACCCTTTAACAAAAGTTGTGTCATGAATTGAGGGGAGGAAGTTCTAGGTTCAGTTACAATTGGTTTCTTCCACTGGAGTATGATAAATTATCTCTCTTATCTAAGGACAAGTATACAAACATTATTAGTGATTAATGAAATAATCTACTCATCCCTTTAAATTATCCAGGCATCAGATATGATTCTGTGACCTCTAATGCAGGAGATTGGGAGAGGTAGGCTAAACTCAATCTGAACAATCTTTCTTTCTGTTTTTTGTATATTTAATGGCCTTTAATTTCATCTAAAGTCATCATGTTCCCATGATCTGGAAAACATCTGCATAGGGAACACTGGAAGCTTTTCACTACATCTGTTGAACTATTGAGAAGAGAACTGAACTCCCCATGAGAGTCCTTGACTGCTACAGACGTTGCAGTGGACCCGTCACTCTGGCAGGATTACCACTCCCCCTACCCTGTGATGGGTTACACAGCATCAAGACACTCTCTACACCTTCTAATGTTTCCCTTTTGCCCTCAAATAAAGTTCAGACTTGCTTGCATGTTTTATGAGGCACTTCCTAGTTATCTCATAGACTCATCTCTCCATCTCTCTCACTCACTATCTATGTCCCAGCTATACTGGATTTCTTTCAATGTCCTGAGTAAGCTAGTTTTTATCTCATCTCCATATCTCTGTAAATGCTGTTTCCTCTGCCTGGAGTGGCCCGTTTCCAACACCCTCCATCCTCCTTATCCTTCAGGTCTCTTTAAATTGAGCTCCCAACAGAGACTCCATATTGGCTTCCTTTTAATTGGTAAGGAGCTCCTCCTATGAATTTCAAAAACATTCTGTTCCTCCTCTAAGAATCCATTTATTATCACATTGCATCCCAAACTGCATGTGTACTCATCTGTTCCTCCCATTAGACTTAGCTGTTATTTTTTACCTTTTTTATCTTTAAGGTTTAAGGTAATACCTGTTACAAAGCAATTACCTGAAAAAATTTGTTGAAAGAAGGAATAAAAATATAATGTAGCCAGGTATCCTTTAAATAAATGATCAACTGCCTATATGTGCCCTGGTTAAAACGTAATAAACATGGTGGACAAAGTCCACAAATGAATATGTAATATTGTAAAAGCTGTTGGGAAATACTTATAATAATAATACATGTTCTGCAGGGGTGAAACAATGGTTGAGAGGAGGATAAGGTGTATAGTATAGAGCTATGGAAAATAGGGCTGGAAAAGAAGCAAAGTGTATTTTCAGAAAACAGGTAAATACAAAATAATAAAAAAAAAGAAAAAACAGGCAAATTTCAAATCAAGAGAAGCCATGAATTTGTTCAGAAAAACAAGGGGTGTAAAATATTGAAGATGAATAGGTCATTGGTGTTTATTGAAATGGGTTAATTTCAGAATAAAACCGTGCTATCTGATCACCAAAGATACTATCCCTCTTCATCTTGGACACATTGTTAGACTAACTTTCCAGCCTCTCTTATGCTTCTGCTGGCTGGAGGCACACTAGCATGAGAGGGTTGTGGAGCCACAAAATACAAAGGACCTGGGCCTCCAAATCACTGGGGAGTTAAAATCTGCCTCTCGGTCAAGAACATACACTTCAGGTTGATTTGTGAGCAAGAAATACTTCCTACATTTTATATTTTAAACTTTAGAACACTGTAGTACAAAAATTATTATTATCAACTACAAAGTGTTTTTAAAAATTTTCAACTGTATACATTTCACCTTTTCTTATTCAGACATTACAAAGATTTTGCTTTTATTAAAGATGATATTGGGGTTACTAGGCTTTGTCTGTAAATACAGTTGCCAACACTAGTATTTTGTTTATATTTATTAGGGGCTATATGTAATCCAGAAGGAAAGGGAAGAAGTAAGCAACACTTAGAATATATAGATGCAGAGAAAGATATACATACAGATATAGTATAGATAACAATAGAGACTCAAGTAAATGTTAAAACTACATAATGATTAATATTAATTTAAGTATAGCCAAGCTCCTACTATAAAGAGGTATATTAGAGACCTTAACTATCACACTTTGCAATCTATTTGGAATGTTCACCACCCTCAATAGATAACCATAAGCTAATCATTTTACAGATGCCTACGGGACGTACCCTCCCTCCAATAGCTTCTGTCAAACTCATCCAACTCCTAAGAATATAGCACTAGTTATTTAAACATTTTCCCACTGTACTCATAAAGTACTTGATCTTATATGAGTATACTCCAGTGGGAATTTGAGCACTAACTCTTATCCACTTTTACATTCTATATCATTTTAGCACATATAGGTGTTTAATTGGATTTGGAGGATGTTTTCTTCTCTTATAACTTAAAGCACTTTACATCTACTTGGTGTGCTTGGGAGGTGGGGGAATGATGAGTCCTGCAGAGATTAATTGCCATTGGAGCCTAGACTAACTGCATTTAAAAATCTAAACGGTGCCAAAGAGAAAGGTACAAGTATAAGCTCCAAGCAGTTGAGTTTGGGCTGGAAAACCCAGTTCTGCTACTTTCTGCAAGACTAGAAATAAATAAATAAATAAATACAGATAAATCTAAGAACATAGGTATGATAAATAGTAATGACTAGTACATAGCAAAAAAGATATTAACACTTGGATTTGAACATCTTATCAATTAGAGCTAGGGAAAGGAAAGCCAGCCATTTTTTTTAGTTTCAGCTACAAAACTAAATAAGTAAATAAAAGTGTGATTTTTTTCATTTGGATTCATGACTTGGATTTGTGACTTTTCCATTCCCAAATCCTGACATAATCTTTACCACAGAAATGCCATGCAGCATCTGATTGCAGTAGCATAGATAAATGTGCAGTTCAGAACAGAACTGAAATAATGGTCTTATTTGCTTGTTATGTTTTAGAATATGCCCTATGTGTTCAAATCTTTCTTCTTGTTACTTAAGGAGCACCTGAAACTCAGTGCTTTTATAATTAGCAAGGTCATAAAAATTACATAAGAATTATATAAACCATCCAAAGGGATGGAGAATTTTTCTTATATTCAAGATACAGAAACTGATTACAAATATAAACCCATCTATGTTCATACACAACAATTTAATCAAAATAACACCCTAATCTCAGGGGTGGATTTTTTCACTTGTTTAACTTGAATATGAGGGGCATAATTCTCATAATAAGATAAGAGTGTATATTAACAGAATACAAAGGACCCACCTTATTATTGCTGTGCAATTATGATAAACTCACTTTTTATTAATCTTCTACCTCAGGCACAGCAATAATTACTGATGCCAGAGTACACTCTCATTTAATAATTGAGGCAGCTGTCATATTTATGAAGATGCCAGGGAAGATGCAAACATTCTTGCAACCTTGCTTATTAGCTTTGACAAGTATTCTTTTGCTGTAAGATTGTCACCATCACATTAGATAAGATTAGATGAAAAAATAATTTCCATTTGAATGATGCGATCTTTGTGTTCTTTCTTTATTAAAAACACACAAACCACTTGAAATGTATAATTGTGTTCGAATAGTTATTCATGGAATAAAAGGCACAGTTTACTTAAAAAAAAAAAACTCAGTCCCTATTTTTACATCTCAATGTGCTGAAACGTAATAGGATTGAACACATCTGTTAGAAGAATTAGATACGGACCTTGCAGCATTCTTCTCTCGTCTAAACCAGCTCACTGGTACTTAAAACAGAACTAAATAAGCTGGCTTGATTTGCTTTTGTCCCAGGAGGAGGATAAATTCTGATTATCCCTTTGAGAAACAGGCAAATTTGTTCTGTCTGCATCTAGGAAGTGAAGGCTACACACCATTCAGAAATTGTAATTCAGGTTCATGCTGCAAATACAGAAGAATATGTGAAACAGAAATCTAAAGGCTTAGTCACTAAATCTGAAAGATGTCTATTTGGAAACAATAGCTAGAAACAGGAAGAGAGATAATATACCTCCATATCTGCATACATGAGCTTTCAAAGTAGGTGCATAAATGAAATGAATGAGGTAAAAGAAAATTACAGACAGCCACGACATGGAGGTAAAAATGAATACAGACCTTAGCAGGCAAATCAGAATAAGATGTCCTACTCTGGGCAGAGAGAATTAACATCTCCCTATTGTCCATATCACAATTGTATCAATGGAATATATAGAACCTTTGACCTGTAAATTCAGTGAGGAATATTCCTGAATTCTGCATGTCGAAAGAGTAGGAGAAAATAAAATAATATAGAATAAAGCTGCATCTTAAAGATGCAGAAGCAAAACCTCAATTCTATTTTCTGCTCTCTCCTAGACTACCTTCTAGGTAAAAAACATCTGCTTCAAAGAGAAGATAAAAAATGATTAAGAATTTGAAAGTCAAAGGCCATAGAACCATCAATAGACCAGTGGAAATCTCAAGCTAGTCTTCCTGAGATCTTTGCAAACCATATGTGCTTACTTTCTACCCATTTCTTTAGTATATTTGTCTTATGATACACTCCTATATCTATTTAATATTTTTATATTATTCCTATGCTAACTTTCTTTTATACATGGTTGTCTTTATTGGGACATATGTTTGTTTTATTTAAGTATATCACCTTAAATAAAAATCTGTGCCAATGAGTGGTTTTATGCTAATCCCATTTTTATGAGGCTCAAATTTAAAACATTAATTGAGTTGTTCTTTAATGGGATATCATAGGGAATCCTTTTGTAGCATTAGTTACCCCAAATTTATCTTGTATGTAAATTCAGATTTATACATACTGGGTGTGTTTAAAAGAGATTTTTAATGTGATTGTAAGCTTTTCACAGGTAGAGCTCCGATCAGGGTCTTATAATTATCTCTGTATAGGATCAAGCAAAAGCTTCTGTCTCGATGGCTGGTCATAAAGGAGCAGTTGCAGCATTTCCTAGAAGCTCTTTAAAAATGCAGAATCACAGACCACACTCAAGACCTAATAAATCAAAACTTGTATATTGATAAGATCCTCCATTGATCATATGTTCATTTAAGTTTGAAAAGCACTGCACCCGTATAAACAATTTTGTGTGTAACTTGTTTTATAGATATATATGGTGCTAGAATGCCAGTTATTTTGATGGTAATAGTGATGGCAAAAATGGTGGTATCCCAGTGGTAATGTCGTAACGGTGGTGGTTTTGGTGGCAATGGTGGAGGTTGTGATGGTGGTATCTATTTTCTTCCCAGGTCCCACTATATAAAAGAAATATCACTTCTATCACTTTGGTATGAAAAGATCACTGGAAAAATAATAAATAAAAATGAGAAAATTGTATTTACTAGGAGTCATAGGAGGGGAATTTTATGAACTTAGGAAGAATATACTGATAAATCACTTGAAAGAGAGATAAGATTTCCAAAGTTTATGCCAGAGAAGGCCTAGAAAGGATAGTTCCTGGTAACAAACAGATAATTTGAGGGCAAGAACTGAACCTGACACAATACAGTAAGCTCTGCCCTATTACGTTCAATAAATCTCCCACACAAGACTCAGTTGCTCCTCTAAAGAAATGTTAACTAAATAGTTAATATAATTTTGAAGTATGGATACATTGTTAGCTTTCCCATAACACTCAATTATTAACTTGTTCAATGTGTCTTTATGTTTCATCTCAGCCCAAATTATCATGAATATTTGGACATGAAATGTTGTCATTTTTTTTTTCTTCCTCTATAACGGAACACAATACAGGAATAATGAATGTTTTGAAAGGGCTGGTGAAAGTAAGAACCTGGCTTCTGGATAACCTTTCATAAGCAATCAGCTCATCTTCTTTATCTTTTTAGCCCTGTGGCATTTTCTAGGATGGTATACTAACCCAATTGGATTAAGGTCTGGGGACCTGTAAAGAAAATTCAATCTGCATTTATTGCTGTGTTATAATCTCCCTCTGCAGTGCATAAAGTTTCTACTGTACAAACGATGAGCTGGGAATCAAATTTCATCAACAGCTGTCTGTAGTGCCCTGTGAGGAGTACTGAATGTGCCCCCACCGTGCCCCCGGCTTGAGTGAGTGTCTTCATTGGCTATCAACACAGAGTCTCGATGTGTTTAGGGGTCAATAGGAGACCCTAAAGCAGCATATTAAAATTGTAATTGCAGCTATTCTGTCAAGGAACTTTCCCTGTTGGTAATTTATAAAGAATATGATAACATATGTCCATAGTCATTCTGCAACCTAGGTCCTCCTAAAGCTCTGTGTGGACTACTATCATGTCTGGATGACGAAAACTGCTGTGTAGCACTTTGTTCTTAAAGCATGGCCCCTTTATGAGTGCAAAGAGAAAGACAGATTAAAATAGAATTGTTTTCATTGTAAAATTAAAAAAGAAAAACACCCAAAAAGTGGGGGAGAATGGCTACATTTATCCTGGAAAGCCATGATATGTACCATCTTTTAGGGAAACAATTTTTGGGGGTTAATATTCACAGTGCCTGTCTAAGGCAGGAAATTGAACTAAGTCTCTAGAGTTCCACTGTCAATTCATCAGGATAAATAAGAGGCTGCAATGCAGCATGTTCCAGACGAGAAGCAGGCCTGAGGCAGCTTCTGCCATATTTCATTAGCAACCTTTCTGATCACTGGGTAATACCTAGGAAAAACATGTATGTCACATAATGCAATGAAGACCAAAACAGGTGGTCAGAAAGAAAGAAAATAACCCTCAATCACGGTTTTCTGAGTTCTGTAATTATGTGAGAAGATAAAATTAGAATAAAGTATACTCTAAAATGAGTTAATGTATTAAAATGTTTGATATTTTGTTTATTTGTTCGTTTTTCAGTGTCAATGGATTGAACCATTTTAGTTAGAGATTTTTTGTTGCTTTTTTTTTCATTTCATAATCTTTTATTAAGTGCCCTGTAAGATATACATACTTACATTAAACATTTGGGGGGAGGCAGCAATTAAAGATCATGATCTTTGAGTCCTTCCAGTAGTAGAATTGTTTGCTGTATACAGTTTGCACTGAGATATGCATACATCTGACTCTGACCCCACAAAGCTTCCAGGTCCCTGCAGAAAATTTTAAATATATATTTTATTTTGTTATCAATAGGTAAATCTTTGGCATCCCACTCATTCTTACTTAGCCCAAGTTTGTGTGTGTGTGTGTGTGTGTGTGTGTGTGTGTGTGTGTTCAAAATGTCAAATATTTACAACTATATTATTACAACTATATTGTGTATATATATATATATATTATTACAACTATATCTCACAGACTTACTGTGAGAACTAAATTAGCTATATTATGTGAAAAATCACAATTTAGGCTGTAAAATATTGTTCAATTGCTTAATACAAGTACAATGCCATATTGGAAGGAAGACATTTCCCAGTGGGGAAGCAGAACAGGAAATGGAGACCAGTTGTGTTCACATATGTGAGATGACCAAGAAAATGACCGAAGAACATTTAGAAATGTACATTGGGGCTATATTACTGAAAGTCTGAATACAAATTTCTGATAGTTTTTGAATTGTGTTAAAAGGAAATAAGCTAATGATCACTGGCAAAATAAACTTTATTAAATTAACTTTCAACTGACTTAGGAAGTAATGCACAGAAGTGGAAATGGAAAGGTAAGGGGAACAGATATTGTGAAGAAGACAGCTGAGTGCAGTGTCTTAAGGTAGAGAGAGATCAAGAAAGGGAAAATGAGCTTTTTGCCTAAATGAGGGTACCTAAAAAAACATAGAAAGCAAGGAAGAATAGATGTAGATGAGATGATCATTTCTATCCTCAAATTTTCCAAAGAGTATAGTTTTTATGGTTTTATTTTTTCTGTTGATAAGAATTCCCAGTAACTTCCTGACACAGTTCTAAGATATACACACACACACATAAGGAAATTAAATTTTAACAACTGGAAAAATTTTGTTGGAAAGGATTGTTAACAATATAATAAAATACTTGTTTTTCTCATCCTCTGTGTGGTCTTCTGTACTGAAAATATTTGATGGTCCTAAAAGACCACCCAGAGTTTCAATCCTTGCTTTCCTGACTGCTTCCTTAATAATGTTTACTTTTTCTTCAATTTTTCCTGCTTTATTTGAATTTGGATTCCTTATGTATCTAAACATCCTAATAAATTGGAACTCATTGAATAAAATGGCAGAGGTGTAGACAATAAAGCCAATTCTACAAGAGCCAAATATTAATGCATTGCATAAATGAATGTAACAGTAATCTATACAGTATCATCTACAGATAGATTGCATAGGACTTATTGTATATCTTGATAATAACTTCTAAGCAATTTAAAGTAATTATAACAACCAATGGTAAAATCAACTCAGCCACAAATAATAAGGATCCCATTGGTCATTTTAGAGGTAAATTAGTTAAGGATAACATACCTCCTTATCTCCCTAAAAACAAAATAAAAATATTCAGCAACTACCTTATCATGAGTGGCAAAATCCCCAAGATATTTTTCTAGACTGACTCATTTACTCTCCAAAACCTAGTAAGTTGTTTAGCAATAAGAAGATCACTAAGGTACAATATTTTCTTAATATAAAAGTTCCAATTAGTCCAATTATGTTGTTTTTATAGGTGCTTTAAGACTCCAGTATAAAGAATCTGAATTTGTCTCAATTTATCATGTAAACCAGTAAATGACACTTTTGCAGTGGCTAAGGATTATGTTTGTGTCCTTAGTTATAAATTCCTCTTTCTGTGATATGGAAAATCGTTTCTATGACATTGAAATAGAGTTCAGTAATACAAACTTGTCAGAATTACTATAAATCCAGATAGAACCAACCAGTAATTTTCTTCTATTTTCAATTCTTTTACTAAATATCTGATTTTTGAAGCCAAAACTAGTAGTTTTAGAGAAAAACGAAACTTTAAAGCTAAATTTTAGACTCTTAGCTTATTTATGTGTTTCTACTGATTTCCATGTGATGACAAGTACATGATTTCAATTTTAATAAGTGATTTGAGAGCTTGGAAAATTTGTCTCTTCTGTATTTAAGTGTTATTCCAAGTTCTTTTCAGCACAGAGTTAAGCATTTCATAAGTACCAAATGTTGCTCTTGAACACCCTAATTAACATATGCAAATTCCAATTTAGAAACCTTCATATATTTATGAACTGAAATTTTTTGTTGTTTTTAATTAAGAGAGAGTTAAATCATTCCAGACTCTCAACAAATGTGAATTTAGTTTTAGGGAAAATGTACAAACAGAAATGTTTTTAAGAAGATTTAACATTTTTTCGAAGGAAGATCAATTCTGTTTTGTTAGTGTTAAAATTGGTGGGCAAGGGTGGACATGTTATACCAATCTAACCAATCAGAAAGGTTTGAATCTGTTTATCATATTAGTGCTAAAATTGACAGGAGCATGAATCAGATAGAAATTAGAGACAAGAAATTTCTCAATTGTTGCTTGTTACAATTCCTACTGTTTTCAGGAAAATTTTAAAAAATGAACAAAAACAGAAAGAACAAAACAAAAAAACAACTTTGCATCCTAAAGCTTATCTCGCAAAAAAACAGCTCTCCATTTTTGTTTTGCTTTTGTTTTTGGAGAAGAGGTGGGGAGAGGTCATGAACATGACCTCACTGTGAAGGAATGAGAATTTCTAGTCCAGGTGCCCTCATCCTTCCCTGCAGGCTGCTACCCCCATAATTGCCAAGGGGAGGCTGAAGCAGGAGCCTAGAGGTGAAGGGAGGTGAGTGAGGGGAGGAAACACCAGACTCTCTCTCCCCTTCCTGTCCTTCTCAGGTAGCTCCTCTGGCAGTGGCTGCATCTCCTCCAAGTTTCCAGCTCCCAGTGGACAAGCCAGGGCGTGGCCTCAACTTCCAGTTCTTGTGATGCTTTCTCCTCACTCTGTCCCACCAGTGGAGGGGTGGTGATAACTTCCTGCTGTCATCTCATTATCCTGTTTTATCACCCGGTTAACCAATTGCCTGTATTTCAGTTCTGATTTAAATATTCAAGTAATTTCTGTTTCCTTGCTAAACTCTGATATGCTCTTTTTCAGATGTCTAATTTTTGCTCATATAATTTGTGTATTCCCTAATATGCTTTTCCTCTCACAGACTGGATTTGCAGTATATTTCTAAAGGTAGCTAATCAGTACTAAAATTTTCCTTTATTACATCAATTGACATGAAAATCTTGGTGCTTGATGTTTTATTTTAAAATTCCTGTAATTTTATGGCTTATTTACTTTAGATACTAGAGTTCTAAAAAAATATGTTTGACCTATATTTTAGGAAAGTTTAGTCTAAACAGACCATTAGAATTTATTTAGCCCTTCACTATTCACCTTTCAGAATAGTGCCCAAGAGGTGATCTCTTAAAGAGTTTTGTATTCAGTCAGGAATTTGAAAGATTCTAATGCAGATTATAAGATTGACCAAATCTTCTGTCTAGAAATGATTGGTTTATCTCAAAGGAACCTCTAGTGCAAGGTGGGTGGAATAACTCACATAACATAGACTTAGAGATGACTTAACCTGACAGAATACTTGCATGATTGTTTCTATGCCTGTTTCTTAATAAAAGTTGCTAGGTAAGAGGGAATTGGGCCAGATTCTTCTCTATTGAAGTTGTAGGAAAGAGCTAGCAGAAACCAACTATGGGCAGCTATTGTTATCCATAAAGAAGAAAGAAAAATAGAACGGAAGAAGGAAAATAGGAAAGAAGGAAGGAAGGGAGGGAGGGAGGAAGGGAGGAAGGAAGGAAGGGAAGAAGAAAGGGAGGGAGGGAGGAGGGAAGAAGGTAGGAAAGGGGGAAGGGAAGAAGGGAAGGAGGGAGAGAGGGAGGGAGGAAGGAAGGAAGAAAGGGAGGGAGGGAGGAAGGAAGGAAGGAAAGGAGGGAGGGAGGAGGGAAAAATGTAGGAAAGGAGGAAGGGAGGAAGGAAAGAAGGAAGAGAGGGAGGGAGGAAGGAAGGAAGAAAGGGAGGGAGGGAGGGAGGGAAGAAGGTAGGAAATGAGGGAGGGAGGGAGCGAGGAAGGAACGAACAAACGAACGAAGGAAGGGAGGAAAGGAGGAATGCAAGAAAGAAAGGAAGAAAGGAAGGAAGGAAGAAAGGACTAACCCAGAATTTATAAAATGTGTCACTATTACAAACAAGATAAATAAAAAGAAAGCCACAGCTAGAGATAGCATGAAACCCTGAAACCCTAGAGAATAAATAAATATTTTAAATACAGCTAGAGGAGGAGACAATTCTCTTGAAAATTTCAGAACAATCAAATGACTATATAAGAGTGAATCTCTCTCTCTGGGCTATCTTTCTGTTTCATTAATTTACCTGTTGACCTTGGTTTATAATAAGTCTTGAACTCGGGTCTGTACATTGTCCAACTCTGTTCTTCTTTGTGAAGATGGCTTTTTATATTCTGTATTAATTTTGGAATTGGCTTGTCACTTTCTCCCATTCCTCCAAAAAACCCCTGAGATTACTGAGCTCTTTTTAACTTAAGTTTTTTAAAGATTATTCTGGTTTCCATGTAGGAAATGTTTTAGAGGGAAGAAGAATAGAGTAGGGAGCCCAGTTTGGAGACTATCACAGTGGTCCAAAAGATGTTGATGGAGGCCTCATACATAGGGTACCACTGAGACGGACACAAGTGAATGGGTTCAAGCTAGACCTTATAGGGAATTCAAAGAGATGGAGACAATTCGGAGAGCTTGAGAGCATGGTTTAGGGCATTTATGAATGTAATTCAAATGTGATATCATGGATCGAGGTGTAAATTTTGGAGTCATTTGACATACAAATGAAATCTGCATGAATCGGATGTGATTACATAAAACCAGCATGAGACTATCTTATTAAATTATTGGAAAAAAAGTATTACATGCTATTTTGGGGGATGATAGGAGGCTAAATGAATTAATCTGCAAAGTAACCTTAGAGTTGGGTATCAAGGCATGATGATCTGTAATTATAATGTTCTCTCCTTCAGTCATCTCATTCTGTGAACCTACTTAATCAATCTGGCTGTATAATAAGCCAAGATGTCATGTACACCTCATGAATACATTTTACTAAGGGTGGAAATCATTGCTAAATGAGTTTGAAACCTGAAGTGGTAATGGGTGGGGTGGTGGCTAATCCCTGAATTAAAAGAATCATGTTTAAGATGTAAAACTGGTCTCAGATGAGGAAAAACCTCCAGGGCCTGAATTACAGAATCTCTCGTGCGGGCGTGCGCGCGCTCGTGTGTGTGTGTGTGTGTGTGTGTGTGTGTGTGTGTGTGAACAATAACAGTTGGAAGCTGTTCTCTGCTTCATCCAAAAAACAGCATGCTGAAAATCTTAGCTCTAATACTTTCCCTAGATGTAAGCGTTTATACCAAAAGACTGAAAATGCCAAGTCATTTCATAAAATAGATTATTTTCTAAAAAATTCAAGAGGAGAAAGAGACTTAACCCTTTGACCCTTCCTAAGAAGCTGTTTATATGAGTGTCACTTGACAAAGGAAGTGGAGATTATTAGACATAAAATATTCATTCATTAGACATAAATTATATGAGCATGTCCTACATACACTATACAAATTCCTACTTAGGGACCTCATTTGTAAACAATTCAATTAATAAGCCTTGCTCCAATACCTTCCTACTTCCTAGTCTCTTAACAATTGGAAAGCCTATTATAAACATCTTTATGATCCTTTTACCTGTATATCACATAAATGTCACCCATTATAGGAACAATCTAGAAGAGAGGGCATTCTTAATAAATAATACTCTAGGTCAGGTATATTTCTAGTCCATTGGGCTAAAGTTCTGAGGGAAGCAAAGAAGTTTAATAGAGCTATGTTCTCTTAGACATTCATAAAGGCCAAGAATTAATCCAAAATAATTATACTTTGGGGAGCTGTAAAGGAATGCTTTGGTGTATATAAGGCCTATAGTTATAGAAGTGCCACTGAAATACCATTTCCTGTTTGGAGAATTATTCAGTCACAGAATCTTTCCACACAGATGTCCCCAATAAATTATGAGTGCCATGCCTTGTCTTTGAGTAATATCCCTGAGAATAGTTTAACAATCTATGGAGGATATTCATGGAGTTGGGGAGACAAAAAGAAAAAGAGGTCTTCCCTGGTGGCGCAGTGGTTGAGAGTCTGCCTGCCGATGCGGTTCGTGCCCGGTCCGGGAGTATCCCACATGCCACGGAGTGGCTGCGCCCGTGAGCCATGGCCGCTGAGCCTGCGCGTCCGGAGCCTGTGCTCCGCAACAGGAGAGGCCACAACAGTAAGAGGCCCGCGCATCGCAAAAAAAAAAAAAAAAAAAAATAGTTTTGAAGGTGGATGACTCACCAAGGGTTATATTTATATAGACAGTCTATCATTTTAACCCAGACTGTTCAAAATAAGATTTATTTTGTTTCTATAATATACACAAACCTGTGTAGCATGTTGTGACACTTTCAAGAGAAGTAATAAAGCTGGAGCCTGTCTTCAGAGAGTCTATAACTTATTTAGGAAGCCTGAGATACATAAAGCTGAAAATTCAAAATAACATAGGCATTACCCTAACTTTTGAGTATGTGACTGACTGATGGAGGTCTACTGCATAAACAACCTCTATGAAAGAACCATACTTTTATTCTGTACTGTAACATGCCCTGGTGAAATAGCCACTTTTTCAGAGTACCTAGAAACTGAGAGTACCCATTTGGCTGATTTGTAGCGTTGAGATGTAAACAAGCATATCCCATATGGGTATCGAAAAAGCCATTGCTTCAATGATAAAAATGAATAGATTCAGTTGGCAGCAGCATTTGTCCATTTGCTGTTTATCTTCTCCCTGCCTGAAATGTAGATGCAATACCTGAAAATGGAACAACCATCTTGTGACAAGGAGAATGAAAGCCACAGGCCAAGAGGATGGGGAAGGAAAAACTGAAGAAATCTGCTACCCCGATGGCACTATGAGCCACCATCTCAGCTATGGTGAGCATACCTTTGGATTTCTTATCATGTAAGGAAATATAATGTCTATTTGGTTAAGCTTCAGATTGCTGAATTCAGTCCTAACTGATAAATATGTTATTAAAGTCAATAAATGAGTCATGACATTATTCCCAGTAAAGTCTTCTTTATTTATAAATTCTCTGAGCTCTATCTCATTTATTTCTCACAACATCCCTACTGGATTAAGTGACAAATCCACTTTTCCAGATGAGAAATTTGAGATTCACGGAGGTTGTGTCTGTTCTAGGATCACACAGGTAGTTCATGGTAGGGACAGTAATAGCACCTACTTGCTCCACTATATTACCATACTTTATCAATTCAATATCAATAATATTAGAGGTTTCCCTAATATATATTAACTAAAAAAATTCTACTTTCTGTTTTACTTTTTTTTTTAACTTTTGCTTGTGTGGGTCTTATAATTCCATGAATATTTAAGCTACAGTACCTTATTAGAAGTTCACAATTCTATAATGGAAGAAATAATTCTTGTTATTCATCTTCTACAGCTGGGGAAGTTGAGTTTAGAAGGTGAAGAGCTTGCTGGAGAAAGGGAAGGAGGAAGAATATGCTTATTTTATCCAACCCTAACATGTCACCAAACCTTAAACTGATTATTTAAAATCAATGCTTTTATAGGTCTAGTTTGGCATTTAGCTCTTTATTTACTCTCCTTTACCCCTCTTTCCTTAGTGAAGATCTCTCTCTGAACCTGAAAATAACGTGTTTAGGAACCTGAGTCAGTACTCTGAGAATCCAAAGCCATGTTGGTTCTGTCGATGACTACTACAGAATTCTGAACAAGTGATTAAAGATAGCTGTTCCTAGCAAACTTGGACCTCATGGCAAACGTATATCCCCAAACTGACGAAATACGGGGGAGTTCACCTGTGTATATCCAACTACTAAATGCTGTGACACATTTAGATGCTTAGGTAGGAAGTAGAGTAATGAGGGCTGCAATGGTGCCAGCAAAACATACAAAGGAAGGTGCTGGGTGACCCCTGAGCAGACTGTCTCAGTTATGTCTAGGACTTTTCAAGGTGAGTCTGACGCCTGCTGGTGGTCTGTCTCACTTTTTCCATATTTCTAAGTATGCTCGGTGGATTTGGAAATATTTATGCACCATGTTAAGACCTGCCAGTCTGATTGCCACTGTACCCCCTATGGAGGCACATTGTTGAATAAACAGGAAAGCTTTTATCCTGCCAACCTGCTGGGTGTCTTTCTCCAAGGCTGAGTCAACACACAGCAATGGTTATATGATATATTTGAAAGCTTAGAGGATAGGGGTTATCGTTACCAGATTTATTAGGCAAGGGTGTCCTTAAGGTCTTTCAAATTTTTGCATGTATAATGCTGCATTACTCTAATTCAATAATTACTGATATATGCATTTTATTTAAAATCTAGAATTAAATAAATGTTACCTAAAGGATCTAAATTTTGTGAGTTATTATAAATACATTGGGAAAGCTGAATTTCATGTAGTCTCAGAATAATTTAAAAGCAAGCACAAATTTAAAGTAAGACACACGGTTTGTATGAAGTGAATGTGCACATTGGTCATTGCTTTAGGTTTATGTTTTACTTTTTAAGAAAATATATATCCTTTCTGTTGTTTCTCAGTGGGCACCAAAAGCATCTGGAGTCAGTTACATTTATTTATGTTCTATTCTAACCAAAATGGCTTAGCTAAAAAGTATTTCAACATTTATTTAAGGAAAAATAGAACTGACTTTAGACTCACATGCCAGGTTTTAGCCCAGAGCAAAGTGTCATGGTTGATTCCGAAATGAAATGGAAACACTGACAGACTCTTTATCCTGGCAGTGTTATAAGGATAACAGGTAAATACAATAGTTTAAGATAATAATAGGTAACATTTTCCAGGTTTTGCTATTAAAGGTCTCTCAGCACAAACAAGCTTTATAAAGTTCCTCTAAGAAAAGTTAGTTTATAAGATAAAAAGTCAAAATTCAGCCAATTTTCCATTGCAATAAAATATGATTCTTTTTTTGGTTGTTTTCATATTGTTGGTTTCCCTTTGCAAGTTTCACATGATTAGAATATGTGCTTTTTGATATTAGGCCTCTATTTAAAAGCAACACTATAGGCATCAATAAAAGGAAGGCATATAATGAGATATTATTAAATTCCCTTTTAATGCAACTTAGGTGTTTACAAGATCTTTTAAAAATTAGTATTTTTATGAAATATCCCTTATCTCATTGGTTTCCCATATCACTTCAACTTATGATTCTTTAGTGTTTGTATTTAATTGAAATTCTGAACATGCTGACATTGTAGTTTGTATTTATTTTGAAATAAATTATTGTTTGTTTGTTTGGTTTGGTTTTTATCATTAATGTTTCTCAAGGAGAAATATATAAAATGAGTGCATAGATTTGGGTGAGGAGAGCAGTGTTTAGATCCTGGCTCTGACACTCCTGAGCTTTGCAATTGTGGGTACTGTTTGAATTTTTAAAATGGGAGCTAAAATAGTAGCTAAATCAAAGGGTAAGTCTGGAAATGGAAAGAGATAAGGGGCTTAGCAGAACTCCTGACTCATGGCAAATGCTCTATAATGCTTAGCTGTAATCATTTACTGTGTAATTTTTTTTTGTCGGAAGAGCATACAGTGCAATTTCCTCCATCAAGCACCAGTTAGCCAACCGCTATAAAGTGGTGTTTAATGCCAGTTTTACAGAGCTACTGTTGTCGTTATGAATTTCCATACGTGTGAGGGTCTGTTTCTGGACCTCTTTTCTATTTAACTGGTCAACCTGCTTTGTGTCTGGGTCAATAAACACTATATTATTATGGTTTTATAAGATACTTTGAAAGTTAACTGTCCAAGTCCTCTCAGTTTGTTTGTTTTAAAGACTGTATTGGCTCTTATGGGCCCATTTACTCCTCTTCATATACGTTAGAATCTACTTGGTCAAGTTCTGTGAAGAATTCCATTGTAATATGTATTGAAAATCCACGGACTCTATAGATCAACTTGGTAGAATTGCCATCTTTTGCATTTTGATTTTTTCTTTCCATAAACATGGTATTGTTTTCTATTTACTTATATATACGTAAACACACATTCATAAACACATATGCATACACATATATACTCTTGTATAACTTCCAATAATATTTTTGTATGTTTTTCATATAAATCTCTTTATGAAAGATTATTCTATTCATGTATTTATTTTGCTAAAAGTAATTTCTGAAATTAGGTTTCCTATTTGTTGCTGGTGTATATAAATTTAATAAACTCCATTATTAATTCTGAATAAAATTATGTGTAGATCTTTACTGGGTTTTGTGTAGGCAGTTATACTTTCTGCAGTATTTCGAATGTTGAGTGAAAATTTTGAATAAGAAAGAACAGTGAGCATATTTTTCTTATTCCTGATTTTAAGAGAAAAGTCTGTTATTTCACCACCATGTATGATGTCTGAGTTTTTGTAGATATCCTTAATCTGGTTAAGAAAGTTCCCTATTTTTGTTTTGTTTTTTTAAAAGAAAACAAGTGTAGAATTTTATGACTGGTTTGTTTGCATATATTGAGATTCATGGTCATGTAGTTTAATCACTTAATTTGGTGAATTATATTTATAATTTTTTTTCTAACATTCATATACATTAATTTCTGGGGTTGACTCCTTTAACATACAATTATTGACAACTTACTACATATAAGGTCCTGGTCTGGGTATGGGGGCTTATCAGTGAACAGAATGGACATTCCTTAACAGAGTTCACATTGACTACAGAAAGTATTTAAAATTGAATAAGTCGTATATTACAGTCATAAGTAGAATAGAGAAAACCCACAAAACTAACTTATTTTCAATACATTGTATTAGATTTTTTGTTCTGGAATTTTTTAGCCAATATTTTGTTTGGGATATCTGTGATCTCATGAATGTGGTTGGCCTACCATTTTTCCTTTCTCATAGGGTCTTTTATTGGATAATAAGATTTTATAAGCCTCATAAAATGAGTTGGGGAGCATTCATTTAAATTTATTTTTGCATTGTATTACTTGTCTAAATGACATACTAACAATTTGTATATGTTTTCTCCAATCAAGTAATGAACATTTCCCCCAATATATTTATTCATAAAATGTGCAAAATAATTACCTCCTCTGTATAACTTACATCAGGGTTTGTGATAATTCAGTAATATTTAGTATTTCTTAATTCAGTGTGATTTATGTCATTGCATCTGTTCTTACTTTGATCATTTGATTTTGTATATCAATGCCTAAAACAATGTGAAATATTTTGTGGTATCAATGTTTGTATTCTGCATAAAATTCTGCCAGAATGTTATCAAATTTGATTCTGGTTTCTGTCAAGTGAAGAAAATTCCCACGCTCACATTATTTCTGGAATGATCATCTCAGTGCTAGACATGGCCTCGCCAAAAACAGAATCATATAGATTATGCATTCAAAAACAGCATTTTTCTCTCATTTCCATATAATTTTGTTATGCAGAAAGGCAGTTGTTAGTGTTTTTAAAAACCATATTTCAATTTATTATACTTCAATCTATTGAAAATGCACATTTTTAATTCCTGTTACAATGAATATGTGATAAAACTGTTAATCTTTATACCCACTCTAATTCTTTAATCGACTATTTTCCACCTCTAAAATATTTGCAATTCAATAAAATTTAACAAAAATAATTGGAGGCAGAACAAGTAACTAGGATCTGATCACTTGTTCAACATATGCAAGAAAAATATATATGTCTAAAAATTTCCTATATATACCATCTTTCAGACAATTAAAAGATTGTGATTGAAATGGATTGTTTTCAATAAAAATGATCAATAGTTTAATACTGAAATTTCAAATTTCATGTCATTTTATCTGTATCAGAAATAGCATATTTATTTCAATGGAGTCTTTAGGATAGTCTCTCTTCCTGTTTTTCCTGAAATTCATCCATGATGACTGACATGTAGGTAGAAAGTATAGATATATCCTGTCCTGTTAGTGAAGTATCTTCTACCATATAATGGCCAAGTTAGTAGCCCTGAAGTCATTTCCTGTTTTCTGGAATTTCACCCATTCTTTCAAAAACTTTATTCACTTATCCAGATAATTGTATTTTATTTTCATCTCTAATGCTTTTTATTTTTTGCTGATAATTCTTTGAAGATGTATTTCTTTAAATAGTGAAGGAATGCTATACAGCAAAGTAACATAACACAGAATTTGTAAAAACTTTAAAAATGATCTACCTCACTGAAATACTGTTATAGCAATTAAATATGTACTCATGAAATTTCTATTTCATCAAATAAATGCTTGCAATAATATAATTAGTGGATATTTATGTATTAATTTATTACTACTAATAAGTCACAAAGTCACTTACTTTGTGACTTATTAATTGTAAATGAAAATTATTTTCTACTTACCAATTCATATTATGACAAAAGTAACTGCAGATTTAAATTAAGAGCTTGACAGTATCATTCCAGCACATGAAACAAATGGTAGACCATATGACTGCAATGTGAAATGTCATATACAGCCAATGTACTAATTCAGGTAGAGGTTTTATTTTTTTTAACATCTTTATTGGGGTATAATTGCTTGACAATGGTGTGTTAGTTTCTGCTTTATAACAAAGTGAATCAGTTATACATATACATATGTTCCCATATCTCTTCCCTCTTGCGTCTCCCTCCCTCCCACCCTCCCTATCCCACCCCTCCAGGCGGTCACAAAGCACTGAGCCGATATCCCTGTGCCATGTGGCTGCTTCCCACTAGCTATCTACCTTACGTTTGTTAGTGTATATATGTCCATGCCTCTCTCTCGCCCTGTCACAGCTCACCCTTCCCCCTCCCCATATCCTCAAGTCCGTTCTCCAGTAGGTCTGTGTCTTTATTCCTGTCTTATCCCTAGGTTCTTCATGACATGTTTTTTTCTTAAATTCCATATATATGTATTTGTCTTACGGTATTTGTCTTTCTCTTTCTGACTTACTTCACTCTGTATGACAGACTCTAGGTCTATCCACCTCATTACAAATAGCTCAATTTCCAGGTAGCGGTTTTAGATGCTCATCAACAGACACGTCAGTTAGAAAATAGTTTTAAATTTTAAATTATTTTTATTTTAAATATTTTTTAAAATGTGGTAGATTTTCAATGGCGTTATAGTACCCAACACATGCCTTTTTTGGTAAATAGAAGCAAAACAAAATATAATCTCCAAATAGAATAAGACATTTTATTTTCTTCTGTTGAAAAGAGTGCTAATGTACTGATTTATAAGAATAAATACTCTATCTTCCAGAATATTTTTATAATAAATGTACAAATTATCCATCTTTGGATTTAGCAAAATCATAAAAAATAGAGAAATAAATTCCAAAGAAATGAAGAGGTCTACTAATCTGCCTAGCTCATCCTGCAAGGTGGTACCCATATGCAGCCTGCCATGAACAGCCTGTCATGATGATTCACAGAAGGTCTCTACTGACAAATCCATCTACACCATTTCAGGAAAGTAGCCAATGACTTTTTCGATTTTTCTAAATATATCTCCAGAGTTGTTCTGCATTGTTCTTTTTTTATATAGTTTAGTCACTCTCTTCCTCTAACTCATAAAGCACAAATATAATCCGTTTTCTTAATTTAAGAAAGAGTCTTGTTTGGTTTCAGCTGCAGAATCATGGCACTTTGAAAACAAATGATGCTGGACTGTCAAAAACTCAGAACTATGTGGCATCATATGGCTCACCAATTCAATGCCATAACTTTATATAAAGTTTCAGTTACTGGGAAGATGGCTGCTAATGTTGTAGATGTGTTTATACATGCAACAGAGCACACTGGTACACAGAGAACAAGCATTTCAGTATCCTCCCTGCCAAAGTTAAGGCAAAATTTTTTTCTTGGACAAAGAGAAAATTATTTGATCAAGCAAGCTCTGGGCAGTCCTGCTGGGTAAGAGACTGAAGTTACCATGAGAAGGAAATCAGATTGTCAATGGGGGCGAGGATGGGGAATAAAATTGCTGGTGCAGGGCTGGAGTTATATTTAATAGCTCTTCCTCTCTCATTTTCCATTTTTTTACTAACATGTCTTTCATAATCAAGAGTATGTCATCCAACTTTGGGATTGGCATACAAAATATAAAATGCATTTACATCAGAGGAGCAAAATCAAACGTGAACAACCAGCAACAACAAAAAAGATGGCAAACATAAACCAGCCATATGCTATAGAAAAGAAAGCTGATGTGCTACGATGATTTCAAACAAAATTGACTTTAAGATAAATACATTACTGGAGATAAAAATTTCAAGTAGGCAAGATGTTATAATAAATACATATTTAAATAAGCCTAATAAATAACCTCACACACACAAACAAATTGTTAGAATATAGAAATTGGTAAATCCACTATTGGGGTGGGATATTTAAACAGATTTTTATTGATAATTCATAGGACAAAAGACTACATTTTTATAAGATTATAGGAAATTTAAACAACTAAATTAGAAGCTCAGTTTAACAGATATACAGACAACCATGTGTCCAAGAAAGAGAGTATCCATATTTTTCAGAGCATACATGCAACGTTTACAAAAGTTGGTGTTATCTGAGGTCACAAGTCCTCAATACAGTTAAAAGAGTTAGAATCATGTAGAGTATGTTTGCTGTACCATACTGCCCTTGAATTGGAAATCAATAACCAAAATACATGAAAAAAACCTTATGTTGGAAAATATATAAACATTGTTCTGAATAATTCATGTATCATAGAAGAAATCATACTGAAAAATTGAAAATATTTGGGACTGAAATATCATTAAAAACACTTCCTATGAAAGTATGTGATACAATTTAAATGGCACTTAGAGGAAAATGTATGGTATTTACATGTTTTCAGTAGAAAAGAAGTGGATTAGTCGCTAGAGCTGCCATAGCAAAGTACCACAGACTGGTGGCTTAAACAAAAGAAATTTACTTTCTCATCTTGAGAAAGGTGTCAGCAGGCTTGCTTTGTCCTGAAGCCTTTTTCCTTGGCTTTCAGATGGCCACCTTCTTGTCGTGTCCTCACCTGTATGTGTCTCTTCTGTGAGTACAAAATCCTCTCCTTATAAGGATACCATTCAGATTGGATTAGGGTCCACCCTAATGGCCTCATTTTAACTTAATCACCACTTTAAAGGCCCTATTTCCGAACATAGTCACATTTTGAAGAACTGTGGGTTAGGGCTTCAGCATATGAATTTGGAAGGGATACACTTCAGCCTAAAACAAGAAGAAATCTGTTAATTAATGAGCAATGTGTCATACATAAGTAATTACACAACAATCAACGATAACTACCAAAACAAGCAGAATTAATGACAATAAAGCAAAGAAAAATCAATGGGATATAAAACCAGAAACACAACAGAGAAAATCCAAAAAGACAAAAGATACATCTTTGCAAAGACTATAAAAGTAAAAATAAATAAATAAACACCTGACATGATTGTTCAAAAAATACAGATGAACAAATAATACAGTTGGTCCTCCATATCCACAGGCTCGGCTTTCTTGAATTCAACCAAACTTAGATCAAAGTAGTTTTTAAAAATTACAGAAAATTCCATAAATTTGCCACACTAGCAACCACATATGTAGAATTTACATTGTATTAGTTATTATAAGCAATATATAGATGATTTAAAGTGTACGGGAGGGTTTGCATAGGTTATAAGCATTTGTTATGCCATTTTATAAAAGGGCATTGCACATCCATGGATAACCAATCCCCAGTTAATACAAAGGGATGGCTATATTAGGAATGAAAAAAGAGGAACACAAGCTCTAAGCAGCTTCTTCCATCCAAGAATCTCTGTAAAATTGTCTCCTACTAATTATTACTGAGGTTGTATCTCTGCATTTAAGTGAATCCCTGCCTTCATTCAATAACTAGGTTAAATATTCCTACTAGCTTACTCCCCTGCAAATCAGTTATTGTAATATATTGTAAGTTCCTATGCATCCCTATTTTAAACTAAACCATCAGAGATGAGATAAAAAAAAAAATGGCATCTTTTTGATACAGCTCTAAACTCAGAGTTTGCCTTCTGCCTTGCACAGCGTTGAAAATTCCTATTTCCAAAGCCTCTCCTCCAAATGTTCTCTTCACCTTTATGGATTAATAGAAAATTCTCCCTTGATAAACACAGCCCCCACCTCTTCATAGTGAAGACCAATTTATTGCTCTCACTCCCTACATACCTCAGGGCCTGGAGGTGGGATAGATATCCTTCTTCCTCCCTTCCACACTTCAATATCACATTTTCTTTTCCTCTTTCAAAACCTCCAGCTCTTTTGAATTGTATATCACAAAATAAGAGCAACCACT
The DNA here is from genome assembly GCF_964270905.1 of Leucopleurus acutus. NCBI lineage: Eukaryota > Metazoa > Chordata > Mammalia > Artiodactyla > Delphinidae > Leucopleurus > Leucopleurus acutus. The sequence goes on along the minus strand of NC_139142.1, from coordinate 18,382,643 downwards.
GTCCTTCTTTGTTGCTCTAATTCTTTGACCTCCTCGATGTACCTTCTTGCTGGAGATTTCACCACTTGGCTCATACTCGACTTTCTCCATCTTTGCTCTTATCACCATTCTTGGTGACTTCAATATATTGGATGCCCTGAATAAGCCATACAACACTCAGGGCTTAAATTTCCTTGGCCTCCTCATGTCCAATGGTCTATTACTTCATCTTAATTTGACCATTATCAGGGTCATGGCATCGATTTTGTCATCACTACCTTACTTCTGAAATTTCAAGTCTAATATTGAAATTTCTCATGCCATCTCCACTTCTTCAGGTGGTCTACTCTTCTCTTTTGTAACAGTCCTTTTGCCTTATCGAGAAGTCTTCTCCACTGGTCTGCCCTAGTCTTTCTACCAGTCATCCTCTCAAGGTCATTAATTTCTTCTTTACTCAGCTTAGATTCTATGGTACCTCATTATAAAAATTCCTTGAAAATATCCTCAAGTCCCTTGACCCTTTCTGCTTCTGTTGTTTTTGCCTGAAAACACTAAATCTACCTAAGCACCTACCTTTCTGGATCTGTACTCAAGCAAAAACACATGGCTAGAGATAATGTAAAACTAAGTTTACCAATCACAATTTAAAATCAGCACCTCAAATACCAAATAGACAATCTCGCTCCATCCCCTTCTAAAATTTATTTTGCATCTAATGTAATGCTTATTTTATATCTTCCTCTTTCTCCTAAAATCTAAATACCACATCCCTCCTCCCACCAATTCAAAGCAATTGGAAGGAATCTATTTTATTTTACTCCTACTCTACAATCTTACTTGCATCTCATCTCACATTCTCTGGCTCTCTTTCTGATTCAAAAGATGACATTTTGACAAGTTGGTCAGTGTCCAAACTTTTCATTAGACTCTGGATTCCATTCCTTCTGATTTTCTCAGAGTTTTATTACTGTTATTTCCTCTCACCTAAATCATGATTTTCTCCATTTCTACTAATTCATTCCCAGTGGCATATAAACATGCTCTAAGATTTACCATTTTAAAAATTGACAACACAACTCTCTTTCTATATCCTTCAACTCCATTATGTCTCTGATCCGCTTCCCAATAAAACCTCTTAAAGCATTAACTATTATTGCTGCTCTACGACTTGTCCTTCCTGTTTCCCTTCCTCTTGATCCAACCAGATTTCCATATCCAACATGCAGAAGCTGCACTAACTGAGATTCTTATTAACCTGTATGCCACCACGTCTAAAAAACAATTCTTTATCCTTATCTTCTTTTTCCTCTCAGCAGCATTTGATGTAGACGCCCACTTTCTATTTCTTCAACCACATTCTCTTGCATTTAGAGACACCATACACTTCCATTTTCCCTCTTAACTTTCCATATCTTTCCATCTCCTTTGTCTTCCACCTTCCAAAACCTCATCTTCTGTAGACTGAACTACTTAAATCATTTCATAACTTTTTTTTGCGGGACGCGGGCCTCTCACTGTCGTGGCCTCTCCCGTTGCGGAGCACAGGCTCCGGACACGCAGGTTCAGCGGCCATGGCCCACGGGCCCAGCCGCTCCGCGGCATGAGGGATCTTCCCGGACCGGGGCACGAACCCGTGTCCCCTGCATCGGCAGGCGGACTCTCAACCACTGCGCCACCAGGGAAGGCCTCTCAGAACTTTTTAATTCATCTTTACCTCCTGTCCAATCTATTTCATGCAGACCATCCAGAGTAATCTTGTTTAGAATGTAAATTATGCCATATCACTTCCCTACTGAAAACTCTCAATTGTTTCCAATTACACACAGAATAAAGTTTAAATCTCCTAAATGACCTATAAGGTGCCTGGCCTGGCTTTTTGTCCTCTTCCAATTTGCCTCATCATCAACTTGGTACAGTGCAGACACATGGGTCTTTTTCTTTTAGCCAAACATACTTATTTTGTCCCTGCCTTATCTCCTTTGCACTTTCCAGATATTCTCAACCTGGAAGATTCCTTCTCATATCTTTGCCAGTCTGGTTTCTTTTCCCATTCAGCTGTAAGCTGTAATATTGCTACCACACAGAGACCTTTTCTGAGCATACAGAGTAAACCAGCCTCTTCCTTCACTTAGACTACCCTAGCCCTCTGCTTTTTGATCTTCTAATAGTTACTACTATTTCACAGCATATTATTTAAAATTCTCAATAATTTTGAGATAAATATTATCACTACTGTACTTGTATAGATGACAAAATCATGGCTCAGATTAGTTAAGTGAATTGTCTAAGGTGAACATTTAAGTCTCAGTTCTGTTTGTGCCCCCAGATCATTAGCATTGAAATTATCATGGAATATCACTGACATTCCAAAGTAGATTACACAAAATTTACTTGCGCGTGTGTGCATGCGTGCGTGTGCATACACACACACACCACAAATAGTTTGTCTTTTACTTAATGTTGACTAGATTTAGGCCAGTCTACTTTATCTAGGAAAGCACTGGGGCAATGGATCTCTATGTCTCTGTAAATGAGAAATGTTCAACCTTTGACCAGAATGTGATCAGTAATTATGATTTCCAGACACCACTCTTTTCAGACTTAAGGTAGGTAACTCTGAAATGGTTGGGTTAAATCATTAATCCCACCTACGCTGACTGGAGCTAGAGTTAGAAAGTTGAAACACAGACCAAATTCTTCATACTAATGTTTACATTCTTTTAAACTGCCTTGAGTGTGATCACCCAGGGGACTGAGTATCCCATTAGTTGAAAAATGCATGTATATGGGTATTTATAATATTGAGAGGTGGGGGTGAGAAGATAAAGGGGTGTGAAGAATTTAAAAGGCCACAACAATTTAGCAAACAATAAGTCTTTAACCAGGAACACATGGTTTCTCACACCATGTGTAAAACATTAAAAGGAGAGAAAAAAGAGAATGATGGTGTTGTGTTACAATGCAAAAGTAAAAAAGTTTGTTTCAAGAACGCTTTTAGTAAAAATAAAAGCTGTTCTTCGTACAAACTTTCTAATTACTAACTGTGTTTATCTCTGCTTGTATGTGTGTTAAACACATTGTAAAATATTCACAGTTGAGTGCACAAATACTTATCAGATTGAGCTCATGGACTCCATAAATCACAAAAATGCTTTAGTGCATCATGTAGTTTAAAAGGGTAGCTGCCCAACAATCTTTAGCTCTTATAAAAGAAAAAAGTTTAATTCACTTTAAAGGTAGAGAAGGGTTTGTGGGGGTTTTTTGGTGTTTTTGTTCTTTCTTATTTTTGCTTTGTCATCTCTCTTTCTATGGAAAAAGCCCGTTTCTTTTCATATCAACCATTAGATAATGTGGCAGGCAGCGTTCTAAAATGGTTCACAATGATTCATGTCTTCTATTATTCATGCCCTTGTCTAATTCCCTCCTGTTAAGTGCAGGCTGGGCCTAGTAGCTTGCTTTAAAGAAATTGAAAATGGCCAATGTGATTGGGTATCACTTCCAAGATTAGGCTATAAAATCCAGGGACTTCTTTCTTGCTAGCAATCTTTCCTTTGCTTACACTCCCTCTGCTCATTCACTCTGATGAAGCATGCTGCCATATGGGGAAGTCCACGTGGCAAGGTACTGAGAGTGACCTCTGGACAATAGCCAGGGAGAAACTTAAGCTCTCATTCCAACAGCCTAAGAGGAAATGAATTCTGCCAACAAACAGGTAAACCAGCTTGAAAGTAGATCCTTCCCCAGTGGAGCCTTCAGATGAGATGGTAGCCTAAGTTGTCACCTTGACTGCAGACTTGTGAGAGACCCAAAAGCAGTGAACCCAGCTACATTGTGCCTGGATTCTTGGACCACAATAACGGTGAGATAATAAATGTGTGCTGTTTAAGCCAATATATTTTCAAGTAAATTGTTATGCAGCAATAAATAACACCAATAAACAACATAATCAAAGAATAATGTGACTTCACAATTTCCTTGACCAATCATATCCAACAGTAGGTTTTGTCTACTCTACCACCTCAGAATCTATTTCAGTCTACCTAACCATGCTATCATTTCCCTTTTAATCCCCATTAACATTTGCTTCAAATATTTCAATGTTTCCTAAGAGTTATGCCCATCTCCAGACTGGTACATTCCATTCCATCTTCTACAACAGCATTTCCCAATCTAAGGTTCACAGATTTTCTGGAAGGAAAAATTCCTTTAACAAATTAATCTACAATAGGCAGGGAATTTTATTCTCCTTAAGAGAGTCATAACTGAAGTTGTGATATTGTCATGCATCTTTATTCAATAAAAAGATTCTCAAATTCATTTGACACCAAGACTGCCCTCTCTTTTTCATATAGTTTTTTAAAAGCATTGATAATATTTTATGGGATCAATTTTGTCACAAAATAAGAAAGAAAGAAAAAAAAAACTGTTTGACGAATACTGCTCCAAACTTCTGAAAGAATAATTTTCTGAAATGCACATCAAGTCATGTCACTGACTTGCTTAAAACACACGTTGGCAAACTTATGTTGCTTATAGAATAAGGTACAAAGAAAGAATACAAATGAAGACATGTATGACCTGCCTCAACCTCTCTGGGCCTTTCTCTTAGTTCTTTATGTGACTCACTGCTCTGCTCTGTTTCCCTTATCCTCCACTCCAGCCTTACTAAACCCCAGACCCCAGTTAGTTTGCTAACTATTCTTGAGGTCTCAAGATTGCTAGTCTCCACTCACATGTCTTCATAAAAGGAGAGTGAGAACTCTTGTTTGTATGCCTACCTCTCTTCCCTGAATCTTCTGACAAACTATAACTCATTTTTCTATTCAGGTCAAGTCATTTAATTTATAAAGCATTTGAATAGCTTAAAGGCTCTAGAGAGTGGGATTTCTTTCATTTCTGAGAGTGTTCTTCAAAAGTAACACTCATTTTAGTACAAATATTTACAGAAGTTAAGGTGTATTTTCTTTTAATATCTTCATACCCCTGATGGTGAAATCATTTCAGGTTTAATTACACTGAGAATTTTCTTTCTTCTTTTCTCTCTCAATTTGCTATAGTCTGCCTACAAGAATACTTCTATAATTTTATTATATATAGTTCTTTGTATATTCCTACTTATAATAGATAACAATAGTCTTGAAGTCAGGTAATGAGATATTCATTTATGCACCCTCACAGTGCTTTGATAAACAATTAATGCTCAAATAACAGAACACTCATTCATTCACTCCTTTATTTTTTCAGTAAACTTCGATTTCTAAAATAATCTTCCTGGTTTTTCTTCCTTGAGTGCACTCTTTTAAATATTTCTTATGATTTTTATTCTATCTGGTGCATTCTATTACCATATTTTATGATTGGATGCATAAACTGTTACATTTAATAGTTTCTTAGTTCCCTAGTATCTTAGTTCCTTAGTATCTTGTTTGGTCTTCCTTGTGATTGCCAGAGTGCTCTGATAATACCTGAGCTTGGTGATGTACTCTTTTTTTTATAGGAAAATAAAAATCTGTGCAATCACTTTATTTCAGTAAATTTATGAAAATGTTAAATATCCATGGCTTGAGTACTAGCAAGACATAATGAATAAATATAAATCAAAGTTGTTTATCTAAATCATGTTTTTTTAATCACTGGCATTCATGTGTAGTTTTCACAAGTAAATTCTTTATGCAGTATATGGATACATATTGCTAAAAGTAATGATATTGCCTAGACTATAAATTTTAAAATATATATGTAAAAACAGAATTTGATGAAAAGTTATTTATCTGAATAGTGGGATAAATACTCATATCTATAAATATCCTTTATTTATAGCTTTAATGGCATCAATATTCATGAATTGTGAAACTGCTTGAATTTTTATTGTCTTGTTGTATGCCACAGATTCAAAAAATGACTGCAATCACTATTTAAAAAGTTGATTGTATATCATACCATAGAACATAATATCACTTTTATTAAATGTTTTATTATTTAAACCTCTGCATGGATCCCATGCTTCACCAAAATTTCATTTGTTTCATTTTTTAATTATATACTCTTCCATAACCAGGCATAAAATTAGGATATGATTAGAATCAGGAATAAAAAGCCTTTCACCATTATGCGATTTCCATTCACGTCTTATTGTAGCAAAATACACTAGGAAATGTGTATAGAACAGGATTAAGTTTTTTAAGTGGTGATTTTAAAAGTTTCCCTCCATTTTCAGAATAAATTTAAGCTGAATGATTTTCAGTTTTATAAAACTATTATTATACAAATGATAACAGTAATGTTACCAGCCTATTGTAACAAATGCCTTGCAGCTGGAAAACCCTCTCTAATACAAACTAATGAAATTGTGTTGTCACAGTCCTATCAAAGAGACATAATCAAAAAAAAAAAAAAAAAAAAAAAAAACAGAGCTTCCCTTCTGGCGCAGTGGTTGGGAGTCCGCCTGCCGATGCAGGGGACACGGGTTCGTGCCCCGGTCTGGGAGGATCCCGCATGCCGCGGAGCGGCTCGGCCCGTGGGCCATGGCCGCTGAGCCTGCGCGTCCGGAGCCTGTGCTCCGCAACGGGAGAGGCCACAACAGTGAGAGGCCCACGTACCGCAAAAAAAAAAAAAAAAAAAAAAAAAAAGAGACATAATCTAGTGGGACTCTGTGAACATCTGTCATTTAGGTCTTACCATCACTGACTTCTTATTTTAGTAATAACATCTCACATTTTTGGCAAAATATTCTCCCCTCTGCATTCACACTGTTCTTCTGCAGTCACCCATCACAATATCCTTCTGACATAGCTTTGAGCAGATGACCCAAGCCAACTGTAAAATAATATCCTCTAAATCACAAGAAGTGGAAACAGGAATAGTCATGTAAACAAGCAAGATAATCTGAGTCCTGCTTTGGAATTTTCCTTACTGAAGATGAGAGGGGGGCTCCTTTCTTTCCTCTGGGTTGAGAGCTTCCAGTAGCCATGTCAACAACTAGGAGAAGCCTGGTGTAATTAGGCCAGTTCATCTGCAGAATGGGAGTCAAGATGGGGAAACGGAATTATATACAAATAATATCAATTCAGCTCACGGGATCCAGTCATATGTGCATGAGGCCAAATCTATTCATATCCTCGCCAGTTTCATGAACCACTAAATTTCTTTAAGAAAGTTACTTTTTTTTGAATTGACTATTTATAATTTCAGTTTCCTCATTTGCCACCAAAAGATGTTTCACTAAAATAAAATAAATGTCTTGGGAGGAATGACCAGGAGTTTAGGGGTGCACATAAGAGAGGTGTGTGGGTGGCTAATAAGACGAATGTCTTATGCGAAGTGAGTTTATTAACTCTGCAATTATCTATTCAAATAATTAAAGAAAACATTATACAAATGGCCCCAAATGAGAATATGTTTAAACTGGCTCAAATGTGACATGAGTCAAGGTGGTATCTCAGATTGCTGGCACTTTAGAGATCTTACTTTTACATCATGATCAGAGAAAGCCTTTTCACGTATTTCAGTGCAGTTACAATTATGATGTGTTTGCACACACTTCAAGTCTAATGAAAATCATATAAACATAACACATGAAAGAAGAATTGAGAACTCTTTCTGTTTGTTTCATAAAACTATCTGGATAAGCCCAGAAGTTGGATAAATGAAATGGGGCTAATATGAACAGATCTGAGTATAAAGTAAGTAGCACTGAATTGCACTCTAGTCTCAGTTTATCTCTGAAATACATTTAATTTAGATGCTCTTTCTGTCCTCGGTTACCATAATGCTGGGAATAAACAGCCAAACAAGGAACAAGCCGCAAATCCTAGTGATTTAAAACAATAGGAATTTGTGTGGTTCACAAGTCTGCAAAATGGCTGGGTAGTTATTCTGCTCTCAGGTGTGCTAATTCATGCCCCTGTGGACAGCTGTTGGTAGCTTGGGTGGCTTTGCTGATGTTAACTGGTTCTATCACAGGTCAGGGGCTTTGGCTAGAATAACATGTTTTTTTTCTGCATTGTCTGTCCACCTCCAGCAGGCTAATCTATGTCAATTCTCATAGTGGTCAGCTACATATAGCGAGAGAAAAAAAGGGGAGGTGGGGGGGAGAGAGAGAAGAAATGCACACATTCTCACATTCTCTTTGGAACTAGACTCAGAATTGGCACAGTATCCCTTATTCTGCATTCCATGTGACAAACCAAGGCCACCCCAGCTTCAATGAGGAAGAAAACGGACTTCTTTAATGGCAGAAGTTACAAAGTGACATTGCAAAAGGCAGATGTATAGCAGAGTGGAGAACTGGGATAATTTTTGCATCTGATATACAGAGATAACCTAGGAGTGTGTGTGTGTGTGTGTGTGTGTGTGTGTGTGTTTTAGTTTCTGAAATTTCTATATCCACCACTCTAGGCACTTTCCAAATAACATAAAGTCAGTATCACCCAGGGCTCATATTCAACCCTGGATTCCATTCAGGAATGTTATAGGAAAGGAATCTTGTTCATGTTAAAGTTATGAATTATTTCAAATTTAAGTAAAAATAGTCTCCACATTCTAAATGAAGATGCAATTTATTTTACTTTCAGAGAATTATACATTCACTTATAAGAATCAATTCCCATCCATTTCCAGATGGGAAGATAAAAGTCTTGGTGGGGCTTCCCTGGTGGCGCAGTGGTTGAGAATCTGCTTGCCGATGCAGGGGACACGGGTTCATGCCCCGGTCTGGGAAGATTCCACATGCCGCGGAGCGGCTGGGCCGGTGAGCCATGGCCACTGAGCCTGCGTGTCCAGAGCCTGTGCTCCGCAACGGGAGAGGCCACAACAGACAGAGGCCCGCGTACCGCAAAAAAAAAAAAAAAAAAAAAAATATATATATATATATATATATATATATATATATATATATTACGGAGGCAAAGTAAATAATACTAGCATCACACTATCCCGTATCTGCAACACTGGTTGTTATAAAATGGCAGAATAACATCAAAGTACTACTGAGACAAAATGACTCTACCTAAGAATTCTATTACGAACCAATATCATTCATCTGTTCAGGAGGAGAAAAGTTAATATGGTCAAAAATTACTGCATCAGCCATTTAACCTATCGGAGGAAAATGCTGGAAGTATATAATAAACAAACTAAACTATAAGAGAACTTCCGTTTTAGGGGAAAATGAAGTGGACACGAAACAATGTAAACAATAAACCCTAAAACATATATAGTTAAAAATCCATGAGTAAACCTAGTAACTGGGAATAGGTAGTATGTGTTAAATATGGATGAAATAAGGTAAACAGTACAAACAGAAAACTTTAAAATAATTTGAAAATAATGGCACTAGAATAGCCCAGATTTGGAGGGAGATTGAGAGAAAGAGGGTATGTCCTTGCTTTGAATAGGGTCACATCAAAGTTGCTTTAGCCATTACAGACATAGAGTCAGTTCCATTCATCCTTCTCATAGAACCACTGACAGGTAGAAGAGTGTAGTGATGGAGTTTACCTGCCTTCATGAGCAAAATCCTGTGTGGTACTAGCTGAATCACAATGGGCAAGTTACTTAATAGTTTTCTCCTAAGTAAAATGGAAAAAAATATTTGATTTGACTCATAGTTGATATAAGGATTAAATACAGTAATATGAGTAAAGTGATTAGCAAATCCCAGACATGGTATGCATTAATAAGTGTTAGCTACCATTATTTTAGTAATTCTTCAGGAAAATATACATTTTTGAAACAATTTATTGAGGTACAATTTACATTGAATAAAATGCACCTACTTTAAAGGTAGGATTCATTATTTTGATAAATATATATATCTGTATAACCACCAAAATTAGAAAATAGAAACTTTTATGACCATGAAAAATTCCCTTATGCTCCTTTGCAATCTATATCTCATACTCCAAACACACACACACACACGCGCACGCGCACACACACACACACACACACACATACACACACACACTCACCCAAGGCCTTAGGAAAGCTCCAAATGCTTTCCACAATGTAGTATAGCTTTGCCTACTATAGAATTTCATATAAATGAAATAATATAGCAGGTACTCTTTTTCTATCTGACTTCTTTCACTCAAATTAATATTTCTCAGATCTATTCATGTTTTTGTATGTATCCCTAATTTGTCCCTTTAATTACATCGTGATATGTTGTTGTATGGATATACCATAATTTTATTTTCTATTCACCTATTGATGAACATCAGCTGAATGTTTTTCCATCCTTTCACTTTTTACCAATCTGTCTTTATTTAGGGAGTATATTCATTGTATACAGCAACTTGCTTATTTTTCCCCATGGTGTAACAATCCCTGCCTTTTTATTGCTTTATTCACATCATTTACATTTAATGTCTACCTTCTTAGATATATTTCCTAGTCATATTATCTGTCTTTTGCTCCTTCCTTTCTCTTTTAATACTTTTTTAAATTGAATTTTTGGTATTCTACTTTATTTTCACCATTAATTGTTATGTCCATCTCTTTGTTTTACATTCTAGTAGTAGATGCATGGTTTACTATTTGCATCTTTCACTTATTAAATTCTATTTTACAATAATGCTATATACCTTCAGGATTAATAAAGAAATTTCACAGTAGGCCTTTATTTCTACTTTCCCAGTTCATATGTTATTGTCATTCATTTGACTTATACATATATTATAAAGCCCACAATACACTGTTATTACTCCTGCATTCAACAGCTATCTTTCAAAGAAATTAAAAAATAAGATATAAATCTATTTTTTATTTATGCATGCATTTACCATTTCTGGCATTCTTCATTTCTTTATATAGACACAAGATTCCTTTTGGTATCTTGTTCTCTTTTATTTCCATTAACATTTTGATTCCTGTGGGCAGGCAGGCAAATAATTTCCTTAGGTTTTTTTCATTAAATATTTATATAGTAGTTCTTTTTTTAAAATTTTTTTGAGGAATCTCCATGATGTTTCTCATGATAGCTGCAACAGTTTACATCTTTACCAACAATGCACAGGGTTCTAATCTCCACATTCTTGCTAGCATTCGTTGTTTTATGGTGTACTTGATAGTGACCATCCTAACAGGTGTGAAGTGATACATCATTGTGATTTTTATTTGCATTTTCTTGATAAGTAGAGATGTTGAACATCTTTTAATATAGTTGTTGTTCATTTGTATGTCTTCTTTGGAAAAATGTCTATTCAAATACTTTGCCTATTTTTAATTGGATTTTTTGGCTTGTTTTTGTTATGAGTTTTAGAAGTTCCTAATATATCTTGGATATTAGCCCCTGATCAGATATATGGTCTTTAAATATTTTCTCCCATTCCGTACATTGCCTTTGTACTTTGTTGATTATTTTTCTGCTTATACACTAAAAAAAAATTGATGAAAGGAATTAAAGATGATGCAATCAAATGGGATATATCCTGTGTTCATGGATTGGAAGACTTAGTATTCTTAAAATGTTCATTTTACCCAAAGCAATCTATAGATTCAATGCAATTCCTATCATTATCTCAATGGCATTTTTATAAAAATAGAAAAAAATCCTAAAATTTATATGGAACCACAAAGGACCTCAAAGAGCAAAAACAACCCTGAGAAAGAACAAAGCTGTAGGCCTTACACGTGCTCACTTCAAAACATATTACAAAGCTACAGTAGTCGAAAGAGTATGGTACTTGCATAAGGACAAACAAAGAGACAAATGAGACAGAATAGAGAGCCCAGAAATAAATCCATGCATATATGATCAAGTGATCTTTGACAAGGATTCCAAGAATACACAATAGGGAAAGGGCTGTCTCTTCAATAAACAGTGTTGGGAAAACTGAATAATAATGTGCAAAAAAGAGAAAGTGAGGGCTTCCCTGGTGGCACAGTGGTTGAGAGTCCGCCTGCTGATGCAGGGGACATGGGTTCGTGTCCTGGTCTGGGAAGATCCCACATGCTGTGGAGCGGCTAGTCCCGTGAGCCATGGCCGCTGGGCCTGCGCATCCGGAGCCTGTGCTCCACAACAGGAGAGGCCACAACAGTGAGAGGCCCATGTACCAAAAAATAAAGAGAAAGTGAGCCCTTATCTTACACTATACAAAAATAATCAATTCAAATGGATTAAAGACATACATAAGACATAAAATTATAAAACTGCTAGAAAAGATCATAGGGAAAACTGGATTTGACACTAAAAATCACTGGCAACAAAAAAACTTTTAGCACTTTAAAGACATTTTATTTATGTCTGACTTACAATACATAGTTTCTGGTGAAAATTACTCTGTTTTTCTTTATGTAATGTACCTTTTCCCCTAGTCTGCTTTCAAGATTTTCTTTTTAACACCGTTTTTCAACAATTTCATTTTGATGTCTTGGTGTATTTTCTATATGTCTATCCTATTTGGTATTTTTGAAGTTTCTTGATCAAATGAGTTTATATTTTACATTAAATTGGAAAACTTTCAGCCATTATTTCTTCATATATTTTTCTCTGTCCTCCCTCACTCTTCTCTCCTTCTGTGACTCTAATTATCTCCATGTTAGACCCGTTGAATTTCTACCACAGATCCACTGAGATGTTCATTATGTTTTAATATTTCTCTCTCCATCCTTCACTTTGGATATTTTTCTATTGTCATGTCTTCAAGTGCACTAATTCTTCTGCTGTATCCAATAGGCATTAGTCCCATTCAATAGATTTTTCTTTTCAGATTTGTTTTTTTTCTCTAAAAGTTCCATTTTGTTTTTTATATCTTTTATTATCCTTCTATTATGTTCATATCCTCCTTTAAATCCTTGTGCATATTTATAATAGATTTTTTAAAGATTTTTTTCTGCATATTCCATTATCTTTGTCATGTCTGGGTCTGCTTCAGTTGATGGATTTTTTCTTCTGGTTACGGTTACCATTTGCTGCTTCTTTATTTGTGACACATTGTTTTGAATGAAGGGTACTGTGAATGTTACATTGTTCCATGTTTGGATTTTGATGTCTGCTTTTATAAAGTGTTAAAGTCTGTTTTTATAAGGCCTTTATGTTTCTTGTAGATCAATGTAATCCTTTCAAGATTTATTATTAAGCCTAGTTATAGTGGCATTACTCCAGAGCTAAATAGCCCCTTTTTAAAGGTGATCTTTAGGGGGCATCTACTAATAGCTCTAATTGATCAACAAGGTCTCCCTGGGCTTCCCTGGTGCTGCAGTGTTTAAGAATATGTCTGCCAATGCAGGGGACATGGGTTTGAGCCCTAGTCCAGGAAGATCCCACATGCTGAGGAGCAACTAAGCCCATGTGCCACAACTACTGGGCCTGCGCTCTAGAGCCCATGAGCCACAACTACTGAGCCCACGTGCCACAACTACTGAAGCCCGTGTGTCTAGAGCCCTTGCTCTGCAATGAGAGAAGCCCCTCCAATGAGAAGCCAGAGCACCGCAACAAAGAGTAGCCCCCACTCGCTGCAATCAGAGAAAACCCACGCACAGCAACGAACACCCAACACAGCCAAAATTAATAATTAATTAATTTAATTAAAAAACAAAAACAAGGTCTCCCTACTCTGGCTAGATGGAAATCAAACATTTTCCCAACTCTGTATGAGCTCTGGGAATGTTTAACTTTTTCTTTCCACCTCTGCACATATCTTTATGTGCATGTAGCCACTCAAGGAGACTCCTATGCAGATTTCTGAAGCTCTTTCTCTTAGTAGCTCCATCTTCTGTAATACTCGGGTTTGCAAATTCTAGACACCTCTGCTTCCCTGACCTCCCATTTCTGTAAGTATGACTGATATACTCACCTTGGAATTTCTTTCCCTTTAGTGTAGACTGAGAAGTGCTTCCAGGCAGAAAGCCAAGGTGATTGTAGAGATCACAATCTTTGGTTTTCCTTCTTCCGGAGATCATAGTCGTATTCTGCTTGTTGTATAGTGCCTGAAAATCTCGTCTAGTTTTCTCATTATTCATGGCACGTGGGTTAGTTCAATAATGATGACTCTAACATTGCTGGACCATGAAGTGTCAGCATTTACTTTTAATACAGCATGATACAAGTATCTTGGCATTAATTTCATAAACTTCATAAGCTTTCATAAACTTATTAAAGTGTCTGCCTTTTTCTTGCTATTCTCACTGTCTAACATTATGCCTGACATAAAGTTGGCCCTCGGTGTATGTTTGTTGAATAAATTAATTAAAAAAATACTTATGGACTATTATAAGAAAAAAGCCAGAGCTTCTCACCAGAAGGATAGCTGCTGCTTCAAAGAATCAGTTAAGACAAGGTCTGAAATTCAAGTGTGTATACTATTTATTTATGGAATTACTTATGCGAGAGTGACATGCATAAAAATATGTAAAGAAGTGTTTATATTAAAATCAATGCTCTTGATAAGGAATATCAACCATCCAGAGATACTATCAGTCTAAATGTGTATGAGTCTGGGAGTCTTGAGAAAACTGTTTAATTTTTTCAAACATCACTGAAGACTTAAACTTACCTATTTTATCTAAAGTGAGTAGAAATACTCAAATGCTCTCACTTCAATATGTCAAACATAATCATCATTGGTCCAGAGTTGTCCCAGATGAAATTGCCATGTTTTTATACTTCAATCTGCAAGTTACTGAAGTTGGTCTTCCTTGGCCTACTGGTCCTATCCTGCATATGAATACGACTTTGCTACATCTAACAATTTAACCCTAAGAAACCTGGGAAACTCACATCAGGATTAGTTTCTTTGACTTCTGGGAACAATTCAACATTTGACCATTATAGGAACCATTGCTAATTTGCGCTCTAATTAACTTCCCAAAACCATAATGATGGCTTGTTTTATTTTGTTTTTTGAACCTCCACTCATTGTTTGCTCTTAAGGATTGCTTGGCTTAACAGGGTAAGGAGCTAAAACTTAATTTTATTTCAGATAAATTGGTAATAAATATATCCTATTAAGAAAACATTCTAAGAAAAGCAAAAGAAACTCCATGAATGTCAACTAGTAAACATGCTATAGAGGAAATTCCTATAATCAAGGATTTAAGCAAGTCAGTCAGTCACCAATTATAAATTTAGTTCCCACAGGGGGCAAACCATTTAAGACACTAAAGCCATTCATCTTTAAGACATATGGTTTCAAGTTTTGATGCAAATCTAAAGATGAGGCATTCAATTTGAATAAAAAATGAACAAAAGATATTTAAATTCAAATCATTTTTTGCAATGGATTTGACATCTTTATTGTTTCTTTTATTTTATATTGTCCATGGCTTTTTGCATATTCTTATAGAATCATAGAACTTTAAATGAAAGAGGATCTATAGAAATTATGCAACACACATGTTCCCACTCAGGGTGTTTCTTGAAACTACAGATTTCGGGGCCTATCTTGCAGAGATTTTAATTCAATTGATCAGAAATGGTCCTATAGTCTGATTAAAAAAATAATAATGAGCAGAAGCACTGACATAATTTAATTTTCATTTTACAAATAATGAAACTAAGACCCAGAAAAGTTAACTGATTAGCCCCAGTTTCTACAAAAGTTGGTAATAAAAAAAAGAAAAAACAAATGAGATCATAATCCTGGAATGCTGTTTTATACTCTAGAGCTTTTTCTATTGCTTCATAATCAAAAACATTGTCTGTATAATATTAAGTGGTAGAAATCCTTGAAATTCTGTGCTAAGTTCGTGTCTCTTATCAAGCTGTACTTTCTCTCCAGGAGATCTCATCCACTATCATGGTGTTTTCCCATATCTGCCTTTCACATCCATCTCCAAAATTCTAGAATTATATGTTCAATTGCTTAATTAACCTTTTTATTGTAATCGACTTCAAACAAAACACATGTAAAGCTCAGGTTTTCATTAATATGCAGCAAGCCTTATCTGCCTCATCTGCCTTATCTGTTCTCTGTCTCAGGAAATCACACTATCAGTATACCCAGTTAAACAAGTTAGAAGCCTGAGAGTGATTCTGGACACTCTTTCTCCCTTATCGACATATCCAACATATCATAATTCACAATTTTTCTAAGTGTTGTTAAATTAAACAGGGAAGCCAATAGACTCAAGTGGTTTCTATACCTTAGCAGCTTATGTAAGCAAACCCAAACTAAAGCCTGTAAATGCCTCAAGGTTAAGAAATCAAAATGTAAAGCCAGCCAGTCAGAATATGCCTGCACAGCTTTAGTTTATCATAACCTAGCTCTGAAACTTCGTTTTGCCCCATATAAGTAAAGTAACCCTGCTAACCAATCAGCATTTGCCCAGGGTAACTTCTTCATTCCTCCTCACTTTGGTCAATAAAACCCTCTCCCTTTGTACAACTCTTCAAAACTCCTCTCTATTTTTTTAGACTGGATATTTCCCTATTCATGATTCACTAAATAAAACCAACTAGATCTGAAATGTACGTGTCAGTGAATCTTTTTAACGGTATTTAGCAAGTTTGTTCAGATCTTCAAAGCCACCTTCGTCCATGCTAAGATCATTTTACTCATTGACAGCAGCAACTGATTTGGAAATGATCGCCTTCAGCATTGACTTCTTCCAATCGTTCTTCACACTGTTGAAGATAAACCTACTGAAAATGTAAATCTGATCATGTCAAATGTTCCAATGGTTTCCCACTGTCCTTGAGATATATTCTAAAAATGTCAGGCTAATTTATGTGGCACCACTTAATCTATGCCTACTTTCAATCTCAATATAATGCAATCCTATTTTTGCCCTCTATGTTCCAGTCATACTGGGACCATTTTTTGATCATCAAATAGGGATTAATAGCACTATAATTGTATTTGAGGAATAAAATGAATTTCCTCTTGTTAAATATTAATCCAAAGCCAACATAATTTCATTTGCCATTATTTCCACTTTATTCTCATTAATGTCATTTGTAAGTTGCCCTTGTTCTTGAATTGATATCTTCTGTTACATAAAGAGATCATCTAAATTTTAGTTGTACTGTTTTAATACTATTGGCACACTCAAATAAATAGAAAATACTTTTTAAAAAAGATTATTCTAAAATAGGATTTGTTGATTTGACAAAAAGTCTTGAGGAAATGAAAAGAAAATTTAGAATATCACTATCATTTATTATACTAGTCTGTTACAATCTTTACAAATACCATTAGTTTAGTTCATTATAATAGTACACAATAGTGTAATTTGTCACTGAAAACTATTTGTCAACATACTATTTAAAACATTCAAATTTAACTAACATTTATTGAGGCTGTATTAGCTGCTAGCAAATAACATATTTTCTTACTGAAATTTTAATACCGTCAGCTGGAGCAGTAATGATGATGATATCTAAGATGCACTGAGTGCTTACTAAGTGCCTGGTGCTATGATACACAGTTTACCTAGTTTATCTCACTTGATCCTCATAATCATATCTAGAGACTTGATCTTTTTCATTGGGTGAGTATATTAAAACTGCCTGTCAAGTAAGCATTCAATAAATGTAGTTGTTATTGTGACTGTTTTGCATTTATCTCTTTTGATAGATGAGGAAAAACGTAGGCCCATAGCATGCACTTTTTGGCCTGTTGTTTAGCCAGGATTATATCATAGGTCTTCTAACTCCATTCACAATGTTTTTTCCATAGATTCTTAACAAAGAAACACAAGAATGAAATAAACTCTGACATTTACTTTTACCTTTGAGACTTTTTTTTCCCCTTCTGGAAGATTCCCCTTCTCCAGATGGCATCATCGAAACATGGCCCTGACCGTTTTGAAGAGGACAGATGTTCCAGAGGGCCAATGAGAGATACGTCTGTGGATAACATTTATCAAAGTTCCAGAAATGGGTGCATGACCTAAACACACAGCAAGTCAGAGCCCCTTTGCAGCATTCACTATTGATGTCGGTAATGAGTTTCTCTTTACTTCTGGGATTGCTGGTGCTAAGAACCTTGTGACTCTGGAGTTTCTGGGGGCTTTTTCATAGTAACCTGGCAAGCTTGTTTGAGAATCCAGCCAATATAAATAAAAATTGTTTAAAGTGATAGAGAGACTTAATCCTTATGAGAATTTCAGAATATCTCAAACTTTCCAGATTTAAATAAACCTATTTGTGTGTGTGTGTGTGTGTGTGTGTGTGTGTGTGTGTGTGTGTGTGTGTGTTGGAGGGGGGAAAGTGTTTCACTTAAGCCTGTATGAGTTACATTTCGGTCACTTTAATAGAGGGCCTAGACTAAAACACAACTTCTCAAATAAAAATGGTATTGAAAGATTCTTGTGGTTATGTTTCTGAAATCATCATAAAATTTTCAGTTTATCTACTTCCTTTGTCCTTCCTCCTACCCTTTACCACACTCTGTATTCTTATAGACCTCTTTTCATTCCTTCCCTCCTTCCTTCCCTTCCTTTCTTCTTTCCTTCCTTCTTGTTTTTTTTTTCTTTCTAATTTGGGGGTGTCCAACATATTACATCAATCTTTTCCATGCTCAAGCTGTGAACCAGGTCAGAAGTAGAGGAGGCAGTGGATAGAGACAAATTACTTACTTTTACCATTTGCTGGATTCTGTTTGCTGATATTCTGTAAAAGTTTTTGTATCTGTACTCATGAGGGCTATTGAAGAAAGCTGTATTGTTTCATTGTTTTAATGTCTTTGTCTGTAATCCTGAACTCATAAATGAATTGAAAATGATCACTGATCTTCTATTTTCTCAAAGAGCTTTCTTAAATATTTGATAGAATTAACCAATAAAACTCTCTGAGCTTAGAATTTGTCAGAAAGTGTTTAATTATTAATAATTAAACTTTAATTATTGAAATTATGCTGGACTACTCAGATTATTTCTTCTTCTGTCAATTTTCATAATGTGTGTCTTTCAAGAAATATGTCCACTTCATCCAAGTGGTCAAATATGTTGCTATGAATTGTCCATAATATAGGCTTATTGTCTTTATAATGTCCATTTGTATAATCTATAGTATTGCCTACAGTTTAATGCCCAGCCTGATATTCATAATTTGCATAGATTTCACTTTTTCTTGATCATTTTCTTGGTCCTTAAAAACAACCAGGTTTTGGTTTCATTGATTTTTATTATTTGCCCAATTTCTTTATTTCAGGTTTCTATTCTTCTGTTTTTTATTTTTGTTTTTTCCCATCTACTTCCTTTGGGTTTAATATGCTCTTCTTTTCCTAGCTTAAGGTAGAGCTTTGATGCCTGATTTCAAAACTTTCTTTTCTAATATAAACATAAAATAATATCTCTGTAAGCAATGCTTTACTTGTATCCTGTAAATTTTGCATTTTGTAGTTTTTATTATCTAACATTTCAAAACATTTTATAATTTTATTTGTGATTTCTTCTTTTTCCTAAGAGTTATATGAAATAGTGTTGCTTACTTTCTATACATTTGTTCCATTAGTTTCCAGATGTTCTACTAATGCTTTTTAATTTAATACCAAGTAATTTCAATTATTTGAAATTTATTGAGACTTGTGCTATGGTCCAGAATACAGTCCAGAATGTTTTACATGCACATGAACAATATGTATATTCTTTAGTTGTTTGGTGTGGTGCACTATAAAAATTTGATATCAAGTTGGAGAACAGTGTTGTTCAGACCTTCAAAATTCACACTTTCTATGTATTTTCATAATTCTCAAAATCTCCAACTAAAATGGAATATTTATTTTTCTTTTGTGTTCCATAATTTTTGGTTTATCTTTCAAATTGTTCTTATTTGATGCACACATATTTAGTATTGTTTCTTCATAAATTAATAATTTTATCAATATAATGTGCATGCTTTTTATCTCTGGTAAAATTCTTTGTTCTAAGGCCAACTTTATTCGATATAAATATAGCTGCTTCATCAACTTAATGATTACATTTCCCATGACATGTCTGTTTCATCATTTTACTTCTAATCTATATGGCTATTTTTATTTAAAATATAAATATCTCATATATTTTGTTGCTTGTAGATAGCATATAGTGTAGTCCTGCATTTTATCCATTCTGACAATTTTTGCTATATAATGTTTTAGTTTATTTAAATATATTATAATTATAAATATGTTTGGGTTTAATTCTACCATCTTGATAGTGGTACCATGTATTTTTTTCCTTTATATTTTTTTCCTGTATTATTTTGAATTATTTTAGTAACTTTTCATTCCATTTCACTCCTCTCTTAACTTGTGTGTGTGTGTGTATGTGGTTCCTCATAGGTTTATGACACATTTTTAACTTATCACAGTATAATCCCCCCAAATATTGTACCACTTCAGTGTCACTCCAACATAGTTTTATATTCCCATCCTTCTTTATATTATCAATATTCAGTTTATTTTTATATATTTTAAGACCTCAACAATATATTATTAGTTTTGCTTTAAATAGTCCATTCTTTTAGAAAAATTGAAATAAGCAAACAAGCAAAAAAATCTCATGTGTAACACAATGTCTCTGTATGTGCATTTTGTTTAATTTCAGGTTCGCATGTAGTTCCATCTCCTTTCAGAATGAAGAACTTCCGTTTATAGTAGTTGTAGTGCAAATGTGGTGGAATAATTCTCTTACATGTATTTGGCTTTACATTTTTACCTTTTTATTTGTGTGGTTTGAATGGGTTGACCTATAAATTTTTGTTCTGTTGTCTCTGTCATACACTGTTTCTTTATACAAGTCATCAGTTATTCTTATATTTGTTTTCCATATATAATTTTCTTTTTTTCCTCTGGCTTATTTTAAGATTTTTTTTCCAGTTTCCATCAATTTTACTTTTATGACCTTTGGGGTATTTTCTTTCTGCTTCTTTTCAGTAGGGCTCATGGTGCTTACTTGATCTGAACTATTATTGTTTTCATTGCATTTAGAAAACACATTTTACGTTTAATAAGTATTTTTATCTTTCTTTTTGTAATTCCAATTATGCATATGTTAGACCACTTCATATTTCCCTTCAAGTAACTGAGGACTTTTCATTTTTCTCCAAACCATTTTTTCTCCCTTTTATTTGGATGCATTCTATTTTTCTTTCATTTTCACTTATCTTTTCTTCAGTGTCTCATAAGCTCTTAAACCAAAATAGTGAATTTTCCATTTTAGATATTCTAGTATTCACTATAGAAATTCCACTAGGTTCTTTTTTTTTTCTATTTCTCCTCTCATTATACTTATGCTTTCCATAACTTTCTTAACCATATTTATAATAGTTGTCTTGAAGTTCTTATATGCTAACTTTGTCATTTCTATACTTCTGAGCCTATTTCTATTGATTAATATTTCTCATGGTTCCTGGTTACAATTTTCTCCTTATTCAAAAATCCAGCATATCAATGCCATTAAAGGTCATTACATTTTAGTTTTAGGCACACATAATATCACATTTGAGTATGTGGTTAATTCTGTCCAGTGAAAGAAAATGTTCTATACAAGTGATTCCCAAAAATATCTCTGGTTAAAGAGGTTTCTTTTTCTCTTTTTATTATTTTTGAGTCCTTCACAGATAAGTACTTTTGTAAAATACAGTAAATATGAAATAGTAGGGAAATACTAGTATTTTATTTACTACTGTACTTTATATGTACATTATATACAGATATATGTACATATATATCTATACATTGGTATACCTATATAGACATGTATATACATTACCTATATATCTACATATATCTATATCTCTCTCTATGAGAAATACATTATATATATATATATATATATATATATATATATATATATATATACACACACACACATATCTATCTATCTATCTAACCTATTGGTTCTATTTCTCTTGAGAACCCTCACTAATGCAGATTTTGCTAGCAGGAATGATTATAGAGGAATAGAATCTTAAGGATGAGTTTCCTAATTTGTTTCTGGAGTCTCTGAAATTGGCTTTCTCATGTGATTAGATTTAAAGATGCTAATGACTCTATTTCTAGGAGTAGATAGTTCATGGTGTGATCTGGCAATAGAGATATACAAAATACTTTCACTGGATACTCCTAATAAACCACTTATAAGAAACAAGGAGCTACTAATAAGAACCTGCTGAAAAAATAAATAAATAAAATAAAATTTAAAAATTCAAAAAAAAAAGGAGCTGGATTGCTGTATATATGATACTTTTGAACATTTTTGGAAAACTAATGTGAATATATTAAGGTTGGCTTGTTGCTCTTATGTCACTGGACCAAGAGGTGAAAGAACAGCATGAGGTCAGGGATTCAAATTCCCAACTTGAGTCTGAATGACCTGAAGTCTTCTATGTATGCCTTGCAGGAGACCCTTCAATATTGTTGAAATAATTTTGATACTGTGAGAAAAAAATGACCTATGGATGAAACAAATTGTAGATGAGAGGTAAAAATTTTCAAAGAAATAGCATCATATCCCAAATTACCTACCTGAAGACTATACCTGAAGTCCATTATATCATTTGATTTTTTTAGTCATATGAATCAGTCCATTCCCTTATTTTTAGAGTTAATTTGTTTGGATTTCTGTATCTTGCTACCCAAAGTATCCTAACAGATACAACTGTTGTGATGCCTCCTGACATTGAAGGAAGAGCCCAGGACCCAGGTAGCTGTGAAGAGAAACTGTTGACATATACAACTGAGAGAAAAGACTCAATGGTCCCCATCACCAAATGTTCCAGCAGAGATATCTTGAAAAAATCTTTTGATTAGGGTACATTAAGTCAAGAGACTTCTCTGGAGCACTCACTAGGAATGAATTATGAAATTATGGTATTTTTGTTAGCATGGTAGGACCATTCATCCTTTGGCTTGGGCCTCTTAAATGCTTACTATATTGTACATTTACATGTTTAGATGAGTATCTTCCAATGGCCTTCAGAGTTAGTTTATTATTCTTACTGTTCACAATCCATCTCCCTTCTTCTCTCTTGGGGAGAAATTTGGCTCAAACATTTTTGGGTCCTCTGAGAATCTGCTTCTGGTCTTGGCACATACAATAAAGCATTTTATGAAACACTGTCCTTCAAAGAAAAATGTGGATCTAGATTGCAGCCAGCCACAAAGTGAGAAATTTTAATTTTTTAACAACCAAGGGAAAACAATTCTTTTTATTTGTTAATAGTGTTGCCACAGTGGTAGTGGTGGGAAATTTTTTCTAAACTTTTGGAGCTATTCTAATTGGCTACCCTACCACAAAACACTGATTTTCTGAATCTTAATGAGGGCATCATTTAACTCCCTTCTTGGCTACAAATTGCAAGTCTGTGGATCAATTTTTATCCTGGTACTGGTCCTTCTGGTTTGCAATGTGCCTGTTGCCCAGCTTGTTTTCTGGGCTGGTGGTTAGCCATCAAATCCCATTTGGCAATTTGAATAACAATTGGGAAGAACAAGCATATGCCAAAATCTGTATGTCACACATTAACTTCTTGGGTCTCGAGGGTTATGAAGTTAGTGATGGGTTACAAAAAAAAATAAAAACAAGGAGTTAAAACAAAATCTGTTTGGCATAGAAGCAAAGAAAAAACAGGGACTAAGGGGAGATGATGTAAAGGAAAAGACAAATGGGATGTGATTTTGCCTGTACCAATTATGCACTGGCTAGAAATGGCAATTGTTTCCAACAAATTAGGAATGAGCATGAGTTTGTATTGTCTCTTTGGAAAGCTAAAAATATCTAAAAGTTCTAGCTCCATGACACCATCCTAACTCCTGGACAATGGGCACTTTGTCCCATCAGAGGGCCACACCACAATGGGTAAAATGTTGCTATTGATGAATGAAATTTGACATCGTCACCATGCATCTCTATATGATACTTAAGAAGAAAAATTAAGGCAAAACAATTTTTTTGTATAAACAAAATTTGTTTCTTAACTATTTGACTTAGTTGCCACATTTCAGCACACATGCAATCTAATTTGGGGCTGACTTCTTCTTAGCATGATATACACAGGACTTTTAAAATCAGAGTATATACTCTGTTGGATTTGGAGGACACATCAGAATCCAAAGGTCCAATATGGACTCAAGGAATTGCTTTCACCCAGGATGTTTGTGACCTTTCCCCCAGTTATTTGATAACATCAACATTAATAAAATGTCAAATGGAACACCATAGATAATAAAATGAGCTAGAATTAAAGAATAACAAATAAAGGAGACTGTCTTGTTTTCAAGAACACTGATTGTGTTTTACCCAGTTCCATGCCATCCCCAAAGATCCAGTTCAGTGCTGGATCTATACTTCAGGTTCAACTGCTGATCCATTCTCAAAATCACCTTGAATCCAATGGAGAGTCATAATGTCATTTCCTTTTTTCTTGTTCACATCTAGATACTATGCTTTTTGTTTTCCATTCTCTGTACGTTGACACTCTCCAAGGAGACTGCCTCTTTTGTTTTCCTGTATTTTTTTTCTTAAGAAACCGTTTTAGATCTCCTAACCTACTGGTTCAGATTAACTTCCATCAAGATTGAATATTGCTGTAAGACACCCCTCCCTTCTCTCCTGAACTGATATCTTTCTACTCTTTTCACTCTTTCAGATGTGTGTTTAACGTGTTAGTGTTTATTTTCTCATTTCTGGCCCAAATGTGTCAGTAATACATGAAAACTCAGTTCACATAGATGTCGTGATAAAGAGACCCTGCAGGAAGAGGCCCTGAGGCCCTGTTCCAATGCGGCCAGAGATTCCATCTCGGGAGTAGAAGATGGAATCCTGGCCAATGGATATGTTGCTTGTGTTTAATATGTGGAAGTGCCTCGCACCCCTCCATCTAAACACACTCCCCAGATCAACTTTGACACATTTACTGCAGGTTTTGCAAACCTAAGGGGAGAACAGGACTAATTCTGAAAACAGGAGCAGAGAGTATGATTTATGGAGGAATAAGCAGTATATCTTGGGGCCATTAATACTGGAAGAATACCACTATGCAATATGTGAATTTTCTAAATTAGCACCAAGATTTGCTCAGCCTCATTAAAGGACCAAACTGGTCTGAAATGAGGGAATCCCTTTGGTGTCGTTTTTACCAGGCCCCATTTACTAAGACCTTAGGGAAGAAGATTTGATACTAGGCAAGTGGAGGAATTTTTCCCAAATTGAGTTTCACTGGGTGGGAGGTAAGTTAATGAAAATAACTCTTTGAAAGTCAGCTGCTCTGTCTGTCAGCTGTTGGAGAAAATACTAACATCATCTAGTTATAGCTTTTCTACCTGGTGATTTGGCTGCCTGAGTGAGAGCCTCTTACACATTTTGAATTCTCAACACAACCCTAGAATCCTGTAAAATGTAGGCCAAGAGCCAAAAAGCCCACAAAAGTCCTTGGTTTGCCCTGGATAAGAAAATAAAGTCTTTTTGAGTAACAACACAGCTGGTAATCGACCATGACAATGAATGTGTACAGCCTTTTCATGTGCATGAAGGCAGTCACCACAGTGTTCTATGTGCCACACTCTGCCTATGGCTTACTCTATATCACTGGCACTGGGTGGTTGCTAAAATGACATATTTGTGTAGCAGCAATTTTATATTTTAATATAAAGGCAAACACAGTATTCTTTTATAAAACATTCTGAAAATAGAAAAATCATTTTTTGGTTTTGTTTGTATTATTTATTTATTGCTTGCTTTGTTTTGGGGGAAAGAGTAATGGTAAATTTCAAGACTCCACAGAGCAACTGCATTTCACTACTGTAGTGGACACTGTTGGAAGCCATCCAGCCCTCCTTATCTAGCTTCTGGCTTTCATTGTCCCATCCTTTATTTATAATTGTATCACACTCATGGCCAAATGGACTTAAGGCCACTTAATCAATTGCTTATAAGGTGAAATGAAACAGCCTGGTAAGGATGAATATATAACTCTCAGGTCTTCTCTCCTCCAGGACACTTTTTATTATTAAAGTATAGTTTCTTGGCAAAGGGGGTCAGCCAGACATTGACAAGTACTGCTAGTTACTTGACTTGTGGCTAAAGGTCAATCATGAATCCACTCTAGACATCAGTTTCTTCAAAAAGAACATGAACAGGTTGGGCTAGACTACACCTAAAACTCATCACACTTGTAATTCTACCATGTTAAATTTGAGTATCCAACTATAGACTTTGTTCCTGAATTAGAGTGTATTTTTTCTGTTTCAAAGACATTTGGAACTATAACGGTTAGCAAAGTTTACTCCCACCGTTCTTAGATTCTCTGATGTGGCCACGTGCAAAGGCTATCTATAAGTCCTAAACTTCTAAATCTCAAACATCAGAAGGAAGCAAGGAGCTGTGAAAACTACCCTTGTTTCCTGTTTCCCAGATCACATCACTAAATGAGATGACTCAACTTCTAAAATCCAGGAATGCAGCAGGGTAGTCTTCAATATTTGTTACTTAATCCTTTAATGAAATCTTTGTAAGGAGAGTTTCATTTAAGACTGAACCCTCAGTTTCATATAATAAAAAGTATTTTTAAGAATTTAAGTGCTTTTCACTACTCTTGAAATGCAGATAATATAGGTCTTTTCCTATGTGATTTGTAGTTTGTGTGTGTATGTGTGTGTGTGTGTGTGTGTGTGTGTGTGTGTGTGCATTTTACCTTCATACCTGACTAGGGCAAAGCCAAAACTAGTGTAAAACTTTCAAGCTTACCCATATTCAAACATATGTTTCAAAAAATTATCTGGAAGTTTATCCTTAAAAAAATTTAGTATGTAACTTCTTGGCATTAATCCCTATTCTTTTTGATGTGAAAAAAATGTATAATAAAGAAAATAATTGAGTAAGTTGAATTATTTAGTTAGTTGAGTGAAAGATGCATTCTAAATATTAGATAATTATGAAGCTCCTGTTGGCCCACAGAAGCATGTGGGGTATTTGAAACCATTAAAGATTACACGGTGCTCTTCTAAATCTTAATAGGTAATATTTTGAAACTCTCTCCCAACTCAAAAACATAGATGCTAGATAAATGTTTACTAATAATGCTTTCATGTATTGCTAAGTTTATAGGTAAGTAAAAGAATTTTCCAAAAAGGGAAAAAGAGTTGGTTATGCACATTGTCATTTATTTCAGAAGAATCATCAACAGTTAAGTAGTTCACTCATGCATTCAACACACATTCATATACAAGTAACTATGTATATGATTACCTAGGATTAGAATTCCAAAAACCTCAGAATTTTCCATTTGACTTTATCACTGAGGCTTAAAATCCAATTAGTTCTGTACAAGCATATCCAGTTTGAGATGGGAGATTTGCTGTATCCAATTCTATTACATCTCTGAATTTTATTCCTAGCAACTAATTTGTGAAAGGAAAAAATTCTGTTCTATTTCTCAGTGAAAACTTTAACACAATTCTCTACCTGTTAATTGTTTTTATTCTATTAGACAATAACAAAATTATCCCAGAACACTCACTAAACTTATAAAATTGTTTGAGAATAGAGATAACATTTCTTGCACCAAAAAAATGAATAAAATGTTGATGACAGTATCCTGATGCTTGCTGCCCCTTATAGGATGCAGCTCTATCATACTCCTCAATTTGGAGACTTAAAATGAAGTTTAGAGCATGAGAAGTCACAAATATGGTAATGGGCATCAAAATACCATGGTCACCCAAGAAAAAAGTGGTACCTTTTGCACCAAATAATAACATTTTTTTAAGAGCAAATGGGGTTGGGGAGAGAGAGACAGAAACAGAGAGAGAGACAGAGAGAAAGAGAACAGTAAAGAAAAGAGAGGGAAAGGGAAGAAGAAGAAGGAAGGGGGCATTGGGAGATAGAAGGGACGAGGAAAAAGGCAAACAAAAGGAATTGTAAAAAAAAATCTACTCATCCTTGAAGCTACATCTTGTGAGTTTTGTGACTGATGAAACCTGTCCACAGTAATGAATTTACTATCAACTAAAGACTCAACTTTTGGATTTTGTTTTTGCTTTGTACTTTAGTTTGTTTTTCTTTAAAATGCTATCATCTTAGAAAGTCCAAGCCTGAGATTTCCCATATATTCCCTCTGGATCCTCTCAAACTGTGATCCTTTAAAAAAAAAAAAAAAGTACATGATTTAAAAGATTGTTTGCCCAGTAGTAAAGCAGGTTGAAACTTCAAATAGAGCACATGTTACTTTCAGGAAAGTAGAACTCTTCCCATTAGTATAAGTGATGAGCTTGTTCTAATAATTCACATAGAGTTAATTAAGTCTTATGTTTACAGGATAAAATAAATTACAGTGTTTTTAAAAATTTTTATTTATTTATTAGCTTTTTATTTTATAATGGAGTATAGTTGATTCACAATGCTGTGCTAGCCTCAGGTGTACAGCAAAGTGATTCAGCCACACACATACATGCATTCATTCTTTTTCAAACTCCCCTCCCACCTAGGTTGCCACATAATATTGAACAGAGTTCCCTGTGCTACACAGTAGGTCCCTGTTGGCCATCCATCCCAAATATAGCAGTGTGTACATGTCAATCCCAAATTCCCCAACTATCCCTCCCCCCCACCATTTCACCCTAGTAACCATAAATTCATTCTCTAAGTCTGTGAGTCTGTTTCTGTTTTATAAATAAGTTCATTTGTTTCATTTTTTTAAGATTCTACATATAAGTGATATCATATTGCTCTTTCTCTGTCTGACTTACTTCACTCAGTAAGACAATCTCTAGGTCCAATCATGTTGCTGTAAATGGCATTATTTCATCCTTTTTAATGGCTGAGTAATATTCCATTATATATATTATCACATCTTCTTTATCCATTCCTCTGTTGAAGAACATTTAGGTTGCTTCCATGTCTTGGCTATTGTAAACAGTACTGCAATGAACATTGGGGTGCATGTATCCTTTTGGACTATGTTTCTCTCTGGATATATGCCCAGGAGTGGGATTGCAGAATCATATCATAGCTCTATTTTTAGTTTTTTAAGGAACCTTCATACTGTTCTCCATAGTGGCTGTATGAGTTTACATTCCCACCAAGAGTGTAGAAGGGTTCCCTTCTCTCCACACCCTCTCCAGCATTTACTGTTTGTGGATTTTTTGATCATGGCCATTCTGACTGGTGTGAGATGATATGGTTTGATATTAACTCCTTCTTTAACCCTCTGACATCCAATGCTACATTGCTCTATTATCTAGTACTGTTCATCAAATTTATTTATCAAGAATACCATCACTGTGCCATTTCATTCTACTTACAGAAAGTCTTCCCCTTAATGGCACATCCCCATTCCTAGTATTTCTATAAGAGAATGACATATTCCCTTTGGCTGTCTCTCCAGCCAGAATAAAGCCAGTGCTCCACAGTCCTGTTTCCACATGGCTTCTTCTTCAGAGCCATTTATACCTTCATTTTGATGATCAGTTTCAAGAGGTATTAAATTACAAGGTATTTATAACACTACCATACAACATTTTATAGTTAAGGAAAATAGTATTTCAAGAGCCTATTACAATATAGTTTATGATGTTTGTTTTATAACATTTCAAAAATCACTTGCTCTATTTTCACATATGATAGGATACATATTTTTAGAAAATCTATGTGAAATGGCTTTTATGTATATTTGTAAGCATTGCCATATAAATGATTCAGGGAAAAAGTAATCAAACTATTACTCAACTCAATTTACCACTTGACCACATATTTCATGTCATTCATGTATTAATTAATTTATATATTTATACATGTAGATGCATGCATATATATATACATCCACTTATATACTAATTTATTTAAAAAATGGATCAATAACTCCTCTGTTCTAGGTACTCTTTTGAGCCAAACAGTAATATATTCATGATTATTTGGCTTTGTTTTTTAAAATGTTTTGCTATTTTTAAAATCCAATGTGTCCTGTTAAAGCAAAGTTTGTTTACAAGACCATTTTATGTTCAAATTTTTAATGGACACTGGATAGCCTAATGGAAAATCATCTTCAGAGAATTTCAGGGTTTTTTTTAATAGAAATTACAAATATGTTCAAACACCTGCACATTTCTTAGCATTGACCACCAGTCAAAGATCCAGTGACAAATTCCTCTGAACCTTAAAATCTCTAGAGAATTTCTTTCCTACGTTGGATTGATTTGCTTCTTTATCTTTTTCTTTCTATAATAGGCATTGCTCTGACTTGGGCTTCCCTTTAGCAGAACCTAGAAACAAAGTGAGGGGAGGCCATTAAGAGAAAATCTGGATCTGGAATATCTCTGATGCTGAGAGGGGCACAGTGGGGATCAGGAAGCAGCAAGGAAGATGCTTAGTTTAAGTAAGATATCCAAAATACATAGGTCTTTTCAGAGTACATACTTCTAGTCAAAAAAAAAAGACGTTATAAGACCTAATTATTTGCCATCTTAAAAATCTTCACAGTATTCCATCTATCAAAAACTCATTATCTTTAGCTCTTTCCATTTTAATTGCTGACTACGGTATGGTTAACTTTCCATGTTATCCAGCATTATTGTAAAAAGAATTGGTGCAAACAGAGTTGACAGTGAGATTTCTATACACTCATTCTTTATTCATCTTCATGTTTATTCTTTAAAAGTTCCCTATAGAGATCCATTTGAATGATATCCATTTGAATATCCATTTGAATATTCAAGAATCTGGGAATATGACACTAATCCCAGAAAGTTCCCTATAGAGATCCATTTGAATGATATCCATTTGAATATCCATTTGAATATTCAAGAATCTGGGAATATGACACTAATCCCAGAAAGTTCCCTATAGAGATCCATTTGAATGATATCCATTTGAATATCCATTTGAATATTCAAGAATCTGGGAATATGACACTAATTCCCAGAACTAAGAAAATAATAAAGATCATAATGGAAATAAATGAAGTAGATAACAGAAAAATGATAGGGAGTAATCAACAAAACTAAAAATTTGTTCTTTGACAGGATCAACAAAGTTGATGAAGCTTTAGATTGACTAACCATGAAAAAAAGGGAGATTGCACAAATTAATAAAATTAAGAATGAATGAGGATACATTACTACAGACTTTAGAGGAATATAGACGATTATAAGAAAATATTGTGAACAAACATGTGCCAAAAATTAGATAAATTACATGAAATTGAATCATTCTTAGAAAGACACAAAGGACCACAACTCATTCAAGAATAATTTTAAAATAAGCATAGACATATAACAACTATAAAGACTGAATTAGCATTCAATAAATTTCCCTCAAAGAAAAACCCAGGCTCAAATAGCTTCTAAGGCAATTTACAACAACCATTTAAGGAAAAATTAACATCAGTTCTTCACAAGCCATTTCAAAGACTAGAAGAGGAAGAAACACTTCCCATTGCATTCCATGAGGCCAATATTATTTTGATATCAAAGCAAAGACAGAAAAAGAAACCAATATCTCTTACAGACATAAATTCCTCAACAAAATACTAGAAAACTAAATCCAGCAATATATAAAAAAGATCAGGGCTTCCCTGGTGGCGCAGTGGTTGAGAGTCCGCCTGCCGATGCAGGGGACGCGGGTTCGTGCCCCGGTCCGGGAGGATCCCACATGCCGCGGAGCAGCTCACATGGCATGTGAGCCATGGCCGCTGAGCCTGCGCGTCCAGAGCCTGTGCTCCCTAACGGCAGAGGCCACAACAATGAGAGGCTCGTGTACCGCAAAAAAAAAAAAAAAAAAAAAAAAAAAGATCATAACATGACCAACTGAGATTTATCCTAGGAATGCAAGTTGCTTCAGCATATAAAATCAATCAATATAAAACACCATGTTTATATAATAAATGGCAAAACCCCATGATAATAGATGCAGAAAATCATCTTACAAACAATAATGACCTTTCATGATAAAAAAACACTAAAAATATCTAGAAATAGAAAGGAACCTTTCTGATAAAAGCAATCTATGAAAAACTCACAGCTTGCATCATAATGGTGAAAGATTGACAGCTGTCTTCCCACGCTCAAGAATAAGACAGAGATGTCCATTCTCACCACTTTGCAAAACTGCACTGGAAGTTTTAGCCAAGAGAATCAGGCAAGAAACAGAAATGAAAGCCATCCATAATGGAAAATAAAGAACATATAAAATTTTTCCTCTTCACATAAGCATAATATTGGATGTAGAAAATCTTAAGGAATTAAAAAAAAAACTATTATAGCTACTAAACTGTTCAGCATGTTTGCATGATATAAGGTTAATATGCAAAGTAAATTGTATTTCTCTACATTAGCAATGATAATGTGAAAATAAAATTAAGAAAAAAGTACATTTACGATAGTATCAAAAATAATAAAATTCTTAGGAATAAACTTAACAAAAGAAGTAAAAGGTTCATACACAGGAAACTCTAAAACATCACTGGAAGAAACTCAAGGTGACCTAGTTAAATAGATAGGCATTCTGTATTCATGAATTAGAAAATTTAATATTGTTAAGATGGCAATACTCTAAAAAAAACTGATCTACAAATTCAAAAATAATCCCCTCTCAAAATCCATGCTGCCTTTTTAGTTGATCCTAAAATTTACATAGAAGTGCAATTTAGTTGATCCTAAAATTTACATAAATTTACATAGAATCTGGAATAGCTGACACAATCTGGAAGAAGAAGAACAAAAAACAAAGTTGTAGGACTCATACTTCGTAATTTCAAAACTCACTACAAAGCTACAATAAAGACAATATGATACTGTCATAAATACAGAGATATAGATCAATGGAATAGGAATGAGAGTACAGAGATAAAGCTTCTCAATTTTGGTCAATTGATTTCAGACAAGAATGTCTAAAGCATAATCTTAGCAACAAATAGTTCTGTACAACTGAATATCCACAGGAAAATGAATAAAGTTGGACCCTTACCTAGACAAAAATTAATTCAAAATTGTTCAAAACCCTACATGTAAGAGTTGAAAGTATATAACTATTAAAAGTAAACATAAGAGTAAAGATTCATGATCTTGATTTAGGCAATGGTTTCCTTTATGTGACCCAAATCATAGAAATAAAAGAAAAAAAAAGGCAATTTGGCCTTCATCAAAATTAAATCTTTTTGTGTTCCAAATGATACTATTTTAAAAAGTGAAAAGAACTCACAGGGTAGGAGAAAATGTTTGCAAATCATCTATCTGAGAAGGGGCTATTATCCAGAAAATATTTTTAAAAACTCTTACAACTCAACAATAAAAAGACAAATATCCAACTTTTAAAAATAGAAAAGCGTTTGAATACTCTTCTCTGAAGAGTATGTACAAATGTCAATGAGCACATAAAGAGATACTCAACACCATTAGTCATTAGGGAAATGCAAATTCAAACCACAATAAAATACCACTTCACATCCACTTGGATGGCTATAATTAAAAAGTGGGACACTAACAAGTGCTGCATGGATGTGGAGATATCAGAACCCTCATATTACTGATAGAAATATAAAGTGATGCAATCTCTTTGAAAAATGGTTTGGCAGTTCCTCAATATACTAAACATAGTGTTACCGTATTACCCAGCAATTGTACTCCTAAATATCTACTCAAGAGACATGAAACCAAATATACATATAAATCTTTTATATAAATGTTTATAGCAGCATTATTCATAAAAGCCAAAGAGTGAAAACAACCCAAAAGTCCATCAACTAATGAATGGATAAGCAAATGTGGAATATTATTCAGCAATAGAAAGGAATGAAATACTAACACAAGCTACAGCATGAGTGAATCTTGAAAATGTTATGCTAAAAAAAAAGAAGCCAATCATAAAAGACCACATATTGTATGATTCCATTTATGTAAAAAATCCAAAAGCAGTAAACGCATAAGACATTTTGAGGATGAAAGGTTATTGTTGCATAACTCTGCTAATACACTAAAAACACTGAAATGTAACTTTAAAGGAGAGGCTTTTATGGTATGTGAGTTATATCTCAATAAAGCTGATATAAATAGGAAAAAGATCCCCCTGATTACCATGTAAAATTTGATTTTATGAGAGCAAGATCTGATGTCAGATCTTTCATGGTAGGTGGCTAACCATATAGGTCAGCAAGTGAAGATGGTGATTTAGACAAAACCAATCCCTCTTGTCGTTCTGCAAATATCACTACAGCTTTGGGGGGAAACAATATGAAAAGCAAGGCTTCAACACTGCATCATTCTAAAGCATTCTAGTCCATCAGGGCCAATTATCTTTAATGGGATGGAAATTCCTACTGCCACTGAGTTGGGGCTGATTTGAGATTAGGAGGCAAATTCTCAAAGGACAGATGATCTTCAAATCATTGTCTATGGAAGTATCAGAGATAACAAAATAAACTGGTCTATTTGTCATTGGTACTTTTATAATGATAGTGTGATGTTTTTAAAATATGAATTTATTCTCCTATTCCTAATTTCTGTCTCATTCAAAACAATTATTCCCTTCAGTTTCATTAAGATTTGGTGTTCTTGCATTACAGAACAATAGGATATCCCTAAACTGTGAGAACCACTGCCCAAGAACCCCAATTTCAACGTGTCCTTGAAAACACAAAAGGAAAAGTTTGCAAAGCCTCTACTTTCACCCTCTCAGGAATCACCTTCATCACACAGCTAATCTAAACCTCTCTGCTGTTTCCCAGTATCACGTGTATCTCTTGTCAGCAAGATCTGCAAATTACCCTCTAACCATTCAATTCACATCTTGTAGTGTTTAATGTCTGTCTTTTTTGTCTTTTCTGTACATTAGTTCCTGCCAAATGCTTTCTTTGAAGAGAGAACAAAATAAATTCTGGCCACTAAGAAAGGCCAGACCTAATTCCATCTTCAAAATGTTCAAGTGATGAAATAGCATTTTACCCCTTTTGGGTCATAGTTATGGAAGGGAATGGAAAGTTTTCTAGTTCACGTAAACAATCCTATCAACCGCACAAGGAAGAAAGAAGCCTGAGGAAATGCATCAGGTCCGACATTCTTAGAGGAGAGTTACTTTCAATGTTGTAGCTGGGAGCAAACTAAGAATTTGCGTAGTGTAGGTTGTTTTTACTCTTGGCAACCCTTAAATTCCTAGTAAAAAAAAAAATTAAAAACATCTTTGAAGTCTTCTTCAATCCACTATCACCCTGAGCAAACACTATTTTGATGAGCGCAGTGTCAATGAATCATAAACAAATGGATTAAATTTCTAATAAACTACTCATGAGTTTTAAAACTTAGATAGCAGTCTACTTCCTGCTGTTTTGAATCTTAAAGTAAAAAAAAGTGGTTGCAAGTTATGTGCTGATATTAAATTTCTTTCTGTTCTTTATCAAGCATTTCACATAAGAGACCAGAAGTCACTCTTCTGACTTTTGATTGGAGAAGTTTCACATAGCACTGCCTTTTTATTTTATTTTTTCTTCCAGAAACGCTGCCAGAAGTCTCTATGAGTCTGGCACAGTCATGTTGAATCTGTGTATAGATGTTCAAAGTGAGCACCTCTAAAAAAACATCATTAGTTACACCAACTACAGTTACAGTCACACCAACTAACTTGGGGTGGCGGTAGAAAAAGGGAATTCCTACAATTAGAATACCACTATTATCATTCAATAGGTTCCATGTTGTATGCCTGCTATTAACTTGTTGGATTGACTTTTCAAACCCAAGAAGCATTATGACATCCCCTTACCCTTTTTTTTTCTGTCACTCAAGTAGCAGCCTCTCTCAGGTGATGATAATGGAGTGCAAATGTTTTGCTTTCTTTATCCCGGGGTGAGAAAGAGAGAGAGAGAGAGAGAGAGAGAGAGAGAGAGACCAATAATGGGATCACAGGAATGAGAATGAATGACAAAATGAAAAGAGGGAGGAGAGGAAGGAGTGAGTGCATGTAATGAGGGTGACAAATTAGTCACTGGAGGAGTCAAAGTGAAAAAGAACAGCTGTATAACACAAAAGTGCACAAGCACTGCTATCTCATTAGGGTTTACTAGCTGCAAGGAAATGGGGCGTGAGAGAAAGCCATGGCTCTGAGGAAGAGAGGAAGTCCTTCATGTATTATTTGGAGGGGTAGAGTTTCAGTGTTCTCAGCCTTCCCTTCCTCTCTCCCCTCCTCCTACCACCCAAAAAGCATTACTTATGCCTGATTTGCTTATTTCTCAAGAGTCAGTGAGTAATTTTAATGTGCTTTGTGGATAAAGCCAACAATGTTATGGAGAAAGAAGGAAGAAAAAACATTTTTTTTTCCGATATCCCATCACTATTCTCTTGATTGAAATACACTTGGCCCTAAATTAGCTGATCAAGCATTACTGGCGTTCCTAGTATGGGAGAACCCATGGAAAATTAGCATTTTGTGTGAGACTGCCTTTATGAGCAGGCTGAGAAAGCATCTATCACTCTTGTGATTTAAGGAGCAATAAAATCCCACTATGCTCCAACACAGCTCCTCATATTTAATGCCACCTACTAGAAAGGTCCACATTACTTTCTCTTCAGCTTTCTTCTTCCTTTTAAATAATGGATTTTTAACTTGAATTCCTTGGGTGGTTTCAGGACACCCAGAACATTTTTACTTGGAAGACTGTTAAGCTGTATTGACCAAAGAAAAAATAATATGGGGTGAGGGGAATGGGGTTAGGTGGCTGAGAACCAATACTTCTGCTCACTGTAAAGAGGTTTTTGGTGGAGGAAGGAATCAATTCATTATCTGTTACTCCATTTGACAGAAGTGGGATTACAGGTTGAGATGTTGAAGGAGGTCCAGTTGGGCTCAACAGGGAATTGTTCAACGATGAAGCAGGGAGCTTCTGATTGTGGTGAAGTAAAACAGAGGTTAAATGCCACCCAGTATCAGCAATATTTCTTTTATTGGGTAGGAATACTCCCTGTCTCCAGAGATCCCATTCAGTATCTGTTTATTCTCATCAATTACACCTTATATGAAGAAACACCTTTCCAATATGGACTTTGCCTTAGTATAAACTTTCCAAAGTTCTCTAGCTCTGGAAGAAGAAACCTATTTAGGTTCCATTTTAAAATCTTACTGTTTAAACCATCTGACCTGGGACTACATAATTCTGCTGAAATACATAAAATGGCTTTTGTCACTGACTGAACCATAACAATCACTGAAAGCCATTCTGGGGGGAAATGTCAATCGCTTCATCCATAGTTTCAAATATGGTGTTTCCATTCAAGCAACTGGACCACACACTCTTTCTAAACAGGAAAATCTCAATATTTGAGTCCAGCCAAACAAAATCCTCTCTCCTATTGTCATTTTGTATTGTATAGCATTTAAAATTCTGAAGTTAGATTAAGTATAAAAATAAATTATTTGCAAAACAATTGCAAAGTGAAAGTATTTTTAGGAGGAAGAGATATAATTTTGCAGCCAAAATTTTTCTATATGAAGTTGCTGGGTAATATAACAAACTAACAAATCCTTTCATATCATAAATCACAAAAACATGGTAAATATGAATTGAGAGGAAAGAGAATGCAAAGTGCAGCTATAGAAATATTGATTAAGAAATGTTGCTCCAGGTTGAGAATAACCTGAGTAGCAGGGTTGGGACAACAGAATGTGAGGAAGTGAAACACAGGACAGTTAAATCTGTCTGGGTATGATTTGAGTCAGGGAATTGTGACTGAACCCAGCTGGCTGAACCCAGGAGAAATTCAATAGATGGTACTTCTTTGAACACCAGTGGCATAATCGTTCTGGAATTTTGGCAAAGGAAAGGTTATTATAGGTATAAGAAGATGGTCATTCCTGAAAGGAAGATAAGAATCAAAGACAAACTGCTAATGCCAAATTTTGGCTAAGACACAAAGAAAAAAAGATGGCAAATCCTTGAAGAAAAACTACATCTGTGTCAAAAGTGTACTTTAAATTGATTTAACGAGCAAGTTCTTGTCATTAACAGGATTAGACTGCATGCTACTGGAAAAATATGACACATACATAGTATTTGTTTTTCTGCTGAACAAATAGAGAATGGGGAGAAAAACAATAACAGGTACCATCAAACTTTCATTGATCTTGAAATATCATGTGCAATTCTCATGAGGCTGAGATACAGGCAGCTTTTGAACATGGCTAAGATTGACCAAACCACAATTTAAAATATTTTACATAGCTATATGAAATTAATAAATAGTAGCAATAGGTAGGCGTTAGATGATGAAGCTATTCAAGCACATTAGGCAAATAGACAATTGCCTACGTTTTGACAACAGTGGCACATCTGCTTTACTTGGTAAGATCTGCAAGACGGAGTAGAAAGAACAGAGGCTTTAGAACATAAAGGCCCTGACACAAGCTCCAGGTTTACCACTGACTAGGAGTGTGGTTGTATTCAGGAACAGTTACTATCTCTGCTTTCCATGAGCTACAGTTTGCATATAAAGAAAGGGCCACATATGAAGAAAATAACAGCATGAGTATCTGTCTCATAGAGTGATTATGAAGATCCAATGGTATGGCATATGTGAAAACATTTTCTAAATTATAAAGTGCTATGAAATTGTAAGCTATGATTCATCAATAATCAAATACATCCACAGATGTTTCCAAAAGTCAACTCAACTATAAACGGCAACTTCAAACCCATGGTTGCAAACCAGTCATGTGCTATCACATTCAAAACTCAGTCATTTAGGCCTCTAAATATTCTGGGAATAGTGTTCATTTTTACTAAAGGAAGGTTTGGTGAAGCTGTTAATTTAGTAATAGGTTGTACTCTTCAAGATTAGTCATTAGGGTTTAACATTATATTGCTGTTAGACTAAAGACCCTAAAACGGACAGCATTTAAAAGAAATGAACAAACTACAGTGGAAAAATGTAATACCAATAAAACAAAATGAACTGTTTTGCTAATGGACTTGTGTCTTTATCAATAAATCATGTAACTTCTTTAAGATTCATTCAAAAGTTAATGAATTTTTGGTTTGTGATTTAAGCAAAATATGTTGTTAAATCAGAAAAATGATGGTAAAAACCATTTGTGTATATAGAAAATGTCCCTCCGGTCTAGTTACCTAGCGATATTGAGGGTCATAATTTGGATAATATTTTAGGAATGACCATTAAAAACAAAATATATCATTGTTAGTAAGTTTCAATACAACTTGTTCTGCATGTCTATCTTAACAACCATAAGAAATCACATCATTTTTTATTTCCTGGAGTCCTTTAAAACGCAAATTGTTTTTGAATCTAGTACTTTTCCAGTTCATTGACAACTAAGGCTATGAAGTGGAGACAATTATAATGTAAGTCTTAATTCTCTGGGCTTGGATGACTGACAGGTCCCAGGTGCTCTCATCGAGAGATGATATTCTCCGGGTGGCAGAGCATGGGTCCAGGGTAGATTTCACAGGCAGTTAGGCTGATGGCTCTACAATTGCTTCCTGGTCTGTCACTCGCCTGCCTGTTGATGGGTTTCAATGGGCTCTCCAGGTCCCCTTCGGTGTAATTTATTCTTGACTTCTCTTTGATCCTGAGGTAATGGAGCATTTTATCAATTTTAGTGAATAGGTTTTGATCAGATTTTTTTTTCAGAAGATCAGCATTCTCAGCTGTTTGGTCAGGGAAAGCAGGAAAGGAGGTGAGGCAGAAGGCCTCTTTCCCTGTCTCTGGATGCTTTTTAAGTTAACCTTTATAATGCGTTCCAGGTGGCATTCCTCTAGTCGTCCGAAAGAGAAAGTTTTAAAAAACACAGCAACGCTCACTTAACCCTATCTAGAATGAAAGGCACCTTATCAGAGGTCCACTGGCAAGGGATTTGGATGTTGAGTTTTTGTAACCTTACCTTTGTTGTGGTAGTGTGATTTGGGCCATTTCAGAATCCCTTTCTGAGTTTTAATATAACTTATTAAGCCAGCAGGATATATTTATCCAGTCATCTCCAGGATAAAAGGAGAGTGAAATGGTAAGCTCCAGAAAATTCAGTTATTCCAGATATTGAGTGTTGGCAGATAAGTTACTGTGCTGCGATTTGGTTCATCAAAGAGAGAAAGAGAGAATTTTTTTTTTAATTTCCAAATTAAGGGCAATTATTAGAAAGCTACACTGACATAAAATTTAATTAGATTTATCCTTGGCTCTTCATTAGCATTCATGAAACTTTAAATTGTGATACGTCTTAGAATAAATTGAGGAGCAGAGTTTACCTATTAGAAAAAAAAAAGAGTTAGTTATTTACTTTAAAGTACTGTTCATAGGGTTTCCCTGGTGGCGCAGTGGTTGAGAGTCCGCCTGCCGATGCAAGGGACACGGGTTCGTACCCCAGTCCGGGAAGATCCCACATGCCGTGGAGCAGCTAGGCCAGTGAGCAATGGCCGCTGAGCCTGCGTGTCCGGAGCCTGTGCTCTGCAACGGGAGAGGCCACAGCGGTGAGAGGCCCACGTACCGAAAAAAATAAAAAAATACTGCTCATAAGATGGGTTAAGGCCCTATGTCTGGGCTTTGAAGTGGAATATTTCTTTAAAATATTATAAATAAGAAATTGAAGCCTCTAAAATTCAGTGAAGAGTATTTTGTTGATCTCATCTCATTTAATGCATTAAGTTTTCTGAAGGAAGCGATAATACTGACAATATGTAGTGGATTTTTTGAGACAGTTCTGATTTCATGTTATTTCATCTTCTTATATAGGTTATTTCTTTAAAGGTGTAATACATGCAATTTAATGTCAAATTTAAAAATAACCCCCCTGCTAACTCTATGTATTTATGGAATGCCTACTTGTGCTCAATAAATGTGGTGTTTGGTACAGAGACAACAGAATTGAATAAAACACTTGTCCTCATGGGTTTTCTTTAAGTTTTGTCTTCAAAAGCATGGCTACCACGACATTTCTAAGTCTTCTTTTCTCTGGCTGTTTATTCTTTGTTCTGGCTGCTAGAAAATCAAATTAATAGTCCATGACTAGCATCTGTCCAGAATTATATTGCATGTAATTTTATTATTCTTACCTACTGTTTTAGTCTTATTTTTATGCTCATTTCATTTATTTAAAACTAGTACTCTCACAGGCTGCCTCATATTACATTTTAAAATGAAATGTGACATTCATAAATAAGGAAAATAATAAATACATTGTTTTTCTCTCCCATTGAGCATCTATTAGACTGAACATGCAGTGAGTTTTCAATAAATCAGTGTTGATTGATTGATTAGTCATAAACCCAATGTTTTTCACTAAGTAGTAGGTTTTATGATTGTTGGTGTTTGCTACGTATGGTTACAAAATAATTTTTTTCAAAATATAGGCCTCTCTTTTGTGAAAGAATTGTTCTGCCCTCAGATTTCCACAGCTGTGATAGTTTTACAAGAATTGGAATGGGAGGGTACCTCTGCTTCTTCCCTGTAAAGCTCTGTCTTAAAGATGGAATGTGGCCAACTGAATCCCTACACTTTGAATGCTCAACTGTTTTCCCACACAATTCCTTATGCTTTCTTCACGAGGACTGATTATTTATTAGCCAGGTGAATCATAGCGAAAGGATGGGATAAGACATTTTAAAGTTTCAAATATAGACTCACAATACTGTAGAATAACACAGTGAAGACAGTTCTAATAATGAATATGGCAAACAACTCCCATTGCCTGTACCTTTGCTGAATAAGTGAATGGATAAACAGGACTTTTACAGACGAGTCTCTAGTGAAGTGATATTTCAGTGGGTGTTCTGATGGATGTACACATGTATACTATAAGCCTTCTTCCTGTATTGAATCACTACTACTTTCAAGATACTACGTTGAATACATAGTTGAATTATGACCTAAATTCTGATCTAGAACCTGCCCTCAAACTGTAAACAACAACCTATGGAGGAGACAGAAATACCACAGTCAAATACTTACATAACTTTAAGTTCTACAAGGAGAAACAAAGAGTAATGAGGGTCAAAGCTTATGTAGCATTACTTATGGGCCAGGAAAATTTTAAGTACCATAAGTGTAGTAAATTATTTCAATTTTATGAGAACTCTTCAAGATATATAATATTATTAACATCATCTCTATCTTACAGAAGAGAAAAAGAAAGTAGAAGTTTAAATTTACTGCCTAAAGCAGAAATAAAGAAGGATATTAAAAATAAATTATTTTGGGATCTAGGGCATTTTATAGAATAAATAAAATTGGGGTTGGGGCCAGATCATGAAGGATCTTACATAACAGATCATTTAATATTTAATTTCACAAATATTTATTAAGTACTTCTAAGTACCAAGAACGGTCTTAGGAACTGGTGGATGTAGCAATGAACAGTGATATTATGGACATAATTTCCTCAGTGCCATGCTGCCTTCTCCAAGTTATTTTAATTTTGTTCTATCTGAAATTAAGTATTTTATCCTCTATGTGTACAGTGTTTCTCCTTTTCTTGAGGTCAGTTTTACAGAGTTGCAATCTCTTAGGTGGGCAATGAATGCTTATGGAGTAAATCAGTGGAAGTTAATGAAAGTTAAAGGCAGATTTAACTGTCGGGATTTTGCACTTGCTACTCTCTTATCCTAAGTCCCACGTCTGCCAGTTATTTACTTAGCAAACTTCCTCATCTCCATTAAGTTATTTTTTAATCCCTGCTCTGACCATGTATTAGTTAATGGTATAACCTACCCCTCCTTCACCTGTCCAACACTCTTGTCCTTTACTCTGTTCTACTTTCTCTTTTCCTGCAGTATTATCACTGTACAAGTTATTTAATTTACTTATGTATGATGTTTGATACCTTTTGTCTGTCAGGACCCTTTAGAAAGTAAGTTCCGTGAAGGCAACTGTTCATTCATGTATCCAAAGTGCCTAGAACATAGCTGATACTCAACACATGTTTATTGAATAAATGAATACATGACTAAAAAAAGACAGAAAGTAAATGTCAGTGGGAAAAAATCGTGTCCTCTCCAACCATTGTTTAGTTACTATTTCTTACAATGCTCTTTCAAGACAAAAACTCAAGAGAGGACAGATAAAGTTAAAACAAACAAAGGTGATTCTGCTGTGGCAGCCTCTTCAAATTCAAGTCGAGGGTCTAGATCCGAATCTAGAAAAGGCTGAAAGAAAGTATCCACTGTAAATTGTATCAATAGTGGCAAGAGTGTAAGAGTTGGAACAGAGTAACAAGTTAATTCACTTCTTCTTTTATTTTTGATGTTTGTTGGTAAATATTATGAATGAATACTGCCAGGATTTTCAGTAAGGAGTACATGCAGGGACTAGTAAAGAGCAAAGTCTGCAATTTTTTAAGAGACATTTGGTTTATTAGTAGGACATTTACAGAAGCCTCCAGAAGTGGCCATTACCAATGGGAAGGATTTGAGCTGAGATTCAAGATAAAGTCTCAGTCACATTAGGTTGGCTGCAATCCTGTTTGTACTCAGAAAACATTTTGTTCCCTGGTCTCAAAGGATAAGGAGCCACAGAGCACAAATATACCCCAGACTCAGAAAACATATCTAATAAGGATTCATTCTGAACACAAGGGGCTAGGCATTTCTTTAATGAAAAAAGTCAAGAATATGATATTATCTTCAAATATTTCCTACTTAAAATATATAAAATTCTTTAAAAAACGGAGAAAGTGGATTAACCTATGAAATCAAATAAAAATATCAGAATATATTTTCATAATGGAACAGGTACAATTAGCAGCCCCTCAAGGATAGATTTCTATGCAATTCAACAAATACTTATAGTGATAAATTACATTAATGTATCAATTTAGACATTGCCTATTTAGATTATAGAGTCTAATTATACAAGTTGAATATGTCTGGATTTCACTGCTTGTTTATCAGGTGTGAATTCTCTTTCTTTTTTTTGGAGGGGGGGGGTACGCGGGCCTCTCTCACTGTTGTGGCATCTCCCGCTGCAGAGCACAGGCTCCGGACACGCAGGCTCAGCGGCCATGGGTCACGGGCCTAGCTGCTCCGCGGCATGTGGGATCTTCCCGGACCAGGGCACGAACCCGTGTCCCCTGCATCAGCAGGCGAAGTCTCAACCACTGCGCCACCAGGGAAGCCCAATTCTCTTTCTTTTTAAAGCCAAATGGAACTGAAATGGAACTGAGAACATCTGAAAAATATGCTCTGAGTTTGTAGTTAGAAATGTCAAATTTACATTTTGACTAAATTAAGCAGTTTCAGTTTTTAAAGTATTTATATAAACAACATGTCAATAATTCTTAAGTTATGAGTTTAATTGTAAATGAATGAAACAAAGTGGAGAGCACAAAAGTATACCAAAAATATCTGAATCATGATAGCTAAAAATCTAATTGTTACAATTCTGTGCAGATTCTACTATTTTTAAGACTTTCACCTGACAATTAACTATAGGAAGCTATACAACTTTAA
Organism: Leucopleurus acutus; assembly: GCF_964270905.1. Taxonomy (NCBI): domain Eukaryota; kingdom Metazoa; phylum Chordata; class Mammalia; order Artiodactyla; family Delphinidae; genus Leucopleurus; species Leucopleurus acutus. Next base: position 18,338,371 of record NC_139142.1, on the reverse strand, counting down.
TATGTAATTTTATCTGAAGTATTAAAGTATTTTAAAAGAAAATGAGAAGATATCATAGTTACTTAACAGGGATACCGAATAAGGAAGCATTTGGGGTCTCACTGCAAAATAGGCACAGCTGCACATCAGTGCAGTTTAATAGCAACTACAACTAGTATTTTACTATTAATTCTGTCTGCTGCACAATGCTATAAAGTTCCTACTATGCAAGCATATCCATAAAGTTTTAAAAGTTGGCAATTTTCAATAAGAATGTTTCCTGTCAATACACATTAGCAATACGTGGAGTTCAATTATTGATATTTTTCCTTTTAATTTAAAAATAACCTTCCTTCAGCATTATCACTATTAATTTTGCTTATTGTGAGTCCATAGACAACACTAAATTGTGTACTGATAAATATTTGAGTCATCACTATTTTTGATCACTATTTTTCCAATAACTAGACTTTAAGACAGTATGCACTGCAAATATCCCCCACTCTTATTCCTTATATATGTTTGTATATCAAAGTAGATATAAATTTACTACCTGTCAACACCCAGGGTGCTTATGAGTTTATACTTTGTTGGGGATACCTTGCCAAAAAAGTGTGATTTTAAATAACTTTAATATGGAGTCAAGTCTAATGTGTAGGTAATTTTATGAACATTGTCATCTAGCATTACAGTACATAACTAAACGTTTTCTTTAGTTTATGAAGTAAATAGTATGCAATGCTCATGTGCCACAAGAAATAGTTTGCTTTTTTTCCTTTTAAACTACATGTCATCCAGTTATTTTTTTTCAAAGAGAAGGTGAAAATATGTTGAAGAAAGGCAACTGGTTCTCTGCCTCTGTATAAGTGGACCCTGGTCAAATGTTTGTTGACTGCTGCTTCAGATAATAGTCTTTACTGGATTTAGTGATGTATTTGTCCACAACTTCTTGTGTTTTATACACATCCTCCAGTTGCATCCCAAAATACAAGACCAATTCTGTTGTTGCCGAAAATACAAGAAGGTTTCCATCATGGTTCAAGACTCAACATCAAGTAGGCTTTGATGAGCAAGACTCAGGCTTTGAACCTAACTTCCAGGGAGGCAATTGGAAGAGGAAGAAGAGAGCAAGCTGAGGGCTATGACATCCCTGGCCCTTTTACACTCATTTTATATCTCACGACCCTAACTAACGGAACTCATCTGAGATCCCTTGACTTCTCAGTGGCCGAATTCAGAATGGAAGCCAGAATGATCTGACCTGATGCCCATGCTTTTTACTGCACTGTGTTACCTCTCCTAAGATGCTCAGGCCATTAGGACACTGACATTACGTGTGATCAAATCTTCCCCTTTTATCCCAGTTCTAGCAACTACATCCTTGCTTTGTTGCTTCTGTATAGAAGCTCTGCCTCAGATTCCCACTGCCTTTCCAGCTTTTCATAATAAGGAATACATAAACCAATTAGCCCATAAAGTAGAGAAATTCAGTTAGAAAACAAAAAGCCTATGATGCAGACACCTATGATACTGACCTCTAGTCAGTAGGTAGTGTCTTCTGTCATCCATGTTGATGCAGGCATCAACATCATCTAATATGTCATATTAAATGGGGGAATTACTTGGTACCAGGGGTGAAATCAGGTTTGTGCCACATAACATAATTAATGTAAAGGGAAAATAATGAATTTGAAGGGATGCCATATGGCAGGCCATAACCCACTCACACCATGCATTCTATGAACAAGTAACTCTTTTCCGGTTGGTGCCCAAGGTTATTTCAGAAGATTTCAGCATCTCTTCTTGAAGCCCAAATTTTAAGTCCGTGCAGAATCCATGAGCTTCAGTGTCTGGACAAAGGGACTTTTTAAGTTTCATACCATCCTTAGACTTTCTTGCACCAGCTGTGAAAATCAATTAGCCCTGGTGAAAGCCGAGCTGCTCTATGTTCTCAATAATGAAAAAGGCCAACTGCACATAGCAATTTTCTCTGTCCTCACAAATACGAATGGGGACCTTGAATCTTTTTTCACTGCTCCATGGAATTGCCTTTAACTTCTATTTTGAAAGTCGCCAGACATGCCAGGAGATTAACACAGAAGACTCTCTGGAGCGGCAGGAAAATTATACCATTGCACAGCAGTGACATTTGTGACTCCCTCAGGCTGGTATGCAGCCACCAGACAGTCAAAACAAACACCTCCCAAACACACTCCAGAACTCAACTCCCCCTCGCCTCTGCTCCCTTAATAAAAATGGAAATTGCTGATGGTACCTCATCAATTTTAAAGCCCCAGTCAGTAGCTCAGATAATGCTTCAAGAAAACAACAGTAAGAAAATGTTAGTGTAAAGCTGGACAGGGAGAAGACCACTGAGATAACAAGTGAGCACTGGGAAGTACCAGAAGGGCAGGGTTCACTCAATGGGTAAAAAGATTTGAGATTGCTCCTTACCATCCTGTCCTTTGTGGAAGGGTAGCCACTTCTGGAGAGGAGGAATAGAAAAGAAGCCTCTCTCCGTGTTGTCCTCTGTAACACTGCCATCATCATGCTCATCATCAACTGCTTTCTCTATAAAATCATGACCTCACAGTAAATTCTTCACTCAGTTAAGCAGGGTTTCTCAGCCTTGGCACTACTGACATACTGGGCTGAGTAACTTTTTGTTGGGGAGTTGGAGGGACCACTCTGCATTGTAGGATGTTTAGCAGCATCTCTGTTTTTGTTTGTTTGTTTGTTTGTTTGTTTTGGGGTTTTTTTTGCGGTGCGCGGGCCTCTCACCGTTGTGGCCTCTCCCGTTGCGGACCACAGGCTCTGGATGCGCAGGCTCAGCGGCCATGGCTCACGGGCCCCGCCACTCCGCGGCATGTGGGATTCTCCCGGACCGGGGCACAAACCCGCGTCCCCTGCATTTCTGACCTCTACTCACTAGTTGCCTGTGCTCAACCTCTCCAAGTTACAATAACCAAAAATGTTTCTAGTCATTGTCAACTGTACCCTGGGCGGGGGGGCAAATTCACCCTAGTTAAGAATCAATGTTACGTTGATGCTTCTTTTAAGTCCCCAGAGAACAAAAAAATTAGAAGACTCAAGGAAAATTCATGCTAGTAAAACTGTTGAGTATGTACCTAAACTGTGTCTGATACATACTGGCTCCATATTTATAATGCAATTAATCAAAAGGTAACTGGCTTTTATTACAAGCCTTTAAATGCACATGGAGATAGAAAACTAGATAAACAAGGTTTCATTTTTAAAACAATGAAATTCAAAGACATTGCTTGTTTGCTTATATATTATTAAGATATTTTGTCTCACATTATAACAGTTAACACACTGCAATTCTCGCATATATTGTCTCATTTGTCTCACAGGGGAGAAAAATCAAATTAGTTTCCATTTTTATTTTGCAACCAGATGCAGTGAGTTTAAATGACTTGTTAGAGAGCAAATGTCAAGCCTTTTAAAATAAAAGTAATGCCTTTTTCTACACAACAGTCTTTCTATGTACTTGAATAAGACTCATATTTTGTACCTTAAAGTTAATAAAATTTAAGTATTTTAATTAAAACTGAATTATAAAGGAAGATTGACTAGATGAAGCTTAGATTCTTCCTTTCTCAGTTAAAAGTAATCAACAACTACCATGAGCAAGCCACTGTATTCATGGATGCTGAAGGCATAGAACAGTCGATTTTGAAGGGGATTATGGTCAGTTTTAGCAGTGAATGGTGAGTACCACATTCAACAGAGTGTGGTAGATTGCAGTACTACAATGGTTACAATGACTACAAATTCTTCCAACACCTGTATGGATAATACCCTTGATCTTGCAACTCCTCCAAGCTAATGGTGAAGCTTATGTATTTTTCTACTCTCTAAATCTGGACTTGGCCATGTGACTTGCTTTGTCCAAGAAGTCATTAGAAAAAAATAGCAAAAGTAGAACTTGAAAGTGCTTCTACATTGGGATTTGCTCTCTCTTTGAACTCTATAACCATGACCATGGAAATGAGCCCAAGATAGCTTGCTGGATAATGAAAGACATATAGGCAAGTCATTGCTGTGGTCCAAGGTGACATCATGCCAACTTCTCACCTCTGAAAGAGAACATGCTAGACTAACAAGCCCTATCACCATCTGCCCAGAAAGATGGCATGACTTATCCCAGACCAAAAGAATTGTCCAGAGGATACACAGAATCAGGAGATAATAAAGTTTTTTTTTTGTCTTAAGCCATTACGTTTTGGAGGTATTAATAGCAGAAAAAGATAACTTATGTAAGCTTTAAACTACATAAGCTGGCAAGCAAACTACTATAACCAGGTTGGAGATCAAAATGAGTCTGTCACATGGTCACACTGCCTTTCGTTTAAGTGATCCATGAGAGAAATACAAGTTTGTTGGGCGAATTTCTATAATAGGCTGAAGGTAATAACTGAAGAATAGACACTATACAACTTCATTCATATTATATATTGCTCTTAAGCTATAATCTTCACCCTCATCGTCACACTGCTTACTGTGAGGCAGGTACAGAGTGTTTTACCTGTCTCATTGTCCTCATCATGGGAAAAGATAGTAATACCCACTACCTAGAATTATTATAAGGAGGAAATTTGACTCAAGGAGTTGGTTACTTGTCCAGAATCCCATAGCTGACAATTATCAAAGTTAAGATTCAAACTCAGGCCTTAATAACATCATAGGTCGTGTTCTCAGTCACTACTCTCACAATCTTGTTTCAATTGATCTGTGTCTCCTTAAACTGAATTTTGTCATATTTTTCCATCTACCAATTCATTCATCCACTTAGGCATGAATGGATGCATTCAACAAACTTCAAGTGCATAATATGTGCTAGATATTATTAATGAAAAGTTAACAAGATAGATACTATACCAGCTCCTGTAAAGCTGATTTAACTTACCTACTCTTAGCCCTCCACCTCCTACCTCCTTCACACCACCTATCCTGAAATAATTTTCTTTCTCTGCTTTTTTTAAACACATTCACAGAGGTTTTCTTTTAGAATCATAGTAGACTTTTATAGCTTATAGTAAGTCATGTTTCTCCAGAAACCAGACCAATGATATGTGCCATATATATATATATATATATATATATATATATAGAGAGAGAGAGAGAGAGAGAGAGAGAGAGAGAGAGAGAGAGAGAGAGAGAGAGAGAGAGAGAGAGAGAGAGAGAGAGAGGAGAGGAAGAGAGAGAGATTATAAGAAATTGACCTATTTACGGAGGCTGAGAAGTCCCATGATCTGCCATCTGCAAACTGGAGGCCCAGGTATGCTGGTGTTGTACTTCTAGTTCAAACCTGAAGGCTTAATAGGAACCAGGGGGTCTAATGTTGTAAGTCCCAGTTTGAGTCCAAAAGCTCCAAAACCAGGAACACTGATATCTGAGGGCAAGAGAAGCTGGTTGTCCCAACTCAAACAGAGACAGCGAATTTTCCCTTCCTCCACATTTTTGTTCTATTCAGGCCCTCATTGGATTGGATAATGCCCACCTGCATTGGTGAGATGGATCTCTTTACTGTCTATGATTCAAATGCTAATCTTTTCCAGAAACATCCTCACAGATACACCCAAAAATAACGTTTTACCAGCTATCTGGGCATCTCTCAGCCCAGTCAAGTTAACACATAAAATAACCATCAAAGAGCTATGGAGGACCTTTAGGGACAATGCAATACAACCCAATCAGTGATCAGATTAGGTTAGGAAACAGAACTCTAGAGAGTTTATAATTTCAACAAAATGAATCACATGTGTATGTGTCCACCCATGTGCATTTGTGGTATCCAAATACATAAACATCAGGGAACATTTTCTGAGAAAATTAAAAAGGGAAAAATTTTAATCTCAGAGTGAGAGCACACACAGCAGACATTATTTTCAAAAATGGAATCAGATCTATGGATACAGAGCTATCCTCTGTTCCAGATGTCATTGGAGCTATTTTGCATAAATTATTTCCTTGAAATCTCACAGCCACTTGTAAGGTATAGAGTGGAAAAAGAATGGCAGCATGGGTACAGAGCTCCTACTCCAAATCCTGAGCTCTCTACACTGCCTTCTAACTAATTAAACACATCTAGAATGGATAAACAATGTCCTATTGGATAGCACAGGGAACTATATCCAATCTCCTGGGATAAACCATAATGGAAAAAATATGAAAAGAACATATATATATTTATATATGTGTATAACTGAGTCACTTTGCTGTACAGCAGAGATTGAGACAACATTGTAAATCAACTCTACTTCAATAGGAAAAATAATAAAGTAAAGGTATTATTTTGGCTGGAAAAAAACCCATCTAGGCAGGTTACCTTTAAAATCATGTCAAGGCATTCCCACAAATGTATCTCTGACTCTGACAAAAAAAGGATGCAGACAGTAAGCCAAAGATGAGCATTCAATACTGGCTAATGTTTCATGAAGGAAGACTAACTGGTGTATTAACAGTTTAGCACCCTCTTTAGGATATAATATAAAATCCATACATTCCTTTTTATTTAAATCATAGAATCCAGTTTTATAAAATAGTGCTAATGTAAGAACATTTCATAAAACCCCAACATTTTATACTCTGTATTCTCTGTCAGTGGCTAAGAGCACTGATACTCTCAAACACCAGCATCCATACTTGAGATAAAAGATTTTATTTAGTGCTTGCTTCGGCAGTACATATACTAAAATTGGAACGATAGAAGATTAGCATGTTTCCTGTGCAAGGATGACACGCAAATTTGTGAAGCATTCCATATTTGTACAGCCACTATGGAGAACAGTATGGCGGGTCCTTAAAAAGCTAAAAATAGAACTACCATACAACCCAGCAATCCCACTACTGAGCAATATACCCTGAGAAAACCATAATTCAAAAGAGTCATGTACCACAATGTTCACTGCAGCTCTATTTACAATAGCCAGGATATGGAAGCAATCTAAGTGTCCATCGACAGATGAATAGATAAAGAGAATGTGGCACATATATACAATGGAATATTACTCAGCCATAAAAAGAAACGAAATTGAGTTATTTGCAGTGAGGTGGACAGACCTAGAGTCTGTCATACAGAGTGAAGTCAGTCAGAAAGAGAAAAACAAATGCCATACGCTAACACATATATATGGAAACTAAAAAAAAAAAAAAAAGGGTTCTGAAGAACCTAGGGGCAGGACAGGAATAAAGGCACAGAGATAGAGAATGGACTTGAGGACACGGGGAGGGGGAAGGGTAAGATGTGACAAAGTGAGAGAGTGGCATGGACATATATACACTACCAATTGTAAAATAGATAGCTAGTGGGAAGCAGCTGCTTAGCACAGGGAGATCAGCTTGGTGCTCTGTGACCACCTAGAGGGGTGGGATAGGGAGGGTGGGAGGGAGATGCAAGAGGGAGGAGATATGAGGATATATGTATATGTACAGCTGATTCACTTTGTTATACAGCAGAAACTAACATACCATTGTAAAGCAATTTTACTCCAGTAAAGATGTTAAAAAAATAAATTAAATTAAATTAAATTAAAACATAGATAAACAACAAGGACCTATTCTACAGCACGAGGAACTCTACCCAATATTTTGTAATAACCTGTAAGGGAAAAGAATCTGAAAAAAACATATATATATGTGTGTGTGTGTATATATATATATATATATACACACACATATATATATGTATATATATATATGTATATATATATATAACTGAATCACTTTGCTGTATCTGAAACTAACACAATAGTATTAATCAACTATACTTCAGTTTAAAAAAATATTTGTGAAAAAAAATATTTTATTTAAACCAACAAATTATCATTTTTTTACAACAAAAGTGTAACATAAGTGATTTGTGAATTGCAAATTGATCTTCCCTGCTGGGAGCCATAACTAGTTTTAGAACTTTTGCTAGAACAGGCCACATATAAATATGTGACTATTAAATAATGTCTAGGTCTTGATGACATAATTTATTCTTCTGACACAAGCTGTTTTATTTTCTATCCACCTGTTAAGTGTTCTGTTGTAGTAAACCAAGGAGAATGAATCAAACATGACACAAACTCCAGCTGCTATGGGTAGACTGGGGCAAACCTTGGATAATATGTTTCATTTAAAGCATTGACAAGCAAACATTTCCAAGGTCTGTAAATCACTCCAGTGGTTGCTAATTGGGACTACAAACATTCACAGGACATGTTATAAGAATTGTTTCTCCTACTTAAGGCTTCTCAAGAGCATATGAGAAAATGCCTCAGTATATTCAGCAGGTGTTCTGAAGACTCCATAAAACAGCTACTAGTATGGAACCTTCCAGGTAGGTAGAACTTTGACCAGCATCTTCTGAAATGCTTTTCTCAGGCCTGGTGCATAATGGTGTGGTGTGTGTGTGTGTGTGTGTGTGTGTGTGTGTGTGTAAGAAACAAACAGACATTAAGTGCATATACTGCCAAGTTTGTAGAAGCTACGTTAATCCCTTGCATGTGGACATGCCTGCCAATTTATTAAGCAACGCTTGGTCTTCTTAATCTTAGTTTTTTGCAGTTTGAACTTTGTTTCCCCACGTTACAAGCACTATTTTAAAAACAAGAATGCAGGGATACTTTTAAGCTCTGACCCCACTGCACATCCTCTCTGAGTCTACATACAATCAGAAAGTTGAAAGCATTGTTTTTTTGATTAAAAAAAATATTACTTTCTATTAACTTTCCTGTCAAAGGGAGACATTTAACTCAGAGTACACAGAAAGGCATTATTAGCCATTACTAAATTATCAACTCTGATCCTGGGATGGTAAACAAATTATTTTGTGCATGCCTCTAATGAGAGTAGACAAAACAAAATATGTCTGTTTCATCTGTGCTTCTAACATGACTCCATGTGTGCAATTTGATGTGGTCTCGTTGCATTGTGGTGAATGTTACCATCTGAAACAGAACTCCAGGAAAGGAATGGCACTTCGAAAGGCAAATACATATGTTGCTTCGTTGTGTATTTTTGCCCATATGAAGTGATTAATAATAATATCCTTCTATCACTCACATTCTACAGTTTACATCCTGCATCCAAGAATGAAAAAAAGTAAAGAATTAAGGAAAAAAATACATAATGGCAGCTTATCATATAAGTAGTTTCTCAACTTTGAGTCCAGTTTGGAATATCCAAGTTGGTCCTGCACTACTAGTTAAAAATTATATTTATTTAAATTGACATATAAAAAATATATATTTATCTAAAATGTATATTTATTCATTTAAAAATAACTATATTTTTGAATTAATAAATTGAATCGATTTTTGCACCAATATATGTGACAAAATACCAGACACCTAACAAAAGATGTAATAAAGACAATGCTAGCAGGTTCATCCAAAAAACAATTTAAAAATTAAAGATGAGCCATGAAATGCAAGTAATATACATTAAGCTAAATTTCACTTTAATAATGATTTTACATGCAAAGTATAATTTAATTGCTATAATAATCCATAAAATAAATATCATTAACCATATTTTAACAAATGAGGTAACTATGATCCAGAGAAGTAAAATGATTTGTCAAAGATCGTGTGTGGAAGGGCCAGGACACAAACCTGGGTTAATTTGACAAGAAGTCCCAGACTCTGATTTTGTGATACTGGAATGCCCCGATGAATTTCCTGGGTTAAACTGATTGAATCTGCCATATTATTTGCCACATCTCATCATATCCCTATCTTATTACTTGTCCCCAAGACATTAAACAATAAGAATTAGTTTTTATCTGAAATATGGTTAGATTTTCCATAATCTAGATTTTGCCTAGAATTTTAGAAGTATATGTATTTCAGATATGGAAATACCCTGTCAGATGATAGACTGGAGAATGCACTTTGGAAGTTAGAAGGAAAATTTTTCTAGAAGAGAAAATGGGTAAGTTGGCTGGAGTCCGGAAGCCAGAGAAGCTGCTTTAGAGGAAGAGGTCCAGGTAAAAGGGAGAATTCAGGGCGTGGCAGCAGGTGAAGAATCTGAGAGTCGGTAAAGGGTTGTGTTATCTTCCTGTGGAAGTAATTTGTCTAGATTGTTCCCAGCCCTAGAGATTAAATTCTCTCTGATGAAACCTGAGAGTGATGTGGGATTTCAACCTAAACCCATTCTAGGAATCTTCTCTACAGGTACCTATAGAGAGCAAATAGCAACTAAATTTCTGAAGCTCTTCCAAGCTGATAATAAATCCTTAAATAAGGAGAGCAAATATAATAAAGGATTTAAATGCTCTACATTTTAATAATATTCTTTACTTCAGACTTGTAAGTTTTGTAGGTATTTTAAAAGCCAGTCATTCAATAATTTATTCAAACATTCCTTAGGAAGCAAAGCAAGAAAAACAATCAGAAAAGTAGTGCTTCTATACTGCCTGAGGTGAAATCATATTTTAAATGTACATTCCTTTTACAAACTTTATTATCAATACATTTAAAGACTTCATTTTTGGAAAACCAATGCTGTATTATAGCAAGTTAGTATTTAAACCCTTCTGCATAGGATTTACCAGGTCATGTGGGATGAGGTGAAGGATGTTTTATATCCCTGAAATCATCCATACTAATGTACATAATTACATATCTAAGAAAATGTCCATAATAATTTATTTTAAAGGGAAAATACATTTTGTTTCTTTATTAAAATACAAACATAATGAGCTTCTATATTTGGATCATGAGAAATGCTTACATTCCCGCAAATCAGTGTTTTCCAAAGTGTGGTCTAGGACCTATGTATATTAAAATTACCTGGGATATTACTGCAACTGCAGCTCGTTGAGCTTCATCAGAGACCTACTGAATCAGACTCACTTGAGTGGGAGTCTATTTTTAGGGTCTGTAAGTGATATTTATTTATATTAAAACTTAAGAATCTCTATAAAGATAAGATCCGGATGAAATGTAGTCTATTATCTCTTCCAGTCATTTTTTTCCAAAGGTGAAATTAAAAGAATATGAATCTCAATAGGCAAAAATAGTCATGGTGCTGTAAGACTGCTCTTTACCAACTCCTTCCCCTCCCACTGACCTGAATGGCAGTGGTGATTTCAGTAGCTAATGACCTTATTATATATCATGATAGGAGTGGTCTTAGTCTTTTAACTTCTGCACATTTCTGCAACGGTCACTTCTGAGTCACTTCTCTGCCACTATCCAATGCACGGTCTCTGACAATAAGCTTATGTATAATAGCCTTGGCTCATTAGACCCCAAGTGGGACCATGTGTAAGACAAACAAAGATCCAAGGACTGGCAGGTTTGCAAAAATTTGCTCTCTTATTCTCTCCTGGAATTGTAAAGAGGGGAAAGCAATTTACATAGGATTTCAAAAAGCTGTATCATTCTTGAACTTTCACCTCTGTACTATCTCTGATTTTCACAAACTTGGACTTTTTAAAGAGGGCATGATGATAAGTCATCCACATATGGTACACACATTTTCTTAAAGAATGTATTTCACTAGCTTTAACTCTTTTTGACAGAAGGGAAGAACAATCAAATGATATTCATTATTCAGCAATGGTGTGATCTCCAAGAAGGCAGTTATTTAAAAGCTGAATGCAGTTTTGTTCTAATTTTCTGTGACAGAATCAGCTTATAGTACATATGAAGGAACATAGCAACTAGATAGTTCATACACACTAATGACGATGAAATTTAAACCTTTATCTTATAGTGACCCTCCCGAGTATTCTTTAATTTTTTTATATAGTTATTCAACAAACATTTATATAGGGCCTCTTTTATTCCATCTATTAGAGTGGGCACTAAGAAAAAATTCACTGCCTCTTTTGTATGTGAACCCATAAAAACAAACTGCTAAACAGACAAAAGATCTTTAATCCAGGTCACAAACTATGTATCTAGTCCACTAGATTATTTAGTCCTCAAGAAGAAATTCGAAATATCATGACAGCATCTTATGTAAAAAGCAGTGAAGGGGCTTTAAATTAATTGTTCATGCAATGACATCTCATTTTACCTATTTTATACAACTCAATTTTTATGGCATCTTTTGATCTATGATTTGGACTGTTAGACACAAATGATAAAATGTGGCTTCTATAAAATTATAAATGATCCAAATGGCCATCCAAATGTTATGGCTACACAAACTATAAGAGCAACAAGTTGTTTATCCTTTGAATGGGCTAAAGAATGAGTAAAAAGTGATGGGGAAGTGGTAAGTAAGAGAAGTCAGAGTTTAATTGAGTTCCATTTACACAGAAGGCCCTAGAAACCCAGAGCTGCCTGAGGTTCTACAGATCTCTGTTCAGTTCCATGGGGAGGCTAAACCTTTTACTCTCTTGTTGCTGTTCTTCCTGATTTCTGGTGGTTTGGCTTCCCCTTGTTTTTACTGCACACCAAGAGTTGAAAAATGGCAATGATAATTTGTAGTACTCGTTCTCTACTGTCTTTCTTCTCCTCTACCCATTCAATCAGTGACATTCATTGCTTCAGCAAGTTAGTAAATTAGGGGAAAAGGGGGGTATTAGAACAGAAAAATAGAAGAGTCCTTGATCCCTGATGACAACCAAGTACTTGCACCAACTTGCAACACCTAGCTCGAGAATATTTTTATGGTAGAGCTCACTTCTTCTTCAAACCACCTTTATTTAGATCTTCCTCAATATGTAGTTGAATCTCATTTTAAATGATATACTTACCAAAACCTTATGAAATTCATTTCTCCCTGCATCCTTTTCCCTATCTCAAGTTATTATATCTGGAGAACTCCTATTTATCTCATGGAGCACATGTTCGATGCAATAATTTATAACTCTATTCCAGTGATATTTACGCTTGAATAGTATACATATCCTCATGTCAAAGGAAATGAGCTCTAATGCTATCATATCAGACAGCTAAAAAATAATTAATCCAGTGAGGCACATTGAGGTAAAAAGTCTTGAATTTTTATTACTTAACCATATCTAGTAGCTTTACATGAAAATTATAGCACTATACTGTCAGCATTTTCTGTGTCCAGTCAGGGCAGATACCCTCAATGAAATGCACATGAGCTTTTTTCTACTGTAGTGTTTGTATAGTTTCTGGAAATCCTAACTCCTTTAAGTAATGTGCATTTGATTTTGTCTCTGAAAATGGTTCTTTTTTTTGTTGTTTTATTTTTGGTTTTTTTGCGGTATGCGGGCCTCTCACTGTTGTGGCCTCTCCCGTTGCGGAGCACAGGCTCCGGACGCGCAGGCTCAGCAGCCATGGCTCACAGGTCCAGCGGCTCTGCGGCATGTGGGATCTTTCCAGACCGGGGCACGAACCCGTGTCCCCTGCATTGGCAGGCGGACTCTCAACCACTGCGCCACCAGGGAAGCCCTGAAAATGGTTCTTTTTTTCCTATTTATCAAGTTTCCAAAGACCATGTTAAATAAGATAAGGTATCCAAAAGAAGAGAGCATGAAGGTGGGAAATTCTACTATGAACTTTAGTTTGAATGACTTCCTTTCTGGTTTTTATCACCAATGATTTAATTTCTCACCTCTAGGGAAATGCAAGTTAGCAAACTAAAGCAAATTTATCACTTCTGAAAACTGCTGCAAGACCCCCAAGACAGAACGATTACCCCTAAATTGAATTTAAATAAAAGTAATTTGTTTAATCTTGTTTTTTAATTCATTTACCTCTGCACAGAAATCCTCCTGGAGTTTTGAAACTCATCAGTGATTATCCCTGGAGCTGATCCAATAATGTGAGAATAAATACACCATTAACCAATTATACATAATGACTCCAAGACATACCAATAGTGGAACAGTTCAGGTGATTTATAAGGCTCGCTTCCAACAGCCTATTCACAATTCACATCTTTTCTAAAAAATGCATTAAAAGTTAAGCGAGATTTTAGATCTGCTTACATTCATCTCCTCAGGATATGAATAAATGAAACTAAGCTATTTATTTAAAATTTTTTGTTTGTCACATATGGAAATCCTTGGGTGCTGGGAATGAAATATTTATTTGAAGCCAGCAGAACATAATTTAGATTTTGGCTTTTGGTGTCTTGATCTGGTCCTGCATGTTGACACAGCATAAAAGCTACTGAATCTTGACTTTCAGATTTATCAAAAATCTGAGAAACTATGTTTTTTTTTTTCCTTTTCTCTTTCAGGGTAAAGTTTTCTGTTTACTTATTTCTTTCTAAGCTTTACTGAGGTGTGATTGACAAATAAAATTGTATGTATTTAGGCTGAACAACATGATGTTTTGATATATATTATGAAATGGTTACCACAATCAAGCTAATTAACACATCCATCACTTCACATAGTTATCTTTTGTGTGTGTGGTAAGAACAGCTGTGAACTACTCTCTTAGCATATTTCAAGGATATAGTACATTATAATTAATTATGCTTTACATTAGGTCTCTAGAACTTATTCATCTTCTAACTAAAATATGTACCTTCTGACAGCAGCATCTCCCCTTTTCCTTTACCTCCCGGCCTCTCATAACCACCATTCTACTGAGAAGTTGTTTTTTTCAATATTTAACAAAGGAGTTGAACCATGTGCCATATGGATCATAATCAGATCATTATTTGATGTATTATTTGATATAATCACCTTCCTCTAAAAAATAAGGAATATAAAAATGGGTTGTTTCAGTTTAAAAAATGTTTAAGGATTTCTGGAGACCAGGGAGCTATTCCTCCATTTGATGACATTCAATCAATTATACATTATCAACTACTCTCCAGACAGTGTATAAACGAGAATTGAAGAGTAGACTCTAGAGTCATGGAGATTTCATTCAAATACTAAGCTCACCAAATTCCAACACTGATGAGCTATTGGACTTTGAGTAAGTTCTTTACACTTTCTGAATCTTTAGTTTTTTTACTTGCAAAATGGATATGATCAAAATGGTAGCTTAATGGCAGGGTTTTTGAGAGGTTTAAAATTAGTAATCCACTCATAGCCTTAACAGATGTCAAACACATGGTCAGCTTTCCACATGTCAATCATTATTACTATATAATAAGGAAATACTCACAATTTATTTCTATTTTACCTTTATGCTCTACAGATTACTACATGAGAGACTGGGGGTATATTCTTTTGCTTCTACCAATACTAATGGACTCATACATTTTACCTCAATAAGCATGGATCATTTAATAACAACAACAACAACAATAAATGAATATATCAGGAAAATATAGAAAGTTACTGACATACAATGAGTCAAATGTGTGCTAAGTTCTATAATGGATTATTTTTACGACACATTTAATTGTGAAACAGCAATATACAAGATTATCTCTGTGTTACACAAAGGATAGCGCTTAAGCAGAGATTGATAAAATTATCTGAAGCCAGAGTTAGTAGGTAATACATACCACCTACTCAGGTGTCTCACACTTGTGTTCTTTTCCTTGCATTGGGCTGTGCTTCATTGAGCTGGAAAAAATTTGGGTTGGCCATGTGTGCAGACACTATAAGTATAGATGTCTATCAAATGCCAAGCCATAAAAATATAATTATTAAAATTATTTACTGCATGACAAAATGAAGTCACATTAAAAAAAAAATTCTACATGCCTGTTTTAGTACTACAATCCATGAATCATGCAATGTCCTTTTATTACCACTACAGGGAATGCAGAGAGGAAAAACAGACTCACACCATAAGGCTAAAGAGTTGATAAAACAAGTGCTATGTTGAGATGATAGAGATGAAATAAAAAATTCCACCAAGATTTCTGACGAAGTACCAGTTGGTTAAAACGTTTTGTTTATATAAGATGAGATTCCTATGTGTTTGTAGATATCCTAGGCTTTTTCAATGTGATCAGAATGACAATTCTGTCAAAAAATAAAAGCATATCCTGTGGAGCTTTATGTTAGTAAAATCAAATATGCTTATCATTAACAAAATGCTAAAAATATTTCTTTGAAAAAGACCTTAAATCACACAAACATATATTGAGCTGTAACAATCAGAAAACCAGACTACAGTGGCTTAAACAATAGTAGTTATTTTGTGTACATACCTAATCTGAGAGTAGGTTTTGCTGGCATTTGTTTGAGCACTTAAGCATGTCATCTTTCTGTCTTCCTACTTTGCCATCCTAAGACTGTTGGTCTTTCCCCACTTGCCTCGTGGTGATATGAGCATGTAGCAGCTATGGATAAATCACCTATTCTGAAGGAAAGAAGAATGGACAGGTGCAGAAAATTCACCACATGCTTTTATATAAGGGAAACAATTTTTTTTGAGAACTAAACCTTCCCCATCAGCAGAATTCTGCTTACTTCTCAGAGGCTGGAACTGGGTTAAATACTTATTATAACAAAAAAGATACTGGGAAAGTAAATATTTGGCTTTCCAGCCCCTTTTGTGGAGGTGGTAAAAGAAAAGGAGGTTGGAAATGTCTTTTGAGTAGCCAATTAAGAGAAACTGCAACAAATTGGACAAAAATCCAGGTCTGCTTTGATTAGGCCAATGGTTGACAATTTGAGGCTGGGATACACAAGTTGGCATGTGGGTAGAATTTACGATGGTAGAAAATACATCTGTGCATAAGGACTGACCTTGTGGAGATTGGTTCAAGATGACAGAGTAGAAGGACATGTGCTCACTCCCTCTTGTAAGAGCACCGGAATCACAAACAACTGCTGAAAAATCACTGACAGGAAGACACTGGAACTCACCAAAAAATATACCCCACATCAAAAGAAAAAGGAGAAGCTGCAGTTAGATGGTAGGAGGGGAACAATCACAATAAAATCAAATCCCATAACTGCTGGGTGGGTGACTCACAAACTGGATAACACTTATACCACAGAAGTCCACCCACTGGAGTGAAGGTTCTGAGCCCCACGTCAGGCTTTCAAACCTGGGGGTCCGGCAATGGGAGGGGGAATTGCTAGAGAATCAGACTTCGAAGGCTACCAGGATTTGACGGCAGGACTTCGACAGGACTGGGGGAAATAGAGACTCCACTCTTGGAGGGCATGCTCAAAGTAGTGTGAACATCAGGATCTACAGGAAGGAGTGGTGACCCCATAGGAGACTGAGCCAGACATACCTGCTGGTGTTGGAGGGTCTCCTACAGACACGGGGGGTGGCTGTGGCTCACTGTGGGGACAAGGACACTGGCAGCGGAAGTTCTGGGAAGTACTCCTTGGAGTAAGCCCTCCCAGAGTCTGCCATTGGCCCCACCAAAGAGCCAGGTAGGTTCCAGTGCTGGGATTCCTCAGGCCAAACAACCAACAGGAGGGAATCCAGCCCCACTCATCAGCAGACAAGCAGATTAAAGTTTTACTGAGCTTTGCCCACCACAGCAACACCCAGCTCTACCCACCACCAGCCCTTCCCATCATGAAGCTTGCACAAGCCTCTCAGATAGCTTCATCCACCAGAGGGCAGACAGCAGAAGTAAGAAGAACTACAATTCTGCAGGAGGTAGAAATAAAACCACATTCACAGGAAGATAGACAAAATGAAAAGGCAGAGGATTATGTACCAGATGAAGGAACAAGATAAAACCCCAGAAAAACAACTATATGCAGTGAAGATAGGCAACCTTCCAGAAAAAGAATTCAGAATGATGATAGTGAAGATGATCCAGGACCTCAGAAAAAGAATGGAGGCAAAGATCGAGAAGATGCAAGAAATATTTAAAAATACCTAGAAGAATTAAAGAACAAACACCTAGAAGAATTAAAGAACAAACAAACAGAGATGAAGAACAAAATAGCTGAAATGAAAAATACACTAGAAGGAATCAATAGCAGAATAACTGAGGCAGAAGAATGGACAATTGACCTGGAAGACAGAATGCTGGAATTCACTGATGCAGAACAAGGTAAAGAAAAAAAAAAAGAAATTAAGACAGCCTAAGAGACCTCTGGGACAACATTAAACACAATGACATTCACATTATAGGGGTCCCAGAAGGAGAATAGAGAGAAAGGACCCAATAAAATATTTGAAGAGATTATAGTTGAAAATTTCCCTAACATGGGAAAGGAAATAGCCATCCCAGACCAGAAAGCACAGAAAGTCCCAGGCAGGATAAACCCAAGGAGAAAAAAACACCAAGACATAAAGTAATCAAACTGACAAAAATTAAACACAGAGAAAAATTATTGAAAGCAACAAGGGGAAAATGACAAATAACATACAAGGGAACTCCCATAAGGTGAACAGCTGATTTCTCAGCAGAAACTCTACAAGCCAGAAGGGAGTGGCATGATATATTTAAAGTGATGAAAGGCAAAAACGTACAACCAAGATTACTCTACCTGGCAAGGATCTCATTCAGATTCGACGGAGAAATCAAAAGCTTTACAGACAAGCAAAAGCTAAGAGAATTCAGCACCACCAAACCAGCTCTAAAACAAATGCTAAAGGAACTTCTCTAAGTGGGAAACACAAGAGAAGAAAAGGACCTACAAAAACAAACCCAAAACAATTAAGAAAATGGTAATAGGAACATACATATCAATAATTACCTTAAATGTGAATGGATTAAACGCTCCAACCAAAAGAAACAGGCTCACTGAATGGATACAAAAATAAGATCCATATATATGCTGTCTACAAGAGACCCATTTCAAACCTAGGGACACATACAGACTGAAAGTGAGGGGATGGAAAAAGATATTCAATGCAAATGGAAATCAAAAGATAGCTGGAATAGCAATACTCATATCAGATGAAATAGATTTTTAAAATAAAGAATGTTACAAGAGACATGGAAGGACACTACAAAATGATCAAGGGATCAATCCAAGAAGAACCTATAACAATTATAAATATATATGCACCCAAAATAGGAGCACCTTAATACATAAGGCAACTGCTAACAGCTATAAAAGAGGAAATCAACAGTAACACAATAGTGGGGGACGTTAACACCTCACTTACATGAATGGACAGATCATCCAGACAAAAAATTAATAAGGAAACACAAGCTTTAAATGACACAATAGACCAGATAGATTTAATTGATATTTATAGGACATTCCATTCAAAAACAGCAGATTACACTTTCTTCTCAACTGCACATGGAACATTCTCCAGAATAGATCACATCTTGGTCACAAATCAAGCCTCAGTAAATTTAAGAAAATTGAAATCATATCAAGCAATGCTATGAGATTAGAAATCAATTACAGGGAAAAAGTAACAAACACATGGAGGCTAAACAATACATTACTAAATAACAAATAGATCACTGAAGAAATCAAAGAGGAAATCAAAGAATACCTAGAGACAAATTACAATGAAAACACAACTATCCAAAACCTATGGGATGCAGCAAAAGCAGTTCTAAGAGGGAAGTTTATAGCAATAAAAGCCTACCTAAAGAATCAAGAAAAATCTCAAATAAACAATCTAACCTTACACCTAAAGGAACTAGAGAAAGAAGAACAAACAAAACCCAAAATTAGTAGAAGAAAAGAAATCAAAAAGATCAGAGCAGAAATAAATGAAATAGAAACGAAGAAGACAGTAGCAAAGATCAATAAAATGAAAAGCTGGTTCTTTGAGAAGATAAACAAAACTGATAAACCTTTAGCCAGACTCATCAAGAAAAAGAGGGAGAGGACTCAAATCAATAAAATTAGAAATGAAAAAGGAGAAGTTACAATGGACACCGTAGAAATACAAAGCATCCTAAGAGATTACTACAAGCAACTCTATGCCAATAAGATGGACAATCTGGAAGAAATGGAGAAATTCTTAGAAAGGTATAACCTTCCAAGACTGAACCAGGAAGAAATAGAAAATATGAACAATCACAAGTAATGAAATTGAAACTGATTAAAAATCTTCCAACAAACAAAATTCCATGACCAGATGGCTTCACAGGTGAATTCTATCAAACATTTAGAGAAGAGCTAACAGCCATCCTTCTGAAACTCTTCCAAAAAATTGCAGAGGAAGGAACACTCCCAAATTCATTCTATGAGGCCACAATAACCCTGATACAAAAATGAGACAAATATACTACAAAAAAAGGAAATTAGAGACCAATATCACTGATGAATATAGATGCAAAAATCCTCAACAAAATACTAGCAAACAGAATCCAACAACACATTTAAAGCATCATTCACCATGATCAAGTGAGATTTATCCCCAGGATGCAAGGACTCTTCAATACACACAAATCAATCAATGGGATACATCATATTAACAAACTGAAGAATGAAAACCATATGATCATCTCAATAAATGTAGAAAAAGCTTTTGATAAAATTCAACACCCATTTATGATTAAAACTCTCCAGAGAGTGGGCATAGAGGGAACCTACCTGAACATAATCAAGGCCATAGATGACACACCCACAGCAAACATCACTCTCAATGGTGAAAAACTGAAACCATTTCCTCTAACATCAGGAAGAAGACAAGGATGTCCACTCTTGCCACTATTATTCCACATAGATTTGGAAGTCCTAGCCACAGTAATCAGAGAAGAAAAAGAAATGAAAGTAATACAAATTGGAAAACAAGAAGTAAAACTGTCATTGTTTGCAGATGCCATGATACTATGCATAGAGAATCCTAAAGATGCCACCAGAAAACTACTAGAGCTAATCAATGAATTTGGTAAAGTTGCAGGATACAAAATTAATACACAGAAATCTCTTACATTCCTATACACTAACAACAATAGATCAGAAAGGGAAATTAAGAAAACAATCCCATTCACCACTGCAACAAAAATAATAAAATACCTAAGGATAAACCTACCTAAGGAGGTAAAAGACCTGTACTCAGAAAACTATAAGACACTGATGAAAGAAATCAAAGATGACACAAACAGATGGAGACATATACCATGTTCTTGGATTGGAAGAATCAGTATTGTGAAAATGACTATACTACCCAAAGATTCAATGCAATCCCTATCAAATTACCAGTGGCATTTTTTAAAGAATTAGAAAAGAAAATCTTAAAATTTGTATGGAGACATAAAAGACCCTGAATAGCCAAAGCAGTCTTGAAAAAATGAAAGCTGGAGGAATCAGACTCCCTGACTTCAGACTATACTACAGAGCTACAGTAATCAAGACAATACGGTACTGGCACAAAAACAGAAAGATAGATCAGTGGAATAGGATAGAAAGCCCAGAGGTGCACCCACGCATCTATGGTCAACTAATCTATGACAAAGGTGGCAAGGATATATAATGGAGAAAAGACAGCCTCTTCAATAAGTGGTGCTGGGAAAACTGGACAGCTACATGTAAAAGAATGAAATTAGAACACTCCCTAACACTATACACAAAAAT
Organism: Leucopleurus acutus; assembly: GCF_964270905.1. Lineage (NCBI taxonomy): Eukaryota > Metazoa > Chordata > Mammalia > Artiodactyla > Delphinidae > Leucopleurus > Leucopleurus acutus. The sequence continues at coordinate 18,317,064 of NC_139142.1, read as the reverse complement.
AAACTCAAAATGGATTAAAACCTAAATGTAAGATCAGACACTATAAAACTCTTAGAGGAAAACATAGGAAGAACATGCTTTGACATAAAGCACAGCAAGATCTTTTTTGCTCCACCTCCTAGAGTAATGGAAATAAAAATGAAGATAAACAAATGGGACCTAATGAAATTTCAAAGCTTTTGCAATGCGAAGGAAACTACAAACATGATGAAAAGACAACCCTCAGAATGCGAGAAAATATTTGCAAATGAATCAACCGACAAAGGATTAATCTCCAAAATATATAAACAGCTCAAGAGCTCAATATGAAAAAAACAAACAACCCAATCAAAAAATGGGCAGAAGACCTAAATAGACATTTCCCTGAAGAAGACATACAGATGGTCAAGAGGCTCATGAAAAGCTGCTCAACATCACTAATCATTAGAGAAATGCAAATCAAAACTACAATGAGGTATCACCTCACACCAGTTAGAGTGTGCATCATCAGAAAAATCTACAAACAACAAATGCTGGAGAGGTGTGGAGAAAAAGGGAGCCCTCTTGCACTGTTGGTGGGAATGTAAATTGATACAGTCACTATGGAGAATAGTATGGAGGTTCCTTAGAAAACTAAAAATAGAATTACCATATGACCCAGCCATCCCACTACTGGGCATATACCCAGAGAAAACCATAATTCAAAAAGACACATGCACCCCAATGTTCATTGTAGCACTATTTACAATAGCCAGGTCAATGTAAGCAACCTAAATGCTCATCGACAGACAAATGGATAAAGAAGAACTGGTATATATATACAATGGAATATTACTCAGCCACAAAAAGGAATGAAATTGGGTCATTTGTAGAGATGTGGATGGATCTAGAGACTGTCATACAGAGTGAAGTAAGTCAAAGAGAAAAACAAATATCGTATATTAACATATATATGCGGAATCTAGGAAAATGGTACAGATGAACCATTTTGCAGGGCAGAAATAGAGACACAGATGTAGAGAACAAACATATGGACACCAAGGGGGGAAGGTGGAAGGCGGGTGGTGGTGGTGGGATGAATTGGGAGATTGGGATTGACATATATACACAAATATGTATAAAATATATAACAAATAAGAACCTGCTGCATAAAAAATAAATAAAATTAAATTAAAAAACAAACAAACAAAAAAAAGGACTGACCTGTGCTAAATTGAGAAGTACATGCCGTCTCTTTTTGACACCCTCATCTCTTCTGTGTTTTCATTATCTGACTATTCATGGTCTATCTTTCCCAGAAACCGTTAGCTTATGCACTTCCACTCATACTTTCCCTTTTATGCCCCTCAATCACTGGGCCAAGTACAACACAAAAAAGGAGGGGCCATTAGCAACCCTTCCCCTTTTACAATCTATTTCTGATCTTTGGGACTTGACTTTTTCAATTCTATGGCTCTAAGAAGTCATTTAGAAAATTATTATTGATGCTCATCATAGCTTTAGAGAGCTAGTAGGTTAGCTAAGCAATGTAAAAGTTTATTGGTTCTCTATATCTGGAAAGCACTGCCATGAAAACATACTGATTCAAGGTTGCAATCAATTCACAAGGAATTTTTATATTTAGACTGGAACATGAAGAGAATGTAGCTCCTTTGTCACTGTAATTCTCTTTACTTTGCATATTTTACAATGATTATAACAGCTTTCTCAGTGACTTCAACAGTAGGTATAGATATAGGAAAAGATTTGGAAGGAATTTTTGTAAACATTTATGAAATCATTGTAAAGATTTATGTGATTATGAACACACTGAATATTTTCTCATGTTGTCTGATGGTCATTATTACATATGTTCTTTCAAGAAATTGTATTAATTGACTCACTGCCATGACTGTGGATGTGATCTCTATCCAGGAAAGAGGATAGAATGTTTAAGAAAACAGACCGATTCATCTTGGCTGTCAAAACAAGAGATCATGGAATTAATGATGCTAACCTTTTTATTAACATGAACACTCTCATGTGGAACGAGTTTGCTCTAGAGGTCAGTGCATTATGCTGAAACTTCTTCATTCCTCAGACTCATGTTTTGCCTCTTCCCTGTATCTACCCAGGGAATAAAAGAATGAGAGCAAATACTATCTGGAATTCCTCCTTTGTTATGCAGCCCATCAAACTTGATTAAATGTAGTATAAGATTAGACAATATAGGCCATGGGAAAGGCACAACTTAAAGGTAATATGGGCTCCCCTTGTTGTACTATAAACACTATAGCAGCATTTATTAAGAGACTGTTTGTTAATCCATTAAGAACCAGCAAGTTTTCTTTTCTCCTCTTTCTTTCATCTCCTATGTGCTCTGTAAGTTAAGACCATTAAGGAGGTCTGAAATTACAGCATACTGAATTCCATATATATTTTATTTTTTTTATTTCCTTCTTTTCCCTCCCTCCCATCACACCCCTCTTTCTTTGTAAGTTTTAAAATTCTTCCTTCATGGGGAAAATCATTTTAACAGACAAATTCCAAAGTCAGAGCACATATTACAAACAGAAGACAGCACTCTCACCTAGCATTTCAAAGTTTTTTTTTTTTTTTCCTTTTGTCAAGTATTAAGAGCATTTAGCAGCCACTTTGGAAAACAGTACTGAGGTTCCTCAAAAAATTAAAAAGTAGAACTACCATAGGATCCAGCAATTCCCCTTCTGGGTATTTTTCAAATGAAAACAAAAAGGTATATGCACCCCTATATTCATTGCAGCATTATTCACAATAACCAAGATATTGAAGTAACTTAAGCTTCCATCAATAAATGACTGAATAAAGCAGATGTGGTATATACGCACAATGGGATATTACTCTGCCATAAAAAAAAGTAAAATCTTGCCATTTGTAGCAATGTGGATGGACCTAGAGGGTATTATGCTAAGTTAAATAAGCTATACAGAGAAAGACAAATAGAGTGTGACTTCATGTATATGTGGAATCCAAAATACAAGACAAATGGACAAACATAAAACAGAAACATAGCCACAGAGAATAAGTGGTTGCCAGAGGGGAGAGGGATGGGGGTGCTGAGTGAAATAGGTTAAGAAAATTAAGAGTTACAGACTTCCAGTTACAAAATAAATGAGTCACAAGATGAAATGTACAGTGCAAAAAATATAGTCAGTAATAATGTAATATCTTTGTATGGTGACAGATGATAACTAGATTTATCATGGTGATCATTTTGTAATGTACAGAAGTAACAAAACACTATGTTGTACACCAGGAACTAACATAGTATTGTAGGTCAATTATAGTTCAGAAAACAAACAAACTCATAAAAAATCACGTTTGTGGTTATGGGGTGTCGGGGGGAGAGGGGTTGGATGAAGGTGGTCAAAAGGTACAAAATTCCAGTTATAAGATAAATAAGTGCTAGGGATGTAATGTATAAAGTGATTAAAACAATTAATACTGCTGTATGTAATATATGAAAGTTAGAATAAATCCTGAGTTCTCATTGCAAGGAAAAATGTTTTTATCTTCTATTTTATATCAATGTCAAATGATGAATGTTCACTAAACTTAGTGTGGTAATCATTTCATGATGTATCAAATCATTATGCTATATACCTCAAACTTATACAGTGCCGTATATCAATGATATCTTAAAAAAAGCCGAAGGAAAACAGGGTATTAGAATACTAACAGTATGATATTTTATATCAAATAATGAGATTGTTTTTACTTTCCTTTTCCTGTTTCAGCAGTAGATGGATGTAGCCTAAAAGTAAGCATTGCAAAGTTTCCTTAGCGTGACACATCTATGTTTGAAACATTTATGATTTGTTTTGATAGTTGAAGTTCTCAACAAAATTATCAAATAGGTGAAAACTACCCCTCACATCCTCACCACTTAGTTCTATAATCTCCTCTCTACACTTTTCTGATATCCACCACACAGAACCCACATTGTTCAAGACCATTATTCTTATGAAAGATAAATAAAAGAGGCTATATTTCATTCCTATAGAAATAAAAATATTTTGTTCCATGTTGTAGTACTAATGTTGGGGTTTCAGGTATCAGGCAAGAGAAAATTCATGGAGAGGACTTCTGCTCTTCAGAAAGTCTGAAAAACTGCCACTTCAAATCAACAATAAAAGTAGAAAAAAAAAGTGGGAATAAATGAAATCTCCAGGTACAAGAATAAGAAATAACAGCATTTAAAGTATTAACAGAGAAAGGGAATCCCATGAGTAATATCTAGAAGCAGATTAATAGGAAAGCAACAAGAAAATATAGGAATGTTGAAGCTCAGGGAGAGGGAAACTCCAAAAGGAAGCAGTTAATGAGAACCAATGAAACAGACAGCCCACTCATTTTTAAGGCTAATCACTTTAGCAACAAACATTTAGTTTTCCTTGAGCTGGAGGCAGAAGAATTAGGAATAGAAAGTGAGAAAGAAGACATGTTCCAGGAACTTGGCTATGAAACGAGATGAGTTCTAAAGAAGAAGCTAAGTGGGGCCTTGGTGTGGAAGAGAGTGTTCCTTTTAGTTTTTATGAAGATAGGATTTAAACATTGTTTATAAGCTAAAGGAGTCAGTAAAGAGAGAAAAAGTTGAATACATAAGAAAAAAGATGTAAGAGCCAATGAACTAAGGTCACCTGGCAGGCAAAAGGGGGTGGGAAGCAGAGTAATGATAGAATTTGTCTTATACAAAATGTATGAAAAGGGACAGCGATGATTAGGGTGGTTGAATTTAGATGATGGTGAGAGTGAGTTAAGGATGTTGAAGAAATTCCTGTCTTATGATTTCCAATTTTGTATGGAAAGGGGAGGAAGTGGAGAAGGAGGTTGCCTTAATATTAGTCTATTGTTCAAGTATGCTACAACATGGTGATTAAGTTTATCATAGCCAACTTGTCATGATTTTGAATCAATATTGCTATGCAAACTGAATTCATTGTGTTTACAAAACATTATAGAATATAAGAGTACTGCAAACCCGAGTCTATTCCAAATGAATTGGGCAAAAAGGAAGGATCACATGTGAAACATAAATATAAATATAAATATAAAATAGGTTAAGTAAAATATAAAATAGATAGCTAGTGGGAAGCAGCTGCCTAGCACAGGGAGATCAGCTCGGTGCTTTGTGACCACCTACAGGGGTGGGATAGGGAGGGTGGGAGGGAGATGCAAGAGGAGGAGATATGAGGATATAAGTATATGTATAGCTGATTCACTTTGTTATACAGCAGAAAACAACACAACATTGTAAAGCAGTTATACTCCAATAAAGATGTTTAAAAAAAATAGGTTAGGTAAAAAATATAGGGTGAAAATAGCCCAGGGCAATTTAATAGCAGGTATTAACTGTAAAATAGACAATAAACGCCAAAAAATTCAAAAAGAAGAGCTTATATGGATCTAATATGAGATTAGTATATAATGAGACAGTATCATGTAATAGTTGAGAATGAAACTTCTGGAACAATACTGCCTGGGTTTAAACATATTTTCCCTCCTACTTGTAGGACCGTGGGGAAGTTACTTAATATTTCTGTAATCTTACAAATTTTAGGATATAACTGAATAATTTCACTAGGCTGTTGACCTCTCACCACCCACGCGAAATACTCAGAAGAGCACCTGGTATCTTGTAAGAACTCCATAAATTATCAGTAGAAAGTGATTATCAATATAGAGAAATCAAGGTTTGAACTAAACTTTGAAGAATGAGCAGAGAGGTATACACATTGAAATGACTTTGGCTGCAAATAACAGACAACCAAATTCAAAGTCTTTTAAAGGAAAGGGATTGTTTTGGTTTATTTATTGGGAAGTCCAGAGGAAGGGAGGACTTCAGGTTTTATCTTTTTTCTGCAGTCCTCTGGGCTTCTAGTTAAATCTGTGTTGGTTTCTTCCTCAAGCAAAATAGCTGTAACAATTCTAGGACTCAATCTCTGCAAAAGAAACCAGAGGAAAAGAGACCATCCCATAATATGGCTCTCTTACATAAAGGAGGGAACAAAATCCGCAGGAAACCCTTTCTGATGTCTCTTTGACCTCAGTTTGGTCCTGAGAATTTATTATAACTAGGAGAATATTATGCCCTAGTTGGTTTAAGCCTGGATCCTGAAGCACAGAGTCCTAAAGTTCACCTCTGATGTGCTGGTGTTTGTCTCCCCAAATTGTGACTACTCTACAATGAATCGAGGCCAAATGGTTATTGGAGAAATTATCACATAATCCCTAAGCAGGGAGAGTACTTCAGGCTTAAGTAAGGTATGCAGAATTGGGTTTGCTGATGGCTATTGTTTAAGTCACAGTTATGGGCTTGATTGATGCCCAGGATTTTAGGGGAGAATAGAGCAAATTACATTTGGGTAGTTCAGTCAGATTCCTCGTCAGTTCACGAGAACACTGAAAGCAGCCCGAGAAGCCAAACCTATGATGATAAATGTAAACACTATCTTCAGTATGATAAACTCTAGTTCAATCTTCATATTTTCTTTGGTCTTGAACCAAGAGACTATCACATTTCATGAGTAGCATGCATTAACTTCAATCCATCCAGATCTAAGTGAATATGAGGAATCTGCTCTAGTAGTTTCCTGAGAATAGTTTGCTTTTATTTTCCCTTTTTCTCTCAAGGGTTTTCATACACTGCGACAAAGATTCTATTGTACATAAAGATAAAAAGGTATCACATTATAAGCATTGAAACAGTCTTTTAAGGTAATGAGTCATCTTGTGGAGAACTTTAGCTGTTATAGTCCCCTCATTATAGCTCATTCTTTTACTGGATGCAATTTACAAAACTGTCCTCACAATTTTTTAAGGAAAAAGTAAGCTAAACTCAGTCTCAACCTCTCAGTGGGACTGACTTTCTCTGTATATACTGAAGACAGGATCATTGAGGATAGAGTAAGATGCCAAGAACTTTTTTCCATTCATAAATCTTCATCATTAAAAAACAATTCTCTCTATATATAACCCTTTTATAGGAATCTATCATAAAGTCTCATCTTACAATGTTGATGAAAGATTTTCATAGCAAATATTTTTTTCACAAGATGAATTCAACATGCCAACTATCATGAAATGTTTTGGCACTTGTACAGTGCTTTCTCAGTTTATTTATTGAGTCATGTATCATCTGTTCTGTCTGCCGAGTACCTATGTGGTAACTTGTGCCAATTAACAAAATACAAAAACAATCACTAATCTCCCATCCTCTTGACTAATCATATGCAAGGCAGAAGGAATGAAATAGACATGATGTCAAGAAAAACATCTGATCTGTTTATTCTTTGAGACAAAGCATCTTCTAGGGAGTGAGCCTTCTTAGACTCAGCAGAAAAGAAAATTTAAGTGGAAACATAACAGCCTTCCTCTGCCTTTAGTCATGCTTCAGTGTCCATGGCTTTTGTGACCCTTGAGTTCTATGCAATAGAACAAGCAAAGCCATTCTGAAGACAAAATGATGACTGACATTCAAATTATGCTTAACATTAGCCAGAAAACAAAAGGAATGAGTTAGTTTTGATGAATTAAGAAAGAAATGAACTGTAAGTTTATTTGGACCTGAATAAATAATGACTTACAGGATTTTTCAGATGACTTCTCAACCATTCCTACTAGAACTGTGGCAAGGTATTTCCCTTAGATTTCAACCTTATATGTTCTTTTCAAAATTCAGAATCAATTTTAGATCAATCTACATTTAGATTTTATTGACTTTAGCAAGTTTTACTGAATAATAAGAAAACTGTTATTCTCATTATTTTTTGAAAAAAATAAGAAAGCATGAAGTGTGTAAGAAAGGAAGACAAATATTTCTGTATATTTTACTCTATTATTTGAACTAGCTTCTATTTTCTTCAGTTTCTGAATAAGTCATTAACAAAGGAAACAATGAATCTTTATTACTTGAAGCACCTACTTTGGTTTTCTTTTTTTATTCAAGCTTTATTGAGATTTAATTGACATATAACATTTTGTAAGCTTAAAGTTTACAACCTGTTGATTTGACATATTTACATATTGGAAAATGATTACCACCATAGGGTTAGGTAACACCGCCATCATGTAACATAATTACAATTATTCAAGGTGCAATAACTTAGCAACTTTCACGTATATAATACAGTATTATTAGCCCTAATAATCATGTATATTAGATCCCTAGAACTTATTCATCTTACAACTGGAAGTTTATATCCTTTCACCAACATCTCCCTGTTTCCCCATCCTTCAGACCCTGGTAACTACCACTCTACTCTCTGTTTCAATAAGTTCAGCTTTTTTAGTTTCCATGTATAAATGATATTGCGCGGTATTTGTATTTCACTTATTTCACAGCATAATGACTTCAAGGCTCTTACAAGCTGTTGCAAATGGCACAGTCTCTTTCTTTCTCATAGCCAAACAATATTCCATTGCATGTAAATACCACATCTTCTTTATCCACTGACAGACGTATAGGCTGTTTCCATTTCTTTGCTATTGTGAATAATGCTATAATGAACATGGGAGTGAAGTTATCTCTTTGAGATTGTTTTCATTTCCTTTTGATATATACCTAGAAATGGGATTTCAGTATCATACTTCTAGTTTTAATTTTTTGAGGAAGCTTTACACTGTTTTCCATAGTGGCTGCACCAAGTTACATTCCCACCAACAGTGCACAAGATTTCCTTTCTTTCCATACCCTCACCAACACTTGTTATTTGTTGTCTTTTTGACAAAAGCCATTCTGACAGGTGTGGGATGATATATTCTTGTGGTTTTGATGTGTATTTCTCCATTGATTAGTTATGTCAAGCACCTTTTCATGTACCTGTTGGCCATTTGTATGTTTTCTTTAGAAAACTCTCTATTCAGTTCCTCTGTTCATTTTTTAATCAGGTTGCTTTATTTTATTTCTACTGAATGTATACGTTCTTAACATATTTTGGATATTAACCCCTTATCGAATATATATGATTTGCAAATATTTTCTCCCATTCTGTAGGTTATTTTTCATTTTCTTGTTTCTTTTGCTAAGCAGAAACTTTTCAGTTTGATGTAGTCCCACTTACTTATTTTTGTTTGTGTTGCTTGTGCTTTTACTATCACACCCCAAAAATCTGCAAAGAACAGTATCAATGAGATTTCTCTCTCTGTTTTCTTCTAGGAGTTTTACAGTTTTAGGTCTTATGCATAAGGCTTTAATTCATCCTGAGTCAATTTTTGTGAATGGTGTAAGACAGAGGTCCAGTTTCATTCTTCTGCATGTGGTTATCCAGTTTGCCCAGCACCATTTATTGAAGAGACTACTCTTCGTTCATTTAGTATTCTTGAACCCCTTGTCAAATACTAGTTGACTATATATGTGAGAATTTATTTCTGGGCTCTTGATTCCACTCCATTAGTCTATGTGTCCATTTTTATGGCAGTACCATATTGTTTAGATTACTACAGCTTTGTAGTATATTTTGAAATCAGGACGTGTGATTCCTCCAGCTTTGTTTGTCTTTCTAATGATTGCTTTGTCTATCTGGGGTCTTTTGTGGCTCCATATAAATTTTAGTGAAAAGTTCCGTTGGCATTTTGATAGGCATTTCATTGTATCTATAGATGGGTTTGGGTAGTATGGACATTTTAACAATATTAATTCTTCTGACTCATGAACATGGGAAATATGTCCATTTGTTTGTGTCTTCTTCCATTTCTTTCATCAAAGTCTTGTACTTCTCAGTGTACAGACATATCTTTCACATTTTTCATTAAATTTATTCCTAAGTACTTACTGTTTATTGATGCTATTGTAAATGGTTGTGCTTTATTTCTTTCTTCAGATGTTTTGTTGTTAGTGTATAGAAATGTAACTGATTTGTGTATGTTAATTTTGTATCCTGAAACTTTACTGAATTTAATAGCTCTAAAAGTTTTTTGGCAGAGTGTTTAGGATTTTCTATATGTAGAAAATCTCATCTGCAAACAAAGACAATTTTATCTCTTCTTTTCCAATTTGGATGACTTTATTTATTTACTTCCCTGGTTGGAAATTCCAGAGCTATGTTGAATAGGAGTGATGAGAGTAGGCATTCTTGTCTTCTTCCTGGTCTTAGAGGAAAAGGTTTCAACATTTCACTATTGAGTATAATGTTTGCTGTGGGTTTGCCATATATAGCCTTTATTGTGTTGTGGTGTATTCCCACTACACCCAACTTGTTGAGCATTTTTATCAGAAAAGAATTTTGTATTTTGTCAAATGCTTTTCTGTATCTATTGAAATAATTATATGATGTTTATCTTTCATTTAATTAATGTGGTATATTATACTTATTGAGTTGCATATATTGAAACATCCTTGCAACACAGGGATAAATCCCACATGATCATAGTGCATGATCCTTTTAATGTGCTGTTGAATACAGTTTGCTAATATTTTACTGCAAAATTTTGCATTCATGTTCATCAAAGATATTGGTCTATAACTTTTTTGGTATTTATCTGCCTTTGGTATCAAGATAATGCTGGCCTCATAAAATGAGTTTGGGAGTCTTCCTTCCTCTTTAACTTTTTTGAAGAGTTTGAGAAGAACTGGCATTAATTCTTCTTTAAATATTTGGTAGAATTCACCAATAAAACTATCTGGTCCTGGGTTTTTCTTTGTTGGGAGGTATCTGATTATTGATTCAATCTCCTTAATCACTGTTGGTTCTCTCAGATGTTCTATTACTTCATGATTCAGTCTTGTTTGCTTGTATATTTCTAGGATTTTTTCCATTTCTTCTAGGTTATCCAAACTGTTGGTGTATAGTTGTCTATGTTATTATTATGACTAAGGTCTAGGCTGGCTATTGGTGGGGTTCCTGGGCTCCTGCAGAGGCAGTAGAGGTAGGGTATGGGAAGAGCTTCAGGTAGATGGTGTCTACAAATGTGAATACCCATGTGATGAAAGCTGTTGAAATATGCAGGAGATCAACAGAGGCTGTGCTGGCCATTGATTCCTTCTTAGTGGCAAAATGTTCTGAATTTGCAGAGTAGATCTCTGTGAACCACATTTGTTCCCACTGCATGGTTGCTATTAATAGCCTTTTTTTTTTCTAGACAATTTAGTTCTCTGCAATTTCATCATGTTTGTAGCTTTATGTATCCACCACCACAGTCTACACACTGAACAATTCTAGCACAAGAATCCTTCATGTTGCCCTCTATAATCACACCCATTTCCCTTTGACACACACCCTTCCACTGTCCCTGAATTATGGCAGCCACTAATCTATCCTCAATTTATAAAATGCTGTCATTTCAAGAATGTCATACAAATGGAATTTAAATTATTATATGTATCAATACTTCCTCCATTCATATTGCTGAGTAGCATACATGGTATGTTTGTACCAGTTTGTTTAACTAGTCACCTGTTGAGGGACATCAGTATTGTTTCCAGTTTGGGACTATTACATCTGTGTTCATCTGCTATGAACATCTGTGTATAGGTTTTGTGTAAACACAGTTTGAATTTCTCTGGAATAAACAGCCAAGAGTACAATTATGGTGTTCTATGGTAATTCCATGTTTAGTTTTATGAGCAAATGCCAAACTGTTTTCCAGAGTGGCTATACCATTTACATTCCCATTAGGAATGTATGAGAGAACGAGTTTCTACTCATCTTTGCCAGCATTTGATGTTGTCACTTTATTTTTTTTAAAATTTTAGCCATTCTGAAGGTGTGTAGTGATAAATCATCATGGTTTTTATTTGTAGTTCCTTGATAGGTAATGGTGTTGAATATATTTTCATGTACTTGCTTGACATATGTTTATCTTCTTAGATAAAAGACTTCTGTTCAATTATTTTTCCAATTTTCTAAATGGGTTTGTTTTATTTAGTGAGTTCTAAGATTTCTTTATATATTCTATATAATAGCTTTTGGTCTGGCATTTGCTGCCAGTCTGTAGCTTGTCTTTTCATCCTCTTAACATTGGCTTTCATAGAACATTTTTTTCTTTTACAGATTATTCTCTTGGTGTCGAGTCTCAATAATTTCAATTTTTAATATCATTTTTAAAATAAACATCATTTATTTTTTACAAGTTTTTTTAAAGATCATTTCTTCCTAAATTTCAGCACATGTAAGAATCACCTCTTAAAAGACTGACTCCTGGGATCTACTCCTAGAAATTCCAATTCAGTAGGTCTGTGATGGGCACTGACGATATGCATCTCTAACAAACAGCCAGGTGATGGTGATGCCTTTGGATTACAGACACATTTTGACTATCAGTGAAAAATTAATTTCTGGTCTTTCAGGTTTCATCAGAGACCATGAAATGGGAAAGTTAAGACTTCAAATGACATAGACCCAAACAAACAAAACATTCTTACATTTCTTAAGAAATGAATTTTACGCAAACAAAACATTCTGTTTGGAAACTCTCTCATCTGTAAGGATCACCTAAGAGAGAGATCATGAGGGGGCCCTTATCAGTGACAGTGAAGTTAGGAAATAACATAACTTTAAAAGTTTAAGTGAAGAGATGGTTGGTGAAGATATATTGGCCTTAATATCTTGACTTTTATGGAAAAGTTTGAAGCTAACCAACTTGTGTGATATCAGAGGCTTTATGAACCCTAATACTAAAGGTGGGAGATTTGTGTCGCTTATCTCTAAATACTTACATTATAGAAACTAAATATATTGATCAAAAAAAAACCCCACAAAAAATATACTTCAAGAATTAAGAGCTCTCTTGTCCAATGGTTTCCATTTTTTAAAGCAAAATTTTATAATTTCATATGCATGCTGCAGATCTTTTACTCTCTCGCCATTTCCCTGAGAATCATTTTCAAATGTGCCAACGTGGCCTTTGCAGCCTTGTATTAGCTTACCTTTGATTAATTGCTAGGTTTATCTCTCCTATGTCTCATTCTAGAACATAAACTCTAGCCAGTTCTTGAAATTTCCCAAATATCTCTGCAAAGCCTTTGCAGAGTCATTTTCTGTCTTTGAAGTGCACTTGCCTTCAGTAAGTTTGAATGCCCTGCTTCCCTACTGGCTGAGTGAGATGCCCCTTTTATGCTCCCAGACCACCACACACTGGTTCCCACAAATCTGTTTTTATCTTTGCCACCAGGAATCTTATTTACCTCTTCATATTTTAGATGTAAGGAGGGAAGAATCAATATCTACATTATTCACCATTGTATCTCCACCCCATAGCACAGGACATAATGAAAAAATGGTGCTTAATATTTATTACATGTATACATGAATTAATGAAACAGCATATGATTATTAACTGCCACTGCCTCCTTTCTAAATAAAATCTGTTAAGAAATAACTTCTTACCAAGGTCACTTGTGGGCCTAAAGTAGAAGGTCAGGAAGTCCAAATAAATCAAATTCTGTGTTTTCTTTTTTTTTCTTGTCTTTGTCTAACTTTATTGAAGTATAGTTGATTTATAATGTTGTGTTAATTTCTTCTGTACAGCAAAGTGACTCAGTTATTTATATGTATGCACACACACACATATATATATACACACACACACATATATATATATATATATATATATATATATATACATATATACTCTTTTTCATATTCTTTTCCATTATGGTTTGTCACAGAATATTAAATATACTTCCCTGTGCTATACAATATGACCTTGTTGTTTATCCACCCTATATATAATTGTTTGCCTCTGCTAATCCTAAACCCCCATTCCTTCCCTCTCCTACCACCCCTCCTGCTTGGCAACCACAAGTCTGTTCTCTATATCTGTGAGTCTTTTTTTGCTTCATAGATATGTTGATTCGTATCATAGTTTAGATTCCACCTATAAGTGATATATGGTATTTCTCTTTCTCTTTCTGACTTACTTTGCTTAGGATGATAATCTCTAGGTCCACCCATGTTGCTGCAAATGGCATTATTTCATTCTTTTTGATGGCTGAGTAATATTCCATATATATATCACTTCTTCTTTATCCATTCATCTGTCAATGGAAATTTCCGTTGTTTCCATGTCTTGATGTCTTGGCTATTGTAAATAGTGCTGCTATGAATATAGGGGTGTGTGTATCTTTTCAAATTATGGTTTTGTCTGGGTATATGCCCAGGAGTGGGATTGCTGGATCACATAGCAACTCTATTTTTAGTTTTTTTGAGGAACCTCCATACTGTTTTCCACAGTGGCTGCACCAATTTACATTTCCACCAACAGTGTAAGAGGGTTCCCTTTTCTCCACATCCTCTCCAGCATTTGTTATTTGTAGACTTTTTAATGGTGGCCACTCTGACTGGTGTGAAGTGGTACCTCATTGTAGTTTAGATTTGCATTTCTTTAATAATTAGTGATGTTGAGCATCTTTTCATGTACCTATTGGCCATCTGTATGTCTTCTTTGGAGAAATGTCTATTTAGGTCTTCTGCTTATTTTTCAATTGAGTTGTTTGTTTTTGCTGCTGTTGTTGTTGTTGACTTGTATGAGCTGTTTGTATATTCTGGAAATTTAAGTCCTTGTCAGTCACATCATTTGCAAATATTTTCTCCTATTCCATAGGTTGTCTTTTTGTTTTGTTTATGGTTTCCTTTGCTGTGCAAAAGCTTATAAGTTTGATTAGGTCCCATTTTTTTATTTTTGTTTTTATTTCTACTGCCTTGGGAGACTGACCTAGGAAAACATTGGTATGATTTATGTCAGAGAACGCTTTGTGTTTTCTCTTCCCTCTTCCTCCTACCTAGTGACATTTTTATTTCTGTGAAGTTATCTCAAAAGGATATACCTTACCAGACTATATAAATTTAGTCTGGAAAAACAGAAAAGAATAATAAAGAGTTAATCTTTCCTATATAAAGGCAAAAGAGTATTACATCAGTTTTTCTCTGAATTTGATGAGGGAAAAGAAGAGGTGCTGTATGTTAATTGAAGTTATATTTTTGCGTATTATCAACTTATCACCCTATTGAATTGCCTCTTGGGTTCATATAGGATCCATCCAAATTGCCATTTTGTTCACAACTACTGTATCTCATCCAGCAAAATGTTGGCAACAAGCCCATTACCCAGATTTGCCTTCTCATAATATGGGGCATGGAAATATCAGCTAACATTTCTTTAGTGTTTATTACATGCTTTCTGTTAGATGCTTTATAGCCTTTGTATCAGTGAATCCTCCCAATTCTAAGTATTGGTTGGAATGGAGAAAACAGAGATTTAGAATGGATTAACAGATGTTTCCAAGGCCACACATCTGGTAAGGAGTGAAGCAGAAATTCATGCATAAATGTAACTCTATTCTCAATGCTCTCTTTGATACATTATGTTACATCACAACTACTTTTGAATTTTAAAAACCCACGTAGGTGAAGGTTAACACTTTTTATAAAGTTAAAGTCTTCAAAAATGTACATTAAAAGCTTTAGAAAAAATGATGGTATGACATACCTTGGTAGTTCAGTGAGAAAAATATGTTCTTAAAAAAAAGAAAAGAAGAAGAAACATGGACAAAGGCAAAAGGATGCGGTGGGTGGAATTAAATCACGTAACAATCTTCTGCCTCTTGACAATGTAAATGTTTCATGATTCACATGCTAAGCCTTTCTTTCATTTGCGTCACTGTAGACACTAACCAATGGGTATTTGTTGACAATTAGCTCTCAGTCTGTTTGGTGTCACTATGTGCACACAACACATTTTAGACATTGGAATCTCAACATGTCATTAATGAATAAGAATTCTGAGTGTTAGAAAGAAATCCCAGAAAAAAATAATTTACAAAATATTTTAGTCATGTTATTTCAAATGTGTCTAAAAAAACCTTCAATATATTTCCAGCATCTCTTTGAGAAGTGCTGACAGGTGTCCTTATTATTGAAGAAACTGTGGTGTTTCCAAAGATCTTTATCTAAGTAATAGTTTTAGAATATATGTATATTGCAAATTATCCTTCTAGAATTCAAACTTATTACAATCATAGTACCAACACAGAAGTTAGATAATTTTTATGACAAAGCTCTGATCTATGAGAAATCAAAGGCCACATGTTCTTTTATTCTTTGAATTTTCTATAAGAAGAAACAGTCCCTGTCAGTCTCTGTTTAGTTTGCTGAATAATATTCAATAAAAATAGAAAACAATTTATAATTTTAAGAGTAAATAATAGGATGGAATTTAATATGAAATAAAAAAGAAACTAAAATTAATCATGCACGTTTTTCTGTAAAAGTCTTTACTTATTTCCAAGAGAAATACAATTTAAATCTCAATTAGCTGTGTTTTTTGTAGGGTGAAAGCAATATAAGACAATTCCTTGAGAATAATTTCCAGAAAAATAATACTTAAAACGTTAAAACTTCCTCAGTGAAATTTACCAAGCAACTGACTACAACAAAATGCTTTTTACAGTATCGTGATCAACTATAGAAAAAAATTACTCTATTTTAATATACAGAACTACAGAATAAATAAAATGTTATTTCCATATTATTGATTTTGCTATGTGCAGAAAAATGTCTACAAATCTCATTAATTCTTAATCTGAAAACCTCTGAGAAATACTCCACAGTTTTTAGAAGTCATTGTAAAAACAGAATGTAGGTTGTCTTTTATTTCTTGTATATGTCTCATCTTTGTTCCCAAGCATGTTGCACTCAGTAGGTGCTTCATAAAAGACTTAATATTGCAGAGGAGAAGTTGGGCTAACACAAAGACTGGCATCTGTAGATATTTTCCAGATAAAGTTAAAGGGCCAGTGAAGGTCATGACATTTTGAAAACATTTCAAGATGAAGGAATTTTTTCTTAAGAAAAAAAATCTATTGTATAATCACTTCCAAAATGATCATCTCCTTCACAAGGAAATTTTTTATCCTTCTTTGAAACTCCCATTCCAAATTCAATGAAAGTTGTACTTAAATGTTTCTATGAAATTTCTCCTGGTTTTCGTCAAAATAAAATTTTCCCTCTAAGTCAATCTGTGGCATTCCAGGGAACGAACAGGGAGAAGATGCCATTCTTATTCTCTATCAAACTCCTTTTTCAATTCCTAATTCGAAGCACTGGATCTGAATATATTTGGCGACAACTCTCAAAACATGAAATTTGTTGGCTGAGAAGGAATGCTATCTATTCCAGCTTAACTACAAACACAAGAACATTTTTTTGTGTGGCTGCTATGGAGGAGGTATTTTGAACAGCTGCAGCAGTGATTGGAATAAAAAATTGGAGGTCAAATTGTCTTTATTCCAGATTATACAGCTCAGCATTTGTAATATGCAAACAACACACCATAATGAGCTGTAGGTTTCCTGTTGCAATTTCCCACAGTAACAATTACCATCACTGCAGTGGTACTCGCAGTGGATTATTTTGGGGCTATTTTAGAGCCAGCCCTTGAGAAACATCTGCTGAATTTGAACTTCACTACCTAAACCATACCACTTCTAATAATACTTCATAATAACGAATATTAATATGAATAATTCCAGTATACACTTTTGATCACTTACTATATGCAGGCACTGTGATAAGCATTTTGCATGCATAAGCATTTTATACAATTATTCCACGAGTTAGTTACATTAATACCCCTATTTGAAGGATATAGGACCTGAGGCTACAAAGGTAAACTGACTTGTCATTTACAGGGATGGTCATGTTGATAGTTTGTGGCAGAGTTGGGAATACAGTTTAAGTGTTTCTGGCATTTATGGTCTATATACATGTGATTGCCTCACTTGTCCTGAGAGCCCCCTCCTCTGATCTTCTTTGGTATTTATGGGCGAACAGCTTACATGATGCTTAATCACAAACTGCTTGCAGTATTAGTTTTCTTTTTTATCCAATATTTTCTTATATACATATGTGTATATGTATATATATACATACAATATAATAGATAATATAATATGATACAATAAAATAGATAATATAAGCAAGATGCCAGATAAATAATACTGAAAACAATTGCTACATTTCTTAGAATATAGACTAATAACAATGAGAGGACAAGGAAAGGTAGGCAACTAAGGTTTAAGGATTATGACTTGATATCATATACCATGTGCTTCATTATATAAACAGTAGTAAAAAGGCATCATTTCTTTTGCTATCAAGAACCCCATCTCCCTCTTAAATGCACCATTATTTCCTTTGGGGAAGTTATCTTTCCTTGGTTGGCCTGCTTTCCTAGTGAGAGTTAGTAGAAGCAACTGAATCTTCCTCCTCCACACCTTCCACAGAGTCAATTGTCTGAGACTTTATATCTTGAATGTTATTTGCAAAAGCCAGTAAGCCAGAATCGACACAGCCTGTCCTGCTGCTTCCCAGTCCTTCAGAGCTCAGAGATCAGATCTTAGTGTCTTCCATCTTCAAGCCTGGTTTTCCAGCCTCCCAGTGACCCTCTGGAATGCTAACTTTTCAAGAACTTCCCCCGTGTTTAAGTCAGCCACAGTGAAGCCAGAACTCCCTGGCATGACCATGCTAGTTGTGTGCCTCAGGCTCTCCTCCTGATTGGTTGGGTCTTGAGTCACAGATAGACACTGATAGGTAGAGGATACCTACTGATAGAGAATGTGACCATCATTCCTAGTCAAAAGCTTGCTGTTAACTGGGGAGAGGGGGAGAAAAAGAACCAGATGAGGCACAGTAAAAGGGCTTCTTAAATTTTCTTATGAGCTCAGATTTTTTTTAAAGGCATGTAAGAATTAGAAAGAGACATAGTTGGGAGTCAAACAGGTACTTTAAAGCAGTTGAGTTAGTCTAATTCTTACATGTCATTGAAAAATTTGAGCTTAGGAATCAGAGGATCTGTGCTCAAGGTAAAGAACTGTCACTTATTCCAGGACAGGAAATTGGTAAGTCTTACTACCACATGAGTGCACTTCATAAACTATACAATGAGGGGTAGACCTACGTTTTATCTAAGAGTCTAGTAGCTTTATTATTCATTGTTAAATATAACTTAAAGGAATCAAAATAATATGTTTGTACCAATTGAAGATAAATGAATGTATATTCATGAAATATGTTAGTTATTTTTAAAAATAAATACTTATATGTCTTCATTATATTTATATTCTTCATTGTACTTATTCAACTAAGAAACACATTTTAATGCAATATACACTTTAATGCAATATAAAATGAGCACACTCATTTGTACCACAAATATCCCCCATACCAATAATGAATGTTTGTCACTAAGAGTTCCAAATGACTTTCATTGATAACAACATTTTATTTTGAGGTGCTTTAAATAGTCCCCTATTGACAGATCACAACTTCTGTTTCTTAGCAACCTTTAATTTGTTGTAATGAACCATCTGATTCATGCTAAAGAATTTAAATTACACATATACAAGTTGTTTCTGCTGGAGAGTGAAAAGAGAAATGTTAATTCAGGTTTTGTCTAATGATAACATATGCTGAAACAGTATGGTCTCAGTTGAGAGTTTTTCCCTGAAAATTTCTTAATTAGTTTTGATTTGTTTTAGAAGTAGAAAAATCACACAAATTCCACAAAAATAATTGTTTTAATAGCTCACAGTCTGTTACTATAGATCACTTAATAAGATAATTTGTAGGGAAGTTCACAGTTAATCAGCCTTTAAAGGAAAGCCAAAGTATACTGCACATACCAAGAAACTGCCAAGACTCCACCAGTGTTGGTTAAATTCCAGATGCCTGATGCAAGGTCATAGTGATCACTGCAGCAACACACACTTCTAAGGGATCATTTGACTCCACTAAAAGTCAGTTTTCAAAGATTTATATTTGAAACTAAATGATGTATCTTTATTCACAGAGGAACACTTTCTGCAAGCTATTAGGTGAATCTTCTATATATAACAATTATATCTTTGGAAGGTGTACTATTATCTATGGGAAAATATAGGAAATCAATTCAATTAAATCATTATATTCAATAACTATTTATTAAGGCTTATTTTGTACTGGTTACAAAAGAGACTCAAAGATGCTATACTGTGTTCCTGTATTCAGTGAGCCTATTTTTTTCTGAGGGTTATAAATACCTTAATGAGCTAAAGAAGGGAATGGTTAATGTGAACTGGCAAATTAAGAAAAAGCTTCATGGATAAGGGACTCATGGAGGTATATTTTGAAAGGATAGAAATGCCATAAGAAAAGACCAAGTATAAGAAGAGAAATCGATAAAAGCACAAATACATAAAAACTTGTGCTTACCAGGGATGCAAGGTAGGTCTCAGATCATGAATGACAGAATTAGATGAGCTAATTTTAATAAAATTAATTTTAGATCACAAAAGAACTAAAGTGCATCTCTTAAAAAAGGCACTAGATCTTTGTATTTGTAGAAGTTTACTTTAGAGAAGAAGAGTTCAATTTGCTGAAGGTCTTTAAGCTTTTTAATCTAGCTGGTGAAATAGAGTGTTTAGGAGATTTGTTAACCCTCAAAAATGGCATGCAAAATTTTGTGTTTGAATTTTTCTACTTGGTCTGTGACTCCTCAAAATTGTAAATATTGCTGTAAGATCATTCAGAACCCATAAATGGGGAAATAGTTTTCCAATTTCAGTAAATTAAATGTCCATCAAGTTACTTGCTAAAATCAGAAATCTGAGAGTAAATCTTGACACTATGTTATAAATCACTATTCTATTTCCAAAATATGAAATCTTTATCTGTCTATCTCTACCAATATCCTTTTTACCTAAATCACCATTTTCTTCTCACCTGGATTAATTCAATTATCTCTTTAAAGGCTTTGTCTCCTAATTATCTCTTCTCCATTTTCAGTGTAATTTTTAAGAATATAAATATAAGCTCTTTCTTTAAGAAAGAGCTCTGAGCTCTTTCTTAAAAACCCTTCAGTGTTATTCTTTGAATTACAATGCAATTCAAATTCTGCAAAAGGGACTACCTACCAATCCCTCCTCTCACCACTCTCCTCCTGTCTGTGCTCCAGCTATACCAATAATCAGTTTTTTCTTCATTTCCCCAAACACAGACAGCTTATTATCAATGCAGGGCCTTTGATACCTTCCACCACTAGCACTTTTCCTGGCTTTAATGTTACTTGCTCAGAGCCTCTACCCCAAACAAAAGTCTAAATTACCTCTTGTTATGAATCAGAGCACCTGGTTACTTATCTTTATATTATACATTAGAGAATCTACCATCGTTGTGTTTGTTTTGCCTAAGGGGAGACTAGGTAGGACCAGGGCATAAGCTAAACTGAGTCATATCTCATTCATCATCATATACACAACATCTAGAATGATGTCAACCAGCTACTTGATGCTCAAAATGTGTGCTTGAAACAATTAATAAATTTGCCTTCCCTCAATTTCTCCGCTTATACTTTAAAGGTAATGCACATTAGAAGACCACATCATCCAATTGTATTTCCTCAAAAAAAAGGCAAAATATTTTATATTAGTAAGATTTGAGCAGCCAACTTTAGGCAAATAGTAGTCAGAGGGGTAAAGCAGGTTAAAAATTCTGGGATTTTCACCAATGTGTGTGGTAGATCAAATAAGAGATGTCTCCAAATGTTCTTGACCTAATTCCTGAAATCTGTGAATTTTATGACAAAAGAGATTTTGAAGATGTGGCTAAGGGGAGGGACCTTGAGATGGGGAGATTATCCTGTATTATTATTCAGATGCACCCAATGTGATCAAAAAGGACTTAAAAATGGAGGCAGAGAAGGACAGAGGGAAATGTGACTTCAGAAGAATGGTCAGAGGGAGATGCAACATTGCTGGCTTTAAAGGTGGAGAAAGGGACCATGAGCCTCTAAAAAGTGGAAAAGACAAGGAAACAGATTCTCTTCTAAAACCTCAAGATAGGAATGCAGACCCACCGATATCTTGATTTGAGCCCAGTGAAATCTGCATCTGACTTCTACCCACCATAACTGTATGATAAAAAATTTGTATTTTTAAGCTTTTAAGTGTGTGGTAGGTTTGTTACAGTAGCAACAGAAAATAAAGACAATGCCTTTAATTAAATGCATTCTGGGCAGTCCTTTACTATTATATACAGTGGTTCCCGAAACTCTTTTCAGTCTCTAAGTGTAAAAGTATCCAATTGGGCATATATCCTTCTAAAGATCTAGCAAGTCTTGCTTTTTTTCTTAAAGATAGTGTGACAAGTCACACCAATGGCCCTAATTGTTCACTCAGTTAATTCCAAAACAAATAAAACGAGTTAGTATCTCATTAGCTGATTGCTACCCATTATGCCTACCTATCAGCAGTTAGTTTTCAGGTTAAATTATAACAGTTTAAAAGGGA
Source organism: Leucopleurus acutus (assembly GCF_964270905.1). Taxonomy (NCBI): domain Eukaryota; kingdom Metazoa; phylum Chordata; class Mammalia; order Artiodactyla; family Delphinidae; genus Leucopleurus; species Leucopleurus acutus. Next base: position 18,294,806 of record NC_139142.1, on the reverse strand, counting down.
GAGTGTTATCAGCTGAAATTCTGAGCACCTGTCACTTTTCAGAGGAACTGTACCTTATCAACAAACTACTCTCCTCAAGAGCGACACCCAAGCATTTGGCCATAGAACTGTCTCTATTTTGGAAAAAGTGAACCATCTGGGTCTAAGGCAGAGAGGATCTTGACAATTAGTTTGCTTTATGTTCCTTACTTTGTTCTCTTTTTTTTTGAAAACTAACTTTCTCTCCTTTGATTTGCTATACCTGACAGAATAAACTTCAATGGAAAAAAATCATACATGTCTATTTCCCTACCATTTTTTGGAGGGGGAATCCTCTGAGTTCTCTCAAAGATATTTCCTCCATGGTAAAAGAGCATAGAATATAGATCTTAATTTACTTCACTGAAAGAGATATTTCACTGAAGTTTCCCTCTCAACCCCCCTTTTCTAAGTACTAAATTCTTTATGGCACCTTTCCTCTTAAGCCCCTGCTAGCCATTCAACACAGTCAGTGCTTCTATAAGATGAAATTCTATGGTCTGAATTAAAAGGGGCTTTGGGGAACTTACCTAAACCTCACAAGGGCTTCTAAAACTTTTTCATTCAATTACATCCAGTGGGGGAGACAATTCTAAAGCCACAGCCCCATCCTGAAATTTCTATACTTACATTTACCTTAAAAATTCATGAAAACTTTGGCTTTTCTGCCAGTATATATTTGTGTCTACTTTAGTATATATTTGTGTCTACCTCCGTTCCCTCCAAAATTTTATGTCTAATAGCTTCGAAGAACATACACCACACATTTATCCATTTCTTAATTTATTACTGAATTATTCAATTTGAGAAATTTTCTTATATTAGTATGTGTCATTAACTCTCACAGGTAGTATGCATAAATGAGTCAATTGTGTAAATCTGGCCCAAAAATATAATTAGAAGACAATCTGAAACATGTCATGGTGTTAAAAAGGAAGAACACTTAGGGCTAAATCACTCTGTATCTTCATGGGGCTCAGATTTAAATGTAAATAATTTTCAGGAGGGTAGCATACAATGTACGTGGATACTATGTATAGGTCTATGTAGAGTATAATGTATAGTACTATGGCTGCAATTTTCAGAATTAGCACTGAAGCAATGAGACTCAGACAAAATTTGAACAGGATATTGAGGATGGAAAGGAGTGCCTAGCAGACATTCAGGGAGTGGGGTTGGCAGTTCTGGCCCTTGAAAGTGAAGAAGCCATTTTAGTTCCCAAGGTTAAGCACCCGGGGATATGCTGACCTGCTGCAGAGCAGTGTTCTCACACTTCAAGTAGTGTATCAGAATTGCCTGGAGGCTTTGTTCTTGGCCTCCATCTCCAGGATTTCTGATTCAGTAGATCTCAGGCAGGGCTGAAAATGTGCATTTCTAATGAGTTCCTAGGTGATGCTGATGTTGCTTTTTCAGAGACAAGACTTTGAGAACCACTGAGCTAGATGAACTCAGCAGACAAATTTGGTCAGGTTCATTTTTTGGTTTTTAACTATGAATTTGAGAGCTCCCAGGAGGGAAAAACCAGATGTAGTACTGACAGATAAAATACTGCTTTTCTAATCAAAGGTATAGATTTGTGTCACATTAAGTGGCATGAAATGACCCTTTCAGATACATATAAGTATTAGTAACATATATGCAGGGTTAAAATAATAATAGAGAAGCTGTTTAATCATTTTTAAACAGTTATTTTTAACAATGTTGAAATATTTTACTTAATGTTTGATGCCTATAACATTTCAAATTACTAAATGCATAAGTAAGACACTCTATTTCCTAGTCTTTTTCAGAAATGATATTAGCAATTTATTCTTTTAGCAGTCTTGTTTAAAAAATTGTACCTTTTAATGATACTTTAGTTATTTTGAATTCTTTGAAACAGATAGTTTATCACCTGTCTGCTTTCACAAAGACTGAATTGTCATGTGGGAAGATTCTATTGTTTTTATCTTTTCAAAGATTACTTTCCACATGAAGTGACTTCGCCCAAGAAATGACATATCTTAATTCCTTTCTTGTTCACTACTTTAAAAGTCAGTGGAGGAATATAGTTCAAAGCCCTGGTTCCCAGGATATACATCTCTACAAAATGCTAAGCTCTGATTTAAATCTTTAATATTCAATTAACCTAACAGATAAATGAGTTTTTCCAGTACTTACCCAGGACAGGACATTATATGGAGACAAAAGGTCCATCTTGAAGATTAGTTAGTGATATGTCAGTTCTTCCTATTTTCTAAAGCCTTTTACAGAACTGCACAGCTCTGCCTCTCATTACCCCACGCCTACAACTGAAGAAATGAACATATTGGTGCATGCCCACTCCTCCTGGCATCTTTCAAGTAAGTAGAGGAACGAAGTCCATAAGGAAGAAACTCTCCCAAGCGGCCTAACCCACTCACAATGATCTATCATATGAAACTGCCAGCAAAATTTATTAGCAAAGAAACTAAAGGAATGATGTATTGTGTAAAGAAAGGAAGAAATATCACCTTTACCCTTTCCATTCCCAGACTTCAATATTCAAAAGAAATCCTAGAATATTGTTTTTATTTTATCTGGTACCTAGAAAGAAACTAAAGCACATTTGGACTGTGAAAATCTATGTCAGGATATTAAAATTCATTTGATTTCCTGTTATGTACATTTATAAGTAGTCATGTATGCACAAATTTATGTAGTTAGGGACAAGGAACAATTTTGTAAATATCAGTCTCCTGAGACCATGTTGCTATGGTCTTCCCTATGTAATTTTTGCTATCTTTCCTTTGGCCAGTTTCCTTGTCTATATTTTATCACTTGAATATTTTTTTTTTGTTGTTTTTTGTGATATTGTCACCTTCCCAAAATTAAAGCTATTAACTCTACATGCATAGGTCTGGAAGTTGATTTATTCACATATATCAATCTAATTTTCCTGCTGTTGATGATCTTAAAAGGTTGGCATAAGATTTTCTTCTGGGCACAGAAGTTCCTTATGTTTCTATTATGGATAATATTCTTTTATAACAAGAAAGAGAGGAAATTTTAAAATATTTTATGTTTGCGGGCAGAAAATACTATTTAGAATTGCTGTTGCATGACCATGAGGCAGAACCAAGGAACACATGTTGGGGGACAGAGTGGAAGGTAACTAACTGTATCCAAAACACACATGTTTTCTTCTGATGATGTTCCAAAAACTTGTTTTAGATAAAATCCAAATATATCCACAGTCATTTCCAAAACTTAAAGTTTTTAGTTATTTTAGTTTTCCATTTGAACTGAACTTCATGCAATTCTAAAGTATTGGAGATTCAAATAGGACACCCTATATAGAATCTGTGGTTGTTGAGATTTAAAGCTAATTTTATACATTCAAGGAGTTTATGCAGTTCAAATATTTGACAGAGCTATCAGTTAGAGACCAACTGTCATACATGCAACCCTTATTGTCTCTGAGTAACTGTATGAGGAAGGCATAAGAGAGAAATGGGAGAGGGAACCAAAATACCTATTTTGTTCCAGTACTTTAAATAATCCAAATTAAAATAAGATGGTCTTAATATAAGATCAGTTTACCTATGTAATCTTGTCCTGATGTGTTAAAACCATAGGTTTATTGCACCCTGTCATTGTATCAGTAAATACTATCTAGGTTTGTAATAATTTTCAGAAATTTTGTTTTTAATATGCAAGGTAAGTAAAAATCTTTTCCTTTACTGACTTTGTTAATTTCTTTTACATTTTTTATTGAATCTTGGTAAGTAGTGAGCACACTAAATACATCTCTCTATATTGAAATTTGTGGTTTGAAATCATCAGTATGAACTTCAGTCTTTTGTGTTTTGGTAAATAAAAAATATAAAATGTGAATAACAAATCATACTAAAATGTTATTAGAGTCTTTCATGCTTTACTTTCTAACAGTAAATGAATACGACAAGAGGAAGCAGAAAAATAATGAAGTTCCTGTTATCTAACAACCCCTGGTAAAAGAGACTGCTTCTTTGAAGAAATCAAAAGTGCCACTTATAGTTTTGTCTCAGGCTCAGTTTTTGAATGTTAATTATTAAGTATCCTGGGAAAAATGTTTCTTGCATATCAGGTTGGATTCTAGTTCATTGGCTACATAAGTAGTGATTTTACCTAAGATATGTGTGATAAATGATGTAATTTACCCAGGCTACAGAGAAACAACCCAAAAGACAACAGAAAAGTCCAGCTTTTAACCACAAATGATATATGATGGTCTTCTGATTTGAATAAGAAAGGTAACTCTCCATAAAGTATTTATTTAAGGGCTCCCAGATTAACTATTTTGATGGAAATGACTGATCTATTTTAATAAACTGGATCAATTCATCCAAACAACCAATTTTAATTATTTTTTTTTACTTTGATCATTAATTAGAGAATGATTTATATGGCACAGCCAAGACATAGTCATAAAAACAAATGCAGTCTTCACAAGTAATTTTTTTAAATGCCATCTGAGATGAAAAACAGAATAAAACTGTTGCCCACCTTTCCCCCCACTTTCTATATTGCATTCATTAACGTTTGTTCCAGCTTTAATGTAAATTTCCAATGATAATATGAGATTAATAATATCACACCTATTTTTTTTTTATTATTTTTTTACATCTTTATTGGAGTATAATTGCTTTACAATGGTATGTTAGTTTCAGCTTCACAACAAAATGAATCAGTCATATATATACATATATTCCCATATCTCCCCCCGCCTGCGTCTCCCTCCCTCCCACCCTCCCCATCCCACCCCTCCAGGCGGTCACAAAGCACCGAGCTGATCTCCCTGTGCTATGCGGCTGCTTCCCACTAGCTATCTACCTTACGTTTGGTAGTGTATATATGTCCATGCCTCTTTATCGCTTTGTCACCGTTTACCCTTCCCCCTCCCCATAGCCTCAAGTCCATTCTCTAGTAAGTCTGTGTCTTTATTCCTGTTTCACCTCTAAGTTTTTCATGACATTTTTTTTTAAATTCCATATATATGTGTTAGCATATGGTATTTGTCTCTCTCTTTCTGACTTACTTCACTCTGTATGACAGACTCTAGGTCTATCCACCTCATTACAAATAGCTCAATTTCGTCTCTTTTTATGGCTGAGTAATATTCCATTGTATATATGTGCCACATCTTCTTTATCCATTCATCCGATGATGGACACTTAGGTTGTTTCCATCTCTGGGCTATTGTAAATAGAGCTGCAATGAACATTTTGGTACATGACTCTTTTTGAATTATGGTTTTCTCAGGGTATATGCCCAGTAGTGGGATTGCTGGGTCATATGGTAGTTCTATTTGTAGCTTTTTAAGGAACCTCCATACTGTTCTCCACAGTGGCTGTATCAATTTACATTCCCACCAACAGTGTAAGAGGGTTCCCTTTTCTCCACACCCTCTCCAGCATTTATTGTTTCTAGATTTTTTGATGATGGCCATTCTGACTGGTGTGAGATGATATCTCATTGTAGTTTTGATTTGCATTTCTCTCATGATTAGTGATGTTGAGCATTCTTTCATGTGTTTGTTGGCACTCTGTATATCTTCTTTGGAGAAATGTCTATTTAGGTCTTCTGCCCATTTTTGGATTGGGTTGTTTGTTTTTTTGTTATTAAGCTGCATGAGCTGCTTATAAGTTTTGGAGATCAATCCTTTGTCAGTTGCTTCATTTGCAAATATTTTCTCCCATTCTGAGGGTTGTCTTTTGGTCTTCTTTATGGTTTCCTTTGCTGCGCAAAAGCTTTTAAGTTTCATTAGGTCCCATTTGTTTACTCTTGTTTTTATTTCCATTTCTCTAGGAGGTGGGTCAAAAAGGACCTTGCTGTGATTTATGTCATAGAGTGTTCTGCCTATGTTTTCCTCTAAGAGTTTGATAGTTTCTGGCCTTACATTTAGGTCTTTAATCCATTTTGAGCTTATTTTTGTGTACGGTGTTAAGGAGTGATCTAATTTCATACTTTTACATGTAGCTGTCCAGTTTTCCCAGCACCACTTATTGAATAGGCTGTCCTTTCTCCACTGTACATTTCTGCCTCCTTTGTCAAAGATAAGGTGACCATATGTGCGTGGGTTTATCTCTGGGCTTTCTATCCTGTTCCATTGATCTATCTTTCTGTTTTTGTGCCAGTACCATACCGTCTTGATAACTGTAGCTTTGTAGTATAGTCTGAAGTCTGGGAGCCTGATTCCTCCAGTTCCTTCTTTCGTTCTCAAGATTGCTTTGGCTATTCGGGGTCTTTTGTGTTTCCATACAAATTGCAAAATTTTTTGTTCTAGTTCTGTGAAAAATGCCAGTGGTAGTTTGATAGGGATTGCATTGAATCTATAGATTGCTTTCGGTAGTAGAGTCATTTTCACAATGTTGATTCTTCCAATCCAAGAACATGGTATATCTCTCCATCTATTTGTATCATCTTTAATTTCTTTCATCAGTGTCTTATAATTTTCTGCATACAGATCTTTTGTCTCCTTAGGTAGGTTTATTCCTATATATTTTATTCTTTTTGTTGCAATGGTAAATGGGAGTGTTTTCTTGATTTCACTTTCAGATTTTTCATCATTAGTATATAGGAATGCCAGAGATTTCTGTGCATTAATTTTGTATCCTGCCACTTTACCAAATTCATTGATTAGCTCTAGTAGTTTTCTGGTAGCATCTTTAGGGTTCTCTATGTATAGGATCATGTCATCTGCAAACAGTGACAGCTTTACTTCTTCTTTTCCGATTTGGATTCCTTTTATTTCCTTTTCTTCTCTGATTGCTGTGGCTAAAACTTCCAAAACTATGTTGAATAAGAGTGGTGAGAGTGGGCAACCTTGTCTTGTTCCTGATCTTAGTGGAAATGCTTTCAGTTTTTCACCATTGAGAATGATGTTTGCTGTGGGCTTGTCATATATGGCCTTTATTATGTTGAGGAAAGTTCCCTCTATGCCTACTTTCTGCAGGGTTTTTATCATAAATGGGTGTTGAATTTTGTCAAAAGCTTTCTCTGCATCTATTGAGATGATCATATGGTTTTTCTCCTTCAGTTTGTTAATATGGTTTATCACATTGATAGATTTGCGTATATTGAAGAATCCTTGCATTCCTGGAATAAACCCCACTTGATCATGGTGTATGATCTTTTTAATGTGCTGTCGGATTCTGTTTGCTAGTATTTTGTTGAGGATTTTTGCATCTATGTTCATCAGTGATATTGGCCTGTAGTTTTCTTTCTTTGTGACATCCTTGTCTGGTTTTGGTATCAAGGTGATGGTGGCCTCGTAGAAGGAGTTTGGGAGTGTTCCTCCCTCTGCTATATTTTGGAAGAGTTTGAGAAGGATAGGTGTTAGCTCTTCTCTAAATGTTTGATAGAATTCGCCTGTGAAGCCATCTGGTCCTGGGCTTTTCTTTGTTGGAAGATTTTTAATCACAGTTTCAATTTCAGTGCTTGTGATTGGTCTGTTCATATTTTCTATTTCTTCCTGATTCAGTCTTGGCAGGTTGTGCCTTTCTAAGAATTTGTCCATTTCTTCCAGATTGTCCATTTTATTGGCATAGAGTTGCTTGTAGTAATCTCTCATGATCTCTTTTATTTCTGCAGTGTCAGTTGTTACCTCTCCTTTTTCATTTCTAATTCTATTGATTTGGGTCTTCTCCCTTTTTTTCTTGATGAGTCTGGCTAGTGGTTTATCTATTTTGTTTATCTTCTCAAAGAACCAGCTTTTAGTTTTATTGATCTTTGCTATTGTTTCCTTCATTTCTTTTTCATTTATTTCTGATCTGATTTTTATGATTTCTTTCCTTCTGCTAGCTTTGGGGTTTTTTTGTTCTTCTTTCTCTAATTGCTTGAGGTGCAAGGTTAGGTTGTTTATTCGAGATGCTTCCTGCTTCTTAAGGTGGGCTTGTATTGCTATAAACTTCCCCCTTAGAACTGCTTTTGCTGCATCCCACAGGTTTTGGGTCGTTGTGTCTCCATTGTCATTTGTTTCTAGGTATTTTTTGATTTCCTCTTTGATTTCTTCAGTGATATCTTCATTATTAAGTAGTGTATTGTTTAGCCTCCATGTGTTTGTATTTTTTACAGATCTTTTCCTGTAATTGATATCTAGTCTCATGGCGTTGTGGTCAGAAAAGATACTTGATACAATTTCAATTTTCTTAAATTTACCAAGGCTTGATTTGTGACCCAAGATATGATCTATCCTGGAGAATGTTCCATGAGCACTTGAGAAAAATGTGTATTCTGTTGTTTTTGGATGGAATGTCCTATAAATATCAATTAACTCCATCTCGTTTAATGTATCATTTAAAGCTTGTGTTTCCTTATTTATTTTCATTTTGGATGATCTGTCCATTGGTGAAAGTGGGGTGTTAAAGTCCCCTTCTATGAATGTGTTACTGTCGATTTCCCCTTTTATGGTTGTATTTGCCTTATGTATTGAGGTGCACCTATGTTGGGTGCATAAATATTTACAATTGTTATATCTTCCTCTTGGATTGATCCCTTGATCATTATGTAGTGTCCTTCTTTGTCTCTTCTAATAGTCTTTGTTTTAAAGTCTATTTTGTCTGATATGAGAATTGCTACTCCAGCTTTCTTTTGGTTTCCACTTGCATGAAATACCTTTTTCCATCCCCTTACTTTCAGTCTGTATGTGTCTCTAGGTCTGAAGTGGGTCTCTTGTAGACAGCAAATATATGGGTCTTGTTTTTGTATCCATTCAGCCAATCTGTGTCTTTTGGTGGGAGCATTTAGTCCATTTACATTTAAGGTAATTATCGATATGTGTGTTCCTATTCCCATTTTCTTCATTGTTTTGGGTTTGTTATTGTAGGTCCCTTCCTTCTTTTGTGTTTCTTGCCTAGAGAAGTTCCTTTAGCAGTTGTTGTAGAGCTGGTTTGGTGGTGCTGAACTCTCTCAGCTTTTGCTTGTCTGTAAAGGTTTTAATTTCTCCATCAAATCTGAATGAGATCCTTGCTGGATAGAGTAATCTTGGTTGCAGGTTTTTCTCCTTCAACACTTTCAATATGTCCTGCCACTCCCTTCTGGCTTGCAGAGTTTCTGCTGAAAGATCAGCTGTTAACCTTATGGGGATTCCCTTGTGTGTTATTTGTTGTTTTTCCCTTGCTGCTTTTAATATGCTTTCTTTGTATTTAATTTTTGACAGTTTGATTAATATGTGTCTTGGCGTATTTCTCCTTGGATTTATCCTGTATGGGATTCTCTGTGCTTCCTGGACTTGATTAACTATTTCCTTTCCCATATTAGGGAAGTTTTCAACTATAATCTCTTCAAATATTTTCTCAGTCCCTTTCTTTTTCTCTTCTTCTTCTGGAACCCCTATAATTCGAATGTTGGTGCATTTAATGTTGTCCCAGAGGTCTCTGAGACTGTCCTCAGTTCTTTTCACTCTTTTTTCTTTATTCTGCTCTGCAGTAGTTATTTCCACTATTTTATCTTCCAGGTCACTTATCCGTTCTTCTGCCGCAGTTATTCTGCTATTGATCCCATCTAGAGTACTTTTAATTTCATTTATTGTGTTGTTCATCGTTGCTTGTTTCATCTTTAGTTTTTCTAGGTCCTTGTTAACTGATTCTTGCAATTTGTCCATTCTATTGTCCATTCTATCTCCAAGATTTCGGATCAACCTTACTATCATTATTCTGAATTCTTTTTCAGGTAGACTGCCTATTTCCTCTTCATTTGTTAGGTCTGGTGGGTTTTTATCTTGCTCCTTCATCTGCTGTGTGTTTTTCTGTCTTTTCATTTTGCTTATCTTACTGTGTTTGGGGTCTCCTTTTTTTTTTTTTTTTGCAGGCTGAAGGTTCGTAGTTCCTGTTGTTTTTTGAGTCTGTCCCCAGTGGCTAAGGTTGGTTCAGTGGGTTGTGTAGGCTTCCTGGTGGAGGGTACTAGTGCCTGTGTTCTGGTGTATGAGGCTGGATCTTGTCTTTCTGGTGGGCAGGTCCACGTCTGGTGGTGTGTTTTGGGTTGTCTGTAGACTTATTATGATTTTGGGCAGCCTCTCTGCTAATGGGTGGGGTTGTGTTCCTGTCTTGCTAGTTGTTTGGCATAGGATGTCCAGCACTGTAGCTTGCTGGTCGTTGAGTGAAGCTGGGTGCTGGCGTTGAGATGGAGATCTCTTGGAGATTTTTGCTGTTTGATATTATGTGCAGCTGGGAGGCCTCTTGTGGACCAGTGTCCTGAAGTTGGCTCTCCCACCTCAGAGGCACAGCACTGAGTCCTGGCTGCAGCACCAAGAGCCTTTCATCCACAGGGCTCCTTAATTTGGGATGATTCGTTGTCTATTCAGGTATTCCACAGATGCAGGGTATATCAAGTTGATTGTGGAGCTTTAATCCGCTGCTTCTGAGGCTGCTGGAAGAGATTTCCCTTTCTCTTCTTTGTTCTCACAGCTCCCAGGGGCTCAGCTTTGGATTTGGCCCCGCCTGTGCGTGTAGGTCGAGGGCGTCTGTTCTTTACTCAGACAGGACGGGGTTAAAGGAGCCGCTGATTCGGAGGCTCTGGCTCACCCAGGCCGGGGGGTAGGGAGGGTCACGGAGTGCAGGGCGGGCCTGCAGCGGCAGAGGCCAGCGTGACGCTGCAGCCTGAGGCGCGCCGTGCGCTCTCCCGGGGGAGCCGTCCCCGGATCCCGGGACCCCGGCAGCGGCGGGCTGCACAGGCTCCCCGGAAGGGCGTGTGGCTAGTGACCTGCGCTCGCACACAGGCCTCCTGGCGGCGGCAGCAGCGGCCTTAGCGTCCCATGTCCGTCTCTGGGCTCCGCACTCTTAGCCGCGGCTCGCGCCCGTCTCCGGAGCTCTCCCAAGCAGCGTTCCCAATCCCCCCTCCTCGTGCACCAGGAAACAAAGAGGGACGTAAAAGTCTCTTGCCTCTTCGGCAGGTCCAGACCCCTCCCCAGACTCTCTCCCGGCCAGCCGCGGCGCACCAACGCCCTGCAGGCTGTGTTCACGCCGCCAACCTCAGTCCTCTCCCGGCGCTCCGACAAAAGCCGGAGCCTCAGCTCCCAGTCCCGCCCGCCCGGGCGGGCGAGCAGACAAGCCTCTCGGCTGGTGAGTGCCGGTCGGCCCGATCCTCTGCGCTGGAATCTCTCCGCTTTGCCCTCCGCACCCCTGTTGCTGTGCTCTCCTCCGCGGCTCCCAAGCTCCCCCACTCCGCCTCCCGAAGTCTCCACCCGCGAAGGGGCTCCTAGTGTGTGGACACTTTTCCTCCTTCACAGCTCTCTCCCGCTGGTGCAGGACCCGTCCCTATTCTTTTGTCTCTGTTTAGTTTTTTCTTTTGCCCTAACCAGGTACGTGGGGGGTTCCTTGCCTTTTGGGAGGTCTGAGGTCTTCTGCCAGCGTTCAGTAGGTGCTCCGTAGGAGTTGTTCCACGCGTAGATGTATTTCTGGTGTATCTGTGGAGAGGAAGGTGATCTCCGCGTCTTACTCTTCCGCCATCTTCCCGGAACTCCTCCTCGCCTTTTTTCTTTCACACCTATTTTTAACTTTAGCCTTCAGGTTTTGGTTCCTACTTTATACATTAGATGCAAATAAAATTGTATAAAATTTCACGCACTCACTGTAAACTAACATATGTGTGTGTGTGAGAGTCAGAAGAAAGGACTTGAGAGAAAACTTACTTTTAGGGAAAATAACAAAATTTTTGATACAGGCCCTACTTGTTTACTGAAAAATCTAAGTAAAAAGTTCCTTCTGGTGAAGTAATTATCAAAACAAATATGTAGGAGGCATTTCAATGTTAATCAAAATACAATTTATTATCACAAATCTTTCTTTCAGATAGATAAAGCTGAATTTTAGCTTTTAGTTTATGCCAGTTCTTCATAATTACCAATGTACCTACACAGGCAACTGTCTATTCAGACAAAGAGTAGACAAGAGCACTTGTTTTGTCAGTATGAGCATATGGAGAGCTGGCTAGATCACTGAACATACACAAACCCTAATTCCCTGAAAAATGGTTCAATAATACTACAGTTTCAATAAAAGATTCAGGCATGGGTTTCCTTTAAAATTTCCTCTCCTGTCACACATTCTTAGTTGAATTCGGTACTTGAACTTTACCACTATTTCAAAACATCAGTAAGTTCAGCATCAGCTACTATAAGCTTAGAGTTGGTGATATTAATGCAAAACCTTGATGTCCAGGATCCCTTCTTTCACAGAGTCCCTCAATCCCAACTCAACCTTCCCCGCCCCAGACACTTGGCCTAAATTAAGTTCATGTTATCCCAGTTCTATTTTCTAGATTTCTTCCACCGATTATAATGCATCACCAAATCTAGGAATCATGCCCTAAATTCTGGTCCAAAGGACTGGGCTTTTAAAATTTAATGCCTGCCAGTGGTTGGGACCAAGCCTCCTCTTAGCAATTTGCTCCTTACCACACGGGCCATCCAAAACAGGACCTGACTTTTAACAACTACCGAATCCTCTAGACAGACAGTTACCTGAACTCAAATAACATGTTTTATCCTCTATATCATTCTCCTTTTATTTGTCTACTCTTGGTCCTCTGGTCTCCAGATGTCTATCACATCTTAGGTAGCTGCTATATTTCATTTACCTCTTTGAAAAAGGAGAGGTGGGAAGAAGATTTAGATGTGAAAGCAAGAGTCTGGAGCTGAGAATATGTAAATATCAGTAAAAATTCAGGGGTTTTCTTATTGAAGGTTAAGCAAAATACTCTTTGTATGCTTTTCAGTAAAGTATTTTTTAATTCAAAAAAAATATATGCTATTTTTTTACTTTCAAAAATTTGGAAAATTCTGGCCTGAATCCAAAACTAAGAGATGAAGGGGAAGGGAGAGAAACAGAGTACAGCTGCTTGCATACAAGTAATGAAGACAAAAAATTAAAAGCTTCCTTCAAGTGGAAGGTAACGCTTCCCGAAAAGAGACGGTCAAGCTTTGCACAACTACATCTTCCCACATAGAGTGACTGCCTTTCAAAGCTCTCCCCTGCTTTTCCCTCAGGTAAGATTCCATTTAAGCTATTGGTGTTTGCCTTTTGAGGGTGAGAGTCTCCTAGACATCTAATAAGAAATGACATTATCAGAATATAAAACTGCTATTTATTTTGTTTTGTTTTGTTTTTACCTCTCATTTAAAACAAAATCATCTTTTCTTTCTGCCCATCTATTAGTTCCATTTTGTTGATAGCTAAATCAAGGACAAATATGAAATCAAATTATATTCTGGTTAAAAATGTAGCTTCAAATAAAATTCATGCTTGTGATGATTGACACTCAGTGACATCTGGAGAAGAAATGTGCTGTTTCCAGCTCACACTGATTAGGGAAAAATAATGGATATTAAATCAGTACACTAGCCCTAAATAAAATGAATTTCCCACTTAGTCACATTTTGAAAATGATAATGGCTTTTCAAGTTTTATGATACATAAAATACTACCAATGATATATAAATTACACGTGAAATGGGAAAAAAGAAAGGGAAAAGAAAGATACTGGCCCCTTTGGTCAGTATCACACCAGACAAGTTTGTTAATAGGAGACTGACATTTATGAAACTGTAAATCTGAGATGGATATTTAGTAACTGCAAGTTTCATTGTGACTGCCTGGAGGGGTGGGATAGGGAGGGTGGGAGGGAGGGAGACGCAAGAGGGAAGAGATATGGGAACATATGTATATGTATAACTGATTCACTTTGTTATAAAGCAGAAACTAACACACTATTGTAAAGCAATTATACCCCAATAAAGATGTTAAAATAAAAAAAAATTCTCTTTGTATAATGTTTTAAAGTTTATCAATTGATGTTGGATGTTATCCCATTTTTTACAAAACCCTATGAGTAGACATAGTAACGATAGTATACATAGCAGAACATCTCCATTTTTAGAGGAGAAAACTGATGCCTTGAGATATTAAGCTGTTTGTCTTGGTGATGTGGATACCATGTACAGTCTGAAGAACTGAAGAAGTCTCTGATTCTCGGCTCCTTCCTTTGCACTCCCTCTGGGTGGAAGGGACATGAACATGATAGCACTGAACATCAAAACGTTCTCTCTTCCCACTGTTTCTGAATTCCTATAGCAACTACCATCTGCTTGAGAAACTTTCTAAGGATATAAACATTGTGTGTGTCATATCCATTAGATTTATGAAACATATTTATTGAGCACCTAAGCTGTGAAAGCCACAGTAAAGGTCACAAAAAATGAATAGTGACATGCTTCTGCCCTCAATGTGCTCTCAATGAGTAAGGAAGATTAAAAAAAAAAAAAAAAAAACATAAGAGGAAAAAAGCAATCTAGTGAGTAAAAAGTGGAGAAAAATCCTTTTGCTGTATGAATCAGATGAGGAAGATAGAACCTCCAAATAAGCACAACATCACAACTGTGTTTCAAAAAATTAAAAAATATAAACATGAAATACAAAGATCATGGTACTTTCAGGCTGAGGGAATAACATGACAAAAAACTCATGGGAACAGGAATATCTGAGGACAGTTTAATGTGGAATGCAGAATATTTGAAGGCAAATAATGGTAAGTAAAATTGGAAGGGTTGGTGAAGGCATGGATGTCTTTGTACATCAGTCAGGATGTGTTTACAGTTAAAAAGGCAATGGAGAGTTCTGAGGGATTTTTTCTTTGTTTTTGTTTTTGTTTGAATGGGAAGTTAAGTGATGAAATCACTTTGTTAAAAATAAAGAAATAAAGCTGCCTAAATACTGTTTTAGTTTAAAGAATGCAAATACTCTGGGACTGGAGAGCTATGTTAGGGTGGCAACTGTAATAATCTAGACCAAAGGTAATGACCAGTCCACACTAGACAAGGGGAATAGTGAGGGGAAGACAAGTTTGCAAACTGCTGTCAGGACAAGTCAAGCACATTTAGGGACTGACCAGACAGCAGAACTAAGGGAACAGAGTTACAAATTATTGATTTTTCTCCTCTAGTTGACTGGAATAATGCCACTGCATTTAATAGGAACAGAAAATCCCATGGAAATCTGAATTGAACAGAAATTGATGGATTCCATTTTTAAGAAACCTAAGAGAAGAAGTATCTCACACTCAAAAATAGGGAGAATGTTTTTAAATATGACAGGATTCATTCAAAGTTGTCGAGGAAAACCTCCTGTGTTCCCCTTTACTCTCACATGAGTACTACACTCACAGCACTTCTGATGCCAGATGCATGGGTTTATTCCCACACCAGCCAGTTCTTGGATATGAGCTGGGCATTCTACAATTCAGTGCAATTCTGACACTATCTACCTGGAGTTAGCATTATATCCCACAAATTAAGGGTTCCATCTGAGGAGACTGCCCCTTTGGATGACAATTCTAAATAACAGGTTGTCTCCACTACTTCTGAACAACCAACTATAAATAGGGGTTCCACAACCCCTTCCTAGTTTTCCATAATGTGCCAGAACATCTCGCAGAACTCAGGGAAATACATTTACCAGTTTATTATATAATAAAGGATATGATACAGGCTACAGATGAACAGCCACAGGAAGAGATACACAGGGCAAGGTCCCCGAGAAGTTGAATGCAACACCCTCCTGGTACATGGATGTGTTCACCAATCCAGAAGCTCTTCAAATTCTGTTTATTGGGATTTTTATGGAGGTTATATCATGTAGGCATGATTCGTCATTAACTCAGCCTCCATCACTTCTGCCCTTACTGGCTGAAAATTCCGAGCATCTAATTATGACTTGGTCTTTCTGGTGACCAGCCCCCATCTTGAAGCTATCCAGGAGCCCACCAAGAGTTGACTCATTAGAGCAAAAGACATTCCCATCACCCAGAAAATTCCAAGGGATTTAGGATCCCTGTGTCAGGGACTAGCATCAAATATTAAATATCAGAACAAAAGATATTCCTAATGTTCTTACCACTTAGGGAATTGCAAGGACTTTAGGAGTTCTGTTCCATGAACTGGGACAGAGACCTATATATGTATTTCTATTATAATTATCAATTAGTATTTTTCTTGAAATGAAGATATTTTGATTAGGCAACTAGAAAAAAACCTCTGAATTCTTAATAGGGTCAAGGAAAAGTATTATCCAGTTGTGTTCTTACAGACAGGATCTGGTTATGTTAATTGATCTGTTTATCGACAGGCCTAAAGTAAATGCACCATTTTTCTAATGGTTGATTGATGAGTTTGCCTTCCAAATCGAAAAGAAATATTTCTCACATTCCACTGCATTCCCATTTCAGATTTAAAGCATACAGTGTATTTAATTTTTTACCAATGTGCCAAATGGGGCCTATCAGAACATGACATTTGGGATCCATGCCATGGGGCCATCTTATAAGTGAAAAAGCTTTATAATGAGGTACTTCTGCTGCTGTGGCTGCCAGGAATAAGTTCTTCAGTGAGGACTAAGCAGAGAGGCATTATGCCAAATTTCACACCAATTCAAATTGTATTTGGACTAACCTTTAGGGATGGAATTGATTTTCTGTAACAGAGTTTTACCACCACTGAGAATATTCAAAAGAAGACACTGTAGGCAATTCTAAAAAGAAATTCCTGAACTGTTTTGTGTGATGACAACCTGATTGGAATAAATTTAGAGCCTCCCATGGTGACTATTTTGAAGGATCAAATATTCCTTGGACATAGACTTTCCAGTACTTTTGGTAAAAAGTCTATTTTATGATTTTATTATAATATGCATGCATGTAAACACAAAGCCTGTCTGCAAACACACACACACCCCTGAAGACACACTGCTCTATTTGATATTTGGCAGATGTCATATTATTTTTTCAAATGTTTTAAGAATAGCACACTAAAACACATCCTTTCCAGTATGCAACCCCATGTGAATTTTAAGGAGTACAAAGTCTACCTTTGATTCATTTATACTTTAACTCATCAAAATGTCATGCCATGAGAGACATTTGATGTGCAAAAGACAGCTGGGTATTCCTCCAGTCTTTCCTTTCTCAGACACAAAATAACAATCTTAGCTAATTATAAATAAAACTACCTCCTTGTAAGATTTAGATCAATTCAAAGCTGAGGGGGAAAATGTTCTTTAAATGTGGTGTATGTTGAGAGGAAAAGAAAAAGAAGGTAAAACTAGGTAATATCAGAACTAAACAGTCATTCAGTTTCCTGCCCTTAATTATCATATGAAGTAATAAGCAAGAAAAGCAGGAAGCAGGAAGATGGAGTGCTTTAGCCAGGGTGTTCTTGCAGGTTTGGGCCAGAACTAAGGGTGAGTCCTCTGTTGCAAAATCTAATTCTTCTTCCACTAGACAATAATGACTTTCCAAAGAAATCTATATCTATACATGAAAAAATACACACCTATATATATAGAAAGAGAGGGTAAGTATGTGTGCATATATATGTGTGTATGTGTCAGTGTACATGTTTGTGTGTGCATGTGTGTGTATGTTTGTGTGTGTGTGCATAGATAGATAAATACACAGACATGTTGACAGATAGACAGACTAAATTTTAAGGGTGGAACTGATTTTCTGGAACCAAGTTTTACCACCACTGAGACTATTCAAATGAAAACCCTGTAGGCCTTGTGAGCAATTTCTCATATACCTATAATTTATATAATGTTCTTATGACTCATATGATGCTCATCTAATTCATGTAATATTAGTATGATTTCATATATATGAATATAAAATAAACTTTAAAAATAATATTCTTTGAACTTTTGCTCAAATCATATTACAATTCAAACCTTAATGGGTTTTGTCCTAAGCCAAAAAGGTTTTTTGAGGGGACAGGAGGCAAGTGTGTCTGTGAAAATCTTGATGGTACAGTTATAAATTTCCTTTTAGAAAAGAATAAAATGTGGTATTTCTGTCAACTTTAGGAAAAATTAGAATGCCTTTATCTTGAATGACTGTCTTTACCTCTCTATATGATTACTTACCCAGGCACATGACCTGTCTGTAGATCAAATCTAAGGTCAATGCTAAAGGCAACCTAAATAGGCACAGATTTATAATCTAATTTTGCTTCAATTCCAAGCAAAACGATTTTCCAATTTTGACTGAGGTCTCTTTTTTTTTTTTTTTTTCCTAATTGATGTCATTACTATCTGTCTATGGAACTGAACATGCTTGAATTCCTTGGATAGGTGAAAATACAATCTCCCACGGGAACAAAGCATTAGCAATCGACAGAATTTATCAGAACTATTGACTTTGGCAAATCACAAGGTAGATATTATAAACCAGTATAAAATCATGTAGATTATCAGTGAAAGAATTCCCAATGGTTGTTACTGGATCATCAACGGATAAGAAAATTCTCATGATCCCTCCCCCTCCTCCTCAGAGATAATAATAACAGTTCAGAGACAGTGCTCACTGAAGTGTTTCCTGGCTTTGGTATTTCTGTTTTAGTAAAATATGATTTTGAAACTTTAATCGGTAATTTATTACTAATTAAGAGCACAAGTTTTAGAATGCAGTTGAGTTTGGTTTAAATTCTGGCTTGCTACTTATTCGCTAAATAATTATTTTTGATTCTATACAGCACTAGACATTGTTCTAGACTCTGAAGGTACAAAGATATGCACATTGACCTCACAGCAGCCTTCCAGAGCTTCCACCCAGTGGAACAGATAAGCATGCCCCCAAGAAGTTACAGAAATGATTGTAAAGTTACAACTGGGATGAATATGACAAAAGAGAGGTATTCATGGTATAGGGATGTATACTGAAGGGAGTGTGGGTTCATTAGCAATGAGCTGAGATATGGTAGTCACACAGCAGTCACCCAATAAAGGAAATAAAAGAGTATTATGCTTTAGGTAACAACCACAATGGCCCCCAAGGTACAAAGAGCACTGGCTGATACAGGAACAGAAAGTTAAACAGTGTGCCCAAGGGAAAACATACATATGTACGTGTATCTGTGCATGAACATGCACATATGCCTTCATGTAAAACATACATATTTTTAAACATAAAATATAATCATACTTTATAAATTTTTTCTGCAGTGTGCTTTTTAAAAAAAATTATAGATCATAGATATTTTTCATGCCCTTTCATATATATCTGTATTATCTACATCATTCATTTTAATTATTGTCTTGGGTTCCATTAGGTTTAGCACCATAATTTATCTATTTTTCTACTGATAAAAATTTAGGGAATTTTCTAGTTTTTAAATTACAATAATGCATCAGTAAATGTTCTTGTCCCTATATTTTAGTTCAATCATGTTAATATTTCAGTTAGATTTTTTTTAATTGGGGTATAGTTGTTTTACAATGTTGTGTTAGTTTCTACTGTACAGTGAAGTGAATCATATGTATATGTATACATATACCCCCTCCTTTTTGTATTTCCTTCCCATTTAGGTCACCACAGAGCACTAGGTAGAGTTCCCTGTGCTATGTAGCAGGTTCCCATTAGTTATCTATTTTATACATATTAGTGTATATATGTCAATCCCAATCTCCCAATTCATCTCACCCTCACCTTCCCCCCTTGGTGTCCCTACGTTTGTTCTCTATGTTTGTGTCTTATTTCTGCCTTGCAAACAGGTTCATCTGTACCACTTTTCTAGATTCCACATATATGTGTTAATATATGATATTTGTTTTTCTCTTTCTGACTTACTTCACTCTGTATGACAGTCTCTAGGTTCATCCACGTTTTTACAAATGTGGACCCAATTTTGTTCCTTTCTCTGGCTAAGTAACCTTCTATTGTATACGTGTACCACATCTTTATCCATTCATCTGTTAGTGGGCATTTAGGTTGTTTCCATGACCTGGCTATTGTAAATAGTGCTACAATGAACATTGGGGTGCATGTGTCTTTTTGAATTATGGTTTTCTCTGGGTATATGTCCAGTAGTGGGATTGCTGGGTCATATGGTAATTCTATTTTTAGTTTTCTAAGGAACCTCCATACTGTTCTCCATAGTGGCTGTATCAATTTACATTCCTCCCAACAGTGCAAGAGGTTCCCTTTTTCTGCACACCCTCTCTGGCATCTATTGTTTTTAGATTTTTTGATGATGGCCATTCTGACCGGTGTGAAGTGGATACCTCATTGTAGTTTTAATTTGCATTTCTCTAATAATTAGTGATTTTGAGCATCTTTTCATGTGCCTATTGGCCATCTGTATGTCTTCTTTGGAGAAATGTCTCTTTAGGTTTTTTGCCCATTTTTGGATTGGGTTGTTTATTTTTTTGATATTGAGCTTCATGAGCTGCTTGTATATTTTGGAGATTAATCCCTTGTCCATTGAATTGTTTGTAAATATTTTCTCCCATTCTGAGTGTTGTATTTTCATCTTGTTTATGGTTTCCTTTGCTGTGCCAAAGCTTTTAAGTTTCATTGGGTCCCATTTGTTTATTTTTGTTTTTATTTTCGTTATTCTAGGAGGTGGGTTAAAAATGATCATGCTGTGGGTCTTCCCTGGTGGCGCAGTGGTTGAGAGTCCGCCTGCCAATGCAGGGTACACGGGTTCGTGCCCCGGTCCGGGAAGATCCCACGTGCCGTGGAGCGGCTAGGCCCATGAGCCATGGCCGCTGAGCCTGCGCATCCGGAGCCTGTGCTCCGCAACAGGAGGGGCCACAACAGTGAGAGGTACGTGCAAGAAAAAAAAAAAAAAGATCATGCTGTGATTTATGTCAAAGAGTGTTCTTCCTATGTTTCCCTCTAATAGTTTTATAGTGTCTGGCCTTAGGTCTTAAATCCATTTTGAGTTCATTTTTGTGTATGGTGTTAGGGTGTATTCTCATTTCATTTTTTTACATGTAGCTGTCCAGTTTTCCCAGCACCACTTATTGAAGAGACTGTCTTTTCTCCATTGTATATTCTTGCCTCCTTTATCATAGATTAGTTGCCCATAGCTGCATGGGTTTATCTCTGAGCTTTCTATCCTGTTCCAGATATTCCAGTTTGATTGTCAGACTCTTGTTTATAATTATATTTTGAACACAGACAAAATCGCCTGTGCCCTTCTGGGAATTGTGGTTTAATGAGAGGTCAATAGTCATATGAATAAATTCATAATTAAAGTATTGGTAAACCTTCTGAAGGGAAGTAAAGCATTCTATAAGACTGGGGAACCTGATTTCAACAGGTGCAATGGGTCAGGAATGGCCTCTTTTATTCTGAGACAGAGCAGTAGAAGTTAGCTGGGTGAGGCTGGGATCTATGAGGATTCTGAGAAGAGAGAAAGGCAATCTTATCTCCAAAAGGTGGCTAAAGACCTGAGCAGGACCGTGGTGAGTTTGAGGAGTGTGTATGTCTGGACCATAACCTATAGGGAATGCCAGGAAATGACGAAGAGAGAAGTAGGGCAGGGCTTAGCTATGCAAAGTCTTATGACTGTACCTTTTTCTTTGTGTACTGAAATTACCGGTTCTGTTTTATTCTTTCCTGTCCCATTTGAATTATTGAAGTTGACCAACTGGGCAACTGTCCTGTAAGTGCTCTGCATCCTTTCTACATTTATATTTTCTTTAAGCCACCCACTTACAAAGACCACAGGCTGCACAAAACAATCACCAGGAGCTGTTGAGCTTATAAAACAAAAACAAAACAAAACACAAAACCCTGATGCTTTGACCCACCCACCTCTATAAATTCTGATCTAGTCAGTCCAAGGCAAATCCAGGACATCAGTATTTTTTTTTAAGTTCCTCAAGTAGAGCCAAGTTTGAGAATTAATGTTTTAAGGCAGTGATTCTCAAACTATAATGTGTGTATGGATTACCTATAAATCTTGTTAAAATGCAGACTCTGATTCAGTAGGTCTGGGATGGGCCTAAGGTTATCCTTTCCTGATATGCTCCCAGTGATGCTGAAGCTGCTAGAATGGGATCACACTCCAAGTAGCAATGATACAAGGGACTCAAAGTCAGGCTCATGGTCATGTAATCAATTGCCCCTCTAATCCCAGCTGGGGAGGAGGAGGTGGGGGAGGGATGATACATGGGGTCAGGAGACCTAAATTTTATGTATCTATAATTAATAAATAACTATGATTTATAAGTCTAATTTATAATTTTTAAATTTATGACTCTTGTCCAAATCACTTTATCTTACATACAAACTGAAAAACTACATATTTCAAAGGTCTTTCTGGAAGAACAAGTGAGACAGAAATTTGAATGTATTTAATAATATGTAATTATTACTACAACTACTGCCACCAAGTGTAATTATTATTGTTATCACAGCACTCAATTATTGAGCATCTACTGTGTACCAGACAGTACTTTGGTGCTTCTCCCATATATTGATACTAGCTTTTATTATCCCTGTTTTACATAGGAATAATCTGGCCTTCATGGGTTAAGCTGCTTATAAACTATTTAGAAGTTTGCTAATACATTTTATATATTATTTAATATGTTATCATTATTATATTCTTTGGAGGTCCTGTGGATCACTTTGATTTAACTGGCTGCTGGTTCTTTTGATCCCTCACATTTTTCTGTTCCTAGTTTATTAAATTATCCAACCTGAAGTTATCTTTCACTGAGGAAGTAGGGCCAAAATGTATCCAGAAAATGGTTCTTAAAAGTAAAACAATCCTCTGTTCTCCTCTCCCATTTCCTGTGTGTGCACAGGCATTCATACGATGCATTAAGATTTAGCTCCAACTCTTTTCTCTGCTATTAGCCTCACAGCTGTGACATTTACACTATATTCTGCCTTTCCAGAATTATCCAGAAAAAATCATTTATTTTATACCACTGTGCATGAGCTAAATCTTTTTTATCTCAAATAATTTAGAGACCCCGATATACACATATAATGCTGTGATTTACTCTATATTTACTGAAATGTAATATTAGCTTAATTCTGGTCTTTTTATAGTTGGAATGTATAAGTTCATATGTTTTTAATGCATCTTTTTTTTTAAATGTTGCCACTTAAGAAAATAAACTAACAGTACTCATATATACTTTTCCTTTCCTTTTGGCCTGGTTTGCAGGTGTGCTGTGGCATTCAAATTCTTGTGGTCTTGGCATGTCTTCAGAGTACAGAGAATTACTGTTTTGTGGAATTGAAAGTATATAATGTAATTAATATTCTGTTTCACTGTGTTAGTGATAGTAGTGAATTTATGATTTTTATTTTAGGTGTGAAATTATACTTTAAAATAGTTTTAAAACAGATGTACAAAGAACCCTCTGGTTCCTTATGGCTATTACGAGATGTTCTTAATACTTTACATATTAACCTATTCTCCTAAGAATAGAATGTCTTTTTTTTTTTTTTTTTTGCTGTACGCGGGCCTCTCACTGCTGTGGCCTCTCCCGTTGCAGAGCACAGGCTCCGGACGCACAGGCTCAGCAGCCATGGCTCATGGGCCCAGCCGCTCCGCGGCATGTGGGATCTCCCCGGACCGGGCACGAACCCGTGTTCCCTACATCGGCAGGTGGACTCTCAATCACTGCGCCACCAGGGAAGCCCTAGAATGTCTTTTTCTTTGTTTAAGATCCAAAACATAAAGACCTTTTCACCCAGCGTGATTCTATATCACTCTATCTCTTCTACCTACTATTCATAACCCCTTCCTGGTTTCAAACAACTATAAATGTATGACAAAAACACACCAAAAATATGACAGAGGTGAGTAAATGCATTTGGAGGGTATCAAATCTTCAGAGATGAACTATTTGGTCAACTCTCTCTGCCTCTGTGTGTTTTGCAAAAGCTAGATATTCAGAAATATTTCAAGTGACTTAATTTTCCACTTTCTGTTAGGGCATTTAAAAGTTTGTTAGCCAAGAATGTGCATTTCTTGTGGGTTTTTTTTTTTTTTGATATGAGAAACGTTTCTGAAAGTAGGGTGTTGTTTCACATAAATCTCAACAGAATTTTGCACATAATTCTTAAAGTCAGAGAGAAAGAGAGGAAAGGAGAGGAGAGGGAGGAAAAAGAGGTCATACACTATACATCATTTAAGAATTAAGCAAATTTCATAGCACAGACTGAAGGGCTGAAAGATTAGAATGCAATTCTGAAGAAATGATAGGAATTTCAACCTGTTACATATTTTTAGCGTGCTGGAGCATGGTGAGAGGACATCAGGAAAGGAATTACAAGGAGGGAACTAAGCTGAAATTATGCCTATTCTCTTTAAGTTAGGGCACATATTTTGATGTTAATCTGGACAGGGATTCCTGTCTTTTGGAGTAAATATATAAAAATCATTATTGGTTCTCTTTCGGAGACTTTTGAAGATCATGTGGCAAATTACAGATGGAAAAAAAGAAACAGAGTCTCTGTTTTCAGCAAGCTTTCTGCAACGTCTCAATACCAGGGAAAGGAAAGATACTTTGGCTGAGCATTTCATTCAGTGTACTTGACAAATAATCTGACTTTCTCAGGAAAAACACAAGTGAGTGGAAGTTTGTAAGTCAGAGCTTCAGGTTGTGGAAGTAATGCAAGAAAGAGAAAGAGTTGCTGGACAGAGGCCAGGGCGAAAATGAGCCGGGGAAAATGTAGAACAGAACACTTCCACTAAGAAATTAGAAATACTTGAAGGGTCATCCAGGCAAGAAGATAGAACAGATCTGTGTGGCAGGTATCTTGGATAACTAACCATAGGCTTCCAAATAAATGGAAAGGGAATATGCAAATACTTAAAAAAAAAACAGAAAAATGTTTTTGGAGGATTACATATTTTTGATCAATCCAAACAGATGAGATAGCATAGATGTGATGATTTATGTCTTCAATACTTCTTTTCCCTGAAAATCTGTGAATGCTTGCAAATTGTAACATATAATTATTGTTATTTTTAATGTTAATATTATCATCACTATCATCATGAATATAATTACTCTGAGTCCTTACTGTTTTGAAATATTTTCTAAATCATGACATACCTATAATAAAATGCATTAACTAATCTGGTATTAATTGTATATTTAAAGTGAAACTAAAATTCTTGGTCCGCTGCATAGTACTTCCATTATAATCTAACATATATAATGGCTAATCTAACATATATAATGCTAATCTAACATATATAATGCTAACATATATAATGGCTAATCTAACATATATAATGCTAACATCTTCACTCTGGCATATTTTAGAGTAGTTAAGAGTAGGTTGTCCAGGAAGAAGAGTCAGGGGCCAATTCAACTCAGGGCTTGGCTTCAAAATCAGGCCATACTTGGAGTTATGTGTCTAAACTTCCCTCATGTAAGAATTGGAAATTGATAAACAAAACCCTCTGAATGAAGGGGTTGAGGTGGAGATGGAGGTGGGGGAGAAGAGCACTGTACATAATTTGGTTGCCTGAGAAGTTAGGAGCAAAATGAGGGAGAAATTTGCTGGCACATGGACAGCAAAATCTGGCAGTATCTGATTGATACAAGTAGCCATACCAAATTCTCAGGCCTTTCATTATGTATGTTTTCAAGGGGACACTGAATTTTAAAACTACAGCAATATATTTGTGTGCCATATTTACCACTTGATCACACCCTATATTAATGTTCTAAAATGTGAACAATTATGAAGGAAATTTTTTTCACTTTATTTCAAATAATTTTCAATAGGCAGTACTTAACCAAAACCAGCTGTATCTTCAAGTCCCAATCATTATTATGAAGTCATTTCTAAGAGTGCTTTGATTACTTTAATGTGGTTTAATTTTGAACATTCTAGTAAAATCTTATACAGTACACAAATGGAAAAGCCTAGTCAGTCTTAAAAAAGTCTTTAGAGCACATTTTTCCTTTCCTTCCTTGTTTGAATCTTTCATTCATATTGAAGTTCCTGAATTCATTTAGGGCATTTTCCACCAAATAACTTTCTTCAAGGTCTTTATGTGTAGAAGACATGCAATCAGACGTCTTATTCAGCAAATTCATGTTAAGCATACTCTTTTAAGCTGGATCTACCTGATAATGGTAGGAGAGTAAAACGATATATTCTTTTCTTAATTATAAGGGGAATTGGAAAGTGCAGGAATAATCTTATGATCAATCCATGTCTATCAGAGATGCATACTTTCTGACACAACTAGTGCCAATTGGCCAAAAATATTTTATCTTTGTTTTTCCTTCTAAATACATGGGAAGAGAGGACAGTATGATATAGTGAAAGGACCTATGTTTGGAGGTAGATTGGGGCCTAAACACTGTTGATCCTACATTGTGGGAAAGTTAATTATCTGATTTGCAATTCCTTCCTCCATAAAATGGGAATAAGTCCAACATTTCAAGGTGGCTCTGAAGATTAGAAAGAGTGTAAGCAATAACAGCATATTAGTATCTATGATACATCTGGCAAATAGTGATGAATATCATCTGGATAAAAAAGTAAAAATGCAAAATGTAAAATTCCAGTAAAAGGAAGGTATAATTGTATTATCAAAAGTGAAGTAAGTCAGAAAGAGAAAAACAAATACCATATGCTAACACATATGTATGGAATCTAAAAAAAAGTAAAAAGGTTCTGAAGAACCTAGGGGCAGGACAGGAATAAAGATGCAGACATAGAGAATGGACTTGAGGATATGGGGAGGGGGAAGGGTAAACTGGGATGAAGTGAGAGAGTGGCATGGACAGATATACACTACCAAATGTAAAACAGATGGCTAGTGGGAAGCAGCCACATAGCACAGGGAGATCAGCTGGTTGCTTTGTGACCACCTAGAGGGGTGGGATAGGGAGGGTGGGAGGGAGATGCAAGAGGGAGGAGATATGGGGATATATGGATACGTATAGCTCATTCACTTTGTTATACAGCAGAAACTAACACACCATTGTAAAGCAATTATACTCCAATAAAGATGTTAAAAAAAAAAAAAGCAAAGCAAAGCAAAACAAAAAAAAAATTCCCCTTAAATAGTGCTTTATTTAGGGCTAAACAAGCTTTTAACATCTGACTTACTCGTAACTGATGCTGAACTGTCCTGGATTGCCTGTTAACTTCATCAAAGTTACCGTTTCTTCTTGATGGTGCATTGAATGCATTTTCTTTGTTTCTCTAGGTAAGTTAGTCTCAGTTCTTGCCAGTTCACAGCTGTCTTAGTCATCCTCTTGAGTATAACCCCACTAAAGGGACAATGTGGACCACCACACTAAAGGCACCACCTGCAGACCACCATGGAATGAGAAATGTCTGGCTGGTAAATAAATGGCTCTAATTACTGTATGCCACAGCAGAATCTCCTCGAAACAGAATTGTGATCTTGCGACATAAGAAGAAATATATATTTGGTTTTTGTCCCCAGTTCTTGGCACAGAGTGCCAAAAATCCTGAGTGATAGGGGTGAGAGGAATGTTTTTTGTAATTTGTAATAAGCCCCTTTCAACCATACCTGAGTTTACGCTAAAGAGGTGACTTTTGATAACTTCAAGATGGGGGCTGATTGCCAGAGGAACCAAGGATGTGATTAGATGGTTGGAACTTTCAGCCCCATACCACAACCTCTGGGGATGGAGGAAGGACTGGGGACGTAGTCAATCACCAATGGCCAATGATTTAACCAAACATGCATATGTTGGAAACTCCATAAAAACCCTAAAGGAAGGAATTTAGAGAGCTTCCAGATTATTGAACACATCCACATGCTGGGAGGGTGACACACCCTAAGCTCCATGAAGACAGAAGCTCTTGCACTCAAGACACTTCCAAGACCTCACCCTACATACCTCGTTATCTGGTTGTTCACTTGTGTCCTTTATAATAGCCTTTATAATAAACAACTAATATTAAATGAGGTGTTTCCCTGAGTTCTATGAGTCATTATAACAAATTATCAAGCCTGAGGAGGAGGTCATGGGAATCCCTGATTTGTAGCCAAATTAGACAGAAGTGTAGGTAACCTAGGGACCCATTACTTGCGATTGGCATCTGAAATGAGAGGCGGTCTTGTGAGGCTCATGGCATCTGAAATGAGAGGCAGTCTTTTGGGACTGAGCCCTTAACTTGCTGGGTCTGCACTAAATTTGGGTAGTTAGTATCAGAATTGAATTAAATTGTAAGACACCCAGTTGGTGTCTGCAGGGTATTGGAGAATTGCTTCGTATGGAAAACCCACACATTTGTCATCAGAAATACTGTAAGTAGAGAAACAGTTTTTCTTTAAGAAGGTTCTTACTTTAACCTAGTACTCACAATTTTTTTTCATTAAAATGTACATAATTAACTTGCTAAGTGATATGGCATCTGAGTAATTAAGAAAGTCCTCTAGATTAGGTTTAAGGATGTTCCTTTAAGCAAGTAATGAGGATTTTTTTTTCTTTTGTTCATTAAAGCAGTCCCAAAGAAACTGAATGAATTTCATAAGGGACAGTATTTTTGTTATGGAGCATTTAATCATAAATCCATATATCTTCTTCAAAAGAACCAAGAGACCACAGTCCTAGCTTTTGACCACTGCTGACCCTAGAGCACCAAATTCTTAGATATGTGACATATTCTGGCTCAGAAAAGATGAAGTTGACTGAATTCTCTCTCAGAAATTTGACCTGAAAATGCTGAGATAATGAAAAATCTAGTAGTGGAAATTGAAACTAAAAGGATAACAAGCAGAGGTGGGTTCATAGCCATGAGATTTAATGAGAACCAAAATTATGAAGAATGAGAAACAATAAAGAAATGAAAAGATGGGGCTATGTGGTCATGGGATGGGGCTGGGGTGGGGTGACAAGAGGGGACTGAGATCTAGCCAGATCTCCATTGGCCTAGTTTTTAGATCTGGAATGGACCTAGGTCAATGGAACCCTACTTTCAAATTTACCCCACCAGTAGGGAATAACGTATACAATTAATATGCTAAGAGATTACATTTTTTCTAATTCTAATTAAAATGGCCCAGGTGAGAAAACAGATATTATACAATAAAAAATACTGAAAAGAAAAGGATATGCTCATGAAGCTGGAGTAGGGAACAGAAGCAAACATTTAAGTGGGACTGAATCAGTTGTTTTTGATGAACCCTGAAGTAAAGATCTACAATTTCTTCTGATGATGTTCCTAGAATTGTGTTGGTTCATTCCTTTCCTCAAAGTACATTCAAGTCCTCCATAAAGACCAGCTGAACAGATTCCTGATTTCTAATCCCAGCTTTCTTTTTTCTTCCACGTAAACATTCAATAACTTTCACCTATCATTTTACTTTAGTTAGATGAAACTTTGTTCCCTCTATGAAAATAACCTAGTTAGAATATTCATTTTCACTGTTTTCTACAGTAATAATTGTTCTATCTCTTCAGTGTGTGTGTGTGCGCACACGTGTCTGTGTGTGTGTGTGTGTGTGTGTGTGTGTGTGTGTGTGTGTGTGTGTGTGTAGGGACCAGACCAATTCTCTCTCATCTGGGGAATTACTGTGGGTTTTAATCAATTCACCTTCTATGATGGCTTTTGTAATTCTACCACATAACATTCATTACCTTCCTATGCCAACTAGTTCATCAACAAACTTATGCAAACATGAGCCTTAGCTCAGTGGAGCTATGACACTGACAATAGGGTGAAGGTTTGAGACTTGGTCAAATCCAGAGAATAATATGTGATCAGAAGGAATTTAGGTAACAGGTTAAATTATTTTGCTATTAACAAAAGACATACCTAGAAAAAGAAATCTACTCGAGTCCAAAGCCATTGAGAGATTTGAGGCTCTGAAAAATATACAATATCATCAGTTTCTATATTTGTTTCCACATTTGCAAAGGGATGTTAGACAAGATAGGCCCTAGAAGATTCCTTAAAGTCTAAAACATGGTGATATTTCATACATTTCATAGAACAAACTAAATATCAATCAAAGCAATGAATTTCTGTGAAATCCTTAGTTGAAAAAAATGTAGAGAACTGACTAATAGCACCTATGATTATCATGTTTTATCCATTGCTTTCGTAAATATATGATAAAGCACATATTATGCTCACTGTTATGCAATTATCACATAAAATAGCTTCACATGAAGACAGAATTTCTGAATTTCACTAGAAATAAAAAAAATAAATAGGAGAAGAACTTGTCAGATTAAATTATACATATTGTCTTTCAAGTCAATACATAGTATGTATTCACAAAACACAAGACATCAAATTTACTACTTTATTCAATGTAATATAAAATTGGAATAATCTCCAACCCTATAGTTTAAAAATTCAGGTACACACATCCCAAGGCTTACAAAGAAGATGCAGTGTGAGAAGGGAAGATATTTGATATGTATATAGTCTCTCTTTCCCTTTCTCTCTCCCCCACCCCTCTTTCATACACAAACCCCCCCCACACACACAGACACACACAGACACACACACACACACACACACACACACACATTGACACTAACATCATTGGCATCCCCCACAGCCTTTGATCAATTATCAAATCATCAAATGTGTCACCTATGACATCAGTATTTAAGGAAAAGGGTATGGTTCCACAAAGGGGATAAGTTAACTGTGGCTTCCTCATTCTGTTATTCTTCTTCAGTACAAAATTATAATATCTAACTTTAAGCTAACTCTGAAAAAAACTGACAGGTAACTTAGCCATAATTCTGCAAAAAATTGTACATTGACTACTGTAACAATAAAGTGTATACAAGGAAAGAACAATAAAATAGCAGAACCATCACTTCTTCTAGAATGAGCTCTTCATCAATTTAATTATAATGTTAATTCATGTATGCATCTAAAAAGAAGATGGCCAAAAAATTTCAAAATGATTTAGATGGCTATTTGAAGTAAAGATTTATATCTTTATTGTAAACAATAAAAATATATCCTCTTTCTGCATTTTTATGTCCCTAATAATAGTATGAGGTCATCATAATGAGTATTATTAAATAGAATTTATTTTAAATGAGAGCCAAAATATTTAGTACCTTAAAAATAAAACAATTTACATTATTAATAAAGGAGATACATTTATTAAAATATATTATACATTCTTTAACTTATCTTTAGAAAATTTCTATTTAAGACTATTTTATAATATATATATATAAAATATTAGTTCTACTGTGTGTGTGTGTGTGTATGTGTATACCAGAAATAAATACAATTCACAATTTGTGAGTCCAAGCTTTGTTTTGTTTTTTGTTTTTGTAGTTGTTTTTGTTATTGCTTGTTACTGCACAATCAAGAAAGTTTGAGGACCACTACTCAAGAAAACCCAAAGAAAAGTATGCAGTAAGATAATCTTAACCAACAATAAGATTACCTTACCATCAATTTTTATTACATTTTTATAGAAGAATAAGTGTTTCATATTTTATGACATGGCGAAAATTAAAATATACTCTATTCAAAATATAAATAAGTTAATATTAAAAGTCAGAAGGATCTAACAGTAAAAGGAAATTAACTTGTTTGTATTTGTCTGAACTTTCATGGAATATTATTTCCTAAATTTAGAGGGCGACTTTAGAGAAATTGTAACTTAATCTTTCATCACATTCAAGATTTCCTTCTACAGCATTCCTAATATTCAACATTTAGAGCCATTTTGTTATTGCTATTCAGTCCCAGGAGGTCTTTCCCTTGCCAACAACTATTTTTAAAGGATAGATAACTCTAATCATTAGACTTTTTCATAATTAAAATTTACCTCCCTTTCTTCTTTGGTCCTATTTATGTTCTCTGGACTAATCCTGAGATACAGTAAATAAAACTTGAAAATAACTATCAGATATGTTGTTCAGTCTTCTCTCTTGGCTTAATATTTTTATATACTTCAAACAATCTTTTTATAAATGCCTTTTATTTTTCACCATCTGACTGATTTATAACATCCCCTAAATGTAGTGGTTAAAAGTGTAGCCATGATTCAAGTAATAGTCTTGATAATATAAATTTTTACTAGGAGTATTTGGGTTTTTCTGTTGTTGTGTTTTTTTTTTTTTTTGTGGTACACGGGTTTCTCACTGTTGTGGCCTCTCCCATTGCGGAGCACAGGCTCTGGACGCGCAGGCTCAGCAGCCATGGCTCACGGGTCCAGCCGCTCCATGGCATGTGGGATCTTCCCGTACCAGGGCACGAATCCATGTCCTCTGCATTGGCAGGCAGACTCTCAGGCATTGCACCACCAGGGAAGCCCAAGTATTTGGGTTTTAATCACGTTTGTAACCTCCAAAATGCAATACACTGACTTTAATATATAGGTCCCCAATAACTATGTCTGCAATGATTGTGTATAGTAGTCCCCATGGATCTCATCAAAACAGAATATAATATGGCTATTAATCTCCATATATATTTTAACACATCCTAAGACCTAAGATCTTGTAAGATGCATAAGTAGACCCATTATTCTGAAGGATGCAGGTATGTCTAGTTTTCAGTCTAGATTTCCTGGTAACAAAGCTTTCTACCACCAAGCACCTCCCTAATCCCCACCACTTGCTCTCCAGATCTGCCATTTTTAGAAGGAGATTTTTTTTTTTTTTCATTTTACAGATGAACTGCCTTTAAGAAAATAGCTGGAATTATTTAGAAGTGGGGAGGGAGAGATGAGAAAGTGTGATAAATTAGTAGAAGTGATTATATGACCTTCCATGAAATGGACATAAACTCAGCACATGAAATTCTAGAGACATTGAAAGAAAAATAGACATATGCAAAAAGTAGAATGAAAGTATGCCCAGAATGAAGTCGTACAGTGCTCTGAAGGTTGTTTGCTGTAAGCAAGTTTCATTCTATAATGGTTACAGTGAAACTCGCTATTTTGTCTGTCTGCAAAAGACTTGATCCAATGAGAACATATGCTAAATGTCCAGCTTACAATATTCTTTCTGATAAGGATGTCTTTGGGTAAAAATAAAGATAAGGGATTTTACAGTACCTAATATTACCTGAAATGAGACAATTAGAACAATGTTGGCACAGGCTTGGGAGTAGAAGCTAGAGGTGAATAAGAATAAAATGAATTAATAATTAAATATTCACTGGCACTGCAATATGCTCAACACTAATTATGTGCATAGAGTTCTAGGGCAAGTGTAAGAGTTGACCTCTGCAATGGATGAGCTTATATCCTATTAGGGAGATGATGACAATGACAATGTTCATGATGGTGAGGATGCTGATACATGTCTAACCTGAATTGCGTGCTGACCACTCTGACAAATACTTTTCATGTAGTAAGTAATCATAATGAGCTGACCAGTTAGGTAAAGTCACACAAATGAAGAAACCAAGACACATAAAACTGAGTTAACTTAAGCATTATTCTAAGCTAGTGAATGATCAGTTAAAACATTACCTCATACTAGGTATAATTGGAAGCCCATGCTTTTAATCACAGCTGCATCATATTGACTAGTGTGAAGAAATAATAAAAGCCCTTTTTCCCATCATACATTTGGTAATATATTGACTGCTAAAAATGTTTAAAAAGATGGATATTATTATGAGCCAGAGGTAGATCCTTCAGGGAGGGTTTCATGGAGAATATGGGCTATGAGCCAGCCTTTCAGTGATGACTATGATTTGAACCAGCAGAGGGAAGAAACCGGGGTATTCTTTGCTAGGAAACAAAGAAACAACGAGGAAGGTAATAGACTCAGGATTGATAAGATGTGTAAGGGACAGAAAAGAAGAAGGTATGTTCCAAACCAGGGTGGGGACAGTCAATGTGAATGAAGCTAGATGAAGAGGTTGTAGCTACACAATAAAGAATCTTGACAGTCACAGATAAACCTACACTTGAGGCATATTCTTGGATCAATTTAAGGAAGAGTACACATGAGTTCTGAGAAGAGTAATGGCATGTTGAAAGGTACACAAAAGGATTGGCAGGAGGAGGGGCCAAAGTCAGAGAAAGCAGTTAACAGTTTGTTACAGCACTGGGGCATAAAGCAATGGGTAACAATATGGTGAGGTAAATAATAAAGATGATTTGTTTTTGTTTTTGTTTTTGCGGTATGCGGGCCTCTCACTGTTGTGGCCTCTCCTGTTGCAGAGCACTGGCTCCGGACACGCAGGCTCAGCGGCCGTGGCTCACGGGCCCAGCCGCTCCACAGCATGTGCGATCTTCCTGGACCGGGGCACGAACCCGTGTCCCCTGAACCGGCAGGCGGACTCTCAACCACTGCGCCACCAGGGAAGCCCTAAAGATGATTTTAAATGAATTTTTAAAATCTCTACACTGCAGAATATTTTTATCAGAAGATTTGTAAATAGATTGAATATTTATTTTATCCCAATGGAATTCTATTTAAAAAGTTAAGCTTAAATGCTGGTACTTATACTAGTAAGAAAGAAAATTTTCTATAATGAAATTTTATATGAACAGTTCTGTATGAACTGACTCAACATTTTTCTCCAGCCAACTACAGTTTTCACTCAAACATAATATTCTCTGCTATACCAGATTTTCTTAAGGAGTAAAGCCCCCTCAAGAATATTAGACATTTCTGAAAAAGTCAGATACAAGTAGCTTGATAGAATTTAGAGCTCATTTTAGTGAACAGAAATTGCAATTTTTCAATTGCCATTTTATCAACCTGAAATAGTTAATGATCTTTATCACCAGGGAATAGTTTTAAAGGGGATGAAAATGAGTTAGTATTATGAATTTAGTTCTAACCAGCATTTTATTTTTTGATATGTACAATATTTTAGTTTAATAACTGTTATATGCTTTGCCCCTCTTCACTTGTCTTAGTTGAAAAATACTCTAAATGGAAAAGTAACAGAAAATAAGTATTATGGCTTGAGGACTTGGGTTGAATTGTGGGAAAACAAATCACTCAAAACAAAATGAGTTTGGAAGCAATGTTTACATGTAAACTGGGTGTGAGGCAGGTTTGTTTTGTCTTTTTAAATAGCCTAAAAATTTTAAATTCAATTTTGGGCATGAAAAGACAACAAAAAGGTTACTCTGTTTCTGTTATAATGGATGTCTTGATTTCAAGTGTAATATTGTCTTTTTCACAAAGGCTTTAGATCTACTTCATTGCCATTGTTTAAAGATGCATAAGAACAATGTTTACCTTATATTTAGCTAAGCCCAGAATATTTTTGTCACATTTCCTACAAATTTGAAAGAAGAAAAATGAAACTTTAAAAAATGTATTATAAAACCAGTTTCCCATTTTGAGTGGTTGCCAACTGGACCATCACTGCTGCTACAAATCCTACTGCATCTCCCTAGTTCAGGGCCTTTCAAATTTTACTATGAAAATGAATCATCTGGAACTTCAGATTTTGCATTTTCTAACTCACTGCCAGGTGTTATTGACGAGGCTGGCCCTTGCACATCAAATTCATTAGTGAAGCTCTAAAACAAGTTTCTCTGTCTCTGAACTGTTGACATTCTGAACTGGATAATTTTTTTGTGGGGGTCTCTCCTACGCATTGTAGATTGTTTAGCAGCATCCCTGGTTTGCAACAAGCAAAATATCTCTCTAGGTGTTACGAAATGTATCCTGGCTGGAGGGGGGCGGGGGGCAGGGGGAGGAGGGGTAAAATCATTTCAAGTTGAGAAGCACTAGATTATTCATTCACCTTTTCTTCCAGACCAGTGGCTTCCCTTTGGAGTATATGTATCCCAGGGAATACACAAAGGTTTTTTTTTTTCCACAACATGAATAGATCTCAGGAAATCAATTTCCAGAGGGAGACTTCCAAACATACTCTTCTCTAAGGTGATCTAAAAACATGTCTGCAGTGTGTAGGCATCAGTCAATTTATTCTTTCCTATTCTCTCTTCACAGTAATCATCTATCACTTCATAAAAGAGCCATCTCACAGCCAACCCAAATCTTACTATGGTGCCTTGACCCATATATAAAAACTGTGAGACATCAAACTAAAGGACGATTTCAGAATTTGAAACCTTGGGAACAAGAAGCCTCCTGTAATCAAGGCGCCTTGTTGGATATATGTATTGATGTTTCCTACATTATTCTGTTAAGGGCACAATGTGGTGTTTAGAAACAATGTGCTTTGGCTAACACTGATGTATTTTGAAATCAGATTATAAAACATATATTGCAAAGTGATATGGCAGAGGCACAGGGAATTTTTATTTAACTACCTTATCTCTTCCTTGCCCTTGCTACTGTCAAAGGAAAAAAAAAAAATCACTCCTGAAGGAGTGTCCTATAAGATAGAAACAAACAGTTTTATAAGAAATTGAAGGTTGCAGTGCCTTGCTAATCAAAAGAACAAATTTATGGCAAGAGTTATGCCTTATATCTATTTATCATAGAATTAGGATTTAGAGTGAGACAGATGTCACAAAGATATGCATTAATAGTACTGGTTGAATTAAAAAATAAAATTAAAATATTCTGAAAAAAAAGTCTAAGTTGGTCAGGTGGTTGGAAAATGACAACTTGGGGACATCCTTGGTGGCACAGTGGTTAAGAATCTGCTTGCCAATGCAGGGGACTCGGGTTCGAGCCCTGGTCCGGGAAGACTAAGAGCCAGCAAGCCACAACTACTGAGCCTGCATGCCACAACTACTGAAGCCCACGTGCCTAGAGCCCGTGGCCCACAACAGGTGAAGCCCCATGATGAGAAGCCCGCACACTGCAAAGAAGACCCAATGCAGCCAAAAATAAATAAATAAATTTATTTTTTAAAAAAAGAAAATGACAACTTGGTTTTCCAATTAGATTCTCTGACAGATATGTTTTGTAAACTGAATGAACTAAAGCTATAGCTGAAAAGTTTTGATGAAAATATGTTTAGGACACATTTTAAAATAAAAACACCGTATCAAAAATTGTACTAGCAAAAATATTTATATGATAAAACATTCAGAATTTTATAATCCTTTCTGATTATACAGTTTCAACAGGGGGATCTCTAGATGAAAAGTAACAGGCATAACTGTCATTTAATAAATTTTGTTAAATCTTTTTAAGAGTATTTCTTAGGTACTAAGAAATTAAATGACTAATAATTTGGGGAAAAAATTGCAAGCATTTTTTTTTCTAACTCTTGAATTGCACCAAAATTAAAGGAGGGCCTAGTTGAGTCGTCAGCTGATAGCTTACTACAAATAATTCTTAATGATTTAAAATCATTTGATAATTCGCATATATTTGAAAGGAAGTAAAAAATATCCTTGTTTTGTGAACATGGTTTCTTAGGGTTTACAATTACACAAGATGTAATTGATGCTGAACCTCAAACTGTTATAATAATAAAGTAATATATATCCACACAGATATATAAACTTTGATACAAAAAGTCCATCCATCTCATTAAGAATACATTGTTGATAACACTTTGCATGTTTGTTGCAGTGACGGGAAAATCATTTCTGGGATCTCTCTTCAAGAAGGAACTTTCTGTTGAACTGCAAAGCTTGCAGCCATCTGAAAGCCTCCAGCTTTAGTGCCTTCATGAACTGATGCTTCAGCTCTCCAGCCAAGGCCATGCTCTTCCTGGACAGCCCTCAACCAATGATTGAGTAAGGTTTGATCACTGGGCTTGGTCACTGCTGCTCAAGGGAAGATTTCTCTGATGGGCAACTTTTGCTTGGCAGCCTCTGTTGGGTTGGCAAAACTTTGTCAGATATACATTGTGGTTTG
Source organism: Leucopleurus acutus (assembly GCF_964270905.1). NCBI lineage: Eukaryota > Metazoa > Chordata > Mammalia > Artiodactyla > Delphinidae > Leucopleurus > Leucopleurus acutus. The sequence continues at coordinate 18,257,295 of NC_139142.1, read as the reverse complement.
AGACTCTCCCACCAAATCTCTTTCTTCCCTCTTTTACTTTTTGCAGGCATTATCCATTTCCCCACCCCTACCTCACCCTCAATAAACCTCCTGAAAATCTAACTCAGTCGTGGTATGTGGTGTGTGTGTGATTCCAGAAGGATCCAACAAATACACTGTTTGATAGTTATGCACACATATAACTATATATAATTATATTATATATCATAATTATATATCATTACATTTATTGATTGAGTACAAATACTTTTAAAGTTGTTTCACTACTTTTTAAACTCTTGTCTTCTAGCACATTAAACTTTGTAAAAATCTATTTGTATACCTAGTTTTCTTACAGAGGAGTATGACAGGGTGAGTAATAAAATATTTTCAAGCATAAATATATCTCCTTAGGTTCAAATTCTGAAGTTCCATTTCAAGAAGAAAAGGAGACAATGTTAACATTTCTGAGAGAGAAAACCTTGTTTATATTTTTGAATGGATAATGGTGAGTTTGAAATACTTAATTTAGGTTCCATTAATGCATCTTAAAAATGATGCAAAACTTTAATTTATAAATATCAACAATTACAATATGCCAGAAACTTTTATAATATTTAAATTTATAGTGAAACATTACAGATATTAATTTTAAAATTCTTGAGAAGAATCAATAGTATTTCTCAAAATTCATTTACAAGGTAAATCCAAGTAACATTTTGGACTACTATCACAGGTGATAACCTTCTTTCAAATTTCTTGTTACTCCTGCTATTTTCCCCATTATCTGATAAACTTCCAACTTTACTGAGATAAAAAATGCAACCAAGAGGAAATTTCCACCTGCTCCTTCCATTCCTCTACCTACTTCCTTGTACCTGCAGCACATGTATCTGGCCTTCACTCCTGTGATTATGGATGGGCTATACCTTCTCATTCTCTTAACTAAGCCCAACCCTTCCATTTATGCACAAGTAATAAACTTTTCAAATATTCAAAACTTCCGTCCAATGATTGTAGTTTTTTTCCTGTTAAAAACAAAAAATCTCTCTCCATCCCACATGCCACTCCAGCTACCATCTCCTTTCTCTGCTCCCCTTAACATCACAGTCAACCTTTCAGCACCAGACTTCACCACGACTGCTGTTGTCAAGGCCTCTAATGAGCTGCTAAATCCACAGGTCAGTTCTCAATCCTCAGTACTTAATCCATCAGCAGCATTTGACACAGTTGATCATTCCCTCCTCTTCAAACACTCTTCACTTTGCTTCCAGGCCAACAGACTCCCCTGTGACAGTCACTTCTTCCCTGTTCCCTCTGCTTATGTCCCATATATATATATATATATATATATTTCCTTTTTCTCTTTTTCTGAGTGTGTATGTGTATACTTCTTTGTGTGATTTTGTCTGTAGAGCTTTGCTTTACCATTTGTCCTAGGGTTCTGTCTGACCTTTTTTTTTGGGGGGGGGGTTTCTTTTGTTTGTTTTCTTAGTATAGTTTTTAAGTGTTTGTTGTCATTGGTGGATTTGTTTTTTGGTTAGGTTACTCTCTTCTTTCTTTTTTTAATTTTTACTACTTTTTATATTTTATTTTAATAACTTTATTTTTTTTTATTTTTATTTTTTCTCCCTTTTCTTCTGAGCCGTGTGGCTGACAGGGTCTTGGTGCTCCAGCCAGGTGTCAGGCCTGTGCTTCTGAGATGGGAGAGCCGAGTTCAGGACACTGATCCGCCAAAGACCTCCCCGCTCCATGTAATATCAAAAGTTAAAAGATCTCCCAGAGATCTCCATCTCAATGCTAAGACCCAGCTACTCTCAACGATGAACAATCTACAGTGCTGGACACCCTATGACAAACAACTAGCACAACAGGACACAACCCCACCCCTCAGCAGAGAGGGTGCCTAAAATCATAATAAGGTCACAGACACCCCAAAACAAACCACCAGACGTGGTCCAGCCCACCAAAAAGACAAGATCCAGCCTCATCCACCTGAACACAGGCACTAGTCCCCCCACCAGGAAGCCGACACAACCGACTGAACCAACCTTAGCCACTGGGGACAGACACCAAAAACAACAAGAACTATGAACCGGCAGCCTGTGAAAAGGAGACCCCAAACACAGTAAGTTAAGCAAAATGAAAAGATAGAGAAACACACAGCAGATGAAGGAGCAAGGTAAAAACCCACCAGACCAAACAAATGAAGAGGAAATAGGCAGTCTTCCTGAAAAACAATTCAGAGTGATGATAGTAAAGATGATCCAAAATCTTGGAAATAAAATGGAGAAAATACAAGAAGAGTTTAACAAGGACATAGAAGAACTAAACAGCAAATAAACAATGATGAACACCACAATAAATGCAATTAAAAATTCTCTAGAAGGAATCAATAGCAGAATAATTGAGGCAGAAGAACAGATAAATGACCTGAAAGATAAAACAGTGGAAATAACTAACACAGATTATAGGGGTCCCAGAAGCAGAAGAGAAACAAAAGGGACTAAGAAAGCATTTGAAAAGATTATAGTTGAAAACTTCCCTAATACGGGAAAGGAAAGAGTTAATCAAGTCTAGGAAGCACAGAGAGTTCCACACAGGATAAATCGAAGGAGAAACATGCCAAGACACATACAATTCAAACTATCAAAAATTAAATACAAAGAAAAAATATTAAAAGAAACAAGGGAAAAACAACAAGTAACACAGAAGGGAATCCCCATAAGGTTAACAGCTAATCTTTCAGCAGAAACTCTGCAAGCCAGAAGGGAGTGGCAGGACATATTTATAGTGATGAAAGGGAAATCCTACAACCAAGATTACTCTACCCAGCAAGGATCTCATTCAGATTCGATGCACAAACTAAAAGCTTTATAAACAAGCAAAAGCTAACTAAGAGACCTCAACAGCACCAAATCAGCTTTATAACAAATGCTAAAGGAACTTCTCTAGGCAGGAAGCACAAGAGAAGGAAAACACTTACAAAAACAAACCAAAACAATTAAGAAAACGGTAATAGGAACATACATATCAATAATTACCTTAAATGTAAATGGATTAACCACTCCAATCAAAACACATAGACTGGCTGAATGGATACAAAAAGAAGACCCGTATATATGCTGTCCACAAGAGACCCACTTCAGACCTAGGGACACATACAGACTGAAAGTGAGGGGATGGAAAAAGATAGCCCACGCAAGTGGAAACCAGAGAAAGCTGGAGTAGCAATTCTCATATCAGACAAAATAGACTTTAAAATAAAGACTATTACAAGAGACAAAGGACACTACATAATGATCAAGGGATCAATCCAAGAAGAAGATATAACAATTGTCAATATTTATGCACCCAGCATAGGAGCACCTCAATACATAAGGCAAATACCAACAGCCATAAAAGGGGAAATCGACAGTAACACAATCATAGTGGAGACTTTAACACCCAACTTTCACCAATGGACAGATCGTCCAAAATGAAAATAAATAAGAAAACACAAGTTTTAAATGATACATTAAACAAGATGGACTTAATTGATATTTATAGGACATTCCCTCCAGGAACAACAGGATACACTTTCTTCTCAGGTGCTCATGGAACATTCTCCAGGACAGACCATATCTTGGGCCACAAATCAAGCCTTGGTAAATTTAAGAAAATTGAAATCACATCAAGTAACCTTTCTGACCACAACATTATAGGACTAGATATCAATTACAGGAAAAAACTGTAAAAAATACAAACACATGGAGGCTAAACAATACACTACTTAATAGCCAAGAGATCACTGAGGAAATCAAAGAGGAAATCAGAAAATACCTAGAAACAAATGACAATGAAAACACGATGACCCAAAACCTGTGGGATGCAGCAAAAGCAGTTGGAAGAGGGAAGTTTATAGCAATACAATCCCACCTCAAGAAAGAAGAAACATCTCAATTAAACAACCTAACCTTGCACCTAAAACAGTTAGAGAAAGAAGAACAAAAATAACGCAAAGTTAGCAGAAGGAAAGAAATCATAAAGATCAGATCAGAAATAAATGTAAAACAAATGAAGGAAACAATAGCAAAGATCAATAAACTAAAAGCTGGTTCTTTGAGACGATAAACAAAATTGATAAAGCATTAGCCAGACTCATCAAGAAAAAAAGGGAAAAGACTCAAATCAATAGAATTAGAAATGAAAATGGAGAAGTAACAAGTGACACTGCAGAAATACAAAGGATCATGAGAGATTACTACAAGCAACTATACTCCAATAAAATGGACAACCTGGAAGAAATGGACAAATTCTTAGAAAAGCTCAACCTTCCAAGACTAAACCAGGAAGAAATCAAAAATATAAAAAGACCAATCACAAGCACTGAAATTGAGACTGTGATTAAAAATCTTCCAACAAACAAAAGCCCATGACCATATGGCTTCACAGGCAAATTCTATCAGACATTTAGAGAAGAGCTAACACCTATCCTTCTCAAACCCATCCAAAATATAGCAGGGAAGAACACTCTCAAACTCCTTTAACAAGGCCACCATCACCCCAATACCAAAACCAGAAAAAGATGTCACAAAGAAAGAAAACTACAGGCCAATATCATTGATGATTATAGACACAAAAATCCTCAACAAAAAACTGGGAAACAGAATCCAGAAGCATATTAAAAGGATCATACACCATGATCAAGTGGGGTTTATCCCATGAATACAAGGATTCTTCAATATACGCAAATCAATCAACGTGATACACCATATTAACAAAGTGAAGGATAAAAACCATATGATAATCTCAATAGATGGAAAAACAAGCTTTCAACAAAATTCAACACCCATTTATGATAAAAGTCCTCCAGAATGCAGGCATAGAGGGAACTTACCTCAAAATAATAAAGGCCATTATATTACAAACCCACAGCCAACATCATTCTCAATGGGGAAAATCTGAAACCATTTCCACTAAGATCAGGACCAAGACAAGGTTGCCCACTCTCACCACTATTATTCAACATAGTTTTGGAAGTTTTAGCCACAGAAATCAGAGTTGAAAAAGAAATAAAAGGAATCCAGATTGGAAAATACGTAAAACTGTCACTGTTTGCAGATGACATGATACTATACATAGAGAATCCTAAAGACTCTACCAGCAAACTAATCAATGAATATGATAAAGTAGCAGGATACAAAATTAATACAAAGAAAACTCTTGCACTCCTATACACTGATAATGAAAACTCTGAAAGAGAAATTAAGGAAACACCCCCATTTACAACTGCAACAAAAATAATAAAATACCTAGGAATAAACCTACTTAAGGAGACAATAGACCTGTATGCACAAAACTATAAGACACTGATGAAAGAAATTAAAGATGATACCAACAGAGGGAGAGATATACCATATTATTGGATAGGAAGAAACAACATTGTGAAAATGACTGTATTACCCAAAGCAATCTACAGATGCAATGCAACCCCTATCAAACTACCAATGACATTTTTCACAGAACTAGAACAAAAAATTTCACAATTTGTATAGAAACACAAAAGACCCCCGAATAGCCAAAGCAATCTTGAGAAAGAAAAACAGAGCTGGAGGAATAAGGCTCCCAGACTTCAGACTATACTACAAAGCTACAGTTATCAGGACAGTATGGTACTGGCACAAAAACAGAAAGATAGATCAATGGAACAGGATAGAAAGCCCAGAGATAAATCCACACACATATGGTCACCTTATCTTTGATAAAGGAGGCAGGAATGTACTGTGTAGAAAGGACAGCCTCTTCAATAAGTCGTGCTGGGAAAACTGGACAGGTACATGTAAAAGTATGAGATTAGAACACTCCCTAACACCATACACAAAAATAAGCTCAAAATGGATTAAAGCCCTAAACGTAAGACCAGGCACTATAAAACTCTTAGAGGAAAACATAGGGATAACACACTATGAAATAAATCACAGCAAGATCCTTTTTGACCCACCCCCTAGATAAATGGAAATAAAAACAAAAATAAACAAACGGGACCTAATGAAACTGAAAAGCTTTTGCACAGCAAAGGAAACCATAAACAAGACGAAAAGACAACACTCAGAAAGGGAGATAATATTTGCAAATGAAGCAACTGACAACGGATTAATCCCCAAAATTTATAAGCAGCTCATGCAGCTCAATATCAAAAAAATAAACAACCCAATCCAAAAATGGGCAGAAGACCTAAACAGACATTTCTCCAAAGAAGATATACAGATTGCCAACAAACACATGAAAGAATGCTCAACATCACTACCCATTAGAGAAATGCAAATCAAAACTACAATGAGGAGGACAAGGGGAAGAGATGGCAGAAGAGTAAGATGCAGAGATCACCTTCCTCCCCACAAATACACCAGAAATACATCTACACATGGAACAACTCCTACAGAACACCTACTGAACACTGGCAGAAGACCTCAGACCTCCCAAAAGGCAAGAAAGTCCCCACGTACCTGGGTAGGGCAAAAGAAAAAAGAATAAACAGAGACAAAAGGATAGGGACCAGACCTGCACCAGTGGGAGGGAGCTGGTGAAGGAGAGGAGAGGTTTCCACACACTAGGAAGCCCCTTCGTGGGTGGAGACTGCGGGTGGCAAAGCGGGAAAGCTTCAGAGCCACAGAGGAGAGCACAGCAACAGGGGCACAGAGAGCAAAGTGGAGAGATTCCTGCACAGAGTATCAGTGCTGACCAGCACTCACCAGCCTGAGAGGCTTGTCTGCTAACCCTCTGGGGAACGCGGGGGCTGGGAGCTGAGGCTCGGGCTTCAGTAGAAGCAAGCGCAGGGAGAGGACTGGGATTGGCGGCATGAACACAGCCTGCAGGGGGTTAGTGCACCACGGCTAGCCGGGAGGGAGTCCGGGGAAAAGTCCGGACCTGCCGAAGAGGCAAGAGACTTTTTCTTCCCTCTTTGTTTCCTGGTGCACGAGGAAAGGGGATTAAGAGCGCTGCTAAAAGGAGCTCCAGAGACGGGTGCGAGCCGCGGCTAACAGCACAGACCCCAGAGATGGGCATGAGATGCTAAGGTTGCTGCTGCCGCCACCAAGAAGCCTGTGTGTGAGCACAGGTCACTATCCACACCTCCCCTCCCGGGAGCCTGTGCAGCCCACCACTGCCAGGGTCCCGGGATCCAAGGACAACTTCCCTTGGAGAACGCACGGCACACCTCAGGCTGGTGCAACGTCATGCCAGCCTCTGCCGCCGCAGGCTCGCCCCACACACCATACCCCTCCCTCCCCCCGGCCTGAGTGAGCCAGAGTCCCCGAAGCAGCTGCTCCTTTAACCCCGTTCTGTCTAAGAGAAGAACAGACGCCTTCCAGCGACCTACATGGAGAGGCGGGGCCAAATCCAAAGTGAGCCCCTGGAGCTGTGAGAATAAAGAAGAGAAAGGGAAATCTCTCCCAGCAGCCTCAGAAGTAGCGGATTAAAGCTCCACAATCAACCTGATGTACCCTGCATCTGTGGAATACATGAATAGACAACGAACCATCCCAAATTGAGGAGGTGGACTTTGAGAGCAAGATTTATTATTTTTTCTGCTTTTTTTTGAGTGTGTATGTGTATGCTTCTGTGTGAGATTTTGTCTGTATAGCTTTGCTTCCACCATTTGTCCTAGGGTTCTATTGGTCCAGTTTTTTTATTTTTTTTCTTAATAATTATTTTTATTTTAATAACTTTATTTTATCTTACTTTATTTTATTTTAACTTCTTCCTTCCTTCCTTCCTTCCTTCCTTCCTTCCTTCCTTCCTTCCTTCCTTCCTTCCTTCCTTCCTTCCTTCCTTCTTCTTTCTTTCTTTCTTTCTTTGTTTCTTTCTTTCCTTCTTTCTTTCTTTCTTTCTTTCTCGCTCTCTCTGTCTCTCTTTCTTTCTTTCTACTTTTTCTCTCTTTTATTCTGAGCCGTGTGGATGAACGGCTCTTGCTGCTTCAGCCAGGAGTCAGTGCTGTATCTCTGAGGTGGAAGAGCCAAGTTGAGGACACTGGTCCACAAGAGACCTCCCAGCTCCACATAATATCAAATGGCAAAAATCTCCCAGAGATCTCCATCTCAACACCAGCACCCAGCTTCACTCAACGACTAGCAAGCTACAGTGTGGGACACCCTATGACAAACAACTAGCAAGACAGGAGCACAACCCCACCCATTAGCAGAGAGGCTGCCTAAAATCATAATAAGGCCACAGACACCCCAAAACACACCACCAGACGTGGACCTGCCCACCAGAAAGACAAGATGCAGCCTCATCCACCAGAACACAGGCACCAGTCCCCTCCAGCAGGAAGCCTACACAACCCACTGAACCAACTTTAGCCACTGGGGACAGACACCAAAAACAACGGGAACTACGAACCTGCAGCCTGCAAAAAGGAGACCCCAAACACACTAAGATAAGCAAAATGAGAAGACAGAAAAACACACAGCAGATGAAGGAGCAAGATAAAAACCCACCAGACCTAACAAATGAAGAGGAAATAGGCAGTCTACCTGAAAAAGAATTCAGAATAATTGATAGTAAAGGTGATCCAAAATCTTGGAAACAGAATAGAGAAAATGCAAGAAACATTTAATAAGGACCTAGAAGAACTAAAGAGGAAACAAGCAATGATGAACAACACAATAAATGAAATAAAAAATTCTCTAGAAGGGATCAATAGCAGAATAACTGAGGCAGAAGAATGGATAAGTGACCTGGAAGATAAAATAGTGGAAATAACTACTGCAGAGAAGAATAAAGAATGAAAATAACTGAGGACAGTCTGAGACCTCTGGGTCAACATTAAATGCACCAACATTCAAAATATAGGGGTTCCAGAAAAAGAGGAGAAAAAGAAAGGGACTGAGAAAATATTTGAAGAGATTATACTTGAAAACTTCCCTAATATGGGAAAGGAAATAGTTAATCAAATCCAGGAAGCACAGAGAGTCCCATACAGGAAAAATCCAAGGAGAAATACGTCAAGACACATATTAATCAAACTGTCAAAAATTAAATACAAAGAAAACATATTAAAGCAGCAAGAGAAAAACAACAAATAACACACAAGGGAATCCTCCTAAGGTTAACAGCTGATCTTCCATCAGAATATCTGCAAGCTAGAAGGGACTGGCAGGACATATTTAAAGTGATGAAGGTGAAAAACTTGCAACCAAGATTACTCTACCCAGCAAGGATCTCATTCAGATTTGATGGAGAAATTAAAATCTTTACAGACAAGCAAAAGCTGAGAGAGTTCAGCATCACCAAACCAGCTTTACAACAAATGCTAAAGGAACTTCTCTAGGCAAGAAACACAAGAGAAGGAAAATACCTACAATAACAAACCCAAAACAATTAAGAAAATGGGAATAGGAACATACATATTGATAATAACCTTAAATGTAAATGGACTAAATGCTCTCAACAAAAGACACAGATTGGCTGAATGGATACAAAAACAAGACCCATATATATGCTGTCTACAAGAGACCCACTTCAGACCTAGAGACACATACAGACTGAAAATAAGAGGATGGAAAAAGATATTCCATGCAAATGGAAATCAGAAGAAAGCTGGAGTAGCAATTCTCATATCAGACAAAATAGACTTTAAAATAAAGACTATTACAAGAGACAAAGAAGGACACTACATAATGATCAAGGGATCGATCCAAGAAGAAGATACAACAATTGTAAATATTTATGCACCCAACATAGGAGCACCTCAATACATAAGGCAAATACTAACAACCATAAAAGGGGAAATCGACAGTAACACATTCATAGTAGGGGACTTTAACATCACACTTTCACCAATGGACAGATCGTCCAAAATGAAAATAAATAAGGAAACACAAGCTTTAAATGATACATTAAACAAGATGGACTTAATTGATATTTATAGGACATTCCATCCAAAAACAACAGAATACACTCTCCTCTCAAGTGCTCATGGAACATTCTCCAGGTTAGATCATATCTTGGGTCACAAATCAAGCCTTGGTAAATTTAAGAAAATTGAATTTGTATCAAGTATCTTTTCTGACCATAAAACTATGAGAGTAGATATAAATGACAGGAAAAGACCACTAAAAAATACAAACACATGGAGGCTAAACAATACAGTACTTAATAACGAAGTGATCACTGAAGAAATCAAAGAGGAAATTTAAAAGAAAATACCTAGAAACAAATGACAATGGAGACACAACAACCCAAAACCTATGGGATGCAGCAAAAGCAGTTCTAACAGGGAATTTTATAGCAATACAATCCTACCTTAAGAAACAGGAAACATCTCAAATAAACAAACTAACCTTGCACCTAAAGCCATTAGGGAAAGAAGAAAAAAAAACAAAAAAACCCAAAGTTATCAGAAGGAAATCAATCATAAAAATCAAATCAGAAATAAATGAAAAAGAAATGAATGAAACGATAGCAAAGATCAATAAAACTAAAAGCTGGTTCCTTGAGAAGATAAACAAAATTGATAAACCATTAGCCAGACTCATCAAGAAAAAAAGGGAGAAGACTCAAATCAATAGAATTAGAAATGAAAAAGGAGAAGTAACAACTGACACTGCAGAAATACAAAAGGTCATGAGAGATTACTACAAGCAACTCTATGCCAATAAAATGGACAACCTGGAAGAAATGGACAAATTCTTAGAAATGCACAACCTGCCAAGACTGTATCAGGAAGAAATAGAAAATATGAACAGACCAATCACAAGCACTGAAATTGGACCTGTGGTTAAAAATCTTCCAACAAACAAACACCCAGGACCAGATGGCTTCACAGCCGAATTCTATCAAACATTTAGAGAAGAGCTAACACCTATCCTTCTCAAACTCTTCCAGAATATAGCAGAGGGAGGAACACTCCCAAACTCATTCTACGAGGCCACCATCACCATGACATGAAAACCAGGCAAGGATGCCACAAAGAAAGAAAACTACAGGCCAATATCACTGATGAACATAAATGCAAAAATCCTCAACAAAATACTAGCAAACAGAATCCAACAGCACATTAAAAGGACCATACACCATGATCAAGTGGGCTTTATTCCAGGAATGCAAGGATTCTTCAATATATGCAAATTAATCAACGTGATACACCATATTAACAAATTGAAAGAGAAAAACCGTATGATCATCTGAATAGATGGAGAGAAAGCTTTCGACAAAATTCAACACCCATTTATGATAAAAACCCTGCAGAAAATAGGCATAGAGGGAACTTTCCTCAACATAATAAAGGCCATATATGACAAACCCACAGCCAACATCGTCCTCAATGGTGAAAAACTGAAAGCATTTCCACTAAGATCAGGAACAAGACAAGGTTGCCCACTCTCAACACTATTATTCAACATAGTTTTGGAAGTTTTAGCCACAGAAATCAGAGAAGAAAAGGAAATAAAAGGAATCCAAATCAGAAAAGAAGAAGTAAAGCTGTCACTGTTTGCAGATGACATGATACTTTATATAGAGAATCCTAAAGATGCTACCAGAAAACTACTAGAGCTAATCAATGAATCTGGTAAAGTAGCAGGATACAAAATTAATGCACAAAACTCTCTGGCATTCCTATACACTAATGATGAATAATCTGAGAGTGAAATCAAGAAAACACTCCCATTTACCATTGCAACAAAAAGAATACAATATCTAGGAATAAACCTACTTAAGGAGACAGAGGACCTGTATGCAGAAAATTATAAGACACTGATGAAAGAAATTAAAGATGATACAAATAGATGGAGAGATATACCATGTTCTTTGATTGGAAGAATCAACATTGTGAAAATGACTCTACTACCCAAAGCAATCTACAGATTCAAAGCAATCCCTATCAAACTACCACTGGCATTTTTCACAGAACTAGAACAAAAAAATTCACAATTGTATGGAAACACAAAAGATCCCGAATAGCCAAAGCAATCTTGAGAACGAAAAATAGAGCTGGAAGAATCAGGCTCCATGACTTCAGACTATACTACAAAGCTACAGTAATCAAGACAGTATGGTACTGGCACAAAAACAGAAAGATAGATCAATGGAACAGGATAGAAAGCCCAGAGATAAATCCACACACATATGGTCACCTTATCTTTGATAAAGGAGGCAGGAATGTACTGTGTAGAAAGGACAGCCTCTTCAATAAATCATGCTGGGAAAACTGGACAGGTACATATAAAAGTATGAGATTAGAACACTCCCAAACACCATACACAAAAATAAGCTCAAAATGGGTTAAATATCTAAATGTAAGGCCAGAAACTATGAAACTCTTAGAGGAAAACATAGGCAGAATGCTCTATGACATAAATCACAGCAAGATCCTTTTTGACCCACCTCCTAGAGAAATGGAAATAAAAACAAAAATAAACAAATGGGACCTAGTGAAACTTCAAAGCTTTTGCACAGCAAATGAAACCATAAATAAGACGAAAAGACAACACTCAGAATTGGAGAAAATATTTGCAAATGAAGCAACTGACAAAGGATTAATCTCCGAAATTTATAAGCAGCTCATGCAGCTCAATAACAAAATAAACAAACAAACAACCCAATCCAAAAATGGGCAGAAAACCTAAATAGACATTTCTCCAAAGAAGATATACAGACTTCCAACAAACACATGAAAGAATGCTCAACATCATTAGTCATTAAAGAAATGCAAATCAAAACTACAATGAGATATCATCTCACACCAGTCAGAATTGCCATCATTAAAATATCTAGAAACAATAAATGCTGGAGAGAGTGTGGAGAAAAGGGAACACTCTTGCACTGCTGGTGGGAATGTGAGTTGGTACAGCCACTATGGAGAATAGTATGGAGCTTCCTTAAAAAACTACAAATAGATCTACCATATGACTCAGCAATCCCACTACTGGGCATATACCCTGAGAAAACCATAATTCAAAAAGAGTCATGTACCAAAATGTTCATTGCAGCTTTATTTACAATAGCCTGGAGATGGAAACAACCTAAGTGTCCATCATCGGATGAATGGATAAAGAAGATGTAGCACATATATACAATGGAATATTACTCAGCCATAATAAGAAACAAATTTGAGCTATTTGTAATGAGGTGGATGGACCTAGAGTCTGTCATACAGAGTGAAGTAAGTCAGAAAGAGAAAGACAAATACCGTATGCTAACACATATATATGGGATTTAAGAAAAAAAAATGTCATGAAAAACCTAGGGGTAAGACAGGAATAAAGACACAGACCTACTAGAGAATGGACTAGAGAATGGGTGCTTAGATATTGAATCTAAAAAAAGAAATTATATATATATATATGGTTCTGAGGAACCTAGGGGCAGGACAGGAGTAAAGATGCAGACGTAGAGAATGGACTTGAGGACACGGAGGGGGAAGGGTAAGCTGGGATGAAAAGAGAGAGTGGCATGGACATATATATATACTACCAAATGTAAAATAGATAGCTAATGGGAAGCAGCCACATAGCACAGGGCGATCAGCTTTTTGACCACCTAGAGGGCTGGGATAGGGACGGTGGGAGGGAAATGCAAGAGGGAGGAGATATGTGTATATATGTATATATATGGCTGATTCAGTTTGTTATAAATCAGAAACTAACACACCATTGCAAAGCAATTATACTCCAATAAAGATGTTAAAAAAAAAGAAGAAGAATTTCTTCGTCACCATATTTAAAGTTGCAGCCACTTCACTACCTTCATGGTATGCCCTAACCTCTTCCTTGTTTCAAATTTTTTCATAGTACCATTCCCAACTCATATATTTTATTAATATATTAGTTCATTTATATCTCCTTCTCTTAGAATAGAATACCATGAAGACAAAGATGTCTATCTTTCTTCACAGTATTGCGAAATGTCTTGTACTACAGCGTGTTCTCTTTAAATATCTGTTCCATGAATGAAAAAATGAAAATCAGACAAAGACAGCCAGAAGTGACAACTGTTTCCTTCTTGGCTTGTGAGGACTTCACTTACAGAAATCCCCTTGATTGGATCAGATGACCCAACCCACAGGTGACAAAAAATCAACTGTGGGGAATTTATTTGTTTATTTATTTTTTTGCCATGCTGTGCGGCTTGCGGGATCTGAGTTCCCTGACCAGGGATTGAACCCGGCCACCCCACAGTGAAAGTGCAGAGTACTAACCACTGGACTGCCAGAGAAATCCAACTGTGGGGAATTTAGAATTGTTGATTTCAACCACTGTCTTCCCTTCATGAAGCAAATGCACAAATAAATTATGTGAATATTATATATTTAAATGAATTTCCTTGGTCTTTTGTAGATAAAGATAGAAGAGTTCAAATAAATCCAAATTGAAACAAAAGGACATTGAACTCAAAGCTTGCTTTTAGGCTATTTTTGTTTATCTAACTAAACTCATTTTAAGATTGCATGTGCAAAATGCCAATTTCCCTACAGAATTATCTTACTGTTTACTACATAAAAGTTAACTTTCATCATGTGTCTCGAGCTAGTTTAAGTCATTTTAGGACAATGGAAGATGAAATCAGAGAGATAAAGTATACTGACCTCCTGCTCACTCAAAATTCAATCTAATTTCCTTGTAAACAATCTCTGTTGAGAGGGAGTGATGGCAGCAATGTCTGTGAATTTCCATTGGAATGAGTAACAGTATGTAATCACAAAAAGACAATTTTCCTTTGAAATAATTTAGATACCTCTCACTTAAAATACGGTATAGTGAAACCCTGGGCACTAGAAAGAATTACTTAATGAATTTCAAAAAGTATTGCCAGGGCCCTAGAATAGAACCAGTGATAGAGGCCTAAATTTACCCCATTCCACCAACTAATCCATTCTTCATTAAAGTTTGAAGAATCTGTTTGTTAATTGAAATGCTACTGATTATGAAACCATGACACAGGAAGAAATTGTTTCACTTGTGTTGTTTCCTGTATTTGCTTCAAATAGTTGGGACACAGAAAGTATACCACTTTAATTTAAGAAGTGGATATAGCTGAGTCAACATTTATAAGGGTACTTTGCTCTAAGCCCAGAGTGACAAAAAGAAAACATAAAATTCTAATCATTAAGTTCTTAAGAACATTCCAATGAACAGTGATTGACTTCTAAACACCACAGGGCAAAATTTCAGGACTTTGTAAAGTAAAAGAGATAATAAACTGTTAGCGTAAGGGGATGAAATTTTTTGAAAATGAATACTGAGTTGAACTCCTTCACAGCCACATGGGAGACATATGCATGGAAGAGGAGAGAAAGGGAATGAACGCATTCCCTAAGTGGAGCGTGGAGAAGAATACCCTATCATTCTGCTCTCCTGTAGTTTCTAGACCAAGCCAGTGTGTCTGGTTCTCTGAATACAACTGTTCCAGAGACAGAAAGAAAAATAATAAATCAAGTCTTTTAGAAACATTCTGCATCCCAGGAGAAGTGAATCATGCCCAGCCAGTGGGTTGTGCTTGTAAGGTGAGTGGAGAGAGGGACAACTTTTCCAACAGCTGGTGAAATAGTATCAACTCTAAAGCTGAAATGAGAGAGTCTCTCCATAAATGTCACCATCCCACATTCCAAACTAATGGGCAAAGAGTTATGTGAGCTTTATTTTTCTGCTTAAACAGCACCTGTCAATCTTACTCCCTTAAATCATCTTCCGGACATAATATGAATTTGTCTCAGTAAGGAGACTCAACATTTTCTATGGACAGTTAATTTCTTCACTCAAAATTGAAAAAGAGTAAGGGAAATCATAGATATCCCTTCTTGACAAACTGTTTCAATTAACTATGTTATAGGAGGATACAGACCCTAACACTAGAGGCTAACACCCCTTATCTTCCATTCCAGTGTTAAAGCTTAAGTTATCATTTCAGTAAAACCAGTCATAACCACTAAGGGTACAGGTAATCAAAATCTAAATTCAGTCTATAGAGCTGTACTTCCCAATATGGTAGCCATTAGGCATATGTGGCTATTTAAATTGAAATTAATTAAAATTAAATAGAAATTAAAACTCAGTTCTTCACTCAAACAAGCTACATTTCAGGTGTTCCATAGCCACATGTAACTAGTGACTACCATATTGTACAGCACATGTATAGAATATTTCCATCATCACAAAAAGGTCTACTGAAGAGCAGTGCTCAAGCACAATATATAAATTGAAAAATAATATATATTTTATGTTATAAATAAATATATAAAATATATTTTAAATATATTACATTAATATATTATATGTTATATTAATATATTATATAGTTGCAAAATAATACAATCAGTGATACTAGAAAGGAATGAGGAAGATGATTTGATTCATATAGGAAAAGCTCATTTAAAGCATCATTCTTAAATGTTTTTTATGAAGACCTCCAGCCAAAGCAACTAAAAAATCTTCAGCCATTATCTGAGTGCTCATTATGAAGTTCATCATGTCATTAGTGGTTTTCTTGCAAAGTGTTAAGTTTATAAAGGTTTATAAATAGTTCTTTATATTTGAAGAAACAAAAAAGAGAAATTATATTTGACTATCATTAACTTATATCTCAGCCTTTTTTGATCCAGACTAAACAGACTAAATATTGTGAGCTAAATTAAAAAACTGTAAGTTTTCATTATCACCTCAAGTCATGAAACCCATAAATAGATATGGTATTCCATCAATATTTTGATTAGGAGAGACTTTCAGACTGACCACTGGCAATCTGTCAGAAGAAGCATGCTGAGTCTTCAATTATTCATCCTAATTTGATGTTTGAATGTCAGTCACACAGTTAACATTCAGGCGGTTTCTTTTTGTATATACAGTTTCATGTAAAGGCTACTTTTAAAGTGTTGAAATAAATTTAGTTAGAATTAAATTGAAATATGGATTTTACCAGTTGAAACACTTTTTCCCTTGAGAGATTTCTCTGAGATGATAGACCGGATTGTACTAGGAGTCAAATTTCTTGTCTCTCCTTCTCTTTGTCAATATGGATCTTAAGAAGTAGTGGAATGGAATACAAGGGATTTAACTGAACATCAAAACCAGTCTCTACATTGGAGGCTAAATCCATCGGAACACGTAATGAAGCAAGTCAGTGAGGACCACAGAAGCTGGTGCTCTTGTTTTGAAGTTTGTTTTTTGTGTGGTTAACTTTTTATTTTGCCTTATTTCTTTAAGAAAAAAGACATTAAAAGAGTAAAGTGGGCTAAGTTTGGGGAAAACTGTCAGAAGCAAAGGAGTAGCCAGAGCAGAAGGAAAGGAGAAATGTGCAGGTAATCAAGAAAGTAAAAAGAAAATAGTTTGTAAACAAGAAGTCTTTAAACTGAAGATGGCCTATCTCTTCATAAATTCCTTTGTTCTGTAAGACACATTATTCTTATAATTTCCATAACCCATATTTCCCCAGACCTTACCAGCCCATAGGCACAAATAAGCCCCATTCATATTAAAGTTTAAGTTAGGTGGCTCTTCACCTCGACATGGGCTGTCCCCAACCCTCATGTCTCCCTCTGTCATTTAGGCAGTCACCTAATAATTTCATGCCTAAGCAACCCTATTTAGGCAACTATTCACCCTATTTTGGCAACTCCACCAACGATGTTCTCTATAAAAATGTTAGTGGCAGACCTGTTCCCAGCTAATAATCTCATGCCACATTTCCATTGACCTTGATCCCATTAGAGTACGTAGGCAATGATGTACCTTCCAATCCAAAGCTGGAATACTGCGGATAGGAATCCGTCTCTTCACATGTTCATACACCTTTGAAGTTCACCTCTTACTATTTTTCTGTTATATTTGGTGAAAGGTAGTATTACTTCTTTTCTAGCTGCAGTGGCAAAGCTTGGGCTTCAAGATAGTCTCTAAAGAAGTTTTTCTAATATCGTGTGCAGCAATAAAATCCTATTTTCCTTCTCAGTAATTAAGGATTTAGAAGCTCCATATCTGCTCAAAATAAAGGGAGTTGCAATTAATGTATGCTAACTTTTACTTTCTGGGGAAGACCTGGGGAAATAGATGTCATACAAGCCAGCAAGAGTTTGAAAAGGTTAATTCACTAAAATGTGGTGTTTACCTAGTTCTTGAGTAGAGAAATGGAGCAATAATAGAGAAGTTATAGAAACAGTAACTACTAAGAGAGTTGATCCAATGAATCAAGTGTTCAGGTAATAAATCACTAACTCTTCTTTCTTTTCTCCCTTCATCTTCTCTTTTAAACTTTAAATGGCTTCCAGTCAGGTAACTCATGACTCAGCCTGGCCTCCACTCTTTTTCAGGCATCGGTAACTTTAATGACAAGTGGCCCCATAGACAATTTTGTTGGACAGGTGGTTCTGCAACTATTTTGGTTCACTTATTGGGTTTATACTGCAAGTGTGCTTTTTAAACTCATCTCATGCAATATACATTTCATAGAAAGAATGGGCAAAGACTAATAGTTAATTTAGTTATATACAGATGTAGATATAGATGAAAAATCATACTCAAAGGAATCCCTATAAAAATGGGATATAGAAAAAAAACTAAGGGGAGAGGAAGTAATTGATCATATTGTAATAGGTCATGAAGGAATTCAAAGCCAAGAACATTGGGCTTCGGAAATTATTCCCTTGATTGACAGGGAAGGAGGATGAGATGTCTACAGAAGGGATTTAAGAACATGAAGTTGGATAGGGCACTGGAAGGAGTAAGATGGAACACAGCTTATAGATAAGAATTGTGTCGTGATCTGTATGCCACAAATTTATTATGCTTTCCTGTAAGTTGCCATGTGTGGTGCTTGACTAGAACAGGCCTGAGTATTGGGAGAACTGAGGTTGCTGCTTTCTGTGCATGCAGGTTTTCTCATTCTGACAATGCTTGATAAAGCTGCCTCAATGTTCAGTCTGAAGTAGGGTTCAAGTTACCTTACCTCTACAGAGTTATGAATGCTGGATGGAGAGACAAGAGTAGTAACACTATTTTTTTCCCTATGATGATCATTAAATAACATTTACTTATTTTATACAGTAATCAGGAAAAGTAATGTATATGATTTTAGCAATATTTTGTAATTTTTACATGTTATATGTTCTCTAAAAATGTCCTAACTGTGCTCCTCAGGACCTTGCTGTTCAATAAAAATTTACAATGTAAAGTTAATCCATAACTCCCAGAAAATGCTTGATCATGGTCTCTAAAAACCCTCTTCTCTATCAATACACATGATATTCAGTACTTCATTGCCCTGTATCAGGGAGAAAATGCCAATGTATATTCCAGAAACAACAACAGTCTAGTGGTTGGGGGACTGATGTCTGTACAGCACATTGCTGTATGTCAGAATTTTATAGACCTCTAGGCTCCAACAAAACAGCTAATAAATTTGTTCCTATTATAGTATAAAGACCTGAAGTCATCTTTTTTTGGGTAAAAGTATTACATAAATATTAGAGCATGTTAATAACTTTCTTGTGCACATGTCTGTCACATGCTTGTGAACAAAGAACTTTTTAAACTACAGAACTGATTCAGACATCAAAAATGTCGTGTTTTTAATTGTTCCTACTGTAAAAGGTAATGAATATTTTTCGTAGATATTTGGAAAATACAAAAAAGGAGAAAAAAATATCAGGCCCTGACCTACTTTCAGAGGCCACCACTGTTATCTCATCTATTTTCTAGAGATTTGACTTTCTTAAATATTCTTTCACTGAGACTAATCCTGGTTCAAATAATTGTCACCTGAAGCTTGAGATATCAATACAGCTCGTATTTGCTCTCCCTTCCTCTGGGGCTTTGCCATTCTAAACCAGCTCACATATGTGCAAAAGAGTATTCCTAAAAGGTTATTCATGGCTGGTTCACTCTCTTGGCCTTGGCCTAAATATTGAAGAATGAAGGGTTTAGGAAGGGAAGCCACAAAAAAGAAGGAGGGGTGTCTTGGTAATTTGTTTTTCAAAAAGATCATAAAAGGCTGTTTACATTATGGGAACCTCCGATTTGAACAGATGGTTCTCTGAGATTTTGTACAAAATGATCGTAATTATTCGCCAAAGCATGGGACTAAGTAGACCAAGGTGTGACTTATTTCTACACCAGTTGGCTTCATTTAGCAACAGCAAATGCCCCATCTCATGGTCATAAACTTCACCCTGACATTTAGAGAAACACCTTTCAAACATCTACTGCAATTCCAGGAAGCTGGGTGGCAAAAGCATATATTGATCAAAGATGAAAATCCCACTTCAGTGTTGGAAAGTCTCTTTGAGGATATATGCCACCATCGCAGGCAGCACCAAACTGCATCTAGATCATCACGTACTGGCTCTGAAATGGAACTGACACACACAAGTGTTCTTAAATGCTATGGATAGTATACAATTAAAAAATCTCTATATGGATAGATGGACTTAGCAACAAAAGGTTGTGGCTCCTGCATCTTCACTGCAGAGACTATCCCATGTCTCCACTTTAAACTCCCCAGAGTCTTCATTCCTACAAGGTAAAATCAATGTTCTTAGGATAGTATACATTGCCCTCCACAGCCTCTTTCTTCTACTGTTCACATTTAATTCCAAACAGATTGTAGTCTCCACACACATAGCTCTGTAGCCTGCCTTCACATCTTTGTGCATGTTGTCATTTCATCAGCTCTCTTTAAAGAGTCAGTTAAGTTCAGTCATCACTGCCTCCTAGAAGCCTTCCTTGGTTCTCTGCCTACACTGGATATTGATGGTGTCCTATCCAGATCCCCTTTACCGCCAGTATACTGATAGCCATCATTTGCTGACAGTGTTGGCCAATCACAACTCACAGTTATACTCTTCTTTGGAGAATTTCCTTCAGCCAAATGGGAGCCATTTTTTCTATAGAGCAGAATACAGCAAGTTCCAGCAATCCTACAGCTCAAATCCAAGCCATCACCTGAATTTGGGAATAAAGTTTCACTGGAACACAGAGGTGCTGTGCCTTACACACTGTCTTCCACACTACAATTGCAGAGCAGTTGCAGCAGATACTAAATAGCCTAAAAAGCATAAAACATTTACTACTTAGGCTTTTACCAAAAAAGTTAGCTGATCCCTGAGAGTAAGAAAACGTGAGAATGATTCTATGTCGTAATTTGTGCTCCAGAGTCCAGAGCTTTCTCATTGGATCATACTGAAGCTGACCAAACCACATTATTGTTTAGCTTTTTCTCCTGTCCTACTCTTCTCCTTCATTCCCTTTCCTAAGGTCACCCCCTGAATGAATCAGTGAGGGTAATTTAGGAGTGGATCCTGAGGGACCTGGTTCAAAGTAAGCAGAGAGAGCAGTACATAAAACAGATTAAGGGAGAGTTAACTGACCTATGGTCACTCCACACTCTGGCAAGGGTCTTGTGTTATAACTCACATACTGTTGAGATGGATGGTTCAAGCAGCTTATCTGGCTGGTCAGTGACCTGGCTGGGAGAGCATAGTAGGAGGGTCAATGACAAGGAGATCTGGGAAAGAGGCATGTGGGCACAAAGGATGAGTTTCATTTTACTAAATATCAATGCCCATCAGAGAACATCCACTGCAGAAGTGGTACTAAACCAAGTGGACAGAAAACTCAGTGAGTAAATGTAAGCCAGATCCTCTACTTGTTTAACTACTGGTTGCACGATGAACTTCTGAAAAGAGTATCCATGACTAAGAGGGTAAAGATTATAATAGATGTTCTTATCACACACACACACACACACACACACACACACACACACACACACACAAAGAATAATTATAACAATAATTACAATAATGAAAAATAAGAGGGAGGGAGGAAACTTTTAGAGGTGATAGGTTTATGGCATAGATTGTAGTGATGGTTTCATGGGTGTACACTTATCTCTAAACTCATCAAGTTGTACACATTAAATACACACAGCTTTTTTTAAAAATGTCAATCATATTTCAATAAAGTGGCTTAAAAAAAGAGTGCCTATGGTAGCAGACATGAAGACTACACATGTGTTCAAAACCATGAGGAATCTCTCATCATGTCTGAGATGCTATAGTGGAAGCAGAAAACTTCAGGATGCTATTCCCTCTCATACATTCCATACCCTTATCTCCATCTTCCATGCACCTCTCCGTATTTATAAGTGTTTTACTTGGGTTTAAGATACATGGAATGCAGTCTGAGCCTCTCTTGACATATTTATGAAAGCTGATTTTCAGCTAAACCTCAAACATTTTGCTAATTCCTGCAACCTTAGCCTGAACCTGTACCATAAAATAAACTTCAGGTTACCTGTTCTTTCAGCTTTTTTCTTTGATAATGTAACATTTCATAAGGGTCAGAATTTCCCTGTAACAAGATATATTTGTTTTGAAAGTATTTGCTGTATTTCTGTCTATAGACAATAAATTTAAGAAGATGATCATGGGTCCTAGCCTTGAATCTATACAAAGAATGAAACATGGGGAGAAGGTAGAGAGTCTGTTTTTACTAATCATCATCATTCTGTAAAGATGTCAACTCTCCTCCCATTTCTATTCCATGTGGACTTTATCACATCCTTCTGCCTGGCATTGAATGAGACCCCTGCTCTGTTGTCCTTATGCCCTAAAACACATCAGGCAGGGTCAAGGCCAAAGTGTAATAGGGGCAAAGAAACAAAACAAAACAAAAGCCTTCCCTGGATCTAATCCCCTTGAACTAGGGATGGAAAGAGTATCTTGATCAAAGAAATAATTTTGGAAGACTGAAGACTGGGAGGTAATATGTTTTCTTTATTGATTAATTGTAAGATAAATGTAGAAATCTGGTCTTCTGATATAATTGAAAGGAAAGCTTCTCTTTGAGGTGCAGAACAAAAATAAGGAATTACTACTTTTAAAATAGGAATGAAGCAGTTTAAGGGGAATACTTTCCGACGCAAGATACGACGTGATTATTTCAGAAGAAAATTTCTATGATTTGCTAAAAACTGAGTTCTTAATCATCATCTGAAGTACAATCTCTCCATTTTTAGAAAATCATTTGGTTTGGGACTTTATAAAAGGTATAAGTGTAACAAAACTTTTGGATGAGATTTCTCTGTAAGTTCCACCAACACTGAGTATTCAGAGAAACTCACCTGTATTCAATGATGTAGATAAAGCAAAGGTTTTGAAATAAGAATTCATTTTAAATCCAAGCTTTGCAAAAGAATACTCTCTAACTAAATTCTCTGGGCCTTGGTTTCCTCATCTATAAATGAGGATACTCTACCTTAAAACTGTGTTGCGACCGTGAAATTGGGTGACATATATGACAGGGTCTGGCACAGAAACAGTAAGAACTCAGTTGATCTCTATGTTTTCTACTGTTCTTCTCTACTTTCCTTCCCTTAAGAGGAAAATAAAATGACTCCTGGATTATCAGTACATGAATATGCACGTTTTGCAACATTTTACAGTTTTTCAAAAATCCAATTTCAACTACGCTTTTTTTTTTTACAATATAATTACTCTGAGGAAGAGATATGATATGCATTCTATGTGATAATCAAGTTCAATTTCTATTATTCTGGGCAACAAAATCCTGGGGATGAGGGTGGCAGTATGCTACAGATGCTACAAAATGGACGAACTATGAGGACAGTATGCTGAGTGAAATAAGTCACAAAAAGACACATAATGTACGATTCCACTTAAATGTAGTCTCTGGAGTAGTCAAATCCGTAGATAGAAAAATGAATAGTAGTTGCCAGGGGTTGGGAATAGGGGGAAGTAGGAAGTTGGTTTTTAGTGGGTATAAGTTACGCTTCTGCAATATGGAAACTGTTCTAGCTGCTCTTGGGCCTACGATCACTTTTCTTCCACCGTTGATTCAGGGAATTTGATCCACAAGACCTTTATATTTCACTTCCTAAAGCCATTGCCACTTTTTCTTTTTTGGCCATTTTACCCCAGTGCCTAATGTTTCTGGAGTTTTCCCTAATAGAGAGAGCACACCTCTTGCATACTATCCCTCCTTCTGAGCTGTACTTTTATTTGGGACTGCACATTAGAATCATGAGAGCTTTAAAACACCTCAGCCCTACTCTAGACCATTTGAATCAGAAATGCTAGCGGTAGAGCCATGATATTTTCATGTCTGAAAGTCTTATCAGGGGACTTAAATGCATAGCATGGTTTGAGCACAACTGTTTTAAGCCTTTCCTTATTATTTATCCCATTTAGTCTCACCTTCCTTAGTCCCATTCCCTCTAGGTCTTACTAACAAAAAGAGAAATTTGTATTTTATTAATCCATTCTTAAATGTTAATAATTGATATTACATAAAAATATTATCGTTCCTGAAAAAAAAGTAGATAAAAACATGTGTGTTAATCAAATTATGATGGTAATTTGTGGTAACTGCTTGTCAGGAAAATGCGATATCCAGTCTTTAACCAAGTGGAGTGTTTTGCTCCTTCCTACAAACATCGTAGCATTGATTACTTAGCCCATCTATAATTGAGCCCACCCTAGGATATATACGTCAGATGTGTCAGGTTTTTATTAGTCTCTTTGACAAAAATGATTTAAGAGTTGAAATGTATATGCAACAGCCTTTTCCAAACCACAAAGTCAGATTCCTTGGTCAAATAAATTTAGGATAGCCTGCTAAATAGATTCTAGTACCAAGTCCTATGATGAGGGGTGCTCCCCCCACCAACAAGCAATTCTTGGGACAACAACTGAGTGTCCTATAATTCAACTCAATTCTGACACTACCTACCAGGAGGCAGCACCAGATTCCATAGGTTAAAATTTCAGTCCTACAAGACTGTCTTCGCCTGTTGCCTTTCAGAACCTGTACTCCTGACTCGCTGGCTATAAATCAGAGGTTCCTAAGACTCCCTTTTCAGGTTTGATTAATTTGCTAAAGTGGCTCACAGAAGTCAGAGAAACATTTTACATACTAGATCATTGGTTTATTACAAAAGATATATAACAAACACAGGAACAGTCAGATGGAAGAGATGCATAGAGCAAGGTATGGGGAAAGGTCTGGGAGCTTCCATGTCCTCTGGGAGGGTGCCATTCTTCCCAAATCTCCACATGTTCATCAACCTGGAATCTCTCCAAACCCTGTCCCTTTGGGTTTTTACGAAGGCTTCATTACACAGGTATGATTGAATATATAATTGGCCATTGGCAACAATTCAACCTCCAGCCCCTCTCCCCTCCCTGGAGGTAAGCTGTGGGACTGAATGTTCCAACTTATAATCACATGGTTGGTTCTCCTGGCAACCAGCCCCCATCCTTAGGTGTGGTCCAAAAGCTACCTCATTAGCATAACAAAAGACATTTTTAGGGCTCTCATTACTTTGGAAATTCCAAGGGTTTTAGAAGCTCTGTGCCAGAAATAGGGATGAAGGCCAAATATATAATTATTATAAATCACAACATCACACCTGCCTCCAATAATCCTCTCCTGGAAACTATTACTTTATCTTACCTGATATATTAGGAATTTGAAACTACTGAATTCAGCATATAATGCTTGAAAATATTTAACAAATTAGAACATATTTTAGTTAAATAAAATGAAACCCAGTGGCTTCATTCTAATAAAAAAGAAGGCATTTGCACAATATTTTTACTACATCAATTCACCCTCATGATCAATGCAAACTGTCACTCTGCTCTGTCCTATGTAACCTAGAGAGATGAACAGTAATACAAGTATCCACATCAACGCTGATGGATCAATGAATGAATCATATAACTTATTAGTATCTAAATATTGAAATTTCTGATACAGTTTTGAGTCATGATAAGTAACACATGCCAACGAATCAATATATTATGTGTAAATAATTAATTAATGCCCCTTTCTTCCCTCCTCTCTCTTAGTTTCTAGGAGAATGAATTAATAGGACTGTCTCCATTTATTTTTTCCATATTTATAAGGGTTAACATATCTATGTTTTGAGAAAATGCAGAAGGAAACAAAAAAAAGCTATAAAGCTTATAAATAACTGTAAATATACCATCTGTCTTCAAAGTAAAGAGTTTTCTTTAGGTGAATTTAAGTCATTCATTTAGTTTTATCATAATAAATCACCATCATTATCTACTTGCTCATGTGCATTCTAATCATGGCAGGATGAGGTGTCTGCAACTATGTAAATATGAATATTCTACTCATAATCAAAACTGCAATATAATGACTCACATCATGCCTAAAGGGAAAAGCAAGACTTCCAGAAAAAGATCCATGAGGGGATTTGGTTCAGCCATGTTTTAACTAGAAAGCAGAGGTTATTTCTGAAGAGATCAGCCTTAATCATGCTAAAGTATTTGCAATCAGCATTAGACTATTTTCCTAGGCCTAAAAAGCACACTTGTTTTATCTTTACAAAACCAATCAGTTCTCATTTTAATTCAGTGAACTATTTCACAGTATTGGCAATTTTTAATGAACTACTCCAAAGAATAGGCTTATAAAAATGGCATTCCCTTTTCTTCTCATTGTGTCAACTTCAATGACAAATGTGAGAAAATAGCAAATAAGTTTTTTAAAAAACTTTTAAAATTTACGTGGTAAGTATTTTAACTGTAAGGCTTAACAAACAACATGTTCCCCACAATTTTATTCACAACAAATGTGGAACAACCCTCAACAGAAGGGCAACAAATAAATATATTATGGAGTATATATCATGTGATAATATTGCATCACTATAATGTGTATTAATGAACAATTCTTAATAAATTGAGAATATGTTCACAATAAAATGCAACAAGAGAAATGCAGGAAACCCTCTATAAAAGTGCCATCAAGCGTATACGGAAAATGCATTGAAAATACACCAAAAATAATTTCAGTGGTGTCTCTTTATAAGATTAGGTTGATTTGTTATCTCTTGAAACAGTTCTGTATTTTTCAAACTTTTTACAGTGGCCATGTAGTACTTATATAATCAGAAAATGCTTCTTTTTATTGATAGCTCTTCTGTGTATTCTTGGGCATAGTCCAGTTAAATCACTGAAGCACCACTAAAGTCAAATACACCTTATACTCTTCCATGCCCTGGCAAAATTCCAATTCCTTAGAAAACACACTGTGCTTTGCCCTACTTTCAGACTCTTCATTCTTTTTATTCTGTATGCAAAGTACAAATGTAGGAAGCAGGAAGCTTTATCAGAGCCCCATCAGTATCAATGGCTTTATTCTATTTTCTTATAGTGTCTTTTTTTTTGTGGATTCTTACTAATTGCATGACATCTCTTGACAACAGGTAACAAGAGGAAGACCATGGCCATGCAGCATGAGAATCAGCTGGTCATAGTAAGAGCCTGATATACTAAAAGGTGATGCCAAAGAGGGAGCTACGCTTGAACCTTGTCCTGCCCATTATTCAGTTAGCCCTGAATGATAGCACTGAATAATAATAATCTCGGAGTCTGATTCCTTTGTGTAATATTAAGGAAATATCATCTGTATCCCATGCACTATTTCAGACTTATCACCACATACCCAACACTGAGCAACTTCATTTCCCACACAGAAGCAAGCAGCCCCCACAAGGGCAATGCTACCATTCTGCAGTGGAGAAATTTGAGACTGATTTCTTGCCTTTTTCCTGAAACTGTGAAGAGGAGAATAGGTACTTAATATTAATGAAATCTGACTTTCTGACTTCCCTCTGCTTAATTTTGTCTTTAAAAATCAACATAACTATTCAAGCCTTTTTACCAAATGTTATCAGCCTTCCCTTCATGTTTGATGACTCAATCTGTCCCAAATCTAAGACTGTGAGTAAATGATTCCAAAACCATTAATTCGATGAAGCCAAACAATAATCAATGCAGAAAAAAAAAAAGATAAAAATGCAAAAGCATTCCTAGTGAGATTTGACAAAAATGACTATACCTACATCATCCAACTTCTCTAATTGGTTAACAAGGAAATGCACTGGGAAGAACTGTTTAAATAGCAAATTAATTGGCATTTCACAGAATAAATTATTTGATTGGCAGAAATTTAAAAGTCAAAAATATGCTCTGAGTCTGCATTTCAACTCCCCACATATTGCATATAAGACACTTTTTCAATTCCATGTTAAATCAACTAACTTACTCCTTCTTAGTAGAAAGAGAAGGTGGCTGTTAGGGCTAGATTAGAAACAGGTATAAGAGATGGAACTTGAAATTATTTGTGTTGAACCATCTATCACAAGATTACAAGTGAGCATAGCAGGAGGTTCACATGTTGGTAATATTTTCTCTACTACTCCTAACTTTTGGTCATCTGCTGTCATAAAAATAATATCAAAACTCTACTGGAAAATCACTGTTATTTCCCATTCCATCTATAACACTCCTTCAATACGCTGGGGAGAGGTACAGCCTGTGATACATCTTTTCTTCTCTGTACTCTCACCCTAGAACATCTCATTCTGTTTAGGACATAAATAAATAACTTATGTTCATCACCCCCAAATTTATCTAGTCGTAACATTTCTCTGAGTGTGACTCAAAGGCTGAATTGTCTTTTAGACATCTCCATTTGGGCATCAAATAGGCACCTCTTAGTCCCTACCCTACAAAGCAATCCTGATCTCATATTCCCAAGTGTTTCCCATCTCAGTTACAGGCAATAACTTTCACCAATTGCTAAGGCCAAAGTCATAGTCATCCTCAGTTGTCTCTTTCTCTTGCCTTCATTCTTCAGTCTATGACCTAGTTCTACTCATTTTTAAATTTAAAAAGTATCCCAAGTCTAGACACTTCTCCCCATCTCCATTATTGTAGGTGCAAAACCTTTGGAGACAATGTTAGCAGCTATTAGTGTTAAAGGAACAGGCAATTCATATCAAAATAGGCATTCTAAGAGTATGTGGCAAAGAAACATAGTCAGAAAAATAATTTCAGGACCATGGAATTACTCAGCTACTATTAAGAATAAAAGGCTTCCATGATCAAAACATGTTTGAAATACTGGGTTTAACAGTTAAAATAGGTTCATTTGCCCTTAGGTTTCTCAGAGCCTTTAGTATGGAAATATTCATCAAAAATTTCACAGAGTTGATATAGTATGAAGGGTATTGAAAACATATTTGAACATGAAACCTGTCTGAGGCAAACTCCATACCAGTTTAAGAAACACTGCCTTGAATAAAATGTTTAGACTTTACATGTGTTGACACTTCCAAATTTAAGATGTTTATTCTTCCAATTTGTTGTTGTTTTTGCTGCTATTGTTGAATCTTTTCATTTTCCCAAACTCTAAACATGAAATATTCTAGGATTTAGTTCTTTAAATTCTTTTTCTAATCTCCACAAGTGATTATTTCACTCCCATGGGTTTAAACACTATCAATAAATTCAGAAATCTCTTGTCTATCTCTAATAACTACCCCTTAATCCCTGCTGAACATCTTCCTTGGATACTTAAGAAGTATCTCCAAGTTAACTCTTTATGTGCCCCCATCCCAACCAGCTCTGTCTTGGTTTGCTATTTTAGTAAATGGCAACTTCATTTTTCTAGTAATTAGGCCAAAGAAACACTTGGGGTCATCCTTGACTTCCTCCTTCTTTTCTCATGCCACATATCTTATTTATCAATTACCACTGGCATTCAAGACATAGCATTTCTGCTGAGGCCACTAATTTGTGTCATTGAGCTACTGCAAACCATATCCCTCCTCTGCCCAACACCCTCCATTGGCTCCTTATCTCACTCAGAATAAAAGCCTTTACCATGGCCTAAAAGTTCTTACACAATTTATCCTGGACTACTTCTCTTACTTCGTGTTCCTATCACTCCCTCTTCTCTCACTACACTTTAACTGAGAGGTTCTCTTTGCTCTTCATAAACTATGCCAACCATGCTCCTACCTTAAGGCCTTTGAACGTAGTTTCTTCTGTGTTAAGTGCTCTATACAACACTCTAGTCTCTCCATAGCTTGTTCCTCACTTGGTTCAGGTTTTGGTTGGAATACTGACCCTTAGAGAGGTCTTCCTTAACTAGCCTATCTGAAATAGTACTTTTCTTTCCCCATCATGTCATCTCTTTATTTTGCTTTACTTTTTTTAATACTACTGTGATGATTAATTTTATGTGTCAACCTGGCTAGGTCACAGTGCCCAGTTGTTTGGTAAACACTAGTCTAGACACTGCTGTGAATGTATTTTGTAGACGTGATTAACATATAATGTTAGTTCACTTTAAGTGAAGGAGATTACCCTTGATAATGTGGATGGACCTCATCCAGTTAAATGGAGGTCTTAAGAGCAAAAACTGAGTTTTCCTGAAGAAGAAGGAATTCTGCCACAAAACTGGAACATAGAAGCCCCGCCTGAACTTTCTGCCCATAAGCCTGCCCTACAAACTTCAGTCCCAGCCTGCAATATCAATACCTGACTGAATTTCCTGCCCTACCAATACTGTCTTGCCAGACCCCGTGATCAAGTCAGCCAATTCCTTAAAATAAATCTCCTTATTCACACACACACACACACCCTATTGGTTCTATTTCTCTGGAAAACCTTGACTGATACAACTACTTACCTGATGTATTATGTGTTCCTTTGTTTTTTTCCTCTTCCTACATCACTAGAATATAAATTTGTAAGACAGGAATTTCATTTCTTTGGTACATTATTCCATATCATCTACTAAAAATGTGCCAGCAGCATAACAGGTCCTCACAAAATGTTTGTTGAATGAATGAGCGAATGCTATTTTGTAAACAACTTAATTCAGGGTAATTAAATCCAAATAAGAGCATAACAGAACAAACAAACAAGGAGTACTAACTTTATGAAGTCACCATGTACCTGTTACGTAACTTTCACAAGTATTTCTAGGAAATGATCTATATATGTCCACATGCAAAGTGTAAAAGTAATCAGCAGTGTCATCTTGTGTATCTTCTTATTTAACCCCACAATCTTTTAGTATATAGCTAATAAGTTCCAAGAATTTTCACATGTGTGACGTTTAATACTCATAAACATCTTACAAGGTAAGAAATTGTATTTAAAATGTAAGAAATCTAAGGCTCAAAATGGTAATGGGGTAAAACATAATTTTGTTGTAGGGAGGAGTGGAACATTGCATTTAATAGTCAGATTAAAACACATGCTTTGTTATTACAGCAAATTTAGATGATCAGAAGAAACAAGTATTATCACTTTCTTATTAAATTTCTACTGCAGTTGCATGTAGTCTGCTGTGTTTCATCTTGTTACAAAGGAATAATAATATTATTGGTTGGGGAGGTTGTAAAGAGTTGCATGAAGTAATTTATATGACAGCTCCTATCCTAATTTATAACAGATGTAGAATTAGAAAATTATCAAGTTTGAATCCTTCAAATTCATTCTTGATTTTAAAAGCCAAAACCAATGATGTGAATTTTAAGTGGAGGTATTGACACAAGACTAAGAAAATGGAGCACATCTATTGACCTTATGAGTTGATACATAGAAAAGATCAAAATCTGAAAAATATTTCCAGGTAGGTACCGTGATGTCACTAAGAATATAATTAGCCATTGTGTCATGAAGGTTACTTCAGGTCAATTTTATTTTTATTCTGTACTAAAATTGTAAAGTTTATATGAAGTTCTTGTGTGGCCTTCTACCTTTACTACAATGATTTATTGTTATACATCATTTAAACCTAAGACAATAGTTCTTAGATATTTTGTAGGAAATCATATTCCTTCATTTACGTTTGTTGTAGAAAATTCGGTTTTATTCTGTTTGGCTCACTGTGACTTCACTGATTTTGTTATGATGATCTCAACAAGCATAAAACCTGGTAGTAACCACCTACTTTCTTCCTTGTACCTATTATTGTATAAGTTAAAAAAAAAATATTATAGCAATGACATGTTCATAGCTCACCACTAAGTTTTGACTTTTTTCTTGATAGTACCCACCACCTTATACAGTGGATGCTCATTAAATGTGTATTAAATATGAATTACCTCAAAATCTGAGTTCACTATCTCACAGAAACAAATAAATGGTAGAAAAAAACAAGGCACTTAAATATATAAAAATCATGCATATATATGAGGGTTTATCTCAAATACCTTGGTAATTTTCTTCACATCAGCATCATAATTTGGCTGTGTTTTCAAATATCTAACTCTCCCACCGCAAGAATTAATAGTCTGTCTGAAAATCCAATTGCTTGAAATTTTACCAATGATGGTGTTCAGAGTCAGGAATTTATGAAATAGCTGCATTTTCCTCATTTGGGGATATTTGGAACACATTTCACTATCTCCACCATTCAAAAGAAAACACTGTCTTCGCCTTTAATGAACAAAGCATTTACTTTTTTTGGAAATGTTTTCACCCAAAGAAAAAGGTTTTCATTTAGAAATGTAAACATTTTGGCTGTTCGGGTGGTACCAAATAAAAGATTCCCTGATTGCTTTAAATGAACCATTTAGAAATCCTTGCCAATGTAGACACAGTCAGTCAGTACTCCACAATGTGTCAAAGTGTTCCACCTTCACTGGTGCTTTGTAAATCACACCAGGGATTTCAGTAAATTAAGTCGACTTTTTCACTAGAAACCAGATGTTGCACCTCCACTGAGTTTTACTTGGGAAAACAATGCACTATTAAGTGACTATGAGCCATGCAATCAGGAAGAAATATTGCACCTGGATGTCAAAATGCATGCCAAGTTTCAACCAGCAGCAATAAAAAGCCTTCAAGGCAACACTCAATCCCCCATTAACTGGAATCTAGAATCTAATTTCTAAATTTTCTAAATTCCAAAGATGTGTGATAGACCTTAGAGTTAGGTCAAAAGCACCCCTAGTTTGAAGTGTCTAACGTGAAACAGGATGTGTGTGTGTGTGTGCGCACACACCTGTGTGTTTCTGTGTGTGTGTGTGTGTGTGTGTGTGTGTGTGTGTGTCTGCAGCAAAAAGCCCATATCAAAAAAGACTACTGGAATCAAAGACCTAATTCAGCCAGTGCATCCAGATTCTAGAGCAAAAGTAATCAAACAATGTAGAATAAAAAAATAAAGAGAAAGAAAAGAAGGGAGGTTAGGCAGAGGAAAAAATGAAGGAAAACAAAGACAAGAAGGAAGAGAGGAAGGAAGGAGGGAGGGAGGGAGAGAAGCATGGAAAGAGGGAGCAAAGAAAGAAGGAAAGAAGAGAAAAGGAAAGAAACATTTAGAAGCTGAAAATATATATTCATCAACTCTAATGTATGTCCAAGACCTCCCAGATTGTAGCTACGAATAACTGCACTTTTCACTCACCCACAGGACTCCAAATTACTTAAGAATACCCCTGTTTTTCTGGGCGTCCTCAGAAGAGTGTCTCACATGAACAAATAACTTGTCCACTGCCATCACCACACAGCAGCACACAGGGTCTACCCTGTTCCTCTCCTCTTACTTTTATGTCTACTTGTCCCCTGCCATGCCCGTGAAGCCAAATGCTGGAGCCTTCCTGCCACTGCCCATTATATGTCTTCCTTTTTTTATCCTAAGGATGCTAACTCATGTTGCATAAGGCACCTTCCAAGTATCTTAAATTATTCCA
This sequence comes from Leucopleurus acutus, assembly GCF_964270905.1. Lineage (NCBI taxonomy): Eukaryota > Metazoa > Chordata > Mammalia > Artiodactyla > Delphinidae > Leucopleurus > Leucopleurus acutus. Next base: position 18,223,797 of record NC_139142.1, on the reverse strand, counting down.
AGATACCTAGCAATACAAGATATCAATGGTTTATATGAAAGAATAGGAGAATGACCTCTTCTCTAATTACGTTTCATATTTCATGGGACTCTGGGCACAAGCACAGATGATTGTTCCGTGTAGGTGAGATAATCTTTCTTATGTCAGCTTCTGGTCCTTCTCTACCATAGGAAATCAAACCTAACCCAAGGAGCTAGCCATAAAACACAGTTTCTCACATCTTACTCAGTGTTCCACTATTAGCACATTGTCTCCCAACCCCAAACTCTTTCCTTTTCCAAATTGTAAGAGAAAACATGTCCTCACATGACAGTGGATGTATACAGGGGAAAAGATGCTTACATGCCAGCAAGTTTGTACTAATACCATCCTGAATCAGGTAACTCCTTACATATATATTTATATCTAATTATACACATATTTATATAATGTGCAATCAACTCCCACTCTTTATAATTTCATTTATACACAAAGCCTTTTTCTAAATTTCCTATATCATAAAATTTATAATTTCCCTAAAATAAACCTCACTGCATTTTATGGAGGGAGGAAAAAGACATTTCAGACAAACCACCCATTTTTAAGAAAAGAAAGGTATTGACAATCAACATCTGAGAAATATTTGTAATTGATAGCTTTACTGAGTTCACTGCTTGCTTTGGTGGATGTACTATCAATTGCTGAATTAAAAAATTTCCCTAACATGTAATAGTTGAAAAATAAACATTTATTATTGTATTGTTTATGTGGTTTAGGAACTCAGAGGCAGTTTTTCTGAGTGGTGTGGCTTAGGTTCTTTCATGAAATTGCAGTCAAGATGTTGGTCAGGTTTACAGTCATCTAGAGGCTTGACTGTAACTGGAGATATGCTTCCAGAACAGTTCATTCTCATGGGTGTTGGCAGGAAGCCTCCTTTTCTTGCCACATGTACTCTCCACAGGACTGCTCCAGCATCCTTGGCATCCTCTCAACATGGCACTGGCTTCTCCAAGAGGGATTTAGCCACGAGAGAGCAAGAAGGAAGTTACAATGCCTTTTATGACCTTGTCTCAGAAGTCACACACCATCACTCCTGCCACATTCTCCTAAGTAGAAGTTAGTTACTAAGTCCAGCCCACATTTTAAACTAGGGGAATTAAGCTGCACCTCTTGAGGAGAGGAGAATCAAGGACTTCTGTATATATTTAAAATCACTATAGGAAGAATATGTAAAGTACTTAACAAAGGCTCAGGAAAAATATGGCCAAGACTAGATGAATCCAGGTTCCCTTTACTGGAGATCCTAAGATACTGTTCTTTGAGACAAAGAGGAAAATATCTTAATATATAACAGTATCATTTGACTAACATCTATGTTTTGGATCTGTGTAGATTTTAGCCTATTTTAAGGTCTTCACATGACTGAGGTAAAGACAGACAGACTTCATTCTCAATTCTTTGGTCCTTTGTGTTGTTGTTAGTATGGGCACAATTCCTTTTCTAGTAAATGATGAGGAACTCTCTCATTCCAATGGTAGTGCCTATACTGGCAGATGGCACTTTGAAGTGGTCTAAACAAACCATTTAGAGGAGGCATGAGAATGGCATACACGGTTTTCCAGTTGGGAAGCAATAAGCTACAGATTGTACCATATTGCTACTGGCACGACAGTTCAAAGTACCCAAACTGACTTAGAGGAATGTTAGAAGACAAGTGAATACGTTATAATAAATTATATTATGATAAAAATCTGCCTCAGCATTACATCTTAGGGATCCTTCAATGTAACAGCAACAACAACAAAAATAAGATATTTCATTTTTTCTTCTCTGAGATTAGCAGTCTAATGTGTAGGTGGCAGGATAGATAACAGACATCTGGTTTAGCAGAAGTAAGCGTCGACAGTGGCAGCATGGGCAGCAAATTTTTATAATATTGGCAATTCAAACTCAAGTATCAGATTAGTGCGGTATTAGAATCATTCACTATACGCTTGGAGGCCAAAACTTTTCTCAGCAAAACTTTCAATGATTTTTAAGCAAAATAATATGGTGTGTGTCAGTGTGTGTATCAAAATAGGCCATCCAATATTAAAATGTCTGATGTTCAGCCATAACTTTAGTATAATTTACAAAATCAAAATTCATCTGAGTCATGGATCAAACAGAGCGTTATAAAATTGCAGCCCCACTGCTGTTATTCCAACTTTATATGCTCATGGCAAATCCTGTGATGTCAGCATTTAGGACAAGCCCTGGCTTTCATCTATTCTAATTCAACCACCAAAGTATTTAAGTTATGACTCATTTTCAATTTGTCACTCAAATATCACCTACGAGGTACACAATATGATTCATTATCCAAATCAACTATATCAAAGCAAAGCCTAGGGCTTCCCTGGTGGCGCAGTGGTTGAGAGTCCGCCTGCAGCTATAGGGGACGCGGGTTCGTGCCCCGGTCCGGGAAGATCCCACATGCTGCGGAGAGTCTGGGCCATGAGCCATGGCCGCTGACCCTGAGCGTCCAGAGCCTTTGCTCCGCAACGGGAGAGGCCACAACAGTGAGAGGCCCGGGTACCGCAAAAAAAAAAAAAAAAAAAAAAAAAGCAAAGCCTAGTCTTTCTTCTTCTGCCCAACAAGTGAGGCATCTTAGTAATAGAGTTTGTAGGCGTGACCATTGTAAAATAACTTCTCTGTGCTTGAGTTTAATATTTATACTTTAAAAGGCTACCTGAACTTATGAGGACATGGTTATAGTAAGACCAGTTTTTATTTTTTCTGTACAGCCTCATTATGTTAGCTTTTGCCCTGTAACAAACTGCCCTCAAACTCGGTGAACTAAAACTACCACTGATTCACAGTTCTTTGGGTTGGCTGGAAGATTCTTCTGGACCGAGCCAGCTCAGCTGATATCAGCTGACCGTGATCACTTGTCTGTGGTTATCTGAAAGGTCAACTGAAGGAGGGATAATCTAGGATGGTGTCACACCTACACACCTGGCAGTTGATATCCAGTCACTTGAGACAACAGGGAGGACTGGATCGGATGTTTCTCATCATCTAGTAGAATAACCTCGGCTTTTTCACATGGTGGTCTTAGAGTTTCCCAGAGCAGCAAGAGAGGGACAGCTCCTCTGCTGGCATAATATTTGCCAATAACTCACTGGGCACACCATGTGACATGGCTGACCCAGATGCAAAGGGAGGAGAGATAGGTTCCACTTATTGATGGGAGGATCTGTCATGTCACAATGCAAGGTCAGGAAAGAAAAGAATATGCAAAAAATCTTACAGTGTACAACCTTTCTCTTGTCTCAACCTTCGTAAGAGCGTAGGGGTCCAGTAGAGTTCACAACATGGGCACAAGTAGTGTGTAACAGTGAAACAACTATGGGCTTTGGAGTCTGAAGAATGATCTGACCTTTCATTCATTCACTGATTGTTAATCAATTTTAATTCATTAATTCCTTCAAACAGTATACATTTGTTGAACACATAGATTATCCCAGACAATTTATTCAATAATCATTGATTCATCAAATGTTTTATTGAGTGTCTCATGTTCTAGGTGCTATTCTGGGCACTAGATAGTTGGCAGAGGACAAGACAGCAATAAAGAAGACAAAGTTCTATTCTCATGGAATTTGTATTCCACGTAGACCAAAGCACACACACACAAACACACACAGAGTAGAACATTTTAAAAAAATAATAAAAAGAAGAAATGAAGGAGTTACTTTGACATAGATGGTCAGGGCAAGCCTCTCTGAGATGACATTTCACTTGATACCTGACAACAGGAAGAAATCCATCCTTCAGGATGGAGATCTTGGCATAGGAGGCAGAGGCAAGATCCTAGGGCAAGAATGAGCTTCATGTGCTCAAAGAATATAAGTGTCTTTCCAGAGGTGAATGAGCAAGGTAAAGTGTACCAGGAAAGGAGGCAGGGGCTGGGTCATGCTCAGCCCCTGAATCCTGGATTTAGGAGTTTATGCTCACTTTCATAAAAAGTTGCTAGAGGGAATAGTCTATAAATGAGGGGGATATGACATGGCCCCAGGTAGGTACATCTCTTTGGCCCTATGGGCTTTTGCTCCACAGAAAAGGGCAGGGCTAGAGCAGGACCAGAGTGGGGTCCTCTATAACACAGAGTCCAAGAAAGTGAACCCTATTACGCAGCCTGAGGGTAGAGTCCCTACCTACAAAGATTTCATATTGAGAATGTGGGAACAGTATTTTAAACACAGGGTGGAAAATGCTTGTTGAGGAATACTCACATGTTGTTTGACACCCCCCCCCACACACACACAAATAAAGGATAGTCCATGGGCTATTAAAAGATTATAAGAGTACTTCATAGGGTTATTTTAAGGGAATCACGACCCATAGCAACACCCAATATATATTATATTCCTTCCTTTAAAAATAATCAATAAAAATACATGCATAGTACACTGTCAAGCCCAATGGTAATCACAAAAGAAAGTTTATAAAATTTAGTCACTGCCTTCACTCTCCACTCCACTCCCTCTTTAACACTGAACTTTGATTGTCCACGTCCACCATCCTCTAACTCTCTGTGTCTCTGGAATCCACACCTCACTATCAGAAACACAAATGTCAGCTTAATCTCTTTATGTTACATGTGTCCAGTATTTCAGATCACACTTGCCAACATTAGCGTGAAATATCTATTTATGATTACATTTGTAAGATAGGGATTCAATCCCCCTTTGATTATCTATTACAGCAGTAGTGTGATTGAAAAATTACATACCAAGAAAAATTATCTAATTTAGGGTGCATGTTCAAAGGGTAAAGGAAAGTTCTTTATTATTCCACAAGGAGGATAAGCACACGTCTACAAAATAATAAAGATCAAAATTTTAATTTATCTTGGGTAATTATTTTCTTTGCATTTAAAAAAATCAAGCATACTACCCATTTTAATTCAGTTTTGCTTGTTTTAAAAAATTGAAAACATATAAAATAGATAACTAATAAGAACCTGCTGTATAAAATAATAATTTAAAAAATTGAAAACAACACTTTTAGTTTGTATTTATTCCCTGTTACTTCAAGATGAATAAATTTCAATGATGGATAAAGACCAATAAAATTTTGAGCCTTGAATCTTATTTTATACTTCTTGGGAGATAACAAATGCTCCTTGAACCCAAAATTGTTGGTGAAAAAAATATTAAGAACACTTTTTTCTTCTTTTTACAATCTCTTTCCCATTCTCTCTACTGTTGTTCCTATAGCATTGCTTCTTACTCTCCTCCCCACAAAATCCCATAAACACACATGATCCAGAAACTATTTATAAATACACAAACAAATCATTTCCCTTTACTGTTCTGCAGACTAAAATAATAGCTCATCAAGAGCAGCTTAGGCAAGCAGTTATTTGCAGGGCTTAAAGCCTCATGTCTACTAAATGATGATGATTTCATTATATCATGTAGAAATCCATTTCAAATTTTGAAGTGTTGGTATATTAATTAATAGGTACTCAGTTGTAGAAAAAAGGGGAGAAACAATCAAATAAATGTGTCCAGCAAATATTAATGATACCTCTTTATAATATATATTTACATGATTATCGGCATTTATTCATTCAACAAATATATAGTATTAATCTGTTACTATAGCCAAGTACTGTTTTAGAAACTTGGAATAAAACTTTATATAAGACACAATAGGAGAAGACAGCCTTGTAAAGAATCACGAAGGCAGAAAAGATGAACCATCTTACTGTTGCTAGGGATAGGGAGTGTCAATGAAAATCCTACTGAGGAGGTGATTATGAATAGGGAACAAATGGAAGGTTTATGGGTTTACAAAGAGAGGAATAAACAGTGAACAAGGACAGAATGAAGTCTAAACATAAAGGTGTGAAGTCCCTTCACGCATCCTGGATCCAGCAAGTGTTTTGGTACTGCAGAATCTTAGGTCTTTGTATACTAACAATAGGGAACAAGGCTCAAAATACTGGTAAGGGCAATTGCTGAAGAATCATTTAATGCCAGATTAAAGAGTTTATAATTAACCTTGATCATATGGAGAACCATTAAAGAGTTCTAAGCAGGAATGTGGAATTTGGAAGCTGCATAAAATCTGGACTAATCAACAAAGAGATAATTTAGACATCTCCCCTGCCTGAGCACCAGAATGAAGTTTACATCATAGAAGGATAGGATGGGCTCTACAGACACAGAAAGTAGAATGAATCATGTTCCTAAATAGAAGTCCCAAGAGTTGGACTAGACAGACCCCAAAGTTATAGGGTGACCACACTGGGAATTTTTATCAGCTTGTACATAATTGTGCCTAAGGCAATATTATCCATAGTTTTAGTCTCCATTCAGTCAGAAATACAGACATCTTACTTTATGAACCATACACAAGTCTCTATGATGCTCCATTGCCCAACTCCCACCCGTTTCATACACTTCTATGGTTCAAACAGAAGTTTTCATAAAACTATCACCCTTAGTCCAGGAGATGCATTGGGACATCGACAGTTCTTGTATATCTATTTCATTTAGAAATGGTAGATAAGACCACCTAAACTGATTGCACAACCTTCTACTATAATACATGGTGATCAGCAGTTTGAACAACATTAGTTTAGAAAAGAAGAGAGTCTGGATCACTTGAGTTTACGGTTGCCTGTGTCCAGGTCCAGCCAAGTATATGCTGACTTAAAAGACTACTAGAAAACAGCTCTGGAGCAATTAGACATCACCTGCCCAGTCAGCTACACCTGATACCCAAGAAAAGCCAACTGTTTCTGAATTAATTCTACTCTCTCTATCTCTAGCTACTTTATCACCAGCTACTAAAGTATCAGTGGTTACAACGACATATTTTCTGTTACTAATAAATCTTCCCTGGGCATATCAGAGCACTGTATTTTAAAATGATTTAGCAGTAACTATAGAGCTACTAAGTGTTACATGAATTGGATCGAGTTCTAACTGCCTTTATCACATACTATTTTTTTTATTTATATCACTTGAAAAACATCCCCAAATGCATTGTATATATATATATGATGTTTTCAACACCAAGCAACAAATGTCATTATTACCCCCATAACCACAAAGCAGGATTCCGTTTTACCAAGCAGTCTTATTCCACAGATATTTTATTTACTTGTTTTTTTCTTCTTGAAAAGTTGCAAATAGCACTCTAATACAATGTTTTCCCTTCTTGGACCACTAGTTATATGGGAACAACTGGAGATATTTATCCTTTATCCATAGTTTCTCTGTATCCATAACAGTCTATCTGTACACTTAAAAGTGAGCCTTAAAAGCTTTTCAAACCTGTTTGTATAGTAGAAACCTTCCACTCCCCTTCATTTAAAAAAAAATATTACCTACTTACATGGAGTAAAATACTTTAATGTATACAAATAACCAACTCTTCCCATTCTCACCTATCCCATCATACACATATATTTGGTTGGTTAGTCAGTTTGAGACCTAAAATTATTTAGATTATGTTTATTTCATAAACTGATTTTCTTTCTTTAACTAATTTATGATATCTCTGTATTATAACCTAATAATTCAGAGTATGAATTTGTAATCAGGCACTTGAAAACTTTGTCCCATCTTGGCCTAACTTGGTTAATTAATATTAATGTTTAATATTCTAATTAATAATAAGTTAAATTTCCTTCTCTGTTAAAAATGGAGATAATGAGAGTATCACCTTATGGAATCTTTCTGAGAATTAAATAATATGGAGCATGTAAAGCACTTAACAGTGCTTTTCACATAGCAAGGGTTTATTAAATGTGAGTTATAATTATTGCTACAGAAATGTGTGACCTCAGTGCCTTGGCATAATAAGCATCTAAATGTGTCACCTTCTGTCTTTCAACCTGCACTCTCAACCTTTCATCTCTCAACACTGAAAAGCTTGACTGAACTGCTGGAGTTCACATGAAGACTGAAGGTTGGGCATGGACTTTATCATTTTGTTAAACATTGAAAATACTTTTTAACATTACCTGTTGCCATGACTTATTATTTATTTCACAAATATAGTTTTACAAATACGTATATTACAATTACATAATGAAGATATATAATGTGTACTCTCATTATCTTCATTCTTTATCATTCTTCGGAAGTAAAAATTTTTCAAACCAGCAAACCCCTACCAAAAATAAATAAATAAATACATGTAAGCTTTCCCAATGTATTACTTTCCATAGCTTTGTACATTGAAAACCATTTGGACTTACACATCAATATCTTCTGTAATGGGGAAACACAGATTAGAAAATGAAAAATAATAATAGTAAAAAATCTGTTACTATGATCTGTTTAAATTCTTCAAGGTCTTTGATTCTGCTCTGTGCAATCACTATAAGGACAAACACAGTGCGTCTGAATAACTGTACTACATTAACAGTTTGATTTGGAATATTGTAAATTTTGGGAATACTTCCATTGTAATTATTATCTTATAATGCCTATAAAAATTTTTGTTGGGCTAAAGGAATTTCTTAACAAATATTCTGCCTCCACCACCTGGTCTCATGTTCTTTTCTTCTATGATCATATTTAGTGACTCATTTGGTAAATCTTACCACAAACAGAACTTCAATTACAACTTAAAATTCTCAGTTTTCAAAGTCAAAGGCTCTTCAGGTTGCTTTAGAAACCTTGACACTGCAGTGCTCCCAGAGAGGAGGACTCCACAGGAAGACATGGGACGAGGGTGGGGGTCCTTAGTTTCACTTTAAATATAAATCCAGAGCCAAATTATATTAGCGAATATTGAGCAACATTGTCCAATCCTTTCCAAGGCCATTTATATTTCCTCTTAATTAAAAAAAAAATTCTTTACCATGTGGACTAGTATTTCCAAGTACTTATACTTAATGTCACATACTCCCATTTCAAATGAAAGCCTCACATTTTTTTCAGATTTTGATTTTGAAACTTTTGTGAATTCAGCGGACCTTGAGTTCAAGAAATGACTCTTCCCGGAATGTGGCCAGTTTCGCCATCTCTCAGGGCTCAGTTCCTTCTCTTATAAAAAGAAAACACTACACTCTCTACCTTACAGGCTTGCTGGGAGATATAAATGAGGAAGTGTATACCTTATTTAAGAGCGTACATATGATAACTATAGAAAATTATTATGACTTCTTTTAGTTACAACCTCAATAACTTATTATATGTTTTTAACCATCACCTTCACAGATTCTCTTTAATGCTACAGCACAGCATCCTCGCTCCCATCTTAAGTACTGTGCACTTCCTTTGCATGTCTTTTCAATGTTTTACCTTCTCAAAGTGCAGAAACCACAACTGCCCACATCATCACAGGTGTCTATGTATAACCTATCTCTTGCCATCAGGCTAATACTTGATTTGCATTCCAGTGTCCTTCCTGATAACATCTCATGTTTTGTGGCCCCACTTACATAGTTATGGGAAGGGCTGAAATGACTGGGAAAAATTTTGCTCGATTTAAAACACATTTCTTGATCCACATAAACCATTGTGCTGGGCCAAGTTACGCAATGATAAATAAGGACAATATAGAGAAGGGAGACTCAGCAGCTGCAAGGCAAATGCTACCAGCATGAACTGTGAGCCAAGAACCGGAATCAATACCCCAGAGGCCTTTTTTTATGCTCACTGTTATGTTATGTTTTATTCTTCATCACTTTACACTGCACTGGCTGACACTAAAACTCATCAGGTACTTTTCTGCTCATTTACCTAGATACTTAGGATATTGCTATAATCTACTCTTATATGATTGAGTCTGCATTTCTGAAAAGCTCTTAAGGTCAAGTATAAACTCAGAGATTTCACTCATTCACCAGCTTACACATAAAGTAATTTAAAATGTATTTATTAATACGTATCTTCAGTGTTTATAATTGCCCATGCAAACAAACGCAATATTTTTGCTATTCTTTATCTTAATCGTCTCCTTAAAAAAAAAAAATCAACAAATGAAGACAGTCCCATTCTAGGAATATGCAGTTCTTAAAATGTACCTTTAAGGAAGAGCATGATAGCATATTTTTGCAAGTATGAGCAGATCATGTGTCCCACTTCACCTTTATCTGTACAGGAACACCCCTCCCCCCACAGCCTTGCAAAGTGGCTTAGATGGGTAGAGCCTTCCCTTGAGGAAATTCTGTGGCTTTCTGTAATGAATCATAATTACACTAAGACTCACAGAATTGGTCAAGTTGCTATAACTACGAGAAGGCAGGCTTTGGCATCAAACCTGCACAAGATTGAATCCTGGCTAAGGACTTATCAGATGGCTATTTTAGAAACTCAGGAACATCCCTGGTTATTTGCATTTCCACATTAACATTACCAGATGTACCACATCTTAAAAAATTCCTTTTTTATTAACTTTATTTTCTTTTCCTATGACTCTTTTTAACCTAGTCTGCTTACTTGTACTACTTTCTTATTTTTTTCCTAGCAATTCATCCATAATCATTTTCTCAGGAGTCTCTAAACTTTGCTTTCCTGTTTGTATAGATTTTTCTCTATTCTTCGATTTATATAGACTTTTCTCCATCCCTCAATTTGTTGGCAATGTTTAACTTATTCCCTCTTTCATGAATCCTTTCTGGTTCCCTAAGAAGCTTGTACTCAGCTCCTGTCTGCTTTGCTGCATCACTTGAAACTTGCTTTGCCAATACTGCTCTGAGATGCCTGCCCTGGGCAGCAGTTGAGGTGCTTGCCCTCCTATCCACAAGGATGCCCCAGACAAAGCCACCCTGCCCACCAAGCCCAGCTTAAGGACTAGTCTTGATCTGAGCTTGTTAGTGTCTTTCCCACATAAGTTTCTTGAGTGACAGAGCAAATTGCAGTATCTACAGCAAGACCCAAGCGGTGTACCACATGGCAGCCCTGCCCTAAGTCAGTTGTTACTTTTCTTGAGTCTATAACTCATTTCTTTGATAGAGTCCTTGCCCTCAGTAGTGACAACTTTATGAACATATATACATTTTTAAGAATCCTGAGAAAAGAGTCCAGGTGAACATTGAACTTCATAGCAGATGGCTGTTTTCAGGTCTTTCTATACTCTATCCTTAAAATTGTTCATTTTGAAAAAATCCCTTGCCATTAGACCAAATCAGACTTGACTAGGTCTCAAAATCAATTATATTTCAGGTGGGTTATGCTCTTCCTATGCATGCTTTAGAGAAAACTGTTTTAAGTCTGCAGCAAATCTTATCCTACCATTTCCCTCTTTAACACTGTCCCATGACCACTCCTCCCCCACTGCATACATTAATGTCAGTTTTGCCCTGCACAACTCAGGGGGCACTAGTGTCATAGAATAAAATCTATACAACCTTTGCCTATGGACTTGGTATGGCCAGTGAAGCCATTTTCTTCATGATTTGCCCTGATCTACCCCTCCAGCTTTACTGCCTTCCACGTGCCCTCATCCTACACGCTGTATTTGTGCACAATGAATTGCTTTTTCCTAAACGTGCTGTGCTCTAATGTTCTGTTACCTTGCAAACACAACTGATACTGTATGGAATGTTGCTACCATCTTATCTGCCATTTCCACTCAGTCCTTTCTCTAGATTACTCTACAGAGGTTAGTAGTCTTTCCTCTCCTCCCTGATCATCTTATACCTAAATCAGATTTTCATTTGTCTTAGTGTTTGTCTGTCTCCCCTCCAGACTCTAAGGACCTTAGGGAGTGAGCTGTGTCGTGTTCACCTCTGACCCACAGTTCTTGGCATGGATCAGGCCCAAGGGAATTCTGAAAGGGTTAATATGGCAAACTCAGGAAACAGGCTCCCTTAGTTCCATTGTTGGCTCCAGCCTTCTGTCACACACTGTGTTACTTGGTCAAATGACTTAACCTGTGCCACTCTTTCTTCAATAGTAAAATGAAGCTTGTAGTTCTATCTGCCATAGAGGTTACTTGCAATTATTAAGGGAGTTAATACATGTAACATAACTAGAAAGGTGGTAAATGATAAACACAACTGAAACATTAGATATTAGTATTATATTGCTATAATTACTATAGTTATTGTATTATTATCTCTTTAATAATATTGCCAATGAGTAGTTCTCAAAATTTGGGATGCTAGAGAAATGCTTTTAAAACCCAGAATGTTAGACTTTAGGGTCCTAGAATCTGCATTCTTACACATAATTCCATATTTTTTAGACACATTTCCAACACTGTGATGAATCAGGCGGAGGTCATAAAATGTCGACCAATTCTAAGATTCTAAATTGTCACATAAAGATTATGCTGTATTCCTTATGGTGACTAATACACACACACACAAACAAACATACCTTTCACCTTTAGCTATTGAAATTAAAACAAACTTTTTTTCCTAGATTATCCTCAGTGTCAGAAATGTATATGTACCTGAACATTCGTTCTCTTTCTTTACTGTATTAGTTTATATAAAAATCTACTTTTGGTGTCTAGCATTCATAACATTCATAATATCTCACATGCTTATTTGAAGCACTTTGCAAGTTAAATTCACTATTCCACTTGCTTACTTTGTGATTTTTATACATATTTTATAGATTAATCTAGTCACTCAATTAAGCAACAGAATGAAATTAATTTTGCAGTGTTGATGATAAAATATAAGAGGAGAGACCAATAAAAATCAGTATCTTGCAAGTTTTCTTGCACTGTAGATAGAATAATAAATTATCCTCCCCAATATCTTCATTTTAGTTGAAGTTCTGGAGAATTCTATTTTCACCATTTATTGTATTCAAGGCAGGTGTTATTTGCTCTAAAAGCTGGCATATGCTGTATTACCAAGTGTGTATATGAGAGAGGGGATTTGTAAAGCCAACAATTTTGAACAACTTCAGAGAGAATTTCATATTGATTTTTATTTGGCATGTAAAATCCAGGATAAAACTCAGATAGCATATTCCCCCTATAAGATATGACAATAACTAAAAGTTTTTTGAATTACATTTGAGTGTGTGTGTTCTTGTTATTGTATGCTTATAGGAATGCCCAGTAATAATTACTTAAATAGAAAACATGGGTTAAAGAAAAATATAAGTTCAACATTATGACTGAGAAGTATTTTTACTGTATGTATTTCTGCAGTAAGTTGCTTTTGAGTCTAAGACAACATTTCCAGGCCATAATTTTCTTCCTTGAAACTGTCTATGGAAGCCACATGTAGAAATGATGAGAAATTAGGGACTACGGTACAAGTCAAAAACATCCTTACTAGGAAGAGATAGTACAGACCTAGTATTAAGCTAGAATTCTCCCTATACTGTACTTTAATTTTAAATTCTCCATTTAATACCAAGAGACACATTCAAATACCCAAGAGATGTGAAAGGCAAGAATAAGTATAATGCTTATTTGTAAGTGGAACAAGTTAACTTTCAAAAGGGTTGGTTATATTATGTTTGTTATCCTGTTTTAGGTTCCATTTTATTTGGCTTTTTCTCCTAACAGTATCCAATAAGACAGCATCTATACAATTCCTTCTCCTCTTCAATATATATGTTTTCAGCATCTACTATGTGCCCAGCACTGTTATAAGTGCTGGGAAAGAGGAAGAGCCAAAGGCCCCGCCCTCACGGAGCCTTCATTCTAGTGCCGGAAACATACATTAATGTAAAAATAAATGAATATCTGTCAGATTCAGTGAAAAATGCTAGGAAAGAAACTAATTCAAGGTAATGGGATGGGGGAAGGCTAGCAGGCAATATCTTAGAAAGAGGAATCAGGACCATACAAAGAAATGACATTTTATCAGAGACAAAAATGAAGTGAAGGAATCTGTCTTGTAACTATCTGTGAGGAGAGCTTTAAGCAAAGGAACAAGCAGGCGCAAAGGCCACGCAGGAGAAATGTGTTTACGAAGTTCAAACTTCTGACTTTTCTATTTGCTGCCTCTGGCCACGTTACCAACTTTGAAACTTAGAAAGATTAATCACCTTCTAGCTTTTCGCTTTCTGTCTCAAAGGTCTAAATTGTATTTTCCTTTTTGTCTTTTACTAATTTCCTAAAAATAATTACAAAATCAGTACATGACTTCTGGTAAAAAATTAAAATTATATAACAGAAGTTCCCCTCTCCAGGCCCATCTCACCCCCCATCTTATAAGTAACTACTTTAGTTGCTTTTCATACTCTTATTTTTCATTATTTTTTCTTTGCCTTTATATGCATACCTATACATAAGGCGATATGTGGGGGGGAATTCTGTGTGTGTTTTGGCACACACACATATACATATATATACTTCTTTGGTTTTACTTTTCTGCCTTATTTTTTTTAAACCTAAGGCTATATCTATGTTGGATCCCTGAAGCTATATGCACCCTAGAATTAGCAGCCATTTCTGCTTATAATCAGATAAGAAAACTTAAGTCCACTGCTCAACCTTTATTATTTCTACCTTTTTTGTTTAAACACTGAATTCACCATAGTGAATTTAGTCCAAATAGGTACTGAACTTGAATTCTTAATTACATCTACCACGTAGAAAATTTATTCCGAGGCTGTCACCATTGTGATCCCCCTTTGTTTATTTTGCCTTCTGACTCCAGTTACTAAATATTTATTAAAATATTTCCTTTCATAAAATATTTGCATGTTCATGATGCTTTAGGCAGTATGACCCCATGACCTAACTTGCCAGGACTTTCTCTTTTTTAATGTCTAGTAAATTCTGCCTTGTATTGGCACCTCTGGCTGCATTATTTCTATAATCAACCCAAAGCCTCCAGTTTTGTTTTACTCTGATGGTTACAGGCTTGAGAACAACTAAAGTAATTTTATATCTTTTGTTTGCTTGGCTCTTTGAACTGCCCAGGGCTTTGCAAAACAATTTTAAAATATAGTTATGATGGTTTTCTCAAAGTACATTTTAAAGTTTCTCATAAATGGTTTTTCAGATTGTTCTACCAGACTAATACAGAGGACCAAAAATAAAGGAATCGTTTTTTTAACTTCCATGAAGTAAAAAGTTTTAGGTTTTAGTAAGCCAAAGGGTTCTTAAAAGTTATTTGTTTTTTTTTTTTCCTTTTCATGAACAACTTACAAAAGGGCCCCTACAATATTCACAATTATGCTTACAATTTTCTTCCCACAACTAATTGAAGACACAAAACTTGCACCCACAAGCAGCCACCACAATGACCACAGAATGACAATGAAGGGGCCTACGGTCAGCAGTGATTCAGTACGCCTGAAATGTTTGCAATTAAACTTAATGGAGGGGAAATAGGCCTCTCTTTATAAGCGGTCATCTCCTTTTTTCCATTGATTCAACCACATTATTAAACACAAATAAGAATATATTTTCTCTAAAATTCACAATTTGATTCAAGTGTCTGTTAACACAAATGAACTCAACCATCTGTTTTCTGCACTATTTTGAGAAATAAAAGATAATTGTTGTTGATTTAGATTTTCCAAATTTTAACATGGAGCAGAGCAGAGAAAATCAGAAGAGAGGTACAGTCCAGTAGAAAGGAAGCTATAGTTATCTAAACACACTATGGCAAAAGCAAGTTCCAAAATACCATTGAAGACCCCATAAAATATTTTTTAGAGCCTGTAAATAGAGCTGTTGTGGTCAGACATTTCCCCTCCTATGCATACTTTAAAGAATAGGAAATTGAAAGACAAAACCAATAAAGTAAAATATTCATTAACACTATCAGGAAATCATCAATTAAGCTGACCCTCATAAATTGTTTAATAAGTGTTTATACTAACGAAGATCTCATTAAACCAGAAAATAAACATACACCACACCACTGCTGCCAGTGTCTCCTTTTGCCTCCCTTGTTTCCAGTCATACGTAACATTGAAAGACCATGGAATAGACTCTACTGCACCCTTTCTAGATTTGTTAAGTGAACAAATTTTCCTTCATACCCAGATCACACCCAGATAAAAATTCCCATTGTATTGACCCAAAAGTTAGGACATGGAAAAAGTGTCAATCTTTTTGGCCCATTGTTGGATTCTCATTGTTACCAACCTTAAATTTGTCTAAGAATTTAGAATGAATTTAGAACAAATTCTTTCCAGAATTTAGAATAGGAGTCTGCCATTATTTTACAGTGGAATCAACTATGTCCCCAAAGGACAGAATATCTAATCAGAAAATTATTGAGCTCTCTGAAAAGGCAAAAAATAACCCCACATAACTTGAAAGTTTTCAATTCATCTTGCAAATATGAAAGAGTAATTTTCTGCAGTTGAATTAAGGATTTTTTAATCATTTAAGTACCTAGTATGATATTTGAAATATTTTACTCATAAAATTTTAGAATTTTCTTGGAATTTTAAATTATATTTTGTTACTCAATGAGAGCATTATGCTATAAACATCTTAAAATAATCAAGAAACATAGTTTATAAGGCCAAGATTTCATACAAAAGATTTCTCCAGCCAGTAGGAAGAGTCAAAATGGATCCTTAGATCTTCTGAAATTATTTTGTTTATCCTCCCTTCTTGCTTTGCTATTTCATTGTTCTTTTATAAGTATCTTTTTTCCATTTATTTGCTTGTTCAACAAATATTTACCCAAGACACATATTTTGTGCTAATGCACTATTCCAGGCACCTACCTGGATACAAAAGGAAAATAAGACAGAAGTTTCCCCTGTTATATTTTAATATAAGCAAAGGAAATATACACTGTGATATGTCAGAAGGTCCTAAGTGTCAGGCAGAAAACTAAATCAAGAGTTTGGACAAAGGGTCCCATAATTATAATTATGGGAAGGACACTCTTTGTCCCATGGGACCAAAGGATTGGTTAGCTCAACTAAGAGTAACTGAACATTCTCCTGCGGTCATGGGACCACACTCAAGCAAGATCCATTTCGCCTTTACAAGCACACAGACATGGATATTTATCCCACACAGCTGTTAATTGCATGTGGCTTTTCCCATGATTAATTAAATGTGGCCTTGACCTTTGTCTTTTCTTTGCTTCGTGTTACAATCTTTGCACCAAGCCAAACCATTTTTTTTTCAAAAATGGATTCTTCATCTCCCTTTGGATCTCTCGGTGGTATTCAATTACATTTTTCAATTTTCTTGTTTTGCTCCTTTCAGTGAAGACACGTAGCACTAGTGTGAATTCGCTACCTGAAAAATTATCCATTATCTTATCCAATCTTCTGTAGTTGACAGGTTGTCCCATTTTGCAGTAGAACACATGATTTTACAAAGTATATCTTGTCTAGTAAGGCATTCATAGAGCTCGAACAGAAATCAGGTATTATCTCAAACAGTTATTCTCAATCCTGGCTTCATTTTTGCATCACCTATGTAACTTTAAAAATATTGATGCCTGGACCTGGACCGCACATCGAGAGTTTCATTCAATTGTCTGAGGTAGGACTCAGGCATTGGTATTGTTAAAAGTCTGCCTAGGTTCTTCTATTGCTCAGCCAAGGACTACAAGAAACTGGAATGAGCCTTTTTGCTCAGCATGAGCCAGTATCACCAGCATAAACTGGGAGCTTTATAGAAATGCAGAATCTCAGGCCCCATCACAGACCTACTGAGTCAGAATCTTCATTTTTAACAAGACCCTGGGTGATTTGTATGCATACAAAAGTTTAAGAAGCATTGCCCTAGGTATAGACTTTCATTTTGTATGTAAGGCAATTAGGAGTAGAGAAGTTAAATCATTTGCCTGCAGTTGGTGTAGCAAACTAGGGGAGGGGTGGGGTAAGAAGCCAGGTGTTAGGCGTCTCAATCTTGAGCTGCTTCTCTTTGCCACATATGGTCCTCAGCACAAAGAACTGTAATTTTTGTAAGTGACTGGAACCTTGATGCAAATAGAAAAAAAATCTCTGCATGGACTAATTAAGGAAGGAAGAAAGTATATTACTGTTAAATAAGAATTAAAAATAGTTTTAAATAAATGTCACTTTATATAGCAAAAGACGCTGAGTAATTAATATTGATAATTTTCTCCTACTTTAATGAGTATACATAAACTTGCTTGTCATAAAGATCTTGTACAAACCTTTAGAAATACTTATGCCAATCAAGCAATATGTTTTCTCAAGGAGACTGCCATATCGTATTTCTTTTGCTTTGTTTTACTTGGTTAATCCTTTTATCAGAAATTGAACAAAAGCAAACCTTTTGTAGACATTAAGTATCATAAATTCAAGGTAGTAAAATTAGCTTTAATGCAATTGTACCCTTCTGAAAAGCTATTTGATTGATGTTAAAACATTTGAATGTGGTTAGAGCATATAGTATGTTCCAAAAAAACTTTTTTTTTTCACTAAAGAAAATGTCTGGAAGAATTTGCAACCTAATCTGTACCCATCCAGCTCCATTTATTACCAAATGCAAAGATCTCTGAGCTGAGAGCAGGTGGCTTTGTTAATAAAGACTGGCTTGAACACTTCTGTGTGTGCATTTCGGTTCCTTAATCTTTAAGAAAAAATATGGTTACATTTCTCCCACTACCATAACTAAGAAAAATATTTAAAAACTCTATTTTCAAAGAATAGAACTACGTAGATTTAAGTTAAGTAAATTCATTTAAAATGAGGCAGTTCTGTCATTTATCATAATTCAAAACTATAATAAAATGTCCTCATGTGAAGTTGTAGTGTTCTGTTCCATTACATACCAGTATTTCCTTTTTAAATTTTGAGTCACTATTAATTTAAGTAAGTAATTATTTAGGTCCTTATTGAGTACTGTAAGTTTTCATCCCCCCATCCCCCAACAAAACTTGAGAAATAATTGTTCTCTAAGATAGTGTCATTTGTGTCTTATTTGAGCTATCAATCATCTTCATCGATTTTGGATGAACTGTCTCCTTAGCTGTTACACTTATGCCAAATTAATTTCACATCAGAAATATCTCCCTGAAAGTATATCTTTCATCCATACCCTTTACTATAGGTTTATATGATTTTTATCTTGATTTACTCTCCCCTCAACCTTTATAAGTTTCTCTTTCTCAGTCTCACAATCAGGGTGTATTTTACTGTTTGAATCTACGAATCCCATTAAACTATTTCTAAGTCACAGGTTGCATATCAGAACTGGCTGTGCTGAATTCGAAAGAAGCATAAAATGTCCCTAAGGAAAAAAATGACGGTTTAGGAGATAATGAACACAGCTTCCTACTTTGACTAATATGTTTGAAATCCAAAACTTGAAATTGAGATCCAAATTTTGTTCAATATTTTAAAAATAAAAGTGTACACAAACAGTTTTGATATGCAAGCTGTTACTTTAAAGACAACTTGAAAGAGTTTTCACTCCCTTTCCTCAAATTTACCGTTTACTAACTATGGAAAATAGAAAAAGAGGAAAAGGGAATCAGATCGAGAAATGAAGAGAGAAAAATAGATATGTGGAGAACGGGAGAGAGGAAAAAGGAAGGGGTTGGGCAGGTAACATACCAAAACTGGAATAATTCAATAGTTAGAAGCATACATTGACAAGTATAAATGTCCTCTGATTACTGTGAGTGGGAGAAAGGGGGTGCTTTAAACATCTCTTTTTGTATATAATGACCCACACAAACTACATTAAAAGAACATTACAGCTGTTTTAGGAAATTCACAGTTCAGGGTGAAATATACCATATGTCCTCGATACCTAAACACAGAAGGGTGCATGAAGATAGCTATTAGGCTGACTCCCTGTTGTGCCTAGGTACTGCAGGACATATGGTGCCTTTCACTCTTGACTAATGTTTCCTTCCTTTCATTGTTTCCTGCAGTAACTCAAATGTCTTCAGAGTGTTGTTCTCCAGTCTAAGGATTGAGTCTTCATGAACAACTATCCTCCACAACAACACACACATATGCATAAGCTTCTTCTTGCCCAAAGTGATTTTCCTCTGTGTAACATACTGTACTTGGCAATACATACCCATGACTAACCAATCTAGGAACAAGTTAAACATATAACAATGACAATATTGCTATATGTGGGCTGCAAAATGGAACAAGGTGTTATAGATGGAAATGTCGTTTTCTATGTCTGTGAGTCTCTTTCTGTTTTATAAGTAAGTTCCTTTGCACCATTTTCTAAGACTCCACATACAAGTGATATTACATGATATTTGTCTTTCTCTGTCTGACCTACTTAGTATGATGATCAATAGATCCATCCATGTTGCTGCAATTGACATTATTTCATTCACTTTTACACTTAAGTTGCATCCACATCTTAGCTATTGTAAATAGTGCTGCTATGAACACTGGGGTGCATGCATCTTTTTGAATTACAGTTTTCATCTTTTCCAGATATATACCCAGGAGTGGGATTGCTGGATCATATAGCAACTCTATTTTAAATTATTTAAGGAACCTCCATACTGTTCTCCATAGTGATTGTATCAATTTACATTCCCACCAACAGTGCAAGAGGGTTCCCTCTTCTCCACACCCTCCCCAGCATTTATTATTTGTAGAGTTTTTGATGACAGCCATTCTGCCTGGTGTGAGGTGATACCTCATGGTAGTTTTGATTTGCGTTTCTCTAATAATTAGTGATATTGAGCATTTTTTCATGTGCCTATTGGCCATCTGTATGTCTTCTTTGGAGAAATGTCTATTTAGGTCTTCTGTTCATTTTTGATTGGGTTGTTTGTTTTTTTGATATTGAGTTGCATGAGCTGTTTGTATATTTTGGAAATCAATCCCTTGTTTGTCACATCATTTGCAAATATTTTCTGCCATTCCATATGTTGTCTTTTCATTTTGTTTATGGTTTCCTTTGCTGTGCAAAAGCTTTTAAATTTAATTAGGTTCCATTTATTTATTTTTGCTTTTATTTCCATTACTCTAGGAAATGGATCCAAAAAAATATTGCTGCAATTTATGTCAAAGAGTGTTCTGCCTATGTTTTCCTCTAGGAGTGTTAGAGTATCCAGTTTTACAGTTAGGTCTTTAATCCATTTTGAGTTCATTTTTGTATATGGTGTTAGAGAATGTTTTAATTTCATTCTTTTACATGTAGTTATCCAGTTTTCCCAGCGCCACTTATTGAAGAGACTGTCTTCTCCATTGTATACTGTTGCCTCATTT
Source organism: Leucopleurus acutus (assembly GCF_964270905.1). NCBI lineage: Eukaryota > Metazoa > Chordata > Mammalia > Artiodactyla > Delphinidae > Leucopleurus > Leucopleurus acutus. The sequence goes on along the minus strand of NC_139142.1, from coordinate 18,202,738 downwards.
TTCATAGATTAATTGACCATAAGTGCATGGGTTCATTTCAGGGCTTTCTATCCTGTTCCATTGATCTAGGTATCTGTTTTTGTGCCAGCACTATACTGTTTTGATTATTGTAGCTTTGTAGTATAGTCCAAGGTCAGGGAGCATGATCCTCCAGCTCCATTCTTTTTTCTCAAGATTGTTTTGGGTATTTGGGGTCTTTCATGTTTCCATACAAATTTTTAAATTTTTTGTTATAGTTTTGTGAAAAATGTCATTGGTAATTTGATAGGGATTGCACTGAATATGAGATTGCCTTGGGTAGTATGGCCATTTTAACAATATTGATTCTTCCAATCTAAGAACATGGTGTATCTTTCTATCTGTTTGTGTCCGTTTCAATTTCTTTCATCAGTGTCTTAGTTTTTGAAGTACAGGTCTTTGCCTCCTTAAGTAGGCCAGCATACTTTTTGCTCTTTTCTTTCCCAGTCTCTTTGTATAAAGAGATAAGAGATAAGCTATATTCCATTTAAGTTGCATTTTAAGAAAGTACATTTATCAGATTTTTAACCACTAGGCCCTTGGAGATAATAAAAATCTATCAATCATATATGTTCATTTAGTTGGTCAGAAGAAAAGAAAAACAAAATGCTTCAGCTTTCTTCCCTCACTTACTTACCCAATGATCTAATCCTAACTCATTTTCCTCTCACCAAATCCCCAAGAAACAGCACTGAATGGAGAAAGTATAGAGAAAAGGGGAAAAAAATGGCAAGAAATTGAAGGATGAGAAGAAAAATTAGACCAATGGGAGAGATCAGAAAAAGCACCACATATCTTCTGGGGGACATAACTGCTGGGCCACTGTATCATGTGTATAACATGCAGACCTGTGCTTGGTCACCCAGGAAAAAGGCTCACAAATACCTAAAATGAATTAAGAGCATGCCATCTGTGTGTTTTAAGGAAGAATCCTGGTGGAGATGGGACACAAGGCAGCTTGTAGCAGAAAAAAGGCATGACCCTGGAGGAAAAGGAATGTGCTGAAGTCGAAGTTCTGCTAATTTCTTCTCATTGTGTGGTCTTGGCCAATTTATCTAACCTAATCTTCAATTGCTTATGAAGAATCCTTCATTGAAAGAATCATACTTAAGCAGAGTATTGTGGGAAGACTAAATGAGATCGCCCACATGAAAAGCATATTGAAGTGCATTATACATATGCTCAGCAAATCCTCCCATCTCCTGTCTCAGCAGCCCTGAGGTGAAAAGCTTCTGAGACACCATTTCCTATGAGCTGGTGAAGTTTTCCAGCTGGGGTGTAAAGACTCTTGCCAGGATTAGCCCAGAGTATTTGCTGAGAGAAAATTAAAATGAAAATATCCTAAGTTTATTTAACTATCGCAACTTTCAAAAAAATATATGTCTTCCATGTCATATATGATTTATTCCTAAACCACCAGAAATCTTCTAACCAAGATATTCTCCCTGCTTTCAGAGCAAGGCCTAGTCATGTGAAATCAGGAATCCTATTTAAAACAATCTGCTTGTTGACTGAGAGATAATTAGAGCCCCATCAGTTGATTCTCGGTCCAGAAAAGTTTCAATCGGTATTTTCAACTTGGGCAGAGGGAGCTACATTTGAGTCACTGGTAGAGAAATTTATCAACCTCACTTTTGCCAGATTATCCACTCAATAACTGTCAAGTTCCATTACTGTCATTCACTTGAGGTGTTTAGAGGCAGGTAAGTACTATGTCTCCTCTTCCTAGTAGCCTCATTACCAAAAGGTATGTAAGCCTAGGCTATGCTAAAGTAAGGGGAAAAAAAAAATACCTCAGAGGCTAAAATAACAAAGGCGTAGGTCCACTGCAGGTTGACTGGAGGCTCTGACCTTGTCTTTGTTATTCTCATTCTGGGTCCCAGATGGTAACTAAAGGGAACATTGCCAGACGCCATGGCAGAGGGCAAAGGGAAAGAGTCCTAGAAGTCTTATAGCAGCAATTAAATGCTCAGTCAAGAAGTGCCTCTCACAACGTGCTACTAATCATGAACACCAAGGTTCAATGTCCCATGAAAGATGAATAATCAGAAGACTTTGATGCAAAGCATTAATAACTGCCTCCATATTTCACAATGAAAGCAAGTCTCAGAAAAATTTCCCACACAGGCAAACATTTATTAGCAATCAGGCACAAAATCAGTCATATGATTATTTATTTGTTTTTAATGTTTTTTTTTTTGTAATAGAGTCCAGTCAGAAGACATAGCCTTGCATGACGTAGAGAGAACACAGAACAATGACTCTCTAGACCTGGTCGAAAGGTATTAGTTTGCTGAGCTGGCTGGATTACCGGAGTGATAGGACCCAAATAATTATGGTGGTAGGGCCACTGACATATATGGAACATTATCCATTTCATCCATAAAGTTATTTCTAGCAAACCATATACTAATTAACAAAACATTAGTTGTCAATTTCGATAAGGATCTTTGAAAAACTTGAATAGCCACCTCTGGCAGTGGAGTTCTATTTAGGGTAAATCAAATGCAGACTGACTGTCCCTTGCTTCAAAATAAGTCGCCTTAAACCTCAATAAGCATACAAAAATAAACTTGTATTTCTCATGCATCTATAGTGTACAGCTCATAGGGGGTGAGTTCCTCATCTATCTGTGGGTTGGCTCTACTCCACATGTCTCCCCTCTTTCTCTTAGGAATAACAACCTTCCAGGAACATTCTTCTCTGACTATGGCAGAAGCACAAGAACTCAATTGGAAACATGCAAGGAGTCTTGAAACCTAGGCTCAGAACTTGTATAGTTACTTCTACCTCCTTCATTGAACCAAAGCAAGTCCCACGGGTAAGGTCAGAATCAAAAGACAGGAAAGTTCTCCCCAGTCACGATGGAAGTTTTTATAAAGTTACATAGCACAGGCATGGAAATGATAAGGGGTACAGAATAATTACAGTCATGATAGCAATCTAACATACAGCCCTACAGAACAGATAAAAATTAACTCACATATCCATACGTCATTTTGCTTTTCATTCCAGTTTTCAAGTTTCAGAATTCTCACTGCCTACAGTGGATTCTGATCTGTGCAGAACCCGATCATGTGACTCCTAGTTGGGGTCTCTGACAATTACTGCTTTAGTAAAAACGAGTGTTTTCTGATAGCTCTAAAGTGTACTGGGCAGAACAAAGGAAAGGAATTAGATCATTCTTCCAGCAACTTGAAGCAGAATAAGGAATCAAGATAAAGGACTTAATTCTATAGCTATTTTGAGTTAAGATCAAAGACAGTCAATTCTCAGAACATGAAACAAAAAGGTGATATGAAATTTTGTCCCTTTCAAGTATAAAATTATACAGATGACTCACATTTGTTTGACCATACACCTTCAGTGTATGCTTTACAGAGCCTGGCTAATAGATTAAAAAAAAAAAAAAAAAGGTTCCCTGTGAGATGTTTAAAAATCATTGAGTTGGAATGTTGCTACAGAGTACATAAATTTCAGAAAGAATAAACAAATTCTGAAGAGAATTTTAGCTTTGCCTGATATCTGGTCAAATTGTCACTATAAAAGCCTGTTCGTGCGTACAGGGATCTGGGGAGTGACAAGGTGCTATGCTCTCCTGAGCAGGGAGTCTCGCAATAAGCCCGAATAATGCATGTAGTTACCTCAAAAACTATAAGATGAATCATCATTTTCTCTGAATTTTATTAAGCAATTTTAAAGTTTACTGGCAGCAGATAAAAGGTGAGATTATGACCTGGTCCATGTTGGTTTCTGCAAGTGTAAAGGAGATCTAACACTGATGATGTACAGGAAGCATATGCCCCCTTAATTACACAAAGCATTAAGTTACTTACAGGAGAATCGGGAACCATATGGCCCATTAGAATTAGAAGTCAGAAGGTAACGGAGACTAGGATTTCTGTGCTTTCTAACTAATAGAGATGTCATGCAATAGAAGGTTCTTTTTATAACTAGAAAGAGTGCAGAATTTCATCTTTTCATTTGGCTCATTCAAAAGCTTTTTACATTGTTCTAAGAATGGCTGTGGGAGTGCAACACCCACTTTGATCGTTTTGACTCAATTTGTCATATCTGTGGAACAGCACTTACTAGATTGCATCATGATGTCACTGTTTATTTACTCACAGAAGTGTGGGCTCTTCTAGGTCAAGGGCTCCAGCTTATGCAGCTGAGTTTATCTATTCTCAGTCTGAGCAGACTCTTAAGACTGAGTCATCGCTGATGTTTCTAAAGGCTGGATGATGTTTATCCCAAAGCTAACGTTATATTTCTACAGAGAAAGCTGACATTTTGTAAAATGAAAAATTATAAATATCATTTTTTTCCCATATATAGTAGATCCTGATGATGAAAGATAGTGATGAATGAAAGACCAGATGAATGAAAGACCAGAAAGTGTGTGTTGCTTTAGAGGGTAAAAATGGACCAAGTAGATTTAGTTTGGACTTCCTATCTATACCAGGATTGGATTTTTGAGACTTATTTTTCAAAGATGACTTTAATAAATCATTTTAATTTCTAAATCATGAGATTCTTAAGTATATAATGTAGGAACAAGTTTTTTTAATAATTGTTTTACAATTGTTGTTTCACAATATCTGTCTGGTGATGGTCATTGTGAAGATGCAGACACAAGAAAGATGACCCTTGATTTTGACCTTGAGCTTGGTGGTATAAAGGTAAAAAAGGCCAACACACTAGCTTTCTATTTTGCTTTGTAAAGAGTGCCAGGATGGGGGACAAAGTAAGGGGAGTTCAACCACCATATTCCTCATCACACAATAGCCCTTAACTTCATTCTTTAAAATTATTTTATTAAGTTTGAGATATTAGAAAGACCTACTTGTGCTTTCATCTTATTTATAGTGCTTCTTGGAAAAATCAAATTTGCTCTAAGCTTGAAACATCAGAATTACATTTTCAAGCAAAGGACAGGATTTAAATGCATATCACTAATTCTTTAAATGGATAAAAATATAAATAATTTTAAATTATCATTTATCAAAGTTGTTAAGCAGCCTTTTTAATATCAAAATGTATCATATGCCATCGTACATAATAATTTATGTTAAATAAGAAAATGGATGATGATTAAGAGTGAAATGAAATCCACAGTTCTTTGAAATAAATGTGTAATTTTTAATTACCATATCATTAAAATACATGTTATACATTTGTAAAAATAGTATGTGTGTGTACTATATACATACAAGCAAACAGTTTTTAATAACTATATATTTTTGGAGACTGCTCATAATAATCTTGATTCTGTCCCCTCTCAGGGCCCCACCTATTAGGTTAATTAAAAGAGAGATGTATAAGACAGTAATGCAAAGACTTCACTCTGTTCAAATGTGGGAATTTGTTGACTACATTTTACTGACCTTTGCCAAATGTGATCACAACATTTGGTGGTTCCATTTCACTGGGTTTTGTGTTATGAAAAAAGTATTTCTGAAATGTATTCCCAGCTTCACTGTGATACCAGCCACTGCCAAACAAGCCCAGGAATCTCAAGGTGCACCTGCTGTGCTGCATTTATATATATATATATATATATATAAAATACATGAGAGAATAAAACTTAAAGGGCAGTGTAAATCCATGGTGACTTGCATGTGGTCCCTGTACTGGGTAAGTCTCAGGGAGTAGGAAGAGTACTTCTTCTCAGGAAGAAGGTGAAGAGTAACAGTGAAGTACATGTGGAAAGGATTTTCTCAAGTGTAAAGAAATAAGCACATTTTTAAATTATTTGCATTGTTCCTTAGGGTGAGAAATTTATTTCTCAATTTTATTTTATTCTCAAATTTATTTTCTCAATTAGAAGGAAAAATAGGCCTCTGAAATTTAAGTAATTAAAAGACAAAAATAAGCCAAATAAGCACAGAATAGAATGCTTATGTTAAATCTTGTAGATGCTATGTTATTAATAAAAATGTATGCTATACAAAGGTCTCCATAATCTGTTTTGAGCCCTCTGCTACATTTCTGCTATCACATGCCATATCCTGCATTTTGGCTATACCAGACAGCAAGGAGATATCAAAATTAGTCCTTATTCCACCTTCACATCTGCTGTTCCTGGAATTTTCTTGATAACTTCCTACTCATATTTTCAATCCCAAATCAAATGACCCCATTGCATGAAGCCCATCCAGAATTTTGTAAGCATTAGTTGCTGCACCTCACCACACAGTACCACATGCTCCCTCTGCTATGGCTCCTGTGATATGTAAAAGTCAAAATTATTCACTCTCCTCATTAGATTGTAAGCCTCTAAATGTAAAGAAATATTTTATTTGTTTTGCATTTCCAGTGCCTAACATGTAATGGGCCCTTTAAAAGCCTCATAAAGTAACATGTATATATTTGAGACTAAACTGGACAATTTATAATAGATGGAAAGTGTGTATCAAAGATATCAATGTTTGCAAATATGGTATCTTTAACAATTTAAATTTTTAAGTGTAGGAAATTTCCAACTCCTCTAGTCTAATATAAAACAATATATTTCAAAGGAAAGATGTCTTTAAATCTACATACAAGTGATACAATCAGGCTATCATATTATGCCTCTATAAGATGACTTTAATATGCTGGCATTGATATTTATCTTTCTAATGTAAAGCACTAGTTTCACTCATCCTATAAACTCCTTGAGAATAGAGTCCATACCATAGAATTTTGTGCCTCAACGAACCAACTCAGTAACCAACAAAAATAAACACCAATAAATGCTCGATTTTTTTTTATATATGTATAAATTTATTTATTTATTTTGGCTGCGTTGGGTCTTCGTTGCTGTGCGCGGGCTTTCTCTAGTTGCAGCCAGCAGGAGCTACTCTTCCTTGCGGTGTGCAGGCTTCTCATTGCAGTGGCTTCTCTTGTTGCAGAGCATGGGCTCTAGGCGCGCAGCTTCAGTAGTTGTGGCTCGCTGGCTCCAGAGTGCAGGCTCAGTAGTTGTGGCACATGGGCTTAGTTGCTCCACAGCATGAGGGATCTTCCTGGGCCAGGGATCAAACATGTGTCCCCTGCATTGGCAGACAGATTCTTAACCACTGTGCCACCAGAGAAGTCCCTCGATTATGCTGATGTTAAAAACTGTCAATTGCATGTATTCCTTAATTTTTATGTAACGTAAATAACTGTGTGATGTTTTTCTCTTTTTAGGGTGCCTTAATGTTCTCTAGTTCAGTTAATCATCACAGAGTACTTGTTCCTTTTATCTAAATTCCCTTCCTAGCCCAATTTACTGAGAATAGTTTACATATATTTTAAGATTCAGCTTTCCCCTTCCCAAGCAAATTGTCTCAAGCCATTTCCATCCCCCACCCCAAACTAAGTTAAACACTCCAAACTCTGTGTTCCCACTTAATAAACAATAAAATGATATGCACATCTCACTGAATTATAATTGATGTCTCAAAATATGACTCCCTTGTTTGAAAAGGGCCATGTGGTCTTCATTTGTATATCCCGAGAGCTTCACATAGGTCTCTGCACACTGCAGATTCTCAATAAATGTGGATTTAATGAACTAACAAATGAATGAATGATGTTAAAGACAAGCACACACATCATATCGTGTGCTGTGGTCCTTTCAGTAGCACAAGTGTGTAAGCAGAAAACTGTGGGCAAGATCAAATGTATAAACACTGCTTCCAAATTACTGTTTGATCACTGCATACAGCCTGAGTCTTAAGCATAAGTTGAAGTCCCCTGAACACTGTAGGAACTCAGTAAATAATAAAACATGATGAAAAGGCTATTTTACTAAATTGACTACTTATTCTAAACCTTGATCTTTTTGAGAAAAACACACTCATATCAAAGTAAATATCACTGACATAATTAAAATTCAAAGATCAAAAATGTATTCAGAGTTATTACACCATACATTATTAGGATATAAATACCCTTGCTTGCATGATGTGCTATAGAAATTGGGAAGAAAGTTTACATTTGCATATCAATGTGCAAGTCACCAAAAAAGGAACAGTTATAGAAAGAAATCTTTACCTACCATTAGAGGAAAAAGGGAAATTCTTTGAAGCCATATCATTTGGTTAGAAGAAATAGTTGACTAAAAATGGAATGCAGGTTCCTCTCAAATACATTTTTTATTAAAAAAAAAAAAGTCTTTAAATGTGGCCCAACTGCTACCTTATCTTTAATCAACTTGGAACACAGGTCATAACAGAAATTAAAAGAAATCCTTTGATATTGGCTTAAGTGTAAGGTCTCAAGTGCATGGCCATCAAACTATAGGACTTATAGAAATATATATTTCTGCTCTGTTAACATCAAACAGTTTTTTGTCTTTTTTGTTTTTTATTTATTTTTGGCTGCATTGTGTCTTCATTGCAGCATGTGGGCTTTCTCTAGTTGCGGCGAGCAGGGGCTACTTTTCGTTGCGGTGTGCGGGCTTCTCATTGTGGTGGCTTCTCTTGTTGAGGAGCATGGGCTCTAGGTGCACGGGCTTCAGTAGTTGTGGCACATGGGCTCAGTAGTTACGGCACACGGGCTTATTTGCTCCATGGCATGTGGGATCTTCCCGGACAAGGGCTCGAAACCGTGTCCCCTTGCATTGGTAGACGGATTCTTAACCACTGTGCCACCAGGGAAGCCCAACATCAAACAGTTTTAAAGAACCCAGAAACTAGGCAGATGACAATAAAAGTAGCCAAACACATATCACCCTGTAATGTACAGTTGCATCTGCCTCTCCCTGACATAAATTTGAATTTGTGACCAGTGGCTTAAATTCTACTTCTTTTTCATATTTTTTAAAAATAGTGATCAAAGAAGCAACCTGTTTCATATTCTCTGCTTTTCTTCTTCCTCTGTCAGACTCCTAAATGTTGCAATTGTGTGCAACACTCCTGGATGCTCTTTTCTTCTCTCTTTGTACTTCATACTTTTAAGCATCCTTTCTATGCAGATGATTTTGAATGTATTTCTCAGTCTAAGACCTCTCTTTAGGAGGTTCCAGAGGAACCACACACCCAACTTCATACTTATATCTCTTTTGGAAACCTTTTATGTATTTGGAGTGTTGCATATCTCAAACTGAACTCTAGGTTTCCTTTCCTCAATTCTCCACCACCTCAAGTGTTCTTCCTTTCTGTTAAGGCTAATTCCATGGACCCAGGTGCGGTGCTCATGCCAAAAATCTCCAAGTCATGAGAGTCTCATTCTCCCTAGGCCCCTATACTCAATCCATGAAATCTTAATTGATAAGAAACCTCCAATTAGAAAGAGAATCTATTCACTCTTTCATCTCTAGGTCTGCTTATTAGTAGTCAGGCTTCTCCAGAGAAACAGAACTAATAGGATGGGCATGTGTATGTATATACATATATATGTGTGTGTCTGTGTGTGTGTGTGTGTACACACAGAGGCAGAGAGACAGACAGAGAGATTTATTCTAAAGGAATTGGCTCACATGATTGTGGGAATTGGCAAGTCCAAAATCTATAGGGTAGGCTGGCAGGCTGGAGACCCAAGAAAGAGTTGATATGGCAGCTCAAGTCCTAAGTCATTCTGCTGGCAGAATGCCCTCTTCCTTGGGGGAGATCTTAAGGCCCTTAACAGACTGGATGAGGCCCATCCACATTATAGAGGGTAATTTGATTTACTCAAAGTCTACTAATTTAAATATAAATCTCAAATTAAATATATACCTGCACACATATACAAACATATATATGTATATGTATGTGTGTATATATATATATCTTCACAGAAACATCTAGAATAGTGTCTAGACCTAGCCAAGCTGAAACATAAAATTCACCACAACAGTCTCCATCCCTACCACCATTCTTCTAGGGCAATTGGTAAACCAAACAACTAGTTACTTTACTTTCGATCTCCTGGCCTGTAGGCCAATTTCCACACTGCTGTCAGAATGATCCTTTTTAAAATACAAATTGGGTCAAGTCAGTCTTTCCTGCTTAAAATACTGAAGTGGCTTCCAGCAGGGTTAGAAAAATTTGAAGCCATTACAAGCGCTTCTGGTCTGGTCCTGCCTACCTTACTGAATTGAATCTATTTTCTCCCTTGGAATCCAAACATTGAATCCCTCTATTTTCTTCCTTGGAATCTGAACTCTAACTCTATTAATCCTCTCGCAGATCTCAGAGTACTTTATACTCTTTCCCACCCCGAGGCCTTCATACATGCCTCTTTTTCTTAGAATGCCCCTCCCCCAACACTTCACCTAATGAACTCTCTGTCCTTCAGGAGTTGCTTAAATGCAACTTCTCTAGCCAAAAGGCTATTCTTTATATCTACCATTATAGCATGCACATCTCTTGCCAGCATTATCACAGCTTATTAGAATTATATCCTTCACTTAAGGAATTGCTTGAGGCCTATTACCACCCACACGCCTGTGTGTGCCAGCTCCCTCCCCCACATTGCTACATACAACACAACCAATTCCGTGAAAAGAAAAAAAAAAAGACGGTCTCCATTTCGTCCACTGTGGTATACTTGATATTCGGCACCATACCTTGAATGTAACAAACACTCAAAAATGGTCATTGAATGAATGAGTAGGTACATAAGTGAATGAATGAATAAATATCATTATCATCTAGGGTTAAAAATCATTGGGGAAAAAGAAATGTTTTATAGGAAACTAGTATCTTAGAATCCATTTTACATAGGGGAATTCTGGAGAATGTTAGAATAATAACCACTTCTTCCCATAATGTACTACATTTGCATGTATATGTTCCATCTGTACCATACCCTCCTCTCAACAGATAAGAAACTGTGGTGTGAAAAGACTGTCACTTGTCCAAGGTGACAGGAAACATTCAAATAAAGAACAACAAAATCACTGAACACAATTTTAACAGTCAACAAACAAAACAGAAAGCAACCTGAAAATGTTTAATATTTATTTTTATTGATAAAACTCTAGTGAAGATATGGACAAGTATGTCAGTGAAACATAACTGAATTCTGGAGGGAGAAAGTGCTGAACGGTGTATTTATATGTCCCCTATCATTCAGGCAGTTTCAGGCTCACCAGTGCGTGGCCATGTTCAAATAAAGTCCATTATTTTCCTGAGAAATAGGAAGGAAATGCTTCTAATTTCTATTCTTTTAAAATAAGCTTTAGCAATTTAATTAAAACTTAAAAAACACATCAATACATACTCTCCCTTGTTGGTCTTGAAGCTATATATTAATTAAGCAAAATGATTCTTTACATATATTTTCTTCACCCTTCTTTGTTCATGTCAATCAGGTAAGATAGACTTTGACAAAGTTCTACCTCAATTCTAAACAGAATGGGTTCAAAGTTTATGAATAAATTTTATCAGGGCTCAGATTCCATTCAGGGAGACAAAAATAGGTTTGTTGACTTAGTTATAGCTCAATTACTTGCCAACGTTTATCTCAATCCATCTCTAACAGTTTAGTTGAAAGCACAGTTTTAAAACATATAGTATATTTTATTCTGCTTACTTCTCAAGATTGGAACGAGCAATAGTCTCTACAACAAACAGAGATATTTCCAAACTATGCATTGTTTGCTCTTTTTCGTGTTTATAAATGCTTTGTTGGCAAATGTTGAACTTATCATAAACATTCCTGAATAATGCAGCGACAAGATCCTATTTGAGCTGTTTATCTGCGTTAAACTTTGCATTTTTCTCCTCATCCATTACAAGCAAAAGCCAAATTTTTAGTACTCCCTTGCCTCAGAGCTATACGGAAAATAGCAGAAACTACTTATAGGCAATTTTTTTTTCCTCTGTAAATACCTGGGCTTATTGAAAAGAGTAACTATTGTCTCAGAAAGAGAGGTATCAGAAGAAAATCCTTTCAGAAATAGAAGAGAGATTTCCTCCTGGTGTAGGGAGAGTATAAGGTGCCCAGTGGTCTGCACCGATATGTTCCAAAGTTATAAGATCTCTGGCTGCAGGGAGCTTTCCAAGGCCTCAGAGAAGAATGGCTTCCTGGTGCCCACAGGGAACTAAACCCAGGCCTAGAGCTCACAGCTTGGTCAGCATATCGCCAAGAATGGCACAGACACTTTGAAACTCAAAAGCATGGAGAAAAAATGGGCTGAGATGCTCCCAGCACAAACATTATACTGTGAAGGTGAAGGTAAAGCAACAGAAGATGGTTACGTTTTAATTAATATATCATGGTTTAAAATTTCTAAGAAAACTTAATGCTACAGATCTTGGCTATCTAACCACAATTAAGTACTATTTTGGTATCATTATGCAAATTGTGCCTTAATAATTCTATATTGGAATAGAAAGTTTGTATATATGTTATTAGACAAAAAGCATCCTGACCAGACTAGGGATTATGCTTCAACAGAAAAAACAATCTGCATAATTTATTTTTACTACCTGTTGATCAAAATAAATGAAATCACCTGACCTTGAATCATGTGACCCACATATAGAAGGCATTACAAAATTATTTGTGAACACAACAAATAGGTCAAATAAGACCCAAATATGATCTGCATATCTATTTTTCCTATGTTTTGGTTTGAGAAAATTCTAAATCTTAAATTAATTATACTAAGTGAAATAGCCCTTAAGCCCCTGAACACTTTCCTTTAAGGTGTATATGTTTCTTCTACATATATTTTATTCGGACAGATCTTGGTGTTTTTTTGTTTTTTTCCCCAAGATTCATAGTAGGTACCCAATAAATATACACTGAAAGAATGAATTAATTATATTGGTAATAAATGATAATCATAAAATATCCAAATGCTTTGGAAATAGAGAAAAATATGAAAACATTTCTTCATTCCTCTTAGAGGAAAGCACTACTGAGTTAGTGTTCATCTTTCTAGTCCTTTCCAAACTTTTGTATATACATGTATATATTCACGTAAACATATCTAAATAAGTTCACGCTACATATTTTCTGAAACTTGTTGAATTGTATCCCATGAAAGATAAGCTGAAATCCTAAATGCCAGTACCTATGAAATGTCACCTTATATAGAAATAGGGTCTTTTCTGATGTAATCAAGTTAAAATGAGGTCTTTAGGGTGGGCATTAATCCAATGTGAGTGCCGAAGAAACAGAGCTATAAGAAACAACACAGAGAAAATGCCAAGTGATGACAGAGGCAGAGACTGGAGTGATACCTACAAGCCAAAGATTGCCAAGGATTGCTGGTGCTACCAGAAGCCAGGAGGAGGCAAGGAAGTATCCTCCCCTAGAGGCTTTGAAGGAGTATGGCCCTAACTACATATTGATTTGGGACTTCCAGACTTTGGAACTGTGAGAAAATAAATATCTGTTCTTTTAAGCCACCTAGTTGTGGTAATTTGTTATGGCAATCCTAGGAAAACTAATGTCCTTCTTTTTTCACTAATAATAAGTTTTAGACATCACTTCCAGTTTCCATAATAGTGTATATAGTTCTTCCCTATTTATTGTATAATTATACTTACTGCAACACATCTTAACACAGTCTTTTGCTCAAAGCTAGTAACTGGCAAGCACTTCTTAAGGTTTCTTTGGAACAGATTTCATGGTTTAAAGAAAGCATGCTTTGCCTATGGTGAAAGTACTCGAACAACAAATGCTGCAAACATGAATCAAAACTCCCAAGACCCATAGAGATAAAGATAGACAAACATGTCCTCCTAGACAGTCATTTCAATAATGTTGTGAACTTACTTATAGTACTTGGATTTCTTTTCCCCCTGAAATTTAAAATATTGGATTAGGTCAGCCTATCACTAGCAAGTTATTTACGGATAAAAATAATTCTTTCCCTCCACCTTCCCTCCCTCTCTTTCTTTCCTTCCTTATATATTTTGTTGAAGTGTAATGCACAGGTCATAAGGGTACCACTGAAAGCATTTCCATGAACGAACACAGCCATATAATAAGAACACAGGTCAAGAACAGGTACCTTATCAGCAGTCCTGGAACCATCCTCTTGTTTCCCTTTACCCCCACCAGACCTAAATTTGGGCTTTTATCTGTTAACCAAAAATTGCGTGGTAATTAAATCTCACCATAACCTCAATATCTCTCAGCGTTTCAACTACTCATCTACCAACCCTACTGAGCCCTGCTTAGTTCTCCCGCACATTTTCTTCCCTTTATCACCCCCCACTCTGCGCTCCAGCCACAAAGAACCACTCCAATGCCAGAAACCCACCTTGCCCCTCATGCCCATGAAACATCGCTCTTATCGTTCTTTGTTTCTAAAACACCCTTCTGACTCTCAGCTCACCTCCATCCTGTTCTCTCCTTTTCTGCCTCACCAGATGGTCCAGATCTTTAAGCATCGCCTCCCCACACCTCTTTCCATTCCTTCCCCATGGCTTTGTCAGGGGCCCCTTCTAAGTTCTTCTTGAGCGTGCTTTTCTTTATCAGTGTTGCAGCACTCACCACACTTGAAGAAAATTGCCTGGATCCTTCTGCTGACTGCGAACACCACAAAGGACTGCCAGAATAACCTGTTGATCAAACAAAGCCAAGGTTATTAGCACACTGCAGTAGGGGAGAACACCATCTTGACTTACCTGTGTTTTACTTACTTGTGTTTCAGAAGGGGAGGTCAGGAGTGTATATTTATCTTTGTTTTGGAATCTGGGTGCAAGTAGTTGAAGGTGGAACCGATTGTGATATAGTTTAAGACTGCTGGACACAGAGACGTGAGGAACTTGTCATGAGTCTTAAAAAGTAAACAGTTGTTTGATAAATGATCTTTTGGCCACCTGTGATCCTGAGATACAGGCTTATCCGCTCAAAAGAGTAATCTCTTGATCAAATCAATTGGGTTTCAGGCCTTTCTTAAAGCAAAGAGTAAAGTCCAATATTGCCATGCGGTTAGGATTATCTAACTAATCGTGTCCACACAGCTAGTCAGGTGACCTGGTACTGCAGTCCCTCCAGGAACGGTGCAGCCCCTCGAGGGCTGTGGTTGCAAATGCATTCATTGCGTTCTACTCACCGCTTTGGTCCTTGTAGCTGCCGCGCTACCGGTTCCTTCTTATTTCCCGCCCGCGAGTCTAAATTACGCGATGTTTCTGTCTTCTCGCGAGGTTTCGTGCTTCCTAGTGTTCCCACGGCTAGTATTATTTTTTTCTCTCTCTTCCCATCGTAGCGTGCAGTTTGCGGTAGAACCAACCGCTTCATCTGCCTTAGTTTGCCGGTGTCAGCGGCCCACAAGGTGTTGACCTTGGTGTCTTTTAACCAAGTGACTGGCAAGTGCGTGTACAGTAGCACTTCATGCCGGGGACTTTTGTCGTTCTGGAGGCTTAATGTGTTACCTCTTTCTATCACAACAAACCCAAATCCAGAAACTATTGTTAGCCAGTTTTACGGAGGTGGCATCTACAGGTAACACACTTCACGTGGCAGGGCCGAGGTTTCAGCTAGCTACCAGGCTCCTTCCTCCCTCCCTCTTTTTTCTTTCCTCCCTCCCTCCCTCCTTCCCTCCTTCCCTTCCTTCCTTCCTTCCTACCTTCCTTTCTTTTTTCTTAAGATTAAATAGCTAAAATTTAAGACTCTTTATTGATTTCAGGTAATTTATTTGGCTTGAAAAAACATGCAGTGCATAGTTCCAATGAAGAACTAATTACTTTCTTCCAAAGAAAAAAATAAAATAGCCAACTAAAATATTCTTCCAGTCTCTAAATGCTCCTAGAGAGCCACCTTCCATAGTACCTGAAACACAGCAGTCTGGAGAGTTGGTCCCACAGAATATATTCATGTCAGCAAAACAAGAAATATGCTACTTGTCTCTCATTACAAGAACATACCCTGAACGCACCTAATTAACATACTTATTTTTAAAAAATTCCTCCGTGTCCTTCTCATTAGAATGATATCCATAAAGTCTAGAAATAACTCAAAATTAGAAGGTGGCCTGAGTGCTAACACTGCCTATGGCTCTTCCTACAAAATAGTTTCTAGTCTGTTTTGAATGTCTGAAAAGAATGGCAGGAATTAAAGTGTTCTGCTTGATTTGAAAAGAGCTTCCCAGAAGGACGCGGAGGGCCAAGAAATCCACCTGCATGCTTGGTGGCAGCTATCTAAGAGGCAAAGCCAAGAATCTTCTGGATATTCTGTCAAATCGACATAGTACAGAGAATGTACACGAAGGTGAAATTGCCCACAGTCAAGCTATGTAGAGGCAGGTGATCTTAGGTATCCTTCCTCTCACTTTTCAACCTCATGGTCCTTGAGGGCAGGCATTGTATGTTGTCCACTATTACACATTTAAACTCACTGCTTATGTGAGTAACTAATAAATAATAAAAATATTAACACTCTAAGGGAGCAGGGTTTAAAATGAGTAGAGCCCCCTGTGAGCTACAAATTAACCTGAAAACATTTACTGAGAACCACTGCCAGTATCTATTTCCTCCCTCAGAAGTGTTGAACTCAGGGAAATGGAGTTTATGGTGAATATTGAGAGAGCCAAGGTCAAACCTGAGAATAACAGTCAGTGCTGTGGGAGAGTAGGTTGAAGTGAGATGCCTAAGAAGTCAGAGGTAAAGAGCAAACATGAGAGGCAGACAAAGCCAACCCAAGCTAGGAAGGATGTAGCAGCTGAGGGTTACCACATACCAGAAGATACCGGAGCCAGGCAACTGTTCAGAGTTACAAAAGCAGCCACCACTCCGTGGAGATGGGTGGACCTGGAATCCAGAGCAAACAGGCCTCAGTGGATAGCTCCTTTTACTTTTTCTGTTATAGATATTGTTCAAGCTATAACACATTCTTAGGGCTTTGCCCTAGGAATCCACATGGCGATAGCCTCACATTTGACAACTGCTAAAACTTCAGCTTTCCCCATAAGGAAAAATTCCTGTCCTAAATCCTTCATGATCAAAACTTTTAAAACCCAGCTGGCTACATTTCAAGCAAGGAAGAATTTCGGGACCCTTATAAGAATTGGGATATAGAGTCTGCAGAGAGAATTAATAATTTTAGGATTTGATTCATGCCGAGGAAGAGAAAAAGTTTTAAAAGCCAAAGTTCTTCATTCAAGGAACTGCACATTGTATAACGTAGTTATTTCCCACAGCAAATATGAGTAAAAAAATTTGAGCAGTGAGTGATACAGTGGAAATGGGCATGTATGAAGATGAGTATCTGTAGTTTTATTAAAAATGCATAATAGCCCAGATTAAAATTACAGGGCTATCAACCCTCTTGTTTCAAAGAGTATGTTGAATTCCCGCTGGGTTTAAAGAAAAAGATTACCTTTTTCCTCCCTGCTAAGCTCTAATGTTGCATGGTTTGCCAGGTGCAGAAGAGACTTGATCTGTCCCTGAGGAATGAAGAACAGGCCACAGATGGAAGTTAGATACCCAACCTGAGTACCAGGATGGCTCAGAATCAACTCAAATTGTACCCAAAACTGGACACCAGTGTTTTTCAAGGTGTTGCTGTCAGTGCTCACAACTTGGTGCCTTTCTTACTCTCCAGTTGGTAATTACAGAAAAAGAACCAAACAAACATAATACAGAGAAGCCAAAAAAGCCGCACAGAATCAACCTCATGCAGCAGAAGAAATGAAGCCAGATACTTGATGTAATTAGATAACTGCCTCAAGTAAAACGATTTGTTTAAGCTGTTATGTCAATTACCTGAACATGTAGAAATAATTCTGTGCGGAAGAGGTCAGAGTTAACAAGGTGTTAATCTATTCATTCAAATTAAACATTGTGAAGACTGAGTTTGACTCTAAGACCTGATATGTTGATTTGTGCAATGAGGCAGGAGCTCTGTTTTAATTTCTTCAATAATGTTAAATTTGACTATATTGAACTAAAGGGACTAAAAGTTTCTGATCCAAGTAAGTCTCAGTTGTATAACTGAGATTTTAAAGTTAAAAAAATCTATTTAACAGTAAAATTTCAACTTCTACAATAGCAGATGTGTCATTTTCAATTCCTTATTTATGAAACTGACCTACATACACAAAATATTAGACAATTTCTCCATAAAAATGGTTCAGGCACTATTTTCCCTGAAAAGAATGTTTAAAACTGTGTCTCAAAATTTCTCAGACATTTGGAATGTCTCTGATCTCTCAATTTTGGATTTTTAGGAATATTAATCAAAATTGTTCTTCTAGTAAGACCCTGTAATGTCAACATATTTTGTATTTTGTGAACCTTCTTTTATGTCAAGAATTTTCCACAACTTCAGCTAAGCAGAATAACTCTACAGGGAGCAATTTTTTTTTTTAATTCTCCAATTTTGGGGGAAGATTTTGGGATGGGGACTCTTTCTGCCTAATCACATTGTAATTAAACATTACTTTCTAGAACAATAGATATTTTTGATATGTTTACCTTTTATCTCTTTCTTCCTAGTAGCAGTAGGAATTGTAGGAATAGTATAGCCATGAGGTGGAAAGTAGACTTTGAAAGTCATCAGGTTTAAAGAGTCTATAGTACAAATGTAAATATGACTCCAGATTCTCCTTAAATTAAGAGAAACTCTGACCTAGACTATATCTTTATTTTTCTTCATCAAACTGCAGTTTTTATCAGTTGGCAGAGTCATGATAGAAACAAAAAGTCAGAAGTCTTTAGAAAATGAAAGGTAAACAGGTGATTGTTGGAGGAGGTCATCTAGAGTACATGACCACCAGTTGACCTGTGAGCTGGACCTGGGCAATCAGAGGCCTCTCACCCCTTCCCTGGTCCTTGGAATGTACATTCTTCCCACTGTTCCTACAGTGGGAGCCATTTCAAGGACCAGCCTTGAAAGAGTAAGATGTTGAGACCATCTGGACAGAAGATATGACTAAAGACAGTTAAAGCCTCCATAGAAACGTTAAGATTCTGGCCGGCAGGTTTGGAGATCTGCTTATTTTGCAACCACCTAAGACAAGTCTCCTATGTAAGTTCCCTTGCTTATTAAACCTGCCACCTGCCAATCTGCAGTGGCTGCCTCTTTCTTTGGTGTCTCCTTTCCCTCCGTGTACAGGGGCTGGGTTCACCCAGGGAACTTCCAGGGATGAGAACCAATAGTAATTATCTGCAACTTTACCTAACTGTACCTCAAAACAAAAGATTTTACCATAGGTGTGTTCTTAAGTAGCACACTTGCATTTTGTGACCTTCAAAGACTGTAATTAACATAAATAAAGATTTCCAAAATGACTTCTGAACCTTTTTTTTTTTCTTTTTAATCTCAGGAGACAGTCTTTTTTAGTGCAGGTGTTAAACCCTGGCCTCTCACATGTTTTTCTCATGTGCCCCTCTTGTTATTACTACTTGGGTAACCAAAGTGTTATCTGTGATGGTACCAAAGGATCTTCAGTATTACTTCATCAAACTACGTTTTTTTTTCCCTCAAAACTTCCAACCAATTTGTAATATTGCCATCAACTTGTGATTTAGGCAAAATGAGGTACTACAGAGAATGCCCCTTGGTGGCCCTTCTTTCACCTTTGCATAAGCATATGCCTTGTGCTTTGGTCTCCAAAGGTCTTTAGGAAGAGCTGGATAATAATCGTATATACTACTTTCCTCTTAATTAAAAATTTAGCTACTTAGTACATTCCCTATACATAAGAGCCAGGAACTAGCTCTTAATTCAAGACATAGACTACTGCAAAATAATAAGCTTGTGTCATAAGCAAAATATATAATTCACACCCACACTCACCCCCACCATTGGGTGCTAGCACATGAGCTGATTCTCATCTAATGGAAGCATGAAACATTTGACAAACTATACTGCTTTGTCAGCCCCATTCTCATTTTGCTATGCTACAAAAGTTTCAATATATTAATCCTACCCCCCTTCAATTTGAAAAGGAAACATCTACTCCCAGCTAAGTGCAAAACTTTCCAAAAGCAATCCTTCAGAGTGTATTTTAATATGAGTGAGTACAAACCTCTACATTTGATTAAAATAAAAGTTGAACACACTGATATAAATTATTGCAGAACACAGGACGGGTTCACAAAAGCTAGAGAGAATCATTGGATTATAGAAATGATTTTATAAGAGAGATGAATCTCTCTGCTTTACATGTATCTTTTATTTACATATATGTGAGCATGAGTATGACTTTTAAAGTTTATTGCAGGAAAGATCTATTCTTCCCAGTCGTGATTTTCTTAATTCCTGATATTTTCACATTTCCTTTTGCCTTTGTTCTGGCATTTTGCTCTCTGGAGCCATTATTCAAAGTGATACTTAATATCCCCAATAAGAAAGCAAAATCTTTCAGTAATGCACATGACTGCTTAATGATGCAAGATCATCTTAATTCCCTCTCCTTGTGTTTTATTTTCCTTTAGGGGGCAACAATTCTAAAGGCTTAACTCTGTCTCAGCTGGTGAAAGTTGAATGGCCCTGCTGAGTGCTGTGACATTTTTTTCTCTCCTCAGTTGGTCCACGGGATAAAATACCTAATGCTCTTTTGAGAGTGAACCATTTGAAGAGTGTTAGTGGTTTGCTTCCAAAATTTTGTTGCTTGGAGAATTGAGTTAAACACAAGGGGACAGATAGGCTGCTGTTTCCAAGACCTCTGAAAAGACATAAAATCACACCAAATGATATGTCATTTTACAGATTTCTCCCTTTAACACCATTTTCCCAAAGGGTGACCTGCTAGTTAAATCAGGAAAGGGGAAGGATGGTCCATCACTCGGAATAGAAGAAGAAGGAAACCAGAGAGCACTAGAGCGCTGAATTCCAGGTTTATTATCGAAGAATGAGTAATGGGTGCACTGCAGGCATGAGTGGCCGTGGAGTCACCTTTATATAAATATCCCAACTAGTCAGGTTCCAAGCCCCATGTGTTATACTGTCAGCTCCCCTCCTCCCCACCATGGCTTTTGCTTTCCAGATAATTCCCAAGTTCCCCAGCAGTGCTTGATTTAATCCTTGTAATCACTCCACGGCTGCTGAAGCAGGGATTCTGACATGTTCATTGAGACCAGACTCTGAAAACTCAATCCTGCATTTTTTCCCCAGCCTAGGTGCCTCCAAATGCCTTATGTCCTCCTGGAATTACAGAGTGGACAAGAAAAAAGGGCGAGTGCCTAAAAGCTCCAGCCCTCTGGTTGCTATGAATCTCTGATCAGACCAAGACTCCCTCCCACCGACTGAAGAATCCTGGTTGCTGCTTAACTGTGTCTCTCCCGCTGGTGCTGGGCTTTCGGCAGGCAGGCTCATCTCGACAAAATGAAACAGTTCCTTTATCATCGCCTTTATTTATTTTTTTTCTTTTTCTTATTTTTTATACATCTTTACTGTAGTATAATTGCTTTACAATGTTGTGTTAGTTTCTGCTTTACAACAAAATGAATCAGCTATACATATACATATATCCCCATATCCCCTCCCTCTTGAGCCTCCCTCCCACCCTCCCTATCCCACCCCTCTAGGTGGTCACAAAGCACCGAACTGATCTCCCTGTGCTGTGCCTTTCTGCCCCAAGTGTGAAATAGACTCAACCACTGAGACCAAGTTTAACGTTACAGAAGATTATGGAAATGCTTCCTGATAAGATCTTTCAGATCCCAAAGGCCCGGGGGCATCTTCAGGGGGTGTTTTACAGCAGGGGTCCCCACCTCCCGGGCCGCGGACCGGTACCAGTCTGCAACTGGGCCGCACAGCAGGAGGTGAGCGGCGGCGAGCCGGCAAAGCGTTGCTTGCATTACGGCCAGAACCATCACTCGCAGTACCACCTGAACCATCGCCACCTCCCACGTCCCTGTCCGTGGAAAAATCGTCTTCCAGGAAACCGGTCCCTGGTGCCAGAAAGGTTGGGGATCGCTGCCTTACAGCGCTTAGTACCGCACTTCCCACCCCACCAGCCTTCACTGCAGTGCCTCAGAGTGTGCCCTCCCCCGCCAGAGCCATTAGGTGCAGAGTGCGGTTTGGACTCTTCTACCGAAAAGGAAACACATGAAGTCCTACAGCTCTGCCTCCATCATATAAGAGTTTTTGCACTAAACAGAGCTCTGATTTTGTCACCTGAAATAGTGTGTGTGGATTAATTATGACTCACGAGGAGGAAGATTTTCCCCATCATTCTGAGTGCATGTGAAGGAAACTCCCTTTGAACGATATTCTAGGCCTCACTCTACTCCCTCAGCCCTCAGTGACCACCCAAATTGGTGCCTTATACAGAAGGAACTGAGAACATGTGGCTCAGCCCATCTTAGATATGTCAGGTGTCTGCCACATTATTTGTGGAGCCCAGTTCAAAATGAGCAGATGGGGCCTCTTGTTCAAAGAAAAGAAAATGTGCCATGAAAGTTACTAAAATATAAAGCTCTTTCCTTTCTTCTCTGGTCTTTCTCTCAACCTGTCTTTTGTCGGCTATTTAAATCGTAATAAATAGTAAATAGTATTACTAAATAGTACTACTAAATAGTACCACTTAGTACCATGGGACTCACGGGGCCAGTGTAGACCCCCATAGGATCCCCGTGCCTGGTCCTGTACTGTGATCCCAGGAGGCTCAGAGCAGGGTTCCTTCCTCACACAGCTGCAGGACTGATACACTGGGTAGGGTGGAAGCAAGGTCAATCTCCCCTTCCCAGGGCCGCCCACCTGCCTTCCCAAACTATTTCAATAAGTGACCACCAAATGGCTACAACCTCCAAGTGGGGATATACCCTTGGATAAAAACTGGTAAGAGAATTGCTCCCTACCCCCAGTCACTGGTTAAACACTTCCAGCCCTGGGAAAGGATGGCCACAGCCATGTCCCATCCCAAGATGTGGCAGGGTGCCCATGTCTGACCCAGGGCCTCCTTCCCAGTGCCTAAGCCCAGGACCCCACAGGGTGAGGCTGGGGAGGCCGAGGGAGCTATCCCTTGAGCAGGGGCAGGAAGGGGAAAGCCAGGTGACCTGAGGTGATGGGGGCCAAAGAGTCAAAAACCTTTCCTCAAGGATGTGGAGAGACAGGAAGAGATGGGGTCAGGGTAAGCCAAGCATATATTCAAAGATAAAATTATGATGAATTTCAAGACAGTGGCCACAGATCATTAAACCCCAAGCTGGGGCCTTCTGAGTTGAGCAGCCCTGGGCAAAGTGTAGCAGTCCCATGCCCTTGAAATGGACCTCTCTTAATCTGGTGTTCTCTATTCTCCAGGCCAGACTCAGCAAGGCCAGCTCAGCCTCTCTGGGAGGGTCAGAGTGGGGCTGAGCAGATTTGCTTTGACAGTTTGGGAAGTGTTAGTCATGCAGAATAGTGTTTACAAGTCCATGTTTCCATGGAATAAAGGTGACTTTTTTTTTTTTTTTTTTTTTTTTGCGGTACACGGGCCTCTCACTGTCGTGGCCTCTCCCGTTGCGGAGCACAGGCTCCGGACGCCCAGGCTCAGCGGCCATGGCTCACGGGCCCAGCTGCTCCGCGGCATGTGGGATCTTCCCTGACCGGGGTACGAACCCGCGTCCCCTGAAACGACAGGCGGACTCTCAACGGCTGCGCCACCAGGGAAGCCCTAAAGGTGACATTCTGATTTGATCTTTATCTGCTGGAGTTCTCTCTTGCTCTTGTTCCTACCCTTGCTCACTCTCTCTCAATGATTATGGACTCCGTGTTTCCTTCTGAGAGCAGGATATCCACAGGGAACAGGTCTTCTCCCTGCTACTCCAAGGCACACGTCATTCCTCGGAATCTCCCCAGTGCAGGGAGACTGCCTCTGGCCCAATTTTTCCTATGACCAGGAAGACCAGTTTGCCTATTCCAGGGTTTGGTTAGCTTTCACACAAAGTAGTATCCTTTGTTTTAGGCTCTCTTGGTAATTGCACCTTTATTTTGTTGTTGTTTTTCCTTTTCCTTATTTTACAATTAATTCACATTTGGCCAAGGAAAAGAGGAGCTATTGATTGGATCCTCTTAGATACCCCAAATGATGAGACTTTCCTCAGTCATTCATCCTTGACCTGATCTTCCTATGACTTTTGACAGTTGAGCATGGGATGCTCTCTGAGGATAGATGGAACCTTATCCAACATCTGGATTACAGAAACCCACCCCATCTTTGTTCAGTTCCTTTTCTGAATGTTCCTTCTCATTTTCAGCCAGAACTTTTCCTCTGCTTCTTCCATAACTGTCTTTCCCAGCATCCCGTCTTCAGCATTTTATCATTCTACTTCATCTCTTTAAGAGCCTTTTCCTCTCCCATGTTTCCAAATACCACCCATACACCAATGATTCTCAAATTTTCCTCTTCAGCTTGACATCTCCTACAAAGTCTAGAACCAGGCATCTTAGTCCTTATTAAATATCTGAATAAGAAACAGTCTTCTAGAAATCTATGGTATAAAGTGAACTAATCCTATTTCCCTCTTTAAATTTGCTCTTTTATACCCCAACATAATGAAGAGATAATACAAACACAGTGTTCCCAAGCCAGAAGTCCTAACATCTGAGATTCCCTTGTGATATTCCTTTCTGTCCCTGGCACATTCACCAAGTAATCAACCCCTATAAGTTGTGTATTCCGTATATTTCACCTTGTTTTGTTTTCCAGTATGCCCCTTTCTCTCAATTCCCCTTATCTCAGATCACCTTTATTATATGAGTGCACACTATGCAATTCCCCTTATTTAAGAGGTTGTGTAGAGAAGCAAAAGTTTCCATCAGAAGATATTCGTTGATCAACAAATCACTTACAACGTTTATTTCTCCTCCATGTTCTCTGCTTAAACTAGTTTCTTTCTCTATACTTTATATTATCTTCTTTGAAGGGTTCATCTTTCCATGTCTACAACAGTTGCAAACATCTGGCTCTACAATGTAAATTGTACCATGGAAATTGATTTCAAAATTATGTTGCTTATTTTGCAAAAGAAGAAAGAGTAGATGAATGTGTTGTTGGAGAAGATCTCAAATGCCAAGACAGTCAAAAGGAGTTGGGCAGGTTGTGTACTGCACAATTGTGGGGGGTGGCGTTCTCCATATGATTATCATAGTTGTGCATTTATTATGAAAAAACTGTGTTTAGGAAGGAGTGCTTTTCCTTTTTCTCCTTTTCTTCCTAATTCAACAATTGTTCCTGTGTAGTGAGACAGTGGAACTGCAAATCATACACAAAGCCATTTCAAATGAGAATTGGTTAGGCTTAGGCCATTTAGCAATTTTAGAAGATGTAATTAATGGGGATTAAAATGGTGTGCATATCAAGGAATTAAGACAAATATCTTGGGAAAAAAATAGTAAAATTCTCAAATATACTTACAAATTTGACCCTCTTGAAGTTAATGACATTAAAGTCCAATGTAAATTTCAGAACCCAAAATATGTTATCACATAATTTTATAAGAAAAACTATGCAAAAAATATTAAGGTTTATAGCTTTTTTACTTAGAAGAATCCCCACATAGTTTAAAACTAAAACCTGAATGTGGTTTAATATAAGCCAAATAAACTTATTTTCATAATGTTACTTTTATCTTTTAAGATAAAACCATCATGAAAACTTTTGTTCCATTATTTGCATGCCATTTAAATTATATTTTTAGTGGGTTAACGTGAATTAACAATTTGCTTGGACTATTTGTCATCAGCTGAGGAAGCCCTACCAAGGTAACCTAGCTCCCCACAGTGACCTCTCTAAAAGAGAAATCTAACATGTCACTTGTTGCTTAAATTCCTTCACTAGCTCATCAATGCTCTATGGGTACATTCTAAGTTCCAACAAAGTTCTCCATGGTCTGATCTTTTTTTCACCTTTCCAAGTCTTATCTGCAGCCTCATGTCTTGTAACTTAACCCCAACCTACCTCAAAGCAACACCACACCTAATACTTAGTCCTCAGCACCTCAACAATAGAGATCTATTGGCCAGAACAGTGAGTGGCCCACGTACCGCAAAAAAAAAAAAAAAAAAAAAAGAAGTTAAAATGGTTAAGCTTCACAATGGAGTATGTAAGACACCTCAGAGAACTGCTCTATATACTCGGTGTTGAGATTTGTGGAAAAAGCATCTTGATGTTTTCTTTCAATTTTACTCTACCTGACTTCCATCTTTGACAGGAATCTAAGTTGGACAGACATTTGACAAAATATCATAAGAAAATAGCAAAACAAAAGCAATATAAAAACATTTTTTAGCATCATAGACTATAAAATATAGCCATAGGTTGTGATAAAGCACCAACAAATGGATCCTGAAATTATTGCTAAAATTTAAGTCAAAATTGCTGGGATACATGCCCTGGCCATTTCCCAGCTTAATAATAAATGAATTGAAGGTCTAGATAACTTCATGCAGAGCACTATAATCATTTTTTTTTAGTAAAAATGTCAAATGTTTGATAGAACTGTTTTTACATATTTTGGTCAGGGATATTTTTTCTCTTCCTCTCATGCAGAGTTTAATCATTTTATTCCTACCTTTTTACTTATGAATATTTTATACATTTATAATAAGAAAATATTAGAGACTTAAACATTGAGAGCAAAGTAAATTAAAAGAACTTCTTCATCCACATTAAGATATAAAACAAGTTAAATAATCAGCAAGTTCTACAAAATGCTAAATGGTGCATAACTTCTGCATCTGGGTAGTAAACATGAAGTAAATTTGGAGATCCCAGTCACCTGAATCACAGCTTACTGGGACTACAGGTGTCTGTGGTCCTGTTGCAATGCATGTGGCAGAACTGGAGGCAGCAAATTTTATGCTACAGCACACCATGTCCAGATTTGCTCACTCTAGAACACTCTGGCAGAGGTGGACTGGAGAGGGAAATTGACTGCAGTCCATCTGCTCTATTAGAAATGCACAATGGGTATGCAGTAGCACTCATTAAAAAATGAAGCAGCTGAGGACAATGCTAATCAAAAACATAAGGATGAGTAATAGGGGTGCACAAGAAGAGATGCAGAAATTCTGCGTTAGGAGTTTTTTATAGGAGTGGGCACTGCTATAAAATAGTATGAGAACTTTTTTACAGCTAGTGAGATGTCACTCATGGAGAAGAAATCCAGAAGACTGACAAGCTATAGGCCCCAACAATGTGAAGCAGTGAACAGCTGGCTGAACAGATGTTTTTGAAGAATCAGATCTGGGTTTCTAGTCCAAGCATAAGCTGAGGATTGGAATAATGGGCTATTGGCAAGGCACAAAGTAAAGCTCAGGAGAATGTGGTTGAGCGTGTTTATCCAAGAACTAACTGCCCTGCTCACCAGGCTTTGCACTGTGTCCAGAGGGGAGACCTGTCCTGATATAAGAGTAAAAACTGTCATAATAGACCATTAACATGCTCAGACTTCATATCTGTGGTTCAACTGTAACAAAGTAAACCAAAAGGTCTATACCTTGTAGAGATTTTGCATATTTTGAGGTACAAATTTGAAGTGATAGCCCTTTGAGTTGCTGAGCACTTATCCTATGAGTGAGTCTAGATCCCTTGGGAGCCAACATCTCGAAAGGACTTCATTTCCCTACTTCCAGGAAGCAGAAAACATTGCATCCCCCTTGTTGTAAGTCATGAATCCACAGCCTAAGAAATAAGAGTCCAAATGGCAGAAGTAGTCCTTCATATCCCATCAAGTCTTAAAGAAAATTTACTATTATTTTCCTTCAAATGCTTATTTTAAGTGCCTAATATATAATCATTATTGCTGTAGGAATTATGGATGATACAAAATGATAAGACAAGATATCTTCCTGCATAGAAATTAGGCTCTAATGATATGCTATATATAGACAAAAGTAAGTGTAACAGACATTTGAAATTAAAGCACTGTTAAAGACAGATAAAGTATTGCAGTTCTCGAATGGGAATATTACTTTCTTCTAGGAGCAATAAGGCAGACCAGATAATGAAAATAACACTTAGCCAGCTTTCAAGAATAGGAAAAACCTGATCCTGCAGAAATAATAATAATGGAAGCAATTATTTATTGAGCTCTTACTACATGTCAATCATTGTTCTAGATTGTGAGGTAGATACTTGTCTTGTTCAGAGTGAGCTAAGATGTTGTACTAAAGAGAATGCAAATGTTCAGTTTCTTAAAGACCAAGAATTTTCTACTTCTTTCATGTATCTCATGACTTTCAGCATCACATTAGCCATTTCATTCCAATAATAACCTTAAATCTGTACTTCTCTGTACATGACTCAGTTACTCTACCTGGGCTAGTTTTTCTGTGTGGGAAAAATCTTTACTCATCATATCTGTTCCTCCATGAGACAAGATGAGCTTCTTGACTAGGGTGGCACTATAGGAATGGAGAGGAGGAGTAGGTGCAGTTTCTTTTTCTATTTTAAATCCAAATCTGAGGCTAAGTACAATGAAGGGGATGAAGAAGACAGAGAAGAAATAAGATCACAATTTCTTAGAAGACTAGAGGTATATTGGTAAAACTGCCTCAAAACGAGTAAGAACCAAAGATCTTTTTGGTATATAGTATTCGTATTCACTTAGTAAATAAAAAATAAATTCTATATGAATGAACAAATATAAATGGATAATTGGGGAGGGTAGACAGATTAGTGACAAAGATAAAATAACTTTAAAAGGGTGAGAGTGCTGAGTGTTAGATTGTTATGCACATTCAAGCCTGGTATTCTGCTATTAAGAAAAGATTCTAAGTAAAAATGTACATAAATTGTCCAAAACATTGAAGTTTCCCACTTATAATTTTCTATTTCAGTATTGCCAGGACTTTCCCAATTTTCTTCACTAAAACTAGAACTTACACCCTAAATAATCTGGTTTTTATTTTGGGAATTTTGAACACATTCATTTAGAGTGAAGCCAATTTTATCAAATAACTGCAAACTAATTTCCTAATTAATTAGTTGAAGTGGAAACCTTAGAAGTCTACATTTGATAGCCTCTTAATGGCTGCATAGGGTCGAAAATAAAACATAACTGGAGTAACCCACTACAAAATTAGAATCCAGTAGAGACATTTCTAAAATACAAAATAGCTCAAGAAAGAATAAAATAAAAGGGGAAAAAACATACAAGCCTCCAATTCTGTATTTTTAATGTCAAAAGTTATTTCATGCATCTTGCTATTGCCCTTTCAAGAAGCAATCAAAAAATGACATCAGCTTCTGGGAGTTTCGGGGGATCAAAAGTGACAATTATACGATTTACAGTTTTGATTGCTTTAATACTATCTTCTTTTATACAATTACTGTGCTGGTGGGTGAGTTCCAAAGGATCATGACATAGGAGTAGCTGTTTTGTAATTTTTCAGAAAGTTTGAGAGAGTCATTTCTAGCAACTTCTAAACAGATCCTGAAAATCAGCAATACATGTCAGAATTGAATTTAGGGTTCTGAACCATTAAATTTAGGTAAAGCTCTGATGCCTTAAGTTCTGGAGGCCACTGATTAGGAAAAAAAAGTAATGGAAAGGAATTGTAAAACCAAAGCAAAAAGCATATTATACAAAAGAGGCAAGGGTTCAAAGTTAAATGTTATTTCCCTTGTCCCCATCCCCAGGGAAGAAACAAATGTATTTCCATGGTTTTAAAACAACTGGTTGAAAAATGAATAATTAATTTTCTTTGCAGATATGCAGGTGAAATCATTTAAACTAAATTTTACTTGTCCACTTCTTTCATTATTGAATAGGCAAAGAGCATGTAAAAGTAGGGAGGGAGAAAGGAAAATCATGATACAGGCATATAAAACTGAGCAACAAATTAATGAAATTGAGAACTAAGAAAGAAAAGCAGAAGTTAAAAAGAAAGCCTGAGAAATGAAGAGAGTCAGAGAGTCAAGAAAAAGAGAGACACATATGCTGATAATGCTGAATCAAGAGGGGCCTTATCTCTTAGTGCATTTATAATATATAGTCACGTGTTCAATAAGGTGAAATATTCACTGATATTGGCCACTTTGAACCGGTGTGTGGAAGGATACAATGTCTGTCAAATAAAATGATTCAAAGCAGGATCAAAGTTAAGCTGAATGAGGAGGAGAATGAGGGAAAAAGTTGGAAAGAAAATCCCTAAGTGAACATAGAAAATGGCATATATACTGCCTGCAAAATGAGGATGGATGAAGATTAATGGTCTACAGATATTCTGCTCATGCTTTTCAGGAGATGGTTTTGCTTTATTTATCTTGGCTGCCACAAAGAAGTAAGGCTCAGGCATACACAGACATATCCCACATGACAGTAGAAAGCATCTGCTTTCAGAAATAACTCTGTACTCACATTAGAGAAGCATATTATCTACATATATAAGATGGATAGAAATTTCAAGTAATTATGCTTCTCAATTTGTACCTTTTATATGACACTGATTGTGGTTTTGTGCTTTCCTTGATTCTTTTGGACAAATTTCTTCTCACAATTAAAAGCAATCTCAGATATTTACATGTCGCAGAATCATGATATGTGGTTCTGTGTCTATAAAAGCTGTCATAGGGGATCTTTAGCAGATTCAGAAACAATTACTATGCTGAAGTGAGCAATCAGTTAAAAATGGATAATATAAATCTGTTATCCTGAATCTATAAAATGATTGTCACCCCGATTACTCTGCTGAAATGAACAATCAGTTAAAAATGGGTAATATGAATCTGTTATCCTGAATCTATAAAATGATGATCACCCAGAGCCTGCAGAAAATAGATCATAAGAAAAGCAGACAAGTCTGGAAACCATGTATCAATATTAAGAATCACAACTTGCAAAATGCTGATTCCAGTATGGTCTTAGTCTAAACACTATATACAAGGAATAAAAATAATGAATTTGAATATATTCATAAAGCAGACATCTCAAAGACCAGTAGTACTCTGTCTATTATTTTAAGCCCCATTCAAAAAATAATCCTGAAACTAAATGTTCAATTATATAAATACATGATGTTTGTACTGCTTTACGGTTCACAAAGCATTCACATTAAATGTAGCTCATTTAATCTTAAAAAAAATCTGCCAAATAAGAATTATCATCTTTAATATTTTTACAGTAACACAACTAAAACTGAAATTAATCAGAAGTTACCTAAAATGTTTCAGCTATAAAGAAGAGAAGTTGAAATTTGACCCAAATTTCTCTAACTCCATTCATTAATGAAGTTGGGCAAAATTTGAGTGCCTACCATTATTCTGTGTCCAGGTGATGACATCATGATGGAATTGAAAAGGTCCCTTCCCCCATGAAAACTATATCTGAGCAAGAAATTATCTAAAGAGTTATTTAAATAAAATTTTGATAACGTCCACAAAAGACAAAAGCAAAAAAACAGTGTTATATCAAGGGACCCACCACAATTTGGTAAGTTTAAAAAGGCTTTCTTGAGAAAGTAAACCAAAGTGGACGTCTTATAAGTTATTTAGCAGAAAATGAATGTCTATTGAGGCTGAGGAGATAGTACATGGGAGGACCCTGAAGCTAGAGTAAATATGACTTATGTGAGGAATGAAAGACAGCTCATGCCAAAGGAACAAAGATAAGGAAATGGTTGGTGCTAGGTGACATGGGTGATGTTGGTAGGGCCAGATCACAGTGGACAGCCTGAAAAGCTTTACTCAAGGAAGTGATACAGTAGTAAGATCAGATTTGGGTGCAAAGCAGAGAACAAATCGAAGTGGAATAAAAATGGAGATAGACTCTGTTAAAAAATGGGCAGAAGATCTAACAGACACCTCAGGAAAGAAAATTACAGATAACAAACAGCATATGAAAATATGTTCAACATCCTATGTCATTAGGAAATTGTAACTTAAAACAATAATGAGATACCACTATATACCTATTAGAATGGCCAAAATCCAAAATACTGACAACACCAAATACTGGCAAGGAATTGGCATAAGAGAAACTCTCATTCATTGCTGGTGTGAATGCAAAATGGTACTGTCACTTTGGAAGATAATTTGTCAGTTTCTTACAAAATTAAGCATACCGTTTCCATAAGATCCAGCAATTGCACTCCTTGGTATTTATGCCAGTGAATTGAAAACTTATGTCTATAAAAAAAACTTGTACATGGAAGTTTATAAACTTTATTCATAACTACCAAAGCCTGGAAACAACCAAGATGCCCTTAAGTAGATGAACAGATAAATAAATGGTGATACCTACAGACAACAGAATATTATTCAGTGTTTAAAAAATGAGCAATCAAGATACGAAAAGACATGAAGGAACCTTAAATGCATATTACTAAGTGAGAGAAGCAAATCTGAACCGACTACATACTGTAAGATTTCAACCATATAACATTCTGGTAAAGGCAAAACTACAGAGATAGTAAAAAAAAACAAGAGAGGAGGAACACTTAAAAGGCTGGGATAACAGTATAGTTAAAAATGACAGTGACCTGAAACATTGTGACCATGTAGGACAGTAAATTATCTAAACATACTCCTCAAATAAGCTCTGCAAGTAATTTGAAAAACTAACTTACTGACTTGAAAACAATTGTGATTCAGTCATTACCTACTTCAAAATCCCACTGCTTCCTGATTACAAACATGCCCACATTTTTAATGTGAATACTTTCCCCAGTTTGTCTTTAGCCACTTCTCTACCTTACCTGCTCCATCTCTCCTTAAAGTTATCTGCCTTTGGCCACAAGTCTCAGTGTTCTCCAAGCATGCCCACACAGTGGTGGCCCTGTATATATTTCACTTTGCTTCTGCCTAGGTTACCTCCTCTATCTGGTGAACTCTTCCAACAAGAATCAGGTCAAATATCACTTTTGTGTCAAAACTCCAAGTCTTCCTCCATTCAATGTATTTCCTCCATCCCTAGATCTCCCATGATTTTACAGTCATTGTTGCAGTTATCCTACTGAATTATGACCAAATTGCTTGCACATCTGTTCTGTGCCACCGACCTTTGGTCCTTAAAGGCAAGGTTATTCCTTACTTAACCCTCTATACTCAGTAGTTATGTTCTACACTCAGTACTTAAGTCTTCAATAAATGTTGAATTAGTAAATTATCTGTTTAGCAAACACAGGGAACAAAATGCTTAGGAATCCAAACGTGAGCCAGGTGTTATATGGATATGTTTTTTTAAATAGGATTTCTTGTACAGTTGAAATTGCAGATGTGGAACACACGATAAGGAGAGCCAACTACAAGTTATATGCAGATTTTCGACTGAGTAGGTGTTGCGCCCCAAAACCCTGCATTGTTCAAGTGTCAACTCTATTTTATTCCTAATATTCAAACTGAGACTCAAAAATATGCTTTCTGAGGAAAACTGGTTGTTGCCGTACAGCATAATGGTTGATGGGGCTCATGTTCCTCTATTTTAAAATAATGTTTCATTATAGTGGTACAATACAAGTTTGGGTCTGCCTTAAATGGCTCCATACATCAGCATGTATTATTACAATTCTAGAGTAGAGCCTGACAAACTACAGACCATGAACCAAGCCTGGCCCAATGCTTGTTTATATAAATAAAGTTTATTGGAACACAGGCACCCTTATTCCTTTATACCTGGATGCTTTTGTGCTACAACAGTTGAGTTGAGTTGTGATAATGACTGTCTGGTCTGTAAAGTTAAAATATTTATTTTTTGACCCTTTACAGAAAATGTTTGCTGACCAAAGGATAAGTTCTGAAATCAGTTTACCGGGGTTTCACTTCTACTCCATCACCTGCTAGACAGGTCATCTGGAGCAAATTATTTGGCTTTTCTATTTCTTAGTTACTCATCTAAAAGTGGGGATAATAATAAAACCTAACTCATAGAGTTACTCTAAAAAAATAAATGATAAAATTGCTGCAAAGTGTATTATATATAAGTGGTCAAGAGAGTTATCCATTAATAGGGATTGTATTTTAGTATTTTATTTTTCTTAGTAAAAAAATGGGCTAGGGTGTTAGGATTAAAATTCACTGTAATACATGTAAATGCTTAGCATAGTGCCTGGTACAAGGTAAAAATTCAGTAAATGTTATCCTGCTTGTAATATAAATAATTTCTTTGAATAATCACTTATTTATCAATGTAAACTATGGAACCTTTCTTCAAAGTGTTTATATTTTCAACTTATATTAGCTGTGATAACATTCATTTATACGCTTAAGAGTGGCATCATATTTGCATAGAAATTTATGAATAATGTAATGGAGAAATTAACTCTAGGTAACTTTGTTACATCTTTTTACAAGAATGTGACTTATTTTGGTGCCTATTTGGTAGGAAGGTCTGACATTCTTTACTGTTTATCCTACACCTGCCTGCTGGGGGAGGAAAAAGCAACAGCTAGAAATACAGTGTACTGAAGTCTGGAGAGTCTCTGAACAATATAAAACTCGTTTCAGTCAAACAACATAGCATGGAGTTGTGCTTTAGTTGTCCAGACACTCCCTTATTCCAAGCAGCTGAAAGTGACTGACAGCTCAGTCACATCCCAATCCTAAAATTCCTTTAATCTGGAAATTATTAAAGAAAAATTGGGATGGTAGGAAGGATCTATGTGTCTAATATGCAAAGAGTTTCCTAAAACCAAGGCAAGCCATTCATGGAATCAAGATAAAGTTGTCTAATTAAATTTTATAATGGTTTCACACAGGGGAACACTAAAGTTTTGCTCACATTATTTTTTCCACCTGGAATGTCCTTTCTAGAAATTCCTCATGGCCAAATCTTATTCGTGTTCAAGACTGCCACATCTGGGAAGCATTTCCTGATAAGCCTCTCATTCATCTTCAGAATTCTAAAACTTTCATTTAATCATTTCTTATTTGTTTTTGAATATATAACATATAATATATAAAATGCATATAATGTACTCTATGTCATACACTATAAAGAAGCTTATATGGAAATATATGGATTTATGAGTATATCTATATCTATCTAAATTTTCCAATAAGTCTACTGAGAGGGAAGACAGAGAAGAGCTTGCCCCCTGATACCAAGAAATTGGTCTTAACATAGATCCCAACAAAGTGGCCTCTGGAAGTCCATGATCCCTTCTCCAAATTAATGTCAGGCGGCCAAATCTCCATCAAGTTTTCTCTTCTTGGCCGTAACTCTTTTTGACCTGCTTCTGCAAATCACAATTGTGTGCCATCTCGGATAATGTACTCAGCTTTTGGTTGCATTCAATCCCACTGTGTGTTTGTGAGTTTGTGAGTCTTCATGTGGTTTTCTTTTTCTTTATGGATGAACTTCGGAGAGTCTTGAAGGGAGTACACGTGGCTTCTGCAGTTTTGACGTCTCCTTCAGCTCTGTCTTCCCCCATTCTCTTCCCTTGAGACTGTTCTTGAGAAATCCACATTCTTCTCATTCTGTTATTCAGAGCCACTTGCCTTTTTCACTGTTGATACATAAAATTCAAGGTTTCATTTCCAAGGGCTCAGCAAAACAAAGGACCCTTCCGTTGAAAAGATTCAAGCCATCTCCCATCTTAGAAAGCAATCAAGGATACAGAGGCAAATGCTTCCTGGTTGTCACACCATTCCCCATGTGACAATCACATAAATACATTCAGGTTTAAGGGATCAGCATGCCCTTCAACAGAACAAGAACAACTCATCTGAAACTGTAGCTGTCAATCTCTCAATGTATGTTGATTGACTTTGACTGACAAAATAAATGACTAAGCTAATAAACTAATTGCAGATTCCTCTAGGTCAAGGAACAGCTGTGTATCTATTATGCTAACACACTGATGGGCTCACATGAGCTACCTTATAAACTTTTGATGTGGTTAAATATAGAACTAAAATTTCAGAGATCATTATATGTATTACCAGACACATTTTTGCATATTCTGTGAATGTTTATAGATCAAATTAACTGTTAATGGCCCTGCACACTCTAAGATTTCACTGAGCTCCTTAGTTACCAGGATTAGTTATCATTTTATTTAGTTCTTTGTTAAGAAGGATTCAAACAGAATAATAGCCTACTGTCCTAAACGTTATCAAGTATGCGCCTCTTGCTTTGAATTGTTTGCAATCTATAATAATCCAATCTTAGTTAAGTGTCATATAATAAAATATAATTGTGCTGTTACTGGTTATATTAATGTTGTCTGAGTTAGAGGAGGGAGATGAATTACTTCATAGGGAAAAAATTAATATGTAAGGCCCAAGTGGATAGACAACCAAGATAAAATGACCCCAGGTTTAAGTCCTTAGAAAAATGGTATTTCAAAATATGACTCTGGTTTTCTGTTAGATCATTATACTTAGCTAGAGACTTTATTATTTTTTTTTAACTGTCTTTAGTTGGGGTTAAAAAAACAAGAATTTATGTGAATCTTTAAATTGTGTTTCTATAAAATTAAGGCAAATTGTGGACAGAGTGGATTTTTAAAATATGCAGCATTATTTACTCTCAGTTTAAGTTGTCAGAGTACCTTGCTGATGTGTGGCAGGTCAGGGGCAGAGGTGGGGGAGTATAGAAGAACTAACACTGATGCAGTGTTGGTGTCTTACTCTCATCAAATGTGCATGTCATTTCCATATAGAAATACTGGGAGCCAAAGTTAAGCACATATCAAACATTTCATAGAAAAATGAAATCAGTCAAGCCAATTAGGCTTTTTCTCTCTGCTACAAAGAAAATCAAAGCTCAGGGGGAAGGAGGAAGGAACCGAGGGCTGAAGTGAGATCACAGTCTCTAAATGACCTTCAGTCTCTCTCTCATGGCCACTATGAATAGTCCTGACAATCTGTGCCTCTATTCCAGGCACTGTGCTACAAACTTGTTATTCACTTTCTCCTTTACAGCTCAGCACATCCCTTTGAGATGGGCATTATTAGTATTCTTCCTCTTTATGTGATGAAACTGTGATGTGAGAAGTTATTTGCCCCAAATCATGAGACCAGAAAATAGCTTAGTACGAATTTAAATCTGGGTTTAAAGGATGTTTGAAACATTGGTAGGGTTTGAGTGGTGTATGAGAATATAAATGAGAGGCTCATTATTCATAGAAGATCCAGAAAACAAAAAATGACAGAAAAGTGTAGACTATGCCTGAAGGGAGGGAAAAAAGAATCACAATTTTAAAGATTGATCATGCTATTAAAGAAAACAGGTTATATATAGATATTATCTCAGTTGATCCTCACAATAATTCTATGAGTCAGTTGTATAATCACAAATAAGGTTGAGAAAAATTAAATAACTACACAAAATCACAAAATTTGTATCCAGATGAGATTCAATCCAGAACTGCAAAACTCAAGACATAATGCATTACGTGGGAGACAGATATGCTTATCATTAATGACAAAACCACATAGTAATATAAGCACAGATTCTTCTAAAAGTAATTGAAATAGTGACTATGCCCCAAATGTATTTTTTATCTATTGGTTGGGTGTTTGGCATTATAGCAGTTTCTCAGATGATAAGAAGAAAATATTGTTACTGCTCTGAAAGAACGAGTTAATTTTTTTGCACAAATGCCAAAATGGAAAGACAAATAATTCAAAACCCAGATAAATTAAAAATGTAGGAGAAAAAGAAAAAAAAGCACTAGCTAAACATATGGAAGAAGACATTTCAGGTGAGAACAATTAGTCAAAGCAATTTCCAGAGTGAGACATTGTGTAAGAAGATTGTGAAATACACTGCTATTACCCAAAAGAAAGGACTCTAATGGGCATTTGGTGAATCTTAGTTTAAGAATAAATTCCAAGAAAAGAAAAAGAAAGAAACAATAAGCAATTATAGAGGATCTTAAATGACATGCCCAGGAGTTTATAATTTATCTGCTAGGCAATGTTATAGGTGCAGTATAAGATATTTACGATCCTTTAAAATACCTATTAAGACCTTGGGAGCACAAAGTTCCTGCAGCTTTCCTTGTAAATTCTGTTCAGATTGGCCCGGGGAATAACACAGGCGCTTGAATTAAACATGAACTTAAAGATCATAAGTAAAGGATAATGATTAATAGGCTGTAGAGCCTTCTGGGGGAGATATCAAGTGGACCTCTTCAGGTTTGGTGCTAATGATCTGTAAGAAGGTGCAGACAGCAGGCTAATGAAATTTTTTGGTAACATTAAATTGGGAGAGACTGGAACATAATTCAGATTAGAAAAATATCTATTGTGGAAATGACTATGAGGAAGTTAGGAACATGAAGGAAATAATAAAATGGCAACCAATGATACTAAATTCTAAGCAGTATATCATATGATACATTTTTAAAATAACAAAAGTAGAGGACTTCACTGAAAGCATAACAAACTACCTTAGAACCTAGGAGTATAAGATAGATTGTCCATATGACACATGGACATGGCCGTTTCTATATGACCAAGGCAGGGTACTGAGACTATTGTTCTTAGAAGAGAAATATTTTTTCAGTGCATGAAGACCTATTATTTGTGTTAGAAACTACTGAAAGCAATGATAAGGCCAATGGAATAGGGGGCATCAAATTTATCTTTCAGGGTGTTTCTTACTGTACAAATGTATGCATAAATTCATTCCAGGCAGGTAAAATGAAAGCACCAGTTTTCAGAACAATTTTTTGTGCTCAAAGAGAGAATTATGGTCTGCCTGAAGAGTAAAGCATCATAAACATAACTGAGATTCCATATTATGACAAATTGAAGCCTAAAAAGAGAGAACAATGACTAGGCTCATTTATACAGGTAAAGGAAGTAAAATGGTCTACTTCTCCAAAAGTCCTTAAGAACAAAAATTATATCATGTTGAATTCCAACTGGAAAGGCTTTCTTTTTTAACTAGACTATGTTCTGACATTTCTTCCAACACATATAACTACAGTGGCAAGCATTATTAAGCAGCTCCTTTTTCACATACAAGGAAATATTATTTTATTATTAACAACAGCCTTGTTTAGAAATCTTGAGTTAGTATAGCACTGTAATTAAGAATAAAGATTCTGAAGCCAAATCTGGAAAAAAAACAAAACAAAACAAAAAAACCTTGGCTCAACAATTATTTAGTTATGTGATTTGGGGCATGTAATTGAACATTTGTTGCTCAATGTTCTTATCTATGCACTAATATAACTATCTACTTCAAAGACTCAAAAACTTTCGGGATTAAATAAGAAAATGCATATAAAACATTTAGCATAATTTCTCAAATAATGTAGATGCTATGTAATATTTATCAAAATTATATTTACTAAGCATAAAATCATCAAACATTATGATTAGAAGAGATTTTAGTGATTATAAGCCTAACCACCCCAACTTATAGATGATCTCAGAATGAAACCACTCCCTTAAGATTACAGAGGTAGTTATTTAAAGAATGAGGGCAGGATTCAGGTGTTATAATTTCTTATCCAGGAAGATCATACAACAGCTTTACTATGATACATGCCCCAGTGATTTATATAGGTAGTATTGAAAGTTACCAAATGCATGAATTTCATTTTCTTCCATGGATTCCACTGGTATTTTCTTCTGTCCCATCACCCAGAAATAAACAACTCAATAGCACAGCGAAGTGTCCTTTTAAAACCTCAATTAAGGCATTAGCTTAGGGACAACACTGTCCTCCACAATGCAGTATATACATTGAACCAGTAGCCAGGAATGGTACTCAGTCCCCATAGCTAGACCACTCAGGTCTAGGAAGCAAAAGGAGGAAATAAGATAAACCTCTTAACACCATGACTCCCAGAGGTTTGCTGTAGAACTTGGGTTTTCCTTCTCCACATTGGGTTCAGTTGAATGAGATGAATGCATTTCCATGAGATACTTTCACCATAGTCGAAGTATTTCACCAAGTACATAAGTGTTCCACTGAACTTGACAGTCAAACTATACCTAAGCATTTGACCTCCTTTTTGTCCTGCAAGCAAAGAAAGGTCTTTTTATGCTGGTAAGAGTAATAAATCCTGATTACCAGAACAGATATTGTTTATGCTGTATGTGGAGCCAAGAATGACTGTGTATATAAACCCAGATAACCCATGGGATGTCTTTTTCTGTTCCCAGTTACAATGGGAAATGGGCAATTACATGGTACTTGATCCAAAAGAGACAAGACAACTAAGGGTTCAGACTCCTTGAATTTGGAGATCTGAATCAATCTCTCAGGCAAGCAACTCATATTCAGTGAAGTATGGATGTAAGGTGAAGGAAATCTAGAAAGGAAAGGGGGATAGGTGATGAAGAATATCAATCATGGGAAAGTTGCTTCTACCCTAAGGCTTTTGCATTAGTATTTGTAGAGACCGTGACCTTGAGGGGGTTTGTAATGCAAAATGAAGTTAGGGAGGACACCAAAAAGATAGAAGTTGTAAAAGAAAAGGCTTCCAACCCCAACAGCCTCTTTTGACTCAATAATGGGGCTTCTATGGAAAGACACAACACTCATGCATACAATTTCAGAAGCCAGAATTCCAGGAGGGTAATATCCCAGGGCCAAAAGTGAATGGCAGCCAGTGGATACATGCTTAATCTTTCCTCCCTCAAGACCAGACCATCCTTAGATGTATTTCAGGACAACCCTCAGATTAAGGGACTTGTGATCTTTAGAGGTGGCCAATTCAGTAACGTATTGAATCTCTCCCTATTCCTCTCTCCTTGTGTTCACTCTTGCTTCCTGATCACACTCCCCATTATTACTTGCATTTAAGTCATTGATCCAACTTTATTTTTTGGAGATCCTAGGCTAAGATAATTTCTAACAACAAACTCCAAATATGACTCAAATCTCCTCCTTCCTCAATCTTCTTTATCTTAGTAAGTAGCAATTCCAGTATTACTAGTGTATAGGCCAAAAATCTTTGGAGCCATCCTTGTCTTTTCTTTGTCATAGCTCACATCCAATCTGACATCATATCTTGTTGTCACTACCTTAGAAATAAATTCAGAATATAATCACTACTATGATCCTGGTCTGAGAAACAATATGTTTTATTAGCTTAATTAATCTCCCCATTTTTATCCTTACCTCCAATAGTCTTCTTTCGACTTCTTTCGACAATAACCACAGAGATCATTTTACAGTTCTAGTCAGTTTTTTCACTCCTCTCTTCAGAACCCGCCAAGGTCTTCCCATGTCACTCGGAGTAAAAGCAAAACTCCTGATGGTGGCTCACATTTATAACTTTGGCCTCCTTTTCTACTGTTGTCCCCTAAATCACTCCACGTCAGCCACACTGGCCACCTCTTTTTTTTTTTTTTTTGAGGGGGCTACTCTTTGTTGTGGTGCACGGGCTTCCCATTGCGGTGGCCTCTGCTGCGGAGCATGGGCTCCAGGTGTGCGGGCTTTTTTTAGTAGTTGCAGCACACGGG
The DNA here is from genome assembly GCF_964270905.1 of Leucopleurus acutus. Lineage (NCBI taxonomy): Eukaryota > Metazoa > Chordata > Mammalia > Artiodactyla > Delphinidae > Leucopleurus > Leucopleurus acutus. The sequence goes on along the minus strand of NC_139142.1, from coordinate 18,161,565 downwards.
CTAAGCAGCTGTGGCTCGTGGACTCCAGAGTGCAGGCTCAGTAGCTGTGGCACACGGGCTTAGTTGCTCCACAGCATGTGGGATCCTCCCGGACCAGGGCCCAAACCCGTGTCCCCTGCATTGGCAGGCGGACTCCCAACCACTGCACCACCAGGGAAGCCCCTGGCCACCTCATTTTGATTTGAACCATCCAAACACACACCTACCTCAGGATTTTTTCTATGTCCTCTGTGTGGAAATACAGACAGCCTGTCTGTCTTCCCCCAGACAGATGCATGCCTTATTCCTCTAGTCAAGTTTTCACATATATACTTCTTATTTATCATTGGGATTCCTTCCCATTACTATGGCATTCCCTATCTTTGTGCCTGATTTATCTTCTCCAAAATATTTATTACTATCTAAGGCAGATTGTTTATAAAAAGTGGCCATAACAATCTATACCATCCTTGTATGCGTGTCAAGTTTTCAATGGTTCTTGATATATTTCTCAACAAAAGAGGGAGTTCATTTCTCCATTCCTTGAATCTGGCTAGCCTTATGATTTGCTTTAACCAAAAGAATGTAACAGAGGTGATCTTGTGGGAACTCCAAACCTAGGCCTCAAAGGGCTTCACAGCTTTAGCTTTCCTCTTCTAGAACATTGCCCTGGGTTCACCATGTGAAGAAGCCCACTTTACCCTACTGGAGGATGAGAAGTCTTATGAAGCACAGGCAAGCTTTGCAAAATAAGGCCCCTAGATCAGGTAACAACAGCCGGCACCAAATGCAAGTTGTGTGACTGAAGCCATCTTAGACCATAAAGCCCCAGCTGAGCCACTAGATGATTGCAGCTACATGATTGACCTTAGGGAAGAACAGCAGAAGAACCATCCAGCTGAGTCCACCTAAATTTCTAACCTATTGAATCATAAGCAAATACATGGCTGTTATTTGAAGCAACTAAGTCTGCAGTGATCTGTCACACAAAAAAATGATATAATCTAATTACTATCTAAATGACTATATCTTTTATATTTAAAAATTATTATCTTTCTCTCTCCTCTAAATAGAATGTAAGTGTCATGAGGACAGGAATTTTTTAATCTAATTTTTATTTATTTGTTTAACTGCTATATTCTCAGAACCTAGAATAGTTCCTGGTAAATAGTACATGCGATAACTAATTAAATCAATGAATGCCTCTTGGTAAGTACACAACTTAATCTAGAGCAGAAATATCTAGATACACTAGGAAGTATTTCATAATCTGGGAATGTTGCTACTTTGATGAACAGTGGTTAGGAACAGAACAGATGGCCTCTTTAGTCTCACAAATAAATGGCATAGAGAGGAGTTTAGGGAACTTCTGTTGTACATACAGTTTTCATTTACTGAAAATTTCCAGTGCTAAAATATCAACTTAAATAATTTTAGAATTTTTAATTCAGACGCATCTGGGATGTAGCTTGTAGGATGATACCAAGCTTTTCCCATATTGTCTGTACAGCTATTAAGTGAGTTTTGATTAAATTAATCATCCAAGAAACTATGCCATCTTTAGTCTGTCACTGAGGTGGAACATTTTGTTTCAGTGCACAAATCCATAACCATTTGGATCAAAAAGAATGGAAACACATTCACCAGTTACATTCACATTGATTAGAGATAGAGACTCCAGCTAGGTAAATAAAGTCATTGATCTTAGACTTCTAACCAGGCATTTAGGCTCTGTCAGACACTGGAGGAAATCTAGAAATTTGGTCAATTTTCTAGGAATTTCCAAATTTGTTTCTTACACCCAGATTGATAAAGTATGTGATGCTTGCAAAATTTTTCAGATCTTAATAGGTTTGGTCTTGTGAGTTCATATCTGTTTACCTCAAGTAGATGAAGTAATATCTTATTTTATTGACTCCTACTTGCACTCAAATATTCAGATAAATATGTTTAATCAGTCACGTCCAGTTCACAGATAATACATTAGAGCTAGAACTCAAGTAATTGAAAGGACAATGGTGATGTCATAACAGCAACCTTGGAGCATGCATATTTCTGTTAGTATCTTGTTAGTTTCATCATTCTAATTCCTGTTATATTTAGCACTGAGATTACATGTTGAAACTCTATTCCCTGCAGAACATAATTTCTCTTTCCTTTTTCATTTTATAGAAGCTTATAGAGCTGAGCCCGAGTTTTCAGGCCATTTAAATTATTACTTTATTTCTCTAGATAGATTTTTGTGAAATCATATACTTGCAATTAGTACCAAAGAGCAATTTTCCCTCAAAAAGAATGTTTCCCCAGGCTCAGAAATGTGTATGCAATATTTGTATTATGGAATCCACAAAAAAGAAAAGGAAATATTCAATCTGGTAAATTGTATATGTTTCTGGGAAGGGACAAAATATACACAGGAACAATGAGCTGATACTTAAAATGTCCAGCCATAGACTAAATTTTTATGGAAAAATCAGCAATAGAAACTCAAATTATCAATAATCACCCAAGGGAAATAGTGAAAGTCTCATCAGGCAAATCTTAAAAAGCTAATGAAGACTTGAAAAAATTCCATTTTGACAGAAAGGTACATTATAACAGAGCATCGTTGGTTTTTCCTTTTCTTATACTTTTGATCCCTATGAAAAGCAGAGAGGGAAGAGATAGAAATTCAGTATTTAGGCAAAATAATAATCATAATGATTTCTACATAGTCCTTTATAAAGACACAGCAACTTGAAGAATTTTTTTCTGTTAACATTTAGGAATAAATTAATCACCTAGAGCTTGGGCAGAAGTCCATCTTTGTTATCATTAATGGCACACTCTTGACATGTAGCAACATAACATGCTAGGAATATAAGAGATGCAGCTTTTATATTAGTGGTAGAAACAGCTGGAGGAGCAGAAGACCTTGGCTTGGTTGTATATACCTTTGGTCTAATACTGCATCTACCCTCTTGTATAAATAGCCATTTGTATTTCACATAAAGCTACCAGCTGAGTGATAATAAATGCAGCTCCATTATCTTAGCAAAGTATCCCTTGAATCAGGACTCCACACAGAGACATAATCCCTAGGACAGTTCGATAATAAGTGATATCAAAGCCAATTGTAAATGTCAGTTTTACTACCCTCCCCTGGTAGACCCATTTGGATGGTTAAATTTAAATCAAAGGGAAAATTAAGCTCTGTTTCTAACTACATAGAGTAAAACGTATATGTGTATCAGAAATATGCTTGCATATTTGCATATGCTGGTATAATAATGTGTATATAAACAGCCCCAGGCATCTATTGATTTCACATAATTAACTGGTAGCATTAACTACAGTTTTTATATGAAGATATCTATAGACAAACCTTTCTTAGGTCAAGACCTAGTCCATTTGAGATGGAAAACTTGCTTTTCCTGATCAGGGAGGTTTCTTCTCTGCTGGGCATTTAAAAGACTTCAAAAATAAAGTGAGTGGCATGGACATATATACACCACCAAATGTAAAATAGATAGCTAGTGGGAAGCAGCCGCATAGCACAGGGAGATCAGCTTGGTGCTCTGTGACCGGGGTGGGATAGGGAGGGTGGGAGGGAGATGCAAGAGGGAGGAGATATGGGGATGTATGTATATGTATAGCTGATTCACTTTGTTATACAGCAGAAACTAACATGTCATTGTAAAGCAATTATACTTCAATAAAGATGTTAAAAAAAATAAATCCCTCATTTTTCAAAAAAAAAACTGGCCCCTCTATTATGAAACAGAACTGTGTATTTGGCAAACTCATTATTCTAGTGCTTAAAGTGATGGTACAGAAAATGTTAAAATAAATTAGATTCACAGTAAAAAGTAACCCTGCCAAAGGGTAGATTTTAGTGAATATGGCAGATGATTGATATAGATAGCAATAATAATGACCAATACGCACTAAGGATGTATAAAATGCCAGGCATTGTGCTCAGAGCTTTACAGATATCATCTGGTTTTGTCTCACAAGAATCTTACACAGTGAGTAGTATTGTTATTATGCCCATTTTACAGGTAAATTCACAGGGGTAGGAACATTTCTTAAGTCTATACAGCAGTCAGTACTGGAACTATACTTTGAATCTTAGCTTTGCAGTTTACAAAACTAGCCGAAGATTTCTGACACTGTTCCTGCCATTCATTATTTTACTCATTTAACCAATATTTATCATTCAGGGTTGAGCACTTATGGACCTAGGTTGAGGACCTGGAACCTGTCTACAAGCCCAGACAAGGGTAAGGATAGTAAACTGTTCCTATCTCAAGTACTAACACTGATAAATCGGCAATGGTGGCCTGAAAAAGTGTGTTAAGAATTCCACAGTTCAAGTTAGGTCAGCAAGGAACAATGGGGTAGATAGAGCAACGTCTATGACGTGTGAGGTGATGAGGGAACAGCAACAGGGGTCTCCAGTATTTGACTTCCCTGAACTAGGGGGTAACGAGAAAATGGAGGAAACTCTCCGAAGTCAGTTGTCAAGTGGAGTTGAATAAACAGAAACGTGAATACTTTAGGATTTATATTAAAGCAATATGGAGGGCCATTAAGAGCAAGAGATACAAACAGAACCTAGTGTGCAAAGACAAGACAAGGGTAAGCAAAGGCAAGGCAAATAAGGAAGCAGACACTAAATAGAAAGGTGAAATGCAAAAGTACACAGCTATTCAAGAGGATGGTCAATTCAAACGCAGCCAGAAAAATGGAAAGCCAAGTATTCCAGAGAGACAATAAGAAAGAACGTGGATAACTAAGATAGGGTACCTGCCGCAGACTCCAGAGGCAACAGCTATCCTTCCATGATTTGCCTGGGTTACGAGGTCACAAGGTACACTGGACAGAGGTGGAAAAAATGAGGAGAGCTGGAGTCAGGCTTTGTCAGGCCCATATTAATGTCCCCAAGTAGCTTGACTAAAATGTCGACTCTAGGGCTTCCCTGGTGGCGCAGTGGTTGAGAGTCCACCTGCCAATGCAGGGGACACGGGTTCGTGCCCCGGTCCGGGAGGATCCTACATGCCGCGGAGCGGCTGGGCCTGTGAGCCATGGCCTCTGAGCCTGCGCGTCCGGAGCCTGTGCTCTGCAACGGGAGAGGCCACAACAGTGAGAGGCCCGCCTACCGAAAAAAAAAAAAAAAAATTCGACTCTAGCCCAGCGGTGGCCAACTTTACTCACTCTAGGCCTCCTTTTTGACCAAACAACATCCTGTTTTTTGCATCTGCTTTGGTGATGCACTGTTCCTCTCTCCTAGGTAGATATCAGAGTTGACAGCTGTTAATCCCACTCCAGAAGGAATAAATCCTGCCAGGGCTGGCAATGAGCAGGTATATTTCCACTCATCTGGATCAAACCAAAGTCTCCCGAGAATACAATTTGTGCAAACAGCCCTTATTCCACTTGGCAACTGGAGGATTTAGCACCAATTGTAGCACCTACAGCCTACAGTTTAAGACAAGTGGCCTGGAAGAGAGATAAGCACACACTTCTGAGATGCGTGCAGTAATTAGCTCCCAGCAGCATAAAATATTCAACTCCAAATGATGAATTTTAATTTTATTTCAAAAACCTTTTCAAAGGGGCTTCCCTGGTGGCACAGTGGTTGAGAAGCCGCCTGCCGATGCAGGGAAAACAGGTTCGTGCCCCGGTCCGGGAAGATCCCACATGCCGCGGAGTGGCTGGGCCTGTGAGCAATGGCCATTGAACCTGCACGTCCGGAGCCTGTGCTCCGCAATGGGAGAGACCACAACAGTGAGAGGCCCACGTACCGCAAAAAAACAAACCCAACCTTTTCAAGGGGAAGGTGTCAGAGCTTAACACTTGCTACTAGATTTAACATAAATGGCTACCTGCGAATTAGAACCAGTTTTCCAGTCATTTGTGATCTAATATATGAAAATGAATTATGTGGTTCAAGATGAAAGGAAATCTATAATCCTTTGTACAGTGCTGAAATATTAAATCACGTTAAAGGGGTGAGTGGTGAAGGGGAACACTTTGTTGATTTACACCTAAATAACAAGTGTGTCTCTCAATCAGATCTCAATTTAGCTGGCAAAGCATTTGGCTTATGGGATAAAAACAAAAACGTGGACTTCTAACAGTTTAAAGGTGAAGTTTAGGATCTAGAAGACAAAGTCTAATTATGTTCCTGGACAGAAGGACTAAAATAATCATCCTGGCAGAGAGGGAAGGGTGGTGGGAGGAAAGGGGAGACCACCAGGGTGCCCTCACTTCTTGGCAAGTGTGTCGTTGTACCATCACAGAACCCAGGAAACTGAGCAAGTCCTAGCATTTATTCTGGGGAAGGCATCCAGCAGAATGGGGCAGCTGATTTTGCACCTCAGTGCAATGCATTCTAAGGCAGCTTTATTATTCATTGGGGCCACCAGGCTAGGCACACTGAGTGACACCAAGACCATCTGGATAGAAAACCCCTGGGGCTCTATGTGGCTTGTATTGTCTAACCCAGTGTCTTTGAGAGCTTACCATAGCCTTGGACACTCTTATGGGTTGAATTGTGTCCCCCCAAAACATGTTGAAGTTCTGACTCTGCAGTACCTGTGCATGAAACTTTATTTGGAAATAGAGTCTTTGCAGATACAGTCAAGTTACGGTGACGTCATAGTGAATTAGAGTGGGTGCTTAATCCTGTATGCCCAGTGGTCTTGTAAGAAGAGGGAAATATGGAAACATACAGAGACACACAAGGGGAGAATGTCACATGACAACTGGAAGCAGAGATTGATGTGCTTACCACTGCAAGGCAAGAAACACCCGAGGCTTCCAGCAGCTTGAAGACACAAGGAAAGATCCTTCTTTACAGTTTCAGAAGGACCATGGCCCTGTTGGCAACTTGATTTCAGACTTCCAGCCCCCAGATATCTCCAGATGTGAGGTAATACATTTTTGTTGTTTTAAGCCATCCAGTTTGTGGTACTGTTACAGCAGTCCTAGGAAACGGATACAGTTATCTTTATTCTAACAAAATATACTCAGAACCCTGAAATATTAGACAGGTAGATACAAAGTTGACCCTGTCAAAGCTGGGATAAAAGTAACAATTCACACCTGAAAGGTTCCTAGTCTTCTACCCAGTATGAAAACTAGGGCCCCTTTGAGGAATGTTTAAATCTCTCAAGGGCGTGAATTAACACATGCTAAGTCTTTTTTTTTTAATTAAAAAAATATTTTAAATTATCTCATCAGTGTTTATCTAAATGACTTTCCATAAACTGAAGATACCCATGTCATGTGCACTCAGATTGAGCATCAAAACATCACTGGTGTCCCAGAATCCCCTCATGTTTCCTTCCACATCCCAAACGGCATTCCCTCTCTTGACTGCTTACTATCATGTCCTTTTTTTTTTTTTTGCAGTACACGGGCCTCACTGTTGTGGCCTCTCCCGTTGCGGAGCACAGGCTTCGGACGCGCAGGCTCAGCGGCCATGGCTAACGGGCCCAGCCGCTCCGCGGCATGTGGGATCTTCCCAGACCGGGGCACGAACCCGTGTCCCCTGAATCGGCAGGCGGACTCTCAACCACTGCACCACCAGGGAAGCCCTATCATGTCCTTTTGATTTTTGAAATAATGTAAGTCTCTTAAAACACTTCTGGAGGGAAGTTTGTCTTTTAAAAAATTCAACTGGCTCTGTGCCAACTTTCTTAAGTATCCAATAACCTTTGTGTTTCTCATATTTAGAAATGTTGATATTAGCTAGTTTATATCAATTTCACATGTAAATATAATCAAAAATATAAAAAGTCCTCATAAGAAACTTTAAATAATTATCTAATGCCTTTTTTTTTTTTTTCTCTCTAGGCTGGCGGTGGGCAGGGAACCCCGCCTGCTGCTTCCTGGGAGTCAGTGGCCTCAGTCCCTCGGTTCCTACAGCTTTGACGGACAGTGAGGGATTGGGGACATGACCGGGGACATGCGTGGACGATGGAAATCTCATGCGTGTACCTCTCAAATGTTGTGGCTCCCACACACACAGGAGGCCGAAGAGGTCGAAGTCAGTGGACTTTATTTGGAAGAGGGGGTTTTCTGCTGGTTTTGATGGGATGGGGGTAGAGTGAGGACCGGCAGGGAGGCACAGTGAGACCCTGACCACCCAGGATTAGTTCCTTCACGTCTGCAAGTCAGGCAGGCCAGGCAGCCTACTGGGTAGAACCCACATCCTGGATGGGCAGCCCCCAGCCACGAGGAGTCGCCTTCAAGGGGCAGCTTCTCCGAGTAACCAAGTAACGCGCAGTGAGTCACTCGGGCTGGTCAGCGGGCACTGGGAAGGTGGCCAGAGCCGCGTCTTGGGGGGGCGAGCCCAGCTACTACAACAGCAGGAGCACAGGTGGGCCCCAGCAGGGGGGCCATGGTCAGAGCCTTCCTGCGGCCACTGCCCAGCCGCTGGGCCTCACAGACGTCCCTCTTGTCTCGTAGCCTCGTGTTCAGCTCCCTGAGCAGTTCCAGTTGCCGCAGGAGGCTGAGCTTCTCTTCCTGCATGTTCCTCGAGACCGCGACCACGTCTCTCCCGCTGCCGCAGCCCCCCGCGCTCCAGCTCCTGCTCGCAACTCTGCAGCATAATATTTATTATCTGGCTCTTTATTGAAAAAGTATCCTTTGTTTTTTCTTTTTAAATTCTTTAAGTCTATAATAGTGCCTGCCTGTATTTCAAAGAACTTGCTATCTGGCTGTCTTGTTTAGTCAGGGAATATTCAAAAACACTTTTTAGCTCCCAACTTGATATTTTTAGAATACTTTGCATATGAGGAAGTTATATGTAAATTAGAGGGAATGAATCTAATTAACTAATTTTCATTTATATAAATAAATGTACTCTCCCATCTAGATGAAAGCTGAATATGTATAAACAAAGTAATATTATTATTATTGTATCTCCATCTTTTCACAAAATTGATGCGGTGACTTCTAAAACCATCCAGCACTTGAAGAGTGTTCATTTTTGTGTCAGGTATTGCTCTAAGTGTTTTTACGTATTTTTAAATTACTTAACCTCATAACAACACAATGAGATAGGATGGTTATTATTCATAGTCTACCACCGAGGATATAGGTCACAGAGAGTTTGAGTTGAATTCCCCAAGGTCACAGATGAATGGAGCTTAGATTCACACCCAGGCTCACTAGCAGTTGGAGTCCATAATCATCTTGTTATACAAGCTTTTAACAGAGAGGTATTCAATACAATGATAATTTTACAAAAACAAAAATAAGGACAAGGAAAAATATAAAAAAATCAGCCATAAAAGTCCATATATTTCTGAAGTTGAATTCAAAAATATGTTTCTTTGAGCCTCTTCAGAGTAAACACACAAACCAAGCAAGCCAAAACCACTCAGCTGCAAAGATCTCACCATTTTTTTTTTATTGAAAAGAATAGCAGCTTTTCAAAACACTTTCCAAATATTGAATTTGAGAATTAATTCTTCAAATTATAAATGCATTTATGCTTTGACCCAGCAATCCTACTCCAGGGGATCTATCTAGTCAGTAGACCTGCTGCACACATACAGAAATGATTCACATGCAAGGCTAATCACAGAAGTATTGGATTTAATAGCAAAGGGCTGGAAACAACTCAAAAGTCTGTTACTAGGGACTAGTTACATAGAGATTATGCATTCCATATGTGAAACAAGAAGGGCTCCATACATATCTTTAAATAAGATGAATGTATAAATACCCACATCATAATATGTAGCATTATACACTTTGTAAAATAAATTGAGAAACTAAGTATATCTACTTGTACATACATGAAGATACACCGAAGGATTCATAAAAATCAACAAAAGGCAAAAGTCTTCTTTCTCTCCCATGACACATTTGCAAATCTCATTGGTTCTGCTTTCAGAACAGAAGCACAAATCTGACTGCTTCTAACACTCTCCTACTATCACTGTTCTGGCCCAAACCACCATTATATCATGCCTGGACAATTATAATAGCCTCCACCTTTGAACCTTCAAACCATTTCAACATGACAGCCAGAGTGACTTTTAAAAAGATCTGTCACTCCTCTGCTTGAAATCCTCCCATCTCAGAGTAAAAAGCAACCCATATTATGACTTACAAAGCTTTATATAATAAGTTACTGTTTCTACACTTAGTCACTACTAATCTTCCCTTAGTTCAGTTAGGGGTCCCCATTGCTCTGTCTGGAATTAGAAATATACTCATTAGGTAACAAAAAATGTGAAAATAATGAAATTTTTTCTCTACAATGAAAATATTCAATTGCCTATTATTAGATGTTCCTATGTTTTAATGTACATGCATGAATCATATCCACATACACAAACATACATGTACACATACACACATATAAAAAGCAATATACAAACAGGTAAATCATTGTAACGTTTAGCACAAAGTGGCGTTAGGTTTTGTTTTTAGGGCTACATGAAAGGCTCTCTGAACAAGGAAGAGACTAAAAAACCTGAAAACAATCTTGAGAATAATATCCAAAGGCTGAGTAGAGAGGAATTCAGGAAATCATTTACAATAACATAACAGGTTGGTTCAAAGTAAAAGAAATATTGCTGAGTATTTTAATACTTTAATCTTTCTCTCAACCTTTTTCTCTCTCATTAGAAAAGCTATTGTTGAATGTTAACAATTAATTGTTTAGATCTTCTTTTTGTCTTTCAACTGTTTTAATAGATCCCCATATGCTCCAATCTGCCAAAAACGGCATGGTGATATTGATGTATAATTTCTCACTTTATATTTTCTTGTGTGAGGAAATGATATTGAACCCAAAATTTTCCCTTATGAAATAACCATTTTAAATTTTTATTTTGGGAAACAAAATAACCTACATTTCTGAAAAAAAAAACCTGAAAGGAATAACCCCACTGAGTTAACTTAAGTGACTTAAAATAAACCTTTCATTTCATTGTCTATGCTAAAAATAAACAAATGAACAACAACCACAAAATGGCAGAAAATGCTTTCTATAGACATTGTTTGAACTTCTGACTATTATGAATTGATTTATGAGTACAAGCCATCTAGATAATAAAATTCAGTCTGAGGTGTGTTTTAGTTCAGTATAGTTTAATAGCAATAAAGCTTAAAGATTTATTGTAAAATAGTAATAGAACCAGGCCTAAATCAGGCTGGGATTTAAATGTGGTTCTGGACCAAGGCAGCCCAATGATCCCCCCAGTAGCAGTTGACAAACTTTCACTCTAACAGTCCATTGTTAATATGCCCCAGAGACCCCCATTCTGTTTCTTTCTGATCTTTAGGTCTCCAAGTTCTAACTGCTTAAGGGTAGACCTTCTGTCTTAGCTCATCTTTTTAAGTAAAGTCTCACATGCTGTGGGTTTTTGCCCAGTATTGATTCTTCATGATCTAACCAGCTACTGCCAGGGAACCAAGATGACATGAACCATTGCCCAAACTGCACTGTGAGCAAATTTTCTGACAAAGGAGCCTAGATGAGATAAATTCCCAAACACTTATTTAATGCACTGCAACCCAATATGTCTAATACATGTTTCCCATTGACTTGGAGAGTGCCATGCAGATAGGTGGCAAAATAAATCCAGGTGTGCTAGGCAAATACGCCCACATTCTTGGGACATCTATCCAAAGCTGTTAATGCTCAGCATATTCCAATGCTTGTGGGCACAACTACAATGTTACCACTCCTTCCACAATACACCACAATACAAAGGAATAGCCATGTTCAGTTTCTGAATCCATAGACAATGCCACAGTTCCTAAAGTCATTGTCAGTCACTGAGTTTTTCCCTGTAGTTGTCATCCTCTAGTTAGGAGGTTGGCAAACTCCAACCAGTAGGACAAATCCATCCCACTGTCTATTTTTGTGAACAAGGTTTTATTAGAAAATAGCCATGCTTTTTTGCTCACATATCATCCATGGCTGCTTTCAAAATATATTGGCAGAGTTGAGACCTCATCACCCACAAACCTAAAATATTTATTATCTGGCTCTTTATAGAAAAAGTATGCTGACCACTGCTCTAGTGCATTCATTCAACAAATGTTTAATTAGTACCTACTATAAGCTAAGCATTGGCTTAGCTTCCAGAGATTTAGAAGTGAACTAAACAAAGCCCTTGATGATTTACAGCTTATATTTTGGAGTGGGCTGGTGAACAAACAGTTTTTAAAAATTGTGTCTTATGAAGAAGCTTTGAGTGCTATAGATAAAAAGTGAGACATGAAAAAACAGCTGGGCATGCTTGGTGGCTGGGGTTATGGTTGTTGTTCTTTACCATGTGTAAGGCTAATCATGAAAACTCTTCCAGTAAGGTGATATTTGAGTAAAGGTTTTAAAGAAATAAGGAAGAGATCATTTCGGTATCTGAAGGAAGTGTCTCCTAGGAGAGGTAATAATAAATTCTCTACCAATACAGCCCCAAAATACATAAAACAAAGCTGAGAGAGTTTAAGAAAGTAACAGGAAATTTAAAACAATAATTAGATATCTAAATACCCCATTTTCAAAAAAGTGTAGAAATACGTGGAAAATCATAAAGGAAATAAAAGATCTGAACACACTATTAGACATAAACCACTCCTCCCAACAGCAGCAGAATACACATTCTTCCCAAGTACATATGGAACATTCTCTAAGATAGACCATATTCCAGGTCATAAAACAGGTCTCAGTGAATTTAAAAACACTGAAGTCATACAAAATATATTCTCAACCACACTGGAATTAAAATAGAAATCAATAACAGAAGGATATTTGTAGAATTCATGAATATGTGGAAATAAAACAACACATTACTAAATAACCAATGGGTCAAAGGATAAATTAAAAGAGAAATTAGAAACTATTTTGAGATGAATGAAAATGAACATACAACGTAACAAAACTTATGGGATTGCAGCTACAGGAGTGTTTAGATGGAAATTTAAAGCTGTACGTTTAAAAAGAATAAAGATCTCAAATCAATAACCTAACTATTAAACAGAGAAAAAGAAGAGCAAGCTAAATGCAAAGCAAGTAGAAAGAAGGAAAAAATAAAAATTAGAACAGAACTAAATAAAACAGAGACTAGAAAGACAACAGAGAACCAAAGTTTGGTTCTTTGGAAAGATCAAGAAAATTGACAAAAGCTTAGCTAGTCTGAATAAGAAACAAAAGAAGGAAGACTCAAATTACTAAATAAAGAATGAAAGAGGGGCCATCACCGACCTCACAGAAATAAAATGCCAACAAATTAGATAATTTAGTTGAAACAGTAAATTCAACTATTCCTAGAAAGACACAGATTACCAAAACTTACTCAAGAAGTAGAAAATCTGAATAAACCTATAGCAAGTAAAGGGGTTAAATTAGTAATTAAAAACATCTCACATAGAAGAACCCTGGCCAGATGGCTTCACTGATGAAGTCCACTAAATGTTCAAAGAATAATTAATACCAATCTTCCACAAGAAGAGGAAGGAACATGTTTCCAACTCATTTTGTGAAACCAGTATTACCCTAATACCCAAACCAGGCAAATATCAAAAGAGAAGTAAACTACAGACCAATATCTCTTAATAGAGACACAGAACTCCTCGACAAAACTAGCAAAAAAATACAGTAACATACAGGAAGATTTATATATCAGGACCAAGTGAGATTTACCACAGGAATACAGGTTGGTTTAATGTTCAAGGTGAAGAATGAAGTACTTACTCCTGCCCCAGCTGTAAAAGAGACTTACCTCTAAAAGTGTAAAAACAGTGGAATCCAAAAAATTAAATCAAATATATAGCTGCACTCCAAATTCATGGTGATAGATTCATATTCTTTAAAAAAAAACTAATTATATCAGAAACATCATCTGTAATTGGAGTCACTACCCTGGATCAAGTAATCCAAGGTCATTCTTAAGCATCCAGCAGTCTTTTTGCGCTATCAAGATTGGGAAACAGGTCTATTGTGGTGTTGCTAATACAATACCTTCACTTCTTTCAAGAATATCTTTCACCTAATTGAGGTAGGGTAGAGGTAAATAGGCTTCCAAGTTTGATACTTGACCCTTTACTCATAAGAATAAATATCAGAATTTGTGATATTTGGAAACTGGAGAAATAATCAACATCAGATGAACTTGGGCAATCAGAGCTTCATTTGTAAACTGTAGCTGACCTCAGTCACATTACAGTTGTGTCCTGGATATAGGGATTACATTGTCTAGGGTGTTGGTAGTTGGTTTATTTCTCTTCCTTCAAAGAATAGATACCAAGATAAAAAGTCACAGGTCAGGGCTTCTCTGGTGGCGCAGTGGTTGAGAGTCCGCCTGCCGATGCAGGGGACACAGGTTCGTGCCCCGGTCTGGGAAGATCCCACATGCCACGGAGTTGCTAGGCCCTTGAGCCATGGCCACTGAGCCTGTGTGTCCGGAGCCTGTGCAACGGGAGAGGCCACAACAGTGAGAGGCCTGCGTACCGCAAAAAAAAAAAAAAAAAAAAGTCACAGGTCATACCAGAAGAGGCTACAAGAAAGTTTCATGCGGTGCTCTTGGAAGATTGGAGGCCATTCCTTTTTACAATCACTCCCAGGACTCCTTTTATTCAAGAATCCAGGGATAATAAAATAACTCTTGTCTAGAAACTATCAGATCCCATGACTAACAAGCTGGTTTGAATCAGAAGACCTTTTTCCAAACGTTGAAACTTTTGCAATTAAAAAAAGGAAAAAGAAATAAGAAAAAACTCTCAAAACTCATATCCTTAAGTGTACTAAGTGTGCAGTCCTACTTAGTTTATTTTTTTACCCTTGATGAAACTGTAGTCCAGATGGAAGTACCAGAGATCTCCGCATGCCTGGTCATTCCCTAAACTAGACTACTGGTCACTCCTCTGCTGATGGCAAATGATCACATCCACTTTGCATGTGCTACTTAACTGTCCTTGTTGGACCAAGACACTTTTGATTCCTCTCAAACCTAAGTTGCATTGTTTCCATCTTCCCCATCAAGATTCCTAGCTGAGAAAGAATTGTCAGGAGTGTCAATTCCAGTGTGGCAGAGGCTCCTCTGATAATTGCTTATAACAATGGAAAAGAAGAGAAAATACTGTAAGATAATTCAGAGGTCAGTGGACAACACACACATAAAAGACTAGCCTAACATTCATAGCACCTGGGGTTTTTGATTTCCTTCATTTAAATTGTGATAATGTGTGCTGGTCTTTTGATGTCAGCTATCATAGGCCAGCCTTGGATGCAAATTTCTATCAATTGACTCAGCAAACTCTTTCATCCACAGCTGGCTGCCTACACGGAGGGCAGAATCGCTGGCACAAGACACCACTAAAATTAATTTGGCTGCATGTAAAATGATGGTCTGTTTTGGCAGCATCTGTCAAAATGTAAAAAAGATATGATCTCTTTTGCCAAGAATTTCCACTTCAAAGGATTCATTCTTCAGATATTCTGGTATAAGATCCCAAAGATGTATATAAACAGTATTCACTGAAGCCTTTTTTGTGGATAGCAAAAAACTGGAGACGAAAGTTGATCAATAGGGAATAGGTTTAATAAATCACCAGATTTTCAAGCGATCTTTATAAAAGATGAAACAAATCTGTACCTACTGCCTTAGCAGGTGCTTATGATAATATTTTTACTGGAAAAAGAGAAGTTAAAAACCATATGAGCAATATGTTTAAAATTTCATCATTAATGTTACATATTTGTTGTATATCAGCAGTGTTGGCAATGGCTACCTACCTCTGGTAGTGGGATTATGATCAGGGGAATCTTTTATTATCTACTCTCTTTACTTTTATACATTTGGTTTTGACAAAGACAGGAATTGATTCTATTATTAATCTATTTAAATGTAAAAACTCAAAACAATGATAGAAAATTACATAAAATTATACCAGTTTTTCATAGTATAGGAAACATGAAATTTCTTATTTTTATATTTTATCTCTAGACCTAAGCTCCCCATCATTTACCTTTGATCACTCCTATGTCAGTGGCACCTCTTTGTGAAATAGGAAATTACTCTGGGTTTAAGGGTACAGTCTTGGACTCAATAGACTAAGGAGCTTGATCTCTTACTGTTGGCCTCCTAGGAGCTCTGCTTTAAATAACAGAGCTAGCCAACTCCAGATGCCAATTTGTCTGAGATCACTTGGATAGATCAGAACTGGTTGAAAAACTGCATATGCGATAAATGAACAGTAATCCAAAACTGTTATGGAGTGATAAGTTTATTTAGCAAAGGATTAAGTCTTGCTAGTATGTTGAAGGCAAGTAATTGAAGGCCATACCTCACAACTGAACACATGAAATATAAACATGGTGAATAGGTCACTTTATAATGAGGGTTAGTGCACATACCCAGGGACCTCTGCTGAGTATAGCCTCGGAAACAGGTTCATCTCCCACTGGGTCTGAAGAACAAGTGTGCCAAGAGTGCAGCTCTGAAATCAGGCTCCCTGACTTACTATCCACATACTGAGAGTCAGCTATCTCCTTTGTGTAGTGATATGGATCATAGTACCTTCCTTGTAAAGTTATGGTGAGCATCAAATAAGTAGGTATTGGTAAAGCATTTACAAGTGTGTGGTTTAATAAAACTGGAATTGTCACTATTATTTCATCATTACTATAAACATAACAAACCCAGAATCCAGCAAATACATCCTTTAATTTCAGTCATTTATTCAACTGACAACAACAAAACTAAGCCTTATTGTCTCAAAAACTCATTATTGACTATCTAAATATTTTCCAGATAGTATGAATATACACTTAAAACATGACTAACGATCTCCATATGAATTTTCTAAAACCTATGGAAATGTTTAGCAGGTAAGAAACATTCTCCCATTATACAGCGGTATTAATAAATAATTTGGCATCCAGAAGAATATATTCAGGCAAACCTTTCAGATGCTTTCTTAAAGAAAACTTTGTTGAAAAACATTCACTTATGTCAATTTGGTTGTGGGTTAATTGCCAGAATCTATCCTTATCAGAGAAGGCTTTGAAATATTATTTGCCTTTCTGCCTACTTTTGGATAGCCCAGGATACGCTGCAGTAATAAATGAACCTTAAAATCTCATTGGCTTATCATAACAAAGATTTATTTCTTGCTTGTGTCGTAGTGAGGGCAACTTTCCTCCAGTTTCAGCTACTGTTTCTGGAACGATTGGCCTCTAAATTTTTTGGAGAGAGATCTGGAGGGACATTCAAGATATTCCTAAAAAGCAAGGTAGGCCAGAAATCAGTCTGTATCATTTTGGCCACATTCCATTTACTCAAATTCAGGGAGACGGGTTCAGCCTCACTGCATGGGAAGCTGCTGAATGAACCTGGCTGTGTGCTTAGGCACAGCAAGCAAAGCAGAAAACTCAGAACCTTGTCTCTGGCATACAGTCCACATACACAAATGACTTGGAATTCTGCATATTGGTGGGCCTCAAAACTGAAATGCAGAACCATCTTATTGATGACTAGAACAGGGGTCTGGAACTCAGCAGGAACTCCAAGAATATTGGTGGATTAACTGATGTAGAACCACATCATTACTTTTTAAACTATACAATGTTGAACTGATTATAGTACTGACTGATTAGGAAAAGTTCCTCTCATTCAGGAATTTGTACTCAGGTATCATTTTTTCTTTTGAAAACAGTCAATTATATTTGGTCTTATTTGCATTTCATTGTTTATTTTTAATTGTATCACATTATTATGATTACCTTGAAATGATATTTACCCTTACCTCTGATTTCCAGGAAGCAATCCAGGTTTCCCACTTTGGGTAGTAAGAGGTGTGTTTCTTTTAAAATAAATGTGTTATTTTTTTTTTAACATCTTTATTAGGGTATAATTGCTTTACAATGGTGTTTTAGTTTCTGCTTTATAACAAAGTGAATCAGTTATACATATACATATGTTCCCATATCTCTTCCCTCTTACGTCTCCCTCCCTCCCACCCTCCCTATCCCACCCCTCCAGGCGGTCACAAAGCACAGAGCTGATATCCCTGTGCCATGCGGCCGCTTCCCACTAGCTATCCACCTTACGTTCGTTAGTGTGTACATGTCCATGACTCTCTCTCGCCCTGTCACAGCTCACCCTTCCCCTCCCCATATCCTCAAGTCCGTTCTCCAGTAGGTCTGTGTCTTTATTCCTGTCTTATCCCTAGGCTCTTCATGACATTTTTTTTTCTTCTTAAATTCCATATATATGTGTTAGCATACGGTATTTGTCTTTCTCTTTCTGACTTACTTCACTCTGTATGACAGACTCTAGGTCTATCCACCTCATTACAAATAGCTCAATTTCATTTCTTTTTAGGGCTGAGTAATATTCCATTGTATATATGTGCCACATCTTCTTTATCCATTCATCTGATGATGGGCACTTAGGTTGTTTCCATCTCTGGGCTATTGTAAATAGAGCTGCAATGAACATTTTGGTACATGACTCTTTTTGAATTTTGGTTTTCTCAGGGTATATGCCCAGTAGTGGGATTGCTGGGTCATATGGTAGTTCTATTTGTAGTTTTTTAAGGAACCTCCATACTGTTCTCCATAGTGGCTGTACCAACTCACATTCCCACCAGCAGTGCTAGAGTGTTCCCTTTTCTCCACACTCTCTCCAGCATTTATTGTTTCTAGATTTTTTGATGATGGCCATTCTGACTGGTGTGAGATGATATCTCATTGTAGTTTTGATTTGCATTTCTCTAATGATTAATGACGTTGAGCATTCTTGCATGTGTTTGTTGGCAGTCTGTATATCTTCTTTGAAGAAATGTCTATTTAGGTTTTCTGCCCATTTTTGGATTGGGTGGTTTGTTTTTTTGTTATTGAGCTGCATGAGCTGCTTGTAAATTTTGGAGATTAATCCTTTGTCAGTTGCTTCATTTGCAAATATTTTCTCCCATTCTGAGGGTTGTCTTTTGGTCTTGTTTATGGTTTCCTTTGCTGTGCAAAAGCTTTGAAGTTTCATTAGGTCCCATTTGTTTATTTTTGACAGTTTTGGGCTTCCCTGGTGGCACAGTGGTTGACAGTCCACCTGCCGATGCAGGGGACACGGGTTCCTGCCCCAGGCTGGGAAGATCCCACATGCCGCGGAGTGGCTAGGCCCGTGAGCCATGGCCGCTGAGCCTGTGCGTCTGGAGCCTGTGCTCCGCAATGGGAGAGGCCACAACAGTGAGAGGCCCGCGTACAAAAAAAGTAAGACAGTTTTTATATATTATAATACATATTAAATAAATAAATAATCATTAGGTGGTGCGAGCACATAGGCAAAATTGTGATTGCATTCCTCAAATAACTGAATTTTGGAAATCAAATGTCTAAAAAGCATGAATTCAAGCCATTTATTAGTCATAAATTAAAATAGGGCTGATGCTTGTATGTAACCATTAGAGAGAAAGTAGCTCATTTGGAGTAGAGCCAATACTAAAAACAGCAAATGAATTCAAACTCATTTCACAAGTCTAGCCTTAGTATCATGTAAGTCACTTGCCTACATTTATATACCTATTCAGGGTTAGCTATTCTTTAAGCTAACAGCGAGTTAAGTTTGAAATAAAATGAATAAAAACAATATATAAATTGGCTATTTTTCCCTGCTTGCCCTCAACAGGGTCAAGTATTTAGCATTCCCAATGTTTGTATCCATGTATTTGTGTGTATATGTTTATGAAATGTCCCCTAAATGACAATGGAAAAATACCACCCTCAAGAAATCATATTTCAAGTTAAATAGATTTAATAGCTATTCCAAAATTTTATTGAGAGCCATATACTATGGAAACGTTATTTGATATAATACCAAGATATTATAAATAATATATAACATTGTAATTCAGGATAAATGTTGGTTTTCAACAAATGTTTATTATCTGACCGGCACATGCTAGGTTCTGGGATTACAGAAAAATAGGTCTTACCCTTCAAATAAAGGGATGGCATCCACTTACAAATCAATATGATAAATGCCAGGGGAGTGGTGTCCACTAATCATATCGGAGCAACATGGAGGGAATATCTAAATCATTTTTGAGGGAATACAGGTGGGGATGTAGATTTACAAAGAGAAATTTATGATTGCACTATGTGAAGAATAAATAGGCATTTTCAAGGTATTCAAGTGGGATATAACCATTACAGGTAGAAGAATACCACCAATGTACAAAGGTAGGATATTCAAAAAGCCCAACTACTTCAGTATAGCTGGAGGTAGGCAGAGGATAAGAGAAAGAGCCAGCTACATAATTTGCAGATCCTAGTGCAAAATAGAAATGCTGCTGGGAATGTGTGGGATGAGGAGCAGGGAATCTTCCATTTTCACTGGGTCTGCTATCCCATCCTCCTAACAGATCGAAAATCGCATACTGGAATATGCTGCCTGCTCTGGGTACCTAGATCAGAGGTGGGTGCAAGATTCCCATCAATTTATCTGCCAAATCATCTGAGCACATGGCCTATGGTGCTGTCTGCCCAGATGGGACAGCCAAAGCCTTGCCCTGTCTTGAGTGCCATCAGGAGTATGTTGGATTCCTACCCTTCTCTACTATCCCTATACTCATACCCAAGACAAAGCCAGGGCCAAAGTCAAGGACAGTGAAATGCAAGCCTGGCTCCACTACTGCAACCCAGTCATCGCCCCCAGCTGAGAGTGGCAGAGGTCAGTGTGTGGGTGTGGAGAGAGAGAGGCTGATAATCTCTTCTGGAGGTGGGGAAGGGGATGTTCCATGTGTAAACCTACTATCTAAGCCCCTGGCACATGCTCCATTCTGCCATTGAACTTCACGTACAAAAGCAAATTTGAAGATAAAATTAGCAAGCATTTGAAGACAGCAACTGTAGAACATCAAACTTTAAGCTGCTCTGGCCACATGCTCTGGAAACTGTATTTGGGACAGAAAAAAATCAGACTAAGTAGAAATAAAGGCTGGCTGTGTCTTCATGCTAATGTGTTTGGGCTTTATATTAGAGGTAAATGGTTGGTATTAAAGGATTTTGTTTAATATAAAAGACAAGTAATAGTATTATAATAATTGAAAAGAAGTGCAAATCAAGAGTCAGGAACATTGTAGAGTTCTCAGATTAAAAGTGATGTTATTAATATTTATTTCAAATTTTATTTTTTATGACTGAATGAAACTCACAGTCATTATTTTAGACCATGGTTTTATTGTGTCATAGTAGTAGAAGCATCTAATGATTTGATTTCAAAATTGTAAAATGCTAAATCTTTAAGGATTTGATTTCTGTCATATATCTAATAATATGAAACCAGGAAATGAATATTACTAAAATACAAAATCTCAATGCAACACTGTTTTCTTATAAAATGATATTTACAGTGGAGATTATATTTAAACCTTTTCTATTACAAAATGTGTACACAACAACTTTGTTGGAAACCAATAAATAGACTACATTAAAACCACAGGATACTGTGCCATATGAGGCTCAGAAATTATCTCCTGGAAAGTACAAACTAATGCCTTTCCAGAATTTTATAAAATCAAGGTCATGATATTGTCAAACAGCTAATTTGATAGAAATCTCAGCACATTAATAATCTGATTGCTCCAAATTTATATCCCAGATTATCTTCGTTGAGCTACTCACCTACTCTCTTTAGCATTTAATTTTTTTTTCTTTTTTCCAAACAGGGCTGCAGTGATTTTGCTTCAGGCTTATTGTCATAATATTTACAAAATCCTTCTGAGCCAGATTTCTCTCATAGAATTTTAACATGTCCTACAAACAGATAAAATAAAATGATCTTATATCCAATAGAAAAACATAGAAGTGAGTCACACTCATGTTTCAAAACCATGAACTTATCTAAGCAAATTTTGTCTATCTATACAGCTTTAATGATGAGATAATGGGATGATATATATTGTCACAGCCCTCCCTCTCATCTCATCTCTCATTTGCTCCTCCAGCTGCCACATAAAACTTTCACAAAGTCACTGGAAGCATTTCTGGTTCCTGATCTTCACCGCTCCATCCCTTGCCACCATATTTAATGTTGTTCTTCAACCAGTTAGTCTATATTTTCAAAACTACTCACCCTTATTGTAAATATTCACGGGGACTTATATTTCAAAAGATGGTATTAACTGGACAAATTTCATCTTGGGGAAATACTATCTTGTCTCATTTTTCTTAGGTCAAAAAATTTAAATACTATTTAATCAGGCTTTAGTTGATGAAAAGTAAGTAAAGTTTCTTTAAAGTCTCTGAAATGAAGAGTTTCTAGAAACTCTATTGTACCCTTTCCATCTTCCTGATTTCTAATAAGTAAACCAGGATTCTCTAAACTAGGGGTAGAAAACTAATACTTTTGAGAACAGATAGCTGGAAGAATCTTGGTATAAGACAAGAGGATATGATGGAAAAATCAGAAAACTGGAGAATGCATACATTGTCTAAATTCATTCAAACTGAATTTAAAAATTTTAGCTAATTCTACTAACCAATAGTGGTAGATTGTTTCCAAAGATGACCATGACAGTAGCTCACATCCCAAATGTCTTTCACAGTGAGACTTTACCACTCTCATAAGCCAAAATGGTATCACCCTTACTTATTCCCTTTAATTTCACCTGACCCTCTGACTAGCCTTGATCACTCCAATGCAACCAAAGCAAGACCTTGGCTTCCAAATCTCATTGTCATAAACTCTCATAGTTTCTGTTTTCTGGCTTCTGAAAGGCTTCCCCTCAGACCTCTGCCCTCAGATCTCTGTGTTGTGAGAAAGGCCAAGTGAGCCACACGTAGAGACCATAAGGAGGAAAACCAAGGTGCTCTTGCTGACAGCCTCTGCTGTGTCCTCTTTCCTCCCCCAGCAAAATGCAGCCATTCCAGTGACCTCAGATGAGTCCAACAGAAGAATCATCCAGCCATCTGACAGAATCATAAGAGAAAATAAATCGTTTTTGTTTAAACCACTAAGTTTCGGTTGTTTGTTCTTTAGTCATTGATAACTGACACATTACTAAAATCTCATTTTCTCCAGTTTGTGACCCTACCTCTAAACTCATATGAAACAATTAAAACTCTAGGACCTAGTAGGACGGAATCATACTAATTAATTAAATTTAATTGTTTAATGCTTAAGCAGCTTTCTTTTAGTCATAATATATGCTGTCATAATACAGCAGGTATAAACTCATTTTATATACATTTTGCTGTATACCAATTCAACTTTTAAGCATGGTAGGTGACAATTTAATTTTTTACTGACAAAAGCTGGCTTAACATAGTAATTTGACCTTTAGTTATAAACTCAAATATATTTCACACTGCTTTCTGAATTACATCTCTGGTTTGGGGTGGAGAAAGCAATCTGAATTCAATAGAGATTTTAGTAATGGTTTTAATATAAGCCCACATATTAGGTTTCATTGCTTTAAACCAAAACCTGATTACATGAAATATTATGCAGCAGATTCCTTGTACCCTAATTGCTCCATAGAGAGTATATTCAGTATCACATTCTTTCTCTCTGTCCTTTCTTCTATCCATACTTACGGTGATCCTCCTTCAGCTGGAGGACATCTCTCCACGACTTCCCAGTCGTGAGGGTCTACATAACAAACTCATATTTACCTGTCAAGATGCAACTTAAGTATGCGCTATATCACAAAACCTTTACTGATCCTGCTAGGCAAAGTAAATCATTTCCTTCTCTGTGTGCTACTCTGATCTGTACCTGTGTCTATAATAGTACCTATACTATTTATTTCAACATATTTGTTAAATGTGTGTATGCTCCCTCACTGATTATAAATTTCCTAAATTGAATGACCACTGTCTTTCTCATCTAAAATGTCTAAAACATAACAGAATGCTTGGTCCACAGTTGAAAACTTGATAAATAAATTTTAAGGAGTGAATAAATGAAACTTCTATTTACTTTTCTGTCTATATAGTCTTTATTCACATTAACCCTTATCTTAATTTGCTTCAAGTATCCTTATTTTTGCCTTCCAATCTGTATAATATTACCTGTAATGCTATTTCTCCCAAGAGTTTATGAATTTCATCCTATCATACTCTGGGCCCCGATAAAGGTAGAGTCTCAGTGTTATTCTAGATGTTTCCAGATGGGCTAATTTTATTTTCATTTACTTTTTTAGCTCCTTATAAGCACTGTGCTAATTATTTGCATTAATTGCCACTTAGTTGTGAATTGTCACTCAGTAAATATACAAATGAATGAATAAATGTTGCACTAGGTCAAACGAATGTCAAGTTACTTTACTTGTTAAGTACGTGATAGCTGCTTTAGACAAAAAGATCCCCAACAGTGATTAAAGTCACAATTAGAATATTATCCTATTGAAAAATGTAACCCCTTTGACAATTATTATCTTTATGATATAATTTACTGGAGAGAATTGCAGAAAAAATTCACCTATCTATGCAAGACTACTATATGATATATTAACTTTTCTGCTTTATATTACCTTTAGTTACCCAGGTAATACATGACTATTATTTCTTGCAAAATTTATTCTACGAGCTGCAAAATCTTCTTTGATTACTCCCTCAAATTCCTTCTCCTTTACTTCCTCTCTAGATGTAACTACAGTCAAGTTGTATATTTCTTTGTATATCTATAAGACGTACATACATGGTTAAGTTCAATTAAATTCTTTGTGTTTATGTACCTGTCATTTTGCCATGAGAAAAAGAAAGAAGTGAATATTAAATTCCATTAATGTAAGAAGAAGCTATCCAATCTTAAATGTGTATTTTTCTTGAGCACATAGTTAAAATCATAAAACCTGCCAGTCATAATTTGAAATTGTTTTTTTAAAAGCCCACTTCATTTCTAATTATATCTCTCAGATAAAAGAATCCAGCTGTTTATGTTTTGTGATAGCTTGCTTGAATGTAGTCCAAAAGGTGAAGTGGGTGAGTTTACAATCTCCTAACTAACAACATATTGAAGCAGCATGGTGCAGCAGCAGCAATGGTAAGTGTGCTTGTTTGTTTTGCTTTATTCAAACATGAACATCTTTTGCATTACAAGAGGGACCTCTGTGGACTCAGAAGGACACCTATTGTTTACATTCCCAAGTCTCCTTCCTCCCTACACCCTGGCCTCAGACATCCCCAGAACATCTTCCACCAGGGCCTCTTCAGCCTTAATTGTGAGAACAATGGGGCTTTTCATAAGGAGCCACTCACCTCCGCAGCCCTGCTGGTTCCTTTATGGTTTCTGTGTGAGCTGGACTGACTACCCAGGGAACATACACTGTACTTTGTCAGATTTCTTATTAAGGAGGCTGGAACTTGATTTGTAAAGAACTGAGAAGAATACGTTTCAGTCTTGACTGTTCCATAATACAGTTCCTCTGGGCACACTTTACAAAAGACTCAAGGTGAGGCAAGTACCAGGTTGCATTTAGGCAGAGCAGGAAGGCACAGTACATTGTGATGAAGTGCTTTTAACATTTCACAGTTTAACATAATTGGATTCTATTTCAGTCAAGAGATCTATCAATGATGTTGGGTCACTTACATCTCCATTTAAAAGGCAAGTTTTATTCCAAATATTATCCCTGGGGATAACTAAACAACCAAAAGATATATTGGCAAGTCATGAGACCAGCAAGGTACCTACGGTAATTATATTTACATGGATTTTACAGAATGTAAGTATATCTATGAACACACACACACAGAGGCATATACATATTTATTTACAGTTGACCCTAGAACAACTTGGGGGTTAGAGGTGCCAACCCTCTAAGGAGTGAAAAATTGCCTATAGCTTATAGTCAGCCTTCCCTATCCTCCATTCTGCGTCCATGGATTAAACCAACTGGGAATTGTGTAACAAAAAATAACACTTGAAAGTGGACCTACATAGTTCAGACCTGTGTTGTTCAAGAACCAGCTGTATTTGGATGATATATCTTCTATTATTCAACAATTGGTGCAGGAGGAGATGAATATTATTCAGCTTTTATTTCATTATTTACAAAAGTGAAACACTTGAAGGTATATAAGAAAGTTAGATATGTGTTAGATATATGATTTATCCTCTATCAGCATAGGCACATATTTGTATATGTTTATCTATTTTAAATGAAAACAGAGACACAGAGGTTCAGGGTAGTGATTGAATTCCCAAGAATTTGGAAATGTTATTTCAGATTTTGACATTAGTCTTCTGTGTGCCTTGAACATTAACTTTCCTTCTTTTCTTCATGATTCCTCAACTGTAAAATGGAATCCAAATATTGGATAGAAGTTGGCAAGTTTTGCAGGAAACACTAAATATGACTTCTGTAAAAGTAAAGATTTTCACCCATAAAAAATCCTAAGTGCCACACTTAATAAATAAATAACTTTTATTTACTATTCCATTTCTCCTAAGCAAATAAAAAGATGTTAGGTAAACAGTCATTTGATGTCAGTCTTGACAAGCTTCTTTCCACCAATTTATAAAGTTGTACAGTTTTTAAATGTATTTGGAAACATGTTATTTTGCACACTCAAGCATTTTATTTTGCAGCTGGAGACTCTAAAACGTTCAGTTCTCATATCTTTTAGACCTTGGAGTGGGACAATCAGAGGAATTGATATTTCTGGAACTCAGATGGAAGCCCAGATAAGTGGTACTTGATTAAACTAAATGATACAGTTAGAGTTTCTTTAAGAAGAGTACTCTGTGCCCTTTGGGGACTTTTACTACTTATTGATTTTTCAAAAATTGTTAACTCTAAAACTTGGGAAAAAAGTAGGAAATGCTATTCCAGCATAAAGTCAATAGATTGTATGTATTTGTTATCAATATAAAATCTATTATTGTTTTACTATGTGATCAAATGTTACAGATATGTTTTGAATACCAGCTACCATAATATTACTGTACTGAATCCTATAAAACTTAAATAACTGTCTAGTCTTTTTTACCTAACCAGAAGAATGTTCAGTCATGTAGAAAACTAATCATGGTATATGCAGAAGAAAGAAAATAATCAAGATTTAACATCATGATTTATCTCTATAGTCATTTGAACTCTCCAGATAACAGTCTTTATTCAGAAACAATGTATGTGCTGGACAATATATAGCATTTATCATTCAAAGAGACATGGATACTAGTTATAGATTTCTTACTAGATTCGTGATTTTACACACATTACTTAATTCCCTAGATGCTGAGATTCTTCATCTTTAAAATGGAGCCTAAATTAGACTATATTAAAACTAGTAATAGGCCATTTTCTCCCCAAATTGATTAATAATATGAATCTGGTAGATTCAAGAGAAGGTCCAAAAACAGATAAATGAGACTGACTTCCATTTTAAAACATTTTAGAAAATGGGTAGATCACTAAGTAAAAAGAGAAAATCTTAGAAATTATAGAGAAGAAGAAAAAAAAAACAAAACAGATAAAACCATTAGACTGACAACAAACTTCTCAATACCAATAACAGAACCCAGAAAAGAGTCAGATAATATCTTCAGAAGGCTCAAAGAACCCAATTTTCAACTTATAATTATCTTATAATTAAACTGTCATTCAAAACAACAATACAATAAAAGTATGTTACATACAATAAAAATATGTTACATGAAGTCAGACTGAGAGAATATGACTAAAAGTTCACTATTAAAATAACTTTAAAGAATTTTGAAGAAGGAAATTAAACTAGAATGAAAGAACGAGACAGTAAGAAAGTAGTGAATAAAGAAGCTTGTAAATGTATGAGTAAAATTTTAAAAATTCAGACTTCTGGTTTCAGCTGTTTTTTTGACTGAAGTATAGGTGATTTACAAAACTGTGTTAATTTCAGATGTACAGAATAGTGATTCAGTTATTTTTTCCAGATTATATCCCATTATAGGTTATTACAAGATATTGTTGCTATACAGTAAATCTTTGTTGTGTATGTATTTCAGGTATAGTAGTTTTTAATCTGTTAATCCTATACTTCTAATTTGTCCCTCCCTCCTTCTCCCCCTTGGTAACCATAAGTTTGTTTTCTATGTCTGTGTGTCTGTTTCTATTTGGTTTCAGTTATGACATGTAAAGATCATCACTCCTGTCCTGACAACAAGAAAAAGCTGAAGAAACAAAATATCAGTAAATTTTCTTGGATCCATCGGAAAATTGAGATTGCAGAGCAAACCTACCACCCCAAAACCTAAAGAGAGGCTAATCCACAAGTTATAGCTAAGATCAGTTTACCTTGGGAAGAAGTTACTATGCCATAAACTGGTAGGAATTACCACTTAAATGTCAATTTTGATGAATTGCTGCAGGAATAGTGTGGACTAATGTAAGCGACATACTCGCAGGAACTGAAATTTTAGAGAGACCAAGACACTTTTGTGAGTTTACTTTCAAGAACTGCATCAACTTTAACAGTAAAGATCCCAGAAAAAGCCACTTATGGCTCTGGCAGTGAGACAGGATGAATGATCATACTTAATGGTAAGAAACAATCTGTTTCTCCTTAAGACTGAGAACTAGGTAAAGATATCTTACCACTAATATTCAGTATTATACTGAATGTTCTAATTAGTGTAAGAAGACAAGAAATGAAATAAATATACGTATTGAAAAGGAGAAATAAAAAGTTGTCATTACAAAAAGATGATACAATTTTCTATATAGAAAATCCCAAAGAATAGACACACACACATGCACACACACAAAACTCCTATGACTAATAAACAAGTATAGCAAGGCCACATGAGAAAAGGATAACATAATGAAGTTATTTGCTTTCCCATTTAGTGGCATACCTGGAATTTGAAATTACAATGCCATTATCATTTACAATAAGGCCTCCCAATGAAACACTTATGTACCAATCTAACAAAATCTGTACAAAATCTGTATGTGGAAAATTCTCATGAAAGATATCAAATGAAATCTAAATAAATGGGGATATAATCCATGTTCATGGATTGGAAGATGCAATATTGTTAAAATGTCAATTCTTCCCAAATGGATCTAAAAATTTCATGTAATCCCAATAAAAATCTCAGCAAGATATTTTGTAGATGTTGACAAACTAATTTTAAACTTTAGTTGAAAAAGCAAAAGACCTAGAATAGCCAACATGATATTGAAGAACAAAGTTGGAAGATTCAACCTACCCAATTTCAAAACTTAGTGGAAAAATACAATAATCAAGACGTTATGGTATTAGTGAAACAACAAACATGCAGATCAATAGGACAGAATAAAACCCACAAATAGACCCACACAAACATAGTCAACTGGTCTTTGACAAAGGAGCAAAGACAATCCAATGGAGAAAGGATAGCCATTTTAACAAGTAGTGCTGGAACAAGTGGATGTCTATACGTAAGAAAAAATGAACCTAGACACAGACCTAATAACTTTCACAAAATTTAACTCAAAGCAGATCATAGACCTAAAAGTGAAGAAGAAAACATAAAAGAAAATCTATGTGAGCTTGGGTGTAGTGGATATACCACCAATAGCACAATCCATGACAGAAAAATCTGGTAAGCTGGACTTCATTACATTAAAAACTTTAGCTCTGAAAATGTTAAGAGAATGAAAAGACATGCTATAGGCTGAGAGAAAATATTTGCAAAATACACATATGATGAACGACTTGTATCCCAAATGTACCAAGAATCCTTAAAAGTCAACAACGAGAAAACAATCTAATGGGCAAACAATCTGAATGGACATATCACAAAAGAGATTATATATATATATATATATATATATATATACATATATATATATATATATATATGAAAAGATGCTCAACATCATTTATCATTAGTGAATTGAAAATTAAAACATCTCTTAGAATGACAGAAATCCAAAAATTGACAACATGCATTACTAGGATGTGGAGTAATAGAAACTCTCATTCGTTGTTGGTGAGAATGCAAAATGGTGCAGCCACTGTGTAAGACACTTAACAGTCTCTTACAAAGAAAAACATATTATTTTCTTACCATATGATCCAGCAATCATGCTCCTTGGTATTTACTCAACTGATTTTAAAATATTTATGTTCACACAAAAACCTAGATATGAATGTTTATGGCAGTTTTATTCATAATTGCCTGAAACTGGAAGCAACCAAGATGTTCTTCAGTAGATGAATGAAAAAAACAATTATGGTACATCCATATAATGGAATATTATTCAACAATACAAAGAAATGAACTAACCAGCCATAAAATTATGTGGATAAATTTAATTGTGTATTACTGAGTAAATGAAATCAGTCTGAAAAGGTTACTTTTCCAGTTATACAGCAATCTGGAAAAAGCAAAATTTTGGAGCTATTAAAACTATCAATATCTTGATATGAATATATTAATATCTTGGGATTCAAGGGTAGGAGGTGAGGCCTGAAACCCACAAGACTTTTTTAGGTCTGTGAAACTATTCTGTATATACTGTAATGGTGGATATAAGACACTATGAATTTGTCAAAATCCATAGAAGTTTACAGAACAAAGCATCAAGACTTTTGAAAACTAAAGGCAAAAGAAACTGTAAGTAAGCATTGTACTCTAGTTGATAAAGTTTCTCATGGGGATCTGGGCTAACAATACTGACTGCTATAGATGTATACGGATACTGAAAATTAAGGAAATGAATGGCAGATTATGGAAGTCAAATTTCTTATTGTTAGAGTTTACAGATAAGCAAGGGGAGGAGGTTAGAATGATCTATGTAGCAATTAAAGGTGGAGATAGCAAGAACTCATGTTTAGATTTATATAAATACAGATGTTTATATATAGAAATATTTGTAGATATATAAATACACAGGTTAGTGTACACACATATATTGATATTTCCCTGCTCTACCAGCTAAGAGGCCATAGCAGCAAAGAAAACTCCAATAGCAATGATAACATCTGGGATCCAAGTCTTGGTTTCTAATTTCATTGTACAGAGACCTTTGGAAAAATAGTTGATTCTAAGACTAGGGAAGAAAACTAACTGCAAGATGATCCTAGAGTATCTTGTAGTGACAGAAATTAAGAAAGTGGCCTGAAATAGTCTGAAATACTGAAATGCTATTGGGTTAACGGCTTATTTTACTCTAAAAGGCATTGGCAGTATTTCTGTTTTTGATTCCTACTTGAAAGAAATCCAGATTAAGTGACATTAATTCAAATTTTCACTTTAAATGTGAAAATGTTAACATTGATTAGTTAAGATAGAAGTCAGTTTCTAATCCTTAGTCTTCTCAGAATTAGTACTTTGGAAGTAATTAATAGTTATTATACAATAATAATTGATCCCATGGTACACATACCCTTCCCCTGCCACTCATTAAAATAAAAGCATTTAATTTGATAATCAACTAAAATACCACTCAGCTAACAAGATGTAGCATTATTGACTTTATAGTCATATGTGGCAGAATACTAAATAGTTAACCTCTTACAGGAACATCTTGTAACCCTTTAATCATCGAACTCTCAGCTTTATGTATATAAATCTCAGTTTGGTTCTATGTTGCTTAGATTTCATGAGTTTAAATTACCTTTGATGACTAAGTACCTAATTATTTGGTTACTCTATTATGTTTTACGTTCTAACATAACCAAGGACTGATTAGAGTACAACATTATAATCTATAACTTTATATTCTAAATGCATTCATGTAAAAAAATCAATATAGAAACCAGTTTCTTTCTAAATATTTAAAATATTTCCATATCACCTTGTAATGTGTAAACAACATGAAAAACTTATTTTGCAATGAAGTGCAGCAATGAAAGTCAAAATAATTTTTATATGAAACTACGTATTTCATATTATTGCTTACTTCTTCATTCATCACAAACTATGAGTTATCACCCTTTGAATTCATCACAAACTTATGAATAAGAGTGTATGATTCCTAATTTGCAGATAAAAAAAGTGATACCCAAAGAGGTTAAGTCACTTGCCTGGGCTATTAAGTGATCCAGTCAAGACTGAAATTTTTGCCTATTTTATTCCAAAGCTTATTCCCTGTATCCTGATTCTTTTCTTTATATTTTCATAGTAAGCATACGAATACATTTGTTTTATTTCCAGAAATTTTAGGGAAAAACAATGTAACTTTTCCTTGGGTTAAAGTAAAGTGTGGCATTGTCAAATTGTTCTCAGTTGAAGAAGTCAAAGCGGTAGGAGGAGGAGATGGGGGAGGAGGGAACAGAGAGAACAAGAGGAAGAAGATGACTTCTTCCACCATATCATCCATATCCCTATTTTACTCTCATCTCCAGATTAACACATTTCTCTCTCCTGTTTCAAACTAGGTGACTGTTTTGTATGTCTGAACCTATCAATATCCAGTGTTGTGGCTGGATCGGCCCTTGTGGTTCTTATGATTGTAAGATGCCCTCAGTGATAAACATCAGGGAACTTTGGGGAAAAAAACAAAAAAGGTTTATTACTCACAGGTCCTGTAAAGCACATGGCACACCTGGGACCACACAATGAGGTGCTGGAGAGAGAAAGAGAGAGAGAAATAGAAAGAATGAGCCTTGTGTTCTGCCTTTATTGGGATAGAGGGCAGTGGGAATTTAAAGGGTAGGAAGAGAAAAAATCAAGTGGCCCAAATAGTCACGTACAGAAATCAACCAAGATCTCTAAACCAAAAGAGGGAGCCCCTGGGGGCAGGGAGTTGGGGAGTGGGATGGTGAGAAGTGGTGTGGTCTGACTTTTTAATCTAGTCCTGTGGCTGGCAATGTATTCATTAAGAGATAGCTGTCTTTGAAGTGGATGCCTTGACACTTGTATTACAAAAAAGAAAAGCCAACTGTCAGGGTTTATGCTACAGTGTCATAGAATGATAGCCAATGTTTGTTTTCAGCAATTTACTTTTGCATTATTATTTTTTATCTATGCCAGTTTTTTTATACTGGGTTGACCATACATAGTGAGGTCATGAAGATTTAAATCTTTCATCCTAAAGCAAAGTTCCCTTGGGTAATATAATGTACTGATTTGAAAACAGAAAGGACTTATCCTGGATATCCTGATAGCATTTCTCAGAGTACTGTTAAATTATGTATATACTAGGACCATGAAAATCCTACTCTCTGCTTTTCTTTGTTCATTATAGGATAATGGTGAGTAGAATTGATGTAAGTTAACAGAATAACAATTATCAATAGCAAATTTACAATTTCTTATCACAATACATACCAACATGCTTTGAAAGTATAATTTTATTTGATTCCACATTTTTCTTAGTATAGACCTTACAGTATCTCTTATGGGCATTACAACAAAAAAGGTGCACAGTTGCTCAATGACTAATCTGTGAACAATTTAGACAACTGTTGATTTCTGTTTCAAGTTTGTTATCTGGGAATATATGATTAACTCATGGTCACACAATAAACCAATTAATAAAAAAAGGTAAGCAAATGCCTAATCCTATGTTCCCTCTGATACATTAGTTTACTGTAACTGAATATTCTAGAGTTAAAAGTTACCAGTAAGCAGAAATCCCTTTTAAAGAAAAGTTAAATAACCTCTGGAATATAAACAAACCAATCTCTTAGAGGAAGAAGGATTCAAATCATTTCCATGAACCTGACCCAAGATTGAGACAATTCTCTTAGGACAAGGACTTTGAAGTAGAAACCTGACAATCTGTTATATTGCCAATTTAGAAAATAATCTCATCCCCTACTGATTTAATGCCAACCTGTCATGTTACCAAATTTCCTCTTATTCTGTCAGATCATTCAGCATAACAACTGCTTTTTCTCAATCTTCCAGACTTTTGGGGCAGAGGTTAGAGGAAGGCTGTTTCTTTTTTGTTAGGAATCTTTTATACCTCCTTAGAAAAATAAAAGCAGGAAATAGAATCCACGAACTGGAAGGTACCCAAATCTATCCCCAGTCATCTTTTGTTGCAGGAGCATAGAGTTTTCCAAATTCTACTAAATAGAATATGAGTTTTGTCAAATTGAACTTCACTGAATTGGTAGAATGTGGTTGTGAATCCAATTGTTCTTCAGAATCACTGTCTTACTCTTCATAACAATAATATACACTGTTGCAGTTAGTTCTGTACATGCCTGACTCTACAACTAGATCCTAACATTCTAATATTCTCGAATGTCAGAACCTTGTTCACACTATTTGCAATGTTTTGTACATAGTTAGAGTTCATTTTTTAAAAAGGAATGTTTAGTGTATATACAGGTCTTTTTCAAACTGTACTTTACCTGCTATTCCTATAACTGATATTTTCTGCAAGAAATTGGGACTTATCAAGCTGATCTATCATACAAATACACTCTTTGCATAATACATTTTCTGATAGTCTTTCTCACAAGTAAATTTTGCCTGAGGAGTTGGGAGTGAGAAGACTGGGAGAGCATATGTAATACAGTCACCCATGTGTGCCCTACTCTACATCAGAAAAGATATTCTCTCTTAGGGTCAGGGTCTCT
Organism: Leucopleurus acutus; assembly: GCF_964270905.1. NCBI lineage: Eukaryota > Metazoa > Chordata > Mammalia > Artiodactyla > Delphinidae > Leucopleurus > Leucopleurus acutus. The sequence goes on along the minus strand of NC_139142.1, from coordinate 18,127,127 downwards.
GTGACTTTATTTTTTATGATACATGAGCATCCATGCCACTTATATCTCTGATATTGTAGGAGAGAGTGGGAGATAGAGTTTGTTTGTGTGTATATGCACAGTTATGTTTGTACTTCTGATTGTGGGTTCTTTGAATGCAGAGATCATGCTGCATTAGTCAAGGATCTACAGAAAAATAGAACAAATAAAATGCATGTAAGTTTGTGTGTATATGGAGAAAGATAAAAAGAGAATTGGCACATGCAATGTAATCATGGGATCTCACAAGTCCACCAAATATAGAGCAGGTCAGCTGACTAGAAACCTAAGGAAGAGCTGGTGTTGAACCTTGAGTCCAAAGGCAGTCTAATGCCAGCAAACTAAGTGTCCATTGACAGATGAATCGATAAAGAAGACGGGTATATATGTATATAATATATATGTGTGTGTGTGTGTATATATATATATATATATATATATATATATATACACACATCCCATTAATATTTAAATGGAATTTTATTCATCCATTAAAAAGAATGAAATAATGTATCATACAAAGTGAAGTAAGTCAGAAAAAGATAAATATCATATGATATCACTTATATGTGGAATCTTAAAAAATGATACAAATGAACTTATTTACAATACAGAAAGGGCCTCACGGACAGAGAAAACAAACTTGTAGTTACCAAAGGAGAAAGAGGGGGGAGGGATAAATTAGGAGTTTGAGATTAATAGATATAGACTACTATATATAGAATATAAACAACAGGGACCTACTGTATAGCACAGGGAACTATATTCAGTGTCTTGTAATAACCTATAATGGAAAAGAATCTGAAAAAGAATATATATATATATATATATGTCTTTATATATATATATATATAATTGAATCACTTTGCTTTATGCCTGAAACTAACACAACATTGTAAATAAACTATACTCCAACTGAAAAAAAAAAAGAAGTCAAAGGCAGTCTAGAGGCAGAACTCCCCATTCTTCGGGGACCTCAGTCTTTTTCTCTTAAGGCCTTAAACTGATTGAATGAGACGTATCCACATTATGGATGGTAATATGCTTTACTTAAATTCTACTAATCTAAATGTTAATCTCATCTGAAAACTATTTTCATAGAAATATCTAGACTTGTATTTGACCATATACCAGTGTACAATGTCCTGGTCAAATTAACACATAAAATGGACCACCACATATGCCATAGGGTCTGACCACCCAATGGGATTCCAACTCCAGTTAGACATCACAAAGTTGGATGATTTTTCATATTTCACATATTAGCTTATATTTTTCTTCCCTTTGGAAGCTTTCACTGATCATGACCCAGTTACAGTGACAGGGTCTACATTTTAAGACCAATTCCTGAATTTAAAAATTGAAAAAAACAAATTAATTAAATAGATAAAAAGAAAGAAATATGCAGAAAGCAGTCGTGTTTATCAACTAAATGTAAATGGTAAAAGGGGAAAATTTGGAGATATATCACCACATTAATAATTTAGTAAGATTAACTTCTATTTCAACATTGTTACCATCAATACATTAATCATAGATATTATGAATGGTAATCCTATATAATATGATTTGATCCTCTTGAAGAAGGGCTCTCATTGGCCTTCTATCATATAAATATTACATTCTCATGGTACAATATAATACAAGCCCTGCACTAGAGGGACTCTGCATCAGCACACACTATTACTCCTCTAGTGTCCCAGGAAAGTATGTGTATATACAAAACACGAGTATGCACAAAGGTGGTATATTTAAGAGTAAAAGACATGGAGTCAAAGTCATAAAGACATGGTTTTAGAGGTAATTTCAAAACATGTTTGAGAACTTGTTCTTGTTGAAAAAAGAAAAAAATAGTTCTAACACCATCCCAAATGTTGTGGGTAGGTCCTGGCTGAGTAACTAACACAGCATCAACAAGCAAGCTATGGCTGGGTTTTTGTTGTTGTTGTTTATTATAATATATTAACAGAGAGCCAGAAGTCAAAAAAGAGGATAATATTCTAAATAAACCATTATTCTTCTATAGCAGATCCACTTAGGAAGAATAGTTGTTTCCTACTGGCAGGATCCTCAACCAACAGTAGTTGCCTTTTGGGGACAAAAACAAAAGTGAAATTATTTAGTTCCAAGGAGGCTTGATATTTTTTCGTTATAAAAGACTGAACACATCGTGGTTGATGAGCTTTGTCTCCTTCAATTTAGCCAGCCACTTGCCTCTAGAACAATGATAGCTCCCACCCCAAAACCAATTCTGTAATACAGTATCTAGTATATTAATAAAATCCAAACAGTGATGTTACTAATAATGCTTCACATTATGAAAAAGCATGCCTTCATTACACTGCTGATTTTGTTTGCAAAAGTTTGACTTTGAATAAAGTCTGATATTCAATAGAAGTAGAGCCACTAAATGCAGAAGCTCATGCAACTTCAATTCATTCATTCATTAGGCAAATCCATTTAACGTCTTAGTGCATCTGACACTAAAGGATGTTTAGGCAAAGCAAGCAAGGTTAGTAGCTTTATGGGCTATAAGCCTCTACAAACTATTATTCAAATACTATTCTACTCTAATATTACTCTAATAATATTACTGGATGTGCATTAATAATATTCTACTTTGCTATAAAATGTAAATACTTTATCAGGTAAAGGAGCAGACTGTTGGACATTAAGCTCTCCAATAGGTCACAGAAGGTCACTGGAAACCGAAATCTGCTGAATTTTTAGTAATGGGGTTGCTGTCAGTTGTTAAAAAGAGACATTTGAGGTTGTTTTTTTGTCTGTTTTCCCTCCTTTTTTTCTTCCTTCCACTCCTACATCTCTTGCCCTTTCTAGCTCTTATTTCAGCATCCTTTTTTATACAGCAACATTTTGGGGCAAGGAAAGTACATTTGTACAACAAAAATCAGAGAGAAGACTTTAAGTAAGAATATTTTACTGGTTATCACCCAGTACTTTCCTCTACTAAGAAGATTATCATGGGGCCATAATTTCTTTTGAAAAGAAAGAAAGTACTAACAGTAAATCAAAACACCTCTTAGAATACATAAAAATAATCAAATGTCCTAATGGAACTTCGAAATGACTCTGAAGCTGTGTTCCAGTGGGATTCTGATTAATTGGCACTATCTTGACATAAGTGTTTTGTCACCCCTCCCCCCTTACTAAGGAAGACAATTGCTTAATGAATGCAAAGGGCAGCAGGTCAGGTCTTCCAGGGTTACAGGGAGAGCCTGTGGTACAGTAATTCATGCCCTGTGCAGCAAGCATGTCAGCAAGGGTGTGTTAATTATATTTTTGTTTTATATTAATGTGCAGGGCAAGAAAATAACAGGAGATAAATGTCAGCAACCTGTTGATTCATTTTTTCTACCCCTCAAGTTGGAAACACACTTACACAACCATGTAATAGAAAGAAAAGAACTGTTTGTTGTCATAATTGTTGTAAAGCTTACCCCTGCAGGAGATGGAGAAAGACCTACATGCTCATTTGTGGAGGAAAAAGATAATCAGGGAAAAAGTTAATCCTGTTTTATGGACCTGTGGTCAGTGAAGGGATTAAAGCTTTGTAAACATGCTCTAAGCATTTCCTTTAAACATCAGTTAGCACAGTATACTTATCCAGATCCCTAAGCCTGCATGGAAACCAAATAGAAGACATGAGTTCTTCACTCTTTTATTAAAAAAAAAAAAAAAAAAAAAAAAAAAAAACAATAGGTTTGAAGGATATGATCTGTTTAGTTTTCCTCATAGATATTATTTGCTGATCAGACCCTTACTATCAAACTATTCTTTTATCTGATGATGACTTTCTTGACAAATTTAGACATAGCTCCATAGTTCATAGCTCTTCATTTATTCGATTTAACTCAGTTCTAAACCTAGGGACCATATTATGTCTGTCCTATGTAGGGGGGACCAAAGGAGCAACTTGTGGCACTCCAATTCAAAATTTCCTCACCAACCATATGGAAGGGTGTTTTGTTCCACATTGGAAGTAAATTCCTTTAGGTGCTAGACTGTGGGTGCAGCAATGGGCTATGAAGACAAGACAGAATATTTGGGATTGGAAAACCAAAGCAAGATTAGGACAGCTTGCAAAAATGTTGGATCAGGACTATACCAAAATATGTAGCATAAAAAGCTAGAGTAACCTTGAGTCAAGGTGTAAATAGATAACTATGGCATGGAATAAGACAGAGTGTCAAACAGTCAGTGGCCAGCAAAACCCAGTTTTCAAAGTTCAGTAGTTTGGAGGTGGGTGTGAACTGGAAAAATCTATTGCAAGCAAAGGGCATGATGAAGACAAGGTCATTTCACCATTCAGTAAATATTGGCTGTTGTCACTCTGTGCCTGTCAGTGTGTTAGGTCCTGAAGGTCAAATTAAACCACACTTCCTGCCATCAAGGAGTTAGCAGTCTAGCCGAGGACAAGCCAACTGTGACAGAACTATTAAAAGGTGCTAAAGGAAATAGTATAATGCCCTCAACCTAGCTGGATGATGCTATTTGGGGTGGGATAAAAGGGGAGAAGGCTCTGGTTCTCCAAAAGCAGATGCTGAGTGTTTGGGGTACAAGATGTTTATTAGGGATCAACCTATGAAAGGAATGGTAAGCATGTTACTCCGCTTGGGCTGCCATAGCAAAATACGCATGTACTACTGATGCTGAAAACTTGGTCTCTGTGCACTGGTACTGAATCAAATCTTGGAGACAGAGTTTTGGGTGAAGTAGAAAAGAATAGCTTTATTGCTTTGCCAAGCAATGGGGGACACTGTGGGCTCGTGCCTCTCAAAACTCTGCGTCCCAACCGAGAGGGATTTGGTGAGGAGTTCTATAGCAATGGTTCAAAGGCAGGGTTGCTGGTAAGGATTAGGGTGTGTGCAGGGCCTTCACTCCTTTAATTTGGCCTCAGGTGGTCTTCTGATGATCTCCTCAAGGTTATCAAACTGTGACCTTCTCTGGAATGAAGAATGCTAACATCTTCAATTTGTTGGGGATTTTAATTCTGTAGAGGAGCTTAAAGATATTGTTGTGTGTATCCCTTGAGGCAGAACCAGGACCCTGCCCCAAAGTTACACTATTGCACCGATGCACTATTGCGTCAATCACTCTTAGTCTTTCAGGTACATCCAAATTGGCCATTCCCTTCCTTTTAAACAGCCTCCTCACTTGAGCTCTGTGACATCTTACTCCATTACTTCCTGCTGAGACCTAAGCACTCTCATTGTCTCTGCCCCATTCTTCTTCCTTCTTATGTTTAGATTTTGGAGTTTCTCATATCTCAAGTCTGTATTACCTTCTTTTTCCTATGTGTCTCCCTAGAATGATGTATTCACTTCCATGTCCTTAAATAATATCTGTATTTAAAGAGCCCCACATTTGCATCTCCAGTGCTGACCTGTCCTCTAAAGTCAATTCTTATACCACCAACTTCCTCCTTGATTCCTCTGTATTTGTTAGTGGCACAGTGAATTCTACATGTTCAAATGAACTTGTGAATATGTCCCCTAAGACTTGTCTTTATATTCTCATCTCAATAATGCCACTTCTATCAAGGTACTAGATCCAGAAAGTTGGGGCTTAACTGTGATTCCTCTTGTACAATCATCTGCACATCTAGTCCATCACCAGGGCTCATTATTTTGATCTTTGACAGATAGCTAAATCTATCTATCGTTCTCTGTCCCCACAATCACAACCTGAGTTCCAGCTCCCAGTCTTGGCCACTTGAACCACTGCTAGTACTTCTTAACTGGCTCCTTATTTCCAGATTTATGCCCTTGATTAATTCCTCACCAAGGTAATCTTTCAAAAATATAAATTGCATTCAAGTTGTACCATGTTACTTCATTGTTTTAAGTTGCTAACAATCTACAATACTCCACAAAGAAATATTTTTTTGCCCTCTAATCTAAATATCCGTCTATATATGCTATGGTGTGAATTGTGTCCCCCTCAAAATTTCTGTGTTGAAGCCCTATTTCCCAATGTTATGATACTTGGAGATAGGGTCTTTGCAGGGTAATTAAGTTTAGTTGAGGTCATGAGGGTAGAGCCCTCCCTGATGGGATTAGTCCTCATATAAGAAGAGACATCAGAGAGATTTCTCTCTCTCTCTTTTTCTCTCTCCCTGCCTGCAAGGTGATGACCCAGCAGGAAGGCAGCCATCTGTAAGCCAGGAAAAGAGTCCTCACTGGAGAATCAAATCAGTTGATACCTTGGTCTTAGACTCCCTAGGCTCCACAACTGTGAGAAATAAATTCCTGTTGTTTAAGCCACCAGCCTATGGTATTTTGTTATGGCAGCCTGAGCTGCCTAAAATATATATTTATATCTATATTGCATAAGTAAGTTTGATTTCTTAATATCTATTTCCAACACTAGACTCTAAGACTAAGCTTCATGAGGATTGGTTCTGTGTCTGTTTTATTCACTTGTTATATCCCTGCCTGGTCAGGAACTGTCTTCTGTAAGTGTTTCCTGACCTTATGAATGACAGGAATTAAGCTGGTTCCAGGGGTTGATGATACACACAGTGCTTATGATCAGGTCATCATATTCTTAATAGTTCAGTCATGGAGACAAACAATAAACAAATAAATGCATGACTGAAATAAATGTTGGAATTAAAAAGTGTAAGGTCTGTGTGTGCATCCACATATTAGTGTGTCTATATAAATCTGACCAGGTAAAGCAGGAGTAGAGAAAGATGAGAGCATTTCACAAGGAGTGAGCAGGATATAGAAATCCCAGTGTCTTCAACAAGAAAGAGAGTAGACCTGTATGAATGGAATACAGTAAGTTCTACTTCTAAAAATGCCTACTATTTGAGTCTATTAATCATGGCCTGGCTTTCCCAAGAATCCTCTATCAAGAGTATGCTAGAAAATTTACATTATAGCAAAAGTGATTGATTTTACTCATTTAAGAATTGAGGGAGTTGATCAGGGACATTGATTGACCATCGATGTGTGAAAGTTTCATGATATTCTGGGGTAACAATTATTGACTTAATTGATATACTGTATATTTAATATTATCTTATATTCAGGGTGAATTTTTTTCAATAAAATATATTTGTGTAACCATTAGTGAAATTATACAAATTCTGTAAATTTCTGTTGCCCACCATATGAATCGGTAAATATAACTACAGTGAATATAGTGACTCCAGTAATTCAGAAGCATTTTATACATCATTTCAATACTCAAGAGACATTAGTCAGTTATCTGTAAAACAGAAAAATTCTTGTCAAGGACCAGAAAATGAAGAGATGGTACGTTATACTTTCCTTCCATTTCTTTCTTCAACCAAAATGTCTATATGTCAAATTATGACTTTGCAGTACACAATACATGTGGTTAAAAAAAAAAACTTCCTTCATTCAAGTTCAAGGCATCACTCCAAGACTTAGAATCCTCATTACAAACTAACTTTAATTTGTTTAACAAATGTTTTTTTTTTATTATTATTACTATTGGATTGTATCCAGTAGTTCTTTTCAAGAGACAGATTGAGAAAGAAACCTCTCTTGTGTTGGGGCTTTCTGGCTATAAACAACTTAATGCTTAATTAAACAACTAAAGCTGAGAAAAATACAGTTTAGGGTCCCAGCAAGGTGCTTGGTTATAGTCATCCATAAAGAAAGAAATCCAGGAAATTATTCATAGAACTCTCAGGGCTCATATAAATGTTGCTCAGAGACTAGAAATAGCATTTCCTACAGTACAGGGAACATCTAAATCATTCTTAGGTATACTGCATTTTTTATGTTTTTGTGTGTGTACCTTTAAAGGTGTGGGAAGTACATTCAGGTAGACAGAGGTTTGATGGAAGCAAAAAAAAAAAAAAAAGACTTTGTATTCTTGCTTTTATTTGGCAGAAGTGGTATCAAGACTATAAACACTAGAAATGAGTGTTGCAAGTTTTGCTAAAATATGCAGACTATTAGAAAACATGAATATGTATACATGTATGTGTGTAATTGTGTGTGTTAAATTTTTGTTTGTGCTTTACAACTTGTTAGAATGAGTCTTTGAAAAATTCCAGGAAAGCAGGCATGTTCTTGGATACAAGCACATATTGGTCAATAAGGAACTGCATGAAACCTGAGCCAACTGCTTTTAATTGCTGGGAATTATAAATGTGTTGATAGATCTATGAGATATGGATTAATTTGGAGGCAATAATAATCACAGCTAACACTCTCTGAGTGCTAACCATGTGCAAGTCTTCTTTTAAGTGTTTTATATTTAACCTTCAATGCAAAGAGAGTGGTACTAATAGTATTTCCATTATACAAATGAAGGAACTGAAACACAGAAAGGTTAAGTAACTTGTAAAGGGTCACACAGCTAGTAAGTAGTAGGACTGGGGTTTAAACATGGGAGTCTGGCTCCAGAACACGTGTTTCTTAACCACCATACTCTTGTGAAAGCAGTCAAAAAACAAATGGGTGGGGGCGGCATAAAAGGGCATAAAAATAAATGAGATAGTGTGCAAAGACTTAGCATGGTAACAAATAGGGTAGGCACAAGACAAATGTGACATGGATTGAATTTTATCATGACATATTATGATGATAACAAGTCTCATAAACAGTAACTACAGCCCCTAGATTGTTCTCTAAAACATAATAAGTACAAAAAGACCGCACACTCTACAAATACCTAAAACTGTATTCTAAGTGCTTAACACTTATTAAACTGTTTAGTTCCCACAAAAACCTTATGAATTGCGTAATATTTTCATTCCATTTAATGGATAGAAAAAATGAGGCACAAAAACGTTAAGAAATTTGGCTGAGACCACACTATTAGTATGTTTTTGAAATTGGGCTTTAAAGTAAGGTGGCCTAGCTCTCAAGTCTGTTCTCTTATACTATACTGTACTTCCTGAGGCATTCTAAGTTTACAGTCCATTATTAACCTCAGTTTACTCTCCATATTAGACCATCTATTGGGCTAAAACTCCTGATAAGCTCACAGATGGCTTTATGAATGGCAGCAATCAGAAACTATAGGCCCAGATTTCAAACTGTGACTTACTGATGACCATGAATTTATATCCAAGAACATGCCTGATATACTAGAATTTTGGAAAGATGCTTAAAACTCTTAGCAAGCTCTTTGTTCTCCATTTTGGTACAATGTTCTGCTAAAAGACATTGTTTCCAGTAATATTTATTGATGGAGTTGAACACGAATATAAGGGATGACAACGTACTACATTAGACACATAGACTGTCAGAAGACAGATTCATTCTTAAGCAAAGTTAACATAGTCTCTCTTCTGTAGAGTGTACTTTGAAGGACCAAAGCCCCCCATGGATCCTTCTTTGTCTGCTAATATGTGCTAAAAAACAACAACAACAACAAAAAACTATCATTAACTTATCATTCAGCTTACTATTTTTATGTCACATTCATTGTTAATACAACACCATTTTCCTGTATCCATTATTCCCTCCTAAGTGCAGGGGAACTACATTTCCCAGAATCCTTGGCAGAGGGTTCTGGGTTAGATTCAGCCAAGGAGAATCTCTTTCTGGTGATCTGGCAAATGAGACACAGAAGCCCTCATTGTTCCCAAGGCAGAAGCTGGCCACCTGGTGAGTTTGGTGCAGAAGAGAGGGTTGGCCAGGAGAGTCCAGATAGCCTCCCATAAAACATGCTCTGCCTGTGCAGGTGTCTGAGATCTGAGCTAGTAGCTTCCTTTGACTGCAGTACCCACTGGTCTCCTGAAGGCTGCTGGCAGCTTTCCTGACCTTTGCCCCACTGGCCTTCAATAAAACTTAACCCTTTATTACTCTGTTTTAAATCATTCTCTCAAAATACATGTCTTGTTTATGGTTTCCTTTGCTGTGCAAAAGCTTTGAAGTTTAATTAGATCCCATTTGTTTATATTTGTTTTTATTTCCATTCCTCTAGGAGGTGGGTCAAAAAGAATCTTGCTGTGATTTATGTCATAGAGTGTTCTGCCTATGTTTTCCTCTAAGAGTTTGATAGTGTCTGGCCTTACATTTAGGTCTTTAATCCATTTTGAGTTTATTTTTGTGTATGGTGTTAGGGAGTGTTCTAATTTCATACTTTTACATATACCTGTCCAGTTTTCCCAGCACCACTTATTGAAGAGGCTGTCTTTTCTCCACTGTATATTCTTGCCTCCTTTATCAAAGATAAGGTGAACATATGTGCATGGGTTTAACTCTCGGCTTTCTATCGTGTTCCATTTATCTATATTTCTGTTTTTGTGCCAGTACCATACTGTCTTGATTACTGTAGCTTTGTAGTATAGTCTGAAGTCTGGGAGCCTGATTCCTCCACCTCTGTTTTTCTGTCTCAAGATTGCATTGGCTATTTGGAGTCTTTTGTGTTTCCATACCAATTGTGAAATTTTTTGTTCTAGTGCTGTGAAAAATGCCAGTGGTAGTTTGATAGGGATTGCATTGAATCTGTAGATTGCTTTGGGTAGTAGAGTCATTTTCACAATGTTGACTCCTCCAATCCAAGAACATGGTATTTCTCTCCATGTATTTGTATCATCTTTAATTTCTTTCATCAGTGTCTTATAATTTTCTGCATACAGGTCTTTTGTCTCCATAGTTAGGTTTATTCCTAGATATTTCATTCTTTTTGTTGCAGTGGTAAATGGAAGTGTTTTCTTAATTTCACTTTCAGATTTTTCATCACTAGTGTACATGAAAGCCAGAGATTTCCGTGCATTTATTTTGTATCCTGCAACTTTACCAAATTCATTGATTAGCTCTAGTAGTTTTCTGGTAGCATCTTTAGGATTCTCTATGTATAGTATCATGTCATCTGCAAACAGTGACAGCTTTACTTCTTTTTTTTCCAATTTGGATTCCTTTTATTTCTTTTGCTGGTCTGACTGCTGTGGCTAAAACTTCCAAAACTATGTTGAATAAGAGTGGTGAGAGCAGGCAACCTTGTCTTGTTCCTGATCTTAGTGGAATGCTTTCAGTTTTTCACCATTTAGTATGATGTTGGCTGTGGGTTTGTCATATATAGCCTTTATTATGTTGAGAAAAGGTCCCTCTATGCCTACTTTCTGGAGGGTTTTTATCATAAATGGGTGTTGAATTCTGTCGAAAGCTTTCTCTACCTCTATTGAGATGATCATATGGTTTTTCTCCTTCAATTTGTTATATGGTTTAACACATTGATTGATTTGTGTATATTGAAGAATCCTTGCATTCCTGGAATAAACCCCACTTGATCATGGTGTATGATTCTTTTAATGTGCTGTTGGATTCTGTTTGCTAGTATTTTGTTGAGGATTTTTGCATCTATGTTCATCAGTGATATTGGCCTGTAGTGCTCTCTCTTTGTGACACCTTTGTCTGTTTATTTTGTTTGTTTGTTTTGTTTTGTTTTGTAGTAAGCGGGCCTCTCACTGTTGTGGCCTCTCCCGTTGTGGAGCACAGGGTCTAGACACGCAGGCTCAGCGGCCATGGCTCACAGGCCCAGCCGCTCCACGGTATATGGGATCTTCCCAGACCGGGGCACGAACCCCTATCCCCTGCATCGGCAGGCGGACTCTCAACCACTGTGCCACCAGGGAAACCCTTTGTCTGGTTTTGGTATCAGGGTGATGGTGGCCTCATAGAATGAGTTTGGGTGTGTTCCTCCCTCTGCTATATTTTGGAAGAGTTTGAGAAGCACAGGTGTTAGTGCTTCTCTAAATGTTTGATAGAATTCGCCTGTGAAGCCATCTAGTCCTGGGTTTTTGTTTGTTGGAAGATTTTAACCACAGTTTCAATTTCAGTGCTTGTGATTGGTCTGTTCATATTTTCTATTTCTTCCTGGTTCAGTCTCGGCAGGTTGTGCATTTCTAAGAATGTGTCCATTTTTTCCAGGTTGTCAATTTTATTGGCATATAGTTGCTTGTAGTAATCTCTCATGATCCTTTGTATTTCTGCAGTGTCAGTTGTTACTTCTCCATTTTCATTTCTAATTTATTGATTTGAGTCTTCTCCATTTTTTTCTTGATGAGTCTGGCTAATGGTTTATCAATTTTGTTTATCTTCTCAAAGAACCAGCTTTTAGTTTTATTGATCTTTGCTATCGTTTCCTTCATTATTTCTGATCTGATCTTTATGATTTCTTTCCTTCTGCTAAAATTGGGTTATTTTTGTTCTTCTTTCTCTAATTGCTTTAGGTGCAAGATTAGGTTGTTTATTCAAGATGTTTCCTGTTTCTCAAGGTAGGATTGTATTGCTATAAACTTCCCTCTTAGAACTGCTTTTGCTGCATCCCATAGGTTTTGGGTCGCCGTGTCCCCATTGTCATTTGTTTCTGGGTATTTTTTGATTTCATCTTTGATTTCTTCAGTGTTCACTTCATTATTAAGTAGTGTATTGTTTAGACTCCATGTGTTTGTATTTTTTACAGATCTTTTCCTGTAATTGATATCTAGTCTTATAGCATTGTGGTCGGAAAAGATACTTGATACGATTTCAATTTTCTTAAATTTACCAAGGCTTGATTTGTGACCCAAGATATGATCTATCCTGGAGAATGTTCCATGAACACTTCAGAAAAATGTGTATTCTGTTGTTTTTGGATGGAATGTCCTATAAATATCAATTAAGTCCATCTTGTTCAATGTATCATTTAAAGCTTGTGTTTTCTTATTTATTTTCATTTTGGACGATCTGTCCATTGGTGAAAGTGGGGTGTTAAAGTCCCCTACTATGATTGTGTTACTGTCTATTTCCCCTTTCATGGCTGTTAGTATTTGCCTTATGTATTGAGGTGCTCCTATGTTGGGTGTATAAATATTTGCAATTGTTATATCTTCTTCTTGGATCAATCCCTTGATCATCATGTAGAGTCCTTCTTTGTCCCTTGTAATAGTCTTTATTTTAAAGTCTATTTTGTCTGATATGAGAATTGCTACTCCAGCTTTCTTCTGATTTCCATTTGCATGGAATATCTTTTTCCATCCCCTTACTTTCAGTCTGTATGTGTCCCTAGGTCTGAAGTGGGTCTCTTGTAGACAGCATATATATGGGTCTTGTTTTTGTATCCATTCAACCAGTCTGTGTCTTTTGGATGTAGCATTTAATCCATTTCTATATAAGGTAATTATCAATATGTATGTTTCTATTCCCATTTTCTTAATTGTTTTGGGTTTTTTATTGTAGGTCTTTTCCTTCTCTTGTGTTTCTTGCCTAGAGAAGTTCCTTTAGCATTTGTTGTAAAGCTGATTTGGTGGTGGTGAACTCTCTCAGCTTTTGCTTGTCTGTAAAGGTTTTAATTTCTCCATCAAATCTGAATGAGAGGGCTTCCCTGGTGGTTGGGAGTCTGCCTGCCGATGCAGAGGACACGGGCTCATGCCCAGGTCTGGGGGTATCCCATGTGCTGTGGAGCAGCTGGGCCCATGAGCCATGGCTGCTGGGCCTGCGCCTCTGGAGCCTGTGCTCTGCGGTGGGAGAAGCCGCAATAGTGAGAGACCCACATACCATAAAAAAACAAAACAAAAACTGAATGAGATCCTTGCCTGGTAGAGTAATCTTTGTTGTAGGTTTTTCTCCTTCATCACTTTAAATATGTTCTGCCACTCCCTTCTGGCTTGCAGAGTTTCTGCTGAACGATCAGCTGTTAACCTTATGGGGATTCCCTTGTGTGTTATTTGTTGTTTTTCCCTTGCTGCTTTTAATTTGGTTTTTTTGTATTTAATATTTGATAGTTTGATTAGTATGTGTCATCACATGTTTATCCTTGGATTTATCCTGTATGGGACTCTCTGTGCTTTCTGAACTTGATTAACTATTTCCTTTCCTATATTAGGGAAGTTTTCAACTATAATCTCTTCAAATATTTTCTCAGTCCCTTTCTTTTTCTCTTCTTCTTTTGGGACCCCTATAATTCGAATGTTGGTGTGTTTAATGATGTCCCAGAGGTCTCTGAGACTGTCCTCAGTTCTTTTCATTCTTTTTTCTTTATTCTGCTCTGCAGTAGTTACTTCCACTATTTTATCTTCCAGGTCACATATCTGTTCTTCTGCCTCAGTTATTCTGCTATTGATCCCATCTAGAGTATTTTTAATTTCTTTTATTGTGTTGTTCATCATTGCTTGTTTCCCCTTTAGTTCTTCTAGGTCCTTGTTAAATGTTTCTTGCATTTTCTCTATTCTATTTCCAAGATTTTAGATCATCTTTACTATCATTATTCTGAATTCTTTTTCAGGTAGCCTGCCTATTTCCTCTTCATTTGTTAGATCTGGTGGGTTTTTACCTTGCTCCTTCATCTGCTGTGTGTTTTTTTGTCTTTTCATTTTGCTTATCTTACTGTGTTTGGGGTCTCCTTTTTGCAGGCTGCAGGTTTGTAATTCCCATTGTTTTTGGTGTCTGTCCCCCATGACTAAGGTTGGTTCAGTGGGTTGTGTAGGTTTCCTGGTGGAGGGGACTAGTGCCTGTGTTCTGGTGGATGAGGCTGGATCTTGTCATTCTGGTGGGCAGGTCCACATCTGGTGGTGTGTTTTGGGGTGTCTGTGTACTTATTATGATTTTAGGCAGCCTCTCTGCTAATGGGTGGGGTTGTGTTCCTGTCTTGCTAGATGTTTGGCATAGGGTGTGCAGCACTGTAGCTTGCTGGTTGTTGAGTGAAGCTGGGTGCTGGCGTTGAGATGGAGATCTCTGGGAGATTTTTGCCATTTGATATTACGTGGAGCTGGGAGGTCTCTTGTGGACCAGCGTCCTGAAATTGGCTCTCCCACCTCAGTCGCACAGCCCTGACACCTGGCTGGAGCACCAAGAGCCTGTCCTCCACATGGCTCAGAATAAAAGGGAGAAAAAGTAGAAAGAAAGAAAGAAAGAAAGAAAGAAAGAAAGAAAAAGAAAGAAAGAAAGAAAGAAAGAAGTAAAGTAAGATAAAATAAAATAAAGTTATTAAAATAAAAACTAAAAAATAATTATTAAGAAAAAACATTTTTTAAAGTAAAAAAAAAAAAAAAAAAAAGAAAAAAGGAAAAAAAAACCCGGACAGACAGAACCCTGTAGGAGAAATGGTGAAAGCAAATCTATAGAGAAAAAAATCTCACACAGAAGAATACACATACACACTCACAAAAAGGAAAGGGGGAAAAAATAATATATCTTGCTCCCAAAGTCCACCACCTCAATTTGGGATGATTCGTTGTCTATTCATGTATTCCACAGATGCAGGGTACATCAAGTTGATTGTGGAGCTTTAATCCGCTGCTCCTGAGGCTGCTGGGAGAGATTTCCCTTTCTCTTTGTTCGCACAGCTCCCGGGGCTCACCTGTGGATTTGGCCCCACCTCTGCATGTAGGTCGCCTGAGGGCGTCTGTTCTTCACTCAGACAGGACGGGGTTAAAGGAGCAGCTGATTCGGGGCCTCTGGCTCACTCAGGCCTGGGGGAGGGAGGGGCACGGAGTGCGGGGTGAGCCTGTGGCAGCAGAGGCTGGCATGACGTTGCACCAGCCTGAGGCATGCCATGAGTTCTCCCGGGGAAGTTGTCCCTGGATCCCGGGACCCTGGCAGTGGCAGGCTGCACAGGCTCCCAGGAGGGGAGGTGTGGAGAGTGACCTGTGCTCGCACACAGGCTTCTTGGTGGCGGCAGTAGCAGCCTTAGCATCTCATGCCCATCTCTGCGGTCCGCGCTTTTAGCCACGGCTCGTGTCCATCTCTGGATCTCTAATTACCGCTCTAAGTCCCCTGTCCTCACACACCAGGAAACAAAGAGGCAAGAAAAAGTCTCTTGTCTCTTCGGCAGGTCTAGACTTTTCCCCGGACTCCATCCTGCTAGCCGTGGTGCACTAACCCCCTTCAGGTTGTGTTCACGCCACCAGTCCTCTCCCTGCACTCTGACCGAAGCCCGAGCCTCAACTCTCAGCCCCGCCCGCCCCGGCGGGTGAGCAGACAAGCCTCTCGGGCTGGTGAGTGCCGGTTGGCACCGATCCTTTGTGCGGGAATCTCTCCGGTTTGCCCTCCGCACCCGTGTTGCTTTCCCCCCCCTCGCGGCTCCGAAGCTACCCCCTCCACCACCCGCAGTCTCCGCCCGCGAAGAGGCTTCTAGTGTGTGGAAACCTTTCCTCCTTCACAGCTCCCTCCCACTGGTGCAGGCCCCGTCCCTATTCTTTTGTGTATGTTTTTCCTTTTTTCTTTTGCCCTACCCAGGTACGTGGGGACTTTCTTGCCTTTTGGGAGATCTGAGGTCTTCTGCCAGCGTTCAGTAGGTGTTCTGTAGGGGTTGTTCCACATGTAGATGTATTTCTGATGTATTTGTGGGGACGAAGGTGATCTCCGCGTCTTACTCTTCTGCCATCTTCTCAAATCTCTCTCAAAATACTTAGTATGCTTTCCTTTTTCCTGTTTGTACCCTGTCTCATAAATGCATTTACTCATTTTTGAAAGACCATTATTATTATTACCTCATGTCTCTATGTCACGTATCAGCTTGCAAAGTACTGTCATATATATTTGTCCCCAAATTTATCTTAAAATAAGTCCATGAAGTGGATAGAGTAGGCATTATCTCCAATACATAAATAATTTATCTAAGCCCTGATTTCTCTGTGATTTTTGTAAGGAATGACCTAAAGCAAGCTAGTGACAAAATTAATACAAGAACTTAGCCCAACCGATCAACTGTGTTCTTCATATCATATTCAGTAGTTTCAGAATGCTCTTCATTGAGAAGATCCTGAATTCTCAGCTAAAATGAAAAAGATGAAGTCCTATGAGTCACTGAAATTTAAAGATCTTTTAAAAGGCGTCTATGAAGCCTAAGGTCATTTTTCAACCCCTTACTGACTCTGCAGAAAGTTTAATCACCATTTTGTAATGTAAGCTATATCTGCTTCAATTAAACACAGGAAGCAAATAAAATAGTACCTTAAAATTTAGTTTTAAATTATATACATTTATGCTTATGCAATCAAATTTCCCTATGAAAACAAAAATACAAAATAATTGAACATCAAATAAATCAGCAGTAGTATCTATTAACTGTGGTATCTTTTTAAAGCTCCTCCTTTTAAAATTGTTTTTTGTCTGTTTTCCCCTTCCTACTGAATTAAACAGAGAAAACTGAAATTGAAAGCTTAAAAGCTTTTAATTAGCAAACCTTTCTTGTTATTGTATTTAACATTTCCATTAGAAGAGCAAGGACCTGTGGAAATATTTTCAATGCTTATTTGTTTTTCCTTTGAAAATTTATTTGACTATTACAACAAATGAATTTTTTTATAACATTGCTTTCAACATTATAATATGCTGTAGATCAAACTAGAGAATTGACATCATATTAGCTGCATTGTGTTTGTAAGAGAAAGCTTTATAAAATAAATTATCTGTAAATTTTTCTGCATTTATTGAGGTGATCATTTTGGTCTGTTTATAAGTTCATTGTTTCATCAATCATATACTCTTCCTTGCTATTCCCATTCATTTCTTCTATGTAGACATATACGTTTAAAATATTTTGCATTAATTTTATTCATACCATAGCCTTAGAGGCAGTAGGCGGAGAAAACATGCTTTTTATCCTCCTTGTTTTTATTAATTTGCATCTAAGGTAAGTTAGAGTTTTCATTCTGTGTTTCATCACAAATATAAACCATTGTAGAAGTAGAATTAAAAGAGTCACTGAGAGATCTTGTAGAAACACTGGACATTTTCAGAGAAGTGGAAGTCATAGTGGCCATTATCGATCCAATTGGTTTCACCAGACAGGTCCATGCTGCTACAGGCTTTGACTGACAAGTTCAACTCAGCTCCTGGAATCACAACTCCATCCCCTATTAACTGGAAAGGTCTGAAATAAGCATTGCAATTACACTTAAGGGCTCAATTAAGTTCCTTAAACTCTGTGATATCATTAAGACTTCTCATGCAAATGGATGTTGCTATTTAAAATACATTGACCAGATTAATTATTAGCAATGGAAATAATAGCAATATCACCACCCCTTCTCTACCACCATGGAAGACCATCACCTTCTGTGTCTTTCTGTTTATCTCTATGTGTCTTCTACTTTTCTATCTCTTATAAGTATACTTGTCATTGGATTTAGGACAAATCCTAATCCTGAATGGCCTCATCTCAAGCTCATTACTTCAGTTCCAATTGCAAAAACAATTATTTCAAATAAGATCATATTCTGTTGTTATGGATGGACATATTTTTTGGGTCGCCACTATGCAGTGTACTAGAGTGACTAAGATTTATCAAGAGGTTCTTATGTTTAGGCTCTGACCAAATGCTCTTCATGTGTTTACACAAATCTTATGTAGTTCTTACAACCCTCGAGGGGCTGATGCAGTAGGAAAAGAATGAAAAAATGAATGTATTAGTATATTAGTAACAAATTATCACAAATTCAGTGGCTTAAAACAACAGAAATCCATGCTGTCATATTTCTGAAGTCCAGAGGTGTGAAATCAAAGGTGTCAGCAGGCTTGGTTCCTTCCTGAGGCTCCAAGGGAGCATCTGTTCCATGCCTCCCTCCAAATTTCTAGTGGCTGCTACCAATCCCTGGTGTTTCTTGGCTTGTAGCTGCATCACTCCAATCTCTGCCACCATCATCACATGGCCTTTCCCTTTGTGTCTCTCTGTGTGTCTCTGTGTATCTTCTTCTCTGTCTCTTATAAGTATACTTGTCATTGGATTTAGGACAAACCCTAATCCAGAATGAATTTGTCTCAAGAGCCTTACCTTACTTCCATTTGTAAAGACAATGATCTCAAATAAATTCACATTCTGTGGTTCTGGATGGACATATCTTTTGGGTGGCCACTATTCAAAGTACTACAGTGAATATCCAGCTACTTGGTTTATTATTTTCACAGACTTGACTAGTTCAGCAGGAAGAAAAACAGGTCAACAGTAATTATAAGCTCTCTTTAGTACACATACTAAATTAATTCAATTTAGTTACTGATAAAATTTCCCTTCACTGCTTCACCCTTTTGGGATATAGTGTAAACCTCTTCCACACTCTCCAAACGTCCCACCTTCCCCGAGATGGAGCTACCCAAACCACAAGTACCTTCTGGCTTCAGCTCTAATGAAAGCTTACATTATTTGAATTCTTTTTACCATGGAAAGGGTTCCCTATTGCCATGGCTACTGAGAGGGCAATATAAATAGTTAAGTCTGAGTTGGCCCTTCTGTTGTACTTTTCCAACGCCAACTGGATTTTTGCTTCCTTTCACATTTGTAATCAAAGAGTGTCTTCACATAGTCACCATTTATAAATTTGTCTTTCCCCAGGGTCTTTGTAACCTGTACTCATTATTTTGTTTTCAATGACTTCCTCATTCTTTTTCCACTAACCAATATTGATAACTTCCTTTCCTCCAAAACAATAGATTCTCCTCCAATGCATACTGAGAAACCAATAGTTTTCAGTACAGAGATGGATGAAATAGGGAAAATATTTCCTTGTGGTTGAAACTGTTTTTATCACTAGTAGGTATTTTTGTGCCAAAAGACAAGAATAATGTTGTTGCTCATGAAAATAATGCCTCAGTTCACTTGGTTCTCTTCATAAATATCAAGTATAACTGTATAAATAAAATCATCTGGGATTTTACATTGCAGTCCTTATGAAAAATACTATTTCTGTATGTTTCAGTGAGAATTCAGGTTTTATTTTATTTAGTGGTTGCTTTTTAAACCTAAATCTGAGATCCACTTAGAATTCTATTTTAAAATTTATTGCTTGTATTTTCTAGTATAGTAATTATAATTTTTAAATGCCAACTAGAAAACAAGTAGTGTATGAGAACTCATTGCTTTGTCACTTGGCACAAAACACTTCCATCAAAGTAAAAAATATAGAAGCATTTAAAAAATGATTTATTAATAATTTTTGAATTGGATATGAGTCAGAGTGGAAGTCTGAATTTTTTTTTAAAGTAAAACTTTTATTTGATGTCACACTTGATTTGCACCTGTCACGCTGTGTCAGGATGGATAGAAGGGGACTGATAATTGAATGAAAAGCAGAGATTTAACATCATGTCAGCATTAAGGAGTACTAGACACTAGGAGGCTGCCATACTGGTTACTACATTGATTGCCAGAGTTGGCTTGGTCAATAGGGATCTTCATGGGACTTCCTTAACCTTCACCAATTACTATAATACAATTTTATTATAGGAGCTATCTGTGGAAGGCCTAGTGAATATCAAAAGGACAAGGTGAAACCACAAGGTGAAGGAAGATATAGAATCAGATATGTTCTAGAGACATTGTAGGGCACAGCCAGTTTCATCATGGGAGAGATTCATCCCAGTTAATGATCCACAACACACGTTTAGGAGTTAGTTACTGCTATTTCAATTGGTGGTATTCCAATATTCTGGTAAACCATGTTATTCGATTTTATAATTAAATTAATGTTTTGTAGCATAATTTACACACAATTAAATGCACCTATGGACAAATCTATGCATCTGTGTAACTGCCACTACAACCAAGACTATGTCCATCATCCCAAAGAGATTTCTTGTGCCTCCTCGCTGTCAGAAGGCCCAGCTCCAGGCCCAGAAAATGAGTGATCTGCTTTCTGTTACTCAACATTAGTTCTGCCTATTCTAGAATATTATATTAATGAGGTCATACAGTAAGTAGTCTTTTTTGTCTGACTTTTTATTCAGCACTGTGTTTTTGAGATACAGCTGTGTTGTTGCATCTATCAGTACTTTGTTTTTCTCTATTGCTGAGTTGTATTTCACTGTATGAATGTAACACAATTCATTTATCAGTTCACCTGCTGATGGGCATTTGGGTTTTCTGCAGCTTGTCACTATTATGAATAAAGCTTATATGAATATTTCTGTATGTTTTTGTAGATACGTATTTTCAATTACTTTAAGTGAAGGCATAGGAGTAAAATTTCTGGGTGATATAGTAACTTTATGTTTAACTTTATAAGAAACTGTCAAAGAGATTTCCATTTTGCAGTCCCACCAGCAACATATGAAAGTTCAAGTTATTTTGCATCTTTGCCATTTTGGGGAATTGTAACTCTTTTATCAGTCATTTGAATAGGTTTCTGGTTGTATCTCATTGTACTTTTAATTTACATTTTTCTGATTACTAATGGTGTTGAACATTTTTCCTGTGGTTATTAGTCATTCGTACATCTCCTTTTGTGACATGCCTGTAGAGTTTTTTTTGCCCATTCTTAAAACTGAGTTGTCCTCTTCGTACTGAGTTGTAAATTATTTTTTTATTCTGGGTATGCTCTCATGGGAGCGTGGCTGTACTGGACTATGGGTAGATCAATTCCTTTCTGTTTACTGGGGAGAAGAATAAAAACTGCTGCAAATCAGTGCCATTGTTCAAAGAGGTGCTGCCCAGAGACATAGTTTGATTCCGAATAATCTACTCAGGGGAGGTAAACATATCAACCTAAATTTAGGCAACAGTGCTAATGAACAATTCCTAAATCCTAGGGATTTCAACTACAGCTATTTATTTCTTGCTCATGTTACATGAGGGTGAAGAACAGTTGATACTACTCTAAGCTGCCAGGCTATGGGGTCTTTTCTTTCTGAGATTCTGGTTGAAGGACCACCCCTGAATGGGAGGAAAATGGTGTCTTCCCATTTTCATGGCAGAGGGAAAGAACAAGAGAGACAGGACAACCACATGGTGACAGTAAACCTTCTGCTGGGATGTGGTTTGTGCTGTGTCACATTCTACTGGCTAAAGCACATCACAGGGCTGAGCCCAATGTGAGTGAACAGGGTGAGAATACATGTCCCATGATAGGGGTGGGAGAATGAAGATCTGTGAACACCAATATAATCTACCACAATCAGTTGCAAAAAACACCCACAACCCAGATAGAGAACTCTCAAAAAGAATCACATGCAAGGGCTTCCCTGGTGGCGCAGTGGTTGAGAGTCCGCCTGCCGATGCAAGAAACACAGGTTCATGCCCCGGTCTGGGAAGATCCCACATGCCGCAGAGCAGCTGAGCCTGAGCGTCCGCAGCCTGTGCTCCGCAACGGGAGAGGCCACAACAGTGAGAGGCCCGCGTATCGCAAAAAAAAAAAAAAAAAAAAAAGAATCACATGCAAAACTCAGAGTGTAAAGCCTGCACATGGCAAGCTTTGAATAAATGTTCACTCTTATTTTTATTATTTCCTTTTATGTAGACCAGATCCTGCTTTATATTATAAGAAACCACTCTCTGGAATGTATAGGAAGATTTTATAACAGTACTGATTCAGTTGAATTGCTTAGAAATCAGCTGGCATTTTCATCTCTGTTTTCTTAGTTCTAGACCTTTACTCAGAATGAGAGACAGACTTCATTCCAGTACATGTGCAATGCTGAATTTTGAATCATTAAAAATTTTGCATATTTAACAAAAGGGTGAAGTTATTGATAATGAACTTAAAACCTGTAAGCTTGTTTAGACATATTTAGAGATGGTTTCTCTGCTTGTATGTTAAAATCTTACATAACATAAATGTGCATTAGTTTGTGACAGGTGCAATGTGTCTTAAATAGAGGAAGTCTAGAAAACATACCTTTGCTCCTCCCTAAAATGTTCCTTCCCAACCCCTGTTAAAGCATCTTGTACTGGAATTCTGCATTATTGTGTGTCATCTTCTCTAGACTGTCACTTCCTACAAGCTAGAGTCATGTCTCAGGAGTTGGGGACACTATAGATGAATTAATATATTATCTAATACTATAGCAAAGTAAAAATACTGCACAAAAACTCAGTAACAATAACAATGATGATGCTGATAATGATGAGATAGTAAGGATAAAGATTTGTATAGCCGTTATTATGTGCCAGGCTCTATTCCAAACACTTCTTTAACCAGTTGCCATGAAAGAGGTACTACATTTAAAGCCGAATTACCGAAGTGGAAACAGATGTCAGAAAGGTTTTGTAAGTGGCTCAGCGTCTGGAGCCACTACTCAAAAGCTATGTTATAGTGGTCAACAGTGAACCATGCTTCCTGCAGTTCACACCCTGATGGTTGCCTTGGCCATGTGACTTTCCTTGGCCAATGGGACGTTATAATATGTGGTGCTAGCAGAACATCTAGAGGTTTAGTTATCTTAGAACAGTCCCTTTTGGGACCTAGCCACTATGTTAGATGCCTGGTTTAGGCTACTGAAAGATTAGTGAGTGTGTGGGAAGAAAGACATTGAGTCCACAATAAGAGCGATGTCCAGCCATCCTGATACTCTAGCTGAGCCCAGTCCCAACAGACCCACTAGCTGAAGGTGGGCACACAAGTAACCTAAGGGGAGAACAGCAGAAGAGCTGCCCAGCCAACCCAAAGTTTTGTCAGAAATAATGTGTAGTTTTATGCCACTACATTTTAGATTGTTTTTATACATAGCAATTTACAACTGGAATAGAAGGCAAAACATCATCTGCCTCGGGGAATTTTGTTGTTATTAAAGCAGCTAAAGAAATTGATATATATATTTGATATATATATACACTATATATATACTATATATACTATATATATATACTATACTATATATATACTATATATATATAGTTAATGTATTATATTAACCTCATCCATATTTTCTGAATTTTCTACAAAATCTGCCCACAATTATGATCTAGTCCTGCAGGAGATTTCTCCTTGCCACAGAATACAGAGTGCCAACTCTGTATTGGCACATAATACAGAACTTGCTAAATTAAATAACCCCATTTCCTTAAGTTCCAGAAATCTGATTTTTGGGACAATGTCAAAACAAACTCTGATGAGATTTCAACAGTGATCATGGAGGTTGGCTGTCAGTGGGTATTTCACACATTTTTCCTCACTCTTGGCTAAGTGCTCCTAAACCGAATCAGAGGTATTGTTTAACTGGCTACTGATTAATATTTCTGACAATGTGGTAATCGGCTATCCAGATGAGCAATTAATCAGAGTACTGAGAAATAAATAGCATCTTTAAATCACATTTTATTGCAGCCTAAAGACCAAGTTTGTTCCTAGAGTTCTCATACCAGAAATGAGGTGAATGGTAACCATGAATCTACACAATCAGTCATTTAGCACTTGACCTTTAGAGTTAGAAAAATTTTCCTCAAAGAAATCAGTCAATGCTTTTGCAATCATAAGGAAAGAGCTAAATATATTTATATATGTATATATATAGGAGGATTTTTTTTTATGAGGAATTGGTTCACATGATTATGTAGGCTAAGTTCCATGGTCCACCATCTGCAAGTTGGAGACCCAGGAAAGCTTGTGGTGTAATTAGTCTGAGTCCGAAGACCTGAAAACCAGGGCCACTGATGGTGTAAGTTCCAGTCCATAGACCATAGAGGTTGAAATGAGATGTCCCCAGCTCAACTAGTGGGACAGGAAAAAAGCAGTGAATTCTTCCTTCCTCTGTCTTTTTTTTCTGTTCAGGCCCTCAAAAAATTGAAAGATGCCCACACTAAGGAGGGAAATCTACTTTACTGAGTCCACGGATGCTAATCTCATCGAGCAATGCCCTTCCAGACACACCCAGTGAAATAGTGTTTAATCCGGGAATCCCATGGCCAGTAAAGATGACACATAAAGTTAACCATTACAAATATGAATAAAGAAACTATTGCACAGCAAGGTGTTCAAAATCCATGATGATGACATTGATAATTATTAGAGTACATTGCATAGAAGCAATGGAAACAAGGGTCACCCTGTAATGTTTGTTCTTCCCCAAATTTCCTTCAAAGGTTAAAATAAAGCCATTGTTTTCTCCTCCTTAACATCACCTGAGTTTCACCCTGAGAGCCCTTTCTAGCTCTGTTATACTCCAGGAACTCCTGGAAGAAAGATTCAGTTTTAGACTGTTGGGACGCCTGCTCAGCCTTTTGCTCAGTAACAACAGAGGTTCCAAAGAGCCTTGGGACGCTCCAGCTTCTCCAGCACACAACAGACAAGGAACAACCTGAGACGCAGAAAGACTTGCACCTCTTTCAGATTCCAAAGTTTTAGAACAAGAGGTCTGGGCTGTAAACACAAGTTTGCTGCAAAATAGTTCTCAAAATTCAAGCAAAGCTGGTAGAGATTTGCCGTTGAACAGATAGGGATCAAAATCCTGGCCCTGCACCTTTGCAAATGCATTTCCTTTGGCAAGAACCTGGTCTTCTCAACCCCTCAGTGTCCGCAAGTATAACATGCAATAATAATACCTACCTCACAGGGCTGTTGTGAACACCAAAAGGGAAAATATACTTAAAACATTTGCCATAGAGCTTTGGGTTCAGATTATTAAGCAAGTTACAAGCCCTATGAAGAACAAACATTACTACAGATAATAACATGAAATACCCTCAAGCTCTAAAATTGTCTCTAACTTCTCTGCATCAGGCAACTCAATGCATTGTCCAGGCCCACAACTCCAGGGCTACTGAGGTTTTCAAGTAGTATGTTTATATCAGAGCTCAATAGATTCAAATCAACTGAACCCCATGATTTCCCATGTATATAAGAACTGAAACTTCCTTGAAATCAATATGAAATACTCAAATACTTAAATTCATAATATCAGGCTTCTGGGACTTACGTCAGAGCACAATTGTGGTGAAATTGGCTCATATCAAAGGCATTTTTATAATCTACATCCTCCCTCCCACCTGGCTGAGATGCAGCTCTGTCAATAGACAAAGTAGTTTTTGGATCCACTGGAGCATAATCTATCCCGTGCTTAAGGTTAGGGTATTTATTCAAACATCAGAATGGGAGCTGATGAGGTAATTGTGGTCCTTCCATTATTTAGTTATGGAGACATGTTTCCCTTTAATTTCTTTCTTCTAAATCAGTGTTTATTTACCGGCAGTTCATGTCAAATCACTTTTGAGACTTTTCCAAGTTTTATCTTCCTTTGCCCAAGCCCAACCTTTAAATGTGTACCCCTGATTAAGAGCCACTTGTGAAAATGAGTTGACTCAATCCTTGTCAATAATCTTTTAAAAGGTGAAACTCAGTTACAATTTCACTGTTTCCTTCATAGTATTTTATGTTGTATATATTGATAAAATCTTTAATTTTCAAATTTTATTACAAATTTTAATTTTGATTAACCATAAAGAGAAAAAAGAAATCATAGCATTGTTGAACCAGAAAAAAAGGAAGAGAGTGTTACTAGTTTTTCTACATGGGAGGGTTGCAAAATTCCGAATTCCAGTTCACTACAGTACTGTACCCATTCTAATACCAGTGTCTTGTTACTGGTGTCAAATTCCTCCAACAATGCCATATATAGTAGATAGGATGGAGAACTTTTCAGAGTTCATGCTTATGGCATTTGAGTTGCTCTTTTCTCCTTGGGAAAGAGGAAAAAGAGAGTTATAGCCCACGTGTGACTAGTAGCCTCAGTTACTATGTTCCTTTCTACAGTTTTATAAACATCAAGTCAGAAACAAAATGAAGTCAACAATCAGTAGCTAGTCAGAACCATCTGTCTTGTTTACATAGATACACTCTGTAAATGACATATATAAATAAACACACACATACATATATATCATGGATGTGAGAAATATTTATATGAAAAATATATAGCATAGACTTGAGAAAGCATCTTTTATAATAAAACCACTTCTATAATTCAAGAACTTCAGAGGCCTAGGTGACTCCCAGATTGTGAGACTCTTAGCAAGAAAAATTTTAACAACTCTACTGCAGTACAATTGATAGGCATAAGCTGCATGTATTTTGACTGTGCAATTTTATGAATTTGAAACTATCACCACAGTCAAAATAATGAACTTATCCATCATTCTGAAATGTTTCCTTATACCTTTTTATAATCCCTCTCTCTAGCTCTTCTTTTAGGAAACCACTGGTTCATTTTCTGTCAATATTTGTTTTATTTTCTTAAATTTTATATAAATACAATCATGCAGTAAGTACTCTCTTTCCTTTGTCTTCTTTCATTCAACATAATTATTTTGACATACATTTATGTTGGAGTATCAATAGTTAATTGATCAATAGTTGATTCAATTGAATCAATTGAATCAATAATTGAATAATAGTTGAATCAATAATTAATAATAATCAATAATAATAATATTATTATCAATAATCAATAATTATCAATAATCAATAATCAATAATCAATAATCAATAATTGAATCAATAGTTAATTCCTTTTAATGCAAGTAGTATTATATTGTATGATTATACTAAAATTTCTTTATCCATTCATCAGTTGACACACTTGGGTTGTTTCCAGCTTTACTATAACAAAGCCACTATATGAATTTGTGTACAAGTCATTGTTTGGCCATACATTACCTTTCCTCTTGGGTAGAGTGGATGTTTCATATGGTAGGTGTGCATATAACTTTTTAAGACACTTCCAAATGATTTTTTGTTTGTTTTTCTTTTTTCTTTCTTTTTTTTTTTTTTTTTTTTGCGGTACGCAGGCCTCTCACTGCTGTGGCCTCTCCCGTTGCTGAGCACAGGCTCCGGACGCGCAGGCTCAGCGGCCATGGCTTACGGGCCCAGCCGCTCCGCGGCATGTGGGATCTTCCCAGACCGGGACACGAACCCGTATGCCCTGCATCGGCAGGCGGACTCTCAAGCACTGCGCCACCAGGGAAGCCCCCAAATGATTTTTAAAAGTGTATCACCTTACATTCCCATCAGCAGTGTATGAGAGTTCCTAGTACCTCCACATTCTCTCCATTTGGTATGATCAGTCTTTTTAATTTCAGCCGTTTTAGTACCACATGCACAGTGGTATCTCATGTGGTTTTAATTTGCATTTCTATAGTAACAAATGATGTTGTATTTCTTGTCACGGGCTTGCTTACCATTCATATCTCTTCTTTGGTGGAATGACTGTTTGAACCTTTATCCATTTTAAAAAATTGGGTTGTTTGTTTTCTTGTTAAGTTTTGGAATTTCATTATGTTTTCCATATACAAATCCTACATCAGATATGTGATTTGCAAATATTTTATCCCACTCTGTGGTTTGTCTTTTCATTCCCTTAACAGTGTTTCCTGAAGAACAGAAGTTTTTAATTTTGATGAAGTCCATTTTTTTTCTTTTATAGACCTTGATTTGTTGTTATACCTAAGAAATCTTTGCTTAACCCCAGATCCCAAAGGTTTTCTCCTGTTTTTTTCTAGAAGCTTTATAATTTTATATTTCATATTCCCTTCTTTGATTCACTTTAAGTTACTTTTTAATACAGTGTGAGCTATGGATTTAATTTCATTTTTTATTTGTGTATGGATACCCAATTGCTCTAGCACCCTTTGTTAACATGACTACTTTTTTTCTCCACTGAATTATTAGGAAAAATTATTTAAGTTAATACGTATAAATATAGAACAGATTATACCCAAAGTGTGTTTAAGCCTCATTTTTTGTAAAAAATGCCTGGATTATTTAGGAGAGATTTTGCTTTCACTCACAGTTACAGTTGATTTTAAGTACAATAGAAGAATTGAAGTGTAAAAACAAAGCAAACCAGACAAAACAAATTGATTTGAGGTTTGTTTTGAACCTGTGGCCAAGCTCAATGACTGGGTTGAACCACACCTACTCCTACTCTCTGTGCTCTTTATCTCTTAGCGAAATACCTACATATTTTAGACACTGGATGGTAAGCTGTTATTGCTGAGGACTAGAGAATTTCTATATTGTTAAATTATTAATTTCTTTTCAAGGCATAAATTACTAATTTGGCATCACTAGATGATGAAGCCAAATGTCAGAGGCTTGTAGAAGAGACACTTTTCCCCAGAGATCCATTCCATATTGCATTTCATCCTGCATATGTACCACAGAAGCCCAACTAGTTAAAGGAGTCCCCTCTACTCTGTCTATTTTGAGAGAATAAAATTTCTAGTATTGAACTTATGGAAATTTTGAGGTCTTAATGACTATTTTGTATTTTCCTATTATCTAAAATGTTCATCCTGATTCTGTAGACATGAAATGATATTTGAAGTGAAGTGTTATAGTATTTTTCAGATTTCACTTTATAAAACATAAACAATGTTTTATATTAAATCACTCTGACTTTCCTTTATGAACACAAATGAAAGCCTTAAAAACATTGTAACTTGAGCCAATAAATCAAAGGAGAGAAGCCCATAAACTTAACATGAGTTTGATGATCACAACCACTGATGCTGGAAAATTGGTTTAATTTTTAGGGTCTACCAAGAAAGCTCCAGCTCCCATAGGAAGCAAAGACACACACACACACACACACACACACACACACACGCGCAAATAAACTTGAGCAGTCACCACTCTGCTTTACCAAAAAATAAAACCATGTTCATTGTTTTACAAACAGTTCACCAAGTCTCCATAAAGCAGCATTATCTTGTCTGAAGTTCTTCCCAAATAGACTTTTATTTTGCAGTTAAATAAACTCTTCTTGCATAACTTCTGGGATTTGCAGGTCAACATCATTACAAAGTATGGGAGCTGTGCCAGGGAGGAATGGTCTGACATAGTACTTACTGGAATGTCTGTGCTAATGGCGGTACACAAACTGTATTTTTTGTTAATTTTTCACAATCTTGATTTTTTTCACACTGTAGTAGAAAAACTGGAACGACGACTTGTGTTTGGTAGGATATAGAGCTCATTCATAATCTGCAACGTCTCTGAACAATTATAATGGTACACTGGGACATTGTATTTTAATGTTGAAGTGAAGATTTCATTATAATGTAGAGAGTGGTTGCTATGGTCTGAACGTTTGTGCCCCCGTAAAACTCATATGTTGGAATCCTAATGCCCAATGTGATGGTATTAGGAGGTGGGGCCTTTGGGAAGTTCTTAGATTGTAAGAGGGAAGGCCTCGTGAGTGAGATGTCCTTATAAAAGAGACCCCAGAGTGCTACCCATCCCCTTCCAGCATGTGAAGACATAATAAGAAGTTTTCAATATGGAAGAGGGCCTTCACCTCACCATGCTGGTACCTTTATCTCAGGCTTTCAGACTCCAAAACTATAAAAGATAAATTTCTGTTGTTTATAACCTGCCCCATCTGTGGTATTCTGTCAGATCAACCAGAAAGGGCTAAGACAGTGGGGCACCCATACCCCATGGCTTCCTGACTCTGCGAACATATCTAGTGATGCAATGTAGTCCCAGGTTTCTGGACAAGGCAACAACTGAATAACTACCTGTATAAAGTAAGCCTCCCTTGTTATGACCTCCCCAAAACAACATGTGCTTTCTCTCTACTCTGACATCACACTTGCTTGCAAATGACCTCTTAAATGCTTTTTATAACTTTTGATGCCTAAAAGCACCCTGAATGCCATGCTTTGTCTCCCCCATGTGTATATGATGGTGCCTAGCACACAGTAGGCACACATAAATGTGTGGTGAGGGAACAATTATACCTGTGAAAAATCAAGTATTTGCAATTCTGATTTGACATTATTTAGCAAATTTTATTAAATGTCTATGAATATCTTGCCCACTGGGCTAGATTTTAGAGATACAAAGAAAATAAGACCCAATACCTGATTTCAAAGAGCCTAGAATCAATTTAAGTTTGGTTAATCCTGGAATATTTACTTTAAGGTGCTTTTGGAAGCAAAGATCAAAAACTGTTGTAAATCGGCTCACATTGTATATTTTTGCAAAGTTTTATAGATCATACACAATGTTATAATGCTTTATCATTCTCTATCACATCTGAATATCATCACTGTCATCTAAAAGCCAAAAAGCTTTCTAAGGTTCAGGCTCAGTTTAGTCCTGTGAAATGTCAATATAGGTAAAAATATTAAGATTTAAAGCAAAATAAGTGGTGGTACAAATGCTCATAAGATTCTTTCTGTATTAATTACCAATACAACAGTTTTTAAAACTCATTTTTGAAATGACAAAAATTTCTGCAAGTTAACTTATATTTATTTTATAGGCAAGTAAAAATTGATTAAAATCAAGTGAATATATATTAATATATTGTATACTATACATACATGTTATATATGATATTTATATATTAAAATAAATATATATTTAACATATCTATTTTATATACATATATATTATGATGAAGGAAAAGAGAGTGGCTTTGCAGTATGGATACAAAAGAAGTACTTCTTTACATAATTCTATCATGATAAGAGAAGAGCTTCGATCTTTATTTATTGTTAAGCCATTCATGAGAATATATACAGAAATTATCCTACTTAATGTAAAACTTCTCAATGGAAAATATTGAAGTGTATATTGTTTTGTGCCCTGAATGCCAGTACAAGCTTGATTCTTACCTTGACTTAACTTTTAATTAGAAAATCTAGACCAATAAGCCAAGGTCTGAAAACTAGATGGCAGGAGGCAAAGCTAAGTTACTCTGTTTTGAGTCTCAATATTGTGATAACTTCATAAAGGCCATGTTTAGAGGAAAGGGAAAATTGAGACTAGATAGCAAAATTTCAAAACAGTGAGGGAAGAGTCTCATAGAAGTATAGGGTCAAAAGCCATCTGAAAGATCATTGTGGTCACTTGCATCATTTTACAGCCCATTTTAGAGCAAAGAGGTGCTGTAGCTTGATTGCTTCACAGAGTAAGTTATGGACACAGGCAGAATAAAACTCCAAAGTCTTTTAATTCCTAGTTCAAGATCCTCTTTAATGTTAAAAGCCATTTAAAGTATCTGCTGTTGCTTTAAAGGAAAGTGACTCCTTCTAAGCCTAAAACTGATTGACGAATAAACTCCCTCACAGACACATCCTGAGAAGTGAGAGTTTTTAAATCATATAGAAATTACACTCATAGAGTCCCTGCTTCAAAGAACAATATTCAGGGGAGCAGATACTTATAGAAAAGCAAATAAATACTCATGCTATCACATAGCTGATTTAAAATTTTAGCATCAATAGCTTGGTAAAAAAAAAAATACATTTCAAGACATATGAATAGAGGAAACTCTATTCTTTATATCCATCAAGCATACCATTAAGTGTTCCTTAACTTGTCACTTGTGAAACAGTTCAATCTGCCACTTCAATTCTAGCAAAGAGTCCTCAGTTCTCTTCTCAGTTCCCTCTCTGTACTCTTTCCTGTACAGTTTTATTAACTTCTATTGGCTTCAATTATCATTAATTGGATAAAAGCTCTTCCATGTGTATTTCCATCCCCCATTTTTTCTCTTGCATTCTACACTCACATGTGTTGGACTCTTCTACCTAGAATGCTTACAAGCACCTCTAGTTAAGCATGCTGGATATTGAACGCATTATCAACTTCTTTCAGAGCTTCCTTTTTCCTGTATTCCCTATGCCCTTTGATAGAATTGTCACCTTGCACTTCTGCTGCTCCCTCACCTTTCACATCTATTCACCTCTGTTAATTCTAGCCCTAAATAGTTCTCAGATTTCTTCACCACTTTCATTTCCACCACCTCCACATGACTCCTGGAACTCATCCCCTCCCATGTAACTTCTTCATCTTCTTCCCATTTCTCACACAATTCCATTTCTTCATCCAGATTGGAACTGAGGCAATCATGTCACGTCCATAATACAAGGAATATTCTGTACCTTGTAGGTGGCAAAAGGCCCTTCACAGTTGGTCCCTGGCTTTTCTCACTCACCTTATCTTACATCAGTTACCCTAACTTTTACTCTAGTTATCCTGTAGTAAACCACTCTGAAATTTTCAACAATTCCTGAACACACTTGACCCTTTCATGCTCCTGAGCATGCTTGATAAGATATATTTCTCCTTCTCATGTGATGAAATTTTACATATTCAGCAAGATTTGGTTCTCTTGCCTTTCTATAAAACCTTCATTCGACCCCCCAAGACAACCAATAGAGCAAGTTCCTCTCTCTCTTAAGTTCCCATAGGAATCTGTTCATATATCTGTTGTGACACTTATCAGTTGCACTCTAGCTCTTTATGTGTCTACCTTTCCTAAATACTGTGAGCTCCCTTAGGTCAAGAATTGTATCACATTCCTCTTAGCAAACAATCAAACTGGAAACTACAGTGCTTAAGGACAAGGTAGCATTCATTAGTATGTGTTTGCTAAATAAAGGAATAATGATAAAATGGGTAAATGCATCAGTGGATGAAGGAGTGATGGGTGAATCAAACACAGCCCTTTGATTTAGTATCTCAAGGTCAGACTGCTGTAGGAAATAATTAGAAAAGTTGCGTAAGCCTGGCACTGTAGAACTAGCCACATATGGGATAAAATCTCAGGCAATCAAAAGGGCTCTTGTCCACAGATATGTCCCTGTGAGCTCTTTGATGCTTGTAATTCTTTAAAATAAAACAAAGGTTTTCATTATATAGCTAAGAAAGAAGTTAAATTTAAAAATATGTGTCACTAATTCATAATGCAATGTGGAGTAGGGGGTCCACATTGAAGTTAATCTCTACCCCTTATGAAACATTACTGCAGATCTGGGCTGCCTGAGACCCGATACAGTGATGTACTGATTTGACTAATATTTAGATCTCTCTGTGCCTTGGATTTTTCATATGTAAAACAGGAATATTTTTCTATGTGTGTTATAATGATAAGAGTAAGTTTCTACATGTGCAATGCTCACAGGACTGTTTTGTACTTAGTCTAAGTTTAATAAATTATTTTAAATTCCCAATATTTTATAATCGATACCAGAATTTCTCTGGTGGGAAATTTCTAATAATAGATAGAGTTAGGTTATTTGTAATAACAGAATAGGGTGGATTTGTAATAACAGAATAGGATGCTATAGAAGAAAAGAGTCAAGGAAGATAGAACTGGGACCGTCACATGCAATCTCTCCCCCCACAGAAGTATGTTTGAGCCTCTACCCAAATCCATAATAATAGCTGTGTCATTTATTTTTCAGAATATAGTAAGATGCCTCCTTACAATAAGAAGGCTGGGTATTGATGGAAAATACACAAGACACAGTTTTAAAGTATTTTGTATTTTCTGGAGAAAAACAATATTGAGGGAAGAATTATGAGACATTCACCCACAGTTGAAAAGGAAATAGCCACTATTTAGAAAAGTAACAAGTGAAGTGATGTCACTTATATGTGGATTCTAAAATATGACACAAAGGAACCTATCTAAGAAGTAGAAACAGACTCACAGCTATAGAGAACAGAATTGTGGTTGCCAAAGAAGGAGAGGGGAAGGATAGACTAGGAGTTTGGGGTTAGTAGATGCAAACTATTACATCTAGAATAAATAAACAACAAGGTCCTACTGTATAGCACAGGGAACTATATTCAATGTCCTGGGATAAACCTAAATGGAAAATAATACAAAAAAGAATGTATATATATGTATAACTGAGTCACTTTGTTGTATAGCAGAAATTAACACAACATTGTAAATCAACTATACTTCAATTAAAAAAATTAAAAAACTTTAAAAACAACAACAAAACCTGTAAGATGAGATGAAAAATAGGAAGAAAAAGACCTAAGAGTAACTCTGTGTGAGTGGTGGAGAGGGAGGAATGCTACTGAAAGTGTCAAACAGGGGTGTAATTTTGCAAAAGGCAATTAATCTATTGGAATACTGAGGAAAAGGGCAAATAGTCCCTCACCCAAAGAATGAGAAATCTATGCTCAGGTTTTACTTTAAAATATACAGATATTCAAATAAGGCAGAGAGAAGAAAATGAAAGTGGATCAATGATAGTGAAATTATTCAAAAGATAAATTTAAAGGTCTTTTGCAGTCTACTGGACTGACCTCAGTTATGTGGATCCTACAGCCGTAAAATAACCTGCCATTTATTTATTGCTCCACCATTCTCTTTAAACAAATGAAGATACGAAACAAAACATGTCTCCCCCACCTTTGTATACAAAGACCAAAATAGTTGTACAAGGACTTAGTTCGTGTCTTAAGTTTGTGTTCATCACACACAGGAAAGCTTTTCAGAGAGCAAATTACTTTCATTTTAGATCCTCATCATTAACATGATTCAGACTGATCTGCTCCCTTTAGATTAGCAAGGTTGGTGGAAATATATAAATGTAATTCATATAATATTTATTCAATGTATAATACTATGTATAATTAAATGCAGTATGGCACATATTGAACATAAAAATCTGAAATATATAAAAAGAAAAATGTGACAAATTAAATCAAAGGAAAAAACTGTAAAAAACAAAAATTCAAGACACATAAGAAGTCTGGGACAAGTAAAAACAGGGACATATCTAGCTGAAGAAGGGCAGTACCATATTATCTTAGAGACTAAAACAATAATGGATATTCACACTTACAAACTTAAGACTTCACAGAAAGTTTACATTATAAAGAATGAATGCAAAATATTTTAGAAAGACATCTGCTTTTTACTGTTAAGTTTTGTATTGTCTATGTAGAAAACTTACCTATATGAAGCATTTCATTTGAAGACAATGATGGAAAAATAAGTTACTGTTGCATTTATCAATACTATTATGATCATGGCGAGATTGTAAATTGCCTTTCTCACATTCCAAGTAGTCAAAAATAGCTGAGCTGCTTCTGGTCTCTATTATGGCCTGTTTTAATAATGAATATGATGTTAGGGATAATTGAAAAACAAGTAGGCACTGCAGATTATTATTTTGAATTACCTAAATCTTGAAAATCTTTATTAAATTTAATTTAAGCAAATTCAATGAGGATACAGAATTATTTCAGTATAACTTCTAATACCAAAGACCTTTAAAATAGTAAGAGGAAACATAAGTGACAATGCTAAGGGCAACAGAACTTGCATTTCACCATTTCCCCAACCTCTAAATGTTGTCTTCCATTCAACATAAAGAATACAAGTCTCAAGGAGCCCTTTGAACTATTTGAATCAATCAGGCAATTCTTGGAGGCAAAGCAAGAGAGGACAAAATGCTGTTATAAATTTGTACTGTGGGCTAGGTATGGCTGAGAAAAATAGTCTAAGGCAACCCACAAATCACTGACTATCTAATCTGAAAGTTTCTTATCATGCCTAAACTCACTAATAAAACACACCAAACAATGCTGTTAAAGAGATGGCTGTGTGCTCACTAAAATTCCTCCTTCCCTCTGGTCGAACATCTAGGTTATTTTCTAGCCTCCTTTGAGGTTGGAAGTCTCTATGTGACTAAGTTTTCTCTAAAGGAACACAAGCAGAAGTGTTTTTGTCAAATTCACACCTGGCTTGTGAAGTCCCCCCCAGAGATGCTCTCCACGCCTCTTCCTCCATCTGGAAATAGAGACCATAGTAACATCCTACCTAGGTGATGGTTGAGCTTCAAGACCCAAGGAGCCTGGGTCTGTGTGTGATCATTTGGAGATCGTGATCCTGCAGACACGAACCCCAGCACATCACCCTTACATGAGTGAACAATATCTACTGTGTTAAACCACTGACATTTAGTGTCTGAGTGTTCTCATTGCCTAGGTACCCTAACGAATTCAAACAGTTAGGGAGAGAGTTTGGAGTTAGATAAATCTAGCTTTCTGTCTCTACTCCATATTTATTAAATATGTAGCTTTAGGTAAGTCTCTCAAACTTTGAAAGCCTCATCTTTCAAAAGAGAAACGATAATACCCCGTACCCACCTCAGAGTGGCAATATGAGTTTTAAATAATATTTGATAAAATATTTAGCACAGTGTCTAACAAAATATTTAATAAATGTGAGTTATTATAATTTAGTTTGGTAATTAAGTACCATAAGTATTATTCAAAATAAAGAAAATAAATATCTGAATAGTTTTGTTCTTTTTTAAAATTTATTTTTATTTATTTATTTTTGGCTGTGATGGGTCTTTGTTGCTGTGTTCGGGCTTTTCTCTAGTTGCGGAGAGCGGGGCTACTCTTCGTTGTGGTGCACAGGAGTCTCATTGCGGTGGCTTCTCTTGTTGTGGAGCACAGGCTCTAGGCACACGGGCTTCACTAGTTGTGATGCACGGGCTTAGCTGCTTCACAGAATGTGGGATCTTCCTGGACCAGGGCTCAAACCCGTGTCCCCTGCATTGATAGGCGGATTCTTAATGACTGCACCACCAGGGAAGTCCTGAATAATTTTTAAGACTATATACATATGTATGTACATATAGACTCTCACCTCAACATAACTCAAATGGCAATTCGATTTTCTCTACCAGAAAACTGCAAACAAGGGGATCCTTTAAATAGTTTTAAATTCAAAAATAGAATAACAAATGTGATCTAGACACCTCAAAGCAAGCAAGTAGGACCATCTTTATGCATTACGTAACACACAAATGCACACTCATGTTTTCACACACACATACACACACACACACACAACCTATTTAGTGAAGATCCTTCCAAGAAGACACCTTTATTCCACTTTATGCAGTGAAGGTAAAACCACTTAAAAAAGCTAAAACAATTACCTCACCGTTCCTATGAAGGGATTCCATATAAAATATTTGAAGTTTATGAAAGTGAAGTCTTAGTTCTTATTTGTGCTCTGTTTCACAAACTAAAAATTAAAACGGAAATATATAGATCCCTAAAGGCAAAGAGTCATCCCATATCAAACTCACATTGACAACACATTAAAATAATTGTTTCTAAAAATGGGAGTGTCAACATTATAATTTTATTGCTCATTGGTCTCAGCTACACTGGAATTAGAATCAATACCAGGATGTAAGAAGAGTGCAATAAGCAAGACCTTTCTCCTCTTTTTAAAAATACATCTCAATAATACATGGTAACATGCCTTTGTCTTCATCTTTAGTTTTATTAGCACTATTTTGAATTGTAAGATCTTTATCCCAGCCCACCAGCTCCCTCCACCCCCTCCCTTCGCCTTTTCTTCCTTCACCATTGTTCCCCTAAACTACAAGACCATCTGTTCACTTGGCAGATGCAAGTCAGTTCTATAATTGTTGTCATTCTTAGCATAGTGCAAACCCTGCACAATCAAAAGGATGAGAAGTACTACATTCATGAGTTAGCCAAATGTATATTGTTGTCAAAATTACTTGTCAAAATGTCAAAGGGAACAATATTTGATTTTCAAAGTACAGCATACATCTACCCAGATTACAATATGAAGGCTCTATTATGCTGTTACTTATGCAATGCGTCATTCAGATTTTGACTAAAGTAGATGGCATGGGCTCTCACATGCTCTGATTTCTATTGTGTTAAAGGAGCATAGGAGTTAGTTACAAAATCCTTTGTTCAAGCAGCGAATTGAGAGGTTTTTCTGAAGTATATCAAATACACACATTTGGAAGACAGAATCTCTGGTATGAATGCACCTCACTTTTAAAGAACGCCAATATATGATTATCAGGATTTAAATATAGAATATATTAAATGTGGAATTGGGGGATTTTCAAGACACAAGGCAATAAGGCATTGTATTAGATTTTTACTTCTGCTATAACAAATTGATGCAAACTTATTGGCTTAAAACCACACAAATTTATTATCTTACATTTCTATAGACTAGGAGTCTGACATGAGTCTTCCAGGACTAATATCAAATGTCAGCAGGGCTGCTCTCCTTTTTAGAATCTCTAGCAAATAATTCATTTCCTTGGGTCTTCCAGCTTCTGGAGGTAACCGCCGTTCCTTAGCTGTGGACTCCTTCCATCTTCAAAGCCGGCAGCATCGTTGAATCTCTCTGACCATTCTGCCATAGTCACATCCCCTCTCGGACAATAGCCAAGAATCATGTGATTGGTTTGGGCTCATCTGGATAAACAAGGATAATCTCCCCAACTCAGAGTCCTTAACCTTAATCACATCTGCAAAATCCCTTTTTCCACTGAAGGTAATGTATTCGCAGGTTCCGGGGTTAGGGTGTAGGTGTCTTTGGGAAATATTACTCTGCCTACCACAGTTATCATCCATCTCAAGTTCCTCTTTTACAAATGACAAGAGACATAAAAGGGGCTGTATTACCTCAAAGTCAAACAAATACTGAAAAATTAAAACTATAACCTTAAGACTCCAGTTCCCTGCTCTTGTAACTAAAATATTCCACTTTTCTTTGTAATTTGACATGATTCATCCTGTGAAAAATAAATGAACCAAAGAGTCCTCTAAACAGCATTTGTACTTCAGAGCTCTAATAGCAGACCTAAATTACTATTTGATGATACAAATCAGTAGTACATGCGAGTTTTCAGCAACGTATAGACCTCCCAGACTTAGAGTAGGTGTTTAATTAATATATATGTACACATATAATTGATGACAACAGTGATGATTTCATAACACAACACAATCCCTAAGGCTCTAAAGACGCTTTTAATTTCTAACTGATTTATGAAATAATCTTAACATACACATGTTGACAATAGATGAGTAAGAAATCAACTGACTAGAATGTCTGTACATGTAAACCTTCTACAAATACTTATTAAGCGGCTACTCCAGGGTGAATGTTGAACTAGATGCTGGAGATAAAGGATAAATAGGTCATAGAACTGCCCTGAATTAACTCAGTGTTATCGGGTACCATGTGCTCTCATAAAGGTGCATGAAAGGTGAATAGTGGGGGAAGCAGCTATGGCTGGAAGGGGAATCAAAAGAGAAAGTGGCATTTGAGATGAATTTTGAAGAATAATTGGGATTTTAAACATTCAGAGAAGTAGTAATAGGCTTTCCTTTATGTTCTCAGAAACCAGATATCAGGTACCTGGTTAATCAAATAAAATGGTATCAGGTTAATCAAATGAAAAAAAGTCTAGCAAAATTAGCCTCTAAGAAACTTACATGCCCCACATCATATTTTCCTCCCAACTTTTCTTTTGTATTTAAAAATGGACCAGAGATTATCATACTAAGTGAAGTAAGTCAGAGAAAGACAAATATCATATGACATTGCTTATATGCAGAATCTAAAAAAAAAAGGGATACAAATGAACTTATTTACAAAACAGAAATAGACTCACAGACTTAGAGAATGAACTTATAGTTATCAAAGGTGGGGGGGAGGGACAAATTGGGAGTTTGGGATCAACATATACACACTACTATATATAAAATATATATATAAAATACATAAACAACAAGGGCCTACTGTATATAGCACAGGGAACTCTACTCAATATTCTGTAGTAACCTAAATGGGAAAAGAATCTGAAAAAAGAATAGATACACATATATGTATAACTGAATCACTTTGCTGTACACCTGAAACACAAGATTGTAAGTCAACTATACTCCAATATAAAAGAAAATTAAAAAAAAATATCATGGCAAAATTTGTTTTAAAAATTATAAAGTAAAAATTAAATAACTAAATAAAAATAAAAATGTAAGTCTGAGGGTGAACAACAGCACACTCTACAACAAGGCCACTGGATTGCTTTCCCCATTAATCCATCTTGAGCTCCTGAGCTGAGTCTGTGTGTCTGCTCTGCTTGGTAAATGCTTTAGAGAGGATATAAACCCTCACCTACAGACTTGCTGTCACATGAAATACAAGATTCAGCCCTGGAGAATTTCCAAACATATGCCCTTCAATAAAATGTTGACTTGTCTTCAAGAATTGCTAAGCCACATCAAAACTAGGCACTTTAACTTTGGAACATTCAATAAATAATAACATCATTAGTAATGGCTAAGATTTTATGGAATTTTTTGGAAAGTAACAATATTTCAGTATGTATTCAAGTATTCCATAAATAATTATTAAGCTACTACTATGTGCCAGGCACTCTTCTATGCATTGCAAAAGTGAGAAAAACAAAGTCCTCCCTCTTTAAAGAGATGAATATATAATATGGCAGATGATAAAAAGTGTTATAGAGAAAGTTAAATGTAGAGTAAAGTACTAACAAAATGGTATCATTGTATTGTTATTCTTAGGATTTCTAGAGGAACACTCATGGCATACTTGAGCATGTAACTGAGTAAAGTGAATGAAGAATCCAGGCAAAAGGAACAGGAAGTACAAAAGTCACAGAAAAGAACAAGCACAAGTGTTTCTGATGTACATCAATGAAAGCAATGAGACAAGAATAGCGTAAGCAAGGAGAAATGTGGAAGGAGATGAGGGCAGACAAGTAGCTGCAGACATCCCCACATAGGGCCTTGATGGTTTTTGTTTTGACTCTAGTGAGATGGTACTAGTGGATTTTGAACAGGATTTATCTGGCTTCTGTTGTGCAAGGGGGTAAGCAAAGAGATCATTAGGAATCCATTACAAATTTATTTCTGATGTTTTTCAAAATGGAGATCATAGATCAATCTGTACTGGAGCAGAATGATGATAAAGTTGAAACCATGTGGCCAAGAAAAGTTGTAAAACTTGTGGAATTTTGAATGCAAGATATGATTCTAGAATATCACAAAGACATTGAATAATACTGGAAACTATTGTCACAAATCATTACAGTCATTTTTTGTAAGACATTATGTAGAAAATATTTATCTACAGTCAATTGTGTCACACATTCAATTAACTTCCCTCATTTTAAATATTTGTGCTGAGTATTTATTTTTAGTACACATTCTTACTAGCCTGTTTACTTATTATATTCATTTGTTATATTTAGTAACACACATATTAGAAAAAATAGTGTCTCAAAATTACTAGAACTTATATATGTTGCTAAATAACATTTTCAGATATAAGATATAACCATCAGTATTTTCTTTGGAAAAGTCAAGATTTACCAGGTATTATCGTAATGGTCAAAGCCTACACAATGGTAAAATCACATCTGAACATGTATACTTCTAAATTATTAAGAAAGTCTTTAATAAGTCCATGTGTTTAAAATCCCCCATTCTAATGAAACATTTGTGATATTTAGTTTCTAGGCCATATGTACAATCGCTTTGCAGATTTCTTGGTACATGGATAATTTTTTTTTTTTTGGTTGAGTATTGGTTGCTAAGGTTACAGTCTTTTTTCTCTGCTAATAACGGACTATATTGGGTGTGTAACTTGAGTCTCCTAGGCACTCAGAATCTGATTGCCTCAAGTCTCATTTTCTAGGCTTTCTTTGTATCCAGTGCTGAATTTTCAGATTCCTGCCCTGCGTCAGCTGACACTAGTCCTCTTGCTAACTGTATACACCCTTGTCCTCAATGAATAAGGGCTTGATTGTGCATCGATTAAAATGGCTTATTTTACTGGTAAAGTAAATTACACAGAAATGGCATTTCCTCCCAAACAAAGAAAAATAATATCATAATAACGCAAACTTGACACTTCCCTAATGCTTTAATCTGACAACCTCAGCACACTTAACAAAGAGCGATTAATTAACCCTTACAACATTCCTGTCAGGAAAGCCTGATTATACCCACTTTACCAATGAAATGCTAAGAGGTAACATACCTTGGACAAGGTTACACAGTTTGCTTGTGACAGACCAGAGACTATAACTCAACAGCCTTGGCCCTGGGCTCCCAGGCAGTCAACAAGCACTAATCAGGAGAACGTATTACTTCTGTTCATACTACTAAAATCCCCATTTCATAAGAATCCTTGAATGGCTAGTCACACAAAGGCTTTTCTTGCTATTTAGTCATCATTCTCATCCAAGTTTATCACCAGGAGGAAAGGGAACTTGAAAATCTATAAGCTTGAAAATCCATAAGCCCATCTTGTCAAGGGAACTGCTGTATTCAAAAAAAAAAAAAAGGTTGAGTTAAATGTTAACTAGTGAAATATGACCAAAGAAGAGGTTTGACAGAAGAGTGCTAGTGCCCAAGGGTGCCATCTGGGCAAGTTACAAAGTGTAGCAGTCAATGCATTCAATGTCGATTTTCTTGATAAATTTACATCCATGACTTATAATACCAGGAAGAGGAAACATTTCCTTGTGATTCCCATGCACAAGCAGAACCAGCCTGTAAAGTAGATGTAAAGCCACTTGGGAACACTATTGGATACATCCATCCAGTTAGGAAGCTTGCGTGTGTGTGTGTGTGTGTGTGTGTGTGTGTGTGTGTGTGTAAGCAATAAACTTTGTGACGCCACTGTCAGTCATGTGACCTCATCAAAAGCTGTGCCTGCAGTTAAATTGGATCCCAAAGCATCAGCGGGGATGGCTAGCATCACACTGACATTATAGCTGCTAAGTCTGTAATCACCAAACTTCAGCTGGTTCCTGACATCAAGCGCAGAGAGCCCACATCATTCCCCTTCTCATGCTGTTTCAAGAGAACTTAACTAGTCAAGCCCCTCATTAA
Organism: Leucopleurus acutus; assembly: GCF_964270905.1. Classification (NCBI taxonomy): domain Eukaryota; kingdom Metazoa; phylum Chordata; class Mammalia; order Artiodactyla; family Delphinidae; genus Leucopleurus; species Leucopleurus acutus. The sequence continues at coordinate 18,083,974 of NC_139142.1, read as the reverse complement.
AAGTTATGTTTCCTTAGAAATGTCCTTAATGAGAATCTGATTTTAGAAAAATTGACATAGGGATTTCCCTGCCTCAGACACCATGCTTGTTTAAGCTGTGGATGATCAACAGCTGACTCACACTTAGGCCATTATCATAAACACATAATGGAGAAATAGACTCAAGCACGGCCCTTCTTCTTGACCACAGCTTCATTTCAACCTATCCCCTTCCCCTAACCTAAAGGAGTTAGCTCTTCTGCCTCTACATGACTTTGATGCCCATGGTCCTTCCTATTTTCCAAGTTCATCAGCCCCTTTTCAGGACCAGGCCTTCAAACCAGCAGCACCCCAAGCCCAGTCATTGCAGCAATGTTCTCTCCAACATCCCATATCCTCTCCTTCTCCTGAGGTCACTGTTGTAACTTCTTTTCCAATCTCTAATCCCAGAGAAACACCACTATCTATTTTCTGTTTCTTGTTCTCCTCTGTCTGCCCTTCCATTCTGTGACCTTTCATCAACCATGTGTCGATCATCTTTTACATTGTCAGGCTCTGAATTGTGACTTGGAGATTTAGTGGTGAATCTGTCACAAACTGTACCCTTGGACAGCTTCCAGTTTAGTGGAATCTCAAATGTGTTCATGTACTTATCTTAATATGAGATCAGAATACACACAATGCAATAGGTAGCACAGAGGAGGGGTGCACAATTCATTTATGGGAGAGTGGTGGGAGGAGACAGGGTAGAATCCCCACCTCTAATTGACCCACACCAGCTAGTCCTCAACCCTTCCCCTGGCTAGTTATAAATGCTTCCTTTTATCAACATTTATAAATGTTGATAAAACCAAGGCCATCTAATATGAACTACCACAGCATTTTTCCTTCCTAATTTACAATATCTCTCCTTGTTACCCTCTTCCTGTAACCCCTAGTACAGTACCTTGTGCTTAGAAGGCTTTAAATAAGTGTGTACTGATGTCAGCTTCTCCGTGAAGCCTTTCCTGATAACACTGTGAAAATTCTAAACCCCAAACCTCCCCATTTCTGTCACCCACTATTTTTTCCTCAGCACCCCTCACCATCTAACGTACCAAACATTTCTTTTGCATTCAACTATCTCCTTTGACCACAGTGAACGTTTCATAAGGACAGGAACTTTGGACTGATTTAGGCACTGTGTGTGTATGGCATGTGGTAAAAATTCAAGAAGCATTTTTTGCATAAATAGTTGATCTGATTGCCACTGTGACTCTGAGCCAATCTTGCTTTCCAATTATGAACTCAACATTTTTCACGACTAGATAAGACCATTGACTGAATTCCTCTGAATGCAGAGAAAGCAGAGAATTTTCAAAAAGAAACATATAATGGTAAGTGCTATGATGAAAAATGAATCAGGAGAAGAGATAGAGAGGAAAGAGCTTTGCTATTTTATCTAGGACAGTCAGAACGGGTGTCCAGAAAGAGGTGATGTTTTTGTAGGCTTGACTGATATAATTCAGTTTAATACAAACTAATGTTGATACAAGTTTCTTAAAGCCCTGGCTAAAATGCAGATTCTGATTCAGTAGGTCTGGGTGGGGCCTGAGATTCTGCATTTCTGACAAGCCTCTGCGTGTAGCCCATGCTATGAGCCCGTGGAAGCAGTATCTGACTTATAAATTGAAGAAAAAGTAGATTATTAAAAAATGGCAATACTCACAGAAAAGCTGAAATTCTTATTGGATTTGTTGAAAAAGGAAATATAACTTCACATCCATTTGAACAGGGATAGGCTATTCCAGTTATTTAATAGCTGTTTGGTCTCATAGGTATTTGATCATATTTAAAAAATAACTTGATTTTATATTTCATATTCTTTATTAAAATATTAAAATGCAAATAAAAAAGAAAGCAGGATAAGCTATTTATAAATCCATTTGCTACAGACAGCATTCTGGTTTATGTATCACAGTTTGTTTTTACATCTTAGAATTATGCTATATGTGTTTTGTAATTAACATTTAAAATATATTATGACATGTACAATTTCATGTCAATAAACGTTAATCTGTATAAACTTTTTTTGCCATAGCAATTAACATTTTAATTACCCAATAAATGCATGTTCATTATGGGAAAATAGGAGAAACGGGTAAACATAAAAAACAAAGCAATCATAATATCATTATATATATGCATATGTAATACGTGTATTTGCATCTTTCTAGACATTTTTCTCTATATACTTCTACCTAACTTAACCTTTAAGAATAAAAAAAAGAACTTACTGTACTCATGATTCTTAAGTTTGCTTTGTAATTTCTAAATCATTCTGAGGCAAAATACCCCATTTTATGAAGGTACTATTCTTTTTTTTTTTTTGCTGTACGCGGGGCTCTCACTGTCGTGGCCTCTCCCGCTGCGAAGCACAGGCTCCGGACGCACAGGCTCAGCGGCCATGGCTCATGGATCCATCCGCTCCGCGGCATGTGGGATCTTCCCGAACCGGGGCACGAACCCGTGTCCCCTGCATCAGCAGGCGGACTCTCAACCACTGCGCCACCAGGGAAGCCCCTGAAGGTACTATTCTTTTTTTTTTTTTTTTTTTTTTTTTGCGGTATGTGGGCCTCTCACTGCTGTGGCCTCTCCCACCGCGGAGCACAGGCTCCGGACGCACAGGCCCAGCGGCCATGGCTCACGGGCCCAACCGCTCCATGGCATGTGGGATCCTCCCAGACCGGGGCACGAACCTGCGTCCCCTGCATCGGCAGGCGGACTCTCAACCACTGTGCCACCAGGGAAGCCCGAAGGTACTATTCTTATTCAAACCTTTATTTATAGGTATTCAGAGTGTCTCTAGTTTCGAAAGAAACATCTTTGCATTCTGCACCAATTATTGTTTAGAATAAATTCTCAAAGGTCAAATTGCATCAACATACTCATTCTTAAAGTTTTTTGTTTGTTTTTTATTTTAAATATACATGGTCAAAATTGCCCTCTAGAATTTTTTTCATATTAAGATTTTGCCACCAGCATATGTGGGTGTACTTCTCCTACATCCTATCTAGCAATTATTATTATTCTTTTTAAAACCTTACCAATATTCTAAGTGAAATGTCATGCTTTATAAATTATATTTGTAACATTGTTCTTACGATTTCTGCTTTTTTTTTTTTTTTTTTTGCGGTACGCAGGCTTCTCACTGTTGTGGCCTCTCCCGTTGTGGAGCACAGGCTCTGGACGCGCAGGCTCAGCGGCCGTGGCTCACGGGCCCAGCTGCTCCGTGGCATGTGGGATCTTCCCGGAATGGGGCATGAACCCGTGTCCCCTGTGTCGGCAGCTGGACTCTCAACCACTGTGCCACCAGGGAAGCCCTGTTTATACGATTTAAATGTCTTCATATTTAACGGTCCACTGAACTTTTTTAGTGTCTTAATATGGATGCTAATTGCTCATTTTTTATAGCACATTGTTTATCTTTTATTTATCTTGCCTCTCTAACAAAATAATAATTGCTTATATGCACTGAGCAGTTACTCGGTGTACAATGCTAAAGCTGTAATATCCATTAGTTATCCTTTCCTCTGAAATAGCTGATATTGCTCAAACTTACAAATTTGAAATATCTCTTTATATAATAAGAATATTTATCATTTTTCCATCATATATGTCATTATTTCCCCCCAATTTGTAAATACTTTTATGACTTCTTAATGGTGTAGCCTGGTTAATGCTGACTGTTTCTTTTTGGTTGGTTTGTTTGTTTTTTTGGTCACATAAAATTTATAATAATGTATTACACAGACACATCTTTCAATGATTTTGATGTCAGGCACAAAAAGATTTTCTCAATCTTGAAATAAATAAACATTAGCTACATTTTCTCCCTCTTGGTTCAAGTTTTTACATTTAAATCTTTATTCCATTAGGGATTTATTGCATATATGATATAAAGAGAATTCTAGATTTTTATTTACAAATAATTATCTATTTGTCCCCAAATCTGGCTTTTCAAATAATTTATCCCTTCCCCACTAATATGAGGTGATCATGTTATCATGATCATAATTTTACTAATAATTTTTAATTGTTTCTAACTTTTTCCTCATTCAGCTATCTTTGTAGTTTAATATATAAAGGAGCATATTTGCCAATGTTACCTTTTTCTTCTGCAAATTATTTTGCTATTATTTTTTTACATAGAAAAAAATAGAAATTGCTCATCTTATTCATTAATTTGAACAAAAATTATATATTTTTATTATCATTCATTCTTCCAACCCCAAAGCATGGCTGATTATTCTTATTCTTTTATTATAAAACACAGTAATATATTGTAGTTTTATATAAAAAACATTTTTAACTTTTAAATTTTTATTATTTCTAAGTATTTATACTTTGGGTTGCTATTGCAAACAACTTTTTTAAAATCTATTTTTACCTTTGCATGGCTAGTACAGAGCAAAAGGACTTATTTTCTTCCAAATTTTTACAACCAGCTACCACATTTAATGTACTAATTATTGTATTTTTCAGTTGATTCGTTCAGTTTTTTCAAGGTAGACCATAAAACTTGCAAATAAAGATAAAATAAATTTATTTCCTTCTGTTCAACTCCTGTTTATTTCATTGTCTTGTTATATTGGTTAGGAGTCCTAATATAATGCCAAAGAAGTTGGTGGCAGCAGATATCCATAGTTTATTCATGTTGCTAAAGATAAAATGTCAGGGGTTCTACGATTTAGCTGGGGTGGTGGCTGTTTGATTCAGATGGATAATCTTTACCATTTAGAAGGCATTTCCTTTTATCCATAGACTTATAAGTTAAATGTTTTTATTAAATAAGAAATGGTTTTTAAATTTAATTGAATATCTTTTTAGTATGCACTGAGATGATGATGTGTTTCCTCCCATGGATCTTGTAATATAACAGATGTTATCAATAGATTTTTGTTAACATTGAACCACTCTAGAATTCTTGGAATTAAATCTTAGTTGGTAATATTTATTAACACCAGAGTCTTGATTTAGATATTTGTGTTGTTAATATTGTATTCAACTTCTCTGCATTTATATATCTGTGAGGTTGTTTTTGGTTTGCTTTATTATTTGACATTGTCAGATTTATTTTTAAGGTGAATTGATTGAGAGGTTTTCCACTTTTTCCAAAACATTTAAAATATTGTGGCATATATCTCTTGAAAGTTTATTAGCAGTAGCCTATATTCGTTTCCTAAAACTGCTGGAACAAATCACACAAAAAAATGAGTGGCTTAAAACAACAGTAATTTATTTTTTCTGTTCTAGGGGCTTGAAGTCTGAAATCAAGATGTTGGCAGAGCTGTGCTCCCTCTGAAGGCTCTAAGGAAGAATCCTTCCCTTCTTCTTCCTGGCTTTTTGGTAGCTCCCGGGAATTCTTGACTTTCCTTGGCTAACATTTGACTCACTCCAATCTCTGCCTTTATCTTTACTTGACCTAATTCCCTATATGTATCTCTTTGTGTCCTCTCCTCTTTTTTTTTTTTTTTTTTGCGGTACACGGGACTCTCCCTGCTGTGGCCTCTCCCATTGCGGAGCACAGGCTCCAGACGTTCAGGCCCAGCGGCCATGGCTCACGGTCCTAGCAGCTCCACGGTCCCATGCAGCTCCGTGGCATGTGGGATCCTCCCGGACCGGGGCACGAACCCGTGTCCCCTGCATCAGCAGAACTCTCAACCACTGCGCCACCATGGAAGCCCTCCTCTTCTCTTCTTATAAAAATGCTATCATTGAATTTAGGGCCCACCCTAAAGTATCACCTTATCTTAATTACTTACATCTGCAAAGGCTCTATTTCCAAATATGGTCATATTCTGAGGTTCCAGGTAGACACCAGTTTTAGAGAGGACACTCTTCAACCCAGTACACAGCCCATAAAAATCTCATGGGTCTGGTGCTTTTTTGCCTACATGTAGTATTATTAAAAAGAAAAATAAAATCACTTTGAATCAGTATATTCAGTCCAGACGTCTTACGTTTACTGTATTAGAAGATCAGGTAATTAATCAAATGATAATCCAACAGAATTACCATGGCTTTATTTATTTATTGTACTGTCAAATTACTCGTATTGATTTGTAAATACAAATGGATCTCAGTCAAAAGTATTTTAAGGTAGTGCTTAGAATTTGTCTGTTTTATCTGCTCAAGAGTTTGATAAGGAGAACAGAAGCCACTCATTGTCCCAGATATAAAGATTTTGACATTTATTAGTGCTTACATGATCTCTGGAAGAGCTGAGAGAGTAGACATCTGGGAGGCTACCATTGAAAGTCATGGGAAAACTGCCATCAGTAACCACACAAACTGACATTAAAAATGTCTGATTCAGTAAACTTTTTGTAATGAAAAAAACATGAAGCCATCAGACAAGGCAGATCTCCTGTATCCTTGAGGGGAATAGATTGCGGCATTCTGGAAAGGTACAGAGGCCTCAGCTGGGCTGCCCAGATCCGCTGTATAATCCACATATTCTTTTCAACCTTCATGTCTTTGGGTTTGGAGCACAGGGATGCATGTACATACCACTGTTGTAGTCTCACCCCGCCTGTTAGTGAGTCTTCTGTCCCACTGTGATACGGTGTGAACCCCCTCGTCCTGTACTGTTATTGATGTCTTCTCACATTGATGATACAACAGCAATGGCATTTTAAAATTATTGTTAAAAAATTAACGGGCAATACAGTGTTTACTCAAATTTACCTGTTTAAGGAAAAACACTACAACAAGATCTGAGGATATCAAATAGAATGAGGGTGGTGTCTCGGAGTCTGTATGAGATGATGATGAAGAAGCAATAAAGCCTTTACAAGACGGGAAAAACAAAACAAAAAATAACTCAACTGGAAGCACCCAAATGTTAGATCTCAAGAGCTTGCTGGAAGCCTCTGTGATTTTTGGTCTACCTGCAAGTCTGGCTGTGATTACTTCCAGAAAATAATGGCTCTGGTTCATTTCTACTTTCTAAGTTTAGCATGAGCTCCTCTCATTGGCAATAGTGAAGCCAGAACTGCACAGGAAATGTGCCTCTGCAAAAGTTTCCATCTTTTCAAAGAGTGGAGGTGGTACCAATTTGACATTAAGTAATGTAGCATGTCTGGCATCAAGTAGACTAAGCCTCATGCAAAGGGTGGTCAGGGAATTACGTGGGCAGAGATTTTGGTTAATTAGGTATTGCTGTTTTCTTAAAAACTGTAAAGAAAAAAGAGTTGAGAATCTTACCTCTTGGTAGATAAATTGCACAGATACATGCATTTTAGACCTTAAACTCCATCTTTTGCTGTTTGAAATACTGCTCAAAATGAAACATCATTAAAAAGGGAAGAAAGTCCTAGGACTCTTAAACAGACAATTATTTTCTGTATTCTTGCCATTGTATTTGTAGAGAAACAATTAAGCAATAAGTCAAATACATTAGCTCTAAGGAGCGTTTGCTATATATGAAATTTCAGAGACATCTCTTTGCTTAAGCATAAATATTATCAACAATATTACAGCTAATATTTAGCTATTATACACTCACTATGTACCAGTCACTGCCTTAAACCCAGTACCTTATTTAATGCTCTCAGAAACTCTATTAAGTAGGTACTAAATATCAAAACCCAATTTTTAATTATAGTGATTCTGAGGATGATAAGAAATACAGTGACTCTTAGAACTGAGAATGGAATTAATCTTTCTGTTGGTTGGATATGTAGCTACTAGTCATTAAGTTGTGTAACTTATTTTGTAATGAATTAAAGGCCTGAGTAGCCTAACATGATTTGATGAAATTCTTCTTAAAAGAAATCATGTGTAGAATATTTGTGAAATATTTATATTAGAATTTATTGGTCTAAGAGTTTGTCCATTACATATCCATCCTTTTACAAACTGAGCAAACTAATCTTGCCTTTCCTAGATTAAGAATTCCTCTATAGTCCATTTTATCACTGGTGAGCAAGGAGAAATTCAAATCATAAAAGAAATTCCATCTCTTATTTTGAGGTCTTGACCTCTTTGGAGGATAAACAGAGCTACTTTCAGCAAAGGAAAGAAAGTAAAGAGCTCTCATAATTTAATGTCAAATGTGTCAGTTTAACTGGAAATGTTCAAATCTTAATAGACTGTAAATCAGGAGAGCTTATGACATAGTAATTGAGCGAACATTAACCTTTCACCTTCATGAATTTGGGGATGAATCTGACTTAGGTTAAGGGGAAAAAATTCTGGTAATTTTCCGTGCCCACTGGTCTGTGATCCAAAATTGCATTAGTCCCCAGTTTCGTTAAAGAGGGCTGACAGTTAGATGATTCCAAACCCCTTGGGTCAATTTTTTCAATCATTCATAGAGGTACTGACAGTGGCAAGTATTAAGAAACTGAGGAACACTAACTCAAAAGTTATCATTCAAGTTTTAAGCATATTTTTAAAATAAGATAAATTTAAAAACATAATCATTTGACAGGATTTTTCAAAATAAAATTTCAGCAGATATAATGTATATTTGTGTTGTATTGTTTTATAGTGTTAAAAATCTTTTAAATCATGTAGTCTTTAATCCCATGAGTTGAGGATGTCAAATACATGCCCATAGCAAAGAACATGCACTGACTGACAAGTATCAAGAAAATAAAATGGACTAAAAGTACAGCAAATATGTTCAAAGTTATCTGTAATCAAATACATGTAAATTAACCTAAAAGGAATATTATGTTTGGCAAACAAACTAATAATAGTACTCACTCTTATCTGGGGTCATAAAAACAATTACTTTTATGAGTGATTGAAATAGGTATAAGTTGGTAAAACACTTCTGGAAAAGAGTTTATCAGCATATACCCACATAAATTAAAATTACAAACTTTTCACAAAATTATTTTCCTTGTAGGAAATTTTCTTAAGAAAATTATCCAAAATATAGATATATACACAAATTGTATATAAAGCATATTTGATTCAACATTATTATAATGATAAAGGTATAATCTATATATTCAATTTTAAAAAATTAAGATAAATTAGAGTACATCCACATAATGAAATATGATGCAGCAAATAACAAGAAGTTAGACGATCATTCATGAAAAGGAAAATATTGGTAAGAAAGTCATCACTGAAAAATGTAGAATAGAAATTGCTTTAAAAATATTGTCTTGACAATGTGGATGGATCTAGAGGGTTTTATGGTAAGTGAAGTAAGCCAGACAGAGAAAGACAAATACCATATGATCTCACTTATACGTGCAAACTAAGAAACAAAATGAACAAACAAACAAGATAAAATGAAAACAGACTCATAGATACAGAGAACAAAAGGGGAGTAGTCAGAGGGGAAGGGGGTGGAGGTGGGGCGAAATAGGTGAAGGTGATTAAGAGGTACAAACCTCCAGTTATAAAACAAATTAGCCTCAGGGATATAATATACAAGATAAGGAATATGGTCAATAATATTGTAATAATTTTGTATGGGAACAGATGGTTACTAGACTTATAATGGTGATCATTTCATAATGTATGCAAATGTCAAATCCCTATGTAGTACACCTGAAGTTAACATAACATTGTATGTCAACTATATTTCAATTAAAAAAAGTCTCAAAATTGTAAAAAAATTTGACCCTCTTTAGAAAATACTCAGAGGGAATCAAACAATTTCTGATAGTGACTATCTCTAACTCTTGAGATTGTGGGAATTTTTTAATTTTCCATTTGTGACATTTTATTTTGGAAAACAAATTAATAAGCATATTGTACTTTTATATTTATAAAATAAAGACATACCTTTAAAAATGTTTTATTTCCTATCCTTTTGTTTCCAAATGGCCCACTAGCTGAACCAAATGTCAAAGACTCAAGTATAATATTTTAAAAAATTATATGTAAAGCGGCAGATAAAATTGTATCAAATTAGTCAACTCAAGAGCTATCATACCATAAAGAGTAACCACAAGATGTTATAAATAAGATTATATTTTCTTTGGTTCTAAGTTTATTATTATAAATGATCTAAGTTAAATTTATAAATCATAAGTTAAATATATAAAATGCAAATTCTTTGGTTCATTATATATCTTCATATGTGTTCTTTTACATGGGTGAGAGCATTCTCCCCACTCCTCTCTTAACTCAGGTATTGCATAACTTAAGCTTCGAGTGAGTTTTGTTGTTTCTAGGACAAAAATGCTGATTATAAAAAGAATAAATCAAACTTCATGACTAATTCAACCAAGTATATTTGATGAGGCACAGGAAAATTTTCTTCTCATATAGCAAAAGATATATTGGTATTATGGTTAAATAAGTATATAATATATTGGTATTATGGTTAAATAAGTGAAATTGGCATAGCACTAATTATGATTCTCCCCATCAATGCGTTTTATGCCTAATTAAAACCTGTGAACTACTCAAGACTCTCGGAATGATATGTCAGAAGGTCAGAGGCAAATAGTACATCCAGGTAAAGGGCTCTATAATGACATAAGAACTTATGTTTACTCCTTTTGCCTGTATTACTCAATCATTAGAGAATAATAAATTACATAAGTTAAGCCATGTGCCTTTTCCATATTTAATAGTCCCTGAAAACTTTAATTGCAGAAATGATAGTAACGATGGTGTTAATGAAAATACTTGAAGAAGGAAAAGTTGGCATAGAGAGTAGATATAAGAAAAAGAATGTAAACAAGAAAAACAGAAAATGACTTTCTTTTATTCACCTCTTGAAATAAGATTTTGAGAATATGGATAAAAGGGAGTTAGAAAAGAGGGGTTACCATCGTAAAAGAAGCAATAGAAAAAGGTCAAAAGGTAGACTCTTCCAGATAGGAAAAGAATGGATTTCTAGCATATGTATATGTTAAAAGCTCCTTTTATCTTCTCTGTACCTGAGAGAGCTTTTCAAATAGCTCAAGAAGCCACCTGGATACACTTACCTGGTAACAGGTGGACAGAATTAAGCACCAGTCTCAGAATGTCACTGCATATTATGTTTCCAATGTGCTTTTCTAGTTTTAACAAGTCGGCTGTGATCAGGGTGCAAAACAAACACATTTTAGTCTGTCTCTGATTAAACTAATGATAAACCAATAACTGCTGTTAGAAGAAAAAAAAAACAACAACTAAAGTTCAGGCTGTCAGGATGCATTCTATCTCCAGCTAAAGATTTTCATGCCTGATAAGATTTTGTTTAAAGCAAAGATTAAGCCATATGTTGCTTTAGTCACTGATATTTTAATTTGCATATGCCGATCTCATGTATAGGAAAACTGTTCTAAATCAGTAGAGTGGGTGGTACTTAGCAATTCAGAGGAAATGCAGATTGGTAGTCAGATGATTTATACGGAATTGATTTCACAGAAAACCAAATGATTTTGTGATTGATTCTGCCCTTCTGTTACATAAAGGTGTTCTCTTCCTTTAAACTCCTTGCCTAACCAGTCCCCACTAAAGCTGATGAGGTGGGAGAATGTGGATTTCCTAATTTAACATGTTGACTTGCTTATTTCTCCATCCATCCATCCATCCAATATGTATTGAGTGCATATTCTGTTCTACACACTGGCAGAATTAGTGGTTGGAGATGGAAAAATGAATAAAACACTGTAAATTAAGGACTTTTTAGATTAAAAACTGTTTCTATGGAAGGCGGCACAATGCAATGAGAAAACAGCTAGGGCACAAATAGATGATCTTATCAGCTGAGACGTGCAGTAGTGGTAGTAAACTCCCAATTATAGACAAAGTGTTCTATATTTTTATTTTAATAATACGATTATATTATTGGTACCTCTATTATGTTTTACATAAACATAGGATGGTGAAATTATAAAACTTAAAAAAATTTGGGTTTTCTGGTTGTTTGGGGGAGATCTGCTTTGCATTCTACTACCCAAACATGGAAACCACCTCCCATGTGACCATAGCCTATGCCAAAATCAATGTCAACATTCCTATCCCTCTAGCAATAAATAACAGACTTAAAATGTATGTGCATATCTATGTGTGTATCTGTGTTTATATGAAAATATATTTAAATATACTTACCAAATATTTAATGAACATTTAGTTTATATACAGAACTAGTCTAGACACAAAAGTAAGAAAATGAGATATATATACATAACATATATAATACACATGTTTTTACATACATACACATACATGTATATATTAAGAATATGGACTATGAAGTACAATAGAAAAAAGTCATTAAAAATCAGAACTTTTTTTCATAAGAGTAAACTAAATTGCTACTCAAGGAATGTTGGTAGCTTACTACTACCAAAAAATGCCCATAAATGTAATGCTAAACTTCTGGTATATAGAGAGAGATGAAGCAGAGATAACAATCTTGGAAATCATGCTACTATTGAAAACTTTTGAGAATTCCAGTAGTCCCATCTGAAATTATGAATTCATGATTTATTGCCATTTACTGAATCTTTTTATTTATTGTTTTCAAAGCAAGATCTCTTAGCTGTAGTCTATAAATAAAATGTGGGATTTGGAACAAGTAACTGAAAAAAAGAAAATATTTAGTAGAACCATATTTTTATGCTTTTTGTTTATTTGCATTAATTTTTGAAAAAAAGAAAAAACTGTCTTTTATTTATAATATTTAAAATAGACATTTTATTTCCCTGCCAGTACAGGTTTAGAAGGCTGTCTCAGCCTTAGATAACCAAAATTTTCCAAACCACCATCTATAATATAACAAATGGATTGCCATAGAACAAATTTATTCCACTTATTGAAAGCAAAAATCTAGAGGCTCTATTAATTTACAAAATCTGTTTTATAATTTATTCAGCTACTTTACTGAAAAATGTGTGTCCTGTCATGCTTTAATTTTCCTTTAAAGCATATTATTTAAATAATTTATTAGCATATTTACCATTAAACAATAATCTAAGGGACTTTAACATTTTTTCTCAGGGCTCAGTATCAAGATGATGACATAGGATGCTCTTGAATTTCCATCTGCCCACAGACACACCAAGTATACCGCTATACACAGAGCAATTCCCTCTGAAAGAAATCTGGAAAATAGTTGAGTGACTCCTACACCTCAGGCAAATGAGAAAGTACACACATTGAAATGGGTATGAAAGTCTGAGACAGACTAATACTATAACCCCCACCCTTGGCACAGTGCCTTATAATCAAGAGGGAATCTCCAACTCCCAGATTTCCCCTGAAGAGCAAATGATTTAGACCACATCTAGTGCCTCAAGTTTTAAGCCTGCCACCCAAGGGATGGACCCCAAATCACCTAATTCTGAAAGCCAATGGGGCTTGCATTCAAGAGTCTCACAGGATTATATTGTAATGAACAAAAGAGCAGTTGTTAATGAGCATATTATCACTCCCCTTGGCTCAGCACAAAGGGAACAGGCAAAAATTCCCATCATCCAGGCTTTCCCTAGAAGGGCTTTGACTGAATACTTTCTCAGCTCCTGCCTAAGGGTCCAGCTTCTAATCAGTCTGAATTTAGGTGCTGACTGCAATCTTCCACTTTGGGACACTGACAAGACTTAGCACAACCTCAATTACTGGGAACCATTAAGAAAAAGAAGGCAGCTTGTGCAATCACAAAGGTTAAAAGCAACCAGGAGTTCTGACCAGACTGATGAGGTTCATCTCCATGAAACCAGTCTGTCAACACTGGAAGAGGTGACTATTTAATGTGCAGAAAGTGACACAGAGCATTAAGGAAAAAAAAGTAAAAAAAGAGAAAAGAAATAGGGGAAAATATTTAAAACAAAGGAACAAAATAAATCTCCAGAGACAAATCTTGAGGAAATGGGGATAAATAATTTACATGAGAGACAGCTGAAAATAATGGTTATTAAAGATGTTCACCAAGGTCAGAAGAGCAATGCCTGAACAAATTGAGATTTTCAACAAAAATATGGAAACTATAAAAAGTACAAAACAGAAATCATAGAGCTGAAAAATATAATAACTAAACTAAAAAATTCAATAGAGAAGTTAACATCAGTCTAGATCAAGCAGAAGAAAGGATCAGCAAACTCAGGGCAGTGGAATCAACCCAATCAGAGGAACAAAAAGGAAAAAAAAAAAGAGAGAGAATGAAAAAGAGTAAAGATAGCTTAAGGGACTTATAGTAAGTACATCATCAAGCACTGAATATACATATTATAGGAGTTCCAGAAGTAGAAGACAGAGAGAAAGGGAGAGGAAGATTATCTGAAGAAATAACAGCCAAAACTTTCCTAATCTGGTGAAAGAAACAGACCTCCATCAGCAAAGCCCAAAAAGTACCAAATAAGATGAGTCCAAAGAGATCTATGCCAAGACATATTAAATTATCAAACTTGTCTCTTAAAGACCAAGAGAGATTCTTAAAAGTAGCAATAGAAAAGCAATTTGTTACAGAGAACTTCCGTAACATTATCAGTTAATTTCTCAGCAGAAACCTTGCAGACCAGAAGGGAGTGGGGTTGATATATTCAAAGTGCTGTAAGAAAACAAACAAACAAAAAACTATCAACCAAGAATACTCTATCTGGCAAAGCTGACATTCAGTATTGAATGAAAGTTAAAGAGATTTTCAGAAAAACAAAAGCTGAGGAGTTCATTACAAGACCAGCTTTATAAGAAATATTAAAGGGAATTCTTCAAGGTGAAATTAAATGACAGTAATTAGTAACAGGAAAACTTATGCACATGTAAAAGTCACTGGTAAATATAATTATATAATCAAATTCAGAATACTCTAATATTGTAATGATGATGTGTAAATCACTTACAACTCTAATATTAAGGTTAAAAGACATAGGTAACTATGACTATAATAATTTGTTAATATAAACACAATATACAAAGATGTAAACTGCATCATCAAAACCATAAAATGTGTGGGAGTGTAAAAATGTGTGTTTTAAAGTTAAATTGTTAGCTTAAAATAGATTGCTATACGAATTAGATGTTTGATGTAAGTGTCATGGTAACCACAAAGCAAAAAATGTATAGTAGACACATGAAAGATAAACAGAGGGCTTCCCTGGTGGCACAGTGGTTGAGAGTCCACCTGCCGATGCAGGGGACGTGGGTTTGTGTCCCAGTCTGGGAAGATCCCACATGCCACAGACTGGCTGGGCCTGTGTGCCATGGCCACTGAGCCTGCGTGTCTGGAGCCTGTGCTCTGCAACTGGAGAGGCCACAACAGTGAGAGGCCCGCATACCACAAAAAAATAAATAAATAAAAGAAAGATAAAGAGAAAGTGATCAAAGCATACCACTGCAGAAAATCATCAAATCTAAAAGAAGAGAGTAAGAAAGGACAAAAGGAAAATAAGAAACAACAAAACAACCAGAAAATAATTAACAAATGGCAATAGTAAGTATATATATATACCAATAATTACTTTAAATAAATTAAATTCCCTAATCAAATACATAGAGTGGCTTAATGGATGAAAGAAAGAAGAAAGAAAGAAAGGGAGGGAGAAAGGAAGGAAGGAAGGAAGGAAGGAAGGAAGGAAGAAGAAAGAAAGAAAGAAAGAAAGAAAGAAAGAAAGAAAGAAAGAAAGAAAGAAAGAAAGAAAGGAAGGAAGGAAGAAAAAAGAAAAACCAAGAACCTTACTATATGTTGCATACAAGAGACTCATTCCAGTTTTAGGGACAATCCTAGACTGAAAGTGAAGGGATGGAGAAAGATATTCCATACAAATGGAAACCAGAAGAAAGCAGGGTAGATATAGATATATTTATTTCAGGCAAAAGAGACTTTATGCCAAAAACAATAACAAGAGATAAAAAATGTCATTATGGGTCAATTAATTAAGAAGATATAACAATTATAAATATTTATGTACCCAACATTTGAGTACATAAATATCTAAATTAAATGCTAACAGATCAGAAGAAAGAAATAGACAGTACAAAAATAGCAGGGGAATTCAACACCCTAGTGTCAACATTGGATAGATCATCCAAACAAAAATCAGTGAGGAATCATTGTACTCAAATTATAGGTTGGACCAGATAAACCTAACAGACATATACAAAACATTCCATTCAATAGCAGCAGAAGAAAAATTCTTCTCAAACACACATGGAATATTCTCCAAGTAGGTCATATGTTATGCCACAAAACAAGTCTTAATAAACTTAAGAAGACTGAAATCATATAAAGCATCTTTTCTGACAGCAATGATATGAAAGTAGAAATCAATTAAGGGAGAAAAATTAACAAATATGTTGAAATTAAACAATAAGTCCCTGAATAACCAATAGGTCAAAGAAGAAATCAAAAAAGAAATTAAAAAAATATCTTGATACAAATGAAAATGGAAAAACAGCATACTGAGATCTACAGAATGTAGCAAAAGCAGTTCTAAGAGGAAAGTTTATAGCAATAAACACCTACATTAAGAAACAAGAACTATCTCAAAAAAACAACCTAACTTTACATCTCAAGGAACTAGAAAAAGAAAAACTAAGTGTAAAGTTAGTAGTAGGAAGGAAGTAAAAATCAGAGTAAAAATAATTGAAATAGAGACCAAAAAGACAACAGGAAAAAAATATCAATGAAAATAAGAGGTAGATTTTGAAAAAAATAAACAAAATTGACAAAACTTTAGCTAGATAAGAAAATAAAAGAGAGAAGACACAAATAAGTAAAATCAGAAGTGAAAGAGAAAACATTACAACTGATGACACAGAAATATAAGGACCATAAGAAACTACTATAAACAATTGTATGGTAACAAATTAAATAACCTAGAAGAAATATATAAATTCCTAGAAACATATAACTTACCAAAACTGAATCATGAAGAAATAGAAAACCTGAATAGATTAATTGCTAGTAGAGAGATTAAATCAGTTATCATAAACATCCCAACAAAGAAAAATTACCATATAAATAAAATAAAAATCATATAATTATTTCAAAAGATGAAAAAAACACATTTGACAAAATTCAACCCCGTTTCATAATAAAAATTCTCAATAAACTGGGTATGGAAGGAATATACCTCAACATATTAATGGCTATATATGACAAGCCCACAGCTAACATCATACTCAAAGATGAAAAGCAACAAGCATCTCTAAGATCAGGAACAAGTCAAGAATGCCCATTCTCACCACTTTTAATCATCACACTGGAAGTACTAGCCAGAGTAATTAGACATGAAAAAAGAAATAAAAGGCATCCAAATCAGAACGGAAAAAGTAAAATTGTCTCTTTATGTAAATGGCACTATATTGAAAAGCCTGAAGATCCTAGCCCAAAACTTCTAATAAACAAATTCAGTGAAGTTACAGGAGACAGAATCAACATACAAAAATCTGTGATGTTTCCATACACTAAAAACAAACTATCCAAAAGAGAAAATTAAGAAAAAAATCCCATTTACAATTGGATCAAACATAATAAAATACATAGGAATAAACTTAACTAAGGAAGTAAAAGATATGTATACTGAAAATTATAAAACACTGATGAAAGAAATTGAAGAAGATGCAAATAAATGGAAAGTTATTACAAGTTCATGATTTGAAAGAATTAATATTGTGAAAATGTCCTTAATATCCAAAGTGATCTACAGATTCACAGCAATCCCTATCAAAATTTCAATGACATTTTCTACAGAAATAGAAAAATAATTATAAAATTTGTATAGAACTACAAAAATCCCAAATAGACAAAAAAAATTGAGAAAGAAGACCAAAGCTGGAGGCATCACACTTTCTGGATTCAAATTATATTACAAAGCTATAGTAATCAAAAGAGTATGGTATTGGAGGGCTTCCCTGGTGGCACAGTTGTTGAGAGTCTGCCTGCCGATGCAGGGGACGCGGGTTCATGCCCCGGTCCGGGAAGATCCCACATGCCGTGTAGCGGCTGGGCCCGTGAGCCATGGCCGCTAAGCTTGTGCATCCAGAGCCTGTGCTCCGCAACGGGAGAGGCCACAGCAGTGAGAGGCCTGCGTACCGCAAAAAAAAAAAAAAAAAGAGTATGGTATTGGCATAAAAACAGACATATAGATTAATAGAACAAAATAGAGAGTCCAGAAATAAACCCATGCATATATGGTCAATTAATTTTCAACAAATGTACCAAAAATATACAGGGGAAAGAATGAGCTCTTTTGTAAATGGTGATGTGAAAACTGGATAGCTACATGTAAAAGAATGAAACTGGACCCTCATCTTGCACTACTCATACAAATCAACTTAAACTGGATTAAAGACTTGAACATAAGACCTGAAACCATATAGTATGTATCCATGCCATATACTACAAAATGGATGAAACTAGAGGGCAGTATGCTAAGTGAAACAAGACAGGGAGAGAAACACAAACACTGTAAGGTATCACTTAAATGTTGAACCTTTTAAAAAAGTCAAACTCATAGAAACAGAGAGTAGAATGATATTTGCCAGGGACTGGGACATGTGGGAAATAGGGAGAGGTTAGTAAAAAGGTACAAACTTTCAGTGATAAGATGAATAAGGTCTGAGGATCAAATATGCAGCATGGTGACTATACTTGATAATAATGTGTTAGTTAACTAAAATTTGCTAGGAAAGCAGAACTTAAGTGTTCTTACCCTCAAAACAGGTAAATATGAGAAATGATGATTCATTAGTTAATTGGATGGTGGGAATCCTTCTACAATGTATACGTATGTTGAATCATCACACTGTGTACAATAAACAATATCACCATTTTATTTGTCAATTATACCTCAATAAAGCTGAAGAAAACTTCTGGCCAATTTTGAAAACGAATCCCTGTTTTGCTGCTATTTTGCATCTCTAGGAAAACTGTGCGTGAAAAATTGATATTATCATTTAAACAAAGGGTGGACTCTACTGGCATTTTTGTCTTCCTATCACTGTATTGGGATCATGAGTTTTGTCATGCCCATTTTTGTATAATCTCCTCTAAATGAGGTTTGGTGGTTCTAAATATATTTTTTGTTTTATTCTGCATGAACAAGGGGAAAATATCATATGGCCTGGACACTGATTTTATGAGAAACTTGAAAGAATTTTATAGGTTTACCCTTGGTACCATTTGATGAGTTTGAAAATACAGTCCCTTCATCCACCACCTAAAATGACTCTGGAATTAGTATGATCACATAATAAGTTCACATAATGCTTCCCTCCCTTATCAAAACAATCCCTTTGGAAAAGCAAATTTGAAACAGGCTCAATGTGTGGTGTCTTTCAAAAGATGCCCCCAAAAGTGAGTGGAGGCCTCAGTTTGTTCAAATTATTTTTCCACCAAAATGTGATAGAATCATCGATGCATGAAAGAGTGTCTTTTTGCCCATGATTCCCACACATGCTGTGCCCTAAGGAGGAAGATGAAAAGGACGAGAGTGAGAAGACTCAGGTCTGGTAGTTCCCTCTCTTCGAAAAGCCTCAAATCAAGAAAATGACATGTAGCTTCTTTTACAGTGGGATCAAAAGAAACCTACAGACAGCTGTGTTTTTGTGCACATGTATTTTTTTTTTTTAAGCAAGTTTGTAGTTTTAATTTTTGGCCTCAAAGACCAGATGTTGGTGATAATAGAAACTCCCACATGTACTTGAGAGGAAGAAGGAAGAAAGAGAAAGGAGATACTTTACCAGTTAAAGCATGTTTATTTTTTAATTTTTGTAAATTATAAGCTGTAACTGTAAAATATCACACAACAGTCATTTAAAAACATTAGAATCCACCAAGCTCTTGATTCCCAAAAACCCATAGTCAGAGTAACAGATAAAAATGATAAGAAGATGCTGACTGACTTCTTGATGGTTACTCAGTTCAATCAGGTGAGCAAGATGGTCAGTGAACTTGGCTTTGGACTTCTGCATAAAATATGACACACTTAAATTTTATTTGTTTTTTTTTAAATTTTTTATTAAGTTTTCTTTTTACTAAGAAAGAGGGAAAAGGAACTGTAAAGATAAGTAGAGCTCTTTCCATGTTTAGGGAGTGGCATGAAAGAAGCTGGGAAAAGAAAGAGGAAAAAAATAATAAAAGCACTTATTTAAAGCAATAGAGTTGCCAAGGGGAGACAAGACAGATGGAAAATAAAATGGAAGCAGAGTTTGGAAGGTTGTGGTGGAGGTCAAACCCCATAAGGGATCAAGGGTGAGAACTGCAACAACTTTGATGGATAACCATGGATAGTTTTCAAGTGTAGACAAAAGGATATCTGTTTTCTAAAACCCTAACAGTATTTTTATTCCCTCTCTTAAAAATATTCAGTGTATCTTCACTTAATTTGATTAGCAGTGTAACTCAAGGATGGAGAGAAAATGTGAAAAGCATTCCTGCAGATACTGTGATTTTGATTAGCATCAGATCCTTAGATCTTCACTTTGCCTTTCACAGTTTTTTTTTTTTCCTTGTATAGATATAAAAACATCTGTGAAAATATACGCTTTGGCAGACTCAAAAATTGCCATTTAAAAATAATTTCAAAACTTATAATATTTTCCTTGAAGGCCTACACACTGGATAACTATTCACCAGAAACGATGCCTTTGTTTCATTTAGAAGCTAGAGGAAAAATATTACTCTTCAAGGAGTGCAAGACAACGTACTTGGTTTCAAATGCCTCCAGCGTCATTAACTTTATTCCCTAAACCAATTGCTGTAACTCTCTGAGTTTCAGTTTGGTTATTTCTTAATTAGCTGAAAGGTTACCTTATATGCCAAGCAAGGTTTTTGCAAAGAGTTAATTAAAAAATATATATATCTGAGAATATGCCTTGGAAGCAGAAACCATAGTTATATAATTATATGGGACGCTTTACAAATAACAAAGAAGGAAAAGGTCACTGATATTTTAATGCCTTCTATGGCATTCAATACCAAGAACTATGTTAAGTGATAGATAGACGAACAGAAGGATGGAAGGACAATTAGATAGGTAGGTAGGTAGGTAGGTAGATAGATAGATGATAGCTTGAAATCGCTATTGATATAAGATATATGCCATTTTATTCCCATATGATAGGTTGTATTTAGTTGAGGACTGGGATTTAGGGAGACTCAAGTAACTTACCCAGGGTCACACAGCTATAAAATAACCAACTCTTTGTTCCTAAAGACTACTGTCTTTCCTTAATAACATATGAGTCAAAGAGTAGCTTCAAATACATACATTGATTACTTCTTATGATCCTGTGGCTCAACCAGGTGGCTCTTCTGGTCTGGGTTCACTCATCTGGTCCATGGCTGGGGTTCAGCTGGTACAGATGGGCAGACTGGGTTAGCTGGGCTAGCTGGACACCCCTTCCATGTAGTTTCAGGTCAGCCTGAGCTTATTCACCTGATGGTAAAAAAGAGTTCCACAGAGCAGTAAGAGAGGCAAGCCCCAGGACACAAGGGCTTTTCAAGTCTCTGCTTGTGTCACATTCGCTAATATCTTAATAATTAAATAAATTATGTGGTCAAGCCCAGATACAAATGTAGCGAAATAGACTCAACCTGTTGATGGGTGAAGCGGCAAATAGATGAACATACAGGAATGGAAGATTTTATGGTCATTTTTTGAAATCTATCAGACCATAACATCTACAATATCACAGAAACCGCACTTATTATTTGTATGTATATATGGATGTTGTACATTTATGTTTGCATATATGTATTTCTACATGTGTTTTGCTTTGGGGGCTTAGGAGGCAATGAAAGGAAACAAGAAAAATGTTTCTAACATCTTGCTTGACTTATATAAAAGAACAAAGGCATCAAGGAAGCTCAAACTAATGTCTCAAACTTGGTACTTGGTATGTCCAATGAAAATGTATGCGTATTTGTTTTTACCCTTTTTTTGCCCTTCCTCCCACCACCAGAAAACTGGTACACACACTGCTTTAATTTTGAATTATTGCTAACATTTAAAAATATGGATAGTGCATGTAAAAATCTGGATTTCTTGTTTTATTTGAAATATTGAAAAGTCTGGCTACACTGGGTTTATATGGCCACATAACCACAATTCACTGAAGATAACTGTTCTTTAAATGGTGTGAAAGGTCCAGTTTACCAGCCTCTGCAAGTATTTTCTTGTATTTCCCTCCTCCTACTGAGGCTGAAGGTTTTAGGAAGAGTGGGCATGAAAGGATGACTAGAAATCGTTTTTAAATGCAGTATTTCCAGCCTCAGTAATCCTTGCTGTAATTATCATCAACCTGAAGTCCCTTAGCCCTGACAAGAAATATTACTATATGGATGATATGATGATCCAGCATAATGGATGCTGGGTATTAGCATCATTAACGTCTCTTGAACTTGGCATCATCAATTAATTAAAGGTATGGTTTTGTTCTCTTGGGAATTTAGTAAATTGCATATAATAACATTTGTGTGCATCTGCCAGTGGGGTGAAAAAAAATCACTTCATAGAGAGGCAGGAGATGAGAGCTTCAAGTAAGTTCTGTCTCTAACTGTGAAATCTGAGCAAATCGCTTAACACCAAACTATTTCCCTAACAGTTAAAAAGGAATAATAAAAGAGACTTCATAACCTTCCAGGGATGCCTTTGGTCTTAACAAAAATAAGACAGATGGAATGCACATATTTCTTTGGGGGGGAAAGAGAGGGGAGCTGGGAATCTTAAAAATGTATCTCAGATTCTGCTAGGTTTAGTCATGCTATTTGGATTTAGTAGCAGAATCAACACCAAGAATCTTTACCAGTATCTTGGCTTGTCAAACCTGTACTAAGCAAAGTACTCAGGCTTATCTGATTGCACCTAGATTCAGGTGCACAGGTACCAAATTGCCAGACAAGATCAAAGAGATTTTTTTTCTCTTTTTGACGCATAGTGCCATATACTTGGCCAGACGATTTCTCACCCCACCCCACTTTTTTTAGCTCTCTGTTTACTGTTTCAGTATTACAGAAAGATGGTAACATTCTAAGCCTAATGTATATGAACTCATCTTCTAAGTCTATCTCAGGGGGGAAAGGCATTCATACGAACATTTAAAGGATATTTTTGAACAATGTATTCCTTCCATCTGAAACAAACCTTTTTAAAAAAAAATATCTGTTTATCTTTCTTTTAAAAATTGAAGTATAGTTGATTTAGCATGTTGTGTTAGTTTCAGGTGTACAGCAAAGTGATATATATATATTCTTTTTCAGATTCAATTAATATATAATGCTTTGAGTCCTAGAACTTGACTGTCTTTATATGATGGTACTGTGTGCTCTTGGGCTCTTCAGAGCATTCAGTGTTTAAATGGAGGTCAAAACTCAAACTTGGGAAAGCAAGTAATTATTTTCTAAAGCTAATCTTTAATCTGGTTTTGGTGTCATGAGGCTATAGTGGATTAAAGATAGCCCTAAAATCTTTGTTACTTATTCTTTTGAAGGGTGAGGCCTATTCCTCTTCCCCTCGAGTTTGGGGGGATACGATGACTGGCTTTGACTAACAGAATGAAGGATAACTAACAGAATGGAGTTTTCACTGTACAGAAGTGAAGCCATGTTACTCTCGAGGCCAAGCCTTAAGTGATCTGAAGTGTCTATTCTCATCCCGCCTGAATGCTCCTTCTTGAAAGCCCGCCACCAGGCTGTGAAGATGCCTAAGCATCCACATAAAGAGGGTCATGTAAGGACCACACAGTCTAGAAACTCCCAGCCAGTCGTCAGCACTGTCTGCATGTGCATGAGGAGGCCATTTTGGACCTCCCAGCAGTCCTTGCGGCCAGCCGATACCATATGAAGCAGGTGATATGCAGAGCTGGACACTGCCCACATTCCTGACCCCCAGCATCATGAATAAATAAAATAATTGTTGTTTTAGGTCAATCAGTACAGGAGTAGTTTGTTACACAGCAGTAGAAAACCAAAACACTCCTGAAAACATTTTATTGGGGCTGGTGGAAAATTGGTTACAAGTGGCTTATTTTTATTTCTATGAATGTGTTGGTGATTAAGTATTATGTTTGGATGGATGACCTGATGGATGACCACGAAGTGGATGATCTTCACGTCCTCTGCATTAAACGTAAGAATCTGATAGAGCTGGTCCAAGGAATTCTTGTTATAAAGGATATTTGTTTTTATTTACTCAGTCTTTGAAAAGGCATTCTTTTGTCCTCATGTTTTGAGGAGAGGGTGTAGGGGGAGGAGAGGTCAGTTCACTCATTTCAAAAGGGTCACTCATTTTCAGTGGTCCTCTCGGGATCCATAGGCAGGGACACGGGTGGGACAAGCAAATCAAAAATGAGCAGTTCTGTTTTCCTATATATTCTTTTGGCAGCAATTAAGGAAACAAAGAGCCTTATAAGTATCTCCTGTCTGAAATGTGCAAGTCCACTAGAAGGAATTCAAAGCCCAAAAAGGTGGGCAGCTGCTCTGCGAACTCACACATTCTTTCCTTGCAGCCAGTAAATGAATCACATCATTATCTTTCCTTTTATATGAACATTTCAATTGAGGATAAAACACACAGAGGGTGCAGGCAGACATTCAGGATGTAACTTTTTCAAAACATAGTATTTCCAGCCTACGTTATGGCATCTGCGTTCCCCAACTCAAAGCATAATTTGGCAGTGAATACAAATACATTCACATAAGCAGACGATGTCACAAGCCCGCACAGGCTGATTTCAAAGCAGAGTTTTCAGTTAATGGGTGTATTTGGTGTAATGTTGACATCTACATTGTAGTGGGAACTGTGGCTTTGAAATTACTCAGCTTCCCTACCGTTGTAAACTATCTTACTCTGCAAAACCCTCAGAGTGATGATGCTTTTAAAGTAGGCTTCAGGTATAAACTATGCCTTGCAAATAATGGAAAGTAGAATTATTTTATAAAACAGAAGGCTGAGGCAGAGACACTTTAAAAATGAGTTGGTGCTCACAGCCGGGACAAACTCGGGATGCTTATAACAATTCGTATGCTTCTATTCTATTAGATCTCAAAAATTGCTCCCTGATCAACCATTTCCCAGTCAAGATCATACAATCATTGGTTGATGCCTATAAATAACTTTCTTATTATTTCTTCCTTCTACCAAGTAATAAGCCATTTTACCCTCTCCAGCCTGGGGGCTGAAATTCTCTAACTTTCATCATCATGAAAACTAGAGTTAGAATCAAGGGTATGATTAGTCTTGAGTAATGCATTAATTATAAAGTAAAATATGACATCCTACAAAGGAAGAAAAGCTCAGCCTAGCTTTGACTTTTTATGTTTTTAATTTGTTAATAAGGAATTAAATAAAAATCAAATTCACAATAGCAGTTAATTGTGTAGGTTAGGAATTCTTTAGCTTAAGAATTTATAAACCATATAACTTTTCTGAGCATTTACTATATACCAGTCAATGGCTTTTCATGCTTTTTCTCCCTCATTAATTCCTAATAAGAACCCTCTTATTTAGAAATTCTGTCTTTTTTTTTCTTGAATTTTATTTTTTTATTTTTTACACAACAGGTTCTTATTATTTACCTATTTTATACATATTAGTGTATACATGTCAATCCCAATCTCCCAGTTCACCCCACCACCACTCCCCCCACTCCGTGTATTTTCTTATAGTTGAGGAAACTGAAGCTTAGCAAGTTCAAGTAGCTTGGCTGAGTTACTGTCATTATAGGACAGAGTTGGGATTTGAACCCAGACTTCACTGACTCTAGGCTTGTGGTCCTAAGCCTTCTGTTTACTGCCTTCCCATCGCTGGTACTGGCACTGCAAACCCCTTGCCTTCTCCAGACTCAGTAAGTGAAAGCATCATTATTTTCCACCTAAGGTAAGTTAAAAAAAACAACAAAAAAAGGATCACTGATTGCTTAGGAAAAATTGAAGATATCTGGTCATGAGTGATTCTACAGAGAATCCTAAATTCACTGAGAGTGGGATACTGAGTAATTTGGAGACATTAGACTTTGGAAGTACAATTTGAATAACTAACACAGCAACAGAGTGACTGTATGTGAGCGCAGATGTATTACCTGTGTCATTTCATGAGTCCATATAGAAATGCCATGTGATGGAAGGGTTGAAGCCGCACAAATTGCCATGGATACTGTCTCTAGGTTCCACTGCAATGCTACAGGCAAGACATCATTCCAACAAACCTCCATGCCGCTCTGGAGAGGTGCTGGCCTCCTTATCCCCAAGGCTAAGAACCACTTCTCTGTTTGACATCATCATTATTTTAGACTTGGTTATTTTCAGAATGATGGAATTAATCTGGGGAAAATTCAGTTGGGCATATCAGGAATCCTGGCATCGTTAGGCAATTGAAAGGAAGAAAATAGAGCAGCTTTGTGAAATCTGACCAGCCTAGTGGTGTGTGTGTGTGTGTGTGTGTGTGTGTGTGTGTGTGTGTCAAGTGGAACACTTATCCTTATTTGCCCCTTTAATTGCATCTCATCAGCAACATGAGCTGTTGTTCATCAGCCCCTTCTTATTGTCATTGCCTGGAAGTAGAGCATCCAGCTGGCAATTTCTAGCACTTGCTGTTTATAACCAAATTTGCATTGCTCTTTGATGAGAAACAAAGAGAAAAAAAAAAGACTGACATGTAGGAAACTAGTAACTGAAAAGACAGTATATTCACTTTGATGAGAGAATATAGCCCAATTCTTAATGAGTAGTCAAGGAAAAGGGTCCTAGAATGCTTAGTTAAAAGTGTATAATAGGATATTTGTTCTCCTGTGCTGCACATTAATGTGATTTTAGTGTATTCTCATTCCTCATCCTTAATCTTAAGATTAAGAGGACCTGATGTGCCTCTATATCATCTAACCATCACCCAAACATTGAATTTGTCACTATTCCCACTGCCATCCTCACCCCTAAACACACACGTGAACTCATGTCAGTGAGCATCAGCCCTTGGTCAGTGGTTTTACTGGGGGCAGTCTACAGCTGTAGAGCTTGGTATGTACATTCCCCAGTGTGATGTCTGCCTTTGCTTTAGATGAAATTCAGCTCTACAGTCGTTGAGATATATTATCGCTCAGTGCTTGAGGTACGGGTTTAAGTACTCAAGATCCAAAATGTTAACCTTCAGATTAACTAATAACTCATGAAATGAAGGGGAGAAAAAAACAAACTTGGCACAAATTAGGAATTCCAAAAGTACATGTAGAGAATGCATGGATTTGTAAATGAACAAATAGGACACTGTCCTCATTCTTCTCTGATACAGGAAAAGGATAAAAGTCAGAAAGGACAGGAGTGGATACTTTGGCAAACTAGTTCTGGAAGAACAGACAGCCAGGTGAGCAGAGGTGAAGATGGTCCAGGAGATGAAGCGTAACAGGGATACCTTGGGCCCCTTGTGATTAGACCAATCTGACTCCTTAATATTCCAGGGAGTGTAGACTGTCTCTAATGATGATACTTTAAATGATAACTCAGCTAGGTGTCTGTGAAATAATAAGCAGAACTTTTCTGTTCAAATGAGTCTTACCAACTTTAAAATGTAGTACAGAAGTAAGTAGCTCCAGTGGTTTAATACTTAAAAAGCTGGCACAAAGCCATGGATTATCAAACATTTGTTTCTATAGTTTGACTAAGTCCAGTGAGTTCATATAATTTTTTTTTTCTCAGCTGACTCAAATAACACAGTGAGATAAGCTGGACAAACATGTGTATCCTATAATATGGATGAGGGAACTAGGAGTCAGGAACTTTGGAAATAATAAGTTGTATTTGGTTGCAGTAACAGGGAAAATATGAATTGTACTCTACTACTGATTAGTAGGATAACAGATGGTGGAGAATAAATTAGCCCTCGGAAAATTAACCCTGAGGCTATTTTAAACACAAGAGATTTTTGCAATTGGGTGTTGAGAGCCACAACAATAAAATAAAATAAATGATGACAAGTTGGATCTGAACTTCAAAGCATTCCTTCCAAATAGTTTGTTAGTTGAGAGTGAAACAAAATACAAATGTTTCTCCCACTTAAAACGTATGTCAGATTGTCCTCCACTCAAAACCTGTAATGGTTTCCCAACTGAATCAGAGTAAAAGTCAGTGTTCTACAAATTGGCTGCTCTTTACCCTTCTGACTTCCTGTTCTGTTATTCTCTGTTTTTATGAGTGCTGTGAAGGTTGCTTTCATGGTTCAACGTAACTGGGATAAGGGATACCCAGAAAGCTGGCAAAACATATTTCTAGGGAACTTGGTGGAGGTGTTTCTTGATTTGATTCAGTAGACCAAATAAAGTTCTTCCCTCACCAGTGTAGGTGGGCATCTTCTAGTCTGTTGAGGGCCCCAATACAACAAAAGAGGGAAAAAAGGGTGAATTTTCTCTTCTTGAGCTGGAAAGTCCATCTTTTCCTGTCCTTGGACATTGGTATTCCCAGACCATTGAACTCTCGGGCTTACACTAGTGATCCTATAGTTTTCAGGGCTTCAGACTCAGACTGAATTATACCACCAGCTTTTCTGGTTCTTCAGCTTGTACACAGCAGACTGTGGGACTGCTCAGGCTCCATAACCACATGAATCAATTCCTATAATACATTTCCTCTTATATACATCTATATTTAGCCTATTGGTTCTGTTTCTCTGGAGAACCCTAATAATACAAGTGCCAAGCAGTTACAAACACTAACTCATTAAGTTTCATAACAACCTAATCGGGTGGGCACAATTATTAACCCATTTTATAGATGAAGAAATTGAGGCACAGAGCAATTAAGAAAGTTTCTTGAGGTCATACTACAAATGAATGGTTGACAGAGGCACTGGCAGTCTGTCCCAAGGATCTATTGTCTCATGGATTGAGCAATACTGTCTCTTGAGCAATCAGCCCCCCCCGAGCTACATGCGTCTTCTTGCTGTTATTCAGACATAACAGGCAGCATCCATCTCAATTCCAGTTTTTTTCTGCCTGGCAAGTCCTTGCCTTTACACATCTTGTTGGCTCATTCCCTCTTCTTCTTCATGCCTTTGTCCATGGTGTCTTTTTTTTTTATTATTCTAGTTGAAATTGAAATTTCTAACTCCCTTTTCCCCTAGTAGGAGTCCTTAACCCCCTGAGGTGCTTTCTTTTATCAACAGCACTTATCACCTCAGACATTGCAATTATTTCAAAATTAATCTGTTCTTTTCCTGTCTCCCAGCAAATAGAACGTAGTTTCAGGGAGGCAAGATCAATTCATGGTTGTATCACTAGTACCTAGAACACTGTCCAGTACATTGTAGGCACTGAGATGTTAGTTGAATGAATCAATGAACTTGTTGAAATCACTGCAGGTGTCTCCTCAGAAATTCTGATTAGTGTGTCAGAGGTTGGCCATATATATCTGAGTTGAAAAAAAAAAACAAAACATCAACTCAGGTGATTCTAATGCAAGTGATTTACAATGTTGTAAAACTTTGTGTTAAGGCAAAAAAAAAAAATCTTTTTGAAAAACAACTGTCAACTCCAGTTAATTTTTCACATCTTTAAGTTTGGATTTTCTTATGTAGCATTTTTCTCATTGGTATCTGATATTAAGAATTTATATTAATGTAGTAATGAAGTTAGAGCACTTGAGTTGACATTTACCAAAAAGAATATATTCCAAGTTACTAATTATATCAAGTAAGATCTAGTTACCTCTCAGAATATCCTTGACTATCAATGTAAATACGAAAAATTTCTTAAGACTAACTCATTATATAGATTAAAAGTTAATTCCATTTAATGACTGATAAGAATTTATATTCCTATAAGTTGAGTGCAACTAGTGAATTTGTAGTCTAAATTTCAAGTGAGAAGTCCATGTTTTCTGAAATTGTTTGTAGTGATGTGAACTTACATTCAGATTTTCTCAAAATCTATAAGAAAAACCTGTCTGAAGATGTAATCAAAACACTACCCTAGCAAGGATGAGAAAAAATACTGGGGGAAAATGAAAAAAAAAATTGAGTGGATTGAAGAAGAAGAAGATGAAAGAAGAATACTAAGAATTATGAAACTTTATAGCAGAGTTTTCCTTAACATTGTTTTAACACAGTAAAAGTTTAATCCATCAGTATTAGGATACTCAAGTACCATATAAAATTAGGATAAGACACACCAAGTAGACTGAGAATGAAAATGGTTGTTAAGTAGTCACATTTCACCTAAGCTTAGGATATGTAGAGCAGAGGAACCGAGAAAGAGTTATCACTAATTTCAAGGAACAGTGGTGTTTCTTTGTTTTACCCAATAAAGGCTCTAATTTCAGTTTGGATCACAAGCAAGAAGTGACGTTTGTATTCATCTCAACCTGTGAGAATATCTGATCAAACCAGACAGAACAAAACTGGGATCATGGAACAAACATACAAGAGAAAGAACAGAGAGGCAGAGACAGAGAGATAGACCACTACATCATCGCATGTCGATTCCCTTTATTGAGTATTTATTGAGTTTAATGGTGTTTTGCATCATATAATGGAATATAATGTAAAGGCTTCCATAAATAGTAATTGATAAATACTTGATAGTTATTGAGTAAATGTATACACTCAGAGGAAGACTTACTCATATAGTGTCGTTTAAAAAGTGGCTATTCAGAACAGAACATCGGGTGCTGGAACAAGATGAAGATCATTCTTTTGAGTGGTTAAGAGATAAAACAATTCTATAGGGAGAGGAACCTAGAGACTAATATGAAGGTCCACTGAATGCTTTTTTTTTTCCTTTTATGTACATAGATAAATGTGTAATCTAAAATGTACATATAACTCTCACTCTAGAGTTTGACTTTGGTCTAATCTGAATAATTATCCTGGTAGCTTACTGATAAGAAAAATTATTCGAAAGAGGTATATTTTGCAGGTGGGTATATTTTATTTTTTAATATTTTTCCATATTAACAACTTAGTCGAACCAAAAATGAATTGGTTAACAACCAATGAACCTGAGGAAGACCCTCAGACCTCAGATGAGTGAATGGCACCAGCTGACACTTTGATTTCAGTCATGTGAGATCTTGTTACAGGCTGAATTGTGTCCGTACCGAAATTCATATATGTTAAAGCCCTAACTCCCAGCACTTCAGAATGTGGCTGTATTTGGGGATATGTCCTTTAAAGAGGTAATAAAGTTAAAATGAGGCTGTTAGGGTGACCCTTAGTCCAGGGTGACTGGTGTCATAAGAAGAGGAAATTTGGACACAGTGAGAGACACCAGGGAAGCACATGCCAAGAGAAAAGCCCATTTGCAGACACAGAGAAGACAAGAATTCAGTTAAGCCCTGCCTGGGCTTAGGACCTACAGAAACTATGAGATAATTAATGAATGTTGTTTAAAGCCACTAAGTTTGTGGTAATTTGTTCTGCAGCAATAGAAAGCTAATAGAACATATAATTACAACCACACCCTCTTGGAGCTTACAGTTAAGCAGAGTATAGTAAGGAAAGAGGCTACTATTAATGTCAATCCCCAGAACACAGATGAGCAAATGAGTTTTGACAATATTATCTCATACTTTCCAAATTGCCATATATACAATATATGATATATGATATGAAATATTGTGTCCTATAATGTGCAAGCAGATAGAGAAGTTAAATTGCAAATATATATATATAATTACAAATAAGTAAATATATATATAGTGTATGTGAGTGTGTGTGTGTACACACATACACACTCATACACACACCCACACAGATGAGTGAATATGTAGTCATTGCTCCATCACTAAAATGAGACATTAGATTTACAATGTCTGTATTTTTTCAGCTCTATAATCTTACCCTGGTTGCTTTTTTATAATGGCTGTTTTGTCAGGTAGTATTCCATTAGTCAAGACTCTCTCTTAATGTCCATTCTGTATATTAGTATAGGAATATACATAATATTCACAATGTTCACAATGATCCTCAGGAATTTTAGGGTACTGCATTTCTTTTGAATTGTTGTGAAAACATAAAAGTTACATTCAATAGAACTTGTATTTATGTAAATAATAATAGATAATCTTTGTTTAAGTATATGGAATTATTTAATAAACTTAAATATGGAATTTTGTAACTAAACTGGATAATAGAAAAATGTCTGTAATTGTTATTACTTACCTCAAAAAAAAATCTTTAGGAAACGGGACTAGTATTTTTTGGAATGTTGTGTCAGCTCTGAGTAAGCCACACTACATACTTGTTCTTATTATAACTCAGAGGAAGCTGAGAATGACAGCTAATATGTATAAAGTACTTTATCACTTCTCAGATGAGGAAACTGAGTCTTAAGAGAATTTAAGTCGTCTCATTGCTGATAGGTAGTTATTCATATATTAATCTATCTCTGTCCAATTCCAAAGGGCATGATCTCAATGACAAGATTTTTGAAATCTGTAGATATCTGTGCCTGATGCTTGAAAACTACCAGAATCTAAAAAAACACAGACTCCTAGAAGTTTGCAAGTCATCCAGAGTTTGGTACCAAGAAAAGCAAGCATCTGAAACAGTTGATGAATTGTTCCAAATTTTACTTGATCACTGAGTTTTTAAAAGCCAAACCCAAGAGACCCTATCAGCCAAAGGCTAAAGACCATTGCTCTGCCTTTAAGGAGGAAATTTAAGTATATTCAGAACAAATACTACACCACCTACCTGTCTCACCTCAGCTCTTCAAAATAGTCCTCTGAGCTGCCATCCCAGTTTCTTGGAGTGTCTGGTGGTCAGACAGCCACTGAAAAATGGAAAGGACGTCTCCTATGGGTTGGTCAGAACAAATGTTCTGCGTGTAGACAGAGACCCTTTTTCTTGGAGTACTTTTTCAAATTATCTCTTTCCTTTCTTTTGTTTGAAAAAGGTAACACAGATACTGTTCTACAGAATTCATTTTCCCCTTAAAACTTATAAAGTTCTACCAACCAGAGGTGTTTGAAGGAAAGGTCATCCTGTGAAAGGAATAATTTTTCCCTTGGAAGATTTTTTTTTTTCAAAATTCTTTATTGTAGAAAAAGCTCATTGAGCACTAGTTTCTCTTTAAAGAAATTAAGCTTCTATAGCTTATGAATTCAAATGCAGTACAGGAGACTCTGAGACATTTTAAGATCCATTAGGTTATCAAGCCTATCCTTCTGTAACAAACTTTAAATTCTCTCTGCAAGGTGATTAAAAGTAACATTTAATAACAGGTCAGTTGACAAGTAATTATTTAGCACCCACAGGGTGTAGAGTTCTATTCAAGATGCTCAGATTTAAAACCTTTGAAGTTACATAATGGGAAGGAAGACAATAATCTTTTTCTCTGAACATGGGAACAATATTCAGTCTTATTCTCTCCCACATTTTGGGAAGATAGGCTGTCAAAAATTATGCAAAAATTTAATAATAACTTACCTTTTTACAGTGTTCTCTTATTTGTCAAATTCTTTTACATTCTGTTGTAGGATCAAAATACTCCTTCTATGGAGTAGAGAATGCATTATGTTCCTATATTTCAATTGAGGAAACTGAGGCCCAGGATGATAACTTATACAAGTACATTCCCTGGGCAGAAATCTCTCATCCACAATACCCTACTCATATGTCTTAATCTAGTTCATTCTGACTCAAACTTCAGCTTGCTAAAGTCCATAAAATGAGATTAGATCTTCTCTATTCGAAATTCCCTTAGTTCTCTGCATTTGCAAAGTGTTGATCACTGTAGTTAAACTCTGAGTTTATATAATTAAGCTCAGTATAAGTGACCAGAATGCCAGGACAGAGATCATCTTTCAGGTTTTGCTTACTATTGCCTCTCAGTGCCTATCATAGAACTTGAAACATTCTAAGCGTTTAATAAATATGGTTTGAACGTTAAAAAACATTTCTTTGGCTCCATGATTTTCACTCCAATTGGGTTGCAAGTTACAGGAGAGAATAAATGTCTGTTGTATTGCCAATCTCATGGCATTCAGCAAACTAAACATATTCAATAAACATGTGTTTAATGAATGAATTAATGTTGAATGCATTTCCCACATATGACACTCTAGTAACCCCATCAGGAAAGGCAAAACTGTGGCAAACTTGTTTGCAGTAAATGTCCACCAATGGCTATTCTTTTCTTGTTGTTTATTTATTACTTATATTGGTTTGAAACATATGAAATTGTCTTTGATATAGACAAAAACTGTTAAACACAATCAGTTTCACAAAGTTCATCAACTTAATACTTTCTACCACCAACTTAGATCAGTCTTAGCACAGTGAAATTTAGTTCTGATGAGTTCTGATGAGTTCCTGATGAGTAAGACAAGAAAGAAAAACATGATAGATTCAGACTCATTTTAGTGACCAAGTTGAACTGCTTATGATCCACCTAGTTAACAATGCATTATAAAATGTTGTGATGATAAAAAAACAAACAAACAAAATAATAAAATAAAAAATAAAATGTTGTTATGTTTAAGCATTAAGTTCTACATCCATAGCCTTTACATTTCCATTGGATTTTCTCCCAGAAGTCAGGACTTTGGTTCCACTTATAAACAAAATATTGAACTAGAGGTAATTATTTAGCTCAATTGGTATTATAAAAACTATTTTCTTGAGAAGTAGATTTATTTCCAGATGAGTGGATTTAGCTTCACAGTCCATATGTATGACATTCACCAGATAACTTTGAAATTGTTTGGCTCATAATCTTTATTCAAATATTTTAACATAGCTAGAAAATGTCCCCTAGCCTTCATGGGCCTAAGGATCCTGAACTACATTTTGACTTGCTTCTCTCTGTGTTCCCACAACTTTTCTTTTCATCTTCTAACTACCAGTTAAACTGATCTGTTTCTCCAAAGAAGATTTAAACCCCCGAATTCCAATATCCTCCGAAGATTAAATTTATTTCTATAATAAGATGTTAAAAGGGGTGGGATACTTTCTAATTTTTATATTTCTAAAATGAAATTCAAAGTTTGTCTTGAAATAGTCAAACAGAAAGTAGTCTTGAGAAAAAATGAGAAAACAACAATCTATAAGAGTGTATTAAGTTAAACAGTAGCTTCCCAAAATCATGTCCACTCAACAACCTGTGAATATGACCTTAATTTGGAAATAATGTTTTGCTGATATACTCAAGTGAAGATGAGTTTATACTGGATTAAGGTAGGCCCTAATGCAATGACTGTCATCTTTATGGGAGATTAGGATTGACATACATACACTACCATGTGTAAAATAGAGAGCTAGTGGGAACCTGCTGAATAGCGCAGGGAGTTCAGCTCAGTGCTCTGTGATGACCTAGATGGGTGGGATGGGGGGTGGGGTTGGAGGGAGGTCCAAGAGGGAGGAGATATATGTATACATATAGCTGATTCATTTCGTTGTACAGCAGAAACTAACACAACATTGTAAATCAGGGGTCCCCAGCTCCCAGATGCCAACTGGTAACTGTCCATGGCCTGTTAGGAATAGGGCCACACAGCAGGAGGTGAGCAGTGGGTGGGCGAGCAAACGAAGCTCCATCTGCCGCTCCCCATCTTTCACATTACCGCCTGAACGCCCCCCCCCATCACTTGCATTACTGCCTGAACCATTCCCCCCTCCCCCTACCATCCGTGGAAAAACTGTCTTCCACAAAACCTGTCCCTGGTGTCGAAAATGTTGGGGACTGCTGTTGTAAAGCAACTATACTCTAATTAAAAAAAATAAAAATAAAAATAAATAAAATTGACTTTCAATTTTTGATAAAAAAAAAAAGAAAAAAAGGAGGGAAATTCTGGCACAGATCACACAGAGGAAAGATGGCCATGCAAAGCTGAAGGCAGAGACTAGAGTTAGGCTTTCACAAACTGAGGAACATCAAGGATTGCTGTGACTACCACAGGCTAGAAGAGGAAGGGGACGATTCTACCCTAGAGTTGTTGGTGGGAGCCCGGCCTGATCGACACATGGATTTCAGATTCTGGCCTCCAGAAAAGGGAGAGAATAAATTTCTGTCGTTTTAAGCCACCCAGTTTGTGGTCATTTGTTATAACGGCTTTAGGAAATATACAATGAGGAAAAAAAAGTAGAAATTGTGCTTTCTTTCCTTTCCATGAACTAGATTTCAAGGTGAAAACATTCTCAAGGACACCAGGTTTTTCTCAATCTCCACCCATGAGAAGAATCACTGAAACTTGGAAGGTGGCAGACCTATAAAATTTTTGAACTTGAGGTTAAAAAGAGTAAGTCATAGAAGTTGTTTCTTGGACTAATAATAATAATATCTGACAATCTTGTAGCATTTTCTACTAATTTGACCCTCAGGCACCCTTAGATGTAGATTAAGGCAGCTAATCAAACTCTCAAGTGGCAAATGAAAAAACAGATTTGGAAGGATTAAGTTATTTGTTTGAGTTGTTCAACAAATCAATATAAAAACCTGAACGGGAGACTAGATGTCCTCACTCACAGCTTTAATTTTATGGTTTAGCTATGAATCTCCTAAATAGGTGTGACTAGCTTACCTTTTTCTGACATAATATTTGAGCTTCTGTTTAAACTTGGGACCAGAAACCTTGCGGGCTGTGTTGTTTAACCAGGGAGACGTTCACGGGGCTATGGAGGGAAGGGGAGATTCAACTCCTCTGAACTAACACATATCGACTATCTGTTATAAAATATACTTGAGAGCACTGGAAAATGTATGTGGATTGGGAATTAGATCCCTATGACAGGCAAAGGCCATTGAAGAAAATGAGAATTTAAAAGAAATGAAAGCCTAGAGTCCAAAAGTTGCTGAACGTGCTCTTGGGAATATGATTTATGGCAAGAAACATAAAAAGCACATAAAAAACAACAGAATAAAAAACAGTGGTCCCCAGCTGTTAGGTCACAGAAAAATGCCAAGCTAAAAGCCAGAGATTCCTCTGAGGAATTTATTAAAGACAATAAGACCAGAACTCCTGTTCAGGGGATTCTGATTCAATAGATCTACAGTCAAGCCCGTTGGGAGATTCGGATGCTTAGGCAAGTTTTGTCATTCTTGGTTCAGAAGTGGTATAAGGCTGCACCAATGGTTTACCAGGGTTGCTCACAAGTCAAGCTCTTCCTGCCCTCATTGGTACACACCCACAATTACCTAATATCCCCACCAGGCAGGGCCCAAGGAAGGTCATATGCATAATAAACAATGATGGGGAAACTGAGGCTGAGGATTTAGTTCAATTCCTCTTACATCAGGAACAGAGGAAAAACTGCCTTTTTTTCTTTTTTTGTACAGTATTTTTTATAAGATTTTCATCTCTTTTTCACTAGGCAATAGAGCCTATATAGAAGGGTACTCTTTGTTTTATCTGAGATCAGTCAGTTGGTAAATCTTAAAGTAGGAGATACGTAGAACTTATCCATAACCCTTTTTACTACAGTTCACCCATTCATCCATCAAAACACTCTTTCAACATGTTGTAGAATATCCAATAGGCAGGCAAAGCAAGTTCAGAGGGCACAATGTGGTAGGATCGATGAATTCGTTCAAAAGAGAAAACAGAATATTTTTGGCCTTTGGAATTTACTAGATTTATTTAATAGTTATATTTTTCATTCTGAATTGTATATGACAGAGGTGCCA
Organism: Leucopleurus acutus; assembly: GCF_964270905.1. Lineage (NCBI taxonomy): Eukaryota > Metazoa > Chordata > Mammalia > Artiodactyla > Delphinidae > Leucopleurus > Leucopleurus acutus. Next base: position 18,046,498 of record NC_139142.1, on the reverse strand, counting down.
TAATCTTTTCAGTATTCAGGGTTTCTAAATATCTTAATCAAATTTATCCTTTAACTTTTTGTCAGCTACCAATCACCACAGCTTCTGGATCTCTCTTTTTTCAACTAATGTTTATGTGTTCAAAATGTTTTCACTCATTCCAAAATTAAAATTGCCTTGAATAGGATTTAGTAAACTAATTCACCTGGAAGAAATGTCAGACTACCACTTCCAGGGGTATTTGTTGTATGGTCTTTCTTCTCTCCAACCCTAGAATTTTAGGCATAAGTGGTAAGTCCATCTATTTTGAGGCCATGTTGCCTTCCAAGTTCTCCTCAAATTATATTCAAAGACAGCTGTCTATGTTAGTTATTCTTGAAGCCACTTCTGAATGCTACAGCAAACAAACAAAAAATGCAAGTGTTGATCTCACTTTTTTCTTCAGTTTTTAGTTTTTCTTTCTGCTAATGAGCTAGCTTAGGCTGCATGTTGGTTTATTAAATGCTTGAATCACTCCAGTTAAAAGCTATTGACTACGTTCTTAATTATTAACCACCTTCAATATTGCTTTTCCAAGAATTCAAAGTGATTTTATAGGAGTTCAAATAATGATCTAGGGACCTGAAAATCTGAGAAAGCCCTAATGCTTTGGTATTCTTCAGAACATGGGGTCTATAGAACCTATCTCTCTTGTAATTTTTGTAGTATCCACAATCTCACTGGAAACCAGAATAATTTATCTTATAAATTTTGATCGCCTTTGGCTTCTGGTCCCAGTTACAATGAGAAAACAAAGAACAGAAGATTTAACTTGGAGTTAAGAAGCTCAAAAAGTGCTTGGTATGGGATTACAGAGACAGATTTTTTTTTTAAATTTCTCCTTTTCCTTCTTTCAATTACACACACACACACACACACACACACACACACAGATCAATATGGCTTTATAATCAGGGAAGAAGGCAGTTAGCTTCGAACTGTTGCATGGATTGAAAATCACTGTAAATATTAATAAGAGAATAAATGTTGATCCTGGATCTTTAAGTTTTGGGATCTATCCAAGATAGAGTTAGCAACAGAAAAATAGGTAATACTCTAATGATGGCTAATTAGCCCCTGCTTTGGAATTTCAGTTCCCATAGGATGTCTCTAATGATTATTTTCCACTACCATTACCTGCAGAGGTTTGTATAACTTGGAGGGCTAAATGTGATGAAACTAGCTCCTTCCAGACTCTCTGACTTTATTATTATCAATGGGTTTTTTTACAAAAGCAATGAAGCACCTTTTCCTAGCTCAAACCTTAGAGAATATAACAAGGAGTTTTGAATGTGCATACATATACTCCCTCCAAGAGACACATAATTGGAAGTAGTTAACAAATTTCACCAAGAAACCATCTTCTGTAAAGAAGATTGGATAGCCTAACAAGTTTGGAAGACAGGCATAAATTTTGTCCAGTATGTACAATGGAATTTGCATCCTTAGACTGGGACAGACCAACCTGGTTAAGCAGAGACCCTATAATTTATAGTAGTTGTCCTTAATGAGGTCACTAAGAGATTTGAGAAAGCAGGGAGAGTGAAAGTCATTCTATAACAGAAAACAGAGGTTTCTAAATGCAGTTTGGGAAGACAGAGAAGGGTATAGTAAAAATTAGCATAACAGCCATGTCTATAGAAACATTCTTTACTTCTAAGCTTTCTTTAAATCAAATACTAAGTGGCAATTATTGAAATACAATAGGCACATTCAGACTCTGACAACTCTTAACCATTCTGGGCTTTATAAACCATTTGTCCCAAGTCACGTGATGTCCCCATCACATGAGGGGACTGTATTACCACAGACTTCAATGCCATGTGGAACAATCTAGAGTTCTTGAACGGCTCAATTATTCTGAGGTAATTCAAGACATCTCTATTGAGGCATCCAGTATTTAACATGTGTTTAAATAGACTCTTGGGTCCTGAAAAGCATAAATGTATGCAATGGACAAGTTGTCATCTGTTTCGGAGGGAATAGGGCTTTACTTCCTGACTTAGAATTGTTCAATTGTGGGCACACATGTATGATAATGTGCACAATGAAAAGCCTGATGCTATAAATATTTATTACACAATGGGGTTCAGAAAGGCCTGCATGAGGAATTGAAAAATAGGTAAGCAGGATCAACTGGCAGCATTTTATGTTTTTCTTTTCTGGTTAGCTCTGCCATATTGTTCAATGTAGAGTTACTTCAGGCAATTCTTAAAATGCTTCACGGTCATCTGGAGTTGATCAGCAATTACACTGTATTTGGAAACTGAGGCTCAGACATGAAACTGACTTATTGCATAATTATCCCTAAATTACTGATGTTCCCTAGAGCAATGGTCCCCAACCTTTTTGGCACCAGGGACCAGTTTAGTGGAAGACAGTTTTTCCACGGACCAGGGGAGGGGGGAATGGTTTCGGGATGATTCAAGTGCATTGATTTATTATGGTTTCTGTGCAGACAAACCTCTCTACTAATTATAATCTGTATTTGCAGCCATGCCCCAGCACTAGCATCACTGCCTCAGCCCCACCTCAGATCATCAGGCATTAGATTCTCATAAGGAGCATGTAACCTAGATCCCTCGCATGTGCAGTTCACAGTAGGGTTTGTGCTCCTATGAGAATCTAATGCTGCCACTGATCTGATAGGAGGTGGAGCTCAGGCGCAATGGGGAGCGGCTGTAAATACAGATGAAGCAGATGAAGCTTTGCTCGCTCACCCGCCGCTCACCTCCTGCCGTGTGGTGAGGCCAGGTTCCTAACAGGCCGTGGACCGGTAATGGGGGTTTGGGACCCCTGTCATAGAGGTTAACAAAAAAAAAGTAAGTTGTAAACTGGACTGGTGAGAAGATTCCCTCACCAGGTGACAAATCACCTTGCTGTTTCTGCCCTTTGGCCCTTTTTACCCAGACTCGATCTATGTGCTGTCCTTAGAAACTGGAGGTGTCAGACACACAGGACAGTGATTCACAGAGACATTAGGGAAACCTAACTCATATAAGGGTCTTACAGCGTATATATGTGTGTATGTAGAGAGTGGCTCTTTTAAATGTCCAGATATAATCTTAGTCATGGTCTCTTTTCTAAACAACCACATATTACCCACAATGGTTTTCCCATTGCTATCATTAGGGTGATAATAGCAAAACAAAGTAAACTCTTCATGTGTCTGGGAACAGCTGCACCTAAGATATGGAAAAATATTTATCATGGCCAGGGTATTAGTAGGTCTTGTGATCATAAGGAAGCACCAGATATATCATGGTGGGAGTGAGGTAAGGTGAGTTTGGGGTGTTGGAACTAAAAGTATTATTAGTTGGTCCTAAATAGTGATGGAGGCAAATCTATGTGCCTTTAGGGATTAAAACGCTGACAACACATTCTATACACACACCCTTTCCCTTCCACACAAGTCTGGCTGATTGTTCTGTTGTGAAGTCTTTTCTCATTAAGGTTACCCTTTGTGATAATGTTCAACAATGTTTAGCCTCTATAAAATTATTTTGGAGACTTGAATAGAGTGATGGAAAGAGGAGGCTGGATTGAGGCTTTGCAACATTTTAAAAGTTTCTGGATGACAGATGGATCTTTCCATTTTCCTCTAATCCCAGATCCAGGGTCCATGTTCTTTCCTTTCATATGGATCCTTGTTTATTTCCAATCCAATCCAATTTAACTTAATCCATCAAGTTTATTTGGAGCAGTTATTAAGTATGTAGTACTGTATAAATTAGTGGGATTCAGGAAGGGCAGTGAAGAGATATATAAGAAGGTTTAAAAAATATATTAACAAAGCCCTTGGGAGATGTATAAGAACCGTAAGAGAATCAAATAAAACAATATAATTAATTACCAATGTACATGTATGTGCGTATACATATGCGTGTGCTCATGCCTCCATGTACACATACACACAGAGTAATTTCTTTAATGATCAGATGAGTATGTAACAAAATCCAATGGATGAGCCCATTTCTAACTCAGTGAGTGCAGAGACTGGAGTGCTACCTTTTCAAGGCTTCCCCCAGAGTCCCCTAGAATTGCATCAAAGGTCACACTGCTTTTTCTCCCTGAGAATCAGCTATTGATGTTAACTCTCCCAAAGAAAATTCTTCAAATCCATGTTCCTGGTCTTAGGATTGTTACCTTGTTTCTTTTTATTCTTACTCTACACAGTAATCATCTGCCTTAAATGTAATCACTTGAGAAGCTTTAAAAAACTTTATTATTGTGAAAAGTTTCAAAAATATAAAAAATGTAGAGAACAGTAAAATCAGCACCCTCATCTTTCTCATCACTGTGCTTCAATAATTTTCAATTCATAGCCAAACTTGTTTCAGTTTCTAATCTCCCAAATTCATTTGAAGTAAATCTTAGATATTTCATCATTTCATCCAAAAATATATCAGTAAATATTTTAGAAAAGAAATATTTGGAGATATAATTACATATCATTATCACACTTAAACTTAGCATTAATTCCTTGATATCATTTAATATTCTGTCAATTTAAAAATCTACCATATTATTTCCTAAACTATTATTTTAAAGCTTGTTTGATTGTATCAGAATTAGAATAGGGTTATGGATCTCAGTTGGTGGTTGATATATATCTCTTAAGTGTCTTTTAAAATATCCCTCCCCACACCCTTTCCTTATATCTCTTTTTCTTTCTCTCCCTCTGTCTCTGCCTCTGTCTCTCTTTCTTCCATACTCTTTATTCCTTGAAGAACTGGGTTGTTTCTCCTGTTTCTCACCATCTGGACATCTCTGATTATCTCCCTGAGGTGCTATTTTACACTTATTCTACTCTGTTGTCTGTATTTTCTGGAAATAAATCTAGATGCTCCACTGGTTTTAGGTTTAAACTTCTTGAAAGGCAGAAGACATGCCATGTTCGGTGGTCTCTGTTCTGTGATGTTAGCAGTGACTAATGATTATTACCTCAATTCATTATGCCAATAGGAGTTGTGAAATGTTGATAGCATCCTTCAATGCAGACAACTGAGGTGTTGTATTTCATTTTGTGTTTATCTTTTTAAAAAAGGAACCAAGAAACAAGCTTGAACTCAGCCATTTCTGCAGGGGAGGTCTTGGTTCCCTTTCCTGAAAAATGGTATTAAGAACCTATAATCTGGGGCTGGTGTTGCTAATTGCTTCTGGGATTTAATGCATTTTCAATAGTTGGAGTTAGAAGGTATGCAATTTTTTAAAAGATAAATACATTATGACTGATACAGTTTACTTAACCACATAAATCATGTATTTGTATCTCATTTTTTTTACATTCCAAATCCCCATTCTGAAAGATATAAGAGTAATCATGCATTTACATTAGCTCAAAAGGCACATACAACAGTCTCAGAATAGCACTAGCAGCCCCACCAGCACTGATAACAGCACTAAAAACAGCGATCCTATTAGTCACATATGTGTCTTATTCAGCTCAAGTGGTTATAACAAAATAACAAAGGCTAGGAGGCTTAAATGACAGAAATTTATCTTCTCACAATTCTAGAAACTAAGAAGTCCAAAGCTAAAGTGCAGGTCAGTTCGATTTCTGGTGGGAGCCCTCTTCCTGGCTTGTAGACAATCACCTTCTCAGTGGGTCCTTACATGGCAGAGAGAGAGGCAGTTCTGTTGTCTCTTCCCCTTCTTTTAAAGGCACTAATCCTACCATGAGGAGCCTATGCTCATGCTTGTGACCTTATCTAAACCTAATGTTCTCCCAAAGGCCGCATCTCCAAATACCATCACATTGGGAATTAGAGATTTAACATATGAATCTCTGGCGGTGGAGCACGATTCAGTTCATAGCATATTGGTTACATTACTATATTTTAAAGTCACTTGGTATAGATTCTCTGTTATGCCACCAACTCAAAATATATATGGACTTATTATTTAATTTGCTTTAGATTTCTAGGAAATGTTATTTTATTTAATTTTGTTTTATAATTATGTAAAATTTTTTCGTGGATTCAAACTGAATTCCACAAAACTAGATATCCTGACAGAAGACTTTTTTAAATCCTTGCATCCTCTAGACTATTACATCCCTCCACACAGAGAGCAGTAAAAAGTGTATTGCTTATTCTTTTAGAGAACATATTCTTAGGGCCTCATTTCAGTCTACCAAATTAGAATATTAATAATTCTACCAAGTTAGAATATCCCAGAGGGAGGCCAGAAGATTCTGATGCACATCTCTGATGACAAACCCTACACACTCTTCTGCAATAATCTCATTTATTCCATGATTTCAGTTATAACTTAAAAGCCAGTGACTCAAAAATCTATTTCTAACCTCAGTCTCTTCTGGGTAACAGATTATTGTAAAACCCAAACACATAGTATAATATCATCCTATTTTATTATATTCAAAGTAATCTTATTTGTTAAGTGTATCTAAGTATATATATTGACAAATTCTTAGAGGTCCATGATTCATTCCTTTTTCTTACATTCTATATCAATCCTGACATTTCTTGAGAATGGTTCCTCAAAGTCAGTCTTTATCTTTAATGTCATAGCCTTTTTCTGCATCAGAGTTTCACAACCTTGGTACTATTGACATTTTGGACTAGATAATTTTGTCATGAGGAGCTTTCTTGTGCATTGCAGAATGTTTAGCAGCATCCCTGGCCTCTGCTCTCCAGATGCTGGTATCAACCTTCTAGTTGTGACAAGCAAAAATATCTCCAGACATTGCCAGATGTCCCGTGTGTGTGTGTGTGTGTGTGTGTGTGTGTGTGTGTGTGTGAACTGGGAGGGGTGCGGGGGGGGGAGGATAGAGAATCTCTCCCAGTTGAGAATCCCTCATCTAAACCTTTATCACCTCGGCTCTTCGACTACTACAAACCCTCATGCCTGGTCTCCCTGTTTCTAATATCATCAATCTTCCACATTGCTGTGAAAGTTATCCTTTATGTTACAAAGCACATTCTCATTACTCCCATACTTTATTTTTTTTCTACTGGAAATACACACATTCCATAGTAGGCTGTAAACTGTTCTTCATTAAGAATCCTTTCCACCATCATATTCTGTCTCTCACTCCCTACTCCACTCTACATATTTTCATTCTCTACTGCAGTGACAGCTGACTCATTCCACCTCTCCAAATCTCCCCTTTATTTCTGTTTAATTCATACACATATTTTTTCTTCAGCTATATGTCACCTGCTTTCTTAAGATGGAAAACCTCTAATCACTCTTTAAGGAGGTTCTCAAAATCTGTATGGTAAGTAAGGCTTTTCCTGTCACCCCACATCTCAAATATAATACCAAATACATTATAACTGTTTATTTATACTCTATCTCACTCTTTTTTCAGGCAGCTCCCAAGGGTGGCTGGATTTATTCACAGATTTATTCACAGATTTATTCATTTTTAGCACAGTGCTCAAAGGAGACACCTACTTGTATCTTTACCTCCACCTTCCTAGAATAGTCCATGTCAGTAGAAGTAGAAAAAGAACTTGAGCAATGAAGTCGCTCCTTTGAGATCCGCAGACTGCTAGGTTTAAAGGGTGATTGACCGCATGTGATCCAGAGTACATTATAAGACCAAAAATACCACCCAAAACACTCCTTTCAGGGTTACTCTTAACTTTTAAATGCATCTTATTGAGGCTAGAATTTGAAATAAAAGTTAGTAGTCCTTAACAGAAGAAAATGACACCCATGGCATTTCTAGAACTGATTGCAGTGTGCCTGTGGTGCCAGCAAAGGCCTGTTCCTCCTGACAGCACAACCTCTGACCTGTAACATTGCACCTCATTTCTCACCTGTGTCTTTCAGGGGTGGCTGCCATCTATTGGCCCAGGCACACCCTTGCAAGGATTCACAAGAGAGAATCAGGGTAACATGGGGATGTTGGCAATGTTAGCCTGTCTGGAGAGAAAGTCATACTTGATGTGATGGAGATTAGGTGACCAGAAAGACAAAAAGAGGTGGGGAAAAAGAAACTGTATTTGAGTCACTTGTTAAGTTGCGTATGGGAAAAGAACATTTGCAAAACTTAGAAACAAAAGTAAAAGAAATAGGGACTGACCATTTTTTAAGAGCTATCTTTTTTTATGAAAGTTCATTTTTAATTTTAGTCTTTGCTATTCTTGATATGATAGTTATATAAGCTTCCCACCTTCTAGATAAAATAGGAAGAAAAGGAAAGAAAAATGACCATTAACTGAATATATTTTATATGTGAACAATAATGTAACAGAGAAGAACAAACTTGACTCCATATTGGATCTATCCCTTTAGCTCTAACCTTTTGCTCTGTTGCCTGTGCCTAGTCATGCTGGCTCTGCCCCTTTGTAGAAGCATGTTGCCTGTAGCCTGAAATACACAGGATAGCCCATTCTCAAGGCTCTATCCTTTAAAGGTATACAGTTTTCCATTCATATAAAGATAAAAATTTGCAGAACAGAAAACAGCAATTGCCTTGTTTATAGAAATATTGTGACCAGACCTACATGGACAGCTGCAAGAACAATGGATTCCTGCACCAAGAAGATTACAACCAGCACACCTACTCTGCTTTTAGTACAAAAGAAGCCTGAATTCTAACTCAAGTAAGATGGCTCTTTGGGGCACTAGTTCACCATCTTCTCGGTCTGTTGGCTTTCCAAATAAAATCAGTATGTCTTGCCCCAACACTTCATCTCTCGATTTATTGGCCTGTTGTGTGTTGAGTGGTGTGAGCTTGCACTCAGTAACAATAATGCTGCAAAGTATGTAATATCACTTATTTGGAAACCGAGGCTCTCTGAGGTTAGGAATGTGTTTATGGACACAAAACTGGTAAGTCTTGATGTATAATTCTTTCTAACTCTAAAGTCTATATACATTTTAGTTACCTCTTACTTTCCCCTTTATCACTTTTGAGGCTTAAGGGTAATCCTTTATTTCTACTGCACTGGGGTTTAGTACACAGACCTGTGTTCACTACGTCACATGGGTAGAAAAATTCCCTTCAATTGGTTGATTTTGTACCTCACATCTGACTGAGAATGGAAGAAGTAGGTGAGGGTTGCTCAAAAAAAAAAAAATCCTAGTACTTGCTACCAATTAGGGGATGATTAGAATAAGAAACTCATGTTCAAATGCAAATATCCAAGGAATGGTTAAGTCTAAAAGTAGATTATGCTCATTGAGAATAGAGTTTGTTTTAGATTATGACATTCTTGAACTGTTGCTCACCAAGGAAAGCTCACCAAGGGACAGAATCCAATCCTTACTAATCCTTTCATGGTTCTGCCAGTAAGACAAGGCAATGCACAGCCGATGTAATTGGTAAGAGCAGGGGACCTAAAAAAATCAATCTTAGAGAGAAAATCTGACATCGGGGCTTGAGAAGCTGAATTTAATCATTTTGTAAGGAGAATTTTTACCCTTCATGTCTAAAGAGAAACGTGAGTAAAAAGATATAGGGCTAAGGGAGAAAATGTAAAATGAAGGGAGTTAAAGACCAAGCTTTCTGGTTCATTTTTAATTTTTCCAAAAGCTTCATAAAAATAAATTCCAGATGATCACTAAAAATCACCAATGTGATGTGAAGATTTTAGACATGGCCACCTCCCTGTCTTTACTGCTCTGTCCACTATGAATGTAGCTGCCAGTCCAAAAGACTAACCAATGCTGTTGAAAGTAAGGAGGAATAGACTGATTGTAAGAGCAAATCAATGACAGTGAAGATAGATTTAGAAGTAGCCATTGAGATGGATCCAAGATCTACTCCTGACACTACCCTTAGAGATTTATCTAATGCTGATTCACAAAAAACATCCTATGCAGTAAATAAAACTGGTATAACTATCTCCATTTTCTAAAAGAAGAAACAGAGCCTTAGAAACAAAATGACCTTCCCAGAAATATATAGCAACGAAGGAGAAGAGCCCGAGGCCAGGGCCCTTTCCATTTGGACACTGTGATTTCACACTGTTGAGAAATAATATTTCTGTTGGGTCTGGGCCTTCCTTCCTGATGACGCCTAGTATTGTATGACCTTTGGGCACATCAGCGAAGACAGTTGTCTGTAAGAAACGGTTCCTTGCTAAATTACATTTGGGGAAAAAAAGAAGGTTAATCTACAAGAAATAATAACAATAGTACTACAACTGCCTTGGTAGGCCTAATAGTAATGTTCTAGGGAACAATTCTCCTTTGATTCATTCAGAATTTAATTTTGATGGAAGTCCCATTGAATCATAATTAATACTACACATGCAGGATTTAACAAGAATTCTGGGGTAGCATTTTAAATATACAGTAGCTACTTAACTATAACTATACAATTTACAAACATATCTATTGAAAACTTGAAACTGTGCCAGTAGGTATATCCATTTACCACATGTAGTAGCCATTACATCATAAAAATATTTTCAGTCATTTGCTGATACTTTAAGACTTTCATTAATAGTTAAATAATGTGCATAAGACAAAATTTTTCTTCTTTTAAAATGACAAGAAAAGACATTTAAGGTTTGATAAATGTTACCTTATGACAATTGGAAACTAAAACTGACAGGGGATATAAAATACTCATAAAATTCAAGCAGTTAAGGAAGTTTCCTCCCGTAACTGGCACTCTTTCCCAGTGTAGAAAGGCGCTAAGCTTTAATAATAACAACAGACACACTCACAACATATATTATTCTTCGGGAAAAGACTTTCAAGTAATGTCTCGGCCTTCTACAGGCTAAGAGTTGCTATAATGAATGATGCTCATAGTGTGTGTGTGTGTGTGTGTGTGTGTGTGTGTGTGTGTGCACGCGCGCGCTTATGTGTGTCATTTCAGTTGCTTGCTGTCACTGCATTTTCAGCATTTGAAAGCAAGAATTTAGCCTAGTTTGCCTTTATGGGCACTGCTCCTAACTTGTGCCAACTCATAGTTCATATTCAATAAATGTGTGATATTTGTTTGACTAGTTCTCAATTTGGCAGTTATTATAGTTGATGGTGCCATTCAGGACCACTCAGAAACTCATGTGAATGGAGAAAGAGCTGATGCAGTAGTGGCAATGTATAGACAGATTATATATATATAAAAACAAGTCTCTTGTATCTATCCTAACTTAGCAGTTTCAAACTATTTTTTCTTAGGAATAAATATTGATTTATTAAGCTTATAGCATGTATAAAGGCCCTGACTGAAGGGTGCTACATATGTCTTGTCATTTAAATCTCAAAATAGCCTTGCCTGGAAAGTATAATATCCCCTGTTTTATGGGTAAAGACATATTCAAAGGGGCTTAGCAATTTGTCCAAGGTCAAAATCACTTAGTTTACAGAAAAAAATGACAGCAAATTAGGATTGCATGGCCAGCCCACAGTTCTCTTTACAGTCCATCAATTCCACCTCTTTATGTTAGCATAACATTTCCAGGTCACGGTTCTGAAAGGAGAGGTCAAAGTAAGAGGAGTCCATAATAAAGAAACCTGAGCTTTTGAAATTCACTGACTTATGCTGATGGCTCTCTCCAATCATATGCTGCTGCTCTACTAGTGAACTTAACTTCTTGGGTTCCTGTTACCCCTTCCTTCTAGATTCCTGTGCTCATTTTCCTGTGACGTCATCTGATTCCTTGCAAACTGAAGTCTCCACGTCCCAGGCTTCTACCCATTGCCCTGACTCTGATCCATTTTTGCAGCTTTGTTTGTGTTCCTAACATGGATCAATGCACCATTTACAATGAATTCAGCCTTTGCAACTCAAGAGAAAGTCAGAGAGAACTTTTTCCCCAAAACAAAACAGAACAAAACAAAAAGCTCCTGACTCAAGCTAGAGTTGAATCTCAACATCTAGGGCATCCTGATCCTTGTTCTGGATTTTGTGCCACTTTGAGGACCTTCATTCTTCCTTTTCCACTCTCTACTCTCCTAACATTTCACATGTAACCATGGTGGTTCACAGTCATCTTTACCTCTCTTTTTACCATATGACTTCTCCTTCCTTTTCTTGTACTAGTCACAACAATTTAAATTATTCAATTTGACAGCAAAGCCCACAGTCCCAGGGACTGCTTCATAACATAAGTTCATCCCCAGAAGGGGTTTTTTGGAGCACAACTGTAGTATTAGCAGTAAGGTAGTAGGGTAGTGGTGGTGGTCACCTAATAAACAAAAACAAACATTTGTTTTGTGACTCACTATATGCCTGGCAATTTGCTAAGTAGTTTGTATGCATTATCTCTTTAAAATTTCACAACTTCCAGATAGCTGGTACCTCTGCTTTTAGAATGCGGAAAATTGTAGCTAAAAAATGTTAATTGCCCAAGATCACACTCAGAGTCAGAATTCAAATGTATGTTTATCTAAATATAAACATCAAGCTATTAGCCACTGAAAGCTACCTCATCCCTCTAGTATCTCTCTCTACACTCATACTTTGCCTCATTTTATTAGAGAAAAGTAAGACCTGTGTACTTCTAATAATATGTCCGAGACCACACAGCTAGTACGTAATAGGGCCAAGATATCACCTTGCCTGCCTGAATCTTTTTATGACGCCGGGTGAAAACATTCTGGAAGGGATGATACGTAAAAGTATGATTGTCTATATAAATTTGAGATACATTGCAATAAAAAAACATAAATTCCCTAAGAATATCTATCCTTGGTTCAAAGAAACAACTTTTATCTCTCCCTAGAGCCACTTTACTCCACCTGCAACCTGAGTCATCTTAGCGAGCTGGGATACCCAGCCATTCCAATGCTTGCCACCCTGGATGAATGTCTTTTACAGTCTAGCTGAGTGCTCGAGTCTGAACCCTGCCAGACTTGTTAATAGGCAAAGCCTCTTTGGGGAAGCCAATAGGAGGCGTGTGAAAGATTGCAGAGCCTCCCATGGCTCTAAATGGTCTGTCTGTCACAGTGTGTCATCTTCATCTCCCAGGAACACAACATACAAGCCCTAAGGAGGAGATTCCAGAGTCTCACCCCACAAATATGACATTACAGACTGTGTTTAAAGACCGATACCGTTCATTATATTTCCACTTGGTCTTTTGTCCCTAGGACCGCTAGAAAGTATTTTACCCCAGGATATAGCATACCTGGAAAATATATAATTGTCCCCGGAGATATCCTTTAATAATAAGTGGCCACCGAGTAAGAGCGTGGGGGAATTTGTAGGGAGCAAGCTGCTTTCAGAGAACAATAGGACCATTGAGCAATTTCACACTGAAACCAAAGGCACTTGGTCCTAGTATTGGATTTTTTTAAAACAGAACATAACAAAACAAAACAGTTGACTCATTTCCACAGTGATAACTTTTCATTTTCTCATGATGCTTAAAACATAGTAAAGTTTATAAAGCAGTGGAGGATCTTAAATTCAGTGAAGGGCTAGTGAGGTTCTTTTGGTTTTTGTCATAAACCTTTTGTTCTATGCATTTTTAGTCTTTTTTTAACATCTTTATTGGAGTATAATTGCTTTACATTGTTGTTAGTTTATTAAGATATTTTAAGAACTTAGGCAGGATACTTACTCTCTAGAAATCTCAGTTTCTCTATCTGCTGAATTAAAAAAAATAAGACTGTTTTCTATTGAGTTTAAGGAATCATACTCCAAGGCAGGCTGTGTTTTTTGGTGTTTAAAATGCTCAGCTCAGGCCTGGGCAATTCAGTGTTGTTATGGTCACTGTAGTTATAGTGACACCTGTATAGCTTATCATAGAACACTGGGTCAATCATTTATTGGATGAGTGACCTTGGATTAGGTATTAAACCTCTCATCTGTAACATGGGGACAATAGTAGTAACTATGGCATAGCATTGCTATGAAGATTAAGTAAATTAATATGTATAAAGTACTCAGAATAGTTTCTGGAAAAACTAAATGCATACATGCTTCTTAAATAAATGTGAGATTTTGCCCAATTTCTGGGAAAGAGCCTAGAGTCCATGCTCCACTGAGCTTAGCAGAATTGCTCAGAAGCTTCCATGGAACAGGAACCCTCTGATACCCAACTCACTTGACTCATTCTTGTTACCTGCCTGATGTTTGATACCTGTAGGCATTTGCCTTTGTGGCTGCTGCCTGAACTGTTATTCCTCCAAAGTCACTGAAATTCAACTAAGGGAAATGTGTCAGTTTGGCTCACATGAGAAAAATGAGGCTCTTGTACTTTCACAGACAGTTTCTGGATGCTGTGTGGGGCTCCTTGGCTCTAAATTTGTACCCCATACACTGACAATAGCATCACCCCTGCTCACATCTATCTTGGTTTTCACTGAATGTTGGGAGTATAGACCATTAGCACACAGCCACCTGCCAGGAACGTTTCAGGAAGGCTGCATTGGGAGGAGGTGGGTAAGGAAAAAATTACACGCAATCACAAACAGCAGAATAGAAATTAAGAGATAAAATGGGTACCTTGGTACATAGTCTATGGTCTTAGTTTCACCAACTGTGCTTGAACACAGGTACTCTTCTTATTGGCTGTGTGCCTTGTGTAAGATCTCAATCTTTCTGAGTATCTCCATCTGTAGAAATTAAAAAATATTGCCTGCCTATTATGATATAAGACAATGTATATGAAACACACAGTAAAGGCTCAAATAACTTTTTGGCTGTGACAATAATAATAAAGTATTAATAAGCAAATATGATGACTACGATGTAAGTAAAGTGTCTAAAGCAATGTTCTGCTCTTAGCTAGTTATCAATACCTATTCATTTCATCCCCTTCTAAAATGATGTATTAACTATCCACATGACAGGCATATTTCTAGACAGGATTACAGAGAAACCTGAGGAAAACAGACTGAGACTTTCAAGGGAAGAAAAACAGATGGAAATGCAAGAAACGATCCCTTCTCCGGAGAGAACATTTCCACGGTTATAATATCAAAGAAAAAAGTTAGTTGTGCATATTTAATGGACACAAACAAATCTTTCAGGATGATGCAATATTGGAGTCAATGCTTCTAGTCTCTTAAGGGGTTTGTATTCTTTCCAAACTGTTAAATTCTGTTCAATTACTTTCTTTTCAGGGATGAGAAAATCTAATATGATTTGGTTTGCACCCAGGGAAATGTCATACCCCAAGGTGAGGCCTCCAGGACCAATTAATGGCAGAGCACTTCCTCAATTCTCATGGAATCAATGGACAGATTAACTTCATTATCCTCTAAGTCCTTTAGGAAATGGCTTTCTCTGGTTAAATGCAGTTTGGTGTTCATGGCCCATCTCCCCTTCTTGGTGCCTATCACGATGCTTTGACCAAAGTAGGTGCCAATAAGTCATATTTATATTCATCATGTTGAAAAGAGAGCCAAATACTTCCTTTTCTGATGTACCGAAAAATCAATTAATCAGAACTTAATTAACCAAAATTGTATATTACAATACATTTCAAGCAATTTTCCATCAGCAGTTAACATCTAGAAATTAGAGCAGGGTTCTCTGCTTAGGGTCTTACAATGCTGAAATCAAGGTGTCACCCAGGCAGTGGTTCCCTTCTATTGCTTGAGATCCTTTTCCAAGTTCACATGTTTTCTGGCTGGAATTAAGTTTCCTTGTGGCTGTAGAACTGAGGTCCCCACCCTGTTCCTGGCTGTCAGCTGGAGGCACTGTTAGTTCCTACAGGTTTCTCACAATTTTCCTGCAGATGCCCCTCTCATAGAACCTTTCCCAAGCTCTGTCCCAACGAGAGAATCATTACTTTTATTTCCAATCTCTCTTCAGCAAAGGCCACCACCCTCTTTTAAGGATTCACTTGATTAGGCTAAGCCTACTCAGGATAAACTTCTTTTTGATTAACTCAAAATCAACCAATTAGTGACCTTAGTTGGACATACAAAACCAATCTACCTTTGCCAAATAACAGAAGCAAATCATGGGAAGAACATTGCTTTATAAACACAAGACTTGTGCACACAAGAATCTTTTTTGGGAACTTCCGGGAAGATGGTGGAAGAGTAAGACGTGGAGATCACCTTCCTCCCCACAGATACACCAGAAATACATCTACACATGGAACAACTCCTACAGAACACCTGCTGAATGCTGGCAGAAGACCTCAGACCTCCCAAAAGGCAAGAAACCGCCCATGTACCTGGGTAGGGAAAAAGAAAAAAGAATAAACAGAGACAAAAGGATAGGGATGGGACCTGCACCAGAGGGAGGAAGCTGTGAAGGAGGAAAGGTTTCGACACACTAGGAAGCCCCTTCGTGGGCAGAGACTGCGGGTGGCGGAGGGGGAAAGCTTCGGAGCCATGGAGGAGAGCACAGCAACAGGGGTATGGAGGGCAAAGCGGAGAGATTCCCGCACAGAGTACCGGTGCCGACCGGCACTCACCAGTCCGAGAGGCTTGTCTGCTCACCTGCCGGGGCGGGCGGGGCTGGGAGCTGAGGCTTGGGCTTCGGTCAGATCCCAGGGAGAGGACTGGGGCTGGCGGCGTGAACACAGCCTGAAGGGGTTTAGTGTGCCATGGCTAGTCGGGAGGGAGTCCGGGGAAAAGTCTGGACCTGCCAAAGAGGCAAGAGACATTTTCTTCCCTCTTTGTTTCCTGGTGCGCAAGGAGAGCGGATGAAGAGCGCTTCTTAAAGGAGCTCCAGAGACGGGCGTGAGCCACGGTTAAAAGCGCGGACCCCAGAGGCAGGCATGAGATGCTAAGGCTGCTGCTGTCACCACCAAGAAGCCTGTGTGCGAGCACAGGTCACTATCCACACCCCCCTTCTGGGGAGCCTGTGCAGCCCGCCACTGCCAGGGTCCCGTGATCCAGGGACAACTCCCCCAGGAGAACGCACGGCGCACCTCAGGCTGGTGCAACGTCACGCTGGCCTCTGCCACCGCAGGCTCGCCCTGCACTCCATACCCCTCCCTCCCCCCGGCCTGAGTGAGCCAGAGTCCCCGAATCAGCGGCTCCTTTAACCCCATCCTGTCTGAGTGAAGAACAAACGCCCTCAGTCGACCTACACGCAGAGGCGGGGCCAAATCCAAAGCTGAGCCCCTGGAAGCTGTGAGAACAAAGAAGAGAAAGGGAAATCTCTCCCAGCTGCCTCAGAAGCAGCGGATTAAAGATCCACAATCAACTTGATGTACCTGCATCTGTGGAATACATGAATAGACAATGAATCATCCCAAATTGAGGTGGTGGACTTTGGGAGCAAGATATATTATTTTTTTCCCCTTTTCCTTTTTGTGAGTGTGTATGTGTATGCTTCTGTGTGAGATTTTGTCTATACAAGCTTTGCTTTCACCATTTGTCCTAGGGTTCTATCCTTCATTTTTTTTTTTAATTTTTTTTCTTAATAATTATTTTTTTTATTTTAATAACTTTATTTTGTTTTACTTTATCTTCTTTCTTTCTTTCTTTCTTTCCTTCCTTCCCTCCTTTAGACAACGAATCATCCCAAATTGAGGAGGTGGACTTTGAGAGCAAGATTTATGATTTTTTTTCCCATTTTCCTCTTTTTGTGAGTATGTATGTATATGCTTCTGTGTGAGATTTTGTCTGTATAGCTTTGCTTCTACCATTTGTGCTAGGGTTCTATCTGTCCATTTTTGTTTGTTTGTTTGTTTAAATTTTTTCTTAATAATTATTTTTTTTATTTTAATAACTTTATTATATTTTATCTTACTTTATTTTACTTTATATTCTTTCTTTCTTTATTTTTTCCTTCATTCCTTCCTCCCTCCCTCCTTTCTTTCTTTCTTTTTTCTTTCTTTCTAATAATTCTTTCTTTCTACTTTTTCTCCCTTTTATTCTGAGCCGTGTGGATGAAAGGCTCTTGGTGCTGCAGCCAGGAGTCAGTGCTGTGCCTCTGAGGTGGGAGAGCCAACTTCAGGACACTGGTCCACAAGAGACCTCCCAGCTCCACATAATATAAAACGGTGAAAATCTCCCAGAGATCTCCATCTCAACACCAGCACCCAGCTTCACTCAACGACCAGCAAGCTACAGTGCTGGACATCCTATGCCAAACAACTAGCAAGACAGGAACACAACCCCACCCATTAGCAGAGAGGCTGCCTAAAATCATAATAAGTACACAGACAACCCAAAACACACCACCAGATGTGGACCTGCCCACCAGAAAGACAAGATCCAGCCTCATCCGCCAGATCACAGGAACTAGTCCCCTCCACCAGGAAACCTACACAACCCACTAAACCAACTTTGGCCACTGGGGACAGACACCAAAAACAACAGGAACTACGAACCTGCAGCCTGCAAAAAGGAGACACCAGACACAGTAAAATAAGCAAAATGAGAAGACAGAAAAACACACAGCAGATGAAGGAGCAAGATAAAACCCCACCAGACCTAACAAATGAAGAGGAAATAGACAGTCTACCTGAAAAAGAATTCAGAATAATGATAGTAAAAATGATACAAAATCCTGGAAATAGAATGGACAAAATGCAAGAAACATTTAACAAGGACCTAGGAGAACTAAAGATGAAGCAAACAATGATGAACAACACAATAAAAGAAATTAAAAATACTCTAGATGGGATCAATAGCAGAATAACTGAGGCAGAAGAACGGATAAGTGACCTGGAAGATAAAATAGTGGAAATAACTACTGAAGACCAGAATAAAGAAAAAAAAGAATGAAAAGAACTGAAGACAGTCTCAGAGACCTCTGGGACAACATTAAACACACCAACATTCGAATTATAGGGGTTCCAGAAAAAGAGGAAAAGAAAGGGACTGAGAAAATATTTGAAGAGATTATAGTTGAAAACTTCCCTAATATGGGAAAGGAAATAGTTAATCAAGTCCAGGAAGCACAGAGAGTCCCATACAGGAGAAATACGCCAAGACACATATTAATCAAACTGTCAAAAATTAAATACAAAAAAAAAATATTAAAAGCAGCAAGGGGCAAACAACAAATAACACACAAGGGAATCCCCATAAGGTTAACAGCTGATCATTCATCAGAAAGTCTGCAAGCCAGAAGGAACTGGCAGGACATATTTAAAGTGATGAAGGAGAAAAACCTGCAAACAAGATTACTCTACCCAGCAAGAATCTCATTCAGATTTGATTGAGAAATAATTCCTTTACAGACAAGCAAAAGCTGAGAGAGTTCAGCACCACCAAACCAGCTTTACAACAACTGCTAAAGGAACTTCTCTAGGCAAGAAGCACAAGAGAAGGAAAAGACCTACAATAACGAACTCAAAACAATTAAGAAAATGGGAATGGGAACATACATATCGATAATTACCTAAAATGAAAATGGACTAAATGCTCCCACTAAAAGACACAGATTGACTGAATGGATACCAAAACAAGACCCATATATTTGCTATCTACAAGAGAACCATTTCAGACCTAGAGACACATACAGACTGAAAGTAAAGGGATGGAAAAAGATATTTCATGCAAATGGAAACCAAAAGAAAGCTGCAGTAGCAATTCTCGTATCAGACAAAATAGACTTTAAAATAAAGAATATTAGAAGAGACAAAGAAGGACACTACATAATGATCAAGGGATTGATCCAAGAAGAAGATATAACAATTGTAAATATTTATGCACCCAACGTAGGCAATACTAACAGCCATAAAAGGGGAAATCGACAGTAACACATTCATAGTAGGGGACTTTAACACCCCACTTTTACCAATGGACAGATCATCCAAAATGAAAATAAATAAGGAAACACAAGCTTTAAATGATACATTAAACAAGATGGATTAATTGATATTTATAGGACACTCCATCCAAAAACAACAGAATACACATTTTTATCAAGTGCTCATGGAACATTCTCCAGGATAGATCATAACTTGGGTCACAAGTCAAGCCTTGGTAAATTTAAGAAAATTGAAATTGTTTCAAGTATCTTTTCTGACCACAATGCTATGAGACTAGATATCAATTACAGGAGAAGATCTGTAAAAAATACAAACACATGGAGGCTAAACAATACATTACTTAATAATGAAGTGATCACTGAAGTAATTAAAGAGGAAATCAAAAAATACCTAGAAACAAATGACAATGGAGACACGATGACCCAAAATCTATGGGATGCAGCAAAAGCAGTTCTAAGAGGGAATATTTTAGCAATACAATCCAACCTTAAGAAACAGGAAACATCTCGAATAAACAACCTAACCTTGCACCTAAAGCTATTAGAGAAAGAAGAACAAAAAAACCCCAAAGTTAGCAGAAGGAAAGAAATCATAAAAATCAAATCAGAAATAAATGAAAAAGAAATGAAGGAAATGATAGCAAAGATCAATAAAACTAAAAGCTTGTTCTTTGAGAAGATAAACAAAATTGATAAACTATTAGCCAGACTCATCAAGAAAAAAAAAGGGAGAAGACTCAAATCAATAGAATTAGAAATGAAAAAGAAGTAACAACTGACACTGCAGAAATACAAAAGATCATGAGAGATTACTACAAGCACCTCTATGCCAATAAAATGGACAACCTGGAAGAAATGAATGAATTCTTAGAAATGCACAACCTGCCAAGACTGAATCTGGAAGAAATAGAAAATATGAACAGACCAATCACAAGCACTGAAATTGAAACTGTGATTAAAAATCTTCCAACAAACAAAAGCCCAGGACCAGAAAATATGAACAGACCAATCACAAGCACTGAAATTGAAACTGTGATTAAAAATCTTCCAACAAACAAAAGCCCAGGACCAGATGGCTTCACAGGTGAATTCTATCAAACATTTAGAGAAGAGCTAACACCTATCCTTCTCAAGTTCTTCCAAAATATAGCAGAGGGAGGAACACTCCCAAACTCATTCTACGAGGCCACCATCACCTTGATACCAAAACCAGACAAGGATGTCACAAAGAAAGAAAACTACAGGCCAATATCACTGATGAACATAGATGCAAAAATCCTCAACAAAATACTAGCAAACAGAATCCAACAGCACATTAAAAAGATCATACACCATGATTAAATGGGGTTTATTCCAGCAATGCAAGGATTCTTCAATATACACAAAACAATCAATGTGATAAACCATATTAACAAATTGAAGGAGAAAAAATATATGATCATCTCAATAGATGCAGAGAAAGCTTTCAACAAAATTCAACACCCATATATGATAAAAACCCTGCAGAAAGTAGGCATAGAGGGAACTTTCCTCAACGTAATAAAGGCCATATATGACAAACCCACGGCCAACATCATACTCAATGGTGAAAAACTGAAAGCATTTCCACTAAGATCAGGAACAAGACAAGGTTGCCCACTCTCACCACTTTGATTCAACATAGTTTTGGAAGTTTTAGCCACAGCAGTCAGACAAGAAAGAGAAATAAAAGGAATCCTAATCGGAAAAGAAGAAATAAATCTGTCACTGTTTGCAGATGACATGATATTATACATAGAGAATCCTAAAGATGCTACCAGAAAACTACTAAAGCTAATCAATGAATTTGGTAAAGTAGCAGGATACAAAATTAATGCACAGAAATCTCTGGCATTCCTATACACTAATGATGAAAAATCTGAAAGTGAAATTAAGAAAACACTCCCATTGACCATTGCAACAAAAAGAATAAAATACATAGGAATAAGCATACCTAAGGAGACAAAAGACCTGTATGCAGAAAATTATAAGACACTGATGAAAGAAATTAAAGAAGATACAAATAAATGGAGAGATATACCATGTTCTTGGATTGGAAGAATCAACATTGTGAAAATGACTCTACTACCCAAAGCAATCTACAGATTCAATGCAATCCCTATCAAACTGCCACTGACATTTTTCACAGAACTAGAACAAAAAATTTCACAATTTGTATGGAAACACAAAAGACCCCGAATAGCCAAAGCAATCTTGAGAACAAAAAACGGAGCTGGAGGAATCAGGCTTCCTGACTTCAGACCATACTACAAAGCTACAGTAATCAAGACAGTATGGTACTGGCACAAAAACAGAAAGATAGATCAATGGAACAGGATAGAAAGCCCAGAGATAAACCCACGCATATATGGTCACCTTATCTTTGATAAAGGAGGCAGGAATGTACAGTGGAGAAAGGACAGCCTCTTCAATAAGTGGTGCTGGGAAAACTGGACAGGTACATGTAAAAGTATGAGATTAGATCACTCCCTAACACCATACACAAAAATAAGCTCAAAATGGATTAAAGACCTAAATGTAAGGCCAGAAACTATCAAACTGTTGGAGGAAAACATAGGCAGAACACTCTATGACATAAATCACACCAAGATCCTTTTTGACCCACCTCCTAGATAAATGAAAATAAAAACAAAAATAAACAAATGGGACCTAATGAAGCTTCAAAGCTTTTGCACAACAAAGGAAACCATAAATAAGACCAAAAGACAACCCTCAGAATGGGAGAAAATATTTGCAAATGAAGCAACTGACAAAGGATTAATTTCCAAAATTTACAAGCAGCTCATGCAGCTCAATAACAAAAAAACAAACAACCCAATCCAAAAATGGGCAGAAGACCTAAATAGACATTTCTCCAAAGAAGATATACAGACTGCCAATAAACACATGAAAGAATGCTCAACTTCATTAATCATTAGAGAAATGCAAATCAAAACTACAATGAGATATCATCTCACATGAGTCAGAATGGCCATCATCAAAAAATCCAGAAACAATAGATACTGGAGAGGGTGTGGAGAAAAGGGAACCCTCTTGCAGTGTTAGTGGGAATGTAAATTGATACAGCCACTATGGAGAACAGTATGGAGGTTCCTTAAAAAACTACAAATAGAACTACCATATGACCCAGCAATCCCCCTACTGGGCATATACCCTGAGAAACCATAATTCAAAAAGAATCATGTACCAAAATGTTCATTGCAGCTCTATTTACAATAGCCTGGAAATGGAAACAACCTAAGTGCCCATCATTGGATGAATGGATAAAGAAGATGTGGCACATATATGCAATGGAATATTACTCAGCCATTAAAAAAAAAACGAAATTGAGCTATTTGTAATGAGGTGGATAGACCTAGAGTCTGTCATACAGAGTGAAGTAAGTAGAAAGAGAAAGACAAATACCATATGCTAACACATGTATATGGAATTTAAGAAAAAAAATGTCATGTAGAACCTAGGGGTAAGACAGGAATAAACACACAGACCTACTAGAGAACGGACTTGAGGATATGGGGAGGTGGAAGCGTGAGCTGTGACAAAGTGAGAGAGAGGCATGGACATATATACACTACCAAACGTAAGGTAGATAGCTAGTGGGAAGCAGCTGCATAGCACAGGCAGATCAGCTCGGTGCTTTGTGACTGCCTGGAGGGGTGGTATAGGGAGAGCGGGAGGGAGGGAGACGTAAGAGGGAAGAGATATGGGAACATATGTATATGTATAACTGATTCACTTTGTTATAAAGCAGAAACTAACACACCATTGTAAAGCAATTATGCCCCAATAAAGATGTTAAAAAAAAATGAGTTATGTACCAAAATGTTCATTGCAGCTCTATTTACATTAGCCCAGAGATGGAAACAACCTAAGTGTCCATCATTAGATGAATGGATAAAGAAATTGTGGCACATTTATACAATGGAATATTACTCAGCCATAAAAGGAAACAAAATTGAGCTATTTGTAATGAGGTGAATAGACCTAGAGTCTGTCATACAGAGTGAAGTAAGTCAGAAAGAGAAAGACAAATACCGTATGCTAACACATATATATGGAATTTAAGAAAAAAAAAAATTGTCATGAAGAACCTAGGGGTAAGACAGGAATAAAGACACAGACCTACTAGAGAATGGACTTGAGGATATGGGGAGGGGGAAGGTAAGCTTTGACAAAGCTAGAGAGAGGCATGGGCATATATACACTACCAAACATAAGGTAGATAGCTAGTGGGAAGCAGCCGCATAGGACAGGGAGATCAGCTTGGTGCTTTGTGACTACCTGGAGGGGTGGGATAGGGAGGGTGGGAGGGAGGGAGATGCAAGAGGGAAGAGACATGGTAACATATGTATATGTATAACTGATTACTTTGTTATAAAGCAGAAACTAACACACCATTGTAAAGCAATTATACTCCAATAAAGATGTTAAAAAAAAAAAAAGACTTGTGCACACTTGAGGGAGGGGATTGAATAGGATATGAGAAAGAGGGAAGTGAGCTCTTGGAGGCCATTCCAGAATGAGCCAGTCACAGGTACTAATAAAGCTTTGCCAGATTCAGAGCTTTAAAAATTAATTGATAAATATTGCGTAATGATCCTTTAGGGTTATATTTAAATAAGGTTGCTCAGCAATTGATTACAGCATTAACTGTTTTCTGGGCTTAATTTGGTGTTTATGAGATGGATAATTTGCTCATCAATTTATTTCTTCTTCTCTCAATTCTTCTTTCTTTTACTTCTTATTGATTTCTCTTTCTTTTCTGATGTTTTTCTTTTCTTTTTTGTCTTATGAAATTAAGTTTATAAATTATCTCTAAGCACAGCACTGGCTGCTTTACATATGTTTTGTATTTCATTACCATTTAATTTCAAATATTTTCTAATTTCCATTGTTATTTCTTGTTGATCTGTGTATAATTTAGAAATGTATTTCTTAATTGCCAGACGTATGGAGATTTTTCAGTCTTTTTTTTTTTTTTTTTAGATTCACCATGATCAGAGAACATAATTTGTATGATTTCAACCCTGTAAAATGTAGTAAAACATGGCTTAGGTCCCAGTACGTAGGCAATTTTTGTAAACATTACATTTGTATTTGAAAAGAATATAAATATTGCTTTTGTTGGCATCGATGTGTGACAATCATATATATGTCATTCAGCTGAAATATGTTAATTATGTCATTGAACTCTTCCTTTACCTTAATGATTTGTGCCCTTTTACTCTATCAATAATTGAAAGATATTTCACAATGGATGTGGATTTTGGTTTTTTTTTCTGTTTTTTTTTTTGTTTTTTTTTAATTCTGTCTTTTTTGCTGTATTTATTTCGAGGCTCAAATTCAAAATTGCTAAGTGTTCTGGGTAGGTTAAATTTTTATGATTATAAAGTATTCTTCATTAACCCTAGTAGTGCTTTTTACTAGAGATAACACCACAAACTCAACTTTGATATTAATTTAGTTACACCAACCTTTTTAGCATTTGCACAGTAACTGTATTTTTCCATCTTTTTCCTTTAAATCTTTCTGTATTCTTATAATTTAAACATGTCCTTATAAATAATATATTAATGAACTTTTATTTATTAATTATTTGACGTTTGAAACAAATAAATGATTAGTATGTATTTAGTACTGAAGTATATTAGTATGTAAGTATGTAGTATTAATAAGGTGAATATAAATGATTAGTATCTATTTGCTTTTTATTTTCCTCACTTGGTATATGAGCTTTCTTCTTTTCTTTCTTATATGCTTTTGAATGAATTGTGTGGACAATGATGATGATGATGATTCAATTTCTTACTTTATTAGATTGGTAATTTTATACTCCTATGCTATTAATTTAAAGGATAGTCTAGAGGTTACAATTCATAAATTGTCTTACCGAAAATGAAAATATCATAAAACCCAAACTTCATGCTCTATTTTGTTTTGGATCTTAGTTCTTTATATTTTATAAACCTTACAAGATGTTATTGTTATTGTCATATATCAAAGTCCACGAATTTGGATCACATTTGCCCTTTTCTATCACTGCTCACTGATTCTGGCTTCTCTGACCTTCTCTCTGGGATCATATTCATTCTACCTAAAGAACCTCCTTAATACTTCCTTTAGTGTGGATCTGCTGGTGACTAATTCTCTTGGTTTTTGTTTGTGTGAAATGTCTTTATTTTATTTTATTTTTTCGCAAATCATATTCAGTATGGGTATAGGTTTCTAAGTTATTTCTTTTTAGCACCTTCAAGACATTTTGTTCTAGTTTGAACTACTACTGTTTTGACATCAACTTAAAGTCTAACTGCTCTTCAAACATATTACCCATTTTCTCTGGAAACTTTTAATAATTTTCTCTTTGGCTTTGGGTTTAGCAGTTTTATTACATGTGCCAAGTGGAGTTTTCTTTTCATTTATGTCTCTTGGGTTTCAAAAGCCTTCCTGAATCTGAAAGTTAACACCTTCCTAGATTTTGGAAAGTTCTGATTATCACCTCAAATATTGCTTCTGCTCTATTTTCTCTCTTTCTAAAATTCTGGACACCAGTTATGCACGTGTGGAATCTTCTCATACATCCTCTCTTATGCATTCTTCTCTATTTCCTATATTCTAAAATTTGTATGCTTCATTCTGCAAAATTTTCTTCATAGTCTACTTTATCTTTTCTTTGTGTTAAATCTACTTCTAAACATATCCTAACATATCAGATTTATTAGATAAAAATAGAGGTATATAAATATAAATATACTAAATTTAGGGGCTTCCCTGGTGACTCAGTGGTTGAGAGTCCGCCTGCCAATGCAGGGGACACGGGTTTGTGCCCTGGTCCGGGAAGATCCCACATGCCACGGAGCGTCTAGGCCCATGAGCCATGGCTGCTGAGCCTGTGCATGCGGAGCCTGTGCTCCGCAATGGGAGAGGCCACAACAGTGACAGGACTGCATACCGCAAAAATAAATAAATAAATAAATAAAATAAATATATTAAATTTAAATAATTAAATATAAATTTTAGATAAGCAATGCATACTTTTTGATACAACTATGTCTCAAATATAGTGAGAGAAAATTCATATGTTCAAGTCCTTACTCCTAGGACCTCAGAATGTGACTGTATTTGGAGGCGGGGCTTTTAAAGAGGTAATTAAGGTAAAATGAGTTGATATGGGTGAGTGCTAATCCAATATGACTAGTGTCCTTATATAAAAAGCAGACTAGGACACACACACAATGAGGAATACCCATATGAATACAAAGAGAAGATGGTCATCTGCAAGCCAATGAGAGAGACCTCAGAAAAAATCAACCCTGCTCATACCTTGATCTTAGATGTCTAGCTTCCAGGACTGTAAGAAAATACATTTCTGTTGTTTAAGCCACTTAGTCTGTGTTACTTTGTTATGGCAGCCCCAGCAAACTAATGCAACCATATTTTAGTTATTTTATTTGGACTCCCTATGTATCTATTTATATTGTTTATTCTTTCTCTTGGTTTTCATTCAAGTCAAGTTTTCTTGAATGCCTTTTGTCCCTTTTCAGTTCAAAAAAACTTATATACTCATTAAAAACAGATTTTTCAAACTTTGGTTTTTGACATATCACTCTTGTGAATCCATAAATAGTAAAATTGTACTAAAACAAAATGGTTAAGATAGTTCAATGACAACTACATCAATTAAGACTGTCCTGATTTAAACAATGTTAACATGTGAAAATATCCTCAAATAAATAGCTGTGTACTAATCATCTTGTTTATGATATAAAACAATTACCAATACCACTGAAACTTGTGTGTGTACATAGCTGATGACATTTCCCTCTTTTACACCATAGAGATCTTGTTTATCTCTAATTTCACCAAATATATTACCCTAAATAACTTCTTTGGTATTGTTTTAGAACTTCTCTAGAAATTATAGCACACATGTTCTTCTGTGACTTCAGGTTTTTTTTTTTTTTTTTACATCTTTATTGGAATATAATTGCTTTACAATGGTGTGTTAGTTTCTGCTTCATAACAAAGTAATCAGTTATACATATACATATGTTCCCATATCTCTTCCCTCTTGCATCTCCCTCCCTCCCACCCTCCCTATCCCACCCCTCCAGGTGGTCACAAAACACCGAGCTGATCTCCCTGTGCTATGCGGCTGCTTCCCACTAGCTATCTACCTTACGTTTGGTAGTGTATATATGTCCATGCCTCTCTCTCGCTTTGTCACAGCTTACCCTTCCCCCTCCCCATATCCTCAAGTGTGACTTCAGTTTTTCACCTGATTCTTTTTGAGATCCATTCATGCCAATATTATTAGCAGCAACATTTGTATAGTATCCCTTTGTATGTGCGTGTGCATACATGTGTGTGTTTATATATTCTATACTATAATTTAACTCTTCTGTCATCAATGGACATTTGAGGTTATTTACAGTGTTTTGCTCTTATAAATTATTTTGCTATGAACATTCTCATAGTTGTCTCCCAGAGGCACATGTGTGAGTTTCTCCAGGGTACATTCCTAGGAATGGAATTGTTAAGCCTACAGGAAAGCCTTTCCTATTCTGATTATGAGCAAATGCTGCTCTACTCCTCATCTTCTCTTTGATTATCCTGAAAAGACATGAGTTCAGTTCCTATTTAACCTAACAAATGGACTTATCTGTGTTCAAGGACTTTCAGGGGGAAATAGAGGAAGAGGGCAGGGAAGTGGTGGTACTTCTTTCAGCTGCAGTCTTGGGAAACCAAAGGCAGAGAGGATCAGGCAGGGTGGCACACTCCTACTGGCTCTGTTGAACATGGATGTGAAGTTGGGTTCTGCTGACTGGAGAGCAGAGCCTCAGAATGCAGCATAGTTGATGTCACAGAATCCACTGTGAAGTCATTACAATCCTGTGAAATGTGTAAATTCAAAAGGAAGATTGAGATTCATTTTAAGAATAGGTGGTTTTATTTATTAAAAATAATGAAACTAAACTGGAAACAACCTGGTCCTCCTCCTCTGCTCCTGTTTGCTGTTGTTGTTGTTGTGTTTTGATAGGCTTCAAAGTTTACTGTCACTTTGTCTCATATATCATGGTACCAGTGATCTCAAGTACCTCACCAGAGACTGCTGGCTGCCTGATGGCCTCCACACTGCTCTCCTCCACTGTTCTAGATGTGATGTCCATGTCTGTACAAGGTGCAGTGTGGTGGGCTTTGAGATTTGTTAATAAAGGGACAATCCTGCTGGATACTTATTGTGTAGGACCTGGGACTACTGTTTGTTAGTAGAGCTGATTTTGAAGTTCATTAAGATCCAGTCTTCTGGATCTTTTCATTGTAGAGCCTGGGTCCACTGTTTACATGGTAGGATGGATTTTTATTTTCAACAGTTAGCCAGTCCTTCTGGATCTCTTAATTGTAGAACCTGGTACTATTGTTTGTACGGTGCAATAGGTTTTGAAGTTATTAAAGAAAGAGCTAATTGTGTTGGGGTTCTTAACTTGAAGAACCTGAATTAGTTGTAGATTTGCTCCCCATTAAAGTTTGAGATAACCTAGATTTGTTTGAGGTGGGATGAGGTTGGTGTTTTCGTGGAAGGAAGGGCTGTGTCCTCTGCCCACTGGTTTTCTCTGGAGTTTCCTTTTGCTCACCTCTAGTGGTTCCATGGTGGGCAAAGGACCAGCAGAAGGATCATGTCAGAGCAGATTTGTCCTCCCTGTCTGAAGTGATTAGAATGTCTTCCAGTGATAGTTCTGTCCTTTACCTCCTCCCCACTCTAGGCTTCAGCATGGGGTTGGGAGACTGACTTCCATCGTCTTCATTCATACATTTCACTCTGCAAGGTTGAGACAAAGAATCTCATTACTGTATATTTAGTTGTTTCTGCAACAGGTATGTTGGTAGTTTCTGCTCCTGCAGTCACCACAAGCATGCAATCCTCTGGAGAGAGACTGGAGCTTCTGCTGATATTCAGAGCAATCCTCATCCTGTCAGTGCTTATCTTGTCCTGAGTCTGCAGACTCCATTGCGGGCACGTCCACAGGGCCTGCTGTGGTGCCATCCCTACTGCTCTCCTTTGTCAAGCACTGTAAGTGTCATGTGAAGGACAGTGTGCTTCCATGAACACAGGATGTGTGGCAGGCACTTTAGATTCCTTCCCCACCAGCATAACCAGGGGAGGAGGCCCCAAAAGAGAACTGTGTGAAGCCTCCTGACCTTGGTCGCTTTCTCCATGGAGCTGCATGGCCTCTTGTCCTCTGCCTTAAACATAAGAATATCCATTGTGTCCCCAGCTGGGATGGCCTGCAGTGCTGTAACTCTCCATTGGTGGTCTCAGAAGTAAACAATTTATTCCCAATAAATGAAAAGATCTCTTGCATCAGAAAGGGGACACAGCTGAAGGTCAAAAGAGCAGCCAGTGGCAAGCTTTAGACAGAGCTATTTTTCAGTCATGGATGGAGAATTTTACAGACTTCAGGGCAAGCATCTGGTTAGCTGTGAGATAGATCTTTGTAGATTTTTGACTTCTTCCCCAGCTGGCCTGGCCACGTCTGAGATACTCTTCACAGTTTGCAGCTCATAGGACAAGTGGCATGATGTCAGATAGTATGAGGCTGGGGCTGGTGGATGTGAGGCTCACAGTCACCATTTGTGCATGGATGCACACATCGATCATTCTTTTGTGCTAATCGGGATGAAGTTGTTTTCAAACATCAGCGTGCACTTGAATATAGTATAATACCCCTCGTGCAGTTGCTGCAATTTCCCCACACAGGTATTAAATATGTCCACTGCATGCTTTGGGTTCTGTCCTATGATAAAAGAGATTGGCTGCCCATGGTTATTGGGACAGCACACCTCGCAGGTCATTTCATGTTCACATCATGACTGAGGACTGGATAGAGATGCTGGTGGTTTCCAGGCACTCAGTCTTCGGTGCCTCGGACTATCTGGGCACCTGGACCCAGACCACACTCACTTGGTGTGTGGAAAGGTGGAGATGCTTTCCAGAGGCATTTCCCACCAAGCCTGACACCCTGACGGAGCCCCTTTTAAACCTCTCCTGTCCACTGTGATCTGTCACCACCGTGCATCACTTTGTCTTCATCCCCCCAGCCAGTCCCTCAGGGCAGGAACACCACCCTCTCCTCGAAGACAGCACCACCAAGCAGCAGAGACCCTGGTTTATAAAAATTAATATTATTGTCATTAAATATTGGACAAGTTGTTTGAAAAGTTGCCGAAATAATTCAAGGCTCTGTATGCTGTTATCATCTCCCAGAGATGATTCAGCTTTGCTTCTGACAAATGGTCAGGCTAAGGGACTAGGATTCTGGGATCACTTTATTTATTTATTTTTATTTATTAAAAAAATATTTTATATTGGAGTATAGTTGATTAACAGTGTTGTGTTAGTTTCAGGTGTACAGCAAAGTGATTCAGTTATATATATACACGTATCTATTAGTTTTCAAGTTCTTTTCCCATTTAGGGTATTACAGAATATTAAGCAGAGTTCCCTATACAGTAGGTCCTTGCTGGTTATCTATTTTAAATATAGCAGTGTGTGCATGTCAATCTCAAACTCCCAGTCTATCCCTCCCCCACCCTCCCCCTGCCCACCATAACCATAAGTTCATTCTCTAAGTCTGTGAGTCTGTTTTTATTTTGTAAATAAGTTCATTTGTATCATTTTTTCTAGATTCCACATATGAGTGATATTATATGATATTTGTCTTTTTCTGTCTAGCTTCACTCAGTATGATAATCTCTAGGTCCATCCATGTACCTAGAGAAATAATGCAAATAGCGTTATTTCATTCTTTTTAATGGCTGAGTAATATCTCATTGTATGTATGTACCACATCTTCTTTATCCATTCATCTGTTGATGGCCATTTACGACTTTAACTTCAGTCTTTGAAAGTGCTGTTCTACCTCTTCTTTCATTTAACCCTTATTCCATAATCCCATCCCAAAGTGAAGGGATTTATCTGACTCTTTCCAGGCTTGGTGGGCCCTGAATGTCAACTTTTGCCTGCCTCCTTCTGTGAGGCTTCCGATAGAACTGCTCAGTTTTTCCACCTTTAAGGCAACTTTTCCAGGCTTAGAAAATGTCACCAGGTAAAATGCTACCAAACCCCAGCCTTATCTCACTGTGCAGCCTTCTTCTCCTGGATCTTGCCCTCATGAGTCACCACTACCTTGATTTTCTTTGATGTCTTCAAGTACTTGATGTTCTATATTTAAATATTTGAATCATTCTCATTAGAATTAATTCAGAAGTTTTGTTTGAATTAACATGGTTCAGAATTGCTGAAAATAGAACTATCTGCAGCTGTCTTTTCCATCTTAGAAAAATTAGGTAATTAAATCATCCAGCTAGTAAGCGGCAGAGCAAAGTGTTAGACTAAGATCTGCCTGAGCCCAAAGTCTATGTTCTTGACCTTCACACCACACTGCCTAAGGAGGAAGGTGAAGATGCCAGGAAAATGTGGACCCCATAGCTTTCCTTAAAACACCACATCAGAAAAAAAAACTGTTCTACAAGGCAAGCTATACCCTCAGTATGGCATGAGTAGAGAAAATGTCAGTGATTATCTTTGCAAAATCTAGTGTTCCGTGGCTGTAGTGTACCTACAGATAGTAAGGTACAAACTGCTATTGCTGAGGATTCCACAGAGACAGTGATTCCACAACTTGATCAGCACCCCCCTTCCAGTTGGGCATTAAGACAAAAAGATGCTCAGGACAACAGAGTGAAAATGAGACTGGTATAAAGCTAATGCTCATCATGACAAAATAAACATAAATCCTTGTCATCTTCAAAAAGTTGGCAAAGTGGAAGTGGAGAAATGTTTAATAAAATAGCAAGAAAAACTGAACCGCTGGTACTTCGAGGGAACCAGATAAGCCAGAAAGTAATGAAAGTCCTTAGAATGCTAAGGGACCCCATTGGCTTTATGTAAGCAAACAAGGAATTTCAAGAGGAAAGACTGGATCCAGAGATAATGGGCATTGCTATCAGATATACTATTGAATTCTTTCTGCGACACTAAAGGGGAGAAATTTATAAGTGAATATTTGCCCAAAAAAGTACTGTATCAAAGAAGGAAAGTGATATTCAATCTCTAAAACTTTATTCTAAACAATAAAAACTGGAAAACACAAAGCTTAAAGTATAAAAAATAAAGGACTTGGCACCATCCACCAAATTTTCTAAAAGCCACACTGCTCTGAGAATCAGCCTCATAGTCCCACATGTTTTTAAATACTAATTTAAAAAAATTACAGGGCGTAATATCTTAGTTTCTGGTTAAATATAAACTGAATGGATGTAAAATTGTACCAAAACAAGATTCCTCCATAAAGAACAGAACCCTTGCTTTCTGTGCTCCAGAAGAATGAAAAAAAAAAAATCTTCAAAAGAATTTGCAAAGTGAAACCATCAGTAAAGCATTTTTCCTACATTTGTTGTAGTATTTACTTGGCATTTTAAACATTTTCTCTTGGTGTGACACATCCATTTTGCACATATGAGTTACTTTATTATTAACACATAATAGAATTGTTAGGCAATAACATTTCATGCCTAAGCATGTGAAAATTAATCTAGCCTTTCAAATAAATCTATACTTATTCCATAAATTCTGTTTCCACTTTCTAATTCCCAGACCTGTACTTTAGGTTGAGTTCAAATTCCTTTTCCCCATATTTTTACATACCACAAATAGAAGTAAAAATTACTCTATTTCTTCCAAGAGAAAATACAATTATCTATTGGGCTATTCTTAGGCAAAAGCCTAACCATTTATTTAAAGTATTGTTTTTTTAAAAACCAGTAGTCTTGAAAATAACATAGAGACACTTCCTTTCTAGTCTAAGTACCCCAATTTCTATTCATTTAGTCTGCCATGTCTGCATCATTAGGATGTGAATGATACCAAAGTTAGCATTAGTAAAAAGAATGATCTTCCACATTTTTGCCATATTACTAGAAAGGCTTGTTATTGTTTCATCCTTGCCTCTAATATTTCATCTGTAGAAGGCCAGCATTTGAAAACACATAAAGAAAGAGAACAAAGCCAACTGAATCAGCCTTTAAGCCATTAATACATTATTACAGCAGTTTCTCAGATCAGCTACTGTGTTTAGAAGAAAGATTAAGAGAATGAGACTTGGACCTTGGAACTTGTCATTACCATGTCATGAAATTACTGGATTCTGGGACTTACGTTTTGTTCCAGGTTGGAAAGATGAACTTGGACCTTTTATTCTCCTGCTTAAAAGTGCTTTAAAGTATCTTGAGACTTACTGAGTTCAAGTTCTTTAACATGTCATAAAGACCCTCTAAGTTACAGTTCATGCCTACTACTTTCCCCACCAATCTGTGTATCACCACCCAGTGAATTGAACTTGACACTTTAGTAATATCCTGTTTGTTGTTTCTTTCATGGCCATGCTGTTCCATGCCTCTACCTTTGCTCCCTTCTTCTCTGCCTGAAGAATGTTACTCTTCTTCATTCTTCAGGAAAACTTGCTCATCTCTTTCATGCTGGATTAGGTATCTCTTTCTCTATTCTTATGCATATTTCTATATTCCCATGAATATTTCTGGCATGACAATGACTATATTTTATTATAATCACTTAGTTTGATGGCTTCCTCCCCACAAACTATGAGCACGCTGAGAAAAGGGGCTTTCTTCTTCTGCTTTGTATTCCCTTGATGGGTATTTTACAAGTGGAAAGAGATGGCATTCTAAACTGGTGTAACAACATAAGCAAAAGTCAAAGACTCAATGAGGGGGAAGATATTTTAACTAGAAAACAGTGGAGTGTGTGATCCTGGTTTTGTTCCAAATATTCACTGAACCCTAAAGCTTGCTTGGCAAGAAACTGTAGTACTCACCTGCAGTATAATAGAGACAAAGTTCTTCCCTTATGAAGCTTTAATTCTAAGAACAAACACTGATACATGTGAGACCAAGCTAGTACAGAGCCAGAGAATTTAAGTATTAAGGTGAGTAATGGGGAGTCATTTTGTTGTTGTTGTTACTTTTGAAAGGGTATTTCAAAGTGAAAATAGTATTCGAGCTAAGGTATTCCAATGAAAGTGTATATGATAGATTAGGAGAAAAAGAATTCAGATGTTAAAGTATGAGCTTATTTCATGTTTAAGCATAGAAGAAAAGACAAAAATCTAAAATATTTTAAAGAAAGAACATTTATTGTATCTAAAAACAACTCTTGAGAATTGAAAGATGGTCTTAGGTGGCACTTATATGCGAAAAGTAAAAACTGAAAGAGAGGGCTTCCCTGGTGGCTCAGTGGTTGAGAGTCCACCTGCCGATGCAAGGGAATTGGGTTCATGCCCCGGTCCGGAAAGATCCCACATGCCACGGAGCGACTGGACCCGTGAGCCATGGCCGCTGAGCCTGTGCATCCGGAGCCTGTGATCCACAACGGGAGAAGCTACAACAGTGAGAGGCCCGTGTACCCCAACCCCCCCCCCAAAAAAAAAACGAAAAGAGAAATTTTCAAAATGAAATTTACAAAAAAGTAGTCAGAGGAGAGGGAAAATAATGTCTATTGAAAGTTCAATTAATGGCCCCAGTAGTTTCCTGTCTCTCCCTGACTTTTAGTGATATCCTCCCACTCTGACTCTGGGATGGGCCATATGACTTGTTTTGGCCAATGGGACAACAACAAATTGGACACAAGCAGAGACCTGAACAAGCACTTGTGTGTTTCCACTTCCCTTCTTGCTCCTCAGCAGAGCCTGCTCTGTGATGAGACATGCAGAGCAGAACTAAGCCCACACAAATGTCCCAGTCAAGATCCAGACATGTGAGAGGACCCAGCCAAGGTCAGCAATGTCTTCTAATCCACATCAGTTGACTGCAGGAGTATGAGTGAGAATGAGACTCCAGAGTCTGACTCAGATCAACAGAAACAGCAGCCAAGCTCTAGATTTGTGAGTGAAAAGAAATATTTTTATTATATGTTAATGAGGTTTTGTAGCTGTTTGTTACATGGCATGATTTTGGCTATCAGTTACTCATATAAGTATTATGGGTGCCAAATAAGATATTTTTCTGTAAAGGCATATATTGTAGGTTGAATTGTGTTCCCCTAGAAAATACCTTGATATTCTAATCCCAATACATGCTAATGTGACCTTAATTAGATATAGGGTCTTTGCAGATATAATCAAGTTAAGACGAGGTCATTACCATGGCCCTTATCCAGTATGACTGGTGTCCTGATAGGAAGCAGAAAGAGGCACAGGGGAGAACACTATATGAAGACTGAGGCAGAGATTGGCATGATGCATCTATAAGTCAAGGGACAAGAAGGATGGCCCACAGCCACCAGAAGCTAGGAGAGAAGATTGGAAGATAATTCTCCCTCAGCCTCCAGTAGGAACAAATCCTACCAACACTGTGATCTCAGACTTCTAGCCTCTAGAACAGTGAGAGAATAAATTTCTGTTGTTTTAAGCCACCCCATTTATGGCAATTTGTTACTGTAGTCCTAGAAAACTAATACAACATATGATCAAGGATCAATAGCTACAGAAAACTAGGTTTATAAAAGAAGCCTAAAACATAGGCATAGTACCTGGTTAAGGCCCAGGAATCCTTACACATTATTTTAAGCAAAAAAAAAAAAAAAGTATTATACCTGACATTAGTAACAAATATCCCTATAACTGAGAACATATTACATTATTTATTTTGTGAAGATTCAAAGCCTGCTGAAAAATGGGGTACAACCTGAAATTCTACTCAGTTTTCCTCTTATTTACCTCAACAAATCCATCTTTCTTATCATTCTTCCTTTCATTTTACTGAGGTTCTCTTTCTTTTGCATAGAAATCCATTCTCAGCGTCTGAGTTGTAAGCTATATTTAAGTTCCCACATTTTGTACACTCATAGCTTTGGTAATTTTGTAGTTGATATTTTAATTTGTCTCTTTTCTACTATTGAGCTCTAAACTCTATGAATTCAGTACTATGGCTATATTCAGCTCTTAATCCAGTGCCTGGAACAGGCACTCAATAAAGAAACTTAAGTGAATTGTGTTATTAATTTACTAACCAGAGCTGTTTTCCTTAAGAAGCCTCCAGTCCTACACTTGTGCTCTTCTTTCCTAGTTTATCTTCAATCTATCAGATTCTAAATATCACAGTAGGCATGTTTCAATCAACAGGAACAACCTTATCTTGTTATTAGTCAAAACTTTGACAGTTATTTTACCATTTGAACAGATCATAGGCAATCTTTTGTCAAAGATATGTCCATGTGACTATAGCATAGCAATTAAAGGAATGTTTTGGAGTGAGAAACATATCTAGTTTCAATCTTTGGCTTAGTGACATATGAGCTG
This sequence comes from Leucopleurus acutus, assembly GCF_964270905.1. NCBI lineage: Eukaryota > Metazoa > Chordata > Mammalia > Artiodactyla > Delphinidae > Leucopleurus > Leucopleurus acutus. The sequence goes on along the minus strand of NC_139142.1, from coordinate 18,009,499 downwards.
TGAAAATGGCAAATTACTTAAACTCAACCTCATTTTTCTCATTTCCATCTTAAATTCAAACTAACATATATAAATCATAGAATTGTCATAAGAAGCAATAAGACCACATGCAAAGCTATCAGAACATATTAACCTGATTGCAAAAATAAAGATTTTGAAAAGAATTATGTAAGGATCCCATTGTATTAGTTTGCTAGGGCTGCCATGACAAGATGCCAAGACTGAGACTAAGGTGTCAGCAACATTGCTTTCTTCTGAGTGAGGGCTCTCTCCTTGTTTTATAGATGGTTCTCTTTCCATGTCTTCACTGGGTCTTTCCCCTGTTCGTGTCTGTGTCCCAATTATATCTTCTTTTAAAGACAGTGCATGTTAGATTAGGGCCCACCCAAATGACCTCATTTTACTTTTATTACCTCTTTAAAGGCCCTGCCTCCAAAATCTGTTACAATATGAGGTTTAAGACTTCAACATATGTATTTTGGGGGGACCTAATTCAGCTCATAACACCCTTATTCCAGTGTCATGCTGTCAGACCAGAGTAAGGTTTCTTATGTTTGAGAGCATGCTTAGTTTATTACCCTAAAGTTATGGTTTCATATTTACTATTAGAGGTGTTTAGCTTTTAATCTGTCATGCATGTCAAAAAATGATTTCTTTAAACAAAATTCAACTCTAATCTTTCACTTTAAAAATGGGTTTTGACAAAAAGTTATATAACCGTTGTTAGACTATTTCACTATATTTTATATGTCCCTATGGAAATGGAGTCTCTCTCTTTCCTATTTCCATCACATTTTATTTATGCTCTTCAATGCTGTGCACTGGCACAACACCCATTACAGGTAACTTGTGTCTCTACAGGCTGCCTGCCTGTTCAGTTCTGAAGAATTTCTCTTCCTGACTCCTCCAGGACATTGAAAAAAATATGTTCTTTCTGGCACTCAGCACTTGGTGCATGTATGGATTGTGAATGCCACTAAATGTGCTGCATTTTCACATTTTAAAACCTAAATATACTAACATACATACATACAACTAACATACAACTAACAGAATTCACATACAACTAACATACAACTAACAGAATTCACAAAGGTCTATTGCTGGCTAATTATTGTTAATTAGAGTGTAATTAGAATGAAATCAAGACCTGGTATCCCAGGATATTGGACTAAATCACAGTGGAGAATATTTAGCAATTTTCTTTTTTATTTTGAGGAACTGAATTGCCAAATCCAGCCATGTAAGTTCAGGCAACTAAAATACCTTGAACAGCTACCTTTTTCTGGCTTTCAACTGCAAGGTGAGGGTCACAAGGGAGAATGACTAAAAGAAACTTCTTTCCCATTATATGAGAATGAAGTTAAAGGCCATGCCTGACACATGACGGACCAATAGGAACATCACATTAGTTTCATCACAACTGTTAGCAGTATGTCAAAACTTGTCGCATAGGAAATCATCTTGGTCTAGATACCAGTAAAAAATTGTGTACGAAAGTTTTTTGCCTTATGTCAAGTATAGCTTTTACTGAAACAAATTTCCATCTGAGGAAATTAATTTCTTACACTTAACACGAAAGTCTTGACAGGATGAAAATGTAGATTCAAATTTAACAAAGCTTAAAAATTTTGTGGTTATTGACTGTTTTCACATTGAATATTTTCTTAGATAGTTAGTGTTACTCAGTGAAGAGGCATCACAATAATTCTATTGATAAGATAACTGAAGCTCAGTTTACCTAAGAAAAATTTCTCATTTTTACACCTTGATTCTCTGAAGAACAAAATAAATGGTGTTGGGAAAATAGGCTATCCATTTGGGGAAAAAAAAAGAAATTAAAATTGCTTCCTATTCTGCCTGTCTTAGGCAGCAATTTTCCATGAATCAAAAATTTGCATGTAAAAATGAAGCTATAAATAGGAAAGAATATATCATTTTTTCTTTAATAGTAATTGATTAGGGTAAGCCTTTCTAAGCAAGAACAAATGCCTAAATGCCTAAAAGAATGTAAGTGATTAAACTGTATAAATATGTATGGGTTTTTTGTGTTAATAAAAAAATTCCTTTCAAAACACCAAAGGGCAATTGACAAAATTATTTATTAACTAGTCAATTGATGAGGATGCAATTGAGACATAAAAGTACATGTACTTTTTAAAATACAAAAATAGTTTTCAAATCAGTAAAAATGAAAAATCAAAAAAAAAATATGCAAGAAGACATAGAGTTTGAAAAATATATGGAAAAAGAAATAGAAATTTTCCTAAAATGAATATAAACATGCTCAACCTTTTCTCACAATAAAAAAAAATATTTTCAAAATGTACACTTTTAAAAAACCCACATTTTTGAAAGTATGCAGGTAAACATACAAATTGGGATAATTTTTCATGAGTTAGTTCAAAGTAAGTATATTTAAAACATTAAAATATACATTCCCTTTGACTTATAGTCTCCATTGTTTAGAATTTACTCCATAGGTAAATAGATACATAAGAAGCTCACTGAAAGACTACTTTTAATAGAAAAATATGGGACATTTTTATCATAATTAAATACAGAATGAAAATTTATCAACTAACTCAAGAATGTGAGATTTAAATAAATTCTGTTTGACGTGACTGGTAAATGTCACCTTTCTTTTTTGTTTCCCAAAATTTGGCATCAGTGAATGATAGAAAGGAAGAGTAACCTTGGTAACCTTTTCATATACAGTGAAAAAAATATTAGATTTATCTCTTACAGAAGTTACTTTAACTTCAGAAAAATTTTTTTTCTTGCTTTCTAGGCATGTATAAAATAGAGCTGCTATACGAGAGGATCATCTTTTTGTATTACACAACATGAAAAAAATACATTCATAGCAGAATGAAATATATTTACTTTGATCTTGTTACAGTGAGAAAGGGCCAGAATCGACCTAAAGTCCCATTCATCATGTATTTACAACGAAGGCATTAATCAAGATAACACTGTGTCTCATGTAGTGAGAGCTGTGGATCAGGAAACATACGGAAACAGTTTCAGAGGAGTACATATTTCCTTGAGATCCTCTGCATTCAAAATCAAAACACTCCCTGTCCAGTGCACCTCATATATTTCCAACCCAACATCTCCATTTGTGTTTCCCAGACCTGCAGTTAAAATGAAATATTAGCTCATGTTGGGTGATGTTTAAGAGCGCCCCATGAAATATTTTGGCAGCTGTGGACCTTCTAGGATAGTGTGGGGAATCATAACGTCTGCCCCATGGGGATAAAGTCAACTCCAACCACCACAGACCGCTTGTGCTTTTGGCAACCTAAACAAACATGATGGTTTTACTCACCAAAACGCATCCATTTGAGGTTCTTGCAGGTCAGGACTGGGACCCGCTGTTGATGTGAACTAGACTTAGTAATAGACGTAACATCCAAAGCTAAAATATCAGGAAACCTTCTACATCCACACGTCAACACAGTTTATCAGTTCTGATCTAGAAAAGAGGCTCCTCACAAAGTCAAAATATTATGGGCTGTACTCTTTCATTAGTGCATCAGCATCATTACCTTCTTAGTTGAATGGTTGGTGCATTATTTTCAATGGCTCAGACAAACCACAGCTGTTTTTCTGTTTTCCTTTGCCCTCTGTCCTCTGTTCAGCTCCTGTTCATTCAAATGTTCATACATGCCACCAGTCTAGGACTATCATTTCTAAAAACAGAATTTAGCCTGGTGCTTGACCAGGCTCTTTATTCAATAATTTGCTATAAAAATCTATTTAATCTATTTGTTTTAAAAAGCCTTAATATGAAAGTGGATACTGTTATTTAGTTTAGCTTAATTTTTTTGTCCACTCGTTAGTGTGTAAGTCAGAACATTAGGAAAATGTCCAATGATCCTTACACGATATTCATCTTGCTCATGGGGATTGCTGAAGATTATTTGTCAAACTGTGATAGAGTTTCTAGTGGTCAAGGGATGGGCATTTGACTGGCCTTGGTTTGACTCCTGCCTCTACAACTTACCAGCCATGTAATTTTGGATAATATGTTTAACCTCTGACTTAACAAGAAGGAATTCTTCTAATTGAAGGTTGCAGAAACCCAAGTTTAATTAGGTTAAAAAAAAAGCATAAAAATTTTGGGAGACATGACAAGAATACAAAAAGGCAGAAGTGAACCAGAATGGAGAAATGACTTGATCCAAGGGCTTCACACTGTCCATTTCCCTCTTTTACTTTCTTTGTACCGAATCACTCTCTTTTAATACAGACAGGCATTTTCCATGTAGAATATTCCATGAATCACTTTAGACATAAAAACATAGAATTCCCAACCAGAAATGCAGGGAAAAAACTATTCCTCAATTCCTCATTAACTCAAGCCAGAGAAATATATGGGAATGACTCTGATCCAGCTGGTTCAAATACCCTTTCGTAAAAAAATTTGAGAGACATAGAGGGTTATAACTAGCTCCACTTAAATCCCAAAATGCTCCTGTGACTAGTAACGCCTCTTCTCTTACTAGAAGAAAAGTAGGGAAAGGAATCCTGGGTTGAGGCAATTTCCACTTTTGTTTTCCATCTTCCTCAGCTGCAAATTAGAAATAATGGTACTTACTCTATAGAGTTTCTATGGCATAATGCATATAATCATTAGCACAATTCCTGGCAAGTGGAATAGAATCAATAAATAGTGACTATTATTATGACATTTGTATTAAAGGAAGCATAGGGAATAATATTTTGTGCCGTGACCAGTCTTTCTATTACATGAGATAGAATATAAAAATTTAGTAATTGTTCACATTTACATCATTTGAATTCCATCATAAAACATACATATTTCTCATCCTTAGCTCTTTTGATTCACTAAGTATCTGCGTGTGCTTTTACATCATTGCTGAAGTTTTTTTTCCATTTTCAATAATTATGAAATGCTTGATTGTATTTCTGATGAAATGCTGGTTTTCATTTCAGTGGTTTATTTAATGTTATTTATTGACCACTTTGAAACATTGAACAAATGTTTTTTTTTAAAAATGCAATTAGCACACCAAAAAGAAATGTCGTATTTTAACATTAAATGTGAAACAAAAAGCTGATACATTGATGTTTTTAACTGATAGAAAACCTCAAATTAACAAATCATTCAGAGAAGGAGAGAAATTTAAAATGATTTGCTTATTATTAACAAATACTACTGTTTGTTATATACACTCATAATTTGGTGGCAACAAATATTTAATCACTTCTTACTATGCACAAGAGAAAAGGTAATAACAATAATAAAATTATGAAATAAAGTCACTCTTTAGTGAGTGCAACCTATATTTCAGAGACTATGTGAAGTGCTTTACACATATTTCCCCATTTTCTCTTCCCTCAAGTCTTATGGATTTAGGTATTATTAATTTTCCATTTTAATACTGAGCAAACTAAGGCACAACAAGAACCAGTAACTTGTCCACGTTTTACAAGCTAGTTAATAGTAAAGCTCATATTTGAATCCAGCTCTGAGTCTAAAGCCTGTGCTACTGACCACTTCAAAAAACTGGGCACAGGCTTACAGATAAAAACACCAGGGCTTGTACATCTGTGTGTTTTTCCTAGCAACCTTCCTGTAACCCATTCTGACTACCTCTCAATTCAAACTACTCTGGCTCCAGGGAGGATAGTTAAGAGTTATGACTTCAAGGGACTTCCTGCTAGGTCACCAGATGAATTTCTACGTGTTAACAAAGATAATGTGAAATGTAAATACACAACTAAATTAGGCAAAAAATGGGTGTTTAAATTAGGAGCAAAGGGCCCAATTTGCTGGGAATATGCACAATGACAACCAATTATCCACTTGGAATGTGCTGACACTATTATTTCCCACCATATCAGACACATGCCATTGTTTATAAAATCTTCTTTAGTTCTTACTTTTTTCTTTAAACTGTCATTTCTGTTCAAGTCAAAGAAAAGTTAACACTGACGTAATGCTAACTGCCTTGGGATGATCCTTCTGCTTGTAAAATTTCTGTGTGTCCAATCCATATGAAAAGACTATAACTTATCTTTCTTTTCCTGCTACTAGCACCTTATCCCAGTCAAGTGATGGTAAGTAAGGGACTAGCATTTCCCAATATTCTTTACAAAAGTTCTATAGGACATAATTGACATTGAATGAGATTCACATTTAGCAAGATTGGGAAAGACAGGGAGATATTTGGAAAGATTTTGCAAAACTTCTCAAATGCAAATAGGTATATCCAGAAAGGAGATATAAAATGCAATGACTCCTAGATGTAGTTGATCCTGAAACAGTACTTCTTGGAGCATCTCTCTAAACTCGTGGTCCATTACACATTGGAGATGATATTGATTGGAAACACTTCAGTGTGCTCATTTTGCTTCTGTTTCTGCCTCTTAATCAGTCCCCATTTTCTCTCTGTCAACAGATTTAGCTGTCTGTAATTAATATGCATCAATATCTGTACAGCTAACATTTATCACATACTTAACTATGTGATGGACTCTGAGCTAAGAAATTCTATTTGATTTAACTCAGAGTTTGAAGTGCTGTTATTAAACTCATTTTACTTATAAGGAAATTGACAATCTGAGAGGTTATGAGGAGTGCCCAAGGTCACTTAGTTATTCAATAGTAGGATGAAGAGAGGCACTCAGCTATCAGATTCTAGTGTTAGAGTTCAAACTCTTTAGCAAAGTATATAAAGGCTTTCATGTTCTAAACAAAATCTGCTTTTCAATTCTGATACTGTGCCATCAACCTTTCTTATCTTCCCTGCATCAATCTCCCAGTAATATAATAATTTATATGCATTTCTTACCATATTACTAACTTATAGTTCTACTATAAGTGAATATATCTATGCTTTATTTAGCAATTTTTTAAGTTATCTGGATAGTTAAAATTCTTAAAAATATTTTAAATTATGTTTTTAATGGGCTTAATACCATACTCTACAAACTATATATGTATGCAAGGGTATATGGGTTTGTCTATGTGTGATGATAAAAACAGCAAAAAATGTTTAAACAGAAATATTAGGAACATTTTCTTGATCTCCCCAAATCTAACCACACTGGGAACAAATACAGCAATTACTGTTTAATACAAGTTTTCAATAAAGCAGATTGTGAAATTTCTAACCATATACTTCCCATGTTGGATTATGTAGGCTCTTTCTTAATATGTTTAATATTAAGCACCAAGAAAAAGCTAAGGAATTTCAGTCTTGGATAATTATAATATATATATAATAATATAGCACTATTCACTGATATTTTATATTTGAGTAACAAGTGACCTAGGTCTATCTCTTGAGTCTCATTCTTCTTATGTATTCTTGACCTCCCATCATGCCTGGCGTATCACACTGATAAGTCCCAATGGTACATTCATCTGCTATAATTGAGAAAATATAATGAAAAGATTCATTACCAATGCTTGCATAACATTCCAGGGCTAACAAGAAATGGGAACAATTTCCACTCCTGGATTTGAAGGGCAAGGGGAGGGAATGGTCATCAGAACCTAGAAGGAGAGGGATGCTGCTCTAGGTAGGTGCTTAGTAGATGCTCTGGGCATTGTTGAGAAACACAGTTAATGCCAAACTGTGACCCAATAGGTAATGAGTTTGGGAAAATATTTCTAACTTTACTACTTCCTCTGTTTACACTTTCCAATTTCCTCCCAATGCTTTCCATTGACTATTCCCAACCGCAAGCTAAAAGGGAATCCAGTTGAGGAAGTCCATTAAGGTCAGCTCCCAGGAACACAGGATGGAGAAGGGCAGAGAGTGAATCTTAGGGGCAAATGGAGGCTATCCAGTATAATCAGTAGACATCATATATCATTAGTTAAAAAAAAAAAAAAGTTGAGCCATGGTCTTATGACTTGGATAGCTTTTAACTGTAACCAAATGTCAGGTGTCATTTAACTTCTCAGAACAGAATTCTCAAGTCTGGATTGATGAGTTTACTGGGCTAGAAAGTCTGAAAATGATTATTTTTTAAAACTTTTTCCAACTTCATAGAACTTCTCTGTCCCTGGGTTACAGATTTTTCTCTGTATCTAGCTGGCAAGGTTTTGTCTTTCAATGTGGTAAGGATGGAGAAGTGTATCTTCAATATTTATGTAGAGCAACACAGGAAAGTAGTGAGAATGCAGATACATTTGCCACAATCATCTAACTGTACAATAAAACAATACTACTGCAATTTTTAAATCCATCAAATTTCCTGTAATAGTTGAGTACAAAAATTATTACCTATAATCACGCAATAACCTTCTTCAAAAAAGAAAATTTTGATTCTATTATGTGGAACACAGGAACTTAAGAGAACTATAGTGAATATCCTTAGCTCAACCAATGAATTAAAGCCTACAGAGAGGTGAAATGTTTTCATGAAGCTAATTTCTCAAGCACTTTCTTCCAAAGTAGATATGTAATTTCAATTCCTAAATGTTTCAACAACACAGCCCAACCAACTGCTGTCTAATAGAGAGGATGTGTTAAAAATTGATTTAGAGTTCCACTCAAAAAATATCAACACCTAAGTACCTACTGAGCATTGCTTATATACTATACACCATGAAAAATGCTGTGAGAAATTCAAGAGAGAGTGCCCTCAAGTAATACCAGAAATTTATTGGGATTTTTTCCTTGGAGAATAGGATCATTGTACAGATATCTAGGATACAGGCAAAATGAACTCTGAGAACTTAGAAAGGTATAAATTAAGAAGTCTGGTTTTATATGCTGTTAATTACCAATGTTTTAATAGTTTTTTACAGTTTAAAGATGTTTTCCTGTTTACTATCTCACTTGTGCTCACCAATGTTATGAGTTCATTGCTATATAATTATTATTGCCATTTTGTAGATGAAACTAAGGTCCAGATTAGAGAGTTAGTAAGGGGTTGAATCCTTGTTGTTTGTTTTGTTTTCTTTTTAATCTATTCACTTATCCTAACTCACCACGCCTCTTTACCTCAAAGAAGAAAAAGACTAGATTTATATGTGAGGATGAGAAAACAAGGTAATGTAATAAATATAGAGAATAATTCATCCAAATTTGAGCCTACCTACCATATTTTAGAAAAATATGGGCCAGTTTCCTCTCAGATCTGGAACAAGAAATATTCTCCTCTGTCACTGGGCACAAGAATGGGAGTGTTAACCATGTGTCAGGACACATTTCAACAGTGGTAATTGCATTTTTGTTTCCTCACATACATTAAATTACTTCCATGTTCCCAATCAAGATAGCAGCTCATCTATGGCAAATGAAGTAAGTGATCCCCAGCCTTCTATCTGTCTTAGTCTGTTACTCATAAAAGTGCTCGGGGCGCACTTGAGGGTAGCAAAGCATGCATGTAAGGACAAGCACATTTATTGTCAGCAATCAAGGGCATGAAAGCCCCTGTGTTGAGATTCCCACAGAGATGTTCTCCTTAGCAAAGAAAATTTGCCCCTTTCCCTCCCTCCTCCACTTCCTGTAAATGTCAAGGGAAACTGGTATCTGGAAGAGAGTTAAAGGGCTATCTCTAAGCCCTCCTAGCTGGGGTCTATGCTTACACCGGTGGAACTCCTGCCACGTTAATTGCAGCCTTTTCCATAACCTTTATGCTCTCCAAGGCTCCAAGGAGCAATTAGCACTGTCCACGGCCTCAAATGGATTCATTCACCAAGACCACATTCCTATACTTGTCTGTTATTATTTGGTCTCAAGAAACACACTTTTTCCTCCCTGATTACTGAATGCCTTGGCAGGAATATAAAGTATACTGCAGAGGATTAATTGTAGATAATTAGATACATTTTAAAACATTTTTGGTTAAAATTTAACATACAAACAGAAAATCTCTCAAATCATAGTATTACCAAATTAACATACCATGTAACCACCACCCAGGTCAAAAAAGAAAACTTTACCTGCATGCTAGAAGCTCCCTTTGAGTCTCCTCCCATTCACTCCACCCCAGGGGTAACCACTATCCTCACTTCTAATTCCATAGGTTAGTCTTGCCTATTTTGAGCTTTATACAAATAGAATAATACAGTTATATCATCTTTTGTGTATGATTTCCTTTGCTCAATATTTGTGAGATCCATCCATGTTCTTTTGTGTAGCAGTAGTTTGTTCACTCTCACTGTTACATAGTAGCCCATTGTAGGAATATATCAGAATGTATTTATCAATGTGACTGGTTGTCATTTTGAGTGGCTTTCAGTTTGAGGCAACTACAAATAATGTTGCTAGGACCTTCTTATGTATGACTTTAGTTAATCGTATGTCCCCAGTTTTGCTGAGTATATAACTAGGAGAAGAATTAGTAGATAAGAGAATATGTGCCTTTTTAGCTTTGGTAAGTTTTGCCAAATAATTTTCCAAAATGATTTTATGAAATGACATGCCCAACAAGAGTGTATGAGAGTTCCTGTTGTCCACATTCTGTGAGCACTTAGTTTGGTCAGTCTCTTCTCATTTAAGCCATTCTGTGGGTTTTGTGGTGCTATTTCATTGTGGTTTTAATTTGCTTTCCTTTGACAATAATAATATTGAATTTTTTTCATATGCCTATTGGAATTTAAATATCCCCTTTTGTAAAGCGTTTTTTCAGGTCTTTTGCTTGTTTTTTTTTTTTTCTTTTGGAAGCTATTTTTTGTTATTAATAGAGAGAAATTTTTATATATTTTAGGTATAAGTTCTTGTAGGATACATGCATAATAGACATCTCCACCCACTCTATAGCCTGATTTTTTTTATTCTAATAGTGTTTTTGATAAACAGGAGTTCTTCATTTCAATGCAGCCCATTTTTATCATTTATTTCATTATAGTTGGCCTTTTTTAATGTCCTGTTTAAGAAATGCTTGACTACCCAAAGTCACAGAGATGTTCTCTTGTGTCTTATTCTTGAGACTAAAGTAGCAGTTAAAGATTTTCTTCTTTTAATAAAAATTAGGGGCCAAGATTCATTTTTTTTTCCCATATGGACTTCCAGTTTTCCAATTGACTTCGCTCTCTATCTACTTAAAAAAAAAAATCTCTCCCATTAAGCACTTCTGTGTAGTTATAAAGCAGGTTATAAATCACAGGTTATAAAACAGCACTTCTGTTTGTTATAAATCGGGTGATTATATACATATGAACCTGTGTCTGAATTTCTTTTTCCACTGATCTATATATCCTTGCTCCAGTACCACATGTTCTTAATTTCTGTGGCTTTATAGTAAGTCTTGATACCTGATATTACATCTTCCAACTTTGTTATTTTTTTTTAAGAGGTTCGAAAGCTCTTTTATTTTGGCAGGCGAGATCTTAGTTCCCCCGCAGTGGGAATGCAGAGTCTTAACCACTGGACTGCCAGGAAAGTCTCTCTAAAGTACTTTTTTTGTGTGTAATTTTATTTATTTTTTATATCTTTATTGGAGTATAATTGCTTTACAATGTTGTGTTAGTTTCTGCTGTACAACAAAGTGAATCAGCTATATGTATACATATACCCCCATATCCCCTCCCTCTTGAGCCTCCCTCCCACCCTCCCTTCTCCACCCCTCTAGGTCATCACAGAGCATTGAGTTTACCTCCCTGTGCTATGTAGCAGCTTCCCACTAGCCATCCATTTTACATTTGGTAGTGTATATATGTCAATGCTACTCTCTCACTTCATCCCAGCTTCCACTTCTCCCCCTCCAGTGTCCTCAAGTCCATTCTCTACATCTGAGACTTTATTCCTGCCCTGACACATAGTTCATCAGTTTAGGATTTTTTAGGTTCTATATTTGAGCCCAACTTTGTTATTCTTTAAGATTATCTTAAAGATAATTATTTTGGCCTTTTATATTTCCATATATATTTTTTTATACCAGCTTGGCAATTTCCACACACATACATAGAGGTATATATGCACAAATTCAAGACCTGCTAATGTTTTTATTGTTATTGCATTTAATCCATAGATGAATTGCTAAATAATTAATATCTTTACAATACTGAGTCACCCAAACTTTGAAAATGGTAAACACTTCATTTATTTAGGTTTTCCTTAATTTTTTCTCAGTAAGTGTTTGCTTCATGTGTAAAAGTTTTGTACATTTTCTTATTCAACTTATTCATAGGTATTCTATTTTTCTGTTGTTATAAATATAAATATAAATTGTTATAAATAATATATTTTAAAATATAATCTAATTCTAATTTTTAGCTACTGTTATACAGAATACAATTTATTTTTGTATATGTATATATACAAAAAACTTACTACACTTGACTTAGTCTAATACCTAATTTCTAGATTATTTTGAATTTTCCTCATAAACAATGATGCAATTTGTAAACAGTGAAAGTTTTCTTTCCTTCTTTTATAACTTAGGACATTTATCAATTATCTTGCCTTCTTAAAATTATTATAGCTCATAAGACATCCTCCTTCACAACCTAATAATTATTGTTGTAATTATGATCAGTGTTATTATATTGTTATATTATATAGTCTATTCATTTATATATGACTCCATATTTACCCTTATCTTTATTTTTTATTCTTTCCTACATTTCTTTCTTTCTGAGATTATTTTCCTTCTTCCTGAAAAAAAAAATTGTTTTAGTATCTGCTTTAGTGTCGGTCTACAGGTGAAAAATTCATTCACTTTTTGTATGTCTAAACATTTCTTTATTTTGTCACCACTTTAAAGTTATTTTATTATCTTAAAGATAAATAATAATGATGATAATAATAATTCAACTGTCTTCTGGATTTCATTGTTTCTATTTAAATGTCAGATGTCATATTGCTGCTGATTTGAAGCAATGCATCTCTGCTCCCTCTCTCCCACTCCCTGCCCTCAACTGCTTGTAATATTCTCTTTGACACTGGAAATCAGCAATATTCTTTAGGGAGTTTAGACATAATTACTTTCATACTTAACCTGCTTCAGCTTTGAAATGCTCTTTGGATTTATAAGTTAACATTTTTCTTTAGTTTGGGAAAGTCTTGTCTGTTTCTTTTCAATTATTGTTTTTGCCCCTTTTTTTGTCCCCTACACTTCTGGAATGGCAAATACAAATCCACTACACTTTTTCACCAATCCTACATATCTCTTATATCCTTTTATATATTTCTTACCATTTTTGCTTTTCACGCCTTGTAATACATTTTCAGTCAGCTCATCTTCCAACTGTCTAAACACCTCTGCAGATTATGGTTCAACTCAACTGTTAAAATTTGAACTTTAATTACTGTGCCTTTTAGGTTTAAAAATTCCATTAGATTATTTTCCACTGATTTCAATTTTCCCAAAAGAAAAATCCATTATGCCATCATTGTCTTAAATATATTAATAACAGTTATTTTAAAGTCCATGTCTGATAACTCCAGTAACTGGATTATCTGTTTATTTTCTTTTTCTCTTGATCTTATTTCATGGTATACCTCGTAATATTTGATTGCATGCCAGACATTACATGTGGAAAAATTATAGAGTTTCAGATGGTGCCATCTCTCTCCAGAGACAGTACATTTTATTCCTTGTAGCTCAGTAGGAATGGGGGCAGATAACCTTAACCTAGTCAAGGCCAGAGCTGACTCTAAGCTGTTTTGCAGTTTTTGGAAGATTGGATCTACTTCTGACTCTCCAATGCTATTAAGTAGAGCACTTCATGTGTTTCAGCAGACAGCCTGTGATTTTGATAGTCTGGGTCCTGAACTACTTCTTATGTAACATTACCAAGCACCCTTTCTGACTGGAGACAATCAGCATTTATTAAAAATATTCCAGGCTTTTTATGTACATAACAATAGTAGTTTAAACACTTGGAAACAAGGAGTCCCCAGGTAAGATTAGTTCCATATTGTACCATGAAGGTAATGATAGCAGTAAGTACACCTTTGAAGTACATTAACCAATCAAAGATTCTGATATTATTATCAATTTATAGGCTTTACTTATATAAGTGCAAAATAATAAAAAAATGGCCAAACTTTCAGTGATTATTATAAAAGTATAACAGTGCAAACTCATGTACACAGATAAATTTTCTGTAAAACTCTTGAATCAAAAATCTGAACTTATGGAAATCTAGGAATTGGCCTTGATCATAGCATTTTGCAGCTTCAACTTCTATTTCTTCCTTGAATGCAAGGCACAGGTATTTTTGTCAAAACTAACAAGTGAAAACAAAATCTAAATTTCAGCCTGCTTCTTAAAGTTTCAAAGGTATGTTTGAATTGGAAAAGACTCATAATAGTGTCAAAACTAATTCACCCAAAAGTAAGAAAGTGTTTTATAAATACATAATTGATGACCTTTCAAGATTTGCCATAGGTAAATATAATAAGGTGACTAATTATTTTGAAGAATTTTAAAATGAGATATAGAGAAGTCAGAGATCATTCATGGAGAATAAGACTGCAATGCCCAAGGCCCCTCAATTAGTTCTTGAATATGGTAAATTTTTAGATTTAGTTGTTATCTCTTGTAAGATTAATAACTGCTTTACACATAACAAGAAGCCTTTTCTATTGTAGATGAGCATTAGTTTTTTATCAACACAAAAGGGAGAGGATGAGAAATGTAGATTTAATTCATCTGAATGAGGGAGTAGATGAGCTAACATATAGAACCTCCTTAAAGTAATGGGAAATGTGTTTTCAAAAGAGTGACCTAAGTGGTTACAGAGAGATGTAAACTATAAAATAATGAATCCTATTTTTAATGAAAGAAACTGTCTTAATTTTTTAAAGCATTTTTTTAGGAGCTGTGGGGACCTGGGAAGTTGCTAGGGAGGAGGGAGAGCACATATTTGAAGATGAAATGCCATTTCACCAGTTGCAAGCTGTGTGACAAGGCATTTAAAGACTCTAAGTCTCAGTTTCCTCTGTTATAAAATGGTGGTAAAACATGACTTCCTGGTGTGTTTGTTCTATGATTTAGTGAATTACTTTGCAGGGTTTCATATATGATCATAGCTAATACATAAAGAGAGCTTACATTTAATCCTCATAACTACTCTATTATAAAGATATTATTAATAGCATTCTAATCCTTCAGAGGGAAAAATGAGGCACAGAGATGTTACCCTAAAGACTTGAAATATGCCCAAGGCCACACAGCTAATAAGTGGTGAAATCAGGATTTGAACTCAGGCGATCTGTCTTGAGAGTTGATTTTTTTAATATCAACTCTCCAAATAAGCATCATTAACAATAAATGTTATATTATCGTGATATTTGTTAATTTATTACCAGTATGCTAAAGAGGACACATACACTGATTGATGCTGACACACCATTTGGTTGTTGCTACAAGAGGACTTTCTAACATTTATGAGAGGAGGTGCTCCTGTGATCCCATTATCTCCTGGGAGAACAAGGCAATACCTTCAGTCATTCTCCCTAAGCCTTTTCAACCCTGTACCAGTAAGTATAGTCATTTGTCACTTCCCTTTCTCCTACTCTATTTGCTGTCATACCCTATCCCTTATTTCAGGGAATTAAAGCTAAACTTAGGATTTCAATTTAAAAGATAAGACATTCCCCATATTATTCCTAAGGTTGACTTTTCTCATTTTTCTTTCTTGATCTGTGCAATTTTACTCTGACACATGTCTTTGGAAAACTTAATCAATCATCTAAAAGCTTCTCATTCCGGAGTATGTATGTGATGTAATCATTTTTAACAACATGTGAGTGTGAGGCAAACATTATTTTTTATTTAATTTAATTTTATTTTTTATATAGCAGGTTCTTATTAGTTATGTATTTTATACAAATTAGTGTATATATGTCAATCCCAACCTCCCAATTCATCCCACCACCACCACCACCCGCCCCCGCTTTCCCCCCTTGGTGTACATACGTTAGTTCTCTACACCTGTGTCTCTATTTCTGCCTTGCAAACCAGTCCATCTGTACCATTTTTATAGATTCCACATATATGCGTTAATATACAATATTTGTTTTCTCTCTATGACTCACTTCACTCTGTATGACAGACTCTAGGTCCATCCATGTCTCTACAAATGACCCAATTTCATTCCTTTTTATGGCTGAGTAATATTCCATTGTATATATGTACCACATCTTCTTTATCCATTCATCTGTTGATTGGTATTTAGGTTTTTTTTTTAAGAAGAAAATTCACTGAAGAATCACATTCATATAAAAAAGTGCACAAATCATGAGAGTATAACCTGATGAATTTTCACAAACTGGACACTCTTGGAACCAACATCCAGATCAAGAAATAATATGATCAGCCCTTCCAGGCCCAAGAGATTCCATACCCCCTCCCAGTACTTACCCCCGAGTGTGTCTACTCTCCTGCCTTATAACACTATAGATTACTTGTACTTATCTTGATTTTATATAAATAGAATCATATTGTATGCATTATTTTTTACAGATAGTTTCTTTTGCCCAGTTTGTGAAGTCTCTGTACATTGTTAGTGTAGTTGTACTTTATTTCCTATTGTTGCATTAAGTATATGTATTCATTATAAAATGAAAAGACGAGTTATGTCTAGTTGGGAACTATTAAGAATAGTAATGTTATAAACATTGCCTTACATATATTAAGTACATATATGTATGTGTTTCTATTGTTTTTATACCCAGGAATAGAATTGCTGAGACATAAGAATGCACATTATATTTTTAATAAAATTTATTTTTTATAACAGTTTTAGATTGAGAAGTTAGTAGACACATATATACCTCACATCCAGTTTCCCTTATTAACAGCTTCCATTATTATGATACATTCATTACAATTAATGAAATCATATTGATACAGTATATTATTATCAACTGAAGTCCATAATTTATTTAGATTTCCTTAATTTTAACTTAATTTTCTTTTCCTGTTCCAAGATCCCATTCAGGATATCACATTGCGTTTAGTTGTTATGTCTATTTATGTTCCTCTTGGCTTGAGCAGTTTTTTAGACTTTCCTTGTTTTTGATGACTTTGAGAGTTTTGAGGAGTACTGGCTAGATGCTTTGTAGGATGCCCCTCTATTGGAATTTTTGTGATGCTTTACTCATGATAAGAGTTGGGTCATGGGATGTTGGGGGCAAGGCCTTGGAGGTAGAGTGTCATTTTCATCATACTATGTTAAGAGTACTTGCTATCAATACAATATGAGTGTTGATGTTGGCCTTTATCACCTGGCTGAGGTAGTGTTTATCACATTTCTTCACTGCAAATTTGTTCCTCTACACCCCCATTCCATACGGTACACTTTGGAAGAAAGTTAGTGCTCATTTCACCCTTAAGGAATACAGAGTTATGTTCTGCCTCATTGAGGGCAGAGCATCTTCTCCCATACACACTAATTCATTCAATAATTTATTTACATCCATATGCACTCATGGATATTTATTTTATACTTTGAGTTCATACTCGTTTTTCTAATATGAAAACTCTAATAGTTCAATATTCATTTTTTGATATGAGAATCTCAGGCAATACTGTGAAATTCTGTTGGGAGACAAAGCTCCATGGGTGTCTTGAAATTCTGCATATCTTTTGAGAAGAGACACTGACTTCCTTTTTGCTTTGAACTACATGTTCAAGGATGTTTGGATAGTGAACAGCCTTACAAGGTAGAGATAGTATCTCCCTCCAGAGAAGAGAGCAGATTTATTTACTGCCCTATATAAATGATTTGAATTTCCTAAGCTCAGGATTTCTCAGGTGTGATGCAAACCCACTGTGTGTGTGGCATCCATTTGGGCCCCTCTGCATCACCCCTATGGGGCTTGGAGTCAAGGTTATCTGTTGCTCATGTTCACTGTTGTGCTCTAAGTGATAACATTTCTTTGTCTTTGAGGCAGGAGTCTCTTGTCTTCTTCAACAATTCGTAAAAGTGCAGCATACTAACTTGTTAGCTTGTAAGTAAAGGAAAATCTCAGTCCTTCACAGTTTTGGGCAACCCCTAACAAAGGACTCACACACACACAAAATGTTTACCAACCAGTATGTCTGCTATGCATATTAGGTCATGCCATAGCTTTAACATACTTTCTGTTCAGCTGCCAGCCCCCCACCCCCCTGGGCTGATGGCAATGCTTTCAGAGTCACTTGCAAGAGCCTCAACTTTCTACTGGTGGATGGTGCCCCCATAGCAAGCCAGTGTCTGTGCCCCAAGGGTGTTGCCTCTCATTGCTCACAAAGCTCCTGCTTCCTGGAGCTAGATCAGTGCTGGGCTACGAGAAACAGCAAAGAAAATGTCTTCCTCTTCAATTCCACGTAGTACACAATCAGCTACAGGGACCCAAACCCATTTCCTTAGCCTAGAGTCCCCCAGAAGTTCCATACGTACATGCTTTTTGTTTGTTTGTTTGTTTCTGTTTTTGTTTTTTTTTTTTTTTTAGCTATACGCGGGCCTCTCACTGTTGTGGCCTCTCCCGTTGCGGAGCACAGGCTTCGGACGCGCAGGCTCAGCGGCCATGGCTCACGGGCCCAGCCACTCCGAGGCATGTGGGATCTTCCCAGACCGGGGCACGAACCCGTGTCCCCTGAATCGGCAGGCGGACTCTCAACCACTGCGCCACCAGGGAAGCCCCGTACATGCTTTTTATCTCTGCATCAAAGTTTCGAAAATATTTGGGAAGAGCCTGCGAAATGTTACCCAAGATGCTCGTAAATAACCCTTACTCAGTCCAAAGCTTTTCTCTAGACAAAGAGTGTGTAACTTGATTTCTGTAGACACAGTTTTGTGTATCATTTTGGGTTCTTTCAATTATGAATAATAGAAACCACCATCAAATTGGTTTAAGTTACAAAAGGAATTTAATTTTTTAACCTATAGAGTATATTAAAAAAAAAAAGTCATTCAAGGCTAGATCCAGTAGCTTGAACATATACTTAGCCTGTTGTTCTTAGTGTCAATCTCTTCTCAGCCTGTAGGGGGTCAGCTTCCTCTCAAGACTAACTACACGTGTGGCTTCAAGATGTTTGCAAGCAGCTACCAGGGCCAGATGCTCTCTCATTTTCTCATTTATATTTTGTGAATGAAAGAGAACTTGTTTCTCCCCAATCTCAAAACAAAACCCGTAGGCTTAATTTAGTTCTCTGTGTCCATCTTGAACCAATCACTTTGACACAGGTATCTATTTCTAAAGATTATTTTAGATCAGCAACAGAACGGGATAATTCCACTCAAACCACTGGCAAATACACAATGGGGGATACATATAATGAACACTGGAGAGGCAATATATTTATTACTGTGATATAAATCACTGTGGCTAGGCAGCCAGGAGGATCTGTTCTGCTACCAACTAGTTATGAAACTATGGGTATATCACTCCAATTCAGCTTAATGATTACATTTGCAAGACAAAGGTAATAATTCCTGAACCTCTCTTTCTATACACACACACACCCACAGCCACCCACATACACATACCACTTACCTACCAGATTTCACAGTGCTATTTTATATCTCAAATAATGTAGTGAAGGTAAAAAATATAAACAATATATTTACTTAGCCATAAAAGGGAATGAAATTGAGTTATTTGTAGTGAGGTGTAGTGAGGTCTGTCATACAGAGTGAAGTAAGTCAAAAAGAGAAAAACAAATACCGTATGCTAACACATATATATGGAATCAAGAAAAATGGTACTGATGGACCTACTGGCAGGGCAGGAATAAATATGCAGACATAGAGAACAGACTTGAGGACACAGGAGAGGAAGGGGAGACTGGGACGTACTGAGAGACTAGCATTGACATATATACACTACCAGATGTAAAATAGATAGCTAGTGGGAAGCTGCTGCAAAGCACAGGGAAATCAGTTCAGTACTACGTGACAACGTAGAGGGGTGGGATAGGGAGGGTGGGATAGGGAGGGTGGGAGGGAGGCTCAAGAAGGAGGGAATATGGGGACATATGTATATATATATATAGCTGATTCACTTTGTTGTACAGCAGAAACTAACACAATATTGTAAAACAATCATATTCCAATAAAGATGTATAAAAATATATATATAGGAAAATAATTATTATATACATTTTACCTCTCATTTGACATTAAAATATACTCCCCATTTGTCAGTTCTGTATTTAAATGAGGCCAACTGCTCATAAATTATCTAGTAATCATCAGTCAGCTTCAAATATTGCAGCATCAATTTTTTTTTCTCCTCTTTCTGTCCTTCTGAAATCTCCTGCAATTATCAGATATTTTCTGCTCAGGCAGTAAAATCTGTTTCTCTAACGCTAAAGAAACAATTATTTAGAGCTCACCACACACACAAAGAGATAACATGCATATGTATGAGATGGATAAAAGGCAGTGTCAATCAATATTATAATGCCAGGAATACAGGAGAAAATAAATACTAGGTGATTTGATTACACTTTCCTTCCAAGTATCAAATGTCTTTAAAATTTCTTACTGAAACCACCCTTTATCTTTCCCATTAGATAAGGTATTGGAGTTAGCCAAGCAAGTAATGGTTTTGTATGTGTAGTCCAATAAATAGAGCTTAAAAGTTTACTATCAAACATATTGCACACTGCAATAAAAGTGATATATGCTCCTGGAACCTATTCAGCACATAGAAAAATGCTGAAGGGCCAAGACGGGTGTTTGTCAACCCCTTGGAAAGGCAGCTCTTCACAGAAGGAAACGTCAGCTTGCTGGAATACATTCTTCTTTCATTCAAATACAAAATCAGTTCTAATTGAAAATGCTTCGGAGAACATGCTATGCAAATAGAATGGATTTAGCATTTACTGAATGAATCAAATCCAGGCTCTGTGTAAGAGCCTGGACCTGGAACCACACACAGAAACCTGAAGATTAATTTCATTAATTTCCTATAAGTTCTTATCTTCACAGTCCTATGACACCCTTTTCTCCAGTGTTAGAAATTACATTCTGGTTGTTGACCAGGGCATTCTTGCTTAGAGATATGCATTGCTTGGCTTGCCCAGTGTCTAAAAAAAGATTGAGCAAACAGTAAGGATATTGAAAGCTTTTACAATAAAACTCAGATATGAGCCCCTCTGGAAAACACCAAACTCTGGCCCTTATGGCTTCTTTACATCACAGGGCACAGGTGCCAGAGCTGAGTAGCATCTGCCCCACACAGACAGAGCAGGAACCCAAGCAGGTCTCTCTCTCTATGCTTCCCATGCCGCTTGATGGGAGGTCGAGCACCAATGGAGGTTTGTTCACATGCTTACCCTGTTGCTCTTCTTACAGGAGAAATATTCTTATTCTGTGCCTGTATTACACACAGGAAAGGGAGGAGAGAAAATACAAAATGGAAGGGATTGTAATTTTTGTGTTGTTTGATAAGCAAATATTTTTTAATATTTATTTTATTTATTTTCTTGGTTGCACTGGATCTTCGTTGCTGTGTGTGGGCTTTCTCTAGTTGCAGCGAGCGGGGGCTACTCTAAGTTGTGGTGCGCGGGCTTCTCATTGCAATGCCTTCTCTTGTTGCAGAGCACAGGCTCTATGCATGTGGGCTTCAGTAGTTGTGGCACGTGGGCTCAGTAGTTGTGGCTCACAAGCTCTAGAGCACAGGCTCAGTAGTTGTGGAGCACAGACTTACTTGCTCTACAGCATGTGGGATCTTCCCAGACCAGGGCTTCAACCCGTGTCCCCTGCATTGGCAGGCGGATTCTTAACCACTGAGCCACCAGGGAAGCCCAGCAAAATTTTTTTAAGAAGTGAATGCCTGTTTAGGAAAGTATTCTCCCAGCTTGCTTCTCTCATTTACTTTACCACTTTTGATCGATAAGGTATCCTGCTAACCCTGTCCTAGTTAAACCAGAATTCAATTGAAAGTTGTCTTCCTGCCATATCCTGCATATGTGTATTTTCCCCTTTTATTTACACAGTTCTCAGTTCCCACATGGCCTTCCCACTCTCTCACACTCTTAAAATCACAAATCCCTTCACTGACAGGTGATGTCCCATCTCCTCTGTGAAGCCTCCATCATATCCACAATTAATTGGAAAGTAATGGTAAACACAGTGACTTCTCTCATATAGGTGACTTATGACTTATGTAAATTCTTGTCTTATCACACAATTATGATTACAAACTCCAGACAACCAGCCCCAGTCACTGTGTGTTTCCTCTCAGCTGTGCATACCCAATATTCTTTGACTGATTTCCTGATTGATTCTTACTGAAGCAGAAAAGGGCAGAGATGTCATATTTCAAAAGCTGTGTTGGCAAGTTTAGAACAGTGGAGCACAAATTATCTCCCCTTTTCTTTCATGCTTTTTCTCTCTTCTCCCTACACAGCCTGAAATATCATCCAGACACTCACACATCTTGCACCCACATCTTGGACCAGTCCGGTAAATCTCCTGGATCCAAACCCATAGGCATGATATGAATTTTCTCTTACAATAGACAATACAATGAGTAGTTGAACAAGTGTAAACGTATAAAGCAACTAGAGAAAAGTGATCCCCAAGGATAAAGATGGCTCAGTGTGTTTTGAAAACATTCAGCAGGAAGACAATGCCACAGGGATTTCACCAGAAAATTCCATTTTATTTCCATAGCTTCTTAAGTAGCTAACATTTAAATATTTGGGTTTGGGAGCTTTACTCTTTTCTCTGTGGCCTGTTATGTTTAGTGTCTGTCTTTTTATAATATAATGTCAAAAAGAAATTGTCAGGTTCACCCTTGAGCAAAACACATCCGGTAATTCTCATGTTTCTCTGAAGATCTTTGTTAAGACATAGAAAATCTCATAAGATGAAGAACCTTTCAGAACTCATAGGTCTAGTTTGACTCTTTGATCTGGAGAACAATGTTGTCTTTCTTACCATATTTGGGTGTTTGAAAGGAGTCCATTCCTTGTTCCAAACAGGAATAATTGACATGCACAAAAAAAGCAGCACCATTGAGGACCTCCCAAAAAGTTTGGAGTTTAGTTCTGTGTGGTTTATTTTTATTCTTGTTTTACTCAAGCTGGTTTGCCTATTCCATAAGAATATGCACCATATGCGACTGAAGACTGCTAAAAGCGCTTTTAAACAGAAATCCCAAAAAGGAAGAAATGAAACTAAACAGAAAGAAAATGAAATTAACAGTTCTTTGCAATGTGTGTTTAGAGAGAAAGTTTGACAAGAGAGAATTAATGTTCCTAAATTCTTGGTAGATGCTGTGGTACATTTATAAGGGGTGGGGTTGAAGAGATAAATTTAAAACTATGTTACTTTCAAAAACACAGCTCCTTAAATGAGAGTCAAGAATAAACACAAAGACCCACTGCCATGTTTTTCTGATAATTGGGTTAGACATTGCATCATCTGGTAGAATACAAAAACGTGTGATTGAAATCATCTGACATTTTTCTTTGTTCCTTAACGTATTGAAGATGTGCAGCCCATGAATATGGATTCAAAAATCTAGAAGAAGCCAGATTTTATCTAACAGCCCAGTAAATCAGGACTTTCGTCTTATGGTCACAGAGGCAAGTTATGCAGCTCCCTCGCTTTAGTTCCAGCTCATTAAAAGAGAGAAGAGGAATCAATACTTAAGGAGTTTGTGAAGATAAATAGCACCTGGCACTGAGTAGACACTCATTAAATGAGTTTTGAAATGGGTTTTAGACATGTAAGCTAATATTTTGTAAATGTCATTTGAGAGAAGTCTTTTTTTTTAGTCATCATTGTGTGGTACAATCAATGGGTTTAGCTTCAAGTTGGAAACTGAAGAAAATAACTCAATGTCACAAAGAAAACTGAGGCAGAGGGCAACATGGAAATCTCCCTAGGTCATACAAGTAAGAACAGAACTGGTATCAAAAAATTAATGTTGTTACTTCCAAGCTATATCTGGTCTTATACATCAGTTTTCCTAGGTATCACTAACCACTAAATAGGGAAAAACAAAAAACAAAATAAAACCAAAAAACACCCACATAAGATATTATGTTTGTAATTCACCTTATTGTCATCCTTGACCCCATAAACTTCTAGCCCACAAAGTAAATAGCTGCATATCTATAGTATGTGACACCAAGCTTCATCCTATAAGAGGCTGAATATCATAGGAGAAGAATTGCAAGCTCAGAAGTGAGATTGCCTGGGTTCAAAACCCATGTTTATCACTGTATTAGAATCTGTGGCTATGCAATCACTTATCACAAACTTCGTGATGGAAAACACCACACATTTATTATCTTACTCCTTCTGCTAGGAGACCAGGCTCTGCAGGGCTGGGTCCTTTGCTCACAGTCTCACAAGGCTGCCATCAAGTGTTTGACTGGGTTGTGTTTTCACCTGAAGCTCAGGGTCCTCCTCCAAGCTTCTTCAGGTTGTTGGCTGAATTCAATTCTTTGTGACTTTGGAATTCATGGCGACTTGCTCCTTCAAGGTCAGCAAGCAAACCACTTGCTGTAGGGAGGTTCTTTTTTTAAGGGCTTTCACTTAGTTAGGTTGGGCTCACTCAAGGTAATCTCCCTTTTGAATTAACTTAAAAATTTAATTTATTAAAGACCTGAATTAAATCAGCAAACCCCCTTCGTCATTGCCACATTATGTGATTCTGTTGGTAAGAAGTAAGTCATGGGTCTTGCTCACACTCAAGGATGGTACAAAGGCAAGACTCACCTTAGGGAGTGTCTGCACCCATCAGTTCCAAGGTATTCAACCTTGGGCAAGCTATTCACCATCTCTGAATTCACCATTTACAAATCTGTTAAAGGCAACTAACAGATGAGCCTTCCTCCTATGATTGCTTTGAGGATTACATTAAAGCATATATGTAGAACACTTAGCAAGTTCTTAGAATGTGTTAGCTATTGTTTGCAATAGGTATATTGTACAGAAGATAAATCATTTTAAACAAACTTTGAGTTGACTGAATTATTTTTGAATAAGCAGGCTAGTGTAATAAATTAATAGAGTACATAAATATGTGTGTATACATATGTGTTTATATATATACTTATTTTCAGATATGTACATATGTATAAATACATATTCATACATATACATGAGGGAGTCTTGCCAAACTTTTGTTCTTTAGTCTCACCAAGTCCTACTTAGGGTCAATTATGGGTAGAAGTGTATATTGAATTAGCAAATTACCTCCTCTTTAACTTCTAAGTGCAAAATCTGTTGAATAAATAAAAACCTCATTTATAAGATTCTGGTAAATAGAAGTGTTTCCCAAATTGTGTTTCATAAAACTTTTATTTTATTAGATAGACTAGGTTGTGAAAGCATCATGCAGACAAATGAATTCAGGATATTTGGGTTTAAATAGTATTTTAAGGTTTTCTTACTTCAGACAAAATTTCTGGAGTGTCATTGAGCATGGAACACCCTTTTTTCCTTTCCAAGCACCTCCTGAGGTTCCTATTCCTGAAAAGGCCTTCCAGGAAATTCTGGGCTACATGGGCTAGTTCACACCAAAAGTGAAATCCTCAATCACATGTCTGCAATCATGACTGTTTTCCCTTTTTAGGTCTTACCCATCTCTGCAGGATGATTCACTTTTCTCCTAGTGTTTGAGCACTTACCAGTTGACTTCTGTATGCCAGGTTATCATAAACTAAAGATTTATATTCCTCCCAATTTCATATGTTCAAGCTCTAACACCCCAATACCCCAATGTGATGGTATTTGGAGATAAGGTTTTGGGAGATGATAAGGATTAGATGAGGTTGTGAAGGTGGGGCTTTGTCCAATGGGATTAGCGCCCTAATAAGGAGAGATACCAGAGAGCCCATTCACTCTTTCTTTGCACACACACAGCTCAAGGAAAGTCCATGTGAACACATGGTGTGAAACAGTTGTCTGAAAGCCAGAAAGAAAGCTCTCACTAGAATCTGACTCTGCTGGCACTCTGAACTCAGACTTCCAGCCTCCAGAATTGTGAAAAAACAAATTTCTGTTGTTTAAGCCACCCAGTCTATGGCATTTTGTTATGGCAGTCCAGGCACACTTATGGACAAATATAGTCCGTAAGTTTCCTCATTTCATGTTTACAATACCACTAGGAGATAAATAATCCAGTCTTCGTTTTATGGAGGCAAAGGAACGTTAATAAACTTAACCATGTTCCACAACTAAAAGGAGCCAGGAGTTACACTCAAGTCTGTCTAATCCTGCGTACTTTTCATCACATCACATCATTACTGCCTTTCTAGGCTGAGAACCATGGTTAATTGTGACCTAGTGTTGAGATATAGCAGTAAATAGCATGGACACTAATTTAAAGCATTATTCCTTGCTTAGAAAAAGGACTTGAAGCAAAATAAATATTTTGAACTCTTAAATCACAAATACATGCCTTGATAAGAAATTTTTATATTGAATTCCACTATATGTCCAATAACACATTAATGAGTTTCCAATACATTTCCATATGAATGAAGTTTGTGTAATTACCCTTGCAATTAGGAGAAAAGAGTAGGAAATATTTTAGTTCACTGCAAAAACAAGTCTTCAATTTTCATAATCACATTATATAATAAAATGTACCGTAATGGTTTTGAAAATATTTTTTTTCAACTCAGACCTTATGGGAAGGAATATACTTGCAAATTAAAAAACAGAAAGTCTATTCAATATGAATAAAGGAGCAGTAACCTGGACATTTTTTATGGGGGGAAACCAAAAACGAAATGTTGCAAGCTGATGACTTTTAACAAAGAGTTTCTAACCTTTCTATTATTATACTACATTTCCTTTTTGTGAAAATGTCTTTCTCACACTTTTGCATAGGGAAAATTCATCATAGTCAAACTTTTGGAGGTCTTAACATGCTGTAATACCCAGGTGCTCCAAGCACTATGTAGAAAATAAGGCACGTGACTTCAAATAAAACGAAAAGATAAAAATAAAAGAGAAAGGAAATGAGAATACTATAAATAAAATTGGTTCTTATGTCTCCCACTATCCCAAAGACAGCTGAAATGCAGTTTGCAACCTTATTTTACTAACCAAAAGCTGACCAAGATATAGTTTAACTTCTGTGTCTCAACTCCACTTCCCTTCCTTCTTTTCCCTTTGGGCACATTTGATGTCCACTATCATCTGAAATTCTCAGGGTGAAAATTGTGGGGTGATAGGGTGGAGTGGAAGAGCTCAGAATGATTTATTCCAGACCCTGGAAGAACCCCTGAAATTTACCCCCATCTCTCCCCAGAACAGTCTTGAGTTTCTTGTGATTGTTTTCAAACAATTATCTCCAAATTTACTACATATTTTTTATTATTCTCATATATTTATTTGATTTATCTCAGTGACTCAATACATAGGTAATTTTAAAGATATAAAAATAAAAAAACTTTTAGTAAATATCTATCTGGTTACAAAGAAGATTAAGTTAGGTCTTGACTTCTAAATCTGCACTGTCCAAAAGAAATTTCTGTGAAGAGGGAAATTTCCACAATTTCTGCACTGTCCAATAGAATAGCTGCTAGCTACGTGTGGCTACTGAGCTCATAAAATGTGGTTACGGTGATTGAGGAACTATATTTAAATTTTATTCATTTAAGTTAACTAAAATTTAAATAACTACATGAATGGCTACCGTAGTGGAATGCAGGGAAATGTAATATGTTTCCATGTTTAACACTCCTATCAGTAAGGATAAGGCTTGATTCTAAGTAATAGCTGATTAAACAAGGCAGGAGTTAGCTTTCTTCCAAGGTCAAAAATTTCAGGGAAAATCTGTCAGAAATGGTATGGAGATGGGATGGTATTTCGGGATGTTAGAGACCTTTGTGCTATCTAACTCTACCAAGTGTAATTCCTACTTCCAGAACTATAGGATAACCCAAGATGGATGGAGCTCCTCATTCCCACCAGAAATCAGGTAGAGACAATGAAGAAAGTAAAGCAAAGTGTGATTGCCAGTGGTCTTTTAAGTATGCTTCCCAGAACCTGGCTGCAACCCTTCTGCTCACATGCCACTGTGTACAGTTAGTCTCAAGATTGCACTTGACTGCAACTGACAATTGGGAGTAGAGTTGTTATTCTGGGTAGTCATTTGTTCAGAAAACAACAACAAGAGTTTATTGTTTTGAAAGGAGGGGAAAATGGAGATTGAAATGACGATTAATCTCTTCATCATTCATCATTCATCTCTTCGTCATCATTCAATAAGAAGAAATATGAACTTGAAAGAGACAGAGGAAAGGATTTATGGAGGGAAAGGCTGGCTGCTGAAAAAGGCAGAAGGGAAAATAAAGAACTCTGAAGATGAAGTAATATCATTCAGTAAAACTCCCCAAGATGACTTCCATTTTATATTTGTACATTTTACAGAGACGAATTTGAAAACAACTAGATGTAATTGCCAACATTTCAGAGTATATATTTCCTTTTGATGCTACTTTTAAAAATTTTTTGAAGATCTCAATTTTCCTGCAGATTATGGGATATGTTCAGTACACTCCTGAGTGCTCATACACACACACACACACACACACACACACACACACACACACACACAAAGTACAAATAGCTTTTTAGTTATGAATTCCACCAACAGCTACCGCTTTAGTGCTTAAAGGACTATTTCTCTACTTTGAGATAAATCAGAAAGCAACTGGGATTAATGCAGAGAAACAATGGCAGTCCTAAGCAAAGTGTTATAGATAGATTTTTTGTTTTTAACTGTATCATTTGTTGTGAGATTTTCTGCTTGCTTTCAGAATCCTCTAAGCCCGTGCTACTCCAAGTGTGGTCTGCTGACCAGAACCTTTCTACAAATTGTGAAGAGCACAGAAATTGTAAACATTTAGAAACCTGTTGTAGCAGCTTGACAGAACAAAAATACGTCTGCTAAATCTAATAATAAAAATTGGAGGCTTATATTTTGCATGTCTTTTATTTCATTTTCTAGTAAATTTATTGGATTTTACAAATTTATGGTCTTTGATGTGTTAGAAATTTTAAAAAGAAAAAAAAGTACAATAAAACAAAAAAAAAACTTCAGTTATTCTCCTTGAGTACTTGCAGAAACACTGATCTAAGCTGCCCTACCTACCTTGCCTTTTTGCTTAGGAATAAAAATTCCCAGCAAATCTTCATTTATGACCACAGCCACAGTAAAAATGTAGTAGGTATTGTTATTTTACAATGTTAAGAAATAGAAGGAAAATGACACAAATAACCAAATATCCAAATACAAACCCTCCTATTTTGCCTGGTACCCATGCCCAGACTCTCTCTCCAAGGAGTGTGTCCCCTGCTGGTCGGTGTAGGTCAACGTGGGACTTAATCTGAAAATTACAAGAGGTATGGGAAAAATCTAGATTTGCAGGGCTGTGACTGTTGCATAGGCTTTGTGTGGTGTTTTTACACATTGAAATAGCCCTGCGGAAAGAAAACTCCCGAAGCTGGCTGGTTGCTAAGGAAAGAGCCACTGCCCATGTATACCCTAGTTTTGGGACCACATCACAGCCTTCAGTCCCACTCTGTTGACTCACCCACCACCAGTGAAACATATGCAAGCCACAGAGACCCAGCACCCTCACAGAGCGTGTCTGCATAGGCCAAATTTCTCATTATCACTCACAGTTCAGAATTTTCTCACTCAAACCCTAAAATAAAGTTAAAAAGAGTGGAAGACAGCAAGCCTTGAAGCACTTCTAAAGATCAGAAAACAAAAACCACAATTGAAGATGTACCCTTTCCATTAAAAAAAGTCTGTATCAATGTGTAAGAGTTTTGAAATTATCTGTTTCAGAATATTTATAAAGTTCCTTTCCTCTATGAAATTTTTCAGATTGTCTTTGTCCCTTCGGGCTTCTGTAACAAGAATATTGTCAACTGTGTGGCTAATAAGCAACAAATGTTTATTTCTCATAGTGATGGAGGCTGGGAAGTCAAGATTGTGGTGCTGGCAGATTTGGTGTCATGTGAGAACCCACTTCCTAAAGGTCGTATTTTCCTTGTAACCTGACATGGCAGAAGGGCCAAGAAAGCTCTCGTGATCCTCTTTTATAAGGACATTAATCTCATTCCTAAAGCCTCCACCCTCATGACCTAATCACTTCCCAGAAGCTCCACCTCAAAGTACCATCATAATAAGGGTTAGGTCTTCAACATACGAATTTTGGGAAACATGGACACAGATGAAAAGTAAAAAAAAAAAAAAAATCTTGTAATATAGCTTTTTTAACTTGTTTCTTCTTTGACTATAGACAAAAGAGGGATAGAGAGAGAGAGAGAGAGAGAGAGAGAGAGAGAGAAAACACGTTAACTTCTAGGTCTCACAGTCAAGTCACTCTACAAATTGTCTCCAATCTATTTTTCCCACATCTCATCTTCCTGGATCCATGTTACTTCTTACCCTGACTACTTAAGATCATGCATACTAATCTTAAATGTTTTGCTTCTGCCTACATTTCCTTGTCCTGAGTTCCTTGAAGATAAGAACTATGTCTTCTTCAGCCTTGTGTATCTAGATAATTATATAGGGTCTGGTCCTTGGAAAGCACTCAGTAAATATTTTCTAGTTGAAGGTTTTCCTCATTCTCTTTTCCTATTCAAGTGGTTAGACAATTTTTTTCTGGGCTAACTGAATTTTCAGATAACTTTTTCTAATACTCCTTTTCCTTTCAAATCATTAAAGCAATTAAGTGTGCATACACACACAGTCACACACATGCACACACATATAACCCCATTTATTAGATGCAAAGAAAGCAAGACAAACTAAAATAGCACAAATTTCCCTTCCCTCCCTTGGTTTCAGATAATAATATCCTCATAATCTGTGAATAGTTTTCTAAGAAAAGGTTGCTGGCAACAAAGATGATGTTAATGAACTTATTTGTACTGAGGGTATGATGGGTCGGTATCCATTTTTAGTTGCTTAGTTTATTCCTAAAGGGAAGTTGCAAGGGTAAAAATATCTCAAAGTATCCTTGAGACTGCAAGTGGTTTACTGAATCAATGTTAATTCCCAGCTTTTATGGTTCTTTCACTCCTATCTCTACACTCTTGCCCGTTAGAGTTGGGTAGCTTTACTCTGATCTATCTCTCCAAAAGCAATTAAATCAGACAAAGGAAACTTATCTCACCTGTGGTTTATTCCATGCTAAGATGTAGAAAAAGAACAAGAAGTGCTGCTAATTTTGCCTCAAATATTTTAACTTAAATAGGGAGACACATTTATTAAACTACATTTTTCTTCTTGATGAGTCATTTGCACCAGTTAAAAGATTATTTTTGATTCACGATATATTCTGAGTTAAACCTATTAACTCTTTGAACACTGACCTTTCATTTGATCTTGGATTTTTCTAATCGCTATTTTATGAAAGGAAGTGAGGTGAGAAAGGAACATAATTTCTACAGGAAAAAAAAAAGTCATTTTTTGATTTTGAACCCAGCCTGTAAGAGTAGAATATTCAATCAAATCTTTAATTCACATATTCAAAAAAAACAAATGTGATAACCAGCTCACATTCTAATTTATATATAAAATTTTAATTTTAATGAATTTATGCTATTTGCATAATGATTTAGAGAGCCTCTAAATGAAGGGTGTCCATTTGTTTTCAGTCGTGGGTGGGGCTAGGAGGCATGGTGGTCTCCTAAACCATGTAACCACTTTGAAAGACAAGGCTCAGAAAAGCCCTGCTTTCTGAGTCCCTACTTCCAAAATTAGTAGCATGTCTTGGTTTTGCTTCTTCCTAGCTTCTGGTGGCCACCCTTGGCATTCCTAGGCTTGAAGCTCTATCACGCAAATTTTTGCCTCTGTTTCCACATGGCTATCTTCCCTCTGTATATGTCCATGTCTCTGTTTTCTTTTTGTAAGGACCACTGGTCATTGTATTATGACCCACCTTAACCCAGTATACCATCATCATAACTATATCTGCAAAATCCTTATTTCCAAATAAGGCACAAAAATAAATATTTGATAAATGATGTTGACAAAATAAGTTTAAGCTTATCTAGTTATCTAGGGCCCTCGTACTCTTTTCTGGCTGGGCAATCTCATCCTTAAAGTTATGCCACTCACTAATAGAGGGAATGACTTGGTGTCCCTACAATCCAGAAAGTACAAAAATATTGCTATGTTGCTAATGTAATTAAGAATCACATAGGATACAAATTGTGGGCAATAGTGTCAGAACGCTTAATTTCAATGTGTTTTTCTACCGTTCACTAAGTAGCACTCCATCCATTAATTTCATTTCTCTGTGCTTCACTTTTATCTTCAGGAAAAATGGGGAAATTCATAGTATGTCCTTCAGAGAGTTGTGAGGATTAAGTGAAATGATGCATGGAACATGCATGCAATGTTTACGACATTGCACAGAGAGATCCCTCACACGATTGGTATTATCACTGCTGCTGTTATTGCTGTTGCTTTGTTTTTAAGGAACTTAAAGGCATTCCTTGCTGTCATGTCCATTAGGTAAATGTACCTGCTCTTAGCCTTCAATTCTCTACTTCTCAATTCTTATCACCAATCTGATTGCAAGAAACAGTATCCATAAAGCACTTCTCAATGGAGATGTCCATCCTCTTGACTTCATTCTGTTCAAACTGTGCCCTTTGGAATAGCGCGAGTCAGCACTCACTGCATTGCCTCCCCACCTTAGACACCGTATCAATTACTCTCTCTTTTTTAGTTGTTGTGGTTATTTTCTACAATTTATATAACAAGGCTTTGGGGATGTTTCTATTAGAACACTGTGTTAGCCAAAGGGTAAGTATATGAACAACTACTCAACATAATCCATTGTACCCTTAGATCTTTCTAGAGATTTGCATAACTGCATTTCTTGGTGTTTCATAAAACCATGTGTAGGAATTTTGCTTTAGCATTTTGTCAGTGTTTTACACTGAAGGACATTATCATAAAAATCCTATTACACTGTCTACTATATTCATTTCAGAGATGCTGTTTATTAGAGCTCATCCAATATTTCAGATGTTGTGCTGAAGGTTTTACATAAATAAGCTCAGATAGTCCTCACTACAGCTCCATGAGGTAGGTAGTAATATCATAGTCATCGTTTTATATACAATGCAATGGAGATTTATAAAGTATCTTGCCCAGGGTCTCACAACTGGTAATTGATGTGGTCAGGATGCAAATGCAACCAGGGTGTACTGAGTGTAATAGCATACCTCAAAAATTCATGTTTTCTGGGAACCAAAGAATGTGGTCTTATTTGTGCCTTTATCAATTTCTTTCATCAATGTTTTATACTTTTCAGTGTACAGATCTTTAAACTTCTTGGTTAAATTTCTTTCTAAGTCTATTATTCTTTTTGATGCTATTGTAAATAGACTGGAAGATCTTATACCATACATAAAACTCAACTCAAAGTAGATTAAAGGCTTGAACATATGACCTAAAACTATAAAACTCCTAGAAGAAAACATAGCTCCTTGACGTTGGTCTTCAGAGTTTTTTGGATTTGATACCAAAAGCAAAAGACAACAAAAGCAAAAATAATCAAATTGGACTACATCAGACTAAAAAGCTTCTGCACAGAAAAGGAAACCATCAATAAAATGGAAAAGCAACCAACCTATGGACTGGGAGAAAATATTTGCAAACTGCATATCTGATAAGGGGTTAATATCCAAAATATAAAAAGAACTCATACAACTCAATAGCAAGAAAAAACCAAATAACCCAGTTCAAAATGGGCAAAGGACCTCAATAGACACATTCAAGAAAGATACAGGTACACGAAAAGATGCTCAACATCACTAATTATCAGGAAAATGCAAATCAAAGCCACAGTGAGACATCACCTCTTACTTGTTAGGATGCCCATTATTGAAAAGAAAACAAATGCTGATGAGGTTGTGGAGAAAAGAGAATATTTTTACACTGTTGTGAATGTAAATTGGTACAGCCACTGTGGAAAACAGTATGGAGGCCTCTAGAGAAATTAAAAGTAGAACTTCCATATGATCTAGCAATCCCACTTCTGGGTATATATACAAAGGAAATGAAACCATTACCTCAAAGAGATATCTGTATTCCCATGTTCACTGCAGCATTATTCACAATAGTCATGTTATGAAAAAATATCTATCAAAGGATGAATGAATAAAGATGTGGTATATATTGATACATACAACAGAATATTATTTAGTCTTTAAAAAGAAGGAAACTCTTCCATCTGTAACACCATAAATGAAACTGGAGGGCATTATGTTAAATGAAATAAGATAGAGAAAGACAAACTGTAGAGTATCACTTATATGTGAACTCTAAAACATATATATATATATATATATATATATATATATATATATATATATATCATAGAAACAGAGTAGAATGGTGGTTGCCAGGGGCTGAAAGATGGGAAAAAGTGGGAGAGTTTGGTAAAAGGGTACAAATTTTCAGTTAAAAGATGAATAAGGTCAGAGGATCAAATGTATAAGAAGATGGCTGTAGTTGATAACACTGTATTGTATAACTGAAATTTGCTAAGAGAAAAAAAATTAAAAATAAGGTGATAGTAAATATGTGAGGTGATGGATGTGTTAATAAACTTAATTATGAGAATCATTCACAATGTATACATATATTAAATCATCATGTTTACACTTTAAATATATTACAATTTCATTTGTCAAATGTACCTCAATAAAGGTAGGAAAATGTGCCCTTATTTGGAAATAGGGTCTTTGCAGATATAGATAAGATGATGTCATACAGGATTAAGGTGGGTCCTAATCTAAAGACCGGTGTCCTTAAAAATAAAAAAAAACAAGACACATACAGAAGAAAGGTGGTCATGTGAACACGGAGGCAGAAATTGTAGCTTCAAGTCCAGCAATGCCAAGGATGGCTGGCAACCACCGGAAACGAGGAAGAGGCAAGAGGGATTCTCCCCTGGGGACTTCAGAGCAAACATGACCCTGATAACGCTTTGCCTTCAGATTTCTGGCCTCCAGAACTTTGAGAGAATAAATTCCTATTGTTTTAAACCAACCGGTTTGTAGAAATTTGTTACGACAGCCCTAGGAAACTGATACACAAATGTGCGAATAAACAAATAAACATTTTCAAAATTTTAAAAAATATCCAGTATAAATTTAATGGCTTATATTTCAAACATGTTCTCTCAAATATGCTTTCCTGATCTGGGAACTGCAATCATTTTACTTGCTCAGTCTAGAAGCTAATTGTAGCTACAGTTATTTATTCAAAGTAGAGTATTACCTACAAAGTATGTACTAAGTACTGATGATTCAAAGATAACTGAGATGCCAAGTTTAATATAATGTAGTGAAGGGAGGAAGATACTGAATGTGGCACTGTATCAAGAAGTGTGATCTGTTTTTTTGTATTGTAAACAATCTATTTTATATTCTTCGATGGACACTCTAAAACCAAGATTATAATTATGACACAGTGGAAAAATAATTATATTAGACTGAATCTCCATGGATTAGTGTGGATTCAACTCACAAATAGTGCAGTGCATTGACTGCTTTTTCATTTTCAAAATTCCATGCACATACTTCCGAAGGTTTTTTTTTTCATTTTCTTACATTCCCTGATGCACAGTGTTAGCTAGCTATCCCTTGAAGGAAATGGAGTCCTGTTTGGTCCACTGTTCTTTCTACAGTAAACAAAGTGAGAATAAATCCTACAGTAGTTAGTGCTCCATTTTTAAGGGACTCATTAAAAATAAACAGTAGAGGAGAGGCAATTACTGTTAACAAACATAGGCATAAAAACCACAAATAAAGGGCCATTAACACGGAAAAATAATTACTCAATCTTTCATCCAGATGCTTTTGTCAGTTTTATTTGCTGACACTGACTAACAGTTTTGTGAGAGGCCGTTGCTGGCTGCAGTGCGACCGTTCAATAGTTCCCCCTTTGCCTCTCACAAGAAGAGAAAAATGATCAGCATTGTCAGGGAATTCTACCGAAGTCTATTTAAAATATGGCATCAACTTCTCCCTTTCTCTTTCCTTTCTGTGAGATTTTTAGGTTTTATGTTACTTTATAGTGGTGTAAAAAAAAATATCATCATGATAGTTGTTTTACTAATGGATAGAAGGTAAAGATGAAATAAGCTTTCTTCCTTTTTAGGAATATGAGATTTGACAGAGGAGGGATTTGAATGTGGAGAAAAGCACAGAACATAATATGGAAGATATATTTCATCACTCCAGAGAATATCTTTGCAATTGCTTGACCTGACATATTTGTAACCAAGCCTTATAAGCTACATGTGAATGTGTGTGTGTGCATGTGTGTGTGTGTGTCTTTGGGAAAAAATAAGAAAAAAAGCAATATATTAATGTTAACATAATTCTAATTATCTGGAAAAAACAAACAATATGGAGTTAAGGTTTTGGTTCATTTTATCAGTTCAGCAAATTGAGCTCATTCAGACCTCACAGAATGCAGTATTACTAAAGGTTTATACTAACATTCCCAGGGTTCAGTCTGCCAATTCCTGCATTAAAGTCACCTACATCACTGCCACATCACAAAGTGGAACAACCTATAAGAATCCAACTCTTGCATAAGTTTCTGAGTGAAGCTATCTTAAAATTTACCAAGAATTGGCCACTAAAATACCATCAGCAAAGACATTCATGATTCATCTATTTTAAAAATACCAAGAATTATGATAAAAACAATAAATAAAACACACATACTCAGATCAAACTTTTTATCATACACGTAGTTGCAGTATCTGTCTTTTCTGGCTCACGTGGAAAATGAAGCAATTTACATAAAAATAATAGGCCTTTTTCTCAGTATCCAGATAGCACATATCTTAATGGAGAATGGAAAAAAACATTTCACTAGGAGTCGAATGACCCAAACTTTGCTACTAACTTATGATGCGGTCTCGAACAGAGCACGTTACCTTTTAGTTCTGAATGTTTTCTCCAGAATAAGGGAACTCAGTAAAGTGATCGTCAATGTCTTTCCAAGTCTAACATTCTATGGTAGTTAGAAACCAACTTAAAGCTGGTTAAGGCTTTAACCTAGACCTCTACTCACCTCCTGGGCTTCCGTTAGTCTCTAAGAAGTAACTCACTGGGAGAGAGCTGGTGGTCTAATGATCTCAGCCCCAGGGCTGCAAATGCTTAGAGGAGCAGCTGGATGAGTAAACCTATACATGAAATCCAAGCCTAAATGTTTACACAGAAAAATGCAGGTCACCTTATATGTCAGTTTGACTTAAACCCATAATATATGGTAATTGAAGCTTTTTAAAAGAAAAATATACTTTGCACATGGTTCTATGAAAGAAGACTATGTACAGTCAAATAAACACCAGCACTGCTTCAACTAAGCACTTTGGCCATTTTATCATTGCATGATTTTGTCAGATATTCTCCAGGGTACGATGGGAAAAAGACCAGAAATTGAGTTTGAATCCTGGCCTAAAAATTTACTGTCTCTATGACCTTGAAGAAGTTACTTGTTCTCCCATAGCTTCATCTATAAATCAGATAAATCAGGAACTATAGTACATGCCTTGTGGAAAGAGATAGTACTTAGAGATAGTAAAAGATGACTCAGAAATAGCAGATCCTCAATAAGTGATAGCTTTTATTGTTATTGTTACTCTTAGGTCTCTGATATAACTAGAATAATGTTGAATGTAGCCCATGTATTTCAATCATGGCCCATGCCATAGGTTTAATTTTTGGCATCACAAAGCCATTATCCCAAAGTACCCAGTCTATCAGGCTATTCTTTTCAGGTCTATTAAGTGCTCATTTGTTAGACAAGAAATTTGTGCATCCTTTATTTCAGAATATTGGTATATAAAATCTTTCAGAAATTTCCTCTAAGCAGCTTATGCTGCATTCAAAACTAAATTCTGTTTGATGTACAAGTGATGAGAGAATTTAGAATCTGCTGAAAATTAAAATAAATCTTTCAACCTGAAAATAATGGAAATTCAAGTTGGTAAATTAATTGAGGGAAGAATGGATATAATATAATGAATTCCTATATTATTATAACCAACCAATCATCTGATGAAAGGAGCATCAGGGGAAGAAAGATATTCTTTGGTAAATGATATTCAGTATTTTAACAGGTGTGAGTTTTCCTGAATGTTTCCTTTGATTTGACTTTGATAGGCTTTAAAAAGGAGGGATGATTTTCCACGTTCAGAGGAAAAGGAAAGAGAGAGAGAGAGAAGCAGAAATGTAACATAATATAAAATTCATGGTACTATGGACTTTAATAGTAATCTTTATACACGAACCTGTGATTTATTACGTAATCTCGAGAGAACTTACTGAGGGAACACTGCGTATCTGTTCACTAAGCTCTCAGTGTAATGGACAATTTATTGAATCTAAACCCTTCTGCTGGAAACAAGAAATCTTGAGACCATTATTTCTACTTAGAGCTTTCAGTTATGTAGACGTATGCCTGTAGTAGTTCATTAAAAATACTTTAAAAATTCTTTTTACTATCACCATAATGCACTGACAGAAGACAAATCAATATCTTTTGCCTCAATTACTAGGCAAAAAAAAAATGACTGCACCATAATTTTTTAAACAACAGGAGATTCTTTTCTTTCAGAAGAATTTCACATTAGTCTTCTATTCAGAGCAGAGATGAGAGAGAGAGAGAGAGAGAGAGAGAGAGATAGGTCATGTCTTTTTCCTCCTGCCACGGCTCCAGTTCTAAGAGACACTGGTTATATCCTCAGTAAGTCTCCCTTAGCCTGCATGAAATTTTGTGTCCTTTTTCTTGCAACCGTTTTCTCTTAATTACTACGACAGCCAATGTCTTAGTCTTAGTGCTCTCTGGAACATGGATGGATAGGCAATGACTCACTCACATGGCTCGGCCCACATTCATAACTAAGAAATAAAAGTATAAAAATAAATTGACCATATCTGGCCAACAGATGCAAGAAGAAAGCACTATGGAGGCTTTTGCATGAGGGAACAGAAAGGGCCAGCTCTGGGTGTGGCAAAAATCACTCCCTCCCATTCTGGGGCTGGCACCATCTGTGGCTACACCTAA
The DNA here is from genome assembly GCF_964270905.1 of Leucopleurus acutus. Classification (NCBI taxonomy): domain Eukaryota; kingdom Metazoa; phylum Chordata; class Mammalia; order Artiodactyla; family Delphinidae; genus Leucopleurus; species Leucopleurus acutus. The sequence goes on along the minus strand of NC_139142.1, from coordinate 17,970,521 downwards.
TTGCGAGCAGGCTGGAAGAGGCAGAAACAGCTATTCCCTAGGAGAAGGGAAAACAGATTTGGTGAGCTTCTAGCCAGTCTCTGCCATCATGGTGCTCTGTCCTTTCTTTATTCAAAATAATAACTGGGTACCTAAGTACAGGCTGCTGATACCAAAGATCTAATAGTGAGTAAAACCAGCCAATTATTTTCTTTCCTGAGAGCTCAAAATAAAAAGTGTAAAAGATATATGAATGCTTTCAGACTTCTGGATTTTAGGACAAGTAAAATTTTATAACATTTGACAATGTTCAAAAAAATACTGCTCACTGGGCTCACAAACATTTCATTAAAATGGAGGGAGGCATTTTAACAATTAAATACAGGAAGAATCAAATCTCATGATAAGAGGCCGTTCTTGAAATTGAACAAATTTAACTTTATGGAAACGCCACTATATTTATTTTAGTTTGCTGTGGATGAATGACACTTTATCGTAGCCCTGCCTCTTACCATTTAGACGAACATTGCAGAGCGCCTCCTGTGACAGGTAAAACACAATCTTCCCAGGAGCCCATTGCATTTTTAGGCAACTGAGTTAAATTTTTTCTATATAGTTAACAGATAGAGTTTAACTCTAAGTGAAGAGCTTTCTCACTGTGAACAAACCACATGCTTTGACCACCCAGCAGCTTGCTGGAAACACAGTGATCCTCTGAGATTGTCCCTTTACCTCTCTTACCACAGTATATCAGTTATGGAGTCCTGTAGGACTTACTTTTTCTGGTACATATTTTTGTGAATCATATCCAGTCATATTGCTTCATGGTCATAAAAGGTGACCTAGAAAGTTTTTTCTCTGAGGTACCTGTTGAGGTTCATGTTGTCACAAAGTTCATGATTAATTTTGGTGAATATTCCATGAATGCTTAAAAAGGTTCTTATAGTACACTAATGTTAAAAAGTATTTACTCCTTCTCCTACTCCTAATACACACTCCCATTGAAGAATTTGCTTCCATACTCTATTGATTTTGAGTTTGGTACAGTGACTTGCTGTGGCTCAAAGTGTGTAAAGTATATGTACCCTTCCTCTTGAATTTAGGCTCAGCCTTGGCTTATTTGGTCAATGGAATACAGGTGGAAATAGTGAGCTGGTGGCAACATTAAGTCTTAAGAAGCATTTATGTGTTTCCATTTGCTACTTGCACTGCTAATATTGCCATGAAAAGGTATGCTGACTAGCCTGTGGGTCCAAAGAGGCTAAGTGACATGTAAAGTAGACCTGACTCAAGATTACAAGCTCATCCCAAATGTGTTGACTCACAACCAAGCCACACATGCATGAAATGAGCACAGCTGAGATTAGCACAACAGTTCTAAGTGATCTGAAGACACACAAGAAATACATGTTTATTTTTATATCTCACTGAGATTTTGAACTGGTTGTTAGGCATTAACCCAATATTAGCTGACTAATACAGTGCTGCAATGCTCTATTTGTAAGGTACAAAGTTTCATGCAGACATTAAATCAAATATACTAATGTCATATTCAAATTCTTTAATTATACTCACATATTTGATCTCTAAGGGCTAAGAAAACTGTATAAAAGTCTTAACTGAAGTTCAGATTCTTTCAAATGCACCTCATACTTCTGTTTTTCTTTAAGTATTTTTGTGCTCAAATATAATCTTTAAAGCCTTTCCAAAGATTCTGGCCAATCCTAATTCTGTAACTCTTAGATACCAACCTAAAGAGATATAATAATATTATTATCTAAAATGGCCTTTGATATTAATTGCATTTTAACAGTGATTTTTGAAACATGAATACTGTAAGTAAAGGATAGACTTGAAATAATGCAATTTCACAGACTCTGGAAGGCAGATGGATGATTTATTTTGAGATATACTGCCTTTCAATATCAGATCTCAAATTATATTAAATATGTGACCACTTACCTTATCTTTTGGGATAGTCTTGATAGTGATATCTGGAGACATATGTGAAATGGGATAGGTTTAGAAGGAGAAATGCATTTACTGGATAGAACCAAAATTTAATGCTGTGAAGTACATATTGAAATGTGGGAATTAACAAAGTGTTGGCTGTATTGTTTTCACATAGGTGTCTACCTATTTTTGCTTTGTGTATATTTCACTGTGGCATTATAAATTAGAAAGAAAACAGTCCTTGAAATAAAAGCTAAAATTCAGTGTTACCAATTTATTTCCCTAGGTGGAATTTTCTCTTTATATCTGAGTTTTATTTTTTAAAGCAAGTTGTCAAACATTTAAAAAGATATATACAATTTTTTTCCTGAGCTGTTGGCTTAAATGTTTAATTAAGAGTCTCTGTTTTGAAATATTTCCTGGCTCCTTGATTTGTAATAAGTACAAGTTGTAGAGAAACTAAGATGTTCTACATGAATAGTATCTATTAAAACTTCATACAATTACCACAGTTCAACTAATAGCATTTTGGTTAAGATTTATTTTAGTTTCAAATTGTGTAAATACCTCATATTTTTTTATAACAATAAAAAAGGATTATTAAAGGACTCATTCATGTAATTTTACTTGAACATAGGAAATACAGGTATTAGGTTATTATGGCCCAAAATGGAAATACAAGCTTGACTATAGGTCTTTTTTATTTTATTTTTTTGGCTGCACGTGGGCCTTCTCTAGTTGTAGTAAGCAGGGGCTACTCTTCGTTGTGGTGCACGGGCTTCTCTTTGCGGTGGCTTCTCTTGTTGAGGAGCATGGGCTCTAGGTGTGCAGGCTTCAGTAGTTGTGGCATGAGGGCTCAATTGTGGCACATGGGCTTAGCTGCTCCGCGACCTGTGGAATCTTCCTGGACCAGGGCTCAAACCCGTGCCCCCCGCATTGGCAGGCAGATTTTTAACCACTGCACCCCAGGGAAATCCCAACTATAGGTCTTATAAATAAAATATTTCTCTTGTTTTAGATTCAGGCAAAAGTTAGGAGGTAATTTTTATGAGTTTATAAAATTCCAGTTAACTACTTCCCTTTCTTGATAAAATCAAATTCATTTTTCTTATTAGCAAGTTAACAGCCTTTTAAAAATACTCTAATTCAATAATACATTAAAATTTGCTAATTTTTATTTCTAGGTTTTCTGTCTTGTTTAAATAGAATGGAGATGATTTTACAGTGGACTTCTTTATGTGATGTGTAGCTCTTGAATATAGTAGCAATAACTTGGGACACCTGCCTGGCATTCAGGGTTGCCTAGGTGCACCTTGTGCCTGAAAATTTGAGCTATTTCTAGGGAAAACTAGATACAGAATGACCTAGGCCCAAACTTCTCCATGTTCTGTGTCCAAAACTGCTGTGTGGGGCACTCTTCACTGACCACTACAACTTCTGAAATCTGCAGCTTCTTTGCCCAGTAAGATTACATTACTTCTTCTCTCTTGTAATTAAGCATTGAGCATGACAATTTCTCAAAATAATAGAAAAATGGAGACCACATTTGGACAGTTCCAGGCCTGACCCATGAAAAGGTCCCAAGCCATATCATATATACATATGATACTTACAGTTCAGTTGTGCTAACTCATTTTGAAGCCGTGTGTTAAAAGTGATGGAGTCTGCAGAAGGAAGAAGCTTAAATCACCATTGGAGGAGAGTCTCTGCCAATCATGACTGCCCACTGCAATTTTGGACTTAGCGTGAATAAGAAATAAACTTTTGGTGGTAGATTCTTTCCAAAGGTGGTCACAATAATCTCTCCCATCTTTCATCTCCCATGTGTAGGTATACACCAGTTATAAAAGACAAGGCAAGGAGATTCTTTTTCCATTTTACCATTTTCCCCTATGATAAGATTTTGCAAGACTAGTGTAATATAACAGGCAGGATACTGATGTCACTATAATCTACCAATGTTATTCAGCTTTCAACAGTTTTACTTCTAGGTGTGTGTGTGTGTGTATAGTTGTTTACAACTTATCACTTGTGTAGACTCATGTGACCACCTCCACAGTCAAGATTCAGAAGAGTTCCATTACCTCAGGGATCTCCTGTTGTTTCCCTTTTATGACACACCCACCTCTCCTCTCCCAACTTTGTCCCTTACCTCTGGCAACCACTAATCTGTCCTCTATTTCTAAGTTTTGTTATTTTAAAGAATGTTTTATAAATTGAATCATACAGTTTGTAACATTTGGACAGTGGCGCTTTTCACTCAACATAATTCCCTGAAGATGGACCCAAATTGTTGCGTGTATCAGTAGACTCTTCCTCTTTATTACTAAGAAGTATCCCATAGTGTGGACATACCACAGTTTAACCATTCACCTGTTGAACAACATTTGGGTTGTTTCCAGTCTTGGGATATTCTGTATAAAACTTCTATGAACTTCCGGTATAGATTCTTGTATATAAGTGTTCATTTCTCCGAAATAAATGTCCAGAAGTGCAGTTGCTGAGACACATAGTAGTTGCATGTTTAGTATCTTTTTTTTAAAGAAAATGCAAACTTTTTAAAAATGGCTGTACCATTTTACCTCCCCAGCTGCAATGTATGAATGACACAATTTCATTGCATTCTCACCAGGACTTGATGTTATCATTTTTTAATTTTAATAATTCTGATAGGTATGTAATAGTAACTTGTGGTTTTAACTTGCATTTCCCTGCTGACTGATGATGATATTGAACACTTTTTCGTGTGCTTCTTTGCTTCCTTGCCTCTTCAGTGCTCATGTACTATATCCTCTTCAGTAAAATGTCTGTTACTATTGTTTTGAGAGCTTTAAAATATATTCTAGACACTAGGCTTTTGGTGGATATATGGTTTGCAAATACTTTCTATGAATATGTAGATTGTCTTTTCATCCTCTTCAGGCTTTTTGCAGAGCAAATGTTTTTAACTTTGATGAGATCATATTTATCAAATTTTGCTTTTATGGATTGGGCTTTTGGTATTGAATCTAAGAATTCTCTCCCAGAATTTTTTTTTTTAGTAGGAGGTGTTTGTATATTTAGAAATCAGCCCTTGTCAGTCTCATCATTTGCAAATATTTTCTCCCAGTCCACAGGATATCTTTTAGTTTTGTTTATGGTTTCTTTTTCTGTGCAAAATTTTATGTTTGATTAGGTCCCATTCCCCAAACTTTTGTCTCAAAGATTTTCTCATGTGTCTTTTCTTTTTATAAAATGCATTAAATCTTTATATTTAAGTCTGTGATCAATTTTGAGTTAATTTTTGCCAGAAGGCATGAGATTTAGGTCAAGTTTTGCTTTTTAAACTTATGGACATCCAGTTGCTCCAGCATATTTGTTGATAAAGCTATCTTTCCTGAATTGAATTGCTTTTGCCACTTTGTCAAAATCATTTGAGCATATTTGGGTGGGACTATTTCTGAATTCTCTATCCCATTCCAATCATCTACGTGTTTATCCCTCGCTAATATCACACTGCCTTGACTACTTAATAACTGGTAGAGTGATTCTGCCCACTGTATCCTTCTTTGCTGAGATTATTTTTGCTATTCTAGGGCCTGTGCCTTTCCATATACATTTTAGAATAAGCTTCTTTATTTCTATACAAATTCTTGCTGGAATTTTGATAGAAATTTCATTAAACCTAAAGATAAACCAAAGTAAATTTGACATTTTTACTATGTTGATTCTTCCAGTTCATAGATATGTGTCTCCCTTTATTTAGGTCTCCTTTGATTTCTTCCAATAGTAGTAGTGTAATTTTCAGGATACCAATCCTGTATGTGTTTTGTCGAATACACATCTAAGTGTATCTGTTTTTTTTTTTTTTTTTTTTTTTTTTTTGGAGAGATGCATGTGGTAGTCTGTTTTTAATTTTGCTTTCCATTTGTATCTTCTTAGTATATATAAATGTGATTGATTTTTGCATGTAGATCTTGTGTCCTGCAACTTTGCTGAACTCATTAGTTCTAGGAGATAATTTTATAGATTCCTTGGGAACGAGTATCCATAAAGAAAATCATTTCATTTACAAATAGAGACACTATTTTTTTTCCTTTCCAATAGGTTTGCCATTTATTTCTTTTTCTTGCCATATTAAAGTAGTTAGAATATTCAGTACTTTGAAGAGTATGAGTATTGGGAGCATTATGCCTTTTGTTAGAGTATTCAGTCATTCACCATTAAGTATGATGTTAGGTATGGATTTTTTTCATACCTGCTCTTTATCAAGTTGAGGTAATACCCCTCTACTTATAACTTGCTGAGTATTTTTTTTAAATTATTTTTGGGTGTTGGACTTTATCAATGGATAAGATCATATGAGTTTTCTTCTTTTGCTTATTGATATGATAGATTACATTGATTGGTTTTTGGATGTCAGACCAACCTTGCATATTTAGAATAAATCCCACTTGGTCTTGATGTGTAATTCTTTTTATATATTGTTAGATTCAGTTTGTTCATTTTTGTTTCAAGGATTTTTGTGCCTAAATTTATAAGACCTACATGGATCTGTAGTTTTAATTTTTTGTACTTTCCTTTTCTATTTTTTTTTTTTTGGATTTGGGTAATACTAGTCTCATAAAATGAATCGGGAAATGTTCCCTATTATATTTTCTGGAAGAAATTTGATAAAATTTATAATAATTTTTTACATTTATACAGAATTTTCCCATGATGACATCTGGGCCTAGAGATTAATTGTGGGGGAGGTTTTTAATCATAATTCAATTTTTAAATGATTCTAGAGCTATTCAGATTATCTAATTCAATGTTGATTGAATTTTTGTACCTTATGGGTTTCAACAAATTCATCCATTTCTTCTAAGTTGTAAAATTTATGCGTGTAAAATTACTTGTTTTTTTTTATAAGAATATAAGAATATTTTCTTTTATTATCTTTTTAATGACTATGGAATCTTTAGGGTATCTCTTTTTAAATTCCTAGTGTTGATGATTTGTGCCTTCTTTGCTGTTATTTTTTTTTTCAGTCTTGTTCAAAGTTTGCCAGTCTAGTTGCTGTTTTTGTTTGATTGATTTTTATATACTGTTTTCCTTTCAATTTCATTATTTTCTTTCTGATCTTTTTATCATTTTCTTCCTTCTGCTTACACTGGGTTCCTTGTGCTCTTTTTTCTAGTTTTTTGGTTTTGTTTTTATTTTTTTAATGGTAGAAACATAGATTAGTGAATTGAGACCGTTCCTCATTTCTACCATCCAATCATGCCTTTTTTAGTGACTTTGCCACTTCCACCATCATGCGGTGGAATCTTGTTCTGCTTCATGTGAATTTCAGCTGGCTCTGTGACTTTCTTTGGTCAATAAAAAGCAATAGAAGTAATGTTCTGTGACTTTTGCGACTAAGCCTTATGAGAACTAGGAACACGTTTTATCCTCAAGGAAGCCAGGTTCCATGTGAAGAAGCATGAGCTAGGTCAATGGGGTACCACAATGGTAGTCAAAAACAGAGCCACAAAATTTGAACAGAACATCCTAGATCCTCTGGCTCCAACCATATAGAGCATAGATGAGCCTTATCATCTGAGACTTGCTGGAATTTATGACCCCCAAAATATTGAACAATTCAATGATTGTTGTCTTTTTTTTTAATTCTTTATTGGGGTATAATTGATTTACAATGTTGTGTTAGTTTCAGATGTACAGCAAAGTGAATCTGTTATACAAATACATATATCCACTCTTTTTTCAGATTCTTTTCCCTCTACTCATATTTGATTGTTATCTTAAGCCACAAAATTATGGAGTTGTTTTTTACACAGTAATAGATGATCAAATATTTTTATTTGTGGAGCTACTAAGATTTGTAGTTTGTTTGTTACCTTGTCTAACAATACCTTAACTTATGCAAAAGTAGCAAACAAATTTTTCAGACTGAACTTTTGATATAGATAACACAATTATGTAATATAAGCAGTGATATGCATACATTTAATGAGTTTTAAACATTTCATTCATGGTGTTCATGAAAAATACATTAGGCATAATCCCTAGATACTTTAGATATCTTAATTGTAAATTTAACAAAAATTGATTAAAAAAATGGTATTGTGGTAAAACTTCAAGTTCCACATATTAACTATTCTTTTGGAATTGAGTTTCAAGTACTTAAATTAATATTACATTTTAGGTAGTGGCATTATTATTATTTAAAGATAGAATAAAACTTCTCAAAATAATAGGAAAAAATGGAAAACAAGCTATTCAAGGTTTAATGAGCAGGCAACATATTAAACTCATGTTTTAATAAGCAAATGCTGGAAAAAGGAGGGGGTATGGAGAACTGGCATTCTGGTATTACACATATCATAGGCAAAGTTCCATACATACTGCTAATTACCAAACTATTGATAGTCCTTTTAACTAGAACCAATCCTATGACCATAAGGAAGGGCCCAACACTCTAAAAGAACTTGTGGGACCTGGGTTACAGTTCAAGTTCTGACATCACTTCCTTTTCACCAGATCACTTACCCATTTTGACCTGAATTTTCTAATGAGTAAAGCTCCTTAATTTTATGCTTCTAAATAATTCCCTCCTAACCACCATATATGTCACACATCTTTAAAGAAGAAGCTACAGAAACTAATCTAATCTACTCATAATTTACAATAAACTTTGAAAAATCAAATATTTTAGAAGCTTGCTTATCCTTTTATATTTAATATGATTCTTACCAACAAAAGAAACATTTTCAAATACCCCAAATGTATATTTCAACATTAATGAAATGTTAAGGTCCATTTAATCTATGGCATGATACCATCAATATTTTCTAATTATTTGTATACCATTTGAGCCTCATATTCCAGCATCCTTATAACTTGATAAAATGGATATAGATCATTTCACCTAAGAAAATCAAGATCCATCTGTTATATTTTAAATGCATCTGTTCATCTGCTAAATCCATTTGTCAAATTCATTTAAGTTAACAGAGATTTCCTCTAAGTACATAAAATATGTGAGAAAAAGAATTAAGGCAGAGTCCTGCTTTACCAGATACCAGGGGAAAAATGCTTACTCAAAGCGAACTATTTTTCCAAATGTTTAAAAAATGTTTTTAATATAGTTTACCTGAATTCTATAAAGCATGTTTAATCTACTTTGAAAACTATCCTCAATGATAGAGAGGATAATTTTTAGGTAATGAAAACATGTTTTTAACTTTTATTTTTAAACATATTTTAACTTCAAGGGAATATTAAAATATTATATTTAGATATATGGAAGAGAGATGATGGGAAGGAACGTTAGGTCAGCCTTCTGATGGTAATGCAGACTTTCATGAGTTTGAATTGGAAGGAATTTATAAAACATATGCACTTAGTGTCAATGCCATTTCTTCCACTTAAACATTGAGATTTACACAGGTTGAGCATTCTACCAAGATCCACAGATGTTTAGAGAAGATTGAGAAGGTGGGTCCAGAAGACACTAGAGGCAGGGAAAGTGACTGGCTATTCAGATCATCTCTTGTACGTTAAGCAAATGACCTTCCCTTCTACACTGACCTTGATCCCAAGATGAACTTCTTTCATGTTCTCATCCAACTTTCTTAACATGACATTTAATATGGGCCAAATAAACCTCTTCATATCTTATCTGCTCCCTGTAATTTTTCTCAGCAAACATAAGTCTTTCTACCATTTATGAATAAAGTAAACCCTCCTGTACAAGTATCTGAACCTCAGGTCCTCATCTGTGCAATGGGACAATACTATCTACTACTACATTAAGCTACTATGAAGTCATTAAAAAAGAATAAGGTATGTAAAATGACTAATAATGTCTACATACAATTTGTATTTGCCACATACAATTTTAAGGAATTATTTCTGATTCACATAACTTGCACATCTACTACCATTTCAGAACTTACCATAGTTTTCACAATCCTGAAACTTTTTCATATGCTCTTTTCTCTGTTTGGATAATCTTCACTCAACCCTCCTCTATGTTTCTCATCTATGTAATCCTTACTTATCTCCAAAGATCTAGATCACCTGTGGCCTCCACCCTCTACTATCAGCCTTCTCCTCACTGTATTTGAGGACTCTCTCCCCTACTTTCCTTTATCATATCACTTGTGAGTCCTTATTAAATACTCATCTCTCCCCCAGCCTCTGCACTAACTCCTAAGTGGCAGACTCCTTTCTAATTCAACTTTGTATCCCCAAAGTCCAGCATCTAGAAGCTATTTAAGAACTGTTTTCTGAAAGGAGAAAATAAATAATTATACTATTAGGCCATTTTCTCCTTATTTTAAATGTTTACTGGGTCTAGAATATTCTCCCCCACACTTAATGATGTGTTCTCTTGTCACTTCTTGTATCAGATATGACACGATTTCTCAAGCAGGAAGTGAAAGGCTTTCTTCTGTGTGCTCGTAATATTCGATTTATAATTTTATGGCCATTGCGGTAATTTAACCATCTCCTCTTTTCCCATGTTTCATGTCTTTTTAAAAGGTATAGTTCTAAAGACAGGGATCCCAAATTCAGGTGCCAAATGGGCCAGACAACCATGAGCATAAAATGGAAGAGGGTGGTGTTATAACAGTTAACATTTGCTTAACTTTTACTTCATTCCAGACACTGGGACTTATTAACTCTTCTAGCCTCACACCGATGCTATGTGTTAGAGAATATTTTTATCCCATTTAAAAATAAACTAAAGCACAGAGAATTTAAGTAACTCTCTGCACTGGAGGAGGCAGAATTTGAACCCAAACAGGTCTGCTCCAGGGTCTACACTCTTACGCACTGGAGTAAATACTGCTAGGTAGTAGAAGGGTAGGTAGGAGTGTGGGCGAATAAAGAGAGGACACATGATCTTTCTAAACAGCCCCTAAGACTCACTGGCTTAATACAATAAGTCATGCTAATGGTCAAGCAAAGTCTATGGTGATTGGGTGGCTTTCCAAGTGACTTGTTAATCCTAGCTCAATTTGACTAATACATAGAAAATAATAACTTCTTCAGAGAAAGAAAACCTTATTCTGAACTCAGCCTCATAGGGTAATGGACAGAGAAGTAGCACAGCACCCAGCCATCTATAAATGCTGCCCTTTGTTGTATAAAACATACCACTGAGATATTGAATTGTGTTCCCTGTGTTATACAGTAAATCCTTGTTGCTTATAAAAGAAACACAAACAAAAACATACCATTGAAAATTCAGAGTTCATTTACTCCCATGAGTGAAATCCTTCCACTGTTCTTCCTATGTTTTTGAAGTTTCTGATTCATGGCAAGGATTTAAAAAGTTTTTGCATGAATAAATAAATGAATATAAGTGTGAAGTGTTGTTGGTAATGTCTACACTAGAATCCTTGCTTGTTAATATTAGGATCAAATGATCTCTAGGAAAATCACATACTCCTAGATCTGGAGGAGAATCACTTACAAAAGACTTTAGACAGAAAGATATACAAAGAATCTAAAAAGCCTTCAGAAGTTTTTGTCTGAAATCTTCTTATTGGAGGGGGAAAATGCTTTCCTGAAGTTACAACGAAATGTTTTACACAAAACTGTATTTGATAAAAACTAGAACAGTTTCTTTCTATAAACATTAAAACTTTTGAAGTAGTTCAGCAAGAGAAATATACAAATGTTGAAAATTAATTAATTTAGGTAAATTTCTTGATCATTTGAAAAAGTGCCACTAATTATTCATGCAATTCTGAAATAAACTAATCACCTAATAATTATAATATCCATGAATTTTTTGGTTCAAACCTCAGTCCAGCATTTGTCAATTCTTGTTGAAGGCAGATTAATAGACTTCTTATTCATTCCAGTTTTTTAATAAAACATCTCTTTTTATCTTTTTTGAATATTTTTATTTGTTTTTTCTTTAAAACTTTTGAAGGGCTTCTATTTCTAATAACATCTCCAACTAATTATCCTAAGAAGTAGCATTCCATAACAAATTTTATCTCACACACACAGATACACATACAATCCAAATATTCTGGATAAAACATAGTAAAAAGCTTTTTTAAAACAGAGTTCATTTTTAAAGCAGTTTTAGGTTCACAGAAAATAAATATTTTTTGAAATCACAAATGTGATCTCAAGAAAATAAAGAAAATATTCAGGTTGGCAAAAATAAAGACCAAAATAATAATAATAGTAAGCATAGTAAGCAAGACTAAAGTTATGGGTTTTTTGAGGGCATTTACCAATTTCAGTAAATTGGGTCTTGGATTTCAAGGTTCATGTAGAGGATGGAATATAGAAGCCTTGCATTTAAACGAAACATAGAATGGGAGCTAGCATACTCTAGTCTCCCACCAAACAAACACAAATAGCCAGGGTCTTTAAAATATCAATTCTACACCATCAGTAAAAAAGTAGTCTAGAAAACATTCTTCTATATGCAAAATGAGACAGCGAGGATAAATAATATTTCTGCCTTAGCTTGATCTTGGTGAGAGAAAAAAAAAACATTCTTCTGAATATTCATAATCTCAAGATGATCAATAAACTTAAGGTATCCCAGAAGAAGCAAAAGCAAATTCTCCCTGGAGAAACAAACCACAGTCTATGCCTCATAGGATTCCCAAGTTAAAACCCATCAAACATGTTCACACTGCAAAATTACAAAACTGGTAGGAAAATGAGTTTTGCTGAGTTGAGATTTTTCAGAGCTAAAGAGAAAATTAGGGAACTGCAAGATAAGCTGGGAATAAAGGATGTACTATGCTTCAGAGAGGGGCAAAGAGATGAAAAAATATGAGAGTGTAAGAGATAGGAAAAGCTGTAATATTTCTCTTATTGAGTTGCAATAGAGAGAATAGAGGTAATGTAAAAAAAGGTCAAATTTAAAGGGATAATGGCTGATACTTTTTCCAAATTGATGAAAGCCATGGATTCTTAGGTTTAGAAAGCACAATAAATCCCAAGCAATATAGATAAAAAGTAATCTTCATCTATTTACAAATGGTGAAAGACAGGAAGGAGTAGAGAGTTGAGTAGGCATAAAAATGCATACACATAGAGAAAGATCTAGAGAGAAAGAGAGAGAACATAATGATGTTAGAAGAGAGTTCTGGGGAGAGGTATCTGACTATGTAACTATTTCCCCACACATCTATTTTTTAACTTTGAACACTTTACTTTCATTTGAGCCTATCCCATTTATGAAACATACTCTTCTTTCGTAGTACATGTTTTCCATGAGGGCTCATTAAAGTAATTTATTTCTTGGACCTAATCTTTCCTGACTAATAAAAACTTAAAAAACCTAGAATTGCACAGCTCTTTCGGTAAACAAGATCTTTCTCATTCCGAAGCAAAAGGAATTGGTTGGTAACATGACATTATCTAATTTTACACCATCTTGTTTCAGCTCCTGAATCAAACCAGCCATTGGCTCTGTCAGTCAAGCTGTTTTTTAAATTATGATTTTAAACTATGATTCTTGACATTCGAAAGGAAATCAAACCCTTTTTTTTGGTGACAGGTCTTGAAACTGAAGTACATTTGGACATTTTGAACTGCCCTGCTGTTAAATCTTACCTAAATACACTGCCTTACATTCCCACACCTGACCTGCCGGCTTTTTTATTTCTCCATCTGCTAAGTGGCACAATGCCCATCAAACACACTAGACTTGCCTAAGGAAGTGAGCTCCAAAGCAACTCCTGGGGGAAAGGGTAGATGAGAACGCCTCCAGGGAATGATTCAACATTTGAGCTGCTGTGAGGAGACACATAACAAAAGCATTCATCCACCCATCTCCAAAAACATTATGCCTCTTGACTGCGCTTCCTATGGTGATGTATTTTTGCTATTAAATGGCTGCAGAACCTTGGAAAGCCTGACAGGTTTTATCAGCCTTGACAGCTGTCTCGAAGAAACAGCAGGCAACCTATAACTTCAACCATCATATGCAGCTATCTCCTCGGGTCCTGCCAGAGTTTGCAAAGCTGAGTCTGATCATCACTCAGACAGAGGCCCTCCCTGATGAATGTGTACAGGCCTCTTCAGGGCAGGGATCTTTTAGTGCAGGGAGCCAGGGTTTCAGATTATGGTGAGACTACATTAATTGGAACCTGGATGGTGACATTTAGGGCTGTTAAGACAGTTAGTCCAAATTCAAGTATTTACTTCTGGTACCTCTATGTTCCTGGCAGTGGGATAGGCCCTGCAGGGGAAGCAAGAAGAAATTAAATTGCAATCATGCCTATTAAGCAGCTTAGAGTACAAGGTGTTCCATCTCTTAGGACCTATCAGTCCTTCCCTATAGGACAGTCACATATTCAAGCCTTCCTTCTCCTCTACCTGCCAATCTTCCTGTGACCCTTTCTTCAACTCGTTCCATTACTTTTTTTTTTTTTGCCCCACAAACTTCTTGTAAAAGGAACTACACTGAATGCTCCTGCTATAAATTGAAAGTTTGTGTCCCCTCAAAATTCCTATGGTGAAATCCTATAACCCCCAAGGTTATATTAAAAGATGAGGCATTGGGAGGTGATTAGGTCATGAGGGTGGAGTCCTCAGGAGTGAGATTAGTGCTTTATAAAAAAGGCCTGAGATGTTTCTCTCACCCCTTCCATCGTGAGAGGATGCAGCAGGAAGGTGCCATCTCTGAGCCAGAAAGTGAGCTCTCACCACGGCTCCATCATACTGACACTTTGCTCTTGGACTTGCCAGATGCCAGAACTGTGAGAAATAAATTTCTGTTGTTTATAAACTACCCAGTTTATGGTACTTTTTTCTAGCAGCCCAAATGGACTCAGAAAGTCCCCATACCTTCACCAGGTTACCTTTCAAACTGCAAAATTGTCTTTCGCCTCTGACTCGCAAGGAAACTGCTTGTCCTGCAAGAACTGTCTTACTTTCCCAGCCAAAGGCTTCATTCCCCTGCCTCTTCAGTGTCCAATCTCACTCTGAAATCTCTGCTTCCAGGTCACCAGAGACAGTTCTCTCTTTAGGTTCTGCCAGGTGACTTTGTATAACAGAAATGAAAAAAAAAAAAAAAAAACAGAGTAAGAGAGATCTAAGGATTATTCCTGGTTTTGACACTAGGGACATGGGTGACTTAACCTCCCTAAGCTGGAATGTTCCCTCAGTATAAAAACATTTATGACCCCCCTTGGAGGGTCACTGAGAAAGCATTTAAAATGCCTAATAGCACACTGAATGATACATATTGTGTATAAGTTTGCATATGTTTTCTGGTGTTTTTAAAATTCTTCTCAATCTCTCTCACCTTGTCCTGCTCTGTTATCTGATCCTGACCCTCTTGAAAAAAAAAAAATGTGTCAAGGACAAGCATGTATGATTCAGAGCTAGAGAAACCTGGGTTCCAATCAAGCACTGTTTTTTTTTAACTTTATTATTATATTAAAGTGTAGTTGATTAACAATGTTGTGTTAGTTTCAGGTGTACAACAAAGTGATTCAGTTATACATATACATGTATCTATTCTTTTTCAAATTCTTTTCCCAATTAGGTTGTTACAGAATATTGAGCAGAATTCCCTGTGCTATACAATAGGTACTTGTTGGTTATCCATTTTAAATATAGCAGTGTGCACATGTCAATCCCAAACTCCCTAACTATCCCCTGCCCTTCCCCTAAGTTCATTCTCTAAGTCTGTGAGTCTGTTTCTGTTTTGTAAATAAGTTCATTTGTATCACTTTTTTTTAGATTCCACACATAAGTGATATCATACAATATTTCTCTTTCTCTGTCTGACTTATTTCACTCAGTATGACAATCTCTAGGTCCATCCATGTTGCTGCAAATGGCATTATTTCATTCTTTTTAGTGGCTGAGTAATATTCCATTACTCATATGTGGCATATATGTAACACATCTTCTTTATCCATTCTTCTGTCGATGGACACACTGCTTTTTAAAAATTGTATTTAAACTTTTTAAATTTTGAAATAATTTAAGACTCCCAAGAAGGTACAAAACTTACAAAGAGGTCTCAAGTATCCCTTACTCAGCTTTCCCCAATGATAGCATCTTATATAACCATAATACATAATTCAAAACCAGGAAACTGACATTGGTACAATCTTATTTCCACAATTATAGACTTCATTTGAATTCTACTAGTTTTCACAAGTGCTTCAAGTACTGCTATTCACTGTTTATGGAAAGTTTACTTAATCTGTCTGAACTTTAGTCTGTAAAATAAGAATAATTTATCATCATCAACCTCATAGAGAGTTTTTGAGTTTTATGGGAGGTCTCATATGTAAATTCACATACATCCAACCTATTGTGGGTTATAGTTAGAACTATTACTCCCAGGCAGTGTTCTGTGGTCAGTTAGAGCACAGACTCTAGGGCCAGAAGGCCTAGCTTTGTATACTTGTTCTCTACTTCCTACTTGGTAATCTCTCAGACCATCAGTTTCTTCAGCACAGAAATGGGGATAATAATAGCACTTGCCCGAGTATAGTTTTGAGAGAGTTTAGATAATATTTTAAAAGAACTTCAAATGTTACCTGACATCTAGTAAGTATTGTGCTAGCTCTTATTACATCTATAGTGTCTAGTACTTACTAGGAGGATAATAAATGTTCATTTGTATTTTATTATTCTCCTTGTCCTTTCAATGTTGGTTTATGGGATTCTGCCCTCAGCTGTCTTCCTTATCAAATACAGAGAATTTCTATAAATTCTCATCTACTCTCAGGATTTCACCAATTCCCAGGTCTATACCTCTATCTTATATACCTGCTTTTGCTCCCAGATCTGAATTACAAGTTTCACACAGACATCTCTAAATAAAACTCATTCTTATCTTTTTCTCTGAAACACTGGGACCTTGGTAAGAGTTCACTCTGAGCTATGAACTTGCAGGCAAGGAAAGTAATCTTCCTACAGGCAGGGAGCTGTGAGCCCTTCCCCCCAGATTTCTCACCTTCCCTCACCCACCACCTTCCACTCTCATCCACCCCCACAGTCAGCAAGAAATCTGTCAAGTGGGGCGAAACCATAGGTGAGGAGGAGATAATCAACTCAGGCAGAAGTGTTGCCAACATGTATATTGGGGTCTCTGGACAGCAGGAATTCTTGGGGAGCAAGACATGAGAACTCACTGTTCATTATGTGGGTTGACAATGTTGTATTAACAAGATGTTCTTCATCTGTCTGTCCTTGAAGGAGGGTGTATTAGTTTCTTAAGACTGTAACAATAACGACAAACTGGGTGGCTTAAACCACAGACATTTATTGTTTCACAGCTTTGGATGCTAGAAGCCAGAGATCAAGGTGTTGTCATGGTTGGGCTCTTTCCATGGTCTGTAAGGTGGAATCTCCCCTAGCTTGTGCTTGTTTGCGACACTGGTATTCCTTGACTTGTGAAACATCACTCCAGTCTCTGCCTATATCTTCACATGGTGTTCTCCCTGTGTACCTATTTGTCTCCAATTTTCCCCTTTTTATAAAGACACTAGTCATGGGGCTTCCCTGGTCCAATGGTGGTAAAGAATCCTCCTTGCAATGCAGGGGTCGCCGGTGTGATCCCTGGTAGGGGAACAAAGATCCAACATGCCACAGGGCAACTAGGCCAGCGTGCCGCAACTACTGAGCTCATATGCCTCAACGAGAGA
Source organism: Leucopleurus acutus (assembly GCF_964270905.1). Lineage (NCBI taxonomy): Eukaryota > Metazoa > Chordata > Mammalia > Artiodactyla > Delphinidae > Leucopleurus > Leucopleurus acutus. The sequence goes on along the minus strand of NC_139142.1, from coordinate 17,952,966 downwards.
GCCTGTGTGCCGCAAACTACAGAGCCCATGTGCCCTGGAGCCCGTGCACCACAACTAGAGAGAGAAAATCCCCACGCCACACTAGAGAGAAGCCTGTGTGCCACAACAAAGACCCAACACAGACAAAAAAATAAAATAAAATAAAATAATTAAATAAATAAATGTTTAAAAAATAAAGACACTAGCCATATTGAATTAAGGTTCACCCAAATGATCTCATTTTGACTCAATTACCACTGTAAAGATCCTATCTCCAAGTAAGTTCAGATTCTGAGGTCCTGGGGGTTAAAACTTTAACATACGAATTTGGGGGGGACACAATTCAACCCGTAGTAAAGAATGAGCCCCAAGATAGGAATGAATGTGTTTCTTCTGTACTTTCTTCTCCTCCTTCCTAGATAGGGGAAAATACTATTTGTCCTTATACTTTAGGGGTGAAATAATATTACCCAGTAGTAACAGAAGTAAGTTTTATGTTATGAGTTAGAATTTCTTCTGACAGGTCTTAAAACTCTTTATGATTTTGTATGAGGAAAGAAAATATTAAACTTTTTGTTAATAAAGTTGTAAAGCAGGAATGAATAGAAATAGAGATGGACAAGGAGACTCAAGGAAGTAAGTCAGGGTTCAGATGTCTGGGCCCAGAGCGGGCCTATTGTCAACCTATAATCCTGAATGTTCATGGCAAGAAACACAAAAAGGGACAGCTTTTGTGAGACAACAATTTGTGTGACCAAGAGATGTGATAAACTAAACAATCATCTCCAGTAAATAATAGGGATGACTCTCCAGGGAAGGCTGGACATCATGGGAGAGGGACCATCATCCTGCCTATGAGTGGTGTCCTGTTAAATACATACATACATATTTGGCCCTACTCTGGGTACCTCTTCTGAATCTCTTCAGTGTAATCCTTTCCCTAAGGGGCCTCCCAATGCCTTGAGGAGTGGGCTGGTTGCTCCCTCACCTGCAGCTTGGATCTTTTCTGGGAAACCCAAAGAGAAGACACTCACGTGACATTGGTTTGCCAGTGACAAACAGTGAATCTTATCAGAGGTAATACAAGGGGCATAGAAGCAGAGCAGAACACTGAGGGAAGAACTTGTGGTGCATGGGGGACCAAAGTTGATACTTCCCGATATAAGAGTTCAGAGTTTGGTTCCATCCTGGAAGAATACTTGATGGAGCATCAGGAACTGGGGTTGAAGGCAAATCAACAAAGGACAGCATGGGAGACTTAGTGCATCCATGCTCACCAACGTAGGGTCCTCTCCTCAGGATGGAGATATGGTCTTCTCCACATTGAATTATGATCATCCTAAGCCTATAGAACTTTATTTTGAGCACTTATTTTAGCTTAATCTTGAATTTTTATTCTTGTAGCAGCAGGTAGGTAGGGGTTAAGGTGAGTTACAGATAATAGTAAAATTAAATGTCACTCAGTCTCTCTGAGAGGCAGGCCTAGTCCTAGGCCTAGTCTTACATTCGCCGGACCAGTATCCACTCGCAGGGTGGAAACTAAGGGCAAGGGAAGCTGGAAAATGTAGTTTGCCTCAATGCCTGAGTGAAGGAGGAAATGGGTTTGGCAAATATTTACTTGATCTCTGACATAGCCTGCCCTTTTGGGTACCAAACATCTTTACCTTTCTCCCACACATAGCGTATACTCACCCCTTTTCCCAAGGGTTATAAACCAAAGTGATAAATCCAATCACTGCTCCCAACTCAAAGTCCAGGACCTCAGGGTGACACACAGCTATTCAAGTCCAGAAGTAATTCTTCAAGATCCAGGTTCAATGATACAAGACGACAAATTACCTGTACCTTCCCTTTCTACAATACGATATGGTAGAATAAAGACAGGCTAACTATAATCAATACTTCCATTTGGAAAACAAAATTATGGGAGTTACGTAGTGGCCCTTAGCCTGTAACAAGATGAACCTCTGCCAGGAAGGCATCACAAGGTCTCCGTGCCCTGGTGGTGGGGAATGTTCCAGATTAGATCTTAATCTTACTCTCTGGGAGGAAATCTTTTGTCTTTTGTTCTCTGTGGCCCATCGCTCCACTTTCCAGAAGGCTCTTTTTCCTCTATTCTATGTGCCCATTCCTGAGGCAGTTATTTGTGAGTATGCCCACTTTGGGTGACCTACAGCTTTCATAGCTCACTTCCTGATGCTGTAAGTCTGGGCTTTCAAAAGTTGTTTTAATGATACAATAGTTAATAGTTTCTTTAATTCTGTAATTCAGGTTCATGGAGCTTTTGGAAATACTGTTCCAAAACTTTTATTGTTTATCCATTTGCTTCCATTTGGTACCTTATAACAGGGACTACACACAAATTCTTTCCTATACTTTATTCTGAAGGCTAATTTATTTCTTCACTTTCTCATCTCTATGAAGCTCTCTCTCCAGCTAATATAGGTAGCTGGAGAATACTTGAAATAATAGGCAGGAGGGATACACATTTGATGTGAATTTTTCTATAGGGTAAAAATCTGAAGTCCTTGAGGGCTTTTGTCAAGAGCTTTTTTTTTTCAATTTGATATCCTACTGTTTCGGATCTAGAAGCAATTAGCTTTTCCAATCTTTTGAGACCTTAAATTTCTAGACTCTCTCTATTCCCTTTACCTCTGCTTGTAAACTTCCAATTCTTTCCTGGTTCAGCATTTTCAAATACCTTGCTATAAGCAAAAAGTAGAATAAAAAACACATCATCACTCAGATGCTTTCCAACTCTGTACCTGAAAACAGAGACTAGTAGATAAATAATCTTCCTTGTAGATGTCAATGTTACAGGTATTTTTTTTTTTTGCAAGACATTCCTGTCCACCTTTCCAGCCTCTGAAATCAGTGTCCGCACTGCATGCTGCTTGACCACTAGGTCAATGACACTATTTCTGGTGTTACGGCAGCATCCTTCTACTGCAAGGTACTAATTTCTATTTGTAAGGTAACCCTGACT